>NC_040908.2:49378438-52176958 GCF_004126475.2 Phyllostomus discolor
CTCTACTCTTTCTGACCCAAAGGGCCAAAACTCTCAAGAAAGGGAGTTGGCTTATTTGTGTGCTTGTGTGTGTGAGGGGTATGTATGTGAGCATTTTTGGTAAAGGGGGAGCTGTGCCCATACAAGAAGGGGATAGGTAGGTAAATTAAATGTTGTCTAGACTGTATCGTTGAGGTGCTAGCTTATGTGAAGAGTTCCCAAGTGTTTCCAACAGAGGGGGAAATCCTTGAGGAGAGTCCAGGGAGGTCCACAGAGAATTTAGAACTTGCACTGGGCTTTAAGGAGAGGAAAGGCTGGAAAGGTATGGAAAAGAGGAGGAATTAAAACTAGGTAAGGGAGAGAGCCTGCCTGAAAGGCAAGAACACTCAAGGAAACACATGGGTGGCCCATTCTGAGAAATCTTCAGGATAATCTTCAGGAAATCTTCAGAAATCTTCTGATAACTTCAAGGACATTGGTCACAGCTTTTCTTTTTTTAAATCCTCACTTGAGGATTTGTTTGTTTGTTTTTAATTTTAGAGAGAGGGGAATCAAGAGAGAGAAACATCAATTGGTTGCCTTCCAGATGTGCCCCAACTAGAGATCAAACCTACAAACTAGGTTTGTGTCCTGACTGGGGATCAAACTTGCAATTTTTTGGTGTATAGGACAATGTTCCAACCAACTGAGCCACCCGGCCAGGGCGGTCACAACCTTTTGACCAAGACAAACCTGTGAGTAACAGGCAATGTGTGGGTCTAGCAATACTTGACAGACTCAAGAGAACCACAGAGTCCATAAAATACCTGGTGGAAGAAAATGATCCACCCAAAGAGGCCCCAGTTCAAATGCTAAGGTCGTCACTCAGGACCATCTTAGCACATCAAACTATGGCATAGGGATCGGATATACATTGATACTAACTTGATACCCTTTCTTCTAAATTGATACCCTTTCTACCCCAAGTACTAGTAGGACCTCTGCACCCACTCCCAGTGTCCAGACACCTCTGGGACACCATCAGCATTGACCTTATTTGAGATTCACCCACACACAAGGGGTCCTTGGTACTCCCACCAGAACAGTGCTTTTCAAACCCTGTACCCACCTGCTTCTCCCACCCATACACACTCCCATCTGTACTATCCATTTGCACACCTCTTCCATTCATTGGAATATGGCATCTCTACAAGCTGCCCATCTGCTGCCTTTCTACACTGAAGCCACGGTTTGTATTCTGGAGTGAATAGATCAAAACCTTCCATGTTTAGCCCTGGCTGGCGTAGCTCAGTGGATTGAGCGCGGGCTGCAAACCAAAGCATCACAAGTTTGATTCTCAGTCAGGGCACGTACCTGGGTTGCAGGCCATGGCCCCCAGCAACTGCACATTGATGTTTCTCACTCTCCCCCTCCCTTCCCTCTCTAAAAATAAATAAAATCTTAAATATATATATATATATATATATATATATATATAAAATCCTTCCATGTCTGCAAAGCCACCTGTCTAGAGCACAGACTGAGTACTAATGGGTCTGAGAGGAATGCTACCTTAACTGCTCCTCCATGCAACACTGGGGGGCCCTCAGCATTGTGGGTATCATAAGAACAACTTGCTACTCCTCCACACAGAACATTTTGGTTCTAACCTTTCATGTCCCTGCCTTTGTCAAAAATGCTGTCATTTTTGCTAGTAATTAGAAGAGTGACAGACCACTAGGAGACCTCCAGAAAATCTGACCTCAAGGACTAGTCACCAAAGCAAAGGCTTGCCACCAGGCTCTCAAGGCATCAGTCATCAGCCCAGTGGCCTTCTGGGCCCAGCAATTCCCAGTCACGTAAGTCTGCCTGACCTTTCACTGACTCCTGTTACGTCTTATCTGTCAATAATCTGTCCTTCCCTCCAGCCCACATGTGCATACACACATGCACAAACACCACACACGCTCTAGCCCCCAGCCCCTGCCACTTACAGATTGCAATCTGTTTATGCCATAGTAGAACCAGGCACTGACAGAACAGTCAGAAAAAGTCCTGAACTTGCCCTCCACTGGAACCCGGGAAAAGCCCCCTCTTTGCTAAAAGTGAGGAAATGGGCAGGGGCTGTGCTCCAGTCCTTTGAGTGAACTGGACCCTCTCCAGCAAAGTCACAGACATAAAAAAGAAAAGCCACAGAGAACAATCCTTGTGTTTATTTGTTGGGGTGAATTTTCCCAAGATAGACCTGCTTACCTCATCGATCAATTTCTCTTTTCTTGTTATCCCCCAGATTCTAATTTCCTAGTTTTCTTCCTTTGCATCTTGTGGTATTTTCTGATACTCCTAATTTGATACTCATGTTAAACCTTACAGACCTTGTTGCCTGTCTGTCTGCCCTCCCATTATCCAGATCTGTAAGCTCCCTTCACATCTTCCTATCATCCTGTGCTTCCGTGCCTCACCAAGGGAGCAGAATAACTTGTTTTACAACAGTACTTTAATGTGCATAGGAATCACCCAGGGATCTAGGTAGAATGCATATTCTAACTCAGAAGTTCTAGGATGGAGTCCAAGATTCTCATTTGTATCATCAAGCTCGATGCAGAAAGTACTGAACTTTGCTACACACATTGAGTAGCAAGACTTAATAATGCCCGATCTAGTATTGTGACTCACACCTTCACTGCCATATATAGGGGACAATGCTGGTGGTCAATGACAGCAAACAGTGGCCCTTGCATATAGATAGAGCACCGGCCAGCACACAGCTAGGTGTTTTAAGGCAGTGTTAGTGTGGCTGCTTTACTGAACGCTCCCACAAAGTTACTCCTACTGATGGTGGCCCTAGGGCCCAAGAGCCCCAGCCTTGCTCTTCAGATCTAACTACAACTCGACAGCCCCACCAACAGTGCGTCTGTAACCACACCCATCCCCTGCCATTTTTCTGCCTTCTGCGCGGCACATTTTCCATTGCCCTCCCAACAACCGTTATCCTAAGGTTCATATTTTAAGCCGCGGGTTCAACCCCTCCCCCTTGCCACCTGCTTATTAATCCTTTGAGCCCATCTCTTCACGTGGATCATGTGCATAGTAAATAAGACACTGTGTGTGAAAAACACTTATTAGATAACTAACCACTACCCTTTGGCTTAATTTGCACTTCTCTCTTCCCCTTCTGTGTTTTCCTGAACATGTTTTTCTAACTTAGCCTTGAGGTTCTAATAGTGCTTTGTCCCTCTTTGAAAATTTTTGTACCTAATACCAGTGTTATACAGCAACATCACAATTTGGCTTAACGTTAAAAAAAGAAAAGGCTGGAAGTAATTATGAAAGGGAGAGGTGCTGTACTCATAAGTCTTCATTTTCCCAAATTTTTGTAATGAACACTATTACTTCGATAGGTTTGAAAAAAAGGCAAGGTTGCAACTACAAAAGAAAGGGCATAAAAATCAAGCTTCTATACTCTACTGAAAGGAGGAAGAGAAAGACTCCGAACGCCACGGCTGGTAGCTGGTCACGCGGCTGTCGTCCCTCGCCCCCGCGAGATGACGTTAATCACGTTATCCCGCTTGCGTCGCAGCTTCCGACCGGTTTGACCACCCTTCTTCCACCAGGCGGCGCCACAGAACGACGTTCTATGGCGAAGGCCTCCTGCGCAGCCGCACAGGCCCCCGGACACGTAATCACCTTCGCGTCTTTTCTGGAGAGCGCGGGAAGGCGAGTGCGAGAGGGTGGTGACGTCACCGGGGTTCCCCGCATGGCTCCCGAGGGCGGGGTCGCGGACGTGGCGCACGCGGGGAGGGGGAGAAAGGAGGAGGAAAGGGGAAGAAAGGAAAGAGGAGGGGGTTGGGGCGGTGTGCAGATGAGGCCTCTTACAGGGTAGACCCGGCCGCGCACGCTCCAGCGCCCGCCTCGTGACCCACTGTGGGGCCGAGTCCAGACTTAGCTGCGGCAAAGGTGCTGATGAGGTGGGTCTCGGCGGGGAGGGGCGCTGGCGGCCTCGAGCGAGGCTCTGCGGAGGTCCTTCGCCCGCGGGCACCCCCCCCCGCCAGCCCCCAGGCGTGCCTTTAGACTCGGTTTTAAGCCGGACACGGACTTCTTGCGCGCCCGGCGGCCGCGCCTTTGTGTGGGCGGGGCCAAGCTTGGAATTTGACTCGCGGGTGTTCCGGCGCCGCGGAGTGGACTCGGAGCACGTGGGGCCTAGCTGTACCGCACCCCATCCCAGGCTCTATACTGCGCAGCTCTACAGCATAGTTGCAGGGCTCCTGGGCCCAGGCTCCGCCCCGCGCCTCCTCGGCTCACGCTGTACTCCCCGCCGGCCTAGTGTTGGCCAGCCCTCACCCAGGCCGTTCTTTCCTGATGGGAAAAGAGAAAGATCTTCGGCTCTGGGAGGAGATCTGGGTTTGACTCGGCCCACCACTTAAGTCTGCGAAGTTTCGGTTGTCTCCTTTAGAATACAAGTAGTACCATTCACTTCACGAACTTCCTAGTCTGTGCTTAGCATCTGGTAGGCGGTCTGTAAAATCACAAAATTACTTTTCCACTTTTTCCTACCCAGCCCTTAGAGCCAGTTTGCAGTGGTATTAATCCTTGGGTAGACCTTAAAACAAAAGACTGTGTGGTTCCGAGTACTGGCTTTTTATAGAAGTTCCCTTTTGTTAGTATGAGTTCTGTTAGTATGAGCTCCACAACCTGCCCGGTGGCTTTGGAAGAAAAGGTGACAAAGAACTTAAACAGTAACTTGACGAGTTGAACCTGAACCTGGGCTTGCTCAGTATTTAGGGAGGGGTTGTTAGTGGACTTTTCTCTGGGCCTTAGCAACTGAGAGACCACAAAATTTCCTGCTAGAAGCCCAGTCTAGAGCACATTCTGCCTTGGGGCACCCTTCAGTTATCCTCTTGCTGCCCTTTCCCAAAATCTTGCACCTCGTATTACATTGCTATATTTCCCAGTCGTCTTTCCTGGGATGTGAAGTTTGTCTAACAGTAAACAGAAGGAAGACTATTTCCTGGTAGAAAGAAAACGAATGTATTTTGAAGTGCTTATGTAGATGTGTCAGGGACAGTATTAGGCTTTTCACTCAAGTTATTACCTCATATAATTTCCATAGCTAGTCCTGTGAGCTAGGCAGAATTATCATCTCTATATAAAGGAGAAAACTGGTTCAGCAGATAAAATAACGGGACCTCACATTTACAGCAAGGAAATGGTAGAGCCAGTGCTCTTGGAGGCGGTAGTAAGATTCTGTTGCAGGGCTCTGGAAAGAAAGAGGCAATAATACATAGTCAGCCTTCCTAAGAGTATGAGATGCTCAGAACCATCCTAAAGGGTATGAGTGAAGGTATAGTACATTGTGGGCTTCCCCTCCATATCCCCATTCTTTGGGTTATGCCTGACATTTTTATCAAAGCAAAACCAGGTTAAGTGACACATCAAGGGCAGCATTTAAAGCTTGAGAAGCTCCAAAAGACAGAAAAGGGGCAACCCCCTTCCAATTTGCAGGGTCATGGATGGGTTAATGGAAGGACTTCTGTGTGAGATTAGGGCCTTTTTTTAGCACCATCTGGCCAGAGCCACCTCTCCCCTTACCTGCAGCATCTACAAACCATGGCTGACTTGCCATCAGTGCAAATGGCAGAAATCTGGTGTCTGTGTAATTGGGATTCAATGTACCTCAAGGACAGCTGTGTTCAGTGTGTTATTTCGTGAAAGTTGCAGCCCATACCCACTGCTCAGTTGTATGTGGAAATGCCAGACACAAGAGAAAGGCAACAAAAGGCAGGAAAGTCTCCTTCACTTTCATTGTTTTATCTTGAACTTGGCTAGGGCAACAGATAGAGAAATTCCCAGAATAAGGCAAACTAATAGGGCCAAGGAGTATTGCAGTAGTTCCTAAAATCCAGGGCTTTATGAGTAAATACTCCTTGGTTTTGAACAAGGCAGGTAGCTTTTGTGTTTCAGATCTGGAGAGCAGATGATTCTGGCTAACCCAGAGATACTTTCAATGGAGAGGGGAGGTTTTTTTCCTTACTCTTTGCTGCCAAAGCAGTCCTTCCTGTCCTGACTCATTTTAACATACTTATTAAAACCTACAAGGCAGTGTCTTCTGTTTTGTCATTGCAGATTCTGCACCTAAAGGACAAGTAATCAGTTTGCCTCAGACCAGTAAAACCCACGTGTAATAGATGATTAGCTGTCCATAAAAGTAAATCTAGAAATTGTCTATACATTTGTGCCTAACAGTGATCGTATGTCTGGGAACAATCTCAGGAAGGAAGGATTATCATTTGGAAAGTGGTTGTAATTTAGATCATCTAATCAGTTGTGCTATAAAGCCGTTTGTGGGACCGAACAGGTGTTTGGCCATCCTCAGAAGTATGGAAGTTAGCCCTGGGACTGCCTAAGGAAGGACAGGTCTTGACTGAGGGGATTTGAGCTCCATGATTTCCTTGGTCACACTGCTCCTGTAGCAGGGGAAAGGGGCTCTGCCCTAAATGAGAAACATGACTTTAGATTGGTTACTTTTGTTCTAAGTCCATGTTTACCAAGCAATGTTTAACCCATGGGGAAAAGATCAGCCAGTCAAGCTAATTCAAGCATTCTAGTAGATTGCTATTAGAATGTCTGTCATTCCTGATGTAAATTGGTACATTATCATTTGGTTTATATGACCAAAGGTCTCTGTGTGAACTTAAAAAAAAAAAGTGTTTGAGGGGTGAATCCCCTTGCATGGGCCAGCCTCAAAGTGTAAAGCCCAGATCTGGTCTTTTATTTAAATTCAGCAAGAGAAGCACTGCCTATTGAGCACTTATGGGAAAGGGCTATTAATATAAGAAACATCCAAACCTGTAGAGAATTTTTATGAGTTTATTTGAGCAAAGTGACATCATATACTGGGTAGCAAGACCTCAAAGGATAACATTTTTGCAGCTTCTTTTATACGTTTGGAATTACAGAGAGTAAGGAAGACTGCATGAAGGTGGGAGAAAGCAAAGTGGGCATTGGGTTAGATTAGGTGCTTTCGTAAGGGTGGTTATGTCTTTAGGTGTATTACTTTTGGCATCTCAAAGCTGTGTTAACCTAGATGCATAAGAACAGTGGACAAGGCTTGCTTGAAAACTTTCACTAAAGAAGCTATAGGCTGGGGTGTGACAACCCACCATGACCTGCCCAGTTAGGAATTTATGATTTATTATAGCACTCCTTTCTTGTCTGCTGAGGGGAGGTGGAGGGAAAGCAGGAGGCAGGAAGCCAGCTTTGCCAAGGAAATACTACCCTTGTATTATTGTTAACCTTCCTGTGAGATTACCAGGGAAGGCTCAAGGATGGTGCCAGAGAGAAGATGAGTAGGACTTGCCAAAAGGATACAATTTCAGTAGGTGGAGATGTCAGAGGTAGAGAAGAAATACCCCCTGCCACTTCAGTGAACTTCCCCACTAGCTGATGTAAAATATATGGTCATCTGATCTGTCAACTGTTAAGCAAAAGGAAAAACATTGTTGTGGCAAGAGAGGGCGTAGGGCGTGGCAGGTAGGCCCCAGAGAAAAGGTAGGAAAAATCAACTGTTCAGTCAATGACTTTTTTTTTATTCCATATTTATTGAGTATCTATTATGTGCCAGGCACTGAGCTGGGTACTAGGGATACAGAAATGAACAAAACTGACAAAAGCCCTATCTTCAAAAAGGTTACATTCTAGTGAGGAGGGAGAGAGAGGGAGAGGGAGAGAGACTGACTATGAAAGGAGGGATGGAAAGAATGCTGAAGAGAGGAGAGTCTATGTAGTATGTCAGATGTGCTCTGGAGATAAACTAAGGGGTGGGGAGGTAAGAGGATATGTTGTGTTTTTCCTCCAAATTTTAAATGAATTATGTGCAAATTGATATAAAGGTAAAAGTATACACTGTCTTTTATCATTTTCTATGAGTTGGAGAGCTGAATAGGTGATGACCCAGGAAATTTGTCTATGAATGACTCACTGCCTGGGGAAAATAAGCCAAGATCTCTGAACAGAGCATTTTTTTTTTCTCAAAGCCAGATGTGGTGATAGAAGAAAATGGAATTGTACCCTAGACCCCTAAACAAACACTGTGGTTCTAAAACAAGTGTGAATCTGGTAAGCTGTGATAGAACTACAGAGGGAAGAGGAAAGAGCAAAAGTAGCACCTTCTTAGCCCTGGCTGGTGTAGCTCAGTGGGTTGGGCATCTTTCTTGTAAATAGATCAAATGTTCAATTCCCACTCAGGGCACATGCCTGGTGTATGGGTTTGGGGTGCAACGTTTCCCTCTATTTCTCCCTTCCCCTCTCTCTAGAACCAATAAAAAAAATGTAGCACCTTCTCAGCTCCTTTTCCTGGGAACAGGGTGTGGGGTAGTAGAGAGGGGAGAAAGGTAGGTCTTGAGCTGGGTAGGGGTGCAAAGACCATGTTTTCCTCAGGAGGGGTTCCCTGTTCACAGATGCATGAGGAGGCTGGAAATGGTGAAGCTGAGAAAGGGATTTCAACCTGCCCATTTTGTCCTCCACAGCATTATTTTCTGAACCAAGAGTTTCAGAACTATAACATTTATCATACTTCTTGGTGCCAGAGATGAAATTGGGACACAAAAATATTGACATTCTAAACACATTTTGATAGCTTATGAGTATAATAGGACACAATAGTAGAAAGTAGAATTAGTGGTTGAGGAGGGAAAGACCAAATGTGGGACAGTATTAATGTTAGTGGTAACAGATAATAGCCATTGGAAGAAGACTGGGGGATGTACAACGGCTCCTCAAAAGTCTGCACTGACCTGCAAGATAGAGTCAGTGATCACCTATACTCTCTTTGAAGCTGGGGAAATAGGGATGGGGTTTGTGACCGAAATTGACTCAATGACTTAAAATTCCTGGTTTCACCTGCTATCACTCCTGCTCCTCTGTTAATGATAAGATTGGGGGAAATTTAATGGAATTCCTAATAGAAGGGGGAGGGGACCTTGTTGGCTATCTCTGATGCTCTTTAGCTCTGTCCTTGGGCAAGTCTCTGTACCTCTTGGAGTTCTAGCTTTCTCTTCTGGGGGACTTGAATTGATCTTTTAATCCCTCAGACATTGTGTAAAGAGAAAGATGGGGCCCCTTTGCCAACCCAGGCTGGCTGTGTGGAAGGAAGTTGGTCACGTACAGGTAGTAAGGTGTCATCCTTTTTTTTTTTTTTAAAGATTTTATTTATTTATTTTTAGGAGGGAAGGGAGGGAGATAGAGAGAGAGAGAGAGAGAGAGAAACATCAATGTGCTGTTGCTGGGGGTTATGGCCTGCAACCCGGGAATGTACCCTGGCTGGGAATCGAACCTGGGACACTTTGGTTCCCAGCCCACGCTCAATCCACTGAGCTACGCCAGCCAGGGCTTTTTTTTTAAATCATTGTTCAAATACAGTTTTCTCCTTTTGTGTCATCCTTTTTTGAATAGTGTTTCCTTTTTGCTTCCTCTGCACAGAGAAAGCAATGGGAGTAAGCACAAGAAAAGTTCTACAGGAATCTGAGAAGTGGGATCTGAGAAGTGTCATCTCACCCAGGTTTATAGTATGAATCTTATTTAGAAGCTGCAGGTTACCAATACTTTCTATATGTGGTCAGCAGTGCCCATGAGAAATCATAAAAGTAACCATACTCTTCGACCTAAAAATGACATCCCCCTTTACCCCATACAGTGTGCTGATCCTATATCCACCCACTTTTCTGCACCCACACTGGCACTACCTCAGTTCAGCCCATCTTCATCTCTCACCTGGATCACTTCAGGTCCCTACCTTGTCTTCCTGTCTTCGTTTCACCTTCTTCAAGTCTTCCCCCAATATTCCTGTCTCCTAGGCATACCTGGTAACCTTACTCATCTATCTGCTTAAAAACCTTCAGTGGCTCTTCACTGTCTTCAGATGTTTATTAGCAACTAATATACAACCATCACTGTCTGAGTCCCATGGAAGATAAATCAGACACAAGACCTGGCCCTTACCTTAGCATGACAGTAAGAGCCTTGGTCACCTGGTTCTAATTTCCCCGTCCTTCCTTATCTCTTCTATCCCATCCTCTTTCACCCTTTATTCTCCATCCACACTGAGTCATGTGAAGCTCTGCCTGAGCCACGTTTTCTCTTTCTTCTGTGTACCTTTGCACACGTTGGTCCCACTGCCTGAACATTCTTTCCTTTCACATTTCCCTTGGCTAATTCCTCCTTACTCTTCAAGTGTTCCACTCAGGCATCACAGTTTCTGATTATTCTTCCCTAACTTTTTCTGTGCCACCATACTTGAAACAAAGCAGGACACACAACAGTAAGGGCAGTTTCACTGTGTGTGAACACCCGTCATAGTGCCTTCCTGTAACTGTTCGTCTTCTTGGTTCTTCACCATTAATTAGACTGTGAACCGCTCAAAGACAGGAAACTTGCATTCCCAGCACCTAGCATAGTGCTTGAAACCTCAGAGGTGTTCTGTAAATGCTTGTTGAATGAGTAAATGAATAAATTAATGAATGGATGAGTGCTCTGTCTGATTCTGAGTTTGACATGACAAGCCTGGAGAACAGGGCCCTGGCCTACACCCTCATTTTAATAGATCCCTTTTTATCCCCAGGGAGACAGCTTATAGTGTTCAATGTGTAGTCTTATACTTTTTGTTGCACTGAACTGTCTGCGCTGTTCAACACCATTTGGCAAAGCCCATGGGTATTGGGAAACTCAGGCAATTTTCAGTCATGGGCAAAATGTGGTCTGCCACTTTATGCAGTAATGCTTGTACTCTGAATTTGATGCATCCTTTTTTTTTTTTATGAATTGAAGTTGGGATTGTAAGAGGTATTAGATTTTTTTTAAGATTTTATGTATTTATTTTTAGAGAGAGAAGGGAAGGAGAGAGAGAGAGAGAGAGAGAGAGAGAAACATCAATGTGTGGTTGCTGGGGGTCATGGCCTGCAACCCAGGCATGTACCCTGACTGGGAATTGAACCTGCGACACATTGGTTCACAGCCCATGCTCAATCCACTGAGCTATGCCAGCCAGGGGTTGTCACATCCTTATTATAAATTTGGTCCAAGGCTGTTTGTTTAAGACAAGGCCCTGGCTGCTCAGAATCTGTGCATGGAGACTTCCCCAAGCCCCCATGCTTCCATGTTTCTCTTCAGCTGGAAGAAAAACTACATGTCATTAACAGGAATGGTTGATTTTTATGCCAGCTTTTGAGCTCTCCTTTGCAAGCCTATAGATTCCTGAGATTTTCAAGGACATGATCTGGCAGTTTCCTGCCTGTCATTTATTTTATATTTTTCAGTGACAGAACTGTGTTTCAGGCCAGGATGTCCTGAGAGGAAACCTGAGTAACGTAACACCTTCCTGTTGGTGTGTTTTGTGTGGATATGTGGAAGCCACAATGGTGCAATAGCTTGTTGCTGCTGCTTACAGTCTGTGGTATTCATTATCCTCAGCCTGGTTGGGGTTTTCCTCTGAGAATAAGCCAGTACAGAATGAATCCCATGGTGACATTCCTGGTGACACTGTACACATGTAATAAAGAATGGGCATGCAGCCTCCATGCAGCCTTCTGCTCTGTGCTCCCAGCAAATTTAACAATGCTTGATGGCCATGTTCTAGCCCACTATCTGTTGGAGAAGTCTATGGTATGGTACTAGACACCTGAATCCCTGCCAAGTTCATCACTGAGAATGACTTGCTTTTAGACTCACATTTGTTTTGTATAAAATCTTTCATTGAACACACCTGGCATACATCTCAAATTTCCTGCACATTAGCCAAGGAATTCTAACTAATGAAAGCTGAAAGCTACGACACTTTTATGACTAAATTAACACCCTGAAAGATTAGTGAATATTATGTGGATTATATTAACTAGAGTTTGAACTGTGGCTATGATGTTTGCAATATAAAAATTATTTCCCAAAACCTTGAAAAAGGAGAGGAGGGAGAAAGTCATTCCTGTAAATGTTTCTGTCACTAATCATGAAAATGTCCACAACCCAGTGCTACATTTGATACCTTGCAAATAGATTTAAAAAATGAAATGAATTAGTACAGAGGCATTTATGAGCTGAAGGTACCTGAACAGGGTTGTTAGAGATTGGGAGCAGGATCTGGGTCTCATGTTTGTTTCTGTACCCAGCCCAGGGCCTCAGATGGCCATGGATACATAGTAGGTGTCGATTAACAGTCACTGAATTACTAAATGGAAATTTACTGGGGCTCTCTGTGCTGCTAGACTTCACACACAAATAGACCTGCCCCATGGGATTCTTAGCAAGAGCAGATATTTTATGAGAGCTGTCACTCCAAGTTGATTGGATGGACAAAGTGGAACTGAAGGATTGTGTTTTAAAACCAAATACATGTACTCTGCTAAATTCTACAACTTAGATGTTCTGCTTTGGGTCGGGAGTTGGACAAAATTTCCTCTAACTTGAGGTTTGTAGATTTAAGAAAATACAGATTTTTTTTTTAAAGACATAGAGATGAATCCTGCAGGCAAGCTGGCAGGAAGTCACACTGCAGTCCTTGCCTGAGAGGATGACACAGGCCAAAGGAGGAAAATAAATAAATAAAAGGTGGCCAGAACTAGTAAGGCATTTTGCAGTTTTACAGAGCTTTCCAGGTTTTTCTGGAAAAAAGGAAGAAAAAAGGAGAGTAAATGGCAAGAAGTGGATTGGTTAACAGTTGGCTTCAGAAATGCTGATGAGTGGATTTGCTTATTAGCTTTGTTTTTCTAAGTCAAGGATAGGGGAAGAGGGTGTGCTTGGCTTGGCACTGCTTCCTGGCAGAGCAATCTTCCCTAGTCTGTTTGCTGACACTGTTGTTAGAGCCACCAGAGGAGTCCAGAAGCCTGCTGCCCTCTGTGACTCATTGAATTGGGGATACAAACTACCCTCTAAAGATGTCTCAGGCTTTTGGAAGAGTGGAACGGGAAGGGGTTTTGTTTTATTTTACTTTGCTTTTTAAATGTTTATATGTATCTGAATAGGTAATTCATTTCCATGTGTCAAAACTTTAAAAAATAGATTAAAAGGTATATGGTGAAAAGTCTGTCTCCTGTTCTGGTTCCTGATTTGCCCCAAATAGATAACTCGGTTATTGGGTTTTGGTTTATCCAAACCCAATATTCTAATATTGGGCAATATTCTAATATTGTTTTTATGCATGTGCAAGATAAAAGAAATATATACTCATCTTTACTCCATTCTAACATAAATGGTACTGTGCTATATATATCTTTTTTTATTTTTAAAGAATTCTTTATTTTATTATTATTTTTTAATTTATTTATTTATTGTTTTTAGAGAGAGGGGAAGGGAGGGAGAAAGAGAGGAAAAGAAACATCGATGTATGAGAGATATACTGACTGGTTGCCTCTTGCACAGCCCCACCTGGAGACCTGGCCTGAAACCTAGGCATGTGCCCTGACGGAAAATCAAAGCTGCGATTTTTTGGTTCACATGTCGGGACTCAATCCACTGAGCCACACCAGTCAGGGCTATACATATTTTCTGAACTTTGTTTTTGGGGGTTTGTTTGTTTTTTCACTTAACACTATACCTTGAAAATGAAATAGAGAACATTCTCATTTTTATTTTTAAGATCCAGAGTTTTACAATGTATGTATTACTGTAATTTAACTGCTTCTCACTGAGGGACATCTATGTTGTTTCCAGTCTTTATTATTACAAATAAGGGACTTTCAATTCCCGGTCAGGGCATGTGCCTGGATTGCGGGTTCATCCTGGTTGCACATACCAGGTAGATGTTTCTCTTTCACATTAATGTTTCTCTCCTTTTCTTTCTTCCTCCCTTCCCCTCTCTCAAAAAATAAATAAATAAAATCTTTTTTAAAAAGTCAGACGTGCCTTTGAAACCTAGTCCTGGGTGGAGGGGCTGGAACGGGAGTAGGGGGGAGAAAACTGTACTTGAACAATGATTGAAAAAAAAAAAAAAAAAAAAAGAAATCTAGTCCTGATGTTTACTAGGTGACTGACTTTGGGCCTTCATTGCCTCTTTAGAAAAACAGGGGTTATTTCATGTTTTTTAAAAAATACATGGTATTGATTATGCTATTACAGTTGTCCCAATTCTCCCCTTTGGCCCTGATCTTTCTGATACCCCCATTCCCTCTAGCATTTTCCCCCCTCCTTAGTTCATGTCCCTGAGTTGTGCATATAAGTTCTTTGGCTTCTCCATTTCCTATGCTATTCTTAACCTACCCCTGTCTATTTTGTGCCTATCAATTATGCTTCTTAATCTGTGCACCTTTTCCCCATTCTTTCCCTTCCTCCTCCTAGCTGATAACCCTCCAAATGATCTCCATATCTGCGATTCTGTTCCTGTTCTGATTGTTTACTTTGTTTTAGTTTTTTTAGATTCCTTTGTTGACAGTTGTGAGTTTGTTGCCATTTTAATGTTCATACTTTTGATCTTCTTCTTTTTCTTAGATAAATCCCTATAACATTTCATGTAATAAGGGCTTGGTGATGATGAACTTCTTTAGCTTTACCTGCCTGGGAAGCACTTTATCTGCCCTCCCATTCTAAATGATAGCTTTACTAGAGAATAATCTAGGTTATAGGTCCTTGTTTTTCATCACTTTGAATACTTCTTGCCAGTCTCCTCTTACCTGCAAAGTTTCTTTTGAGAAATCAGTGGACTGTCTTATGGGAACTCCTTTGTAGTTAAGTCTCCGCTTTTCTCTTGTTGCTTTTAAGATTCTCTATCTTTAAGCTTTGGCATTTTAATTATGATGTGTCACGGTGCAGGCCTCTTTGGATCCAACTTGTTTGGGACTCTCCGTGATTCCCAAACTTGTATGTCTGTTTCCTTCACCAAAGCAGAGAAGTTTTCTTTCATTATTTTCTTCAAGTAAGTTTTCAATTTCTTGCTCTTCCTCTTTTCCTTCTGGCATCACTATGATTTGGATGTTGGTATGTTTGGAGAAGTCCCAGAGGTTCCTTATACTACCCTCATTTTTTAAAAGATTTTATTTATTTATTTATTTTTAGAGAGGGGGAAGGAGAGAGAAAGAGAGGGAGAGAAACATCAGTGTGTGGTTGCATCTTGCACACCCCCTACTGGGACCTGGCCCACAACCCAGGCATGTGCCCTACACTGGTAATTGAACCAGCAACCCTTCAGTTTGCAGTTCAGTATTCAATCTACTGAGCATACCAGCCAGGGCCTACCCTCATTTTTTTTAATTATTTTTTCTTCTTGCTCTTCTGGTTTAATGCTTATTTTTTTTCCTTATGTTCCAAATCATTGATTTGAGTCCCGGGTTCATCTCCTCCACTGTTGGTTCCCTGTAGATTTTTCTTTCTTTTATTTAGTGTAACATTCATTTCTTCCTGGATCTTTTTCATGTTGTTGCTATACTCAATGAATTCTTTGAGCATCTTGATCACCAATGTTTTGAACTCTGCATCTGAGAGGCTGGTTATCTCTGTTTCATTTAGTTCTTTTCCTGGGATTTTGTTCTGTTCTTTCATGTGGGCTATATTTCTTTGTCTCCTGAATTTGGCATCCTCCCTGTGTTTGTTTCTATGTATTAGGTAGAGCTGCTTTGATTCCCTGTCTTAGTAGTGTGGCCTATTGTAAAAAAGGCACCCATCTGGATAAATGTGGCTCCTTTAAATCCTTGGTTGTCAGACTTCCATACATCTCGATTTTCTGACAATTCTGGCTGTTATTTATTTTGAGGTATAGTTGTAATCCTTTCTATGGTTGCACAAGGAGGCAAAGCGTGTTTACCTATGCCTCCATCTTGACCTGAAGTCTGTTTTATGTTTTTATTACCTGTTCCATAACATTGCTATGAAAGATTAAATAATAGAATATACAAAGTACTTGAGAGACAGTAAGTCTCAGTGAAAAATTGATGTCTTTATAATTGTGATATAAGTTAATTGAGCCTAAGGAGGGGGTCATGGGAGCCTCCAATTTATAATCCTTCTGTCAGATGCACAGATAACAACTTGGACTTGTGATTGGTGTATGAAGTGGAAGCAGTTTTCTGGCACTGAGACCTTTAGTGTGGAATCTAATACTATCTCCAGGTGGATAGTGTAAGAATTGAGTTAAATTGTAGGATACCCAGTCAGTGTCTGCTGAGAATTAGAGAATTGCTTGATGGTGTTGAGAAAACACATATATTGGACTAATATTTAATTTTCCTAGGCATCAGAATGTTTCTCTAATTATTCTTTTAGGTCTTTAGGTAAAGTAGTTTTCTTCACAAAGGCTCTGGATGTTTCTTATATAAGGGTTTTTTTTTACTATTATATTTTTAACTGTAAATTAGTGGCATATAGAAATCTATTATTTTGTATATATTTACTTTGTAACTTTTGTTGTAATATACATAATTATGAATTTGCCTGTACCAGTGGTTTTCAAAAAATTTTCTTGAGTTTTTAGGTAAAGTAGCATATCATTTACAAATAATGACACTGTTGTGTTTCAACTCTCTAGAGCTGTTATTTATTTTCCTTGTCTTTAGTAACTAGAATTTCTAGAACAATGTTTTAAAATAGTGCCCTTTCTTTCCCTGTTCTAGACCTGACTTTAAAGGAATAACTCTAGAATTACCCCATTAAGTATAATGAGGCTATTGGTTTACAAACTTTTATAACAAGATTCTAGGATTTTCTAATCATAAAGAAGTTTGTATCAATTGCCTTTGCTTCTACAATTAGTTAGAATAATGCTACAAAAAATGAGAAAAAAACAGCTAATTCTCTTTTTCCTGCTTTGTTTTGCCCTGTCTACTAGATTGTTACTTTTAAAACTTAGACCTAAGCAAGAGAGCCCCCTACTCCGAAAGTTATACATTAGAGGGCCCCACATATCTCAAGCACATAAAATAATAAACTATTTAAAGAACTCACAGAAATCTTTGTCATTCAGGACCTGGTATTTAGTGCTCACCCAGTCCTACTAACAACATGTACTTTTTTTTTATTACTAATTGTGTATTGAAAGCAGTAAGAGGTTCTACGACACCAGATAAACCAATTCTGAGGTTTTCCCCTAAGATAAAGTTTAACAGTTCCAGCTTCTTCAGTGTTTATCAAAATACAAAAGAAAAAAGTAGAGGTTGTTGATTTTGATGTCAAACTTGACCCTTGCAGACTGAAGGAGTGAAAGCACATATGGACAGGGGCTCTGAGGAGCTAGGCTCTAAGATGACGGGTCACATGTCCGTGCTCCTACTGGTGAGACCCAGACAACCTGGAGCAAGTGAGCGTGCATGGGGACCATAGAGGGGCTCCTGCTCTGCCAGAGTGATCCTGCCAAAGCACCTACACCAACCCAAGGAAAGGCTGAGGTCCCTCTAAGGGGTCCTTCAGTGGTGGCCACAGCCCCAACCCTTCCCTCTGGCAGTGGTATAAGCACAGGTACAAGCAAATGCTATGGAATGCGGAAGACCCAGCGAGACAGCCATTCAGGGGCCATAAGTGACCAGGCAGAATGTTTTGTGGCTGGTTCAGCCCACCACGTGCTCCAGACTCGAGAGACCACGGGTAGACTGGACTCAAGCCATTACTATAGAACCTACAGTAGGCACATTTCCCCCTTCTCTGTGTTCAAGTGTCTCTTTATCTTGTATTTGTAACTATTTTAAAAAATGCACTGAGCTTGGGTTAAAAATCAACCATCACAATGGATCTCAACACAGATCTAAAGCCCAGAGGAGTGTTGAACTGATCTGACAGCTAATCCTAGAGGCCCTGGTGCCTAAAATCCCTTCTCTGTACTAGACAGTGGGTTGATTCTCATTTTACAATAAAAAGAGCTGAGTCATATTGCATAGGAGTACCAGAAACTGCCTCATTGGAAACAAGAACTATTTACATTAAATAAAAACCCGGTTGCAGGCTGTGTCTGCACATGTACAGCATAGTGAAGCACTCACACTGGGACCGACCATGGAGACAGCTTCTGGCACTCACACCACAGGGGCACGGCTGCCACATGAGAGGAAAAGTGAGGGTGAAGGAGGGAGTGAGGGGGGAGAGAAGAGTGCAGCTCACTTCAGGTTCCAGAGCTGATTGGACAGCCAGTCCAGTCCCTCATAGAGCCCGTCCCCACTGGTAGCGCAGGTCACCTGAATGTACCAGTTCCTGAGAGCGCAGTCCCAGCTTGTCCATGATCTCCGCTGCATTCATGGCATTGGGGAGTTCCTGCTTGTTTGCGAACACGAGGAGAACAGCATCCCTGAGCTCCTCCTCTGCCAGCATCCGCATGAGCTCCTCTCGGGCTTCATTGACACGCTCTCGGTCGTTGCTGTCAACCACAAAGATGAGACCTTGTGTGTCCTGGAAGCAGTGGCGCCACAGAGGCCGGATCTTGTCCTGACCACCCACGTCCCACACGGTGAAGCTGATGTTCTTGTACTCCACAGTTTCTACATTGAAACCTATGGTGGGGATGGTGGTCACAATCTCATCCAACTTCAGTTTGTACAGGATAGTGGTCTTCCCTTTAGCATCCAGGCCCACCATCAGAATGCGCATTTCTTTTTTGCCAAAAAGGCCCTTAAAGAGGTTTGCAAAGATATTCCCCATGCTGTAGACTGGAGGGAGACACACTGGCCAGAGAAACCCTCAGGGTCCGCGGCACTGCTGCTGCTCCTCCGAGCCAGGCGTTGGTTTCGCTCAACATGTACTTTTATGACTAACTATATTCAGGCCTCCAGTAACCAGGGCTTCTCATTCTAAGATCTTGCTCTTTCTACTTCATTTTGTTGCTACTGTACATAAGGTTCTCTGCTAGGGCCTGGAAGATACAGCCATGGCAAATCAACTCCCCTTGTCCTCAAGTTTACAGTTCACTAGGAGAGGTAAGACAAAATAAGATATGTGGGTCTCAGAGAGGTACACATCAAGGGCTGTGGCTCTTTAGAGAAGAAAAAAATCCCAACTATTGGGGAGAAGAGGTTTCATGGAATAGGAGAGGTTGGGTTGGGCTTTGATTTGAACCAGCAAAAGTAGGAATTAGAGAAGCATGTTAGGCTGAGCAAACAGCCTGAGCAAAGAAGTAGAAAATAGTGGTTCAGTTTGGTTGAAGTTCAGGGCTTGTATTAGAGAAAATAGAAAATGTGGGAAAGAACACAGTTGTTTTGATGAGGCCTTGGGTATCAGGTTTTGGATTCTGCATTTTATTCTGGTGACAGTGGTGAATCTCAGACAACTTTTCAGCCAAGGAAAAAGCATGCTGGGAGCTGAGAATTAGAAGAGGGAAAGTTATTATGACCCAGCAATTCCACTTCTGGGAATTATCACATGAAACCCGAAACACTAGTTCAAAAGCACCCCTATGTTCATCGCAGCATTATTTACAATAGCCAAGTTTGGAAGCAGTCCAAGTGTCCATTGGTAGATGAGTGCATAAAACAACTATGGGACATTTACACAATGGAATACTACTTGGCCATAAAAAAGAAGAAAAGTTTACCATTTGCAGCAGCATGGATGGATGTGGAGAACATTATGCAGAGTGAAATAAGGTAGTCAGAGAAAGACAAGTACCACATAATTTCACTCATATGTGGAATCTAATAAACAAACTGAACTAACAAGCAAAAGAGACAGACTCATAGAGAGCAGGGTGACAGCTGGGGGCACAGGGCTGGCAGGTGGGAGAGGTTGAGCAATAAAGAAAACTCATGGAAATGGACAACAGTGTGGTGAATGTGGGGTGGGGGAAGGGTGGGTGGAGGTGGAAGAGGGTATAGTGGGGATAAATGGTGATAGAAAAAATGAAAAATACCTGGCTGGCGTAGCTCAGTGGATTGAGCGTGGGCTGCAAGCCAAAACGTCTCAGGTTTGATTCCCAGTCAGGGCACATGCCTGGGTTGCAGGCCACGTGCAACCCAGCAACCGCACATTGATGTTTCTCTTTCTCTCTCTCTCTCTCTTTCTCCCTCCCCTCCCTCTCTAAAAGAAATAAATAAATTCTTAAAAATATAAAAAATAAAGTGCATTTCTTTAAAAAAAGAAAAATAAATAAATAAATAAAAAGAGAAAAAGTCAGAATCATGGAAACCAGGCAGCAAACTATTTAGCAGTCCAGGAGAGACTTAGCCAGGGTGGTGCTGGAGATAGAAATGGAGAAACACCTGTGGGACACAGCATGACTATAGAATCTGTAGATGCTGACCATTGACTGTCTTATGGAAGGGCAGAGGTATGGCTTAGGAGTCCAAAAAAACAAACTTTTTGTCCTAGATGCTTGGAAAAGAGTTTCATGGACGTAAGTGTTGAAATCAAAAGAATGAACTGGTTAGGAGGAGGAGGGAGGGAGAATGGGGTGGGGCTGATGGGAAGTTGAAGAATCATTCTTTTGGACATTATGAATAACTAGTGGAATGTCTAAGTAGAGAAAACTGGCCAGTTGTTAGAAAATCAGATCTGGAGGTCAGGAGAGAGTTTTAGATGGGGGGTAGGATTTAAGGGATGTTTGCACTGTGGTAGTATTGGCATTATGGGAGTGAAGACATGCAGCACAAAAGAAGAGGACCAAAGGAAAAAGCCTTAGGAGATGTCACCATTGAGAACTGAGAGGAACAGGAGGAGGAAGTGAAGGAGTAGCCAGGAAACAGGGAAATCCTTTATGAATGATGAACCTAAAGGGAGAGACCAGGTATCTTACCCTTGTGTCCCCTGCATTCAGTACTGTGCCTGGTATAGTACAGAATATTTGCTGATTGAGTAAACAGCAAACAATTCAAACAAATGAATGAATCAGAAGACAGAAAATATACCCCCCAAAAAAGGAAAAAAGGATTTTCAGAGGAAGGTGGTTAATAACATAAATGCTTGCTGATAAGAAAAGGGCAATGTTGATAAATAAGGGGCTGTTAGCTTTCTCACTCTTTCACAAGTTCAGGTGGTCACTGGAATATCTTTCAGGTGGGCCAGAGGGTGACTGCAACCACCAAACAGGAGGGAAGTCTCCCAGGGAAAAGGTGGTCCCTAAAGACACTGGGCAGCTGCTGTTGGAGAGGACCCCAAATGAGGCCAGACTGGTGTTTTCTGGCCCCACTCCAGCCCCTCCTCTTTTGGCTCAAGTAGTTGCGCCTGTGTGAGTACTGGCCCCTCCCTCTGAGTCAGAAAAGAATCATTTCTAATTCTTTGTTCGACTAAAGTGAGGGAACCTGTGTTGGTTTGTTTTAATGCTGGATTTTCAGTGAGTGGGAGTGGTAGGGAACACCCACTTGGAGAATCTGGCCTTATGTGGAATGGGATGGGCTGGTCCCTGAACTTTAACTGAAGGCATTCTCAGCACTGGCTTCCTAGGTAAGTATCCTTTTTTGAATTCACAGAAGCCTAGGGGTTCTACCTCCAAGGCAGGGGCCTGGAAGTGACCCTGATGGGAGGCATTTTGTGATGCAACAAAACAGGGTTTGAAGAAAAGGAGGGACGAAGGGTGAGGCCCCACCTCTCATCCCTAACTAACCACACCCATCACTGCCATTTGGGCCCCTGAACAGTCAAGGGGTATATGACTTTCCAGAAGTGCATGCAGGAAGACAGAATGGGGTCAACATGTCATGACAAGCTGGCCACTCATAAGAGATCCCTGTGGTATCAGCTCACCTCAGAGCTTTGAGTGGCCTTCAGCTTTATCTCAAGACCTGATTTATTAACACACAAAGAGTAGATCAGCTCTCCAGGGGCTGACTCATTAACCCAGGTCTCAGACATTGGTGTACAGGCAGGGATAATATTTTGATCTAACCAATGTTTTTTTTTCTTCTCAGTTTCCTGTTATCCTGTAACCCTCCCTCCCCTTGAGATGGCTGCACCATGAGACATCTTTTGCCTCAAACCTTTGCTGTGGAGCAGAATGCAGAAAAACACAAGACTAATGACTTAGATCACTCTGTGTTAGTCTCATCTTTGCCACAAGATCAAGTTTTCCCAGACTGGGAAGTGCTAGCTAGCTCCGCATACGGCCTGGGGGCACTTGGGAGGGTTTGCACTTGCCCCTAGTATTTCCACTCGGGAGAGCAATACAACAAATAGCAAATAAAAAACACCACAACAGGTTGAGGAAGTGACTGCAGAAGAAAGGAAAAAGCTTTTTTCCTTTTATGAAAAAAGGGCCCCACATTTTCATTTCACACTGGGCCCCATATTATGTAGCTGACCCTACTAGCAGAAAGAGCATTCCAGAAGGAGCCAGCTAGAAGTCTAAGAGTATTCTGGGGGTATTGTGGCTGAAGTTAGAATGTCAGTTAGCCCTGCCTAAATTTGGAACAATTTGGGGCTATTTCAAGCTATGTGAAATGTCAACCCTAGTGGTAAAGGCTATTAGCAAAGCAAATGTGAAATGATCGCGCATATGACAAGGATAAAAACAAACTTGTTAGAAGGTGTTTGTAGGTTGTTCACCTTTGTTTGGAAGAGGAAAAAGGTGGGTAGAAAAGGCTCTTTGACTAGTTCCCCCTTGAAGCAAGTACTTAGATTGTTTATCCTGATAATCTGGGATCAAATCTGAGCATCAAAAGTTCAGAAAAATCTTGATTTGAAAAGAGAGTTGGTCTTACACCTTCTTCAGTATTAGCTGCCACCAATTTCTGGTTATTGCAAATTTGTTACTCAGCAATGGTACATGTTTACTTTTATTAATTCCTAGGGGGATTGAACTCATTTCAAATGTCTTCCTGTTGTTGTTTTTTTTTTATCACTTCCTATGTGTCTCCTTTTTTGAATTTCCCGCTCACATTTCTCATTTTCTTATTTATTTACAGGCACTTCCTACATATCAAAAATAGCATTTTGTTTGTCATGTGTTACAAGCAGGTTTTCCCAGTTTGTCCATTGTCTTTTAACTTTGTCCCTCTGGAATGTCTCCAAGCCACATCCTATGATGGTAATTCAAATTAGTAATCACCTAATTTACCACTAACAATCAGCATTTACTGAGCATGTTCTAAGTGCTTCGTGTGCCATTAATCCTGACAATTACCCTATGGAGTGGGTACTGTTGTTAGTTCCACTTTATAAATGAAGAAACAATTAAGAAAGTAATTTGCCCATTCACACATCCTAGTAAGGGATGGAACATAGGTTTTGATCCCAGACCTACCTGACACCCATGTATCAGGTTCCAATCCTGTGCTCAAATACAGTGAATGGTGGCTATTGAGTACTTGAAATGTGTCCAGCCTAACTTGAAAGACTAAATATGAAAGAAAGAATGGGAGATATCTCATTTTTAAATTAATTACATTAAAATAATATTCTGAATACATTGGGCTAAGTAAAATATTTTACTGCTTTTATTTTTTATTTTTTTAAATTTTTTATTTCTTTGAAGTGTTAAATATTCTTTTTTTTTTTTAGAGATGTAGTCCCTATTTTTTTTAAGATTTTATTTATTCATTTTTAGAGAGGGAAAGGAGGGAGGGAGAGAGAGAGAGAGAGAGAGAGATCAATGTGTGGTTGCTGGGGGTTATGGCCTGCAACCCAGGAATGTACCCTGGCTGGGAATCGAACCTGGGACACTTTGGTTCCCAGCCCGCACTCAATCCACTGAGCTATGCCAGCCAGGGATTAAATATTCTTTATTTGATATTATACACAAACTACACTAAAATGCCTTTCAGTGAGTTAAAGGCTACAGTTCAGATACAGGATATTTTTTTTTAATGGGCATAGTTACGACCAAAAAGATAAAATGGACACTGCCAGCTTTTCTTCAGCCCTTGCTTTTTAACAGGCTAATGAACACAATATGAAACACAAGCAAGTCTTGCTTTTCTAATAAATAGTGAAGGGATTTTCTCAGTGTTTAAAATGTTCATATTAGCAGTTACATAAATCTAAATAAAAAACCAATCCCCTACAGGTTTTGAAACAGCATTCACCATCTCTGTGAAAAGGTGAATATTACCAACTGAGTCCAGTCATATTTTTAGAAGGGGAAAATAGTGATAGCAGTTGCTGAACCCAGATTACCATCAAAGTTCAAAAAGCTGATTGTAATCATTTAGCCACAAGCCAGTATTATTTAAATCAGAACTGCCCCAAAGAAATGCTCTATCAGCCATTCATGATCTGAATTCTGGTATATGAGATCAATTTAAATATGGTAGACATAAAAAAGTCACAAGACATTTGTAATAAATAAGGCAGTGGCCAACTATTACTCAGTAGTAGCTTTTTTGAGATAAGCTGTCAAATCTGCCCTTTCTGAACTCTTCTTAGTGCCAGCGAAGATCATTTTTGTCCCAGGGATGTACTTCTTGGGATTCTCCAAATACTCCATCAGTGTAGCCTCTACCCAGGTGATCCCTTTGTTCTTGTTGGCATCCGTGTAAGAAAATCCAGGGGCCTGACCTGTCTTCTGCCCAAACAGGCCATGGAGATTTGGCCCAGTCTTGTGCTTGCCTCCCTTTTCCACAGTATGGCACTGGGCACACTTCTGAACAAAAATCTTCTTGCCTTTCTCAGCATCACCCATTTTAAAATCGCTCTTTTGTCGTGTGAAACGCAGAAGTTCTCCTCCCAAGCCGGACATCCCACTCTCTAATCCTGCTTTTATTTTTTAAATGTGGCTACTAGAAAATTTAAAATGTGAGTTACATTACACTGCTATTGACAGGACAGTTCTAACCACTTTCCTACACTACCACCTTTCATTTAAGCAAAAGACAGTCTTCATGGTCCCTTGAGTCTTTTTCAGTTACATCACACTGTTGACTCCCTTTAAGTTTTCCATTAAACTAAAACCTCCAGGGTTTTTGTTTTGTTTTGTTTTAGGTGAATTAAAATCATCCCAGAACCTCGCTTTCTAAACATTCTCAGTCTCCTCTGCTTTTTATCATGACCAGGTTTTGACATCCTTGTCATACCCCATCTGGATATTTTCCAGTGTAGGGCTTGTCCCCCTCAATCCCACAAAGTGGGAACAAGGCCATTGCAGATAATACAAAAAAGCAATACCCCCAAATTCATTGAGCCAGAAAGTAGAATGGTGGTTGACAGTGTTGAGGGGAGTTATTACTCAATAGGTACAAAATTTCGGCTTGAAATGATGAAAGTTCTGGAGATGGATAGTGCCTATGTGAATGTACTTAACGCCACTTAATTGCACACTTAAATGGGCTAAAATGATACATTTCATGTACATTTTACAATTTAAAAAATAGTTAAGTTCCCAGACATATTAAAACATGGATGAACCTTGAAAACTATGCCAGGCAAAATAAGCCTGACACAAACGGACAAATATTGTATGGTACCACGTAGAGGAGATAATTAGAATAGGTAAATGAATGGAGACAGAAAGTAGATCACAGGTTATCAGGGGCGAGGGGAGGGGTAATAGAAAAGGAGGAAGGGCAGGCAGCCATGGCTGCTGAGAGAAAAGATCTGGGGAGCGGGCCCTTTAGCATTGGGTCCAGATAAGGGCGGAGGGCGTGCAGGAGCTCCGCCGTGGCCTCCAACGCTCTCCGCTCGAGCATTGGGGCTTTGGGCGGAACCGCCATGCGGGGGCAGCTAGGGCGGGCAAGAGGAACTGAGTCGGGTCCCTTCTCCCACTGGCTCTTGCCTGATCCTCAGCTCGGGGTGCCCCGCGCCCGCCCTTTGGAGCGCTGGCGGCACGTAGCGCCCTCCCCCTTCTCGCCATCAGCCTTTAACAAAGAGCTCAGAGAAACCCCACGGCGCGCTGCACACGCCTGCGCTGACGCCCACGAATTGGAAATAAGCCGCAACAGCGTGGCTGCGGAGCGTCCCCACCCGCCTGCGCCCAGGATCTTCCTTGACTCAAAGAGTCTTTATCGCCGACCCTGGGGTCCTTGGTGTTTTGGGGTTTTGTTTTGTACTTGCTCCTTTTGCTCTGTAAGTATTAAAGATTCCCCCCCTTCTTTCTCTCCCTCGCCTTCCACTATTCCCAATTTTAACCAACTTAAAATTATATTTCCGTAATTTTCCCCATACCCATGCAAAAACAGACACACACACGGTGTTGCCTTTGTTTTCCAAAGTGGCATCACATACACCACCCTGAGTCTTGCTTTTCTAGTACACCATGGAAACGCCTAGTCCCAGCTGGAATCCAGTCTTTTGGTGGCCGAATATTAATCCACAGCACAAAGGCACCTCCGTTCATTTAGAGTAGAGTCGTTCATGCCCATTCCTTTGTTTCCTGTGTTTTACCACCATAAACAGTGCTGCCGTGAATATACAGCCCCAAACCAGGAACAACTCCTGTTTTCACCAGTTAGGTCTGAGAATGCGCTCTTCTCAGACCCACGAGCATTTCCCGGTCCGATGGGTGTAAATATCACGAGCCTGGCGCTGCTCTCCATTTTCCTCGCTTCCTCACATTTACACTCCGCTACTACAGAAGACAGGCCTTTTCTCCTCCTCTGCAAGACCAGCTTCAGCGGGGCCTCAGTGCTCTCTCTCCTCCCACTCCTGGCCCTTCTTCCACCTAACCCCCGCCCCCTCACATTTTCAATTCCATCTTCTAAAGGTCTTCAGATCTCCCCATCCTAAGGTAAAAAACCTGCTACTCCCTTCTGTCATTGTCCTTTTGCTTTCCTTCCGTTTACTACACAACTTGAAAAACATCTTGGAATTATTTTGCCTTTAGATATGATATGCCCATGGCTCATAATCCAAAGGTGTAACACAAAAGGGAGATAGCAGACCCTCGTCTGCCAATCACCCATTCCCCTCCCCCAAGGTCATGACTGATACCACTTTCCTGTGTATTTTTCCAGAAGAATTATAGCAACGCATATCTATTTCACAAAGAGTAGCAGGAGGTGCACACTGCTCTGCAATACTGCATAACTTCTTGGAAGTCGGTCTGCTCTCTCCAGCCCCTCACCAATTTCCCACCCATTCTCCCCTCTGCTCTTCTCACACTCTAAAGCTGCTTTCTCTAAGGGACTGAAAACTCATATCTAGTCCCTTCCTCTAGGCCGCCTCCCGTAACTGATCAGGCACCAACGGTGCCCCTTTTGCAATATTTATTTCTTCAATTCTTCCTCTTTGTTCCTCTGGCTCCACCTTCTTCCGGCCTCGTTTGTCACCTTGGCAAGCCACTGAGGTAGCCTCCTCGCCGACCCCTCATAAGATCTGGTGTTGATTCCTCAGCTTGCCACTGGTTATTGATCCAGTACTCCACAGCAGATACTCTTCCAGGAAAATGGTCCCTTAGTTTTAGGAGATTGATAAAGTTTATTGTAATGAAGGAGCACTGGCCTGGGTGACCAGTGGCCAGGGTAGAATCTAGACCTGCCCTTTCCTTGCCTGGTACCTCCTTCCTGACATCACTCCACATCTCTGGTTTCCTCCCCAGATGATCGCCAAGGCCTCTGGCTATAGCCTCTGTGAGGCTACAATTACAGTTCCATTCCTCCCTCATCTCTACTCCCTGTGCTGGCCCTTTCCCCAGCCAGCCACTCTTTCCATTTATCTCTCAGTGCACCTCTGGAAATGTCCAGATCCTACTCATTCTTGAAGACCTAACTTTTAGTCGTGGTTTTTCTCAAAAAGCCTTCTGCGGTGTCCCCAAATGAGAGGACCTGCTTTGTCTTTGCAAGGCACAGTCTGTAGCACTTTATCTCTATCTTACTAATGGCACTGACCACTCTGCCTTATAGAGCTTTTCCATACCTGTTCTTCTACCACTATCTACTTCTCCCCCTCCATCTCTAGCATAGTACTTTATACATAGTAGAGGGTGTGGTTTTGGGAGTCTCAAGACCAGGGCCCCCATCCTAGCTCTGACACTAAGTCATTGTGTTACCTTGAATACTTCCTGTAGCCTGTTTGAGCCTCAACTTCCCCAAATGTAAGATGGGAATAATAACCCATTTCATGGTGCTTTTGTGTTGATTAGATGAGATAACATGACAAAGTGCTTTGTGAACTTCAAAGCTATCTATAGATGTAGATAATAAGAGTATAGATAAATATTACTCAGATACTGGCAAGAGTGATTGCCTTTCCAAAGCAGAATTTTTTTTTTTTAAGATTTTATTTATTTATTTTTAGAGAGGGAAGGGAGAGAAAGAGAGAGAGAAACATCAATGTGTGGTTGCTGGGAGCCATGGCCTGCAACCCAGGTATGTGCCCCAACTGGGAATCGAACCTGCGATGCTTGGTTTGCAGCCCGCGCTCAATCCACTGAGCTACGCCAGCCAGGGCCAAAGCAGAATTTTAAAGGAAAGTGTAGAAGACTGTGGAAAATGAGACTTTTTCCCCTAGGGTACAGCCTCAAAATTTGGGGCTGAAGTCTAATGATTCCTTTTAGATCAATTACCAGGTGGTATTAAATATAATAGTAAAAGTTAGAAATAATCTAAATATTGAACAATAGGGAAATGATCAAATTATGGTTGGTGGAAATAATATGTGGTCATTAAAATTATATCTTTGAAGAATATTTAATGACATGAGAAACTTAGAAAAGTTAAAAAAGGAGGACACTAAATAAAGTATGATGTGGAGAGGAGGTGTAAGAGGGGAAGAGGCTTTTCCCACCACTCCTCATAGTTTTTTGCTAGGCCTCCAAATGGGGCACCTAGTGCCAGAGAACTTGGGATACATTCCAGAGCCTGAGTCCTCCACAAATAGCTCATTTCTTGCCTCCCAGGAGTCAGGGATTCAGGACAGATGAACCAGGAGCCTAGTGCCTCGGGCACACCCATGGCGTGTCCCAGATCCAGGGACAACCTTTGGCCTACCTCTGTGTCCCCATGGCCGGACGTTCCTGGGTCCTCTTTGCACCATATCTCCCAGCTGGACTGGGAGAAATATAACCTCTATTTGTGGACAAATAGCACCTGTCAGGGCATGCTTGGACAGTTTCCAGAGTGGGTCTATAGGAAAGGCCCTCTCTAGGCAAAAAGTAGACTCCAAGTACAAACACTGGAGAACTAAGCTCTAAAAAGACAGGCCATGGGCCGCAGGAGTGAGCAAAAATGAGCCATCACAGACTGTAGGGGAAACTCAGTGGACTCCAGAGAGAAGGTGGCATTTCTGCTGGCCATGGAAGGATGGTAGGAATTTGGCAAGAGGAGATATGACCATTAAAACAAAGCTGTATGGTTATTATTTTATCTACATTTTATACTCATGTTGGGGGAGGGGCAGTATTTTGTTTAAAGTATCCTTCCTCTCCTTATTGCAACTTTTTTTTTAAAAGATTTTATTTATTTATTTTTAGAGAGGGAAGGGAGGGAGAAAGAGAGAGAGAGAGAAACATCAATGTGTGGTTGCTGGGGGCCGTGGCCTGCAACCCAGGCATGTGCCCTGACTGGGAATTGAACCTGCGACACTTTGGTTCGCAGCCCACGCTCAATCCACTGAGCTACGCCAGCCAGGGCTTATTGCAACTTTTATTGTAGAAAATGTGGAAAGTAAAGATACAAAAAGTAAGTCTCCTATAACCCTACCAACCTAAAGCAGTGATTGCCAACCCTGGTTGCATATTAGAATCTCCTGGGGAGCTTTTAAGAAATACCGTGAACTATCTGTAGAGAGACTGATTCACTTGATATGAGGTGGGGTCCCACTGTAGACACACATACACACACATACACACATACACTTCTCACCCAATCCAATAGCAAATCCTGGGAGTCTACCTTCAAAATGTACCCAGGATATGAACACTTCTTACCACCTCTTGTGCTGTTATCCTGGTCCAAGATACTGCCTCCTGCCTGGATTATTGCTGTAGCCTCCTCACTAGTTTCCAACTTCTATCTTCAGCTCCCACCTGTCCCCCAACTCTGTTCTCTACGTTGCATTCTCCAGAGTGATCCTTTAAAACCATAAGTCGGGTTCCTTCTCTATTCAAAATTCCCCCAAGGCTCCATATCCCATTCAGAGTGAAAAGCAAATCTTTAGAATGACTATAGTGTCCTACATGACCTGATGTGGCTACTTCCCTGACCTTGTCTTCTCACACTTCCCTCTTTGCTCACTGTACTCCAGGTACTTTGCCTGTTTGCTCTTTCTCAAGAATACAACTAGAATGTTGCTACCTCAGGGCCTTTGCACCTGTTGTTTCCTCTCAGTAGTTCTTGCCTAGATTCCCTTAGTAGTTCTCACCTTTCCTTCAGGTCTCTGACAGATGTCAGTCCATCAGAGAAGACTTCTCTGACCAAGATTAACCTGTGAAGACCCCCATCTCCCACACTTCTTACATTCTCCTATCTGCTTTGCTTTACTTTCACCAGGACACTTTTGATGACCACATCTTTTCTTTTTTGTTAATCCCAGGCCCTAGATTTAAAGTCTCACGAAGTCTCTCATGGGAACAGCTTTTTCTGCTTCTGTCTCAAACCTGTCTCCACCAATATTCAATAGTCCCATTTTCTGCCTTTGCTAGCTCCCAAGCCTCATTCCCCAAACTCTTCCATCCTCCTGCCTTCATCTGTCAGGTCAGGAAAATGAATTTCCAGGGGTGTCACCAGGCTTCCAGGCCCACAAATAGCCAGAACTCTAGGCCCAGGTCCGGCTTTGCTAGGAAACTCTGCTACACATGCGCTTATTTATTTTTAACTTTTTTATACAAAGGAGGTCATAACATTTCTATTGTTGGGCAGTGAGAGTGTTTTCCAGTTTTTTAGTATTGAGGCAACCTTGAACACACCCATGATTGCTTCCTTCAGATAAATTATTTGAAGAAGAATTAGTGAGGCAAAGAGTACACAACTTGCAAGGCTTCTAGTGTATAGTGCCAATTTTTCCTTCAGTTTATCTAATTATAGTCCCACCAGCTGTATGTGATGCCTTTTATAGTCTTACATCCTTGACAAAACTGGATATTTAAAAAATATTGGAAGGTAAAAAAAGATCTTGTTTTAATTGACATCATTGGTGAAGTTGGGCATCTTTTTACCTCTTTCCCTTTATTTTAAATGATTTACCTTTGCCTTTTTTCTACTATTGAGATATTAGATATTTTATTTTTGATTTATAATTTTTAAAAAGATTTTATTTATTTATTTTTAGAGAGAGGGGAAGGGAGAGAGAAAGAGAAACATCACTGTGTGGTTGGCCTGTTGCACGCCTCCCACTGGGGACCTGACCCATAACCAAGGCCTGTGTCCTGCCTGGGAATGAACCAGTGATCCTTTGCTTCGCAGTCCGGCGCTCAATCCACTGAGCCACACCAGCCAGGGCTTGATTTAGAATTTTTATATTAAGAACATTTACTCTTTGAAATGTGTGTATGTTTTTTTAGTTTGTTTTTAACCTTTCAATTCTGTTTTACACTTATTAACATAGGAAATTTAGGAATATTTATGAAATCAAGCTTCTAAATCTTTGCCACTTTTGGTTTTGGTTTCATACTTCTTGGTAGAAAGTTTGTTTATTTCTTTTATTTTTTTTTATCCTCACCTGGACATTTTTTCATTGTTTTTAGAGTGAGAGGAAGGGAGGGAAGAAGGGGGAGAGAGAGAAGAGAAAAAAGAGGAGAAGAGAAGAGAAACACTGATTGGGTTGCTTTTTTATGTATTCTAACTCTGGATCAAACTCCAATCTGACCAGTAGTTGAACCTGTGGCCTTTCAGTCTATGGGACAACACTCCAACCAACTGAGCCACACCAGCCAGGGCGGTAGTAATGGTGTTACTAACAGCTGGGATTTATTATTAAGTGGAGAGGATTATAAACCTATATGTCTTAGCTTTCAGTCCCTAGCCAGTGGCTTTCAAACTTTTTTTTACTGTGAATTTAAGTAAAAAAATAAAATACAGTTTACATGGCAAACCACTTTACACAAAAATATTTATTTAAAAAAATTTAAAAATCTTTCATGAAACATTATTTACCCCAACTACATGTGATATAGTCTAATATTTCCAGTTTGACTAATTTTTGTTCTACAGGGCCTGGCACAAATAATGCCCCCTTTTTAAATTACAAATTCTTTTATTACAAAATCATAAGCATGTAATTCTGTAATATAACAATATCACACTCAAGCACACCATATGACATTTGAGGTGAAATATTCAAATTAAAACTATAAATTGTTACACTTCTATTATTACCCCACCAGGGTAATAAAATGAGTGTAACCACACTCAACCACACTCAAGCAGGCATTATTCCTGCCAAGCCCTGTATTTCATTTTTTTTAAATCCATCTTGACCTAGTAAATTGACTTAACCCACCAACAAAGCCTTGACCCAGAGTTTGAAAAACACAAATCAGAACCATGAAGAGGCTGATTTTCTCTCTCCCCAAATCTTATCCACTTCCATGCCACTTTCATTCAACTCCCACTCCAAGTGGTGATGAAAAGCCAGGCAATTATCTATCCATAGAGATTACTGAAGACTGATGTACAAACACTGAGACTGAACAAAATTTGATTGACATCTAATAGGCAAAAGCAAAATCTTTGGTTTTGGATTTCAAGCCCGAGGATTAGAATAAGGTTCTTTATAATTCCATGGTCCTGAAATCCTCACCATAGCTATATTCGCTTTAATGTAGTCCTAGAAAACTCCTCTTGTCTATTGTGTAATCTGGGATTTGGCAACAAATGGTCAACAGGATCTGCTCCAGCCCAGCTGTTCTTACAATTAGAGCCCAAGAAAATTGTGACACTATTTTCTTGGGCAGAGAAACTAATCTGATGTATTCTTTAATAATTTTTTTTAATTTATTGATTTTAGAAGGGAGGGAGGGAGAAAGAGAGAGAGAAAGGCATCAGTTTGCTGCTCTACCCATTGATGCATCCGTTGGTTGCCTCCTGTATGTGCCTCCACCCGGGACCAGCCCTGCCACCTTGGTTCTTCAGAACAATGGTACAACTGACTGAACTGCCTGGCCAGGGCCCATTGATTTTAAAAGATTTAAAAAGATTTTATGTATTTATTTATTTTTAGAGAGAGGAGAAGGGAGGGAGAAAGGGAGAGGAACATAAATGTTTCAATCGGTTGCCTCTCACACACCCTCAGCTGGGGGCCTGGCCTGCAACCCAGGCATGTGTCCCAACTAGGAATCCAACTTGGGACCTTTTGGTTTATGGGACAATGCCCAAACCACTAAGCCATACCAGTCAGGGACCATTGCATTTTTAAAACATTCATTTACACTGGCATGGAGAAGCCAGCCCCTTTGTATTAAGGCAGAATATCATTAGGTAACATATTCTGATTCCAGGTACTTAATTACTCTGCTATTCCGTTCCCCTGGTAACATATTCTGAAAGAAGGCTGATGACATAAAGGGAATACAAGAAGGGATGAATCTATTAGAAGGCCCTTATAAGACATATCAGCCTGGGGCTGGGTCAGAAGAACTGAATTCAAGTCCTCATTCTCTGGGATTTCCTAATATTCTGTTCTAGACAAAATCAAAACTCTGTGCCTCCTTTTTCTAATCCACAAATGGTTATAATAATAGCAGCTTTCTCAGGGTTGTAGAGAAATGCAATTGAAATAGCAGTTAAGGTGCTATCCAAAGGTAGTTACTGTTGCTGTCGATTCTTATACAGGCCTGCTGGCTTTGAAAGGCTGGCTGAACTGCTGGCCATTTAATTTGGTTAGTGATTTGTTTCTATAGCTGAACTCCAGTTAGAACTAATGGTTCTAATAGCCTTAAATGTGGTTTGGAATTTAGGCTAGGCACCTCTGGTTATTTGCTTATTAAGAGTGGCTTTGCATGGGCAGGTTTCTATGCAATGAGCACAAACACACGGCTGAATGAAATCAAATACATGGCATTTTTTTGTTTGTTTGTTTGTTTGTTTGTTTGTTTGTTTTAAAGGGAATACTCAGGGGTTCCTGTAGAGTGAGCACAGCCTGCCTCCCAGACAACTCTGAGCTTTCTAGATTGTATGTCTTCATTTCTCCTTGCCCTGAGCATCCCTCTAATCCCTAAACACCCATAGGTGCCCTTGGAAGACAAGCTCCAGATTAGTCACCTTGGTGCTGTTAAGATGAATTTAAACACTTTCAGGGGTTCACTGAGTTTAAAATTGCAGATTTGCTGCCAAAGTTTGCAACCCCAGATAATGATGAAACTATAAATGGAACAATATGCAAAGCTTAGGCTGAATTTTTAGCTCAGAATTTAAACAGGAGCTTTTCTGGGTGACAGGGCACTCCTGTTTTCTTCCCTGCCCCAGAAAATATACTTCTGGGACACACCTGGGGGGTCTCCCTGGCCAACTGGCATCCCCCTTTTTCTAAGGAGAGCTGATATCCAGGATGTGGCCCAGTGGCCATGTCTGGGGTCCAGGGCTCCCATTTCTCTGGGTAGAGCTGACCCGTAGGGCTGTTGACACCTAATCCAGGAAGACAAACCAGATTCTCTCTCCTGGGAATTTGAAACCTGAACAGAGAATCTCTGAGCCTGATCCTATGAGCCACTGAGAGAAGGTTTCCCATCTGCCTGGTTCTTCTGGCCTGGCCCTGTTAGCTTTTCCTCAGCTCTCTGTGACACCGTAGTCTCCTTCCAATAATGTCCCATTTGGTTCAGGTCACCAAAATTGCTTCAGAAGAGCTCAAAAACAAAACTCCCCCGTCCCCCCCCCCCAAAAAAAAATCCCTGAAACCAAAACTAAACCAAGCCAAGCAAGAAAACAACTTATAAATATTGTAGCATCCAAGAAGTAGCAGCATGGCGAAGTACAGAGAGCATGGACTTTGTTATTTTTTAAAACTCTTTCCACACCTAGGGTAGTTTTGAATGTCGGTTCTTTAACTGGTCAGCTATATACATTTTGGCAAGTTCCCCTTTCTGAGCCTTAATTTCCTTGACTATGAAATGGAGATAATTTATGTCATAAACTTGGCTCTTTAATTAGTCAAGCGATACTTAATTTGGTCACTCAGAGGTTATTTTTGCTTATTTCCTAGCCCCAGGCCACATGACAGATAGATGAAGCTTCTGGAAATTAGTGATATTAAGGTACTTTAAGTATTACTACATTTAAACATCTTATTAAACCAGTAATCCTTTCTCCATCTTCTTTAAGAATAGTTTTTGCCTTGGCTGGTGTGGCTCAGTGGATTGAGTGCCAGCCTGCTAATAATCAAAGGGTCGCTAGTTCGATTCCCAGTCAGGGCATATGCCTGGGTTTCTTGCCAGGTCCCCAGTAGGGGGTGTGCAAGAGGCAACCACACATTGGTGTTTCTCTCTTTTCTCTCTCCCTTCCCCTCCAAAAATAAATAAAATCTTTAAAAAAAATAGTTTTAATATGCTTCCTACTCAAAGGGTTTTTGTTTGATTACCTCAAAATCTCACTGAACAGAAGGCCATGGTGGTAGCAGCTGCACATTCAAAATGGTCCTTTATAAAAAAAAATGTGAAATACACATAACATAAAATTTATCATCTTAACTATTTCTTTTCATCTTAACCATTTTTAAATCTACAGTCCAGTGGCCTGAAGTACACACTCCTTGTGGTGTGACCACAGGGTGGTCTTGTTTTGATGTGATTTAAAACATTTAATTGCATTTTAATTTAATATGTATGCCTTACTAAAAATTTACTACAATTTTTATGGTTTACTAAAATGAATAAAAATCTTTTAAACCCTTTGTCAGACCACTTGTCTCTATTTTTCTGTATTGGAAACTGCAATGACTTTTAGTGTAAACTGGGTCAAATGCTAAGCAATTTTGAGTTCTGCCTGCGGGAACAGTTCTCAGAAGTTAGGACTGGGCTAGAAAAGAATTTAGGAATTGTCCAGTTCAAGGGCCTTAATTGACATGGTTTTCCTTTTAGTTAGTCATTCAGTCACCAAACCTTTACTGAGAAACTGGGATGGGTGCTGGAAGACGGATGCAGCCAGAGTGGCCAAGCTGTTATCTTTCCCGCTGGAGCTCAGGGCTATCCAGAGGCAGCCACGACACACAGGATGGAAGGACTATGGGTTCAGTGGGCTGGAGAACAGGAGAAAGGCACAGATCTGAAGTGGAGGAGACCAAAAATGTGGCCTGGGACTACATTTTGAAGGGCTTCAAATGACACAGAGAAGAGTTTAGATTTTAGTTTTGTTCAGGTAATGGAATCCATGGGGTGGGAGTGGAGCTGAAGTCTGATCTTACACTAGGAAGTACCATGGTTAGATGTGCATTTCAGAGTGAGTACTGGCAGCAATGTAGGCTGGAGGGGCACAAATCAGGACTTGGGTGCTCAGTGAGAGGTCTGTTGAACTTAGTAGCTTGCAAACATGAACCATCTTTTCAAAATCACACAGTGAGAAAACCAAGTCCATAGCCCCCCAGCCCAGGTTCTTTCTAAGTGACTGTGATATAAAGGATTTTTTCAAAGTGTGTATATCATAATTGGATGATCTTTCCTTTCAAAGAAACCTCCCTCCCACCCAGTCTGCCTTCTTTCCCTCATTCCATTGCTGGTTTCCCTAAGGCCTTGCTGGAGGAAAGTCCCTTCTCTGAGAATATTGTAGGAATGAAACTTGTTAGAAAAATGTGAAGCATTTCTAACTACCCCACCTACACACCAGCAGCAGGCTTTGCAAAGCTATCTTTGTACCTTCAGATAAAGAGATCAAAGTTTCTCCAAGATCTGATTCCCCAGGCTGATTTACATGAGGAGGAGTGGGGGTGGGGTGGGATAGGCATGATAGGATGCAGCTAGAAGTTTCTGTGACAAAGGTGAAGTCTCAAACAGGAGGAGAGAAAGAGAGAGACACACACATACTCATCTTCATTATGGTTGGTGGCATTAAATCACTAGCAAGGGATATTCTCTGTCTGTGGAATCGGACACAAAATCTAGGCAGAGTGACCTCAATACAGAACAGCAATGTTCAGCTTTTTTCATCTCATGGCACACATAAACTAATTAGCAAAATTCAGCAACATACCAAGAAATATATTTTTGTCTATCTGGCAAAAATAAAAAACTAAATTTGATTCATTCACACCAGATGGCTAATATGTTGGCTGTTGTCATTTCTTAATTTGACATTTTAAGGGAAAAGAAGTGTCCCCAACTAAATAGTCAGGTTTTGCATGTTTTAAAAACTCTTGTGGCACACTGGTTGAAAACCTCTAATGTAGAATTCTGAAATATCTATGCTGGAAGCTGCCTTAGGCCTATCTGGGCCAACCCGCCCATTTTATATATGGGGAAAATGGTGTCTCAGAAGTGGCAGACAAGTACTCTTAGCTTTTTTTTAAATTGAGTTATATTTGACATATAATGTATACATTGAAGGTGTATAGCAAGTTAATTTAATACATATGTTATAATACGGTTGTCATTATAATGATAATTAGCATCTCTATCACAACACATAATTATCCTGTTTTTTTAGTGGTTGGAATTTTTAAGTTCTCTCTCAGTAAGTTTGATGATTATAATACAGTATCGCTGTTATATTCACTATACTGTTCATGAAATCTCTAGGGCTAAAAAACTAAATACATTCATTCAATCAATCCATCAAATCTGTAGGGCTTATTTACTACTTGTTGTAAATACTCCTGACTTTTTGTACAATACAGTTTCCACAGTCTCCTGCTTTCATCTAGTATGTGTATATGTGGGTATATACACACACTTTATTTATTATAGGTTTACAATAAATAAAGCTTGAGAGATGAATAAAGCTGAACAGAATGTGCCCTAAAACAGCTGTATTTTTAAAATACACCAATTCAGAAAGAGCCCAAGTTAAAGTGCTCAGCCTTTAGGAGGGAGCTGGTGTTTGGAGAATCCATTATCCATGTGGACCAGTTAACTCTTTACTCCAGTGATTATTATCCATGGCTGAACATTAGAACCACCTGGGCAGTTTTTAAAAATCCCGAAGCCCAGGCCCCAAACCAGACTAATCATGTCAGAATCTCTGGAGGTAGGGCCCAGGCTGCAGGATTTTTCAAAGCTCCCTAGGTAATAACACTGGGCAGCCAAGGTGGAGAACCACTGGTCTTTCCCAAGGTCATGTCCTGAACTTCTTACCCTGGTCAGCATGTCAGAAAAGTTTGCATTCTTTGGAAAAGAAATTAGGAGCCCTGGCTAGTGTAGCTCAGTGGACTGAGAGCTGGTCTGTGAACTGAAGGATCGGTGGTTCGATTCCTGGTCAGGGCACGTGCTGGACTGGGGGTTAGGTCCCTGGTTGAAGGCATGCAAGAGGCAACTGATCTCTCACACACTGCTGTTTCTCTCCCTCTTTTTCTCCCTTTTTTCCCCTCTCTCTAAAAAATAAATAAAATCTTTAAAAAAAGAAAGAAATTGGGAAAGAGAATGCAGATAAATTGCTGTGTGTTTCAATTGCATTAGAAAACACTTACTGGCTGGCATAGCTCAGTGGATGGAGCGCGGGCTGGGAACCAAAGTGTCCCAGGTTCGATTCCCAGCCAGGGTACATGCCTGGGTTGCAGGACATAAGCCCCAGCAACCGCACATTGATGTCTCTCTCTCTCTCTCTCTCTCTCTCTCTCTCTCTCTTCCTTCCCTCTCTAAAAAATAAATAAAATCTTAAAAAAAAAAAAAAAAGGGCTTCATTCTATTAAAAAAAAAAAAAAAAAAAAAAGAAAACACTTAAAGTGTATGTGTTCCTGAGGGTGGGTTTTTAACTTGGGTATTCTCTGCCACGTGACAGCTCCTTTGCTGTGTCAGGGTAGGTATCATGATGCATTCCAACTACACCTTAAGGACTTTGCTGCCAGGGAGACAGTTTGGCCAGTTGGTTAACAACAGTGATTCTGGAATCCAACTCACTTTCTTACCTAGGGCAAGTTACTAAATCAGTGCAAAGTGTCTGGCAAGCAGTCAGCCTGCTAAAAACTGGAGCTGATTATTATTATTATTATCATCATCATTATAATTATTTATGGCTTTGTCCCTTCATGCTTCCTTGGCCAAAGTAGGTGTCTAATGAAAGCTAATTGGTTGATGGGGCTAAAATAAAGCAGCACTGTCCAACAGAAATATGGACACCACAGATGTGCTTTCAATTGTCTAGTAGTCATATTTTTAAAAGTAAAACAAAAAAGGTGAAATTAATATATTCACATATCATTTCAACATGTAGTCAGCATAAAAAAGTACTAGTAAATTATCATTGCGATATTTTACACATTTTTTCTGTACTGTCTTTAAAAATCTACTGTTTATTTTACATCTTAATTCAGACCAACCATTCACTTGCTCAACGTGTGGCTAGAAACTGCAAGTTAGATGGCACAGGTTTAATGTTTCCTTCATGTCCCCAAACCTGCACATTGTAAGTTTCCATCAAATGTGCTCCTCTGGGCTGGTCCTGTCTCCTGACTCCTATTCACAAGAGCATTTGTGCTCTGCCCAGGCTTTCTCTTATTCCAAAGCAAGCCCTTTGGGGTGGGGGAAGAAAGGCCAGTTTTTAGCCTGTATTGTAAACCCCAACACTTGTGCGAATATCCCATGACTTTGCAAGATCTTTCAGCCTCATTCTTGCTTCAGCTTGCCTGCTTATTCGAAGAAATTTGTGGCCATGAGGAAAGTTACATTTTCCGGCTTAATTTTTACAAAAGTATGTGGATGGCCCAAAGGGCAGTCTGCCCAGGGTATTGTGGGAAGTTCACAGGACCCATGGTACCTGTAACCCTTCCCACCCAGGCCCTGGGAGGGGGTGGCAGCCAAGCAGCATGAGTCATCGTGGTCACTTGTTAAACATTCCTCCAGTCTCAGAGCCGCTTTTGTTTTTTGGTTGAATTGGCAGCTTGAGACACACACACACACACACACACACACACACACACACACACACCCAGTCTGAGGGCTTGGTTCTTAAGCAGGAAAGCATATTGTTTGCCATAATTACTATCATATTCCCATATCCAGCCCTCCACTGCCATTCCAGGGGTTGCTGGGTCTTTCTGTCAGGGAATCTCTCTGTGGTTTAATTTAAGGCAGGAGATTGCAGAGAAGTTCAGATCCTGATGCAAAGGCAGAGCAAGGCAGGAAGTCATCCTTCTGGGATTGAGGGGATGGCCGCAGCCCCCACAGGACACCGTGCTTCGGCCAGGACAGCAGAGCTTCTCCTTTTCCTCCCACCTGGGGTTGGAGATTCAGACTCCATATGCACAAATTTACTTTTTGACTCCAGTAATTCTCAACCAGGGTTGCACATTAGCATCACGGGGCAATTTTTAAAATTTCTGATGCCCAAGCCCAAAACCAGGCCAGTTAATCGGAATCTCTTGAGGCCTTACTCTGTGGCCAGGTGGATTTATGATTTCCATTTTCCGTCAGAACGCTCTCTCTTCCCAGCAGCATTTATTCCTCCCCAGTCAGCAGGCCCAAGAGCAGCAGTTCCACACCTGCCCTGCTCTCTGGGCTCCCCGATGCCTTCCTCTGCTCGTCTGGTTGAGAAAAGACAGAGGTGGGAAATTATTTTCTCCTGTGGCACCAGTCCTTACTCATCTGACACACTTCCTTCAGGGAAAGCAGAGATCAAGGGCCCTATCAAGGGAACCCATCCGTTCCACACTCTGTGTGCTTTGTTGGGTTATATTTTCCCTCTGTCTCTTTCTTGAACTTTTAGTCTGTTTCACTGCCTTTTCCCTTTCAACTTATGAACATCCTTGTGTCACTACAGTAGTCCCCCTATACAGTTTCGCTTTCCATTGTTTCAGTTATCCTCAGTCAAACGTTATCCAAAAATATTAAATGGAAAATTCCAGAAATAATTCATACATTTTAAACTGTGTGCTGTTCTGAGTAGCATGATGAAATCTCATGCCACCTCGCTCTATCCCAACTGGGATTGTGAATCATCCCTTTGTCCAGCATATGTGCTATACTCTGGTTACTCAATTAGTAGCCTCCCAGTTATCTGATCAACTGTCTCAGTATCACAGTGCTTATGTTCAAGTCACCCTTATTTTACTTAATAATGGCCCCAAAGTCAGAGCAGTGGTGCTGGCAATTCCAATATGCCAACGAGAAGCTGTGAAGAGCTTCATTTAAGTGAAAAGGTGAGTACAGTTCAATGAGATACTTTGAGACTACAGTCACATATTTTTATTACCATGTGTTATACTCGTTCTATTTTAGGATTGTCGTTAAACTCTGCCTAATTTACAAATTAAACTTTATCCTGGGTTTGTATGTATCCTAGGGAAAAAAACATAGTATACTCATATTTAGGGTTTGATACTATCTGCAGTTTCAAGCATTCACTGGGGGTCCTGAAATGGAGCCTCTGTGAAGAATGGGGAGACTACTGTACCGCCTGAAAAATCCTGCTTCAATCCTGCCTCCCTTTCAGTTTGGTACTTTATCTCCTGGCCTCTCTTCCCTGTTAAACTTCTTGAAGGAGTCCTTAAGGCAGCCTGTACTCTGTTACCTGTCCTTAGCCCACACTGTGAGTGACTTCAGTCCCATCACAACACTGACACTGCTGACACTCACTTTGATCACTGGCAACCTCCGAGATACTAAACCCTTGGTCTGTTTTCTCTCTTTCTCTCTGCATTGTTTGGCTGGGTTAATCACTTCTTTTCCCTTGAAACTCATTTTTGATCTCCTGTGATTCCTCTCCTTAATGATTTTCCACTCATGTCTTTGATAGTTTCCTCTTCCTCTATTCAGCCTTGAGATTGGTGTTTGTCAGTTCTATCCTTGGCCTTCCCTCCATGTGAATTTATTTATCTCAAGACTTTAACCACTACCAATATGATGTTAACTCTGATATTTTTGTTTCTAACCCAGATTTCTTGTATGTTCAGCTCTCTACTGGACATCTATCTCCACACTAATACCCTCTCAACATGTCCAAAATGGAACCCATTTTATTCTCTCCATCAAGTTTGCTCTTTCTGTAGTCATTACACTTAATAGTGAAACACCAGAAGTATTACCATAAAAGTTAGGAATAAAAAAAGTGTTCACTGCCATCAGTATTACTTAGAATTGCCCAGAAAGGACAATAGCAACCTGAATAGAAAGCTCTATTCAATAAGTTTTATAAGAAAAATAAGAATACATACTGAAAAAAAGGTAATCATTAATATTTACAGATGTGGAAAATTCCAAAGAATCACTTGAAAAACAAAGCTAATCAAATAATTTAGCAAAGTTGCCTGTTATAAATCAATGACACATTAAGACAATAGCATTGCTTTATGCTTTTGTTCCTTTACTCATTTAACAACTTTTACTGAGAATCTAAAATGTGGAGGCCCTGTTTTTTAAACTCTAGGGTTACGGTTATGAACAAAAGATGTGTGGTCTTTGCTCTCATGAAGCTTACATTCTATAATAAGAATTTAGATATTATATATATATTACAGATTTTATTTACTTTTAGAAAGGGGAAGGGAGAGAGAAAAAGGGAGAGAAACATCATTGTGTGGTTGCCTCTCGCTTGCTCCCCAATGGGGACATGGCCCACAACCCAGGCATGTGCCCTGACTAGGAATTGAACCAGTGACCCTTTTGTTCACAGACCAGCACTCAATTCACTGAGCCACACCAGCCAGGGCTAGATATTATATTTAAAACTTTTTGACTGATAATAGCCATAAAAATATAAAATATCTAGTAATAAATTTAACCTGTAATGTATATGGCCTATCAGAATAAAACTATTCAGAGACATAAAGGGGATCTCTAAAAATGGAAATACTATGTACCTAAATTTGAAAATCAAATATAAAATTTAAATTTTAATTAATTAATTTGGAGGTACTTTGATGCAATAAGTGTAGTCAGAAGTTTAAATGAAGAGAATATAATCAAGAAAGTCTTGGAAAGGGTGTAAGGCTTGTGCTACCAGTTATTACCATTTAGTATACAGATATAATAACCAAACAGGGTGGAGAGCTGGGACAAGACAGGCATATTGGTAAAACAGAAAGGAAAGTCTAGAATAAAAAAAGAATGTTGCCCTGGCAGGTGTGGCTTAACAGGTTGAGTGTTGGCCTGTGAACCAAAAGGTCACTGGCTCAATTCCCAGTCGGGGCACATGCCTGGGTTGTGGACCAGGCCCCCAGTTGGGGGTGTGCAAGAGGCAACTGATGGGTGTTTCCCTCTCTTCCTCCCTCTTCCTCTCTCTAAAGATACAATAAATAAAAAATTTTAAAAATTAAAAAAGAATGTATTATCTAATAAAGAGCTCGCATCTATGGGGAAAATGATGGATTAGTCTAGAGATGACAAAAAGTTTCATCTTGATGTCAAATCACACAAATCAGCAGTGGCTGCCTGAAGCTGTAGTGGGGCTATGAGACCTAGTATAGGCTTAGCCAGGAGTTCTGCATTTGATTAGAAATGTCTTCCAGGGGCCCAGGAAGAGAAGACTACAGTTAAGCCACATATTTGTCATTCCTGGATTATTCAATAAATATCATTGGGACAACTAGATAGCAACTTGTGGGGGTGGGGGGTAAATTATTAACTTTTCCCATCATAGATACCAAAGTAAATTTCAGAGGGCTTAAATTTAAGTATGAAAAATGAAAGCACAAAATAGTGGAAGAAAAAGGAGGAATTTCTTTAAAAGTAATTATTGTGGTGAGGGAAGGACTTCCCAAGCATGATACTAAAGGCAGAAACCAGAAAGTTAAAGACTGATAAATTTAGCTATTTAATCATTAGAAAATTCTGCAGAGCAGAAGTTAAAAGGAAACTGACAAACTAAGAAAAAAAAGTGTAGTATATGTACCAGTATAATGAAGGTTTAATATTTTGCTATGTAACACACTCCTCCATCAATAAAAATAACATGAACATCCTGATAGAAAAAGGTGAAGTAGACGTTAATAGGTAATTAGGTAATTCACCAAAGGAGAAATGCAAACAGCTGAGAAACATACTTTCTTTTTTAACTCACCATCAATCTAAGGAATGAAAATTGACACAATGCTATGCTATTTTTTTTTTATTTGCCAAAATGGCAAAGAAAAACCTCTAGTGTGGTTAAGAATGTTGAGAAAAATCCCAGCTAATGGGGCCTAGTCACCTTGGACACAAAATCCACTTTGTAATGGTTTCTGTTTACCTTTTGCAGAGAGCAGTCAAGCTACAGAAAGTGGCATTTACTGGCTAATCTGCAAAAAGTTGCTACAGGAGATCTCCGTAGCTAAGCTATAATTCTGTAAATTTGTGGTTAGCTAGAATATCCTGTCAGACTGTTAAGTTCTAGTTTCCTTTTCTTCTTTTAAGATGTCTCTTCCTAAGAAATGGGTCACGAGTGCTTAGGCTACTGTGCCCTAATAAATCTTTAACTTGGGTACTGAAATCCCTTGCTAAAATTTTGGGTATAAACTGGCCCCACCTCAGGGTACGATGAGACAGCCCCCTGCTGGGCACCACAGTGTTGGCAGGAGGCCAGAAGGCCCACCCAAACGGGTCCCGTTCTACCCTGTGAGGAACCGGAGACACACAAGTCTCCAGCCTTTTGAGCAGGTGAGACCCACCTCATCTGTCACACAAGCAATAAACCCCACATTTGTCACCCTGTTCTGAGTGAGCAGGAGTTTTCTCCCCAAGCATTTAGTTGGGAGATGTGCAAAGATGATGATACCAATGAAGGTCATCTTCATTGTGACTCAGATGTGATTTCGTTCTCATTGTTTAATACCAAAATAATCAACAGAATAAAAATGGTAAGATTTTATTAATTCTATGAAAGTGCTGATCAGATCCCTCCTGATGCCTTCCTAGGCCAACAGGCACATTCACACACTGCTGGTGGCAAATTAAATTAGAGGACAATTTATTTGACTTTGGGTAAGGCAAAAGGAAAGGATGAAACCATTAAAAAGTCCTGATTGGTTTGCCTTTATAAAAATAATAATAAAAGCTCTGGCTGCCGTGGCTCAATGGATTGAGCACCAACCTGCGAACAAAAAAGCCACTGGTTCGATTCCCAGTCACAGCACATGCCTGGGTTGCAGGCCAGGTCCCCAGTTGGGGGTGTACCAGAGGCAACCACACATTGATATTTCTTTCCTTCTCTTTCTCCCTCCCTTCTCCTCTCTCTAAAAATAAATAAATAAAATAATAATAATAATAATAATAACCTCTTGTATATCAGAAATGTTTGCAACATTCACGATAAAAAGCTAGTTTTAATATCCTGAGCAGAAAGAGTACTCTTACAATCATTAAGATAAAAGATGCCCACCCTAGGAAAAAAATGTGCAAATGATATGAAGAGGCAATTCATACATGAAAAATATAAAAAATCATGAAAAAAAGTTCCATATTATCAGAAATTACAGAATGCAAATTAAAATTACAAAGAGGGTCTGCTTTTTTGCTTTAACAAACTAGCAAATGTTAAAAAAATGATCATGCCCAGTATTGGTGGAGATGCAGGGGAAAGGGCACAGGAGTGAGAGTATACTTTGGTAAAACTTTTCCGCAGAGCAGCATTTCACAAAGTGGTCAGAGACCCACCCCTGGGGTTTCTTGAGACCCTTTCAGGGGTCTGAAAGGTCAGAACTATTTTCATGATAATACTAAGATGTTGTTTGCCCTTTTCACTCTCATTGTCTCACTTGTACAGTACACAGATTTCCAGAGGCTAGATGATGTATAATACCATGGCAGAGTAATGCAGAAAGATATGAGATTCCAGCGTATTCTATTAAGCCAAACATTAAAGAGCTTTGGGGGAAAAAAAGGAAGAAATAAACTGCCAGTTTTCTCACTAAATTTTTTTGTCTTAAAAATTGTTGTTTTTAATCAAAATGTTACTTTTGTTAGCATTTAATGGTTTCATTATAGTTATTTTAAAATGAATGAATATATAAATGTTAACAAATTTTCTATGCCTTAATTCTAAAACAGTTAAAACAAATACAAATTACCCACATAAGCAAAAGCAATTTAAAACTTCAATAATTTTTAACAGTGTAAAGGGAAAAATTTGAGAACTGCTTTCAAGCTAAGTAATTATATGCATCCAAAGCCTTGAAAATAGAGCTACCCTCTAATCCAACCTTTTCCTCTTTTGAGTAATTCATCCTGAAAAAATAATCAGAGATGAATCTCAAGATATTTTTGTAAGTATATTCACCGCTGTATGATTTAAGACAGCAAAATGTAAAAACAACTTAAATATCTGTAAACAGGAGACTAGTTAAATAAATTATATTAGTGAATGGAGTACATAGAGTTAATAAATATACTATTACAAAATATTCATCATAGTAAAAATGTTCACAATTTATTATGTTAAAAAATAGGGCCCTGGCTGGCGTAGCTCAGTGGATTGAGCGTGGGCTGGGAACCAAAGTGTCCCAGGTTCGATTCCCAGCCAGTGTACATTCCTGGGTTTCAGGCCATAACCCCCAGCAACCGCACATTGATGTTTCTCTCTCTCTCTCTCTCTCTCCACCCCCTCCCTCCCTTCCCTAAAAATAAATAAATAAAATCTTTAAAAAAAAATTAAAACATACCTGCTTTAAAAAAAAAAAAAATAGGATATATCCCCTGGCTGGCATAGCTCAGTAGATTGAGCATTGGCCTGAGAACCAAAGGGTCACTGGTTTGATTCCCAGTCAGGGCACATACCTGGGTTTTGGGCCAAGTCCCCAGTTGGGGGCACACAAAAGGCAACCACACATTGATGTTTTTCTCCCTTCTTTCCCCTCTCTCTAGAATCAATAAGCATAGTGTGTTCTTGGGTGGGGATAAAAAAAATAAATAAAGTGATGTAATAAGTACTGTCAAAAAAAAAAAAAAAAAAGGAATGAAAGCCCTAGCTGGCATAGCTCAGTGGATTGAGCGTGAGGTGCGAACCAAAGTGTCGCAGGTTCAATTCCCAGTCAGGGTACATGCCTGGGTTGCTGGTCATGACCCTCAGCAACCACACATTTATGTTTCTCTCTCTCTCTTTCTCCTTCCCTTCCCTCTCTAAAAATAAATAAATAAAATCTTAAAAAAAAAAGGAATTAAGTACTGGTACATGCTACAACATGGATAAACCTTGAAAACACTATGCAAAGTGAAAGAAGCCAGACACAAAGGTCACTCCTATATAATTCTATGAAATGTCCAGAATAAGCAAATCCATGCAGTCAGAAAGTAGATTATTGGATGCCAGGGACTGGGGTAAAGGGGGCGGGTGAGAAATGAAGAGTGACTGGTAATGTGTGTGAGTTGCTATTTGAGGTAATGAAAATGTCTGACATAAGGTAGTGGTGATGATTGCACAACATTTTGAATGTGCTAAAACCCATTAAATAGTACACTTTAAAAATAATGAATTTTATGATGTGTAAATGATTCTCAATTTAATAAAAAATAGCATACAAATTAGTGTGTAGATATGATTCTATTTTTAAAATAGTGATTCAAATACACTAGTTTAGAGGAGTCATATAAAACAAATAATAGAGGATGCTAACAGTAGCAATATAGATTTTTATGTATTACATATTCATCTATGTTTCATAAAAATATGTATTGTTGTTTTACTTGAAAAATTGGACAATGAAGGTTATTAAAGACAGAATAAAACAAAGTGCAGACTCTTTGTATAGACTCTCCCAGGGGCAGTTTCTCTGGCCCAGAGGGACAGCCCAGAATAGTGATTAAGAGAGCAGTGTGGGGGTCACACTGCTTGTGTTCAAATACTGGCTCTGCTGCCGGCTAGCTCTGTAACCTTGGACAAGTCACCTCATAGCTGTGTGCCTCTGTTTTTTGACTTGTAAAGTGGCCTCAAAATAATATGTACCTCATAGGGCTCTCCAGATTGAGTGAGTTAATTCATTTAAAGTGCTTGGAACAGTGGTTTACACATAGTAAGAATTTGATAAATGTTAGCCAGTCCTGGCGATGTTGCTTGGAGCTGCTCACGTTCCAGGTTGGGAAATGACAGCATCAGACCTCATTCAAGTCCTATCAGGAGCCGATGGGAGAAGGTTCTCTTTTTTTTTTTTAAGAGAAATGCTGGAGTTTGTTTTTTTTTTTAAGATTTTATTTATTTATTTTTAGAGAGGGAAGGGAGGGAGGGAAGGGGGAGAGAGAGAAACATCAATGTGCGGTTGCTGGGGGTCATGGCCTACAACCCAGGCATGTACCCTGACTGGGAATCGAACCTGTGACAATTTGGTTCGCAGCCCGCGCTCAATCCACTGAGCTACACCAGCCAGGGAGAAGGTTCTCTTAAGGGACCACTGAGCAAGCGCTGAAAATGGTTTTTGTAGTGGTGAATTAACAAAGCACAGGTTTTCATTCACATGGAGGCAGGTTTAAGAAGGTGTGTCTGTATCTCCTCACAGTGGGTGAACTGCTCAGGGAATAACTAATTTGATGTCTCCCACCACTTGATTAACTGGGTAGTGTGTGCTGTCACTGAACTATAGTCACCTCAGCTCTCTGCCAAGGTGAACTCAGCCTGATGGCAGAGGTCTGGAGTCCCGAGAGGAGACGGGGGCAGCTATAGACACCCTCTCCCTACTTCAGCAGACACAGGTCTATGAGACACTCAGGGGAGTCAGAGCTCTCTCACAGAGTCCTCACCGTTAGAGCACGAGAGCAGGGGAAGGAGAGGTAGGGGGTTTGGGCCTGCTTAGGGGGCTAACTCTGCCTCCAGGTAATTCTGGCATGCCCCCTTTGCCTTCCCCTCTGCTGCTCTCTCCTCTCCCCAATGAGGTCTAAAGATGACAGCACCTTCAAAGGTGTTCAGAGCAAAATTCTTTCTTTAGCAGTTCTTTTCTTTCTGCTTCCTCCTCAATCAAACCCTCGTGAGTCGTTACCCAAAATGCCAAGCTGGGGCTCGTTGCTGCCGGTTTTTGACTTCCGTTTTTCTCTCTTAGTGTGCTTAGGGAAGGTCTGTGTATCAGAAGACAGCCTTGTGGCAGGAGGCAGAAGCAGGGATGGATACCCACAAAGGCGCATTATTCCCCAAGGTGGCCAGAGAATTGTGGGCATTATTTTATCCCCTCTTCTCAGATGGAAGGCTAAGGCCCAGAAAGGAGGAACAGCTTGTCCAAGATCACCCAGGGAGTTGATACCAGAGCTTCAGTCTCCTGGATCCTCAACAGAGTGTAATTTTCCTTGCTGAATGTCAGTGCCCTGCCCTGACCAGTGTGGCTTAGTTGTTGAGTGTTGTACCACAAAACATAACATCAACAGTCTGATTCTGGATCAGGGCACATGCCTGGGTTGCAGGTTCGGTCCCTGGTAGGGGTACATATGGGAGGCAATTGATCTGTTTCTCTGTTGCATGGATGTTCCTCTCCCTCTCTTCCTTCCTCCCTTTCCCCTCTCTAAAAATAAATCAATGAACTCTAGAAAAAACAAACAAAAACAAAACAAAACAAGAGTAGGAGCCCCAGAACCCTAGGCAGGTAACAAAGAAGAGGGCAGCCAGGGTCAGAATGACAAAGAAACAATTATTTCCCAAATGCAAGAATTTCCAAACAGAATGACTTTGGGGAACTACAAGTCATTCTGTATGAGAGGCCTGGCACTGCTGAGGCTGGTGGGAACAGATCCTGAAGGGTCTGTGAGCTGTGTTGAGAAGTGTGGATTTTATTTTATAGACCACGGGTGGAGGCAGGACTTGATGGCCTTTAAGCAGGGGAGTAATGTGGTCAGACTAGAATTTTAGAACGGCCCCACAGGTGGCCAGGCCAGGCAAGGTGTCCTGAAGACTTGGCAGTAGAGCCTTCTCTGGTGGTGACTGCCTATTTATATGTCTGGCTGGGTGTTGTCTCATTGGCAGGAGGTTATAGGTCCAGAGATGGTAGACAGTATGTGGCTCACTACTTGGGGTAGCCAAGAGTATCAGGGATGAGATGGGTGCAACTCAAAAACCTCAAGCTCTTGGCAAACAAGTGACAAAAAAATAAGTAGCTGTTCTAGGGGTGAACTTAACAGTGGTGATTCATTGTCCCAACTGCTTCCTGGGGTGGGGCATGTGGTGGTGGTGTACATATATGGTGGTGTATGTTGAGTGGGGTGAGGGGTCTGGGAGGGATACCAGCCTTCAGAACAAGTAGCCTAACTCCTCTGGCTATGACACGCAGGTGTTGCCAATGTTTAGAGAAATTATTATATACTCCTGACTGTGGCAATAGCTGTGGCCTAGCAGCTGGTGATAGGAATAGGGTTGTGGCAAGAAACACAGCAACCTCAGAGGGGGCTCATTGATTTCCAGTCCTTAATCTAAAACAGGACAGGATATACTTAAGCTGCCCCAAAGAGAAAGGAGAGGAGTCCTGAAAGCAAGTCCCCATTGGAGTGAGGACAAAGTGAATTAAAATCTAATAGTCAAGCTGGCCTGGGCCCTCCCTATCCAGAGCCTTCTATTGATTCCTGATTAGCTGCCTTTAGTGAGGTTCCTTTCAAGAAACCTATTCCCTCAATTCTTGCCCCTCGAGTTGTCCTATTTCTTTTTCTCCTTTGCACCATCAAGTATTTGAGCCATCTACATTCCTGTCTCCACTGCCTCATCCCCCAGTCCCTCCTTTTCTTGGTGCAATTTGGCTTCTCCCCATCATGCCGCAAGGAACCTATAGCATTTAAATTGTTTTCTCTAGTATTCCCTTGAAGTGCTCTCTAAAATGATTGGGAAGAAAAGGTAAAAGAACTATTAGAAATTATTTTTCAATTTGTTTTTTATCTTAAGTTTTTGTGGTTTCTGATACACTGGTATGTATTTAGATTATGCTTATATATGGTGTATAAATAAGCATGACTAGTATCCATATAGGTACTTTACAAACATGTAATAAGGTATATGCTAAAGACTTATTACTGAAGGGGTACACTTTAAAAAAAGTTTGTAGACCACTTGTTTTTAGAATAAAGGTCAAGTCCTTTATTATGGCATTCAAGACTCTTTATAATTTAGCCTCAAATGATTTAGTGGCTTCCTTCACCTTCCCTTCCCTCCCTTTATCACAAACCATGCTCTATGAGTTACTATACAGCTTCCAATCATACCAAAACATCAAGTTTTAGTTCAAAGTATTTTGCATGTAGATGTTCAAATGTTAAACCCAGCATGTTTCAGGGACTCCTCACAAACTATCTGGCTTGGTGTGTGAGGGGCCAGTCTAATAATTCATTCCTTCCTTACCCTACACAAACATGATTTGTGTGTATTATTCCCAGGAGACACTGAAACCATTTTGGGGCCTTCAGTAGGTCCTTCCTTGTCCTGGCCCCTCAGTCCAACTGTATTATCTCAACCTTATCATTTAGGACACATTGCTTTGTTCCCTACCTTTTATTATTTATCTTCTGCACCCAGAGGTATTGTGGGTGGAAATGGGCTTTTACCTTCTTGCAACCTAAAGTATATTGAAGTTTACTGTGTTGTTACAAGCTGTTCTGCTTCATATATGTGCTCTCATTTTTTTCACAAGCCCAGATGAGTACTTTTACCACCATCATTTTAAGCTGACACAAAGTGATTTGCCCAATTGAACTCAGGTTGAACTCCAGAATTTGGGCTCCTTTCAGTGACTTCATGCCTAACTCCAGAGCAGAGAAGACCCCACTTTTACCTCCAAGGACTCAGAATCAGGTCTGCACCTCAGAAAAAAAGGAGCAGATGCCCTGGAGAGTTAAGTCTCAACATATATTTATTGTGGATAAAATTCTTCCGTTGTAATTTGTTAGTGATCTCCTCCAGTGCCTGGGGTGTGAACTACACTTTGTCACTTGTCTATTGTCTCATACTGTTGTTTCAGTCTATCTTTGCCTAATAATTTTTCTTCTGTCATAAGGTCCAGCCTTGTTTTTACTGGCTGATGTGGACTTGAGGCTGTTAGGCCTTCATAGCAGGACCATCCCAATCCACTAGTGAAGAGAATCAGTGGCATTCAAATCTAAGAACCTTTGGTAGTGTTAAAGATGCAGCCTTCTGAATAAATTTGGGGTGGGACTCACAAATCCGAATTTTTAACTCCAAGGTCATTCCTAGGCCGTAACAGCCAATGCTGTCTACTACATTCCTGCTTGTGAGGACTACCCTTTAGGTAGAATTATCTCCTGGTATAGTAATTTCTCTAAATACTGCACACAGCTGAAGAATTAGAAGCTGGGCCTCTTTTGTTTCTGGATACGCCACTTGGCAGGTGTAATAACATCCTCTGACAGGCTGCTTGCCACAGGTGCATTCTTGACACGTGTGCCCCGCTGGTACCATCCCCCATTCAGTCCTGCAGCTTAACCACCAAGACCCCTTTAGCCTTACCAACCACCCTGTAGTTGTCCTCTTCCAAGCCCTCAAGCCCACCCACCTACCCTCGCCCCTCCCCCTACTCCCCCAACCGTCCCCCCCCCCCCCGCCCAATCCTCCCCCCTTCTTCTGTGTCCCCTGGGGCTCCTCCCACCTCAGAACATTTTTTTGTTCCAGGCTGAGTTTTCCAAGTGAGATTGGGGGTGGGGATAAAGCTGGTTAGAAGGGAGGACACAGGGCCATTCAGAGGTCCTAATGAGTAGGGATACTTTTCATGTCTGAGAAAACACATTTTCTACCAGAGAAATGGGCAGAGGCCTATCTCTGGAACTTGGGCGGAGGGATGTTACTCTCCCGGAGAGAACCTGTCTCTGCAAACATCCCAAAGGAGGCCCAACCTGCAGTGTTCCTTTGTTGGGACAGAGAGGAAATGGAATCTTACCAATGAGGTGAAAAGGGCTTCAGGGAATACCAAGGATGGGGCCAGCCTTCTCCCTGCAAATGACTAACACTAAAAGGGAAGGGGGGAAAAAAAAAGCACCAACAAAGTAGTTCCCAGCTTTTTCAAATATGAAGCATTTTTTAACCAATCCATTTTTTAATTTTTAAATTCTTGACATTACAGAACTAAACTGAAATTTATTAACATTCCACTCTTACATTTCTTATCGACAAACAGAAATAAAATTCATGAGCCAAATACCCAAACCAAAACTAAAAACAGGGAAAAGCTTATAAAACTAAATATGGATCCCAGCATTAACAGCTGAACAGAGAATGTGATTTTTAAATTCTTAGCAGATGATAAAGTTGTGTAGAAACTGAACACTTACAAATTATTTAAAACCTGGAATCACTGACCAGAAATTACACATTTGGATCATGGGAAAACAGCAGAAAGGGTTATGAGTGGACCTATACTGTTCTAGCTGCACCCCATGCCCTTCTCAGAGGAAAGCCTGGCATTGATTAGATATTGGGCCAGACTAATACTGGCAGCAGAACCAGTGATAGTAACCTGCCTACCAGAGGAGCCTTCCACTGGATTGGCAATTTTGATCTGGGCCCCGGACATCTGGCGGATCTCATTAATATTGGCGCCTTGGCGCCCGATTATGCAGCCAATTAAGTTATTTGGAATGGTGAGTTCATGGGTGGTTTGAGTAGAAGCATCCAAACTTGCCCAATAGCCTTTCACCTCTGGAGAGCTGGAGTCAATTCCGGCGAATCCGGTCCCGCCGTGCATCATGGCAAAGTGACTCTGTTGTCTCGCCACCTGGTTCAGCTTGGCCAGATCCAGCGGAGAAATCGTGTGTTGTCCTTGAATCGAGTAGGCGTCTAGAGGTGGTCCCTCCAGGTCATGGGTGGCATGAGGGTAGCCCGCAGCGTCGCTGCACCGATCTTGGCCGCCCGCGCAGATGACCGGAGAGCTGGCTGGCATAGGCTGGTACGGAATGGTCATGACTCTTCCTTGCGGAGACTGGGAGAGCGTCTCCAGCATGACCAGGCAGATCTGCTTGACACACTCGGTGACAGACTGCGGCACGCCAGCAATGGTGATAGCTCGCTCGGTCGAGTTGGGCAGCATATCGCCCGCCACCTGGACCTGGGCCCCGGTACTCTCGCGGATCTCTTTGATCTTACACCCGCCTTTCCCAATAAGGGAGCCGCACTGGGTGGCCGGCACCACGAGCCTCAGGGTGACCGGGGGCCTGCTGGCCGCCGTGCTGTTGGTCATGGAGCTGTTGATATCTTCTTCCAGCTTGTCGATGATCATAGCGAAGGCCTTAAAGATGGCATTGGTGGGGCCAGTCAGAGTGATGATTCGCTCCGGACAATTCCCCTCCGAGATGTTGATCCGCGCGCCACTCTCCTCGCGGATCCTCTTAACCGACTCCCCTTTCTTCCCGATAATGCTTCCTACTTCCTTTCCGTGCATAAGCAGCCGAATGGTGAGAGTCACATTTAGTCCACTTTCAGTCACACCGGCATCCATGGCGAGCGGCGGGCGGCGTTCGGGGGAGTTGGGCTCGTTACGTGGTCAAGTCTTTGGTGGCTGGCGGGGGGAGGGGAGGTGTAGGCCCAAAACTGCCGGCGCGAGGCGAGCGAGGGCCGCGGAAGCGAGCGGGCACGGGCCGGAGGCCGCGGCGTCGTCGCAGGGGCGGGCGGCGGCGGTGGAGGGGGCGAGCGGGGCCGAGCAGGGCCGGGAGCAGCGGGCGGGCGGGTGGGCGAGGGCGCGGCGGTGGCGACTCCAGCGGCAGCCTCGGCGGTCTGGGCGGGGCGGGAAGCCCGCTTTCAACCCCGCATACCCTCTGACCCCGGAAGTGCTTGCTGCGCAGGACCCCTTGAAAAAAATGAGGACCCGTGTTCTTTTAGGTCACAAGATTACGCCAGCCTCCACAGGGTAGTTTTACAAAAACCTTTTAACAACCTGGCATTGAATATAAGGCTCCGAGGTGCAGATGCTGTGCGTCCGGCAAAGTTTTAAAACGAATATGTACTTCATTAATTCTAGTGGCGCTGGCATTTGTTTGGCAATGTTAGTGATGTAAATGGGGGCGACACGTTATTTTACTACCCTGCGAAATGTGCTTAGACGCGGAGGAATACGGCCAGACCGGACGATAACTGCAGGCAGCAGCTGGGACGCCGCGGATTTAAAACGTGCGCGTGAGGCGTAAAGGGCGCGTGCGCGAGGGCGTGGGGGAATGGGAGGGGCAGCCGCAATCTTCCGGGGGGGAAGGGAGGCGAGGCGAGGCTGTGGGGCGGGCGCGCGGGCGGGCACGTGGGGATCTTTAGTCTCCGGCGTCTGGGCACTGGGTGCCAGCTGCCACTCGGGCCCAGGCCTAGGGCTGGCGGCTGGAGAGGAGAAAGATTGATCCACTCCACTCCGCCACTGGAGTCGCGGCTTTGCTCGCGGTTTTTACGTAGTGGTAGAAACGTGGCCCTGAAAAGAATGGCGTCCATTTACATAATGCTTTGTTTGCATTTTGCAAGTTTATTTCGGAAAACCCGCAGAAACCCCACCTCCTACCCTAGTGGTGGTTTAGTCATGGCAGCTTACAGGCATTTAAAACAATAGTGTTCCTTTTGTAGACCGCATTCACTCAGGGGTTACCGACTAGTGCTTTGGGGAGCTCCTGTGTCACTCCCCGCACGGCTTGCGCTTCGCAAGGCTTTGCGGTCCTTGCCTCCCTTGGTGCTGCCGCCGTGTTCTGCACTTTCCGGGGGTGGCCCCTGACGGGCCGCCATTTTGGGAAGCCTTTCCTGCTGTTGGTGCAACTGCACATTTTCCTTGCTAAAGGAGAAAGATTGCTCTGGTTGCTGGTGTACTACTTGTGATTCCCCCCTTTCCCCTACCCTTCAGTTAAGCCAGACAGAAAAGGCCTTGTGCACAACGTGTTTGAGACTCCCTCAGGGAAAGCGACCAACGTGGCGGTCCCTTTGCCCCCCCCCCCCTTCTTCACGGGGGTAGCCGCCATGTTTCCTTAACACAAAATGGCGGCACGTGGCCCGGGGTTGCCGCCAACGAGAAATTGGGGTGGGCAAGAATGCTCTAGAAGGCGTTCTCGTCATTCTGCCATCCCCCGTGCCTGTCGGCCAGGGACCTTCCCAGCGCAGCGAGTCTTCTGAGCACTCCGATAACAATTCCCACAGCGTGGTCCAAAACCTGGGAGAAGGGAGGGAGCGATTTTTAATTCCTTTCTTACTAATTTGAACCACGAACATGAACTGTAAAATGTAGGCATGATACCGTGTCTCTTGCTCTCTTTAAATTTAATGCATAGCGAGGGCCGGTACCAATAGGTAACTTGGACCTGCAATAACAGACATTTAGCAATCACTGCCTTAAGGAATAAGGGGAAATTACTGCTTCCGTCGTCTTCTAGGACTAGAAAAGTTCAAGAAATGACATATATATTTTTAAAAAGTTTCCATGGAGAGACTAGGATGCCAATGGTTTTTTTCATGGGCAAGCTGGACAGTGAGCCTCAGTTTCTCACAACTGGTGTTCACTTTTAGTCTAGAAGAGACAGACATTTATTGTTCATTTACCGGTACCAGATCCTATACTAGACATTTTACTGCGTACTACCTAATTTATAATGATCCTCTGAGGTAGGTGGTGTTATCTTTCTTTCTTTTTTTAACAGACGAGTTCTCTTAGGCCCAGGGAGATGAAATGATTAATTCAAAGTCACACAGTGTCAAGAATGGAATCCAGACCTCCTTATTTCCTTATTGGTGAGCAAATATCCACATTTTTCTGTAAATTAGGATTCTATAATTTAACTACTATTTGAATATTTAGGTGAGCTTGTCATTTAAAGGAATCCTTCAGGTAATCTTTTGGTGGGTATTTACCCTCTATTTGTACATGTTTGGGGATTTCCAGAATTTCCTGGTGTGAGTTATACCTGTAATGGGCTCAAATGTTATTTTCTTATTAGGTGTCTAGGTGAGGATAGGGAGGGGGAAATGATTCAACCCTGCTTAACTGCTCTAGTATCTGTCAGTCCTGCCTCAGCTGTGGCACAATTTGAGTCTGTGGCACAATTTGAGTCTACCTGGCTCTGGAGCAAGCAATTTCTGTATATGACTCACTTGCTTCCTTTAGCTACCAAGAGGCATGACTTTGCCTTCCCCACCCCAACCAGGTAAAAATAAGTAATTTCACACTGGCGCCAAGCCTCTATTTCTCTGCAAATATTGACAGAGCATGACAGAGTGTTAGATAAATCATAGTCTGTGGACATTTTAGTTCAGTGTAACAAATAACTTGTGGGCCAAGCAACAAATATATGCCTAAACAGGGTTCTGCTTATGTGAGTGTTAGAAATGGAGAAAAAGGTTTTTGTTTCCTCCAACTTACATTGATATCACATATCAGACTTTTCCGAAGTGCTTTCACATTACTTACATAATTCTGTAAACAACTGACATAGATAGGTACACAACAGCAGCAATGACAATGACGAAACTAGTGCTTACCATGGCAGGTAAGTAGGCAGACACTTTGAAGCTTTGTGTTATGTCAGTGGCTCTCACATTTTTAGAAGCAAACCACTGTAAGAAGTAACATATAGTAGCAGATATATGCGCACCATGTATATAACAGAAACAAAATTTTGCAAAATGGTACTTACTGTTACTACATGCAGTGCACTCTGGTAATTTTTATTCTCTCTTTTACATTAAAAAGGTAACGCGACAAGGCCCTGGCTGGGTAGCTAAATGGGTTGGAGGGTTGGCCCAACACTTCAAGGTTGTAGGTTTGATCCCTAGTCAGGGCACATACAAGAATCAACCAATGAATGCATAAATAAGTGGAACAACAAATAGATGTTTCTCTCTCTCTCTCCCTCTCCAAATCAGTAAATAACAAAAGTTTTAAAAAGGGCGCATGAAAACTAAAGTACTGAAAAACCCATTATTAGATTGTGACTGATATGATTAATGTACACATTTAATTCTCATAGAAACTCCTGAGATGGGGTAATGTTATTTCCATTTCAGAGAGGTACAAGAGGTAAAGGATTTTGTCCAAGGTCACATAGCCAGTAAGTGGTAAGCAAGGATTTGAATTTACACTATCTGGGTCCAGTACCTATTTATTTAACCCCTAAAGTGGATGTGTTCTCCGCAGAGGGCCTTATTTTGTAGGGAGAAAGAGTTGATTAGGGTATTAAAAATATTAGCAAATGTTGCCCTGGCTGGTGTGGCTCAGTGGATTGAGCAGTGGCCTGTGAACCAGAGGGTTGCTGGTTTGGTTTCTGGTCAGGGCACATGCCTGGGTTGCTGGCCAGGTCCCTAGTGTGGGGGCATGCCAGGAGCAACCACACATAGGTGTTTCTCTCCTCTCTCTCCTTCCCCTTTGTCTAAAAATAAGGAAATAAAAAATCTTTTAAAAAGTTAGCAAATGTTAAAAACTTAGGAGACTACATTATATATAATCAAAAATTATCCTAGCCTTGGCCTGGTAGCTCAGTTGACTATACAGTGTCATCTGATACACCAAGGTTACAGGTTTGATTCCTCATCAGAGCACATACAAGAATCAACCAATGAATGTATAAATAAGTGGGACAATAAATTATTGTTTCTCTCTCTCTCTTTGCCCCATCTCTAAAATCAATTTTTCAAAAATTAAAAAAAAGAATCCTGATTGAAAGCATTCTGGTCCTTTAAATCTGCCATCTATTTATTATCTCTAAAGAAAATTTTATCCATTAGGTCTTTCTTCACAAGACTGCCTATTTTAAGCCTTTTCTGCCAGAAATATTCCCTTAATTTCTTATCTGAGTACTCCTAGGACTCTACCCTCCTCCTCATTGAAGTCTTACCTTTCCTAGCTCTCAACCTTCCCATTCCTTCAGAGTCCTACATCTCCTCCCTAGAGAAGCTCACATTTAGCTGTTGATTAAATTGTAATGTGTCTTGGTGTTGATAGTATGTTGTACAGGCCACAGGTAACTTGGGTGAACCTGAGATCTGGCAAAAAGTACAGTTGGACTTGGGAATTTGTGACTCTGGCCCCTCAGTCCAACTCTATATCGCTGATTAGCTTTGAGACTTCCATATCCCAGTTCATTTATCTTGGCCTCAGTTTCACCATCTGTTAAAAAAAAAAGAGATTAAATGATCTCTAAGACCCCTTTTAATTCTATCCAGTGAGTAATGATATTTGATGATCTCAGTTACTTATCCCTGGAGGGGAGGGTTATGAAAATAATGTATCTTATTTACTTACTGTAAATTCTCCACTTCTTTCTCAGATCTGCACTGTCTTGTGGATAGGTGAGTGAATTCCACACCACCCATTTTATAGATGAAGACAGTGAGATAATGGAGCAACTGACTATAAATAGTCACCGCCCTATCCTTGGAGTCTCACATATGACTCTTCTCCTCCCAACTTGAGTGCCTTCAGGTTGGTTAAGGTGAGTCAGGCTTAGACTTTGGAAATTGAACCACTGGATTTATGCTCCATTCAGAGGAAGGATTTTTGCTTCCTCTTACCTCACACTGGCTTGTTATAAGAACCTTTCAAAGTGAGTTCACATTATTTATTTAATCATCACAGACAATGTTGCCAGGAAGGTATTCTGCTTGTTGTATGAAAGAGCCATGTTTAGATCAGAGTAGTGAAATGAATTGCTCAAGTTTACACAGCTTATTAGGATCTGAGCTGATCCTCTTGAGTCCTAGTTGTGGATTGTCCTTTCCTGAGCTTCTGGTGCTTGTGACACTGACTTTGACACATGGAATGGTCTTATCTGAAACTCAGAAGCTTTCCATCCAGTCTTTATTGTTCTGTTCCAGAACATTAATCCACGTATGTTAGGGTTCTAACTCTTTTAGTTTAAGAGCATCTCTTCTTTTTTATTCTCTTTCACATTTATGGGTTTGGTAAATGGTGGGCATGATTCCTCAGTAAAACTCTTGGGTTCCCAGTGGGCAGGGATCACATTTTTTTCTCTAATAAATTACCTGGCCCAGCAAATACACTATAGCTTTTTAAATTTGCCCTACTAACGTAGCAGCATTTTTTTTTCCCAAAAACATGGTTTCGTTTCCTTTTCTCCCTTCATATTAGCTTTACATTTCTTTTTTACTTAAAATTATACTAAATTAAGAGCACTCTTCTCATATTACTTTTGGAGTGCAGCCTAAAAATGTGGATAGTAACAATTTGACTTTAATTGCTGGTGACCCTGCATTGCTGTTATGGGGTCACTACTTGTATCATTAGAAACAGAAGAAATATGTTGGCGTGCCTTACGGAAGTGATGAGGAGATACAGCAACATCCTTGGCCTAAGTTCTCCCAGTTGGGCAACGCAGTGCCATGGATTCCCCAGGGTCACTCTGAAATGAGGCATGGAGAAGGGGTTGTGGAGAAAAGTTAAAGGGAAAATGAGAACATTCAGAGTGAAAGTGCAAAGTATTGAAAGTGAGGAAGAAAAAAAGGTAAGAAAAAGAAAGAGAAAATAATAGGGCAGAAAAGGGGAGAATACAGGGTTAGTGGAAGGGAGGTGAAGAGAATAACCCAGAGGTCCATTATCCCATCCTGTGGTGTGGGGTGCACAGGCTGCTGTCTTGCACCAGGAAGAGCAGTTGGTATGGTAACTCCTCCTTGAGCTGATTTTGAACAGAACATCTCTTTTTCTAAACCTCTATTTTCAGTGTTAGGAGAATTTTTTTTTGTTTTTGCTATCAGCTGGGGATGTGATTAGATGCCAGTAATTTTAATATCAATACCAGTTCAATTGGTTTGTTAAGGAAAATGTGCTACAAAAATCACATAAGGTATTCTAAGTTAAATTTCATCTCATTCATTCATTCATTAAACACTTATTGATTGCTTGCTATATTCCAGACACTAAGGATATTCAAATGAATAAGATCCTGTCCTTGCCTTCAAGATGTGTATGGTTGCAGAGGGAGACAGACTCATAAGTAGATTTACAATACACTGCATTAAAGTACAATATTAGGATATGAGTAAGCAAGGGGTGCTATGGGCTCAGAGGAGGAACCTTGATTCAGTCTTGGAGGGGATTCAGTGAATCTAGGCTGCCTAAGAGCAGTTGACATTCAGGCTAAATCCCAAGTTGGCAAATTGCAAGGTGGAGGGCAGGGAAGAGTATTACAGGCAGAGGGAACACAGTTCATTCAGAAGTTACATTCATTTAAGGGAGGTATGAACAATGTTTGCATGATCTAGTTTTTGGTGATTATTTTTCTACTGCTTCAGAAATGTAAACTATTGAGACTTGACTTTTTTGCTAGAGCACAAAGTTAAAGTTCTTATTTTGTAGCAGTAATTCTCTTTTAAGATGAAGACACCAGAAATTGCACTTTCTGTCTTAGAGAGTGTAAGGACAAAAATGTAAATAAAGCACAGCTTTTGAATCAGCAAATGATCATTAACCTTTTGTGCAGTAAAAGAGAAAAGTGTATGCATAGCATACCCCTCTCTCATTCAGCTTTTGGATTTGATTGTGTTCTGCTTTGTTTTTAAAGGGGTGTGTGTGTGGAAATTTAGGGTCTTTTGCTAGGCTGTTTGAGTTAGGGAGGAGGAAAAACAGTTGAAGAGTAATTGCTACTTTATGGCAGAACAAAACAAATACATTTAAATAGCTCATTTCTCTTGATTCTACTTCCTGAGCACAAGCAAGATAGTTGGGGATGTTGTTTCAGAAAGACAATTGAACCAAAGTGTTAACTAAACAATATTCACTGTGTAAAATCTGTTGTGTCTAGATTTAAGAGCATTGATTTTTTTTGTTTTGTTTTGTTTTTTGTTTTTCAGAGACATAGGTATAGCTGCATTAAACAACACTGGGATTTTACCTGGATTAAAAGATAAAAAGTGATGTGTGTGGAGTAGGGAAGAAAGTGCTTAGAAAATAGCACATAGATTCAGTAGTCATTTCTCAGTTGTCTTCTTTCTTGACCTACGAGTAGTATTTGACACTCCTTTGCACTCTAGTTTCACTTGGCTTCCAGGATACCACTTCCTTGGGTCTACTCCTACCTCATTGGTCCCTCCTTCTCAACCCCTCTCCCCTTTTTTGGCTGATTCTACTTCTTTCCTCATCCTCCAATGATGGGGTACTCAAATCAGTCCTGGGAGCCTTTCTTTGTCTACACTTATTTCCTAGGTACTCTATTTCAAGACTTTAAATATCACATGTACCCTGACAGTTCTCAAGTCTATATTACTAGTGTGAGTGTCTTCCCTGAACTCAAGACTCTTACATACCACTGTTTACTAGATACCTCCTCTTGGGTATCTAATAGCTTCTTGAAGTTAACGTATTCAAAATATTAACTCTGGAAATTCTTCTCTCAAACCGCATGTCTCTGGCAGTTCCTCCCATCTCTGTTTCTGTTGTATTGAGTATATGGAAGACTCTCTCCTGTCTCTTTCTTTCTCATCTAATATACCAGCAGGTCCTGTCAACTGTATCTTAAAATAATATATCCAGGAACTGAACACATCTCACCACTTTCTCTATTACTATTGGAGTATTTTCTAAATGGTTTTCCTCCTTTGCTGTTGGTCCCCTCAGATTGAAAACTAAAGTCCTTACAGTGGTCTGCAAGGCCACATAGCATCTTTAGCACTACCCTCTCCCATGTGCTCTGTCTTTATCTTCTACTACTTTGCCCTTGTGCTCTAGCCACACTGGTCTTGTAGTTGCTCCAATATGTCAGACACCTTTGGAACTTTGTAGTTTTCTCTGCCTGGAACACTTGTTCCAGATATTAGGCTGTCCTCCTTCCTTGCCTCCTTCAGGATTCTGCTTAACTGTCACCTAATCTGTGAGGCATTCCTTGACCATCCTATTTAAAAGTAAAAGCCCTGTTCTGCTCTCTGTTTTCCCTGTCCCCCTTCTCTGCTTTATTTTTCTCTGCAGAATTTATTGCTATCTGACATAATATTTATTCTGAAATTTATAGAATGCTGCCTACTATGTGCAAGGCACTGTTCTAGGGACTTTCTCTACTGTAGCTTATGTATTCTCATCTACAACTAAAATATAAATTCTGTGATGCCTACGACTTTGTTTTGCTCATTGCTCTCTCTCTCCTAGAAAACAATGCCTAGCCCTAGGAGTTGAATGAATATTCAAATTTTAAACAAAAACGTATTGAATATATAGAGGGTTGTGCACCAGATAATGAGGGAAAATATCTGTATGAATAAGACATTGTTCCTACCCTCAAGTTTCTTAGGCTAAAAAATTATTTTGACCTAAACAGTGCTGTGATCTTTAGCAGGATAAAGTAATACATCATGTTGGAATTGATGTAAGGACCTTTCGCTTTGTGGGATGACACCCAGCCAACTGAACCATACACCATTTGGGGCCAATTTTACTTCTTGTGAGGATTAAATGACTAAATAGTATAATAGTTTTGAAATAGGAGAATGAAAAGGGAAGGAGTTAGAGGACCAATAATTTCTTTTTTTTTAAGCAAATACTATGTATCTCTGCTTTATTTTCAAAAAATAATTTTATTTATATATATATATATATTTAAAGATCTTACTGAATTATTTTTTAGAGAAGAGTGGGAGAGAAACATCAGTGTGAGAGATATATCAATCAGCTGCCTCTTATACATCCCTAACTGGGGACCTGGCCTGCAACCCAGGCATGTGCCCTGACTGGAAATTGAATTGGCGACCTTTTGGTTTGCAGGCTGACACTCAATCCACTGATTCACACCAGCCAGGGTGAAAAGTTAATTTTAATAAGCATGTTTCTTTTCTAATGAGAGCAATGAAGCTTTGAAAACAAAGACTAATGTATTGCTTTCCTTAGAGTAGCAAGTCTATAGAAAATATTTCCTTGTCTCTCCACCCAGATACTTATCCCTGTATTGCATGAGGGAAATGAAATGCTAGAACCCCACCCCAGGCTGTCCAGTGAGCTGGTATCTAGGTAGGAAAACAAGCATTTCCTTTGAGATGAAATTGAAACTCAGGTAGTAGTATTTGAGAGAGGCTCAAAGGGATCTGTGATGATAACAATAATAGTAATGGCTAACCTTAATGGATTAGGCACTGTGCTAAGCATGTTTTGTGGGTCTTATTTTAACAATATAACAACCATATGAGCCTGGTACTGTGAGAAGTAGAACAGTATTTGGAGTAAGGAACATAGACTCTGAGGTCAGACCTGCAGGGATACCTCAGCTTTGCCAGTAACTAGCCATGTGGCCTTGATTAAGGAAGTAGCCTCATTTTTGTCATCTGTATCTGTAAAATGAGGGTAATAATAGTACCTGCTTCATAAAGTAGTTGTAATGATTAAATGATGTAAGTCACGTAAAGTGCTTAACAGTGCTTGGCACATGGAAAGTGCTCACCAAATGTCAGCTGTTATCATAATTAAAATAGTTATTATTAACAGATGGAGAAACAAAGACATAGAGAGAGGTAAGGTTATTTGCCTAAGTGACACAGCAAATAAATGATGGAATTTACTCCCAGACAGTTAGACTCCAGAACTCTTGTTCTTAACCATTACATCACATCACCCTCATGGGTTGAGAAGAGACTGGATAAAAACTGTGTTTTGTTCAACTTCAGATAGCATAGATGTAAAAGTCAGGCTTTGGTTTGGGCCTACCTAATCTGTATTTGTGGTCCTAAGCATCTTATCACCATAGCATGTGCTTGGTTATTCTTTGAGTTGACCTTCCCTTGATCCAAAGAAATGAATGAGTGATGGGTTAATGATGTTCTTGTCTATAACTAACCCATTGGGTATTCCTTGGCTGGGGCCAGGAAATGGAGCTAATAAACACCTATGCCCTTCCCAGTGCTCTTTGGATCAGAAATAGAAGCTTGTCTGGTCTCCTTTATTAGTATGATTGTTTTTCTTTTTAATACAACTAACTGGTATGATGAGAAGCAGAGCAATATATGCATTGAATACTTTCTATGTGCCATGCATTTTACCTGGATTATCTCATCCTATCTGTAAAATAATGCTATGAAATAGTTGCTCTTGTTCCTATTTTATAGAAGCAAAGAGAAAGTTAGGAAACCTGCTTAAAGTCACAAAGCAAGTGGTACAGCTACCATCTGAATAAGCAGTCTGGTTCCAGAGTCCATGCTCTTAACCTCTTTTCTCTACTGTTGCTATTTCTCTCTTACCTGTGTAAAGTACATAGTATGGGCCTGGTGGCTTAGTAAGGCCAATTCTATTCTTCCCATTGGAAAAATGGGAAGATTTTGACTGTTGGGACTGTGATCTGATCTTGACCCTGTCACCAGCTTGCCTGGTACAGGACTTCACTTTCCTCAGCATATTGTCCTCACTCATTAAATAAATGTGTTGCTCTAGCTGGTCTCTGAGATCCCTTCTCACTCTGATTTTCTGTGATTGATCATGTGAAGTGAGGAGAGTAACATCAGCTCAGCTTCTTGCTATTTCTTTTTTCAGCTCTTTGATTTTGAAGCAGTGGTATTTGTGAGTTTTAGGGAGTCTGCTTTGTGCAGGGAAGATGCCAGATTTCAGGGCAGAGAGTGAGCGCCTTCCTGAAGAAGGTAGGTCTGGTCTCTTTTTTGAGGTTGGTTGCCAGGGGAACCTAGCCTCTGGCCAGCAACAGTCAGGAATGCTTTGGTTGAGGGTTGGGTACAGATAACTAAAACAAGCAGCACATTTAGGTTTCACTTTCCAAACTGCCCCCCACCCCCTAGCTCACTTTTCTTTTGAGGCTGCTAGTTTTATACACTTTCTATATGATAGGTACTATTTTAAGTACTTTCAAAGTATATTATTTAATCTTCATAGTAATGGTATGAGATAGGTACTGTTCTACATTTACAGATAAAGAAAATGAAGCAAGCAGTTAAATACTTTGTCTATATTTACTCAAATGGAAAGTGGTATCAAATCTATTAAGTTATAATACCTGGTTGGAGCTTTTTAAAAAAAAAGCAGAAGGAGGGCTTTTTAGTTATTTATTAGTGGGTTTTTGTTTTGTTTTGTTTTGCTTAGAATGATAGACACTTGGAGTTGGAAAGGGCCTTTACAATAATAGTGTCAAGCTCCTTGTCTTCAGACTGTCATCCAGTTAGTTACAGGAATGCTTTTTGTCATCCCCTTGACAAATGATCATCCAGTTCCTTTTGAATACTTCCACCACTGGGGAGCTCATCGCTTCTTGAGGAATCCTATTATATGGTTGAACAGCTCTCACTGGCAGGAAATTATTTCTTATTTTGAATTGTAATCTAATGAGATGACTTACCAGTTTTAGGCCTGTCCCCTGGAACCACGCAGGAGAAATATACCATATTTTGCTGTGTATATTTTGCACACTTTTTTGCCCAAATTTTTTAGGGAAAAATAAAGATGCATTACACATGCCTATAGTACTAATTCCATATCTATATAAATATTAATTCTTCTATTTATGCTTATGTGTTAAAAGTGTAATTCTAGAAAGCAATAATGATATCCATATGCAAAATGATACTTGGGAATACGATAATCAGTTTTGTTTCTAAATATAAATAAATAACAAAATGAATTAAAAGATTAAAATGAAAGATTTTTTTCCTGAAAGTTTGGGCCAAAAATGTGGGTGAGCATTATACATGGCAAAGTATGGGTAATCCATCTTCCACACACCAATTTTGTGAATGTTGGAAGATAGTCTTTCTATTTATAAGGCATATTTGCAGTTTTGTTGTAGCATCTAAACTTGTATTCAATTGAGATTGGTCTTCACAAAAGTGATCTCTATCTCTTACTACTTTGCAAGTACAGCCTTGCAACAAATGAATGCTTTACTTCTTGTGAGTAGTTAGGCACAAAGTGTGGGCCCTTCCCATGTTTTTGGAGAATGAACGGATAGTAAGCTGAATCTGTACAACTGTATATGAGTCTGGAGGTAGTCTCCTACTCTTGTAATCTCTAGGACATTAGGTTGCTGCCCTGTACACAGAGCCCTCAAAATGGCTGGAAGTTTATCTGGGCACTTGAGGAAATTGCATTTCCTTCATCAGACCACTAGGTGATGAACGACTCACAAACCCAGACTGCCAAGCAAGCTGTGTATAGGACAATTTTTGTTTGTGTTTGGAAAGGCTATCAAAAGTCATCTGGTACAACTTCATTAAAAGGCTTTTTGGGGGGAAGAGGGAAACACATGTATACTTTGTCTTTCCCAGCTTTTTTCCTCCTTTTTTTAAATTTACTGATTTTAGAGAGAGGAAGGAGAAGAAAGAGAAAGAAACATCAAGTCGTTATTCCACTTATTTATGCATTCATTGGTTGTTTCTTACATGTATCCTGAGTGGAGATTGAACCCGCAACTTTGGCATATTGGGATGACACTCTCACCAAATGAGTTACCTGGCCTGCCCAGGCTGTCTTTCCTGGTGGCTTAGTTCCAATCTTAAATATTTATTTGACTAGGACACTTCTTTGAGTGATTTTCTTAGAAAATGGGCATGGATGATACTTTCAAGTTCCTTATATATCCAAGTATTTTTTTCTTTAACTTTCACGCATGTAAATGGTATCTTGTTTGGATTTAGTTTTCTTGAATAGTAGTCCTAGTTTCTACAAAGTCTGTGTGCAGCTTTCTACTATCTTCATTTTCTGGTGATATAGATGGAAAGTCCTTTGTCAACTGGATAATTTTTTTCTTTGAAATAATAACCTGTTCTTTCTTTCTGGAAGCTTATAAATTTTTTCATGCTTAGATTTTCATCACGATATGTTTAGGTGTGTGTCTTTTTCAAATAACTCCGCTTGCCATGTGATGAATCTTTTAGACTTCAAAACTTCAGGGAAGTTTTATTGCTTTCCTTCCATCTGTTTCCAACCTCCTTCTTTATGGATAAGGAAACTGAGCCCAAGGTCACTCAGCTAGTTGGAAGTGAACGTCAAGACCTGACCAATGTGGCTCAGTTGATTGGGCGTTATTCTGCAAAGTGAAAGGGTTCTGGTTCAGTTCCCAGTCAGGGCATATGTCTAGGTTGCGGGTTCTGTCCCTGGTCAGGGAGTGTGTGAGAGGCAACCAATCAATGTTTTTCTCCCTTTCTTTCTCCTTCCCTCCCCCTCTCGCTAAAAAAATAAATAAATAGATAAAAATTTTAAAAAATAAAAATGAACCTCAAGCAAATACCTTGACCCCTTTGATGAGCTATAGACTTTCAATACAATGAAAGCAATGTATTGAATATTGCTCTAATGAGAGGACTATCATGAACAACTTGGAAATATTTTAGTGAGACAGGAGTTTTGCCAAGGGTTTGTGTGGAGATGAAGAAGGAAGAAGTGATTAAATTCATTATGATCAAAATGTGGCCTATTTGAAAGAAAGACTGAAAATTCACCAGTCCCCTGGTATCCCAGCTATTAGAGCTACCTCAAAGCTCCTAAAACTTTAATAAAGCCAGGAAGTTGATTGAACACTTGGAGAATTAGATATTTAATTATCAGAAGTTGGATAAGAATGGGCATGCCCTGTTGTAAATATTGGAAAACATAAAAATGGTATCTGAAGGCTTGGAGACAGACATCATAAACTATGTCTTATCAGTGGTCTGGTTTCTGTTTTGAGTTCCAGCCTAGGAGTCTGTTCTGTTGGGAATCACTCATTCCTGGCTCTGTTGATCTCTGGATTTCCCCAGCCCTTCAGTCCTTTTCAGTTTTGAAATGAAACCTACCCCACAGGGTGTGGTCAGGTACCTGGGAGGACTTTGACAGCTCACACCAGGTTGTTTTCTTTCTGGAGCCGTCTGGTATGCGACTGCGTGCGATATAAGGCTCAGCAGGTTGTGATACAGACTAATTGATGGTGATTCAGCCTTGCGTAAGGACTAGGCAGTATTATTTCTTTGCACAGCAAAGAAAACCTGTAGACCAAATATATTGTCTTTCATCCTCCAATTTGAAAGTTAAGAGCACACTCTCTAGAGATCTGCCATGATATTTTCCTGTCTTTGGTTTACTAAAGAAGGAAAGGCTTTTTTCAGTATCTTTTCTTGTAGAGACTCTTTTCTTGTCTGGAAGGAGCCAAGATCCTGGTGCCTTCTGCGGCCTCAGCTCGTCAACTTTTAAATTGTTCCTCCTGGAATTGCTGTTCTGATATGAGGAGACTCTTCTGCATGCCCCTAGACAAATACTCATATATACCCATTCACAGAATACAGCTTCTCTTCTTCTCTTTGCTATAAACCTGGTTTCCATCATATTATAACACTTCACTTGGAATTTTTATAAGAGCATTTGGCTCTTCCTTCAACTTACCCCATACCATTTCCCCCTAATTTTGCCTGACTGTCCCTTGGCCCCATTCTCCAGCATTGAAGAGCTGCTTCCAAACCTTCAATACCTTTTTTCCTTGAATCTTGTGATGGCCAGCAAGGCTGCCTGATCTCTGTCCTTGATGAGCATCTATACTCATTCTCTCATGTTTGTTTAGGATTTTGGTGTCTGACCTCCCTTCCTGGGGCTCTGGCTAAGCCTGGGAATTGGTGGCCAAGCTTAGCTTGAGGCCAAGGATATAGGATAGAACATAGAATTATGGGAGTTGGAGTTAATTTTACAGATATGGGCAAATGGAAAACCAGAAGGTTAGAACATCAAGGTCAGTATCAGGATGGGGATGGAAGGAACAGAGAAAACTTAGTATCTGAAGGAAAGGATATCCTTTGCAGGCTCCTTGTTCTCACTTTTAAAAGAAATTTATAGTTATTATTTTTTTAGAATAGTTTGGTTCACAGCAAGGTTGAAATCAATACATTGTAGATATTTTGAATACTTCTACTCCCACATTTTAATTATTTTTGCATTCTCCAAAGATAACCTCTTAGTGGTTTGCAATGTTCCTTCCAGACTTTTTTCTGTATGTTTGCATACATATGTATGAGCCCAGAAAAATTTAAAGTATTATTTTTGTTTTTTATTTATTTACACAAATGGGGTTACATTTTATGTGTTGTTCTGGTATTTCTTTCTTTGATTCAGTAATATGCTTTTGACAGTATTCCATGTTGGTACACAAAGGTACTTATTCTTGTTGGCTACTGTATAATGTTTCATAGAATATGTATACTGTATTTCATTTAGCATTTTTCTTATGGGACATTAAGTTATCTATAGTTTTTTGTTATGAATGATGCTTATGTTTTAAATGTCAGCATTCCGTTCCTAGGACTTTTTTCCCTTTTCTTCATATTCTCTCTAGGTGATCTCAACCTCTCTGATGGCTTCGGTTCATGTCTCTACATGGATGATACCTAAATCTCTTTCCAGACCAGAGTATCCAACTGCTCATATGGACAACTTCACTAGATTTTTTTGCAGACATGGCAAAATGCAGCCTCTTGCTCTTCCCCACTTGTTCCTCATCCAGTGTCCTATCATGTGGTAAATAGCACCATTGACCCACACAGTTGTTAGGCCCCAAAGCCTAGTAGTAATTGTAAGTCCTCCCTTCCCTTCCCACAGCCATCAGTCAGCTTATCACTAGGACTTGTTCCCCCATACCCCCAATATTTCTTAAATCCTTTCTGGAATGCTTTCTTTCCTCCTTCATTGCCATTATGTACCTTAGTTTCCTAATTTATCAAATAGAGTATTTGTGAGTTTTACATGAATTAATATATATCAAATGCTTAAGGAGGGATTGGCTCCTGCTTTTCCTTCCTTCCCTCCCCCTCCCCTTTTTCTTCCTCCACTCCTCCTCCTCCTTATTGCCTTAGTTGGTTGTTGTCTTCGTAGTTGTCGTTGTGTTGTTATTCTTCTCATTCTCTCCTCTATAGTCTCTGTCTTCAGTCTTGATTTTTATCCTCTCCCTCTTCCATTCTCCATGTTGCAGCCAGAGTGGTCTTTGTAAAATGTAAGAATGATTGTGATCTAATCTCCATGTTTAGAAATCCTTCAGTGATCTTTTTGCATATACTATACCCCCACCTAGAATGCTTTTCCCCTTGATCTTTGAATGGCTGGTTCCTTTTTATTGAGATGCTGCTTTTAAATGTCATCTCAGAGAGGCCTTATCCTGACCACCTAATGATTCTAAAGTGGCCACCCATGTACTTTCTATAATATCACCTATTGTAGTTTTTTGCATAGTGCTTAGCAATATGTGACAGCTTCATATGTCTTATGAAGCTCTTCTTGGTCTGTCCAGTATCATCTGCCTCATAGTATACCCTCTACCTTGTCCTCCCCACCGCCTTAGTACATCCCGTCTCTTTGTATGTGGTTTCTTGCTTCACAACCTTTGCATATACTGTTCTTTCTCCCTGGAATACTCTTTCTCAAATGCCCTGCCACTGTCTGGGTATCTCCTATTTATACTTTAAGTTTCAGCTTAGGTGTAACTTCACCTTACTAGCCTTTTTAACCTTACAGTTCTGCAAGTATTGCCTTTAATTATCATGCATATTGTAATTATGTGTTTATCTCCTTATCTAGACTGTAAATTCTGTTGGATAAAGGCCCATATCTTACCCACCAAGTATTCTTAGTCCTATCTGCTGTGGGTTGGAAGGATCCCTTGAGTTGTGGGTGGTGGGTAGGAGGGATGTAATACCAGGAGTATCACCTGAGGGGAAACAAAGTATGTCTTAAAATGTTAGGGTGAGGTCTAGCCATTTGCCCCTGGCTTATTGTAATTCTCATTATTCCATCATCTTTAGTGATGCCAGTGTTTACCTGGCTGAACCATCTAACATTCTTGTGTCTCACTGAGACACATTCATAAAATCAAAGTAAGCCTGCCAGGGAACTTGTCCATGAAGCGGGTGTGAATGCTGAGGACAAAGGCTGAGTCTCTGGGTAGGCCAATTATTTACTCCTAGTGACTTATGGGAGAATAACTGAGAGTGCAGTGGAATCCTAAGCAAAGAAGGAAGCAAAAGGCTTTAGGGATAGGGTGAGGCAAAGATGAAACAGGAAGCTGAATCATTAGCTCAGAAACGTAGAGAATCAGGATAGCGGGTGGAGTGTAAGAAAAGACAGAGCAGGCAGTTCAGGATTAGGACCATAAATAATCTTGAGGATTACTTAAATTATGTTCTAGCATTTTTAGCTCTTTAGTGTGGAACCAGCTTTTGGATTATAAGAAGCATTAGGTAGTTCACATACAAGGGTTTGATCTAGATTGCATATTACTTTATTTGTATTTTATGTGCTATTTACAGTCAAATTCTGCCTTAATTTCCTCCAGAATTTCTACCTTACCTTTTTCCCCTACTTCAGTTTCTGTTCCCAACAGCCTGCCTTCACTCTTTTCACTAGGTTCAACTAACTCATCTTTGAAAAAAGATTACAGAGCCTGCAGCAATCCTGCTGCTCCTTTCAGGTAGAGTGAACACTCCTTCAGGTGACTTCCTCTCAGTAAACTAGGCATAGGAGCTGGCCTCTGCAGGCTCAGGAGTTCAGAACTCTCTGCTCAGCCCAAATCTGTGGAATTTCTGTCTGAATTTTAGGGAAAGACACGGGAGTGTAGAATATAGACTGGTACTTTTATTGGTGAGGCATAGTAAGGAGAAGTGGAAAACTGGCTGGGTGTGTATAGATGGTAGGATCTGAAGGTGTGTAGGCAGTAGATTTCGAAGTTTCTGACCTGGAATGGTCCTTGAGTTTAAGGCAGCATTAGGGGGTCTCTGATGTGCCGAGTAGAGTAGTGCTAGTTATTAGCCCTTAGAGGTGCCCTTGTAGGTATCCTTATGTTTTTCTGTGTAGCCTGGAATTCTTCTGCAGACTGCTTAGTAGCTGGCATAGTGGTGGGTGCTGAGAGAGAATCATAGGGATAGAAACAGTACTTACTGAGGAGAGGTGTGTTCATTTTCGAAGGTTGGATGGACTGATTATATATACATACTGGGCAGTCTAAGGCCCAGTCACCTGACCTATATGAGGCAAGGCATCTGAACCCCATCCTAGGGCTCTGCCAGGAAAACCAACCTAAGAGGGCTAGAAATCATAGCCTTTGTTAGAGATTTCTCCAAGAGTGCAAGTGCTCCTGAATTTGACTCCTCTGTTCCCTAAGCCCCATGCTCTGATGTCCTGCCTTCTATTTTCTGCTTTGTGGCCTTCAAATTTCATAATCCATTTTGACTCCTATGTCTATATTACTCCATGCCCGGCTTGACTCTTGGCTCTATATAGTCCCTAATTTTGACATTGTCAGCCAGCTTCAAGTGAGGTCCTCCATTAGCCTTCCTCCTAGAGCTATGATTATGAAGCTTTAATGCATCAGAATTACCCATGGGGCAATGGTTGGGGAGGGGAGAACTGGGATACTCACTTAAAATGCAGATTCTTGGTTTCTAATCCTAGCTATTCTGATTTAGTAGGTATGGGTTGGTAATCAGGAATCTGCATTTTGATGGGCTTCCTGGTGACTCTGACACTGGTCACCTGCAGACCATATTTGGAGAAACTCCATCTTTAATGGACTCTGCTGACCACCTCCTCCCCACCCCTAAAGGGGAAGGAAAGGGATTTGAACCCTTTACTAGGATCCTAAGGTCCTAGGAACCTTAGTCATCCATTGTTCCCAATGGATGACTCTCTGTGTACCAGTACCTTCTCTCTCATTGCCATAGTAGGTATAGAGCCCTACTGTGAGGAAGAGGGTGTTAATGACTCCTTCATGAGATTTGCAGGGGGCTTTGATTTTGGATTCAGAAGGCAGGCTAGAACATAGATCTTAAAGGCTACCAGTTGCACTTTAGATTTGTGTCTGAGATGCCTCTCTTTCCTGTGCACATAGATCCTGCACTAGTGTAAGCTGGTCTCCAAGCTATTCTCACTTCCTGCTGTGGCCATCTTTTATATAGCTTTCACTGTTCTATTAAATAACACAACCTGTCTTTCTGTTTTTGAAATTCTCTATTGCATTTCTGTTGTCTATACAGTCAAGTCCAAATGTATCAGTGTGGAATAAACAGTCTTGCACAATTTTGTCCAAATTATGGACTACAAGGCCCAGAAAAACTATTTCTCAGGGCTTATTCCAAGCCCCTCTCCTCCTTGTTTCCATCTCCTGCAGGCACCCTCAAAGTTGCTTGACCTCTTCTTCCATTCTCTGGCTTCAGTGTCTTTGCAGGGTTGTGGTCACCCCCACCCCCCACCCTGGAGCAGTCTTTACCCTGCCCTTCACCTTATTAACCATCCTAGCCTTTAAGTTTCAATTAAGCATTGTCTCCTTTTAGAGGTCTTTTTTGGCCACTCTATACAAAGCAACATCATGTTACTCACACACATGTTATTTAGCACCTGGGTTGCTTCCATTAGCTTACTTACCAGTTTCCTTCCTACTAGATTATAAGCTCCACAAGGGCAGGGACCTTCTTGTTCATGGTTGTATCTTAGTGCCTAGTGCATAGAGATACTCAAGTACTTGTTGACTAAATTACCTTTCAGCTTCTTGTTAGTATCCGTGTTGGTGCTTTGTGGCTCTGCAGCAGCTCTCACCCTTTGCATGTGTTATTGCCTCTGACAGAAACCCTCTTTCTCTCATCAATTGATTAGGTTCCTTGTTGTTCTTTTACCACTTCTCTGAGTAGTTCTAGACTTGCCAGGCAGTGCTAATTCAACAGAGACAAGATTTTGGTTCTCTTGAATGGACTTTTGCCCTGTATGGTAATTTCACATATATAGGAGATAGGTAGTACTGCTCTTGGTTTACAGATGACAAGTCAGAGGCTCTGAGAGGGGTTAATTTGGAAATAGCAGAACTGAGATTTGAACCTTGATATGTCTGTAGAGTCCTCACTCATTTTACCTCACTGTGCTCTCTCTAAGAGAAATCAAATAGCAAGCTCAGGGACACTGAAGTGAAAGAGGTGCTTTTAAAAAAATTGCTTAGGTAATAGAAGTATATATAAATATATTTAAAAATTTCCTCAGAGTTAAACACAGTAAAAGGTGTACTATTGACAAGCCATTTATAAGGATAATGGACTTAAAGGGTGACCATAATATTCAAGGATGATGTGTATTTTCCATGTTTCTTTGTTCCTGTCTTGCCTTGGGGACTTCTTGTGATAATGACAAAGTCAATATACAAGGAGAGACTCTGCATGAAACAGAATTTATTTATAAAAAATAGTGTATTCTTACCTGTTTAAACTTCAGTCACCTTCAGAGTACTCTCCATTTAATGCAATACACCTATTGAGACATTTTTGCACTGCTCAAAACAATTTTTAAACTCATTGATTTTGATGCCTTTTAGTGTTGCTGCTGTTTTTTTGTTTCGCCTCCTCCCTGTCGGCAAAACGTTTCCCTTTGAAGATGATTTTCATCAGGGAAACAAAAAAAAGTCACTTGGAAAGAAATTGGGTGAATTGGGGTATGGGGGTCATGCTGTTTTTGATCAAAAACTGCTGAACATTTAGCATGGTGTGGGTGGGTACACTTGTAAATCATCCATCATGAAATGGGCAAACGCATTGGAAGAGTCTTAAAAAAAATTCACTGAAGTTGAATGCAGCCTCTCACAATAACACCAGCTAGTTCACTAATACAAATGGGTTCTTAGAACACTCACCTATCAGGGGAAGCCTGTTCGACAAGGGGCTGCCTCCAGAAGATAATTCCAGGTTTTTTTGCCCCTTACCCCTTGTATAGCCTCGTAGAAATGAGCCAAGGTGAAACATTATTAAATTCAAACCAAAGCAGGTATCAGTCATCATTCATAGTTGCTTAGAGCATAAAGAGTGGAATCTGAACATCTTTACTTGGAGGGAAGATATGCAGAATTCCTGTTTAAAGCCTTTACATTTTGGTTAAAAATACATCATTTGTTGATAAGATACTAATTGCATTAATTATGTTAGATATTACCATATTGTGCAGCTATGAAAAAGAATTATAGATACTAATTGCATTATTTGTTAGATTACCATATTGTGCAGCTATGAAAAAGAATTAGATACATACACGTGTAACAAACTCCAAGACTTACCATTAAGGGAAAACTAAGGAGGATAAATGGTAATGAAAAAAATTAGATACACACATGTGGAACAAACTCCAAGACTTATCATTAAGGGAAAACTAGGGAAGATAAATGGTAATGAAAAAATACAATAAAAATGAACTATATGAAAATAAAAGGAAAACTAAAGGTGCAGAAGTGCAATTGTGGCATGCTATCTTTAGTATTTGTATGAATGAAAGGGAGGACTCTATGTACTTTATTCCCAGACTTCTGGAAGGTTTTTTTTTTTTTTATGTGTATCTTTTTGTGTTGCAGAATTTTTTTTTAACCCATGTGCATTGCCTTTTTAAAAAACTGTAGTAAAAAACATAACAAAATTTACCATCTTAACCACTTGCATACCATTAAGTATTATAGTGTACAGTATATGCACATTGTTGTGCAACAAATTGTCAGAACTTTTTTATCTTGCAAAATTGAAACTTTATACTCATTTAACAATTCCTCATTTTCTCCGCCCTCTAGCTCTTGGTAACTACCATTCTACTTTCTCTTTCTATGACTTTGACTACTATAGATACCTTATAAAAGTGGAATCATACAGTATTTGTCTTCTTGTGACTAGCTTATTTCACTTAGCAGAATGTCCTTGAGCTTCATCCATGTACCATGACAGGATTTCCTTCAGGGCTCAACAATACTCCATGTTAGGTATATACCACATTTTGTTTATCTATTCACCTGTCAACATAGTTTTTTTTAGAGACAGAGGGAAAGAAAGGGATAAAGAGAGGAATAGAAACACTGATGTGAGAGAGAGACATTGATCAGTTGCCTTTCACACACTCCCTGACTTGGGCTTGAACCCACAACTTAAGCATATGCCCTGACTGGGAATCGAACCAGTGATGTTTTGCTTTGTGGGATGACACCCAACTGACTGAGCCACATTGGTCAGGGTTTTTTTATAAACTTTTAAAAAGCAATTTGCTTCACCCTATAAACATGATCCTACAAAGTTGAATGTAAACATTGTGTATATGTATGTGTGTGTGTGTGTGTGTCAAATTGTATCTCTTTAAATTTTACAGCAAAGAGAAAGATTCCTTTTGTCTAGTGAATGATCCCCAACTTTATGTCTTGGACTTTTGTATTTGAGATTTTTTTTGCAGTGAATACATCTCTTACTAAGAATGAAACAAAAAAGAGAGATTGTGTGTGAAATTGAAGATATCTGTGTATGTCAGGATACCCCACTATTTGTCTTAGTTTACCCACCCCTTTGTCTTACTAGCATCTCTGTGCTTCCTGTTCATTGCACTAGAAGTCTTGGGGCCCTCTTTTTATAACATGTTTCCCGTGTGTTGATTTTGTCTTTCCAGATGTAATAAATTCTTGAAGGCAGGAGACATGTCTTACGTTAACATTCTCTAGTGGTGAGCATAATAGAAATTGCTCAAAAACTACATATTCAAGGAAGACAAGAGAGAGATAGAGACGGAGAGAAAAAAGGTTCCTCTTCTGAAGAGATGATTGCTTTTGGTTTTTCTCTGATTCATCTTGTACTCTCACTAGTGAAGAATTTCTTTTAATTTCAGACTTAAGTGTGTTGGAGGATTTGTGTGTGTGTGTGCGTGTGCGTGTGTGTGTGTGTGATATTCCCTGCTGAAAGCTCAGGAAAAAACTGGTATGGGGTCTTTAAGCCTGTGGACTGATAGTATGTAGTGGGACTTCGATGTTTGCAACCCTCAGGAGAATCTCAGATTTCTATCCTCTTCCTAATTTCAAACCTGGGTATTCACCTGTCACCAGGACATCTGGATCTGTTTGTGCCTTAGGCTTTTGTTTTTTTATTTTTAAAGATTTTATTTATTTTTTAGAGAAAGGGAAGGGAAGGAGAAAGAGAGGGAGAGAAACATTGTGTGTGGTTGTCTCTTGAGCCCTCCCTACTGGGGACCTGGCCGGCAACCCAGGCAAGTGCCCTGACTGGGAATTGAAACGGTGACCCTTTGGTTCGCAGGTGTGCGCTAAATCCACTGAGCCAAACCAGCCAGGGCAATGCCTTAGGCTTTTTAAATTTAGTAGCACATGATAGGGATGTTTGATAAAAGTGATTTTTCATTTTGGTGATATGAAGCACTTGGATATAAGGACAGCACTTAACACAGACCTGGCATATTGTAGATAGCCAAGAGGTGATAAGGAGTATGTGAGAAATATTTTCAAACACTTAAAATCTTTCTCTAGGTCCCCTACCTCTCACGTGCCCTCACTCCTACTCTCAGGCTAAAGAGATAGGGAATAGCCCTGGCTGGTGTAGGTTGGTTGGAGCGTCATCCTGTACATCAAAAGTTTAGGGATTTAATTCCCATCAGGGCACATCCTAGGTTACAAGTTTGATCTCCGGTCAGGGTACATATGGGAGGCAACCAATTTGAGTTTCTTTCTCACATAGATGTTTCTCTCTTTCTCCCTTCCTCTCACTCTGAATGAATAGACATTTTAAATGAGAGGGAGGGGGGATAGCAACATGGATTCCATCTTTGGAAAGCTTCCAGTTTCTTGTTTGTGGCTTTATGCAAGAAGTGTAATATGTTCCTACATATCTGAGAGCAGATACATCTGGACCCTGTCACTAGGTTACTTAAAACCTTACCCCAGACAGAAAATGTTCCAAACTAGCATGTCTTACACCTTGGGCAAACTTAGTAACAACCTAGTGTTGAGAATCTTAGGGGAGAAGTGTGTGAACTCAAGGGTAATTGTTGGCAAGGTGGTAGTGGGTGGGTGGGGTTGGACATGAGTTTACCTTAGCCAGGATAGCTTGTTAGATGCAGGCATGGAGGAAGGATAAGATACAGGGGGAAAAGGGCTTAGCTCTGTGTCATTTTCTGCTCATAGGGAGATACAGGTACTTGTTCCAGGTGCAGAGCCCTGGTCTACTGCGTCTGTTACCTCCCTGTGAATGTCACCTCCTGGTTGCTCTGCAAGGCTTTTGGGGATAAATAGGAGATGAATAGGGACTCGAATCAGATAGCCTCGTTTTAAGTTTTACAGATATGCAGGGTGGAAGTGTGCCTATCTGTTTCCCATGTGCCAAAATTAGAGGAATCCCACCAGATCTAGGAGGGTTTCCTTCCATTCTTCTTATGCCCCCTCAGCTTACCTCGATCTTAAGCTTTATCCCTTTCATCCTGTCACTGGCCTGGCTTCTGGGAAGAGGAGGGAAAAGGGTGAAGGAAGATGGGGAGAGTTAAAGAACTGGTAGAGGTGTGTGGATTTGCTGTCCTTAGATCCTTTCTGAAACACAGTATAGGTATGGGGAGGAGGATGAGTGAGTGGCTGGAAGAACAACAAATGCAACCTGTATCACTTGTTTGGCACTCATTCCGACCCTTGGTTGGTATTATCAATCTCCTGTGTTTTTCTTTTCTCCCATTTAAAGTATCAGCATATATGTACATGTAATTTCATATTAATAGGAATTATACATTATACTGTTTTAAAAGTTTTATTGTTCACTTACAGTTGTCCCACTGTTCCCTGTTCCTCTCCTGTGCCCTGCCAAACCCCCCTCCTTGTTTTTTTCTTTAGTACTGTTTTGTAGTCCTTTTTTTTACCTTTTCCTTCAGTTTTATTAAGATAAACTTGACATACAACATTGTATAGTTCAAGGTGTACAGTGTGATGATTTTTATATACATATATAGTGTTAGATGATTACCACATTCATTACCACACATAGTTACCCATTTTTTTGTGTGTGTATTGTGAAAATCTTTTTTCATTTGATTGTGTGTTATAGACATCTTTTCATGTTAACCAATACAGAGTAAGTTGTTGAATTATATTTCAGTGTGTGGTTATACTGTAATACATTTTATTCTCTAATATTTAATCTGTTTAGCTCATTTGTTATCAGTGAGGCCTTTCCTGACTCCCCTACTTAAAATTGTAACAAACCTTTCTTTCCTATTTCCTTTCTCTCTTTTATTTTTCTCTATAGCATTTAGCACCACTTGATACACATTTTTTAAAAGATTTATTTATTTATTTTTAGAGAGGGGGAAGGGAGGGAGAAAGAGAGGGAGAAAAATATCAGTGTTGTGATTGCTTCTTGCATGACCTCCACTGGGGACCTGGCCTGCAACCCAGGCATGTACCCTGACTGGGAATTGAACTAGTGACCCTTGGTCCTCACCCCACGCCCAGTCCACTGAACTACACCAGCCAGGGCTTGATATACATTTTAAAAATGTATTTGTTTATTGTCTAACACATTCCATTAGAATGTAAGTTCAATGAAGACAGATTTTTTTTTCTTTTTACCCCGTTACTTTATATCTGGTACTTGCAGCAGTTCCTGGTCACAATTGGTGCTCAATAAATATTTGTTAAATGAATGAATTTGTTAAACTTTTTGTGTACCTATTGGGCTTTTTATTTGTAATATTTTTGTTATTATATAGATTCTGTGATAAATACTCTGATAAATGTTATGATCTTTGCATACTTTTATACTTACTCCTTAGGATAAATTTCAAGAAATGCATTGGCTGAGTTAACGATATGCACATTTAAAATGTTGACTCATTTTAACAAACCTTTAAGAATGTTAACTTTGATAGAGGCATAGGTGGATGCACCGTACCTCCACACACAACCAAGATTAGAACAACAATTTAGAGGCAGAATAACACCCAGAACTGATAGAGAATTTATCTGAATGGAAGTCGGACAGCCAAGAAGTTGAAGTAGACCCGTTCATCCAGACTGGTAGGAGGGGTGGAGAGGAGCAGCCTGGCGTGGGTCGTGGCGCTCGGAGAACAGGAAGAACTGGGTGCATAAGGCAACCAGGAGCACGTAAGGCATCTGGGGTGCACAAGATCGCAGTGGGTGTACCCTGAGTATGCAAGTGGCAGCTGGCGGACCCAGTGAGGCGGTGGTTGTGGACCAGAGCAGAGCGCGCAACCTAGGATCCCAGAGAAGGGACTGAGGCCAGGAGAACGGAGCTACCACCATTGTTCCCCTCCGCCCCTGCCCCCACATACAACGTCACAATCTAGCGACTGGGGTGCCCAGCCCCAATGAACACCTAAGGCTCCACCCCTTACCATTACAGGAGCGACCAGACCAAAAAAAAAAAAAAAAAAAAAAAAAAAATGAGAGATATGTCTCAAACAGAAGAACAGATCAATGCCCCAGGACTCATCCTTTTTGAGCGACCAAGAGATAGCCAGTCTATCAGATGCACAGTTCAAAACACTGGTGATCAGGAAGCTCACGGAATTGGTTGATTTGGGGCGCAAACTACGTGAAAAAATGCAGGTTACCATAAAAGAGATGAAGGAAGATGCACAGAGAACCAATAGTGATGGGAAGGAAACTGGGACTCAAAACAATAGAGTGACCATAAGGAAGAAAAAACAACTGAAAGGAAGAATGAAGAAGTAAGAATTCAAAGAAATGAGGAGAAGCTTAGGAACCTCCAGGACATCTTTAAACGTTCCAACATCTGAATTATGGCGGGTACTAGAAGGGGAAGAGGAAAGAAAAGCAACAGATTGAACATGTATTTGAACAAATGATAAAGGAGAACTTCCCCATTCTGGCAAAGGAAATAGACTTCCAGGAAATCCAGGAAGCTCAGAGAGCCCCAAAGAAGTTGGACCCAGGAAGAAACACACCAAGGTACGTCATAATTACATTAGCCAGGTAAAAATGAAGGAGAGAATCCTAGAAGCAGCAAGAGATAAGGGGACAGTCACCTACAAAGGAGTTCCCATCAGACTGTCAGCTGATTTCTCAAAAGAGACCTTATAGGCAAGAAGGGCTAGAAAGAAGTATTCCCAAGTCATGAAAGATAAAGACCTATATCCCAGATTGCTCTATCCAGCAAAGCTCTCATTTAGAATGGAAGGGCAGATAAAGTGCTTCTCAGATAAGGTCAAGTTAAAGGAGTTCATCATCACCAAGCCCTTATTTATGAAATGTTAAAGGGACTTATCTAAGAAAAGAAGATAAAGAAAAAACATGTATAGTAAAATGAAGCAAACTCACAATTATTAACAACCACACCTAAAGCAAAAGCAAAAGAAACTAAGCAAACAACTAGAACAGGAACAGAACCACAGAAATGGAGATCACATGGAGGGTTAGCAACAGGGGAGTGGGAGGGAGGAGAGAGGGGGGAAAGGTACAGAGAATAAGTAGCATAGATTGTAGGTTGAAAATAGATAGGGGGGAGGGTAAGAAAAGTATGGGAAATGTAGAAGCTAAAGAACTTATAAGTATGACACATGGACATGACTAAAGGGGAGGATTTGGGTGGGAGAGGGTATACAGCGTGGAGGGGAGTGAAGGAGGGAAAATGGGACAACTGTAATAGCATAATTAGTAAAATATATTAAAAAAAGAAAAGAACAGAGTCCTTTTGGAATTTAGGATATTTTTTTCATTCATTTTTACTTATAAATATACATTGTTTTTCAACAACAACAACAACAAAAAAGAATGTTAACTTCTACCAACAGTTATAAGGTTGTCAATTTCTTCATATTATGAGTAACACTGGGTTGTGTGTTTTTTGTATTCCCCATCTGACAGGTGAGACATGGTCTTGTGACTGAACAGTAGTTGAGCATGTAACTCTGGAGCCAGCCTGCTGGGTCCTGAATTCTGACTCAGTCACTTACTATGTGACCTTAGGTAAGTCATTTAACCTCTCTTCCCTCAGTTTCATTTTTGATAATAAAGTGGGGATAATGACAATAGTACCTATTTTGTGGGGGATAAATCAATTAATTCAAGTAAAATGAATTCAAAATAGTAACTGAGATGTAGCATGCAATAAGTGTGATTTACTTTACATTTCTTTGAATATTAAAGATTGAGCATCTTTTCAATATATTTTAGGACATTTGGACATAATTTGGACATTTGGACTTTGGATCACTTAATGTCCTTTGCACATTTTCCCAATAATTTGTAAGAGTTAAAGTGTTGATTCTTATATATGGTACAGAATTGTTACCAGTTCGTCATCTTGCTTTCGTCTTTGTTTATGCAGTTTTTTCCTGCTAGAAGTTTATGTTTTTAGGTAGTCAATATAATTTTTTCCTTTGTAGTTTTTCTGCCGCTAGGCCTGTGCTTAGAGAAGTATGCTTTGATAGACAGCTGTCAGAGGGGAAGGGAACTTGGAGGGCTGGGTGAAATAGGTGAAGGGATTAAGCAAAAAAACATAAAAACCAAAAACACCCCTCACAGATACAGACAACAGTATGGTGATTACCAGAGGGAAAGGGGGTGGGGGCAAATAGAAGAGGGTAAAGGGGTTAAATGGTTACCAAAGATGACTAGACTTTGGAGGAAGAAACACAGTACAATTAAGATAATCTATTATAGAATTGTACACTTGAAACCTATATAATTTATTAAGCAATGTCACCCCAATGAATTTAATTAAAATATATAAATTAAAAAAAGACAAGGCATGCTTTGCTACCTCAAAATATAAAAACAGTTACCGATTCTTTTTGAGAACTTTGTGTATATATGTAATTTAAAATCTTTAAATTTAATCTTTAAATTTAAGTTTTATTTGGAACTTATTTTGATATGAAGACAGCAGTTGTGATCTGTCTGTATTTTTTTTAAAGATTTTATTTATTTATTTTTAGTGAGAGGGAAGGGAAGGGAAAAGAGAGAAACATTGATGAGCCAGAGAACATCAATTGGTTGCCTCCCTCATGCCCCCAACTGGGACCAGGCTGGCAACCCAGGCATGTGCCTTGACTAGGAATCAAACTGGAAATCTTTATATTTGCATGACGACGCCCAACCCATTGATCCACACCACTCAGGGCTGGCTCTATTTCTTTTTATTTGGGTAGTTTCCCAAACCCATTTATTGAAGAAGAAGGAGCAAGAGCAGGAGCAAGAATCAGGAAGAATTCTCCTTCTGGAGAATTGGTTCTCCCCTCCTCTAATTTGAAAGGAAAATATTCTAGAGATAGCAAATCTCCACCTCAAACTCAAAGTTATTTTGTTCAAGAAACAAATGAAGTGACAATAGCAGGTGTTTCCTCACTCCAGCCTGAGGGTATGGTTAGGGTATTGATAGGAGGTACCGAATAGTAATAAACTCATCAGCTCATTTTGGAACTCTAGTTCCATCTTGCCTCTGACTCAAGATAGAGGATGATTTTCGTAAAGTAGAGCATCTACATATCCTATGGCAGCTACTGTCTGCCAGAGATGAAAAGAAGGGCAGCTCACTCTTACATGGTATATATTATGTACCAGGAACTGTTCTAAGCACCTTACATATGTATATATACCCTTCTTGAGCAGATCCTCTATACTGGGTTGAACAGTGCCCCCATTCCTATTTATGTCCACCCAGAGCCCATGAATGTGATTTTGTTTGGAAATAGGGTCTTTTAGATATAATCAAGTTAAGATGAAGATACTGGTTTAGGGGTTGGTCCTAATCCAATGACTGGTATTCTTATAAGAGAGGGAGACATACACAGAGAAAAGATGGCCAGATAAAGATGGAGGCAGAGATTTAATTATACTGCTACAAACCATGAAGGGCAAAGATAACTGTCAGCCATCAGAAGCTGAAAGAGGCAGGTAAGGATTCTTCCCTAGAGTCTTCAGAGGGAGCATGGCCCTGTTAACAACTTGATTTTGGACTTCTAGCCTTAGAACTGTGATAGAATAAATTTCTGTTGTTTAAAGCCACCCAGTTTTTAGTATTTGTTACAGCAGCCCTAGGAAACCAGTGCACACTCTTATTACCTTCATTTATCAGGTAAGGAAATGGAAGCCCAAAGTGAAAAAGTATTTGGAGATATCTCTAGGCCACTGCTCTGTGGGCTGGGCACTTACTCTGAAGCTCCTGCCATTGCAGCTCTCCACCTTCACCACAGCTATCGATTTCTGGTAGTGCTGGGGCTGAGCTGTTGGAATGGCTCCTTTCTCTAACACAGCAGGCACAGTCTTTCTCCATCTATGCCCACTTCATATCCTAAAGTAGAAACCCTTCTCATGAGGTTTCTGGCTGTAGCCTGATCATTTCACTAGGTTTCTTCCTGGCCCCAACCCTTCAGGTGAAATTAGGCTTTTATATTTCGTTTCCATGCATTGTCAGAGAAAGTGAGTGGAATTTGAGGGGATGGTCATACAATTTCTGCTAGCAGTTGAATTATGCTTCTCATTTCTGGCCTGCTATGCTTCTTGAATTTGTCAGTAGACAACTCAAGTTTTATTTTTCTTTGGCACTTTTGGGATCTCATACACAGCTCACAAGCAGAGAAGGACTTGTTTCATGGTAGCACTGGCTGTGACTGCCCAGGTTACCTGTTCTTGATAAACACAAACCACCACAGTGGATCTCTCCCCTATGGGTGTAGGGGATAAAGACATCATCTGACCCAGCTCATCTTTCTGAATAGTTTCTGTCTGCCCATGGTCTCTTCTGCAGGCATGCCTGAAGAGGTTTCCTCCCTTCACATCCTGTTATTGGCTGTGTAATCTCATTTTTTTTTCCCCACTACAGACCTTTTCCTTTGGATCTTGCTCTTATTGTCAGTTCCTCTCACTAGACTGAGTTTTGGGGACTCAGGAGCCATATATTTTGTTTGCCACTGTATCCAGGACTGAGCAAAGACCTGGCACTTACTGGACAGCCCCTCAGGAAATGTTTATTCAATGAAGAAGTGAATATTAACCATGAAGCTTTGGAATCCCAGTTTTTCTTGCTTCTTGTTAAAGCCAAAGATCAGATTAAGAACTTTGGGGGGCCTGGGCAATAAAATGATTATTATGTCCCTCATACTTTAGCCCCCATATATATTTCAAGAACAATACTAAAACAAAATAAGTATAAGGAAATCTAGCAAAGTGTGAGGAAAATCCAGCAAAATTCTAGTTTTTACCATGGTGACTACTTGGATAAATAGTAAATAATTTAAAAATATTTGTTATTGTGTCTTCTTTGATAGCTCCCTAAGCACATGCTGTTGGATAATCCTGCCTGGACCAGTCCCTCCCTCACCTTGGACTTCACATTTTCCTTTTTACTCCATCTGCTGAAGCTGCCATCTAGCCCTTTTCACCCCCCAAGGGGTGTCTGGCTCCTGAGACCCCAGCCTGGGCTAGTGCCAAGGCTAGTGCCTTGGGAGTTTGCCAAGAAAATCAAATAGAACGTGAACATTGCTAAGGAAAACTCCCATGCTGAATTGTGATTTATAGTCAGTGTAGCACATTGTGCTACTTAGGCCATTTTAGTTGTAATAATCTGCTTTCTGATCCTGTGTATGGAAAGCCCAGAAATTTCCCTGTAGTGTTCCTTCCTGGATTACTGAGAGAGAACTCAAGACACAGGTTTACTCTGCCTTCTGTATTAATCTGGGCCTTGCTGGGACCATTCAGAGAAGGATGGTGCAATTCTGGAAGTAGAGCCCAGGCTTCCTACAGGCTGTTCAAAGGCTATGACCATGTTCAAATCCTGTTGCTGCTTGATTCCAAAGAGTTTAAAATAGTGTTGGAAAATCTCTAGGAAAAAAAAGCATGGTGGTAACTTCTTGGCTAAGGAAGTGGTGCTTGCTGGCCGGAGCAGGAGGAGTAGCCAAGGCTCCCAAGTTCTATTCTGAACCTGTTGACTCGAGGTGTGATATTCAGTAATCCAAGATGATGTTCTGTATCTCTGATGGTTTCTCATCTCAGCATAGTGATATGAGTTGTCCAATATACTGGTCCCCTGTCCTCTTGCCATTAGTTGACCTTCCTTTCATTTGAATTTCTAGGCTCCATTTTTAAATGCAGAACCTTCTCCCTGCCCCCCATACACATGGTTAATTTAGGAATCCAGCAATATTATCCACATTTTACTTTAATTAAATTTTATCAGAATTGCTTTCCTTTTATCATCATGATTAGATCAGGTCTTCTAAGGAATGAGAACTTTGATAGGGTTTAGGAAAGAAAGGAAGGGTTTGTGCGGGGCACATACCTTGGCCTTGTATAGCCAGAGAGTAACATGAAGGCACCAGGTGTATGATGTGCTAGATGAGGAAGAACAAATACATCCCTGAAGAGCCAGGCATGTAACTAGATGCTTTTCATATATTTTCTTATCATAATGCAAACCAATATTTATCTCAATTTTTGCACGTGGGCAAGCTGAAAGAGAAGTTATGTAACTTGCCCAGGGTCAAATGGCGAATAAAAGGCTGAACTAGGATTGATTTCTACTCAGGTCTGCAATTCCAAGGCCCATGCTGTTATTGTAGAGCTCTTCTATCTCTGACAAGATTTAGCAAAGGGGTATGGGCAGAAAGGGATGGGGAGACACCATCTTTCTCTAGTTTTGCTTGTTGAGACCTGTTTAGCCAGAGCATCCTGTTTATAGGATACTAGGTTTTATATATAGAGATGCTACAACAACATATGTGGGAAAAATACCAAATGGCTGGAGGGGAAGATTTAAAAAAGCCTTTATTCTTTAGCTGTAGTTCACCATTGCAGTGTAACCCACAAGTGTCAAAACACCACTGGTAACTCTGGTTTAAGAGGCCCTGTCCTATCATTCAAATAAAATCTGTTGCTGTGTCCCAAGGAGTAAGCCATGATAAGGGCAGAGATGAGGGTGTGGTGTGCCCTTACTGCATCTACTAGAGCTGGTGGCACCTGTTATGTGACTATTGCAGTGAATTATTACTGAGTAAACAAGGTGTTTCTCTTTTGTCTTTCTAAGGGAGACCAGATGGCAGTGGATTTGGCTCAGATCCAGGGGAGCCTGGCCTTTGGGCTGGCAGAGTAGACAGCTTGAGAGTGTCAGGTGATGGAATAAGAAGAGACAGGGCTGGTTTATCAATTGGTGTAATCTTAGGGGCACCAAGAATGTGTCCTGCCCCTCAAAGACTTACCTCAGCTATTTGCCATTGGTTGGAGTTACACAGTGAGATTTCATTCCCTAGATTTAAGTCTTTGAGACCCTACTAAAAATGAAGAGACTCCAGGAAGGGGTTTGATATGAAGGATGTTGGTCATGTAAGTGGAAGTGTCATTCAATTTATGAGATTAATTTCTGAGAACTAGACTAAGACAACTGACAGGGAGGAGAGGACACGGTGCTCCCACTCATAGCGGCAGGAGGGAGACAACACTGAGTTGGAGATAAAGGCTCTCTGAAATGAGAAGTTTGGTCTCTAAAGAAATGTTTCATTTCCTTTACAGTTTTGTCTGAAAAAAAAACAAAAACAAAAACAACTAGCAGCTGAGGGTAGGTGGGATGGATGCTCTTGATCCCAAGAGGGGGCTTGGAGCAAAGATTTCCCACCAGCATGCTAAGTATGCAGGCACAGTATTGTCTGGAGAGCAGCTGACAGGCAGAATGTGACAAGGACTTTTGGGTCTGTGGTTTGCTGTGACTGTCCTTAGACAAGACCATCAGAACTTAGGAAGTGTGAGGGAGCTTCCCAGAAATGACGTCAAATGGTGGTGCAAAAGAAGCTGCTGCTGACAACATGGGCAGGGCACTTCCTTAGTGGCCACTGGTCACATACAGCTTCTGGTCTTGATTTCCCAATGAGCTGTGCAGAGACAGGGCTTTACCGGAAAGCAAAATAAGCCACGTTAAAAACAGTGACAAAGCACTTGGGGGTGTCCATGAGAAGGTGCAGTTTCCCCTTGTTCACTGACTTTGTAGAGCCAAAAAGCCACTCCAGAGGCTGCCAGCATAGCACCTGTGATTCAGATCTACAACTTTTTGGTCTGAATTCCTCCAAACTGAGAGAGAACCTCCCTTAGTTGGCTTCACCTCTTATTTACCAGGCTTCTTAGACTGCCTGTGTGATCTAAATTTTCACATCTTTTCCTCCCCCAGGGGGTCTTTGACAGAGGCAACTCAACTCTCTGCCTTTCCTAGCTCCTCACAGTTGGGTTCATGGAGGTCTTTCAGTCTCAAGCTTCAACTTCTACTCTGTCCAGATTTATACCCTAAGTCTAGCGCATTTTCCTTTGATCAGATTTTTGGCTTCATTCAGGCCTCTGGGGTTCTTACTCATTTCTTTTGGCATATTTTCCTAAAGGGCTCTCCTAGAAATGGTCTCTCCCTCTCACCTCCTTAAGTTTTACAGGGTTTGAATCTCTTTACTTACTGGAATCAGCACAGCTCTGGAGAGTTTTCTGGAGGTACCACACTCCATCCTTTTTCCCTAACTACTGTAGCCCCATACACAAGATCTAGTGATGCAGCTGGATCTGTTGGTCACTAAGATTTTGGAGACAGTACCCCCAGCAGGGAGGGACTTCTGGGCATGTGTACAGTGCACTGCATGACAATCGGTGTCTCCCTTCCATAACACATATATTTTGACTTTTTCCTAAGAGGATCAAGCTTTGTCTAATTGCCTGCCTGAACCCCCAGCCCTGTTCAAGACTACAACCCTGTTGTCAATCCCTCACCAGGGGCTGTGGCCTTAGCTTTCCAGCCTCTCTTAGGCCAGGTCCCTTCTCTGATCCTAGAGCCTTTTCTTGAATTTAGGCTTTGGTAGGTAGAGTCCTGCTCATGTACATATCTCCCAGTGTTGACCACCCTGAATTCTGCTGCTACTTGTTGTCTAATTGTCATGCTGGTCTGTCCAGGTGCCCTTGTGGAACAAGGCCTTGTGGAACACGCTGGTCTTAGCTTAGGCCCCTATCATGAATTTCATGCTAGCTCTACAGCTGCCTCTGCCTCAATAAGAGCTTTAAATATGCATTTGTAAAGCTCCAAAGGGAGGTAGAGAATATAATATTTTCCCATCTTAATTAGAAAACCATCTTATTTTCTAAAGGAATATTTATTAAAATCTAACAGAACATGAAGTTGGGTGGAGCACAGTTTTAGAAAGTATGAGTCTTGATCCCAAATGAATGGACAGCAAATGGAGGAATTGTAGGTGAAGGTAATGTGACTATCCATGAAAAAAATGATTTGGGTAGGAAATTTTTCCTTGTGTTCTTCATTGAACAAAAGCCCACTGAACCACCTACTGTTTACCAGTCTCTGCTGGAATCATACGACGTATTTGACTGCTTACTGTGTGTCTGCATAAGGCCTGATGTGATCTGGTGAGGAACCCTAAGGTGGGGAGGAAGTATATAGATATTCTGCATTTTTTCTCCCACATTTGGACCCTTTTCCCCTTTCTTCCAGTTTCTGAATCCAAGGAAGGAGGACTTCTCGGAGGCTTCTTTCCCTGCATTTGACCTCTTCCAGGATTTCCCTAGCACTTCCAAGCATGCCTTCCCTCCTATCCTGGAACTGTTTACCTCAGTGTCAAGCCTCACTGCTAGTTCAGGATTTTGACTTTACAATGGGGATCAGTGTCAAGTAGAATGGAGCACATTCATATGGGATAGGTGTGACATTACATATTTTCTACTTTCCCTATGAAATCCCTCTTCTCTTATAGCTCATGGGAAGTCCAGACTATAATAATTTTTTTCAACCTTTCAGTGGAGGTAAATCCATGCTTTGTGGGTACACTGATCTTAGAGGTGGAGAGCCATTTACATCTGGTAGGGTGGGTGACCAAGTGCTAAGGAGCTCTGGCTGGCATAGGTGGTAACCAAAGAGGAAGCCAGTCACTTTTCTCTGTGTGCTTTTCCCAACCAGGACAGACAGGAAAAGACTACTTGAAGCAGATAGAAATCTCTAAGACTCTCATCCTGGCTGGTGTGGCTCAGTGGATTGAGTGCCACCCTGCGAGCAAAGGGTCACTGGTTCGATTCCCAATCAGGGCACATACCTGGGTTGTGGGTCAGGTCCCCAGGCAACCACACACTGATGTTCCTCTCCTTCTCTTTCTCCTTTCCTTTCCCTCTCTCTAGGAATAAAATTTAAAAAAGAAATCTCTAAGACTCTTGATTAAGAAATTACTAGTACTGCCCTGCCTGGCGTAGCTCAGTGGATTGAGCTCGGGCTGCGAACCAAAGTGTTGCAGGTTTGATTCCCAGTCAGGGTACATGCCTGGGTTGCAGGCCATAACCCCCAGCAACCGCACATTGATGTTTCTCTTTCTCTTTCTTCCTCCCTTCCCTCTCTAAAAAATAAATAAAAAGAAAGAAATTACTAGTGCTCTTTGAGACCCTTATGTATATGTCTTTACTGTCATGAGTGATAACTTTGGTTGGCCAATCTTAATTCAGTTGGCTGAGATAATCATAAAATGAACTAGATGGAAAAGCTTAGCTTTTAGGTATGCCATTAGGTATGATGTTCTTTGAACATTCAACAAGTAGCATTCTCTACCCACAAGCCCCACCCTAGGGATCCTGTCCTATGGCACCTGGCCATTTCTGCCGCTTCCTCTGAAAGACCATAGTTTTAACTGAAGATCAGGGAGTGAGGTAACTTACAGAAAGAAGGTGGAAAGAAGGCTTGAAATGGGCATTTAGAGATCTTAAATGGAGCCAGTCAGTTATTTGGTCAGTCTGCCTTGTAAGTATTAGTTGGCCTATAACTACAGAAGGCTTGTTTTCTCCAACTGGTTTTTCCCTAACAGGCTCCCTACATAAAAATATTTCCTAAGATTCTGTTCTTAGCTCTCTTCTCTCCTCCCCTTACTATCCCTGAGTGATGCCGTTTATGCTTAGGGTTTTAGCTCTACTACTGATACATAAGAAACTCAAATCTCTGTCTCTAACCCTAAATTTCTCTTCTGAGTTCCTGACTCACAGTGGCTAAACACTATTGACGTTATAACCTGGATGGCTCTTCCACATTTTAAACTCAATACATTCTAAGCCAAATTATATTCTTTTTCAACCCATCCTCTTCTCCATATTCCTCTATTCCTTCCTATTCCTATATTCCTATTCCTCCTCCGTTCCTTGACAGGAGCATCACCATCCAGGGTCATTAGTAAAGTTGTTTCTGTATCACTATCTTATACTCTTCCCCCACCAGAAATTTGGTAGGTTCTGAGTGTAATGTAGGTTGTTTAGGATGTGGGTAGGTAGTTTCCTTCTTGCCTCCTTCCCTTTTTTCCTTCTTTTTAGGTTGTGGTTCTTGTCTGCAAGGCACCTGTACTTGAATTCAGCAGTGAAGTTAACAGAAAAAACATAAAGAACAATTAACGGTTAAACTGAGATTCAGATTCTAAGTAAAATGGAAGTTCTGAAAGGGAAGCATCTGAGGGCTAAAACCTTGGGAGAAAGCATCATGGAAGAGGTGAGAGTTTATAAGAACACTCTAGGTAGGATAGGGATCAGAAGACCCCTTGGAAGCATGCAGAGTGGAGAATGGATGGGGCATATAATCCTCAGCTTGTTTCTTAGGCAAGCAGAGTAATTGTCACCTTCTCTACTGGCTGCTTTTGTAAGATGCTACTGAACCTCATGCAGATTGGTTCCTTTTAGAATGTCCCAGAGATTGAGTATCCTAGTGTAACTCATAAGTAGTTAGCTAGAACTATAGTTTTCCTTAAAAGTTTGTCTCAATGTGTCATTCTACAACTTGTAGAAAGTCTTATTCCTTTACCTAGATTGCTCCAAATTCCTGGAATTTCATGTATTTATTTATGGTCACTCTAATTTTGAGCTCCAAATTACTTCACATTATAAATGGTCTTGCTGTTCCAAACATGCTATACAGTATCTGTTTTCATCCACACTGACCCAGATGTAGAACTCTCATATCTGTCTCCAAGCTAGCCTTTATGTGTGTAGCAGACTTTATTAAAAGTTTGGGGTGATGGAGAGTATTTCACATTGTAGCAAAGGAAGCAACTTGAATTCTAATACTGGCTATTCCTGTCCCTTAAAATACTTTTGCCTACCTAGCCATTAGGGATTTACTGCTATTCATATCACCTAGGTATACGGCCTTACTTTCTTATAATCTTACCTTTCTTCTGCAAACCTTTCTTACTGTATTGTCACTAAGCACTTCAAATACTTCTACTCTATTATGCAAAGTAAGTGAACTCTTAACTTTTCCTCCCTAACTCACTTCTGTGTGTCCAAAGCCCACCAAAGGGCTCTGCTGAATAAAATACTTCTTTATCTACACTAAATACTTCTTTATCTACACTTCTTTATCTAAAATCCACTTCTTTAGCTACACAAAGAATTTGGGGAAACTCTGATGTGTTCTTTTACATTATCTTCCCTCTTTTGAAAGCATTTTTTGTTTTAGGTAGCATTTACTTCTTATCCCAGGAATGGTTTTGCTTTGAAGGATCTGTGATGGGGAGGTAAGAGGATGTTTCAGGCAAAGGCAACAATGTGAATATGGGCAGCAACCTGCATAGAACCTGTTGTGGCAATGGAAAAACTAATCTAACAGGAAAGAATAATTCTTGTTGGGGAGCTGGGCTCAGAATAGGTTAGAAAGCCCAGAAACAAACCCGGGTTTCAGTGGGGAAGGATAGTGTTCAGGACAAATGTCTAACCATTAAAAAAATTTTCATCTTCTAGCAAAATAAATTCTAGGTAGATTAAAGATCTTTACATGACATCTAAAGTAATATGTATACTAGAAAATAATTTATTAGTAGGGCACCAATGGCAGAAACTATAAAGGAAAAAGTGTGATAGATTATCTTAAAAAATTACAACAAACACCATAAACAAAATAAAAAAGCAGATGCCATCTGGTTGACAAAGCGTTTTCAACATGACTCTAAGGTGCATAAGTCTCTTACAAATCAATTGGAAAAAAGCAAAAACACACACAAATGGGCCAAAGTCATAGACTAATAAAAAGGCTGTTTCACTTATAATCCAGAAAACACAAACAGAAATGAGATATCATATTAAATTAAATATCATATTAGATTAACACATATTAAACAGAAAATACTTATTGCTATGGAGGACTTGAGGAAGTGAACTCATACTGTGTTGCTGCGGATATAAATTAACATAGTCTCTCTGAAGTTGAAATGAAGTGAAAAAAGCAGTAAATGATAGTGGCAGTCCAGGCCTGTAATAATGAGGCATAAACTAGGGTAGACAGTGGGATTATAAGGACAAGGGTTAATCTGAAGGACATTCCATGGAAGGAAACACTGATTTGATAGCCTGTTTGTCAGGAAGAGGATAAAGAAGAAAGAGTAGCAAGTCACTGATAATGTCAAAGTTTCTGCCTACCCTGTGAAGTTGGAAAATTACTTTTCCAGACAGAAATGGGGTTAAGAGGAAAAGAGAACCACTCTTCTAGGAGAGGTGGGAGTGGGCAGTAATCCCCCCCAAATAACAGCCACTCTACCATTTGTAAAGGCCAGTATATACAGCGACTTAACTAACACAATCCTGTATGTTATGTGTTACTATTTTTCTTCTTTTATATGGACACTGAGGCTCAGAGTAGAATGTAATCTCTTAAATCAGGTATTCAGGCCTCAAATTCCATTTCCAATTCCTCACTCTCTATCTCTTAGAGATGAATTTTCCAAGGAGGGAAAGACTAGAGAAAAAGCTGCAGCCTGGAGTTAGGAGTACCCACAGTTACTATATTTTGCCATGTGTAATGTGCACCACAGTTTTGTGCACATTATATATGACAGAGTATGGTAAGTGATGAGAGGAAGAAGAGGGCCAGGGAAGACACCATGCCACTCATAGTCACTGCCTTGTGCCCTGGCCCTTGTAGGCCCTGACATTCTTCTAAAGTAGAAAATGTTGTATTTCTGTTGAATTCAAGGGGGAAAAAAGTCCTATTCTGTCCATAAAAAGTTTGAGGTGTTTTGGAAGTAAGGTTGGCCAGTTTGGTTACAGCAGAGTTAATGTAGTAGCTTATTGGTTTATCGAACTCTGGTTTCATTCTTTTGAAAGTAATACAATAAAAACATATTGATTTTGATCCAGGAGGGAAGAGCTTGTTTGAATTAATTACATGAAAAAAATTTTTTATGAAGTCATTAGGTTTGTTTACTTTTGGGATCACATGGTAACTCATTTGTATATGTGCCATCTGGTAGAGATCCTAAGAGGACCTACTTTAATGAGTAAAGTATCCAAAGTCTTTTAAGTTCCTTCAGTTTTCCAAATGACAATCATATTTATGGGTTTAAATTATTTGCTAACCCTTTCTGATAGCATAAACACACACACACACACACACACACACACACAGTTATGTCCTGTCAGAAGTTCTGAATTAACAGGGTCTATTTTAAAGAGGTTCTCAGGCAATTGCTAGCCCAGTGTCCACTCACAGCCCTGCAAGGCATCCTTGCAGCCCAGTGCTTGGAGCAGAGTGTGCAGTTAGGAAGCTGTTGAGTGAGTGAGTGAGTGAGTGAGTGAGTGAAGGACTGAAGGACTTTCTCCCCGAGGCATATTGAGCTGTGAGGAACAGTCTTCCCAGAGCCTCACACCTCCTTCAGAAGGGAGGAAATAGAGGTACCATGGGAAGCTTCTGCTCTGTGAGCTGGTGACTCCACAGAGAAGGGACATTTCTAAAACCAGTAAGCTGGTGTTAGTTGAATCCCTGTCTCACGATCTTTCCTTCTAATAAGATGAGGCTGCTGAGAAGGTTTCTGAAGCAAGTGAGGAGGCTTCTAGAGGTATAAGATTTCTGATTGGCAACCTGTGTCTTACCCAGAGAGGGCAGATACTTTCTAAGTCCTCTGGAAGAGGCTCTCCATGACCCTTCCTCCTCACTGCTTAGATTCTAAATCAGGAGCCTCTTTGGCTCATGGCTAGCTCGTGCTTACCCAGCCTGGTCTTGTTCTTTGGCTCGGTGCCATTGGCGATTTTTAGCCCGGTGGAAATCACACCCTCTGTGAGGGTAAAGCAAATGGGGAGGTCCTGGATCTGACCTCAGAGGGACTGGGGCCGTTGCCCTGCTCTGTGTTTCCTGGTGTACATTTCCTGCCACCTTTTTACTCTCAGTACAGTCCTCCAAGCCCATAATTCTCCCTGGGTAAGGATTAAAGACTGACTTCTTCAGAGGGACTATGATAGCAGGAATATCAATGCTTTGGAAGAAGCTTCTGACACCAATCTCCATATCTTGCTTGAGGAGAATTATTGGTCTTACATAAATGATCTAGCAGTTATATTGGGGGTTGTAGGAGGACATGGACCTTCTTCATATCACAAAAGGAGTTACCACTGGGTTTCTTTAAGTATTGAACCTGTTTTTCAAGATAAAATGTTATTTTTCATGCTGCAAGTAATATTCAGTTATTCACATCAGAAAAAAAAACTTTTGAGACTCTAGGCAAACTTCCTTGTTTTAGAAAAGAGTAAGCCTCTAGAGGGTCCAGCAAGGACAAAGACATGCTTATACTGAGTAGCTGACACTCAGGTTATGTGAAAGGAATTGAAGCAGAGGGGAGCAAGACCCTGCATGAGAGGAAGTCTCAGTGCCTCCTGGAGGAGCATTTCTTGGGGTATTTTTCAGGCGAGGGAGGGGAGAAATGCATTCCTTTCCCCCAATGCCCTGCTCATATTCCTTAGATTGGATAATTTCTGCCTCACTGACTGTGACAAAAACTTAGTCCTTTCAGATTGAATCCCAAATGACATGATAATATCCCAGTGTTTCAGACTTTGCAAGGCATGTTTAAATGAGTGAAACCCTAAGTTACAGGATGTTAATGACTAAATGCAAATTTATTAAATGTGTAGAAAAAGACTAATATTAAGTTAGTAAAATGTCAGTGGAGGTTTTTCAGGAGGCCTGATTTAATTAGTCCATTAGACTGATTAGTAATTAGAATTATCTGATTTATAATAGGTGCTTGTAAAGTCCATTCATTCATCTAGCAAATATTTATTAACTGCAGGGAATTCTATAATAATTTGAGATAAAGTGATTGAGTATGACAGGTATAGACTAACTGGGAACTCAGAGGAGAGATTGTTTTTTGCTTTTGGATCTAGAGAATCAGGGAATCTGTCTAAAACAGCTTTCTTTGTTTTAAAAAACACTTTAAACAATATTGCTTATACTGTAGTCAGAGGTAATGTTGATACAGAGGAAATCTATTCTCATTCCTGTTATTAAAAATTATTCTTATTCATGTTAAAACCCTGATTTAATAGCAACATAATGTATTTCCTTTCACTATGCTTCTTTGTTAATTTCTAAAGCAATTTTCCAAAGAGCTTTGGTAAATAAGACCATTCCACTCTCTTCTAAGAGACAGTACCTCTGCAGCTAGCAAATGAAGGGAGGGTGTGGACCGAGTCAGGAAGACTACTCTTTCAGGAAACTTTTCTGTGAAATGAGGAGAATTAGTGGGGGGGCGGAGGGAAGCGTGTCACAGGATTTGTGGTGTGTTATTTATTTTTTTGAGACCTGAGCATCTCTGTGCTGTGGAGAAAGAAGCAGTAGAGAGGGAAAAGTTGGAGATTGAAAGAGAAATAAAAATTTTTGAGCAAGGCACCTGGGGAGAAGGGGCTGTTGTAGCCTGAGCACCGGTGCAGAGATTAAACTTGAACTGAACAAAGACTTAGGGGACCACTGAGGTTAATTCCATCACCACCACCACTACCACTGGTAATTGCTTTTTTACCTTTTGCGACCATTCGATAGGGGCGAGGGTTATGATGGGAAAGAGAGGTTTGCTGAAATTTGGGGGAGACAGAAAGTTGGAGTTTCCTTCTGTTGGGTTTTGTTTTTTCTAGACAAAAGAAATTGAGGTCATTTGCTAGGACCAGGTGAGATATTGGGGACAGTGGCATGGTTTTTAAAAACTTGTGCCAATGTCAGTAATCTGGACATGCAGGAGGATGACTGAACAGTGCCAAAGAACCAACTAATGTTGAAGATGATAAATTTCTAGAGGAAGCAGCCCTTACAATAGTGCTTGCTTTAGTATTACTCAGCAACTTAGGGGTTAAAGCAGAGGACATTCTGTTCAAATAGGAGCTGTTTTGTGGGGGCAAGTGGTAGACTTGGAGTGAAGGGAGTCTAAGATATTGGTAGCAGAATGGTTGTCATCTAGTTGACTAGAGAGAGAAGTGAGTCCAGGAGAGGACTGATAGGTAGCAATATAATATAGGGGCTGATATCAAGGGACTGGAAATCTCATTGTTATTGAATAACAGAAGCCGTAGAAATAAAGACAAGGAAGGGCAGAAATATAGGAGATCATGACCAGACAAAGGGTCTGACTTAGAGTAGAAAGGCAGAGACTCTGATCAAGAGGCCAAAGTCATTGACGGACCAAGAGGTCAGTAATTGAGAGCAGTGAGGAGAAGTATAGCTACTTGATACAAGCATCAGCAACAGAAAGATTTTATTTTTGGGAAGATTGTAGGAATAATGTCTTTTCAGCAGCACTGAGACATTGTTTTTCCTCTTGGTACCACTGGGTGCTGATGAATGATTCTATGGCAGAACCTTCATTGCCTGGAAACCAAGTTCCTCAAGGAGTATCAGGATTTAGCTAGGGGGAGGGAGGCCAGAACCACCTTTTAGGTCTGCATTCTGCACTGGCCAACCTAAATACCATGGAGTTTTACTGGTTGGGGAAGGAAGAGAAGGGGGTTCTAGCCAAGTACTTTGAGGACCTCCACAAAGTACTGGGCCTTTAGGCAGAGTTTGTAGAAAGAGGGACTAAGTTTACTCCTGTAGGAAAATCTCATTTGGCCACTAGGGTTTTTTGAATTGTTCAGGATCAGGTTGTGCCAGTCTTCTGTGAGAGGCTGGAAAGAAACTTTGTAAAGGTTTCTTGTTTAAAATGCTAGGAGTCAGTGGATTCTTGAGCCTTTCTGTTCTTGTGGAGTGTGAAATTTATGTCTTCCTCCACCTATGCTATCAGCAAATAATGCCCTAAAGCCCACATTGTTTGAGAGTCTGGAAGTACTCAGATTATTATTTATAAAGATGTTTTTGGATTTTCAGTGGTTCAGGATTCCTTTGACATTGTTAATACATGACGCTAAACATTTATGAAAGGAGATTCCAAATAGCTGAAAACAAACAAACAAAATCTTCAGACCTCATTTTGTTCCTTCATGATCCATTTATACAGTTACCCTGGCTATAAAACCAGATGTGAACAGCTCAGAAATGATTGCCTAATCAGCCATTCCCCACAGGAACCTAAGCAAGGTTGTGTGGCCCCCAGCAGAAGAGGCTATGTGGTTCAGAGTTTGGGGTACACTGTTCCCATGGCAGTGTTTTCTAAACTGTTTGTGATTAGATTTGCCACATGAAAATGACTTTAACTGACAAAAACTTCTGTCTGGCTAAAGTCATCGTAAACAAAGTTGGAAGGCAAGCAGCAGGCTAGGAGAAAATTTTTGCAATATATGTAAATGACAATAGATTAACATCTATAATTTATAAAGGGTTCCTATAAATCAGTAAGGAAAAGACAAGCCCAATAGAAAATGAACAAAGAATACAAATAGGCAGAGCAAATTAGAATTTCATCTAAAGAAATGCTTATTTCTGAGCAGAGTTCTCTGAATAAGAATGTTCATTGCATTGGTAAATATCTATGAGTAGCAGGACTGAAATGCTATGTGGCCATGAAAACATTAAAGTAGGTTTCTATATCAGAGAAAAAAACAAGTGCAGAGAAATTACAAATAGAATATTCCCATTAAAAAACACACACTCCTATTTATTTGATTGGCAATGTATTCACCCTGTTATAAATTTTATTAGAGGGTTCATTTAGGTCAAAAATATTTAAGGCTGCCCTGGCTGGTGTGGCTCAGTGGATTGAGCGCCAGACTATGGCGAACCAAAAGTTTGCCAGTTCAATTCCCAGTGAGGGCACATGCCTGGTTGCGGGCCAGGTCCCCAGTAGGGGGGCATGCAAGAGGCAGCCACACATTGATGTTCCTTCCCCCTCTCTAAAAAATAAATAAAATCTTTTAAAAAATATTTAAGGCCGCATTCTTCTAATTATGATATTAATGAATGAAAAGTCAACTTGTCTTTTATTTATGTAAAATAAAATATTTATTCCTCATCCTTACCTTCTTACTCTCTTTATTTGTTTAATTGGGTATTATAAATCTTAACCTATAAGAAGAATTTGGGACCTCTCACTAAATGCCCTCCTTAGGAACTAAAAGGTCTCGTGAGGCAGGCTACTGGGCCATGGTGCCTGCTGTTGTACTCTTTGGCATGGTGAACAAAGGAATGCAAAGCTCAGAATTCTTCTTTCCTAGAATTTGCTTCTTTTTATTGTTATTTACAGCCTTGAAGAGCCTGTTTGCCTCCTGCCTTTGATGCAGTGGGAGGGCCTGGGCCCTCCTCTGCTTGGGAGGTCTGCTTGCTCCTTCCCCTTAGAAAGGGAAGTGTTTTTACTTGAGTGGCCCAGGAAGGCAAGGCCCAGGCCTTGGGAGGAACTGAGCTCCTTGCATTTGTCTTTGCCTTTCCTTTGGAGAAGCCTCTCAATCGCTTTAAACTTAGTCGTAGGCCCTACCAACCTAGATGAAAGAAGTCCTTAAAGCTAACACCTTAGTTTTGTCTATTTCACTGGGATTTGAGGCTCCAGAATTCCAGCCTGGAAACAACAGGAATTTCATCATAGGGTGGTACCCAAACCCCTTTGTTTTTAAAAGACACGTAACACATTTGGGACCAAAACACTGCTTTCCTTAATTACATTCTCATTGTCAGTGGACCCCAGTATGGGAGTACATGAATTGTTTTGGACCTGTAATACAGGCTTTTCTCTGAGCCTGTGAGTTTACATTTAGTGGTCTTGTTATCTTGTGCTTCACTTTGTTGCACAGATAATTTCGTTTTCATCAACATGGAGGCAAGACCTTTTATCAACAAAAATATTATAACTCATTGAAGGTTCAGGTGATGGTTAGTATTCTTAGCAATAAAGTCTTTTTTAATTAAGGTATGTGCATTATTTTTTTATTGAGGTATAACTGACATGTATTAGTTTCAGGTGGACAAAATAATGATTCAATATTTGTGTATATTGCAAAATAATCACCACAATAAGCATAGTTAATATTTTTTATTGTACATAGTTGTACACTTTTTTTGTAATGAGAACTTTTAAGACCTACAATCTTGCAGACTTTCAAATATGCAATACCATATTATTAACTATAGTTACCATATTGTACATCACATCCCCATGCCTGATTTATTTTATAATTGGAAGTTTGTATCTCTTGATCATCTTCACCCATTTTGCTTACTCCCTACCCCTGCTTCTGGCAACCAGTCTGTTTTTTGCATCTTTGAGATTGTTTCTTGTTTTGCTTTTAGATTCCACATATAAGTGAAGTCATAACAGCATTTGTCTTTCTCTGTCCTACTTATATCACTTAGCATAACGCCCTCAAGATCCATCCAGACTTCCAGTCAAGATGGCATCATAGGTTAACACAGCTCGCCTCCTTGCACAACCACATCAAAATTACAACAAAACTATAGAACAACCTTTACTTAGAACTGTCAGAAATCAAGTTGAATAGAAGCCTGACAACTATGGAATTAAAGAAACCACTTCCATCCATAGTGGTAGGAGTGGTGAAGAAGCAGAACAGGCTGGTACCATATCCATGTGTGGTACATAAAAATTCAGGTGGGATATCTTAGGAATGAGGAGTCCAAGCCCCACACTAGGCCACATAGGTCAGGGTTCCAGTGCCATGAGGATAAGTTGCCATAACTTCTGGCTGCAAAAACCAGCAGGGATTGAATCAATGGAAGAAACTTTGGAGTTTCAAGCAGTCCTTTTAAAGAAAACCCGTACATGGACTTACTCAGACTCACTCCCTCTGAGCTCCAGCACCAGGGTAGCATCTTGAAAGGCACCAGTAGCATACAGGAAGGAACTGAAGTGTCTGGCATCAAGGCAAGAGCTGGGCGACAAATTTCTCCTAGACAAAAAGTCAGGCAGAGGCCGTTGTCCCTTTTCTGAACCCTGCCCCCACGGAGCCATAGAGATGGCAGGCAGGTGTCATAACTGAGACTCCCTCAACCTGGCTAACACTGTTTTCCCTGCTGTGGGGATTCCCTGAGACACTGTCCTACCCAGCTGACAGGCCCACCCAAGCTGTTAACAGTGACTTTTCCATATGAGTGACTAGTCTTTGCTCATGCTTCACAACTTCCTTTCAAACAAGCATCAGCCAGCTTCAGAGATCCCCCAGTCCCCATAACTCTTGCTAAATGGCCCCACGACACTGCACTACAGCAGCCAGCCTAGATCAACAACTTGGCTTTACCTGAGAATCTCCAAGCCCAGCACAATTAGGCAGCCATCTCAGGTTAGCTTATAAGCTCATGCAAGGTGGCCCTGAGCAGAACACAGGGTGGGATGACCTTGGCCTGCACCACTCAGGAAACCCCAGGGCCAATACAGACTATGTAATGGAGCACCAGCACACTGCCCCTGCACAACTGATCCTCCATGGAAGGCCTCTGCCATGGAGGTGGTCAGTGGTCACAGCCAGCCCTGGCCTGGGTAAATCCCTCCCACTGTCAAAAGCAGTCAAGGATCAACTACAAAAGAAGGGTATACTCAGCTCACAGGGAGGGCACACCTCAAGTACCCAGCTTGGGTGATAAGGGGGGCTGTGCTGCTGGATCCTACAGGACACCTCTTACATTAGGCCATGCTACTAAGACAGGGACTCACAGCAGCTCTACCTTATACACAGAAACAAACTTAAGGAGGCTGCTAAAATGATGAGGCAAAGAAACAAGGCCCAAATGAAAGAACAGATCAAATCTCCAGAAAAAGAGCTAAACAAAATGGAGATAAGCAATCTATCAGATGCAGAATTCAAAACACTTTATAAGGATGCCCAAGGAACTCAGGACTCAGCAGCATAAAAAAGGTCTAGTAGAAACAAAGGATACACTAATTGAAATAAAGAACAATTTATAGGGAAACAACAGTGAAGTGGAATGAAGCTGAGAATTAAATTAATGATTTGGAAAATAAGGAAGCAAAAATCCATGCAGGACAATAGGAAGAAAAAGAACCCCCCCCCCCAAAAAAAAAATAATGAGGATAGTATAAATAGTCTCGGGGACAACTTCAAGTGTTCCAACAGTTGCATCATAGGTGGGCCAGAAGGGGAAGAGAAAGAACAAGAAATTGGAAATGTATCTGAAAAAATAGTGAAAGAAAACTTCCCTAATTTGGTGAGAGAAATAGACATGCAAGTCAGGAAGCACAGAGAGTCCCAAACAAGCTGGATGCAAAGAGGCCCCACTCCAAGACACATCATAATTAAAATGCCAAAGGTTAAAAATAGAGACTCTGAAAAGCAGTTACCTGTAGGGGAGTTGCCGTAAGACTGTCAGCTGATTTCAAAAGAAACTTTGCAACCTACACAGGATTGGCAAGAAATATTCAGAGTCATGAAAAGCAGGGCACTACCACCAAGAATCCTCTACCTAGCAAACAAAGATATCACTTAGTATGGAAGGGAGCCTGGCTGGTGTGGCTCAATGGATTGAGCACTGTACTGTGAACCAAAAGGTTGTCAGTTCAATTCCCAGTCAGGGCACATGGCTGGGTTGCAGGCCAGGTACCCAGTAGGGCACGTGCAAGAGGCAACCATACATTGATGTTTTTCTTCCTTTCTTTCTTCCTCCCTTCTCATCTCTAAAAATAAATAAATAAAATCTTAAAAATAAAAAAGAATTGAAGGGAAGATTAAGAGCTTCCCAGACAAGAAAAAACTAAAGGAATTCATCATCATCAAATCATTATGATATGAAATGTTAAAGGACTTATTCAAGGAAAGATCAAAATTATGAACAATAAAATGGCAATAAACACATATCTATGAACAGTTGAATCTAGAAAACAAACTAAGCAAACAAAAACAGACAAAATCATGGACACAGAGAATGTTTCGATGGTTGCCAGATGGGAGGGGATTGTGGGGAAATGGGTGAAGAGATGAGGGGATTAAAAAGTTCAAATAGGTAGTTACAGAATAGCCATGGGGATGTAAACTACAGTATAGGAAATGGAGTCGCCAAAGAACTTATATGCTTGACCCATGGACATCAACAATGGTGTGGGGTGTTGGGAACTGCCCTGCCTGGTTTCAGGAGCTGTAACCCCCCCCATGGCTAAGGCTGAGTGAGTGACCTTTGGACCATAAGCCACTGGCAGGAGCACCGCTTCTGCTCCTTTTTCCATAACTGGCCCCCAATGCTTGATCAGTCAGCCAATAACAGGTAAGATTCCCCAAGGGAGGAATGACCTAAGACAGTCATGATCACATGGAGGTCCCAGGGAAGGACTTGGGGGACTATAGCAAAAGGGGGTGATGGACCCTTGCCCTTCAGCTTTGACAAAGCCTGAGTCCTCATTCTGTCTCTGAGAAGTCTAATCTCTTGGCTGCCTTGCTTTCTCTGCGTGACTTAATCCGGAAACAGTGACCGAGGGCGATGCAGCCCTGTGCTGGAAAGCGTGGGCTCCTCAGGTGATCAGGCCTGAGAAAGAGTATATAAGTTCCTGTGAAACCTGCTTTGCTAAGAATGTTCTTAATTAAATGATAAGGGTCCGAGCAGGAAATGAGTTTGTCTCCCAAGGTTTTGTAGCCTTTTAGCTAATAGACCCTGAGTCAGAATAGGCCCTCAGAGTTCTTTGTATGTTATCTATTGTTTGATCCTTACTGCCTGACAATGATTAATGAGCTTTACCTGTATTCCTGTGCAAATTGATCCCAATAAAAACCTGTCCAGGGATGGGACACTCTCCTTTGAGAGAGTGGTCAGGCCACTCCAAGATGCTCTCCCCTTGAGAGAGTAGCCATGCCTTCCCTTTTCCTCCACAGGACTTGGTAGTCCATGTGAATGGTTCTGGTCTTATCCATAATGCCATAGACACTGCTGGCTGTTGTCTGAGACAGTGGGGATTGCCTGAGGGAGTTGAGGGTGCTGGGGAGGTGGCAAAGGGGGAAAATTGAGGCAACTGTAATAGCATAATCAATAAAATATCTAAAAAGTCCATCTGTGTTGTCACAATGTCAAGATTTCCTTTCTTATGGCTCAATAATAATTCATTATATATATCATTTTTATCCACTTATCTATTGGTGAACACTTAGGTTGTTTCTATATCATGGCTATTGTAAATAATGCTTCAGGGGGTACAGATATCTTTTCAAGTTAGTGTTTGTGCTTTCTTGGGATAAACACCCAGAAGTGGAATTGCTGGGTCCATTCATTCATTTTTTTAAATTTAATTTTAAAATTTAATTTAAAAATTTTATTTTTCAATTACAGTTTGCATTCAGCATTGTTTTTTATTAGTTTCAGGAGTACAGTATAGTGGTTAGGCAATCACATACTTTACAAAGTGTTCCCTGGATATTTCAAATACATGCCTGGCACCATACATAGTTATTACAGTATTGTTGACTGCATACATTGTTTTTTAGACATAATTCTTTTGCACACTTAGTAGACTACAGTATAGTGTAAACATAACTTTTATATGTACTACAAACCCCAAAAATCTGTGTCATGCTTTATTGTGATATTTGTTTTATTGTGGTGGTCTGGAACTGAACCTGTGATATCTCTGAGGTATGCCTGTAGAAACGTATTTAAAATAAAAACTGGCCTTGGCTGACGTGGCTCGGTGGATTGAGTGCCGGCCTGTGAACCAAAGGGTTGCCAGTTCAATTCCCAATCAGGGCACATGCCTGGGTTGTAGGCCAGGTCCCCAGTTGGGAGCACTTAAGAGGCAACCGCACATTGATGTCTCTCTCCCTCTTTCCCCCTACTTTGTCCTCCCTAAAAATAAATTTAAAAATTAAAAACACAAAACAAAACTGGTTTCAGCTAAGTCTGTTCTAAAGAGAGATGGTATTCATATTTGTTGGGGAAAGAATCATTCCATTTGCTTCATCACTACAGAATGGTGGTAGTGAGAGAGTGGAAGTTCAAACTTCGTTTGTGCTAGTCAGGGATGGAACCTGGAGTGGATGGTTCAAAATGGGGCTGACTCCAGCTATGATGGGTCATTGGATGTCAGAGGAAACGGTGGAGAGCTAAGTTATTCTGAGTAATATAAGGGGAGGTTAGTTTCCCGAGGGAAGACGAGACCCCTGCCATATCTGAGAAGCACCTAGAAGGGTAAAGGTGCCCAGCAGCATGGAATATGAAAGCCCTCTGTAACTTCAGGGATGTCTGATGAACACACAATGGTTTTAGTGAGTTTGTATATGTGGGGTTTTATTTTGTAAAGCATGGGAAAAGGGAGCTAAGTCCCACATCTGCAACAGCTCAGAGCAGAGGGGAGAGACCAGCCTTAGAAGGTGAAATGTGAATGAGATCACAAGTCCAGAAGGATGTGGAGTCAGCCAAAAGGGATTCTTAAGAGCTTTAGCTGCTGGGAATTTGTGGAAATTTTGGGAGGGTCTTTGGACTTCCCATAGAATTTGGGAAGGCAGATCCAGGCAGCTTTTAAAACATGCCCAAGGACAGGGTGGTTGCAGTTGACATCTGATTGCTACAGTGCTGTTTTGTACCTTCCCGAATGTTTAAGTAACTCCCCCAACCCTTTTCTTTACGATCCTTCTTGTGGAGGTCTATTTGTTCAGTGCTTCAGGAACTATCCTGATACTCCTTTTTCTGCCTAGTGACAGCCATTTTCAGTTCAGACTCCAAAAGAGAAGCAAAACTTTCTAACAAAGGGCTTGTTATTCCCTTCCCTCCCTGTAATTTACGTAGACCCCTGAGGACACTTGTCCAAGGGCCAGAGAACTGCAGCCTCTCTAGCCAGCGCTGAGTAGGGCACATCATTCGAGAGTGAAGAAAGGCTGGAAAAGTCTTCCACAAAGTCTTAGGATGTGAAGACTGCTCTGAGCAAGCACATAAGCAAATATTAAGTCTCCAATGAGTTCTCTGAAGCAAGAAGGCAAGGTGCCTTAGGAGCTGGAATGGGACTGGGGCAAATACAGCCTGTGCCACACTGTACAAGCACTCTCCTTTATTCCTCAGGGAGGAAGAAACTATATAATAGTTTTAACACCTACTGTAATTCCAAAGTTTGAGGACAGCAGAGGTCAGGTGGGCTTTGACTGCACAGCATGCATTCTTCCTTCATAGGTCTGAATACTTTGGTTTTCCTTTAGGGGACTCCTTCCTTCCCCATTCTCAGACTGGATTCAAGTCCATCCTGTGGCTTTAGATGGAGGAGACATGACGATGCTAATCAGAGAACAGCAGTTGGCATGGGTATAGTCTCAAATCCAGGCCAATCAGGACTCTGGACTTTTGTTAGAACTATTAGGAAGTAGATTCTCATTTCTTTTACAATTGGGTTGCCAAGCCTATAGTTTATATGTAACTCTGAGGCTACTGGTCATCATCTTGCCACCCCAACGGGCATGCTGAAGCCAACATATGAAAGCTGAGCTGTGAGATGGAGACTGGATGACATCTTTTGAGCACTTGGGTCTAAGCTTTAGGCTAGTCTAACTCAGGGCGTTTCATTTTACATGGGTCTGGGCTTTCCTTTTTTTCTCTCTTGAAATTTGATTTCAGTTTTTGTAATCTGCAGCCAGTAGAGCCTTAATTTATGCTATGAATTGTATGTAGTTCTCTTGATAAATTGTGGTTTGGCCTTTCTCAACAGATCCTTTTGTCTTAAAGTGCTGAATTGTCAGTTTGCTATATGAATCAAATGAGACCATACATGTAAAGAACCTGGCATTATCTTCTGAACATAGAAAAAAAAACCCTAGTAAATTTTAACTATAGGCAGCAAGGAAAGAGGGAGGGTAGGGAAGTGAAAGAAGACAGAGTGCTGAATTAAAAGAATCCTGAAGCCTCTAGGGTAATCTAGGAACCCTCAGACCCTATCAGGGCCCTTGTTCTACATGTCCCTAGTGCCCTATGTTTTTCTCTTCTAACCCTTCATCATGGTTTATAATGATATGTTTATGTAATATTTTGATCGTCTCCCTCACTGACCTGGCACTTCCACTAAGGCAGTGATTTTACTCACTGTTATATTCCCAGGAACTAGTCCAGTGTGTGGCATTCAGCAAACATTTATTGAATCATCACATACAGTTACCTAAATTGAATTCAGCCTCCTTGGTTATTGGGGTTAGAATTGTAGCAGAATTGGCAAAATCAGGGAAAGCCCATTCTGTCTTCTCCTGTACTACCCACACCTCCAGTATACATACAGAGAATTTTGTCTTAGTGACATAATTTTGATTTGGTTCTGAAATGCTTTATCAAACTATAGTCCTTATGGTTTTATTAGAACATTTATTGAAGAATTAAATAGTGTGGTGCTTGGTCTAACATGTGGAATGCCTTGTAGAGGAGTGGGTCAGGTCTCTAATAAACAAGCAGTCTTCCTTGCTCCTCTGCCTTTAGAAGATTATCTATTTAACCATAATAGTTTCCTTTCACTCAGACTTGTTCAGAAATGTGTTGGAGCTATAGGAATGCCTGGGAAGTTGATGAGGGGAAGGCCCTGGATGCTGGAAACTACAGTTAAGCAAGAATAAAAGCAGTAAAAGGTGGTCACTGGGAGGGGGTGACTCACTCTTCAGTCCTTGAGTCTGGGTGCAGAGAAGACTCTCAGTGCACCATTCCACCCCCTGCCTTGCCATAAAAAGCCTCTTCCCAACTGAGGCTGCAGTTTGTCCCTTCCCCCAGCTGGCTTTCCCTGAGGTGGGGAGAGAGTTTCCCAGGGTCCATGTGACTTCCACTGGCAAGTGACGATTACAGACGGTTTGCCCATCAGTAAAACTGCCAAAGGCTTTGTGCTGTAATAATCCTTTTCCTGTTTAAAGCTCTGGGGATTTTCTACTGTTGCCAATAGTTTTTCAAGTCAGCAATTACAGTATAGATTATGTAATAGCTGGGTATTAAAAATAGAAAAGACCAGAGTTTGCATCTATTTTAACCAAATCAAAACAGAGCAAAGGGAGGGGAAAGAAGGAGAGGGAGAGACCAGAGGAGGAGGGAGAAAAATTACGTGACAAGAAGCAGTGAGATTGCATCATGTGACTGGACAGTCCAGCCCACAATTTACTCTGCCCTTTTCCTGCCATTCTTGGCCTGAGGAGCTGTACTCCCTTCTTCCAGGAAGGGAACCCAGGGGAGAATTCTGAGGACTCAAGATCCCTTGGATATTCCTCAGCTCAGCCTGAGGTGTTTGCCTACCTCTCACAAGCAAAATGACTGAAAGGGGAAGGGATTGGGTTTGAACCACTCCCCCACCCCTTTAAGTTCAGGGCTTCTGTGTCTTGATTTCCATGGTCATGGCACTCAGTTTGTTTTTTTCTCTTTGTTGCAGTGGTAGAGTTAAGGGGAGGTTTATGGGGGAGTCTTTAGCATCCCAAATCTCTATCAGTCCCTTGTCAAAGCCATCTCAAATAAATATTGCAGTGTAATTTAAAAACTGTGTATTCGTTATATAAGAAAGTAGAGCTTTAATATAGATTCCTTCCAACCCTTCCACTTTTTCACCCCCGCTCTTCCCACGGGATTATCACCTCTAAGCTCCTCATCTAGGAATTCCAGGGCTACCACTGGTTTGTTCTTATGTGACTTCTCACTAATCCCCTACCCCTACCCTGAGTTGAAAATTATCTTTGTTCTATCTATCTATCTATCTATCTATCTATCTATCTATGTATTTATTTCCTCACCCAAAGACATGCTTATTGATTTTAGAGAGAGATTTTAAAGGGAGGGAGAGATAGAAGGGAGAGAAACATTGATGTGATGATCGGGGAACATCGAATTGTATGTGCCCCAGCCAGGTTGAGTGGGACTGAACCTGAAACACTAGGCTGTGCCCTGACTGGGAATCAAATCCTGTCACCTTTTGGTTTACAGGGACAACACTCCAACCAAAGTAGCCACAATGGCCAGGGCAATCTTGTGTTTATTTGAGACCTTACTGAGTAATTTCAAGGACCCTCTAATGGTAAAATTTGGGGTCAGGAGGTCTGGAATAGGGGTGATGTTTTTGGAAGGAGGATTTTAGAGGGCTTGACAAATCACATCAAATAAACCAGACTTCCTACTATGTTACACCACATCTCACGCATCCCCCTTTCTTGGATACAGAGGTACCCACAGAGGAAGGTTTTGAATTAATCACATAGCCCTAAGGTCTACATAGAGTCCATGCTGAAAAGCACCCTACTTCATAGCTCTCAGTGGCAGGGAGTGGTGAGTACTTTGAGGAAGCTCGTTTCCAAAGATTGAACCCAAATAGGTCAGTGGAGTCAGGAAGAGAGGACCTGAAAGGCCTAGATTGTCAATAAAGTCAGTTCCTGGCAATATTAGAAACTTGTTTCCTCATTATTGCTTCCATTCATTTCCACACCTACCCCATCACGCTTCATTGTCAGAGGCTTCGTCAGTGCAAGGGTAAAAAAGATTGACAACAGCTCAGAATAATACTGGTCCTAGATCTATCCAGCTTCACCCTGCACTACCCAAACTAGTGGAAGTTCAGTGAAAGGGAGGAAGAGAGCCCTAATTTTGGAATTTTAGGCATCATTTCACTAGATAGGGGGAATCTGGGGACCTTCCTTAGGGCCTTTCAAATCATACTATCAGCCTGGATTGAGAAATGACCATGACGTGGCACATATTTCTTACTCATGGAGGTTTTTAGTTCTCTGATGCTGGATTCCTATCCACATTCTCACTAGAGGCTGACTTTGGTAAGGACTACCAGACATCTGTTATAGGTCAGATTTTTAATTCTTCCAACCTACTGTGTCCATTAATGCACTTGACAAGTGTCCTGGCTTCAGGTGTGGTCATTGTCATTGCAGCATCAGTTTTTTGTTATCTGGATAGGCTGGTCACTTCATACCAGGTGGTCATCAAAAGTTGGAGGTCAGGGTCAGTATCTGCCCTGCATATCTTACTCCCTGCCCTGGGGCTTTGGGCAAGTTAAGGAGTTCCCTGAAGTATCTGTCTAGAGGCTGCCAGGGCCTATAGTCAATCTGGGACTAAAATCATTAGCAAGGTCCACAAAGGACTCAGTTCTCTCTGTGGCCTCCTTCCAATTCTTACCTTCCACCCCCATGGATTAGACCATAAGGAGACATCACAGCTATGACCCCAGCAATGTTGGGTATACTGGTCATCCCCATCCTTCTCCTGAAGATCACTCTATCATTAAAACAAATTTATGGATTAAAAAAAAGATTTTATTTATTTATTTTTAGAGAGAGGGGAAGGGAGGAAGAAAGAGAAGGAGAGAAACATCAATATGCGGTTGCTTCTCATGCGCCCCTTATAGGGACCTGGTCCACAACCCATGCATATGCCCTGACGGGGAGTTGAACTGGCCGACCTTTCGGTTTGCAGGCCAGCATCAGTCCACTGAGCACACCAGCCAGGGCTAAAAAAAATTATGTATTTTAACCTTGCAACACACACACACACACACACACACACACACACACATCTTTTAGTGGTGGTGCTTCTAGTGTCTTTTGCTTGAGATAATACTAGTGGTCACAGGATAACACATTTAAATAGATTTATTTTTTATTCATTCAACTGCATTGACAAGTTTGAGACACATTATTGTTAATGTATGTGGGACATTCATTTGGACCACAGACAGTGCAAGGTATAAATGGTAGACCTCTTGTGTTAACACCAGTACCAGGGCACAGAGCTAGACAACTATCTCCCTTTACTGCACACACCACCACACCCTTCTGACCCCTTTTCTGTCACATTCTGACATCACACTCAAATGAGTTTGGGGATTGGCTAAGATAGGCTGAATGTTTAGACCTCAGGACACCATCTATTTGCTGCAACCCCTCTGGCTAAAGTGCCAGGCAGTGGGAATGGGGAGAGGGTGGAATGTGGGGGGAGAGAGTGTGGCACCTGATATGGCTCCAGTGACACCTGGACCTATTCTTTGTCTTCTAATAGAATATGATGGAGAGGAGGCAGGGAGAGGGAAAAAGGTGAAGGGGAGAGGGAGGAGTGAGAGGAGAAGAAAAGAGGAAAGGAAGTAAGGGAGGAGGGGATTGTAGGCTGAGCCTTGGTGCTGGGCAGAGGAGGTTGACAGGGGTGTCTGTTTGCATCTGGGACTGACAGACCAGGCAGAATCTTACATTTGAGTCCAAGTCTTAGGGAAGCTTAAGGGAAGCAAGCAGCCCCATAGAGCCTTGGGGTTATCTGATTTCAGGCCACCAGGGTTGCTGTAAGGAGTTGCAGTGCTACCTCCTCCCCTGTACTCTTAGCATCCTCTTTTTTCCCAACCAGACAGACAGCCCTAGGCCCACAAGACCCTTCTCTTTTGTCACAAAAGGCAACTGAGAAATGAATTCACTAGCACTTTGTATGAAAATGAATTCACTGAGCAGTTTGTACTTTAAGAGGAAACCCCAGAATATTACTTCTACTACAACTATAAGTATTATTAAAACTATTACTTCTGTAGTCAATTTTGGTAATTTTAAAATGTTAAAAATGTTAAAAATGTTAAAAATGTTCTCAAAAATGTTAAAGTAAAAAAAGGTTTTAAAATTATTAGCATAAAATTTTATAGTCTTTTATCTTTATATCTTTACTGTATTTTACTTATATTCCCTTTCATTCCCAGTACTGCTCATTTAATGCTTCATGCATTTTTTCATGATTAGTTTTATTAGATAGAGGTCGATTTTCTTTTCTGAGAACCAGTTCTTGTGTATTTATCTCTATTTTTTTGTATTCTATTTCATTAACTTTTAATCATTTTTAAACTAGTTTTGTAATTGAAAAATAATGCAAAAAGTCACTTTCTCTTACAAACTATTATAAAAGAATGAGTTACCCAAGAGGATGGACAGAGTATTAAAAAATGAAATCTACGTGACTTATAAACATGAGCAAAGACCTTACTTGCAAGCAAGGATCTCTAGGCTTGAGTGGGGAAGAGAGACATTTTAGCACAAGTACCCAGTGGAGGGACCCCTGTATTACAGCCCCAGGCTGCTGATCCAAATCTGTTTGTTTTTTATTGTTGTTCAAGTATATTTGTCTCCATTTTCACCCCCCCCCCCCCGCCCATCCCCACCTCCTACCCTTGAACTACGCCCTTTGGCTTTGTCCATGTGTCCCTAATACATGCTCCTTGATGCCCTCCTTCCCCTTATCCCCTATTATCTCTCTCCCTGCTCCTCTCTGATTACTGTCAGATTGTTCTTTATTTCATTGTCTCTAGTTGTATTTTGCTTGCTTGTTTGTTTTGTTGATTAGGTTCCACTTATAGGTGAGATCATATGGTATTTCTCTTTTACCGCTTGGCTTATTTCACTTAGCATAATGCTCTCTAGATCCATCCATGCTGTTGCGAAGGGTAGGCTCCTCCTTTCTTTCTGCTGCCTAGTATTCCATGGTGTAAATGTACCACAGTGTTTTGATCCAATCATTTACTGATGGGCACTTAGGTTGCTTCCAGCACTTGGCTATTGTGAATTGTGCTGCTATGAACATTGGGGTGCATGGGTTCTTCTGAATTGGTGTTTCAGGATCTTTAGGGTACAATCCTAATGGTGGTATTGCTGGGTCAAAAGGCAGTTCCATTTTTAGTTTTCTGAGGAAATTCCATACTGTTTTTCACAGTGGCTGCACCAGTCTGCATTCCCACCAACAATGTACAAGGGTTCCTTTTTCTCCACAACTTCACCAGTACTTGTTGATTGTTTATGATAGCCATTCTCACCGGTATGAAGTGGTATGCCATTGTGGTTTTAATTTCCCTCTCTCTGCTGGCTAGTGATGTTGAGCATCTTTTCATATGTCTCTGGGCCCTCTTTATGTCCTCCTTGGAGAAGTGTCTGTTCAAGTCCTTTGCCTATTTTTCATTGGATGGTTTGTCTTCCTGGAGTGGAGTCGTGTGAGTTCTTTATATATTTTGGAGATCAGACCCTTGTCCAGGGTATCATCTGCAAATATCTTTTCCCATACATTTGGTTCTCTTTTGATTTTAATGCTGTTTTCTTTAGCTGTGCAGAAGCTTTTTATTTTGATGCAATCCCATTTGTTTATTTTTTCCTTTATGTCCTTGCTCTAGGGACATATTGGTGAAAATGTTGGTGCATGGAATATCTGAGATTTCCCTGCCTATGTTCTCCTCTAGGACGTTTATGGTGTCACGACTTATATTTAAATCTTTTATCCACCTTAAATTTATTTTTGTGTACGATGTAAGTTGGTACCCCAATCTGTTCTTTTTTCTTCTTTTTTTAAATTTTATTTTAATCATTGTTCAAATACAGTTTTCTCCTTTTTACTCCCAATCCAGCCCCCCCTTCCACCCCCCCACTTCCCTCCCATTACCACCCTCCCCTTAGTTTATGACCATGTGTCCTTTAAGTTTGTTCCCGTGAACCCTTCCCACTGTCCCCTGAAATTCCCTCTACTCTCTTCTGTGGGCACTGTCAGCCTGACTTCTATTTCAGTGTCTTTGGTTATATTTTGCTTGTTTCTTTGTTTTGTTATTTAGGTTCCTGTTAAAGGTGAGATCTATTTCCCAGCGCTGGGATCCTGGGTTGTGTGCAGTGCCTTGCTTCAGAATCGCCACCTCGCTGGGTCTGCCGGCCACCTCTTGCATGCCCAGAGTCCGCCCACTGCAGTCTTGTGTGCCTGGGATGCCTTACACAACCCCTCTCTGCCCCTCCTACCGGTCTGGATGAATGTGTCTACTTTAACTCCTTGGTTGTCTGACTTCCATACAGTTCAATTTTCTGTCAGTTCTGGTTGCTATTCGGTTTCTAAATTATTATTGTCCCTATCTTGGTTGTTCGAGGAGGCACAGTGTGTCTACCAATGCCTCCATCTTGGGCAGCAGTCCAGACATTTTCTTGAAAATGAATGAATTGAGCTTTGTCGCATCAAGTAAAACAGCTGATAGTATTTTTTGCCAATAATAAAATTTGAGTTGTCAAGTAAAAATTAGAATTTTAGGAAACTTGTATGTACGTCTTGAGGTTGACAACTTCCCAATATCTAAAGATGTTTGCTGATTAAATCAGTGGTAATATTAACACTTCTGATATTGTGGACTGAAATGTGTCCACATTTGGAACATCTGCATGACTCACTGAGCCATTATTTTCCAAATAACCAATGCATGATGTTACAAAATCAGACATGAATAAAATACACCTTACTCAAGGTGTTAGACAGACCAATGGAGTTTACTATAGCTGAGAATGAGAAGTTCATTGGTGTGGTTTCAGATCCCACACTGCAATTTATCTTTCAGAAACTGACTTTGTCCAATTTTGGTGACCTTCAAATACAGCCACAATTATCTCAAAAAGCCATTAAAATACTCCTACTTGCCCAACCACAAATCTGTATGCATCTGGTTTTGTTCATCTACTCCAACCAAAGTGACATATTGCAACACACTAAATACAGAAGCAGGTATGAGACTCCAGAAGTCTTAAGTTAGTCATTAAAGAGATGTTCAGGACTTCCAGCCAAGATGGAGGCATAGGCACAACCAAAACAAGGAGAACAAAAATTTAGAAACAAAATAACAACCAGTACTGACAGAAAATTGAACCATATGGAAGTTTGACAACCAAGGAGTTAAAGTAGACACGTTCATCCAGATCAGTAGGAGGGGCAGAGTTGGGTGGCTGAGCAGAGAGGGATTGTGGCAAAAAAAAAAAAAAAAAAAGCAGTGGCTGGCGACCTGGGCCTGCAGGCGGTAGCGCAAGGCGGCAGCAGGTGGACACAATGAAGCAAATAGTGGAGGGGCTTGGCGCGCCAGGTAGCTTGCAGAACTGGGCAGTCCCACATTCATGTGCAGATGAACCAGGCTAAACTGGGGAGTGAGACAAACTGCACAACCCAGGGTCCCAGAACAGGGAAATAAAGCCTCAAAACACTGATTGAAAACACCTGTGGGTGTTTGTGGGCGTTGAGGCACAGGGAGAGACTCCCAGCCTCACAGGAGAGGTCACTGGAAAGACCCATAGGTGCACAAGCCCACCCACATGGGAATTAGCACCAGAAAGGCCTAGTTTGCTTGGGGAAAGTGGTGGAAGGGACTGAAGTCCGACAGAGAGTGGAGCAAGTGCCATTGTTCCCTCTTGGACCCTGCACCTACATACAGCGTCACAACCCAGTACTGGGATGCCCCACCCTGGTGAACACCTGAGGCTCCACCCCTCACTACGTAACAGGTACATCAAGACAAAAAAAATGGCCGAAATGAAAGAGCAGATCAAAGCTTCAGAAAAAAATACAACTAAGCAATGAAGAGATAGCCAACCTATCAGATGCACAGTTCAAAGCACTGGTGATCAGAATGCTCACAGAATTGGCTGATTTTGGTCACAAATTAGATGAAAAAAATGAAGGCTACAATATGTGAAATGAAGAAAAATGTACAGGGAACCAATAGTGATGAGAAGGAAACTGGGACTCGAATCAATGGAGTGGACCAGAAGGAAGAAAAAGCAGACAATCAGAAAAGAATGAAGAAATAAGAATTCAAAAAAATGAGAAGAGGCTTAGGAACCTCCTGGACATCTTTAAATGTTCCAACATCTGAATTATAGGGGTACTGAAGGAGAAGAAGAAGAGCAACAAGTCGAAAAGTTATTTGAACAAATAATAAAGGAGAACTTCCCCAGTCTGGCCAAGGAAATAGACTTCCAGGAAGTCCAGGAAGCTCAGAGAGTCCCAAAGAAGTTGGACCCAAGGAAGCACACTCTGAGGCACATCATAATTACATTAGCCAAGATTAAAAGAAAGGAGGAATCCTAGAAGCAGCGAGAGACAAGGAGAGCATTACCTACAAAGGAGTTCCCATCAGACTGTCAACTGATTTCTCAAAAGAGACCTTACAGGCAAGAAGGGGCTGGAAAGAAGTATTCCAGCTCATGAAAGGCAAGGACCTACATCCAAGATTGCTCTGTCCAACAAAGCTTTCATTTAGAATGGAAGGGCAGATAAAGTGGTTCTCAGATAAGGTCAAGTTAAAGGAGTTCATCATCACCAAGCCCTTACTATATGAAATGTTAAAGGGACTTATCTAAGAAAAAGAAGATAAAAAACATGTACAGTAAAATGACAGCAAACTCATTAACAACCACAACAAAAAAACAAAAACAAAAAAAACAAACTAAGCAAGCAACTAGAACAGGAACAAAACCACAGAAATGGAGATCGCATGGAGGGTTAGCAACAGGGGAGTGGGAGGAGGAGGAAGGGGGAAAAGGTACAGAGAATAAGTAGCATAGATGGTAGGTAGAAAATAGACGAGGGGAGGGTAAGAGTAGTATGCGAACTGTAGAAGCTAAAGAACTTATGACACATGGACATGAACTAAAAGGGGGGATTGTGGGTGGGAGAGGGTGTGCAGGGTGAACGGGAATGAAGGGGGGAAATGGGACAACTGTAATAGCATAATCAGTAAAATATATTTAAGAAAAAAGAAAATGTCTGCCAAATACCCAACTCTAAATAATCAGTTTGTCAATTGTTCTTTCCAATAAAAATTATGTTCCACAAGAAAAGAAGGTAGTATAGCTCTCAAAGCATCCATTATTTCAGTATGCAGCAGAAGTACTTTATGTATAGATTATTAATACGTTGTATGTTCAAGGGTCGTGTTTTAATAAAATTAATAATTATTACTTTATATGGATATTCTTATGTGAAGCTGGACTTTTTGCTAAACCATAAATGCATGGGGGGTGAAGAATATGACTACATTGATTTGTGTTAAGGTCCCAGCAGTTTTACCCAGTGTTGCTTTTGCATATCAGTGCAAATGTAAACACAGTGAATACTATAAAAAAAAATCTTGGTAATATTATAAAAATGTTCTTCACCTCTTAAACTCCTTGGAAAAGGTCTTGGGGACCCCCAGGAGTTCAGTGATCATAATTTGAGAGCCACTGATCACTGTGACCATAGGCAATACCAGCTTGTGGTCTTGAACACCTCAGTTAGCCTCCTTGGGCCTTAGTTTTCTCAGTTTTAAGGAGTCTGGGTGGGCTTTTAGTTTCTCTACACTATTGAACTATCTTTGCTAGGCCTTGCAGCCACTTGTCCTCTAGCAGCTGTGATACTGGTCTCCTTTCTCTCTCTCTCCCTTATGTCTCTTTGTCCCTCCATAGCTCCCTCTCAGCCCACCTGTTACAGGTGGGTGTCCTTGTTGTTTTACCTCCTCTCTCACTTCCTTGGTGATCTTATCCCCTCCTTGATCTTTAACCATGACCTACAGGATGTCAGTTCCACAATCTCTGCCTTTAGACCAGATGTCTCTCCTGGGCTCCAATTCTATGATTTGAGCAGCTTCTCGGACTTCTGCACATATGTGATCTACGGGTATGTCAAAGTCAACATGTTTAAACTGATTTACTCATCTTCCCCCACATATTGCCTCTTCTTCCAGAGTAGCCAGTTGTGGTTAATCCATCATCCATCCAACTGCTTAAGTCAATAGCCTGGGAGCCCTCTTCTCTTTGGGCTCATCACTTCACTTAGCTAATCACACAGGCCTTTCAGTTTTGCCTCCTAAATATTTTCCCAGTCTCTTCTTGCTTTCCAGCTCTACCACCACTGTCTCGTATCAGGCCCTCACCACTTCTTACCCAAATGATTACAAGAAGTTCCATCTTGGTCTCTTTTCCCTTTTCCAACCTATATTCTGCAGCTCAGGTTGGAAACTACAAGAATTATCTACTTATAGGTTTTTTAAAAATTAAATAACTATACATTGAATATGTATCATATCAGGCACTGTGTAGGGTGCTGGGGATACAACACAGAACACAATAGACAGCCCCTGGCCTCCAGCACTTACTATCTACAAAGGGAGAGAAAAAGTACAGGACACAGGTAACCAAGACAGTGTAATAGGGATGCTTGAGAACCCCTAAAAGCCTTAGCTAAAAGTAGCTGAGTCTTAGGGGTGGTCAGGGAACACTTCATGGAGGAAGCAACACTGAAGCTGCTCACTGGGTGGGAGTTAGGTAGGAGTGGCAGAAGTATGGTGGTGAAAAGCTTTCCTGGTAATTTGATTATCTCATTTCCTGCTTAAAGTCCTCTTCTGAGCTTCATGACTGCCTGTAGGATGAAGTCCAGTTCCACACTATGAAACACCACCTTTGTGGCCTCATCTACCACTCCCCTGTATTCAGCCTGAACTGCTTTCACTTCCCCCAAACCCTGCTCATTCCCTCATAGCTCCAGGCCTTTGTATACATGGTTCCTCACTCCCTCCACCCTTCCCACCCACTGAATTACCAGGCAGCTGACTCAATAGACCTTTCCTGACCCTCCCATGTAGACTTTGTGGCTCCCTGGTCCTGTGCTCCCCACCTGTGCATACACCTGGACTCCTGTGCACTTCTCACATCATTAGAGCTCATTCACATGTGTCTCTGAGTTTGGCTCCTACTTGCCAGTGCAAGTCCTGCCTAGTTCCCACACCCTCACTCCACAAGCATTTTGGGCGTCCTCAGGGTGTGTGTCTCCCATGTGTCAGTGGATAAGGTTAGACAGTTACCCACCCCCCACCCCCAGCTATCTTTTTCCCTTCTCTACTTTGCAGCCTCCCTTTGCCCCTGCCACACCCTATGGAACTATCAGTTTTGCTGGACTTTGCCACACCCATCAAGCATCCCACACCTACCAGAACCACTGACACTCCTGTTGGCATGAGATCAGCCAGCTCCACTGTAGGAGCAGGGTCATAGGGCTGCTGGTACCCTCATTGCCTTAGAGAGCCATGGGGTCTGGCTCCACATATATGTCTAAATTACAAATACTACTGTAGCTCAGAATTAATTATCTTTCCATGGAGCAAAGCTTTGCCTCTGGGTTAGCTCATGGTACCTATCTCTTTCCCTTAGAGTTCTTTCCCAACAGGCCTCTTAGCCCCTCGTGCAAATATGCTTCCCAAGGTGCTGCCTATCAGAGGGCCAGAGAGGGGTGACCTACATCAGTTTCCATCTCTATCTTGGAGGCAAAAAATGTATGGGTATTTATTTAAAATAGTAAATCCATATAAAAATATTAAATATAGCTTCATTATGAGAAAGTTCAAGCAGTTTAAAAATACATAGAATATAAAGGTAAAGCTCCCCTTTCACCCCTTCCCCTATCCTAAAGCTTACCCTGCTGATAGGCACTGTTACTTATTTGGTATAAATGTTCAGACTTTTTGCTCTGCATTTACATACATATGTATGGCTGGCATCATATTTGAGAAATTAATCTCTTCCCCTACTAGATTTCCCCCTTTTTCCACTCTCACTGTGATGGACCTCATTTCCTCCTGAGCTAGCTCCCCAGCTTAGAAAATGGAATCCTTCAGGTGTCTCTGGCCTAGTGTGCCAAAAGCTTATACACTAAGGGAAACTTCTGGATTTGCAGAATAGCTCATCAAAGAAAAATACTCTCTTGCATAGATGAATGTTTTGACTAGAAACAAGATGAAGAAGGATTTCACCTGGAGTGGAAAGACCCTCTAACTCTTCGAAGCCCTCCCTTTTCAGACTGGAAGAGGGGGATGAGGAGAGACAGGAGAGAAATATCTGTGACCTCCACACTGCCTTCTGTCAGCACACCTGGACAGGCAGGAGTAAGATCTCAGAGAGTGGTGGCCACATAGGTGGGGGGCAGCAAGCTGTGGGGAGTCAGGTAGCCTGGTCCAAGATTCCTGGCTGTCCGCAAGTGGCACAGAGCAGCAGAGGCTACTAGACTTGGCCTCAGTCAATTTCACAGCCATTTCCTCTATTCCATGCCTGGCACTACTCAGTGTTCTGGAGAACTCAGACACACCTAGAATTAAGTGTCCCTTTGGCAGGATGGAAGCTTACCATAAACACTGAGTTGAGTTACAGAAACTAACGTTAGTTTCTTGCATACCTGAATTTGTGAACTGAGATTTATTCCTGTGGCTTATTCTATTCAAGTTCTGCCACTTTTGAAAAAGCAATTAATAGTATATTTAAAAAATGTTTCCACAGCTGTAGATACAGATTTATGTTATTCTTTAAAAAATTTTTCAAAATACATCCTCGTAGTAGAAAATTCTAATAGTACTTAAGGAGAAAGCAAAAGTTCTCCAGTCTTCTAGTCCCACTTATTAGATGTAACTATTGCTAACAGCTTCTTGAGAGCTCTAAAAAAAATTTTTTATGCAGATAAAGACATTCTGTATAGCTTTTTATATACAAATGATCTCAAACTATATATGCTTACCTGCAACTCATTTGCTTTTTTCTTTAATAATTTGACCTTAGTGTTAAATAAATTGTATTATTTAAGTAGATAAAGTTCTACTACACTTTTTTCAATGATGCCCAGTATTCTATAGAATGGGTGTGCCACATGTTTAACAAATGATTGGCATAACTTTCCAGATTTTTAGTTATTATCAGTTAAGGCACAATGAACATAATAATAGCTAGCATTTATTAACAACAGACACCTTCCTTTGCATATAGTAAGTCACATAACCCTTGTAACAGCGTAGTGAGTTAGGCCTTATTATTTCCCGTTTCACAAGTGAAGGAATTAAGTCACAAAGAGGTCGATAACTTTCCCATGATCACGTATTTTGTAGGTGCTAGATCTGGGGTTTGAACCAGGCAGTCAGGTCCTAAGCCTGCATTCTGGATTACTATTACCCCAGTTGTGCACCTGTGCTAATGCAGCTATAGAATATATTTGTAGCAGTACATTTGTTCAAAATAAGTATTTGTTAAATTTTTATAAAGTTAAATTGTCAGAAGATTTTTTTAAAAGATTTAATTTATTTATTTTTAGAGAGGGAAGGGAGGGGGAGAGAGAGAAACATCAATGTGCGGTTGCTGGGGCTTATGGCCTGCAACCCAGGCATGCACCCTGGCTGGGAATCCAACCTGCGACACTTTGGTTTGCAGCCTGCACTCAATCCACTGAGCTACACCAGCCAGGGCTTAAAATTGTCAGAAGATTTTTTAATGAAAAGAGTAGTATGTTTATTTTTACAATAAAAAATTTACAATTACAAACAAATGCAGAGCCCACTTGTTTCCTGAAAAGAGAGAGGCTGCTTGCTCCTATGCCCAGAGGCCTCACTAATACTGACCTTCTCTCTGCCCTGGCCAGAGCTTCATCTCTGAACCTCTTCTGGCCTTCTCCCCTCTTGGCAGGACTGGGATCCTAGAAGTCTTAGTAAGCCCTGCTCATGCTCTCTATCTAAGGGCTACAGCCTCAGGCTTTTGGATAATTCAGCCCTAGCTTCCTTTTCTCTCTGTACTCTCTTGGTCTCTCAAGGGTGAGGGGTACATTCCAAGTAGAAGTATGCCTAAGCCCAGCTTCCTGTTCCATCTGCAAGAAGAGAAAATGGCAGTCACTTTAAGAAACAGAATTGGCTGCTCTTCACTTCCCTACCTGCAACTCCTACATCTAACCATGGGGGACCCCAGTGTGGGACCTCCAGGCCTAGATCCACACCAGACCTGGAGAGGTAGGAGGTCAGAGTGTGTGGCATGGCTTCTCCATAGGGCTATATCAATGATCTTCAAATGGGGACAATTTTGCACCCCTCCCCCCACCCCAAGCCAGGAACATTTAGCAATGTTTGGAGATATTTTTGGTGGTTATATAACTTCATGGGAGTTATGGAGGGTTTGCTACTGGCATCTAATGGGTAGAGAGAGGCCAGGGATACTGCTAAACATCCTATATTGCACAGGACAGCTGCTCATAACAGAGTTGTCCACCCAAAATGCCAATAGTGTTGAGGTTGACAAAACCTGGGCTACAGCAGGGCAGACTTCCCAGCAAGTGGCTGTCACCGTGACTCCCTCTGCTTTTGTTAATAGTGGCAAACATCTTGCTCACTTATAGTTTGCAAGTACCTGCTGTTCTAAGTGTTTTACATCCATTAATTCATTTAATCCTCACAGGCCTAGAAGACAGGTTCCACTGCTATTCCATTTTACAGATGGGAAAGCTGAGGCACAGAGCTGTCAAGTCTCAGTCCAAGGTTCCTGCAGTGGCACTCTAGGCTTGGCCTCCATACAGCCTTTCACATGTGCTCACAGCAAGCACTTTAGGATTTCTCTCTCTGCTCCCTCTAGAAGCACTGAGGATTCTTTATATTTATACAAGGAGAGAAAACAAAAAGTAGTTGATTGGTCTTCTCTCCCTGATTGACGACTCCATTCTTATAGCTTATGTATTTTTTCTCCTAAGGGTTTAACTGAACTAAGTAAGTACTGATTGCAGAGATTATTGACAACCATGAAAATTTACATGTTGAATTTGCATGACAAAACTTTCTGTCACTCCTACAGTGGTCCCTTAGGGCCCTTTCAATCTCTGGGCCTACATGCTGAGATGCTTTTGAATAGTTAGATTTGCTTAGACATGAAAGCAAACTTTATTATCCAGGAGGAGGAGGAGTTGGTGAGTCAGGCTTGGGACCAAACACACCCGGCTGTCTGCCCACAGTTGGGATGAAGGGTGTTGCATATCCAAAGGAGGCCTCCAACAGCCAAGATGGGAAATAGTAAATGAGATGAGTGTGGCAGAAGAATTGGGAAGGGATCTGTTGGATTAAAGCCAACTTTGCACCATAGGAAATACTTACCGTATTGGCTTATTAATTATAGGATGCCATGAAATTGGCTTTGCCTCTGGGTGTGGGGACAGTAACCTATGCTTTAAACAAACAGTCCCATCTCTCAATAATAATTAGTAGCAATAATGGGCATTTTAACAGGACCAGATTGACAGGTGGCCCACAACGTACAGCATCAAGCCTGACCTGAAACTGGGCTTGGATGCCACACCTGTGTAGCCAACAGCCCATCCTTGGGCAGCTCACAGGGGCACAGGCACAGAAGTGACACATTCTTTCTTGGACCATTTGCTGAGAACTCGCTATGTACTAGACACTGAGAGGAACACAAAAGAAATGTAAGACACAAACCATACCCACAGTCTAGAGAAATGAAGAGACAAGGTTAAGTTTGAAAGGTTAAAGAGCAGCAAATAAATACCGTATGTGTCACATGTAGGGGATGTGGATGCCCACAGCAAATAGGAGACAGGGACTCCCCACCAGGTGGATGGTGGTGGTGGGGCTCTGCATCACACCTCCATATTTCTTATAAAAGAAGCAGGAAATCCAAAGAAGAACAAAGAATAAAATTAGAATGCTACTAACATTTGTCAGAGATACCTATTGTTACTATTTTGGTTACATCTTTTATGATCTTTTTTCCTGTGCATACATATGGATATATACACAGATATACATTTCATTACATAAATGGATCCATATTGTACCAATTGTTCTGTGACTTGTGTTTTTATACTTAGTATTAAGTTGCGAAAAGTTTTCCTTGTCAGTAAATAAACTTCCTGTGGACCTCTTGTATTTCATTGTGTACCTACCATGATTTAACTAATCCCTTATTATTACCCCTTTAGGTTGCTAAGAGTTATTGCCTATGTAATAGTATATAATACTGACTATGCACATCTTTTTTTTTCTACATTCTTATTTTTATCCCCAGGACATACTCTTTAAGTAGAATTGCTAGATCAAAAAATATGCACACTTTGAATTACTTTGATACATATTGCCCCATTGCCTTCCAGAAAGGGTATTATCAACTTAGGCTCTCACCACCTGTCCTAGAAGAGTATCTCTTTCACCTTATCCTTCCCAACTCTAGGTATTAATTACTCTTTTTAAAAATTGCAAATCTGATAAGCAAAAATAGTATTTCATTGTTGCTATTTCATTTTGCTTTTCTTTTTATTATTATTACTTAGACATTTTTTTAACAGGCCTACTAGTCATTATTGATCCCTTTAAAAAAACAATTTTAAAAATTACATTTTATTGATTGTGCTATTACAGTTGTCCTGATTTTGCCCCCCTCCCTTGGCCCTCTCCACCCAGCACCCCCTACTCCCCCAGGCAATCCCACCACCATTGTTCACATCCATGGGTTGTGTGTATAAGTTCTTTGGCTACTCCATTTCCTATACTATACTTTAAATCACCATGGCTATTCTGTAACTACCTATTTGTACTTCTTAATCTCCTCACCTCTTCACCCATTCTTCCCCCCGCCCCCCTTATCTGGCATCCTTCTGGTAACTAACTTCTTATCTCTTGCTTTTAAGAGTGTCTCTTTATATTTAACCTTTGGCCTTTTAGTAATGATGTGTCTTGGAGGGGACCTCTTTGCATCCATCATAATTGGGACTCTCTGCACTTCCTGGACTTGCATGTCTATTTCCTTCACCAAATTAGGGAATTTTTCTTTCACTGTTTTTTCAGATAGATTTCCAGTTTCTTGCTCCTTCTCTTTCTGGTACTCCTATGAGGTGAATATTGAACCACTTAAAGTTGTCCCAAAGGCTGCTTATACTGTCCTCATTTTTTTGGATTCTTTTTTTCTGTTCTGCATGGCTGGTTTTCGTTTTCTGTTTGTTTGTTGCTTTCCTTATGTTCCAAATCATTGATTTGATTCTCAGCTTCATCCATTCTACTGTTGTTTCCCTGTAAATTGTACTTTATTTCAATTGGTGTATCCTTCATTTCTGACTGGGTGTTTTTTATGCTGCTGAGGGACTTCACTAAGTTCTTTGAGCATCCTTATAACCAGTGTTTTGAATTCTGCATCTGATAGTTGCTTATCACTACTTTGTTTATCTCTTTTTCTGGAGTTTTGATCTGTTTTTCATTTGGGCCATGTTTCTTTGTCTCCTCATTTGGGCAGCCTTCCTGTCTTTGTTTCTATGTATTAGGTAGAGTTTCTTTGACTCTGTGTCTTGGTAGCATGGCCTAATGTAGTAGGTGTCCTGTAGGGGTCCAATGACACAGCCTCCCCTATCACACAAGTTGGCTACTCAAGTTGTGGCCCTTTGTGTACACCCTTCTATTGTAGTTGAGCCTTGGTTACTGTTGGCAGTCAGTGGGAGGGATTTTTCCAGGCCAGCCAGCTGCAAGGACTGGCTGTGACTCCTGACTACTGACCACCAACCTCTGCCTTCCATGGAGGATCAGCTGTGCAAGGGCAGGGTGGTAGTGCTCAGTGCTGGTCTGTAGCTGTCCACGGGGTTCGCTGGCCCTAGGGTTTCCCCGAGTGGTGCAGGCCAAGGTCAGCCCCCCACCTGTCTTTTACCCCAGACACTCTGCCTGAGCTGTAAAAACACTCTGAGATGGCTGCTAGTTGTGTTGGGCTTGGAGATTCCCAGATGAAGTCAAGCTGTGACTCTATTCCTGACTACCGGTAGGGCTCACTAAAGCCAGCTGTTGCTTGTTTGATAGGATTTAGGAGCCAAGATGAGCCATTCTTAGGGAAAAAACAGTTTGGGATTGTTGGGTGACAGTGTTAGCCAAGTGTTAACACAATGTTAGCCAAGTGGGATGGAGTCTCAGATGTGGCACCAGCCTACTGGCTGTGTTGGGGAACAGCTTAGCAAAGGGACAATGGCCTCTGCTCACCCCAATGCCAGACACTTCAGTCACTCCCTGTATACCACTGGTGCCCATTAAGCTGACACCCTGGTGCTGGGGCTCAGAGCGAGAGAGTCTGAGTAGGTAAGTCCACATGTGGGTTCCCCAAGAGGAAGTACTTAGAGCTGTAGCAGCCTCCTCCACTGTCTCAATCTCCACTTGGTTTTTGCAGCCAGAAGTGTGGGGACTTATCTTTTTGGCACTGGAACCCTGGGTTGGGGGTCCTGGTATGGATCTGGGACTTCTTGCTCTCAAGATATCCCTCCCAAATTTTATCCATGTGGGTGTGGGGCCAGCCTGGTCTGCGTCTGCTCCCCTCCTGCCAGTTAGGATAGATGTGGTTTCTTCAATTCCGTAGTTGTCAGACTTCCATTTAATTGAATTTTTGACATTCCTGAGTGATGGTTGTTCTATACTTTAGTTATAATTTAGATGTGGTTGTGTGAAGTGGTGAGCTACATCTGCCTATGTCACCATCTTGACCAGAAGCCCTGGTGTCCTCTTTTGACAAATTGTTTGATTATGTGCTTTATCTAGTTTTCTATTAGAAAGGAATATATCACTTTTTCGTTTCATTTGTACAGTATTTATTTAGTGTGGTTTATTCTTTTTGTCTTGATTTATAAGAGTACTTGATTTATATTCCAGTTACTAAACTTTTTTTTCTTATATTAAAATATTTTAGCCTACATTGTCATTTGCCATTTAGTTTTGCTTACTATTTAGCATTCATAAATCTAAAATGTTCATGTAGTCAAGGTAATCTATATAGGCTTTTCAAACCACTGGGCTGGAAGTGGGGTGTGACTGGAAGCAGGAAGACCCATGGGCGGCCCCTGCACTGCCACAGCAGTGGCAGGACAAGGCCTGCAGTCATGGCCAGGCTGGAGAGGATCCAGCTGGGCAGACTTGAGCCAGAGTGAGGAGGTGGCCAAGATGTGGTGACTTGGGTAGGCGAGTGAGGAAGGAGGGGGAGTCTGGGATGACTCACAGGTTGCTGACCTGGACCACAGAGTGAGCAGGTGGAGGATAAGCCAGAATCAGGAATATAGGAAGAAAGGTGAGGGAGCAGGGTAGAGATTGTTATATCCACTTTGGGATGGTTGATGGAAGCTCCTGGTGGAGGGAACTTGGTATTTGGATCTCTAGGCCTGGCCTGGTTTCTGTCTTTGTGTCAGGCTCAGAAAGGTTTGTTCTGTGACAGAATTGTATATTCACATAAATTCTCTCATAATTCTTTAAACCTTTGTTTTTTGTTTTACATTTAACTTCTAATCTAGATGAATTTGTGGTATTTTGGTGAATTGTGATAGTTAAGGATTTAATGTCTTTTTTCTGAATTCACCAATGATTAAAATATCTACTTTTGCCCTCCTGATCTGTAAAAGTACCTGTATCTCACAATATGTTTCCATGTATATCTGGGTCTGTTCTGGGTCTCTCTGATCTGTTCCAGTCAATTGTCTTTTCCATCAGGTTTTGATCACATTTACTTTTAATATATCTTTTTTTTTAAAGATTTTATTTATTCATTTTTAGAGAGGGAAGGGAGAGAGGGAGAAACATCAATGTGCAGCTGCTGGGGACCATGGCCTGCAACCCAGGCATGTGCCCCAACTGGGAATTGAACCTGTGATGCCCTGGTTCGCAGCCCACGCTCGATCCACTGAGCCATGCCAGCCAGGGCTACTTTTAATATATCTTAGTAGGTGCTTGGATAAGGTAGATACTTCATCACATTTTTTTTCTCATAATTTTCTTTGTTCTTTTAGAATGGACTTTAGTATCAGTATGCCAAGCCCCGCTCTGCACAGTGGGAGCTGGAAACAGATGATCCTGGTTGAACTTTTTTTTTCTTAAGTACCAAACATACCAACAGCTGGATTTGGTGGGGGCTGCACTTTCTTCTTGGTACAGACATCACATGGCCTGTTAAGAAGAAGCCCCTCACTGCCATTGACCTGCACTTGGGGCATGCCCCAGACTCTGGCCCAGACAGTTCTGTGGACCCTCAGAGTCCCTGTGTCCATACTGCTATGGCTGCTACAGCATCAGCCAGATGCTCCCCACTGTAGCCAAGACAGACTATACTGAGATTTTTCCTATCCATTTCGCAGGAGACCCTGCCTCCAGTCAGTGTTTTCTCTAAACCTGTTCTCCTCTAAGGATTTCTTGTTGGTTAGGTCTGGAGACTTTTTCTTACTCTGTTCTTAAATGTGTTATTCCAGAAAGAATTTTTCATAATTGTGAGGGCTTTTTCCTAATTGCTTTTGTGCATGCATGTTTTCCCTGTCATATTTGTTAGGTTCTTTCTTATTTAAGTGACTTCTTCTGGATCTTTTTTGTTGAGGAGTAGCAAACATACAGTGAAATCACAAACCCTAAGTATCCATCTCAGTAATTTTTACATGCATGTACACTATATAACTACCACCCTGATTAAGATAAATTTTTTAAAGTTAAGAAGCTGTTGGTGGGAGATTGGGTGGAGACGGAAATCGTGAGTATGTCCCCAAGCTGCCATCTTTTTCTAGAACTGTCTCTAAAGGGTGTTAAGGAGGGAGCCAAATGTCAAGTCTATACAGTGGTGTGGGGAACAGAATGGTTAGGAGAGGTGGGTCATGTTCCAATCCTCCCTCTTACTGACCATGGGACTTTGTGCCTCAGTTTTAACAGCTGTAAAATGGGAGTAGATAGATGATAGTTCCTACCTCCCAGGGTTGTCATGAAGATTACTTGAGGCAGTACATGTAAGTGCACAAAAAATGTTAATTGTTGTTTTTGTTGTTGTTAATAACGAGGAGGAGGAAGCAGTGGTTCTTAATGAAGGGTGTGCATCAGAATCACCTGGGGCACTTTTGCAAACTACACATGCTCAACCTGGCCAGATGTACTGAGTCAGAATCTAGATTTCAAACTCCTCTGTTGCTTATTCATGGTTAAGAATCACGAGGCTGTAGGTGACTGTGACTGGCCCCTGTGGTAGTTAGGGCTAGAGAGCATGGAGCAGGGTAGATTCAAGGCAGAGTGGAGAGGTGGCCAAGATGTGGTAACTTTGAGTGGGGGAGCAGGGAAGTGAGGGAAGAGTCTGGGGTGACTCACAGGGTGCTGACCTGGACAATAGAGCGAGCAAGTGGAGGATGAGCCAGATTGGGAGGAGCAGGAGGCCAAAGAGTCTCTTCGGGACTGTTGAGTGGAGGCTGCTGGTGGAAATCAGTTAGTATTTGGATCTCTAGGTCTGGGCCTGTGGTGTTTTTTTCAGGGAGTCCTTGGTATGAAGGAGATGGATCATTCATTGGGCCTGGTTATTGAATGAATGTAGAGGACAGAAGAAGGCCAAGTTCACAAGCATCCATCTTACGAACCTTCATTCATTTCTTATTCCCTCTGTAGAAATAGAATAATGCTTGTTTCTCATGTAATAATCCCCTTGCTGGGGAACATGAGGGTATGAACTCAGTCTTCTCACTTGAAGATGAATGCTAACAGTGTGTCACTTCCTTTCCTCATAGGACTCACAGTTTTCCACATCTTCTGATGGAAGAAGCTTATCCATCAGTATCCCTTATCCATCAGTATCCTCTGATGGGACACTCTTAGGGGCAGTTTCTTATTTTCCAACATCCTTTCACCCCCCTGCACTTTGCATGCTGTTATACATACTCATCCTCTGGTGGATGGCTTCTTGGACTCTGACTCTCTTCAGGCCCTTGAGATCAACTAGTTACTCTTTGGTAAGAGTTTAAGCCATTTCAATACCTCTTCCAGAAACATTTGCACTTAGAATGACAGATGTATGGGAATAATGGAAGATGTTGCCTCCCTGAGGGAAGGTGAACCTGGAATGAATTATTCATTTGCTCATTCTAGGACATCCCTGTCCAGTAAACCTTTCTGCACTGATGGAAATGTTTTTCTATGCTACCCAATATGATAGCCACTAGTAGCTATTGAGTATTTGAAATGTGGCTAGTGTAATTGAGGAACTAAATTTTTTATTTTAATTAAAAATTAAATTTAAATTGACAAAAGAAAAGCAGACCCTGTTAGGTTGCATTTACTGGATCAATAAGAGATAGGGACATTAGGCCTGATACCCCATTCAGCTGCCCCGCTACTGAGTATCCCCCAAAGGTAACTTTGAAAATGGGTCTTTTCAATCAAATGGGCCTTCCTGTCTAGCCGTGGCCCCTTCTTGGTTTGCCTTCCCAAAGAAGGGCAGTGTCGATAGGGATCCATCACAGGCTTCTCCGGGCCCTTGTTTGCCCCACACCATAGGAAGAGACAGTGCTTGTGCCTTTCCTTTTGCCCTGCCACCCCCTCTCCTTATTTCTGCTTATGTCACAGCAAACCCCACTTCCAAGAAGGCTTCCCTGACTCCTGTGCCTTCCAGGTGAGGCAGTTTTAGGGCCCTGAACAGATTCCTTTTGGCTTTTCAGTCAGTGATGGAGGTGGCAGGGATGGATCTCAGGAAGATGTTGCTGCAGGATGGATGGGTGTCAATTCACCACATTTCAGACTTTCCTGCCAACCACTCCCAAGGAGAAATACATCTCATGTCCCAACCACCACACACATCTGTGCACCAATACATAAAACCAAAGCAAATATTTGTAAAAACAGTACCTACCCTTACTATGAGTGATGCATGTGGATACTTTCTGTTTTGTTCCACTTATTTTTCTAAAGAAAAATGTTGGTTGTGACCTACTAAACTGATTTCATTACTCGGTAATGGATCACAGTGCACAGAGTGAAAAATGCAGAGTGAGATCATTGCTGTTCAGAACAATTTCAAACATAGGCCAATGGCCCTGTTCAGACAATGCCCTCTGAGTCCCTTGAAGAGCTGGCAGATGGTGGTTCCAGCAGCTGTGTGCTCCTGGTGACAGTCTACCTGGCGATGCTCTGTTCTCTCCGTGGACTCTCCTTTCAGGGACCCAGTCAGTTGTGCCAGGAAGTGGCCATGGTCACAGATGATGTCTCATGCTGTGGAAGGAGATGGAAAGTTTCTAAAGTACTCCAGACACCTGAGAAAGATGTCAGGTCCATTTCAGGTACCACAGGACAGAGTGTCTCAGCCCTCTTGATGAAGCTCCCAGGCCTAGCAGGGCTCACCAGCTGGACTCACCTGTGGGGCTAAAAATAACAGAGAAAGGAAGAATAAGACATGGAGCTCCTGCATGTAGCATCACAATAGAGACATCTGACCAGCCAGAGGATGGATGATAAATATTGTGCATGGAAGGAGCATTCCAGGAGGGAGTAAGTCTCAGAGCCCTGTTTTCCCTTTGGACTTTAGTCCTGAACTGGGAGTTAATGAGAACAGAATCCGCAGAAATAGGTACAATCAAATCCCTGCATCTAAACCCAGTGTTTTACTCCTCTGAGAGCCTCCAGCTCTGTTGCCATTTATTAGCATACTATTCTAATTGAGAGTGGCACTCTGATTTCCCAACACACTGCAGAAGAAAAGAAATGACCTGGGAGGGTGGTGGTGGTAGTTAGTTTTTAGAGATGGATGCACAGATAACAGGAACAATAAGAAGGAAACACTGTCAGGTTATTTTCTAGTTCCTTAGGGAATGTCAATAACAATGACTACTTCAGTGGAAGACGATTTTTTTTTTTAAGTATTAGGGAACCACGGGACACCTTGTAGCAATATTTCCCTTTAAAGTGGGTAAAACACCTGGCTGGTGTAGCTCAGTGGATTGAGCACAGACCCGCAAACTGAAAGGTTGCAGGTTCAATTCCCAGTCAGGGCACATCCCTGGGTTTTGGGCCAGGTCCCGGGAGAGGGACTCATGAGAGGCAACCACACATTGATGTTTCTCTCCCTCTCTTTCTCCCTTCCCCTCTCTCTAAAGATAGGTAAAATCTAAAAAAATTAATGAAGTGGTTAAAATGGTGTTCTGGCCATTGAAGTTTCACTTTTCACTAATTCATGGCAACCTCAGTGTTTCTAGATAAATTCGATGCTATTGAACTGCTCCTGATTAGGGCTAGTCATACCTTCATGGGTTTGAGGCATGCTATGATCTCAGGTAATGGGCAAGATCTCCCATGCCCACATGCCCTAGTCTGTCTCACAGCCTAAAACTCTTTTGTTACAGATGGTGTCCTATGTTCAACAATGTGAATTTGTGAATCAATCCTTTCAGATCTGAAAGCTTGCTGATAGTGGCTCCCTAATGTGCTGAAGATAGGTGTGGAGAGGGGACCCTGAGCTGGACACACCCTGGGGTGGCATGCCTGGGTGGTGTGGCCTAAATGACCGGAGGGCAGGACAAAGCCACTGAGTGTTTGGACTAGGATAAGTTTTTAGAGAGCAGTGGCAGGGGGCAGGGGGTGCTGGGCTGGGAGGACCAACTCTGCTGTCCTCACTGCTTTGCCTGAGGTGGCTCACTCACTGAGGCAGGGACAGGTGTCCCTTTCTTTGGTAGCCTGTCCTGTCCTGACTCCCTGGCCACTGGATCTACACATCTGCTTCTGTGAGTCACCTCAGGTGACAGCAGGGGTGTTCCAGTCAGTGAGAGGAGCTTAAAGAAAAGCCAGGTATTTCTGAGACAAGAATTATTTATTCCACACCATCTGAGAAAGCAAGTGTTAAATTGGAGGCAGTGGGGCCCGGAGATGTGCCACAGCAGGAGGTTTCTGTCTTAACAACAGATTATTGTATAGTAGTCATGAATAATACTTTACACATCCTATTGTTGATATTTGCAAATGCTGTTTTGACTACAAAGTGATGAAACCGGTTCTCCTAATGGGCCAAAATAAGGATATTAAACTAAGGTACATTATCAAAGATCTGTGAAAAGATCTCAGAGGTTTGCACAGCTATTATCCCAAGGCCAGAAATGGAGCATAGCTTGGTCAAGTGGTGGTTCTAAGAAGCTGCCTAAGAAGAATTATTTTCTTCAGTAGGAATGTACTAATGTGAGGGGTAGAGAAAAATCATCCAACCTTAAGCATTCTAACTAGTGGAAGTTAGATTCTGGTGATGAAGCCACAAATGATTTTAATGGGTGAGGGTGTCAAAAGAAGAAGACAGAGGGGCTTAGATTTTCAATAATCCTACTGGTTTTTCACATGCATGTGATATCTGGTATGCAACATACTCATGTCAGAAGGACGTCAGAACGTCCAGAAGGATGGGAGTCTAGAATTAGCAGTGATTGTAAAGGAAGCCTCCATGCAGAGGCTGCTTGTCTACTTCTTTATTGAAGTCTGTTTAGAACAAAAGGGTGAATAGGGCAAAGATGCCCTGTGCTAGGGGGAGGAGGCGTGGCATGTTAATGTCAGAGAGAAAGAAAAGCTCCTAATTCTCAATTTTTTCCAACTTTACTTCACTTGAGTATAGTCCTCAAATTGGGGGAGAAAGTAACAAAGATCATATGCAGTAAAATTAAGCTCCCAATAATAGAAGAGATGTTAGTGGAACCCCATTAACCCCTTCCCAGGGTAGAGTCACCTTTCACATTCCCCACCTGTCACATTCATCCAGGTTGACTAGCACCCCTGAATTAGCACTTCTGGGGAGAGGGTGGTCTAACCAGAGACAAATCCATTTATTAGTCCTAGATTTAAACACTGATGAGGAAACTGAAACCTGTTCAGTGATTAAAAATAAATAAATAAATACCCTACAGTGAGGCTTCTCTAGTTTGCAGATGACACAGCCCTGGGAGGGACTAGTGAAATGGCTCTGGGGTGACAAAGTTAGGATTCAAACTAGTCTTGTTAGGGTGGATAAAAAGGAGGGACTTTTACAAAGGAAAATGTAACATTTCAGCCCTGGCTGGCGTAGCTTAGTGGATTGAGCGCGGACTGGGAACCAAAGTGTCCCAGGTTTGATTCCCAGCCAGGGTACATTCCTGGGTTGTAGGCCATAACCCCCAGCAACCGCACATTGATGTTTCTCTCTCTCTCTCTCCCTCTCTCTCTCCCTCTCCCCCAGGTGGCCCCCCTCCCTTCCCTCCCTAAAAATAAATAAAATCTTTGAGAAAAAAAAATTTATAAAAAAAAGAAAATGTAACATTTCATTTTTCGGTTTAAGATAACTAATCCAGGTACATAGAGATGGGTTTGTGCAGGGACAGTAGGGGGCCAGTTTTCCACAGACCAGACTGTGGACCAGGAGTGTTGGCTTAGAGGAGCCCAGATACACACAGGAGGCATGGACCTGGGAGGAGGAGGGGATGCAGCCCATGTGTACTCCCTGCCCCCTAGGCCCCAGTCATGTCTGGTGTTGGACACAGGATCATGAAGACTAATCAAGTAGGATACCTTCAGGGTGGGCCACCAGGAGAGAGAGGGTCTTGGGACAGAGGAGTGGGTGATGAGGCAGGGACTGTCAGCCAGAGGCAGAGAGGTGAGTCAGATACCTGAAGAGCCACCTGAGGGTAAAGGAGGGAACAATTCTGTATTTCCATAGGGTGGGCCATGTGAGAGGGAGGCAGGCCCAGATTCCTTCACAGAAAGGTGCCCTGGGTCTTTCCCATCAATGGAAGGTTTGCTCAGTCTTGTCCCTGCCAGGACATCTCAGAGCACATGGCAGAGCCTGTCTAAGAAAGTGCCTAAGGATTCTAAAGTCCCTTGTCTAGAGGTCCCTTCACCATGAGTAGTCAGCACTTTGGAGTAGCAGTAAAAGAAAGGGCTGATTGAGGCACCAGGGTTCAAGTCCTGCTTCTGTCACTCTCCGTGACCTTTGGCAGGTTACTCCCTGCACCTCAGTTCCTTCATTAACAATAAGGATCATGTCAATAGTACACACCTGCTAGGACCCATGCCTGTGGTAAGGGCTCTACAAGATAGCTGCTGTATTTTCACCATCCCAATCATTGTCATTATCACTACCACCTCTGATTTATCTCAGAGTTACTGATCTTTGTGTGCTGGGAGAATAAAGGTGAGTAGGTTGAATCCCTGCCTTTAAGAAGTTGCAGCCCAGTATGGAAGGGAGAGAACAGTCACGTGTAGTTGGGGTTTGGGGAAGGCTCCTGGGGGTGGTAGGTCAGAGCCTCCTTCCTCAGAAACCAGCTCCTGAAACCATGATGTGGCTCCAAAGCATTTTCAGGCATCTCAGGGCTGCTGTCTTGTCAGTCCAGGTATCCAAATATCCTGACTATTTGCTATGGGGGTGGGTGTGCATGAGGTATCCCTTCTCTACCCCAAGAAAATGCTGGCACTGGATAGTTCAGCTAGGCACGTCTGAGGGTATAGGGGCCCACAGCCCCCATTCCTTAGCTTTAGGGTCCTAACACTAAAGCTTCCTATGCACACTTCTCTGTACCTGGCACTGTGCTGGGCATCCTCTGGTGGTGTCATGCCCATCATATCTTGGGAGGTGTCAGGTCATCCCCACTTTACAGCTAAGTAAACAGGCTGGGACGTTAAATGTCATATAAAGGGCACAGACAGGACTTGAAGCCAAGGTTTCTAAGGTGAAAATCGAGTGCCGTTTCCATACCCCACCCTGGGCAAGACCAGAGGTGACTCAGCTGGAGAACTCTGCCCTCAGGAGAAGATGGAGCCAGAGATCTGATACCTGACCACCCTAGCCTAGGGGAATGGCCACAGGGCTCTGAGGGCCCTACCCTTCCAGGCTGGCCTCTTGCTCCTCTGACCCCTGCCCACGGGACCCTCCTCACAAAGCTGATGCCTCCCTGAGAGTACTCAAGGGACCCCTCCTGCAGAGTGGTTCCCTGCCTGCTCACTCTTTACAGAAACATCTCTGAACCAATGGTCATTTTGGAGAAGGAAGGCAGTAGTTTAGAAAAAAAAACATTTTAAGAAGCTGTGGCCTTCTTTTTTTTTCCTAAAGAGTATTTTTTTAGAACATTTTTAGGTTCAGAGAAAAATTAAGAGGAAGGTACAGAGGTTTCCCATATACTCCTGCCCCCACACATGCACAGCCTTACCATCGTTAACATCTACCAGATTGACCCCTTTGTCACGATTACTAAAGATATGTGATGGCCTTTTTTTTTCCAAACAAAATTGTATCTGAACATACTTAAAATTGAAGACAGTAACAAGGGAAAGTATTCTGTGAAGAGCTCATGGGAGAACCTGTGTGTAACCTTTTCCTGACTGCCTCCTATCACCCCACCTGAATTCTGCAGAACCAGATGTGGGTTACGACGCCTGCTCTGAGTTGGGGAGGGTAAACCCTACTCTTTGTTAATGAGCTCTCTTCTTCAGGTCTGTGCCTCTAGAACATAAGGTCCAAGTAGCAGGGTTTTAATTTTTCAAAAAAGGTAAAATATATATAACATAAAATTTGTGATTTTAACCATTTTTAAGTACAATTCAGTGACATTAAATACATTCACATTGTTCTGCACTCATCACCACCATCTATTTCCAGAACTTTTCCATCACCCCAAACAGAATCTCTACACCCATTAAAAAATAACTCCCACCCTGGCTGGCATAGCTCAGTGGATTGAGCGCGGGCTGGGAACCAAAGTGTCCCAGGTTCGATTCCCAGCCAGGGTACATGCCTGGGTTGCAGGCCATAACCCCCAGCAACCGCACATTGATGTTTCTCTCCCTCTCTCTCTCTCTCTATCTCTATCTCTATCTCTATCTCCCTCCCTTCCCTCTCTAAAAATAAATAAATAAAATCTTAAAAAAAAAATAACTCCTTAGCCTCCCTCCCCCTGGGTCCTGGCAACCACCAATCTACTCTGTCTCTATGAATTTGCCTATTTCAGGAACCTCATGTAAGTGGGATCACACAATATTTGGCTTTTTATGTCCAGTTTGTTTTGCTTAGCATGATGTCTTCAAGGTTCATTTGTGTGGTAGCACATGTCAGAATTTCCTTCCTTTTTGAGGTTGAATAATATTCCATTGTTTGTATATACCACTTGTGTTTATCCATTCATCTGTTAGACATTTGGATTGCTTCCACCATTTGGCTATTGTGAACAGTGTTGCTATGAACATGGGTGTACAAATATCTGTCCTAGTCTTTTGAGTATATACCCTTCTCATATGTGTCCCCAATTGGGGTATGTACCCCAACTGGGATCGAACCTGCAACCTAGGCATGTGCACTGACCAGGAATTGAACCCATGACCTTTTGGTCTATGGGATGACACTCTATCCAAATGAGCCATAATGGAGATGAGAAGCTGGAGAACAAGAAAGGGGGCAGCCTGCTGTGGGGAGGGTGGGGTAGGGAGTGGGGAGGAGGCCATAGCCAGAAGAGTATCATTTAAATATTTAGAAAACAAATCCATGTCAGGATGTGAGCTGAGCTCTTGGGAATTAGGGTGAATGGATCCAAGCCCTTGCCTTCAGAAGCAGATCACTCCAGTGTGGAGACTGAGTAGGAAATAGGAGACGTACAGTTACAGCAAGTGGGATGAATGGTGTGACAGAAAATAACAGGATCTGGGAGAGGGTGAAAGGGGTACCTGCATTAGACCAAGACAGCAGGCTTCTGTGAGGAAATGATGTTTAAGTTAGAGTTTGCTGGCCAAGGACCTTTGCAGTGGAGGCAGCACAGGCAAAGGCCAAGAGGTGTGGAAGACCCAGAAGAAGCCAGTGGCTGCTGCAAGAGGGAGGCTGCAGGGGCTGAGCCAGCCTGCAGAGGGGCCAGCCTAAAGTAAGGATTTGGGGTTTTCTCCCAAAGGCAGTGAGGCATCATTGGAAAATTTAAGCTGGTATAGGACTGTGTGTGTGATGAATTTTTTTCCACGAAAGGAAGAAGTACATCTAGAGCCCAGATAAGAACCAGGAGTCCCAGAGAAATGGGAAGGAAGAGACATTGTGAAGGCCATGAAAACCTACCTTGTTTTCTGTGGATTCTGGAGCTTGACTGTCTGACCTCTGTGTGTGTATGTGGTGGGGGGGGGGGGGTTGGCAGGGAGCAGGTTAGCAGAAGAGATAGCAGATGCTTGGAGGATGTGACACTTGGGGGAACATGGTGTGTTCTTCCTCTGGTGTTGCAGGGAAGGCTGGGAGGAGCTGGCAGGTTAGCAGAATGGGGGGTGGAGAATGCCTTTTATTCTCCAGGACTCCTTTTCCCTGTGCCTTCTCATTTAGGCTGAACTTCGAATCAGATACCCTGTTCCCACCTCAGCACCATTCAGACTGCTCCCTCACCCTTGAACACCATCATACTCCTTTCCCTTTCTCCCTAACCCCAGGTGGCTCATCCCTCAAGGCCCAAAGGTGGGCCCACAACATAGGCAGGGCTTTCCTTACCATTCTAACTCCCCTTAGAATGGCGAGCCCTAGCCCTGTACCATCTGCACTGGCAGGAGTGGGAAGAATGGTGTTACACAGCATGTGTTGTGGTACTGCCCAGATAGGGCCCCCTCTTCAGCTCCAGCTTGGAGCAGGATTAGAATCTTACCCCCTGAGTGACCTCACCATTATCTCCTACTCTCCTGGCTTCTCGTGAGAGGCACACATGCCCTGTCCCCAGTCAGTGGTCCCAGTCAGCATGAGACCAGCAGTGAGGCTTCCAGAAGGGAGTTCTGATGTCCCTCATTGTCTGGTCAAATGCTTCCCAAGCCCTGAGTGAGGGGTGCTGGAGTCTGATGTCAGAACCTCTACTCCCTCCTGTGGTTGCTGCATGGGCGAAGTCTAGGAAACTGTCATTCCACTTCCAAGCAGGGTTCCCTCCCTGAGTTAAAGAACCTTTTAGGTGTCCTCATAAGGACTTGTAGATTTGGGAGGCCTTCTCCTAGCAGAGGGGGCAAACCCCAGTGAGCAGATTGTGTTCTTGGCACACTAGTTCCTGCCTGGGGCAAAGCAGGGTTTGCCTCCTGCTCCCTTCTCACCTTCTGGGCAGCTGTGCTGCTCAGGAGGACAGCCACTACTGATGGCTAAAATGTCCCCATACCCATTCATCCCAGACACATGTAGAGTTACTCATGTGGGAGGCAGCCCAGCTGGGACTGCTGCCTGTAGGGCAGAGCTTTCTGTGCTGAATCTTGATTAGGGTTCATATTAGATACCCTGTTTGTATTCTCAAGTGAAGTCATCTGCATATGGGGACCTCTATGTCCCATTCAACACTCAGGCCTCCAGCCAGGCCCGCCTGGCCCCCATGTCCACAGGTCTAGTCTAGGATGACTGCTTCTTTCCCTGGTTTTCCCCTGGGCTGCTCATATTTAATTTATTACATGCCATAAAGTTTGCACTTTGAGTCTAGACATCCCATACTTCCCCTCCAAATCTGATGAAAATCCTACCCCTCATTATTGTATTTACAGATTTGAGGCATACAGCAGAAACAATTGTACTTATAAATTTATATTTCTTCCTGATTTCTGGGTTAATGCTACTTACTATCTGAGGCCGGGTTCTGGGTCCGCCTGACTTTCCTGCACCTCCCCTACCACAGGCTTGTGACACAGGTCAAACTACTTAGTTGTCTTCTCCCCCACTGGGCTTTAGCTCTCAGAGAACATGAGCTGTTATGTTCATTTTTTTATCTTTGAACCTGGCACATGAAGTCAGTGCACCATAAATATTTGCTGAGTGGACAGACATATGAATTTTAAACTTCCTAAGGGTGAAAGCTGGGTCTTTCCCTTTCTTATCACTTCCACATTTCACCCCAGCCCAGAGCTGAGCCCACAGCAAAGCTGATGGGTTGGCCAATTGAGGGGAGTGCTGGAGAATCACCTGGAAGAATTTGGACAGGTCAAACTGGATTTTGATCTTCAAGAAAACAAAGAAACTCAAGGTTTGACTCTCCCAAATATCTGAATGCCAGTCAGTGAGAGGCCCAACCCTATCATAGGCGAGTCATGATCCTGAGCAGTGGGAAGAAAAATAAAATAGTAGCTTGGATAGTAAAGAGGGGGGCTTTGCATGGACAAAAGGGTGATCAAGTGCCATGCACTGAAGAATTTGGTTAATCAGCTCTCTGTCCAAGGGTTCAAATCCAAAAGAAAGAGACAGGAAGAGAAGGAAGGAAGAAGGAAGGAAGGAAGGGCGGAAGGGAAGGGAAGGGAAGGGAAGAGAAGGGAAGGGAAGGGAAGGGAAGGGAAGGGAAGGGAAGGGAAGGGAAGGGAAGGGAAGGGAAGGGAAGGGAAGGGAAGGCGAGACTTCAAAGCTAGATCAAACTGGACCTGAATTCCCTTTCCATCTTCTTTAATTGTGGAACTCTAGCCATAATATTCATCTGAGTAGTCCTAGTTTCTGCATCTGTGGAATAAGAATTAGATTAATGTATGTGATGGGTCCCACACTATTCTTGGTACATGATAGACACTCACTAAATAATGGAAACCATTGGTACCATGGCATCATGCTTTGCATGCTTAATTGGTTTGGCTGTAGCTAACATAAACAACTCCCACCCCTCCCCCTCAAAAAAAAATGGTTAGAAGAATCCTTGCCCATGAAGGCCAGGGGAGTTGGGTTTCAGGAACAGGAAGGCTGCCTTTGGGCAGAGGTAGAGCCAGTCTCCTTGTGTGATCTCCAGATAGAGTTTCATTGGCTGGTTTGGATTCTGTGCTGACAGTCAGTCCCACTGGGAATTTAGGAAGATGGAGTTCTCTCTCAAATGTCATCTGAAGCCCCTTCCCAAGCAACCTTTCAATGAACTTTCATTCACTGGCATGCAAACAATCATGTCCAGGGGTGGGGACTTAACTTTAAAATGAGATGTTCAGCCAGGCATGTTCCAAGTATGTTTGGAAACTGCACATGCTCCCTTGGAGGTCTGAGAACTCTTTACCCTTTCCTCGAAGATCTCTGCCTCTGAACCCACCTAACTCGTCTCAAACTGACACTTTCCTAACTCCCCAGAATCTAGGAGAAGGGATCTATAGGGCACAACTTCCATTCCTTGGCCAAGGAAAGTTTCTGCTTTACTGAACATGGTTTAATTCTGTTGGTGTGGATGACATTGGGCAGAATGACCACAGTTCCAGGTGCTTGACCCACAGGGGTCAGTGACATTGCCAGGACCAGTATCCATTCTGAGAGGTACCTTTCTTTTCTCATTGCTCTTATGAGGACTCCAATCAATTAATCCCCACACAGGTAGTAAATTTAAAATTCCAGGAAACTTGCATTTAATAGGGGAAATTTAATGGGACAGGGTGTCTATTTCAAATGGTAACTCGAAAGATTAGCTCTTGCCCTGGCTGGTGTGGCTCAGTGGACTGAATGCCAGCCTGCAAATGAAAGGGTCACTGGTTCAATTCCCAGTCAGGACACATGCGTAGGTTGCAGACCAGGTCCCTGGTTGGGGGCATTCAAGAGGCAACTGATTGATATATCTCTCAGATATCAATGTTTCTCGCCTTCTCTTTCTCCCTCCCTTCCCTCTTAAAAATAAAATAAAGATTAGCTCTTCACTATGGGCCCCCCTGGGCAATTTAGCTCTTGTACCAGAGAGAGAAAGAGGATAAAGGAAGAAAGGAACAAACGAATGAACAAGTGAACTGGTGAGGAAGGAGTATCTCAGGATTCCATCTGCTGCATAAACATATGGCTACCTGCTCTGCCTACAGGGGCTGGATCTGGGGGCAGCTAGGTTCTATCCGCCCCGGCATTATTTCCAAGTAAGGAAAACAATTTTTTTTTAAAGAAAATAATGAGAAGCAGTAAAACGTGTGGCATTTGGGTAGGGGAATTTTTTTCTTTCTCTTTTCTGTATTTGAAATAATAATAATCCACAAGCCACAAAATTCACCCTTTAAAGTGCATAGTTCAGTGATTTTTAGTATATTCACAAGGTTGTATAACCATCAACACTATCTAATTCCAGAACATTTTCATCACCCCAAAAAGAAACTCTGGACCATTAGCAGGCACTTCCTACTCCCCAGATCCTGGCAACCACTAATCTACTTTCTGTTTTTATGTATTTGCTTATTCTGGACATTTCATATGAATAGAATCATACAGTAAGTGGCCTTTTGTGTCTAGTGTCTTTCACTTAACATAAAGTTTTCAAGGGTCATCCATGCTCAAGCGTGTATCAGTACTTCATTCCTGTTTATACCTGAACAATATTCCATTATATAGGGGTACTATATTTTGTTTATCCTGATGGACATATGAATTATTCTGACTTTTTGGGTATTATAAATAATATTGGCATGAGCATTCTTGCCAATTTTAAGTTTTATTAAATATAATTTTAAGTATAAGTTACCTTTAGTGTACATATGTTTTCAGTTCTTTTGAGTATATACCTAGTAGTGGAATTGCCAGGTCATATGGTAATTCTGTGTTTAAATTTTTGAGGAACTACCATGGGTTGGGGATTTTTGATACTTCCCCCCTATTATTAATAACATGTTCATGTTATTAATAACAGTATAAGAAATAAGAAAATTTATAGTATATATAAATGTATTCAGAAGAAAATAAAATTCACTTTATATGACCCATTAATAAATACCTTTAATATATTGATATTTTTCCTTGTTGCTTAGGTACGTCATTTAAAAGTTGTATTGAGCTTAAAATATATAGTTTTGTGTCCTAATTCTTTCACTTTACTATTTATTGTAAACATTTTCCACATCAACAAATATTATAATGTGATTCTTTCTGACCACATTCTATCATCATTGGGTACATTGTAACTTATTTGGTCTACCTGATAGACATGTAGATAATTTCTATTTTGTGCTTATCCTAAGTTGTGCAATATCCTTGTACATAAGTGCCTATCTACATCTCTGATAAGTTTTGAAATAAATTCTTAGAAGTGAAATTCAGTGTAAGAATGTGAACATTTTAAACATTAAAACTTTTCTCTTGAAATAATTTTAGATTTACAGAGATAGTACAGAGAGATCTCATGTACCCCTCACCTAGCTAGTATTTTACCTAACCAGAGTATAGTTGTCAAAACTAATAAGTTAACATTGGTATGCTACTACGAACTAAACTCCAAGCTTTATTTGGCTTTCAACAGTTTTCTTACTAATGTCCCTTTTCCAATCCAGGAATCAATCCAAGACACCATGTTATATTTAGGGTGTGAATACTTTTAAGCATGTGTGTATACAAAGTTGTTTTAATTTATATTCCCACCAATACTGTAGGGGAAAAAAGACTTTGCCAACCTAATAGGCATAACAGCTACAACAATGACATAAATTTAGTGTGCCTCTGGCTTCCATTCAAGCTGACATGCAGTGTCAGGTGAGCACACAGAAAGCTGTAACTGTATCTGGCAGTCACCAAGGCAGGGCAGCCCCCACCCCAAGCCCCGGGGAGGGTGGGCCTGCCCAGATGCACCCTCGGGCCTTCTTTCTGCCTTGGAGGCCTGTCTGGTGGGGTAACCTGGGTGAGAGTGAGTGATGGTCCCCAAGAAAGTGGACTCAGCTGGCAGCCAGACAGAGTGGGCAGTGATGTGCTATAAAGATCACTGTCTAGGAGTCAGGAGATTCGGGGTTTCATCCTAGTTCTTACTAACTGTATGAACTTCAGCAAGTTGGTCCACTTTCTGAGTTCTAGTTTTTTTAACAGGCAGAATCTCAGGGACTGAATGGATGATTGGGAAGATGATTTGTATAGCACCATACAAATGGGTAATACAATCATAGGGAACGATGTCACAGAGGGGACAGAAGTGCCTTATGTGGATAGTGTGAATCTCAATCCACCATCCCAAGAGGGCAAGAAACACTCTTGAGATGAACTCAGTTCCAATCTTGAACTCCCATCTTGCCTACTGGGGAAGAAATCCCATTGTGGTCATTATAGGCCCCCTCTTGGTAAGGGTCACCCAGAACCCAGAAGGCTGATGGGGCTGCACAAGAAAGGGGCACTTCTGTGGGCAGTACACTCTCATGGGCCCAGGTGCCCTGCAAAGCTCAGACTCTGCTCCTAGGCTATGTTTGTGGTCTTTGTGCCCAGGGCCCTGCCCCCTCATCTTCGAGGCCTACCATTTCCTGGAGGTGCAGCACCCAGGTCTCCATTCTTTTCCTGCACCCCGGTCCCTCTCCCTGTCATTTCTTTCCTCCCAAGGCACCCTTGAGACATTCCCTCAGAGTCTATAAGGATCCCAGGCTCAGGAAAACAGGCTAAGGACAGAAGGGCCTGGGGGTGGCTTCTGTCTGGTCCTGATACTCAAAGAGGACAGATCCAAGACCTTGGAATGGTGAGGGAAAGACAAAACACAACCATCTAAACACAAATTAACATCTGAGGAAATAATGGCCACACCAGGAAATGGGAAGAAATGGGAAGATATGTCCTCTTGTCCCAGTACTGTCACAAACCTGCAGCGTGGCCTCAGGCATGTCACCCATAGTCTCTCAGCCTGTTTCCTCAGCTGTGTGAGGAGCAGGTGGGTTCCATAACCTCTAAAGCAGCTGTGGTACTCGCAGTTCTAGGATCAGTCACTTCCTGGGAGGGTCAAGGCTGTCTTTTATTTTGGAGTTCCTGGCCTTTACCAGCCATGTGACTTGACCAGGAAGATTCTTACTGAGGGCTGTTGTTGGTCTAATCTGTGAGAATTTTTTTTTGTAGCTCTGTGTAATCATCATAGTAAAAGTAAGCCAGCTTTTGGCTTGGCCTAAGTGCTCTCCCTGCATTATCTCATTTAATCTACACAACTGCCTGCTGGGTTGGCCCTAATGTTTTTGTTTTATGAAAGAAGAAACAGATGTCATGTAGCTTCCCCACAGCCACCGGGTAGGTGAGGGGCAGAGCTGGCCTGACTCTGAAGCTGAGCTTTTCAGCCCTCTGGGCTGTGTTCCCTTGGGAGGTCAGGAGGACTCAGAAGGCAAATATCCTAGGACAAGTATGTGACTATCCTCAGAATCAAGTCTGGGAAAACCCTTCCTGAAGGGCTTCCCAGGTTCTCCAGTCCCCTGAGTCCTGAAGAGGTGAGGAGGGAGTGTTGGGGACATGAGAGCGCCATGGGGGTGAGGTTCTCCAGGGGTGAGAGCAAGCATTTCCCAGAGCTCTGGGGTTGCTGCCTGGATGCAGGGCCCAGACCCTGCCTGAGTGCCTGACCTGCAGAGGGCTGTCCTCCTTTCTTCAATGGTGGGACAGGCCTGCACCAGTTGTGTTCATGCAGAGGTGGTCTGAGAGCATCTCAGCCTGCTCCCTGCTGGGCAGCAGCGTCTGGGTTTGTGTTTGGTCTCTGGGCAGACACATGCCACTGTCATCACTCACCACCCAAGGGTGGGGACCCATATCTGGGCTCACCATCTAGAGATAGATCCAAGGCAGCCTGGGATGGTTCAGGTCACAATAACACAACAAGCCTACCCCTCAGTGATTCTGTCACATCAGTCCTTCCACTCCCATCTTAGTTACTCCTATTTCTCATTTCCATCTTTCTCCCCTTCACCCCAAGGGCTAAAAATTGGCTTGGAGAAAGAGAAAATTTCAAGACTTGTGACCCCAAATATGCATTTTACCCAAATTTTCTGATGGACTTGTTGGGAAATGGTAGCTTATTCACCAAATCTTAAGCCAGTTTTGGGGGTTATATTAACAAAAGGCATGCTAGGCCCTTTCTTTCTATTTGTACTCATTAAGCCTTTTCCTGGGTGGTACTGGGCCAGGCTCTGTACACTGTGGAAATCTAAGACAGAAGTTCTACAGGCCATCCTTCATTTTACAGAAGGAAACAAAACAGCCAGCAATGCTAAGGAGCTCACCCCCAGGTCACACAGCTACTTGAGGGGCTATTGTGGGTTTGGAACTTGAGGTTCCTGCCTCTCAACTCTGTGCTCTTTCGACAGCATCTTACACAACTTACAGTATGGTCAGCAGGCAGGAATGACACCTCTGCAGCAATTACAGAACTCAGAGAGGGGAGCAGAGTTCCCCTTGCTGGTGATTTCCCACCCACAGTGGGCTTGCTGCCAGTGTCTTTATGTTGTTTACTTATACATGCTTGTCTGGAGGTTGTAATTTTCTTTTGAGACAATGGAAAATCTCATAATTAACAAAAAATGATTAGGTGAAATTGAATTCTTACATTTTTGCCCAGTTTGTGCTTCTGCAGTGTGTGTGTATGTATGCGTGTGTGACACTCTGACCCTGGAGGGAGATAGGGATCTGCCATGGTTGTTCACTGCTGAGGTGGGGTCTCTGGATGAAACAAAAGAGGCTGGTAAAGGGTTTTCTTAACCCAGAAGTTCAGGTTTGGGAAGCTTCTGACTTGCTGTCAATGTCATTCATTCATTTGCTCAAATAATTCTGGAGAGCAATCAACAAATAATTATCTAAAATCGCCTCTGGGCAAGGGCTCAGTGTCAGGTTCCTGGAAGGCTGTGTTTCATAGCCAGGAATGTGTCTTGGTTAATATTGTCTCCTGAATAGGAGGAGAGTCTCCAGGGGGGGTCCCATGGCTTGTCCGAGAGCTTCCACTCAACATCAGGGCTCTGCAGTGGACTCCTGGCTGGTTCCAGACCCTTGGGATTGGGAGTGGGTGAAGGCGGCCCAGCCACGTTGCTGTCTGTCTCACCAAGATCAGATTGGAGTGAGTGGGGTACTATAGGGCTGGGCCTGGCTGCCAGGGAAAACTACCACCACAGCCCTTCTGGGAAGCCAGCGGCTGTGAGCAGGGACTGCAGAATCATGGGTTTCCACCCCTCCCTGACTTATACCCAACTTTTCATCAGAGAAGATGAAACAACTGGACCCACCATCCAGAAATGAAACCAGGTTTAGATCTCACAAGAGATCAGAACAGTGTCAAAATGGAAGCCTAGAGACCTGGGCCCAGCAGGACGCAGGTCTCAGAGGTCTCCCATCCTGGGTCAGGGCCTCCCCAGCCTACAGAGTGGGAGAGAGGGACTGACTGGGCAGAGCTGCAGCTGGGTCACATTTCTAACTCCTGTTTTTTTGGAGCTGAGTCGGACAGATTTTATCTTGCCTATTTTGACCCTCCATGAAGCAACAGCTAGAGCATGGGGGAGAGAAGAGAGCAGCAAGCATGCTCGTTCTTCTTTTGGCCCATTTAGCAACTTCCCGTAACTTTTGAGTAAGGACAGGTATTTCCCTTTGTGTCCTGAGGCATGCAATCTCCAACATATGCTTGTGGCCCCAAGGACGTCTAGAAAGGGACCCTGGCTCAGCCCAAAAGCAGATTCATTGACAATGGGGAAAGGGTCGGGGGACATCAAATAGGCAGCCTTGGCCATTCTTTCATGTTCATCTGACCCATCATTCAATAAATAATTTGGGGGTACCTCCTATGTGCCTGGCACAATGAGGGGGATTCTGGCTCATGTCTCCTTCATGTTCCATTCCTTCCCCCTTTATTGCTTAGCAAGGTCCACATTTTACCAATGAAAACATGAAATCACAGGGAGAAAACCATGGACTTGGTCTCTGTCTCTAATCTGGTAGCAAAGTCTCTTGGCAAATTCAAATGTATCTTTTACAAACAGTCTGTCTTTTCCTCAAGTAATTTTGGGTGCTTTCCAAATTTACCTATTTGTTCAAGGATGGAGGAGGAGCTGCCAGGCACATGACCAGAGCCTGCTCTGTGCTTGAGGAACAGGCTTGTCCCCAGGAGGTCTGGGGGCTGTCAGACATGGGTGCAGGGCAGTTGGTTGACAGGATGTGACAGGAATGTAAACACGCCATCAGCCCATGACCCCATATCCTGGGACAGCCTGGCCTCACAGCTCCATGCCCTCCTCAGCTACCTGATGCTGTCATTCTCCAGAATGGTTCTCCCTTGGCTCTAAATCAATTCCAGAATCCCCACTTTGTGATTCCAGCATTTTCCTTTACAGAGTTTTCATCCACAACTTCCACCACCCCTGCTCTTGTTCTGGAGGTTCCCCAGCACCCTCCCCTCCAGCCTATCCTCACCTCCCTCTCCTGAAGGCCCCTTTTCCTCACATCAGACACGTCTTCCCCAAATCTGCCAATCCATCTCTCTTCTGTTCCTCCACTGTCCCTGACCAGGCTAAGACATCCCAGCTCTGGATCAGGTTAACCTCCTGCCACCCTCATCTCCCCAGCGGGGAGATTGGAGCTGCTATAAACTAGGCCTCCAATCACAACCAAGCCTCAGCCAGCCAGCATCAGCCTTTCCCCTTTCCCTCGAATTCTTCCAAGCCTCTTTTGTGGTCATCTACCCCATAACTTGTCCAGCACACTTCAGGCAAACATCCCAAATCCCACTTCTCTGAGGAATCAGAGGTTACCAGTTGGGGAGCACCCTGCTGTGGCAGCCATGGAGGGGTGCTGCACAGTCCTCCCTGCCAGAGGGAAGCTGGTAGGTTGGGGGGAGCATGGTCAGCTGGCAGCCCCCAGCTGCAGCCAGCAGTGAGCATGGCAGGGGTGTGAGGGCTCAGCCACTTCTGCCCCAGGTCTGAGGCTCTGCCTGCCTGTTCTTCTGCCTGCTTTCCATGCGAAAGCTTTCTGTGCCTCCTTCGGCTCCCTCTCCCTCTCTTTCACAGGTGTCACCACCCCACTAAATCTCTTATATTTCTAACTCCATTTGGCATCTGCCTCCCAGAGAATCTGTACTGACACCCACCTTCCTGGCTTGTCACTCTGAATATTCCCTGCCTGGGTTCCACCCTCCTGGCACATCTCTGTAAAGGCAGTTCTTCCCCAGGCCCAAGGCTGGTATTTCAGCTGGGCTGTGGATTGGCTTCCTTGTTTGTCCCCATCAGGTCCCCATGCCCCTGGTAGCCATCATCCTGGCTCCCAGTCTCCTCCTTCCCTTTGCTGCCCTGCGCTTTTCCTTGTCATCCACTCTTCCTTCACCCAGTGTCACCAGGGCTACCAGTGAATCCCAAATGTCTAAAATCCTTGGGTACTTCTCAATCTTGACCACACTTGATCTGTGCTAAACATCCTCTCTTCCCTGAGCCACTCTCCTCTCTCTTCTTCTGGGACCCTGGACTGCTGTCTGCCTCCTTTGTCTCTCACTGATTGTCTCCTCACCCACAGCTGGCCTCTTATACACTGGTGTTCCACAGGGCTTCTGTGGGACTCTCCCCTCCTCTTGGTCAACTCCTGCCCTGCACAAAGGAGGTGATTCCCAAATACTGACTTGCTGATGACTTTCAAAGTCCATCTTTTAGCCAGGAATTTTTCCTGAAGTGTGGATTCCAATGGGTGAGGGGATTTTTCCATGGGTTCCTCAAAACCAGCATGCCCCCAGATGAACTCATGGTCACCCACAAAGCCACACCTCAGTTTCTACTCCAGAGAGTACTACCATCATCCTCGAAGTCACTCAGGCCAGAAGCTGGGGCTGCCCCTTCCCTTCCAGATGGTCACCAGGTACTACTGATTCCACACCTACACTTGCTCCCAAACTGTGTGCTCCTTCCCTCAGCACTACCACTGAGGGCGGCCCACAGCATTTCTTAACTGCACTGCCCGATCCCATCTCTCAACCCAGCATGTTGCTTCTCATCCTGTATCTCTCCATTATGTTCCTCAGATTGAGCTGTCTGAAAGGCCTGTGATTCTGGAGCAGGAAGATTTCTGTTGCTCCCTTTGCCTTCACCACTGCCAGTATCACCATTTTGGCTTTTTCCAAATTTAATTGGCTTTTACCATTTAAACCCTGTGGATCTGGTCTTGCCTCCCTCTTGACCCTTAAGGACTAGCCAAACTGAATCACCCATAGCTCCCAACACAGTACTCATGCCTTGGGGCCTTTGCACCTGCTCCTCTCTGCCAGGAGCATTCTCCCCATCCCTTACCTGGCTAACTTCTACCCACCCATTAAAGATCAGATCAAGGGCTACAAGTCCTGGGAGCCCAAGTAAGGGTGTCTCCCTTCTGCTTTTCTCCAGCACCTCTGCAGGGTACTGTGTACCAGGGGCTGATTGTCCTTGCTTTTGTTCCCTGTTAGATTGAGAGCTGTCTCAGAGCCAGGCTCATTTCTGCATCCCTAGCATCTAGCACAGACCCCAGCACACAGTCGGCACTGAACAAATATTAGTAATGAAGTAATGCATGAATGAGTAAAGGAGTAAATTCTGCCTGGGGTTGGGGTGCTCACAGGGTGCTAACACTTGAGGTGAGTCCAAAGAAGCCCCAAGAATTTGTGAAACAAATCTGAGTGGAGGAGGGCATTCCAGAGACAGGCATGCACAGGGATGGAGGTCTGGGAGAGTGGGATGTGTTACAAAGACTGTAGCTAGTTTTACAACTGGAGCAGAGATCAAGTGTGCAGGACATGCCCCAGATGACTCTGGAGAGGGGACAGTGACTGCTGGGCTCTGAGAAGCCTGGCTTTGCCCAGTTTACAACTGGGTAGGGCATAATGAGTGCTTTAGATGTCATGAGGAAGGCAGCCAGGCTATGGGGGCCTGCGGAGGAGGTGATGGGGATGTGATCCTGAGAAAGCCAGGGGACAGAGAACAGGGGCAAAGTTGAGAGGAAGTGACCTGGTGCTAGAGGTGTGAAGGTGGCAAGGTGGTGACGCTGTGTGGTCTGGCTTAGGTTGCTGGGTGGATGGGGAAGTCCTTCACTCACCAAAATGGCAGCCTGGAGAGGAGCAGGTTTGAGAGCAAGAACATGAGTTCAGTTTTGCTTTTAAGATAAGACCTGAAAAATGTCCTTTGGAAGGGGCCATCAGGTTTGGAGAGCTTTTTCAGGGCCCCATTTAAAGCAGAGCTGGGAGCAGGGGGTCGAATCCAGGTGAGTTCAGATCAGACCAGCTCCTAAGAGCTGATTGTTAAATGTTGAAGAGTTTTATTATGCAGTAGTTAAACATAGCTATTATTTAAAATTAAGTTATATAAAATTACAATTAGGTAAATTATATTAAAAACAAAGATAAATCCTCAAAGCTTATCACTTCCTAAGAATTTTACAACATTTTATTATTTACATTTTTAAGAGTATTTTCATCTATTGTGTCTGTGGAAATACTATGCCATTTGTTACTGTGCTTTTCTTTCTAACTCTGCATTCAGTGACATCATATTAATAGCTTGAAATTGACCATGGTGGAAATATTTACATCATGGAAGTTGGCAAACCCCACAAATCAGGGCTTAATTTATTGCTTGTTGACTGTCTAGACTTAAGAAAGTCATAGAGAAAATGTTAATAAACTTAAATGTATGTTGTGCCTTTAGCCATTACATTGTGAATGGCAGAGAAAAATGAGCGTAAGTTCTTTCACTGTCCAGAAACTATGATTTCATTCAGTAAAGAAGTTGCTCATATCATTGACAAATGAGTGAAGTTCCAATATGTATTTTCATTGTGTCACTTTTTTTCTTATTAGTTGGCACAAACAAAAATTCCAACCAGCGTTCACATAAGAACTACACTCAATTACAATTATAGGTTGGATATGGATTCAGCAAGTCGCTAAAAATCAATAAAAGCCTTTGTAAAACTCAGTTTGCTCTATGCAGTTCACAATAAAGAGTATCATATACTTTATTATTTGTAAGTTGCTACACATCCTTTGTGTCAATAAAATTTATAACACATTCATATATGTACCATTTTCTCTGCTATGTAGGATGCCAGCCATCTTCTGAGAGTGAGAGGCAGAGAAATGAGCTGCTGAGGTGGGTGAGGGGCAAAGAGAAGGGACCTGTGAAGACAAGGCCAACTCTGAAAGATGGGAGATGACAACAGCACCAGAACCACGAAAGCTAGAAGGTAGGGTGTCAATGAGGTTCTGGTCCCAGGCCAAGCCCTGCAGTATGGATTTGTTTTATTAATCTCCTGAGACAATCCTAGGAGGAAACAGAGGCTTGGAGAGGTTAAGTCCTTTATCCCCAGTGCACAGCCAGTTGGTGGCTCAGTCAGGATGTAAACTCAGACAGCCCAGCTCTGTTGACAGGACAGGAGCCTGCACAGCAGCCCCTTTGTCCTCAGCAAAGCCCCTCAGATTGTGGACACTGGAATTGCTCTAGGACAGAGATTGGAAGGACAGGTGTGACCACATATCAAGGACTTGAGGGCATCTGAAGGGCTATCAAAGCCACCCAACGCTTTTGGCCCCTATCTGGTGTCTACCTCCCAGCACATTCCTGCTACCACTCCATAGTGTCTATTGCAGCTAATGTATGAATTGGGGCTTACATTTAAAATATGTTTTTGTTATTTTATTTTCTAATAATTCATTCTTATTGTACTTTTAAAAAGTAAAATACATGACAGATTGGAAATTTACAAAACTGGTGCATTTCCTTAGAACATTTGAGAAGCACTGTTGAATTTACCCTCCTATCACATTGCTCCCCTGCTGGAAGCCCTGAGTGATCCCCACAGGCTGTAGTGGAGGCTTCAAGTGGTGGGTGGGGGCCGGTTTGTGGGCTGGGAGTTTAATTCAGTGTGTCATTACCAGCATTAAGTAAAGAAGTGGAGTGAAATAGAAAATCTCAGAGTATATTGCATGTAGTAAATACATTTGGTTTTACCTATATATAAATATGTACTTATATATTGAATATGTAATATATAGTCAATATCAAATATATGATTTAATTATATAATATACCAGTATTAAATATACAGAAATATACCATATATTAAAAATACACTTTTACAAGCTCTGGCTGGTGTAGCTCAGTGGATTGAGTGTGGGCTGGGAACCAAAGTGTCCCAGGTTTGATTCCCAGCTAGGGTACATTCCTGGGTTGCAGGCCATAACCCCCAGCAACCGCACATTGATGTCTCTCTCTCTCTCTCTCTCTCTCTCTCTCTCTCCCTCTCTCTCTCTCTCTCCCCCTCCCTCTCCTCCCTTCCCTCCCTAAAAATAAGTAAAATCTAAAAAAAAAAAATACACTTTTACATATTTGTAGATAGATTTATATGTAGTATATTATAATGTGTATGTGTACTGGAACATGATGAGAAATGTGTTTCTTACCGTAGTCACAGTAAAAAAAAATTAATCTCTACTAGTCTACCCAATAACGACAGCACTGTCAAGCTTGCCATTCAGAGCCATACAGGAAAGAGTGATTGCTGAGGAAAAGCAGTCAGTGCTTCCGGGGAAAAGCATGAAATGAGCTGGGCTTGGAGGACTTCAGGTTATGGATAAGCAGAGGGAATAACATAAGCTAAGAGGCAGAAAGACCACAGCTTTCAGCCCTAGATTATGCTGGTGCTCCAACTCAGAATGAGTCTGGACCTAGTGTCCAGGAGCTTTCAGGTAGCTTGAGGATTGCAGTCCCAGTGATGACAGCTTAGAGGAGAAATCAGGGGAGACTTCCTGGAGGTGGCGACACCTTCGCTAACATCTGAGGGAAGAGTTGAGTTTTGCCATAAGATCAGGGGAGTAGGAAAGGCTTGCCTGGCCAAGTGAGTGGCTTGTGAAAAGGCAAAGGAAAGCTCATGATGTTTGGGGAAATATGAGCCATTTAGCATAGGTGGAGCATGAACTAGTGAGGAGGCCTCAAGTGCCACCTTGAGAGTCAGGATTTTATTTTGGGATGAGGAGCCATGGAGAAATGTTGACCAGAAGAATGGCATGAGTAGACTTAATCTCATGACTCTAGCTTCCCTGAGGAGAGTGGATTAATGGGGAGGGGACAGGAGGCAGGGAGAGCTGCAGGATGAGGTTGCAATAGTTGGGCCTAAACTAGGGCAGTGGGGATGCAGAGCAGGGCTAAAGGGAGGGAGACTTGGTAGCAGGAGCCAACAGAACATGGCCATCCATCACTCATTGGGTGAGGCAGTAGAGAGGTTCAGGGTGACTCCAGTGGTGCTGACTGGGGAACTAGCTGGGTGGTGGTGCCTTTGCCCAGATGAAGAACACGGGTCTGGGGAGAAGACAGTGCTTTCAATGTTGAAAGTGGCACTTGTAGGTGGATATGGCAGTGTGCAGCTGGAGCAGAGGAGTGAGGTCAGGCCAGGGAGAGTATAGAATGAGAGAAGGGGCTGTCAAGGGAAGCCCATGAAAGACTGAAGGGAGTGGTCTTTTTATTTTTTTAAGTTGTCTTACTTTTTTAATTAGAGCTTACATTGAATATTACTTTGTTTTTTTAAATAAAACTTTTTATTTTGAGATAGGTTCACATGTAGTTGTAAGAAATAATACAAAGAGATCCCAGGTACCCTTTACCTCATATCTCCCAATGGTAAGAGCTTGTAAAACTATAGTGCACTGTCACAACCCAGGTATTGGCATCAATACAATGAAGATATAGAACATTGCCATCTGTACCAGGACCCCTCATATCACCTTTTTATAGTCACACCCACTTCTCGCCCATCCCAACCCCCTCTGTAATCCCTGGCAATCACTAATCTGTTCTCCATTTCTGTAATTCTGTCATTTCAAGAATGTTATCTGAATAAAATCATAACCTTTTGGATTAGTTTTTTTCTTTTTTATGTATTTATACATATATATTTATTTTTATTGTTGTTCAGTTACAGTTGTCCTCATTTTCCAACTTCCACTTCCCTTGTCCCACCCTCAATCCTATCCCCCTTTGTCTTTGTCCATGGGTCCTTTATACACGTTCCTTGATGACCCTTCCCCTTCTCTTCACCATTATCCTCCTCCACATTCCCCTCTGGTTACTGTCAGTTTGTTATTTCAATGTCTCTAGTTATATTTTGCTTGCTTGTTTGTTTTGTTCATTAGATTCCTCTTACAGGTGAGATCATATGGTATTTGTCTTTCACCGCCTGGCTTATTTCACTTAGCATGCTTCCCATTTCCATCCATGCTGTTGCGAAGGATAGGAGCTGCTTCTTTCTTTCTGCTGCATAGAATTCCATGGTGTAAATGTACCACAGTTTTTTGATCCATTCATTTACTGATGGGCACCTAGGTTGCTTCCAGCACTTGGATGTTGTAAATTGTGTTGATATGAACATTAAGTTCTTTTGAATTGGTGTTTCAGGATTATTTTTTTAAATGTATTTTATTGATTATGCTATTACAGTTGTCCCATTTTTTCCCCCTTTATTCTCTTTCACCCTGTATTCCCCTGCCTACCAACATTCCCATGCCCCCTTAGTTCATGTCCATGGGTCATACATGTAAGTTCTTTGGCTTCTCCATTTCCTATACTATTCTTAACCTCCTCCTGTCTATTTTGTACCTATCATTTATGCTTAATATTCTCTGTACCTTTTCCCCCATTCTCCTTTCTTCCTCTCCCTGCCAATAACCCTCCATGTGATCTCCATTTCTGTGATTCTGTTCCTGTTCTAGTTGTTTGCTTAGTTTGTTTTTGTTTTTGTTTTTTTGGTTCAGTTGTTAATAGTTGTGAGTTTGTTGTCATTTTACTGTTTTGATTATCTTCTTTTTCTTAGATAAGTCCCTTTAACATTTCATGTAATAAGGACTTGGTGATGATGAACTTCTTTAACTTGACCTTATCTGGGAAGCACTTCATCTGCCCTTCCATTCTAAATGATAGCTTTGCTGGACAGAGTAATCTTGGGTGTATGTCCTTGCCTCTCATGACTTGGAACACTTCTTTCCATCCCTTTCTTACCTGCAAGGTTTCTTTCAAGAAATCAGCTGGAAGTCTTATGGGAACTCCTTTGTAGGTAACTGTCACCTTTTCTTTTGCTGCGTTTAAGATTCTATTAGCTTTAATCTTGGCTAATATAATTATGATGTGCCTTGGTGTGTGCTTCCTTGGGTCCAACTTCTTTGGGTCTCTCCAAGCTTCCTGGACTTTCTGGAAGTCTATTTCCTTTGCCAGATTAGGGAAGTTCTCCATTATTTTTTTCAAATAAGTTTTTAATTTCTTTCTGTTCTTCTTTTCCTTCTGGTACCCCATTGATTCGGATGTTGGAACGTTTAAAGTTCTCCCAGAGGTTCCCAAGCCTCTCCTCATTTTTTTGAATCCTTGTTTCTTCATTCTGTTCTGGTTGAATGTTTATTTCTGCCGTATGGTCCAAATCGTTTATTTGAGTTCCAATTTCCTTCCCTTCACTGTTGGTTTCCTATATATTTTTCTTTATTTCACTTTGCATAGCCTTCACTTTTTCCTGTATTTTGCTACCATACTCAACCATTTCTGTGAGCATCCTGATTACCATTGTTTTGAACTGTGCATCTGATAGGTTGGCTATCTCTTCATCACTTAGTTCTATTTTTGGAGCTTTGATCATTTGGGCCATATTTTTTTGTCTCTACACATCCATTATGTTAAGAGGCAGAGCCTTAGGTATTGGTCAAGGCTGGGCAACCCACATTGTTGCGTTGTGGTACCATGTATGGGTGAGGGTTTGAGAGGAAACAATGCCACTTGCTCAGCTCTCCACCAGCTTTTGGTCACTTCCTCACTGCCCAAAGCAAATTGGGCCCCTCTGGTGCTGTTTCCTTGGTGGATGGGCTTGTGTACTTTCCAGGACCCTGTGGGTCTCTCCAATAAACTCTCTTGTGAGGCTGGGAGTTTCTCCCACTGCTGCAATTTCCATAGGTTTTTATAGCCAGAGGTTTGGAGCCTTTCTTTTCCTGTGCTGGAACCCTGAGTTGTGCATCCTGTCTCACTACACAGTTGTTCCAGTTTATCTGCACACGAATGTGGGACTGCCTGGTCCCCCAGCTACTGCCTTGCCATGCATCCTCTGTTTTGGCTGCCTGTCTCCACCCCTCCTACCAGTCTGGATGAATGTCTCTTCTCTAACTCCTTGGCTGTCGGACTTCCATACAGTTTGATTTTCTGGTAGTTGTGGTTACTTTTTGTTTTTAAATTTGTTGTTGTCCTTTTTTTGGTTGTGTGAGGAAGCAAAGTGTATCTACCTATGCCTCCATCTTGGCTGGAAGTCCTGAATATTATTTTGTATTGTTCAGTAATTTCAGGTGTACAGCATAGTTGTTAGACAATCATCTACTTTACAAAGTGATCCCTTCCAATAATTTCAGGACCTACCTGACACCATACATATTTATTATAATATTGACTATATTCCCTATGCTGTACTTTACTTCCCCATAACTATCAATTTATAACTCTTAATTTCTTCACAAGACCCAGAAACTTGGGTCACAGGAGCCAAGAGGGCAGAAAAGACTTAGGAGGAAAAGCAGTAAGACAAATGCTTCAGAAAATCAAATTCTTGAAGGGGCCATGGGGTGTGGCTGTTGGGAGGCCCCAGATGTCCTTGGCGAGGGTGCAGTGAAGGGTGGTGTGGCAGGAGCCAGGGGCTTTGGGAGTGTGTGGAGGTGACACCCTGGGAGGAGAGGAAGCAGGGCTGCATCTAGACCCTGCTATGGTGTCTTCGTGTGCGTTAGAAAGGGTCACCCCTTCCTCCTGGCATATCAAACCCTCAACCCAACACTCAGGCTTAGTGAGAGGATGATGGACTTCATCCCCCACATGGCCCACAGTGAGGTATCTGCAGGCTGTGGCCCTGCGAATATAGAGCAGCCCTTCTAGAAAACTGACCATGGGGGATGCTGGACCATGCGACGGGTTACATTTTTCAGCCGTAAGAGATTGGTGAATGCTGATTCGGATGAAAGAGGGGAACCCACGAGGAAAAAGAAAATGCAGGATGGGGAGCCCTGCAATGAGAAGCTGGGTAGTAGCCTAGGCAGGAAGGGGCATGCTGCCATGGCTGTTGGTAGGGGGTTTGGGCTGAGGGGGAGCAGCGTTGGGTGCCCTCCTGGAGCTTGGGGTCCCAGTGTACAGGCTGGTGCTGCAGGTGAGTTTACTGAGGATCTCTGTGATGGGGCAAGGGACATGGAGACATGGCTGAGATGGCCTAAACCAGATGACCAGCAGCTCTGGTACCCCAGACTGGTGATACGAAGACTGCTTGCGCAGCAGGCCTACAACTGGGCAGGCCAGGCCAGTGAGGGTCTCTGCACAGAGTTTTTGTTTCTTCTTCTTCTTTTTTTTTTTTTTTTTTGTGGAAAATTTTCAAACACACGCAAGAGTTGTGGGAAATGCAAATGAAAATTCCTCTTATACCTATCATTTAGCTTCAGTGATTATTACTATTGTGAATGTCATTTAATGCCCCCACCTTAAGTACTTATTTAAAAACTTCAAAAAAATTTTAATAGAATTTATTTTTTAAATCAGTTTGGGTTCAGAGAAAAATTGATTAGAAGATAACAGAGATTTCCCATATACTCCTGGTCTAAAACTTTTTTTATTTGGAAATAACTTCAAGCTTACAGACAATTGTAAGAACAAGTTTCTTTATGTTTAAATAATGTTTTTCTTATTAAAGAATATATTCCCAGAATGTATTTAGAAGAAAATTGAGAGCATTCATGATTCTGCCATCCATAAATCAACACTGCCATTGGTTTGGTGTATTTCCTTCCAGCTTTTTATTTGACTCTTTTATCCCTCCAGAGTCCTCCTGTCTGGTGTGTCCACACGAGTGACTTCAGCCCGTGGCCTTCACCCCTGCATCCCTCCTCAGAGAGTCTGCTCTATGAGCAACAACTGATCCAAGTTTGTGGGTTTGGGGTGTCCTCTTTCCCCAGTTTTAATGCTAATGCAGGTTTTCCCTTAACATTTTTTCCATTTTTGTTTTTCTTGGGTAATATTGGCTGACATCTGGTAGGACAAGTTGCCCAATGCGTCTTGCCCACGTCCCACACTCATCTCTCTGTGTCTGAGTCTGTCTCCCCCACTCACCTGAGCACTCTGTGAGGGTAGGGCTCAGGGCTGACTCACCACTCAGTGTGAGGCTGAGTTGGCCTGAAGAAATATGCATGGTATTGAACCAACCCACTTACTTGGCATTGCTTATCCTCATCTATGCTGCAGACTCTCAGAGTGCCTTCTGGTAATTTACAGCCACCAGCATGGTGTCTGGCACACAGTAGGTACTCAATAAATATTTATTACTGCTACTACCAATAACCTGAAGATTTCTATACATGGTAGCTCATTTTTCCTCTGCCTTTTCCTGTCCACCCCACTTCTCCTGGTTTGTAAAGGAGAGACGCCACTTTGACATGCCAGAGGGAAGGTGCCCCACTTTGTCCCCCATCTTCTGTACATTAGGAGCAAAGCTAAGTTGGCAGTGGATTCAATAGAAGCCGTTCTCTGTGCTGAGGCTATTTTATATGTTTGCATTGCTCACAATACAAGTTGTCATTAGCAGCAATTAAAACTATTTCAGGATCAGTTCAAAGCTGCCTTTGAGGTATTTTAAATTGCACAAAAGTTCTCCATGTGTCTAGTTCTGAGCCAAGTTTCCTGGTGTGATTAGAAGCCCACTTATGTTTAGAGAATATCCAGTCTGTATATTTTGATTGTCTGAACATTTTATAAATTTCAGGAGTGTTTGTCAGAAGTGGGTTAATGTCTCCAGATCTGTTTGGACTATCTTACAAGTCCCACTTTCAACCTTAATTAAGTGGAGGGGACCACAAAATGGGAGAGAAGGAGGGGCTCCACAGAGGGTCTTCCCTTAGAACCATTCTTTTTGGCCAGGCAGAAACCCTGGGTCTCTGTGGCCCTGAGGGAGGCTGGCAGAAACCAGAGTAGAAAGGGGTGAGGACTTGGTCTAGGGTGGGGGCGTCAGGAATTGGGAAGAAGGCGGGAACCCGATTTGCAGGACTGGGCTGTGAGGAGAGTAGTGGGGAGGCTTTCAGAACACCTTAAGTAATCTTCAGATTTGATTGAAAGATGAACACAGGGAAAGAACCAGTTTTGGCATATGGGACTGCTAGGGAGTTAGTCAACAACTTGTTCTGACCACCTCTTGACTGGCCCTGGCCATGGCCCTAACTCTGGGCCTACAGGGCTAGAGTGGCAGTGGGGCTTGGTATCACTGTTCCCTATACACTTTCAACACCCTCCAGGGCTATGATGGGCACCAAGTTCTCACTGCCTGCTGACAGAGGGGCTCTGCTGGGGGGCTGAGTGGGGCGACTCTGGGTGGGAGTTCTGAACTGGGTGGTAAAGGAGAGTAGAGGGCAACTCAAATGGGAGGAAGAGCTTCTGGAACAGTGGAGAACTGGGGAAGGGCCTGTCAGTAGGACTGGCCTGTGTCAGTGCGGGCTGTGGCAGGGACCAAGAAGGGGGACCAGTTAAGGCAAAGCTGTCTTGTCCAAGTGTCTTTGGTGTGACTGATGTGACTGCTGGGTCATTTCTGCTTGGGAACAACAGCGCTTGTTGTCTGAGGGTTTGTGGTTGGAAAACAAGGAACCTGCCGTCACTTTGGGCTTCCCCACGTGCCTTGCTTTGGTCAGAGCCCACCCAAACTCCCCTGGGCTCTGATCTGCATCCCTAAGATTTTTGTATGGAATTTGTCTCTTTGCTCCTCTTCTCAGCTTAAGGAATGGATGCCATAACCGGCTGAAGCAGAATGCTGAAAGCAGCCTTCCCTGCACACCCCTCCACTCTCACCTACCCTGGGACTGGGGCTTTGGGCGGGGTTGAAGCGGGAGTTGTGCAGACAAGTGGGACCTTGCTCATGGCAGCAAGTGCCCACAGGTAGCAACAGTGGAAGGCATCGTGTCCTTGGCCCCGCAACCAGAAGGCAGGATGATCCATTTTCAAAGTGGCATGGCTGTGACTGGGGCTTCTTCAGGTGGTCAGCCTCACATATAGGTTGGTCTTAAATGATTCAAAACCAGGCAGTTAAACATCTGTATCCTGTTTTCATTGGCTTGAAAGCCATGGTGATGGGGACCTGCCTAGTTTTCTGAGCCAGCAAGTGTGCCCAGAGGCTAATAAATAACAGGTGTCTCCAGTAAATAAGACTTTAATACTCAATGTAAATGTCTGTGCAAATAAATATATAAAATGAAATGTGGGGGCTAAATTCTATATGCAAGTTACACAATTTCTTAGCTGTTTTGAACTGCGAAATATAGTGTGACTGTATACGGTGTGTGCATAGTGTGTGGAAAGTGTGTTTTTATAGACAATATAAACAGTATAGACAGTGTGGTGTGTGGTAATGTATGTGTTTGTGTGTGTATGTTTGTGGGGAGTGTGTGTGTGTGTGAAGGGATGTCCCCATCAGGTTGGTTGGAGACAAAACCAGCTATATACTTTACAGGGCCTGGTGCAAAACGTCAGTGAGGGGCCACTTACTCAGAATTATTGGGAATTTCAAGACAGCAGCTACAGAGCATCAAACCAAGCTTGGGCCTTTCTGAGTGAGAGCCCCATGTGACTTCACCTTGGGAGTGTGGGGAACTATGAACCTGGAGAGGAGCTGCAGCAGCTGACCTCTGCATTGTGGGGCTTGTCTGCACCTTTCCTGACCCTACCTCATGCGGGCACCCAGATCCATAAAGTGTATCTGGGCTCTTTGCTCAAAACAATCTCCTGAGAATGTCCAGGTCCCTTTCCAGCCCACCCAGTATCACAGGGCCCTGCCCTCCACCCTCAGGATTTGAAGTTTCAGGCTCTTCTCCAGTACCCAGTGCCCTCTGTGCTTCCAGAAGTCATCAGGCAGCAGAAACAGTATAGGATAAGAGTGCAAAAGTTTTCCAGTTGTGCCCTCACTGCCCCAAAAGTGGTTCAATTCTCAGGGGCCTTAGTGGGCCCTATCCTTGGGGGAAGATGTGGCAAAGAGGAGCTGGGAGGCTGGGGCTGCATTGGGCCAGCAGAGTTCACTGCCCCGAAATCTCAGTGAGGGGGTGTGGAGGGTGGGGCTTCCCTCACTCCTTCCTGTTTATTGTCCTGATTTGCCTCCTCTTGGGTCAAGTGCCATGTGCTTGCTTCACAACCCACTCAGGAGATGCTAATGGGTAATAATGAGGGTGTTCCCACCCTAATACCTATACTTGTCAATAATTAGCCACAATTTCCAAGGTTCTGGGAGGAGACACCTGGTCTGCCCCAGCTGGTTTAGCTCATCAGTGTACCAATAGCATAGCAATCTTGAGGTCTCTGAGTGGTCTCGGGGTGTTCCACGTGTGGGCATCTCTTGAGGGCTAAGAGAACTGGAGAACTTCCTTCACCATGTTTTCGATCCTAGCCGGAGACTGGACCCTAAACGCAACCTGCTCCAGCTCTTCTAGTAACCACCAGGCCACTGTGTGCTTCTGTCTTAGGGATCCCAGATGGGACTGTGTGGACAGCCTGCCTGAAGGGCCTCCCTGAGGGGTGCTGCCTGCCCCAGGCCAAGGGACCCAGAAATATAGGGGTTGTGGGGAATGTGGGGCAAGCTAGGCTAGAAGGGGGGATTTGGGACAGGTAGGCAGGCAGGAGTGGAGATTACTATAAATTTGTTAGCCATTGGTCATGGGTTTTGTCTGCCAGAGAGAGAGAGGGAGAGAGAGAGGAAGGGAGGGGGAAAGGGAGAGGGAGGGGGAGAGGTAAACGAGTTTCCCATGCAGGGGTGGGATGATAAATGGGATTTCCAGAGGAGGGAAAAATCCTGATTTGAATTTGCCAATTCCCACAAAGATACCAGTTGGTTTAACAATTGGCTCACAAAATTCTTGAATATGCAAAAATCAGCTCTTGCTCACTGTTCATTAGATCACTGTCCCCATCAGAGGCTATCAACAAGCCCAAGCCCCCAGACCCTGGCTGCACACCTCCCTGAGCCCAGCACTCTCACTTTCCTGACTTTATTTACAAAATAACTGGACAGCTAGGGGCCTGAAAGAACCATCCAGCTATCCAAGCTCCTTGTGCTTCAGATCCCAGAGTAGGGTGGGCTGGTCGTGACACTGAGGTTATGGATGTGAAATGACTTCGCCAAAGTGAACACCAAATCCAGTCAAGTGAAGTGCCACACACCCCCAGTGACCACCTACTTCTAGTTCAGAACGATGGGGAGATCTGACATTGGCATCCACCCCAGTGGTTTGAAGAGCCATACTGTGGGACCTCTAGCAGTCCAAATTCACCAGCTGACAAGCCACCCTGCCTCCTCCTTCCCTTGGTTCCATGCTGGCCTCCTCATTCATTCTTACTTCCAGAGGACCAGGTGTGTGGGGAGATGACAGATACCAGGGAGCCAGGAGGCCAGTAGGTCAGGTCCCTGGGCCACAGAACAACACCCATTGCAAGAGCTGGGAGTCCATCCACAGAAGTCCACCTGCAGAAAGGGTTTCCTGGTCTTGTGGGTGGTGGGGACATTTCTCTGGGTACAGACTGTTTTTACTATATGATTTCAGAGACTCATCTACCCTTGACCTTCCCAGTGACTTCATTTCCCCCTCTTCTGGGCTCCTGGAATGGCATGGTGGCCCCACCTTAGCCTGGCAGCTGTGGAAGAGGTGTTGACCCAGCTTCCTCTCTGCTGGCTCACTGTGTCAGGTGGAGGGGGTTGAGATAGTAGCAGGGACTGAGGGTCTTTTGGCATGTTTGGGAACCTTGGGACTGTCCAGAGGCCAGATTGGGGTCAGGGTTCCTTGGGATTCAGCCAGGTACTAGGTGATGAATGGTACAGGGAGCCAGTGAGGAACAACAGGTGATAGGCCAGGAAAAACAGCCCAGAGCCATATGTATGCCACTGGTTCTTGCCCCTCTCCTGTCTTAATCTGTCTTGTTTGGTGAGAGTGCTCAGCCAGGCCTAGAGCTAAGCAGAGAGCACCTGCTGAGCCCAAAGTTTCTGTGGGGGCTGGAGACAGTCACACAGGCCTGTGTGAGCCTTACAGGCTGGTTCATCACAGGAGACAGACTAGTGAACAAACCACACAGCACAGTGCAACACACACTCAGCTGGGAGGAGGTACATATGTGAGGGGCAGGGGAGAATGCTCCATGGAGGTGGCGTTACCTGAATGGGGTCATAAGAGCCGTCCCCTCCAACAGCCCTAATTTCCCTGCACAGGCCCAAGTTAGGCTCCAGCCCTAGGACTCACAGATCCACCTTCTGGGCATCCATGGGGTGGCCTGGGGTGGCCCCGTGCCCCCCAGCAGGAGGTCCCAGAGTCAACCTCCTCCAGCCAAAGCCTTCTGGAATCTCACCTCTGGCTTCACCAACATGGCAGACATTTCTCCCTCTCAGAGCAAAGAGAATGAAATTCCCTGTCTGCTCTTTTTATAAGTGATCAGGTGTGTGTGTGTCTAGGGGGCTGGTGGCTGCAGTCCTGGGGAAGGGGCTCTTAGGAGGTTCCTGGAAGGTGAGAGGGGCCATCAGGAGGAGCCAATACATGGGGGTGCCTAGAGCTGGAGCTGGAGCTGGATCCTGGCTCCTGGCTTCTGACCTCTGGCTTCCAGCTTGCAGCTTTCAGCGCTCACTCCCATGGTTCAAGATCTGTACCAGCCCACTCCAGGGACTTAATGAGGGCACAAGGGCTGAGGCTTAGCCTGGAAAAGGGCTGACCCAAAGTGTGATCAATGAGGGAAAACTACTGTAGCAAGTGAGCGCATGGAAAATGCTGTGTGTGTGTGTGTGTGTGTGTTGTCATTTAATAACTCTTTCTGTGCATCTTGATTCTGGGACCCTTCTCTGTGTCCCTCTCTGGGAATCTTATGGGATTCTATATTTGGTTCAGAAGGTATGCGAAACACCTACCCCATGCCTCACACATAGTAGGAGTGTAATAATGTAAGCTCCTTTCCTTTAACTGCTCAAAGTGGTCACTTGGGGCTGAGGGCAAAGGGCTTCCCAAGTCTAGAGATTGATCGGCTTCTGGTCCCTGCCTCCCCCTTCCTTCCACAGATGATGACAAATACCTGGATGTCATAACATCCTCTGTGTCCTCCTGTGTTATTCTGGGCAGTCTGGGAGGATACCTCAGTGGCCCCCCTCTAACAGAGGCTGGCCTTTCTTGCCACGTGGGCTGGCCTCTGCCAGTCTCATGGATGGATACAGAAGGGTGAGGCACTGATCCTGCTAGTTGGGCAGGATGCTGGCAAGAGGGCAGGACAAGCAAGGGCGGAGCTTCCAGAACAAAGAATGGGGAGCCCTGGGGGCCCAGGCTAGGCATCAAAAAGGCTCTGCAGAGTGAGCAGGCTACAGCATTTGCCTCTGTGCCCAGCAGTCTGTCAGACAACCCTAGCCTGATCCCTTCTGCTTGCCCCAGGCCGGGCACCTAAGCGACACTCTGTTTAAAGAGGCCTTGTTCTCCAGCGTGATTGCGCCGGTGCTGCTCTGCAGTTTTCTCTACTTGGTGTGGGCCGCTGCTGCAGTTCCACAGGAGAGCAGAGGAATGGCTGGGAGCCGAGCCAGGAGCCAGGAGGGCCGCCGGGAGCGCACCTTCACCCCGGAGCCTTTTGATGGAGCCAGTGTAGCCCCCCACCTCTGGTTGCACCGCTTTGAGGTCATCAGTGACCTCAACCATTGGGACCAAGTCACCCAGCTAAGGTTCTTGAAAGAGTCCCTCAGGGGAGATGCTCTGAAGGTCTATGATGGACTCAGTCCCAAGGACCAAGGGGACTATAGTGTGGTGAAAGAGATCCTGCTGAAGACCTTCGGGGGACCCAGGGCTGCCCACAGTCACCTGCCCAAGGAGATCTTCTTTGCCAACAGCATGGGTAAGGGCTACTACCTCAAGGGAAAAATTGGCAAAGTGTCTGTGAGGTTCCTGGTGGACTCTGGGGCCCAGGTGTCTGTGGTCCACCCTAGTCTGTGGGAGGAGGTCACTGATGGTGACTTGGACACCCTTCGGCCCTTTGAGAATGTGGTAAAAGTGGCCAATGGTGCAGAAATGAAGATCCTGGGCGTCTGGGATACCGCGGTGTCACTGGGCAAAATGAAGCTCAAGGCACATTTCCTAGTGGCCAATGCCAGTGCTGAGGAAGCCATCATTGGCACCGACGTGCTCCAGGACCACAACGCTGTCCTGGACTTTGAGCATCGCACGTGCACCCTAAAAGGGAAGAAGTTCCGCCTTCTGCCTGTTGGAGGGTCCCTGGAAGATGAGTTTGACCTGGAGCTCATAGAGGAAGAACCCTCAGAGGAGGGGCAGCAGCAGCTCTCCTGTTAAAAAGCCCCCATTTCCTTACCCCCTAACACTGGAAGAAGACCCACCATGGTGGAGGAGAAGGGCAGGTCCTAGGGGGTCAGGGGGCTTGGCCAACCCAAACCAACTCTTTTCCTCCTCCACTCCTCCTCCCCCTCTTCCTCCTCTTCCCTCCTCTGCAGGGAGCTTAGTCTGCCCATGTTGGGGAGGCTTCATTTGAAAAGGCACAGGTGAGAGAGAACAGGCTTACTATCTGAGGGAGAGAGGGTCCTTATGCTCTCCAGGCTGCTATTGGTGATAAAGACTCAAAGGCTGGAAGAAGGGTCCATGAAGGCTAGAAATGATCACCTTTGAGAGAGGACTAGGGGACGATTCAGATCTCCTGAGACATGGTGAATCACCTTGGTATCTGTGAAGCCTGAACCAGCCAGGCTGGCTTCTGGCTGCAGGGTCCTCACAGGTCTTGCCAGTGAGGGTCACAGCTGCTCAGATATTCTTCCCTGTTGGGTCTTCCCACCTGTGCAATGTATATTTCCTTCTGTCATTTGCTTTGAAACCCATGGAGCCTTGTGTCAATAATTCATTACTTCCAAAGCCAATAAAGATTGACTCATGGAAAACCACGTAATGTGTTGATTGGGGATGAATGGGATGGATGTGAGAGGGTGAGAAAAACAAAGTGTAAATGTCAGAGAGAAAGAAGATTCCAGTATTTACTGAGCGCCTGTCCTGGATATAGGAGAATATATAGACAGTGACTATGTACCTTGTATTTTATGACAGCCTCAGTTTCAAATATTTTGACTTATTTCCTCCATAATTCCTACCATCATTTCTAATCGAGTCATAATTCCTCTAATCATTTCAAACTAATATTATAGCATTTAAATTGTCCCCTTATACTCAAAAGTGACCCTAAAGTTATTTGTGAGGTGTCTTGATTGGAGATTGGAAAATTATGGTTCTTGTAAACAGGTAAGAAAGTATCTGACAAGTAGGTTCTGACAGCTGCCTGGGAAGGGCTCAGAGGCAGAACACAAGGTCAGGGACAAGTGTTGACCTGCATGGGCCTGCCCAAGGGAGTTCTGGAGGACAGAGGATGCAGTGACAACAGGGGCCCTGGTGCTAGGAGGACAGCTTCTTCCCGGAGGGACTTGGAATGAGCCTGAAATTGGAGAGGCAGGATGGAGTGGGGGGCATTCCCAGATCTGGGAATGGGGTATCCATCTTTTTTGGGTCTACCTCATAATCTGCTTGCAAATGCCTGCCTTTCTCTCTGGAACTGAGCAGGGCCAGGAATCTGAAAACCCCCAGCCAAAAGGGAGACCAAGGGTGGCAGAGCTTTGAGAGCTTTCAACAGTAGGTGGGAAGGGCCATCTTCCCCTCATGAGGGTTCAATGCGCCTCTCATAGAGGTTTCTACCTGGATGTCTTGGAGGAAGAGACAAGCAGCCTGCCTGCACAGGTGAGCCTGTGGACTTCTTGATCTGAGCCCAGAGCCACTGCTCCTCCCTTGAATTCCAGCTGTCATTCTCCTGGAAACTGAGACACCTGCTCAGCCACTGAAGCTAGGCCTTGAGCAAACATCTTCACAGGAATTAGCTGTCAGCCCCAGGGAACATGGGACAATAGGCGGGGCTGAATCAGAAGGAAATCTTTTCCCAGGAAAGTGGGGCCTGGAGAGGGGGTGGGTCCAGCGAATGGCCTCAGAGTGGAGATAGAATCTGAGAAGGAGGTAGGAGAGCTGGGGAAAGAGGTGAGCTCCTGTCCCCCACGTCCTCTGTGTCCCTTTCTCAAATTTGGTTTTCAACTTCTAACAAAAGCTGCTTCTCTCCTAGGCCAAACCCTCCCTTGAGGGAACAACCCAAGTGGCACCTCCCTGTGACCTATTTCCTCTAGGTCCTTTAGCTCCCAGCCACATGCTGGGCTGAGGTAGGGAAAGGGTGCAGAGTGGGTGGGGAAGCAGGCAGGGGCACAGGCATGAGAAATTGGGTGTCAGGCCACATTTCCAGGGCAGCACCCAAATTGTCTTCTCTTTGGCCTTCCCATGCACAGCAGGCTGGTGTACAAGAATGGGTGACCTGTGTCCCAGCTGCAGAGTCCTTTCCTCTCCTGTTCTGAGGGAGAAGAGTTTGTTTGAGCTTCCAGGATCTCTCTCCTGGAGGAAAGTGAGCGCCCAGGCTGGGCCTCAGGGGAGGAAGAGGCCCCCATGGAAGCAGGAACTAAGTGGTGGTTCTTACCTGGAAAACCTTAAGACCTAAGGTTTTCCAGGTAAGACTCACTCAGGGTGAGACTTAAGACAGGTGCTGTGTGTGTGTGTGTGAGCTGGTTACTAGTGCAAATGTGGAAGCTGGGCTGCAGGGTGGAGACCGCCAATCCCCTAAGAGCAGAGTATCAAGGTGGATCCCTAGAGATCAGCTAATGAGTGGGGCAGCCACATCACAGAGTGCTTGACTGATGCCTGGGTGAGGAGTTTGAGCTTGACTTGCATGATGGAGGACCAGTAAGGTTTATCTGGCTTCTAGGTGTAGGTTGGAGTAAAGCAGCAACAAAGAATCAAACTGGAAAGCCAGGGCAGTAGTCAGACTCAGGGTCTGAGTTTGAGATGATGGAAGGAGACAGGCAGGCAGCAACGCAAAGGTCTAATCTGGCTGCACTTTAGAATGGCCTGGGAAGAGCAATTAAAGCTGGTTCCTCAAGGTGCCCCTAATGAGCACCCAGACTCAAGAAGCCCTGGTCTAAATCCCAGGGGTATCTGCCCCATTGTGACCCAAAGGGTGGTCCCCAGACCAGCAGGAAGGCAGCATGAGCATCAGTTGTGGGCTGGTTAGAAACATAGCATCTCATCCTCACCCAGACCTGCACTTTCATTGAGCCAGAGGTCCAGGTGATTTACATGCACATGGATGTTTGAAAAGCCCTGGCCTAGAACATTCTGATCCCTCTAGTTAATTAAGGAGCAACTCATGGCCCCCACAGGACCCTTCTTCTCTGATAATGACCACACACTAAATGCTGACCAGTCCCCCAGTGGTGTGAGATGGTTTCTCATGCATTTATCCAGCAAACATTTATTTTTATACTTTTGTTTTGAAATAATCTGACTTACAGAAAAGTTGCAAGAAGAGTACAAAGAATGTCCATGTACATTTTATCTATTTTTCCCCAATATTAACATTTTACCAATTAATATTATCATTCAATCTCATTCTCTTTCTCTGTATCTGTTCTCTACACTTACAGTTCTCTACATTTACTTCTCTACACTTCAGTGTTTATTTCCTAAAAACTAAGGAATCCTCGTACGTAACCACAATACAGTAATCAAAACCAGGAAATTAACATTGGTATAATACTGTTACTGTCTAATCTGCAGAGCTTAATCATTTTTCCAATTATCCCATCAATGACCTTTGTAGCAAAAGAAACCAATTGTTTTCTGGTCCAGAATCCGATCCAGCCACATAGAGCATTTAGTGGTTATGTCTCTTTGGTCTCCTTTAATCTGAACAAATCCTCAATCTGCCTTTGTCTTTCATGACCTTACCATTCTTGGAGAGCCTTGGCCGCTTCTTTCATAGAACATGAATCTACATTTGGGTGACTGACACCTTCTCATGATCAGAGTCAGGTTATGTGTTTTTGGCAGGGACACCCAGAAGGGCCGTGCCCATCCCACTGCATGCTGTCAGGAGGCACGGGGTGCCTCTTTATTCCATTACGGGTGATTTCACTTGAATCAATTGGTCAAAGTGGTGTCTGCCAGGTTTCTCCACTGTAAACCATTTTTTCCTGTGTAATTAATGTCTTTTGGGTTGATACTATGAGAAACGCAGTATATATTGTGTGTACAATATGTAAATAGCTTGTTTCTCATCAGACTGGCACCCACTAGATCCATGGATGACCCTTGCCTGCAACGCTGATTTTCAGCTTCACCCTCCACGTTTATTAGCTGGCACTCTAGGGAAAAGCTTTCCCTTCCTGTTCCTTTCTTTATTATTTATTCATATCATTGTAGACTCACAGACTCTTATTTTATTCCATCAGTTGTACTCTGTTACTGCTATTGTTTATTTTGATGCTCAAATTGTTTTAGATTTAGCCTCAGGAACCTCTTCAAACTGGCTCCTGTCTTCTTGGGACATGTCCTCATCATAATCTGTGCTCTTTCTTATTTTCTGTCACAAGATGTTCCAGGTTCATCTTGTATCTTCCTTGCACCCGCGCTGGTTCTCTTTGATAGAGTCTGGTATGTAGAAACCAGGATCCGGGTGTTAGGTGTGCTCATTTGCTCCTGGGGTGTCAGGGCTCCTAGGTCCTCTTGGTGGTCAGAGCGCTAAGACAAAAACATATACCACATCTTTATATATTTCTATATCACCCTCTATAATGAAATTTGGAGTTTGTACTGATTCCTCCAGTTCCAATCCACCATCACAGGATTTATTCTAACCTTCCCCTCTTCCATATTTGTAACTTCTCTCCCCAACAGTGAGAAACCTGGCTCCAGGTTACTTATTTGTTCAATTCTAAAATACCCAGAAAGTAGTTTCCGAATTGCTAACCCATACAATCATGAAAAACATAACCCAGTTATTAATCGCCTACTCAGCGCTAGGTGTGGGTGGTCCTTGGCAGCACGTGAGATAGATTATGACATTAGACTGCAGTCATCTAAAGAAGAGTGAAGGCTCACAGGTGTGCAAGGCTCTCGGCGTCAGTCTGCAGGTATTACTTTATCTTGAGGACAAAATGTTCCCGTCAGGAGGCCAGCTGGAGTCAGAGACCAAAGGCCACAAGTGATCCAGTGGCAATGCTGAGGGAGTGGCCAATCTCCAGGCCCCAGAGAGGTGACCTGGCCTGCCCACCTGGTCCTCAGCCACTGAGAGCACACTGAGGCAGCCGTCTAGCTGACGCCATCACACATTCCAGTCCCATCAGTCACTGGCCTATCTAGTTGGCAAGCAACCCAGGGTAATAAATGCAGCTTCCCTGGCTATGTGGCAGGGAAGGCAAATTCTGGTCAGGCTAATCTTACCATCAACTCTACCCAGCTGTTCCGTTCCTCATTGTGGGTTCATAAACTAGTTCTTAAGTACTGACTGCTCAGGCATTGTAGGCCAGTCTTCCCTAAGCCTGGATTGGGGCAAATTCTTTAAGGCTCATGTTGCCTGTTGGGCTTGCTTGGGGCCAACTTTGTCCTGCTTTGCCTCTCTGAGCTCATATTAGAGCATCTTCCTGCTTAGGAAGTGTGTGAGGTGGGTCCTGACCTCTAGGGATTTACAGCCTGAAGAGGGAGACAGCCAGGCCTGGTGCTGTGTCCCCTCCCATCTGTGCAGGGACACAGGGAGGATCACATGGAGGGTCACATGGAGGGAGTCAAAAAAGGGCTCCATGGAGGAGATCTTTACCTGAGTCTTGAAAGACAAGTGGCCATTTCCTAAGAAGACATGGGAGAGAGGGAGGAAGTTAGGAAAGGATGGAAGGACCAGTGGGTTGGGTCAGGCTTGGGGAGTAACTTGGGATGTGGGGAGAGGGCCAAGTGTAGAGGGTCCTGAATGACCTTTGAGAATACTCCAGAAGGCCAGGGATAGCCAATGCTGCATTTTTTCAGCTCTAAGATGCACACAATTAAAAAGTGCATTATAAATTTAATAATATTTATGGAGGGAAAAAAAAAACCCTATAACATAAATATATACACCAATGGTACATGGTAATTTAAGCAGCAGTAATATATGTGTGGGCATGGTAGTGGTGGATGTGGGTTCTAAAATGGAGAAAACACTTGACTTCAGCTCAGGTTCCAAGTCAGATCCATGCAGCTGCCTGGTGGGTGGTGCTGTAAAGGATTCTGGGACTGTGTTCAGACACAGCCAGAAAGATGCCACGATTGATTTGTGATGTCTGCCCTGGGAGCGAGCGCAGAGAATGTGCCCCTGCTTCCTGTGCTGTGGGTAATCATGGCTCTGTTCCTACACAGTGCAGGTGCCATGGAAGGGTTGTAGTCAGGGAAGTGACAAGTTGATATCTGCATTTGTAATGCCTCTGAGCCTCAGTTCAAAATCTCAATGAGGTATAAGGAATGTCATTTTAAAATGATTTTCCAAAATTAAAACTAATTATGTCCAACTCTGAGTCCCTATTCAGCCAGCCTTTTGAGACAGTGACTCTCAGTCTTTCTGGGGTTGCTCCCTGCTGTGGATTGGGGAAAGGTCCAGAATCTTAAGCAGCACTGAAGCACAGGGCAGGGTGGGGGTTGAGAGGCACAGATTCCCAGGCACACAGAAGCATGGAGAGGCCGCACCTCTGTCCACATGGTGCCTTAGGCCATGTGGCTGCACTGCTTCTGGGGGAGAGCATTGGAAGCCTGGATCTCAGGTCCTGCCTTCCTAGGGACACCAGGCAGCCCCCGCCCCCACCGGTGATGTTCTACCACTTCCTCGGGCTGAGGCTGCTAGGTGGTGTGTGGTGCCTGTTCTCTCCAGAGCTCATCACCATTCAGCCCAATCTGTCCTCCTCACCTCCTCTTACACACCCAAAGGCCACCCTCCCCATCCAGGGCCTTCAGACAGATTCTTATCCTTGGGTTTAGGGAGGGACAAAAGATGGGAAGAAAAGTATTATACCTTCTAGGCCCAGTGTCCCTTCCAGGGACTTAAGAGAGCCCTAAGAGGCCAGGCTACTTACCGAGATGGAGGAATTGGGAGCAAAAGCACACATTAGCGTTGTCATGTCCCACAGCCTGGGGATGGGCACCAGGAATAAGACTGGGTGGAGGGAGTTAGTCTGGTGAGGATTCTGTGCTGGCCCAGGGGCAGCTGAAGAGGCTCCATGAGGAAGGGGGACCAATTCTTGAGGTAACAGGAGGAGGAACCAACAGGACCTGGGGACATCAGTTATGGGATGTGAGAAAGGGACAAGTCTAAGGCAGTGGTTCTCACTGGGGACTGTTTTGCCCCCAGAGCACTTCAGCAATGTCTGGGGACTTTTTTTTTTTTTTTTTGGTCACAACTTGGTGGAGCAGTGCTATTAGCATCTGGTGGGTAAAGGCCAGGGATGCTGCTGATCCTTCCACCAATGCCTAAGGTGCCGCCCCCAACACAGAATTCTCCAGTCCCAAATGTCAGCAGTGCACAGGCTGAGGAACTGGCCTGAGCTGACACACAGGTGCTGATTTGACAGTTTCTTTCTAAGTCTCACAAAACTCTTGCAATGTCCGTTTTGTACCCATTTAACAGATGAGGGAACTGAAACCAGGGGAGGGTAGTCTGCCCAACGGTCAGTTGCTCAAATGGTCAAGACTGAGCCGAGGTTGGAGTTTAAGCCAACCTGACTTAGAGTGTTCGATTTAGTCTGCTGGAGCAGTCTAGACAAAGATTTGATCAAAATGAATTTAGGTTGTTTTCATCTATTGCAAATAGAGCAAGGCAAGACAAAGTGGGTGGAAAAGCATTTAAAGGGCTGAAGTATCTAACAAATAGGTTTTGTTTAACTAAACAGTGTGTAAGGTATTTATAAAATTCACGAACATGGAAATATTCACTGTTATTTGATCAGTTTATGAAAATAAAAAGTTTATAGAAATCATCCACCAAGTAGAGGAGAAATAATTTTTAAGGAGAAAAAACCCCTAAAACCTCCATAGAATTCCAGATACTTTTCTTTGATTGTTACTTATTGTTACTTTATTAATTTTTCATTATTTAAATTCTCTTTAGTGGTTTTTTTTTTGTTTTGTTTTGTTTTGTTCTTTTTTCTTTGAAAGCAGTAAGTGTTCATTATGGGAAAACCAGAAAATGAGGTCAGTCCAATTATATATACAAATAAACTTCATGAAGAACCATGCACCCACTCATGCTCCTTAGGTTAAGCATGGCATATTTTTCTAGACCTTTCTCTTTATTCATATGCATGTGTTTCCTTCTTTCTTTCTCTTTCACTTTCTCATTCTCATTTTTTCTTTATTCCCTCTTAGCAAAAGTAGGCTATGAAGTGCTTTCTGTTTTGTGAACCCCCCACATTTGGTACTTGATTAAAACAATTCCCTATTTTTGGACATGCAGCTCGTTTCCACCACTTTGCTGTTAGAAACCTCACAGTAGACCAACGAAAGGGAAGGACTGCATCCGCGTGCAACACATGCAGATCTCATGGCCATGTGGAGGGAGAGAAGCCGGACACAGACATCCCATTTATAGACTAAAGCGAATAGACAGAACTAAACCACAGTGCATAGAAGGCAAGGCTCAGGAGGCCAAAATTATAAAGACAAGAAAAGGTGTGATTGTGGCAGAAGCAGGGCAGCTGAGATGCTGAGTCAGGAAGGGCATTTGGGGACATCTGGGGGTCAGCAGCTTCTTCATTCTTGACTGAGTCATGTTTGCTTGGCGTTTATAATAAGTCACTAAGCAGCACATTTATGTTCTCTGCACTTTTATCTATGTGCATGACATTTCACAATACATTTTAAGAAATGAACAGAATTCAAATAGTTGGCTGAAATATTGACTGGGAACTTAAAGCAGAGGGTAAAACAAATTTAAGCAAACTATTTAAAAAAGGCACAAAAGGATGCATTCCAGCTCCGTGCTGCATCAAAACCCCAATTTAAAAAAATAATGTGGAGTATACTTTTAGATGAAATAGTCTAGAATTGTTTTTCCCCCAACCTGTTCTCAACCAGATTGTTTTTATCAGGTTGCTTTTGTTTTTGGCCAAATCATCTGGATTATGCTAAAGCCTAGGCATTTTCTGGGGCCCTCATGGTGGTGCTTCCCCACAGCCCTGATGGTGATAAAGTCCTTAGTTTGCAGTGAAAGCCTCTTTTAGTTTGGTGCATGTGACATTGGAGATACTGTTCTGCCCTAGCTCTAAGCCTGAAGTGTGTCTGTGCCTCTCACACACCCATCCACAGAAGTGTATCGCTGAGCCCGCACTCTGTGCCAGGTGCTGTTGTAGGTGCTAGGACAGCCATAGTGTCGAGTTCAGCTTCTGCCCTGGCAGAGCCCCATTTTTATGTTAAACAGACAGAATTATAATATGTCATGTGGTGATAAGAAATGAATCAGGGCAAGGGGGCTAGAAAGTGATGAGGGATGTGCAGTGTTATACAAAGGGACTTGTGGGCACCTCATGGACAAGGTGACATTTGCACAGACACCTGAGCAAAGCACGGGAACAGGCCATAAAGGTGTCAGGGGAAGGCATTCCAGGTGGAAGGAGTAGCAAGTGCAAAGGCCTTGGGTGTTCTGGGAACAGCCCACAGGCCGGGGCAGGCCGGTGGCGGTGGGTGTGAGGGGGGAGGGTGATAGGACACTGAGTCAGAGATGGTAGGGCCCAATCAGGTGGAGACTTGCCACTGAAGAGACTCAGATGTGCTGTTGAGCAGGATGGAGCTCCACAGGAGGGTTTTGTGTCATGGGAGGCTTCCATCTGATGTTTGCTTTAAAAGGATCTTGTGGGGCTTGGGAGAGGCTGGAGGTGGGGTGGAGGAACAGCCAGGGAAAGCCCGGAGACCAGCTTGGGCTTTGCTGAGGCCCAGGGCTGCCCTGAGCTCATCTGGTGGCCCCTCTTTCACTCTGGGCTGCTCTCTGGCCTATTCAAGTGACACAGAAGGGCTCCCCTCTGCAGTGGTCCCTTCACTGTGGAGACTCAGCATTGAGCCCATTCTCTTTGACATGCTGGCTGTAAACAGGGCTTCCCTCAATCCATTCATGGCCAAGTTCAGGAGGCTGTTCTTATCTCTGTCCAAGATGCCCCCTCACTGCAGCCCACTGATCACATTTTGGGGTCCTGATTCTGTCAGGCTATTCAGGTACCATCTCGCTACCTTGGGGTCACCCTAGATTCGGAGTATGTGTCATCCACACCTGGCTCCAAATTATTGTATTCGTGTTGTTGGGGACAGTGTTCCATTCATGATACTGGACACCTTCTTGCAGGTTGACCTGCATCCAGTAATTTAATTTTGGTGAGGCCATGAGTAATTTGTTAATAAAATGCTGAAATTTGCAAGTCATTTTCTTTTTTAAAGTGAGCAACAGCAGATTCCAAGCTTGTTGTGTAAAACGTTATTTTCATTCATTTGCAACCCAGTGCACTTTCTTGAGTTGGGGAGACAGGGTGGTGTTCCTTCCCCTTCTGACAGGTGACTCAGGCCTAGGTCAATTCTGCCACTGTCTCCTGCCTCCTCCACTGTCTCTCTGTGGAAAACCCCAGAGAGCCTTGGTTCTTGGAGACAGTGGAGTCAGAATTACCTTCAGCTCTGAGGCAGCTCCCTTTTATTCTTTGGCAAGTTTGTTTCCAGTACTTAAAAAACCCCCACAACCCTACACTTACCTTTCCTCTCCACACTCTCAGCTCCAATACACTCAGTCTTGCTTAGTCAACCTCTCTTCCCTCTGCTTACAAAAGAATAGACCAGAGTTTTCTTATTATACACAGGCAGCACTCTTATACAACCATGTCTTCCTTGTTCTCTAAAATATGGGTTTGAAATTATTTCCAAAATTACATATATTAAAATAGGAAAAAAAATAAATAAAAAGCCAGGTCAGAGAAAAGGCTAGGGGGAATTTAAGACACAAATATACAAATCATAGGGTTGCATGTAATTATCAAAAGTAAGGTGTGAATTTGGCTCTGAGCTTCCCGGCAGCCAAAGCAAGAAGAGGAAAATGATCCATTTAATGATTCACTGTTTCCCTGAGGAAACACACACCCATTCTTAAGGGAAAGCAGGATTTCTGGACTGAGTTCTGAAAAGTTGTGTTTCCCAACATTAAAGGATCTCAGTGTGATGAAGAGCAAGCAGTGCCCCTCACACCCGCCGCCCCGCCCCCCTTCCTAACCATGGGCCCTATCCTGATGTCTGTTTCCACAGATGCGTCTTCTGGGCCCCATGTTATTCCATGCCCCATGCTGGTCTGCACTTGACTGGCAGCTGCTTTGACCAAAGCTTTTAACTGCAAAGGTGCAGAGATTTGTCACAACCCCAGCAGTTACCCAGAGTTTATACTAGAAGTATGGTGTCTTCATTGATTGTCTGGCTAGAGCTCTAGCGACTACTGTTTCCTTTTTGTTGGAAAGATACATGGAAATTTTAGGACCTCGGGCATCTCCCACAGTTCTGATGAAATTTTGAAAAATGTAGGCATTTAAGCAAGGGCCTCTCTCTGAGCCACCCAGGCATTGCCTGGTTCCTCTTTGAGAGTCTCTGAGCTACTCTGCAGGGCTGGAGGGGTTTTAGGGTCTGACTTTCTGAACAGCACCTAGATGAGGTACCACCTGAAAAATGCCCCCTTCCCCAACGTTGGCCACATTCTGTCCCTGAGTCGCTCTCTTCTCTGCTCCCCCTTTCAGCTTAACCACTTCCTGCTCACTGTTTGTTGTCTAAATAGCACAGTCAGAATGATGTGTTTGAACACTCCCCTACCATCTAATGTCATTTTCCCTGGGCTGATGACTTAGCTGAGTGTCAGAATTTGGTCTTATAGTGCTCCAACCTTTCTCCCCCTCAGTAAAATCATCATCATCACTCGTAAGTGCTCAATGCTTCCTTCCTGAACAACAGGCACTGGGCTGGGCTGTTTTTAATCCCTTATCTCAATCCTCCCAAAGTCCTGGGAAATAAGTACAGTTAGTTAGCTCTCTCTACGCACAGGTTTTACATCTGTGAATTTAATCAACCAATATAAAAATATTCTTACACCCCCCCCCCAAAGGTCTAAAAAGCAAAACTTGAATTTGCCACATGCTGAGCCCTACAGTGAATCCCTGTGGATGCAGTGATGTTTGGGCACCCCCTGTGCTAGCCAGCGTGCCAGTGTAGGTTATGTGCACATACTGTGCCATTTCATATAAGGGACTTGAACATCCTTGGATTTGGGTATCTCAGGGGGAGAGTTCCCTGGAACCAATTCCCTTTGGATCCTGAGGGATGACTGTACTATCCTCACTTTGTAGACAGGTCACCCAGAGTATAAAGGGTGGAGTTGGCATTGGTCTTGGATCCATCTGACTAGAGAGTCTGTGTGATTGACCATCACCCATAACCCCCTTCCCATATAACTAAAGGGCATGGCTACCACGGCACCCCCTCCCCTCAGAGTCCTTCATTCCACTCAGCTAGCTCACTTAATCTTCATTGGTCATAATTAGCTCCAGTGCTTTATGATACCAGCATCTTCCTTTGGGGGGATGGGAATACCAGCAAGGCAAGGCAAGGGCTTATCAGACATTCTGTTTTTAACCAAATGAACTTTCTTAGCAGATGGCTGTTGGGTCTCCTATCCCCACTGGCCACTCTGCTGGGTTGGGGACAGCCCCAGGTTGTTACCCAGCCTGGCCATCTGGGTGGCCAACATGATTGGTAGGCTGGTGTGTTTCTCCCTTTCCTGTCTCCCACAGGCCCTCCTAGGGGCATAGATTCCTTGAAGGTAGATCTATTCTGACCCAGAGATTTCTATCTTGACTCTCATTACAAACCTCTGCTCCCAGGTGTGGCCAAGAGCATCCTGTAAAAGTCTCCTCCCTCTTCTTCCAGGGCCTCAGTGAACCCCTTCAGTCCCTAGTCCCCCAGCTGCATCTTGTCCTTGGGGCTAAACCTTTGCTTCTGTGCTAGCTCTTGCCTCAGTTGCCCCACTGAGTCCTGAGTCTGCCTTCATGCACACCGAGGAAAGTTCCCAGAAGCTCCATCCTGGCAGAGTCTGCTGTCTATCTGCTGAAAGGAGGTCAGGCACTGTCTCCCACCATGCAGCATTTTTCCCCTCTGGGCAATGTGTTTGCCTCTAGTCAGTAGTCAGCAGCCCCATCTGCCTTGACTGCTCTCCTCCAGGAGGCTTCAAGAATTCCGTGTAAGACAGAGTACGTGGAGATCTTGACACCCAATTAGTGCCAAGCCCCGAACAATGCTTCCTATGGAGCCCAGCCTGTGGGGCCCTTGGTCATTGGGAGCCAAATGTCCCTACTTGAGGGGAAGGCCCACAAAAGCAATGGGAATAAGAAGCTGCTATTCCAGAGACTCTTGGCAGAGAGACTTGGTGTGTCCCTCCTCATCTAGGTCACATTTAGGGGACTCCAAGGCCTAGGTGGAAGTTGTGCTTAGTAAATACTGGTTGATAAGTCAAGTGATGTCACAGGGTCCACAGCCCAAAAGATGTGGTGTAGAAAGAGTGTCTTCAATCCTTGAACAGGATGTCCTCCTCCAGGAGCATGCTGAGTGATTGCTATAAGACCCCCAGGAGGTTCGAGTCCGGGTTACCCCTCACAATAGACAGGGAAGTTAAGATAGAGGGAAGCGTGGTGACTTAGCAATGACAATCTGCAGTTGTCTCATGCATTCCCAATTTCTGCCCCATTAACTGAAACTTAAGGCACCTCTACAGAAAATGAATCATTGCATTCAAAGGCTTTAAAAAGAAAGTTGCTCTATATGGAATATTAATTACAGTTGGACACAGGTCTTGCAAAAATGGAGGAAAAGGAGTGAGGCTCTGGAGTCAGCTTGCTTGCTCTGTGGACTTTGAGTAAAATGCTTCCCCTCTCTCTGCCTGCCTCATCATCTGTGGCCTGGGGGTCATGATGGCACTCCTCTCCCCTCAGGGCTGATGTCAAGGAGGCAATGAGCAGAGCACTCAGTGCCTAGTGAGTGCTCAGTACATGTGAATTGACCATTATTGTAACACTGACACATATACCACAATGAAGGACACTTCATCAGGAAACCAAGTCAGGAAAACTTGGAACAAGATTTGTCAACTTGTGGGGAGACTATCTTTCTGTGAGAGCTGGCGTCTTAATTATCTGTGGTTCAAAGCTGCCTCTACTCAGTCCTAGTAAACGGGGATCCTGACACCGTGGTAGAACAGAACTTTCTTTGATGTTGCTGACAATTCACTCTTTGGTGGGTTCTGTTTGGAGCCTGTTCAGAAGTGGGTCCTAGAATCACATCCTAGACAGGCCAGCACATGGCCTCTGCTTTTTGGAGAAAATGGAAGAGCTAGGCCATTTCCCCAAGTAGAAGTACCAGAAAGATCCTTTTTTACGAGACCCACAGGCTGCATGCCACATAGGTAACTTTAAGGTGCCATAAAATCTTTTAAAAAACTTTAGCAGTTAAAATAAGTTGTTGCTGGTCAAGAAGGAGAAAGCCACCTTTTTTTCTTCCTCTCAACTCCAAGCAAGTGCTCTCTTGGGGGAACAGGAGAAGTCAGGTCAGGGTGGTGTGCTCAGCTCAGCAAACTTTGCCAGGCTGAGGACAGGAGCTCCAATGAGCTCCAGCATCAGTCAGTTTACACTGGAAAGACAGCTCCAGAGGGCAGAGTTTTATGCTTGGTTCATTGGTTTGTCTTCAGTTGTATGACCAAGCCTGGTATAGAGCAGGTGTTCAACCCCTGCTGTTAAATGAATTAATAAATTTAAAATAACTCAAGGGGTCAATATGTAAAAGAACCTGAACTGGGTGCCTTTCCTTCTCTTGTTGAATTGTGCAGTACATGAGGTCTTTCACAGTATGGTGTCCTCTCCACACAGGTCCCACTCCCCACTACATGCTCCCAGCCTACAGGCCACACCCAAACCCCAAGGAGCTATTCCCTTCCCCAAACACCTGCCTCATTGTACTGAATGTCTTCTTTGCAAGTCTCCTCTCCGAGCAAATACCCACTCTTTCTCCGGGGCCCAACTCAAATGCCACCACCTATGTGATTTCTCATAGCATGTCCCTGTACAACTTTATTCTGCAACTAACTATATTGGTATCATCTTTCCCATTAAACCACGGGCTGCTGGAAAGAAAAGGAAGTCCTGTTTGTCTTGCAGCCCCAGCATGCTGCCTTCATAGGAGGGGTCACAATGAAGGAGCCAAGAGTGAGTGCAAGAGCAGGGGACACTGATGGGAAGTGGAGTGGCCTGTACTGTTACTAGTTCTGATCAACAAATAGGCTCAACCAAAGCCACACAACTGAAATTTTTAATCACAGGATCCAAGGGCTAAAAACTTTTGGCTGGTGAATTTTTCCATGAAATTGAAAGAAAAAAGGAATCTGATTAATTCAGTTTTGTAAGTAAAAAGCATGAGAAGTTAAACTGGGGTACAAAACATCAGGAGGACCAAGATTTCTTTAATAATGAAATAATTTATTTGTTAACAGTTGAACAATACAGAGGTTTACATATACACAGCAAAGATTCTCAAACACATAGTCGTTCTAAAAATGCATGTGCTAACTGTAGTAAAAAGCACCATTCTCTATGTCTTGACACAGGATTTACATTGGCGTATTTACATAAAGAAACATCTGGAAAACAGAACTGCATACTCTCATCTTCTGCCCCCTGTTTAGGCTGTGTATACCACTAGGAAGATGGCCCCCAACGTTGGTGGTTAACAGCAACATTCCCAGAGCAACCAATTCTAGAGACAAGGGGTAAAGGCAAGTTTGGTTCTCAGGTAAAATGAAGAACACCCCCTTCAACCCCCACCCCCCTAGAGAGAATAGGAAGTCAAAATAAAAAATCTGGATAAATGTTAGAATTGGGTGTCTTACTGATTTTCATTGTATGATTTTTGAGAGGAGACAAAGATACTCGGTTTCTTCAGCCATTCAATAGCTGACTGGTAGTGACAGGCAATTATTTCTTCTTTCAGGAGAATGTAAGAGGATCACCCATGTACTATTAATAAAAAAAATGATAAATCACATATTACACCCCTTCCCCCAACTCCCAGGTATCTTCAAAAACAAAGAGATCTATCATGTAGAATAAATACCACCTCGTCTAAAAGGGCCTTTGGGTTGTCTTCTCTCAGAAAAGATTTTGAAAATCATGAATAGCCAGCTACCTAAACATACTGCATCTAAGAGTTAGACATAGAAAAATAATCTGTAGATCACCATGCAGGAAATTGCCTTGCAGCCTTTGACTTCCTGGTGCTCGACACACAGGGCAGGTGAAGGAGAAGACAAAGAAACTTGGTGAAACAAGTGAAGATCAAGATTTGGGGGAATAAATAGATTATAAAGCACAATGAAAGTGATACTCTTGCCAATACAGGATGGTATAAAAACCTAAATAATAGTATGTATGTATATACTTTGCAAAAATAAGTTTTCTCTCTAAAGGACGAAGAAAGGCAAGAAGAAGAAAAAAGTCCAAAATCCATTAGCAAGCCCCAAGATGTTGCTAGACAGTCATTTTGAATCCTACCCAGTTGATACTTTGTTTTCCCCATACCCTAAGATTTGCTCTTGGCCACTTCAGAGATGAAGCAGAGAGGCCCGTTAGGAGCCTAGGTAAGGTCCTTTTGTTTCTTTTGAAAAAAGTAGAGGTTCAAGGAAAATGCCCATCTTAAAAAACCCAAAACCACTCAAATGGCCAATTGCAGGGTCTGGGCCTACTTAGTGCTCAATTCTGAATGGACACTGAAATTATTTTAGTCTTGGGTTGACAGGGAGAAGAATCTAGGTCCTGCTAAAAAAAAAATGTGATGCTCTTTGAATCACTACCTAGCATTAGGTCTGTGACTAGAGAAAGGTGCCAGCAGTTGCTATTGGCACCTTGAAAAATTCAAACTCTCTGCTTAGCAATAAAAAACTCAAACAAAAATGCCCCGGTTGCTCGGCCCACCATTCTAAGTCATCAGGCATGGACAGTTATGTTTTCTGGGATGTTAACAGAAGCACACATATATATATTTTCTCACTGCATAAAAGTAAACTGGACTACATACACTTATTTTCCCATTTGCATTGCAATGGTATCAGTAAGAATGTAGTTTAGATTTCTTTTAGTTTAAAATCAATTTTCACATAAAAATATGCACATGCCTATATTTATACACACCTCTATTACATACAATTGTCAAAATCTTAAAGGCTGGGGTTTATATCTTTGCCCATCCCCTCCCCCCAACAACCCTAATAAAAGGTTTTTCATTTTGCTGGAAAAAACCCCAAAACAACCAAAAAGACTGTATAGCTCTTAGCAGTCAAGCTGGTGGATCAGTGAATGGGAGGACAGATTGGTGAATCAAGGCTGTCCATCAGCCATGGAAGGAAGGGGATTAGCTGCCTTGGGCTGAGTTTGCTGGTCCTGAAGGCTACAGTTTTGGTCAGAGAGTGGCCCATCTAGCATGCTGATTCAGTCTACCCCGAGTTTTGAAAGTAATGTCTAACCCTAGTGTCAGTCTATCACAAGTGCATTAAAAATATAGCGACCTATCAAGTTCCACATTGCTAAGCAGTCAAATTGAAAAGGACCAGACAAACAGTGCAAAGGTCAAATAATTACTGTTTTATATTGGGACAGTACATTTCATATTTCAACCAAAAGACAAAAATGCAGTTTAACTCAAAGGCACAACAATTAAAACACAGAAAATAATGGCATATCTCAGATGCCTTATTTCTAAATTAAACAAGTACACACATTTTTTCCCTTCCCTCCCCCAATGCAAGCCCACAAGCTTTCCCCGAAGTCTTGAGTTTTTGATGCCATCCAGCATCATTATTGTGGACTTGTGAGGCGCTTGAATTGTAGCAATTAAACAAAATGCTTGAGAGGTCTGGCGAATGGCATTCGAAAGGGACCTCAAAGTGCAGATACATCTTTTTCAAACATACTACAGGCTGAGCTGGTTCTTTGAACACTATCACTCTGCTTAAATTCAGGAAGCAGGCTTTAAAAATGCAAAGGCATACAAGTTGTATTTCAGTGCAAATCTTCAGCTGGTAATTGGAAAAGGTTCCAATAATGAAAAAAAAAATCCTTCGTGTCTCTTGCCCCTCCCTCACCCCACCCCACCCAAAGCCCAAATGAAGGAAAAACCAGAACAGAAGCAGAAGAGTTACACATGACTTTGGGATCATTTAGCAATCCCCTACTTCCAATTTAAATTTTTTAAATATATTGAATTATTAAAAACACAAAAGTAGTCTTGCTTTGTTTACATTGGTCTTCACATCTAGAATGAGCTTCTGTATAGAGTGTGTTTGAACATTTAGTTGTGTGGAAGGTGGAGGTGATGGAGGAGGTGTGAGGCTGTGGCATGCTAGAGACCGCAGGCCAGCGGGGACACAGGGTGGCCGCCCGCTACTGGTTCAGCCCTTGAGCCCTTAGGTTGCAGTGCGTCTGTGGATTTTAGGAATGTTCTCATCACTTTGTGACATACACTCTGTTTCAGCATCACAGATTTTACAAATGGTTTAAATTCAATGAAAAAGATTAGCCAGAGGCTGAAAACATCAAGACCTCAAAAATATGAATGCAAAAATAAGGGGAATGAACCAATTTGGTAGATACCTACATACAAAGTTTCTAGAACATCTATAAAAGCACAAAGTCATAAGAATTTATTTTCCATTACATTAGTTTATATAAAATGAATAAATAGTATTTATAGATTTAATGTGTCTTATGTACATATACATGTGCTCTGTTTTAGCTTAAATAAAAATGCTACAAAGTGGGAGACCACTTAAGGGAGAAATCATAACCAAAAAGAAAAATCAGTCTTTTAAACTATCAACCCAAAACCCCCATAAAGAAGTTTCTGGGTGCATCCAAAAATAATGAGAGGAATTCTAGTAACACTGTACCAGCCCCTCCTGTTCACCTGCAACACAGAGTAGAAATGTGGACTTTTCCTTTCACTGATGATGGCTACTAGCTCAACTAGTGCCAAAGCTCAGTTATTGCTGAAAGTTAAATAGGAAAATAGATTAGAGTTGGACCAAATGTCACTTATTTGGGGGAAAAAAGAGGCATAATCACTGTGTTAAGTGGGAAATGGAGATCTCCTTTATCTCTGAGGTAGGAAAAAAAAAAATGTTCCAGAGACAAGTAGCATACAAACTTTGAGAAGAAATGAGCCTTGGAGTAGCAGTACACAGCGTGGTCCCAAAAGCATCGCACAAAAATAGTTTGTACCATTTTGTTTGTGAGAACAAACAATATTGGAACTTTTATAAGCTGTGCAACCCCAAAGCCATGCTCTCCAGGTGTCCATTTTAGAGTGAGAAATACTGCTCCCATCCACACGCGAGTCTGGGGAATGAGCACAGGGGTGTGTGAAGGGTGTTTTCTGGAGGTATTCCTGACTCCTCACTCTGGTGAGGTTCATGGTTAAGTGCTCTTAAATGCCCCTTTCAAAGCTTACTTTGGAGTGCTGAGATCAGGATCTCAACTTTAGAAGCTTGTTTCCTTCAGTTTCCTAAGCACAAGACACATTCGTACATTTCTGCTAGGCAAATAACATAGTAAGCCAGAAAACTTTTAAAAGGTTTGGTAGGCTACACATGGGGACAGTAAACAAGAGGGAGAAACTGCTGAGACGTGAAAGTTGCTTATTCGCTCTAAGAATTTTGGGGTGCTTCAAATTGATTGGAATGTACAGTCTCTCAGAGACGAATTTTATGGAGAAAGAGAAGCTAGTGGATGAAATCAGAAACCCACAATCCTAAGCACTTCCTTGAAAATGTTTACAAAACTGGTTTCGGTAAGGATAGTACACTGAAGTTTACGTGCAAGGGGATTGTGGGCTGGTCCAATACACTACCTAATCAGATCCGACAGGGAGAACCACCTGGGGGCTGCCGAAGTGACCACTCTCTCTTATAGGCTAAGACACGTCTTGCGATTGTCCTGAAGCTTTATTCTCTTGACGCTGGAGCTGGAGTAGCCCTCATCACTGCCGAGGCTCTGCATGCTTCCCCGTTCATCAGAATCACTCACGCTGCTGCTGCTCCAGTCCAACTCGCCTGTGAGATAGTCTGTGCTTTCAACATCCACATCGATTTCTTCTGTGGGAGGACAAAAGACAGAGACTGTGGTGAAGGCACTCTTCAGAAAACTCAGGCTGAAAATCAGAGTGACTCCAGTCAAGCCCTTCTTTGGACACTGGTGTCTAACTGCTAAAAGGAAAGAGGCAGTAGTTACTGAAGGCCACACTACTCAACTTTTCTAAATCACAAGCAGGTTCTTAGCTCCTTCTCTGTTCTGCCCCTGGCAGGTGGGAGAGAAAAAGGGAGAGGGTGGTTGAGGTTGCAGGGAGAGGGCTCACCCCTGTCGGAATCTGAGCGCTCTGAGGAGACTGGGGAGCCGATGCTGTCCATCCGTATCCTCTCAATGCCCAGTTTCTCCAGCTGCCTCTTCAGGTGTCGCTGCTCTCGCTGAAGCTGGTCTATTTGGTGAATGGCTTTTCTGTCACAATCTTCAAGTTTCTGCAAGTCAAAGGGGTAGTTGTTGGAGGCTCACAGGCAGATTTCAAAATTAGCAATGACCCTGCATCTTCCTCTCTAGCAGTGAAATCTGCCAATTTTCTCAGAAGCCATTTAGTGTGTCACTTGTCCAGCTTCTCACAGAGACAGGAAGTTGACTGGCTAGTGAGTGACTCCTGTCTTCACTAACATCTTCAGCATTGACAGTGCTGTAGCTGTGTTGTCATAGGGATTCTAGGGATAAGCTCCGACACTGTAGCATCCTGGTACCCCTCCATTTTGATACTGAAAAGACTGCAAGCAGGAACCCCTAACCTGGTCCCCCTTGTCTGCAGTGACACCCTGAACACCTCATCTCCGAACTAGAGCACTGCATGTGGTGGGAGCTTAAGAAACAGACCTTCCCTTAAATGTGTGTTTATTCAAGTACATGTCCCCATCACAGAAGCACTTTGTGTCATGCCAAATCTCAATTAACTTGTTTGTTAGCAGGAAATAATAGTCCCTTTTGAAGTCCTGATTCCAAATTGTCCAAAATAAGAGCTTAGAAAATACATTTCCATAGACCGCTTGTTTTTACAAATCTGTCTTCTAGCTTCTCATATTCTTCAGATAATTAAGAAGATTGTTTAATTGTGATTGTTTTGCTCTAAAGAGAGAGTCTCCCCCGCCCCCAGAACTGTCATGCATGCAGGCTACTAACCATATTTAAAGTGATATTTATACAATCTTGACTATAAAAACAAGCTACAGAGTGATTCGGGCTGTGGTTCTCAAAAGCCTGAATACAATTCACTCACTCTTTGCTATTTCAGCTATGTGCTAAAGTCACCTCTGTGCCAGACCCTCTGGGAAGTGCTAGGGACACAAGGTGAACACAAAGAACTGGGCCCCTCCCTATGGAGTCTACAGTCTCAGGATGGGAACAACCAAACAGTCATGTAAACCACCATTGGATGCCAGCTGTGACAAGTGCTGAAGAGAGAGAGAGACATCCAATATTGGACCACCTGGCAGAGGAAGAAGGTAACCAGGCCAGGGAAGGTTTCCCTGCACTAGTGATACCTGTGCTGGGATATGAAGGATGATAAGAGGTTAACTGGGGAAAGAAAGGAGGGGAAGCATGTACAAATACCCTGTAGTCAGAGGGCATGGCAAGTGCTAGGGACTGGAGGAAGGGCTGGGGCAGAGAGGGTAATGTAATGGCACAGGAGGCTGCTGCACACAGGTGTGGGCCAGGTCAGGCACAGCAGGGGCAGAGTGTGCCCTGACCACAGCATTGCAAACAGAGTGACATGCAGACTTGAGCTCAGGGAGAACTGTTCTTGGGAAGCATGGGGATAAGCTCAGAGGGAGGCCTTGAGGGGTTTATCACAGCAGATGATGATGGGGTGAAAAGGGAATGAGACAAGGCTGTGAATTATTCCCTTGACTCAGAAGAGAATGAGACAAGGCTGTCTTGGAGACAACTTAAGATATATGGCTAGAAGCAAGAGCTAACAAGGATGACCCTGAGTTTCTGGCTTATATAATCAGATGGCAGTAGGATGGACCACTTAACTTCTGGTGCCTAGGGTAAGAAGTACTCAGATGGGTCTGGACATGCTGAGTTTGGGGTACTTGTGATTCATCCAAGAGATAGGATGGAAGAGCTCAGAGGAGAAGACTGTCCTGCAGATATATATTTGCTGGCCTTGTAACAAACAAACCCATACTAGATAGGTAAAGATAAAAAGATATCTCAAGGACGCACTTACCTTTATGTGCAATTTGGCTTTTGTTAATAAGCTCAATGTAGTATGTCGATTTGATTCAGGCCCAAGTGGCACTAGCCCCTTCAACTTCTCCAGGCACAGGCGAAGATGGGCCCGTCTGTGAAAACAAGATCACAGTAGCATTTGAGAATCTCATGGTGGGCCAGAAGGTACCCCTAAAGAACAAATTCTAAGAGTATGAAGTTGCCCAGGCCCAGTGATGGCAAATGCCCCCGGTGACCCCTTACCAAATATATATCTTTTAAAACCAGACAACTCTAGTGAAAACCAGGGAGAAGCAAAATCCATGGTTTTATACAGTTAAATCTATTTTTAATACATGTGTCAGGATAGGAACAAATATCTATTATTAGGCATGCAATTAGGAGATAACCAGGTTATCTCCAGGTTTCTGGATAATGATGTGACCCATACAGAACATTCAAATTCAGAAAATTGTGACACGCCGGGTGAGAATCCTTTGAAGCCATACTTCTCTTTTCCCAGTTAGGACCACTGAGTCACTATAACCATATCATTGCTATACACATGTAAATGACATGTGTGGGGGAGGTATTCATGACAGCTTTATTTGGAACAGCAAAGCCTGAAATAACCTAAAAGTCTATCAGTAGGGAACTGATTAAATAAATTGTGGCACATCTATACAGTGGAATACTATGCAGCTATAAAAAGAGAATAAGAATGTGCTCTATGTACTATTAGGAAAGAACCTTCAGATATATCAAGTGAAGAAAAGCAAACTGTGCATATAATAACATGGAGGAAAACTTATATGTGTTTTCTTGTATTGGACACAAAGTCTAGAATGATACATAAGAAACCAGGAACAGTAGCTGGGTGGGGAGAAGTCAGCGAATAGTCAGATTGGGACAAGGAAAGGGGGGTAATTTGTTTACTGAATAATGTATTATACTTTTTGGTTTTCCAACCATGTAAACTACTGCTATTCAAAAGTTAAATATATTTTTCAAAAATAATGAGAAAGTACATCCTTGTATTGCTGCACTCACAAGCATGCTGAGCAGTTGGAGATAACCAGGTGTATCTTGTTGAGTGGCGGACTAGAGCCATGGGACAGAGTGTGAGAGGGAGAAAGGCTGTGTGAGACAAAAGCCACGGTCAACACACTAAACAGAGAGCCTTCAGTCACAGACTGACCAGAAGTATAAAAGTTCCTAAATTTTTGGAAATCAACACTTCACTGAAATCTTGTTTTGGGCATTATTCTAAAACCTGTGAGATTCTATGAATGTGAGAAATGGCCAAGATTCAGAGTTTTTTCTTCAGCCCACTACTTCCTTAAAGCCTTCATAGGCCATTCCAGCCCAAAGAAATTCCTTTCTAAGAAAAAAAAAATTTTTTTAATTGGTGAGAGAGAGAGAGATACCAAATTGTTGTTCCACTTATTTATGCATTCATTGGCTGATTCTTGTATGTGTCCTGACTGGGGATCAAACCCACAACCTTGGTGTATTGGAGACGATGCTCCAACCAACTGAGCTAACCAGCCAGGAAGCAATTCCATTTTCTGAGTACTTATTTGTTCATATTATTCATTGGAAAGTTCACTGTTCTGCCTGAATTTTTGGGCATTGTTACTTAAGCACTCATTGCAAAAATTCCTTAGAAAGTTGGGACTGTGGCTTAATCACTGATGTTCTGCCACAGTGCCTCCTCCTCCCACATGCTTATTAATAAATGTTTGCTGAGTGGATTATGCCATCTAGTCAACTAGACTTTAAGCTCCTCGAGGACAGAGTCCATCTCTACTACATCTTTACACCTTCAGCAGTGCTCAGGATCCTGGAGTTTTAGACACATGGCCACTGCCCACACACAACGACCTGAGCAGAGCCCCTAGGAGCCTGGGAGGCTATCCTCAGCTGAACTTGAAGAAAACCTTTAAAATTAGTTTTTCCCTCTTAAAAATTTTACTGTATTAACAAAAGTTGGGAATACAGACCAAAAGAAGAAAATTGCTTCAGAAAGCTCTACAGCAGGTCAATGTGCATGGTACTGACCAAGGAAGTCAACTCACACCTTTCAGATCAAGACTTCAGACGCTGCCCCGCAAGGCAGATATAACAAGTGGTACATTAGACATACTTTGAGCCCCTGCCTCATTTGCTTCTGAGCCTTCTTCCTATGGATCTTGAAGGAGCTGTCCTAGATATTCCAAGGGCCCCCCTATGTCTTGACAAGCTCAAGAAGAACAGCATTCATTCCTGAACTAGGAAGATTTAATGGGACAAATGTCTTACTACAACATAAGACTTCTACTTGCTCTGAAAACCTATCCATGTGTTCTGGTCACAAGCAGAGACTCACATTAGGTGTTTGTTCCTTCCACTACTGCATTGGTCGGGGGGGGGGTGGCAAGGGGTGGGTGGGGAAAAGCAGAACCTATGTGTAAAATGTACTTGCTCATTGTGGATAATAACATTCTTCCAAAAGAGCAGTGAAAATAGACGTTACTCGAAATGCCATTGGAAACTATAATCAGTCACTTATACAGTTATCCAACTTATTCCTTACTACTTAATATAAAGTTTACAGACTAATCGTTGAGTTAGGAAAAAAAGCTCAAAAATTAAAATTTGAACATTTTTAGTCTGCTTGTTATTTACAAAGACTGCATGATTCAGAACAGTGTCATAATTAGTCTTTTTATGATGTGGGTTTATCTACAGATATGAGTATGTAAATTTTTAAGGAAGTTTGTCTACTGATAAAAGTATAATAAAGTCATCTGTCCATGCATCGTCATTTCTAGTTACATAGGGAGCCTAGCCCAGAAAGTATGATTTTCACTACCCAAATGTGGGTTTCTGAGGAACACTCCCAGTTGTGAAACTAGAAATAGGCAATTTGACTAATTTGAGCTGAGGACAATACATGTTTGTTCAGTGTTTTGTGGCCTCGTTTTATGAAAATAGGACCAAAATGCTCTCTGGATTTTGTAGAGATCCAGAGCCAGCTTCTGGCTGTGGCAGTGCCTGCCTTCACCTCTTCCAGCACCTCACTCCTGCAGCCTGATGGCTGCCCTGCCCACCTGCCACCTGCCTGCAGACACAGCCCCAGTTGGTGCCTGGACCACACGTAGGACAGGAACGAGGTATGTGAAGCAAGCTCAGTTCCATCACATTGTAGTGAAATTCAATTCTTGAACCAGATAAAAGAGTAAACAGATTAACAGCTCCCACTGGGGATCCTCAACCCTGAGACACAGACACATACTCATACACTCATTCCACCCTGGGAACTGGGCTCCTTGAGCCAGCCCTGAACACCCATGGAGCTCCCAGATCCAGAGCAAACTGGACAAGCACTTGTCTCAGCTCTTCCTCCTTAGTCCTGACTAGTCTGCCCGGAGCTCTGGTCTTGTAGGAGGGGCCTACTGTCCCATTTTGAACCAGGTCTAACTTCCTTTTGGGGAATAGGCAGGGGTTTTGCCATGCATCCTTCATAGGAAGCCACTAGATATCTCGATCTGACACCTCCTTGGATCTCCTCCCATCATATCTTCTTTAGACAGGCCTCCCTCTGTTGCCAAGAGCTGCCTCCCAACTCCCTCCCCCAGCAGAAAAGTTTTGCCAAATCCTGGCTTCCTCCTGTCCCCGACTGCTTCTTATTGTAGTGATCCAAATGTTTTGTCCCTAGGTCTTGAACTCTGACCAACTTCACCTGCTGACTCTTCAGAAATATTGCTTTAATTATTCTGAATGGGCTGATATACTTTTGGTTTACAGTAGCATGAAAAGACCCATCTTTGATCTGAGTTATCATTAGTAACAAAGTGTGGCCTATATCTAAATTAGATACAAACTATAATTTTTCTTCAGTAAGTTTTTTTAGTATCTAAAATTTTATTTATTTTTAATTATTTTTAATTCTGAATCTGTCAATCTCTATATAACCAAATGTTAGTATAGTGATTAAGAGTAAAGGTGTGGGATCCTTCATCCCGGGTGTGACCTTGAGCGAATTTCTTTACTCCATGTAGCATCCATTTCCTCAGCAGTAGGAGGAGGATGACAGTGCCCACCTGAGAGGGCTGTTGTATTAACTAAGACAAGGTAGGGAAGCCCCTCAGACAGAGTCTGACATGGGGTGCTCCATATATAGTAGTAGTTATTCTTTCAATCCTAGCTTCCTGTGTAGAAGGATAATTACTGGGGGCAAATACAGATCATCATAGCACTATAATATTCCCTTTAAAATTGGTAGGGAACTCCAAGTGTCTCACTAGGTAAATAGAGGCTATCTGGTAAAATCCAGTCACTAAGCTCTTCCTTAAAGTTTCCTTAAAGCTAATAGACATCTTTTGTCATTAAAAGATTTCATGGAAATTCTAACCCATTTTCTGTGGAAACAAATAGCTTATGTTAAAGATCCTTTTTTCTTTTTACATTGAAAAGTTAACAAGGAGTTTGTAAAGCTATTGCATGCAAAAGGAAAGACTCCTTCGTGGGCACCCACATCATGTAGAGGCGGGGGAAGGAGGGACATCGACACTGGGCAGGAAGCATCCAAAATGCCCTGGGCCTCCCTCTTATATCTCTACTGTGATGGCCAAAAGAAACAAAAATAGGGGCAAATAGTCTTGATCTTGGAAATCCAAGCACATCTCCAGATGTATATCCATATCCAGAGACCCTAAAATATCTCATGTACAATAGCAAGAAGATAGGATAGTATATTTAAGAACAACCTTAAAACATTTTGGGAAGGATCCCTGGGAAGAACACTACAAAACTTTGCTGAGACACATAGGAAATTTGAATAAATGGAAAAAAAACCACATTCCTAGATATGAATTCTCAAAGTAAAAATGTCAATCTTACGAAGTCTGTACAAATTTAATGTAACTCCAAAAAAATGCCAACAGTACTCTTTTTAATACTGGGAAATTAGTATAAACTTCATGTACAAGAAGAAATTTATGAGTGACTACTAAAATTTTTGAGAAAGAAGAATGAGGAGGAATGTGCTATACTAGATATTAAATTATATTACAAAGCTTCAATAATTAAAAACACTGTATAATAATATAGGACTAGACAGACAAATCAAGTGAACAGAATAAAAAATTACCAGGAAGAAACCTAGGAATAGACATGAATCTAGCATATAATGGAGATAATAACTGCAAATCCTTGGGGAAAGAATGGATTAGTCAGAAAATGGCAAGGGAGTGGGGAGATTAATATCAAAATAAACTATATACATTAAAGATTTAAATATAAAATGTATTTTGATGCCACACAATTGTGTTGTTAGTTTTCCTTACCTCTTGTCAGCCATGAATCATAAAACTAAACAAGTAAAGGAAATCATTATTAAAGCGGCTCTGGGCTGTTTGAGGTGTACCTCCTAGCAGAGCTCTGGCAGTGACAGAGACACCTGGGCTAATGAGCGTGCTCTTAGACAATCCTCAATGCTGATCTTTTTATTCTGTCTCCATACTCAAGCTTCCTTGATTCTACCCATGTCTCTCTCTCAGACCAGCAGATCTGGTAAGCTGGGGAACAGGTGCAACAACAAGAGTAAGTCTATAGGTAGATTGTGCTATATCTGCAGGTAGGCTCCTGAACTTACTGTGTTAAACCTAAAGTTCTTCCTGACGTGGATATAGTCAAGACTGAGAATGATATCGAATCAAGTGTATGCATGTGTGTGTGTCTGTGTTGTGAGGGATGTATTATTATCAGAGATTAGTCTTCTTCACTGAAGCTCTACATGAGTTCTCTCCCTCAGATTTTCATCGTAAAGTGAAAAAAGATATAAAAAGAATTATAAGGTCAGGGTGGAGCAAACAGGATGGAAACCTGTGAGTGAAGAGGGTATATAATTATTAGGTTCACAGGTGGAAATCTTGAAACATACACTGGACTCTTTCATTCATTTACTCCACCAGCATTTCTCAAAGGATTACTATCCGCTGCAACCTTCCTAGGTGCAGGTGATACAATGTTGAGTAAGAAAGACCAAGTCCCTCCCCTGGAGATACTTAAAATCACTTGGAGTGATCGAACATGGAGTAAACAATTATTGCAGAATTATTTAGACCATGACAAATATCAGCTCCCACTGGAAGTTCTAGAATGGATTCCCTTTGCCCTCTTTCTTCATTTGCCTCAACTACATCTTGTTTGACTTAACTTCTCCATAAAGGTTTTTAAGCTGTCATAGCCTATAATAAGTTTTTTTTTTCTTTCCAAATAGGTCGCATCCATTTATTCACATGCTGGAGACCTATGTGTCTAACTGTTCTATTTCTTTCATTACCAAATAATGGAAGAGACCAAGTCTTCCATTTTGTATTAAAATAGAAATAATAATGTATCTGCCGACCTAAGAGTAGAATCTTGTATCTTTAGTAATTCACATCCCTGCTCTTTGAGGAAAGCCTTACTTAAGGAATATGATACACTGGACCTGAGTTCTAGTTTTTATTAAAATTGGGTCTATGTTTATTAACCAAAGCAGAAAAAAATTACATAAACAGTAACCTATTTAACACTAAGGTTTCTCCATTTTATCTCCTACCTTTGTGTGGACTTAGCCAATGAAATAGCTTTATAAATCTTACAGGATAATTGGAGGTGAAAATAATATCAGATATTGGTATATATAAGCTGTATAATGAGAGAAATAAGTTATTTAGTATAAGATAAGAAAAAATCTTACGGGATAAAAAATTACTCCCTCAAAGTGATTATAGGTTCTAACCTTACCTAGATTTTGGGTTTAGAACAGAGCCTTAATGGGTTAAACAGAAAATCCTGATGAAGGCTACAAATTATGTTTTGAGAAAAAACAGTACTCTCTTCCCTTTTCTAAAATGATCCATTCATATAAAATTGCCAAATGTGTAATTATTACTAACTTAATTAAAACTCTGGAAGGTTTTGAAGATTTTTCAGAATTCTGATAGTAATCTTGGTAAAAAAAAATACAAAGGCCATTATGTATGCTGGCTATGTGGGAATGACACTCAGCGAACAATGCATAAGTAGCAATTGAGGGTGGCTACATTTAAGTTATAAAATCACTTCTCTATTAAAAGTATGAAATACATAAGTATGTCTCATTAATAGTTCCTTTCTAGAACCCAGTTAAAAAATACAAAATATGTATGATAATTAGCACTAGCTAGCTCCATCTCACCCTTTGACTATTAATGTCTATGGCAAAAAGTCAGGGAATGCCCCCTAATATTCCAGGTAGGGGACTGGAAATTGATTGAATAACCAGTGTATATCTCTTCTCTGAGTTCTTCCAAGGACGGATGCCATCTACCCATGAAGAAAGATGGATTCTAGTGATACAAATCTGAGTGCTCCTCTACACCATCCACATGCGCCACACTAACATACCTATATTTTCCCCTTGTAATAACCAGGCCTTAACTTTAGCCTAATGAGGCAACAAGGCAATGTGGATTTGTTGCAGCATCCTAGAGTGAAATCTGAATGTGCTTAAGGTGTTCAGAAGCAGTAAGAATGGTGCAATGTATACCACAATTCAGGCCCAGTGCAAAGTCAGGCTCCCTATCCCTTTGAGTAAAGGAGCTTAGCTATTTGAAGAGCCAAACCCCAAAAGAAACAAGTACAGGGACCTGCAATAAACTAGAATACCCTGCCAGAAGAGACCTGACTGAAATGGTTTCACATGGCAGACCAGATGCCACTGAAATACTGTTCGACCAAATGAAAATAACAGCTTACGTCAGGCCGCTGATTCCTCCCCACAGAACACACACACAAATCTTTTGTCATGGGGTTCAGAAGACTCTGGCAGAGGTAATCTCTGTAGACCAGCTGCCTAATTCCAGTTAGCACGTGTACCATTCCAGAAAAACGAGTGTCTACTATTAAGGGAGGTGCTAGAGCCTTCTTTTGAAAAAGGAGCCCATTCTAGCACCTGACCCCTGAACTACTGGCTGCAGCTTAAATGCATTCACTCAGCCTCCACTTGCTAAAGGCTCATTGAAAGGCACTCAAACCCAGAAGAGTTCCCAGTGAAGAGAAGGAAACAGAGGTATTATCAACAAAGGGCATATAACTACAATGAAAGATTAAAACTGTTCTTTTTTCCAATAGTAATTAATTAGTAATTACAATGGGAAACCAATAGCAATTTAAAAGTATGTAAATCCAGGAATACCTTTTACAAGAAATGTGCAAGATCAACACAAAAACACTACAAAATTTAGAGACAGAAAAGAGATCTGAATAAATGAAGACACACACCAAATCCTGGGTGGAAAGATCTAATGTGTAAATATTAACTTTTTAAGGCTAATTTGTATTGGAATTATTTGATTTTGAAAATCCCAAAACAATTTGGGGGATGAGGAATTGAGGAGCTGATTATAAAAATTATCAGGAAAAACAAACTGAAGAAAATAGCTAAGAATATGGTAAAATAAAAAAAAAAAAAGAAGGGAGGAGGTATAGAAATTTGCTTTACCAGATCCTGAAGTGTATGATAAAACCTCAGTGATTCAAACAATGTACACTGGCACAGAACGAGCAGACTGATCAGTGGAACAGAAGTCTAGAAACGGACTTAGCCTTAAACAAAAACTTAGTACACAATAGAGGCACTGACTTCAAATAGTGAGAGAAGATCGATTCCATAAAGGTAAATAATAAACTGGACAATTATGTGATACACAAAGGGGCAATCTCTTTCAGATATATCCTTTATAGTGTAGAATATTTTCAAAATAAAGGAAAAGATAAACTGAGCAGAAAACTGGGCAAAGGTTTAACAGGCAATTCTCCCTCTCTCTCTCTCTCTCTCACACACACACACACACACACACACACACAGAAAGAAGTCAAAATTGTTAAATTGTGCTAGTAATATAAGAAATGCAAATTTAAACAAGTTGTGTGTTTTTGTTTTTTACTTATAAAACTTATAAAAGTCTTAAAATTACAAACTTGTGAATGTATAAGGAAAATAAAGCCTATAACCTGCTTGGTGGGCAACCCAGCAGTCAACATCAAAACCCAAAAATTCCACAACTATAAATTTATCCTAAGGAAATAATTATGATGTTGGACAGAGGTTTACCTACAAGGTAGATTAAGGAAGCATTGCTTACATTAGCAAAATCTTGGGGAGAACCTTAAGTAGGAAATTGGTTATATGTGTCACGGCACATCCATATGGTATAATACTGGGCATTCACTAAAAGTAGTGTTAAAAAAAGATTTAATGACATTGGAAAACACTCATAGTGTAGCTTAAACAGATTAAAAATTGTTTACTATATGATCTGACATTAATTTTAAAAAGTATGCACAAATGTCTAGATAAATAGAGAACTTAGCAGGAATGTTAGCAGTTGTCACTGTTGCAAGGTCTATTATAGGTGATTTTTTAATATTCTTTGTGCTTTTCTGAACTTTCCAATTTTCTAAGCTAAACTATATTTTTAAAAAGTTATTTTTCCAAAACCAATTGGAAAGATTTCAAAGGTTCCTTGGTTTCCTCTGGTTGCTAGATTCATGGATGATTTAATTTTTTAGTATGATTTTAAATATTTCTCAGAAACTTCTACAAGATTAGCTTTTTAAAAAAAGAAATACTTACAAAGGGTGTTTCCTTACGAGGCCAGACCCACAAAATTAGTTAAAATGCAGAGAAGCCTAGGTCAAGTATCAAGAGTGATAATAAACCAACTCTTTCACTCTAGGGGCCAGGTCTGTATTGGGCTCTCTATTCCCAGCACCTAATTTCATGGCATCTCTGGTGGTCACGGATACCCAATCTAGTGACTGGAAAGTACCGCTGCCGCCACCACTACCACCACCAACTCTCACCTCCACCATTCTGGAAGTATTTTCTCTTCTCACCAATGCCAACATTATTTAAATAGTATTGTTTGTTAAGTATAGTATCCTCAGAGTGGAGTCCTGATGAATACCAATTATTCAGAATATCTAAAGTGCCACAGAAAAGATTTCTGTGTTAAAAAAACAAAACCCTAACCCAAGTATAATCAACTCTGTAAGTAAAAAAAAATCCCACTGTTAGTTTTTTCCCCTAAGTTGCTACCTTTTTTTCCCCCCCCAGCTGTGCCAATCTTTTTATGTGATGTTAAGGTAAAAAAATAGCTCACATGTAGTAGCATTTAGCATAGCAGTACTTTTTTATGACATTCAGCTACTAAAACCAGGGAGACTATAAGAGCAACTCTTCCACTGACCTCAAACCCCCCAAATCTTAAGCAAGCACACTAACAAGGGAGAAGTGCCCGACAACTTTAATCTCCTCCCCTGGACTGTGGCAACAATGCCTGGTTAAATTAAGTAAATTTGAGTCCTTACTTCCTTCTCTTCTGTTCACAGGCTCTAGGCTAGAGGAAGAATTATCCAGACCTTAGAAGACCAAATTCCAAAAAAGAAAGGACAATAAGGAAACTAGATGAGTAACCCTTCAATGAGCAGAAGTTGACCAGTCATACAGAAGCAGTCTAAATTATAAGCAGCTTGCCCAGTGGTGACTTCAAGTCCAGTTTTCTAGACCCTTTGCCTCCACAGCCACCTGTAGATACCTTAATCTTAGGACTCAGTATATTAACTGAAACTCTGTGTCCCTCTCATTAACAAACCACATTTCTCAAAGATGGAGACCATGCTGATTTAATACTCCCATACAAACTCTTTGAATGCCCAATGCTGAGCACAAGTTCTTGGGCCACTGTAGGTAGAAAACAAACATCTTTCGACTGCTATAATAAATGATAAAATTGACATTCTGAGGCATTCCTGCAGAGTTGAAAGGTACAAAGCTATAGTAAGCCTAAGAGCCCTTACATGAAGAGATGAAATTTTAATAAAGTAAATGCCTACCTAAGCAAAATGTTAGAAGGGAGAAGGAGAAATAGAAGAATTTTCAGTGGAAAACTTCCAGTTTATCCAGTTCACCTCAAAGGCAGGAAGATGGAAGAGAATCTAAAGGTGAAAAACAGTAGCCACATCTCACTCCCTTTCCACCTTAAGAGATACTTTTCAGTTTCCAGTTCATGATATATATATCCCTAAAGAATAAAGGAAGCTCTGCCTTAAAACACAGCCAGTCACAATCACAGAGAGATTAAAAGGGAAGAAGGGGTGGAGAGCAGCATGTGTGTGGTGAGACACACTCCCTGTCCTTCACTCACACACAGAATTACACAGTCACACAGTGGGATGATATTAAATGTTTGTCCTGTCTCAAGATGTGCCTTCCTAGTAAGGGTCTGGTCTGCCCTTTTATGATGAAACATGCTATTTAGACCCTGACTTTCAGAGTCAGGCTCCCCTGTCAAAGAGGGTATGTACGATATAACCACATGTATTTACAGAGCCATATTACACGTCACCATCTCATTCATGCAGGGCATCAACAAAGTCAGTCAATTGGAATAGGTCACTCGTATTTCAAGTTGAAGAGAGCTCTGAGATCAGAGTAAGGCTTGTTCAGTGATTCTTGGTCCTGGAAGGACATGACAATCACCTGGGGAGCTTTAAAAAACAAACAAACTGGTATACTGTCTCAACCCAAACCAATTAAATCAGAATTGCTAGGAGTGAGGTCTGGGTATTGGGTTTTTTTTTTTTCGTTTAAAGCTCCACAAAGAATTATCATGAATTTTTTTCAGTATAGTAAAAGAAAGTGATTATGTATTTTGTAAAAAGTCTACTAGATTTGCTTTAAGATGTCCCATGAGAAAGGGTGGTTTTAATTATACATGAGTGGCAAAAATGTTGATAATTGTTGAAGCTGGGTGATGGATACATAGGAGTTGATTACATTATTCATTCTATTTTTGTATGTCTGAAAAATTCTGTAATAAAAAGTGTCAGTGTATATGTATAATGCATTGAACATTAAAAATAATTTTTGAAAACAACAACAAAAGCTTTACAAGTGATTCTAATGTACAAACAGAGTTGAGAACCACCAGGGTACATCATTGAGGCGGGGCAAACTTAATTTGGAAAATAAAGATTTAAATAAGCTGTTATTATATCTTTGGCTTGTTAAAAAAAAGATTTAAATAAGCGGCAAGAGGCACTCCAGGTGAGAGAGATTAAATAAAGCTTGTGGCACGACGGAGCCCAGTGAGGACACAGGGCTCCTCTACTGAGTCGGTATCTCTGATTTTGCTGTATTTGCCTGAATTTTGAGAATCTTTATTCACAAGTAAATTGTAACTACACACATACGTGCATGTGGTGTGTATATATACATGTGTGTATGTACACACGCGATTTGAGACAGCCCTGCCAATTATATTCAGTGGCATGTCATTTTTTAAAACACAATGTGCAGAAACTGCTGAGGGCCTAAAATACTCTAGCTTGTGGAACAGTCGCACAGAAAGGCATTCCTCAAGAGGCTGCAGGGGTGAGAGTGGGGTCTTTAGAACTGGCAAACCCTTCATGCACCTAAGTGACTTCTGGGCAATGCTGCTTAGAGGGCCTGAAGTGAATTCTTTAATCAGGTGCTACCTGTGAGAGGAATCAAGAGGAGCAAACAATTCTCAATTTAATTAATAGAAAATGCATCAAAACTCCCCCGATTCTACCTTCCAAATCCCCAACTCACCGATTCTTCTCCATTTCGTTGTGAGTTGATCTGAAAGAGGGAACAATAAGAAGAGTAAGATTGTTTTTGTCTTAAAGGACTACTTCAATACCAACAGAATTATTTTAATTTCTTTCTCTCCAAAGTTGGTAGGAGAGAAGACAGAGAAAGGGAGAAAAACTCAATGGGCTCTAATAAAGAAATCAGTCCCTTTGGGGAGTTAGAGAAATGTAAATATCTAAAATAGAGTTCAAGGAGAAGTGACAAATTAAGAGGCATGCATTCCCTAGTGGGAAAGCAATCCATTTTAAGAAAGGAAATAAAAGGAGTCTATTTATACAAAAACCACTACACAATGTGATGTGAATTGGGGTTATATAATTCCACAAAACTTTCTTTAGGTTGAGAGTACAATGGTGGAGATGGTACCCCCACCTCAGCCCTGCAGTTTTCTCTAGGTGTAGTATACACCAAGTTTTTATGCTAAGTTGTTTGGCTACAGGATACAGTTTTAAATGGGTAAAAATAACCCATCAATCTTTCCTATTCCCTGAAGTAACTATTTTATCATCTACAACCTCCTGAAAGACACTACTATTGAACAGCTACAAAATGATTTCAGGAAGGGGCTTCCAAAACTCATTTCAATATAAAGATAATAGCCAGGTTAAAGCAGCAGTAAGGGTGAAATCTGAAATCCAGCTTTGCCACTGACTGGTACTGTAGAAGACATAAAATTTTTTTTGCCCTCCAGTCTTCGGTTAATCCCTCTGTAAAATGGAATAAAACTTATTGTTAATTATCTTCTGAACAAACGTGGGTCACTGAGGTAGCAACTGTAACAGTGATCAGAGAGCCTTGGATGAAAGCTGCGGTGGATGTGAAATTATATTCTTAGTGTACTTATAGCTGACCTTGGATATAAAGTCTAGTCCAAGAGTTTATGGACTGGTTTCCACAAAGGTCACAAGAAGTCAGACAATGTGGGCACTTCAATATCCTGCTCACACAATTCCTCTCTGACTAGTTACAAATAAACTTGAGGAACACCTCAGTGTTATAAAGACACTGAATCCTGACCTTTCTTATGGAAATTCTCCACAATCTAACCAGTTCAGGAGAATATGCCCTAGTTCAGGCCATGAACTCTGTGGGACCATAATCAGAAACTTAACTGGGCCTAGGAGATAAATTCTCATAGTAACATGGAGGATCACTGCTCCCATGAATGCTCAGCCACTCATTTACATCAGGGGGGCAACACCAAATCTGTTCACAACAGTGACTGAGCGTGTGTGTGTGCATGCGTGCCTGCATGCATGTGTGTGTAGTTTTGAAATGGGAAATTTCCAATCTGGCACTGGAAGTTCTCTTCCATGAGGCTCTTGGGGATACAAAGTTTTTATTCACAAGAAAATAATTACAGTACTTTCAGTTTTACAATATGTTTTCTAGATAAAGGATATGTGAACTTTAAAACTGGTTAACCTAAAAGCTTAGAATTGATTCACGTGATTATTCCTCAGTGTTCTCAGCTACATTTTTCTGAAGGTTTACTCTTGCAATGGCCAGCAGGATATCATAGTTAACGAGAATCTGGCCTGCAATGCAAACCTTTGGCTTAAAAGCATGTGGCATTTTAGTTTTAATAGAGAATAACAAGTTCAAAGTCTGACAGATTTTTTAAATGATTGAAATTATGTGACAACTGGTCAAGACTTCCTTGTTTGATTGTAGATAAGGGCTGCCCTCAAGTACCATCCTTGGAAGGTGGTGGAGAGGGGAGTGGGTATTTGAAAAGGACGTGGTCTCTGCATAGAGAAAATAACAGCACACAGGACACTCTTACCAAAAACTTCTGGATTCTTTGAAGAAACCTATTTAAAAATCCTGAATCCTCAAAATAAACTTTTTAATAAATTCTATAGGAGGCAGAACTCCTTCCAAATTTTGAGCAGAATTTGGGAAACTACAGATCTTACTTGATTACTTAACGGTGTTGAACACATTGTGATTTTTACAAGGGGACTTACACCTGATGGCTAGGGCATTACTGCAGTGCATTTGGTGCACTGAAACTGAGTTTGTCTTTAATAAAAAAGCAGACTTTCAAAAAATACTCAGTTCAGAGCTGCCTGCTAACAGTATTGATAGGTTAGCATTTATTATTTTTAATTATAGCATTGTAAGATATATAGATACTTTGTATCAAAATCATTTTCCATGTGATTACTGGAAATATTTGATAACTCTGGAATCATTGATGAAGGTCAAATATCACCATTTAAAATATATTCTAACAAAAAGATAACTAAATCAAACTACTGAGTATTTGAGAATGAGAAAAGTCCTTGGTTCAGAAAGATTCCCCCTGTCAGGTCAGCTCTATGGCACTGTCTCATCAAAGAACTGGGTGCAAGTCCTGAACTTCCTCTTTCAAATGAGGACCAAAGCCTGCTTTACCAATTTAACATACTTTTAACATAGTTTTAAAAACTCTAGGTTTCAATTCTAAATAATTAGTAACTGATTTCAAAAAGGAAAGGAAAGGAAAGGAAAGGAAAGGAAAGGAAAGGGGTCCCACCTCTCTGTATTCCATTAGTTCTCTGAATGTTTCTAAAGCAATCAATATTCACAATTCATTTGTTTTGTTATTTTTTTAAACAAGCAATTAGCGATACTCAAGACTTTATTTTTAGTTCCCAAGAAGTTTGATATGTGGCTAAATCTTATTTTATATCATCCAAGGAAAAGTACTCCCAGCCCCCAGACTCTACAAGCAAAGAGCACAGCATTTCCACCTGAATTAACAAGAATAAACTGTTATCCAATGGTTATGTAAACCAGCAGCAATCTCTCCATAGCCCTTACTTCAGTTCAAAATCCTGATGATATAAAACCTTGCATATAAGTCTAATTCAAATCAAGGGATCAAAGTGCTTTCTCTGGGGCGATGCCTCACTGTTCAGGTAAGTGTCATTCCACCCAGGTCATGAAGGAAATGATCATATTTAAACACGACAACCTGCTTCTGCTTCATATGATTGCTTGGTGCCTTCTCCACGTTTAATCATGGTCTCTTGGAGAGGCTTGCATTACTGAAGATATTGCATTAATTCATTATTAGCCAAGAATATGGACAACCGTCATAGCCTCCTGTCTCAAACCACACGAAGAAAACCAAACCCATTAATAGAATAGAGCTTTTCCAAAAATCAGGAGTTGCAGCCATTTTTCAGAAATAATGTTTCATAATAAAGTGAAAGACTGTTGTCTTGAAATTCTCAACTATCATTATGTTTCTTTCCTAATTATCTTCTGCGACCCAGCCACTTCTCTTTACCAATATCCTCTTCAGTTCCTCTCCCTACCACTGAACATTCCCTGACAACTTTCCTGTGAAACTTAGGAAAAAATAAAGTGTAAAGGATTAAGCCTTGACTATTAATGAGGACAATTCCTCTCAAATCATAAATAGGCAAGAATAAAAACAATAAATGAACTACACTTTTCCAGAAATTAAACCAAAAGGGTTCAAATTTTTTCCAAACAAAACTTGAAAACTACTGTAACAAAATCCAACATAGCTAAATTGTTTTATATCATTGTATAATCCAAGTCAGTATTAGCATCTTTCTTCAAGGCCCATAGTATCCATGCACAGACCTACTGGCTACGACTTTCAGGTAATGCTGAAGATGGGAAAAACCACCAGGTAATTAATTACCAGGCTCATCCTTCAGGTGCCTTCCTATTCAAGAGCTCAGCACATGTGTGCCGCTCTCATCCTGTGGTTCTACTAACACTAAGGACAATGGGGTGAATCAAGGACAGAGGAGGCAGGAAGAACGAGTTAACGTTTAAATAGGAAGCTTCTGGTTTTTAGTGGTCTGTGTTATGCCATAGAGGCTAACCAAGTATAGTCACTTGCAGGATGGGAAAGGGATAAGGATTCTAAGTCAGTTATGAAAATATCAATGAGTTTAATTTACTGGCATGAAAGGTATAATTGAATGGATTTAATAAAACAGATTTCCTAGCTAACATTTCAAGAGCAAAGAGGGAAAAAAGGGTAATAGTATTAACACAGTACTCTTATGTACCAGGAACTATGTTCAGGGCTTTAATGTGTGATTTCACTGACCATTAACCAAATATTTCCTAGTGAAATTCAGAGATTTTTAAGAACTATAAGGCTAAGGTAAAAGCATTGTGGCATATTAATATTTTAATATTATTTGTTTCTCATTACTAAAAGGCAGATTTTAATCTCACTCATTCTTCTGTACCATTATAAATAGATGTGACATACTAGTTTTTCAGGCAAACCACATATCAAATATGAAATCCTACTACCCATGCCAAGTCAGATACTTTAAAATGTTTATAAATTTTTCATTATGAAAAGTAAAAGAAATAGATAATTTCCTTTTCTTTTTCCAATCCCTTCGACTCAAAACAGAACGGTTGCTTCCTCCTATGGCTTAAGACCATGTGTGCATTACTGAATCAAGATCGCCACTTAATTTACTGGGTTCTGATCACAATAGGTAACTTCCATTCTGCAGTTTATGTCATCTGCAGTATAATCTAAAAGGGAAAGAGAAATATTTCCTAAATCACCTGCTATTGCTGTTATTCTTCTTGGATTTGTTCCTCCGTTTTAAGGCATCTCTGTCCTTGTTATTGTATGGTAACATGGAGGCATAACCGTGCTCAGCTTCTAGAAAACCGGAGGATCCAGTTAATGAATGAGCCTAGAACATTCAATACTCTCTCCTCTCCACAGTATTTCCTTTTTAAAATTTACTTATTTTTTAATGGAAAGAATATGGGGGAATAATTAAACGGAGCAAGATGGAATTCTTAGAACAGTGATTATTTTTTAAATTGTGTGAATACCTCAGTTCAGGGCAGGTGTAGGGAGAATTCCAGCTGCTCATTGTTGTGAAAGACCCAGCAAGTCGCTAAGCGCATGGAGCCCGGGTTTCCCATTGGCAACATCCAGCAGGTGTGTTAAGCGAGCCCAGCCTCAGGCGAAGGTGCGGGGTAAACACCCGGAGCGGGGGTTGGGGGGACAGGGGAGGCGCTGCTTCTCCGGCTGAGAGACGGGGCGCCAGGTCCACTTGGGGGTCAGCTGGGAAGAACCCCGGTGAGGTAAACCAAGGGCCTGGCTATGGGGGCCCCCGGTACCTCACACGCGACGGACTGGGGAGAGGGTGACACTGGGACCCCGGAGTGCAGCAGCCCCCTTTCCACCCCTATTCACTGCCTTTGGGGTTGCGGGTGTCCTCCCTTACGACCGCGCCTGGGGAAAGCTGGAGGGGTTAGGAGCGCTCGCGGTCGCGCTCTCCGCGCCCCCAACTACCCACGGAGCGGCTGGGCGCCCGCACTCGCAGCGCGGCCCCTCAGAGCCCCCGGCCCCTGTTTGGGCCGGACCCCTCCCGTCCCCGTGCACCTCTCTCCCGCCGCTCTAGGTAGTCAGCCGCTTCCAGCAGCATCTGGATGTTCATCCGAACCGCCGTCGCCATTCTGCACCGGGGGCCGGAGCCACGGGACCAACCCCCACTGCCCACGGGCTCGCCGCCGCTGCCGCCGCCGGACACCGGCTCCCGGCTTTGGAGTCGGCAGAGCAGGGTTGAGAAAGCCTCTCTGGCGACCACGCTGGCCAGAAGGGGGAGGGGACTGGTGAGCTGGGTACCGCCGACACCGTGACAGAACCCGAAGACAAGCAGCAGCCGCCCCCGCCGCGGAGTGTTTATCCCCGACTCACCGTCTCCCCGCCCCCAGTCCCTTCTCTTGACAGGCCCGCTTCGGCTGCTTTTCTCATTGGGTACTCCAAAGACTGCCCCACCCCTAGCTTTGTCCGATTGGGGGACGGCCTTACGACCCTCTTTCCAATTGGTACCAGGATTCGCAACTCCGCCTCGTGCTCCTTTCCTGTTTTCTATTGGTTCTATACCGACAACCGGGCCCCCTTTTGCTTTGTTAGTATTGGCCAAGAGCTACAGAAAGCAGCCACTTCTCCTGTCTCCCGTTGGCGAAGCCTTCCGAAACCTCCCAGCTACGATGACGTCACCCTTCCCCAAGCCGGGCGATCCCTGAGTGGCTGGTGGTTAAGGGCCCCCGCTGCTCCTCCCCGAATCCAGGGTGGGCTGGGAGGGCGACCGGGACGTGGGGCGGCGCTGATTCACCCGCTGTCGCGGACCTTGGCTCCACCCGGTCCCTCTCGGTCTCCACGGGGACCTGTTGCCAGGACCTGTCCCAGGGGAAAAGTTCCGGGGACCTGCCGGACGTCCCTTGAGTATAATCCTGGAACCGCGCCTCTCCTGGGCAATCAGCCTCGATCGGGTTCGGGGTCGGAGCCCTGAGCCTGGAGGCTGCGGGTCCAGACGTTCCAAGGTTTCTCGGGATCCGGCAGCTGAGGGCCTCCCGCAGTGAATGCCTCTGAATGGAGAATGATGATGGCAGCCCGGCAAGTGGCCGGTGAGCTCAGAGCTCCGACAGGCGCCACGTAGTTGTGGGGTTTGAATGAAAAAGCCTGGCTTTCAGTTGCGTTAAATGATCTCCCAGCGTTTTTTCTTAGAAAGCGCTCGAACCGGGCTGCTGTATTCAGTACGGAGCTCCTCTCCAAAGGCACTCCCCACCACGCAAAGTGCTGGCATTAACTATTCCCTCACATGAGTGGGGTTTAAAAGCTCAGAAACTCCCTGAACCTACAGAATGACGCTGAATCCCGAGATATCTTGATCTAAATCTCTTTTAGGATCTTTTCTTCTCTTTTGATTCCAGATGAAAATGTTAAAAAATACTTTTCAAGAAGGCTATAAATGGTGTGTTTGTGTGTAGGGGTGATATCAATATTAGTGTGTAGAACTAAAAAGTTTATTAAGGATTGTTCCATAAGCCTGTCAAGATTTCTGAGATGAAGTTATTTTGAGACCCAAGTACTGTTAATATACTGACATCTCTATCTTAATAAGTAAAAATAAAACTTGGTAAATTGAGAGTCCTGAATATACAGATGAGTTTAAAAAGTTTTTAACTGTTGCCAGTATACGAAAATAGCTTATTTCGTGTCGGGTAGTTTACTACATTATCTAGGTCCACAGAAGCTAAGACTTTCCTAGTCTCCAACCAGAGGGGAAGTGAACCTTGATCTGTTTCACCCAGAGCCCATGCTACCAATGCTCCCATTGGTAGTCTATTCTAAAGACAATACAATTAAGAAATTAATTTCTAGACCAAGTCACAAAACACTGACACTCAAACACTGGGGCAAAAGAAAAGCATTTCAAGATAATTATGATGGGAAGTTTTAAAAGGGCCCTTTTTTTATGTTTGACAGATCCATTAAAATTACATAAACTTCACAGAATATGTAAAATAAATGTAGTAAACTATGCCTACCACATAGGAAACACTTTCTGGTTTTAATGGTTAATTGGATCTAAAAGCTGATTCTTAATAAAAACACTAGTAAATACATATACTGAAGGTAAGGTTTGCAAAAAACTGGAAATGAGAATGCGGATATACAAATTTTAAAGACTATTTTAAGACTGTTTTTGAAATTTCAAGTTATTTGTAAAATAAACTTGAAAACTCATAATACAATTCTACTAAAGTACCAAAACTGACAATGGTAAAAACGCTTTCATTTCATTATCTTAATTTTGGATATTGTATACTTTTGTATTTTCCCTTTGCTTTTATTATGATCATTCAGAATATCGTTATTCTTTCTCTTGCCCTCAAGTCTTTTAACCTAGTCTTATTTCAGTATCACAATCCTGCTAGAATCACCCACTGAAAATCAATTACAAAAAATTAAAAAGGAGAAAAGGTTGAAATCTGAGTCAAAAAAAGCAAATTTGAACACTAACAGGACTATCTTACACTCTACACAAAAATACAGTTATGTAACAATCAGAATTAGATGAAAGAATGGAGCATTACTGTTCCCTGGTGGTAGTAGAAGAAATGATCAAGTAGCCAACTAGGAATTCTTATCACTTCAGAACTTTAAAGGGTATTTGGTGCCATCTACTGGAAATCAAGCAGTAAGCATAAAACAAAGGTTTGATTTGTTTTTCTAGAAATTATTTTACAGAAATCTATACAATTACCAGTTAAATAAGATATTCTGAAGATACAGGTTTTGAAAAAAAAACTGAAAATCTTAAAGTAAAAGTGGTGACCCCCAGCACCTAGAACCTCAAAGGCATTGCATAACCATTGACTGATAGGTACAATCCCCAAAATAAAAATTAGTAATTCCAGAAAGTTTGAACCTAAATTTTATGACCAGCATTTTAAATAAAGTTATGTGTAATAGCATATCTATGAGATGACAATAGTTTACCACATATATCTTTGAGCGAGCATTAAGATCAGCTAAGCCCTCACTGGTGTGGCTCAGTGCCTTGGGCGTCATTGCAAACAGAAAGGTCAGCTGGTTGGAATCCCAGTCAGGGCACATGCCTGGGTTGCAGGCTGGGCCCCAGGGGCAAGCAAGAGGCAATGAATTGGTTTCTCTTGCATGTTGGTATTTCTCTTCTTCTCTTTCTCCCTCCCTTCCCCTTTCTCTAAAACTAAATAAAATCTTTTAAAAAATGATCAACTAATAAAATTGGGAAGTAAAAGAAAATGTTGAAAATGGGAAACACAAAGACATACTTATATGACCCCTCAGATAATCTTTACTGCATCTTTTAGAAAGCTAAGACTCAGTCTCCTGCTTTGGGGAGGCATATGTACTGCAGGTGGGCACAGGATAGTATGCAAATGCTGACTGAGCAGCAGGTTCATTAAATGCAACAGGAGTTCTGACAGGCAGCTAATTTTAAAAAATATATATATTTCATTGATTATGCTATTACAGTTGTCCCATTAACCACCCCCTCCCCATTTAATTCCCCTCCACCCTGCACCTCTCCTCCCACCCGCATTCCCCCACTTAGTTCATGTCCATGGGTCATACATATAAGTTGTTTGGCTTTTCCATTTCCCATACTATTCTTAACCTCCCCCTGTCTATTATGTACCTACTATTTAATGCTTCTTACTTTCTGTACCTTTTCCTCCATTCACACTCCTCCCCACTGATAACTGTCCAGATGATCTCCACCTGTGATTGTTTCTGTTTAGTTGTTTGCTTAGTTTTTGTTTTTCAGGTTCGGTTGTTGATAGTTGTGAGTTTGTTGTCATTTTACTGTTCATAGGTTTTGACCCTCTTCTTTTTCTTAGATAAGTCCTTTTAACCTTTCATATAAGGGTTTGGTAAAGATGAACTCCTTTAACTTGACCTTACCTGGGAAGCACTTTATCTGCCCTTGCATTCTAAATGATAGCTTTGCTGGGTGGAGTAATCTTGGATGTAGGTCCTTGCCTTTCATGGCTTCGAATACTTCTTTCCAGCCCTTTCCAGCCTGCGAGGTTTGAGAAATCAGCTGATAGTCTAAATGGGAACTCCTTTGTAGGTAACTGTTGCCTTTTCTCTTGCTGATTCTAGGATTCTCTACTTCATTTTTACCTTGGCTAATGTAATTATGATGTGTCTTGGTGTTCCTCCTTGGATCCCACTTTTTTGGAACTCTCTGGGCTTCCTGGACTTCCCAGAAGGCTATTTCCTTTGCCAGATTGGGGAAGGTTTCCTTCATTGTATTTTCAAATAATTTTTCGATTTCTTGCTCCTTCTCTTCTCCTTCTGGCACCCTTATGATTTGGATGTTGGAACATTTAAAGTTTTCCGAGAGGTTCCTAAGCCTCTCCCCATATTTTTTGAATTCTTGTTCTTCATTCTACTCTGGTTGAATGTTTATTTCTTCCTTCTGCTCCAAACTGTTGGTTTGAGTCCCAGTTTCCTTCCTTTCACCATTGGTTCCCTGTATATTTTCCTTTATCTCACTTTGCATGGCTTTCACTCTTTCCTCTATTTTGCAATCATGCTCAAGCACTTCTGTGAGCATCCTGATTACCAGTGTTTTGAAGTCTGCATCTGATAGGTTGGCTAGTTCTTCATCGCTTAGTTGTTTTTTCTGGAGCTTTGATTTGTTCTTTCATTTGGGCCATTCTTCTTTGTCTCAGCAGGCCTGTTATGTGGTAAGGGGAAGAGCCTTAGGTATTTGCCAGGGTGGGGCAACCCATGTTGCTGCACTGAGATACTGTATGTGGGGGGAGGGGCCCAAGAGGGAACAATGCCCCTTGCTCAGCTCTTGGTTGGCTTTCAGTCACTTCTTTCGCTACCCACAAGCAAATTGGGCCCTTCTGGTGCTGATTCCTGGTGTTGGGGGTGGTTTGTGTACATTTTAGAACCCTATGGCTCTCTCCAACAAACTCTCCTGAGAGGCTGGGAGTTTCTCCTGCCACCTCAGCCCCCACAGGTTTTTTTAGTCAGAGGTTTAGAGGCTTCCCTGCACTGGAACCCTGGGTTGTGCAGTCTGTCTTGCTCCCCAGTTGTTCCAGTTTATCTGCATGCAAATGTGGAACCGCCTGCTCCACCAGCTGCTGCCTTACCCACCCTGGTCCTCCAGCTGCCACCTTGCCATGAGTCCTCTCCACTCCAGCTGCCCGTTCTGCCCCTCCTACCGGTCTGGATGAATTTTCTTCTTTAACTCCTTGGTTGGTGGACTCCATACAGTTTGATTTTCTGGCAGTTCTGGTCATGTTTTGTTTTTAAATTTGTTGTCCTTTGGTTGTGCGAGGAGGCAAAGTATACCTACCTGCACCTCCATCTTGGCTGGAAGTCCAGAGAGCTAATTCTTCAGTCAGTACCTCAAAGAGTGGCAGGGAAAAGGAAACTGGTATATTATAACCCTTAAATGTCTAAAAAGTTCCAAAGCTGGAAGCAAAACACCTTATTTGTAACTCAGTTTGATATTTCCTAACCACTATGACATTAAAGTAAAATTTTTTAAATAAAAATTTTGAGGAAATAATTTTGTTCTTCAAAGTACAAAAATCAGGACTGGAATTCCCTGCTTCAATAACATCAATCCCCTTCTTGGCTACTTTGGACACTCCAATATCACAACATCTAATATCATATTAATTTTACAAACCTTTAAGAATATTACTTTGCAAAAACTAGCTACTCCACAAATATTTATCATTTTAAAAACAGAGCAATGGTTAAACAAACAGTAGCATATGAGGTTTGTCTGGAAAAAGTCCAGCCATTGTTAATATAATGAGAACAGTTTGTATGAGATTGATGCAACTTGGCAGCCAAGGAGAGTGGACTGGAATGTGCATGTGTGAACAGTAACAACTTCACTGTACAACTCAGTGGAGGCGGCAGACACTGTTGAGTGGGCATGTGTACTGTGTGGCTGTCTGATTCAAAGTGACTGAATGAGAAGAGCAATAGATCTGCAATATATTTTGCAATAAGCTTGACCATCCCTCCATGGAAACTGTTAGGACGATTCAGAAGGCTGCAGCTATGAGAAACTCATGATTGGTAGCTTCATCACAACATGCCTGCTCATACATCACAACTCCTACAAAGTTTTTTGGTGAAACATCAAATCACCTAGGTGATTCAACTCCCCTACAGCCCAAGTTTGGTGCCTTGTGACTTCTGGCTTTTCCCAAAACTAAAATTACCTTTGAAAGGGAAGAGATTTCAGACTGTCAGTGAGATTCAGGAAAATATGACAGGGAAGATGATGGTGACTGGAAGAACTGTGTGAGGTCCCGAGGTGCTACTTTGAAGGGGACTGAAGCATCATTGTCCTATGTACAATGTTTCTTGTAACTTCTTCAATAAATGTCTCTATTTTTCATAGTACATGGCCGGATGCCTTCTGGACAGACTTAGTATATATTATACAAAACCCTATGTAGCAGTTAAAAAAAAAGCAGATGTACATAAACTGGCATGGAAAGATCTCCAAAGCAGTATTGAATGAATTATAAAATGAGCCCTACAGCTTACTACTAGTATTTTTAAAACCCAATGTATTTTCCTCATTTCCAACTCTAACTCTGTTATTTACATTCATGCACAGACAAACGTCTGGAAAGGTACAGTGCAAAGAAGGGGCAACAAGACCAGGAATGAGGGGTTTAGCTTTGCGACGTTATAAAATTTTTACAGGGAAAATGTGTTCATTTATTACTTTAGTAACTAAAGGTTAATATAAAAATTAAGGGAAGCAGCCAAGTGAGAAAAGGTCACTAAATTATATTCACAAATTCAACAGATATTTATTGACTGCCTTACTCTGTGTCAGGAGTTGTGTGGTGCTGGGGTTACAGGAGCAAACAAGACAGAAGCCGCCATTACTGCTTGTCTAGTGGAAGAACCAGAAAATAATAAGGAAAACTATGACAGGGCAGATGATTTCCTTAGTTACAAGGAAAAGCAAACTTTGCTGAACATGTGGAAAAACTGGAACCCCCCAAACATTCCTGGGGAGAATGTAAGAGTGTAGCTGTGCCGGTTTGACAGTGCCTCAGAAAGTTAAACACAGAATGATTGTATTTTCTGTGTTTAACTGCACTGCAATTCCACTTCTAGTTATACACCCAAGGGAATTAAACAGAAACTTGTATACAAATGATCATAGCAGTATTATTTGTAATAGTCAAAATGTTGAACAACCCAAATGCCCATCAACTGATAAATTATGAAGAAAAATGTATGTAATAGAATAGAATATTATTCAGCCACAAAAAGTAATAAAGTACTGGGACATCTTATGGCACGGACACCTTGAAAACATTATGCTAAGTGAAACAAGCCAGACACAAAAGACCAAATTACTCTATGATTCCATTTATATGAAATATCCATTTATATAAAAATGTCTAGATTAAACATGTCTTTAGAGACAGAAAGTACATTAGTGGTTTCTGTGGTAGGAGGGATGAGGCATGTATGTTAATGGGTACAATTTCTTTTTGGGGTGATGAAAATGTTTTGGAATTAGTGTTGATGGATACATAGCTCTATGAATACACTAAAAAACCACTGAAATGATATATGTTAAAAGGGTAAATCATATCTCAACTTCTTAAACATAAAAAAGAGGTAAAGCAGAATTAATAGAGGGAAGGGGGATTTGATATTTTGGATAAAATGTTCAGGAACCTTATTTTGATCAGATCTGAACAACATGAAGAAGCCATCCATGCAAAACTGAAGGTGGGGGTGTTTGTGGGGGAGGAATAAGTCTTCAGGCAGATGCAGAACTGTTCTGAAGGAACAGCAAGGAGGGCCAGCAGTGTGACTTAGTGCAGTAGCAAGGGGGTGAGGCTGTGAGATGCCAGGGTCCAGACTGTTCAGGCTTCTGGACCACAGTAAGGACTGGACTTTATTCTAAGTGACAGAAAAATGCCAGAGGCAGCAGCAATGTGATTTGATACACATTAAAAAAGGTCCACCTCTGCTGCAATAAACTGAGGCAGCAAGAGGAGGAAGGAGAGCTACTAGGAGGCTACTGCAGTAGTCCTGGCAGAGTGATGGCTTCAGTTAGTATAGGTGGTGAACAGTTTCAACATATCAAATCACTACAATGTATACTTGAAGTATTTTACAATTTTATGTCAAGTATACCTCAATGGATTGAAAAAAGTGCATCCAAAATATACTCTCAGATTAGAGTAAAAAAGTTTGCATAGGAGAAAGGAGTCAAGGATGACCCTAATGATTTGGTCTGAGCAAAGAAGTGAGTGGAGGAATGAGCCACTCACTGAGATGAGGAAGCCTCAGAGAAGGCTGGGCAGGGAAAGGGGAGAAATTTGAGATGTCTAATAATCTAGGTGCATATACAAGCATGGAACTCAGTAAAATGGTCAGGCTGGAGTATAAATTTGGAACCAAGGCAGATATTTGAAGTCATGCAAGTACATGACTTGCCAGGGCAGAAATTGGAAAGTCCAGGGATGGAACCCCGGAACACTCTTAACATTTAAATACTTAGGAATAGAATATTTGGCATAATTTATGCCCGCTGAGAGGCAGCAGCTGGTTAGAAGACAAGGCTATCCTTCCATCTTTGTTATTCCTACAGAATCAGACAATCTGATAGATAAAAGATCCTTTAAACCAAGACTTCTCAGGATCAGAGGTGTCTTATCTCTAAATTTTCATACTTCCTCCTTCTCCATTTCTTTGATGTTGGCTGATGGTGTACAAATCTACTGAGCCACCAGATATTCTCAGATTATTTCCTTACAAAATGTGCTGCCTTGAGGATCTCAAGCCAAGTCTTTACTAACACCATACCAAGAGGACAATTCAAAGACCTGTAATTCGGTTTGGGTATATATTTTATTCCAGAAATTTTGGCTTTCCTATTAAAACAATTGGGTCTGATTTCCTTGGGTATGCACATATGTGGTTAGAAACAGTCCTTGTCATGGATAATATACAAATACACAAGCTTTTGGAGAGTAGGGGTATGGGATTCCATTTAGCTCAGTTGGCAAAAAGTCCAACAAAATAATTCAACTGCCTGAGGCAGTGACACTTGTGCAATGGATGTAGCACATTCAAATATTTAGGTACAGAAGGCACAGTTATTGGCATAAACACCAATGATTTCTGCCTTTGTGGTCTGAAAAGCCTCAGTTTCTTCATCTGGGAAATGGAGATAATACCTGTATATTTCATAGGGAATAACTTGCCAGAAGAGTTTTTAAAGAACTATAATAGATGGTCAAATTTCAAATGCAATGAAGGATTTTAAAATCCAGCTAAAGACACTTACAAAATCAGGTACTTACAGTGATTACAGAACTTTTTAAAAATAGTAAAAATTAGAAACAACTTAAATGTCCTTTAAATGGGGCATTATATAAAACAAATTATAGTCTATTCTACAATTGACTGTAATCGCTGTCCTTAAAAAAAAAAGAGGCAGAAGGTAGAGTAGGTCAACACTGTGCTCACCTCCTTCCAGGACCACATCAAATTACAACTAAATTACAGAACAGCCAACCGCCCGAAGACCAGCTGCAGAGAGTCCTACAACAGGATATACAGAAGCAGCCATGTGGATACTGTGAATTGCATTCTTTCTCTCTAAATTTCTGGAATAAACCCTACTTGGTGATGAAAAGAAAAAAGTGGCAATATTACATGTACTGATAAGAAGCAATCTTAAGATGTACAAGTAAGTGAAAAAAGGCTAGGTGTAAAATAGTGTGTAAAGTTTGCTTACATATGATTAATAAAATAGGATATATCTTTGTGTACATAGGGAATATTTCTGGAAAAAATACACAATGCCCTTTATGTCAAGGATATCAAACTAATTTTCACCAGGGGCCACATCAGCCTCACAATTGCCTTCAAAGGGCCAAAATAATTTTAGGACTGTATAAATGTAACCACTCCTTAACTGTTAAGGAGTTGAAATCACATTTGGCCCTTTGAAGGCAACCGTGAGGTGATGTGGCCCCTGGTGAAAATGAGTTTGACCCCCTTGCTTTATGCTGTCTGAACTATGCTTGTATTAGTTACTTAAAAAAAGAAAGAAACCTCTTAAATTTAAAAGTTAACCACAGTGTCAAATATCAGTGAAATAGAATGGGTAATGATTATTATCTTCAATATAAAAAGAGCTTCCTTCAAATAAGAAAAGCTTGCCAAAACACAAATGGATCCAAGATATGGAATTAGCATTTCACAAAAGAAATATACATGGCTCACATGTTTCTAAAATGTTCTTCCTCCCTAGAAATTAAGTAAATTGAAACCAAACACCAGTATTTTACTCATCAGATTAGAAACTTAAAAAAATTATTACACCCAATATTAGTGCACATGTGGATATGCTCACACTTCAAAGGTGAGAGTCGACTGTTACCTTTCTAGCCATACATACCAAAAACCTTAAAATATGCACCTGCACACACACACATACCCCTTTATCTCACATATAAGAACTAATAAATACTACTCACAGCAAATCATGGGAGGGAAGCCAATGTTCATCAAAGAATTAGTTAATAATAAATTATGGTAAAACCAAGTACCTACTAAAAGCTAACTTTCCAAAGAATATGTAAAAATATTAAGAAACTGCTCTGGTTGGTGTGGCTTAGTAGACTGAGCCTGGCCTGTGAACTGAAAGGTCGCCAGTTTGATTCCTGGGTAGTGCACATGCTTGGGTCGCAGGACAGGTCCCCCCAGTTGGGGCTGTGCGAGAGGCAAGAGATAAATGTACCATATTTTGTTGTTTATAACGCGCACTTTTTGCCTACATTTCTGAGGGAAAAATAAGGATGTGTATCATACATAGGTAGTGCCTGAAATACTCTGTTTGGTTTCTTGTGTTTTGTAATTGTTATATAAAATTTCTTGTACCATATGTTCAAAAAATATTAAAATTCCTTTATAACAAAGTACCTAAATATAAACAAACAAATAATTGAATTAAAAAATAAATTGAAATGAAATCAATAAATTGAAATGAAAGATTTTTTTCCTGAAAGTTCGGGCCTAAACCGACAATGTGGGTGCCCATTATACATATTTTGTATTATACACTACAAAATACAGTATCTCTTGCACACTGATGTTTCTCTCCCTGTCTTTCTCCCTCCCTTCCCCTCTCTCTAAAAGTAAATAAAATCTTTAAAAAATATTCACAACACACGGGAGAAAAAGGGTTAGTAAAAGAGAGCAGCATATACATCCTGATCTCATGGATGCAAGTAAGAAATATACACCCATAGGCACCTGGAAAGACATATAGTGATCCCTCACCTATCGCGGGAGTTACGTTCCAGAGGGCCTCAGGATACAGGTGAAAATCCGGGAAGTAGCGATGTTATATTTATTTTATTATTTATGTATATTTAAGGCTTTATAAATCCTTCCCACACTCCTATAAATCTTTCTCTCTTATTAACCTTTCCCACACTCTTGTAAACACTTCACATGCTCTTAAACATTTTCTACACTCTTAAACCTATGTAATTTTAACAACATATAAAATTCTATGTGGGTACAGTATATTGCAAAATCCCACAATACAGTGAAAATTCCATGATACAGAATTAGATATATATATTTTTAAAAACCCGTGATACAGTGAAGCCTCAATAAGTGAACTGCGATACAGTGAGGGACAACTGTATACCGAAATATTAACATTACTTCTGGGGGTAGATTATAGGTGATTTTGGCTTTTCTTTTACTGTTTGGTTTCTCCCATTTTTTAATAAGCATGTATTGCTTTTAAAATAGGGGGAAAGTAATAAATGGTATTGAAAAAAACCCCTCAGAAGATAAAAATCTAGTTATACATTTTCATCTAATTTTTTTGATAACATCTTTTTAAATTGTTCATTTTTTAATTTTTAAATGTCTAAGAATCATATCTAAATCTATGTATGAAAAAAGAAAATGTGTAGGAAGATACTTTTATATAGCAATAAAACAGTTATCAAATACAAAGGGGTAGAAATATTGCTTTATTTGAGTGACTTACGTCCAAATTAATTTATGTGTTCAAAAAAGTCCTAATGAGCATCCAAACAAAACAAAACAAAACAAAACAAACCATACACAGCTTCCACAGGAATAAGAACAAAAGAAAATGGGGTTAATGACTGCCCCAAGTGATATTTCCTAAAAGAAAAAATGTAATTATTTAACCTTTCTTCTTCTGAGGCAGGATAAGTGAACTGCACCCATCATAAATAAAATTTTCTTACTTTACAAGGAGGAAAGACTGTGATCCTGCTTTGATGAGTCTGAAATATAAAATATAACGTCCACTCTTCTGATCACAATGAGGGAAAAAATCATTCTTCAACATTTCAATTCTCATGCAATGAAATCCAAAGGTCTGTTAAATCCACCTTTTCGATTCATGTATTGCCTATGACAAAAAAAAATTCAATGTTTATTTTAAAAAATTCTGAACTCCTCTTATAAAAAATAATCACATGCTTCAGAGAATAAACCTATAAATCACCTTTAAGGTGGCAAAGTTTAGGATAAGAAGTATTCAAGATTACTTAATGTACATTAAGAAAATACTACTTCACTTTCAAAATAAGCCAAAGTATTTTAGATTTCCATAAAATCCAAAAAGAAATATGGAAATATACTTTCAAAACTATTTGGGAAGGTCCCAAAGACTTAAAAAATGAACTGAAAATCCTTACTTATTTCAGGTAACACTAAACACCTAGTGTAAGGAAATAGAGCAGAGTTCCAAAATAGGTACCCATCAAGTAAATCCAATTGCATACTGTACTGGTTTTCTCCATAAAACTTTATTTTTTTAATCTGTGATTTTATTTTTAATCATCTTAAGCCTTATGATCACATAATCACCATTTTGTGCTGATGATCTGTTCTCCTCTACTTTAATCCTTCTATTGAGTTGGCAAAAGTACCATTACCAATCATACACACATACAGTAATTCTACAGTTGTTTTTGAATAGCTGTTCAAGACAATCCTGAATTACAACTTTGACTTAAAGAATTCACAAAGTTTGCTACTCCACTTTGTCATACTGAATTTCAAAAGTATCTGACCTTATAGATCATCAATAAAATGTGAGAAGTGTTAAATATTCTTCATTTGATATTATATGCGAACCACACTAAAATGACTTTCATCAGGTAAAAGGCAACAGCTTAGATAAAGGAAATTTTAATTAAATTGGCATAGTTCGGACCAAAAAGATAAAATGGACAATGACAGCTTAGCTTCAGCTCTTTACTTTTAACAGGGTAATGAACACAATTTGAAACACAAGTGAGTCTTGCTGCTTTAAGAAACAGTGAAGGGGACTTCCTCAGTATTTAAACATGTTAGTACAGTTACAGAAATCTAAATACGAAACCAGTTTCCTACAGGTTTTTAGATGGCATTCACCATCTCTGAAAAGTTGAACATAGAATCAAGTCTAACCACCTTTTTAGAAGGTGAAAATAGTGATAGAATTTGGTGAACCGAAATTACCATCAAAGTGCAAAAAGCTGATCATATTCATTTAACTACAAGCCCATCTTACTTAAATCAGAACTGCCCAAAAGAAATGTTCTATCAGCCATTCATGAGCTGAATGCTGATGTATGAGATCAATGTAAATATGGTACACATAAAAAAGGTCATGAGACATTTGTAATAATAAGGCAGTGGTCAACTGTTACTCATTAGTTGCTTTTTTTTTTTTTAAAGATAAGCTATCAAGTCTTCCCTTTATGTACTTTTCTTAATGCCAATGAAGATAACTTTTGTTCCAGGGATATACTTGACGGGATTCTCCAAATACTCCATAAGTGCAGCCTCTCCTCAGGTTATGCCTTTGTTCTTGTTGGCATCCACATAAGAAAATCCAGGGGCCTGACCTGTCTTTCGCCCAAACAGACCATGGAGATTTGGCCCAGTCTTGTGCTTGCTTCCTTTTCCCACAGTATGGCACCGGGCACACTGCGGAACAAAAACCTTCTTGCCCTTCTCAACATCACCCATTTTTAAACCACTGTCTGTTACATACAACACAGAGGTTCTCACTCCCAAACTTGATGTCCTGTTCTTTCCTAAAATTTTATTTGAAGGTAACTTTACAAAGGAATGTCAATGATGGTTCTGGTTCCTTAACTCACAGCATTCTCAAAACACATTATTCATATTGTAAATTAACTGGAATGTTAGTCTCTTGTCAGTAGTAAAGGTAGAGGTAATGTTTGAAGATGTCTTGACTTTTCCATTCATCAGGATTTCACTCAAATTTCAACTATGAATTGGTTTGTCCTGTGGTACTGATAAAATCTCTGTACTTAACAGAAGAATGTATTTACAACTGAAATCCTAACATAACCAATGTAAGTAAGTAATTCAGGAGGGATGTATTTTAAGTCTATAATTATAATGAAATTAAAGCCCAAAGCCTTTTTAAAAAATAATGTTTTAAAGAACTATCTATACAGTCCTAAAACATTAAGCCAACTATCCTTCTCTATAATAATGAATAGTTCACATGTAAATTGGAAATTAACACACCAGACTATAAACAAGAAGATTCAAACAAGGGACTGTATGGAAAACTGCTACATTTCCTACAAACACAATTATCCCATAATAAATTCTTTCCCAAGAACATAATTTATATCATCAGTTCAAACTTAATAATGGGGGTTAATGCATACCTGTACTTCCTCTTCTGAGACACATTTATGGCATAGGCATTTACAGAGCCATCCACCTTTTTTCCCTGGAGAAAAGCAATAAAAAAATACAAAAAACAGAAGGATATATTATTCCTGCCAAGGTGGAGGTGTAGGTAGACACTGTGCCTCCTCACACAACCAAATTAAGGACAACAACAAATTAAAAACAAAATAACAACCAGAACGGACAGAAAATTGAACTGTATGGAAGTCGGACAACCAAGGAGTTAAAATAGACACATTCATCTAGACCGGTAGGAAGGGCAGAGTCAGGCAGCCGGGTGGAGAGGGGTCTCGGCACAAAAAGCGGTGGCACTGAGTGCGTAAGGCATCCTGGGCACGCAGGTGGTGGCTGGCAGACCCCAGCCAGGCACGGGGTGGCAATGGGCAGACCCAGCGAGGTGGTGACTGTGAAGTGAAGGTGGCTGGCTGACTGGGCGGTCCCACATGCATATGCAGATAAACCGGGCAAGGCTGGGGAGCGAGACAGACCAAGCAACCCAGGGTCCCAGGGCGGGTAAATAAAGCCTCAAAACACCGACTGAAAACACCTGTGGGGGTTGAGGCGCAGGGAGAGACTCCCAGCCTCACAGGAGAGTTCTTTGGAGAGACCCACAGGGTCCTAGAATGTACACAAGCCCACCCACACAGGAATTAGCACCAGAAAGGCCCAGTTTGCTTGGGGGAAGTGGCGGAAGGGACTGAAATCCCACAAAGAGCAGAGGAGGCACCATTGTTCCCTCTTGGCCCCCTCCCCCACATGCAGCATCACAACCCAGCAACAGGGTTGCTCTGCCCTGGTGAACACCTAAGGTTCTGCCCCTCATACATAACAGGTGTGACAAGGCCAAAAAAAAAAAAGGCCCAAATGGAAGAATGGATCAAAGCTCGACAGAAAATACAACTAAGTGACCAAGAGATAGCCAACCCATCAGGTGCATAGTTCAAAGCACTGGTGATCAGGATGCTCACAGAATTGGTTGAATTTGGTCACAAATTAGATGAACAAATGAAGGCTATGCTAAGTGAAATGAAGGAAAATGCACAGGGAACCAATAGTGATAGAAAGAAAACTGGGACTCAAGTCAATGGAGTGGACCAGAAGGAAGAAAGAAACAACCAAACAGAAAAGAATGAAGAAACATGAATTCAAAAAAATGAGGAGAGGCTTAGGAATTTCCAGGACATCTTTAAACGTTCCAACATCCAAATTATAGGGGTACCAGAAGGGGAAGAGGAAGAACAAGTGGAGAAGTTATTTGAACAAATAATAAAGGAGAACGTCCCCACTCTGGCAAAGGAAATAGACTTCCAGGAAGTACAGGAAGCTCAGAGTCCCAAAGAAGTTGGACCCAAGGAGGAACACACCAAGGCACATCATAATTACATTACCCAAGATTAAAATGAAGGTGAGAATACTAGAAGCAGCAAGAGATAAGGAGAGCATTACCTACAAAGGAGTTCCCATAAGACTGTCAGCTGATTTCTCAAAAGAGACCTTACAGGCAAGAAGGGGCTGGAAAGAAGTATTCCAAGTCATGAAAGGCAAGGACCTACATCCAAGATTGCTCTATCCAGCAAAGCTTTCATTTAGAATGGAAGGGCAGATAAAGTGGTTCTCAGATAAGGTCAAGTTAAAGGAGTTCATCATCACCAAGCCCTTATTTTATGAAATGTTAAAGGGACTTATCTAAGAAAAAGAAGATAAAAAACATGTACAATAAAATGACAGCAAACTCACAATTATTAACCACACCTAAAACAAAAACAAAAACAAACTAAGCAAACAACTAGAACAGGAACAGAACCACAGAAATGGAGATCACATGGAGGGTTAGCAACAGGGGAGTGGGAGGAGGAGAGAGGGGGGAAAAGGCAGAGAATAAGTAGCATAGATGGTAAATACAAAATAGACAGGGGGAGGGCAAGAGTAGTATGGGAAATGTAGAAGCTAAAGAAGTTATGACACATGGACTTAAACTCAAGGGGGGAATGTAGGTGGGAGAGGGTGTGCAGGGTGGAGGGGAGTGAAAGGGGGAAATGGGACAACTGTAATAGCATAATCAGTAAAATATATGAAAAAAAAAAGGATGTATGCCTCAATTCAAAGAGCTGGACCCCACAGACATACTTAAATGACAAGACACATCCAAGAATGAGGTAGTCCAATGAGAGAAAGAATTTTCAGATCCTGATGCTATCCCATGAGCTTCCAAGTATTAGAATTTTGTTCACCTTTTTAGAGTCACAGGTAAGCAAATAATACAATATTCAAACCTACAAACATTGAAGGTTTATGTATTATATGTAAGGCATGCAGGGAAATAGAGTAGCAAATCCTAACCTTTTCTGGTCAAAGAATTCTTTGAAACCACATACAAGTTAAGGATAGTTTATCTAGAAAAATTCTTGTTCTCAAATCACGGCTGATCAGTCACCATTTACTTAGATCTCATTCATTGCATGGGCCTTGTAATTTGGATTTTTAAATAAAAAATTAGAACACAGAACCAGATGATAATGTTGAGTGTCACTTGTATCTTGGCCTTTTCTCATGTGGCATCTATACTCTTTTTCATTAATTCTTTTGATTCAGCCAAGTTAACTCACTATCTCACCACTTGCTGTTCATCATGCCTGAATCACCATCCCACCTCCCATCCAATCTTCCACTATCGGGTTCTTATACATAGTTCAAGGCCCAATTCAAATGATCCAGCTGGCAGGAAGGGCTCTCTTCTCTAGCTCCCACAGAATGTTAACTGGGCTTTCCTCCCAATACCTTCCATGTTCTAACCTGCATCATCACAATGTACAGTATATACTTCATGTTATTTTTCCTATAAGACTGAAATTTTCTTGTTGGAGGGATATGACTGTGAGTCACCTTTTCATTCTCACATCTTAGGCCACTGAACTTGCAAGTGCTCAGAAAATGATTTTAAGTGTGTGAGCATCATTGGTTGCTCAATCTCTCTCTCTCTCATACATACCATGCACACGACCCTTAACCTCCTCCTTCCCCTACTGTTACTCATGGGACTGTACCATATCTGTGTAGCATACTTGTTAAACATCTGTGTTAGGACAAAAAAAGGATTCTTATTCACTGGCCTACAGGCATGTACAAATGAGGTACATATTTGAAGTGGAGCTAAAATAAATACATTTGGTTTTAATTTTCTATTCCTATTTTCACTACATTTTCAGGAAGGGGAGAATACTGGGTGAATTACTTGAGGTATATGATTTTGACTTCTAAAGAACAGGAGGTAGGCATGAGTTAGAAAGACTGGCTTGGAAAAAAAGTAAATAATGCTAACCTTGTACTAAGTTCAATGGCTAAAGTCTTAATGATTTTTGAAAAACTATTTGTGGAATTGTATATTAATAGCCCTATTTTCTTTTACATGATGTGATAAAAAATTATCTGTTAATAAATACAACCAAACTTTGAATTTTTCTAAAATGTTAAAATGGAAGGGAAAATAAGTGACTACACTGGCATATGAAAAGGTCCCACTATAGATCTATGATGAAATATAACAAGATATACACTGCTAAAAAACACAAATAAGCTTATAACACTGTATATAAACTAAATTAGCATTCTTGTAGATGTCATTAAAAAGCAACTCATATCATTTATTCTGATAGTATTCAATAATTTTATGGGATCTATAAATTTTCAGCTAATTTTTCCTTTATAAACAAACGCCTTCAGTATAGACAACATTTTAAAGCAAGTAAGACTTCATCTTTACATCAGACTCTCAGGAATTTCAAACACTGGGCAATAGTAACCCCACTGCCCAAAAAAGAAAATAATTCTGTAAGTTCCCTCTCTATTCTCCTAAGAACAATAAAATTAGTGTTGCTTTACTTCAGAGATATTATTATGTATCCTATATACATTAGTAAATAGTTTCACTTATACTCTTTGGAAAACAAATATTCAAGGGAAAAAAAGCTGACACATAAATTGCACTAAATTCCAAAGTGGGATTCACATAACCATTTGTGAGAATAAGAGCTCATTCTTAATTTTCTCACTTCAAAATAGTCATGCCTGAGTTATACACTGTCTTTTTTTTGCCAGGGGAAAATGCAAATGCAGTCTCCTATTCCCACAAAGTATGCACTTGGCTTTCCACATTTGGATAAGGCTCACCCTGGGAAAACTACCTTCATGATCATGGTATCTCCCCTGTCAGGTAAGCAGGGAGGGAGAAAGAGTGGGAAAGAAACATCAATGTGTGAAAGAAACATGGATCGGTTCTCTCTTGCACACACCCACCTGGAGACCTGGCCCACAACCCAGCCATGTGCCCTGATGGGAATCGAACCAGAAACCTTTTGGTTCGCAGGCTGGTGTTCAATCCACTGAGCTACACCAGCCAGGGCTATGCTGTCGTTAAAAACAAAACAAAATATGTGCACCCTACACAATCACATTGGTTAGAAACTCTTACAGCATGTGAAACTACACCACTCCATTCACAACTCAATGGAATACAAAATTAGGGCAAGAGCATTATTTTTGTCTAAAATCTCAATTTTCATTTAGAAAACTAAACAGACTTAAAATTCTAGAGAAGAAAAAGTTTTAAAAATGTATTTTCTCTCCAAACACTCTCCCTTTTTTGTATCCTTACTAGCCCCCTCTTTCCTCCTCCCCTTTCCATTTCCTCTTTCCAACTCCCCTCTCCTCTATTTCTCTCTTTACCCATATCTCCCTGTCTCTGCTCTCTCCCCTCTTCCTCCCTATAACTGACTTTGTCGTTCCACAATCCCTTCCTTTTTCCTCCCCCATTTCCTCATTCTTTCCAGTGTTGCGGTGAAGGCTAGATAGCATTCAATCTCCAATCAACCCTCTTCTGAGCTGTGAGATGTGTACAGCTACCCAATGTCATCTTTATCTGGCAGCTGAATTTCCCTCTTCTGTTTCCTGGCACTTCCCCTTTCCATAACCTTTTCTTGGTTAACCAACCCTTCAGCCTGTCACCTTAAGAGTCATCACTGGCTGCTCACTCCCACTCCTACTACTAACTCTGGCTCCTGAATGGTTCTCAACATTACAGCCCCTCCTGTCAGTTTGGGTCTTCATTATCTTTTACTTACACAGCTCAGCAGTTCTCCCTGAATCTTCAATCTAACCTGCCTCCCACCTGTACTCCAATGCTGCCCTGGGTCATTTTTCTAAAGCACACATATAATCCTATCTCTCCATTTCTTAAAAATCACTGCTTTCTCTCAACACCTAAAGAATCAATTCTAAATTCCTTAACACGGCTAAGAGCAGCAAAAGCCCCTCCACGATTTGCTTTCTACTTCTATTTCCAGCTTCATTGTAGCCACTAGCCCATCAGCATCCTTTTACCAGTCACTGAATTTGAAATTCCCACAATACACCATGCTCCTTCATGCCTACATGGCATTTTCATGAGCTCTTCCTTTTACTTCGAATGATTTTCCTCCTCTTTTTCGTACTGGCCCTTTAAGACCTAACTCAACAGCATCCCAGGCAAACACTTCCCAGATCAAACAGCACCTCACTGCTTCCTCTCTGTGCTTTCAAAGCCCTTCATACAGAGAGTTATTGTCTTTTAACTGAACAAACTTATATCAGCAGAAGAAATTACACTAGTGATAGTAGAGAATATGGAAAAAGGGGACAGTCATAATGAATTAATTCAACTCAGAATGCTTAACGGGCTGCATATTTTACTTACTTTTGTGGAGTCAAACGAGGCAAATCCCATTAACTTCATCATTTCTATTTCTTCCTCTGTTTTGCCCTCCAAGTCTTCCTCTGCAAAAGTAACTTATAATTTTTAAAACTCTTATCATTTTATATATAACAGGAAAAGTGGTAATAGATTAATAGTCATTCTACCTTCCCATCAGAGAATATTTAAAACAATTAGCTTAATGATTGAGTCTAACAAAAAAAAATCCTCTTCAATTTGGGCAGAATATAAGTTAAGGTGCAACAAAGGAATGTGCTCCCCACCTTCCACAGGAGAGACTGCTTAAAAGGACATGGCTGAAGCCTTCTGGCAGTACCGCCTTTAATATCAGACATGACACTTGTTTCGAAGGTACTTCCAAAATAGAATATGCTCACATTTTTAACTTTCCTTCCTATGTCAGAAGCATGACAGATAACCAGGAACTCACTAAAGTACAATTAAAAATCTCAAAGCCATATGCAATGAACACTATAAAAAACTTAATATATTTCAATGTTCAAAAATTATACAATTATCAAAATGACTGAAGTTATCTAAACAAGGCCGTATTCTTCCTATAGTTATTTATCAGATAACTTTACCAGTAATCTGACGTTCTTTGCTCTTTGTTTCTTTTGCTTCTTTCTTTTCCTCATCTCTCCTTTCTTTCAGTCGAGAAGGGGAAGGAGATGTGGATCTATGTCGCCTTGGGGACCTAATATTTTAATAAGTGAAGAAGTCAGAAACAGAGACATACCTGGTCACTTGTGTCAGTCAGCAGAGATGCACATGAGTGCCAGAAAGGTAAAAGCTGGACAAAAGCCAGACTCCAGAGAAGTCTGAGGGGTCTAGTTCTTATAGAAGAATAAGTTAGAAGGTTCTGCCTAGGCCCTGATTGTTAGCTAGGGCTAAAATTTGTTTTTGTACGGCAGAAAAATGTAACTAAACAGTTTCTAACAATTACACATAAACATGCAAAAAGTTGACTTAAACAGCAATTGATGCTTATTAAGTAAAAGGTGAAAGGTTTATACAATCTGAAGAGAAACCAGAGTACTGATACTTACTAAGAATTAAGAGTCCATTCTAAGGTTCTTCCAAGATCTTATATTCTTGGTTATATAGTTGACTAAACCATTATCACAAAAAGTTAATATAAAACAAAACAAATCCTTATTTCTTATTCTTGTCAAGGACCATGATAAGTGCTTTTCCCACATCATTTCTCTTTATTCCTAAAGGCAACTCGAGGAGTACTGATTTACTAATCCATTTATCAATGGGGATGTTAGGTTTAGAGTGAAGTAGGCTTAAGTTCCCTTCATTTCATGACACTTAAGCCGCCTTATAAGTGATGAAAACAAAGTCAGAGGCAACAACTACTTTCTTTGGGATTTGTGGTAAAACCCCTGGTTATTTTCTGCACTTATCTGGAGCGTCTTCTGTGCGGGGATCGTGAGCGGCTCCTTCTCCGATCTCTCTCCCGGGACCGGGACCTTTCTCGGCGCCTGCGTTCTCTCTCCCGGGAGGTGGACCGGGACCGCCTGCGCTCTAATACAAACGCAAAATTGCAGAGCCAAAATTACCTAAAATTCTTGGAGCCATGCTGTTCAATACAAATATAATGTGAGCCATATCTAGTAGCCACATTAAAAAAGTAAAAACAGCCCTGGCTGGCGTAGCTCAGTGGATTGAGCACGGGCTGGGAACCAAAGTGTCCCAGGTTCGATTCCCAGCCAGGGTACATTCCTGGGTTGCAGGCCATAACCCCCAGCAACCGCACATTGATGTTTCTCTCTCTCTCTCTCTCTCTCTCTCTCTCCCTCCCTCCCTCCCTCCCTCTCTCTCTCTCTCTCTCTCTCTCCCCCCATCTCCCTCCCTTCCCTCTCTAAAAATAAATAAATAAATAAAATATTTTTTAAAAAAGTAAAAACAAAAAACAAAAAAAACCCAACAGGTGAAATTAATTTTAACAGAATATTGTTTGACTAAACACATATATTTCCAAAGTATTATTTCAACATATAAAAATTACTGAGATTGTTACTTTTTTTTTTGGTAGTAAATTAAGGAAATCTGGTTCTATGGTTACACAGCACTTCATAATTCTGATTGAGCACATCTTAAGGCAGGGGTGTCAAACTCATTTTCACGGGGGTGGAGGTGGTGCACATCAGCCTCGAGGATGCCTTCAAAGGACTGAAATAATTTTAGGGCTGTATAAATGTAACTACTCCTTAACTGTTAAGAAGTTGAAATTATATTGGGCCCTATTGAGATTTACGTGGCTCAACAACCATGTGTGGGTGGTAGCCTCATTTAACTTTTAAGAACGTCAAGTCTTGACTAGTTGAAGGTGGTAAAAACTGACTAGGGGGCAGAGCCAAGGGTCTAAGTCAGATCTGCTCCAAATCTGGCGTCCTTTACATCGCTCTGCTTCACTTATAGCCGTGGGGACCAGAAGACCTTACCACGTGAGCTCCCTGGGCGCAATATTCTAAATATCAATTTCCCTAGTATAAGTGGGGCATTTGAGGTCCAGGCTGTACCACATGCTGAGTGTTATGGAATGTGACATTAATATTCCCATCAGTTTTTAAAGCTAGGTAATAGCACCTCCAGTGTCTAATTACGGGAATTCAGTCTCAAAAAGGTTGGATGACTTGCACACATTCACTCAGAAATTAAATGAGGGAACCGTGGTCTGATTCTCAATCAGCCAGTCACAAGAATAACAACAGTTACTATAAAAGGCTGTCAAAGAGTCAGCGAAACCCCAATTTATTAGAGAAAAAAACTGCTTTAAATTCGGAGGGCCAGGTACTCCTCTCCCCTCCATCCCCCACTCTTCTCAGGAATAAAGGGCCTGTCTCTCCGTGGCCCTAGGACTGAAAAAAATGGGGTGCGCCTCCAACAGACCCCCCCGACCCTCCGATCTGCTTCTGGACTCACCCCTCCGCGGAGACCGGCTGCGGCTGCGACCCATTCGGAGATCTCTTCTACCTCACACTGCCCCGGAAACGAAAGTGCGACAACTTCTGGGAGAGCCGGAACTGCGCTTTCACTTGCCGACTGGAAAACGTTCACACGATTCGCAAGGGTTCCGGCTTCTAAAGAAGTGGGTTTGAGCTAAACCATCTGAGGTCAGAAATGCTGGTGAGAACCAAGTTCTTATCTCTGGTCTTCCAGCCCCATTTTTGCCATGGCTTTTGTGTTCACGGTGGGCATTAAAGTATGCTAATTGATGTTATTATAGAAATCTGGAAAAAACCCTTATCCCTCCCCCCCTCATTTTCCTTTCTAGTCATTGCCCACCTGCACAAAAGGTTTCTTATCAAACCAATTCTAAACATAGCGTTCGCAGTTTAAGTCCACAGGGGGAAGCATCAGGGTGGATCAGGAGGCAGAGGGAGCGAGGGGGAAAGCATGGATAAGAGACTTTATTGTGGTTTTTGCTGGAAGGAATAGGGGAAGCAAGCTTATAATTGGCGAGTTTGAATACTTTTAAGGGATTTTGGGAAGTAGGGGCTTTCCGGAATTGTTTGGTACCTGGCCCTGGGGTTGTTAGGGCAGAGGAATATTGTCTGGCTTGTAAGAGTTTAGTAAAGAAGGTGGTTGGAGAATAAAGGATGCCAGTTCAAAGGCAGGCTTCCAAGTTGTCAAAGCATCAGAAAAAAAAAAAAAAAAGAAAGACAAAGGCATGATTAATGCAATTATTCACATGAACATTTATTGCACACCTGTATGCCAGACGCTTAGTCAGTGAAAAAGATATGCCTGCCCTTGAGTAGACTGCTGGCCACTGAGGGACACAAACAAGTAAACAGTGTGATGTGCACTGATAGAAGAACATTATGAGGGCACATAAGACCGGTACCTAATTGGTTTTGAGGGGGAAGGTTGTCAAGAAAAGTTTCCAGAAGGAAATGATGTCCAAACAAGACCTTAAAGATGAGTAGAAATTAGCCAGGTGAGATAGGGTGACATTTGTAGTAGGGGGAGGTGGAAGAGATTGTCAGGCAGAGGAGGCTGCACATGCAAAGGTGAGGATGGGCTATGCAGAGAACTGAAAGTATGACAGCCACTTAGGGAACAAGGAGTGGAAATGTAAAGAAAAGGCTAGAATAGACTTGTAAACTGACAGTTATCTTGAGACAAAGGCAGTAGGGAACCTTTGAAGGTTTTAAGGATGGCAGGGAATCAGACTTGAATTTATTAAGAGAACACTGAGTAATGTAGAGACTTGACTGGGGGAATATAATAATAGGAGGCTGGTACAATAATCTAGATGGGAAATTACACTGACATGTACTAAAATGGTGTAAGTAGGTATGGTGGAAAGTGCCTACATTTGAGAAATAGTTGGTGAAACTAGAAAAACTTGGTGATTTTTGGATGCAGAGGATGAGGGAATTAGAAGACTTAAGAACGACATTCGGGTTTCTCATTTGTGAAACTAGGTAGATGATGGCATTATTTGATAAAGTATGTAAGATACATTTTGGTAAGAATATACATTCAGATTGTTAGGTAGATAGATAGCAAACCAGGGCAGGGAGGAGGGAGGCAAGTCTCACCCACTAACTCAGCAGTCCTGAGCCTGGTCCAATGATATTGCCAGGTGTTCCAGCATCACAAGAAACAACAGGCTAGCACTGGAGGAGGGGAGCCCTTGAAACTCTCTATGTATTGTTTCATTTATCTGGGAAAGAAAGCCTTTGAAACTGTGCTCATCCCAAGGCCTGGAAGGTGGGAGAGGGTTCACAGCATTCAAAGAAGCAGCCCATAAAACAAGTTTGGTTAATTGCCTGCCTCTGGTTACAGAGTCCCTGATGGTTACAAAAAGAGCCCATAAGTAACTTTGGGTAACTGCCTCAACTTTAATTAACTACCTCCTGTCACCTGTCTGTTTTACAACAAGATGACCAAACTGTGGTCTGGAGCAAGATAAGGGTTCAGGCTAACATAACAGATCTCCACACATACATTTGGGTAGTCATGTACCCTGGGGGAGGCTGGCACCACCTTTACCTGCCAATCAATATGTAACTTCACCCGAATCCTGCCAATTATATAAGTCCTCAGGATAAAGGAACTGATGCTTTTGTCATTGCTGCTTTTTGCTGCCCTTACCTTGCCCTCCCTTGAACCTACTATGCCTTTCAATCCCCACCTTGGCAAGGCCCATTCTTTTCTAGAAGAACGTATCACTAATAAACCCTCCTTACATACTAATAGACTTGCCTATCTGTAATTCTTTACTGCATCAGCAAGAACTGAGTTTCTTCCATAACAAGATCAGGACATGCTAATTTCAGGTGTCATTTTGAATACCCAAGAGATGCCAACTAGATGTGTATCTGGAAATGCAGAAGGCAGACTTAGGTTGGAACTACAAAAAAAGTGATAATCGGAATGCAGATGTTCATTTGAAGCCCTAAGAGTACATGGAATCAGCTGGTGCAAGCTTGGGAAAGAAAATGGCCTGGAGATAGCCAGAGGAAGAGCCCCACAGAAGACTAAGGAATGGCCAGAAAAACAAGGAAAACTGGGGGAGTGTGATATCAAAGAAGCTTAAGAGAAGGCTGCTTTTTTAAAGGAGAACAAACTGGTTAATTTTAAATATTCATTAAAAGGAGTGAAGAAAAAATCCTAAACACATGAAACCTACAGGATTTAGCAACTGTTTGTTGACTAGGAAAGTTTTAGTGAAGTTGAGTTGTGAATGGCTTTTGAAGTGAAGGCAATTTGGAGAACCGTCTGAAGCGTGACGGAGGCAGGGAAAAATGTGGTAGTGGGTAGAGGTGAAGGTGTGACTGATGGTTTTTCAAAGATGGGAGAAACTTAAGCCTGCTTAAATATTGGAGTGAATGAGTGAGTATAGTGAAAAAAAAAAAAAAAAGTAAAGAGAAAGGAAAAACAAAGGATTAAGTTCCATAATGGGACGTGAGATCAACCTTTGCCAGGAAAAGAAATGGCGTCTCTACAAGTGGCTCCTCCCCTTTAAAATATGGGATAGAAGTTGGGTTCAGCTAGGGCTTTCCTTATTTACTGATCAAGCAGCCCTCTCTCAGGGTGTAGATTATCCAGCAGTGTAAGTCTTCAGCATTGTATCTGGAAGAAAGCCCTCTATGTTTCCAATACATGGTTTGAACTTCTCTCTTTCTAAAGGCTATTTAGGTAGAATTTGAGTGGGGAGGGTGGGGTTAAGTCAATACCTGTGATCATACGTGCATATAAATTTTTTTCCAACCATTTTTTTTTCATTAAAGGCAAACTGTATTTAACCATCTGTGATTCTCTGCAAATCTACTATCTCTAGCCTTGGTTACATTTTGTTTTATATTTCTAGTCCTGTTTCATATAAAATCATGAGCCTTCACAAAAGTATCCTACTTCATCATTACATATGGACACCCACTGTTGAGTCAGTAGTATTCCCCCTAATTAAATGTAGTCTGATCACTTGTTAACAGTGATTGATGATGTTTGAGATTTTGCTTTTATACCCTGTACCTCGGACTGTGGGAAGAGTTTCAGATTCTCTGGTTGGGGAAGGACCTGTACTATATGCCTTCTGTTTTTTAATGCAGTCAAGCAATTAGATCCACATTGCTTGAAATTATGACTCAACATATCATTTTAGGTGCTTGACAAGTAACCATTTGCACCTCTGGTTCTGTTAACTTTTCTGTTCTTTACATGGGTTCATCTCTAGGTGAATGAAGCTTTTGACATAGTTTCAATATTGACAGTCCAATATTCTAGACCAAATCTATTTGATAGAGCTTTCTGCAGTGATAGGAATATTCTATATCTGCACTGTCTGGTATGGTAGCCACTATTTACATGTGATTAACTAAGCACTTTGATGTGCTTATTGCAACTGAGGAAGTAAATTTTAAATTTTATTTAATTTTAATTAGCTTAAATTTAGATAGCCACAGTGACTTTTTGGAGCCCTATTTTTGCATGTGATGTTGAAAACTGTTCGTTAATACTATTCAAAGATTTCAAATCTGATATAATGTGGGCTGCTAAACACTTGGTAAAAAAAATAGCTAGTGACTACCACTGTTCATTTAATTTTGGCTTACTAAGTTTCAAGACACACACACACACACACATTTTTAAAAGTGAGGTGCATTCATATCCCTCTTTAATTATTTAGCGTTAGACTCTAGAACATTTTCTCTTAAGGAGGACCCCTTCTTTACTGACAGCCAAGCTAAAATAATTATTACTTGGTGTTGTTTTCTATCCCTAGCAGCTTAAGAAAAAGACTTGGCAAAGACTATAAGACAAAAACCTTCATATATAATAGTTTATACAGTATGTCAGCTGACACTATTAATGTTTTATTGCAAATATTCTTATTAAAAAGAGTAAAAAGTATGTAAACATTAAAGTATTTGGTAAGAAAACAAAAACAGATCTTTGATATTAATGTGAAGAACTAATTATCAATTTTTCAAATAAGAACACAACCTACTTGTTACTAAAGAAATTATTAATTGTTTGTGGGTGACACAAGCAATGAACCAATGGACAAGAACCTATAATAATTCCAATGTGATCAGTTTATATAAGTGAAATTAAATAACTCATGAATATACTCAAAACTACTTATCTTTCCTCCCAAGATTTGAAAAAATTCAATTAGTAAAATACTTTAAGATTGGTATTTACATGTTTTAATATATACAGGGTAAGGAACCTCTGGTGCAGCAAGTAGGAGAAAATCAAAAGCATCGTGTGAGATATAATTATAGCCAAATATAAAAATAAGAAATGTAGCCTCTTGATGCAGCTAAACTATTGTATTAGAAACACTTAAAACTGCAGTTCTGGGGGATAAAGAAGGTGGAAGCATTTAAGATCTTCCTTTAAATTAACCAGGAGAATGAATTTTGAAAGAACAAAAGCAATTTGTAAACCTATAGACATATTACTGGGAAGAAAAACTATCAATGAATTCCAAAAGTTAAATCTAATTGGAAAATATCTAACTTCAAAGAAAAAAGTTCTGGTTTCAATTAAGTTTTTTTTTTGGTCCATTTCATAAAAGACATTTTTATTCTTTTTCCAAATGGGTATTTATTATATGTACAGATACATAAAAGTGATTGCCATTTTTCTTTAAAACATACTAAAAATATACATTAACCACAAAAAAGTATTCACTTTGACTGGAAAGACAAAGAGCATGGCTATTTTCAAAATGACGGTAAACACAAGAAGCCAACATATATAAATCATGACAAGTGTACATCTCATTTTTGACAAAAATAAGTTCTATTTTACATTAATGCTTTATTACCAGCTTCTATGACATCCTTCAACTTTATTTACAATTACTATGAAACTTCTATTAGCATGTGTAACTCAAAGGCACTCAATTCAGAGGTTATAAAGTCCTGAGCTTAAGTAGGAAATAGGATTCCCAACCAAAATTTGAACATAAATACTTCTAAAGATTAGACTATGAAATGTTTAAAGTGTGATGTTTGATACATAAATAATCTTTGACACAATAATAAAGTTGTACAGCATGTCAAAGAAGAGACCATGTAAGGCAAAGCAATATACTCAGAGTCACACTGACTTCTCCCATTCCAGTTCATCTGAAAGTCTGAAACTGATTTATTGTTGTTGTTGTGGTTAAAAGACTAAAAAAACAAAATTAAAATAGCATACAAACGGGTAAGTTAAATAAAAAGTTTCCTCAGCTTAGTCTCCAAAGCCATGAAAAAAGTATTTAATGACTAAAAACAACTACATATTAGAAGGATATTAGGAGGAATCATAAAGAGCAATTGAAAAAATTTAAATGACAGCTTTAAATACATCAACTGAAAGATCATTGATAATTGGCCTTTCAAATTGTTTCTTTAGTCTTCTTTCAGACAAACAAAATAAATTTACAGATGGATAACTGAGTACATTAACATTAGGTAGGATCAAAGTTTAAGCTAAAAATTAACTCTACATTTGGTTGCAGAGAAACATGGATTACACCTATAGTGATTTTCTACTGATAGTAAATTAAAAGCATGAGCTGACATCTTTATAGCAGAAATGGATTGACAGATATCTTCTTGGCTTCAATTTTTTTTTAATGTATGTATAGAAATGTGATGCAGAATAGTCTTCCATATTACCTGTACAGTTCATAAGGCCTTTGTCATTGTTAGTCACCTTAGATGTGAACATCATAGGGCCATTAAGTTAAAGCTGGCTGAAAAAGTTTTCAAAGTGCTACTGTTTCCAATCAATAAGATCCTCAGTTTTCTGGATTTTCTGGATGACGATTATTTTCAGTTCTTTTTTCTGGTGATATATACAGGAAATTACAGCAGATATACAGAGGGAAGATCAGAAGCCTGCTGTCCAAATTCATCACTACTTGTTCCTATAAAACAAATTTGTTGCTTTAATGACAAGAAGGTAAATATTAAAAACCAACAAACCAACTAACATAAAACCGAATTCTTGAACTGAATGAACTGAAGGAAATAGTATGGTAGATAAGGGCTTGCATCTGTAGTCTGAGAGCTACTGCTCACATCTCAAAACTCCCACCCACAATCTGTGTGACCTGGGGCAAGTCACCGGCCTTGTCAACTGCAGCTTCCTCACTGTTACCTGAGTACCGTAAGAGTACCCCCTTCACAGGATTAGGTGAGACCATGACACAGAGGGCTCAGCAAAGCCAGCCATGTATGAAGTACTCAATAATAGTAGCTGTTTTCATCATTGAAAAATTTCTATCAAGTACCTACATATTTTATGAACAGATAAGAGTCCAGAACAGGTAAGAGTCCAGAAATATGTAGACTTCTCATTTGACTTCAGTTTGAAACCCTTAGGTATATAGCAAACAATTAGGATGAAGGTGGGGAGTCAACAATCCTGGTTCCCATTCTTATCTAATATTTGTCACGGTTTCTAATGCAGACATGTTATCTGTCTCTTGGAATATAAAGTACCATGTAAAATCAATTTCAAATTCAGAGAGTGCCTGGAAATTCCAAAGAGAAAGGAGCTGATAATACACCTGGGAGCCAAAACTGCAACCAGCACTCACGCTACAGATCTCTGTTTGGAATCCTTTACAGCACTTGGTGAGCAAAATAAATCACCGGAGTAGGAGCAGGAGTACTGAAATGATAACTTGTACTTTTTAAATATCTGGATACATTCTCTGCAATGATATGCATCAGTTTCACCTTATATATATTTTTGAGAATATGTCACTAAACACTGTTTAAATCTAGAGTTTTAAATTTTTTACTGAAGTAGGTGCTTCTAGAATGTATTTCTGGAATAAAGAGGGACTGAAACTGGAATATTTGCATGACTAATGTAGTCTCACTTGGACATAGTTTCTGTGTTAGGAGAGCAGCAAGATATATTTGGACAAAGGAGGTTGAGAATACAAAATGTCTTCCCTGCATCCCCCAAAACAGGTGCAAATTTCTCTATATTTTCAAAAACAGGGAAAGTGAGTAAGATAGGTAAGATGATGGGTCAGGTGAGGCAATCACCTGGGCTGATGGTGCTAAGGGACAGCAGAGAGGAATGATGTCAAATCACAGGTAGCCTTTTGCTTCCTGAGTCACCATGGTATGGTCAGAGTTTGTAGCAATATATAACCCAAGTGAAGGCATATTTAAAAATGGACTCCCTGTCTCACTTCTTTTTTAAAAAAAATATTTTATTTATTTATTTTTAGAGAGGGAAGGGAGAGAGATAGAAAGAGAGAGAGAGAGAGAGAGAGAGAGAGAGAGAGAGAGAAACATCAATGTGCGGTTATGGCCTGCAACCCAGGAATGTACCCTGGCTGGGAATCGAACCTGGGACACTTTGGTTCCCAGCCCGTGCTCAATCCACTGAGCTATGCCAGCCAGGGCCCTGTCTCACTTCTTGAATGTCTTACCAGATTACTTTTTTTGGCCACCCACCCCTTAAATACCAGTGTTCCTGTAGGTTATCTCATCCAATCATTATTTCTAGCCCAGGCATTGCCTGAAAACTCTAGATCCAATGACCTACCCGCCTATCAAATTTTCACCTCAATGCTTCCCCTCTTTTAAAAAAGGATTTTGTTTTTAGAGAGGGGAGGGAGGGAGAAACAGAGGGAGAGAAACATCAATGTGTGGTTACCTTTTGTGTGGTTGGGCAGCCAATGTGTGGTTGCCCAATTGGGGGCCTCGCCCACAACTCAGGCATGTGCCCTGACTAGGAACTAAACTGACGACCCTTTTGTTCACAGGCTGGCACTCAATCCACTGAGCCACACAAGCCAGGGCAATATCTTTAAACTAAATATACCTAAACTGAATTCATCATGTCTTCATCCTCACTTTAAGTTACATTCATTTTCATTTCCACAATTCAAATCTCAGGAAATACTACTATAAATCAAGTTGCCCAAGTCAGAAAACCAGGATTACTTTTGACCACTTCCTTTCTTACCCTCACAATTAGGAACCATATTCTTTCAACTGCACTGCTTTGTTTCTAGAACCCATCAACACTTCTTCATCGCCACTGCTACCTTCTGTAAGTTAAGGTTCTCATCATTTACCTGGATTATAGCAATAGCTGCTAAATTGTCTTCCTGCCATTATCATGTCTCTCATCCTTCTTACACAGGCTGAGAGGTCCTTCTTAATGCAGATCTAGTTAGCAGAGTCTTATAAGATGGATAGTTATAAAATATGCAAAAAAATCACTAGCTTTCCTACATGTCATCAAAAACTGTTAGAAAAAAGGATTCATTTTTCATATTAGCAATTAAAATTTAAATACTTAGCATTATACTTCCAGGAAATATACAGGGATAATATGGGGGAACAAATGATAAATTTTAGAGACCTAAGAGAAAACTAAATAAATGTAGGAAAAAACATATTCTAGAAAGATATTAATTTTCCCCAAATTACTGTATATATTTAATAAATATAAATCTAAGTCCTCTTGTAACAGTGGAAAATCGTTATGGTGGGAAACTGTAATCCACCCACCATTCTTTTGACATTGTTTGTAAGTGTTAACTCTAATATGTGTCTTACACAGGAACAGCATGTTTGTATGTGAATCCTAGGAACTAACTTCAAAAGACAGACTCCCAACTTCAGGCATCTCAGCTCCAGAAAATTTGCTGACCTTCAGCCATGAAGCCAGGACTACATGAGGCAGGGATAATGTGAAGCCAGGATGACTACACCAGCATGATGCACACCAGACCATCACTTGCCGTATTGGAATGGGCTATGCTTGTAAGCACAGAGAGAACTCTGCAACCCCCTACCTTCATCTCTTTGTTCTGTTCCCCTTTCTGCCCTTATAAAAAATCTCTGCCTCCAATGAGAGGGGGAAATGGGCTTTGTGACGTAAGTCCCCCATCTTCCACAAAATGGGCTTTGTTACATGAGTCCTCCATCTTCCAAATGGCCAGCATCCGCAAATAAACCACTTTCCTTCACATCAGCACCTGCCTCTGGAGTTCTGGCTTTCATATTGGCAGGCAGCCGGACCTGCGTTTGGTTACACTCAGGAATTTTTGAGAGGAAATGTGACAAAATGATTCTATACCCCAAACAGAATAATCGTGCACAAAGAACCCAGAGATTTTTGAAAAGAGAAGAATGAAAGTGGGTTTCATTACTAGGTATTCAAATTAATTTTAAAGTTAGTCTAAAAACAATGTGTTGCTGTCTCCACAACAAGGAAATCAATAAAACATAACAAAGTTTAGAAATGAAGCCAAGTATATAAGGATGCAGTACATGATAAAAATGGCATTTCAAATACATTGATACATCTGATACACTTTAGATATATCATAAAAATACTCAAATGTGAAAAATTAAAGGAGTAGAAAAAGCACAGATGATTATTTATATAATCTTAATTATTAGGACTAAGCATCACACCAAATGAAGAAATCATTAAATAAATAGATTGATAGATTATTTTAAGAAGTTTGAGAGATAAATGACAAAATGGGAAAACTCTAGCATATCACAGATGTTAATAACTCTCAAAATATCAAGGCTGTTAAAAATTAACAAGAACCCCTGGCTGGCGTAGCTCAGTGGATTGAGCGCAGGCTGGGAACCAAAGTGTCCCAGGTTCGATTCCAGCCAGGGTACATTCCTGGGTTGTAGGCCATAACCCCCAGCAACCGCACATTGATGTTTCTCTCTCTCTCTCTCTATCTCCGTGCCTCCCTTCCCTCCCTAAAAATAAATAAATAAAATCTTAAAAAAAAAATTAACAAGAAAACAAACACCTTAATAAAAATATAAACATAAACAGTATAAATTATTAATTTACACAGTATGTCCAATAAGCATACAAAAATGCCAACTATACCAGTAACCAAGGGAATGAAAATTAAATATAATTTGTTTTCACTTTTCATACTGGGGACGGATGAGGAAGGATGACAGTGCATGGGTGCTCGGCATGCTCTCCTGCCGGAGGGAATGCAACGTGGATGGTATTACTGGAAGGCAATTTGGTTACTAGGAAATATATACACTATCTGACAAGAGCTCTACTTCTTGGAATTGATCATTTAAAAATCAGAAAAATGTGGAAAGATATAGCATATACACTTTTTATAATAGTGATAAAACTCCCCAAAACCCCCCAAAGCAAGGATTATTTAAATAATGATATATCCAAAACAACATTATGCAGTAATAAAAATGATGTGTGGATATATATTTATTGACAAGAAAAGCAATGCACAACAAAGTGGGGAAAAAGCAGGGTACAAAATAACAGTAAGATCTAATTTTGGTATGACCTCTAAGTGGAGTTTGTATGATTTTTATTTTCACTTACATTTTCTAATTTTCCACAGCAAACATCTATAGCCTGTGTGAAACATACATATAAAATTCCCCAAATAAAGCCCTTCCATAACTCTCTACAGATCTCAGGAAAAACTTTAAACTCTGTCCACAGCCTATCATGCCCTGGCTCTGGTCCTACTCAACTCCTCCAAACCTCATTCAGTTCCTTGAATGACCCAGGTGCTCCCCTGTCTCATTATCTGACTCATGATTTGAGCCTTTGTTCAGGTACCCATTCACTTGCCAACTTCCCCAGGAGAGGAGGTTTTCCCTGAGCTGTCTTCTATTCTCCTACACCCCTAATGACCACACCTGTCCCCCAACCTCATATAAGGGTTGAGGACTGCTCCCTCAATGTTACACACTACTCTGAGCCCATCTCTACCATGCTACTTAGACCAAGATACATAATATAAATTTCTCTTTATTTCCTCTATTCCTAGCATAGAAACTAGCATGTGGTACAGACACAAATGTTTGCTGAATGAACAAATCAAGGAATGCTTGGAATACAACTACTACCTTGATCTAGTCTTGTTTTTTAAGTCTGGCTTCTTTGAGCCATGACAATATATTTTTTAAAGCTTTTATTTATTTTTAGAGAGAGGGGAAGGGAAGGAGAAAGAGACAGAGAGAAATATCAACATGTGGTTGCCTCTCACATGCCCCCGCCGTGGGGACCTGGCCCGCAACCCAGGCATGTGCCCTGACTGGGAATCCAACAGGCAACCCTTTGGTTTGCAGGCCCGTGCTCAATCCACTTAGCTACACCAGCCAGGGCTGACAATATTTTTTAATGAAGTTCTAGGTACCAGGTAAAGACAGTCATTTTCTACGCAGCTCCAGAGGGCACAATAGAGAATTCCAATAGAGCCACATTTGAACTTTATTATGTAGCTACCTTCTCAAATAGTTTCCACCACCTGAGAGAGTCAACTCCATCACCAGGGGTTGGAGGACCCTCTGTCAGAATGCTGTCACAGAGCATGCAAAGCTGCTAGAATGATCACTTCCAGTGTTCCTTGTGATGCTAAATTCTGATATTCCGTGAGAGTCTCTTTAGTTTGAGGAATATTGCTAACTTCTAATAATTTATGTGAACTATAGGCTCTGAATCCTTTAATAAAAGACCATGTTTTTTGGAATGGTGGTTAGTTTTAATAGCAATAAACTTCAGCAGTATTTTAATGGCTCTCATTTTACTTTTAGAAAATGGTTTACTTTCTCATCATGACATTTTAAAACGTTGACATGCATGTGAAAAATGAAGAAACAAATGGCTTTAGAGAATTTGGGAACATTACAGATGTCTGTTATTTCAGGAACCTATTGTGCTAGCACTGGCTGGTGTGGCTCAGTGGATTGAACACTCGCCTGTGAACCCGAAAAGTCACTGCTTTGATTCCCAGGCACATGCCTAGGTTGTGGGCCAGGTCCCCAGCTGGGGGCATGTGAGAGCAAGAGGCAACTAATCAGTGTATCCTCACACACTGATGTTCTTCTCCCTCTCTTTCTCCCTCCCTTCACTTTTCTCTAAAATAAATAAATAAAAGAAACCTATTGTGCTAGAGGATAATGTTCTCTTAATATTCAGGAACTATATAGAAACCTACTGGATTGTCTTCAAGGTATCTGGTATCAATGTATAAATAAATGCACTTACAAACACGGTAGATGAAGCAATTAAGATTCATAACTTTTTGAAGATAATATTTAGGATAAACAATTATTGCCCTTTTAAAGATTTTCCCTGCCCCTCAAAATCAAATTGTGTGGAGATTTTGGTCTCAGTTGCACTTCCAGCGGAATGTGGTAAACTGTGCAGAAGTAAACATGGTACTTCCATCTTTACCTTCAAAAAAACTTTCAAACCAACCTTAAATCAAATGTTAATTCTACTTAATTTTAATTCTAATTAAGATAAGAGGCTTCAAAAGACAAATACTATAATCAAACAACAGAAAAGCAGTCAAACATACCTGATCCTTTTCAAGTGTAAGTACTTGATAGCCAGTTGTTCTACTACATATTAGTTTTCCACTACTATCAAAAGAGGCCAAACGTAATCTACAATAAAAAAACCCCACAAATATAAAATAAACATACAAATTTTTAAACCACCATTTAAATAAGCCTTCCCTCACTTTAGTATTTAATTTTGTCTTCCATATTCTCTAAGTCTTTTATGTTTGATAAAACTTTTAAAAAGTCTTTTCAAACTATAAACTGATTCCATTTAGATTTACAAGTTTGTGCTATTACATATACCTTAGATAAAAAAAAACTTATAAGTACCTTTTTATTGTAGTATATACATAAAATTTACCATTTTAACCACCTTTAAGTGTACAGTTGGCATTAAATACAATTTCTGCAATCATCACCACCATCCATCTCCCAAACTTTTTCATTCATCCCACCAGAAATATTCTGTACTCAGTAAACACGAATTCCCTACTTCTCCTTACCCCAGCCCCTGACAACCACTATCCTACTTTCTGTCTCGATAAACTTGTCTACTCTAGACCCCTTGTGTGAGTGGAATAATGTCCTCCATTAATTAGCAGAATGTCCTCAAGGTTGCACGTGTCAGGATTTCCTTCCATTTTAAGGCTGAATAATATTCCATTGTATGGACTTGCCACATTTTATCTGTTCATCTGTCAATGGACACTGGGTTGCTTCTACCTTTTGGCTATTGTGAATAATGCTATAATGAGTATACAAATCTCTGTTCAAGTCCCTGCTTTTAATTATTTTGTGTAAATACCCAGAAGAATTGCTGGATCTCACGGTAATACTATTTAATTTTTGAGGAAATGCCATACCATTTCCCACAAAAGATGCACCATTTTACATTCCTACCAGCAATGTACAAGGGTCCAGTTTCTCTACATCCTCACCAACACTGCTTTGTTTCCAACAATAGCCATCCTATATGGCTGTGAGGTAATACCTTATTGTGGTTTTGATTTGCATTTCCCTGATCAGTGGTGCTGAGCATCTTTTCATGTGCTTATTGACCATCTGTCTGTCTCCTATGGAGAAATGTTTATTTTAGTAAGTCCTTTGCCCATTTTTAAATCTGGCTGTTTGTTTGCTTTTTTGGTTGTGAAATTTTAAGACTTTTTTTATATTTCTGGATATTAACTCCTTATCAGATGCATGGTTAGCAAATATATTATCTCACTCTAATGGGCTGTGTTTTCACTCTGTTGATAATGCCCTTTGGTGCAGTTTTTAATTCTGATGAAGTCCAATCAACCTTTTTCTTTCACTGCTTATGCTCTGGTGTCACACTGTAGAAATCACTGATAAATCCAATGTCAATGTGCTTTTCCCCAATATTTTCTTCCAAGAGTTAGTTTATAGTTTTAGCTCTCATGTTTAGGTCTTTGCTCCATTTTGAGTTAATTTTTGTATATGGTATATGGTAAGTACAAACATGGGACTTTAAGAAAAATTTGTTCATTAAGCTATTTTCCAATTTGTCAGCATCCTCTCCAGAAAAATATTGCCAGCTCAACTATCAGATAAAACTGGACATATTAAATTTTATAGAATGTGAAGGATAATACCAGGCATGTTTTTGTGGAAAAATACCTTGCTGTGTTTCCAGTATGAACCTCTCATTTGATAGGAATAGCAGCAAGGCAGCAGCTTCAGCTTCAGCTTCAAGCCATGTATCGATCCTGTATCATTCATATTATAGCCTGTTTTTTCTCCCTGACACACTAGATCTAGATCTTATGATTTTGATTATTAATACATTATAGGAATGGGGTCTTATCATTTCCTTGCACATTCATATATATTGTAGTTTATCAAATTTCTACCATTATTGGTGTAAATTATCAAGGTTTTATTTTATTTTTTAATATTTCTTTGGGAATGAGGAACGGAGTGGGGAAATCTCAACCTACCTAAATGCTATGCTCCTTCGAGGTTGTAAACTGACAGATCCACTACATGGCTGATTCAGTGTATTGCGTTTGAAAATGATGTATCGATTGGTATAAGTTACAAGCAGGTCAAAGCCGAAGTTAAAACCTGTCCACCGCCAGCAGTACTAAGAAATACAAAAGAGAAAGATTTACTTCAGTTTATCATGCTAGCAAATTAAAGTTAAAAATATTTTTTCTCTAACTTATTCCAAACATTTCTCTCTCATGGGTCCATAATTTTTGTCAGTGTCTTTCCCTTAAGGCTTCCCACACAGAATATATCTGTAAATACACATAGAGGTTTACCATACAGATATAATATATATCAAAGGCAAAAAAAGCAGCCTTTATGATCATTGTTCCTTAAAGTACTTTCCTAATACTGCCTCTTCATGACCTATTTAATTGTATCTCCATGTTGTAATTCTACCATAAGTAATATGGCTTTTCACTATAACTCTAAGGTACAGTTTAGAGGACCAAGAGTCTAGATGGAGATAGTAAGAATCCATTAAATCTACCTTGCTTTAAAATACTCTAAAATACCTTAAGTAACACCAACAGATATACAACTGAGTAATTTTACATACCATCATAAGATTCATGTGTATGTTTATTCTAATATTTAATAATGAAAGACTATTAATATTAAGTAAGATGGTATGGTACAGTGAAGTAAAGTTAGGGCTTCAAGTATCTGGCTGACACTCTGAATTACAACACTAATTCAACAGTTCACTGATTTATAGAGCACATATTACGTGCCAGGTACTGCTCTAGGTATTGAAGAAATAGCAGTAAATTAGGTTTCTGTCTTAGTAGAATACGTATTTTAATATGTTTATATGTTTGTGTGGAAGGAGTGGATAAATAATACACAGAATGAAATGGAATAGAAGGGAACAGAACAGAATGTTAGGAGAGAGAACCTGGTAGAGGAGCGGGGCTTGCTGGTTCAGACAGGTGGTAGGGAAAGTCTAGGGAGATACTAGGTGAGTGGAGTCCTGAGTCAACTAAGAAGTGGATTAGGTAGCTATCTGGGGAAAGAGTGACTTCAGTAGAACAGCAAGTACAAAGCTGTGGAGGGAAAAACATGCTTGGCACATAGGAGGAATAACAACAATGGCTATGTGGCTAGAGCAGCAGCTGAGGGGGACAGAAGCTGGAGATGAGTTCAAAAAGTCTGTCAGGGGCCAGAAAATGTAGTGCCTAGTAGTCCACGATTAGGAAAAGTTTGGATTTCTTCTAAGAGTGGTATGAGGCTAAAGGAAAGTTTGAGGGAAGGAACTGACATGATCTAACTTGCATTTTAGAAAGATGACTTTGGCTGTCGTGTGGAAAATGCAATGTAGAAGAACAAAAGTAAAAACAGGGAGGGAGAGCAGTTATGAGGCTGCCACAACAGCCCAGGCAGGAGAGAAGGTTGGCTTGGACTTGGTGGTAGTGGTAGACATGTGAAGAATGTATTTTGAAGGTAGAGCCCAGAGGAATTCTTATGGACACCGGGTACAGTATGAAAGAAAGAAGAATCCAAAATTTGGAGCTTATGCAATATGAATAGAGAAGCCATTTATGGGTTGGAGGATATTTAGGAAGGAAGAAGTTTAGGGATGAAAATGGAAGAGTTCAGCTTGGGGTTCTTGGGATATGTGAGATGCTATTAGAATTCTAAAAAAGATGTTAAGTGAGTAGCTGGATATATGAATCTGGAGTTAGAAGTCATCGGTATTAAGTCATGGAACAAGGTGAGATCACTTAGGGATGAGCACAGATAGGGAAGAAGTCCAAGTACTGAGCCTTTAGTCACACCAACATTTGTTCAGAAAGAGAAGAAGGATCTAACAAAGACTCGGGAGCAGTCAGTGAAGTAGGAAGAAAATCGGTAAAGTCTGCAGTCCTGGAAGTCCAAAGGAGAATATCTCCAAGAAGAAGTGTGATGTGTCATATTGCCAAATGCTTTCTGAAGACTATAAACTAACTACCTGATTTGGCAATGTGGAAATCACTGGTGACAGTGGCACAGCAGCTTCACTAGAGTTTACTACAGTAAATAAATTGGAATGGATTCAAGAGAGCATCAGAAAACAGGAAGTAACCCTGGCCGGTGTGGCTCAGTGGATTGAACATCAGCCTGTGCACCAAAGGGTCGCTGGTTCCATACCTAGTCTAGGGCACATGCCTGGGTTGCAGGCCAGATCCCTGGTTGGGGGATGTGTGAGGGAAAACCCCACATTGGTGTTTCTCTCCCTCTCTTTCTCCCTCTCTTACCTTCTCTAAAAATAAATAGATAAAATCTTAGAAAAAAGAAAAGAAAACAGGAAGTAGAGACAACAAACACATTCAACTTTTTCTCTAAGAGTTTTGCTTCAAAGGGGTGTAGAGAAATGGAGTGGTAGGGAATGTGGGATCAGAATATAGTTTAAGATGGGTGATGCTGTGGCGTGTTATATGCTAAATGAGAATGATCCAATAGAAGAGAAAAATTGATGCAGGAGAGGGAGCTCTGCAGGAACAAAGCTTTTGAACAGGTGAGAAGGGGTGAAGTCCAGGAGGGGATGGGCCAGGATAGAAGCAGAGGGTTCATCTATTCTAATAAGAGGAAAAGCATGGCACATAGCTACAGATGCAGCTAGAGTGGTAGAATTATTGGTAGGAGGATGTACAGATTCTCTTCCTCTTGATTTTACTTTCCACATGAAGGAGTAAGGTCATCAATAAGAATGGGGGTAGTAACACTGCTCTTTTGGGAAAGTATGAGAGTTACTGAAAGACTGGGAGGATAAATTCACTAGGGAAATTGAGAAGGATCACCATGTGACACTAAAGACCTGCTTAAAATTTATAGGCATCTGCTGGGGAATGTTTAGTCACATTCATCTGTTTGGAAGCAGGCAAGGAGTGCATGGAAAGTTGGGATTTTAATAAGAATTGGGGTTTAGCTGAGTGAATTTGACAGAGGGACATTAACAGTACAAGCCAAGGGATCAATTTTAAGAGGGAACACAGACTATAAGTAAAGAAAGATGTAGGGATGTGGTGAGAGGGTGAGGGGGAAAAGGTAGTAAGCACAATGTACTGTACATCTCAGTGGAGTTAAAAAAACTATTGACTGGAGTTAGGTTCTAGAGGAAGAAGGCTAAAAAGATAATAGGAGGTAAAGTCTAAAAATGGCATGCTTGAAACGGAGATTTTGAAGAGGGTGGAGATTTAAAAAATGTAGTTCCTGCCCCAGAGTGGATTGTAAAATCAATTTAATGAATCACAATCAGCTTTACAAAACCTGTTTTTTAATCCTCACCTGAGGACATGTTTTCATTGCTTTTAGAGAAACATCAATGGGAAAGAGAAACATCATTTGGTAGCCTCCCATAAGCACCTGGACTGATGATCATACATGCCAAGACAGGGGATCAAACATGCAACCTCGGTTTGTACCCTGACTGGGAATTGAACCCACAACTTTGTGGTTACAGGACAACATTCCAACCCACTGAGCCACACCGACCAGGGCACAATCAGCTTTTTAAAGATTTTATACATTTATTTTTTTAAAGACAGGGAAAGGGAGGGAGAAAGAGGAGAGAAACATCAGTGTGTGAGGGAAACATCAATCTCTTGTACACCCGCAACTGGGGACCTGGCCTGCAGCCCAGGCATGTGCCCTAACTGGGAACCCAATCAGCAACCTTTTGGTTCCCAGGCTGACGCTCAATCCACTGACCACACCAGCCAGGGCTAATCAGCTTTATAAAAATTTAAATAGAAAATAGGATCTTTGGACACAGCAGCAGTATTGATTCATAACACTTTTGTTTCACTTATATACATTTATATTGCTTGGTAATGAAAAAATGTAATTCTTAATATGGGTAGCAATTAAAGGGTCTGAATGCCTTTGATTTAGGGTAATTGTAAAATAGAATAAATTTTAACACTACGTAACATTTCCCATATAATTGCTTATTTATCTTAATTTCTGTATTGCTGAGGGATCCTCTTCTCTTCTCTTTTATCTGGACCCATAAAGTTTAACACTCTGATGTAAGGCTGAATAATCAACCACCACTGAATGTATAACTTCTTGTCCAGGAGATCATGCTACAGAAACTGTATCAAAAAACTCTTCTGGGTTATGATAGGTGTCATAATTATAACTGAAAGTGTATTTTGCACTAATAGTAGAGCAATTTTATGAGAATTATTAAGAATCACAACGCATACTTACTTCACCATCTTTGGCAAGCTTTCTACCACACCTCATGCTATTTGCCTCTAGTTCTTCCTTATTGATTTCTTGAGGCCTAGAAATATACATAAAACATGAAATCTCATAGGAAAAGGCAACTAATAATTGCAAAAGAATTGTAAGTTAAAAAGAACAGAAAAACTTGCTGCTGGATTTAAAACACAAATATTCTGTGGTGTAGATAAAATTAAGAATGCATTGATTAAATATAGTCCTCACTTTAGTAGTCCTGCAGGAGTGAGCAAATGTTCAATATCATGGACAGAGTGCTTCACGAGGGACAGTATACTTAATTATATACTTCTAGGACAAGAAAAACACCTATTCTCCCTTAGGTGAGATTCTATATTAAACTCAATAAGGATACAGATGAGAAAAACCTTTAAAAAAACGAACATTCAACATTTAAAAACTGAATACACAAAAGAAGAATGATTTATAAAGAATTTTATCTATTATAAAATGCTTTAAATCTGAATTTGATGAGTTAACTTTCATTTTTTAGTTTTTGATTTATTATTTCTGTTTCAACAATCTTATGTTTGTGCAAGATAAGTATGGTGAATCTATTTGGGAAAAGATGGGATATAAATTAAATAAAGTAGGATTAGCCAAAGAGCATATATGCATAGCCACAGACACAGACAATAGTGTGATGATGGCCTGAGGGAAGGGGAGTGAAGGTTAGGGGGAGGTAAGCAAACGGGGAGGGGGAAATAGGGACATCTACAGTAGTGTAAACAATAAAAATAAAGTTGAACTAAAAACCGTGGACAATCTCATAATCATTATCATGAATTCATACATTTTCATACACTCACTGTTTGGATATAAACATAACTAGGTCATTATTTTAGGAAGTTCTTTGGTATATAAAAGGGGTTAAAGGGCATCAAAGGCAAAAAATATTCAACTTCTTAAGACCTCTTCTATATACCACATTTGGATTATTTCTTCACCCTTTCCATACCGAGGAGCTAGTAGTAAATGTGGAAGTACTTCTGTAAACTGCAAAGCAGTATGAATTGAAAGCGATAATTTACTTTTCCATAAATATTTTGTAGGGAAACATATGCTTTTGGGTAAAGCATCTATAACCAGATGATGTTAATTGATTTTAGACTCAAACATCCTCAAAAATCTATTAATTAGAATCTGACAACACTACCACAAATAAGAAAATTAGTTTTACCTATACATAAGATGAAAATCATGCTCTATGAAAATATCATTCCAAGTAATATTTCAATATGTTGAAAGAAAATCATAATATAACACTAGGTGAAACAAAGTACATGAATTACTCAATTTCACTAATATAGCAAATGACAATTCAAATATTTCATTTATTAAATGACCAAAGAAATATTTACAAGATTAATAATGTTATAGAAATATAAGAATTAAAGCTGATTACTGTATTTTGCTGTGTATAATGCGTGCCTTTTTGCCCAAATTTTTGAGGGAAAAATAAGGATGCACATTACACATGGGTAAACATACTACAGGTATAATAATGGGCATAATAATTCCGTGTATATAGGGAACTGTTTTGGGTGGTATGGGGAATGTAGCCCAGCCTTTGATTTGGAAAACTGATGGGGAGTGAGGTTGGCACACAGGACCCAAGCCCATGGATAGGTTTTCCCATGGGGAATCAGGCCTGCATTGTACCTGGGCTGCTATGAGCATTACTTTTGTTAAAGCTCCCTCACCCTGGATTGAGGCAGCAAATGTTTACTGCGTATCTTTAAAATGGCTTCTTAAAGTCTTTGCTAAACCTCCCAAGTATGGAGTATAACCAGTTCAACCACTTTCCCCCTTGATCTGCAACATCCTTTTCTTCGAAGTAATTTGCAACATTCTTTCCTTTGTTATCTGTAAAAGGTAATCATCTACAGTGAACTTGTGCATAGTAAATGAGGACCATCCTCCATGTAATATACCCAGAAAAGCAATAAAAGCCTGTCCAGCCAGGGGTTGGGGCACTCTCACTTAGAGAGCAGCCATGCTGTCCCTTTTTCTCCACAGGACTTCTGCAGTCCGTGTGAATTTGTTCATCGCAGCCACCACACATGGACCCTGGGGGCCGGAGTCTGCATCACGTGTACAAGGTGCACAAAAATGTGGGTGCACGTTATACATGGGAGTGGTATTACACACAGAAAAATATGTGTATAATGCTCTACTTTACTCTAATAGCACTTGATGTTTCAATATTGTTACTGATCTTTCAATATAATGAATGCACTAAAAAATTTATAGGTAAAGTTTTTTTCTGATCAGCAGTGGTGTGATATAACATACTTACCCCACCTCATTGTCTTGTTCTGCCCGGAGCATGGCAAGCCATTGCTGTTTATACACAGAAGACAGCCATCCTAAAATGTAAAAATAAATAAATATAATAATAAGAATAGTAAGAAACATAGAAGAATATAAAGGAGTTAAACATTTTAAGAGGTTTATGAAATTGTTACTATTTCTAAATTCAAGTTTAGAATAGCAATAAATAAAGCTGATAGTTTGTATTTTATACATATGCTTTAACAATATGGCTTAACAATTTTCAAAGAGGTAAATGCTATTTTGCTTTTTGCCTCAGGATGGCTTCTACTTAGATTATATACATTTAAATTAGAATTTAAGTCTTTAGTTAAAAGTATATTGCTGCATTTAATAGTTTCCTTTTCATAACTCATAATAATTTTTTGATAATGTCTTAAATGAGGGAGTGGTGGCAGGCAATGGAAGGAAATAATTTTGAGAATTATCCATGAAAAATATCTACAGGACCAGTGAATAGACGTGGAGAAAGTGCTTGGGAAGAATATAGGATGACTTCCAGGATTCTGCCTTTTCTGTGAGGATGGGTTATTAATGATGTTAATTATTGATACAGGAAACAAAGGAAGAAAAAAAGGGGCAGGGATTGGGGCTGTAAGGGAAAGATATGTACTGTTTTGAACAGATGAACTGAAGCAATTAGTAGCCAGCAGTTGCATATCCAAGTATGAAACTCAGGGGAGAGGCCAGAACTGGAACCTTAACAGGAATGAAGGAGACCACTATGGGACACTGTATAGAATGAAAAGATCAATGGGCCAAAAGCACCCTTAGGAAATTAGGAGATGGGCAGAGTAAGGGAAGCTTAAAAATGAACAAGAGAAGGAACAGTGAGAGAGAGACGAAAAGGATTGGGAGAGTATATCATTTCTAAACTAAGGTAGTACTATAGAGAATTCAAAGAAAAAACTAATGATCCATGATAAAAATGCTAAAGAAGTTAAAATAAGGCCACTAGATTTTGCAGAAAGGACAATCTTAACTTTTGCTAGTTAACTGAGTAGTGAAATAGTGAGGGAAAGACAGACCAGTGAGTTGAGAAATGACTGAAAGTAAGGAGATAGAGACAGCATCTATAGGTTACTCAGAAGGTATCTTAGAAAGGAAAGAATAGTTGCTGTAGGGGGAAACTCAAGAGTCAAAGGAAGATATTTTGTTTTGTTTTGTTTTTAATAAAAGAGATCTGAGTATACTGCATAGACTGAGGGAAATTAGGTGGGGAAAAGTTTCAAGATAGAGATTATATGATAAAGCAAAATTCCAGAACAAGTAGGAATTGACAGGATTATGAACAAGGTTAAAATGAAGGCTGGCTTGAAATGGGAAGGAGCACCTCAACTTCTGGGACAGGAGGGGAAGAATGGCCTAGTGGGAAGACCAGGACTGAAAAAACATTATTGCCTGATTACCTCAAATTTACATAAAAAACAGAGAGTTTCTATGCTGATAGTGAGGTGATTAGATAGGAAGCTTGAATGGAGCGGCAGAGGTTTGATATAATTGCTAAAAAGAATGAAAAAGAGGACTGATCAAGTAAAAGTAGTGTAAGGAGTCTCCAAGATCCAGGCTTAGTGTTGAAATGTGAATTTGCAGTAGCATCAATAGAAAAGCTGTAGAATGCTCTGCAATGGTAGTTTGCAGAGAATAGAGGGTATAGGAACAAAAAAGGTTTAATTTAGTTTTAGGGTTTGCCAAATAAATAACGGGAGTTGAAGGCAACTGTGAGAGAGTGGCTGACATCTATCATGACATCCAGGGCTAAAACCAGCAAGTGAGGTCTGAAAGACTGGTTGAAAATGTAGGGCTTAAAATGGATTGGAAATCAAACAACAATGTAAAGGGAATGAGGCTGTGAACATTCTAGGTTATATATAGCCTGAAAACTATTAGATTTCTGATATTAAGAAATTCTGGATAACAAGGTTCATGGTGTTTCTATGGGTAGTGAGGGCCTAATGTTCAGCAAACCTATGTTACTGGAGTTGGGGTCAAATTACTAGGAAGGTAGAGTATTAAATGGAATGATCATATAAACTCATTATGTGACTATATAGGAGTGGAGAGATAGACAGTAAATCAGGTCCGAGTCATAAATGAATGTGGAGAAGCCAAGAGAGAAAGGCTAGAGGGTTAGTTGGATCATATGCAATAATGTTTGGAAAGGGCATTGAGGGACTAGGACTATCTGGCCTCCCACCCCTATACTGGGGCAGGGTGTCTCAGTGGAAACAAAGTCCTCTAGAGAGAAAATAGTATCCTCTGGGAGAACTAAATACATGGAGGGAAGAGATGGAAGACATGGGAGTTAGTTGATCCTAATTCCAGAGCATATAACAGAAAGGTTTTGGAGGAATGGTAAGACAGGTCAGAGGTATCGAGGGAGGGGGAAGTAGGACAAGGAGAAGAATATGGAATAAAACAGACTTAATGATCTGATGTAAGATAGATCTAATTCCTTTAAATAATGGAGTTCAATTGTGCTTGACACAGTTAAATCCTAATATAGAATATTTCTATACAGAATCCTGACTTAAGTTGGAATTAAACATATCTAAGATTTTTGACCTAAAGGTGGTCAAAATGGAGATAGTAAAATTCTCCAGAATACATACCTTTGAATAATGTTAACATGTGTTTGGCACTATTTCTAAAAAATAATGAATTTCAGCCCTGGCTGGCGTAGCTCAGTGGATTGAGCGTGGGCTTCGAACCAAAATGTCGCAGGTTCGATTCCTAGTCAGGGTACATACCTGGGTTGCAGGCCATGACCCCCAGCAACCACACACTGATGTTTCTCTCTATCTCCCTCCCTTCCCTCTCTAAAAATAAATAAGTAAAATTTTTTTAAAAAATGAATTTCAGCTAGGTAATCAAAATTATTTTAATTTATTTCAAATCTAGGATCTACTCCTATTGAAAGCACACACCAACTATCTAGATAATTTGAGTTCTGTGGCCACTTTGTAGCCCTTCACAAACAGCATAGGATAAAATTTTAATTTATATTCTGCTTTTGAAACTATAACTTTTATTGGGATATAGAAAAACCGTAAGGATAACTGTAGATGGGGTACCTTAAAATGAAAAAGAAAAAGCTCTACTATAATTTTAAGTAAAACAAAATGGCTAAAGTCTAGTCAGAAATACAGGGTCTAAATTCTTTTCAATGTTATACTGAATAAAATACTTCAGACTAAAAATACTAATACCCACCTTGCATTCCCAAAATACAAAGCTTATCCACTTGCATCACAGACATGCCTAAATTAAATTACTTTAGAATAGACTTTCTTTTTTTAACCTCTTCCAAAATTCATTTCTAAAGAACCTTAAAAAGAAGTATGATTAGAGTGGAATTGGCCTTGGTATCTCATATTGCACCACTGCTAGGGCCTGGTGTATAATACATGCTAAAACTACTATAGAGCTGCTACACTACAGGGAATATAATCTTCAGAGAAACTGTGTTTAAAAAACCCCCACAACCATGCAAATATAATACATATTCTCTCATCTTGGCTCTCTAAAATTAATATTATAAAAATAGTTTTTGTAAAATTAATAGAAAAAACAGTGTCTATAGACCTATTTAAGAGTAATTTTATAAAAATGCATTCCTTTCAAATATACCAGAAATAGGTCACTCGTTCATTTCTAGGTTTGCTTTACATTAAATACCTTTCTAAATAAGTATACAAAGTATACAGATTACAAGGACAATTTATATACACACAGCTATATAAAAAATTGAAGTAACAGATAATTACAACTTTTCAGATAAACCCATTACTAATGTTTACAAATTTACAAATAAATCTTGAAACAGAAATTCTATTTTATACTTCTTCTATGCATATATGGTACTAAACTGAGTCTTATGTAAGCATTAGAAATTTAACTTAGAATATTAAATTATTGTTTCAAAAAATTTAAATTATAATTAGCAAAGATATTACATTGGCTTTGACATGAGGTTTAAGACTAGAATAATAAAAAAGAAAACAAGCAGATTTAAGGAGTATTAATAGAAAAAGTAGTTATAACCTTTACATAATTCTACAAAAACCATTTTTAAAAGTATGATCCAAAATAGTGTACTAGTTATTCAAATTAAAGAACACCCATATAACAGAAAACTATATGGTTACTTAAGTATTATGGAGAGTATTTAATGATATGGAAAAATACCCAAGATATATAATGTGAACACAGAAAATTACCTCCAAGTATGATTCATTCAGCTTTCAGTATAAAAATCTGTACCTTCTTGGGATTAAGGATAATTTCTATTAATTATTATTTTCTATGATAAACATTACTATTAGAATCAGGTAGATATTAGTTAAAATCATAACTTCATCATATTCTCTTACCTGAAGGTACTAGAGAATCTTGTTCAATAATCCTTGCAGAGGCCAAATCACTGATAATGTACTGTAACCTCAAATGTCTGAATACTGACACAAATGGTTTTCCTTGCTCAGTTTCAAGAAAGGTCATACCTTCAAAATCTATAAAAAACAGTTTAAGTTAAATAGCCATTCTTTTCAAATATACTAATTAATTTTTTCTTAAATGGTTTTATGCTTCAAGAATACACACATGTACATCTATTGGAATACAAACCAGCCAATTTCAAAGTTTTCAAGGATTTTATAAACCTCAGGTATATGCATAAAAACTTGGGAAGATTTAGAAAAAAGCTCCAGGAAATTGACTTTGGTCCTAAGCAGACCCTTACAATTCAGCTGTATACCTTTCTGTGGTTTGGAGCTTACAGTGCAACAAGGGCAAAAGGAATGCTTGAGAATGATACTTAGGATTGCAGTATCTCTTCAGGATACCCTTTCCATGGCAATGAAAACACCAGTGGAGCGAGCCCTGCCTAGTGTGGCTCAGTGGACTGAGTGCTGGCCTGTGAACCAAAGGGCTGCTGATTTGATTTCCAATCAGGGCACATGCCTGGGCTGCAGGCCAGGTCCCCAGTGGGGTCGGGATTCCATGAGAGGCAACTACACATTGGACACTTGGACAACCATCCAAGAGGCAGTTTCTCTCTGTCTCTTTCTCCCTCCCTTCCCCTCTCTCTAAAAATAAATAAATAAAAACATTTAAAAAAAAGTCCAGTGGAACTCTAGAGCCCAAATGCCTCACTCAAAGGTCTTCAAAAGACATACAGGTCATTAAATGTCTCTTGGGATTCTTCTAACTTATGCTTTAGCTACATGTGATGAACACTAGTTAATTTATTAATTCTCTATTCAAATACAAAATAACATACATAGACATTGGAGTCATAGATTTGTGATATGTGGGTGGTATTTATTGTTAAAATAATTCATGTTTAATAAATACGTGGCTTAACCAGTCAAGATGGTGGAGGAGGTAGATGCAGTACTCGAATCCTCCCACAACCACATCGAAATTACAGCTAAACTACAGAACAGTTATTATTCAGAACCACCTGAAACCTAAACAGAAATCCTACAGCTAAATATGTAAAAAAGAAGCCACACAGAGACTAGTCAGAGGGGAGGAGACATGGAATGGGGTGGTCTTAAATCCACAAGTGGCAGATAAAAATCAGGAGGGATATCTTGGATGCTGAGTCTTCCCTAAGGAGTGAGGGGTCCCAGACCCATAGCAGGCCCCATAGCCCAGGATTCCATTGCCAGGAAGAGAAGTCTCCATAACTGCTAGCTGTAAAAACCAGCTTGGATTGTGGCTGAATGAGACAGAGGGCTTCTGGAGTCACAGGTGTTTCTCTTAAAGGGACAGTACACGGACTTAGTCTCACTTGCTCTGAATTCCAGCACTGGGGGACCAGGGACATACTGAGAAGAACTGAGTGGTCTGGCATCATGGTGAGAGCCAAAGGAGCAGCTTTCTCCTAAACAGAAGTGCTGGCAGATGCCATTGTTCCTTTTTTGCACCATCCTCCCAAAGAGCTGGCAGGCGAGAGCCCTATCTGAGTCTTCGTCAACCTAACTTAAAGACCCCACCACCCTCAACTTGCAGGTCCATCCAAGTCATTTCCAGTGTCTTTTCCATACAAATAACCTATCTAGGTTCATGCTTTGGGCTTTCCTAAAATCCCTCAAACAAGTGGCATCTGGCCTTGGCATGCCATGTACCTCTCACTAAATGGACCCAGGCCTGACACTAGCAGCAGCTGGCCTTAGTTGCTGCTTGGCCTCTCCTGGGCACCTCCAAGCCCAGCATATGTAGCTGCCATCTGCAGATCACTTTTTCACTCATGGTAGGTGGCACCAGGCAGGGCACAGGTGGCAGGTGACCTTGGCCTGAACCTCCCGGGAGGCCCCAGAGCCAGCACACCTGGTGGACAGCTTCAGACTAAGTCAGGGCACCACCCAACCACCTCTACAAGTGACACACTTAGGGGGCAGACTCAGTGGGCACCAGAACACTGCTGCTCTGTGGGGTCAGTCCCTGCACAGCTGATCCTTTATGGTTGTTGCAGCCAGTCCTCACTGGTTGGCCTGGGGGTAAATTCCTCCCCTTGAGGTGCCAACAGCAATCAAGGCTCAACTACAACAGGAGGGTGTACACAGCCCACATGGGGTACAGACATGGAGTGCACAGCTCTGGTAATCAGGGAGGGTATGCCACTGGACACTATAGGACACCTACTACCTTAGGCCACTCTACCAAGCCTGAGAGATGTAGCAGCTCTACTTAGTGCACAGAAACAAACACAAGGAGGCAGCCAAAATGAGGAGACAAAGAAACATGCCCCAAATGAAAGAGCTGAACAAATTCTAGAAAAAGAACTAAACAAATGGAGACAATCTACTAGATGCCTAGTTTAAAACACTGATTCTAAGGCTGATCAATGAGCTTAAGGGAAGAGTAAATGAATCTAATAAGAACATCAACAAAGAGCTAGGGAACATAAAAACAGAGATAGAAAATATAAAAAAGAACCAGTCAGAATGAAGAGTACACTAACTGAAATGAAGAATACATTACAGGGAATGAACAGTGGAGTAGATGAAGCAGATCAAATCAGAGATTTAGAAGATAGGGAAGCAGAAAACGCCCAATTAGAACAACAAAAAGAAAAAAGAATCCCCCCAAATGAGGATAGTACAATTAGCCTCTGGGACAACTTTAAGCACACCAACATTTACATCATGATGGTGGCAGAAGGAGAAGGGTGAGAGCAAGGAATTGAAAACCTATATGAAAAAATAATGATGGAAAACTTCCCTAAGCTGGTAAAGGAAATAGACACACAAGTCCAGGAAGCACAGAGTTCCATATAAGATGAATCCAAAGAGGCCCACACCAAGACATATCATAATTAAAATGCAAGAGGTTAAATACAAAGAGAGGCTCTTAGCAACAAGAGAAAAGCAATTATCTAAAAGGGAGCTCTCATGAGACAGACTGTCAGCTGATTTCTCAACTGAAACTTTGTAGGCCAGAAGGACTGGCAAGAAATATTCAAGTGATGAAAACCAAGGACCTACAACCAAAACTACCCTACCCAGCAAAGCGAACATTTAAAATCAAAGGAAAGATGAAGAGTTTCCCAGATAAGAAAAAGCTAAACGAGTTCATCACCCCCAAACCAGTATTATAAGAGATGTCAAATGGTCCTCTTTAAGACAAAAAGATAAAAAATATGAATAATAAAATGGCAATAAATACCTATCAACAATTACTTTAAATGCAAATAGATTAAATGCTCCAATCAAGACACATGGAGGTTAAATGATAACAAAACAAGACCTTATATAGGCTGTCCACAGGAGATTCACATCACATCCAAAGACATATACACAGACTAAAAGTAAAGGCATGGAAAAAGATATTTCAAGAAAATGGAAACAAATGAAAAAAGCTGGGGTAGCAATATTTACACCACACAAAACAGATCTAAAAGACAAAATTAATGAATAAGCAGAACAGAAACAGAATCATAGATACAAAGTACATTCTGACAGTTGCTAGATAGGAAAGGGATTGAGGGGGTAGGTAAAAAAGGTGAGAGGTTACAAATTTGTAGTTATAAAATTAGTCATGGGGATGTAAAATATAGCATAGGGAATACAGTCAATAAAGTTGTAGTAATGATATATGGTGTCAGACAGGTATTTAGTAAGTTATATAATGTCTAATCACTGGGTTGTACTCATAAAACTAATATAAGATGATATGTCAACTGTCATTGAAAAATAAAAATTATTTAAAATCTAAAAAGCCTATTAATTTTTTTTCTTTTTGGGAGAATTTAAAATTACTTCTAAAAATAGTTACTCTCAGTTGCATTCCAATGTACTTTCATGAGTGGGAAGGAAAGATGGAGTTACTGCTATCAAACTAGGGCAAAAGCCCTAGTCTGTTTTCCATTCAACAAGGTCTACCCATGAGAACACACTAAGTCCTACTGCTATTAAAAACAGGGAAAAAAAGTTGGGAGCTGCTATTGCAGACTATTATGCCTTAAACTATGCTTCACATGGAACACAGGTTTACTGTGAAGGAGGTATTGCCCATTAAAATATTTTTTCTTTCTTTAAAGCTACAAAAAGACAGTCAAGTTAATGAAAAGAATTTTCACAATTTTCAAGCTTTTATCCCATTTTTTTGGTATTCCTTTGGTAACTACCTGGTGTCAAATAAAGCAAACAAAAAAGAAGTTAAGCTCATTAAAAAAATTAATAGTTAACTTTGCTTACTTATGCAACAGGCATGTAACTGTGGATCTACATGTCTTATCTTTTTAGTTACTTCTAGTTCTGATGTTGCATTATATGTGCCAATTTCATGGGGTGCACTAAAATACCACTATAGCCCTGGCTGGGTGGCTCCTTTGGTTGGAGTATTAGCCCATCACCAAAAGGTTGTAGGTTCAACCCCCGGTCAGAGCACATAGCTAAGGTTGAGGGTTCAATCCCTGAGTAGGGGCGCATAAGGGAGGCAGCCAATCAATGTTTCTCTCTTACAATGAACTTTCTCTCTTTCCTTCTTCCCCTCTCTCTAAAATCGATAAACATATTCTTGCCCTGGCTGGTATAGCTCAGTGGATTGAGCATGGGCTGGGAACTAAAGGGACAGTGGTTCAATTCCCAGTCAGGGCACATGCCTGGGTTGTGGGCAGGTCCCCAGTAGGGGTTGCGCAAGAGGCAACCACACATGGATGTTTCTCTCCTTCTCTTTCTCCTTCCATTCCCCTCTGTCTAAAAATAAAATAAAATCTTTAAACAAATTAAAATTAAAATTAAAAAATTAACATATTCTTAGGTGAGGATTTAAAAAATATATAAATAAAAATACCATTATGTTCCTATGGATGCTCCATCACAGGAACAAGTTATAAAAATCTAATTCTAGACTGTCTCACAGACATCTGGAAATTATCCCATGAAGCCTTTTATTCAAGGGCACAGAAGAGATTGCCTCATTTACTTTTGTAAGAATTCATGGAATTAAAAAACTGTTTTAAAGATTCTATCTTTTCATTTTTTTCTTTTTTTAATATATTTTATTGATTATGCTATTATAGTTGTCCCATTCTCCCCCTTCACTCCCCTCCCCCTGCCCACCCCCATCCCCCCCTTTAGTTCATGTCCATGTGTCATAAGTTCTTTCGCTTCTACATTTCCCATACCATTCCTGCCCTCCCCTGTTTATTTTCTACCTATTGTCTATGCTACTTATTCTCTATATCTTTCCCCCCTCTCTCCTCCTCCCACTTCCCTGTTGCTAACCCTCTGTGTGATCTCCATTTCTGTGGTTCCGCTCCTGTCCTCTGTTTGCTTAGTTTGCTTGTTTTAGGTGTACTTGTTACTAACTGTGAGTTTGATGTCTTTTTTTACTGTTCATATTTTTTATCTTCTTTTTCTTAGATAAGTCCCTTTAACATTTCATATAATAAGGGCTTGGTGATGATGAACTCCTTGAACTTGACCTTATCTGAGAACCACTTTATCTGCCCTTCCATTCTAAATGAGAGCTTTGCTGGATACAGCAATCTGGGATGTAGGTCCTTGTCTTTCATGACTTGGAATATTTCTTTCCAGCCCCTTCTTGCCTGTAAGGTCTCTTTTGAGAAATCAGCTGACATTCTGATGGGAACTCCTTTGTAGGTGACTGTCCCCTTATCTCTTGCTGCTTCTAGAATTCGCTCCTTCATTTTTATCTTGGGTAATGTAATTATGATGTGCCTTGGCGTGTTCCCCCTTGGGTCTAACTTCTTTGGGACTCTCTGAGCTTCCTATACTTCCTGGAAGTCCATTTCCCTTGCCAGATTGGGGAAGTTCTCCTTTATGATTTGTTCAAATAACTTTTCCACTTGTTGTGTTTCCTCTTCCACTTCTGGTACCCCTATAATTCAGATATTGGAACGTTTAAAGGTGTCCTGGAGGTCCCTAAGCCTCTCCTCATTTTTTTGAATTCATGTTTCTTCATTCTTTTCTGTTTGGTTGTTCCTTTCCTCCCTCTGGTCCCTTCCATTGATTTGAAACCCAATTTTCTTTCCATCACTATTGGTTCCATGTGCATTTTTCTTCATTTCACTTACTGTAATCTGCATTTTTTCATCTAATTTATGACCAAAGTCCACCAATTCTGTGAGCATCCTGATCACCAGTGCTTTGAACTGTGCATCTGATAGGTTGGCTATTTCTCGGTCGTTTAACAAAATTGGCTCTGGGCTTTTAACTCTGTTTGAGCCATCTTTTTAATTTAATTTAATTTTTTCCCTTTGGTCTGGTCACGCCTGTTACATATGAGGGGCGGAGCCTTCGGTGTTCACCAGGGCAGGGCACCTCAGTTGCTGGGTTGTGATGTTGTATGTGGGGGCGGGGTCTGAGAGGGAACAATGGCGCCTGCTCCACTCTCACCAGGACTCCAGTCTCCCTTGCTGCTTCCCACAAGCAAATTGGTCCCCTCTGGTGCTGGCTCCTGGGTGGGTGGGCTTGTGCACTCTCTCGGACTCTGTGGGTTTCTGCAAGGAGCCTCTTGTGAGGCTGAGAGAATCTCCCAGCCTCAACTTCCACAGGTGTTTTTAATCGGTGCCTTCAGGCTTTGTTTCCTGGCACTGGGTCCCTGGGACGCGTGGTCTGTGTCTCGCTGCCCGTTTTCGCTAAGTTCTGTGTGCGAATGTGCGGCTGCCGACAGCCAGCTGCCTTGCACACCTCACTGGGTCTGCTCGCTGCTTTCTGCACCCAGGGTCTGCCACCAGTTCATCAGCTGCGGTCTGCGGTCTGCGCCCGCGCATCTGCCAGCCACCAATTTTTCCTGCTGGTACCCCTTTACCCCTCTCAGTAGGCCTCCAATTCCGCCCCTCCTTACCAGACTGGATGTATGGTATTCAGACTTATGTTGGGTTCATTTCTCTCAGTTCTGGTTGTTTTTTGTTTATAAATTCTTGTTGTCCTTCGTTTTGGTTGCGCGAGGAGGTACAGTGTGACCACCTATGCCTCCATCTTGGATCCTCTCTGAAAGATTCTGTCTTTTCAAAGTGTTGCTATACTAAGTGCACCTGCCAAATTTGATAGAAATCTATACATAAAATTGTCTTAAAAAAAGGTCTGAATTTCTATTTTTTTTTGTAGTCCTGATCCATATATATCTGAAAGTCAAATAATTACAAAAACCTAAGAGAAATATACCAAAATATAATGAGTAAAGGGACAAGTGATTTCTGTTTTATTTCCTCAGTATTCATCACTTTTATAATTTTAAAACAGTATGAAATGACCTCAAAATCCTCACTGAAAATCAAGAGCATTAGATATATATTTTTGCTTTATGCAATAAATGTCCCCCTGAAAAGTCATCTTAAACTGTATACTTTTACACTATGAAAGCTGAGTTTAAGACCCCAGGGTAAGAAAACCAAAAATGGACCACAGCTTCTTATTCTGGTTTCTGCCACTTCGGCTACAGAATAATTTCCCTCATGCTGGACTGCTATGGTTAATCCATCTGGAGCTAAAATGAGGATAAGTTTATGTTAACTTTTACCTAACATCTGTTTCTACAGAGTCCCCTTGTCTTTTTAGCTTCTCCACACTCATCTCTTTCAATTTTTATCTCTCTCCCTCTGTTTAAATTTTCTCCCTGTAAATGGTCCTTTAGACATGTTTGGTTCATGAGCATGACAGAAAAATAATTCATTTGGCTCTAAGCTAGGAAATCTTACTACATAAAATAATTCTACAACATTTATTTAAACAAGGCACAAAGAGCAATAAATTTTAAAATTAAGAATTTCTTTGCCCTGGCTGGTGTAGCTCAGTGGATTGAGCGCGGGCTGGGAACCAAAGTGTCCCAGGTTCGATTCCCAGCCAGGGTACATTCCTGGGTTGCAGGCCATAACCCCCAGCAACCGCACATTGATGTTTCTCTCTCTCTCTCTCTCTATCTCCTTCCCTTCCCTCTCTAAAAATAAATAAATAAAATATTAAAAAAAAAAAAAAAAAAAAAGAATTTCTTTTAACTAGCCCTGGCTGGTAAAGTCAGTGGATTGAGCTCAGGCTGCGAACCAAAAGGTCACCAGTTCAATTCCCAGTCAGGGCACATGCCTGGTTTATGGGTCAGGTCCCCAGTGAGGGGGCATGTGAGAGGCAACCACATATTGTTGTTTCTCTCCCTCCTTGCCCCTCTCTCCAAAAATAAATAAATAAAATATTTAAAAATAAAATATTAAAAAAAAGAACTTCTTTAAATTAAAAGACACCTTTACGAAAGTAAAATTGATAGTCTATAAACTCTATAGAAGATAAGCGTACACATATTTATGAGAAAGAATTGATTTTAAGAATATATAAAGAATGCTTACAAATCATTAAGAAAAGAAATACAATATTAAAATAGGAAAATAAATGAAAAATAAAATAGGAAAACAACCTAAATAGATATTTCACAGAAGAGGAAACATATGACCAATAAACACATAAAGACCTGTTCAATCTCTTTGTTTTAAAGAAATAAAAATCAAGTCAAGTCCACAATATGAAATAGTTCAGTGACAACTAAAACAAAATGACACATTGTCTAGGGGTGTGCTGGAGCTGGCTTGTACTGGCTCATAGGGGCTGCTGTATTTCTTCCCAACTCCACATGCAGTGATGTCATGTTGGTAGCTTGAAGTCAGCCATATTGGGAGAATTTGTAAAATGGAAATTTAAAAAGTGCTAGGAGTCAGGAATTATGTTTTTTAGAGAGCCAGTTTACCAGCACACTACTGTATTATGTTAATACATACATACATACATACATGCAGTAACATTTTTTAAAACAAGGGAATAACAAACTCAAAATTCAAGACAGTAGTTGGGGAAAGTCAAAAGGACACAACAAACAATAAACACATGAACCGACTACAGTTATTAATGTTCTAGTACTTGAGGATTAATTTCTGGAGGTTTGATATAGTATTAAAAATAAACAAAAAAGCTGGCCATAAACGGATCAAAAATGATAGTAAAGTAAGAAAATCATGAACTAGGATTATAAGTGATTTATTCCTTACACCTGAGGGCCATTAACTTTTTTTCCTGTACCTTTTTTATCAAAGTAAAAAAATAAATATATTGCATGCTCTACCTCTGTCCAGGTAAGAAAGATGTATTGGCAATTGATCTTAACCAATTTTGGATCAGCTTCTCCTGGGAATCTGATAAAAGGTATGGAGAATCTACCATGCCACCCCCATGACGCCTGCCACATGCAACAGACACAGACACATAAAATTTTGCATCCACTTCCAGTGTCCACACACAGAAGCCTGTCCATGGCCCCCCATATTAAGAATTGTTGCCTAATACACAGGATTTAATTTGCTAGGGAAAATTCAATGTGGTCAAACAAAAGATAAATTTAATTAGCAACATCTGTTGGGGATAAAATGAGAAAAGCAATTGTTTGGGGGAATCAAAACATGGTTTAAGAAGTAATAATTCAGTTAATTGAGGCATTTTTCTTATTCAGTCTCAATTTCCTCAGTGGAAATGAGGAGTTGAATTAGATAATTGCTAAGGTCCTCTCCAGCACAAAAATTCTCTAGGTCTATAATGATTTTAATAACTTTCAATAAAAAAAAACAAGTAAGTTCTGAATAAAAATTCAGGTATACCTTTTCTCCTCTTAGAAAACCAGACATCTGTTTCAGTCAAAAGTTGTTTTAAAGATCCATTCCAAGAAGGCACAAGTTGAAGGAACATCCACTAGATTAAAAAAGTAAATGAGAAAACAATGACAAGATTTCATCATACTATGATTTTACATTTTCAACATGCTTCCACCTTAAAATATAATACTTAAAAATTTTAATTTTCATTACAAGCAACTGGAAGACATAGAACTATTACATGACATGTTTACAAGCTTTAAATTAATCATGGCATTAATCATTGTCTAATAATAAAAACTAGGTGAGTGTGTGATAAAGAATAAACTAATCCTTTAAAGTATTTATGGTTTCAAATATACTGTAGTTACACTATTAAAAAGGTAATGGTTTAATATCACATTACCGAATTTATACTAATTTTATACTAATTTATTCTATTCACCAATTAACTCAATTTTACTACATACTATGTGAGATTTAAAATGAAAGAAACTAAACAAGGGAAAAAGGAGTTTCTTACTCTCTTAGTGTTTCTTATTGTCTTATGGCTATTGAGATGGTATGCTTGTAGCAAAGACCATGGACTTTTAAGTCCTGACCTTACTACTTAATAGCTGGGCAAACTATCTAATTTCTCCAGGCCTAAATTTCTTCATTTGTTTAATGAGCGGGATAATATATATGTCTACCTCACAGGACATTAGAGGAATTAATATGTGTAACATACTTTGAATAGTGCTTGACACACAGTAAGTATTTATCATTTCTGGCATAACAGCAGTTACATCAGTAAGAAAATATGAATGCTACCAATGGCTCAGGGAGAAATGAGCTGTCTACCACTCCTTTAATGGTTAGACAACCTCATTACTAAACTTCCTTGAAGAAAAATAGTAAAAGAATCTCATCCTACTGTAAAAACAAACAACCATAATGATATAACTAGAAGGTGTCTCATTCCAAGATTTCACAACTGTGTTAAATGCACACTCCATGCTGGTGACAGAAGGCTGAAGGCAAAATTATGCAGTGGGAAAAGCAATGCATTTGGCTCATAATACCTGGGTTCTGACTCAAGTTTGCCACTTAGTAATTGTTAAGAATTCTAAGTCTCAGTATCTACAGAACAAAAATAATAATGACAATAATAACAATTTAAAAGTAAAAAAAATTACAAAAAAACAAGAGCCAATTTGTCTTTTCAGAGAGATGTAAAAATAAAATTACATTTAAAATGTTGAAAACTTTTGAAAGGGTGAGAAAACATATGCCTGAAGTGCAAATAAAGTCTTTAAAAGAAGAATTTCAACATTTTCTAGAAAAAGTATGTGTGAAAATTTCATCATATTCATTAATGCAACTAAAGCTCAACTCTGAGAACATTTCTGAAAACCATGTACAGTTGACCCTTGAACAACACAGGTTTGAACTGGGTGAGTCCACTTATTTGTGGATTTTTTTTCAATAAATACTGTAAATGTATTTTCTCTTCCTTATGATTTTCTTCATATTTTTTTGTTGTTGTTGGGAACTAACTGCCCTGCCTGGTTTCAAAGCTGTAACCCCCCCATGGCTAAGGTTGAGTGAGAGACCTTGGGACCATAAGCCACTAAGGAGACAAAGCTTATCTCCCTGGCAGAGGTGCTGCCTCTGCCCCTTTTACTCCACTCTGCTTGGCCCTGGGCAGATGACTGGTTAGTCAATGACAGGTAAGATTCCTCACAAGAGGGATGACCTAAGACAGGCATGGTTATGAGGGGCCCTCTGGGAAGGACTTGGGGGGCTATTGAGAAAGGGGGTGACGGACCCTTGCCCCTTGGCTTTGACATAGCCTGAGTCCTCATTCTGTCTGCAAGAAGTCTCCTAATCTCTTGGCTGCCTTATTTCCCCTGCCTGACTTAAGCCTGAAACAATGAGAGAGGGAGTTGTAGTCCTGTGCTGGAAAGGGCAGGTTCCCTGGGGTGATCAGGCCTACGAAAGTATGCATAAAATCCTGTGAAACCTGCTTTGCTAAGAATGCTCTCAATTTTCTGATAAGGGTCTGATCAGGAAATGAGTTTGTTTCCGCAAAGTTTCATAGCCCTTTAGCTAACAGACCCTGACTCAGAATAAGCCCTTGTAGTTCTTTGTATGCTATCTATTGTTTGATCCTTACTGCCTGACAATGATTGATGAGTTTTACCTGTATTCCTGTGCAAACTGAACCCAGTAAAAGCCCAGTGAGGAAAAGGCTCTTGGTCCTTCTCCTTTGAGAGATCGGCCACCCTTCCTCCCCAAGCAGATCATGTCTTGGTAGACTTATTCTCATCTATGGTGGCCAGGGGGGGCCCTGCGGGCAGAGCACCCTCCCCAATTTTTTTCTGTAGCTTACTTTATTGTAAAAATACAGATTACATGGCATACAAAATATGTGTTAACTGACTGTTTATGTTATTGGTAAGGCTTCTTTTTGGTCAACAGGAGGCTATTAGTAGTTATGAGTAGCTAAGTTTTGGGGGAGTCAAATTTTGACTGCAGGGTTAGGGGAAGTCGGTTCAATGCTCCTAACCCCTGAGTGATTCAAGAGTCAACTGTAAAACATTTAACATTTCTGACTATGTAAATAACATAACAATAACATATTTGTTGTTGAAAAAACCTGCAAAAAACAAATGGAATCTAGGACACAAGAGTATGGAGAACGAAATTAAAATCACTCATCGTAATAGCAAGTCCCTAAATATAAAGACCTTTTTTTTTTTTTAACATTCTGGCATATTTCCTTTTACTTTTCTCACATTTATAACCATTCCCGATCACTGGACATTAGCTGTTTCCAGTTTTTCACTATTATAGTTAATGCTGAGATGACATCCTAAACACATTGTATTACATCAATACCTTTTTAAGAGCTGTGTATACATCCATCTCCACTTGCATCACAAATAAGTTAGATGAACCAATGAGCTGTTTCATGACATTTATACTAGAAAAGATAAAATAGAGGTAGTAAGTCTATCTTCATAAACAGGCTAAAAGAAAATATGGTATTAAAAATTAAATTAGTCTTTTTGCCCAACACAAAGTATCTTAGAAAATAATTTATCTGAACACAGGTAAAATTCAGATAGTATGCTGTGAAAAGACTTAAAAATTTTTAAGGTTTATTTGTTTGTTTGTTTATTTGTTTATTTTTAGAGAGAGGGGAAGAGAAGGAGAAAGAGAACTATCAACGTGTGGTTGCTTCTTGGGCACCTCATACTGGGACCTGGCCTGCAACCCAGGCATGTGCCCTGACTGGTAATTGAACTGGCAACCCTCTGGTTTGCAGTCCATGCTCAATCCACTGAGCTACACCAGTCAGGGCTGAAAAGACTTTTTTTTACACTGTTAGAAAAAAAAAGTTCTCATCTGCTAAGTAATCCAGTTAAAGCAAGGTCCCAATAAGATAACTTTTGGTATACTCTGATAAGGTGATAGTCTTCTTTTTCCTCTTCTCCCCATTCAATATTTATAAAAACAGACACTTGTCAAAATACACTGAAACCAATAGATCTTCAAAATAACCTTTACCCTCTAGGCTTAAGAGAATTGCTTAGTCATAAAACATGTTTTTATTATTATAAAAGAGAGTAAGATTAAGAATATATGCTAATTTAAATTCAGAGTGAAAATAATATCACCAGTTGTTTTCCTTTTTCTTTTCACTTTAAGTCAGAATAAGAGACAGCATCTGGGTCTTTTTCGTTGTTGTTGTTGTTCAAGTACAGTTGTCTCCATTTCCCTCCCATCCATCCCTACCTCCCACCCTCGATCCTACCCCTTTTTGGCTTTGTCCATGTGTCCTTTATACATGTTTCTTGACAATCCTTCCACTTCTTCCCCCTGTTACCCACCTCCCCTATCCCCTCTGCTTACTGTTAGTTTGTTCTTTATTTCAATGTCTCTGGTTATATTTTACTTGCTTATTTGTTTTGTTGCTTAGGTTCCACTTATTGGTGAGATCATATGGTATTTGTCTTTCACTGCCTGGCTTATTTCACTTAGCATAATGCTTTCGAGTTCCATCCATGCTGTTGTGAAGCATAGGAGCTCCTTCTTTCTTCCTGATGTGTAGTACTTCATTATGTAAATGTACATAGTTTTTTGATCCACTCATTTACTAATGGGCACTTAGGTTGCTTCCAACACTTGGCTATTATAAATTGTATTGCTATGAACATTGGGGTGCATAAGTTCTTTTGGTGTTCCAGTACTCTTAGGGTATAATCCCAGCAGTGGAATTGCTGGGTCAAAAGGCAGTTCAACTTTTAGTTTTCTGAGTTTTTAAGATGACCATTGTGATTTACCTTTCTTTTGAAAAAGCTCAATGAGAAATTATAAAGAAAAAAATTAGTTTCTAATGATATTTTTCTTTTTTATACAACATAATTCTTCTTTTTTTGTTTTAGTATATTTTATTGATTATGCTATTACAGTTGTCTTATTTTTTTCTCCCCTTTATTACTCTCTACCCTGTCCTCCCTCCTTCCAGAATCCCCCACTCTTAGTTTATGGCCATGGGTTGCACATATAAGTTCTCTGGCTTCTCCATTTCCTATGCTATTCTTAACCTCTCCCTGTCTATTTTGTACCTACCAATTATGCTTTTTATTCCTTGTTCCTTTCTCCCCATTCTCCCTCCTCCCCACTGATAACCGTACATGTGATCTCCATTTCTGTGATTCTGTTCCTGTTCTAGTTGTTTGCTTAGTTTTTGTTTTTTAGGTTCTGTTGCTGATAGTTATGAGTTTGTTGTCATTTTATTGTTCATAGTTTTTGCTCTTCTGTTTCCTCAGAAGAGTCCCTTTAACATTTCATATAATAAGGGCTTGGTGATGATGAACTCCTTTAACTTGACCTTATCTGGGAAGCACTTTATCTGCCCTTCCATTCTAAATGATAGCTTTGCTGGATAGAGTAATCTTGGGTGTAGGTCCTTGCCTTTCATGACTTTGAATATTTCTTTCTAGCCACTTCTTGTATGTAAGGTTTCTTTTGAGAAATCAGCTGACAGTCTTATGGGAACTCCTTTGTAGATAACTGTCTCCTTTTCTCTTTCTGCTTTAAAAGATTCTCTCTTTCTCTAATCTTGGGTAACTTAATAATGATGTGCCTTGGTATGTTAAAGACACTGAAATAGAGGACAGGCTGACAGTGACCACAGGAGAGAGTAGAAGGAATTTAAGGGGACAGTGGGAAGGGTTCACAAGAACAAACTTAAAGGACACATGGTCATAAACTAAGGGGAGGGTGGTAATGGGAGGGAAGTGGGGAGGGGGGACTGGATTGGGAGTAAAAAGGAGAAAACTGTATTTGAACAATGATTAAAAAATAAATAAATTTAAAAAAAAATGATGTGCCTTGGTATGTTCTTCTTTGGGTCCAAATTTTTTGGGATTCTTTGGGCTCCCTGAACTTTCTGGAAGTCTATTTCCTTCACCAGATTGGGGAAGTTTTCCTTCATTATTTTTTCAAATAAGCTTTCAGTTTCTTGCTCTTCCTCTTCTCCTTCTGGCACCCCTATGGTTCGGATGTTGGAACACTTAAAGTTGTCCAGAGATTCCTAAGCCTCTCTTTTTTTTTTTTTGAGTTCTTGCTTCTCCCTTCTGTTCCAAATCATTGATTTGAGTCCCAGTTCCCTTCACTGTTGGTACTCTGTATGTTTTTCTTTATTTCACTTTGTATAGCCTTCACTTCTTCCTTTATCTTGCTGCCATACTCAACCATTTCTGTAAGCATCCCGATGACCAGTATTTTGAACTCTGCATCTGAAAGCTTAACTATCTCTTCATCACTTAGTTATTTTTCTGGTGTTTTGATCTATTCTTTCATTTGGGTCAGATTTCTTCATCTTGGCAAACCTGTTACATTGTAAGCGGGGGGGAGCCTTAGGTACTCACCAGGGTAGAGCAACCCCCTTCACTGCCTTGTGGTGCTATATGTGGAGGAGGGCACAGCGAGGGAATAATACCACTTGTTCAACTCTTGCCACTTTCAGTCACTTTCCTGGCTACTCACAAGCAAATTGGGCCCTTCTAGTGCCAATTCCTGAGTGGCTGGGCTTGTTTACATTTTAGGATCTCATGGGTCCCTCCCATGGACTTTCCTGGGAGACTGAGTTTTCTCCTGCTGCTACAATCCCCGTAGGTTTTTACAGTCAGAGGTTTTGAGGCTTTATTTCCCCACAATGGAACACTGAGTTGCACAGTCTGTCTCACTGCCCAGTTGTTCCTCCTAGTTTATCTGCACTCAAATGTGGGACTGCCTAGTCCACCAGCTGCCGTCTTTCCCACCCAGTTCACCAGCCACCCTGGCTCACCATCTCCATCCCTTCTACCAGTCTGTATGAATATTTCTTCTTTAATTCCTTGGTTGTCAGATTTCCATACAGTTCAATTTTCTGGCAGTTGTGGTTATTTTTTTGTTTTTAAATTAGTTGTTATCTTTCTTTTGGTTGTATGAAGAAGCAAAGCATATCTACCTACACCTCCTTCTTGATGGGAAGTCTGTTTCTAATAATTTTCAACCCAAACATACTGCAGAGCTTTATTTATGCCATGACATCACTAGGGGATTTTTTTTTTTTTTTTGAGAGAATGATACTTCTCAAACTTTTCTCCCAAAGTACCTCTTCAGGGCAAAGGAAGGAACACAGGAATCCAGAAGGTGGTCTAGTCATAAAAATAACATTTCTATTAATTCTTGTATTTTATTTTGAAAGTTCAAAGAAATTTGAATTCTCTCTTTTCCATAATGTTTAAATAACATAAAAGTGTTTCATTATTTCCCATGTCTCTCCATGCTCCCCCCTTCACCCCACCTTTACTCAGTAAAACTGACATTCAGGGAGTTAAGTCATTTGTTTTGCACATTTCCATTGGCATGTCACATAATACTTAGGGACATTTGTACCCTTGTCTCAGAAGCACCACTACAAAGGAAATGCAAACCTGAAAATGACTACAAAGCCTACTGGCCCCTCAAAGATCATTCCCACCCAGAATTTCTCAGATTCCCCCATTACTACAAATAATCTTCTTGAGGGCATAGACCATGGCATAATCAGTTCTGTGTTGTTCAGAGCCCCTAACAGAGTATCTTCACATACAGTGGACAGTCTAGAAGTATTAATATTTGTAGATGGAAGGAAGAAAGGAATAGTAAGCAGACTTAATTTAAAAGGCCAGCCTAACAGTGAATTTAATTTCATTAGGCTTAGCAAAAATTTACAATTTCCTCAAATTTAATTTCTCAATGGTAAAGATAGTTTTTAAAATAAACCCTTAGGTTCTCTAAGAGCCCAGCAAAAGTGAAGTGACTCTAAAATTTTCTATAATTTTATAGCAGCAATGAATTTTGCTATTAAAATTAGTAAAAACAGTTGACATAATATACATTACATCATTTAAACAAAGAAATTTGTGTAGTATTTCATTAGTTCATGGATGTAGTCAAGATATTGTTGATTAAATTGTTCAGTTTTTCATAAATAATATTTTGTTTTATACAAAAATGTCTTGCATACTTTGGAAAATGAAAAACAATATTTTAATAAAATGATTATAAAGTTACTTAAAAGTCAAATACCTGAGTTCTTTAAAAAGTTCAACATTCTGATGAGTCATCAAATTGTTTAGAAGCCATTCAAGGCACCTGAAATTAAAACATAGAGTTATTACATTATGTTTCACATATTTATGATTTATTAAGTACGACTTACAGTTAAAAACAGAATATTAGTAGTCTTGCTAGGATATGCTCAAAATTTCTAATTTAACAATCGAAAATTTAGTATTATTTTTGTCAGAAGTTATTAAGGGAATATTCCCTTTATATTAATAAAAGCATTGCCAATTAAGAAAAACCTCATTTCAAGTTTGTGTTAAATTGTGTATGAAAGAGTTTACATACTTTCATTACCTTCTTATAATTTAAAAATGGGTACTACAATTCTCAAGAGTTAAAAACACTGTCAGTAATTGCACCGATACGATGCCTAGCATGCCTACAATTTGAAAGATTTGATAGACAAGTCTACTATAAAGAGTGACCATAGCTTCTATAAGCATGTGTAATCCACTCATGGTCACTTACAAAGCAAACACTTTTGAGAAATTTATTAATTTGTCCAAATGTAAAAAGGAGCTTTTTATAACAAAATTCTATTCCCCTATCTTTTTTTTTCTTTCTTTCTTATCACTACACATTCTTTTAGAAAACCAAAGCAGCCAAACTCCCAAAAGTGAGATGGAAGGAAAAGCAAAAAGGGTAACTCACTTTTTCTTTACAGAATCTAATCCATAGGTCCCTGCTGATGTGTAATAGCCACATACAGTTTTCACATTAATTGTTTCCTTCATTGTCTCACCACACTGCTGTATTAAACCATCCTGTAAATATAAATAAGCACTGGAAAGGCCCATTTCACATGGGAAAAATTAGTTCTGAACATGTGCTTTTACATATTAAAAATATTAAAAAAGGAAGAAAGAAAAGAAAGAAAACTCATTAAGTGCAGCAAGCCTAAATTTTTCATAAGTCCAGTAAAAATACTGAAAAAAATCCAGCAAGTATTCAACTAAATACTTGAAACTGAAAATGGAAGGGAGGGGATAAAAGCAGTAAGGTAGAAACGATATTGTTATTCTCTTTCTTCTATTCTTCCCTTCCCTGGGACCTTTGCTAATTTAAGCAACATTTGGTCTGTTTTGCCAGATCTTTTTCAATTAAGACCTCTTTACATAACCATGTGATGGGTTAGGCAAGTAACCTATGAATCATCAGAGAGTGTTTACTGAAGTTTAAAATATTTAATCAATATCTGATGCACCTAAATTGAATATATTATTGTTTTAAACTTACATTGAAATTTTAATCTGAAATGTTTACACAGAAGATTTAAAACAAACTTTATTCAATATATGGAGAGAATACTGTCACTTTTTACTCAAGTTTCTGAAATATATTCATGCAGGTGTATTATTAGGTTAAATAGTTAAGTCATAAAGATAACACAGAAAGTGGATTTAGAATAAAACCAAAAAAGGACTAAAGTTAGCAAATAAAGTATACTTAATGGAAATAAGAATTGTAAGGATCAAAACATTTTAAAAATCAAACATCCTCAACTAAGTACATTTAGCAAGCTATTAACTAATTTCAAATAAATCAGTATACAAATGCCACATAAAAGGAAATTAACTTTTGTTAAAGACCAAAATAAATCGTTGACTCTATTAGGATTTTAAACTTACCTGAAATTCATTCTAGACTCTCCTCCCCTTTCCCCTTAACATCTTCTTTGTCACTAAGCCCAGTGGATTATCCCTGTTTGATCTCTCTGGTATTCAGTTTTTCCTCTCCGTTCTTAACTTTACAACCCTAATTTAGACCCTCTTTGGATTATTACAGTAGGTTTTATACTCATATTCCCTTCAATGCATCCTTCACATTGTTTCTGAAGCTTTCTTTCCAAAACGTAACTTTGTCTTTCTCCCAACTACAATCTTCCAGAAGTACTCAAACATAAAGTTCAAGCTTTTTAAAAGGTATAGAGGACTTTCATGATCTGGCCTCTGCCTCCCTCTCTCCTACCTTTCTTATGTTCTATGCTAGAGCCATGTTCCGCTCAGATTCTCTAATTCTCCACAGTTTCACACCACTAGATCTTAGTTTAATATCTGAAGTGCTCTCCTTCCCCTCTCTTTTACTTTGCAAAAGAAATACATTTTTTTTGTTTTCAAGACTCAGCCTCAAACATAATTTCTTTCTTTAACACCACCAGGTTGAAATGACCACTTTGTGCATCCACAAAATCCTATAAGATATTTATTATTGTTCCTATAATATTGGACAGCTCTGGCATTACCTTTGGGTCTGCATATCAAGCCTCCCTCTCCCACTTGACATATATTGGGAGCCTTCTTCTTAAAGGTGGGGACAATATTTTAATTTATCTTTGGATCTTTTTACCTGATTTGGCACATTGCTTAATATACTTCTATTAAATAAACAAATCTGTCCTTCTACCAATAGGTCATGTATATTTATACAGTTATTTCATAATTAGGAAAAAGTTTACATTATAATCACTTGATGTTTTTGAACCCTTGAACTAAATGAATTACAGTTCATTACTAAATGAATTAGTAATTATAAGCTATCTGCTTTATAACAGTCAAAATAAGTCATTAATAAATAGAAATCTATAAATCGACTTAGACAAGTAAATTTTTTTCCACATTATGGTCATTCTTAGATGTCTATATAGAAATAGCTTGCATTCATTTTACATATACATCATGACCTCTTCAGTTGTAATCAACTGCTTTTGGTCAAGCATTTTAGATAATGTCACAAATGGCATATTTATATAATTCATTTTTATTTTAAAAATTGTAAAAAGCTAAATTTTTATTTTTGGAATAGATATTTTGAAACAAAGATATAACAATGATACTTTCTTTGAATAATGTGCATACTTACCAACTGTAGCATACAAGCTGCTGCCAGAATGGCAACAACTCGACTGGGCTTTATTAAAACATCATCTCGATACAGTGACCCAAATGCAACCTGTAGTGCTGAAGGCAAAAGGACACGAGTAGAAGGAAATAACAATTATATCTATAAGAGTATTACAAAAATAACAATGACTATCTTCATACACTAAGACATATGTATGAAGATACATATGTCTAGTATGTACTTAAAAGATAAGACACATATCACTAATTAAAATGCTAATAATGATTTACTGATTAATGATACTAATTTAATGTTATACTAATAACATTAGTTATGCTAATGTTATAAATTTCCATTTATTTTACTAAATCAAGCTAGATTCTTCTAGATCTAATCTTGATATATTAATTGGTGGTCAGAATTCAGGCACCCTTGGGAAAAGTTTTAAAAGACACCCCTGGGTAGACCAATTTTTAAGTATAAGTACAGACATAATGATAATCTTAACCCTGATGCTTCCAGTGCTTCACCACTAGCAAGTGTGGAACAGCTCGTGGTCTTATCCATGTCACACTCTCACCCAGCCACCAGAGCTATCTAAGCCTGTCCATCCTGCTCTCCACTATACTTGTATCTATGTCCCACATGGTTTGCTTTATAAATATTCTTAACTTTTTTCTTTGTCTGCGGTGAGTACTGGGTACTTCAACTTGGGCTATCAAAGAGGGGAGAAGAAAGAGCACTGTAATAGCAATTAGGAGTACTATCGTTTAATCTAGGCTTATTAAACTGCTCTGAAACATAAAATAAGCCCCTTAAATCCTCTGGACCTCAGCTTCCTCATCTAAGAAACTTTATAGTGCTAAATCAACACTGATCATATAATTCATATCCTTTTGTTTCCATAAAAGGTCTTCATATATAGGGAATAATCAATGAATATTATTTCCAGCTTTTTTATTAAAAAAAGTAATTAAAATAAATAGTCATACTTTTCCTTCCTACACCCTACATCCTTCATATACCACGCAGATATATTTACAAACATAAGCAAAAAGATTAATATGGCCCATGTGACTAAAAAGATTAGAGACAAGTAGAACAGAACTGATAAACTACGGAGTAAATCAATATACATTTCTTCTAACTTTCCAAAGTTAGAAGAAAGTATTTATTTTCTACCAAAAGAATAAAAAGATTATGTTTTCATTATTTTGCATAATAGTAATAATTATGGTGGTACTTACCTTCTACATCAATATTCTGGTCAGGAATCTCCAATTCAATAGTATTCATGCCAGATTCTTTCCAAGAACCACTGAACATACTAGAAAAGTAGCCAGACTTAAAAAAAACAAAACAAAACAATTATGCATTACTTTCTGCGTCTTCCAAATTATTTCCCTATTTTTAATGTTAAGCCTACCATTTTATCAAAACTAATCTGTCATATTTCAAGAGATAAAGAATTGTCAAGGAGAACAGAAATTGAGATGAGGACACTTTAGGTATTTCAAAATATTTTCAGTTTAGTACTAATTTAATGAAAACTAAACCAAATTCTCATATCACTATCTGAACTGAATTCCTATACAGTAATACAGTTGAACTTCATAAGCTTTTTACTTAGAAACAATTTCTGGGCATATTTCATGTATGTTTCCTTATCAATGACATTCTAAATTCAAACTTAGAAACTATGTTATATATCCATTTAAGTATCTTGTATAAACATATGACAACACACAAAGTGGACAAATGAAAATGTACCAAAGGAAGGGAACAGACTAAAAACCCTCAAACTGTTAAATCCTATTGTACCTCAGTGGCTGTAAAAAGGGTCAGACCAGTCCCAAGCCAATACTAACAGGATGATTCCCAAGAAACTAGGGAAAAGCCAAAGTTTAGTTTTATTTAATCAGAAAATTCAAGAATGAACCTGAATTCTTGGAAAGGTTCCAGAATAGATGCAGTCTTTAGTTACTTACTGGATAGCACCTCTCACAGAATTACTTTGGAATAGATCAAATATGAACTAATTTATTTAAAAATTTTTTCTGGCTGGGTGGGTGTGTTGGGATGGGAGTAAAAGATAGAAAATTGTACTGCAACAACAATTAAAATAAAATTAAAAAAGTAAAAATAAAACATATTTATACCAGAAAAAAAATAATTTTTTTTCTGAGTACTTAGTATAGACAAGGCACTATGAACATAGCAGTAAATAAAACATACAGTTTCTGCCCTCAGGGGGCTTATAGTTTAGCATGTGGCTTGCACTATTATCAATCCAGTTTCTCCTGAGAGGGAAAGAGGCATTTCATCCTTAAATTCACAAAACTGCTTTTGAGAGATTGAAAAGAAAGATATGGACTATTTCCTCAAGTTGAAACCAATATTCTGACATATTCTCTAGGCTATATACTTTAAGGCAAAATAAAAGTGTTCAAAAAATTAAATTAAAAAACTGTAGTTAAAATGTTAGAGGAAATTTTCTTTCAACTATTTCTACTAAAAAAATCTTAAACTATACTGTCTTACCAGTAATTATTGTCAAATGGTGAAAAAGAGAGGGAAAAATATTAAGCTCCACAGGATAAGAACTGAATTGTTCACTGCTCTATTCCCAGTGCCTAGAACAATGATTTGAAGAAAAGACAGATTTGATGAAGAAATAAAATATTTGAGCTATTAGAGTAATATTTATTTTAGTTAGAAAGTTTTGAATCTTTAAAATGGGGTGGCAGATAGTAATATTATCAGCACAGAAATCAAATAGGTGTATCAGCTAAATAAGTCTATAAACTTTTTTAAAATGTTGTCTTTAATTTAACTGCATTTTCCAGGATAGAAGGAAGGGTAAGTGTCAAGAACTTTCAACTTTAACTATAGAGCAACATTGCATCTGAATTCACCCAATTAAATAATCATTTACATATTAAACAAATTTGGCAACCTTAACTTTACTGTTAAACATTTTTTCCCATAATTTTTTCCCTTTTGTCAACAGAAGGCACCAAAATTAGCACCTAACTGAAGTAATGACAAAAAGGTATCGATTGCTATGGTAGTATGACAATGAAAATTCAAAATCTATTTTCCTAGACCAAACTAAGTTTTCACTAACAATGTTTGCTATATTTCTAATAAAACAAAACTTTTAATCAGATGCTAGGGCTTAACCACTACTCATATGAAAGATTATTGTAAAATGCAAATATAAAGAACATGACTTAAAGGAGTTTGAGTTTTTTTAAATGACTACCTTGGTTATTCAAAAAGAAAAATACTTACTTGACATAAATATATTTTGTGTAAGCTCCACTCTTCTCCTAGAGCGCAAATCTTAATGTCACTATTTTCACCATTCAAAAATAATGTTTGATAAATATATTTGGATGTACTCTTTAATTTTTTCCTGTTAAAAGAAATGGAGGTGTTACATATGTGTACAACTGAACTTTTTACTGATTTTACATATAATTCAAAATATTCCTTTTGTTCAATTTCTATTAAGTAGAGTCAACCTGTGTAAAAGGACAGAGGGATATGACATATTTAAATTTGCTCATGTACAGAAGAATTAATTTAAAAATGAATAGTAGTGGTTATTTCTGAGGTAATCCATTCCCAAAAGGGGTAATAGAGGATAGATGGAGGAAGAAGCATGAGAGGGAGACCTTTCACATCTTTATACAACTTTCGATTTTTGAATGAAGTCAATTACCCATTCAATAAATTAAGAGAAGTCAGAGTGATTTTTCCTTATTTCCTTTTAGAAATCTGCACTGTGAAGGGTTTCAAAGCAACAACAATAATACTGCGATAGAATTACAAAATGAAGAACATGAGTAAAAATTTCACCTGCCTAGGTAATTTTAAAAATAACTTACATTTAACGTTAGTTTGGTATCAAACTATTCTAAAAACTAGTTAAAATGTCCTCCCTCCTCCCTGCCCCCCAATTGACAATTGGTTCTCAACCTTACACCAAAGGTTCTCAAAACTACGTTCAATGGGAAAGTGGCTACCAGGGAGAGCTGAGAAGTAAATGCTGGGCATCCCACCTAACTTCAACCAGGGCAGCATCACACACTCTATCTGCTAACATCTTGGAATTCTGCATAAGATTTAATTTAAACAAAGAAGTTTTTTTAAGTTTGATAATCATTGCATAAGGCGATCCAGTAGATAAGAAAAGCCGTAGATAGAGGATGATCCATATCTTTTATATTCCTGGCCAAGCCTGAGAGCTTTCCTGGTAGTTAAAAATTTTTAGTCTTTTAAAAAATGAAATAATTGTTTCAGATAGTGTCTTGAACCAGTATATTTAACATCTCTTCCCAAAAGACAGTAAAAATAGCACCTGCTTTGGTGGTAGACATACTGGGGTTTGAGTCCCAGCTTCACCACAGCTCAATTACCCCAGATGTAAAGAGGGTACCAATAGTACCCACTTCAGTGGGTTACTGTGAGAAATAAATGACACTATAAAGTTTCCAGTACCTGGTAGCACCCTCCCCGACTTACATTAAAAGATTAAAAGTACAGAAAGGAGTAAGTCCACAACAGCAAAAAAAAAAAAAAAAAAAAAAAAAAAAAAAGGGAGGGTGGGGTTATTTCCTGCTGAGAGAACTCTATGAATCTGAAAGTTAGAAAATAGATGAATGGAAAAGAGCATTGAAAGCTACATCCAAAATATATCATGAAGTTCTAGGATGGAGACAGAAGCCCATTTGCCCTTCAGAACCTGTGTATATGTTTGTAGGGGTATGTTGGGAGGATGAGGTCTCAGGGGAAACAAAAGGTAAAAGTAGAAAGTGAGGCAGAAAATGGGAAACTTGTTCCCTTAAAGGCCTTCTCCATTCTCTATGAACACAGAGTACAGATAACTAAGGTATAAAGATTCCAAGGATCTTCTAGAAAGAAAAAAAGCAAATCATCAAAAAGATCTGACTTTATAGGTATTGGTGCCTCAGACAAAGCAATCCTTCTTCTGGCATATGAAGAATCTGTAGCCTGATAGGTTCCAACCTATTCACCCTAAATCATGGTCCCCATACTATATGTCAAAGCACCTAGAGCACCACAGCAAACTCAGGTAGGTATGTGGAATATTCTAAATTTGAAGGAAACACAGCAATATTTTTCAGATATCATATAGTCTACTACTATTAAGTTGGTTGGATAAAACTACGAGGTATTTCTTTAGGACCCAAGGTGCCATGAAGAAAATTAGTGAGAGGACTTCTGGTTAAGATGGAGGCATAAGTAGATACACTGTGCCTCCTCACACAACCACAAGAAGGACAACAATTTAAAAACAAAAGACAACCAGTACCGACAGAAAATCAAACAGTATGGAAGTCCGACAACCAAGGAGTTAAAGAAGAAACATTCGTCCAGACGGGTAGCAGGGGTGGAGATGAGCAGCTGGGCAGAGAGGACTCTTGGTGAGGTGGATTTTGGACTGGGTGGTCCCACATTTGCGTGCAGGTAGACCAGGAGGAACAACTGGGGCACGAGACAAACTGCACAACCCAGGGTTCCAGTGTGGGGAAATAAAGCCTCAAACCCTTGATTGAAAACACCTGTGCGGGCTGAGGTGCCAGTGAGAGAAACTCCCAGCCTCACAGGAGAGTTCATTGGAGAGATCCACAGGGTCCTAGAATGTACACAAACCCACCCACCCAGGAATCAGCAGCAGAGGGGCCAAATTTGCTTGTGGGTAGCAGGGGAAATGGCTGAAAACCAGCAGAGAGCGTAGCAAGCAGCACTGTTCCCTCTTGGACCCCTCCCTGACATACAGCATCACAAGGCAGTGAGGTGGGTTGCCCCACCCTGGTGAACACCTAAGGCTCCACCCCTTATTATGTAACAAGTGCGCAGAGACAAAAAAAAAAAAGGGGGGGCCCCAAATGAAAGAACATACAAAGCTCCAGAAAAAAATATAACTAAGTGATGAATAGATAGCCAACCTATCAGATGCACAGTTCAAAACACTGGTTATCAGGACACTCACAGGATTGGTTGAATATGGTCACAAATTAGAGGAAAAAATGAAGGTTATGATAAGTGAAATAAAGGAAAATGCACAGGGAACCAATAGTGATGGGAATGAAACCGGGACTCAAATCAATGGTGTGGACGAGAAGGAAGAAAGAAACATTCAACCAGAAAAGAATGAAGAAACAAGAATTCAAAAAAAATGAGGAGAGGCTTAGGAACCTTCAGGACATCTTTAAACATTCCAACATCAGAATCGTAGGAGTGCCAGAAGGAGAAGAGGAAGACTAAGAAATTGAAAACTTACTTGAACAAATAATGAAGGAAAACTTTCCCAATTTGGCAAAGGAAATAGACTTTCAGGAAGTCCAGGAAACTCAGAGAGTCCCAAAGAAGTTGGACCCAACGAGGAACACACCAAGGAACATCATAATTACATTATCCAAGATTTAAGATAAGGAGAGAATCTTAAAAGCAGCAAGAGAAAAGGAGACAGTTACCTACAAAGGAATTCCCATAAGACTGTTATCTGATTTCTCAAAAGAAACCTTACATACAAAAAGTGGCTGGAAAGAAGTATTCAAAGTCATGAAAGGCAAGGACCTACATCCAAGGTTGCTCTGTCCTGCAAAGCTATCATTTAGAATGGAAGGGCAGATAAAGTGCTTCTCAGATAAGGTCAAGTTAAAGGAGTTCATCATCACCCAGCCCCTATTGTATGAAATGTTAAAGGGATTTATCTATGCAAAAGAAGATTAAAAATCTTCTAAAGATTTTTCTGATTTTAAAAATCAGTAAAGTGACAACAAACTCATAGCTATTAATAACCACACTTAAAACAAAAACAAACAACTAGAACAGGAACAGAATCAGAGAAATAGAGATCACATGGAGGGTTATCAGTGGAGGAGTGGGGGGTGGACAGAGGGCTAAAAGGTACAGAGAATAAGTAGCATAAATGTTACATAGAAAATAGACAGGGGGAGGTTAAGAATAGTATAGGACATGTAGAAGACAAAGAACTTATATGTATGACCCATGGACATGAGCTAAAGGTGGGGAATATGGGTGGGAGGGGGTGTGCAGGGTGGAGGGCAATAAAGGGGGGAAAATGAGACAACTGTAATAGCATAATCAATAAAATAAATAATAATAAAATATAAACAATAATAAAATATATTTTTAAAAAGCCACTTTTCCACATTAATGCATAAATTTTTAAAATCCTCTAAAAGTTCAAACAGAATTTAAAAATGTATATAATAAAATAAAAAAAAGAAAATTACTGAGACACCAAGGGTACTGTAAACAAAGTTTGGGAATCTCCGCTCTAAAACAAAGCATGCCCCACCCATATCCAATTTAGCAGTCAGTCTTCCTACTCAAAGGGGAGGCTTTGTAGAATCAGATCTATTTACTCAATTAACACATACACACATACATGCAGAGCAGTTATTCTTAAATATAAGCAAACAACCAAGGATCACCCAACTGGAGGAAATATAATTCAGGGAAAAGAAAACTTAAAAACAAAATACTCTAATGAATACACTTAGAGATTGAGAATATTATCTTTATAAAATAACAGGATGCTATGATAAAGCATTATGCAGAACAAGAAAAGAGCTTAGACACCCAAAATATGGTTGCTGAGATTAAAAAGCCATAAGGATGAATGATAAAATTAAGGAAATTTCTCAGAATATAAAAGCAAAAAAGAGCTAGAATGATAAAAAAAAAAGAGAGAGAAAAAGGTGTAATCCAAGAAACCCCAAATCCAATAAAAAGGGATCCAAGAAATAAAACAAAAATAACAGAAGAAAGAAAATTATGGAAGAAATTAATTAAAAACAGTTTCTTCCAACTAAAATAAGATTGTAACAAAAATTTAAAAAGGATATGCCAGTACTAAGACTATTAACTTAGAACATTAGGTAAATCCCAAAACAAAAAAAATTACAAAAGTTCCAGAAAGAAAAAAAATGGTCACCTAAACAGAAAAGAAAATTAGCCTTGAGCAGTGTAGCTCAGTTGGTTGAGCATCATCCAGCAAAACAAAAAGTCATAGGTTTGATTCCTGGTCAGGGCACATGACTGGGTTGCGGGCATGGTCCCTGGCTGGGGCATATGTGAGAGGCAACTGAGTGACATTTCTCTCACATGTCGATGTTGCTCTTTCTCCCTCTCTTCCCCTCCCTCTAAAAAATTATAAAATATTTTTATTTTAAAAAAGAAAATTAGACCAGCGTCAAATTTCTCATAACCACTGTGAACTATGTGAAGACCACGAAGTAACATAATCAAAGACTTGAAAAGTTACTTTAGATTACATGTGCAAGAGACTAAATTTACATTCAGATAAGCACAAATTACCTTCTTTTACACCCATTTTTAAGAAAATATTTCAAGCCCTGGCTGGCGGAGCTCAGTGGATTGAGCTCGGGCTGGGAACCAAGGTGTCGCAGGTTTGATTCCCAGTCAGGGAACATACCTGGGTTGCAGGCCATGACCCCCAGCAACCGGACATTGATGTTTCTCTCTCTCTCTCTTTCTCCCTCCCTTCCCTCTCTAAAAATAAATAAATAAAATCTTAAAAAAAAAAGAAAACATTTCAGCATGCAGTAAATGAGTGAGAAAGAAAAAAATACAGGCTACAGAAAACAGTGGCCCCAATCCAGAGATGGAGTAAAAGTAAGTCCTAGGACAAATGCAGACCTAGAAAGCAATGGATCCAGATTGGAAAAGGAGGATGGAGGGGCCCAAGAGGGAAGCTTTGGGGTTGCAGTAGAAGGAATCCACGCAGGCATGTTTGGAAAGATAGACAAACCTGAAGATATGGTGAAGGAATATAACTGTATTTTGCCATGCATAATATGCACTTTTGTGCCCAAATTTTTTAGGGAAAATATGGATGCACATTATACATAGGTAATATAATTCCATATCTATAGATAAAATTCTTGTACCTTGTATCTGTTCTTGTGTTTTGTAATTATATGTTACATAAAGTTTCTTGTATCATAGTATATTCAAAAATAAATGCTGAAATTCCCTTATAATACAAAAAACAAGTATCTAAATATAAATAAATATATTTTTTATTTTACTTATTTTTAGAGAGAGGGGAAGGGAAAGTGAAAGAGAGGAAGAGAAACATCATGTGTGGTTGCCTCTCATGTGGCCCCATCTAGGGACCTGGCCTGCAACCCAGGCATGTGCCCTGATTGGGAATTGAACCGGCAACCCTTTGATTCACAGGCCCACACTCAATCTGCTGAGCTACACCAGCCAGGGCTAAATATAAATAAATAATTGAATTAAAAAGTTAAACTGAAAGATTTTTTTCCTCAAAGTTTGGGACAAAAACATGGGTGTGTATTATATATGGGAGTGCATTACACATGACAAAATATGGTATTCTTTTGTCAACAAAAGGGATATAGGTGGGAAGAGACAGAAACTCCAGGAAGAAGACTTCCAGTCAAGATGGTGGTATAGGTAAACATGCAACCTCCTCACACAACCGCATCAAAATTACAACCAAACTGCAGAACAACCATCATTCAGAACCATCAGAAATTAAGCTGAATGGAAGCCCTACAACTATGGAGTTAAAAAAGAAACTACACTGAGACTGGGAGAAGGAGCAGAGACAAGGAATGGGCTGGTACCATACTCATGTGTACTGAATAAAAATCAGGAGGAATATCTCAGTATCAAGGGATCCCAGACCCACATCAGGTCCCCCAGCCCAGGGTCCCAGTGCCAGGAAGGTAAATCTCCATAACTTCTGGCTATAAAAATCAGTGGGGATTGAGGCTGTGGAAGACAAACTGCTCAAGTTTCAGGTAGTTCCTCTTAAAGGACTCACACAGACTTACTTGAACTCATTCTTTCTGAGCTCCAGAACCAAGGCAGCAGATATGAGAGGCATCAGGGACATACAGGAAGGAAATGAATTGTCCAGCATCAGGGTGAGAGATGAGGGGGCAGCTTTCTCCCAGAAAGAAATGGTAGCAGAGGACATTGTTCGTTTTCTGAGCCCTCCTCCCACAAAGGCACAGAGCCGTATCTGAGACTCTATTAACCTGCCTCATACTGTTTGACCCACCTTGGTGATTCCCTGAGGCCCTGCCCCACCCAACTTTCAGGTTCACCCAAGCTGTTTCCAGTGGCTTTTCCATATGAATGGCTTGTCATACCATGCTTCAGAATTTCTTAAGTTCTCTCAAACAAGCAAACCTTTCGCTAAGTTGCCCTAGGCTTGGCCCTAGCAGAAGCCAGCCTTAGTTCACAGCTTGGTCTCTTCTGGGCATCTCTAAGCCCGGCACAAGTAGTGGCCATCTGCAGACTGCTTTATAGCTAATGCTGTGTAACCCTGAACAGAACACAGGCAATGGCTGAAACTGGATGTGCCAACAGCAATCAAGGCTCAACTACAACAGGAGAGTTTACAGAGCCCCACAGTGGGTGCACATTAAGTACCCAGCTTGAGTAACAGGGGAGGCTGTGCCACTGGGCCTGACAGGATATCTACTACATTAAGCTACTCTATCAAGCCTGGGAGACATAGTAGCTCTATATAGTATATAAAAACAAATACAGGGAGGCTGCCAAAATGAGGAGACAAAGAAATGTGACCCAAATGAAAAAAAAAAAAAAAAAAACAGATCAAAACTTCAGGAAAAGAAATAAACTCAATGGAGATAAGCAATCTATCAGAGTCAGAGTTCAAAACAGTGGTTATAAGGATGCTCAAGGAACTTAGTGAGGACCTCAGCAATATAAAAAAGATCCAGTCAGAGATGAATGATATACTAACTGAAATAAAGAACAATTTACAGGGAATCAACAGTAGAGTGGATGAAAACAAGAATCAAATCAGATATTTGGAACATAAGGAAGCAAAAAATAACCAATCAGAACAGCAAGAAGAAAAAGGAATAAAAAGAAAATGAGGATAGTGTAAGGAGCCTGTGGGACAACTTCAAGCACACCAACATTTGCATCATAGGGGTGCCAGAAGCAGAAGAGAAAAAGCAAGAAACTGAAAACCTATTTGAAAAAATAATGAAAGAAAACATTCCTAACTTGGTGAAGGAAACAGGCAAGTTTAGGAAGCACAGAGAGTCCCAAACAAGATGGATACAAAGAGGCCCACTCCAAGACACATCATAATTAAAATGCAAACAGTTAAAAACAAAGAATTTTAAAAGCAGCAAGAAAAAAGCAGTTAGTTTCCTACAGGGGAATTCCCATAAGACTATTAGCTGCTTTCTCAAAAGAAACTTTGCAGCCTAGAAGGCATTGGCAAGAAATATTCAAGGTGATGAAAAGCAAGGACCTGCAACCAAGATTACTCTACCCACCAAAGCTATCATTTAGAATCAAAGAATGGAATAAAGAGCTTCCCAGACAAAAAGCTAAAGGAGTTCATTATAACAAATCAGTATTTTTTTTTAAATTTAATTTTAATTGTTGTTTAAGTATAGTTTTCTGCCTTTTACCACCATCCCAGCCCACCCCCACAGCCCTCCCTACCTCACTCCTATTTCCACCCCCCCTTGTTATTGTCCATGTGTCCTTTAAACTTGTTCCTGCAAACCCTTCCCCTTTTCCCCTGAAATTTCCTCCCCTCTCCCCTCTGGTCACTGTCAGCCTGTTCTCTATTTCAGTGTCTTTGGTTATATTTTTCTTGCTTGTTTGTTTTGTTGATTAGGTTCCTGTTAAAGGTGAGATCATATGGTATTTGTCTTTTACTGCCTGGCTTACTTCATTTAGCATAATGCTTTCCAGTTCCATCCATGCTGTCACAAAGGGTAGGAGCTCCTTCTTTCTTTCTGCTGCATAGAATCCCATTGTGCAAATGTACCATAGTTTTTTAATCTAAATCAGTATTATATGAAATGTTGAAGGGTCTTCTTTAAGAAGAAGAATATAAAAACTATGAATAATAAAATGGCAATAAATACATATCTATCAACAATTTAACCTAAAAAACAAAATAAACAAAGAGAACAGAAATGGAATCATAGATACAGAGAACGTTTTGATGGATGGCAGATGGAAGGGGATGGGGGGATGGGTGAAAAAGGTGAAGGGATTAAGAAGTACAAAATGGTAATTACATAATAGTCATGGGGATGTAAAGTACAGCATAGGGAACAGAGTAGCCGAAGAACATATATGCAGGAAAATGGACAATGGTATGGTGATTGCCTGATGGAGTGGGGGTGTGGATGGGTATAAGGGAGCATAGGAAAAAAAATTGGGACAACTGTGATGTCATCAACAATAAAATATAATTTTAAAAACAGAAAGAAGCTCCAGAAAAATAAAGCAATAAATAAAGGCTTTTTCTCAATAAGATAACACATGAAAACAGGGTGTGACTTAATGCACTTCATGGAATATAAGAAAGAGATTCCATTTGACTATGAGGTTAGAAAATTTCTGCAAGAGAAAAACAGGGGGTGAGAGTTGTGACATTGGGCCCATAAAGTATGATTTATGGTCCTAGCATACTACTTGACTCTGGAGTGAACATTATTTACATAGTTATAAGAGCAAATACTGTTATTAGATTTCAATATTTAGAGGCAATCCAAGGACAAAACACTCAAGATCTAGTTGCAGAAAAGCTGAGTTTTAATAATTTTGTTAATGTAAAGTAAAACATGCAGGTGAGAAAAGGTATGAGGTAGAAGGTGGGCATGGAAACCAAAGCTTTTCAAGAAATAGTTGGTTAAAGTGGGAAAGCATGCCAGACAACCTCAGGAAGTATATCAGTGCCAAAATTCTAGGTCTTAATATTTTTGTAATTAATCTTTTAAAGAGAGAGAGCAAGAAACATCAACTTGTTCCACTTATTTATGCATTCATTGGTTGCTTCTTGTATGTTCCCTGACTAGAGATCTTGGCATATCAGGACAACACTCTAACTAACTCAGTTTCCCAGCCAGGGCCTTAATATTTTCTTCTACCTTTCAACCATGCTGAGCTAAATAAGACAGGCATCTTCCACTGATATATACACATAATAAACTCTGATGTGCACTTTCTAATAAAAGTTTGCTTTAAAGACTTTGCATTCCAGTCCACTCATATAATCCAGGGTTTGGCAAACTTCTGTAAAGGCCTAGATCAGGGGTGTCAGATTCATTTTCACTGGGTGCCACATCAGCCTAGCAGTTGCCTTCAAAGGGCCGAATGTAATTTCAACTCCTTAACAGTTAAGGAGTAGTTACATTATACACTCCTAAAATTATTTTGGCCCTTTGAAGGCAACTGCTAGGCTGATGTGGCCCCCCGTGAAAATGAGTTTGACACCTCTTGCCTTGACAGTACTTTCAGCTTGGTAAGCCAGGCAGCCTCCAAGCCAATTTTGTCAGTATCTTAATGCTTGCCAGCCTCAGCCTACCACATCCCAGCAAACTTCACTATTTCTGGGCTACAAGCATACCTCCTCCAACATCAGAATCTCAGCCTGGATATGGCAGCACTATTCCAAATTTGTTCCTTCCTTAGGTATTCTGTCTCAGACCTAGAAGGAGTAACTACTTTCGATATTCTCTGTCTTTTTTATAGATCTCTTTACCTTAGTAGTTTGCCTTCAGAAGTCAATTTCCAGTTACTTGCTGTTAATAGTTAAATTAAATTTTCCCCAATCAAATTACTGTGTGACTTCTTTCTTTTAAATGGACCCTAACACATATATTTCAACAATGACATATTAAATGTAAGTGGCCTAAATACTAATTAGAAAACAGACATTATCCTATTGGACTCAAAATATTTTAAAAAGCAACCAAGACCTAACTTTATCTACAAGATAATACTTTAAATATAAAGACACAGGTAAAAAGGGAAGGATGGAAAAAGATACACCTTCCAAACAATTATTAAAATAAAGTGATAGTATACTACTATATTACCAGAGATAAAGAGGCATTTTGTAATGATATAGAGTCAGTTCATCATGGAGATAATATTTACTGAGTGCTTCTATACCAGGCACTATTCATTGTATGCATTCTAATATTTGTGAAGCCCTATAAGGCAATTATTAGTATCTCCATTTTACTTATAAGGAAAAAAAGTCTATTATGTGCAGAATACAAGCTAACCTCAGAATATGAGCTGTTAAAACTATATTATGCTGACTCTCCAAAAAAGGTTACAATTTGACATGGGGGTTCATTTTGGGGCATTCTTACACAGAACTGTATGAAAGATTTTATGAATAAATTAACATAAGATCTCTACAACATTTTTATTTTACAATATATAACATTTGTGTAGCAAAAAAAATTTTAAATCATTTTTAAAATTTCACTTAAAAATTTAAGTCTATGTGACCCCAGTCAACTGGTTGGGTGTCAGCCTACAAACCGAAAGGTCACCTAGGATTCCCGGTCGGGCACATGCGTGGGTTGTGGGTTCAGTATAACAACAATTGATCCTGTTTCTCTCTCACATCGATGTTTCTCTTCCTCTCTTTCTCCCTCTCTACCCCCTTTCTAAAATAAAACAATTAAATTTTAAGAAAACAGACCAACCATATTGTTTATGTGAAAACACATCCTACTTAGAAACTATATTCCAGTTCACAAGTAAATATCCTGGTTGTTTCAACTCTTTGAAAAAAGGTCAAGCAAGCTGCAGCACATACCACAGTGTATGTTCAAGTACTAGAGACGTTAAAAGACTGTTCCCACTAAGGAACATATGTAAACTATATTGATAAAGTTCACCTTTACAGTTAAGGAGAACTATAATCACTTCCGCTACACTGAGGGGACGACAATGGGAGTGCCCATCTCAGACTAAATTTACTCGTCTGTACCATTTAAGGCAGCCGGATGAAAAACAACTTATCCTACTGCCACCCACTCAGAGAGGACAAAGATGTATCACGGAAGGCCGGCCAGCCAGTCGTGTCTAAGATTTAATGAGACGCAAGCTTTGGCTTGGCGTTTCTGAGTCTCATCTTGGGGCCATAACATCATCCTGGCAGCGTCTGTGGTTTATAATCCAGAATACCAAGCGCCCTGCATCGGACAGCTCCTACCTTTACCTTGTCAAGGACACGTCCGCTTTTCACAGGCTGGGACAGTGCAGCAACCCCCCAAGCACACCGGATGCCAGGCTAGTCCCCAGGCCAGGCCGCTGAAGCCACCCAACAGGTGAAGGCGCGTCCCACCACATACCTTCGAGGAGTGTTGAGGAGACGCTGCTGCTCATTCCCTTCCTCCTCATCCTCCTCTGTCTCGGAGTCGGGGTGACAGTAGCAGAGGGCCCCGCTGCTCCGCTTGCGCTTGCGGCTGCCGGAGCAGTAACAGAAACCCTGGCCGGCCGCGTCACCACCAGTCTCCGGCCTTCGGGCCGAGCCCGCAGTCCTGGAACCCGGCTCCTGCTGGGCATGGGTTCGCCCCGGTTGGCGCAGCACTCGGCTGCTCAGCGATCCCATGGGCTACGGCTCCCCGGGGTTTCAGGGAGCGCACCTCAGGGAACCCAGCGGACCCGGTCTCCCGCCATGCAGTCCCTGCTGCCGCTTCGATCTCTAGGTGCCTACAAGGCTACTTTTTCACCCGCAGCCCCGACCGTTGCTGCGGACGCCACCGCCTCCATCCAGTGCCCCACCCGCTGCGTCTCTCCTCGCGGCGTCTCAGGACTACACAGGACCTGGCCCCAAGCTTTCGCAAATAAGCGCGGACCGGATGGCGCATGCGCTCGGCGAGCCTCCGGAAGGGGCGGGGAAAGGTGGGTGTGCGTGGCGGGAGCGTGACGGTGGGAAGAGGGGTGATTCTTGCGTGCAAGCTGGTGTTGTAGTCTTCCAGTATCTTATACCCGCCTTAATTTGGTGGTCTACCTAGCATTTAGCGTTATTTCACACACCCCGTTTGTTAACTAGATCAGGAATTGCAACTCATTCATACTTTATGCAAAAGTTATTTGAGCTCCAAATGTCCACTAGGCCTTGTGCTAGGTAAGGGGGAAAAAAAGACGGTACTGTTTGAGCTCTTCTGTGGAGGAATCACCACGTGCTGGGGTCGCACCCTGCGGGGGCAGAGCCTGACTTTCTGAGGGAAGAGGACCTAGAATGTGAGTTTTAGAGTGCTAGGCCCTTGGATTCCTAAGTATCAACTCTATGCTTCCTAGAGGGATTATGGTAACCGATCCCTGCACTTTCCTTTCCACCCAGCAGCAGTGGGATATCTGAATAGGGTCTGAACTGGGGCTGTCAAGGCTTGAAGTGTCTTCTGGAGGCCAGAGCAAAATTTACAGGTGTTGAATACATATTACAGGTGTCTACCTAGAGTATGCAGCCCTTGGTATGGACTCGGTACTTTCATTCCCTGGCTCCCTCCTACTTTTTAAATAAAATATTTATAAAGAATTACTCAGAGTAATATGATAAATACCCATGGACCCACCACAACTATGATAACAAATTTTTAAAAGATTTTATTTATTTATTTTTTAGAGAGGGAAAGGAGGAAGAGAGAGAGAAAGAGAGAGAGAGGGAAACATCAATGTGCGGTTGCTGGGGGCCATGTGCTCTGACTGGGAATCGAACCTGCGATGCTTTGGTTCGCAGCCTGAGCTCAATCCACTGAGCTACGCCAGCCAGGGCATGACAACAAATTTTAACAAAAACTTAAGTATACTCGCTTTGATTCATTCTTTTATACAGAATATGGACAGGTAGAAGCTCTCCATTTTGGTTTGTCTCCTATAGTGTGACCAGTTGAGAATGGTGTATAACATTATTCCCATGCATGTTCTTATACATATACACATTAACAATATGTTTTTTTTTGCACAATTAGACATGTCATTAAATGGAATTATACCTATCATTCTATACCTTTCTCTTTCCTCAAAATTATATTTTTGAAACTTATCCAATCGGCAAGTCTCTATAAAACTATTTTTGCTGCTCATTGTGTGACTAACCCATAGTTTATTTTTTCCCTTGCTGAAGCAGTTAGGAGTTTTCCTACTTTATTGCTCTTGTAGAGAAGCAATGTACACCACATGCAAGAGATTCGCCAAGCAGATCCCCAGAAGTGAAGTTGCTGGGAACTTTCAACTTTATTAACTGCAGTTGAATTGCTCTCTGAAATGATTGCACCAATAATATATGTAGTTTTGGGCCCCAATTGACTGGAATCTTACCCTGAGAAATCTTAACTGAGAAAGGCTGGCTGGGGCAGCTTGAAGGAGGAGCAGAGAATGATAGCTGCAAGGGGATCAGCCTGCATGCCCAGAATTTGTCAACACAAAGGATGGCAAGTGTGAGCCACCATTAGATATACAGCATGGGATCATCTCAGAGCCTGCACAAGAGGCCTGGGTGGAAGGACAACCTTTTTAGCACAGAGAACCTGAAGGTATCATCAAAGTCCTAAAGGCTGAAAAAGGAGAACTACATTTGCCTTGCCAAAAGAACCAAAAATGAGTAGTTCCCTAGTGATGGGGTTGATAAAAGAACCTAAGAGAACGTCCACAAAAAATCAGCTTTAAACATCTGCCAACATCACACAAAACTGACCATCAATGCCAGAGCAGTCAGGTAAGAACTTTTCTGTTCCCCTTACTGTCCACACTTCTACTATAACCCTGGCTAGGTTGAAGGCTCGGTGAGTGGGGGGTGTAGGGTATGGAAGGAAGCCTTGGAGGACAGAGAAGCCTACCATACCCCTTCCCTAACATCTAGTAGTAGGCCAGAGCTGAATGAGGGAAGAAGCCACAACTATAAATCAAGTTTAGTTTTGACTGGACATATCAATTATGGAAATGACACTGTTTTATGACCTTAAGTCACTGCACAGTAGGACTTTTTATAACCTAAGAGTGACCTAAAGAGTTATAACTCTGTCCGTCTGAATTTTCATCTGAAGACAGGACAAGAATTAGGCCCAATAAATAAATGTAAATGGGGTGTGGGAGAGAAAAATAAAGTTGTCACAATTACATAGTGTGGGGGGCAAAGGTAGGTTTACAGTTGTTCATATGGAAAATAATACAATAGTTAATAAAGAATGATATAAGAATAAACTGTTTTATGTAATCACAACTGTGAACCTACTTTTGCCCCATTTTGTATTATATCACCCATGTTCAATATAACAAACATTTCTTCAGGGCAGCTTTATATTGCCCTCTAGAAAGCTTCCAGTCAACAAATGCAATTTGTTTTCAAATTTTGGCTAATCCTCCATGGAAGGTGATAAGTGGTCATAGCCAATTCTTGCAGCTAACTGGCCTGGGTAAATCCCACCCACTGATCTGCCAAGAGCAACCAAGGCTCAACTACAAGAGGAGGGTGTACTCAGCCAACATGAAGGGTATACCTACAGTATACCCTTAGGTTATAGGGGAAGCTGTGCCACTGGACCCTCCAGGATACGTACTACATTAGGCCACACTACCAAGACATGGAATCAAAGCAGCTGTACCTAATACATAGAAACAAACACAGGGAGACAAAGAAACATGGCCCAAATGAAAGAACAGATCAAAACTCCAGACAAAGAGCTAAATGAAATGGTGAGTAGCAATCTATCAGACACAGAGTGTCTATGATACAAAGAGTTCAAAACACTCTGTATAAGGATGCTCAAGGAACTTGGTGAGGACCCCAGCAGCATAAAAAAGACCCAATCAGAAACAAAGGATACACTAATTGAAATAAAGAACAATTTACAGGGAAATAACAGTACAGTGGATGAAGCCGAGAATCAAACCAATGATTTGGAACATAAGGAAGCGAAAAACAACCAATCAGAACAACAAGAAGGAAAAAGAATAAAAAAAAAATGAGGATAGTATAAACAGCCTCTGGGACCACTTCAAGCTTACCAACATTTGCATCACAGGTGTACCAGAAGGAGAAGAGACAGAGCAAGAAATTAGAAATCTATCTGAAAAAATAGTGAAAGAGAACTTCCCTAATTGGTGAGGAAATGAGACATGCAAGTCCAGGAAGCACAGAGTCCCAATTATGATGGATGTGAAAAGCCCATACCAGGATACATCATAATTAAAAGGCCAAAGGTTAAAGATAAAGAGAGACTCTGAAAAGCAGCAAGAGAAAAGAAGTTAATTACCAGATGGTTGCCAGATTGAGGGGAGAAGGCGAGAGTGGGTGAAGAGGTGAGGGGATTAAGAAGTACAAATAGGTAGTTACAGAGTAGCCATGGGGAAATGGAGATGCCAAGAACTTACAGGCATGACCCATGGACATGACCAACAGTAGGAGGATTGCCAAGGGAGTAGGGGGTGCTGGGTTGGGGGGGGCAAAGAGAAAAAAATCAGGACAACAGTAATAGTATAATCTATAAATATAATAAAAATAAGTAAAATTTTGGTTAAGTTACGTGCAATTTAAAGATAAAACTACACACACACACAAATGCCTCAGTCAGTGTGGTTCAGTTGGTTGGGTGTCACCCTACAAACTGAAAGGTTGCTGGTTTGATTCCTGGTCAGGGCACATGCTTGGTTGCTGGTTCAGTTCCAGTTAGGGCACATACAGAAGGTAAACCAATAGATGTTTTTCTCTCACATCCATGTTTCCTCTCTCTCTCTTTCTCCTTCCATTTCCCTCTCTCTAAAAATAAAAAATTAAAAAAATAAAAATAAACTACCAAAAAATTGTAATGCTCCCCAAACCAAATAAAGTTATTTGGAAATACCATCCTCTTTTGGGTAAGAATCAAAGCAGCAGTACTTTTTCTTATAATTAACTAGAATTATTAAGTATTGACATAAATAGTTTTCACCAATTGCTTGAGCACTTATAATAAGCAAGTAGAAACAAACTGAAAAACAAATCCAGATATTTCATCCAGCAAGATACAACAGATAGTATAGAACAAAGAAGTCAAGTACTCTTATCTAATAAATATGTTCTACTTAAAATGGAGAGCATCACTCATTTTCAGAGAATAAATTAACTATTTTATATCATTAAGTAGTAACACTGTTTAGTATATGTGAACATTATTTTTACAGCAGTAGGTTCACATAAGGTTAAATATGTTATTTTTGTTCAATGTTGTAGTTCCTAATGGAAACTGAGTAATACAAGTCCTTCAAAAATTCCTTCCAGGGTCCAGGATGAAAAACTCACAAGCAAGCAAACAAACAAACAAACAAACAAACAGATAAAGAGAGTTCTGGCCAAGATGGAGGCATGGGTAGAAACCCTTCCCTTCCTCACACAACCGAAGGGAGGATAACAATCAATCTAAAATCAGTGAACAACCAGAAGTACCAGAAAAATCAAACTGCATGGAACCTCGACAACCAAGGAATTAAAGAAAAACTCAATAATCAGAACCACCAGACCTGTAAGGTGGCTGACCACAAGAGCTAGGCTAGCAGAGAAAACTCACTTGAGCCCGCTGACCTTGGGGGTGGGGCTGGCTGCTGCAAGGCTGCAGGCTGTGTGGGTGGGGCTGACTTAAGAGGTAACTGAGACTCAGAGTTGTTAGGGTGGTTGCTACATAGGAAGAAACTCCCAGTCTCACGCAAGAGCCTGATGGAAAGTGCGGAAAGTGTGCTAGAAATGAGCAGGTGAGCTGCATTGTTCCCTTTCTGGCCCCTCCCCAGCAGGCAACACCAGCACAGCAAAGAGGGTTGCCCTGCTTGGGTGAATACCTAAGTCTCCACCCCCTTACAACTTATCAGCTGCACCAAGACAAAGAAAAATGGCCCAAATGAAAGAACAGAGCATAACCTCAGAAAGAGAACTACACGACGAGGACATAGCCAACCTGTCTGAGGGAGAATTTAAAGCTCTGGTAATCAAAATGCTCACGGATCTGATTGAGCTTGGTCAAAAAATGAAAAAACAAATGAAAAATACCCAAAATGAAATAAAGCAAAATATTCAGGGAACCAACAGTGACAGGAAGGGAACCAGAACTCAAAGCAATGATTTGGAACAAAAGGAAAAAGTGAACATCTAACGGGAACACAATGAAGAAACAAGAGTTCAACAAAGTGAAGAGAGTCTTACAAACCTCTGGGACAACCTGAAACACTCCAATATCCGAATTATAGGGGTGCCAGAAGGAGACGAGGGAGACCAAGAAATTGAAAACTTATTTGAACAAATAATGAAGGAAAACTTCCCCAATCTGGTAAAAGACTTCCAGGAAGGAAAAAGACTTCCAGGAAGTCCAGGGAGCTCAGAGAGTCCCAAAGAAGTTGGACCCAAAGAGGAATACACCAAGGCACATCATCATTAAGTTACCCAAGGTTAAATATAAAGAGAAAATCCTATAAGCCGCAAGGGGAAAGGAGGCATTCACCTACAAAGGAGTACCCATTAGACTATCAGCTGGTTTCTCAAAAGAAACCTTACATAGAAGAAGGGGCTGGAATGAAGTATTCAAAGTCATGAAAGGCAGGGACCTACATCCAAGAATTCTCTATGCAGCAAAGCTTTCATTTAGAATGGAAGGGCAGGTAAAGTGCTTCCCAGATAAGGTCAAGTTAAAGGAATTCATCATCACCAAGCCATTATTATATGAAATGTTAAAGGGACTTATTTAAGAAAAAGAAGATAAAAAATATGAACAGCAAAATGACAACAAACTCACAACTATCAACAAATGAACCTAAAAGAAAAACAATGAAAACAAAAACCAAGCAAACAACTAGAACAGGAAGAGAATCAGAGAAATGAATATCACATGGAGGGATTTCAGTGGGGAGTAAGAAGGGGAAATAAGGGGAAAAGATACAGGGAAGAAGAAGCATAATTAGTAGGCATAAAATAGATGGGGAGAGATAAAAATGGCATAGGAAACAAAGGACTCAAAGAACTTATATGTTAAACCCATGGACATGAACTAAGGGGGTGGAATGCTGGAGGGTGTGGGGGCAGGATGGAGGGGGCATAAAGGGAGAAAAAAATGGGAAAACCGTGATAGCATAATCAATAAAAAATAATTTAAAAATCAGATGAAGAATATGCCTCATTCTAAAGATTACATGTTTTATTAAAATTATTTTTCCATGATGTTTACAAACTGAATTTTTGAATTAAACCCAAATACACTTCAGAATAATTCTAAAGTTGAAAGGTACAGTGCAAATGTAAAGTACTACAAATCAACAAAATCCAATATGACTTAAAAATTATTTTTAGCACAAAGAAATTTAAGATAAAATTCAGAGCATCATATTCATCTTCAAACTGGATCAAGATATTAACCATGATATTGTGGAATGTTCAGCATTTATGTTTGGTAACCAGACATATGATTTGTATAACCACAGTTAGAATTTGATTTGCTCAGACAAGTTGGTGATTTTGGTGTACTTCAACTTGGAGAGAGAAGTGATCTTAACATAAGATATGATGGAAGAATTATCTCACATCAAACTCAGCAAAGATCACCTAATGCTATCAACAAAACCTAAACAAAGGACATTTGTGGATGCTTTCAAACTATGACTATGAGAAATGGCAAATTAGACAGATTGTCTTACTTACTAGAGGCTCACAATTTCAAATCAAGAAATTACTAGCCACTGTAAATATAAAATTAGGGAAGAAAATTGATTTTAGAACAGTCTTCTAGTCCTCCATTTTAACAGATTTTCACCACAATTTCAAATCAAGAAATTACTAGCCACTGTAAAAATAAAATTAGGGAAGAAAAGTGATTTTAGAACAGTCTTCCAGTCCTTCATTTTAACAGATTTTCACCAAGAAGGAAATATGAAATAATTTAATATATTCCAATTTCTGTGAAAACACAAATAAAGAAGACATCTATTAAAAACATGGAGTATATTATTATTTCTAATTTTAAATCTTTTAGATTTTATAAGCTTTGAAATACAAGTACAGCTTTAAAGCATCATGAGTTATAATTATAGGTGAATAATAAGGCAGTCTATATCCTAGGAGGCATCTTTAGGCATTTTAATTTGGAAATAAGTATCTTAGATAATGCTAATAGCAGAGTAGAAAAATGAAGTTAAAAAACATCAAGGTTTTGGGAATCCTCTTGTCTTTCTAGGATTTTATTTTAATCATCTCCTCCGCAGAGAATAAGCAGGACCTTCCTGTAGTCTCCAGATGTGTCACCCTGAGGACAAAGAAGCAAAGTTACAGTCAGATAAATGGGTTTTAAAATAGAATACACAGCTCAAAGTCATCTAGGTTAACTTTGTAAAGCTTGTCTGAATTTTTCTCAGGGTTTTTAAAAATAACGTTTGTTCTTTTTTTTATTACAAAACTAATACTTGTTCGATGGAGAAAACAGAGACATAAAAGAACATAAAAATCATCCAAAATTCTCCCAGGCTGGTGTGGCTCAGTGGATTGAGTGCCAGACTATGAAGCAACAGGTTGCTGGTTTAATTCCCATTCAGGGCACATGCCTGGGTTGTGGGCCAGGTCCCCAGTGGTGGCATGTGAGAGACAACCACACATTGATGTTTCTCTCCTCTTTCTCCCTCCTCCCCTCTCTCCAAAAATAAATAAATAAAATCTTTTAAAAAATTCATCCATAATTCCACCATCTAGAGATGACTACTATTCTTTTTTTTTTTTTTTAAAGAGACATTTCTTTCTTTTTTTTTTTAAAGATTTTATTTATTTTATTTTTAGGGAGGGAGAGAGAGAGAGAGAGAGAGAAACATCAATGTGCGGTTGCTGGGGGTTATGGCCTGCAACCCAGGAATGTACCCTGGCTGGGAATCGAACCTGGGACACTTTGGTTCCCAGCCTGCGCTCAATCCACTGAGCTATGCCAGCCAGGGCTGATGACTACTATTCTTAACATTTTGGTTTGTATATATCCTTCCATACTTTTTTTCTATGCATGTAGTTTCCTATGGTATGGGTCTGTAGTATTCTGTATTCTTGTTTTTTACTTAATATAGCCTGAATACTTCTCTATTTTAATTTATTAAATATCCTTCTACAGCATCATTCTTCAATGATTGCCGAGTACTTCACTGAACATAGGTAAAATAATTTACTTGATCACCCCCCATTGTAGGATATTTATAGTTTCCAATTTTGCACTATAATAAATAGTACAATAAGTATATTATAGTTAAATTTTTGCAATAAGCACATTATAGTTCAATTTTTATGATTTTTTATGTTTTATTCAAGATTAATTTTCATAAAAGGGGAGTTACTGGGTTAATAATCATGTATTTTCTTAAGCTTTTTGATATGGGTTGTGAAATAGCCTTCCAGAAGTGATTCTACAAATCACTAAAGAAAAAAAAGAAAACCCCAAAAACAAAACTGGGAAAGGATATTAAACATACACTTCATGAAAGATGGAATGGCCCATTGTCATTCCATCTTTTATCTACATAGAAATTTTATGGTCTAATTAATAGATCAATTTCTGTTAGTGTTTCATGGGCACTACAAAAGATGGAATCTGTGTTTATAGGGTTCAAAGTTTAATATACATCTGTTAAAAAACAAATTTAATATATTCTTGTTTATACTTTGCCTCATTAATCTGCCAAAAAATAGGGATCTGCGAAAGTTTCCCTTGCACAGTATTTTCATTAATGTCCTCTTTCGGAGCCTCAAATTTCTTATTCATACATTTTAATGCAATACTATTTGGCACCTGATGTTTCATGAGAATTTAATCTTTCTTGTGAATCATTGCCTGCTCAGCATAAAGTGACCCACTTTCTTCTAGTCAGTGCTTTTTCTTCTTAAATTTTTTTTTTACTTATAGTGTAATCCTTACTTTCTTTTTTGTAATTGTCAAATGTTCTTTTCCTTGACCTTTTTATATGCTTCTTACATGTCACTGTATTATAGTTGTTCCTTATAAACAGCATGGAGTTAGATTTTATATTTTTATCTTACCCAAGAATTCACTTATTTTTATTGTAATTTACATTTTTACCTTATTTCTCTCATGTTTTCTACATATTTTATATTTCTATTGTGTTCTTTCATTGGACAATGTATTCCTTATTTTTAATCTTTTTCCAGAGTGGTGTGTGTGTGTGTATACACACATATATTTATATATATACAAACATGTAATATAAATTGATTTATAATAATGATGTTTCCCCAGGCCAATCAATACAAGATGGGGCAAAAGTAGGCTTACGGTTGTTCATATGGAAAGTAATATAGTAATTAATAAATAATAATATAAGAATAAACTCTGTGTTTTGCATACTCACAACAGTAAACCTACTTTCTCCCCACCCTATATATTTGTACTGCATCATTTTAGTGTCTGCATAATATTACATTGTATGGATTTTCCATAATTTATTTAAGTCATACCCCATGAGTTAATAAAAATAAAAATATATAATTACTTATGTACTATAAAAGTATGCCACATTATTTATTCAAATATAAATAATGTAAAATAATATAAATAACATAAATAATACTACAATGAAAATGAAATACTTAGTGTAAATTCAGTTCTTGCCAAGGTTAGATGAGTTTATAGTCCTTCCATAAGAGATGGTGAGTTTTCCCCAAGCTCTTCCCAAAGCTGGTTAGGAACTCTTTAAATTTTGTGAAGGTCATTAGGTAAAAAATTATTTTTTATTTGCAACTCATTGAATATTAGTGAGATTAAACATTTTTAATCAATTGGCCATTCCATCTTTCATGAAGTATATGTTTAATATCCTTTCCCAGTTTTGTTTTTGGGGTTTTCTTTTTTATCTTTAGTGATTTGTAGAAGCTCTTAACACAGGGATACTAACCCTATATTATATGTCACAAATATATTTTTCCATAACTTCATTTATGGTCATCTATTACCCTTTAAATGATTTTATTTACAGCTAGCTATATTTCAGCACTGCAAAATGAAGTCACCTGATAGGCTGTACAGACAATGCTACCCTAAAAATCTGCAGCTCTGATCACCCAATAGTTGTACCTCTCCAAGCTCTCAGAGGGACTCAGAATATTCAATTCACAGATCATATCCTGATTTGAAATTTGCTGTGCAGGCAAAACCAGCTTCTAGGGAAATGGGTCCAGGCTTCGTATTCATGGTCTCATAATCCTCAAAAAGCAAAATCCAAGAAATGAGGAATTTTTAGGGATGTGACTCATTTCTCATCACTACCATGCCATGTTAACCTGCCTAGAAGCCTGGTGCCAGGTAAAGAACAGCAATCCAGGATAATGAACGTGCTTTCCCGTATTTTCAGTAGTCCACAGCTGGCCCTGGATAAGATTCTGGAAGACTGATTCAGTTTCTTATCTTTCCTTGTAAGCAGTTAGAGAAAACTGTGCTCTTGAAAGTATTCATATAATGTAATTTTTCTGTGTTTGGGGTCAACATGAAATAACTAGTATATTGACAATCTAGCTTTGAACCTGGCACAGATGTAAACATCTGTGTGAAAGGAGAGACACTGGAAATATCTGAATTAGAGTACCATCTTTAAAGGGAATAATATCTGCCAGGGAGAGGATAAGAAGTGTCTAAATCCTAGGCCAGAACCCTATCCTTTCTTCAGAGCTTTCCCCTGGGCCAGGGCAAGACTCCCTACCTTGATGAAGGAGTACAGAGACTTTCCATAGAGCCTCTTGAAGTTTGCCCGAATGTCCAACATATCAATCTCTGCTCGAGAAACCATCACCCTGATAAGGGTGTCATCATCGGTGCCCAAGCCCTATGGAAGAAAACAAGATCCTAGCATATCTAAGTCCAATGGTTTCCAGGTAGTGCTCTTCTTCCATCCATCAAGGTAAGACTACGCACGACTCTTCTGATGATGTTCTTTGTGCCACAACCTTAGAGGGATGCAGAATATTGCTCCTCACATGGTGTTCAAGGCTTTTACCAACTTACCTTCCCAATACTCTGTGTTCTGGAAAGAAAACTCTCTGCCACTCTAGAGACACACTTGTGTTTTCTAGCCTGCAAACCTTACTTGCAACAATTCCTCCCCTCACGTCATGTCATCCTTTCCACCTCTATAATACCCTCCCACAGAAAACTTCCTTTAAGGTCCTGCTCAAACATTAACAACTTCTTTATGTATTGTTTTCTGATCTATACTTCCTACATGAACAAATGTTTGAAAAAAATTCCCTATCCTCTGTATTCCTATAATATATGGATCCTTCACTACGATCTTGCATTCTATTGTGTTCTTACTGGTGTTTTGCACATACCTGCCTTCCCCTCAAGGCTAGAATGTTCTTTGAGAGCAAAAACTACACTTTGACCTTCCCTGCACTACCCATGGTTTCTGGTAAGGGTACTGGCACAGAGTACAATGCATGGTTAGAATCTCGAGCTCTGAAGCTAGATTGCCAGTGTTTGATCCCTGCTCCATGACTTCTTCACTGAGGACCCTGGGCAAACTGCATATCCTCACTGTGCCTCAGTTATATCATCTGTAAAATGGGGGTTGATAAAAGTACACGCTCCATAAAGCTATTGTGGCGATAAAACTATATGTATAAAGGAGTATGAAAAATGATCACACATCGGTAATCAATATTGCCTAGTATTATTATTACCAGGCACTCAGTAAAGTAGTTAATAAATTGAACTGAATATGTCAGACTGATTTTGTCTAATTTGGACACAAGACACATCAGAGTCATTCAAATGCTAAAAAGAAGATTTTTACCTTCATAGATTTGTAAAGCCTTTCAGCAAAATATGCAGATTTGTTCCTCATGCACTTTACTGTCAAGAAATAAAAAAAGAAATGAAGAGATTACAGATAAAATCTATGAGAAAAATATGACAGCTGTTTCTACAAAATATGAAGTAGTATCTCTTTGTCAGAATTAGCCAGAAAGGTTTTATGAACACAGGCTATACTGAAAGCACTTTCACAGATGGGAAATACTTGTAATTTATTGTCAAGTTTCTGGAGAAGTAATTAATAAAGGCCATTAAAGAAATGGGCAGCACCTAGTTTAAAAATGATTACCATCTCTACCATATGAAGTTATTTGTTCTAACGATTCCCAGACCTATAAGGCGCAGCTAATATAGGATTATTTTCTGTATCCTGAAATATAAAGGCACAGAGCAAATAAAATATATAAAGATACATGGTACAATAACAACCAGGTAGTATGGAATATTTCTTGTTTAAAATTCTAGATCACAACTTTTGGTCAAGGTGGCAGCATAGGTAAACATGGTTTGTCTCTTCACACAACCACATCAAAATTACAACTAAAATATAGAACCACCACCACACAGAACCATCAGAAATGAAATTAAATGAAGTCTGACAACTACCAAATTAAAGAAACACATCTATTCAGACTGCTAGGAGGGGCAAAGTTGTGGAAAGGGCTGGTCCCTCATCCACGTGTGGTGGATAAAAATTTGGGAGGGGTATCTTGGGAGTGAGAAGTCCCAGCCCCACACCAGGCCCCCCAGCCCAAGGTTCCAGTGCCAGGAAGATAAGTCTCCATACCTTCTGGCTGCAAAAAACAGTCACTGGGAGAAACTGCTGGAATCCCAAGAAGTTCCACATGAACTTAATCAGACTCACTCCTTCTGAGCTCCAGCACTGGGGTGGCAGCTTGAAAGGCTTCAGTAACATACAGGGAAAAACTGAAGTGTCTGGCATCAAGACAAGAGCTGGGGGACAGCCTTTTCCCAGACAGAAAGGTGGGCAGGGACTGTTGTCCCTTTTTTGAACACTCCAGCCACAGAGCCACAGAGCTGTACCTGAGACTCTGTCAACCTGGCTAATACTGTTTGCACTGCCTTGGAGATCCCCAGAGACTCCATCCCAACCAGCATATGGTCCCACCCAGACCACTTTTCCATATGAATGGCTGGTCTTGAGTCATGCTTCACAATTTCTGAATCCTGTCAAGCAAGCAACAATCAATCTCAGTGAGCCCCCAGCCTTTATAACTCTTGCTAAGTGTCCCCAGGCCTGGGAGTAGCAGCAACCAGCCTGGATTCACAGTTTGGCTTGGAATAGGAATCTCTAAGCCTAGCACAAGTAGCAGCCATCTCAGGTTGATTTATAGCTCAGGCAAGGTGGCCCAAGGCAAAACACAGGTAGGGGCTGACCTTGGCCTGCACTAGCCAGGAAACTCCAGAGCCTGCACACCCAGTGGACAGCTACAGACCATGTTGGAGCACCACCACTCTGCCCTCTCACAGCTGATCCTTCACAGAGGGTGGAGGATGGTGGTCAGTGGTCATAGTCAATTCTTGCAGTTGACTGGCCTAGGTACATTCCTACCAATGGACCTACCTAGGTTCATTGATCTACCAACAGCAATCAAGGCTCAACTAAAAGAGGAGGGTGAACTCAGACAACATGAAGGGCATCACCTCAAGTACCCAGCTTGGGTGATAGGGAAGACTGTGCCACTGGACCCTAGAGGACACCTACTACATTAGGCCACACTATCAGTTATCAGGGAGTCATAACAGCTCTACCTAATACATAGAAACAAACACAGGGAGTCTGCCAAAATGAAGAGACAAAGAAACATGGACCAAATGAAAGGACAGATAAAAACTCCAGAAAAAGAACTAAACAAAATGGAGATAAACAATCTATTAGATGCAGAGTTCAAAACACTGGTTATAAGGATGCTCAAGGAACTTAGTGAGGGCCTCAACAGCATAAAAAAGACCTAGTCAGAAATGCAGGATACACTAATTGAAATAAAGAACAAATTACAGGGAAACAACATTGTAGTGGATGAAACTGAGAATCAAATTAATGCTTTGAAACATAAAAAAGCAAAAAACAACCAATCAGAACAAGAAGAGGAAAAAAGAATCCAAAAAAATGAGGGTAGGATAAGAAGCCTCTGGGACAACTTCAAGCAGTACAAAAATTCACATCATAGGGATGCCAGAAGGAGTAGAGAAAAAACAAGAAATTAGAAATCTATTTGAAAATATAATGAAAGAAAACTTCCTTAATTTAGTGAAGGAAATAGACATGCAAGTCCAGGAAGCACAGAGGATCCCTAACAAGATCAATGCAAAGAGGCCCACTCCAAGACACATCATAATTAAATTGCTAAAGGTTAAAGATAAAGAGAGAATATTTTTCTTTTAGAGATTATTTATTTATTTATTTTTAGAGAGAGAGTAAGGGAGGGGAAAAAAAGGGAGAGAAACATTGATGTGTGCAAGAAACATCCATTGGTTACCTCTTGTACACTCCCAACCAAGGACCTGGTCCACAACCCAGGCATGTGTCCTGACTGGGAATCAAACCAGCCACCTTTTGGTTTGCAGGCCGGTGCTCAACCCACTGAGCCACATGAGCCAGTGCAAGAGAGAATCTTAAAAGCAGCAGGAGAAAAGCAGGTAGTTACCTACAGGGGGATTCCTATAAGACTGTCCTATAAGACTGATTTCTCAAGAGAAACTTGCAGGCTAGAAGGGTTGGCAAGAAATATTCAAAGTCATGAGAACTAGGGATCTACAGCCAAGATTGCTCTACTAGCAAAGCTATCATTTAGAATTGAAAGGCAGATAAAGAGCTTCCCAGACAAGAAAAAACTAAAAGAGTTGATCATCACCAAACCATTATTATATGAAATGTTAAAGGACTTATTTAAGAAAAAGAAGCAGCTCAAAACTATGAACAATAAAATGGCAATAAATACATATCTATCAACAATTGAATCTAAAAAACAAATTAAGCAAACAAGAACAGAGGCAGAATTATGGATATGGAGAGCATTTTGATGCTTGCCAGATGGGAGGGAGGTGTTGTGGAATGGGTGAAGAGGTGAGGGGATTAAGTACAAATAGGTAGTTACAGAACAGCCATGGAGATGTAGAGTACAGTGTAGGAAATGGAGTAGCCAAAGAACCTAAGCATGACCATGGACATGAATAATGGTGGGAGGATTGCCTGAGGGAGCTGGTGGTGCTGGGTGGAGGGGGACGAATGAGGAAATATTAGGACAACTATAATAGCATAATCAATAGAATATAATTAAAAAAGTAAAATACTGGATCACATCGTGAGTGATGTAAACAAATTTTTTATCCCGAAAAACAAAAATTCTACATCCCATGACTACAAACTCTTCGTAACAAGGAGAAAAGTCTATAAACACAGACAGCCCCTACCAGCTTACCTATGGCCAGCAGGGCATCTTCAAAGCTACCAGATGTTTCAGATTTAATACTCTGCTCAATATCCTTCTGTGATATCCTTTTGTATTCATCAAACACTGCAAACAACAACAAAATGGAATTACGAATAATAAAAAAATATATAGGAAACTAAAATTTATGAAGAAAACAAGCATTTTTTAATGAAACCACACTATTCTTTGGCACATTTCAAGAGGGAATTAATCAGCAATGTGGGTGAAAACCCAGGACGCATTTAAGTGGAAAGGGCCTGAGGACAAGAGGAAATCAGGCAAGTCCTTTCCTGTATCTGAGACCCTGTTTTCTCACACATGGAATGGATATACCTGTCGGAGAGATTTGTTTTCTTTTCCTTCATAAGCTGAAGGTGTCTTTTTGTAATTTTGGCCTTGGCAATCATTTGTATGTTCATCTTCCTTTTGTCTCATCAAAACTAGAGCAATTCAACCTCTTTAAAACTGAGTCACATTTGATAACGGCTGGTGGCGTCTTTTAATAGACTTTGACATAATTGCATTTTTTTTACTTTTTTGCCAAGTATTTTTCCTTTTTTTGAATTTATTGGGGTGACGCTGGTTAGCAAAATTATACAGGTTTCAGGGGCACGATTCCATAACACATCATCTGTACAATGTATTGTGTATGCACCACCTCAAGTCAAGTCTCCATGCATCACCATTTATCCCCACTATACCCTCCTCCACCTCTCCCCACTCTCCTCCCCTGCCCTCACAGTCACAACACTTTTTCCCTTTTCCCTCAATCCCTCCACCCCCACAACCCAGCCCCTCAACTTCCTCCACACCTATCAGCCTGTTCTCTATCTATGAGTCAGTCTGTCTCTATTTTTCTTTAGTAATTTTGCTCATTAGATTCTACATATGAGTAAAATCACATTTGCCAAGTATTTTTGAATGTGATGAACATAGATTCTACTTCTGTTGCCCTCTTAGTTGGATATCCGTTTTATCTTCTTAACCTCGCCTTGTTTGGGAGGCTGCCCCTCGCAACAGTGCTATTCTCGCAGGGCTGTCAACCCAGGGACACCCTGTCCCCCAACATATGCCATAGCTCTACCAAAGGAGTAAACGGTTCACCCAGCCGGAACCGATCAGTTTTACCCTTCCGGGAATTTTTTAATTGAGCAGATAGATCATGGGGATAACCAAAAGCACAGAGTCATCTTTACCTTCAGAGAACGTAAGAATCACCCAGGGAACCCATTAAACTTCCTGGGTGTCACTCTCACAGGTTGCTCTCAGTCAGCCAGTCTGAAGCAGGGGTTCAGGAATCAGCATTTTTCATGAGATCCGATTTTGGGAAACTGCCTTAGAAATAAAATCCACGACCCCTTCTACTGTGTCCCCAGAACTGCCTTGATTTCTGTTCTTGTAGTCTTAGTTCTCCCTTCCATCCAATGAGCCACCAATAGTTTCCATTTTCCCTCTTGTCCCATTCTATATTATTTCCCTTTAAAAGAAATTTTAAGGTGGAGCCAGTGTATATTGCTTCGAATACAAAAATCTAACTGACACATTTTCTAAACCTCAATCTTTTCCACTGTAAAACAGAGAAAATGATGGTGGCTCCATTGGGATGCTGCAACAAACAAGGCTTATAATATGCTTAGCACTATAATGGGAAGAAAGAGAATTAACAAAACCTTAGTTATTATGAATTCTCACTATTTTTGTTGCTTGGTAAGAAACTTATAAAGTTTTCTTTATCTAAATAGCACTTAAAAGAATTTTCTTCCAGTGGCTTACAAACAGATTATTTTATAATTACTCAACTATTGACTTGTGTCTGGAAGTGAAATTGGTTACAAATGTATTTGCATGAAATCAACTTCTGAGGACCCGAAGTTCTTAAAAAGCACCACCAGGGGGAGATCTGTGTTATTAGTAATCAGGCAAAGGAAGGCAAAGAAATAGGAAGTCAAAAGATGGTGCATTAGACTGTATATAGCCCAAGACATTTATTAACAGGAGTAATCACCTGTTTCCCCCCATTGTGGAATATCTGAAATAATTGCAACTCTCCAATGGGTTGTAATTTTTAATTACTCTGTTTTCAATTTAGCACACTCATTCTCAAATCTCCCACAAGTTTTGTAAATTGTGATTATAAGGGCACGGTGGGTTTACAAAATTATGACATAGCATAAAGACCTAAAAAGCTTATTAAAAAGATGAAATATCTTATTAAACCCTTATTGCTTCTTAGAAGAAAATAAACTTGACAACAAATATTGTACAATTCTTTGGTATATATTTTCCCAAAGAAGTTGAAAGCACCTAATATGGACTAGCATTATCAGAAGCAAATTAGAAACATTACACATAGGAAATAAAACTTAAATTATCCACTATTCATCTGATGCAACATACCTCCTAACAAGATCACTGCTATTAGCTTTATAACCTCAGTGTTAAATACGAATAAATGTCAACCAACATTTCTATTTTCTTGCTCACAGATGTACTGAAGATTTTTTCTTATGTAACTCAATTTAAATAGAGCTGCTTTAGAAAACGGATTGACTACGAAGATCAGTTTCCTGTGAACAGGAATGCCAAATTTCTGTGAATACATCTGCTAATTGTTCATAATTCATCTTTCAGAAGTTGGCGCTTGTGCACATCACTGCACTCATGCACATCCAAGGTAAAGCATCTAAGACTGTTTAGGACCATTGGTTTTTGTACCAGGTAAAGGGGAATAAAGTATCCATTAATTATGGGCAACACAGTTTTCGCTATCTTTCTGACAGTTTCTGGGGAAGATGAAGCCAGTGCCTTACCATGCAACAAGTGGTTTCGATTCCGGGAACAGAGAACAGTTAGGAATTTCACCTCATCTGTCCCCCATCTCTTCTCTCCGGCCTCATACAGGTCCTGAAGCCAAACAAAGCACAAGTTTAAAACACCACAGAGCAGGTGCCAACACACATCCACATATTTCCAGAACTTTAAAAGAGCCAAAGTGGCTTAATTTTATTTTGCTGGTGATGGGAGTGGAAGTGGTATCGGCAGTGAGTGATAACGACTCAGGGTTTCTCCTTAGGTATATAACTAATGGGACCCTATGGAACCCTGAGGGGCAGGACAAACACCAGCAACTTCCTACATGCCCACTGCGTGGCTGTACCTTAAAAGCTAAAAGAAATGCCCTAGATTTGAGCTGTCCCATATAGTGGCCACTAACCATATGTGGCTATTTAAATTTTAATTAGTTAAAATTAAATAAAAAATAAATTTCAACTCCTCAGCATCCTAGCTACATTTCAAGTGCTCAGTGGTCACATGTGGCTAGTGGCTAGTGGCTACCCATAATAGACGGCGCAGATGTAGAACATTTCATACATTGTGGAAAGTTCTATTGTACAGCACTGCTCTAAAATAGCTGTGACTTGTTTGGGGCTACAAAGTTCTTATAGTAGAACCAGGGTTAATCAGTAATCACTTATATTCCAACCAGGTAGGAATATAAGAAACTGATTCTGGTCAGTTTAACTATACTACTGGTAACTCAAAACTACTATTCATATCACCTCATACCCATTAGGATGGCTGCTATTAAAAAATAAATAACAAGTGTTGACAAGGTTGTGGAGAAATTTGAATCCTTATGCATCATTGGTGGGAATGTAAAATAATGCAGCTTCTATAGAAAACATTATGACTGCTCCTCAAAAAATTAAAAATAGAATTACCAGCAATACTATTTCTGGATATATGTCCAAAAGAATTCAAAGAAGAATCTTAAGATATCTGTATACCCTTGTTCACAGCAGTATTATTCACAATAGCCAAAAGGTGGAAGCAACCCAAACGCCCATCAACACACGATGGACAGACACAATCTGGTGTATGCACACAATGGAACACTATGCAGCCTTATAAAGAAGAGAAGTTCTGATACGTGCTGCAACATGGGTGAACCTTGAGGACATGATGCTGAGTGAAATAAGCCAGCCACAGAAAGACAAATATTGTGTGATTTCACTTATACACACTGTCTAGAGTAGTCTAACGCATAGAAATACAAAGTATTTGGTTGGGGAGTTAGGACAATGAGGAGTTGTTTAATGGGTAGAGTTTCAGTTTTGCACATTTGAAAAGTTCTGGAGATTGGTTGTACAGCATGCATATAGTTCACACTACTGAACTATACACTTAAAAATGGTTGAGATGATAAGTTTTGTTATGTGTTTTTTTTTAAATCCTCACTCAAGGATATGTTTATTGATTTTAGAGAAAGAGGAAGGGAGGGAAGGAGAGAAACATCAGTATGAGAGAGAAACATTGTTCGGTTGACTCCCCCATGCGCCCTGACAGGGATCAAACCTGTAACTCGGTATGTGCCTTGACCAGGAATCAAACCCGCAATCTGATGCACAGGACAATGCTCCAACCAGCTGAGCCACCTGGCCAGGGCTATGTTACGTTATAGCCAGGGCTATAAAAAAACTTTTATGTAAACAAAAGTTTTAAAACCCTATGATCCATTTACAATCAGTAGCTGGCTTATTAAATTTCTCAAAATGCCCTTTACGTTATACATTTTGCACTCACTGAGCTTGCCTCCACCCACTCTGTTCCTTCACTTCTTTCTCTGATTCCCTCATTGTTTTAGTGTCAATTCACAGAATCATGAAATTTTAAAGCGGGGAGGGCATGAGGCATTCATCTAATTCAGTGTTTTTCAAATTTGAATCTCAGCAGGCTTTGTCGACTTCACTCAACAAAAGTATGGTGGAAACAACACTGATTTCTGAGGCTAGATGATGACGACAGGTCAGGCAGCTTTGGTTCTCTTGGAATGCTGGCTTTTGAGATGCTCCCTCTTGAAACCTAGCTGCTGTGCTTTGGGAGGCCTGAGCCAGGGGCTGCATTCGGGGGTCCCTTTGACAGTCCCAGACGAGTCATCTCAGCCCAGACCACACAAACACAGGAGCGACGGATGGAGCCTCCAACCCACAGGCATGCGAGTCACCTCAAGCTGTTCAAGTCTTCCCAGCTAAGACCTCAGATGGGATAGCCAGTTCTGAGGGATTCGTCTGAATTTCTGACCCACAGAATCTAACTCACAGCATAATAAAATAGTGGTTGTTATATGTAACGAAGTTTGAAATGTTTTGTTAAGCAGCAATAGTAACTAGAGCATTTAGGAAAAGAGCCGATTTACTATCTTTTACAGAATGGTACTTTAGTAAAATACCATTAAAATGACTTTGAAAAGAGTAACTTTTTAAATAATGGGTGGAAATTGTACATTTTGTGTTAATTTTTAAAAATAACTGGTGAGGTTGGACATTTTTTATGTATTTGCCATTTCTATTTTTCTTTTTTGAGTTGCTTGTTAAAGTCCATTGTCCCTACACCTGAAGCCTACATATATTAACTAACTAATGTCATTGTAATAAATTCAATAAAATAGTGTATTGTCCATTTTTTAAAAACTAGAGAATTCTTATTAATAGTGTCAAAACAGTAGTTTTGATTTTTCAATAAGATAGTTAACTATATCATTCGTTTATATATAAAACCTCTATATATTAAGCTTATTATACATAAGGCAAAACTTCTCCTCATTCTATCATTTGATCTTGAATTTTCTCTGTGGTGTTACCTGAAAAACAATTTGTATGTTTTTTTGTTTATTTCTTTGTCTGTTTTTATGTAGCCAAACTAGCAATCCATTTGCCTTTATGGTTTCTGCTTTTGTGTTAGGCATACAATATCCTTTCCCAGCTGCAGATTTAAAAAAGTATTTAACATTTTATTACGGTATCTTTCTGACTTCATTTATTTACATTAAAACTTCAATCTATTTGAAATTCATTATGATGTGAGGGAAAGTCAGGATCTAACTTTTTTCTTTTCAAATGGTTAGCCAGTTGTCTCAACTCCATGGAGTATGCACTCCGTTTTCCTCACTGTTTTGAAATGCTACCTGTTCTCACAGAGGCTTGCTTCTGCTCTTATACCTCCTAGACATTCCACTGGGTTCTCTCAACTCTTACACCAGGACCACATGCCTGAATTTATTTTACCTTTGTTATACCTTAAGTATAGGCCACTACAAAGTTTTCCACATCCTTCTTGTCACAATTCTAACCTCCATCGTTTTTCTTCTATACTACTCCTTTTCTCTGCTGGCTTTGTCCTTTTCTTCTGAATTCTGGAGAGTTTTTCAGCACAGCTCTCCACAACAGTGATTCTGTTTTCAGCAATATGATTTTTGATCATTCCTGCTTCTAATGAACTTAAAATGTTGGTTTTCCCTGTTTTATCTAAGAACATTTCTTTCTTTTTTAAAAATTATATTTTCACTGATTATGCTGTATTAGTTGTCCCATTTCTTTCTCCCCTTTATTCTCCTCCGTGCTGCAACCCACCTCCCACCAGCATTCCCCACCTTAGTTCACGTCCATGGGTTGTGCATATAAGTTCTTTGGTTTCTCCATTTCCTATACTATTCTTAACCTCCCCTGTCTATTTTGTACCTACAATTTATGCTTCTTGTTCCCTGTACCTTTCCCCCCATTCTCCCTCCTTCCCCTCCCCACTGATAACCCTCCATATGATCTCCATTTCTGTGATTCTGTTCCTATTCTAGTTGTTTGCTTAGTTTTTGTTTTTGTTTTAAGTTCAGTTGTTGATAGTTGTAAGTTTGTTGTCATTTTACTGTTCAAAGTTTTGATCTTCTTTTTCTTAGATAAATCCCTTTAATATTTCATATAATATTGGCTTGGTGATGATGAACTACTTTAACTTGACCTTATCTTGGAAGCACTTTATCTGCCCTTCCATTCTAAATGATAGCTTTGCTGCATAGAGTAATCTTGGATGTAGGTCTTTGCCTCTCATGACTTTAAATACTTCTTTCCAGCCCCTTCTTGTATGTAAGGTTTCCTTTGAGAAATCAGTCTTATGGGAACTCCTTTGTAAGTAACTCTCTCCTTCCCTCTTGCTGCTTTTAACATCCTCTCCTTTTTTAAAAAAATAATATATTTTATTGATTAAAGATTCTCTCCTTATCTTTAATCTTGGGTAATGTGATTATGATGTGCCTTGGTGTGTGCTTCCTTGGGTTCAACTTCTTTGGGTCTCTCTGAGCTTCCTGGAAGTCTATTTCCTTTGCCAGAATGGGGAAGTTCTCCTTCATTATTTTTTCAGATAAGTTTTCAATTTCTTAGTCTTCCTCTTCTTCTGTCACCAGCATGATTCAGATGTTGGAATGTTTAAAGTTCTCCCAGAGGTTCCTAAGGCTCTCCTCATTATTTTGAATTCTTGTTTCTTCATCCTGTTCTGGTTGGATGCTTATTTCTTCCTTTTGCTCCAAATCGTTCATTTGAGTCCAGTTTCCTTCCCTTCACTGTTGGTTCCCTGTACATTTTTCTTTATTTAACTTTTCATAGCCTTTGCTTTTTCCTCTACTTTGTGACCATACTCTACTATTTCTGTGAGCATCCTGATTACCATTGTTTTGAACTGTGCATCTGATAGGTTGGCTATCTCTTCATCACTTAGTTCTGTTTTTGGAGCTTTGATCTGTTCTTTTATTTGGGCCATATTTCTTTGTCTTCACGCACCTGTTATGTTGTAAGGGGTGGAACCTAAGTTGTTCACCAGGATGGGGCAACCCACCATTGCTGCACTGTGGTGCTGTGTGGCGGGGAGAGGTCTGAGAGGGTACAATGCTGCTTGCTTACGTTGCTCTTAGCGGGTTTTCAGTCACTTCCCCCACTACTCTCAAGAAAATTGGGCCCTTATGGTGCTCATTTCTGGGTGGGTGGGCTTGTGTACACTCTAGGACCCTGTGAGTCTCTCTAACAAATTCTCCTCTGAGGCTGGGAATTTCTCCTACCACTGCAACCCGCACAAGTTTTTATAGCTAGAGGTTTGCAGCCTTTCTCTTCCCTTGCTGGAACCCTGGGTTATATGGTCTGTCTCGCTCCCCAGTTGTTCTTCCCAGTTTATCTGCACACAAATATGAGACTACCAGCTGCTTGCCCTGCTGTGCAACCTCACTGCCCTGGCTGCTCATCTCCACCCCTCCTACCAGTCTGGATGAATGTTTCTTCTTTAACTCCTTGGCTGTCAGACTTCTATACAGTTCAGTTTTCTGGCAGTGCTGGTTGTTGCTTGCTTTTAATTTTTTTGTTGTCCTTCTCTTAGTTGTGTGAGGAAGCAAAGTGTATCTACCTATGCATCCATCCATCTTGGCCAGAAGTTCCTATCTAAGAACATATCCTAGCTCATCTAGCTTCCCTTTTTAAAAAAGTTCTGCTTTCCCTTCATCCAGCTCCATTTCATTTCTGTCATTTTTTTCTTTCTTAGCTCTTGTTTAATTATAATCCATTTTTCTCTCACTTATATTAGTGTCCAAAGCAATCTGAAATCTGTGTCTTTCTTACAGCATGGCACTATTTGCTGCCCTTCAAGCCTCAGTTTGTTCACAGGCCACATGGTGTTCAAGGTGAGAATCTGTTGATTTTCAAGCTCTTCCATCTTTAAGTGATGAGCAGTCCCTCCACTCCTGTTCCCTGCTCTGGAACAAGATGAGTGGATCCTTTGCAGAGCTCTCACTTTTCACTTGGATGAATTTCAATCAGGAGCACTTGTAGCTACTCCACTGAAAGCAGCTGTCTTCTCTGACTAGTTTCTTCTGTTTGCTGAAGCCACTGTGCCTGTTCCCAGCTGGAGGCAACTCAGCCTCTTTTCTGGGGAAGGATGGCCCTCCTGCATCCTTGGCCCAGGTTTGTAGCCCATTTGGCATTTGAATGGCCCTCCTCCAAAGTTTCCAGTGTTGATACAGAGTTGTCCCTATTTTAGTATTTCCTGGCTTTTTTCCCCCCAGAAGAAGCAAGTCTAATCTGTGCTGTATTCTAACAAAAGTTCTAAAGGGGATGATTTTTTTTAAAGATTTTATTTATTTATTTTTAGAGAGGGAAGGGAGGGAGAAAGAGAGAGAGAGAGAGAAACATCAATGTGCGGTTGCTGGGGGCCGTGGCCTGCAACCCAGGCATGTGCCCTGACTGGGAATCGAACCTGTGACACTTTGGTTCGCAGCCCAAGCTCAGTCCACTAAGCTACACCAGCCAGGGCTGAAGAGGATGATTTTTTAAAGTATGTATGTATGTATGTATGTATTTTAGAGAGAGAGGAAGGGAGGGAGAAAGGGGGGTAGCAACATCGATGTATTTAGAGAGAAACACGGTTTGGTTGCACCTCACACACCCCCAACAGGGGATCTGGCCCCACAACCCAGGCACGTGCCCCCACTGGGAATAAACCAGAAACTCTTCAGTTTGTTGGATGACACCCAGTCCACTGAGCCACAGCAGCCAAGGCCGAAGGGCATTTTTAATGGAGTTTTAATATACCATGCATTTCCTTTTAAAGTAGGAATTCTGAGCATTACCTATTATTTCCATTTGTGTAAGTTTCATTCCAAGAACAGGTAAAATTGGACTGGATAAATAATAGCTTCTCTGTATTTTAAATTTTCTTCCTTTTATAAGTAATTACTACCAAAGTCCACCTGCCCTGATCATTCTTCTCACCTCAAACTGATTTCCTTTCCTACATGAAAACCCAGCTATAATAACCAAAAGTCTGCCAACGATCCCCTTAATGCTGATGCAAGTGGAAGAGCAAAGATTCACAGGGTTTTCTACTGGCTCATTCTGGAAGAGCTAAAGCCTTGGCTGGAGTTGTTCTCAAATTTTTTGCCTCTTTGTAAGACATGGAAGATCCAGAAAAACTCCATTCTAAGTAATATTCCCTCTGTGCAACTTCCCCAGCCCAAACTTGTTTAGAAGTGCCTTTCCACCTGGTCATCTCCAAGAACTGTGCTCCTTGCAGAGCCCAAAAATATTTGTTGAATTGCATGGTTTTAAAAAATCATACAGATCTGGATTCAAAGAGCCCAATTCTACCAACTTTCTGATCTTGGACTAGTTATTTAAATCTCTGCATCAGTTTCCCAATCTCTAAAACAGAAGTAATAACATCTACTGCCCAGATTTGTTCAGGGAAAAAATGTAGAGTAGTTAACACAATGCCTGACACTTAGCAAAGCCCCCCAAATTGATAATGAATATAATATTTCAGGAATAAACTGTTTACTAACTCTTCATTTAATTTAGGATTCATCAGAGCTATGGAGAGTCCTTCCAGCATGCCCAAAAATGCTCTCCTTGAGATAGCTGAAGTTCACATAAGCACTCAAGAGTTGCAATGTTTTTAATACCCCCTCCCTCCTCAAAGCTTCTGGATTGAAGGCAATTTCTTCAATTCCACGCATGGCATGGGCCTCCCTGAGTCCTCAGAACTCTTATGACACACATACCCCTCTACCTTATAGTGAAAGGTACCTTACCTTTCAGTGAAAGGTATAGTAAGCTACCTTACACCTCCACATACTGAATAGGACCAGTCCTTCTTTATGGTTGTATATGGGTTAAGAGTACAGGGTCTAGATCCAAATTGCCTAATTTCAAATCTCAGTTCTGCCATTTTTTACCTGTATGAACTTGAGCAAGGAACTTGATTTCTCTGAGCCTCAGTTTCCTCACACACAAAATGGGAATAACAATACTATTTCATAGCATTACTACAAGGATACGCCATATCAAGAGGTAGAACAGTGTTTGGTACCAGGTAAAAGACCCGTTTTTTATTAGCTGTGATTATTAGTGTTATCTGGCCACAGCCAATACACCAGGAGGTGGTGCCAGGGCAGCCATGAGTACCAAGGAAGTAAGTGCCTCTTCAGGCTTTGTATTAATTTTACCCAACAGGTTAATGAATACCACTGTGTCAAGCTGTTCCATACAGGTCCTATCAAAGTTCTCTTTGGGGATGTAAAAATGCAAGTTAAACAAAACAAAGGCAGGTTCCATCACCTCCAAGTGATTCAGAAAACACTCCATGGTTCTCTGGGGTGGCAACACTGGTCCCAATGTCAAGAAATCTAGAATCCAAGGGTGCTTATATAACGATGCCTCATACTACCCCCAAACTTCAGGTATTTCTAAAAGAAACTTCTGCTATTAAAGGTTATCTGTGAGGATCTTTTTTTATATAACATATCCCAGTTAGACCAATATACATTGAAATAGGAAGGGGTCCACCAACTAAGGACAGTCTTACTGGCAAAACAGAAAAAAGAAGCTGCCGTTCGGCTCACCTGAGCATCCTGTCTCATGAGAGCATCATCCAGGTAATTGGTTTCATCCCTGCCACCCTGAGGATGAGCAAAACAAACCAAAGAGAATGAGAGAGTAGCCATGAAGATATGTGTAAGACAGAATGTCTGGGAACCCAATGACATGATAGTAAGACAGAATGCCACAAAGGGTCACACTTCCAGCCTACTGAGAGATGTCCTTTGAGTGTGCCTGCATTTTTCCCATGGCTCTGATTAGAGCCTAGACAACATTACCAGAGGGAGAGCCCCTGCTGCACCATCTCTGCAACATTAGAAAGGGAATGAATGCTGCTTGTTGACTGCTCCGCCCCGCTCCTGACCTCCCCCCAGTCCTGCTTCTTCCCAGCTGATTCATGTCTTTGGAACCGGCAAGTCTACATCAATGGGTTCTGCCAAACAGGGGCTGGGAACAGAGGAGAATCAACAGCATCTGGGACCAGCAGTGGGGCTTAAGGAACACATGACAACACCCCCATCCCTCACCAACACCAGCTCACAGGGAGGGCAGGGTTGACGCCTCAGTGGAATGCTGAACAGTAGCAAATGGGCTACTTTCCTCTGGTTTGTTGGACTCTTTTTATTGCTATGCTGTCCCAAAGTTCTACAGTATAGGTATACCACAGCAGAACGGTAAATCCAGGAGGAAAGGTAAGAATGGGTAAGAAGTAAGAAAAGCCAGCTGCATTATTAAGTAAATATCAGAGGGAGAGCAAAGTGGGAGATGGTTTACAGGGTTTAGCTTTGAACAGAAACAATATTAACAGAAAAAGACAAGTCAGGAAGAAGAGCTGCTTTGGAGTTCAGGTTTGGTTTAGGAGGACTGATTTGAGGTGATGGCAGAATATGTATGAGTAAACATCTAAAAAGCAGTGAGAAATGTGTCTCGCACTCCGTAAGGAGGTCAGGGATAAGGATGTACTTGCGAAGTCATGTGAAATATCTCGTGTATCCACCTTCTCTTTTCTGGCACCCTCCCTGATCCCACACTAGCCCTGTCCTGCTTTATTTCTCGTATAAATATGGAGGCAACTCTCTATGTGGTTTCCCAGTCTCCACTTCCTTGCCATTAAAATTAATCTTACACACCACTATTGTATCACTCTTCTAAAAATGCAGTTCTAATCATCATTCTACTGCTCCAAACATTCAGTGGCTCCCTACTGTTCTCCAAAGAAAGTGCAAACTCCTCCCAGCGTAGAATCCCTGCTCATCCTTCCACCTTGCTGCTGTAACTACCAGCCTGACTGCTTAGCCCTTCGATCCCAGATCACACCCCTTGTTTCCCACCTTCTTCCTGCCTAGAAGTGCACCCACCCACACCTCTGCTTCTTGAGTTCTAGCAACCTCCAAGTCCTTTCTGAACCTGTGCCCCTCCCATGAAGTCTTTTCTTTGTTTCTGCAACCAAAATTCTCCACAAACCTTCATTTTATTCTATGTCTCTCTTTAGATACTTATGTTTCAAGCCTTTATTATTATAGCAATTGTGTACCTGATATATTCCCTTATGATGATATAAACTCCTAAAGCCCAGGAACTGCCTCTTACTCCTCCTCATAACTCTCAATGCACTAAGTAATAAGGAGGCTGGGCCGATATTCAGTATTTGTATATATAAATTAGAACAAATGGGTGTACGTGACTGGCCAGAGTTTCCAAAGAACAGAAGATAAAACATCAGAGAGGCCCAAGAAGTCACCTGAGGAATATTTACATTTGGGAAGTTAGAAGGATGAGAAAGCCCAGAAAAGAGGGTAGATAGAGTGATCATGTCAATAAACCCAAACCCCAATCAGAAGCAGCCAGCAGAGGGTGCCACTCACAGCGGACAGAGACACCAGGACCCTCTGGAACATGAAGGACGTGTCAGAGCGAATGTCATCTTCAAGGCTTCGCCCGTATTCTAGCAAGAAAGTAGAATTAGCCACATCAGGATGAGAGTCCTGCTCACCCCTGGGTCACACTCCAGAGCCTCTGTACCCTCCAGGACCAGCCTGTGTAGCGAAGGAGCTCCTCATGAGCTTCTTCACCTCACACACAGTATTTCAAAAACAACTCCAGTAAAACAGTCAAGATAAGTTAGCTTGCCATTGTAGTGAAAACAAGATGTTCTTGTTCCTTAAAATGGGAGGTGGAGAAAGCTGGGGATGTAATCCTCACTGTTCCTACTGTTCAGGGGTCCGTTCTAAACAGTTTTCAGTGACGCAGAGAACAGAAACCATCGGAAAGCAAATACTGTGGAGTTCCAGAAGTGTGTTTTGGAACAAACTGAGGGCTGTCAAGCCCAAATTCTAGCATGTGCCTCGTCTGCTACGTCATTCACCTGAGAGCTTCCCCAAGAGAAGTGCCAACCTTTCACAGCCGTCAAGATGCGCTTCTCAGGGGAGAAGACCTGCACTCAGCAGACGTGGAGATCAGTGCCAGAATCCAACTCCTAAGGTTTTGAATAGACTTCTCTAAACACTTACCTAAACACCAAAGTAGTACATGTGTACTACAGAAAACTTAGGAAAAAAATAAGTAAAATGCAGAGGTGGGTGGGGCAATAGAAAAAAACCCCTCACTATAATCTAATCATCCAGATACAATAATTATTGATAATGTCTTGGTGAATACCCTGTGTCATTTTGCACCCCCCACACCCATATTATTTTTCTTTCTTTAAAACAATGGAATCATGGCATACTATTTTATTTGTCTTTTTCACTTACCCACGTATCATACTATTTACTGTTACTTAATAATATCCTTCAATATACATTTGATAACTACATAGTAGTCTGCTGCAAAGATGTACCATATTTTGATTAGCTACTATGCTAAACTATTGGACATTTATAGCTAATATAACAAATATCAAATAAATGCTGTGAGGTCAAAACCTTTGTGCATTTTTTATTATATTCCTAGGGCAAAAATGCATGCATCTTTTAAAGGTTCTTCATATGTATCAGCCTCTGGAGATTCTTAAGAGGGGAATAATGGCTATCATTCTGTGATGGCTGGAGGACATGCAGTCCAGTCTGAATGAAGGTAAGCAGTTGGGGGAGACAGCCCTCTGGGCCATTCCCTGGAATGCTAACATTCACTGGTGCTATCACTTTTGAACAAGCACCTTCAGTCCTCTGATAATAAGGACCAAGTTTCCAGCTTTCAGGGTAAGTGACAGGTACCAGGTACCTTAGGCACTGGGAAACCCAGGTGGAGTAGCATGTTCACCTGAGATGTCTTGAGAGACCAACAACCTGCCTGGACATGGATCTGCCTTAAAGCAGAGCTTAGAACTGAGGGTTCCTCATAGCCAGTGTTTCTCTCTATGAAGAAAGTCTGATCAGTGGGTAACCCTCTGTTGCTAGTCTAGTTCTCAGATCACAATGAAACCTCAGCCAAGGCCACTTGAGGATGCTACATACGCAGCTGGTAGGTCTGGTTTATGCGCCGGATCTCCTCAGGTGTCCGAGAGGCCAGGATCTCAATCAGGCAGCCCTCATCTGTGCCAGCTCCCTAAATGGGAAATCCAGGGGAGAGGGCTTTGTGAGTTAGTTCACAAAGCCAGAGAGAGAGAAGGAATATAGCCATAAATCTGCAGAGAATCAAGACAACCCACGGGGCTCTAGCTACGGGATTGGTTCATTTTTAATAGTCCCAAATTCCAGTGTATTTACTGTAATCAGTATTAGTAATTACAAACATTTATGGGCTGTTTCTAAGTGTTGGTTACTGTGTCAGGTTAGGCACAGTTTCTGCCCCCTTGGAGCTTAATCTTCCCTTGACCTGCCCTGTACTTTTGCTTGAAGGGCAGAATTTTCTGGCAAAAGCTGTTACATTTTTGTTTTTCCAGAGCCTAGCCCCAAGCCATCCACAAGACTGGGTATTTATTGACATGATTGAGGAGAGTAGTAGATCTGGTGTCTAGGGAGGCAGAGGACACTTTTTTTGCTACTTTAGAGCCTATAGAAGACCCAGAGGCCTCCAAGGTGTCAGTTGTAGAGTTTCATATCTCAACAGTAGCTGACATGGCAAGAAAGTTTCTGAAGCTGCAGTGAAAGCACCATAATCACACCCTATGCAGCCACAGGAAAGAGAACAATTCTGTGCCTTTTTGGAAAACAATTTTTAAATTGCAAGTGTTATAATGCAATGCCATGCTTTCAAGTTGTCATCAACGAAGGAGAATTTTCTTCCTATCCCTCATCCTCCCCACTCTCAGAGGGCCTTTGTCACGGTTCCTGGGAAAGCCAGTCAGTGTCTGCCCTGCCAGCACGGAGAGCACGAGAGGAGAAAAGCACAGACCTTCATGGCCCTTCGCAGCTCCTCCACGTCATACAGCACGGTGGGCGTCATCATCCCCACGATCACACGCTCAAAGTTGCCACTCAGCTCCGACTTCAGGTCATCTATCAGGTCCTGCAACCCAAGAAAGCAGCTTCCTAAACTGCTACGGTATCTTAAACCAGCCACTCTCAAAGTGCGGTCTCTGGAATCCTCGTGACCCTTTCAGGAGACCGGCGAGGTCATATGAAGTTCATAATGAAGATATAACTATCTTCATTAAAACACTAAGACACTATTTGCCTCTTCACTTTCTTTCACAATTGTACAGCTAAGTTTGCCACAGAATATTTGATGTATCTACAAATCTATAATTATGTTTAAAGGCTACTAAAATACTCCTCCCTTTTCCTACTACATATCTGTATCAGACCAGGTTTTCTTTATACACCTCAACAAAAACCGCATGTAGCAAACAAACAATGAAGGGGCAGATAGAGAATTCAACTGCCAAGCCAGACAACACAGAAATTTGAAAAACATAAAACAATGCCAATCTTCTCACTAAAATTTTTTTGTTTTGAAATATGTAGCTATTTTTCATAAAATTGTTATTTGCATTAACATGTGATGGTTTACTTTCTTAATAAATTAAAAAATAAATTAAAATGTCCTGATTTTTAATTTCTAATATGGTAAATGTCAATAGATATAATCCACAAAAACAAAATACCCTCAATAATTTCAGAGTGTAAAGGGGTCCCAAGGTCAAAAAGTTTATAGATATTGACTTAAATGTATATGCACACTTAAGCAATATATCTTGAATATATTTCCAAGTCAATATTCACTTATGACATTTTTTCAATTACAGTTTACATTAAAATATTCTTCTGTATTAGTTTCAGATATGTAGCATAGCAGTTAGACAATCATGTACTTTACAGAGTGGTCCTCTGATATTTCCAGCACCCGCCTGGCCCCATTCATAGTTATTAAGATATTATTGACTATATTCCTTATGCTGTAATTACATCTCTGTGACTATTCTGTAACTACTAATTTGTATTTAATCCCTTCCCCTTTTTCACCCAGCCCCCCAACCCCCAATCCCCACCCCTCTGTCAACTGCCATTCTGCTGTCTGTATCTGAGTCTTCACCTATGACACTTTTAATAGCTGCAGAAATTTCCGTATGTAGATGCAATATAATTCTTTTAACCAGTTCCCTGTTTGTCTTTCTAATGTCGTATACACAGGCACTTGGTTGTATCTCTTTGGTCACTCATAATTATTTCTTAAGGCTCAATTCCTAAAAAGAAATGTAATTATTTGGACAAAGTAATAAATTCTAAAGACATTTATTCACATTTCTAGGTCAGAGAGTTTAAGAACCAGCTTAAGAGCAACCAACCAATAAGGAGCTAAGTTACTATTCAAGTCCAGATCTCTGAACCTCACAAACCTGATTCTGTTACACAGTATTTCAATATATTGTGAATATTTTGGTGTTATATCCACATATGAAATGAATGGATGAATGAATGAATGCATGAATGAATGAATTAGTGCTTGTCCATTAAGATTGGTCATCTCAACAAACTGCCATTAGATTAGCTTAGTCCTGAAGTTTGGAATAATTGATCCCGAGTGTGTGTGGCAACATGCTTTAGGTGTCTAGTTCCCACATCACATGCACATTCATGCCTATTTGTGCTCATTAAATTTCTTTGGGAATGGAGAAGAGTTTAATGCTCAGAAGACAGTCCAAGCTATGGATAATTCCATTCCCTATGGGGTGCCCCACAAGGTCTGCATGTGGATGCTCCAGACAGCTGAGCCAGCCCTGTCCCTGTCTTGCCCAGTAGTTTAATGCCTGTCTTTGAGTAGAAGCCACAGTCTACTGGTTGTAAAGTATCTCAAGAACAGAAATACTTATCAGAGTTCCTGTACTCTGAGACATGGAGAACTCATTGGTGTTCCCTCAATGAAAAGATTCTTGCTAATCACACAGAAAGGTGTTCAGTGATGTGGGAAGACAGGATTTAATGACGCTGGTGAGTGAGTCATTGAAAATGGAGACTGGGAGAGGTCTCCTGAGGGGTGTGGGATTCAAACAGAAGGGCAAAACATGGTGAGTAGACAACCGCTGAACGCATGCGTTAATAAATTATATATACACACATACACAGACACATCAGCCCCATTCTAGAATCTGAGATTCTAGAATTTTCCTCAACTGAGAATCATCAAAGGAATGCATATATGCTACAGATGGGTTTATGTGGAAGAGGCGGAATTAGACCCTGAATCCTAGGAGAGCCTGTTTAAAACAAGCTGAAGTTAAATATTTCAGTCAGTGTGAAGTGGCATAAAAGGAGCCTAATCAGGGTTAGGGAAGCAACACTGGAAGCTCAGCCCTGCCCGGTGTTCAAAGGCTGCTGGGTAAGTCCATACGACAACCAGGTCCCCGAGAGGACTTGGGTAGGAGGAGACCAAGCTGGGCCCTGAGCTCTGTGTGTGAATCAACAGCTCCCTGAAATCACTTCTTGCTAAGAACAGGTCGGGAAGCCTGTTGAAACCATTTTATTTCAAGACTATCTTTAAATAGGGCAAATCATCCATCTTTCAAAAAGACAGGGCGACCTCAGGAATCCAGAGTGGAGAGACTGTGACCTACCCTGCCGATGGTGGTTTTGTAGGCTGTCCTGATCTCCTGGCGCTGGGCCGTGTTGCGGTAGGCAAGGACGTTGATAATGGCGTCCTCATCGGTGCCTGGCAAGGGAGTGAAGACAGTGAGTGAGTGCGATCTGAGAGAGGAACGAGAAATGGGTTCCTCTGCAGAAAGCAAAGCCACCCAAATACACACAGAGAGCTTTCTAAGAAAAGAGGTTTGTTCAGGGGGGTTGTCCATTTTGGGGGGAAACCGACACCGGGTTTGAGTCTAAGCCTCTCCTTTAATTACCTACATACCACCAAACAAAATAGTTAACTTCTCTGAGTATTCGTTTCCTTTTCTATAAATGTGAGTGATTATAAAGCTGCTCCAGGTGTTAAATAGAACAATCAAGTGAATTACATAGCACAGTGGTTTTCAACTAGTGAGCTGCAAGAATTTTTAAAACATGCGGTACCTGAATATTTGGCTAGCGGCACTGCCCTTTACTCCCTCAGATTGTCAAATAAAAAAATGACAATAGCCAACACAACAATAGCTGTTGGATGTGAATGCCCTATCTTGAACCATTTAATACATTTGTATCTTACTGGTCACGCTGCGTAACGTTGTGTCTGATTGGTTAATTCTTGATACCAGCAATCTTTATATACAATTATAGGCACCTGATTTTTTAAAAAGTCACTCAGGCGCAAAAACAGTAGGTAATTACTATTATTATTTTGTTTGTAGATCAAAATTATGTCTCTTTTTGTCAGATTGGCAAAAAATCTAATATACATTTTTGGTGTGCTGCAGAATTTTAGTAATTAGTTTCTGTGTGCCATGAGATCAAAAAGGTTGAAAATCGCTGACTCAGCACAATGCCCAGCACCTACTAGGCACTGAACACTGACTGGGAGCATACTCTTCCCGTTCCTCAGGAATTCTCCTGTCTTTTGGATCTCATGTATCTATTTCCATGTTCTTTTTCTTTTCTTGTTTTTAGCCTCTTCATAATTTTCTCTGAATGCTGAAACAATTCAAATTTGTCCTTCAAATTACCAATCTGGCACTTTGCAGGCTCTAAATTGGCTGCTTACAGCATCTACTGAGTTTTAATATCGTTAACTGTGTTTTCCATTTCCAAACTGTCTTTCCTGATCTCATATGGCTCCTTTTTTTATAATGGCCCATAAATTTGCATGATGCAATATACTACCCAAACTACAATATGAATTACAAATTAGAAATGTTCTAAGTTGTGTTTGCCTGTTTTTGCAGCAGCTTTTTTATAGGGTCATTTATTTTGATTTCTCAAATTGGTCCCTCGTCTTAGTAACAGCTGGATGCTCATATACGTTTCGTGAGTTTTGTGTTTCCTCATTGTGCTGTGTGGGGAGCTGTGTGGAATGCAGACTCTTCTACTGAAATGTTTCAGGGAGAAATGAAAAACATAGATTCTCCAGGGTTATTCTTCGTGAAATCAGAAATCCAGAAAAATGTGAGGTATAGGGAAGAAGCCACAGAACTTTGTTTACATACCTCAGGTACCCACTTTCTGTTCTCTCTCTCTCTTTTGTTTAAAGAGGGTAATAGATACAACCATTCTTTTCCCCTTCAGAAATCTCAGCTGGGGAGAGAAGGCTCATTGCCTTTTGCTTATCCTATTTTCTGTGAGAGACAACACTCTTTTCCAGTCAGTCAAGTTTAAATCCTTGAAATAGCTTTGATTTTTTTACCCTCTTTCTTCCTCCACATTCAAATTTCCTGCCAAATTGTGCAAAATCTAGCCCTGCTACCTTTTTTCATCTGTTCCCTGTTTTGAATTCCTACCACTCCCACTCCCATTCAGGACTTCATGGTTCTTTTTTAAACAACTGCAAAAGTCTGCCAACTAGTATTCTTACTGTTGGGAACCGCCCTGACTGGTATCAGAAGCTGAAACCCCCGCCTAGGCTAAGGCTAAGGGAACGCCCTTGGAACCGCCCTTGGAACCGTAAGCCAGTAAGGAGACAAAACCTTATCTCCCTGGCAGGAATGCTGCTTCTGCTGCTTTATTCATAACTGAACCCCCAAAAGCTTGGTCGGTTAGCCAAAGACGGGTAAGATTCCCCACGGGGGGAACGACCTAAGCCAGGCACGATCACTTTGGGAGGGCCCCCAAAAGAAGGACTTGGGGGGCTGCAGCAAAAGGGGGTGATGGACCCTCACTCCTTGGCTTTGACATAGCCTGAGTTCTCATCGTCTGGGAGAAAATCTCCTTATTGCCTTAGTTCCCATGCTAAGCCTGAAACAATGATAGGGTGGTGCAGCTCTGTGCTGAAAAGGGGCGGATTCCCTGGGTGATCAGGCCTAAGAAAGAACATGTAAATTACTGTAAAACCTTCTTTGTTTAGAATGCTCTCAGTTGAATGAGAAGGGTCCAAGGAGGAAGTTTGTTCCTCAAAGTCTTACAGCTCTTTGACCCCTACTCAATAGACCGGCAGACTTCCTTGTTTTCTATAGTTCCTTACTTCCCCCTAATGAATACTGTACTTTACCTGAATTATTATGCAAAATGAGCCCAATAAAAGCAGGTATGGACGGTAAATCAGGGCGCCCCCCACTAGGGGGGGTGGCCATTTCGTCCCTACTTCCCCACAGAAACTGGTCTGTCTCTGTGCATGTGTGTTTGTCTCACGCGTGTTTTTTCGGCGAACCATCCACAGCGTTCTGTGGTCACTGCTGGCCGGTGACCCACGCACAACACTTACCTTCTAACTGATTTTTCTGAAGTTTTGCCAGATTCATTTTCCTATAAAGAAAAACTCACAGTGTCCCTCCCCTGCCCAGGAATACACAAGGGCTTTACTTGCTGTTTGCTGGCTTTATTATAGGCAGTTTGGCACCTGAGACCTCTCTACAACATTGCATTCACTACTCTAAAGAAAGATCCATATAAAAGGATATCAGGCAGCCGAATCCATAGACTCAACTTTTGAACTATTGTAGTTGACCCAACTGTACTGTACCCTATTCTCTTGACCTCCTTCACTACCAGTCTATTGGTTTATGTATCCCTAACCCCCTCCATTTAGCATCATGGTTCTGGCATTGGTTGTTTCCTTGTCAATGCCTTTGGGCCACCCTACCCCCATGCCTGTGTTCTATAGCTGGCTTTCTCAGTAGCACTCCAGGACCCCCCTTTGGTACCTTTGCTAACTGCCTGCTCAGGCAGTTCCCAACCAGCCAACTCCTGCTTTGCAAGTACCTCCTGCTACAAGCCCCCTTTCCACGTATTTACTATGACTCCCATGGGCCTCAGTTAACTGGAAAATGGGATGATCCAGACACTCACCCCATGTCTTTGCTCATACTATTCCCTAAACCTGAGACACATTCTCTCTTAGCTCTATTTATTAAAACCCAACTTATTTCCCAAGGCCCACCTCAAATTCTACATTCTTCAGGCAGTTTTTCCTGAAGCTCCCACGTACAATGCAGGGGTTCAGGTCTCCTCTCTGAATCAGATTAAGATAACCAATAAGATTAATATTGGTGCCCCTCCTATAGCTGTCGTACCATGAAGTGGTCCTAGTTATTTTCCTATTTGCCTTGATTACCAGTGCCCATGGACTAGTTGACCCCAGGGACTAGGTGTTACAACTCTTGTCTTCCCCGCCCATCCACCTTGCATTTGCCCCCACACAGCAGGCCCTAAAAAGCATTGGCTCTGATTCTGAGAATTCTGAATGCCATGTGGTCCACGTTCTGAATTATGCTGTTTTTGACATATACCAAAGAATCAGGATTAGCCTGAAAAAAAGAGTGGGCCAAATACATTTTACATTTTATGTATGAAAAGGGGAAAATGAGGAGATAAATACATAGATTCAGACCAATGTTCTGTTCAGAGCTGGGCAGCACGGTGGCACAGCGGCTCCCGCTCCAGGTCTGAGGTCAGACTACCTGGGATTGCCTAGAATCCTGACTCTAACCCTGACTAGTTCTGAGACCTTGGGCAAGTTAGCAAACCTCCATCCATGTCAACATTTTCACCAGTAAAATGGCTATTGGGATTAAAACAGGTAATCCACAGAGCACATTGTGCCTGACACATAGTAGAGCTTAATACATATTCACTATTATTGTTATCGTTGCTGTTGCAGTTAGGAGCACTGGGGCTAAGTAAAAAGAACTGTTCTTAGATAGAAATACATGGTCAATATTTTAATCTACAACTCAAGGAGATTCAAAATAGCAGCTACAGCCAGGAAGCAGTTCTCTGGCCAAGTGTCCACCCAGGCAAGGACCTAGGCCAGGGTAGCCTGAAGTGCACCCAGCTTGACCGTGCTCACCTGGCATGAAGCCTTTGCCCTGGGGGAGCTAAATGGAAGGTAGTTCACTGGACGATAAGCCCTTCTGGTTATGTACACATAGCCTTCTCACGTAAAATCCCATATGCTGCACGCTGGTACTGCATAGCTGTGCTAATCACAGCAACAGGCAGAGGGGCTCAGGGGAAAAAGTGTGGACTTCCATGGGCAAGCCCAGGCTCGGCACGGGGCTCTGTTGAGTGTGACTCATGGCTCAGTTCTCCTTACTATGTGACTTACTGTGTTACTTCACTTCTCTGGGTCTCAGTTTGACATTTGTAAAATGGGGTGAAAATAACAGTAGGAATAGCTGATTTTACTAAACCACAGGGTCACTGTGCATAACCGTTGAGATAATATTTGTGAAAGTGCTTTGTGAACCTTATGGCACTACCCACATCTAGCACTAACTGGAAAATAAATACATTTCTAAATATTAACATATCGATTTTAAAATCTTATAATGCAAAACAGGTTGAAATAATTGGGAATGTAGAGAATGAGAACATTAAATTAAAAATTCTGTAGTAAAATGAGTAATTGGGCCCTTCCATCAGATTTTTCCTGGAAAGCCAACTTGTTCCCACTGTGTTTTCTGAGAGTGAGACCTGTTCACAAAGGCCAGTGGACACAGCACCCTCTGTAAGACTCTGTGACACGTCACACGCAAGGGGGCAGGGCACTTACCAAACCCTTTCATGGCCTTCCTCAAGGTCTGGGCATCTTCACTGGCATTGAACACTGATGCAGCTTTGATGGTGCCTCCTTTGGTCTCCTAAACACAGAGAAAGAGGTGACCAAGAGGCAACATCTTACCAAGACGGAGGCATCTCATTAGACAAAATTTGCTGAGCACCTACAGTGGGCTAGACACTATTCTAGGTACTGGGCATACAGTAGGGACCATGAGAGATGAGGCTTTTTCTTCTGTGGAGCTGGTATTCCAGTTTGGGGGACAGGGACAGAGGGCAGATAGCAAATAAGCCAACAAATAAATGTGCCACCAAGTGCCCGGTGGTGAGAGGGGTCCTGGAGGGGCTGCTCTGTGGAATAACATTTAGGCTGAGATCCAAATGACATAAAGCAGCTGACCATGCAAAGCTCAGTGAGGGCAAGTGCTGCAGGCAGAGGAAACAGCTAAAGCCAAGGCCCTGAGGCTGAAACTGGCTTTTATGGGAGCAGCAGGACAGAGGCAAAGAGGAAGAGGCAAAATAAGTTACACAACAACCTACGCAGTAACCTTGTCCCCACCCTGTCCATCCCCGTCAATACACACACACAAAGGGAAAAAGTCAAACCCGAGTCCGATCAAACCTCTAGAACCAAATGCCAACTTATAGTAAACTGAAGAGAGTGGAAAATGTTAACCCACACCACAGGGTTGTAGACAAATAAATTACAAGGAGAATTAGAAAAGAGAGAGATGGAGGGGAACTATAGCTAAAAAGAGACTAAAAAGGAATATCAATAATCACAACGGGTGAACCTTATTTTGATCCTGAATCAAAGAATAAAAAAACATGCATTTATGAGACAATTGGAAATTTGAACACTGACAATATTGATGACATTAAAAAAATCAGTGTTAACATCTTAGGTCTGATGATGATACTGTATTCTATTTCACTTTTTTAAAAAAAATTATTTATTTTCAGAGACAGTAGAAGGGAGGGAAAAAGAGAGGGAGAGAAACATCTATGTTTGCGAGAGAAATATCAGTTGGTTGTCTCTTGCACACCCCCAACCAGGGACCTGGCTTCAACCCAGGCAGGTGCCCTGATTGGGAATCAAACTGGTGACCTTTTGGTTCACAGGCTGGTGCTCAATCCATGAAGCCACATCAGCCAGGGCTGTTTTACTTTTTTATAGACTATAATGAGAAGTAGTAAAGCTTAGTGGGAAGAAACACAGAAATTGGAGTGGGATAGACCTGAGTTTGAATCTTGGCCTCAACCCTTTCTAGCTGTGTGGTCTAGGGCAGGGGTGTCAAACTTATTTTCACCAGGGGCCACATCAGCCTCATGGTTGCCTTCAAAGGATCAAATGTAATTTTAGGACTGTATAAATGTAACTACTCCTTAACAGCTAAGCAAGAGTTTGGCACTGCCACAGGGTAGAAACAAGGCACCAGGCCCAATAAAACAAGGTGGAGGGCTGCTTTCAGCCCGCGGGCCTTGTGTTTGCCACCTGTGCTCTAGGGGAAGTTTTGTTTTTCTCACCTGTATATTAAAAATAATGATAGCAACCCAGAGGGTTGTTGTAATAATGAAGCCAGATAATATAGCAAAGTACTTAGCACAGAACCCAGCAAATAGTAAACTCTCAAACAAACTCAGTAGCTATTATTATCATCAACATCAAATATGACTTCAACATTTCCACAATAAACATAATTGTGAGATTCATTCGTGTGTGTGTGTGTGTGTTAAAATCCCTAACGCAAACCTATGAGATAATGCCAAAGCAAGATCCAGAATACAGCATTTGTACACGGTGGCAAAACCCATATAGAATAGATCTAAGGCTTTCTAATGGTTTAATTTGATTCAATGATGGAATATGGACCATCTAAAGCCATGGAGAATTTCCATACTCTAAGGCAGTTAGTTCTCTAGTCTAGTCAGACTTGAGCTCTTTGAGCTAGTCCTCCTTGGCCCGCACTTCTCAGACCCACTCTAGCCCACACCAAGCCCACCAAAAATGCCTCATGTACAAGACAGTGTGGGCCTCATCTGCTGAAAGACCAGGCTTTCACCTCCTAGACATGGTCAGCATCCAGCATGTAGTCATCATTCTCATACACCTGACAGAGGAAAGTAGAATCTGTGACATTCACTTCCTTGGGCGCTATTATGAGTTGAATTGTATCCCCAACCAAAAAACAAACAAACAAACAAACAAACAAACCCAAAGATATGCTGCAGTCCTAACCCCAGTACTTCAGAATGTGATCTTATTTAGAAGTAGGGTCATTGTAGATACAATTAATTTAATGAAGATGAGGTCTTATTGAAGTAGGTTGAGTCCTTAATCCAACATGATTGGTGTCCTTATGAGAAAACAGCATGTGAAGACAGAGACACACAGGGAGGACACCACATGACGATTAAGGCAGAGATGGGAGTTGAGCAGCTGCAAGCCAGGGAACACCTAAAGATTACCAGGAAATCACCAGAAACTAGAAAGAAAAGGAAGGAGCCTCCCATAAATTTCAGAGTGATTGTGGCTATGCCAGTCCTTGATTTTGGACTTCTGGGCTCCAGAACTGTGAGAAAACAAGTTTCTATTAAGTCACCCAGGCTGCTGTACTTTGTTATGCAGCCCTAGGAAATTAACACAGGCAATTATTTCCTTCTACTACGAATCAGCAGTAAAAAGCATATTGGTGATTTGCTATCAAAATTCCAACATGGCCTGGTTCAGCCCTTGGCCCTACCATAAAACAACTTCTTGAGTTGAATGTTTTACAAGGTTCTTTTGAAACGCCAGTGTTGAAGGAAAAAAAGGGTGGTACTCAAACACATTCAACTTTAAAGCAAACTGCATTACTGAGGGAAACTACTAAGGGATTAAAATTAATATCTAACAAGATGAAGTGATAAGAGGGATTTGCAAAGGTGGTTTAGCTTATCAATTGGCATTCTTAGTCACCCTTTTCCCCCCAGGAAAAAGATAAGCTTGGGAAATCTGTTCCTGTTACCCCTAAAATAACCATATTGATTAAATTCCAAGGTATAATGTACCATTATTTGTTCTGGGAAGGCAGAGGTTACCACCCCAGGAAAGTTTCTGTGGTGGCAGGCAAAGGAAATAGGAAGGATATAGTGAAGAATGACAAAAATGAATAGCTAGAAATGGGTGTTACATCACAATCAATGAAATATTATTCAGTTATTAAAATGATAATGAACATGATCAAAGTCAAAAAGACTGGAATACAATATAATGGAATACTAATCAGCAATAAAAAGCATGGAGGAACAAAATGTTGATAATTATAGCAACATGGATGGATTGCAAAATGTTGACAATTATAGTAGATGGATTGCAAAAAAATATAATGCTGAATAATAGAAGCCAGACACAAAAGAGTACATGCTATATGTTTACATTTATGGGATGTTCTAGAACAGGCAAAACCACCACTATCTACGGTGATAACAATCAGAAAAGTGGTTGCTTGTCCGGTGTGGAGTGAGGAGCAGAGTGGGGACCTGGAAGGGGCATGAATGAACTGCCTGGAGTGATGGAATGCTCTATCTTAATGGAAGAATAGATTACATGGTACACATATTTGTCAAAACTCATTTACCAGTAACCTTAAGAGCTCTGTATTTCATTGTATGTAAATTATGCCTCTATAAAATTTTAACAAAATACTTGAGTACAACAGCTTTTAAAACATTTGTCCCTTTTAGAAACATATTATATAATCATTGTAAAGATTTGGAAAACATTTTTAAAAATATTTTTTATTTATTTGATTTTAGAAAGAAGGGAAGGGAGGCGTAAAGAGAGAAAGGAACATCAGTGTGAGAGAGAAACATCCACTGACTACCTGCCATACGCGCCCAGACCAGGGAACCTACCCACAACCCAGGCATGTGCCCTGACTGGGAATGGAACCAGAAATCCTTCACTTCGTGGGACAATGCCCAAGCAGGTGAGCCACACTGGTCAGACAGGAAAAAAAAAATTTTTTTAATTTAAGAAGAAAATTAAAACATCCATACTTGCAGCCCTGGCTAGGTAGTTCAGTTGGTTAGAGTGTCATCCCCATACAACAAGATTATGGGTTCGATCCCTGGTCAGGGCACATGTGAGAATCAACCAATGAATGAATAAATAAGTGGAACAATAAATAGCTATGTCTCTCTCTCTCTCTAAAATCAATAAATGAAAAAAATTTTTTTAAACATCCATACTTTCACCATCTAGAGTAGTTTTAATCAGCTACAAAATGTAATATCAACATGTTAGCATAGTGAAGATTAAATACATAATAAACTGTTATTTATGCTTTTTATTACTAATACAGTATTTAAAAACCATGATACATGTGAGAAGCGTCTAAAATAAGATGATGTTGGGCTGGAATGGGAGTAAAAGGGAGAAAACTATACTTGAACAATGATTAAAATAAAATAAAAAAAAATAAGATGATGGAACATAATGGGGAATTACAATATTGTGACCGTTGTGTGTTTCTCATTTCCTTTAAAAACTTCCTTTATCTGTTCAATAAGTAACAGTCATGATGGGAAACAGGTCCTAGGAGAAAAGATGAAAGCTCTGAGGCAATCCTCCTTGAGTGGAAAGCACATCAGAGGATCACTTGATTGCAGTCATCACATGTAGGAAGGCTGTGAGCTTGTTAAGGACAGGAGGCGTGTCCCATGAATTTTGAGTTCCCAGAGCCAAGTACCATGTCTGGCAAAAAGTAAGGGCACTGTAAACCATCCTGAGTAATGTTCTCCGTGTCTAGGGAGAATCTATCAAGAAGAAATGAATTTTTAAATTAAAACGTAAGTGATTTTAAACAGGCATGAGTAAGCCTTTGACTATCAGGGATGATGAAGAAAGTTCTAGAATGTCTAACATAAAAAGAAATTTAAGAGTATATTACTATTTGTTCAGGATAGTTTACACATCTAGCTTCCTAAAGGAAGGCATCTAGATCTGGCAGGATCTCTAGTTTCTCTCCAGATATAAAGTTCTACTTCTATTATTCCCTCCCAGAATGGCAAGGGTCAGAATCACCTGCCCATTCCAAAACCTAATTTGGGTGGGAGAGGAAGAGCAGATGGCCAGCCTTAGGCAGAGCCATGTTTGCAGCTAAGAAGCTCAGTTTCCATCTCAGCATCGAACTTCATGGAATTCTCAAAGGGATCCGATTCCCTGCTTGTCTCAAAGATCAGATAACCAAGCTCGAAGGAGTCCAGTCACAGCCAAAAGCAGGGGCAGATGACAAGCACACATGGCGAGATGCACCCTTCCCGATGAGTCTGTGATGATGGGGTCGCACCAAAATGTGGATGGCACTCCTGTCCTGGAGGTATCTACGGGATTTTCATTTTTTCTTTTCTTTGCCTAACTTTTTTGTAATGAACTACAACTTGATTCTGTATTTCAGGATGTTAGAAGGATTCAAAGGATTCTCTTTAAATCAATATTCAGGGTCAAGTTATTCACCATCCCGGAAAGAAATTAAAATGGTGCTTTAAAGAAGGAACTGCCTTTCGTTTCCTCTTCCCTCCCCTTTGTTGAACAAACAAGCCTTTGTATAGGCCAACTGTCACTCAGTAAGCATCCTGTACCTGTCTGCGGCTGGCACCAGGTAGGGTGAGGCACTCCACAACTTACCATGGCCATGACTCTCTGCCAAGATCAGAGTTCAGTCACCCAAGCAGAAGTTCTTCTGTGATAAAAGCAGAGGGAAAATTACTGATGAGGGGAAATCATTAATCTGGATATCTTACAATTTACACGAAGTTAAACCATCAGGAAATAATACCCAGTTTCATCAAAAGGCCAGCTATTAGCTAGTCAAAGATACAAAAGCCAGGCTAATAATTAAAGACACACTGTTGAAACAGGCAAGTTTATTACACCAGCAGAATACTTCCCTAACCACTCTTCTGTTTGGAGATACACATTACAGAAACAATTCCTATTATTTTGTTACAATGAAGTACATTACTTGTACTCAAGCAAAACCTAGATTCCGAACTGTATGTTCTAATGGATCAGAAGAGGTGCCTCCTTGGAGAGAAGGGATAATCTGGCTATTTCCAGGGGAAAGTGCTGCTCTCCAGCCTACAACAGCGTGTATGTGTGTGTGTGTAAGCATGTGTGTGAGGACAGGCCAGCAGCCCAACCAATATTAGACTCTTCATTTCCCAATGGCCACCTTCACTGCCACCATCTCAGGACTTAAAGGTGCTTCTTCCATTAAGCTGCAGCCTAACACACTCCTTAGTTCTCTTCAGCAACCCCTCCTTCACCAAGAAGAATTCAATCATCACACATTGACTCAGTCACTCGGCATGCAAATGTCTTTATTGTTGTCTAGGGCTCTTGGGCACGCTCATGATACACAGGCAGGCTTCTGGGGGGCAAGCCCACTGATTCCCTGTTTCCATATCTAAGTGCTATGGAAAAGGCTCCTTTTCTAAGCATTTAGTTAGATTACTGATACTCAAAGAATCATCCTAGACTCAGAAGTGTGGACATCACCTGGGAGCTTGTTAAAAATGCAAAATCTGCCCGGGTGAACACCTAAGGCTCCACCCCTTACTACATAACAAACATGCCGAGACAAAAAAAAAAGGGGGGGGGGAGCCCAAATGAAAGAACAAATCAAAGCTCCAGAAAAAATAAAACTAAGTAATGAAGATGTCCAGTTCAAAACACTGGTAATCAGGATGCTCACAGAATTGGTTGAATATGGTAACAAATTAGAGGAAAAAATGAAGGCTATGGTAAGTGAAATAAAGGAAAATGCACAGGGAACCAACAGTGATGGGAAGGAAACTGGGACTCAAATCAATGGTGTGGACCAGAAGGAAGAAAGAAACATTCAACCATAACAGAATGAAGAAATAAGAATTAAAAAAAAATGAGGACAGGCTTAGGAACCTTCAGGACATCTTTAAACATTCCAACATCAGAATTGTAGGGGTGCCAGAAGGAGAAGAGGAAGACCAAGAAATTGAAAACTTATTTGAACAAATAATGAAGGCAAACTTCCAAAGGAAATGGACTTCCAGGAAGTCCAGGAAGCCCAGAGAGTCCCAAAGAAGTTGGACCCAAGGAGGAACACACCAAGGCACATCATAATTACATTAGCCAAGATTCAAGATAAGGAATCTTAAAAGTAGCAAGAAAAAAGGAGACAGTTACCTACAAAGGAGTTCCCATCAGACTGTCAGCTGATTTCTCAAAAGAAATCTTGCACGCAAGAAAGGGCTGGAAAGAAGTATTCCAAGTCAGGAAAGGCAAGGACCTACAACCAAGATTACTCTATCCAGCAAAGCTATCATTTAGAATGGAAGGGCAGATAAAGTGCTTTCCAGATAAGGTCAAGTTAAAGGAGTTTATATCACCCAGACCTTATTATGAAATGTTAAAAGGACTTATCTAAGAAAAAGAAGATCAAAACTTTGAACAGTAAAATGACAACAAACTCACAGCTATTAACAACTGAACCTACAATAAAAACAAACTAAGCAAACAATTAGAACAGGAGCAGAACCACAGAAATGGAGATCATATGGAGGGTTTTCAGTGGGGGTGTGGGAGGGGAAGAGTGAGGAGAAAAGGTACAGAGAATAAGTAGCATAGATAGTGGGTAGAAAATAGACAGGGGGGGGCGGGTAAGAATAGTACAGGAAATGTGAAAGCCAAAGAATTGATATGTATGACCCATGGACATGAACCAAATGGGGGGAATGCAGGTGGGAGGGGATGTGCAGGGCAGAGGGGAATAAAAGGGGGGAAATGGGACAACTGTAATAGCATAATCAATAAAGTATATTTAAAAATATGCAAAATCTCAGACCCTACCCCACACCTAAGGCCAGAATCTGCATTTTAACAAGATTCTTCAAATAGTTGCCTGTACAGTAGTTTGAAAAGCACTAGCCCCAACAAACCTACCAAGCAGCACCATTCAGTTATTCCCCCCCAAATAACTAAACCCTCCTTAACCCACTTTGTCACTCATTAAGTTGAGTTTGTCCGTATTCACTTTTCATCTTCCGGCTTTGGCTAGGCTCAGCTCCATCCTTCCTGGTTCCCATCACTCACTGCAGACTTTTTGTGTATTAGATAGGGGAACGCCTGTCTGAGAGGAATGCTAACGAGCACTGGTGCACTCTCTGAGCAAAGGTGGGAGGGTGCAGTGACTTCAGAGACAATGAGGAGATGAGGCCGCTGGAGCATAGGGCTCACTCTGGGAAGGCTCAGAAATAAGGCTGGAAAAGCAGGCAGGCGACTGACTAGTAAGGGTCCATCTGAGGAGTTGGACTTTATACTGTAGGTGATAGGAAAATTGTGAAAAGGTTTTGGTTTTGCAGAGAATGATATAGTAAGAGACATACTTTACAGCATAGTAAGTAAGGACTATACTGTGGGGTAGCTTGGAGGGACCCAAGGGATCAAGAAGGCTTGAGATGCTGAGACAAGAGAATAAGAAGCTAGGAAAACTCCTGGGCAAGTGAAATGGGGAAACTGAGATAAGAAAATCAAACAAGGCCAAACAGTTTAAGCAATATACAGCCAACTGGTGAGTTGCAAGACCTTATCTCCCCTGACCAAGGACAATTGAGGGCAAAGGGCTTATACCTCTCCTCCCTAACCAGAGAGCATGAAACCTCCCCAGCCATAAACCACAGCTGTCTGGGGAAGCACAGATGGCTAACGCAAATAGGAGCGATAACACTGCAGAAGATTCTGTGTGACTCCCCTTTTAGCTCCCCCTCCCAGAAGAAACAGCTCGTTGGTGCTCCCCCTAGTGATTTCCCCCTTCCAAATTCCTATGTTTCCACTATGTCAACTTGCTTCTGAAAGCTCAAGGTAAGGGGGATGTTAGGGGTTTTTTTACCTACCACCGTCTCAGATTGCTGGCAGCTGATATTAATAAAAGCACAATTAGAATCCAATCCCTGTCTGCTTTTTGGCTGAGCAGTGACAGACAGCATGAGCCCCGGCTTTGGTTGCCCTTCAGTTTCAATAATACTACAGGGACAGACAGGCAGGGACAAAGACCTGTGTAGGTTGTGGTTTCTGGAAGAGGGTACACATCAGAGATGTGGAAGGAGGACTTTGTTGGATTTAGTGTCTCGTGGAATAATATAGATTTATTCATCCAATCACCAAACACTCATAAAGCCCCTCCGCACTCCAGGCACTGCTCTAGTTGCTGGAGGTGATACAGTGAATAAGACAAAGAACTTGCCTTCCAGGAACTTACAGTCTGCCAGGAGAGATGGACAACATATAAACAAGTGAGTAAACAAGATAATTCAGACACCAGTAAGGTGGAAATACAACAGGATTGTGGCAGGGAGCAGGGATCAGTTCATGGGCCAAATCCTGTTTCTGTACGGCCTACAGGCTAAGGACAGTTTTCACATTTTCAGTAGTTGATTAAAAAAATCAAAAGAATAGTTCGTGACATGTGAAAGTTATATGAAATTCAAGTTTCGGTGTTCACAGATGAAGACTTACTGAGGCACAGTCACAGCCATTTGTTCGCGCATTGTCTAGGCTGTTTTCACTCTGTGATGCAGAACTGACCGTGGTGACAGACTGTGCTGCTCACAAAGATGAAAACATTTAATATCTGGCCCTTCACAGACAAGTTTGCTGAACGCTGGTTTGGAGGAGGATGTGGTCGGGTTACCGGGAAGGAGCTGGACTGGACAGGGCTATCAAGGAGATAACATTGAGCTAGGACTTAAGTAAGACGGGGCTCGTCATGGTTCTGGAGAACTGCTTCAGGCAGAGGGAACAGGTACTGCAAGGGCCCTGAGGCAAGAATGAGCTTGCTGTGTTTGAACAAAAGCAGCAAGAACTAGGGCCAGAGTGGCATGAGATGGGGATGGGGTAGAGCCAAGACCATCTTTGGAGGCAGGAAGGGTGCCTTTGTCACATCTGCCCAGAACGTGCTAGGGTGAGCCAAGAGCAGGGCTTTTTGAGACTTTCATGGGCCTTAGCCACATTTTCACCTAGAGGCTCTGTGTCACATCATATAAGTTATCAAAATGCTCCCATATGCATCATTAATGTACTTAGTATGTGAGTTGGACTGAAGTGCTGATTGGTTGATAAGCTGGCAGACACAGCTTTTAGAAGCAACGGCCGTCCCTTTGCTTCCATGTAGTTTTGGACTAAACGACGAGTGAGGGCAGGGAAAGGGGACACCTCCCACAAAAGCCAGCCTTCAATACAAATATTTCAGTCCTTTCGACCACATCAAGAAGTGGAACGACTGCCTCAGCAAAGCTTCCTGGAATAACTGAGAGTTATTATTCAATGAGCTGGAAATATTTTACTAAAGGAAAAAATGTATCATACTTGAACACAGGGTACTTTTAGCCAGATAATTTGTTTTGAAACTTGGACAGCACACAGCATAAGCTCATTTACATAGAGACAGCTGTTAATATTATTTACTAGACCAAAGTAGTTTCTAATTAGAACAATGAATGTAAAAAGTAGTACTCCCTAGTTCTTTCATAGATATCAGATAACCCATGTAAAGTTAATCCACACAAATGCTTATTAGCACAGTACCCGGTACTCTCAGTAAGGTCTCAGTAACTCTTGGCAAGGATAGGGAGGAATGGAGAGAGGGGACCCCTCCCCTAATACACAATGTCAACAGACCCCTTCTTAACTGCACAAAATGGTCAGCCCCCAAAGAACAAAAAGCCCTTCGTGCCGAGAAGCTCCCTTGTAAGTCCTCCCACGTACCCCACGGCCCTGCAGCGCTGGGCATTCTATACAGGGACCCTTTCCCCCTCAGCCCCCTGGATTCACTCTTTCCCTCTCTCTGAAGGGCAGCCCACAGTTCCACGACCCGAACAACATGACCAACTTCACAATGACTCAGAATGCTGTCGGGGCTGAAAAACTCCTTTGTTGCTCACGGTTGGAGCAAAATATTCTACAACTGTGGCTTGGCTTTGACACCCATGAAACGCAAACACACTCAGGACTGGGTGTGGTTCAAGTGACCCTAAAGCATCAGGACTCCTCAAGGTACACAGATGAAGACTGAAGGGACCATAGGTTTGTGACGTCTAAAAATCCCAAAGTGTTAGGCAGTATGTGGGTGGAAAGCTGTCACTTCTTTTTTTTTTAAAGATTTTATTTATTTATCCTTAGAGAGGGAAGGGAGAGAAAGAGAAAGAGAGAGAGAGAGAGAGAGAAACATCAATGTGCGGTTGCTGGGGCCATGGCCTGCAACCCAGGCATGTGCCCTGACTGGGAATCGAACCTGAATGCCTGGTTCGCAGCCCACGCTCAATCCACTGAGCTACGCCAGCCAGGGCTGTCACTTCTTTACAATATGGAATTCTGCAATTCCAGAAGATCTTAAGACAGTTTTATTTATTTTTTTATTGATTGATTTTGGAGAGAGAACATAAATTTGTTGTTCCACTTATTGATGCATTCACTGGTTGATTCTTCTGTGTCCTGACTGGGGATCAAACCCTCAACCTTGGCACATGGGGACAATGCTCAAACCATCTGAGCTACCTGGACAGGGCTTAAGGCGTAGTTTTGGAGCAACTGAAAGAAAGCTAGGAACTAAAACATAAGAGACCTATTCCAATAGCAGTTACATCAGGGAATAATAAGTAAAATTTGCAGAAATATTTTATGAAGGATTAATAAAGAAAAATTAGGTATGTCGAGAGCACATCCATATTGTTCTCAGGCTGAATGTGTAGAAGGATAATTATTACACCATCCCAGAAATTACCCTATTCTATCACTGCCAGAAATTGAAAGCCAGGTGATGACTCTCTGGTGTAAAGTTTCTTATGCCCTTACGGCAGACTGCAGGTACATGGAACAAGAACCTCTGGTTTCAAGTAATGTTGCAGAAACATGGAGACAGCCACATGGTGCATTCCTCCCCACATGCCCAGAATTTGGAAAGCAGGCAAATTAGATTATTCCCCAAGCATTAGATTAGTAAAATCAGCAAATAACCATCAAAACAAAGACATACAAACTCATTTCAATGAGAAAGACTAGGTCCTGAGCTGAGCTGAAGCCAACTAACTGAAATGTATTAGCATATTTTTAAAAATTGTGTCCAAGGGCAGTGCAAGCTCCACACAAAAGTATCAAAGAGACTTACTCAGAAATTTTATTCAAAGCCCTGTTCTCAAGAAAAAGTGGTCCAGGGTCCACACTGGTCCAGGGTCAGATATTTCCCCACTGTGAAAATGAATGTTATCCATCTAAAACCCATTGCTCTACTTGCAGGGATGCCAAGCAACCTCTGGACTAGGGTTCCATGTTCACCTGTCTGCAAACTACTGGAGCATAAGGATTTTTGTCTAAGTAACAATCATATTTCTCAATGTAAATAAATTAGCAGTGTGTGTGTTTGTGTGTGAGTGCATGTGTGTAGTAAGCCTGTAAATAGAAACCTGTCCCTCACAGTTGAATCCCTTCTTGATATGCTCATGAATCCAATTTCCCTGGTCCTTCTGGATGTGGCACTATGTCAGTATCCTGGTACCAGATACTGTCCTCGAGATCCCAACTTCACTTGGCGACCTCCATTCAGTTTCATAACATTGACCCACATCCCAGGACAGGCAATCAGAACGTTCATTGCGAAGGGATTTGCTGTCCTGGTGGCACACTCTTCCTGAATCATCCCTCTCTCTCAGAAGATCACATGTGAGTGAGTCATTCACCATTTTTCTTTGGTACACGGTTTCATTTTGCATCCCACAGCATGATAAATTTAAACTTCTAGTCCACAAATTTGTGGAGGGTGTGACTGGGCCCCACCCAAGCACTGCGGCATTCAAAACTAATGAAAGCAACTTTTTTCTTTGGAACTTAAGATCCTTCTAAAAGTAAAGGGAGTAGCAGAGATGGCGTTTGAGTCTAGAGAAACAAGAAATTGCAAAGGCTAAGTGTGTAAGCTAAATCAATGCAGACAAATTTGCAAACCTGCCTAAGTAATCTTAGGAAAGAATCTATTCCAGCTCATCCAGCACCTGGCAAGTAAATTACTGACACATTTTTGTCCAAATTTTAGCCACTTATTCACAGCAGTGTGGGGGACAACAGTAATAATAATTTTGATCCACAAATAGTATTAAACATATATTTTACATATAATTAAAAACAGCCTCACTCCTTCTCCAGCATTTCCATGTATACCAGTCTATTAAAGTTTTTACTCTGCTCCGATGATTCCTTTGTCTAAAAAGCAAAGGGAAGGAGGAAAGAAACATCTATTAAATAGTCCTCCACATTATCTTAATTAATCTACTCAATAACTTAATGACTTGGAGTCATAAAGATCAAAAAAATAAAAAGCGCTGAGGTGGCCCAAATGGTTGGTGGGAGAGCTGGCTGGGTCCTCCACTCTCTGCTCAATGCCTGCCTTACTAAAGGTTTTCCTACGTCACCTAATCCCTCAGTTCCCACAGACAGAAGCTTCCAATAGGGCACAAATCAAAGTATATTCCAATAAACTTTATAAATACACAGCTAACCTACCTCATTTCTCTGAGTAACACATTCAACTTACAGAGTTCAGTGTTGAAATTTCCTGAAGTGGTTTTCTTTTGTTATCTGAGTGACTGCTGGTACCGCCTGTGAACTGGCGACCTTGGGAACTCTAGTGAGCTGGGTTTTGTCCGTGTCTGTGTTTTCAAAGTATTCTGCCCTTTAAGTGAAGGCAAACTGGATTCCCCTCTGCTCAGGTCAGTGACCATAGAAACAAGAAGATGATGTGCTGATAATGCTGATAATGGCTCACGGTCATGAGACCCATATGACAGTTTCACTGATGTTTCATGTTCATTCATTCAACAAACATTATCTGAATACCAGATACCGGTCTAGGCACTAAAAAGCACACTTTGATTTCTACCTATACATCCTTCATACAAGAAATTATCCCGTATGCCTTTTCTCTGTCATTAGAAAAAAAATATCCTGGAGGCTGTTGGCGGTGACTCAGCTGAACTGTCTTCCCACTGCAAGGCTTTCTACAATCCTTCTGAATGTCATCTCCCAGCCTTTAGCCATTCTCCCCCTGGTCATGGGGCTCACTCCTCCCTGGGGCAGGCCTGGCCACTGCTAAGTGGCTCTGCACCAGGAAAGCCAGCCTTGTATTCTTTGTTCTGTGCTCTGGAGCTAGTGTCTAAGGAGGTTAGAAAAAATAACCATTTAAAAATTTTTTTAAATCCAAAATGGAGACAACTGTATTTGAACAATAATAAAAAAAAATTTTAATCCTCGCCTGAGGGTATGTTTATTGATTTTAGAGACGGGGGAGGGAAGAGTGAGGAAGGAAGGAAGAAAGAAAACATTGATGTGGGAGAGAAACATCGACAGGTTGCCTCCCATACTTGCCCCGATTGGGGATCAAACCCGAAACCTAGGTGTGTGCCCTGACGCGGTATTGAACCTGCATTCTTTTTAGTGTGTTGGATGATGCTCCAACCAACTAAGTCACTCAGCCAGGGCAATAACTCTTTTGATTATGTTTATACTAGCTCTAGCCACATCAATATAATCATAATATTACCCAGTATGCACCAGTAGCATGTGAAAGAAGAAATGCCAGATACAGCTCTTCTAGCTTTTACTATGAACCAAAAACAGTATGGGCTTTCAATCAAAGCTGTGGATTCGGCTCAGCTATGATGTTTTCTCAAGCCCTAGGTGGAAGTTGCTTAAGCTGTTAGAGGTGATGGCCCTGTAGACTTCAAACACAACTATTCTTTTGATCTCAGAGTTGATAAGATCAAAATGTTAAGCTAACCACAGGTAAGAAAGCAATTCCAAGGCTGAGATATAAGGACACTAAGAAATCTTATGGTGCAGGAAGGGAATAGACAGACTGGACCTGAATAAAAAATCTAAGATACAGTCGTCTTCCCTGATCCGTGGTTTCACTTTCTGTGGTTTCAATTACCCACAGTCCACCACAGTCCAAAAATATTGGATGGAAAATTCCAGAAATAAACGATTCCTAAGTTTTAAATTTTGTGCAGTTCTGAGCAGCACGATGAAGTCTCGCACCATCCCATTCTGTCTACCCGGGATGTGAATCATCCCCATGTCCAGTGTATCCACGCTGTCTGTGCTACGTGCGTTAGTCACTTAGTTGTTACCCCTGTTATGAGACAGAGAGAGAGACAGAGAGGTCGTATGTTCACATAAATTTTATTACATATGTGTTATAATTGTTCTATTTTATTGTTAGCCATTGTTAATCTACTATTGTGCCTAATTTACAAAGCAAACTTTATCATAGGTGTGTGTGTATGTATGTATATCCGGTTCAGTACTACCCACAGGTTCAAGCATCCACTGGGGTCTCGGACCATATCCCTTGTGGATTGGAGGGGGCTACTGTATAGTAGGGAAGGGATCTGCAGTGAGCTAGTGAGAAAGCCAGACATGCAGCCAGGCTTCCTGTTGTCCTGCTAGGTCTCATTTGCCTGTAGGTAGGAAAACAGGTATTATGCAGCCCTTTCATTTCCCTACCAAAACAGCCAGTTCAGTTTGCCCATGAGGGAAGAAAACACTTCCCAGATGAACAGGAAAAGCTGCTGAGTTTTCTTTCATAGATTTACACTGGCTCAGCCTTGGAGACCTGGAAGTGGCCTGAGAATAAACACTGCTTTCAAATGTTCCATTTTATTTTGATGCCTCCTATGCCCTGCAAATGTTCTAGCTTTGTGGGCAGCTGCCCCTCTCCCTGATTCCACCACTCCTTCAGTGGGACAGGGCTGGGCTCTATTTCCAAATCCTTCCAGAATCCAAGTTGACTCTGGCAGAAGGACACAAAAATAGAACTGTTAAAAATCTTCCACAGGGCATTTCTGCTTCAAATAAGGAACTCGCTATTTCTGATGCAGACACTCCCAATTTTTCATTAAAAACCTCATGAAGACAAGAGAGGAAGGGAAAGGAAGAAAGTCATGACCAATCCAAAAAGACTAGGACTGAAATGTGATACTGTCAGAAGCTGAGAGGAACTTAAACTAAGTTAAGACAGATACAGCGAAAGGAGATGGGTTATACCTCTCCATCAGCTCTGTATGATGAGATGTGGGGATCCATAAAGAAAACTGCAGCCCTGCCTACCACCTGAGTTGAGGAGCTGCGGGTAAACTTATTACTGAATTTACTTACTCCCAAACCAACCAAGAGGTGCTGGGGTGGACACTGTGGTGGTACAGCAGACACAGGGAGACGTGACCAATCTGAAGAACCCTAGCAGAAATGCATGCTGGGAAGTACCATACAAACATACATACATACACATATATAAAATTTTTTTAAATTGTATTTTACTGATTAAGCTAAAAATCAGTTGTCCTGATTTTTCCTCCTTTGACCCCCTCCACCCAGCACCCCTACTCCTTCAGACAATCCCTCCTGTTGTTCATGTCCATGGGTCAAGCGTGTCAGTTCTTTGGCATCTCCATTTCCAATACCATAATTTACATCCCCATGGCTATTGTACTTCTTAATCCCTTCACCTCTTAACCCATTCCCTCACACCCCTTTCCCATGTGGCAACCTTTCCCCAAGTAACATCTTTTCTCTTGCTTTTAAGAGTCTCTCTTTATCTTTAACCTTTGGCCTTCTAATAAGGATATGTCTTGGAGTGGGCCTCTTTGCAACCATAATTGGGACTCTCTGTGCTTCCCAGACTTGCATGTCTATTTCCTTCACCAAATTAGGGAAGTTTTCTTTCACTCTTTCTCAGATAGATTTCCAATTTCTTGTTCTTTCTCTTCTCCTTCTGGCAACTCTATGAGGTGAATGTTGGACTTCTTAAAGTTGTCCCAAAAGCTGTTTATACTATAATTTTTAAAATTCTTTTTCTTCTTGTTGTTCTGATTGGTTGTTTTTTGCTTCCTTATGTTCTAAATCATTAATTTGATTCTTGGCTTCATCCACTATACTGTTATTTCCCTGTAAATTGTTCTTTATTTCAATTAGTGTACCCTTCATTTCTGGCTAGGTCTTTTTATGCTGCTGAGGGCCTCACTAAGTTCCTTGAGCATCCTTATAAAGAGTGTTTTGAACTCTGTGTCTGATAGATTGCTACTCACCATTTCATTTAGCTCTTTTTCTGGAGTTTTAATCCGTTCTTTCATTTGGTCCATGTTTCTTTGTCTCCTCATTTTGGCAGTTTCCCTGTGTTTGTTTCTATGTATTAGGTAGAGCTGCTATGACTCTGTGTCTTGGTAGTGTGGCCTGATGTAGTAGGCGTCCTGTAGGGTCCAGTGGCACAGTCTGCCCATTACCCAAGCCAGGTACTCAAGGTGCACCCTTTGTGTGAGTACATCCTCCTCTTGTTGTTGAGCTTTCGTTGCTGTTGGCAGATCAATTGGAGGGATTTACCCAGGCCAGTCAGCTGCAAGGTCTGGCTGTGGCCACTGACCACCAACCTCCACCCTCCGTGGAGGATCAGCTGTGCAAGGGCAGAGTGGTGGTACTCAGACCTGGTCTGTAGCTGTCCACTGGGTGCACTGGCCCTGGGTTTCCTGGGTGGTTCAGGCCAAGGTCAGTCCCCCACTGTGTTTTGCCTGGGCACTCTGCCTAAGCTGTAAAGCAATATGAGATGGCTGCTACTTTTGCTGGGCTTGGACATTCCCAGGTGCAGCCAAGCTGTGACTCTAACTTGGCAGCCGCTAGGGCTCACTGAAGCCAGCTGTTGCTTGTTTGACAGGATTTAGAAGCCAAGATGAGCCATTCTTATGGAAAAGCAGGTTGGGTGGGCCTGTAAGTTGGGTGGGGTAGGGCTTCTGTGGATCTCTAAGGTGGGTTGCACAGTATTAGCCAGGTTGATGGAGTCTCACAGATGGCACCAGCCTACCAGCTCTGTGACAGCGGGGAGGGCTCAGCAAAAGGACAATGGCCTTTGCTCACCTTGATGCCAGGCACTTCACTCTCTCCCTGTACACCACTGGTGCCCTTCAAGTTGCCACCCTGGTGCTGAAGTCCAGAGGGAGTGAGTTTTAGTAGGTGAGTCTGTGTGTGGGTTCCCCAAGAGGAGCTGCTTAGGGCTGCAGCAGACTCCTCTACTGACTCAATCCCCACTGGTTTCACGGCCAGAAGTTGTGGGGACTAATTTTACTGGCACTAGAACCCTGGACTGGAGGGCCTGGTACAGGCCTGGGACTCCTTGCTTCTGATACATCTCTCCTGAATCTTTATCCACGTGGATGTGGAGCCAGCCTGTTCCTTATCTGCACCCCTCCTACCAGTCTGGATGGATGTGGTTTCTCCAGTTCCATAGTTCTCAGACTTCCATTCAGCTCAATTACTGACATTCTGAATGATGGCTGTTGTATATTTTAGTTGTAATTTTGATGTGGTTGTGCAAAGAGGCAAGCCATGTCTGCCTATGTTGCCATCTCGACCAACCTTAACATTTTTTTAATTTTAATTTTTAGTTTTTAGCTCAGAGAACCAGGCATTCGGGGTAGGAAAAGATGCTGCCTTGGAAAGGCAGAGGGGAACAAAGAGAAAACCATCTTGAACTGGGAACTGGAACAGGCACTGTACAAACAACTTTCTCTCCTGTGTAAAGCTGATGTCAACACAAGAAGGTGCACAGCGTGGGACTGTTACTCTGCTCACCCTGTCTCTCCACAGACACAGTCTCTATGCCCGAACTGTACAATGCTGCAGCCACAAACCACCTGTGGTTACTGAGCACTTGAAATGCATCCAATGTGACTGAGAGACTGAATGTTTAATTTTAATTAAATTAAATTTTTAAAATGGAAGCAGTATAAAATATTTTTCCATAACACACTTTAATGTTTTGGTCTGGCTACATTTCACTTGAACCATGGATTGCATTGTACAGTGCATGGGTCAGCCACACTGCATTTATTCTAACATTAAACTTGATCACATCACCAATCTAGTTGGTGTCACAGATTTATTCACTTTCAATGATATATTTTATTGCACTAATGCTACTTTTCAATGTGTTTACTTGAATATGGTTTAAAGATAGCACAAGTTATAATGATAAAAATTATAATTTGTAATTAAATTTAAATACTTATATTAATTATAACAAATTATTTTCTAGTTAAAAAATAAGTATGGACACATTTAAAATTGTAAAACCAAGGCACATCTCTACCATGGAATAGAGTAGAGAGGCAGGAGTGTCATGACTGGCTCAGTAAAGAACAGAGAGACCAGCTTGGCATAAGAGTTAGTGAACTAATCTGGAAAGGTGCAGTTTTGAAAGTGTTACGCTTTTAGTTTCAAAGTCAATCAATTCTTCTAAAAAAGATAAACCAGTTTTTCCAACAGGGATGCAAATATGAAAGAAAAACTATGTTCTGGTACTCAATTCAGATACTGGAAAACTTTTAAGTATGTTAAAAAAATTAGGTAGGTAAATCTACACGAAAACTAAATTTTATGATGGGAACAATTAAGTACAGGCCCTAGACAGTCCGTGCTAATTTTACTTGTTACTATTGGCCTCTCCTTCTGTTCAGCTGTTATTATTTAGGTTGCCTGGATGTGTGACAAACTTGTTTCCCAAACCCAGCAGAATTTTCCATTTCAAGGCTGAAAATTATGGATATGCCCACTGCCTACAAATGGAAAAGATGAACTTTCAGTGAATTTTACAGACTATAAGGCCTTTTGTAATCATGTATTTCCTCCTTTTATTTTATTTTTGTAAATGTTAAGTCAACCTTAAGCATTGAAAAGGACATTTGAAAAGAATGTAAACTTAGATCATCTACTTGCATTTTGTTCTAATCTTATAGCACAGTTGTGATCATAGTATATATATAATTTTATATTCTACCCTCTCCTCTTAATTTTCCATTTTTGACACAATCACCATATTTATCATTTTACTAATTTTATACTCCCCCATCATATTGACATGTTACAATTTATTCAACATCCCAGTATTGATTGTTCAGGGTATATTTCATACCATGACAATAATCTTTATAGTAAATACCTTTGTAGGTATTTTATTTTTTAGACCTATTCCTTATGTTATGATTATGATGATTATGAATATTTCCAGTTGTCCATCAAATTTATAAGGTTATCCAAAGCCCAGCTAACCAGAACTTGCTTGCTTTATTTATTTATTCTTAATTTAATGTTCAGGTGTAATATTGAACCCTATTATAGGTTTAACTTGATTTTTTAAATTAGTAGTAGTAAAACTGAATCTTTCTTTTTTTCTACTTGTATTCAAATTATCTGTTTTCATTTTTTGCCCATTTTTGACATCTTGGTGCTTTGTTAACATTTATAGAAATTATGCATATATTATAGTATTTTATATCTAAAATATATTATTAAGAATTTTTCTAATTTAATATTCTCTTTTTAGTACAGTAAAATTTAATAGAAAATTTTTAAATCATACTTATTCATCTTCTTCTTTGTACTCACTCATTACTTTAATAGTTAGCAAAATCCCTTTTTTGGTGAAATGTTGATAATTGTTGAGCTGTGCGATGGATAGGTCCATGGGGGTTCATTTTTGTTATTCTCTAATTGGATATATGTTGAAAAGATCTGTAAAAAAACTTTTTTTAAAAGTATCTCTTTCTCATTGCTAGAATAGTGAATTTTGTTTCTACTGGTTTTTCTCCCACCCCTTTCATGTGCCAGTTGAGGGAACTCTTGCCCAGAAGGTTAAGGTAACTCTCTTACTGACTCACTTGTTCCCTCCCACTAAACTTGGCCACAAATTTTTTAGGTACCACAAAAACACTCAAAGACACGGCTATTTAGAAAGGGCTAGAATTCAGTTAAAGAAAGTTTTGATAGAAGATCCCAAGTAGCTAGGGCTTTATTCCTACAAAATTGTTCCCACCCTGCCCCACCGATATAACAAGGTAAGATGAGGGGTTTGCTGATAAATTAATAGCTGGCTCTCTGAGGACAGAAGACCCTGATTTGCAGCCATTTCTTCCGTGTAAATATTTCCAACATAACTGCTTTTCAATGTGATGTCACTGAACTTAGGGTTGGGAATACATAGGCAGTAGTACACCATTATATAGTATTTCCACCACATAGACATGATAGACATATACAACCTCAAGAAAAAGGTAGTAAAATAATTAAGTGATGAATTGTTTTAAATATATCATTTATAAATACTTATATTTTAATATAGTTTATTTACTCCCAAATACATGTGATTTAATTTCAAATAGTGACTAATTTAACAATCAACTTGAAAACCCCTGAAAATTTAATAATTTTGATCAGCTCTGATGGGCTGATACGAGAATTGCAAACAATGCTCCAGTACACCACAAGGAGACAGGACAGCAATGAAAAAGCTGAAGGACAAAGCCAGCACCATTTGCTATGGCTGTGCCATTTGCGGAGCAGGCCTGTGACCTTGTTAAACATGACTGCCATTTTACCCTTCTGATCTTCTGTCCCCAGGACTGGAAATTACTTGAAGCAAGAACTGAACCAGACTAACTGCTCCCTGCATCCACAGGCAGAAGATAATGTTGGAACAAACTGCAGCCCCTGTTACAACACCCCAACAGCCCAAGGCCCACATAGCAGCAACTCCTACACCCATTTTTAATCCAATTATAATTCAGTAAAAGCTCAAAGCCCCTGCCCTTCAGTGCTGGTGTATCTCTCCACACCATGCCCCTCTCCTTTCTTGGAGAGTGAATAAAACTTTACTCTCTTCTCTTTGTGAATTCTTTCACAGCCCATATCACTGACCATCCTAACAAAAGGGTAATTTGTTTTTAACTGTAGTAAAATACATATAACAGAATTTACCATTTTAACCATTTTGAAGTGTACAATCCAGTGACATTCATTGCATTCACACAGTTGTATGACCATCACCACTACCCAATTCCAGAACTTTTCCATGACCCCCAACGAAGACTCTGTGCCTGTTAAACTCTGACTCCTCCTTTCCCGCTCACCCTAACCCCTAATAACCATCATTCTACTCTCTGTCTCTATGACTTTGACTATTTTAGGTACTTCATATACATGGAATCATATATTTGTCCTTTTGTATCCTTTTGTGTTGTCCTGGATTATTTCACTTAGCATGATGTTTTCAAGGTTCATCCATGTCTGAGCATGTAGGTGAATTTCATTTCTTTTCTAGGTGGAAGCCAGATTTAAAGGCCAACATTTAAAGCCACCTTTGGTGCCTGGACAACCATGCTTGGCCTGGAGGGATAGTATGGGGATGTCACTCCACCTACTCACTTCCAATAAGCCAAGCCCAGATTTCGAAGTGCAACAGGTGAGAGTCCCATCCACTCAAGGCACAGCCCTGGTGGGGAGGCCTCGGGGCACCTTTAATAAGGAACTTGGAAAGGACAGAATGTACCATATGTAGATTAAAATCTCACCCTGTTTATCTTTTCAATAAATCCAGGCTGGTATTTCAACCTCCAAAGTTCACACAACTCAGCTGTTATGAAAGTGGTTCCCTGACCAACAGCACCAGCTGGGAACTTGGTCAAAGTGCAGATTTTCCACCCCAAGCCCAGACCTACAGACTCCAAAACTCTTGGGGTGGGGCCCACGAATTTGGTTTTTAAGAAGAACCTCCAGGTGACTCTTACGAAGTCTCAAATTTGAGAACTGCTGCTCTGTTGTAAAGTTTCTAGATTCCAACTACTGATGTCTAAAAAGGTTCCCAAACCACCCCATGGGCATTTTGTAAGTGTATATTTCCATTCATAATCTTACATAAACTATAAGGGAATGAGGGGGGAAAAAACCCAAGAAGAATTATATTAATGGAGGGAAGGGAGTCATATCATTAACATTAAAAATGTCTGCATAAATATGACTCAGGAAATGTGTTCACCAGAGATCATTAAACAGTATAGAGTTCTCAAAACCATCCACTGCAAACATGCATCACTCCTGGTAGGCCTGATCTGTTATTTCACAATGTGTGTGAAACTCCAAAGTCAATTCTCTTCCCACACGTTGGAGCTGGCGGACTGTAAAGGAGGTTTTCAGCCCTGGAGGAGGCAGGCTGAGAATCCTGGACAAAGAGCAGAATTCCAATCCCTGCCCTGCCCTCCAGGTGTAGCCCCACCTGTGAGGGCTAGTTTATTCTGGCATAAAGTATTCACAGTATTCACTCCAGAAATCTGGAGCCAGATTTCTGTGGGCATTAACAATAATGTCAACCACATTATAGCCTCCTTCCTTATTGAGAGAACCTTCATGACTTTAGCAACGGGGCTTGGAAAACCAGGAAGCAGGGACTCACCCCAGGAGAAAATGATTGTTCCAACTACCACCCATGGTTTATGAGTGGCCACACGAACCACTTCTGGTCAATGAGAAATACAGACAACCCTACCAAAAGGCTTTGAGAAAGAATTCCCCTCGGAAGACAGGGTCAGCCTGTCAATTCCCCCCACTTTCTGCTGGCTTTGGATATTGTCAGGACACTTTGTCTGAAGCTATGACCTCAAAAAGATCCTGATTAATATAGACTACACATGCCTCACATGATATCTGGGAAAAGTTCTCCAACTTTACCGTGCACAACAACCACTTGGGGAGAGTCTAGAAATACTACAGATTTTTGGGATGCTACATTCTAGAACTTGAGTAAATCTTGGGTTGATTCCAGAGGCCTTCTTTAATCAGGTGTCAGTAAGAACCCCCAGTTATTCTCCTTACACCATGTTCAACCCTGATTCTCACATAGGTGGTCCTTGCATGAGACCCCAATTCCCAAACTGCAGTCACTTTGTGTACAAGCACTTGGATTCCTTCCTTAAATATTTATTTTGCTCCTATCGGATACTAGACGTTGTGAGGAAAACAAAGGAGGAGGAGACATGATCTCACTCTCAAGGAGTACATAAACTAGTAAAAGAAACAAAACAGGTGTAAACTAATCCAATGGCAGAGCAGCATGTGGTAACTATGATCAGAGGTGTGGGGCGTGGGGGAAACAAGTCGTGTCCTCCCCCCTCCAGAGATTCAAAGAGCTCTCAGTTGACTCAGGCTTAGAAGGACCATTAAGAATTCAAGAGGGAAAGACTTTTGGAAGCAGAGAGAACAGTAAAAATGAAACATCAGCTAAGATCATGAATGGTGAGACTTACTTGGAAAACAGTTCTCACTCTGGAGTTGGGCTGGAGATGGAGGACATTGAGAGAGCCATAGGAGACAAAGGCTGGAAAAGTGATTTTCAAAATTGGGTCATGTTGGAGCAGGCTGAGCTTGAAGGTTGGACTACATTGTCCACCCATAGAAAATTGTACATCGTTGAGCACCCCATTGGTGAGCACCCACTATGGGCTAGGCCAGAGGATGGGTGCTTCGTGGTCTCTGCCCTTGGGGGAGCTCAAAGCTGAGTGGAGGACTCAGGGCTGTATTAAGACACAGTAAGGTGTGAACATGCCTGGGATGGAGGAACTGCAGAGAGAGACGGGAGCACACAGGGCAGGCCCTTGGCCCAGATAAAGTCAATCATGGAAGGAAACTGTCCAAGCTGAACCTTCCAGAGTTGGCCAGGTAGAGGACAGGGAAGCAAGGAGTCTTGTTTCTCCAAGGCTGAATTTGTGTCTAGATTCCTTCCAGGTACCCAGTGGTACTTTTATTTCACTCAAAAAACATTTATTACATTAACTGTTCTAAGCACTGGAGCAGATGCAAAATAAAATAGGATTTACAACCCAGGCCTGCAGTTCCTACTATGGGGTCCTGGGAACTTCTAGGACCTGTCCCCTAAACTGATTGGTCCTGTCTTTCACAGGCCTATAGAATGATCTTCATTTCCAAGGGCCCTCCTGCTCTGCCCTCAGGGACTAGCCCTGCTCTGATTGACAGGACTTGCTTTCTCATCCCCATGTCTGTGTATAAGCGTTTCTCCTCTCATCCCACTCTCAGTGTAAAGGCTTCCCAGCTACCAAGCCTTCTCAGCCCACCCATGATGAAGTCAGGCACACCTCTAGGGCAGCATGTGCATAATGCATCAAATCATTTATCATGCAGTCCTACAATCCTAAAGACCTGTCCCTAAGGGGTTGACCTGCCTCTCCTGCCTTTAGATGCTTCCCCAAGTCTCGCTCCACAGGGACAGGCCACTGCAATCATGAGCATATCATCCTGGTTGCTCTCTACTCCTCAACTATCAGCTGGTACCTCCTTAGGTACTTAGAATGACTTAGGTCAACATCAAGTTCATTTTCGACAAGTAGTGTGGACATAGACTCTACTCTTACCCTCTTCAAGATTCCAGTCCCATAGTCAGCTTAATCTCCCAGACCTGCCTTTTCTGGTTGATTCCCCACTTTTAACCCATTATACATTTTAACAGAGTGGCACAGGATACAGAATCAGACTGCCAAGTTCAAATCCTAGCTCGAGGGGAAGGGTTTAGAAAAAGGAAAATGGCCTCTGCTCGCTCCAATGCCAGACTCCTCAGTCTCCCTCTTCATGACACTGGTGCCTCTCAAGCCACCATCCTGTCTCCTGAGCTCAGAGGGAGTAGTTCTGAGTAGCCCCTGGCAACCACCAGTCCACTCTTTGATGCTATGCAATTGACTGTTTCAGATGCCTCATACCTCAACTTCTAGGAATCTCAGCTCTAGGAAGTTTGCTGATCTTCAGCCATGGAACTAGGATGATGTGAAGCCGAGATGATGTGAATCAAGATGACTAAACCAGGGTGACACACACCGGACCATCACTTGCCTTACCAGAATGGACTGTGCTTGTCTGTACGTAGAGAGCTTTGCAGCCCCCTCCCTTGCTCTCTTTGTTTTGTTCCCCTTTCCCTCCTTATAAAAGCCTTTGCCTCCACTGATAGATAGGTGGAGATGAGCTTTGAGACCTGAGTATCCCATCTTCCCTGGAGATGGGCTTTGTGAAATGAGCTCTCCATCTTCCAGGTGACCGGCACCCCGAAATAAACCACTTTCCTTTACATCAGTACCTGCCTCTTGAGTATTGGCTTTCTTGCATTTGGTTGCAGGGGTGTCCAACTTTTTGGTGTCTCTGGGCCACAGTGGAAGAAGAAGAGTTCTCTTGGGCTACACATTAAATATACAAACACTAATGAAAACAAAACAAAACAAAAATCTCATAATGTTTTAAGTAAATTTAGGATTTTGTGTTTGGCTGCATTCATAGCCATCCTGGACTGTATGTGGCCTGCAGGGCCACAGGTTTGATATCCCTGGTATAGTAATCAAGATGTGATAAGCCAAACCGGACAAATACCCTAAAACCCACAGTAAGCTGTGGGCCTTCTCAGGCACTGCATTCCAACTTTCACTTTTAAAAAGAGAGGGCCCTGGCTGGGTAGTTCAGTTGGTTAGAATGTTGTCCCCATACAGCAAGATTGCAGGTTCGATCCCCATTCAGGGCACATACAAGAAACAACCAATGAATGTATAAATAAGGGGAACAACAAATTGTTTATTCTCTCTCTCTCTTTTTCTCTCTCCCTCTCCCCCTATCTCTCTCTTTCTAAAATTAATAAATAATAATAAAAAATAAGTTACAAAAGAAAAGAAAAACAAGCCCTAGCTCTCTCACTTGCTGGTATATGACCAGCAAATTACTGAACCCTTTGTGCCTCAGTTTCCTCATCTGTACAATGTGGAAGATATAAGTAGTGGCCACTTAAAATGGATGAAAATTTAATAAAATAACATCCCAGGTATTTTGCAGAGGGTCAGACTCACAGAAACATTTGGTGAATATTAGTTATTAATACCCATAGCATGGGGGAGTCCAGCATGCAGAAAGGCAAAGCCCTTATAGACTAAAGCTGTGATTTTCAACCAGTGAGCCATAAGAATTTTTAAAACCTGTAATATCTGACTATTTAGTCGGGGCAGTGACCTCTTTCCTCTTAGACTGTCAGATAAAACAGTGACAACAGCCAATATAACAATAGCTATCCTGTGTGAATGAATCAAAATTATATCTATTTTTTGTCATATTGGCAAAAAATATATTTTCTGGTGTGCTGCAGAATTTCAGTAATTAATTTATGTGTGCCATGAGATGAAAAAGTTTGAAAATCATGGGACTAAGGTATAGTCTGGCTAAAGAGGGGGGTCCAGGCTCTGAGTCAAGGCCAAACCCCTCAGTGCCCCATGACCTGGTATCAGTGCTAGGATTTTCTCTACAAAGGGCCCTGCCCTAGCAGGTCTATCTAGTCTGCAGGCTGTGACTTATCCCATCTACCTCCTCTCTGCTTCTGCAGCTAAAGACGCATAGGGCCAATCAGACTATTTAAATACAGAGCTGTCCCCACCATGCAATTCAAAGCACCTTACATTCTTTTTGGAACCAGCTAAGCATAGTCAAATGAACAAATAATCCACCTGGAATGTATGACAAGAATGAGCGATTGCTACTTCACCCCATTGGAAACTGAGCAGACTACATGTTAGCTCTTTGTACTCCGATAATAAAGTGTATGACCATACATTAATTTTGAGTCGGAAAATTTGATCATTATATATCCTTCTCATTCTTCCTCTTCACAATGTTAAAGTGGGCAGGTGATATTGGTAACTCTCTATTTTTAAAAAATTGATAACAGGTGCCCTGGCCAGGTGGCTCAGTTGGTTGGAGCACTGTGCTGTACACTAACAGGCTGTGGGTTCCATTCCTGGTCAGGGCACACACCCAGGTTGCAGGTTCAATCTCATGTCGGGGCACGTAGGAGACAACTGATTGATGTTTCTCTCTCACATCAATATTTCTCCTCTGCCTTTCCTTTCTCTCTAAAATCAATGTTAAAAAAAACTTGGGTAAGGATTAAAATTAATAATTAATTAAACATTGATAAGATGTGATAAAAATTTTCAACTAGTACAAAAGGGTATATAGTGATGTCTGTAAGAACGTCATCCCCCACACTGTGGCAATCACTGTTATAATTCCCTGTGTATACTTTCAGAATATTTAATACAGTAATGAACATATCAGAATATAGGTGGCCTCTATCATTCTTATCTAAACAAATGGTAGCATACCATGCAAACCTACATTTTGCTTTTTTAAGAAAAAAAGTATCTTTCATATCATCCTATATCTATTCCTATCGATCTGCATTACTTTTTAAGAGCTGCATAATATTGCACTGCATGGATATTCTATGATTTAGTCTGTCTCTTACTGATAGATATTTAGGTCCTTTATAACCTTTTGCTGCTGCAAACAAGAGTGCAATACATATACCCTTGTACACATGTCCAAGTATATCTTTGGAATAAATTCCTAGAACTCGAATTGCTGGAATAAAGGAAAATGCATTTTTTAAAATTTTGACAAATATTGCCCAATTTCACAGCAATGTTTTTTGGTTATCAAATGATCTTTACATTTGAGCTTAGCCAAAAGGTTGAGAAGAGATATCAAATCATCTTTCATTGAAATATTTTCCTTTGTAGTTCTTAACTAGCTGGGCATCCCACTGCACCACTGTTGATATCATCTGTGATGTCATTAGGATGGTGGCCATCAGCACTGCAGCACACAGACAACAAATATTCCAGAGCAATTTTTTTTTTATCTTCACTTGAGGACATGTTTATTTACTTTAGAGAGAGGGAGAAAGAAGAACGTCAGTGTGAGAGAGAAACAATGATTGGTTGCCTCCCATACGTGCCCTGACCCGGGATTGAAACCACAACCTAGGTGTACAGGACAATGCTCCAACCAACTAAGCCACCTGGCCAGGACTAGGGCAATTCTTAACACGATATCTACATAACTGCTAGGTGTCCATGATTGGGTTTTTTGAAGGGTATCCTTAACCCCCTTAAAACCATATGAAAAATGTCAAATGTGTATTTTTCTCCAGACAGGATTTATGTCTTTAATCAGATTCTCAAGAACCACTGAGTCAACAAGTCCTTGCCTTGTTCAGCATCAAAAAGCAAGAGTAGCAGAAGTTGAAGCTAAGCGGGACCCAGAAAACACCTTCCTGAGTGCTCTGGAGGAGTGAGAGGGAGGATGCTTAGGGCTGATTATGCCACTGGGCTTGTACCTATAAAGGACCTCCCCCAGGGGAGATGGCTCAATCGCACACAAGTCAGGGACTTTGCTCCCACTCACCAAGGGGCCCCTCTACATTAGTTTCTGATAATAACTTACTGTTTTACCTCTTGGAAGGAGGGAGATGAGTTCCCTAAACCAGAATTTCGAATCCACTGTGACTCTTTGGTCATTTGTGAGAACTTCTCTCTGTTACAAGTCAGGTTGCTCATGCTGCATTATGTCTAGGCTTTAAAGGGTTAATAGTGTTGAGGCACAAAGTTAAAGGTGTTTTCCAGAACTTGATGTTTTGTTTAGAAACTAATGGTAATTTTTAATGACTATGTTAACTTTATAGGTTTAGTATTAAAATTGCAAAAGTAGTAAAATAAATAAATAAGGTTTTTTTTCCAGAGTAATTTACAGTTTGACCTTTACCTGCAATTTATCTCTGCTGTTGATTATGGATCAAACATTCTTGGTCTTTTATGACCAAGAATAGGCAACTTTTATGTCTAGTGGTCTGAACCAAGAAGCATTATGGCAATTTCCTAACCTCAAATATCTTGAAACCTCCTGGCTGGCGCAGCTCAGTCGATTGAGCTCGGGCTGGGAACCAAAGTGTCCCAGGTTCAATTCCCAGCCAGGGTACATTCCTGGGTTGCAGGCCATAACCCCCAGCAACCGCACATTGATGTTTCTCTCTCTCTCTCTCTATCTCCCTCCCTTCCCTCTCTAAAAATAAATAAATAAAATCTTTAAAAAAATATCTTGAAACTTTAAAAAGAATTCTTTAGAGGTGGTGGCTCAGGTTTCCATAGCAAAAGCTTTCGGTCCATTTCAAATACAACTGACACCAAGTCACTCCCATAAAACCAACAGCAGACCTTAAATGGAAGTCCTAAATTCCTTGGGAGATTAAACTTTATTTTTATTTGTTTGATTTACATATACTGTGAAATGGTTACCACAACAGGTTCTGCTAATACCCATCATCTAATAGATATAATTTTAAAAAAAGGATAAAAGAAAAACATATTTTTCATTTTGTGAAGAGAACTTAGGATTCACTCTCTTAACATTTTTCTTATATGTCATACAACAGTGTTAGCTATTGCAACGGTCCCCAAACTTTTCGGCACCAGGCACTGATTTCATGGAAGACAATTTTTCCATGAGCGAGGGCAGGAGGATGGTTTAGGGATGATTCAAGAGTATTACATCCAAGCTCACTTCCAGTTTGCGTTCAGGTTCCTAACTGGTCCTGAGTGCCCCGGAGGTTGGGAAACCCTGAGCTATTGTCATCATACTGTACATTACATCCCTAATACTTACTTATCTTTGGGAAAATAGTCTTGAAATGGTAATCCATTTCAGTTTCAATTGCACTTTAAAACAAACAAAAACCTTTGTTGGAGATCCATATTGGTCTAGAGGTATTAAGCACTGTAAAACTATGGGGTATAATGGGCATATTACACGTATAGGTACAATATACCTATAACAAATATAGTAAAAAGGTACAATAAGGAGCTTGAGAATGGGGATGATTTCAGCATTTACCACACTACCTAGAGTTTATAGCATAATGACAGGCCTACGTTTTGGTTAATGCTTTATTTATCAAGCATGCACATAATTCATATAAGTGTTTTTAAAGCTTAGTTTGTCAAAGCAAGGTCCAAGAAACACCTGAATTACAATCCTCCAGGGAGCCTCTTAAATATGCAGATTTCTGGGTCCCACCCTGTCATTCTAGACAAGAATTTTTAGAATAGGGGCAAAAATCTGCATGTTGTGCAAGGTTCCTGAGGGATATACCTGAAGTATGGAAACTACGGCTTTAGACGTTGTCTTAATTTAGCCTTGTGCCCTTCACAGCTCCATCAGAAAGGGGCTGTGGATACTTCTGCCTAAATGCCTCTGGTGAGAGAGCTCTTGCAAACTCCCAGCCCACACAGCCTACGGGTTTCAAGTCACTTCCTTGAATTTAACCAGAAGCTTCCATCCAAAAAACTCCTACCCAGCTCTGCCTAGTACCACAAGGAGTGAGTTGATTCCCCCATCCATGTGCCAAGCCCCTCAAGCACTCAGGGCTGTTAACAGGTTTCCCCACATCTACCTCGACCTGACCTCTCTAGTGGAAACAGCTCCAGTTCTTTTGACCACATCTCATATGTCAGCTTGACAAGAATAAAGTTAAAGAGGCAAAGAAAAATATTAGGTCATGATTTAGTTAATAGGCCAGGAGGCCACAAATCCAAACCTCAAATCACTACAAACCAAGCACGGATGGAGCCACAGCAGGTCAGAGAGAGTAAATCTGTTTAAAGTGGTCTCACCTTGACCAATGACCACAACTTGAAGCCTTGGGATCCTCATCTGTAAAACCAGGTATATTAACCCCACCTCGGGTTGAAATAAAGATTAACTGAGAAACATAGGATGACTTTATTCAAAATCCCTCCAGGGAAGACACCAGAGAGCCTATCAAACTGCTGCCATAAGCAGCCCTAACTGCACTGAAAGCAAACCCTTGAGGGCTAGATTTGGGCCAATCACAGTCCAAAACCCATGCAAAAAAATTTTTGAAGTTTCTTGTTTTATATTAAAAAGGTATCTAAACTTGAATTCTACTCCAAAATATATCTTCAATTGTATAAAAAGTGCTTTTATCCTCAAATATTTGGGTAACATTGACACCCAAGGACAATCCCCCCACCGCTTACTTATTCTGAAGTTTTGGGTACACCCTGGCATACTACCGACCACTCCCAGTGCCTGCCACTCACCTCCACCTCCTTGGAGAGGGGCAAGCTTACTCCACAAGCAGATGAGCAGAATGGGGAAAACAAATGAGTGACTAGACATAAGCAAAGAAACGGGCCACCAGATATGAGTGTGGGGATGACCAGGAGGCTCAGTCTTCAGATGCTGAGAGCTGTTGTGGTCCAATTTGTGCTGAAATTGCTTTTAGAGAAAAATTATCTCTAACAAAAGCAAGAACATATAGGAAAGAAAAATCATAGACACCCTTAGTAGTTGTGTGTTTGTACATGCTTGTGTCTATGTGTGTACTCCACAAAGCAATAGAAATCTAACCTAAGATCAACACAGGGGATTTGGCTCTGGGAAGTAAGCAGGTCCTGGGCAGCGACAGTTACCCATTTTCTAAATCCTGTCTTCTTCTCCTGCTTGCCCTTCCACCTCTCTGTCATCTGACAAGTCCCTTGCTTGGCTATCAATAGAGTCACTTGCAATGTAAGGAGGAGGTGGAAGGTTCCAGAATTGATGGACAACGGGATGGATCCTTTAGAGGAGGGGACCCCATCCATTCTTCCCACAAAAGCTAGACAGATAATTGAAAAGCAATAATCTTTTTGATCCTGAAGTCTCCAGCTGGTCAAAACCATGACAAAAGAGTCAGACTGAGCTACTGGCAGACTCAAGTCATGGACCCCCAAATAATTACAGATTAAATAACAATAATCACAGAGTACCCTGTGCCAGGCTTTGTGCTGAGAGCATTAGATACACAAAAAGGATTGAAAGGTTAAGAAAGTAGGAGAAAGAAGTTTCTTAAAAGGAGCAAGGAAAGAACTAATAAGTAAACCTTGTTGAAGTGAGTCAACTCCGGGGAATATGAACTCAATCTTTTGTTTTTAATGCCCAAATCAAGCACAGTGCTTGGCACATGCATTCAGTAAATAACGGCTGCAGTCTCTGATTGGAATAGCGAGCTGTAGAAACTGCTCTGGAGGTCTTTCCGAATAAAGGCCGTGTTAGCCTCTCGCTCCACCCAGTGCCGCCCGAGCCCGACCGCCCGCCCACAGGCCAGCGACGGGAAGCCCCTCCCGGGCGCGGCGCGTGCCTGGCTGCCCCCGCGAGGCGCCGTTGGGTTGCCGCGCCCCCCTCCCTGAGTGCAAGACCCCCGGGCCGCAGACCCCTTACCGGTCCTGCCAAGACGTAGTTGCGCTAGTCCTCAGCAGCAACGGAGGTCACACCCTCGTCTGGGCTGGGCTGCCGGTCAGATCCGGGTGGACCCGCCCCACTTTGGGGTGGAGACTGAGCCTGAGTTCCTGGTAGTACCTCTACACTCCAGACCGGAAAACCGTCCTGGGCGAAGGGCACCTGGAGCCGGGACTGGGACGGGGGGGCCGCACCTAGCACGTGCCTGCTCCCCGGGAGACGGCGGTCCCGCTCTCCCGGTGTCAGGTTCACCCAGCCCCGCTCCCGCCCGGCGGTGTCCGAGCCCCTGTACCCTCCGCGTCTCCCCTGCCCCGGCACCCCTACCACCTCCGGGAGTCCCGGGCCCTTCCCTTACCCGCGCCGCACCCAGCTCTGCGCTGGAGCCGGGAGTCCCGCCGCGAGTTACAGCTTCTGCCTCGAAATACTGCACTTTCTTTGTCACTGCAGGGCTCACGCCGCAACTGTGGCCGGAAAAGTGGAAAGTCGTATCGGAATGGCAGATTTAGTTTCCTTCTTACATATAAAACATACACTTCAAAAGTTCCCAGGAGTTTCACTTCTCTCTAGAGGAAAAGTGAGTTCTTTCCTTTGAGGAAACTTGGAAATGGAGTTAGCAGCAGCCCAAGATCTTTCCCTCTTCACCTGTTAAGTTACCAGGGTTCTGGACTGGTCAGCAGCTCCTGGGTTCAGCCTTGGCGCAGCATTCATTCTCTGGCAGGGGTGTCGAACCTTTTGGCTTCTCTGGGCCACAGAGGAAGAAGAGTTGTTGGGCCACACATGGAATACATCGAGACACATAATCGCAAAAAATCTCATAATGTTTTAAGTAAATTTACGCTTTTGTGTTCGGCCTCATTCATAGCCATCCTGAGCTGCATGTGGCCTGCAGGCCACAGGTTGGACACCCTTGGATGTGTTCTTATCTGTTGGACACAAGCCTCTTGAAGGCACTGAGACTAGGTCATCTTTGCACCTGCTCCTAATACCTGTGTCCAATGCCCCCTCACCTCCCCCCTGCAGTAAGAGCTCAGTGAATGCTTACAGAATGAATTCACTAAGTCTACAGGCAAATTCCGGTTTTAACAAAGGGTAGGTAGCTTTGGGGAGTATGTTTGCTACCCAACAAACCAAACTCTAAGTGGCTAGTAGCTACTCCTTTACACACTGGAAAACAAGGATCAGACTGATGTGGATTCTAAACCTGGTTTTGTCCCTTTTCTCTGCTTGTAAACTTAAAGTTTCTGAGTTTCAGTTTATGAACCAAGGAGGAAGCAAAATTAACAAGACAAACAGTAGAAAAAATAAAATAAGGATAATTCATTTCCTCAGAGAGATCAGAGTCTATTACCTCCCTTTGAAAATAACAATTAGCCTACCCTAAAAGAAAGAAAGAAAGAAAGAAAGAAAGAAAGAAAGAAAGAAAGAAAGAAAGAAAGAAAGGTGAGTAATAGAGCAAATGCTGTTGGCACCCTGCTGAAATCCTTTTCTAGACAGGTGAACCCAGGTCCCAGCTTCCCCTTTCTCCTCATACCTTTCCCCAGACTAGGCTGGAAGCCACAGTCAGAAGCTAACTTCTGTGGGGTACAAAAGGCCAGGGATAAACCTGTGATACCCTTCATGTTCCTGAGCTCCCGTGAGCTTAGGCTGAGGCTAAAATTCAACAGAAACCACATCTTTGCTCTGCTCCCTCCTTTGCGCTGTCCTACTTCTCTCACTTACAGTTTCTCCTGAGAATATTCCTTCACTGAGGCATTTACGTGAGAGAATCCCTCTCTTAGGCTCTGCTTTGGGGAACCTGACCTAAGACAGTGTTTTAAAAATTAATGTAATTGTTGAAATGAAAGACTCAGTGGAGACTTTAAAGATAGTAGAATGAACACATGAATTTGCATCAGCTCCCTCTGGAAATCCATCTAAAAAAAGAGTAGTTTTGTTTTGGATTTCACAATGACAATGGCCCAAAAGAGGAAAAATAACAGAATTCTGGAATTCTGGAAAGCAAATTGGCAGGTGATAACGAACTTCCACAGACCTAAGAAAACTGATTTCTAAGCCAGGAGTAGGGAAAGCCAAGAAGCAACCTGATGTAGAATTTTTCAGGATGCCCAGGAATTTGCTGCATCAGATACTTCTCAAAGTGGGTGTCCGGTTAAGACTAAAAGCAGGAGGCTCTTTGTGTAAGACTGTACAGGAAACATCAGACTCCTCCATCCCCTTCCCACATGGCAAAGCTGCCACTGCCCCTCTCCCACGTGGGCAGAAAATTGGAAACATTCTCTGGAGGGGATCAAGCAGAGGCTCTTTGGCATGGGCATTTGAGGTATAGTTCAAGTGTTTCGGTTATCTAGGTCTGCCTAACAAACTATCCCAAAACTTGGTGACTTAAGACAATGACCATTTTATTACTATGTCTCGTGATTTTGGGTGTCTAGCTTTAGGCGGGGCATAGCTGGGCAATTCTTCTGTTTCATGTGGCATCAACAAAGGTCACTTGGCGGTATTCAGCTGGCCAGGAACCAGTCTGGAGGATTCACTCACATGTCTGGCACTCTGGCAAGAATAGATGGAAAGCTGGTCTCGGCCAGCACTGTGTACAAGACCACTGACACATACCCTCTCCACATGGAAGTTTCAGGGTAACTGGATTTCCTACACAAAGGCTCAGGGCTTCCACAAAGGATACTCCAAGACACCCAGGAAGAAGTTACTGGGCTTTCTACCATCTAGGCTTAGAAGCTCCTGAATGTTATTTCTGTTACATTCTATAGGTCATGCAAATCACTAAGGCCAGCCCAAATTCAAGGGAAGGGAAATTAGGCTCTATTCCTGAATGGTGGGGACTAACAACAACAACAAAAATTACGGCCACCTTTAATCTACCACACAAGGCTAGGGGAACTGTATGAAACTGAAGACCTGTGTGAAATTTAATATGATGAATAGTGCACTGCTCAGTTTTCTTCACCTGGCTCCTAGATCATTGGCAGCTAGGAGGGGAGGTTTGGACTACTGTACTCTTCTTTGGGAAGGAGTAAGGATCTAAAGAGACTGTCATCATTTTTCAATGAAATTGGAGCAACCATTAGTGAACTCACTCCACTCAAGCCCCACCCACTTATACACATGTACAAAGCTTCCAGGCAGCATTTTAGATCTCACTCTTAGGCCTGCAAAGTAAAATTCAGGACACTTAGTTAAAGTAAAATGTCAGATAAACAGCCCTGACTGGTGTGGTTCAGTGGATTGCATGCTGGCCTGCAAACTGAAAAGTTGCCAGTTCAATTCCTGGTAGAGCCCATGCCTGGGTTGTAGGCTAGGTCCTTAATTGGGAGGTGCATAAGAGGCAACTGATCAATATTTCTCTCCCTCTCTTCCACCCTCCCTTCCCCTCTCTCTAAAAGTAAATAAATAAAAGCTTTTAAAAATCTTTCAGATAAAATTTTTTTACCAAAGTATAAAATACTTGTATATTATGTCTTAAATATTGCATGGGGCAGATGTATACTAAAAATTAATTATTGCTTATCTAAAATTCAAATTTAACTAGGTGTTCTGTTTTGTTTTATTTTGTTTTATTATTATATAAGAATAGATAGCTGAAGGTCATCAGATTTTAAGGGGAAAATGTGACATGAAACAGAAAACAGGAAAAAAGAAACTTGGAAGAAAGAGATAGTATGGAGGGAAGACAACTTTGAAAAATCTATTATCAATATCCTTTGAGAATTAAAAATAGAGTAAATTCTCAAAAAAGAACAACCAGAAAACCAAACAGAGCTCTTTTAAGTTAAAAATATAATAGCAAAAATGAAAAGCTCAGTAGAGTGGTAGGATAAAGTTTAGGAAACATCTTTAAAAGCATGGACAAAGGGCAAAGAGAAGACAAAGATGAAAGTGTTTGGGAGGGGGAGAATTCTCTCCCCTTCTTCAGTTCCTGGAGCTGGACTAGTAATAAAATAATAAATTTGACACAAGACTAGGGTAACAGCAGAAAAATCAATTTAGCGCATGCACATGAAAGGCCACGATATGATGCTCAGATTATAAAATGAGGCTCAGAGAAATGATTGAACCAGGCACCTTTTTATGCTTTTAGAAGAAATAAATTTGTGAGAAATTGACAGGATAAAAAAATAGCGCTTACTAGAAAGGAACCTACTGTTAAAGGTATTCCTTTAGAATTCCTTTTAAAAAAGAATATTGACTATTCTTTTTTAAATCATGTTTTATTCATTATGCTATTACAGTTGTCCTGATTTTTCCTCCTTTGCCCCCTTCCACCCAGCACCCTCCATTCCCTCAGGCAATCCCCCCACCATTGTTCATGTCCATGCAAATAAGTTGTTTGGCTTCTCCATTTCCTATACTGTACTTTACATCCCCATGGCTATTCTGTACCTACCTATTTGTACTTCTTAATCCCCTCACCTCTTCACCCCTTCCCCCTCACCACACTCCCATCTGGCAACCCTCAAAACGCTCTCAGTCTCCATGATTCCGTCTCTGTTCTTCCTGTTTGCTTAGTCTGCTTTTTAGATTCGATTGTTGATAGATATGTATTTTTTGCTATTTTATTGTTCATAGTTTTGAGCTGTTTCTTTTTCTTAAGTCTGCTTTTTAGATTCGATTATTGATAGATATGTATTTTTTGCTATTTTATTGTTCATAGTTTTGAGCTGTTTCTTTTTCTTAAATAAGTCCCTTTAACATTTCATATAATAATGGTTTGGTGATGATCACCTCCTTTAGTTTTTTCTTGTATGGGGAAGTTCTTTATCTGTTCTCTGATTCTAAATGATAGCTTTGCTGGTAGAGCAATCTTGGCTGTAGGTCTCTGCTTTTGATGACTTTGAATATTTCTTGCCAACCCTTCTAGCATGCAAAGTTTCTTTTGAGAAATCAGCTGACATTCTTATGGAAACTCCCCTGAGGTAACTAACTTCTTTTCCCTTGTTGCTTTTAAGATTCTCTCTTTATCTTTAACCTTTGGCATTTTACTTATTATCTGTCTTGGAGTGGGCTGCTTTGCATCCATCTTGTTTGGGACTCTCTGTGCTTCCTGGAGTTGCATGTCTATTTCCTTCACCAAATTAGGGAAGTTTCCTTTTACTATTGTTTCTGATAGATTTCCAATTTCTTGCTCTTTCTCTTCTCCTTCTGGCACCCCTATTGATAGGGGACTCAAGACTTGGAAAATTTTAGCTTAAAGTAAAAAGCTATAAGTCTAGCAAGTAACGTGTATGTTAAGCTTTAGTTTCAGAAACTACAGATAAGGCCCATCCTGGCTCCCACCTCCTGGGGCACTGGCTAGAGATTACTGCCTGGGGACATGTTGGAGGCATCTGGGCCTTTTGTGTGACACCCCCCCTCCCTTGGGGACAGCTAACTGCTGAGAACAGGAAGGCTGCAGCTTCCTCACCTAATCCTCCCTGAATTTCAAAGCCCTCACTGCACCTTGCTTGTCCTCCCCTACCCGCCTTATAAAAGACCTGGCCAGGAAAGAGAAAGCAAGATAGTTTGTTAGGGTATGAACCCTCCATCTTCGCAGATTGCCGGCGATCTGAATAAAGCGCCCATAAAAGATTCAATCGCTGTCATTGCTTATTGGATTTGGTAGTGACAGGCAGCCCAAACGCCAGTGTCTTTTCTGGCTACACTATGATGTGAATGTTGGACCTGTTAAAGTTTCCCCAGAGGCTGTTTACACTATTCTCATTTTTTTGGATTCTTTTTTCTTTTTGTTGTTCTGATTGATTGATTTTTGCTTCCATATGTTCCAAATTATTGATTGATTCTCAGTTTCATCTGCTCACTGTTGTTTCCCTGTAAATTATTCTTTATTTCAAGTAGCATACCCTTTGTTTCTGACTGGGTCTTTGTTATGCTGTTGAGGTCCTCACTAACTTCCCTGAGCATCCTTATAACCAGTGCTTTGAATGCTCTATCTGATAGATTGCTTATCTCCATTTCATTTAGATCTTTTTTTGGAGTTTGGTCTGTTCTTTCATTTGGGCCATGTTTCTTTGTCTCCTTGTTTTGTCAGCCTCCCTGTGTTTGTTTCTATGTATTAGGTAGGGCTGCTTGGACACTGTGTCTTGGTAATGTGGCCTAATATAGTAGGTGTCCTATAGGGTCTAATGGCATAGCCTCCCCTATCACCCAAGTTGGGTGCTTGAGGTGAACCCTTCATGTGGGCTGAATACACCCTCTTCTTGTATTTGACCTTTGGTTACTGTTGGCAGATCAATGGGAGGGCTTACCCAGGCAAGTCAGCTGCAAGAATTGGCTATGATTACTGACCACCAATCTCCACTTTCCATGGAGAATCAGCCATGCAGGGGCAAGGTGGTGGTGCTCCAAAATTGTCTGTAGCTACCCACTGGGTGCACAGGCCCTGTGGTTTCCCAGGTGGTGCAGGCCAAGGTCAGCCCTCACCTGTGTTTTTCCCTGGGCCTCCTTGCCTTAGATATAATGCAATCTGACATGGCTGCTACTTGTGCTGTGCTTGGATGTTCCCAGGGGAAGCCACGCTGTGAACCTAGGCTGGCTGCTGCCAGTGCTGGGCCTGGGGCTCACTGAGGCCAGCTGTTGCTTGTTTGAGAGGATTTAGAAAGTTGTGAAGTATCAGCCAAGACCAACCATTCATATGGAAAAGCAGCTTGGGTGGACACAAAAGTTGGGTGGGGAGGTACCTCTGGGGATCTCCAAGGAAGGTCAAACAGTGTTAGCCAGGTTGATGGAGTCTCAGATACAGCACCAGCTTGCCGGTTCCATGAGGGGAGGTTTCAGAAAAGTGACAATGGCTTCTGCTCACTTCGATGCCAGACACTTCAGTTTCTCCCTGTATATCACTGGTGTCTTTTCAGCTGCTACTCCAGCACTGAAGCTCAGAGGGAGCAAGTATGAGTAAGTGAGTCCATATGTAGGTTCTTTGAGAGGAACTGCTTGGGGTCCGGCAGTTTCTTCCACTGACCCAATCCCTGCTCAGTTTTATAGCCAGAAGTCATGAGGACTTATATTCCTGGCACTGGGACTCTATTCTGGGGGGCCTGTGTGGGCCTGGGACTCCTCACTCCTGAGATACCCCTCTCAAAGTTTTATCCACCACATGTTGGTATGGGACCACTGGTTTCACATCTGCACCCCTCCCACTAGTCTGGATGGATGTGATTTCTTTAATTCCATAGTTGTCAGACTTCCATTTAACTTGATTTCTGATGATTCTGAGTGATGGTTGTTCTCTATTTTACTTCTAATTTTGATGTGGTTGTGGGTTGAGGCAAGCCGTGTCTGCCTATGCTGCCTTCTTGACCAGAAGTCCAATAATGAATATTCTTAATGAGGAATTTAAACAAAGTAGTAAATTAGAAAAGAGGTGACAAGATTTGTTTACATAGACTTTTTGGCTCCGAGTTATTTACCTTTAGCAAAAGGGTATCTTCCAGGTTCGAGAAGGACACCTTTCACATGGGAAATTTAATTTTTGCATTCAAGGAGACAAGGGCAGGGTCAACGCGCCCTTCTGGCGCCAGTGGCTTGTCAAGAAACTGTAATGCAAAGAAATCAATATGCCATTGTGGGCTACTTTGGAGTGGCCTGTTGGGTGCCTATAAAGAAGATAAGAAAATTAGAAAGTCAATTCAGGATGTCTGGGAAACAAAGGAGAAGAAATCAATTGAATAATTCAAGTATATATTTTTAGAACTAAAGGACACACATTTCCACATTGCAAGTGCTTGCCAAGCCCAGCACTGTGGTCAAAAGCAAAACCATGCCAAAGAACATCATGATAAAATTTCAGATGACTGAAGATATAGAGAAGATCTTATAAGCACCCAGAGGGTAAAAATGAGGTTTCATACAAAGGATCAAGAACCAGGTGGCATGAGACTTCTCTATGGCAACATGTGAACCTGAAAGATGATGTAATAATGCCTTTACAATTCGAAGGGAAACTTATTTCCAACGTAGATGTTCAGACTCATCCAAACTATCTTTTCAGTGTGGAAGTAAATAAAGATATTTTCAGGTATGCAAGATTTTATAAAATTTATCTCCTGTATACCTTTTCTTGTAAATCTTCCAGATGGTGTGTCCCACCAAAACAAGAAGGTAAACCAAGAAAGTTAAAAAAAATGAATAGCAGAATGGACAACTGAAAATTGGATGGTGGGGAAGGGTAGTTATTTAACACTAAAGCTACTGATTTCTAAGTTTTCTTGACTGTAGAGAATAGCTAAAATATATAAGCTCTGGCAAAAGTAAGACTTGCTTGAGTGTGGTGGGCAGGGTACATGGATGTCTTGCATGGGATGGACATCAGTTTGAACATTTCACCTAAAATGTCATACGGTGTGCTTGAATGTGATATTGTTACCTCAGATTTACATTTTTTAACAAAAGATTTTGTGATAAACAGGGGGCATTATTTGTGCTATGCCCTGTATATACTGCATTTTGCTATGTATAATGCACGCCCACATTTGTGTATGTGTTATATATGGGATTATACCCCATTATTATACCCATGATATGTAATCATCATACCCATGTATAACAGGCATCCTTATGTGTCAGTCAGTATTCTAAGTGCTTTACATATAATCAGTTCATCCTTACAACAGTTCTATGAGTTAGATACTTGCTTAGGGTGGCGTGGGAGGGGAAGAAACTTTCTTCTACCCTCAAGGTGCTTCTGGCTGGTCTAATATTCAAATAGACATGAGACACATTAACAAATGAAAATAACCAAATTTAATACACACACATGCATGGAAACTTTGCATAGAGACCCCACATGCACAAAAGTTCAGAGATAAAAAGGAGATCAGGTATACAAGACATTCTGAACTAGGGATGAGGTAAGTTGCCTTGGGGGTTTTAAGAAGAGCAGATGTTTAGTAAACAGACGTTTAGTAATAGATGTTTTCTCTGATAATATCTCATTATGGACAAGGACCCTAATTTAAGTTTTTCCTGGTAGTCAAGTCGGGGCAGAAGTTTCTCTTGAGCCTACAGCTAAAGTTGTCCTTAGCTCAAAACAATCGGCATTCCATAGAGATACATTTTGGGGTAACTCGTTCTGGACCCCCAACATCAGTATCAATAGGTATTACTGATGGGGGACTCAAATGTTGGAAAAACTTTAGTTTCAGGTAGTAGCTAATAAGCTTAGTAATCAATGTATGTAAAAAGCTATTGTCTCATAAACTGAAGGTACGACCCACCCTAACTCCAGGAGACCATAAGTGGTTCCACCTTTGGGATTCAGCAGGACTGTAAGCAATTCAAGATGGTATCTGAGCCATTGTCCTCTAGGGTGAGATGCCCACTGCCCAGGATACAGCTAAAGACCACTGCCCAGGACACAGATAAAGACCACCACCCAGGACACAAATAAAGAATGCTGCAGCTTTTATCTGATTAATTTTTTCCCCTGAATTCCAATTCCCTTACCTATATTTTTCTTCTCCTTATAAAAAGGGTAAGTTTAAAATGGAATTTAAGCCCTGGTGTGGTTCAGTGGATTGAGCATGGGCCTACAAACCAAAGGGTCACTGGTTGGATTCCCAGTCAGGGCACATGCCTGGGTTATGGGCCAGGTCCCCAGTTGGGAGAGTGCAAGAGGCAACCACATGTTGATGTTTCTCTCCCTCTCTTTCTCCTTCCTTCCCCTCTGTATAAAAATAAACAAATATAATATTAAAATTAAATAAAATGGAATTTAAGATGGTCTGTTAGGGTGCATACCTGCTGTCTTCTCAGATCGCTGACCATCTTAATAAAGCACCCATAAAGATTCAAGTCCTGTCTCTGCTTATTGGGTCTGGTCGGTGACAGGCAGCACAAATGCCAGCTTTTCTGGTTTCATTACTATAGATGACATATAACCATTTTCTCATTAAACAAAATTGTATTACACTTTCAGTGGCAGACTGTATTTTTCGAAGTTTGTTGCAACAATATATTCTGTATCACATGCTCTTCCAGAACCCTGTCCTTCTCCTCAAGTCAAGAGATGGCATCTCTGACCCCTCTCTTTGAACCTGAGTGGGCTTCTTGTGTGGGCTTCTGTGACTACACAATGAAAGTAGCACTATGTCACTTTCAAGGCTGGGTTTTAAAAGATGATGCCACTCTATCCAGTTCTCTCACTCAGAACATATGCCTGTGGAGCCCTGAGCAGCCACGTAACAAATTCAGCTGCCCTGGAGCCACCATGCTGCAGAGACCACATGGACCGACCACGTGAAGACAGAGAGAGTAGGAGGAGCCTTGGCTATTCCAGCCCCAGCCGTTTGAACTTGCCAGTCCCAGTGCCAGACACATGAGTGAGGAAGCTTTCAAGACGACTCCAGTGCCAGCATCATCCCTGTCTCATGGCAGCCAGGTGACAGCCTAAGTGAGAACAACCTACCAAGCCCAGTCAATCACCAGAATCATGAGAGAGAACAGTAGTAAATAATTGTTGTTGTTTTGTATCTCAGAACTTGGGTGTTTTCGTGAAGCAATAGATAACCAAGAACACTTTCAGATAAGAGTGGGGGGTTAGCCCAGACTTCTGAATCTCCCTTCCCAATACTCATTAAAACGGCCCATGGCATATACAGAGGGAGAATTTTTAACCTGGTTGGCAAGCTCCTCTCTGATACTGAAGATTTCACTCTCAGGAGGATGGCTAGACCACATCCAGTCTGGCTGCTGGCCACGAATGAGGTAAGGACATAGGCCAGATAACCTTCAGCCCCTTGGGACAGTGGCTTTGGAAAACACTGAGAAGAAAGCTTGCAGGGGTGACATTCCTTGCCAGATGGCTCCCTCCACAATCCTTTTAAGCTGCTGGCAGGCAAGCAATTCTTTAGCCTAAGATATGGGAAGATTCTAACAGCATCCAAATAGACAGGCTGGGAGCCAAGAAGAATGAGTTCATCTTGTTTGGGAACAAATGCAAAGCGTGGATAAAACTTTTAACATTCAAGGATGAGTAAGCATAAAATGTATACAGAGTTATGAAAAAATTCTAAAACATAGAAAAGAAAACATAGCATCTAAGAGGTGAAGAAGAAACTTTTTTCAAGTGTCACAATATGAAGCAGAAGTCAATTTTAAACTGTCTGTTATGTCATTGATAGATTAAACAGATTTAAAAAAGTCCAGAAGTAATCTGAATAATATTATTCATGAGATATGATTAATAGTTATGGATAAGACTAGACTCCATATTTTACAGAGAAAGCACCTTCTTTTCAATCACCTACTGAATACAGGGTGAGGCAAAAGTAGACTTACAGTTGTGAGTACGTGAAAAAGTTTAGTTTTATATTATTATTATTGTATGATTTTCAATACAAACAACTATAATCCTACTTTTGCTCCACTTTGTATTTACAAATATTTATTTGCAGAGAAAACTCATTAAATTCCAAAATAAAGATTGGGTTTGAATCACCGCTTGCTATTCATTAGCTCATGACCTCAAGAAAGTCACTTATCTTGTCAGTACCTCAGTTTTCTCATCTGTAGTATGAGGATAATGATAGTACCTACCTCACAAATGTTATGTTATGAGGATTAGATGTCTTAATATAGATAACATTTTTTTTGCTATAGTTTCTGATCACAGCTAAATAAAATTAAAATTCAATAATAAAACTTTTAAACAATCACTCCTTTCCCCAATAAATAGTATTTGCTACCACCTAATTACTTAAACATCATGTTTAGGGCCCCTAAAGGAAACTAACTTCGATACCGTCTTTCAAGACTTTTCTCCATTGTCTCTTGGGATCTACTGGTATCAAAGAAAAACCTGATGTCAAGTTAACTTTTGTTCCTTTGAAGTTTAATCCAGTTCTTCTCACTAGAAAAATTTTTAATTTCCTCTTTTCCTTGAAGAATGTGTTTAGGTGTGGAACCTTGGATGGCACTCTTAAGCCTGTTCACACTGAAGATCTGAACCATTTCCAAACCCAGAAATGTTCTATGATCTCTCTTCCAATATATCTCCATTTTATTTTTGTTCTGGAATTTCTATTTGATGCAGAGGAAACTTTTTGACTTTATCTTTTATGTCACTTAAGCTTTTTTCAATATTGGTTGTTTTTGTTTTGTTTTAGACCTTCAGCTCTGAGTTTGGGGAAATCCTTAGAATTAATCTTATATGTTTATTAATTCTATTTTCAGTTGTGTCTATTCTACTCAGCTGATCTACCAAATTTTTAAAAATACAGATCTTTTAAAAAAATCAAAGGTACAAATTCACATAGTTTCAAGAGACAAATAGTTCTCCAAGGCTTGTTAACAACAACAACAAAAGCAGCAGTTTTCCCTCTCCTTTTTCTCCCCTACCTTTCTGCCAGGCAACTAGTGCTGCTTCTGGCTCAAATCCATCTGGGGACCATAGAATCAAATGATTCCTGAGGTTATACAATAAGGCCCCAGAATCACAAGTCACAGCAGTATTTTAGGCTTGCTAAATAAATAAATAAATAAATAATCTATGAATAGTTTGCAAGGGGGATTCTCACGAAGAAACTGGTTTCCAATCTGCTAAACTGAGAGTGAGGGGAAAACAGTAAAAAGAGGGTCGACATGAAGGCAGGTCTGTTTGGGACAGATCCTCTCTGGGCCCCGAAGGTAGTGACAGCTCTACCTCTAGTAGCACTTGACTTCCGCTTTTCCACCTCCTCAAATTGGAGCCAGGAGACCGGCTGTCTCCAGAGAGGAGGCAGCACCGCAGCTCCTTGCACTTCCTACCCGGGCTGCTAAAGACTTCAGGTACAGCAGGGCAGCAGATGAGCCAAATGCCTGAGGTTAGCACAAAATTCAGATTTGGGTTCTCTTCCAGTACTGTAACAATCTTTATTCAGTGAGCTTCATTGGTGTTTGGAAAGAACTATTGCCCAGTGTACCTCCCTTTTAGATAGCAGGATCTCAGAACTCTAGGTCTAGACACACTGAGCAAAGGCAATGAATTCCCTATAGGCTGAACCCCATTCCCCAACAGGTGGCGGTCTAATATTCTGGACATACATGGAAGAAAAGGCAGCAGCATTTGCTATTTTCCTTTTCCTATGCCCTCAGAAGGTGTTCCCCTATGCCTCAGAAGAGGAACACCTTTTTTCTTTTCTTTTCCAAAACCTATTTTGGTTACCATGAGCTACTGCAGCTGAACCAAAGTAGAAACCTGATTCTGGCCACGGAAAGGTTAATAATTTGCATTATGTCAAGATAAACTTGAGCATAGTTTGATAGTCAAATAACAATGCATTTGCAGATCACTGTCTCTGGAGAAGTCCCCCATCACCACCCCTTATCCCATTCAGAATCATGGTCACTGACCAGGAAGGTATTTTTCCTTCAAGATTGTTGAATGTTATTTAAACATCTGCTCTTCTAGTTATACCTTTCCTGCAGCTCACATATATGCCTCATGAAATCAACCCATCATTATGAAAGTGAGCTCTGATCGTAGGAATCAACAAGGTCTCTTTTGTTTTCACAAATACTCTGGGTGGATGTGGACGGCCCCGAAGTAACTGTAGTTAACTTAGCAATCACAAAATCACAGCAGCTGCAAATAGTGTAGGGTGAGAGTTAGCATGATAACCCATCTTTCTCATGTGCTACATTTTGTACAGTGGTCTTTAGATTGAGTTGAGATTGTGGCCGCTGCTAGGCTCAGGCAACTCTGGGTAAGTGTGGCAAATTGGTGGGAAAGAGCTACCAGTGGTCTGAGAAACTTAATGCAGGAAGGAGGAAAGGAGCCAAGCATGCTGCACGTCATTAAGTAACAAAGATCTAGTATAATTGCAGAGGACCTTGGACCCCAAGAGCAGAACTGGGACTCAGACTCCAGGAAAAATTTTCATATAATGACCGGGATCAAACTAAGCCTTGTATTGTTACCTTCAGTATCTTGGTAGACACAGGTAGGCCTTTGATGACTGTGAATAAGTTGTACATTTTAAAATATATAGATAATGACTTTGTGGCTGTTGGCTCCTCTGAATGTCTCAGGGCTAGCACCTCAAACCCATCTACCTAAAATGCAAGTCTTGGGAGCTTTTGATAGAGACAATTTTGCCTTATCTAAACTACATCTTTACTCCAGGATAGAGAAGACACACTTATAACTTCAGCAGTGCCTCTTCCCCTTCATGCATTGCTGGTAGGCCTTGCTAATGGGTCATCAGCAAGCAATGCCTAAGCAGCAGAGATTGTTGCAGCTGCTAGATCAGCTTAGCACATGTCTATAGATTCAACCAGCGAAGAGGCAACAAGCCCAAATAGATTGAGACAGTTTTTATTCACAGCATATCAAGCAGCGTAGATTCCCTTTTGCCTCCAAGTCCCATAGGGACAATGTAGCAGCAGGTCCTGGTGGATACTGGGCATGCTATGATCTGTATCACAGCTGAGGAGCCCTAGGACACCCCTAATCTTGCTAGGGTACTGCCCATCTTCCCAGAGGGAGGTTTTATATTTTATCACCTTGGAATGTAAGTAAATCTTCTTTAGGGAAGTAAGGCCAAGATCTCTCCTCTACTACCCTGGAATACCTCTAAGGGGAGACATCTTCAAATTCCTCTACAGGGAGTCTCTGTCATTTTCTTTCCGGGGCTGTCTGTTATATGCAGACATCCTTGGTTAAAACCGTCAGTTCCATTTGCTCAGAGGAGGTACAGAAATCCAAAACCCACGGAGAATTATCTCTCAACAATTATAACATCCTTTTCATAAACTTCTGAAAACGCCAAGTTTGATTCACATCCCAGGAGTAAAGAATAAGTTTAATAGGACGAAAATGCCACTATAGATCAGTATGCCACGAAAATACAAAAACCCATAAACAATATAGATCAAAGAATGACTATAAAGTGACATCATTCTAGAAATTCTTAACTGTATACTGCAGTGAAGTTTCTTGAGAGGAGCATTATTGACATTTTGGGCTGGATAACTCCTTGTTGTGGGAGACTGTTCTGGGCAAGTTGAATGTTTAGTAGCATCACTGGCCTTTACCCACGAGCTGTCAGTAGCCCTACCCTGAGTGTGACAACTGAAATGCATCCAGACATCACTGAAGGTGTCCTGGGAGCAAAATCACCTCCACGGAGAGATACCACTCTCCTCATGTGGTCATATTTTAAAAATAAATTGTCAAACATTAATAACTCAGGAATAAATAAATGAAAGCTATACAAGACAACTTCACGGAAAATTATAAAACATTACAGAGAGGAATAAAGATCTAATTAAATGGGGGAAGAAATATGTTCATAATTAGAATTTGATATTGTAAATACGTAATACTCCCAAATTCATCTACAGATTCAACACAATTTACATCATTTTATCATGGGTTTATGATGTGTGTAATGGAGACTGACCCACCAACCCTAAAATTTAGACTGAAATGCAAAGGGCCAAAAATAGCCAAGTCTATCTTGAAGAAGATCAAAGCAGAAATACAAAGACATCGATACTTAACAATATGGCACTTCCTTTAGTATGGTACTCACACAGAGATAGACGTATAGACAAATGGGACAGAAGAGAGAGGGCAGAAACAGTCCTTCACCCACACACTCACCTGACTTATGACAAAGGTGCAGTGCGGAAGGGATGAGTGTTTCTATAAATGGTACTAGGTCAATCTGATATCATATGAAAAAATAATGAATTTCATAATATATGTAAATCAAATCATCATGCTCTATGCATTAAACTTATACAGTGATTTATGTCAATTATTTCTCAAATAACTGGGAAAAATAATGAATCTTGATACTTACCATGAAGAGAATCAATTGAAGATGGATTGTAGATCCACCATGAAAGGAAAAACTGAAGTTTTTAGTAGAAAACATAAGTGAATGGCATCATGACCTTGGAGTAGGTAAATATTTCTCTCCCCTGCTCCCCTTTTTAGGGTCAAACCACAAATGTTTATTAAGCATTGACTACATCAAAAGTTTTTCAGGCTCTGTTTTCATGTTTACATGACTTTTGAACTGCCTCATTGTATATTTTTTCTTTGATTGCCTTTTTGGTTGAATACTTCCTCTACTAAAAGTTCTGAGTTACCTTGGGGGTAGACCACTGGCCAGTTTGATCTAATTCTCAGTATGTAAGTTTTTATTAACTTCTGTCCCAGTAACTAAAACCTCTGGGCATCTTACTTTCCATTTTGTAATCTACTGATCACAGATAAATTTCATAGGGTAACATCCCTTCTGTTCTAGAAAATGCTGGGAGAACTGATTTCTCAGGAAGAGGTAATGAAGTCCTAAACAGGACTCAAATAGTGAAAACCACAAGGGAAAAATGATAAACTTAATTATATTAACCTTAAGAATGCCTGTTCATCAAAAGACATGAAGTGGGTGAAAGAAAGAAAGCTTTTAGAGTAGGGTAATGTATCTACAATGTATATATCAAAAAGTGGAGTAATAATAAGAATATATAATAATACTAAAACTTAAAAATATAGTAGAGCAAAGAAAGGACAAGAAGTAGGATATTTACATACTGTGTTAAGAGCTGCTTAACAAAGTATAAAGGGAAGATAGTAACTTGACAGCAGAGAAACCTGGCAGACACTCCCTTAACCAAGTGATCAAAACTGGCATCGCCACTGATAACCCATTGGCAGCATGCTCCTCCTGCTATCTCGCCCTGAGAAGGATACAGTGTCACTTCTTCAAAGGTGCATAACTTGAATTAATCTTGAGGGAACGTTAGACAAATACAAATTGAGAGCATTTTACAAAATAACTGGCCAGTACGCTTTGAAAGTGTTAAGGTAATTAAAGACAACGTAAGACCAAAGAAGACTATCGCAGATTAATGGAGACTAAGGAGATGAAACAACTAAAAGACATGAGTGAAACAATTAATGGTGGTTTTTAATAAGATCTGTAGATGAGCACCAATGTTACTTTTTTGATTTTGATAATTGGACTATAGTTATACAAGATAACAAGATATGAAGCCGGGTGAAAGGAATTAGATTTTTTGGTACTATTTCTACAAAAGTTTGAAATTATTTCAAAATGAAAGGTTAATAATTAAAAATTTTGAAACCTTTTCAAATATTTTTCAGAGAATTGGCAAAAGACTTGAATAAGCACTTCACAAAAGAGAATGTACAAATACCCATTATAGTGTGTGAAAAACTGCTTGACTTTATTTGTATTAGTCAACAGAGAAATGCAAATTAAAGCCCAGGTGAGATATCACTGCCCACACCAGAACATCTAAAATGAAAGACTAGTTACATCACATATTGTCAAATTGGAGCAACCGCCCTTCTCATCCACCACTGGTGGGAGTGTAGTTAGTACAGTCACCCTGGGAAACAGTTTGGCAGCATCGATTTAAGTTGAACAAGTGCAGGCTCTATGACCCAGCCATGTTGCAGGTAATGGGCATCAAAAGATATTTTCAAAAATTTTTATAGTAGCATTGTTTGTGATAACCAATAAGTGGATGCAATTTATACAATAATATGCAGTGAAACAATATATGCAGTGAAATGGCACCATAGGGCACTAGGAGAGCAAGAGAAAGAATTATTAGTAGAGCAACATGAATGTCTAACTCAATTAAAACACTGAATGATGGAAGCCAGGCACAAAATAGCACTATTACATGATTCCATTTATGGGATGTTCCAAAGCAGGTAAAACTCGTCTCTGTTTTAGAAGCCAGGGTAATGGTTACCTCTGGAATGACTAAATGGACTCTGGGGTTCTGGTAACATGCTACTTAACCTGGGAGCTGATTATATGGGTATGTTCAGTTTGTGCAAATTCACTAAGCTGTGCACTTTTGTGAATGCATGTTGCACTTCCATAAAAAGTTTACAACAAAAAATCATCTCAGTAAAAATCATGTAATTTCTCTCACATAGCAAAAGGGGTACAGCTAGTACAGGCTGACAGATGAATTCAACTCTGGTGATCTCACAGCGATTTTGATCATTTTCTCAGTGGCAGCTGAACAACAGCATAGTAAAAGAACTTCACAAGAACCAAATCGTGAAGTAATGACTAAACATACTTTAGGGAATTTCATGTATTTACATGTATGGAAGAAAATTATACTGCTAACATGCTGGATAATAAACAGGTTCTAAAACGCCACTTATTTCTTAAAAAATAAATAGTTGCTTATTTTAACAGAAAAACACAAAAATATGTGGCTGTGAATAGTTGAGAGTTGCATTTAGCCATGCACAGTACACGTTATCCTCAAGGCCACACACTCCCTGTTCAACCCACAGTTTGCACTCCTCGGGCCTTGAGTCTTCTTCAGGTCATGGGGATTGACTTCGAAGGCAGACAGGAGAACTTATCAGCATGATGGACATGTTCTATGTCCTCGCTGGCATGGCGGTTACACTGGTGTACACATTTATTAAAACTCACTGAATTGTACAGTTCAAATTGGTGCCTTAAAGTGTATTTAAATTATGACCCTTAAAAAAAAAAAAGACTGCAACATAATTGATAGCTATTGGTAGCCTGGAGTCAGAATTTATTAAACCAATACCCTATTAGGTTATCACTAAGACTCCTTAGTATTTCCCAGAAATATCAGGTGTCAGGGATATGAGTTCTCAAAGGCTTGACCTGTGTCTCCTGGATTGGATTTGAACGTCTGCAAATTGAAACACAATCAGACGAACAAGAAAAGAAGAAGAGTGTCTATACGAGCTAAATGAGTGCTGTGAAACTGTTATTCCATTTAATAAAATTGCGTGACAAGATGCCAAGGCATTTCCAAAACACACAATAAAAAAGCTGGGGTCAAACCGAAGTCCTTTACACACGCAACCCTTCAACCCCGACCTCTGTTTCCCAAGTGTATGCTCAGGAAAGGGTGTTTCTAGTTCCTGGGAGAGGTTTCCCTCTAGCGTCAGAAGAGGCAATCGCAGGGCCAAGAGCAATGTGGGGAAATGGAGCTTGTCTCTGCCTTTTTTTTTTTTTCCCACAGAACTCGGAAGGTCTCCTGGCAGAAGATAACTATCCATTTGTGGATTGCCCTCCACAGTTGTGGGTTAGTCCTCAACCAAAGGGCTTGAATACATCCTCTGAAAAGAAGCTTTGAGGCTGAAGAGAACTGGGGGAGCTCTTTTGAAGGGACAGACAGGAACTCCAGGCACTAACTCTCCTCCACTCAGGGCAGCAATAGTGACGAGAACCAAAACGCAGGGCTGTGATTGGCCCATACTCACTGATGTATTTGTGCCAAACAGAAAAAGGCTGCTTTCATTAGGCTGGACAAAGCCCCAGGGTACTCGGCTTGGTAAGAGGTACGTAGGCTGTATTCCAGCCTTCCTTCCCAGCGCTGCCAGCAGCTCTGAGGCCTTGGACCGCCTGCACCTCCGCGCACTGCAGACCTAATGAAGCAACAGTACCTTGTCTTGGCACCTTGAATGCCCACAGCAAGCACCATTTCCTAAAAGCTGCGGTGCCAGACAGGCACATCCCACTCTCATATGTTTCCTTAAGATTCTCGCGAATTTCAGGGTTTTATTTTCAATAGGCACTATCCATTTTGGTTTCTATTCAGGCCTCATTTCAGGTGAAATGCAGAAAGGGTTGGGGAATTCTAATGCAATGTCTTTAGGAAAATAGCATCACACTGCTTTGTTATAAAAGACTGTATGCGGAAATGGACAAATCCAAAAGTTATAGATAAAGGGTTTAGGAAATTTTACACTTTAAAATCCATGGACAGACAAAAGACACATTGTGGAACTAATACAGTGAAGATGTGTATTCATTTAGCACCCTCGTCCGAGACTCCGGGATGGGAAGCCGGTACCATGGTGACTGGAATAAGAGTACCTCCCCCTGGGCGCGCGTGCGCGCGCACCCACACCTCGCTCTGTGCCCTAGAAAACTCCTACTCTTCTCTCCCAAGTTCACAATTCAAAAAGCATGTCTTTCATGAAGCCTTCTCCTGCCTCCCTGTACAGTTGGGAGTTTCTTCACAGCACTTATCATATTTTGTTTTAATTACTTCTTTCTTTTTTGTTTATGTTTATTTATTTTATTAGCGTTCCCCTCCCCTCCAAATTAGCTTTTGATTTGTTGACTCTCTCTATTCTTTGTTTTCTATTTCGTTAATTTTTGCTTTTATCTTTATTATTTCTTTTCTTATACTTTCTTTAGGTTTACTCTGTTCTTTTTCTGGTGTCTTTAATTGAAGTCTAATTTATTTATTCATTTATTTTTCTTCTCATTGTGGTAAAATATGTATAACATACAACTTGCTATTTGTAAGCATATTTAAGTGTGCAATTTAGTGGCGTTAATTAAATATGCCATGTTGTACAACCAACACCACTGTTTCCAAATTTTTTTACCACCCTAAATAGCAACTCTGTACCTGTTAACGCCCCAGTCCCACCCTTGCCTCCAGCCCTGGTAACCTCTAGCCTGCTCTCAGTATCTGTGAATTTGCCTATTCCAGATGCTTCATATGAGGAGAATCATATGATATTTGCCCTTTGTGTCTGATTTATTTTACTTAGCCCAATGTTTTCAAGCTTTATTCGTGTGTCAGACTTCATTTCTTTTCATGGCAGAACAGCATTGCCTTGTACATACACACCACATTTTGGTTATCCGTTCATTTGTTCACAGACACTTTGCGTATTTCCCCCTTTTGACTATTGTCAATGATGCTGCCGTGAACACTGACACATTTCATTCTTTTAATTCTTTTGGGTTTATATCTCTGGTTACCTCTTTACGTTTTTGGTACTTCCAGTAGAACACAGACTCCTGGGGCCTGTCCCATTCGTGTTTATATTTCCAAGCCTAGGCTGGTAAATAAACAAGTAATGATAATTCTTTACGTGTATGAGTCATTTTGCAGTTTGTAAAGCATTTGTCATATGTCTTTTATTGTATCTTTACAATGACCCTGTGAGGCATGTAGGAGAATCTGATATTATTATTTCCATTTTACAGAGGAGGATAATAACACTAAAGGGATCAGTGTCAAAGTCACTTAGAATTCAAATGCAGATCTTCTGCCTTTCAGTTCAATTCTGTTTTCATCCTATCTTGTTTTCTGATAAATCATTGGTGAAAAGTATCCATCTTACTGAAAACTGATTATAAAAATGTAATTAAGGTTTCTCTGTAAAAAAGCTGGGGGAGGCTGAAGGGTCTTGATTTGTCTTCATTACCCAATAAAATAGATCTTATACTTGGAATTTAAACAATCCAGACCGATCTTTAACATCACAGATTTGATTGTATTATTGCTGTGTGTGAAGCCTTCCGTTGGCTTCACACTTCTCCCAGGGTGGAAAACAAAATCCTTCACAGGTCTTCCATCCCTGCAGAAGCAATGAACTTAAGAGTGAGAAGCAGATGCCACTCAGCTGTGTGTGTGTGTGTGTGTGTGTGTGAGAGAGAGAGAGAGAGAGATAGGGCTGGTCAGAGAGGAGGGAATTCCAGGCAAAAAGAGTAATAGAGCTAAAGCTTTAAAGTTAAAAGGATTGGCACGTTCTGGGAAGTCAGGTAATTCAAGTCTGAACTTGAATGGTCCTGTGACGTCTTATGGTGATCTCAAGTTGTGGTTTAGCATCTCAAATACACAGCTGAAATAGCATCTAACTGAGAGCGTTAAATATAATTTAGTTTCTGGCTAGTGAATAACACCCTCCAAGAACCTTTTAAGAGATTAAGAGACCACAAGAAACAGGTGAAGTAAGGGTGAAATGACAAACATCCAGGAGATGAGGGTTACATTTACATTGCACTTTTTCTCCCAACAGATGGTTTTGTGAACTCCAGCCATTGGGGAGAACCTCTGTCTGACAGTTCAAGCTTCTGTCCAGTGAATGTGCAGTCCTTGCTCCTGTTGTGTAGATGGCAGGCAAGGTTCTCTGGGGTCACACAGCAGGAGCTTGGCATTTGGGGAAGGTGACTGATGAATTCTATTTTCCCACAGAGGGTCCCCATGGTGAGAGAGGACTCCAGAAGCCAAGTAGCCAAGGGACCTTCCAAACCAAACATCTGCAATGTAATGCAGAACCTGGTGAGCACTGCCAGACCTAGCTAGACACACAGCCCTAAGAGCATCTCCCCAGCCAGATTTTCTACCACTGAAACAACTATGTTTAATTTCAGCTTTCTTCCTAGAAGACTGCTATTACAAAACCCTATAGGGAGGATAATAATAAATGGTGGAAGCTTCTCAGCTTGCCTGTCCCCTGGTAGGAAGCCAAGCCCCAGCGCGGTGCACTGTAGGGATCCAGGCAGATTCAGAGTTCAGTCACCATCTGAGATGAGCAGATGGGATGAAGTACCTGCCCAGGGCACCATGTAGGCCCAGGGCACCTGATGATGAAGCAAAGCTTTGGTCGGTCAGGGGAGGGGAGGGGAATAGGGAAAAAGATATCACAAAGAGGAGAAAAGCAAAGAAGGCACCTAGCTTCTTTACAATTTTTTCTAGGACTGGCCAATTACCTCAGTCATTTTCAAATTCATTTTCTTTCACCCTTGTGTTCTTTCCTCTTAGGACCCTATAGGAAAAGTATTAATTGCAGTAGATCCCTTACATTATCAATGAATAGTCTGTACTCTTTGAGGAACTCCTGATTCTCTACAACCATTTGTGTTCAGGAAGGCTGAACAGAAGGCTGGGCTTACTCACTAATGAAAAGTGAGAAATGTTCACACTAGTGAAAAATGTTCACACTAGTGACATGACAGCTTTCCATTTGTGCTGGGATCTCATAGGTTACTCTTCATTTAAACCTCGTATAAACTTGTGAAATGGGCATTATTTTCTGTGTGCAAGATTACTACCTAGCATAGCTTTAGGGAGTTACCCTTGAATGGTAGCGCTCAGGTAGTGTAAGTGCAGATGTCATGCATCTCCTCTGGTCTGGAGGCTGCGCTTTATTAATACCTAGTGTAAAATATCACTAGGTGACAACAGAAAGCACACTTTCATTTGTGATGCTGAAACCCAGAAACAACCCAATGCCCATCAAAAATAAATTGTGACATAGTCACACAGAGGAATGCAACACAGCAATGAAACAGGGAGGGCCGCTGGTACACCACAACAATACGGCTGAATCTCAGACAAACCATGGAATGAAAGAAGTCAGACACAGAAGAGTACACATCATCTGGATCCACATATGAAGTTCAAAAACAGGCAACATCAGTCTCTGGTGACAGTGTCAGCATCTTACTTTTGGTGGGTCTTGGTATTGAGGGCTTACACTTGGTGGGACTCTAGTGACTGAGGGGCCCAAAGCAACCCCTGGGCTGTGGCAAATATTCTCTACCTAATTGAGATCGTTGTTAGCCAAGTGTATAAATGTGTAAAAATTCACTTAGCTGTGCATGTAAGATTTGTTCACTTCACTGTATGCAAGGTTATTGTAATTAGAAAAAAACCTTTGGGTGGGAAGCATCCACCTCTCCTCTGATATCAAGGATTTAGAATGTGCTCAGAGTCAGTCAGTACAAAAACAAACCAAAGAGTGTGGTATGCTGACCCCTGAGATAAGGGAGGAAAGTGTGTGCACATTAACTTATGGGCAGAACACATGATCTTGCTTATTCTGGCACAGATTAGGCCCTGCCGGCATCCACAGCACACTTGGCTTCACTCTGAGTTTTGTTCACCAATTAGACTGTCTGAAGTGTTCATTTTTAAACTCTTTTTTAAAAAGGTATGACTTGTATTCAGTGAAAGTAACAAATCAGTTTGACAAATAGATACATAAGGGCACAAATTATCATCAAGTGAACATAACTAAAATAACCACTGGCCACCCAGGGGAATCTTACCTTCATCCCAAGGCCTCCTTATGTCCATTCTCCTGTTGGTTTTTGTTGAGTTCCTCGCCTTTAAGTAATTTATACAATCGAGCCCCTACCACCGCAATCCAGCTCTGGAACAATTCTGTCTTCCCAGAGAGCTCCCTCCTGCCGTTCCCAGTGAATTCCTAGTCTTGCCACCAGCCCCAGACAACCCCCAATCTGTCTTCTGTCTCTGTGGTTCTGCCTCTTTTAGAAGTTTCATGTAAATGGAATCACACAACGTGTAGTCTTCTTGGCATATTTTAAAAAGATTTTATTTATTTATTTTTAGAGAGAGGGGAAGGGAAAAAGAAAGAAGGAGAGAAACATCCATGTGCAAGAGAAACATTGATCGATTGCCTCACACATGCCCCCCAGCTTCCGGTCTGGCCTAACTGGGGGCCTGGCCCACAACCCAGGCATATGCCCTGCCTGACTGGGGGGATCAAACTGGCAGCCCTGCGGTTTGCAGGCCAGTGCTCAATCCACCAAGCCACGCCAGCCAGGGCTTAGCATAATGTTTCTGAAGTTCATTCATTTTTGTGGCATGCATCAGTAATTAATCCCTTTTTATTGCTAAAAAACATTATAACATGTAGGTATATGGTGACTGTCTACTCACTAGTTGATGAATGTTTGGATTGTTTCCACTTTAGGATAATTACGAATACTGCCACTATGAATACTTCTGAGCAAGAGTTTGTGTAGACATATATGTATATTCTTTTCTCTTGGATACATACATAGTCATGGAATTGCTAGGTTGTAACTGTATTTAGCATTAAAAAAAACTGCCAAACTTTCCAAAGAAACTCTCATTTTATATTCTCACCAGAAATGATTAAAAAAGGTAATTTAGGTGAAGCAGAAAATCTCCTTTCAGAGAATTGCAAAATGGGTCAGAAGACAGAAAGCTTTTATAGAATAAAGACTAAAGAACAAGGAATAACCAAACCGACAATACCTGATTGACGGGCGCCATGCAGTCAGCCTGTGTTGGGTGACAAGGCCCAGCATGCTTGGCTTTTGGGGATTGGCTGCCTGGGTATGCTGTGTTGCTCATCATGTGGAGCGTCAACAGGGACACGAATATTAATGCTCCAAGTTTGGATTTGCCGTCATGGTCCCCAGACAGGAGCCACTCTACCTTGGGCATAGAAGTTTATTTCAACAGTTCCAAATACTTCGCAATCTCGCTAACACTTGTTATTTTTAGCCTTTTTTCTTATAGGGTTTGTAGTGGTTTCTCTGTGGTATTAACTTGCATTTCTCCAGTGACTCATGATTTTAATCATCTTTTGATGTGAATATTAACCTTTTGAATATCTTCTTTGATGAAATCTCTGCTCATTTGCCTATCTTTTATTGGATTGCTTGTCTTATTAATATTGAATCGTAAGAGGTCTTTTTTATGTGCTCTGGATACAAGTCCTTTATCAGATATATAATTTGCCAATATTTTGTCTGAATCTATATACTTTGGGTTTAATTTTCTTAATGTCTTTTCAAGCACAAAAACTTTAACATTTTTTATCAATATGTGATTCACATACCACAAAATTCACCCTTTTAAATTGTGCAATTCAGTGTTTTTAGTGTATTCGCAGGTTGTGCAAACTCTGCCACTAATTCCAGAACTTTTTTTTTAAGCCGCCTGGCCAGGGCTCATTCCAGAACATTTTTATCACCCCCAAAGTAACCCTATACTCATTAGCAGTCATCCCCATTTCTTCCTTTTTACCCACTGAACCACTAATCTATTTTCTGTTTCCATGGATTTGCCTACTCCAGATATGTCATGTAAATGGAATCACATGTTGGCTTTTTGTGTCTGGCTTTGTTTATTTAAAATAATGTTTTCAAGGTCCATCCGTGTTGTAGCATTATCAGCACTTCATTCCTCTTCACGGTTGAATAACGCTCTCCTGCATGGCTATGCCAGGAGAGCATTTTATTTTATTTATCCCTCAGTGTGCGGACCTTTGGGCTGTTTCCACTTTTCAGCTATTGAGAATGCTACTATGAACATTTACCTGCAAGTTTTGCATGGACATGTCATTTCAGTTCTCTCGGGTCTGCACTCAGGAAAAGATTTATTAGGTCACATCATAACTCTGCACTTAACACTTTAAAGAAATGTCTATTGTTTTTCGTAGCGGCTGCAATATTTCATAGTCCCGACAACAATGTACAAGGCTTCCAGTTTCTCTATGTTCTAGCCAACATTTGTTATTTTCCGTTTTTGGGTTCTAGCCATCCTAGTGAGTATAAAGTGGTATCACACGTGGTCTTGGTTTGCTTACCCCTACAGACATGTTCAGTTTTCTGGCCATTTATATAGCTTCTTGGCAGAAATGTCTATTCAAATTTTCCATTTTAAAATTAGGTTATTTGTTTTTTTGTTGTTGAGTTATGAGAGTTCTTTATGTGTTTTAGATACTAGACTTTTATCAGATATATGTTTTGTAAATATTTTCTCTTGTAGTTTGTCTTTTCACTTCTTGATGGTGTCCTTTGAAGTGCACTTTGAAGAGAGCTTCACTTCATTGAAGTCCAACTAATCAATGATCTCTTTTTTTAAGATTTTATTTATTTTTAGAGAGAGGGGAAGGGAGGGAGAAAGAGAGGAAATGAAACATCAATGTGTGGTTGCCTCTCACGCCCCACTATTGAGGACCTGGCCCACAACCCAGGCATGTGCCCTGATTGGGAATTGAACCAGTGATGCTTTGGTTCACAGGCCCACGCTCAATCCACTGAGCTACACCAGCCAGGGCTATGATCTCTTTTCTAGGTTATTCCTTTTACGTCTGAAGAATCTGTGCTTAATACATATAATAAATATTTTCTCCTTTGTTTTCTGCCAGAAATTGTTAAGGTTTAATACTTTGGTGTAGGATTATGATCCACTTTGAGTTAGTTTTTGTGTGTGGTATAAGGTAAGGATCTAAATTCTTCTTTGTTTGCATATAGGTATTCAATTGTTAAAGTACCACTTGATAAGAAGACTACCCTTTCTGCATCAAATTGCTCAAAACCTTTGTCAGAGATCACCCGATCATAAGTGGAGGGTTTATTTCTGCACTCTCTGTTCTGTGCCATTGATCAGCTTATCCTTCTGCCAATGTCACACTGTTGTGATTATTATGGATTTAGAATAACTCTTAAAATCAGGTCATGTAAGTCTTCCGACACTATCCTCTCAAAATTGTTTTGGCTGTATGTATTGTACTAAATATACTGCATGGTGCATTTTAAAATGGTGAATGGTTAATTTTATGTTTCATAGATTGTATCTCAGTGTAAAAAAATTAGGGATACATTTTGGAATGTGACCATTGGAGAGGCAGAATTGAAATGCTTGTGACTTACAGCTTGCCAAAATGCCTCCTATCCTAAGCTACTCTTGAGTGGAATTACGGTGCATGTGTTAGCAAGCATACAATTGTGTTTTGCCTAAACCAAGAGGTAAACTGCTAAGTTCTTTGGTGTGTCCCAACACAGATCAGACTTCTACCTCTTCTCTTAAAAAAATTCATAATTAGCCCTGCCTGGTGTGGCTCAGTTGGTTGGAGTGTCATCCTGTAACCTAAAGGTTGTGGGTTTGATTTCCAGACAGGATCCATACCCAGGCTGCCAGTTCAGTCCCCAGTCCAGGTGCATACAATCCCCCATCCAGGCTCATACAGAAGGCAACCAATGGATGTTTCTGTCTCACCTCAATGTTTCTCTCTTTCCTTTCCTCTCTCCCTTCCTCTCTCTCTAAAAAGCAATGAAAAAAATAGCCCCAGGTGAAGATTTTTTAAAATTTTGTCATTAATAAAATTCATATCTTGGGAAAAAAAGACTGCAGCTTTCATCTTGGATGCTCCCTTTCTTTCAGAGTGGATGACTCACTCTGGGGGAGGCCAGGTGCTGTGAGTTGAGGCTGCCCTGGGGAGAGCTTCATCTGGAGAGAAACTGAAGGAGACCTCCAGCCAACAGCCGGGGCCTGAGGACTGCACACAGCTGCCTGCAGAAGCTTGGAAGCACATTCTCTCCTAGTTGGGTCTGCCGATGTGACTGCAGCCCTGGCCGAAAGCCTGACTGTAAGCGCACGAAAGACCTTGAGCCAGAGGCCAGCGCTCAGTTAGGTTACTCCTGGATTCCTGATGCACAGAAACTGTGAGATGGTGGATATCTTTGTTTTAAGCTACTGCATTTTGAGTAATTTGTTATGCAGCAACAGATAACTAATACAGTGTAGACTCCCTCTGTTAGTATCTGAGGGTCTAGTGATTTTTCAAAAACAAACATTTCTCAATTTGTTTTCTGCCTGTGGTCAATTTCCAGAGCCCTGACACATTATTATTATTATTATTATTATTATTATTATTATTATTGGGGGACCTTTGCCCGCAGAGCCCCCTATCTGTCATAGACGAGAATAAGTCTACCAAGACACGATCTGCTTGGGAAGGAAAGGTGGCTGATCTCTCAAAGGAGAAGGGCCAGGAGTCTGCTCCTCAATGGACTCAGTTTGCACAGGAATACAGGTAAAACCCATCAATCATCATTGTCAGGCAGTAAGGATCAAACAATGGAAAACATTCAAAGAACTCTGAGGGCTTATTCTGAGTCAGAGTCAGATAGCTTTGGGCCCAAAACTCATTTTATGTTTGTACCCTTATCAGAAAACTGAGGACATTCTTAGCAAAGCAGGTTTCATAGGATTTTATGCATTCTTTTTTAGGCTCGATTGCCCCAGGGAACTGCCCATTCCTGCCCAGGGCTGCACCTCCCTCCTACATTGTTTCAGGCTTAAGTCAGGCAGGGGAAGTAAGGCAGCCAAGAGATTAGGAGACTTCTTGTAGATAGAATGAAGACTCAGGCTATGTCAAAACCGAGGGGCAAGGGCCCATCACCCTCTTTTTCTATAGCGCCCCCAGTCTTTCCCTGAGGGCCCCATCATGACCATGCCTGTCTTAGGTCATCCCTCTTGTGAGGAATCTTACCCATCATTGGCTAACCAGTCATCTGCCCTAGGCCAACCAGGGCAAAGTAAAGGGGGCAGAGGCAGTGCCCCTGCCAGAGAGATAAGCTTTGTCTCCTTAGTGGCTTATGGTCCAAGGTCCCTTTACTCAGCCTTAGCCATGGGGGGTTATAGTTTCTGAAACCAGGCAGGGCAGTTCCCAACAATTATTATTATTATTAGCTATTATATAATTTTTCCAGTTTTACATTTGTTTTTTTTGCCAAGAGGATTCACCAAGTCATAGCCAGAAGTCCCTAAGTCTGTCTGACTTTTATCTTTCCATGTATAAACTCAACTCAAAATACTCTCATGCCAATCTTCAGTTTTCATAAAGACTTTCTCAAGAAGGATAAATTTTATTACACTTACCAGGCTTCCAGGTTAATATCATTATTCCCTCACTGTTCCAAGTAGTCAGCCCCCAGATGGCAACTGGAACTTTTCCCAGCTTTTAAGAAAACTAGCCTTTGTCTATAAAAAGTATGCTACTCATAAAAATCCTGCCCAACAACCTAAAAATATAGATTCCCTTTAATTACTTTATGAAATTTGTGCCACTATACCAAGGCCTTTTAAAAGGGAAAGAAATTGTGATGTATAGTTTTGAACTGTACGTAGGACTTCAATTTAAAGAGTGTTCTGGGGAGGAACACAGACTGGCGTGAGTGGCAGGCTTGGAGTAGGTGAGATAAAGCAACATGACTTTAGCTCCTTGACTAAAAAATAAGTTTTTAGTCAGATGCGTAAAGTTAAGGAGGAACTAGCTGAAATACAAAGATGTAGTGGCTGGGATTCCAGGAAAATAAGAGCAAATATCAGGTGTTTCTGATTCAACTCAAAGTAAGATCCCTTGACTCACAAAATAGTTTTGGCTGATACCCTGTACACAGAGGCCCTTGTTTTTATTTATGATGATCAAATGCCACCTGCTTTGTCGATGGGCCAGGCCTGGCAGTAAAGAGTGGATGACAGGATGGGCTTTGGGAATGTGGGAGGAAAGCTGCAGGACAGAGCAGCACTGGTGGAAGTTTTCCCAGCACAGCCTCAGATGTTGGCACCGGAGCCTCTTGCCACCTCTTGGCCAGCCTTGAGGAGGGCAGAGGCAGGCAAAGAAAGCAATTGTACAAAACAGATGGATGTTTTTAATGCACATGTTAATACTGGCATGGATTTGAGAATATTCATCTTGTGCCTCCTCCTCCACCCTCAGAGCTTCTGCTCTGCCCACCAGCCCATGACTGAAATGAATGGAGCCCCGCTGCCCCCAGGTCCTCTCTATCACATGACACTGCTTGGTCGTCTACCAGGCACTTTCCTTGTTTCTTTACTTGCTTACTTGGTTGTTATCTGTTTTGTTTTCTCTGTAGTGAAATCCCAGGAATAGTCAAATAGAAATTTGACTGTGCCCTTCTCAGCAGTGTTTGGCCAGTAGTAGGTATGCATTAAATAGGTGAGTTAATGTCTCAAAACTTTTTAAAAATTCCAACTCAGGCATCTCCTTTAATATACATAGTGGACAATTCCACTTGAATGTCTCACATGTACTTCACTTCAAAGTTACCAAAATGCAATTCTTTTTGTCCCTTCCTTTCTTCAGAGTCAATAGCTGAACCAAGAACTTGGGGACCATTTTCCGCCCTGATCTCTCACACGGGCTCCTGTAGCAGACTTCTGCAGAGGCTGCCTCCTGTTCGGCTTTCTCTCAGATTCAGCTCCTGAACAATCTTCCCAAACATGAATTGGATCATGCCACACCACTGCTTAAACTCTTGGGTAGCACCCCATCAACCTCATACAAGGATAAAATGTCTTAGCAGGCCACCAAGGCCTTCACTGATGTGGCTCTTGCCCATCTTGCCAGTCCTTCACATGTCTCAGCTCTAGCCATCCTGAGCCACCTGCAGTTCCTGTGAGTGTAGCTGCTGTTACACACCTTAGTCTGTCCTCTCTGCTCTTACCTTTCTGCCAAATCCCTTCTTTCATGGGCCACCTCATCTCTGAAGGCTTTTTTGACTAATATTTCATTCCTCACGACTCTTAATATTTTTTCTTACCTAAGGATATGTTTTTATTGATTTTAGAGAGAGAGGAAGGGGAGGAACGGGGGTGGGGAGAAACATTGATGTGAGAGAGAAATGTGAGAGAAATATCTTTTGGTTGTCTCCCATATGTGACCCAACCTGGGATGGAACCCACAACCTACGTATATGCCTTGATTGGGGATTGAACCCTCAACCTTTTGGTGCACAGATGATGCTCCAACCAACTGAGCCACCTAGCCAGGGCAGGATTCTTGATTTTAAGAAGCAGAAGTCTAATACAAACTAGGTTCAGTTAAAGGGGGATGTATCAACTCATTTAAGTAAGGACTAGATTGGGTCAGTCTCAGGAATGGCTGGATTCAGACCCACAAATGATGCTGTTAGCGTGCGCTCTCTCTCTCTCTTCTCACACCACACACACACTTATTTTGGCTTCAAGTTATATGTTGATTTCATTCTCCCTTGCTGGGGAAAATGTGGTCATAGGGATCTCCTGGTTTACATACAGTTTGGTCACCCCAGGCAAGAGCAAAGGCTGCTTTCTCCTGGTTTCGGCTTATGAAAATCATGGGAAAGTCTAAGATTAGCTTGGCTGTAGATATGTGCCCAGTCATTGACCCATGGCTGGGTGAATAAAATTATCATTGGCCAGGCCTTGGACTGTCCCTCTTGACCTGGGGAGAGAGAAAGGGTATTCCCTTTGTTGGGGAGTTGTTTAATAAAAGAGAGGATGCTGTTATCAGGAAAAGAGAGCCAACCAGCCATGCCTATCACAATCCTCTGACCTCTCCTTCCCATTCCGTTTATGTTCCTATTGCCCTCCATCAGATGAAGAGGCACCCATGGGTGGGGGTAGGTTTCTTAGCCAGACAGACATAGATTCCATTATTGTCTTTATAATAACCATGTGACCTTGAGAAAGTTTTAAGACTCTCTGTGCCTTTACTTTCTCACCTGTAACAATATTTTAGGATTGCTGCGAGGATTAAAAACAACATAAGCATTGTGTCTGGCACACAGTATGTACCATTATGAATAACACTCGTAACACTTAATCATCTGTGTATGCCTATCTCACCCTTCTAGACCATGAATTACTTGAAGCAGGGCCTTGTTTTAGGTACAATAAAACTCAGTTATAATAGTTGGGCTCAAATATATCATAGACTGATGTATCATTTTACTAAGGCTGCTGTAAACATTACCACATACTGGGAGGCTTGAACAACAGAAATTAATTTTCTTACAGCTCTGAAGGCTAGAAGTCTGAGAGCAAGAGTCACTGAGTTGTTTTCTTTTGGGTCTCCTCTCTTTGGTTAAAGAGGCTGTCCTTGTGTCTTCACACGGTCTTCCCTCTGTGTGTGTCTGTGTCCTAATTCCCTCTTCTCATAGGGACATCAGTCATATTGAAACAGAGCCCACCCTAATGATCTTATTTTAACTTAATTACCACTTTAATGGTTCTATCTCCAAATATAGTCACATTCTGAGATACTGGAGGTTTGGACTTCCACCCATGAATTTTGAGGAGTCATAATTCAGCCCATTACAATTAATTTCTGCCCACTAAAACACTATGTTACTGAAAAAGGTAAGCGTGTTACAGCAAATTTTGATAATAAGGGGTGCATTTAGTTCTGTCCTCCTCAATCTTGGCTTTATAATAATGGTCCACTGCACTCATATAGTCTTCCTTTGTTTGCTCTCCCAAGCATCTTCCCACTTGTTACCTGACTTTGCTTTGTCACCCCAGAGGGCCTGGAATTAGGTTTCATGAGCAGAATTGACCAGGGATCCAGAAGACACAAGATTAACCAGAAGTCGTCAGCAGGGGGCGCTGTGAACAAACCCTGGGAAATCCAAGGAGAAAACTGCTGTGGTTCAGAACCTAGACTTGGAACAGGAACAGCGTCGTACCCGTTGATTGAGACTACCTCTGGGCATGGATGCCTGGTTACTGGTTGGGCTCAGGCTGAATCACAGTTGCTTCCCAGAGCATCAAACCACAAATTAAGTCCCAGCCCAGAAATCTGGCCCATTGTAAACACTCGCCCATGTATAGGAGCTGAGTGAACAACACAGAGGTTTATGGGAACCCAGCCAGACTTTCAACCCTGCCTGTGTTCCAGTATATAAAGTCCTGATATTTGATAAAGCCTGTGTTCACAGGAGTGGCAGTGGGCCTAGTGGTGGACACACTGTGGACAGCAGGCTGGCTGACTTGGGTTCATACCCTGATGCTGGCACTGAAGAAGACTTGATTGTCTCAGTCACAGTCTGTCACTGAAGCCCCAGTGTTCCATCTTCTCATTGCTTTGATTGTGAGGATTATTTGCTTGTATTCTATTGAGTCGATGATGTCTGTAGAACTGTGGTGGATGCCTTTGGTCCTCAGAGCATCTTTCCTTCTTTCTAGAAACTGTACACTCTCCTTTGGAAGAAGTCAAAGTTATTCCATTGGATTTGGATGGGGCCACCAATCACGATGCTCCCACAAATCCACCCTGACCCCACCCTCAACAGGGGAAAAGAACCAAGGCTTATAGGAAGGGGACATGGAAGAAGAGCTTCCAAAAGAGGGAGGTCAAAAATGTGCTCAGAATTTGGCTCAGACATCTTCAAAAACATGTGGAGGTATCACCCACCAAACACTGCTGTCATCGGAAACTCATTTGGACACAGATGCAAACTGAAGGATGTCTATACCCCATTTTCTTGTGGAGGGCAGAGCATTGGAGAGTAAATTTCTTTAAAGTTGGGTTTTATTCTTTTTTAAAAAACTATTTATTGATGAGAGAGACAGAGATTTTGTTGTTCCACTTGTTTATGCATTCATTGGTTGATTCTTGTATGTACCCCAACTGGGGATCAAACCCCAACCTTGGCATATTGGGGACAGCACTCTAACCTACTGACCTACCTGGCCAGGGCCTATATTAGAATATTTCTTTCTTTCATTCAAGGCAGGTAGCAGAACTCTGTGTTTCTTCATCAGGTGCAGTCTGGGCTTTTGGGGAGAAAGCAAACACTGCTGAAATAAAACATTTCTTTCTTTCCTTTGCATTATTTTATTTTTCGGTGTGTGTAGAAGACTAAACTCCTCAAAGACCTAAATTCCTTAAAGAGTTAGATGCCTCAGTGGGAGAAGGGAGACAGTTAATGCCTTTAGGGAAGAAGAGGGAAGCAATGGAGAAATAGAGGAACCTCAGAAGAGGTCTGCGAGTAGCAGGTAGCTGAGTTATGGGGTGCTGATATGCTGAGGTCACCACAGAACAGCTTGCAGCAGCTGAATGTTACATTTTCAGGAATTCTGAAGACTGGTTGATTTTACTTTGGAAGCTTGAAATCAGCCACGGTAGAGTGTTTACACCATGGAAACAGGCGCTTGCTACAAGTCGGGGCTCTTCCTGTTGCCCCAAAGCTGGTTGCTAAACACTTAGCAGTATGTCACTGCTAAATGAGTGACTTTCTTCTAATCTTGTCATTTGGGTATGGCTTCTTTCTTGGGAAGAATGAGTGATAGGGGAGATCACTAATAATGCTCCTCCCTGAAAAGCAGATTGGAAGGTTCTTCATGGAAATATATATAAATGGAAATAGAAGGCACCTTCCTCCCTCCCTCCCTCTCTTCCTTCCTTCCTTCCTTCCTCCCTCCCTCCCCCTTCCTCTTTCCCTCCCTCCCTTTTTCCATTTTACCTCTTTCCTTTTCTTTTTTTATTGTTATTCAAGTACAGTTGTCTCCATTTCCCCCACCCCCACAGCCATCCCAACCTCCCGCCCTTGATCCTACCCACCTTTGGCTTTGTCCATGTGTCCTTTATACATGTTCCTTGACAATACTTTCCCCTTTTCCCGTTATGCCCCACCTCCCTTCTGGTTACTGTCAGTTTGTTCTTTATTTCAATGTTTCTGGTTATATTTTGCTTGCTTGTTTATTTTGTTGATTAAGTTCCATTTATAGGTGAGATCCTATGGTATTTGTCTTTCATTGCCTGGCTTATTTCACTTAGCATAATGCTCTCTAGTTCCATCCATGTTGTCCCGAAGGGTAGGAGCTCTTTCTTTCTTTCTGCTGCATAGTATTCCATCATGTAAATGTACCACAGTTTTTCAATCCACTCATTCACTGAGGGGCACTTAGGCTGCTTCTAGCACTTGGCTATTGTAAATTGTGCTGCTATGAACATCAGGGTGCATAGCTTCTTTTGAGTTGGTATTTCAGGATTCTTAGGGTATAATCCCAACAGTGGAATTGCTGGGTCAAAAGGCAGTTCTGTTTTCAGTTTTCTGAGGAAATTCTGTACTGTTTTCCATAGTGGCTACACCAGTCTGCATTCCCACCAACAATGTAATAGGGTTCCCTTTGCTCCACATTCTCACCAGCACTTGTTTGTTGATTTGTTTATGATGGTCATTCTGACTGTTGTGAAGTAGTATCTCATTGTGGTTTTAATTTGCATCTCTCTGATGGCTAGTGATGCTGTATGTCCTCCTTGGAGAAGGGTCTATTCAGTTCCTTTGCCCATTTTTTTATTTGTTTTTTTTTTGTCTTTCTGGAGTGGAGTCATGTGAGTTCTTTATATATTTTGGAGATCAAACCCTTGTCTGAGGTATCATCTACAAATATTTTTTCCCATACAGTTTGTTCCCTATTCATTTTGCTGATGTTTTCTTTAGTCATGCAGAAACTTTTGATTTTGATGATGTCCTATTTGTTTATTCTTTCCTTTATGTCCCTTGCTCTAGAGGACATTTTGGTGAAAATATTGCTTTTTGGAATATCTGAGATTTTCCTCCTTATGTACTCCTCTGGAACTTTTATGGTGTTATGACTTATACTTAAGTCTTTCATCCATCTTGAGTTTATTTTTGTATGTGGTATAAGTTGGTGGTCAAGTTTCATTTTTTTGCATGTAGCTGTCCAGGTCTCCCAACACCATTTGTTGAAGAGGCTATTTTCACTCCATTTTATGCTTCTGCCCCTTTGTCAAATATTAATTGACCATAGAGACTTGGGTCTATTTCTGGGCTCTCTCTTCTGTTCCATTAACCTATGTGTCTATTCTTATGCCAGTATTATACTGTTTTGATTACTGTGACCTTAAATTATAGTTTGATATCAGGTATTGTGACCCTCTCCTACTTTGTTCTTCTTTCTCAAAATTGCTGTGGCTATTTGTGGTTGTTTATGTTTCCATATAAATTTTTGAAATGTTTATTCTATATCTGTGAAATATGTCATTGGTATTTTAATAGGTATTGTGTTGAATCTATAAATTGCTTTGTGTAATATGACATTTTTATGATGTTAATTCTTCTAATACATGAACACATTACATGCTTCCATTTGTGTCCTCCTTTTTGTGTCTTCCTTAATTTCTTTCTTCAGTGTTGTGTAGTTTTCTGAGTACAGGTCTTTTACCTCCTTGGTTAGGTTTATTCCTAGGTACTTTATTTTTCTTGTTGCTATTGCAAATGGGATTATTTCCTGATTTCTGTCCTTTTTACCTCTCCTAGGCACATCTAAAACTGAAGGCCAAAATGGAGATCCTGCTCCTAACATCTGCCTCTGATCCCTCTTTATAAGGAACTGGGTAGATCCCATGACTTTTCTGAATTTTAATTTCCTCATCCATAGGGTGGAAATAAAAATACAGCTTTATTGCCTTTGGTGAACACAGGTTAAAGGGTCCAGAACCATTGCACATTTGTTCCTGGAGGTTCCTGGAGGTTCCTCCAGCTAATCACTTGGATTTAATTAGGGTTATGATTGGTGTGGTCATCTCCCTGAGGCTGAATGAAAAATGACACCATTAACCTTTAATTATTCAAAACAGACCCAAAGGAAGTCTTTGGCTTCGGTCCTAATGGAGCTATTAAAGCTATTTTCCAATTCAGCTCTACTCAGAACAAATAACCTGGTACTTTTCTGCTGCTTCTCTTCATAACCTGGAGAGGACAGAGAGTGAGCCTTCCCTAGTATTGCATTTTAGGGCAAGGACCAAACTTCTTTACATTAGTGTTTTCTTGGTTTTCTTTCTCCCCTGTTGTTCTCATTTGGTTGTATTGTTGGTGTGCGTGTGTATGTGTATGTGTTTGTGTGTAGGAGTACACGTGTGGTCTAATTAGAGGGAGATTTTGGAAGGGAAGAGTGGTCATATACAATGTATAAGACCCCCCAGGAAAAAGAAAGATCAAGTGAAAAAAGAGAAGAAAAAAAAAGAAAAGAAATTGAGACAAAAATAGGTGACACAAAACAAGCATATGTACAAAACCCAAGTCTTTTCTCAATTTCATGCTGTGTCTCTCTCTCTCTTTTCTCATTGAGGCATTTTATCTGCACCCATGTATATGACATCCCTAGAAAAAGAATCCCCAGGTTTTCCCTCCTGTGTGTTTTCACCTTCCTTCTTTGTGGTCCATGATGCCCGCTGAGGTGGTCAGTACCACGAAACCAAATTTCGGGTGGGAGCGGGCTGTTCTGCCATTTGTCTAGATCTTTGAGTTGCACATCAGATCTGGGGCTGATTACTCCACACTTGTTCAAACTGCTCGTGAGGTTCACAGCACTTCTCCCAGCTCTGTGGTCATCAGTAATTTCAAATTCACCAATGTAACCATGTGTCATCATCATAGTTAGAAACTGGACAATGACTTTGGAGCATGGCCTAAAAAGAACCTGGCATTCACCTCTGTTTTTGGCATTGTTGATGGTTCTGAGAGCATTAGCAAGGGCATTCACGCTCACCATTATGGCCACTTGGAAAGATGGCAGCAAGAGCATGATCTCTTTCTTTTTCTGCTGCACTGCTTTTAACTGCACTACACTTATTTTTCTTCTCACGTGGAGGTGTATTTTTTTTTCTCCCTCTGTGCCCTCATTATCTTAACCTCATTAACACTTCCAAAACCAGAAGTCATTATTCTGACACCATCACCCTCACCCCTCAAGTCCTACTTTTCTTGATGAATTTCCTTTCTGTTCTCAGGTTCTACTTCACATCAGCTGCTAAGATACAAAAACAACAACAAAAATAAATCACTCAGAATAGTTTCTTACTTTTTAAATCTGCTTTATTGAGATATAATTTACACACAAGAAAAATTCACCCATTTTTAGTGTTTGGTTTAATGTGTTTTAACAAATGTGTGCAGTCAGGTAAGACAGAACATTTTCATCACCCCAGAAGATTTCCTTTCTATCACTCTAGTTGTGCCTTTTCTAGAATGTCATGTGAGTAAAATCACATAGTAGGTAGTCTTTTGTGTCTGGCTTCCTTTCTTAGTGAATTGCTTCTGAAATTTAACTGTGTTGTTGCATGTACCAGTAACTCACCCATTTTTATTCATGGGAAATATTACATTGTGTAGGCATGTCACAATTATTTGCTTATCCATTGGACATTTGCATTGTTTTCAGTTTGGGGTAATTATAAGTTAAGATATGAATATTTACATATAGGTCTTGTGTGAACATATATTTTCCCTTCACTTGGGTGTACACTCTTGTTTCACTCCCAGGGAGAGACTTGCTGGGTTGTATGGTAAGTGTAGTTTAACTTTGTAAAACACTGATAAACTGTTTTCCAAAGGGGCTACATTATTTTCATCCCCACCAGTAATACATGAGAATTCCTTTTGCTCCTTATCATTGTTGATACCTTGTATTGTTGGTTTTTCAATTTTAGCCCTTTAAGTATATGTGTAGCATTACATCATTGTCCTTTTAGTTTGTGTTTCTCAAATCACTAATGGTGAGTTTATTTTCATGTGCTTATTTGCCTCAAGTATATCTTCTTTGGTAAATTTTTTACAATCTTGGCCTATGTAAACACTGCTTTTTAAAAAATTATTGATTTGTAAGAGTTCTTTAAATATTCTGGGTATGAATCCTTTATCAGATCATATTTTGCCTATGGAAATAATTCAAAATATAGATGAAGAGACATGCCTTAAGGTTTTTCGCATTAATGTTATTTGTAATTGTGATAAAATTAGAAACAAGTTACAATCTAATAAAAGGGAAACTGTTCACTCCTTTATGATTCAAAGAAATATTTTATAGTCATTTAATAATATTACAAATTTAAAGACATAGAAACCTGTTTTTGATATTGAGCAGTACCCCCTTATCTGTGCCCCTTTATCATGATTTCAGTTACCTGTGGTCCACTGTGGTCTGAAAATATTAAATAGAAAATTCCAGAAATAAACAATGCATAAGTTTTAAATTGTACACCATTCTGAGTTGTGTGATGAACTCTCTCACCGTCCCGCTCCATCTCCCTGTCCCGAATCATCCCTTGGTCCAGTGTGTCCACACTGTATATAGGAAGTGTCCACCTGACCTGTGGCATAGTTTGAGATACTGTTAATAACAAAGAGAACACAGACTTAGCTGGAGGGAAAGCAAGGTGGGCAGATAAAGAGGAAAGTTTGGGGTTGAAGGAAATTTTGGAGCTAAGAAGAAAAAAGACAGGCTTGGACAGAGGAAGTGGAGGAAAGTACTGAGAGCCTAAGCAAACAGGTCTCCACTGAGGCTGGTGGGACTTTAAGAACTTGGTGGATACATTTTGCCCCTGCAAAGTCTTATCCTGAAAGTAATTTTTTTCCTTTTACTGTTTTTTATTTCCAGTTCTAAAGTTATTTCTGTTATACTCTGAAGACTACTGGCTTTATGGAGAGGAAAAAACTTTATGATGCCTCTTGGAGACTAATCTCAAAAGAAGGTGATTTTCTAAGGCAACATATTTTGTAAAGGACAGTGATTCAGCTCATTCCAGAGATATTTTTGAACCTGGTCTGTTACTTTACCCAAGGCAGGCTGATGAGTGACCCATGAAACCAAGAAATAATATTCAACTGATTATTCAGAAGACCCACTAGAGGTAGAGTTGTTTTTTTTTTTTAATTGGCAACCAACCTGATCCAACTAAGTTGTTTTTTTTTTTTTTTGGGTAACTAAATCAGATAAAAATACAAAGGGACAAGAATAACTCATACAACCTTGAAGAAGAACAAAATGGAAGAACTTCATCTTCTGTGTACTTACATGTATTGTAAATAATTTGGGCACAAGGGTATCTATATTGACCAATGGAATGGAATATAAATCTAGACAGAGATCCATGCATATATAGCCATTTTATTTATGACAAAAGAGACACATTGCAAAGCTCTAAAGAAAACATGATCTTTTGAACAAATGGAGCTGCGACACTTAGATAATTAAGGGAGGGGACGTGACCCCTACCTTAGATCATACTTAAAAATTCATTCTAGATATATCATAAACTTCAGAGTAAAAGGCAAAACAACAAATCTTCTAGAAGACAATATAGAAGAAGTGCTTTGTGACTTCAGGATGGGAGAAGATTGCTTAATAATCTTTATAACCTTAGTACTTACTAACTATACAGGAAAAGATCAATACATTTGAGTACATTAAAATTTAAAACCTCATTAAAGGAATGAGGAAAGAATTTTAAAATAGACCCAAAGAACTAATCATAAAGAAAAAGATTGATAAACTTGACATTAATTTAATATTTAAATTTAACCCTATTAAGAACTTTTAGTCATTAAAAGATACAGAATATGGAGAAGATATCTGCAACACCTATAGCTTACAAAGAGCTCCTGCATGGAATGCAAAAAAATCCTACAAACCAGTAAGAAAATGACAACCAACCCAAAGGAAAAAATGGCAAAGACATAAACAGATGTTTTGGGCAGCGGGGGGAGAGGATATCCAATGGGCAATAAAGATATGAAAAGGCACTTAACATCACTAATAATCAAGGGAATGCAAATATACAGTACAACCAGACACCATTATGTACCCACTAGAATGGCTACAATTAAAGATTAACATTACCCAGTGCTGGTGAGGAGGTGGACAACAGATATTCTTACCTGGTGCTATAGCATTGTCAATTGGTATACTTTGGAAAACTTTTTAAAGATTTTATTTATTTTTAAAGAAAGGGGAAGGGAGAGAGAGGGAGGGAAACCGTGACGTGTGAGAGATATATTGATTGGTTGCCTCTCGCACACCCCCAACTGGGGTCCTAGCCCACAATCCAGGCAAGTGCCCTGACTGGAGATCGAACCAGTGACCCTTAGGTTCACAGGTTGGCACTCAATCCACAGATTGAGTGTATTCCCCACCAGCCAGAGTGGAGAATTTTCTATAACATTTAATAAAGTTGAAGTTACACATAACTTATGACCTAGCAATGCCATTTGTGGGAAAATACCCAACAAAAATATGTGCACATGTTCTCTAAAAGATGTAAAAAACTGTTCATAGTAGCTCTATTCGTAATTATCTCAAATTAGAAACTGTTTCAAACTCCATAAACAGAATAATGAATAAACAAATACATAGTGGTATATTGCTATTCAGCAAAATAAAAGAATAAGAACAACTATGCAAACAATCTGGGTGAATCTTAAATCGATATTGTTGAGTAGAAGAGGCCAGGGTTACAAGAACACATATTGTATAATTGCATTTATATAAAGTTTAAATGCAGGTGAGATCAAACTATATGTTTAGGGCTCCATGCTTAGGAGGAAAATTACTTTTTAAAATAAGGCAGGGAACTAATTATAACAAAAGTTAAGGTAATAGTTATCTTTGAAAAGAAAAGGAGGAATCACTTTTGGGATTTCTGGAGTACTGACAATTTTCTATATCTGCGTGTTGCTTTGTGAAATGCCATCATGCTGTTTTGTATACTTTACTCTTTGTGTGTTAGGGTAGCCCAAGAAGAAAAAGAAAAAATTGGATAGACCAATATCCATAGAATAAACTGAAATGTTAGCCAAATATCTATTAAAAAACACACAAACCCAGATCTGTGAATCTGTGATTAGAGTCTATGAAACTTTCCAGGAGAAAATGTATACTTCCTGTCTTATACAATGGTTCTTGTGCTAACAAAACTCTTATACCAAAACTAAATAAAGAAAGCAAAAGAAATGTAAAATGTAAGTTAAGCTCAATTATAAAAAGATGCTAACATTCTAAACAAAAATACTAGCCAGTTGAATCTTACAATTCTTTAAAAGAATAATGATTACCACCAAGTAAGATTTATCCAGGATAAAGGATGTTTCAATTCCAGAATGAGTAAAATGCAATTTGCTAGAAAAGCAAAATGAAGGCAGAGGAGGATACGAACATCAACTTGGTAGATGCCACAAAAGCATTCATGTGTGGTATATCCATACAGTGGGACATTATCCAGCCATAAAAAGCAATGATGTACTGATGCATGACACAACATGGAGGAACCTTGAAAACATCATGCCTCGTGAAATAAGCGATACACAAAAGACCACATATTATATAATTTCATTTATACAAAATGTCTAGAATAGGAAGATCCATGAAGACATAATTTTTCTATATCAGCTGTAACAAAAACACACCTCAGCTGTAGTTGTGAAGCTTATGCCAGAAATACTAGCCTGGTCCTTTATTAGGGTTTGTATCAATCTGCTACCATATTAATAGATCAAAGGAGAAAAACAATGCCATCATCTCAATAAATACTGAAGTGCTATTTAGGAAAACTGATCATCTATTCCTGACTAAACAAACAAAACAAAAAAATATATAAAGTTCTAGTATTTTAGGAATAGCTAGATTTTGCCAGTATAAAGATCCAGCATCATACTTTAATACCCATGAAAGAAGATGATATTATACTTTGGTAATGTTCTAGAAATCCTAATCAGTACAATAAAGTAAGAAAAACATTTGAGAGTTAAAGTACTTCTTAAGGTAAGAAATACTTATTATTTGTAATGATATCCAAGAATAACTAGAAACCCAAAGGGAATGGGCCAAAGAAATACTAGAAAGTTGTGGGAGATTGCAAAACTGGCTACAAGATATAATTCAGTTCTTCTCAGACGTGGAGTATATTTCTTCACATTTAGCAAACATGATGCAATCTGAAGCTTGAAAAGGGCTTGTGTGTTGGAACTAGTCCTCTTTATGCATTTTAAGGGACTTTGAGACCACTACTCTGAATTGCCAGAGAGTCTGATGCCTGGTCAGAGACCTGTGGCTCAGCCATCTGCACTGCCTGAGCAGACACAGAACCAGCTACCCCCATATGAGTGAGGCATCCCAGACTACCCAGGCCAGCTGAGGTGCAAGTGATTGCAGTGATAGACTGAGCTGGTCCAGCCTGGAAGAACCGCCAACTGACTCACGGAGACATCAGAAATAACACATGCTCGTTGTTTTAAGCCACTGAGTTTTGGGGTGGTTTGTTGTTCAGCAAAAGCTGACTGACACAGAAATTATGGGAGAATTTATTAAATTACAGCTACTTTATTAAGTTAAGCTACTTTGTGTACAATTAATGTAAAAAATTGATTAGTTAGAATATCTAGTGGAATAAAAGATCCCATTTACAATAGCAGCACTACCACCAATTTACATGAAAATAAACTTAGCCAGAAATAGGCAGGACTTATATAAAGAAAATGCAAAATATCTGCTAAGGGTTACTACTTCTCGGTGAATTAATCTCCGTATTCAATATGATCCAAATCAAAATATCAAAAAAGTTTTTTAAATGTTTAAAAATGATATTGAGTTCATCTGTAAAAATAAACAAGAATAGAAAGATATTGGAGGAGAGGAGGAATGGGTGGAAAAGGTGAAGGGATTCAGAGGTACAGACTTCCAGTTGTAAAAATAAATAAGACATAGGAATATAATACACGCCACAGGGAATATATTCAGTAATATCGTAAAACCTTTGTATGGTGATAGGTGGTTACTGGACTTACAGTGATCATTTTGTAAGGTATATGAATGTCTAGTCATTATGTCATATTCCTGAAACTAACATAATAGTGTATGTCAACTATACTTCAATTAAAAAAAAAAGAAAAATATCAGGAGAGGGTGGTTAGATTGGGTATTCAAATGCATTTTGGAGTTATAAGAATTAAAACAATTTGGACCTTAAAAAGGATTTAGATCAGTGGAATAAAGTTGAAAATCTGGAAATAAACTGAAATACACATGAAATTTTAGTAAACGATAATGCTCATATTTCCAACTCATGAGCTGTACGATGGACTATTTGAAAACCAGTTTTGGAACTACAGGGGGAACATCAAGCTGTATAACCCCGCTTTTTTCATCAAAGTAAATTCCAGCAGGAATGTAATACAATATTAATGTTAAAATAAAACTATATAAAGGTACTACCAGTTAAAAGCCAGATATAACGGGCCAAATATTGTATAATTCCACCTATAGGAATGCCCTCAGAATTCAAAGAGACAAAAAGTAGATTAATGGGTGCTGAGCGCTGAGGGAGGGAAATGGGGAGTGACTGCTTCACAGATATGAAGTTTCTTGTGTGGGTGGCAAAGAAGTTCTAAAATTAGTGGTGATGGTTGCACCACTGTGAAAATACTAAAAACCACTGAAGTGTAGTATGGCTTAAATGGATGAATTTTATGGTATGTGACATATTTTAATAACACTCGTTTTAGAAGGAGAGGGAGGAAAGAAGAAGAGGGAGAAAGAAGGAGAAGGAGAAAGAGAAGAAGAAGCTGCCCAGAGCTGGGGCATCCGCAGCAGGCTCTGACCCCAGGAGTGAGGGCAGGGACAGTGGGGCCCGTCTGGAAGGGCACTCTCTGGAAGGGGATTTTCTTATAGGTGAGGAAGGGGGCAAAGGAATGAATTCTTCTTGGCTCAGATTACTCTGTCCCTCTCCCTCTTCTCAGTGCTTAAGGACCCAGCATGTCCTCAACATTTAAAACTTAATAAATGGTTTTTGAATTTAAAAAAACTTACTGAAAGAAGACGTATGGAAATTCATTTATATTCTTGTTATGAAGGCATTTCTCAGCATGACACAAGGCCCAGAAATCAAATGAAAAATGATCTATCCACTTGCATAGAAATTAGAAGTTTTTATATTGAAATAGTATCATAGTTATGTTTTTAAAACATTTTTGTCTTTAGAGTTACACACTGAAACACTGGTGGATGGAATGATTCGATGTCTGGGACCTACTTCAACACGACGTGGAGTGTGGTGAGGGTGAAGCTCAGTAGTGAGTCCACAGGATTCTTCTCTTTCTGCTTTTTAAATGTTTAATTACCCATAATACAAAGTAAAAAATAAATAGCAAGGAAAAATCTAGTATAATTTTAAAAGATACATGAACTAGGAACAAATATTTGCAGGATAATTTGCTAGAAGAGTTAGTGTCTTAATTTATAAAAGCCCTTAGAAATCGCTAAGGAAAAGACACCCCAAAGAAAAAAGTGGGTGAAGATATCAATAGGCAGAACAATGTAAAGGAAGCAAAGTAGATAATAAATGTGTGAAAAGATGGTCAGCTTTATTCATATAAACAAAGGAAAGCAATAGTTAGATGCCAGTTTCTACCTAGTAATTGGCAAAAATGAGGAGATTGTGACAAAAGCAGTACTGATGTGTGTGGTGGGCGATATTTGGACCTAGACATGTGGTAGGAGTGTAGGTTAGTACTACCTTTTGGAAGGACAGTTTCAGGATATCTGTCAGTGTGTTAAAAATACATATCCCTGTACATCCAATGGAATATTATTCAGCCTTAAAAGTAAGAAAATTCACCTTGGCTGGTGTGGCTCAGTGGATTGAGTGCTGGCCTGCAAACCATAAGGTCACCGGTTTGATTCCCAGTCAGGGCACATGCCTGCATTGCAGGCCAGTCCCCCAGCTGCAATCTCTCACACAGTGATGTTTCTCTCCCTCTCTTTCTCCCTCCCTTCCTTTTTCTCCAAAAATAAGTACATAAATAAAATCTTTTTTTAAGTAAAAAATTTCTAATATATGCAGCAACATGGGTGAACCTTGAAGGCATCATGCTAAGTGAAAGAAGCAGACACAAAAGGACAAATACCATTTGATTCCACATATATGAGGTACTCAGAATAGTCAAAATCATCAGGACAGAAAGTAGCATGTCGGTTGTCAGGGGATGGAGGGACAGGGCCATGGAGAGTTACAGCTGAATGGGCACAGGGTTTCAGTCTGCAACCTAAACAGAATTCTGGAAATCGATGGCGGTGATGGCTGCACAACAATGTGAATGTACTTAACACCACTGAACTGCATACTTACCAGTGGTTATGAGAGTACATTCTATGCTATTTTACCACAATTTTAAAAATTGGCTAAAAATGCACATCCCTTGACTCGGCAATCCTGCTATCAAACATTTACTTTGGGTTACACAAACAAGAATATGTCAAGTGTGTTCATTCCCATTGAAACAGCAAAAGTGTCCACAGCTTAAGTGCCCAAAAATAATAAATTGGTTAAATAAATTATGGTAAAGTGATACAACATCTCTGTAAAGATTTTGAAAAAACAGGTTCAGTTCTGAGGTATATTATTATGTAATCAAGGCAATGGAGCTCTACAGAGGGTGTCTTTTTTTTATATTTTAATTGTTGTTCAAGAACGGTTTTCTGCCTTTTATCCCCATCCCAGCCCACCCCGCCAGCCCTCCCCATACAGAGGGTGTCCTGAATGGCCCATGTGCATCCATTATTTAAAGCGGGTGTGCTGTGTGCATGAGATATGTTTATAATAATTTCCATATAACCATACCATATTTTCTGGAGTTATAAATTCTTAATGGTGGGGAGAGAAGTAGTGATAGTGAGACACTTTTAAAAGTTTCTGCAGTGCTTGGATCCCACCTCCATTTAAATGTATTCATTTTGTATTTTTCTTAACTTAAAAGAGATGTAACATTTTGTACTCAGTCACTGTGTTAAGCCCTGGCACCTGGCTTATAAGATGTATTTCCATTTGCATATTGTATCTAACCATTTTAATAGGTCACATTTCAAAACCATAACAGGAAACATTATTTCGCCTTTCTGCAACTTTCATGTTTCATTCTCTCCTTTCATTACTCCTAGGTGCTCATTTCCCTGTCTAACCTCAAAACCACCTCCTGTGTGGCCATTGCATACTGCACTGGTATGTCTTTGGAAGTGTTGCCTTCCTTAATTTATAAAAGATCTTAAAAATCACTAAGAAAAAGACCAGGAAAAAAAAAAGACTCAAAACAGCCATCCTCAAACTTTTTGTAGCTCTTCTTATATCTCATACATGCACAGCATGTACTAAAAGTTCAATACCTATACTGAAAAATAAAACTTTCACACGGAAAGTTCAATACCTATTTGAAAATAAATTTTCCTCAGTCGTGATTGATACTCTTGTTTTAAAGCCTCAAAGTGTAGTCCTGAAACCTTCATTCCCAGCACCTCTACCCAGAACCCCTTTTACTCAGAGCCCCTCAGTTTTTAGGGGTCTCAAGTTCATTCCAAGTGGTAAGCCTAAGCCTCTTAGTAAATGTGTATCCTCTAACTTTTCATATTGATTTCCATGGCTTTGGCCCTTTAGCTCCCTTCTCAGGATAGGCAAAGTAGAGAAAAGAGCCCCAGCCAGGTGACCAAAGTTTAGCCTCCGCATGGCCACCAACTTACTGTGTGACGCTAGCCTGTGTTTTCATCTGTGAAATGAAGATGAACTGTAGATCAGGGGTCCCTGGCCTGTTAGGAACCAGGCCACCAATGAAGCTCACCTGAGCTCTGCTACCCTGCCCCCTCTTGTCTTCCACAAAATCAGCCCCTGGTGCCAAAAATTTGCAGGGCCGCTGCTCTAGACATTCCAAACTCTGGCCCTCACCCTCAACCCTAGACCTAGTGGTAGTCAAAGAACATCACACTCCCCTCCTCACTCACAGCGTGTATCTTAGGTCCCTCCCCCAGAAGCTTTCCTAAATTCATTAGCTGTTTAAGATACTAGCATAGTATATTTTTTTCAGTCTTTCTTGCTTAGCTTTTTTTCCTCCTTGCTCTTCTTATCCTATTTTTTTCTGAAGGACATTGACTCCATCAATGCTCCAAATCATAAAAATAAGTCTCTACCTCTTCTTTCCTCTCTTAATTGGAATTATAACTCAAAACCATCCCCTTGCAGAGCATTTATCATTTGTATCATTCTTGAGAAGTAGGGACCCAGCTTCTGGATATGGTAGAAAGCACGTGAGTCAGAGAAACAAGGACTGGAATTGACTCCCAGCACCACAACTTACTCTCTTAACCTCCGGGAGCCCCAGTTCCTTCATCTGCACTAGGAAGCAACGCTGGTTTCGCTGCTCTCCCTCCCCAGTCCCGCCCAGCCCCACCTGGTCAGAGCCTATAACTCAGTTTGTGCCAGGCTCCATCCTTTCTGCAGGTGACACCGCCCCCAGTCCCCAGGCCCTCAGGCAATTCTTGTCTGCTGCCGCTGTCTCTCTCTAATTGCACCTCATGGCTGACCCTGCTTGGGCCTGTCGTCTTTAGTGAACTGCAGCTCTCAGTGGGGAACGTGGAGAGAGAGGCCTGCAGAAGGGACCACAAACTACATGGAGGGAGGGAGTTGGAGGTCAATTCTTCAGCTCAAAAAAGTTCAGCATCAAGGGGCTCCCTGGGGTCTTGTCCTGATCCTCTCATGTATTCATTCACTGTTTCCCCAAATGGACGTTTAGACTATCTCAGAGGGAGGGCTGCGACTCCGTGAGAGATCAGTCTTATAGGGTGAGGTGACTCATACACTCATTCCCCTGTTGGGAAGGCCCTGGGCCTCTTGCAAACGTTACCAACTTTCCCCCATGGTTTCTCCTTCACTTATTTGCTTCCATCTGGATCTCCAAGAAGAGCGTGCAGGTGTTGTTTTATTTTACACTCGTGGTGTGTGGTTCTCTGATGTTTTTTACAACACTTTCCACAACTGTCTTTTTCTCCCCCATCTCCAAAAATAGCAAGTGACATTGCTTGCCCAGATTTTCCACCTCGGTTTGTTTTTCATTTTGAAAGAACTCAGCACGGGGTGCTGAACGCTGCCTCAGCACCAACTAAATCCTGGTATTTAACCCCAGGACAAAGTCAAAGGTGATACATTTCTGCTGAGCAGCTGCAAATTGCCTTTATTCTTGGCATGAGAAGAAAGGATGTTGTTTGTGATATGAGAACTATATATGGGAATAGCTTGGATGTGTGTGGGTTTTCACATTAAATGTGTTCCTGAAATTTAATGTGAACATGGATTTATCTTAGAGCAGAGTGAGTCTTATCCATAATGCCTGGTAAATAAGGTTTCCATGATTATCGAGTATCTTTCGAGGAGACCTGCGTTTCATATAACACCAGTGCACCCTGGTTTCTCCAGACCACATTAGCCAGAGGATTCCATTGGCGTTTTAGGACCAGTGATAACTCTGTGGCAGGGCCAGCTTCATGGGTGTGCAACCCATGTGGCTGCACTGAGCTGTGCCTCAGAAGCTGGGCCCCTTGCTTGTAACACACTGCTGTCCCCATCATGAAATTCTCAATTTTATTGTGCACGGTCTTGCAAATTATGTAGCCAATCTTGTTCCCTGGCTCCAGTTTCATCTACTTTTGATCCCCATTGCCATGACCCCTTGTTACATCCAACCCTAGTTTTGTCCAGGAGCCTCCCATGGGGTGGGTCTCACAGGTATGGATGGAACCACCTGCCTACTGCATTTTCTTTCTCTCCCACTCCCGCTGATACTGTGACCAGGATGTGTGGCAGCCCATGGGGAGCAGCAGGCAGGGGGCCGTGTCCTCTAGAGCCCCCAGAGGGTGGGGGTCATGCTGCATGTTTCCACAGCGGTGTTCTCTGCTCTCTTTGTGATACTTTTATCTCTTGTGCCAAAGAGCATCTGCTTGTGCCCCATGTGCCTCACACAGTTAAGAAGAAAAATGCTCTTCAAAAGTCTGCTTGTGACCCCTCCCCTTCTCTCAGACCTGAGACAGTGATCTGCTGCCTCCCCACGCTCCCAGTCTCCCCACCAGCACCTTTCCTCCAAACCTTGCTTCCCCCTGTCCAGGCGCCTGGCAGCCCCCCTCGAGCTTTATCACTGGCCCTTTCACACAGGCCTCTGTTTTCCTTGGAAGTTCTCACTAACCATATATGCACACTTTTCAAAGAACCACTGCATTTGCCACTCTCCTTATGGTTTTCAGAACACCGTTTCTGGAGGATATTAAATAACGCAACCAAAAGAGGAAGTTTACTTGTCAAATGAATTAGGGAAGTATTGAATATTAGATTCTCTTCTTGGAGGTTTAACTGATCACTATTAAGCATGTTGAAAGTTCAGGGAAGAAACTAACTTAATTTAATTCAGTGTTTCCTAAATTACATTGGGCATTCAACACTTTCACTTCCTGGCCACACACACACACACACACACACACACACACACAATTAGGTTAGCATTCCGCAGACAGTATTCTTGGTGATGCTCACTTAGAATGTAATAAAATAAATTGGTGTAAACCAATTCTGAACATAATTTAATCTTTCTTTGAGGATTCATAATGTACCTATATTTATTGTTTGCTCCCTGGACAAATGGAAACGAAGCATACTCCGGATCACACTTAAAACATCCAAAGACAGCTTTACATAGAACTAGGCACACAGTAGACACCCAGCGTACACTTGTAGAGTTACTAATTTTAAAGAAATCCTTTGGGCCTCATTTTCTTTTTTTAAATTGAATTTATTGGGCTGACATTGGTTAATAAAATCATGTAAGTTTCAGGTGTTCAAATCTACAATACATCAGTAAATTGTGTTGTGTGTTCACCACCCTGAGTCAAGTCTCCTTTCATCTCCATTTACCTGCCCTTACCCTCCTCTACCACCACCCCCTTCCCTCTGGTAATTGCCCTACTATTGTCTGTGTCGACTAGCTTTGTTTTCTGTTTTTTGGAGGTGTTTTGCTTAAATCCTTTGCCTTTGTCGCCTAGTCCCACAACACCCCTCCCCCTGACAGCTGTCAGTCTGTTCTCTATCTATGGACCTCATTTCTTACACATATTTGAGCTAAACTCATTGGTCTCTTAGTAAATGTCAAGTCTTTATGCCAGACATTTGTTCAGGCACCGAGGTGTGAAGAATAGGCTCCTCCCCCAAAAGAACTCAGTGTAGTACAAAACAAGCAATAAATAATTATAATACAGTATGATATTGTTTCAAGAGACATATACTAAGTGTTATGGGAGCATAGAGAGGAAATAACACTGAGTTTTGTCTTAAAGAGTGAGCAGGAGTTTGTTAGGATGAGAAGATATGGGGAATGGGACTTGCAAACTAAGTATATACAGCATGTATAAACACATAGGGGCCTAAATTCTAATTTTTTTCATTTTAAAATGTTTTATTTATTGATTTTAGAGAGAGGGAGGTACAGGGAGAGACAAAACATCAATTGTTCCACCTATTTATGCATTCATTGGTTGATTCTTGTATGTGCCCTGACCAGGGATCGAACCTGTAACCTTGGAGTACCAGGATTATGCTCTAAACATCTGTGCTACTGGGTCAGGGCTAAATTCTAAATTTTTCAGAGACACTTCCACATCTAAATTCCTTGACTTTATAAATGTAGTAAGTTGTATAACTCAAATCATCATGCCCAAATTTATATTTATATTTTTATTTTTTAAAAAGATTTTTAAAATTTATTTTTAGAGAGAGGGGAAGGAAGGTAGAAAGAGAGGGAGAGAAATATCAATGTGTGGTTGTCTCTCACATGTCTACTACTGAGGACCTGGCCTGAAACCCAGCCATGTGCCCTGATTGGGAAGCAAATTGGTGACCCTTTGGTTTGCAGGTTCACGCTCAATCCACTGAGCTGCACCAGCCAGGGCTACAGATTTATATTTTTAAATTCAGAGTTTTATATATTAACCTCCTTACAGTGGTCCTATCTGAAATGATGCTCTAGGCTTTATTTTTTTATTCTTTTAAGAAGTATAAATTACTGAATAGTAACTAATCCCACTTCCCTTCAAGGTCTTCATAAGATAGGAAGCTCACCTACTGTGGCCAATCAGCTTTATTCTGCTAGCTGTTCCCATTCTGCAAACTTCTGTCCTTCTGGTGTGACATCTGGACTACTCTGGAGGGTCACTCCAAACCCTCATGTCCATTTCATATTGTGCTCAGTTGCTCTCTGGTTTTTGATCACAGCTTATAGGCATTTGTGGCTGGTTCTGATGAAGTAGCTTATGGGGGGGTGTGCATGTGTGTGTAAAACCACTGAAGATTCTAATAATTTTGAATCTAGTTCATGTTTCCCTTTTGACTCCAAAGTAAACTCCCATCTTTATTCTGTGGTGCATCACCTGTTTTTCAGCACAACGACTATACCAGGAAGATGAAGGTACAAGTGGTGGTTCTCCTGCACAGAGCATTTGTAAAATTTGTGTTTCTATTACCTACGTAAAGAACATGTGTCATGACCCTCCAAGGCTGGGCAGTTTCATGGTATTCATGCAGACAGAAATATATTCATGGAGCTGTTGGGATATCTGGCGTGCCTTTACTCATGTCTGGTAAGCCACACATGTTGCAAGCTGTGTGTCTGTCTGCATGTCTCTACGTGGCCCTTGCTCCCCAGTGTGGCCCCCATCCCCTTGCTTGTGTCTGTCATTGGCACTGCCAAATGGGAGCCCCTACCTGTTTAAGTGCTAGAGGGGAACAAAGCCAGAAAACTGCCAGAACATTATATAACATAACATAACATAACACAACTCTGTGCATGCCAGCCCACCTCATGTTATGGGAACAGTTTATCAGACCCAGTTTCAAGGCTATGAGAACACTGGTTATCAGGCCCCTCCAAAGCTATGGGAACACTGCTTTCCTTAGCTACCCAGACACCTGGGCAAGGAAGCCAGACTGCCTCCACTTACCCTACAGGACACTAAAAGGAATTTTAAAATATAAAACACATTATGATAATGCAGTCAGAAAAATACATTAGAAAAACAGCTGCCACAACCTTCATCCCCAGGATTCATAGGTACATATGATTTACAGCTTTTGATATTTATCAGTTATTTCAGGACGTTTCTTCTCAACAAGCTCCCAGGATGTATTTTGATTAAGAGTGGCTGTTCTTATTTGATAAATGATACTAAAATCTATCAACAAAGGATGGTGTTGCATTTGAAGTCAGGACCTCATGTCACACAGGAGAAATGACTCATTAGGTAGTAAACTTTGTGCAGGAGTTATTTTAAGAATTGTTTGAAAAATATAGGGCATTTGCTCAGGCTAGAGAGGGTGCCCCCAGGGTCAGGATACAGGAACTGGACAAACAAAGCAGGGCCACTAAGCGGGTAGGAAAGAGGAACTGAGGGCAAGTTTTGAGAGGTGTCAGAATTTTATCTCAGTTGACCATGGTAAGTATTATAATGCTTTATTTTTTATTTTGATTAGATATGTCTAACCTCCAAATGCCAGCATGTCCCATCCAAACAGTAGAGTGTTACACAACTGTAGAAACGAAAGAGGACTGTATAGAGCAATTCTGAAAATGCTGATACATGGTTAGTGTAAACAATGCAAGGTAGAAAAAATGTCTATAGTGTGCTACTGTTTTATCTAAGAAGAAAAAATTCAATATAGGAAAATATTTGCTTCTCTTTTTCAAATGAAAGAATGAACCATAAAACTTTGATTTTTTAAAGAAAGATGAGGCTGAAGAGAGGAAATAAGGTGTGGAAACTAGAGTAGAAGACTCTCCTCTGAAAATGCCTGGTATTGTAGACTTCACTTTGGCAGCTTATAAACATTTCACATAACTTTGTAATTTTTTTAATTGAAAAGTAATTCCTGCCCTGCCCAGTGTGGCTCAGGTGGTTGGGTGTGGTCCTTCCACAAAGTGAAAGGTCATTGGTTCAATTCTCGGTCAGGGCACATACATAGGTTGCCGGTTCAGTCCCCAGTCAGGGCACATTTGAGAGGCAACCAATCCATGTTTCTTTCTCACATTGATGTGTTCCTCCCTCTCTTTCTCACCCCTTTCCTCTCTCTAAAAATTAAATAAATAATATCTTTAAAAATGTATTTTAAAATGTTAAACCATTTCTTAAAAAAGAGAAAAGTAATTCCTAAAAACCAAAATCAAAATGAAACAAATGAACAGAAATGTATACTCTGAGTTGGTAGAATAACCACGCAGAAAGGAATTACTTCAAGTGACTTTAATTTGCTTTTCATTATTATGATATACCCTAAAAACAAAACAACTACATAACAATGTCACATGGATTTCAGTAACCATGTTATTGGTGACAGTGTTGGAACACTATTCTAAGTTGCATGTTTATTGTGAAATAAAGCAAATATGAAATTGTGTTGATGTCTTTGAGAATGGGGATTTTTGATAAAGGAGAAAGAAAATATAGATGTAACATTGGTGAAGTTAAGAAAACATCTTGTAGTCCTGTTTGAAAATGTCACATGAACTCATGATGTATTTTCACTAGAAGCAGAAGAGTATTTCCTAGCACTTTCTACTGAAATGGCTTAGAGATTATGATCAACCCAGCACGCTGACTACCCTAGAGCCCAGAGTATTGTCTCTAACTCTCATTTCCCATTAGAAAGAATCAGGGCCTTTGGAGAAATGGCTAATTCCAGGTCTGTGGCAGAAAAATGAATGAGTTGAGTCTGGAATATAAGGAATTTTGTCATACTAGAAATCGATTCAATTACTAGGATCATGTTAATATACTGTACTATGGAGCCAACCTGAATAGTCTCCCACTGGCCAAAGATGGCACAACTTCTATATTAATAAGAATAATAATGGCAATAGATTGAAATACATAAAAATCCATGTGTTCGTAACGATACTTAAAACAAAATCAAACACCTCACTTGCCAACTTTGGCAGATGCTAGAGAACCAACTCATTTTGAAAATTAGTAAATAATCAAGCATTTTCTTTATAAATTTGTACTTCAGGGTGCAAATGGTCGATGAGGGAATATTTCTCTTTGTAGAAGTATTCCAACTTATAAATGAAGAAGGAATGATAGCATTTGCACCTCCTAACGACTTAATGGACTTAGACACATATCAGTGGCTGCTGACATAGCACAGAGAGAGCCAGACACTATTGGCTTCCTAATGAGAAATACACAGTAATATCTATGAGGAGAGGGGTGGGAGTATAGATGATATAAGATTAAACATAAATTGATAATCATGGAAACTCCATGATGTTTTCATTGTATGTTTTATTCTTTCTACTTTTTAACATTTGAAATTTTCCTTAATGGAAAGATTTTCTTTTAAGCGCACTGTAACACCCTTCTAAGGAGAGTCAAGCAAAGCCGGGAGTAGGGGATGCCTCTTTGCATGTATTTAGAAAAAGCAGTAGGTCAAAAATCAGGAAATCATAGACCTGGGGAAGACCTTCAAGTCTGGGTAGAGACTTGCTCCTTCCTGTGAGGCTAAAATGACCTCTATCTACATTGTCCTTAAAGGTTGTTGTGTGCATTCTGCAGATTACCTTAAGCCCATGCTTCTTGTAACTGCTTTGAAATTTATTTCTTTATACTGAGCAGAAATCTGTCTCCCTCTACCTTTCTTCTACCCATAGATTATAGCCCTACCTCTTCCTTGCACAACAGTCTCTCAAATATCTGAAAACAAGCATTCATTCACCTGTTCCCTCACAATTACGCCACATGCAGGTCTTTTGAGCTCCAGTCCAAAGAGCCCTAATTCTGTCAGCAGTTCCACACACCCATGACTGGTTCTGTGCCATCCTGGCTGCTCTGCTCTGATCTCAGAACAGTTTGACTTGGAAGTTATGTGCTCTGGAATGAAGCGATCTGGGTGTGGCCTGACAATTACAGAGAACATTACCTCTCTTGCTCCAGTTACCTCATTGCTTATTAGCAGGGGTTGGAGCCTGGGTGCACAAAGTTCCAAGAGCTGAGTGTTAAAGGTTCAAGAATTTCATGAGCCAATTTTTTAAACCACAGCCATAAATTCACACAAATTTATGATTACATATATCATATTACAACTTAAACTCATCACTTCCTAATTATTTTGCTATATTTTACTATTATTTTTTTCTTGTAGTTATTTGTATCTATTATATTTGTGTGGTAAAAATATTATATAATGGTATGCTAGTGTAGATCTCTTCCAAACTCTGTATTCAATGACATCATATTGGTAGCTTGAAACTGGCCCTGGTGGGAATACTTACAATACAGAAATTGGAAAGTGTTATATAAATCAAGGTGTTTCTTTCCCTCCAGAGATCCAATTATTAAACATTTACCATGCCACTGGATACAGTCGAAAATCTTAGGGATTTTTTGGTGACCATATTACACTTCTGACTCAGATTAGGCTAAGACTCTGCTACTGCTGAAACAAGTACAGTTTAACCTATTCTTATTGATACAATTAGTTCATTAGACCTCATATTAATCACTTTTAAATTGTCTTCTTTTAGATTCAACCCTCTGATTTTTATTCTGTTATCCAAGTATTCATCATACCTCCAACACCAAGTTACCTATAAATTTGATGAGCATGCCTTCTGTGTGTTCTGAAAGAAGTTATGAGGGGCAGATGAAGGACACAGCCCTGAGACTCATCATTATAGACTTCCTTGCAGTTTGATATCAATTTGTTAGTCAACATCTTGTGTGAATAATCAACTGGTTCATCCAATAGGCCAGGGTCCAGTTCATGTTTTTCCATCTTGTCCAAAGGAATATTATGAAAAACTCATTAAACGTTTAACCAGTGATGAAATACTCTATGTGTATGGGCTTTCCCAGAACTACTGGGCTGGTAATCCTGTCAAAAAAGGGAAGGAGATGCATCAGCTTTGACTTGTCCTTAGTGAACTCATTCTGGGTCTTAATCATTACTTCTTCACTTAGTGCCTGAAACTGTCACTAATTCATTCTAGATTCTTGCCTAAAATTGGAGTTATAGAAAATTATCTACAAATTGTCTGACTCTGCCTTCTTTCTCTTTCTGAAAAGTATAATATTCCATTATCTCCAGTCTTCTGATATGTCTCTGATCTTCAGTGATGACCCAAAGACCACTGACAATTGTCTAGTGATCCCATAATAACTGTTTCTCAGGGCCCTAAGTCATTATTCCTCAAACCTGGGGCTGGAATTCACTTGAAGTAGCTCTTGGAGTTGGTACATTCTATTACTCCATCCTGGTTGTCCATCTTCCTTTACCAAAGTTCATTCTGTTTTTTCAATTCCTCTTTGCTTTACTTGTTCCATGTGGAGAAGAAATACCCTTGCCCTGAAAGTCAAAAACAAAGGGAAATGGAAGAGCTCCATTTTCTGTATATCCTCCACTGGCAGTAGCCTCAAGATGCAGGGTCTGCCCTTTACTTGAAGCTTCAAAATTGCACTAAAAAGAATGGGATGCCCAAATGACAGCCATAACATAACTTGGTAGTTTTAGAATAACTTGACCTTATTTGGAGCTCTAGCCTTGTCGATACTTGTACAGTGTATCAGGTCTATTCCAGCACAGGTAATGGCAATGTGATGGCAGGATAGATATCTGATAAAAGATTCCTGACCTTTCAAAAGCTGTGGCATGATGTGCTTGTTTGAATTTGCAACAAGTTTCCTACTTACTCAAGTGCAACATGGTATATATGGTCTTTAAATTTTCAGTTAATTTGGTCTTTAGAATTTTTTATTTTGAAAAATTTAGGGGAAAAAACTGTAGATACTACTGATATCACAAAATCACAATCAAGAGGATCCACAAAGATAAAAAACTTAGTATATTTAGGTGGATTTTTTTCTCTAATTTTACCTAGCTGATGTTTAACACAAAACAACCCCTTAATATCATCAACTCTTGTTATATAGCATTCTTTTACATGGAACTCTCTAAATTGCCTTTATGCACAGTTCCAAAAAATGTTAACAATGTTATGGGGTTTAGCCCAGAGGCCCTAACTAAGAGATATGAAGCCCCAGTTTTCCATTTTGTTCTGCCACTAATCAGCTGAGCAATCTGGGACAAATTCCTTTGCCTCTTATTCACATCCAAATGTTGCAAGTCCCTTCCAGACCTCAGAGAGAGAGAGCCATGAAATACCCAGCTGTCCTGTCTATGGGTTCTTGGCTGTCTCCATCTACTCTCTGTAGTTGATGTGAGTGTACAGGCATACATGGAGGGATGAGAAGAAAGGTTTGAGTTGACAGTTTTGCTTGGGAGAGGACGAGGAGGAGGAGGAGGAGGAGGAAGACAGACCATATCATTCCTCCTAAGTTTTTCACAAGAGGTAATTTCAAAACAAAAGGAAGTCAACCTATGCAAACAAGATAATGACAGGGGAGAAAGTAAAAGTTTTTGGCCAGATCCATCTCACAGTCATTCTTTTCCTGTCCCCACAAAGCTATCTGAACTGAGATCTTGCTGGTGGACTTCCATTTCCAGTAAACATCACTCACTTAGAACAAAACCGGGAAGCTCCCACATGTAGGCACTGGAAACAGTCCCAGATGCAGGAAGAGGTTTGTATGACATCATCCAGAAAGTTATGCAGTAGAAAGGTCTGCAGATTAGAATACCTCACCTAAGAGTTCCTTTCACTAGCAAGTTTTACCCAGTATTTAGAAGCCTCAACCTTCTTAGCAAATGTATTTGCTGATATATGTATGTATGTATATTTAACCCAATTGTAGAAATGTATATACCTGTCTGGAAATTGCTCAAACACTACAAAAGCGTTATTCATGTGTGAAAACATTTAATTAAAACACCAGGAAAAAAGGCAAATATTGCTATCTCTCTGTATGTGAAAAAGTTTCATTCATACTTTTAAAAAGAACTTAGTTTCTTCATAAAAATGATACATGCTCATTGTAAAATATTGAAACAAATCATAAAAGCACAAAGAAGATAATAAAAATCACCTGAAGTCTCATGACCCAGAAATAAACACTGACAGAATTTGGGTAAGGTCTCTCAAGATACTTTCTTTTTCCATATATATGTTCCATTTTACATGAGTGGTGTGTTCTTTATTTGCAGCATTGTAGTCTTCCTTCCTCCTCAACTAAGTCATTGACATCTGTATGTGTCACCATATGTAGGTATATAACATAACTATTGGGAACTCTATTTTCCTTCTCATTTTGTTTGTTCCATATACTTAATCTATTCCATATGGATGGAAATATAGGTTGTTGAGAAAGAACTTTTTTTTTTAATTTGAAAAAGACTGTTATGTAAAAGATGTAAAGTTATGTAAAGTCACACATATGCACAGGAATCTGGTTTGGTGTTCCTATTGCAAAAGCTTGAAATTGTGTATGCAAACAGTGTTATAGATGTGTAAGATGTGTCTATTATTACAGAGCCATTAAATAAAATTAAACTTTTTAAAAGCTTTTTAAAAAAATTTTATTTATTTATTTTTAGAGAGGGACTGGAGGGAGAAAGAGAGAGAGAGAGAGAGAGAGAGAGAGAGAGAGATAGAAACATCAATGTGCAGTTGCTGGGCATCATGGCCTGCAACCCAGGCATGTACCCTGACTGGGAATCGAATCTGTGACACTTTGGTTCACAGCCCACGCTCAATCCACTGAGCTACGCCAGCCAGGGCTTAAAATTAAACTTTTTAAAAAGCAATGATGAACTACAAAATAAAACTCAATACATTTGACAATATAGAAATAGAAAATATCATAAATGAAAGTGAAAAACTAGAAACAACTTTTAAGACAGCTATAGCAAATATGATAAAAGTTTACCATACTAACATATAAAGAGCTCATATAGGGCCTTCTGGCCAAGATGGAGGCATAGGTAGATACACTTCACTTTCTTGCACAACCAAAAGAAGGATAACAACCAATTTAAAAACAAAAACAACAAAAACTGCCAGAAAATTGAACAGTATGGAAATCTGACAACCAAGGAATTTAAGGAGAAATATACATCCAGACAGGTAGGAGGGGTGGAGACTGGCACCCAGGGTGGAGAGGAGGTGTTGCAAGGCAGCAGCTGGTGGAACAGCAGTCCCATATTCACCTGCAGATAACCTGGGAGGAACAACTTCGGACTGAGACAAAACATATGTCCTGGGGTTCCAGTACCAGGAAAAAAAAGCTTCCAAACCTCTGGCTGTAAAATCTTGTTGGTGTTGTGGCAGCAGGAGAAACTCACAGTCTCTAAGGAGAGTCCATTGGAGGGGTCCATGGGGTCCTAGAACACACACAAACCCACCCACCCAGGAATCAGTACCAGAAGGGTACAATTCACTTGTGGGTAGTGGGGAAGGGACTGAAAGCTGAGTGAGAGCCGAGCAAGTGGCATTGTTCCCTCTCTGATCCCTCCCCCACATAGAGTGCCACAATACAGGGAAGGGGGTTGCCCCACGTTGGCAAATACTTAAGTCTCTGCTTCTCACAACATAACAGGTGCACAAAGACAAAGAAATATGACCCAAATGAAAGAACAGACCAAAACTCCAGAAAAACAATTAAGTGATGAAGAGACAGCCAACCTATCAGATGCACAGTTCAAAACAATGGTAATCAGGATGCTCACAGAATTGGTTGAATTTGGTCACAAATTAAATGAAAAAATGAAGGCTATGCTAAGTGAAATAAAGGAAAATGTACAGGGAACCAACTGTGATGGGAAGGAAACTGGGACTCAAATCAATGCTGTGGACCTGAAGGAAGAAAGAAACATTCAACCAGAGCAGAATGAAGAAACAAGAATTCAAAAAAAATGAGGAGAGGCTTAGGAACCTCCAGGACATCTTTAAACATTCCAAACATCTGAATCATAGGGGTGCCAAAAGGAGAAGAGGAAGAGCAAGAAACTGAAAACTTATCTGAACAAATAATGAAGGAGAACTTCCCCAATCTGGCAAAGGAGATAGACATGCAAGTTCAGGAAGCTCAGAGAATCCCAAAGAAGTTGGACCCAAAGAGGGTCACATGAAGGCACATCCTAATTACATTAACCAAGATTAAAGATAAGGAGAGGATCCTAAAATAAGCAAGAGAAAAGGAGACAGTTACCTACAAAGGAGTTCTCATAAGACTAGCAGCTGATTTCTCAAAAGAAACCTTACAGGCAAGAAGGGGCTGGAAAGGAGTATTCAGATGAGATTGGGTACATTCAGGGTGGTAAGGCCGTAGACTGGAAAGGAGTATTCAAAATCATGAAAGGCAAGGACCTACATCCAAGATCACTCTATCCAGCAAAGCTGTCATTTAGAATGGAAGGGCACAAAAGTGCTTCCCAGATAAGGTCAATTTAAAGGAGTTCATCATCATCACCAAGCCCTTATTATATGAAATGTTAAAGGGACTTAACTAAGAAAAAGAAGATGGTCAAAATTATGAACAGTAAAATGACAAGTATCAACAACTGAACCTACAAAACAAAAACAAACTAAGGAAACAACTAAAATAGGAAGAGAATCACAGAAATGAAGATCACATGGAGAGTTATCAGCAGGGAGGGGGAGGGAGAAAAGGTACAGGGAATAAGAAGCATAGTTGATAAGTATAAAACAGACAGGGGGAGGTTAAGAATAGTACAGGAAATGTAGAACCCAAAGAACTTATATGTACGACCCATGGACATAAAGGGGAGAATGCTGAAGGGAAAGAGGATGGAGGGCATAGGAGGATAAAGGAGAGAAAAAATGGGACAACTGTAATAGCATAATCAATAAAATATACTTTAAAAAAGAGCTCATATAAACCAATAAGGACAGTAACTCACAATAGAAAAACAGGCAACTAATGATTTACAAAGAATACTTACAAGTGGCTTAATAATATAACACAGCTCAGTATAACTAGTAATTAAAGAAATAAAAACAATAGAAAACTTGTTTTACCAATAGTATGAAACACTTTGGAGTTGAGCTAATATATATCAAACAGTTCAGTATCTGGTAAAAACTAAGCGCACAATGAATGTTGGGTCTTATTCCTGTTCAGTGGTGATAACATATTTATTTTGAAAGTATAAATTTGTAATACCCTTTTCAAAAGCAGGAATATTAAAACTATAATCTTTTAAAAAGATTTTATGTATTTATTTGTTTTAGAGAGAGGGGAAGGACAAGAGAAAAACAGGGAGAGAAACATTGATCAGTTGCCTCTAGCATGCCCCCAGCCAGAGACCTGACCACACCCCCTTCCTCCGGCCCAGGCAGGTTGCCCTGACCTAGAATGGAATGGCCAACGCCCAGCCTCCTGAGCCACAGCAGTCAGGGCGACTATTTATAATCTTTACCTAGTAATTCTACTTCTGGAACTGTCTTTTAAAGAATAATTTGAAATGTGGACAAAACCTTTATACACAAAGCAGATAACCACATTATGTAAACAAAATTGCACATCCTAAATGTTAAAAAATAAAGAAATGATTAAACAAATCATGGTGTGGCCATAAGTGAGAATACTCTGAAGACACTTACAATTATATTTATGAAGTACCTGTGGTAACAACAACATATTATACAATATTAAGCGAGAAAAGGAAGACACAAAATTTTATGTATAGTAATTTCTACTATGAGTATAAGAAATAGACTGGAAGAAATTACACCAAAATATTAACAAGTATTTACTGGAGTGGGAGTATGGGTGATTTTAAATTTTATATACTTTATTTTCCAAAGTTTCTACAAAGATTACACATACTTTTAAAACCAGAAAAAAATAAAAAACTGAAGGTAATAAACACATACTTAATGAATTTAAAACAAGTGTGAACATAATGTAATGTTTAAAACATAACCTTTAAGAATTCAAATTCGTAAGAGAATTGAAAATTTAAATCATTTTTTATTTTAGTAAAAATTGACTGAATTTTCACTTGTCTCCATCATTCACTAGGTGTGGCACTTTGCTGTAGGCTGAGTGTTTGTGTCCCCCCTAATTTATATATTAAATCCTAACCCCCAGTATATAGAGGTGGGGTGTGGGGGTGATGAGGTCGTGATAGTGCCGTCCTCATGAATGGGATTAGTGCCCTTTAGAAAAGAGAGCCCACAGGGCTCCCCTACCTGCCTGTACCATGTGAAATGAAAATACAAAAAGAAGAGAGTCTTTGCCAGACCATGCTTGGTATATCCTGATCTTGGGCTTCAGCTCCTAGTACTGTAAGAAAAAACTTCTATAGTTTATAAGCCACCCAGTCTCTGGGAGTTTGTTATAGCAGCCTGAATGGACTAACACAGACTCTAAATAAGTTAACTACCAGTTCTGGGCAGCATACCATTTCAAATACTTTTCCATTTTCTATAAATCTAGACAACACATCTGTTAAGTTTAACTTTTAATTGACTTTTAAGAGGAAATTCTTTTATTATCTTTTTTCTGAACCTACTATTCCAAAGCTTAATGCATTTGAACATTAATATATTTATTATTGACATTTTGTCACATTTCAAAGTGAATTTGAGGCAGCAAAAGTTATTATTACTTAGTAACTAACTTTGTTTAGTTTTTAAAAAATCTTTTTATTGTGGTAAATATTCCTAACATAAAATGTACCATTTGAACCATCTTTAAGTGTATAGCTCGGTGGCATTGAACACACTGACACAGTTGTGCAGCCCTCACCACCACCCAGCTCCAGAACTTTGCATCTTTCCCAGCTGAAGCTGCCATCAAGCAGTAGCTCCCTGTTGTCCCTACTCCCAGCTCCTGGTAACCACCATTCTACTTTCTGTCTCTATGATTTGACAATTCTAGGTAACTCAACTTTATTCCATTTTAAGTCCTAAGTAAATCTCTTCTCTGTCTTGGTTGCAAATGCCACTAGTTCGAAGCAGCCAACTTTAAAACATCTAATTTTTCTTAAAAATTAAGGTGGCATCCTGCTGATGTGGACTGACTCTCCAAGAGAGGACCTGATAAACAGCACTCCCCAGCTGCATATGACCAGTTTGTTTCGTGTCTGGTGCTCTGCTTCCTCAGCTGTAAACTCATGATATAAACAACCCAGTGGGTACAGATCATGGATGCAGACGTGTTGTGGAGAGGAAAAAGGGCCTCACAAATACAAGATGACAAGGTGGTTACTTCTGTTGCCTCTCATATCAGAGCTTACATTTACCAAGTAGATTGAACGGGTTCTTGACATTTCTTACCTCCCCTTAAAAATCACATCACATGGGTGGAAATAGAAATCCATCTACTCTTGAGCACAAATGGAAGAGCCTGCCTTTTCTTCTCTTTGCTGATGATAATATCTTCTTCCTGCCCTCTTCTAGGGCTGCTGTCCTAATGCCAGAAAGGCATTGGAGCCATCATGGTGCTGAACCACAGTCCAGGCCAATCAGGAGAAACCATCATTCATCGCTGATGCGGCATGAGACAGCTCACAGCTAACTAAGCGATCTGCCTTTGGAGGGAGTGTGAGCTGTCCCCTAACCAACACAGCCCTTTGAGGTCATTTAGGCTTTAGCTCCACCTCCTTTGAATGCTCTGCCTGAACAGCCATATTCTACCAAATTTATGACTTCACACCCTCCCCCCAAATTAAGGTGACAATTACATGCAATAAAGTACACAGATATTTAAAAATATAAAATTTTAAATCTGTCTTTATGTGAATTTATATGTGAGAGCATGTTATCAGCATAACTAAGTCATGAGACTCATATGCCTCCTGATTTTCAAGTTGTACATCAAACCTACAAGAAACAACAGAATGCAAACTATGCTGTGATGGCACTATGTGGAAAAGAATACCTTTGTATGGAGCAAGACTGGAAAGGACAACTATGTGAAATAAAAATGGCTTATTTTTAGAGTGCTGCAATTTTTGAAATGAAGTGTTACCCAGTTGGAGAACATAAACATTGCCAGAAAATAAACATTGAATTCACAAATTAATAATAATTTACAGGAGAAAGGGCTGATAGTATACCATATCTCAGTGTTTCTAGAAAACCAGTTGCTGTGAAAAGTTTGCCGAGCTTAACCAATTTGGACATTAAAAGCATATTTATTCTTCCCCTCCCTGAAAATAGACACAGAAGTCACTGGGTCCTTTTGTAGAAAGGCTGACCCATAAAATTTCCATTATACTTCTACACATTAGGTACATTTTCCTACGTTACCTTCAGGAACAAAAGCAAATGCCACTAGTTTGCTCTTATCAATTCATAATCCTTCATTTCCGACACAGTATGTTCCCTTTGATTACTCACAGGGATAAAAATAGAAAACTCTGAGTTGTTGCCTTTGCCAGTTGCTCAGATGACTTTCTGAACAAGAAAGTTTTGTGTAGGTGGATGGGTATAAGAACTTGGCTTAAATGTTTAAAAGGCAGGAAAAGACAGTGGAATTCGTTTCCCATTGGAAGAGAGGCCAGCTTGCTGAGCTAATCTAAAATTAAGCCTAAATTCTAAAAACATCTAAGTACCTGTTGTCAGCCTCCTGCAACTGGGCCGGTTTTCCCAAAGAATGTTAGCTTAGAGCCTGGCACGCGCAGGAAGCACAAGGGATGCTCACAAACACCACTTCACCATGTGGCTATTTTCTGGTCATAGTGGCAGCTCACCGGAAGTGCTGACAGTGGTCCAAGTTGATTCAACAAGCACAACTTGGACACTTCCTTTGCACAGTACAGTGGAAGGATCATGTGGATAACGGCTCAGCTACCAGAGACTTGTGAGTGATAAGAATAGGATTCAAGTGGTTTGTTATTAGCATTATTGTGTCAATAGATAACTGATACAACAACAAAAAATAAATAATATGCCATATGGAGAGGAGAAAACCAAGCAGAATAAAAGAGGGTTCATATAAATTTTACTACAGGATCCACATATATCATATCACAGAATATTCTGTCCCATTGTCTAAGGATAGGCCACTGTACTTTGTAAATTAGACTAAATCTTAATCTATAATACTTTCATGAGACTTTTCTTTTTCAGCAGCGTTTTTGAGATATTCACATACCATATAGTTCACCTATTTCAACTATACAACTCAGTGATTTTTAGTATATTCACAGAGTTGTGCAACCATCACCACAGTGAGTTTTAGAACATTTTATCACTTTAAAAAGAAATTATACCCACTAGTAGTCACTCTCCATTTCCTTCCTATTCTCCTCAACCAACTCTGGCCCAACTCTCTGTCTCTATATATTTGCTCCTTCAGGGCACTCCATGTAGATTAAATCAATATGTGGTCCTTTGTGACTGGCTTCTTTCAATTAGCTTATTTTTTTAAAGGTAGATCCAACTAGTAACATGTATCTATTCATCATTACTTGTTTTATGTTTAATCTTTCTTTAATTTTTTTTGCCATTACCATTTATGCCCCTTATATCCCCGTCCCCTGCAATCACCACGCTGTTGTCCATGTCCATGAGTCCTTTTTCCTTTTTGCTTGATTCCTCCACCCACTAACCCCACCAGAGCTGTCATCCTGCTCGCTCTCTATGAATCTCTCTATTTTGCTTGTTAGTTCAGTTTTTTAAATTAGATACCACATATGAGTAAAATCATATTGTATTTGTCTTTCTCTGACTGGCTTATTTCACTTGGCATAATGTTCTCCAGGTCTATCCATATGGTCACAAAGGGTAAAATTTTCTTCTTTTTATGGACAGGTAGTATTCCATTGTATAAAACAACTATGCCATAGTTGTTTTATCCACTCATCTACTGATGGACACTTGGGCTGCTTCCAGATCCTGGCAATTGTTAATAATGCTGAAATGAACATAAGGATGCTGATGTTCTTTCCAATTAGTGTTTCAGATTTCTTCAGATAAATTCCCAGAAGTGGAAACACTGGGTCAGAAAGCATTTCCATTTTTAATTTTTTGAGTTATCTCCATACTGCTTTCCACAGTGGCTGCACCAGTCTGCATTCCCACCAAGTGTGCGAAAGGGTTCCCTCTTTCTCCACATCATCACAGCACTTGTTTGTTGATTTATTGATGATCATCATTCTGACTGGTGTGAGGTGATATCTCATTGCAGTTTTAACTTGCATTTCTTTGATTATTAGTGACATTTAGTATCTTTTCATATGTCTACTGGCCATCTGTATACCCTCTTTGGAGAAGTGTCTATTCAGGTTCTTTGCCCATTTTTAAATTAAATTATTTTTGGTGTTGAGTTTTATAAGTTCTTTATAAATTTTGGTTATTAACTCCTTATCAGATGTATTGGAAAATATGGTCTCTCATTCAGTGGGTTATCTTTTTATTTTGTTGACGTTTCTGTTGGGGACTCCAGCCCTCCGGGTCCATATGTTGTGACTGCGACAAACAAATTCACATGGACTGTAGAAGTCCTTCGGAGAAAAAGGACGGCACGACCACTCTCTCAGTGAGAGAGGGTCCCAAGCCCTGCCTGGACAGGCTTTTCTGGGCACATTACATCAAGGATGGTCCTCATTTACTATGCACAGGTTCAAATAGTTGGTTACCTTTTACAGATAACAGAGGAAAGAATGTTGCTAATTCAAAGAAAAGGATGTTTTGCAAATGCAAGGGGAAACGTGGTTGAACTGGTTATACTGCATACTTGGGAGGTAGAGGACAGATTGGAGGAAGTTACTTTAAAGATATGCAGTATACATTTGCTGCCTCAATTCAGGGTGGGGGAATTTTGGGAAAACCGATCCATGGGCTTGGTTCCTGTGTGCTGACTAGCTCCCTGCCAGTTTTCTGAATCAGGGACTGAGCTACATTCATCCCTGCCATGTGGATAGGTTCCCTATATTTCCCCCCTTGTTTTTAGTTAGGACTGCTATAGATCCCACAAAGCTTGCTACTGGCTTCCTTGCTGTGAAAACCCTTTTTAGTTTGATGTAGTCCCATTTGTTTATTTTTTCTTTTGTTTCCCTTGCCTGAGGAGATATGTTAGAAATAATATTGTTATAAGCAATGTCTGAGATTGTACTGCCTATGTTTTCTTCTAAAATTATTATGGTTTGGGGGCTCACATTTAAGTCTTTATTTTATTTTGAATTTATTCTTGTATGTGGTGTAAGAAGGTGGTTTAGTTTAATTTTTCTGCACATACCTGTCCAATTTTCCCAACACCATTTATTGCATAAACTATCTTTAGCCCACTGTACTCATGAAATACGCTATTGGTATCTTGACAGGAATTACATTGAATCTGTAGATTGCCTTGGGTAGTATGGACATTTTAATGATGTTAATTGTTCCTATCCATGAACATGATATGTTCTTCCACTTATTTGTGTCTTCTCCAATTTCATTCTTCAGTGTTTTATAAGTACACATTTAATTTTCCAAGTACACATCTTTTATAACCTTGGTTAAGTTTATTCTTAAGTATTTTATTCCTTTTGAAGCAACTGTGAATGGGATTGTTTTCTTAATTTACACTTCTGATAGTTCATTACTGGTATATAAAAATGCAACTGACTTTGGGATGTTAATTTTGTATCCTGCTAATTTACTGAATTTATTTATCAGTTCTAGTAGTTTTTGGCAGAATCTTTGGGGTTCTCTATGTACAACACCGTGTCATTTGCAAATAATGACAGTTTCACTTCTTTCTTTACATTTTGGATGACTTTTACTTCTTTTTCTTATCTGATTTCTGTGGTCAGGACTTCCAGTACTATGTTGAGTAAGAGAGGTGAAAGAGGACATCCCTGTCTTGTTCCTGATCTTAAGGTGAATGCTTGTAGTTTTTGCCCAGTGAGTGTATGATGCTTGCAGTAGGTTTCTCATATATGGCCTTTAGTATGTTTAAGTATGTTCCCTCTGTTCTCACTTTGCTGAGAGTTTTTATCATAAATGAGTGTTGGATTTTATCAAAAGCTTTTCCTGCATCTATTGATACAATCATATGGTTTTTATCCTTCCTTTTGTTTATGTGGTAAATCACATTAATTGATTTGCAAATGATGTACCAACCTTGCATTCCCAGAATAAATCACACTGGATCATGGTGTATGATCTTTCACGCATTGCTCTATTCAGTTTGCTAATGTTTTGTTGAGGATTTGAGCATCTATGTTCTATAGGTATATTAACCTATATTTTTCCATTTTTGTAGTGTCTTTATCTGGTTTTGGAATTAGGATAATGCTGGCCATGTAAAATGAGCTTGAGAGTCTTCCCTCCTTTTGAATTTTTTGGAATAGTTTGAGAAGGGCAGGTGTTGGTACTTCTTTCAATGTTTGGCAAAATTCACCTGTGAAGCCATCTGGTGTAGAACTTTTGTTTGTTGGGAGTTTTTTGATTACCTCTTCAATTTCACTAGGAGTTATCTGTCTATTCAGATTCTCTGATTATTCCTGATTTAGTTTTGGGAAATTGTATGTTTCTAGAAATTTATTCATTTCACCCAGGTTGTCCAATTTTGGGGAACATAGGGGTGTTAAAATCCTTTAGTATGATGGTATTTCTGTCCATCTCTCCCTTTACATGCACCAAGATTTGCTTTACTTTTAGGTGCTCCTGTATTGGGTGCATAAATGTTTACTAGGGTTATATCCTCTTGTTGGGTTATTCCCTTTATCATTATGTAGTGTCCTTCTTTGCTTCCTACTATACTTTGGTTTTAAACTCTATTTTGTCAGATAGAAATATTGCTACCCATCTGTTTTTTTCCTTTCCATTTGCATGAAATATCTTTTTCCATCCCTTTACTTTTAGTCTGTGTGTGTCTTTCTTAGGTGAGTCTCTTGGAAGCAGCATATATATGGGTTTTGTTTTCTTATCCATTCAGCTACCCTATGTCTTTTGATTGGAGCATTTAAGCCACTTACATTTAAAGTGATTATTGATAAATAGGTATGTACTACCACTTTGTTTGTTAACTGTTTTCCTCTGTGTTTTTTTCTTTTTCTTCTTCTTCCTAAAGCAAGCCCATTAACATTTGTTGCAATACTGAATTGGTGGTAACAAACTCTTTAGCTTCTTCTAGTGTGAGAAATTCATTATTTCTCCTTCAATTTTAAATGATAGCTTTGCTGGGTAAAGTAGCCTTGGTTGAACGTCCTTATTTGTTTTTTTTATATATTTTATTGATTATCCTATTACAGTTGTCCAATTTCCCCCCTTTATTCCCCTCCACCCTGAACACCCCCTCCTGCCTGCATTCCCCCACTTTAGTTCATGACCATGGGTCATATATATGTTCTTTGGCTTCTACATTTCCCATACTATTCTTAACCGCCTCCTGTCTATCTTTTACCTACCATTTATGCTACTTATTCTCTGTCCCTTTTCCCTTCTCTCCCCACCCACTCCCCCTCTGATAACCCTCCATGTGATCTCCATTTCTGTGATTCTGTTCCTGCTCTAGTTGTTTGCTTAGTTTGTTTCTGCTTTTGTTTTAGGTTTGGTTGTTAATAACTGTGAGTTTGTTGTTACTTTACTGTTCATATTTTTATCTTCTTTTTCTTAGATAAGTCCCTTTAACATTTCATATAATAATGGCTTGGTGATGAACTCCTTTAACTTGACTTTATCTGGGAAGCACTTTTTGTGCCCTTCTATTCTAAATTATAGCTTTGCTGGATAGAGTAATCTTGGACATAGTCCTTGCTTTTCATGACTCCAAATATTTCTTTTCAGACCCTTCTTGCCTGCAAGGTTTCTTTTGAGAAGTCAGCTGATATCCTAATGGACACCTTTGTAGGTAACTCTCTCCTTTCCCATGGCTTCTTTTAAGATTCTCTCTTTAACTTTAATCTTGGATAACTTAATGATGAAGTGCCTTGGTGTGTTCCTCTTTGGGTACAACTTCTTTGTGGTTCTATGAGCTTCCTGGAGTTCCTGGAAGTCTATTTCCCTTGCCAGATTGGGGAAATTCTCCTTTATTATTTGTTCAGATAAGTTTTCAATTTCTTGCTGTTGTTGTTCTTCTTCTGGCATCCCTATGATTCGGATGTTGGAATGTTCAAAGATGTCCTGGAGGTTCCTAAGTTTCTCCTAATTTTTTGGAATTCTTGTTTCTTCATTCTGTTCTGGTTGAATGTTTCTTTTTTCCTTCAGGTTCACACCGTTAATTTGAGCCCTGGTTTCCTTCCTGTCACTGTTAGTTCCCTGTACATTTTCCTTTATTTCACCTAGCATAGCCTTCATTTTTTCATCTAATTTGTGACCATACTCAACCATTTCTGCGAGCAACCTGATTACCAGTGTTTTAAACTGTGCATCTGATAGGTTGGCTATCTCTTCATTGCTTAGTTGTATTTTTCTGGAGCTTTGATCTGTTCTTTCAATCTGTTCTGCCATTTTTTTTTTCTATCTTGGCACACCTGCTACCTACAAGGGGTGGAGCCTTAAGTGTTCACTGGGTCAGGGCAGCTTGTGTCACTGCATCGTGATGCTGTATGTCAGGGAGAGGTCCAAGAGAGAACAGTGCCACTTGTTCTGCTCTCTGCCAGCTTTCAGTCACTTCGCCTGCTACCCACAATCAAATAGGGCCTTTCTGATGCTGACTGCTGGGTGGGTGGGCTTGTGTGCATTCTAGGACCCTGTTGGTTTCTTCAATGAACTCTCCTGTGAGGCTGGGAGTTTCTCCCACTGCCACCTCAATCCCCACAGGTGTTTTCAATCAGAAGCTTGGAGGCTTTATTTCCCTGAGCTGGAACCCTGGGTTGTCTGGTCTCTCTCATTCCCCAGTAGTTCCTCCTGGTTTATCTGCATGTGAATGTGGGACCATCCAGTCCGCAATCCACCACCTTGCCCACCAGCCACAGCCTTGCCTGCCCAGGTAATCCAGCTGCCACCTTGCCACAAGTCCTCTCTGCCCAGCTGCCTGGCTCCGCCCCTCCTACCAGTCTGGATGAATGTTTCTTCTTAAATGTCTGGGTTGTCGGACTTCCATATAGTTCGATTTTCTGTCAGTTCTGGCTGTTTTCTATTTTTGAATGTGTTGTTGTCCTTCTTTTTGTTGTATGAGGAGGAGGCACAGTGTGTCTACCTACACCTCCATCTTGGTTGGAAGTTGAAGGTCCTTGTTTTTAATCACCTTGAATATTTCATGCCAATCCCTTCTGGCCTGAAATGTTTCTGCTGACAAAACAGATGCCAGTCTAATTGGTGCTCCCTTGTAGTAACCCACTGCCTTTCTCTTGCAGCTTTTAAGATTCTCTCATTGTCTTTAAGCTTTGCCAATTTAATTATGATGTGTCTCAGCATAGGCCTCTATGGGTTCATCTTATTTGGGACTCTTTGCAGTTCCTGGACTTATGTGTCTTTTGCCTTCACCAGGTTAGGGAAGTTTTCAGTCATTATTTCTCCAAATAGGCTCTCCATCCATTCTACTCACTCTCTTCTACTTCTGGTATCCCTATGATGCAGATGTTGCTAAGCTTCATGTTATCCAAAAGGTGTCTTAAACTCTCCTTATTAAAATAATCTTTTTTTTTCCTGCTCTGCTTAGGTGTTTTTTCCTACCTTGTCTTCCAAATCTCCGATTTGATCCTCTGCTTCATCTAACCTACTGTTTACTCTTTCCAGTGAATTATTTATTTCATATATGGTATTCTTTCTTTCTTTTTTAAAAAAGATTTTATTATTTATTTTTAGAGAGAGGGGAAGGAAAGAAGAAACAGAGGGAAACATCAGTGTGTGGTTGCCTCTTGCATGCCCCCTACTGGGGACCTGGCCTGCAACCCAGGCATGAGCTCTGACTGGGAATCAAAGCAGCAACCCTTTGGTTCACAGCCCAAGCTTAATACACTGAGCTACACCAGCCAGGGTGGCATTCTTTATTTCTGACTGGTCCTTTTTTATGGTTTATGTCTTTCTTCATGCTGTTGAGTATCCTTAAAATAATTACTCTAAACTTTATATCTGATAAATTGCTTGTCTCCATTTCATTTAGTTCTTCATCTGGAGAATTCTGTTTTTTTTGTTTTTGTTTTTGTTTTCATTTTGGGCCTGTTTCTTTGTCTTCCCATTTTGCCCACCTCTTTGTGTTTGTTGCTATTTGTTAGGTATGTCTGCAGATACTCTGGTGCATTACTATGTCAGATGTTGCCTGTGACTGGCCCTGGGAAACCTATTTGGAGCTATCAGTGATACACAGCTTGTGGTTCCATCTCTGGGCCTGGGTGTGTGCAGAAAGGACACGGCTAGCTCTTATGAGCACAGGACCTGGGGGAGGGTTAGCTAAAGTCTCAGATCTCCCAGAGATCTGCCTTAGCCTGTAGACTTTCTGTTAGGCTTGATCAATGAAACTGCCTCCAGTTGTACTCAGCAGCCAGGCTTAAGCTCCACAAGATGGTGCAAGAGGGATTCCTGTCTATGGGGCTATTGCTTCCCCCAAGGGTGGAGAGGGGTGCTGTGCCAAAGAAAGCTGGCTTCTGCAGTATGGGCTATGACTCAACACAGGAATTCTGGTGGCTGACCCTTCAGCTCTCTCCCCAAAGCCACCGACCCCAGACTCTCCTCATGTGGCTCTAGTCTAACCTGACCTCCTTGTGCCAGAGCCCAGGGCAAGTGCTTGCAAATGAAATTTTGTACATTGGCTCTTTATGAGGTTCTCTGCATCTGTAGCTGTCTCTCCCTAGTGGACAGAAACCCCACAGCTTTGCACAGTCAGTGTTATTTTGGGGTCATTTCTGGGTTCTGGTGCTCTAGGTTGGGGAGCCTAGCTCAGGGTTTAGACCCCACACTTTTTAGGGGAGTCCCCCCTCTCCACTCCCCCCAGACACTGAAATATCCCTCTGGAACTTTAGCTGCCACTCATGGGAGCCCAGCCAGTCCTGTTTTGTCTCCATACTTTCTACCAGTCTTGCTGGTGATGTAATTTCTTCTGTAAGTCTTTGATTATAAGGCTTCTCTCCAGCTAGTGTTCAGCTGCTTATTCAGGGTGATCTTTTAACAATTTAGTTGTAATTCCAGTTTGGTCCTAGAAGGTGGTTAGTGTAGCTCCCATTTACTCCTTCACCATCTTGGATCTCCCCCTGGTAATTCTATGTCTAACCTTTTGAGGAACTGCTAGACATTTTCCACTGGCTGCACATTTTATATTTCTATGAGCAGTGTATAAGAGTTCTAATTTCTCCACATCCTGTCAACACTTGTTATTGCTTTTATTTTTTATCATAGCCACTCTACTTGGTGTGAAGTGGCATCTCATTGTGGTTTTGATTTACATTTCCCTAATAACTCATGATGCTAGCCATTTTTATGCACTTATTAGCCACTTGTTTATCATTTTTGCAGAAATTTCTCTTCTGATGTTTTGTACACTTTTAAATTAGGTTATTTGTCTTTTATTGTTCAATTGTAAGAGTTACTTATATGTCCAGATGCAGTCCCTTATCAGATATATAGTTTGCAAGTATTTCCTTCCATTTTGTGAGTTGTCTTTTTGTTTTCTTGACAGTCTTTTGAAGACATTTTGAATTTTCATGACAAGATAGGCTGTGACACTACTTTATAAATGTAATTTGAGTGTCTCCTGGGACTACTATGCATGATTTTTGATGAGCAATTCACTTGTTTAAAATTCAGTGTGAATCAATAAATTAAAATTTATTTTTATTTATTTTAAAATATTTTGAAATATTTGTTTTAGCTACTGTCATTTATTTCATCCAATCAGATGTTAAATATTTTCAATCTCCAATTAAAAGTAAAATATATGCTAGTTGCCAGGCCAAATAGTTGTTAGCAGCTTGTACCGTTCTCTTTTATTAAGTACACAAGGAAAGTTTGAACATGATGGCTAAAGAGTTAACAGATATTTCTGTTTTTATACATGATTCTTACTATGAAAACTCATACACTTATATTTGATGCATGTGACACATATTTAACACAAATAATGCAATGTCTTTTATCACACTCTTTGCTTAATAACTAACTTGTAACTTTAGCTATATATTATTTCATTTTTTTCAAAATAAGTAATAAGGAAACAGCATATTCTTTTTATTTTGTTTATAACAAAATGCAAAAGCAAATTATACAGATCTTTATTATTTTAATTTTGATTGCTTTTAATTATGTTGCCAGATACTATTTATAATTTTCTTCTCAATGCTTTATAATTTTTTGACACATATAAACACATACCTGTACTGAAAATAAAGGTGGGGGGGAAGCTACACTTTTTTTATTAAGTAAGTATGATTTACCCGGTTGGCTTGACAAAGAGGACTGATTTTACTAATCAGATTACATGACATATTTTAATAAATTAAATGAGTAAAATTTATCTTCATAGTTTTGACAAAACATTTAAATCACATTATAAAAATAACACTTTATTAAGAATTATTCTATTGGTAAAGGTGTTTCAAAATTAATATTACTTTTATTTTTCTCAATCCTTGTGAGAATATTGGGTTAAACAAGGTGCTTCTAAAGGAAAGAATAGAAATCATGTGGTAAATCTTGTAAAACCTTTTTTATATATTTCCCAGAGTGTGAGGAAGTGAATAGTTCCAATAACTGTGTAATGCATTTCTGTGAGTGGTAGTTTTCTTTTTTATTTGCTTTTGATAAAATTATAAAAAGATCAATCAAGTTAAAGTTGATGGATAGTTAAAAGTAATCTGAGAATAGATCCCTTTGAATTTTTTTTTTTTTTTGCTTATATCTCAGGAATGCAAAGAGAGAAGTGATAATGCCAAAGGAAAACTTTTTTGAGTCCCATGCATTTATGCATTTAACAGATTTTCCCAGTGTTTACATCTATACAAAAATAAAAAAGACATAAAATTGATGGAATGAATGAACAAAAATTTTAAAAGCCCCATTCCTATTGTGAAGAAATGCATTCCCCAAATATTCTTACTTTTTTAAAAAAAGACTTTATTTACTTTATTTTTAGAGAGTGGGGAAGGGAAGGAGAAAGAGAGGGAAAGAAACGTCAACGGAACCCTGGCTGGCGTAGCTCAGTGGATTGAGCTCGGGCTGCGAACCAAAGTGTCGCAGGTTCGATTCCCAGTCAGGGTACCTGCTTGGGTTGCAGGCCATGACCCCCAGCAACTACACATTGATGTTTCTCTCTCTCTCTCTTTCTCCCTCTCTTCCCTCTCTGAAAACAAATAAATAAAATCTTTAAAAAACAAAAAAAAAGAAACGTCAATGGGAGTTCCGGCCAAGATGGAGGCGTAGGTGGAAACCCTTAGCTTCCTCACACAACCAAAAGGAGGATAACAACCAATCTAAAATCAATACACAACCAAAAGCACCAGAAAATCAAACTACATGGAACTCTGACAACCAAGGAATTAAAGAAAAAAATCAACCAGAACAACCAGACCCATAAGGCAGAGGACAGCATGCACCGACTCAGAAAAACCATGACAATGTGGCAACGGGGCAGACTGTGGGGGTGGGGTTGGCTGCTGAGCTCAAGGGCTGCTGGGAGGGGCTGACCTAGGGGGAAACTAACACTCAGAGATGACTGAGGGGTTTCTCCCAGTCTGACACTAGAGTTCGTTGAAAAGTACCCTCCGGCAAGCAGGTAGGTGCACTGTTCCCTCTCTGGCCCCTCCCCCACAGCAAAGAGGGTTGCCCCGCCCCAGTGAATACCTAAGGCCCCACCCCCTTACAACTTAGCAGCTGGGCCAATACAAAGAAATATGGCCCAAATGAAAGAACAGAGCAAAACCTCAGAACTAAGCTATGAGGAGATTGTCAACGTATCTGATGAAGAATTTAAAGCCCCGGTAATCAAAATGCTCACAGAACTGATTGAACTTGGTCAAAAAAATGAAAGAACAAATGAAAGATATCCAAAATGAAATAAAGCAAAATATTCAGGGAACCAACAGTGACAGGAAGGAAACCAGGACTCAAAGCAATGATTTGGAACAAAAGGAAGAAATAAACATTCAACCAGATCAGAATGATGAAACAAGAATCCAGAAAAATGAGGAGAGAGGCTAAAGAACCTCTGGGACAACCTTAAACGTTCCAATATCTGAATTATAGGGGGCCAGAAAGAGAAGAACAACAGCAAGAAATTGAAAACTTATTTGAACAAATAATGAAGGAGAACTTCCCCAATCTGGTGAAGGAAACATACTTCTAGGAAGTCCAGGAAGCTCAGAGAATCACAAAGAAGTTGTACCCAAAGAGGAACACACCAAAGCACTTCATCATTAAGTTACCCAAGATTAAAGTTAAAGAGAGAATCCTAAAAGAAGCCAGGGGAAAGGAGAGAGTCACCTACAAAGGGGTGTCCATTAGGATATCAGCTGATTTCTCAAAAGAAACCTTGCAGGCAAGAAGGGTCTGGAAAGAAGTATTAGAAGTCATCAAAGGCAAGGACCTACGTCCAAGATTACTCTATCCATCAAAGCTTTCATTTAAAATAGAAGGGCACAAAAAGTGCTCCCTAGATAAGGTCAAGTTAAAGGAGTTCATCACCAAGCCCTTATATGAAATGTTAAAAGGACTTATTAAGAAAAAGAAGATAAAAAATATGAAGAGTAAAATGGCAACAAATTCACAACTATCAACAAAGAAACCTAAAAGAAAAGAAAAATAACAAAAACTAAGCAAACAGAACAGGAACAGAATCAGAGAAATGGACATCACACAGAGGGATTTCAGTGGGGAGGAGAAAGGGAGGAATAGGGGGAAAAAGGTACAGGGAAGAAGAAACATGGTTAGTAGGCATAAGGTAGATGGAAAGAGATAAAAAACAATGGTATGGGAAACAGAGGACTCAAAGAACTTATATGTACAACCCATGGATGTGGATTAAGGGGTTGGGAATGCTGGAGGGTTGTGGAGGGCACGGCAGAGCGGGGATAGAGGGGGAAATTGAGAAAACTGTAATAGCATAATCAATAAAAAATACTTAAAAAAAAGAAAGAAACATCAACTTGTGGTTGCCTCTCATGTACCCCCTACTGGGGGCCTGGCCTGCAACCTAGGCATGTGACCTGACTGGGAATTGAGCTGGCAATCCTTTAGTTCATAGGCAGGCATTCAATCCACTGAGTCACACCAGCCAGGCCAAAATATTCTTCCTTTTTGTTAACTCATCAGACCTTGCATTATATTTATATTATTTTGATCAGCTGTATGAAACTAATCATGACTAATTGTCATGATAACCAGAAGAGTCAGCCAGAAGAAATTTAACACTTAGAGATTTGTACTTACAGGAAATTAAAAACAAGTTTATGGAGAAATATAATAACACAATCAATGAAAAATTTTAAGCACATGGTTACATTATTTTAGGATAAAGTCCTGTGGGGGATTTAGAAATATGTGTTCTAGGATAAGGGAATTCCTAGGTGTTGGAGAAAAATGTATTTTTAAATGGGTGATTGTATTTATATTCCATCAAATATGTGGTATTTGGTCTCCACTGCATACACTGAAAAAAAAGTGACAGTTTTATTTTTAAATGACAATATTTATAAAATACCATAAATCATATCCCTTGCAATTATTTAGACTCATGATGAAATGTTTGTGTGTCAACTTTAAAACATATGAGGTAATACAGGGTTTTAAAAAGTGAACTTAGTGATTATCTCAGTGAACACATTTGAAAACCAGTGTAATAATTCCCAAGTAAACTATGATATTTCACAGATTCTCCTAGGAGAGGCCCAATGGAAAGACTGTAGATTTCTACTGTGATCGAATCTCTGCTCTCTTGTTAAGCCAAGTCCATCAGCAAAAGAACTATTTGGAAAATATTTGCTGAGAAGCACTTTAAACTCTGGGGTCAATACTGCATTTGATAGTTTATTCAATGGTCATGACCATGCATCGTATTCTAAGACTCCTCATTGATATATGGTTGAGGAGTCGAGCCTGGCTCTCAAAAGATTGTGAAGGCTGGATGTATGATTAAATACCCAACATGGTGTGGGCCTTAATTAAGGTCCTTAATTAATGCTGGTCCCCTTTCCTTTGATTCCTCTAAGGACACAGCACATGGTTTACTGGGACATGATTTAGGCATATTACAGGTCAAATCATTTCCTCCAAACCTAACAAACTATATGCATCCTTCTGCTACAGATAAAATCTTTACTGTTCATCTATAAAATTTGGGATAATAATTTAATAGTATCTACTTTGATATAACATACTAATATCTATGTCAGAGATGTATACATGTGGACTAAACTATATATTAAGCACTTGATACAGTAATTGGCATGTGGGAGATAATAGTAAATGTGAGTTTCCTTTTCCCTTTCTTTAATTGGTATTTATCCATAGTATCTTCTAGACCAAGTTCAAAATCTCACTTAGCCGAGAATACCTCAAATCAATCTTTCCACCTTAATCAGATTGCTGTTTTCTGTGTCACATTTAATTTGAAGTTAATTATTTGGTTTATTTAAGTACTGGTAAGAATATACTCTATATAAACTACTGTATTGAATGTTTAAGGAGGTAAGTAGACCACTGTTCCCTGACCTTGAGGCACTTGGTTGAGGTGATGATACACACAAAAAGTTAAATAGAAATGAAAGGCAGGGTGGGACAAAGTATACAGAAAGTAAATGTGGTAGGAGTTTTGAGATTATAGTGACTGATCTGTTACTATTTTGTTCTTGGGAATTAAAGAATTATTAAGAGTTTATAAGGGAGTTCTAGTTTTATGGCTGAGAAAACTGGACCAGAGATCTATGTAGTGTAAGCACCCAGCTCTGGAGTGGCAAAGGTTTCCTGTCTCCTGGTCCCACGCTGCTAGTAGATGTTTCCAACTATTTTCAAATACATTAATCAGTTTACGTTTGCTCTTTCTAACCAGGCAGTTTCATGTAGCTAGTTAAGCACTGGGTTCTGAAGCCAAAATGTTTGGATTTGAGTCCTGGCCTTGCCAGTTACTATGTGGGTGACTTATCTCTATGCGCCACTTGCCCCATCTATAAAATGAGCATGATAATAGTACCTTTTTTCATAGGGTTGTTGTGAGAGTTAAATAATATATGCAAAGCATTAAAAACTGTTGTTTTGTTATCTTAATTGCTATTAGTCTCTGAGAGAATGGAAGGCAAAAAGTCTAGTCTTCTAATGTTGTTTTCTCTCTTTAGCTTTTTTAATATAACCTCATTTTCTGGTCAAGGCATCCAGGTGGGGTGTTCATAAATACGTGTTATCTAACTTAATCCTATTAGATAAAAACAAGTTTTTATATCTCAGAAGTGAGATTTGGGATTTGTTTCAAGGCTGGCCTAGTCTGGTAACAGAAAAGTCTAGAAAAGTAAAAACTGAGATACCAACAGATTCTAGAACCCAACAGAGCTTCTTTAAAAAAGACAGTCAGGATCATTAGATGCAGAGAAAAATGGAGGTCAAGGAAATCTAATTCTAAATGAGCTTTCCCACATATTTTATGATCTATTCCAAACTTCCTTAGACAGAATCTAGCCTTTTAAGGAAAGTGCAGAGAACATGCCTCCGTGGGCTTGCTTTGAGGGACTGTTTTAGCAGGTGCTGTGTTCTACCCTGGAGGTGGCTGCATGAATTTGTGGATTGCGGTGACAATATTGACTCCCTTCGGAAGAAAAGATGCTGTCTCTACACAGGAAGTTTAACTATAATGGCACTACTTGAAACAAGGAGGAGGAGAAGAGGTAGAAGGAAAAGAGGGAGGAGGAGAAGCAGCAATAACGTCACTGTCAGCCTAGTCACAGCTCAGTTCAATGTTCAGATTAGAAAAAGCAAGCAACATTTTTTTTTTTCCTGGAGCACCCTTCTCTACGCTCCTCAAATACCTGCTGAAAAAAATCTGGGACAAAATATAAGCTAATAGGGCTGCCGCAAAATTAGGGATGGGGAGAGCAAGTGAAGGTGAGAAATAACCTGTATTCAGGAGTTAGAAAAATCATGTTTTTCTTGGGGGGGGGGGAGCTGGGACTTGTCAATCTCCATCTGGAAATCCAGGGATGGAGAAGGGGACCGACCGGCGATGTAAATCTTCTGCATTTGACAGATGCAAATCGCATGGCCTATCCCCCATCCCCGGCACTCAGGCGATATCAGGGTAAAATAAGCATCAAGGGGGGAGAAAAATATATAACAGGTCAGCCTATGGTTCTTGTGTGGGAGGGGGTCAGCATCAGTAAAGGTGGAAGAATTTAGGGTCACCGCCAGCAGACGAACCCCAAAGTTTGGGGTCAGTGCTAAGGGGTCATATTTCCTGATACCCAGTATCTGTCCTGCACACACCTTGTGAGTTTCTCGGTTTGAGTTGTGCCTGTAGATTCTCAGACCGGCCACTGAGTTACTAAGCGTCCTCACAGTGCAAAGCTCAGAGCTGAATGCGGAGCTGGTTCTCAATAACATCTGGGACCAAAGGAGGCTTTTGAGGTTGGGGACAGAAAAGCACTGGTTTCATTTACGTTAGGGTGTGGTCCTTAAATCAACTGCCAGCAAAATTTTTCTGATCACCATTGGGCTTCCACCTTCTGCCCAGGCAGGACTGGCTAGGGGATAAGCGGTTGCGCTGCGTCCTTCAAGTGTCAATCTTGACCCATTTGGAAACCACAAACCCCAGAATCCCTTGTGCCAGGAGTTCAAGCCGCAAATAAGATGGCTCCAGAAGGGTGGAACATGCCGCAGGGTGGAAACCCGAGTCCCTGGCAGTTTTTTTTACCGGATGTATTCAAATAACCGAATCTCCACAAATGCACCACCCCACTAACCACCTTCGAGGACCAGGGGGCCACCGCCACCGCCTTGCTGGCTTCTCCAGGACATCCTGGGAATTGTAGTACAACCGCTGTGCTGCGCTGAACTACCTTTCCCGAGGTGACCTGCGGATTGGGCGAGATCGATGTTCTTTTCCAAAATTCTCTGCACCGAGACCCCCTTTCCCTAGTCCGGTTCTTTCTGACCACCCCTTCCCGCCTGTCGCGACAGAGAGGCGGTGGGAGGTGGGCCCAGGCTTAGCCGGACTACCAGGAGAGGCACTTCCGGCGGCGGTTCACTTCCTGGTTGGGTGGATGGAGCTGAGCGGGAGCGCGCGCGGGGGAGGGGCAGCGGGTCAGTCTCCGCCGGGCGCTTCGAGGATCAGCTGGCGGGCGGGCGGGTGCCGTACACGGCCCCGGCTCTCGCTGCAGCGCCGCCTCCTTTTCCCCCACGCAGGCAGGCCTGGCGGCCGTGACAATGTTGCGGGGCTGGTAGCTGGGCGCCGGTCGTCGAGCCTTCTCAAGTGGGTGCTGCTGGGATGCTGCCTTGAGGGGAGGTGGGGAGACCGGGGAGGAGCGGGACGGATTGGGGGGCAGCAGTGGCCAGCTCAGTCGACGCTGTTCCAGGCGGCCTGAATTCCTCCTTTTTTCTGAGCCCCGGGCACAGGGTCCCGGGTTTGGGGGCCGAGGACGCATTTTCAGCCCCAGGGTTTTTCTCGTTAAGAAAATGCAGCAAGCAAGCATTTCCCCAGGTTGATGGCTTTTGCTCCCTCTAAGACTCAGCAGTTGAATTTTTTAAGTATGTTACTGATTCATCCTGTCTCTCTTCCTCTGTCATCACAGGTTTAAACTTACACGAATCGCTCTTTTGAGGAGGAGGGGACCACCGCGCAATTGACGCGCATATTCCTATAGGCATCCTCCCTCAGCCCCCACCCCCACGGCCGGATTCGGGTGGCTCCTCTCCGAACTGAAATCCGAGAAGAAATCCTTGGATCTCTTGTTTTCTTAAAAAAAAAAAAAAATCTAGAAACTGTCGGTATTTTGCTTTACTGCTTCCTATTCGCAAGATGAAGAAGTTTTTTGACTCCCGGCGAGAGCAAGGCAGCTCTGGCCTGGGCTCCGGCTCCAGCGGAGGAGGGGGCAGCACCTCGGGCCTGGGCAGTGGTTACATCGGAAGGGTCTTTGGCATTGGGCGACAGCAGGTCACTGTGGACGAAGTGTTGGCAGAAGGTACGGTAGGACTCTTAAGTGCGCCGTAAATGAAAATCTTGGGTTGATACAGCACGATTCTGGTTTCTAGTTGTTGAATGTATGAATGGATTTTGACCAGTTGACACTCCCTTCCCCTTCTCGTGCCCTGAGAATCAATGTCCTTGAGAAATTTAAAATTGAGATTTGAAAGTGCCAGGGTTTATGGGGCAGGGGGAGGTTGCTGGACATGTTTACCTCAGTGGTCTTTTATTTTATTTTTAAGAAAACATTGACACACCAAATCTTGAAGATCAGGTGAGAAAAACATAGGTGTGAAAGTATGACTCTTTACATCAAATGTAGGGTGATGGGCTTGTCATTCTCCTAAAACTTGAAATAATTGATGTGAGGGCCGCAGAGGGGTTTCCCCTTCTCTTTCTTCTACCCAACTTTCCCATTGCCATGAGCAGGCAGTGGAAGGAAGAGAGGATTTTCAGAAAATGGAAATGTTTTTCTGAGAGCTAAGTCTCTTGGTGAGTTTGACGAGGTTTCTTGACCCAACTGTAATCAGGTCCCCAGGATGTAGCTAAGATAACAGATATTACATGAAATGAATGTGGTTATTTTGAAATCAGTCAATAGGCCCCTATTCCTTCTATTTCAGGTTGTTGTTTTTTTTTTAATGCTGAAAGAATTACTTGAGAGTGGCATCTGATTTTTTCCTTTTTCTGTATTGGATATGTTATTTAGATCTGCTGTATTTGCTGTGCAAATTCCATATCTAAATCTATATTTTTAGTCCCCAGACCTTCTGGAAATCTTTGCATGCCTTTTTTGGTAACCTTAACCTCGACCTTCATAATTATACCAGACTCATACTTTTTACAGCCCATTGCCTATGTAGTGTGCTTTTATTTTTTTAAAAAGCAGCAATTTCCTTGGCATGAAGCTCTTCAAACTAATTGGATGGGGCCAATCTGCTCTAGGTTGTGTTATCTGCTGCAAGGGGGTGGGGGAAGGGAAGGCCTCTATTGCTGCAAATGTTGGTGGAACTGGGGAAGGAGACTTTTTGTAAGCTAAGGTTGAAGCAAGAGTTCCAACCAGGGCCTGGGAAATGCCTGCGGGCAGGTTGGGAGGAAGAAGAAGCTATGTTTGGCTCTCAGCTTGTCTAAGCAGTGGATTCAGCAGGGCCCAGTGTTCTGGGGTTAGGGTTGAAGCCTTTACTTTAAAAACACTCTTTTTAAAAAGGTCTGAAAATGTCCTTGTGAAATTATTGTTCTTCCATTTTCAGTGCAGCTGTAGCTGGACTTAATCTGGGGCCTGAGTCACTGTCCCTCTGGATCTTTCCACAATTGTGGGCTTTGGTGCAGGATGGGAGATGCTTCTGTGTTGGCTGCCAGATCCGCACCCTTGAGTCTGATCTGTCTCTTTCATCCCTGTGCCAAAGCCCTTGACTGCACTGGGATGGAGAAATGGAGGAGAGTGTGAAAGAGAAATTGGGAGGAATAATGGAGTGCATAGCTCTTTCCATTCCTCTGAATGGCCTCTGCTGACCCAGGAGCATTTTGTTCAGCTCGGATATTGTCTCACTGTAGACAGTATTACCCTAAGTGGTGCCTGTTCTCAGTCTGTGCGATGGGAAAGAGAAAAGGCAAAATTGGTCTTTCTTATCTAGGCTGCTCTCTTCTTCCCCAGAATTCATCCCTGAAAACTGCACATCATGCATTATTTTTAAGTGAAACTTAGGGCTTGTAGCTGTCCATTCATTCATTCATTCATTCAGCAAACAATTGTGGAGTGTCTTTGATGTGCCAGGCACTGTGCTAGGCTCCAGGGATATGATATAGGACTAGATGCTGGAGTTTACAAACTACTTTGAGAGATAGGAAATAGCCAGTTAGAATGAGTGACGTGCTATCATGGAGATAAACTTAGGGTGGCCCCCAATTTTAGAGAGCTGAGAATTGCTTTCTATAGGAAGTGACTGGCTAAAGAATGAGTAGGAGTTACCTAGGTATTGTGAATCATAGACAAAGACTCAGAGTAATAAGAGAGAGTCTCATGTAAGACCAGGTCTGTCAATATTGCCCTCTATGGTTTTTTGAGTAGAACTGAGTTTGAAAATGTGACCCTTAGACATGTGGCTATGTAGGAGCCAGTATACAAAGTATTTGTAGCACTTACCAAATACAAAGGCATCACTAAGTTCTTGAGAGGGACATGGGGAGCTCTAAAGTGTAATGTCTGCCTTTAAGGAGCTGTCAGTGAATTTGGGAACACAAAGCAAACATTCACACATACAACAGCATGGTTACCAGCCCTGTGAAGCCAGGCATAACTAGGTTCAAATTCTGGACCTGTTCTTTACTAGCTGTGAAACCTTAGGTAAGACATTTTAAACCTTTCTTGAATCTCTGTTTTCCTGTGGGCAGATCTTAAACCATAGAGCCTGGATCAGGAGCAATATCTGGGAGCTTGCAAATGCTCAGGCCCATTCCACAAACCATGGGTATAGGGCTTTAACAAGTTCCTGGAGTGATTCTGATGCAAGTTAAAGTTTAAGAACCACTGTCCTGTGGAGTGGTCTTGAAGATGATATGAGGCAATGAATATAAATTATTTAACATTTGTTTCAGGTGTTCAGTAAATGGTAGCCCTTATTTACCAGCACCATTACATCATACATATAGTTAAATGGAAGTGAGAGTGGCAATGTGAAGGCTAGTGTGGCTACAGGAATCTTCAGGAATTTTTCCCCCCATTGTGGGCGGACAGAGCCAGGTGTTCTTTGCAGAAGTCTCATCAGCTCCTTGAAGGGTCAACAGGAGTTCTGGATAGTCATGTTCCTTCCTGGACCCTCTTCTGTTTGAGGTGTCAGGTGCTGACCTGGCTACCAGTCCCAGCCAGAATTGCCTAGGGTTGATGAGAGTTGTGCAGCAAGTGCCCAGGGCAATAGCCAGGCAGTTCAGGGAGGGATGGCGTGGTGGGTTTCAAACACAGACTTTATTACCTCCATATCCCACCAATCATCCCTTTTTCCCTAATGTGGGTGTTGGTCTATGCTTTATAGTGAGGAATTGCAAGCACCCTGAGGAGGAGGTATTGAAGTAAGACAGGAGAGTGCCTGGCCTGCCATCAGCAACATCAGCTCTGCTTGCCTAGTTGCACTGACTAGTCTAGAGGGGGCTTGTTTGTCTTGGGGAAATGAAGGTTCTGAGTCATGAGTTCAGAGGAATATGGCTATCTCTAGGCTGGGTGCAAGGGAGGATATTTTTTCTTTAGCTTCCTCAGCAAAGATGCCAGAACAAGAGGCTAAATCATGTCTGATGTAATAGGCATGTGAAGTTAAGGGAAGATTTGGTGTAAGCTTCCAGAATGAGTTCAGTGGGAAAATTGGAGCAATGCTTAAAGAGGACTGAGAAGCTCTGCTTTTATCATACCCCACCTTAGCTATATGAGGCCTTATATAGCTATAAGGCCTTATATGAGGCCTTTACTAAACCATAAGTAAATGTTTGTTGAATACCTACTGTGTTCCAGACAACATTCCACACTGTTTCAGTTCTATATACGGTGGACAAGGTGGCCCTTTAGAACAGTTTCTCACCTGCACCAAAGGAATCGAGGTCTAGGGCTAATGAGAACTACTGAGTTAAGTCTTCAAATCAGTAAACTCTGACAGTTTCTTCTACCTACAGCACAAGAGAGTGAGGTTTAAAAATGTTTGTGAAACTAGCTAAAAAATCAAATGTACATACATGATGTATGTATAACATGGTGGTGGTATCAATATACTGCATGCATGTATTCATTTAGCGTATGTTTGTTAGTGCCTTCTTTATGGCGGGCACTGTATTAGATCAGAGCTATAAGATGAGTGGGATTTGGGCTCAGCTCTTATGGAACTCACAGACCAACAAATAACCGTAAGGTAAGTGTCCAGCACTTAGCATGGCCCTTGGTGGACAGTAGGTGTTAAAGAGACCATATGAGACGATAAAGAGAAAGGGCCTGGGGGTGAGGATTTATAGATGAAGTGCTCTTTGAATAGGAATGGAAATTGCCCAGCAGATGTTCCAGATGAGGGTTACCTTTACCTGAGGTCTTGTAAGCAGAGAGAACAGCATACGTGAAAGTGTGGAGTGGTGAAGCTGTACTCATAAGTTCTGGGAATACTGACTGATTTAGTGTTATCATTTTGGTTAGTACAAGTTTCCCTTCAGCATCAAGGAAAGAAGAATGTGGAATGGTACAAGGAAATAATTTTATAATTTGTTCCCTGGATGTGCTTGCTGCTCACTTTCTTCAGTGGCCCTGGGCCTTTTGAGTAGCGATTAAATAGGTATTCACTAAGCACTTGGGGCAAGGGAGTGGCTAGTGTCTGGGGAAGGAGTGGTCCTGAAGGTTCAAAGAAAAGCAGAAAGCTTAAAGCGGAAGCAGGTAGGGAGTGAGACCACTGTTTCAGGAAGGAGTTGCCAGGGGAGATAATGAGGATGTTTGACCACAACAGAGGGTATGTTGGAGAGAAAAGAAAAGGAAATAAGGTTATGGAGAGCTTTAGTACCAGGCAGAGAGGTGAGTTAAAAGTACCTGAGGTCTTTTCTTGATGCAAAACCAATTTGATGCCTCCCACTTCAGATGTCTGCCTGCTGGGAAGTCTGGTTTGTCAGCGGCAACTGCAGATTTTCAGGGGGTGGTTTGTGAATGGTGTCTTCTTCCTGGCTTCAGGCATGAGGACAGTTATAGCTTTGCTAAATATAGCCAAATCTAGAATTCAGAAGTGAAATCTAGAATAAGCAATTGCATGGTCTTTCCTTTGGTCTTCCTAACAAAGTCATGCTCATTTAATGACAGAAAAGGGAGAGACAGTTTCACGTGGGTTTTGAGTGGGAGAGTATGGAGGAGGCATACACTCATACCTCAGTAGCTGAAACTGCATGTAGGATACACAGGAAAAGCTTGATAAATATTAATAAAGTACACATGAAAAACATTACTGCATCAGAGCAGTCATTTTAGCTAGTAATATTTGACAGTTGACACTTCATACAGGGGACTAACACCATCTACCTTCATCTTGTACTCTTCAGAGGGTAAGCACTTCCTGAGCCTGTTTAAGAAATAACTGTGACATCTGCATCTGAAAGAGCCAAACAATGATAATAATAGAAGTGGTATTGTCTACTGAAGTAGAACGTAGCACTTTGAAGTAGCAAAGAGTAACTTTTAGTCTACTTTTCTGGAGTCATTTTTTGGTGCAGGGGAAGGAACTACTGCAGGATAAATTGGGAGATTATGGTTTGTTGGTTCATTCATTGCCATATTCAGTAACTGTTATTGAGTACTCACTAAGTGTGGGATATCAATGCAATGATAAGTAAGACACACTCTGCCTTGAGCTCACAGTTGTTGAACTTCAGACATATGAACAAATAGCTCTAAGGATGTAAAAGGCCTAGGAGAACAGACATGAGGGAGCAATTAATTTTATGGGGTGAGGAGTAGTCAAGGAAAGCTAAAGAAGGGTGATATTTGAGGTATGTCTTCAAAAGCAAGAACTTATTGCCCTGGCTGATGTGGCTCAGTTGGAGTGTTATCCCAACCGAAAGGTTGTGGGTTCATTTCTGGTCAGGGCACATACCTAGATTGTGGGTTCAATCCCTGGTTCCAGCACATACAACCCCCAGTCTGGGATCGTATAGGAAGCAACCAATTGATATTTCTCCCTCACATCAATGTTTCTCTTCCTTCCTCTCTTTTTAGAAGCAGTGAAAAAAATGTCCTTGGGTGAGAATTAAAACAAAGCAAAATAAAACAAACAAACAAACAACACAAACCAGGAACTTATTACTAGGTCGACAAGGTTGAAAGAACATTCTAGGCAGAGAGAACAGCACGGCCAAAGAAACAGAAGCAGAAAGTGTGCTCACTGCTTGCTGGGGGCTGTATGTTTTGAGATGACCTTTCCTTTGGTCCAGAACTGTGCCGTACAATAAAGTAGTCAAGCTACACCAATGACTATATAAATTTAAGTCATCTTGCCATGCCAAACTGAGAAGATATAGGAGACTTGACTCTTGCCTTCCTAATTGACATGATAACCAACACACAAGACAATAGCTATTGAAATGCTGGAGTGTGTGGTATAGTCTCAAATCCTGGAAAGACTGATTGAGGAGAAGGAAGTCAGGGAGGACTGAAATGGTTAGGAAAGATTTTGTGAAGATGGCTTGTTCTTACCCATCTTAAGGCTCTTAAAAGAGTTTCTTCTCTGGAACCTCTTCTTTGAAGAACTTTGTTTTAGGGATCATACCGAGTTCAGCATGTTTGCATATAATATATTCTTAGTAAAACTGAAGTAAATATTGCAACATTTTTGGTCTCTTTTGAGGAACAAAATTACCTCCATAGTAAATCATATGTTCTGTGTTTATACCCAAACAGAAAAAGCCTTTTCATTCTGTGTGATTTTTTTAATCACTTGGGAGTAATGAATATTAGCATATTCAGGTAGTACTGGCTACAGAATTCTGTGCCTACTTACTCCCTCCATTATTATCTTTATTACTATTTGTCTTTTATCTTTATTGTTATTTAGCCTATTATGTATACTTTAAACCACCTCAGTTCTATAGCCAATTGTTAGGATAAAGGAGTCCGATGAGTGAGACTCCCACTTTGGCAGAGGGCGAGTTCCTCAAGTTGGAACAAAGTTGAAAGAGTAAACATCTGGAATTTTATTTGAGGTCTGCTGTATGTGAATGAGCTTGAGCTGGTCAGTTTTCTCCTTGGGCTCTGAGTTAAGCTTGGCATATAATGGATGGCAATGCCAATTGAAGCTTTGTTATTTGTGATATCCGAAGAACCAAGAGATTATTGGATGAAAGAGTTTATGGCATCCCTATATTTTTATAATAGAAGGCCAAGCATAGCATTGATATTAGATTAGCATTTGTAGTTAAAATGATCTCCCATAATGATGCCTTTCATCTAGGACTTGAACCTTGGAGAAAGCAGTATAATGCCATGCAATCTGTTGCCTGTTTTTAAGGATGCTTGCAGTTCTTGTGCTGGGAGCTTTAGGATGAAAGAAAGACGCTTGTGCCTCTGGTACTGAGCATGAATTTGAGAACAAAATGGAGAGTTTATTACCTTTTGGGGACAGGAAGAAAGAAGAGGACTCGGGGCTCATCAGTTGGGCCCTTCTGGGAGGAGTGGGGCCTGAGCTACAATATACGGAGGTGGCAGGATTCCTGCTGGTACCCTTAAGTCATCATTTTCCCTGGTCAGTGAATCTTCTTGGTTCAGGAAGTAATGATTATCTTACAGGTTTGTTAGACTTGTTTAATTTCCCATGTGGGTCACCTACCCTGTTCTTCGGATCTTTGTTCTCTACTATTTTTAGAAGTCTGGGAATCTTGGTGGACATGAGGAGGGCAGCGTTGGAAGAAATAATTGTATCTGGCATTTTGGCTATGAAAAAAGGCTTGGTTTGACAAGAAGGTGTAACTCAGTAATGGCTGGGGGAAACCTGATATCTAGTACTGTTTTTCTCCCCCTGTACCTCTGGGATAAAGGGAGCACTATGATGTTCTCCCCAGGAGATGACTTTCAAGGTTAGTGCTATTTATGGTGGTTTAAAAGCAAGGGATTTGGAGGTAGGCAGCCCTTGCCTTGAACCCTGGACCTGTCCCTGTGATGTTGGGCAACTTACAAAGATCCAAGCTTCTTATTTATAAAATGTAGATAATATTTGTGGTTTTAGGGATTAGAACCACAGTTGGAGTGTCATCCCAACCAAAAGGTTGTGGGTTCATTTCTAGTCAGGGCACATACCTCAATTGCGGGTTCAATCCCTGGTTCCAGCACATACAACCCCCAGTCTGGGATCGTATGGGAGGCAACCAATTGTTAGGATAAAGGAGTCCTAACAATTTGCATATATTTTGCATAAAATTATGCAAAAACACTTAGTGTAGTGCCTAGCATATATTGTAGTTAGCAGTCTGTAAATGGTAACTTTTAAAATTTTTTAAAAAAGATTTTATATATTTATTTTTCAGAGAGAGGGGAAGGGAAGGAGAAAGAGGGGGAGAGAAACAGTGATGTGTGAGGAAATAGTGATCAGTTGTCTCTTGCACTTCCCCAACTAGGGACCTGGCCCATAACCCAAACATGTGCCCTGACTGGGAATTGAACTGGCAGCCTTTTGGTTTGCAGGCTAGCACTCCATCCACTGAGGCACACCAGCAAGGGCTGAATTTTGTTTTAATCAGGCAATATTTGTTTTGCTGTTTGTATAAACTGGAGGAATTAGAGTCCTGGTGATTGAAGATAGATAGGTAGATATAGATATATATATTTAAAATTTCAGAGTACCTACCAACCCCAGGATGAGGAATAAAGAGAAGATAGAGAATCTCAGATAGATATTGTGGTTTGATTTTTTTCCTGCTTGAAAGCCATCTGTATTAGGAAAATTTCCCCTGTCAAGTTGCTATTAGTTTTGACGGGTCTCTCTGCCCCGGAGGAATGCCTGACCCCAGCTGCCTATCCAGCTTTAAGTCCTTCTGCTCGAACTCAGGTCCCTTGTTTCATTTAGGCCTGTGCACTCCTCATCTCCCATTTACCAAGGATTTAGTTCTTTCCGATGCTTTACTCATATTGTTCCCTTTACCTAGATATCCTCCCCGTCCCCACCCACCTATCTTAATCCCACCTAACCTTTGTCCTACCTAACCCTAGTATTCACCACACCTACCAAAGTGGGGCATCTCTCCTGTCCTCTGCTGCCTGTCGTTCTTGCTGGCTATGTTGACTGTTTTGGGTCCATAATTTCAGTTTTGTTTTGCTCCTTAGCATCTACTTGTTTTGTATCTACTTTGTATCATTTGTATCTACTTTCCAGGGTTAGATACAAGTGTTTCTTCCAGGCAGGGTGTAAACCTTAGGTTTACTTTGTATCCAGTCCAGGACTCTTAAATTTGAACAGGTCAACAGTGGGTACTGGGGAATAAATTAAATGAATAACACAACAAATCAGTACTAATTCAGATTCACTGCCCAGGCACTACATACCAGACAAATTTGAAATCCACAGACCTCTCTTATCTTTATTTTGATAATATAATGGATTTATGTTTGGGACCTTATTACAATAATAAGAACTATTGAATCTTTTAGGTTTTTGGTAAATTTGAAAATGACAAGTTCAAAGCTAAGTGAAATACCTCCCAGAAAACCATATCATTTTTTTTATTGATTAGCTTCAGTTGTGGGTTACTAATACTATCAATCTCAAAGGTAGCAATACAAGGTATAAGTATCTTAACTATATAAAGGAATTCTAAAACTGTTCAAATGCTGTATTGTGAAGATGAAGAAGATTAGGTCAGGTATCAAAACCTCAGATATTTTCTAGCTTGTGATGGTTGTTGGCCCACAGTAAATTAGGGCAGTGATTTTGCAACTTATATTTGGGGCAGTGAGTATGGGAGCAGAGTACAGTTAGGAGGGGACTGTGTAATTTGAAAAGCATGGATAAACTCTCATCCAGCAAGGAAAGAAGGGAACTTTAAAGAGGAGGGGGAATGATGGTATACCTTCTTAAGAGGCAAATATTGTAGACTTAAGGGGGTAGGCTAGGGAGAGGACATGAGATTTTTATAATTATCAAGGAGGATTTGGTTTTTAAAAGGTTCATAAGTATGGCTCTAGCAGCTCAGTTATAAATTGACTCTAGAAAGGTGATGTCCAAACTGATCACTGAATATAGCACTTGGACTATAGATAGGCACCTATTTCTCCCTGTTCTTGCTAATTTCAGAAAGGTCAAATGAAAAGAGGGATCAACAGTATATTATGCTTCGTAGTTTGGCCTGTGAGCTCTGTGACCTTGTCGGAAGGTCACCTCTTGGTGGCTCTTTGATCAATGATGAGAATTCACTTGAAAGAAGTTGCTTTTAAATAATACAGAATTTCCCAGAATATGAAGTATTTCTTTTTCTTTTAAAATCACAGTTTTAGAATACTCATATGTTATGTTAATAATAACAAATGGGTTAAGTGCCTGTCTACCTACTCAGCAATTCTGGCATTGATTTTAAGGTGATATGATGGAATAATGTCCAAGTCCATACATTCGAGTTCAGTTCCTAGGGTTTGATCATGGAATATGAGTAAACAGCTCAAGGAAGTAGATTGTCTGGTCTCCTCAGTGATCTTGGACACATCATTTTCCTCCTCTGAGCATGTTTTTCCTTAAATAAGGAGATCACTGGGTCATCTTGAAGATCTTTTCTAAGTCAGATATGATTTTTAAGTTGTATAGTTTCTGTTGAGACCATTTGGGAGGGACCATCAGGGTTGGTTTGATTAGGTTGAAGCGTTAGACTTGTGTAGCTGGGCCTAAGGCAACACACCTGAGATGGATTGTTAACCTGGGCCTGTGTATGAGCCGTAATGGGAGGTGTCATTATCATGGGAGATGAAGGATTCCATTCCTTTTTTGCTTGGCTTCTTTCATATCTTCCCCTTCCACTGGAAAAATCAGTGTTAATAATTAGATGTTGGGGGTGAGAGTAATGTTGGACTTCTGGCTTCAGTGACTGGGTAGATGGTGGTATCAATAAAAAGAAAGAAAGAACAGTGTACGAGGGAAAGAGAATACTTTCGTTTTGGACTTTTAACCATGAAGCACCAATGGAAATCCAATGTGGATATATATAGTTCAGGACACTGTTGGATAGGACTGGCCTAGATTTGAGAGAAAAGTTTGGTGGGAATTGTCTTGTAAGTGTGTGGTATTAATGAAAACAAATGAAATGAGATATCTCAAGGAGACCATGTGGAAGAAGAGAGAAGCAGCTGTGGGTAGATTTCTTGGGATCATCAGTGTATGAGGGGCAGGTGGAGGAAGAGGAGCACGCCTAGAAAAAAACCCAGACTCCTCACTCTGACCTGCAATGCCTGCAAGAGCTTGTATCTCTCCTCACCTCAGCCAGTATGCTTCTTCGCCACAATGATTCATCTCTGTCTTTTTCAGCACTTAACATTATTTCCTCTTTAGTGTCTTGGGCTTAGCTAGTCCCTTTGTCTGGGATGTTCTTCCTCCTGCTCTTTCTGTGGTTGGTTTCTGATTCTGGCCATTCAGATCATAGTTAAATCTTACCTCAGAAGAGACTTCCTTGACTATCCAATATGAGGAACCCATAATGTTTCATTTTGCCAGGTAGCATGTGTCAAATAATTTTTCAGCTCATTGTTTCTCTCTCTCTGCAAGAATTTCACTTTCCTGAAAGCAGAAATGTTGACTCACTTGTTTATCGCTATATCCCCAGTGTCTAGTGTGGTGCCATTTGAGGAGCTCAGTGAAAACCAGTTGAATGAATGAGTGAGCACATAAGAGGGCAAAAGGAATAATCAAAGATATAGATGTAGAATCAGGAGACAGGGAGTGATGAAAATGAATATTAAGTAGATTTAAAAGAAGGAGGGGTGGATACTTTGGGGGGTTAAAAATCAGAAAGGGTTATTGGATTTGGAAATAGAGAGATCATTCATGAGTTTTGTTAAAGCAGTTTAAGGGAAGCAATGGAGTAGAGTCCAGGTGGCAGTGAAATGAGTGAATGGGAAGTGATATAGATGCTGACTGAGGGAGGAATTTGTTATTTTTAATGGTGGAAGGGTCTTGAGTACATGAAGCAGAGGAAGAGGTTAGAGATGTATAGTACAGGGGGGATTCTTGATGGAATGATGCTGAGGAGGTGATGGCAGGTTATGGATGGAATCATGAACACAGGTGAAGGACATGACTTTGGACAGGAGGAAGAGCACTTTATTAAGTGACCTGGAAGGAAGAGGAGAAAGAATGGGTTCAGGAACAAAACTGGTGGGGTTTGGCAAGTTGAGGGAGATCTTGCTTCACAGCTTCTGTTTTCTATTGAATGCTGTGGGCTGGGAGTTAAGGTGGGGTTTAAAGAGAGTAGGGAAGGATGTGGAAGAGTTCCTTAGGTTTAAGGAGAGGACTGACAAAGATAAAATTGGCTTGGTCATATGGAGAGCCCATTTGAGATGACTTTTCGTGGAAAGAGGTTTCCCTGACCCCCAAGGGTTTATCAACTTTGAAAAATACACTATTTTGGATAAGACTTATTCTGAAATACATGACATATTTCTTGTCTTCTAGATTATGAGACAGCATAATATAGGTGGAAAGTACTCCTGATATGAACCTCTCTGGTGACCACCATGCCCTGTTCTCTGGACAAATTGCTTCCCAACTCTGTCTATCAGGTTTCTTGTCTGTGAAATGAAGACTAGATGATTGTGAAGTTGCTCTTAACATTAAATTCTTTTATTTCTCGAATGCACTATTGTTAGAATGTTATTGTTTTGTTAGAGATTGAGTAAGATCTTTGCTTGATAAGAGTTAAGAGAGTTGGCTCCTGAATAAAATACCCTTGGGTTACTATGCTTTTTGAATTTCATGTTTGTGTTTTATAATGTCTTCTGGTTCCATTCTTACGAGACTGTCAGCTGTCACTTCTTGCTGTTATCCGTGAGCCTTCCTGAATCAGTGCCTCTGATTTGCCACAATTAATCTATGGATTTGAAACTAGCTGTGTAAGCTTGTTAGAACTGTGTGTAATAGTAGAGGCTTTTAGTGAGAGTTTGAGGGTCTCATCTATGATTAAAGTACATGAGCTGCTGAGCATGTGCTTTATGTCTCTTGTTGGCACAGAAGCCAGTTTCTTACACATCCTGTTTTAGAAAGGTTGAGTTCTGAAAAGATAATGAGTTACCATTTAATATTTATTATTAATTGTGTTTATAACCATTTGTGTGAAAAGTTGAGTATCACTGCCATAGAGACTTAACCTGTTTCCATTTTTTATTTTGCACACTGTCCTTTCTCTTACTTTCTGATCCTGCCCTCCTCAGTCTCTTCTGCACACTTTTAATATAAGGCAATATTCTGGGCACCACTATAATATCATTTTAACCATTTGATTTATGTTTTTTGAGACCACAGAGAAGTTCCCAGGATAATAATCTGCTGTTTAATGCTATATATGTTTCACTGTCAATAAGGGCCCTGCTGGACACTCTCAGGTGGTATTTGGGGTTAGGGCCTGGAATACTTGAAACAATGAAATGAATGCTAGTCCATATATAACCTTTGGCTGATAGGGAAGAAAGCAATCAAGAAATCTTTTTTAAATTTTAATTTTAGTTTTTTATTTTTTTAAAGTGTGTTTTATTGATTGTGCTATTACATCTGTCCCAATTTTTTTTCTACGCTCTATTCTCCTCTGCCCTGCATTGCCACTCCCACTCTCATTCCCCACTTAGTTCATGTCCATGGGTCATACATATAAGTTTTTTGGCTTCTCCATTTCCTATACTATTCTTACCACCCCCGCTGTCTATTTTCTACCTACCATTTATGCTTCTTATTTCTGTATCTTTTCCCCTATTCTCCCCCCTTCACCTCCCCACTGATAACCCTCCATGTGATCTCCATTTCTGTGAATTTGTTCCTGTTCTAGTTGTTTGCTTAGTTTGTTTTTGTTTTTTTGAATCTCAGTTGTTGATAGTTATTTGTTGTCATTTTATTGTTCATATTTTTGGTCATCATCTGTTTCTTAGATATCTCCTTTTAACATTTCATATAGCAAGGACTTGGTGATGATGAACTTCTTTAACTTGACCTTATCTGGGAAGCACTTTATCTGCCCTTCCATTCTAAATGAAAGCTTTACTGGATAGAGTAATCTTGGGTGGAGGTCCATGCCTTTCATGGACTTTGAATACTTTGAATACTTCTTGAATACTTTGAATACTTTGAATACTGACTTTGAATACTTCTCGCCAGCTCCTTCTTGCCTGAAGGGTTTTTATTTTTTGTTGTTATTGGAGAAATCAGCTGATAGTCTTATGGGCACTCCTTTGTAGGTAACTGTCTCCTTTTCTCTTGCTGCTTCCAAGGTTCTCTCCTTATCTTGTAATCATAATTACATCTTGGGTAATGTAATTATGATGTGCCTTGGTGTGTGCTTCCTTGGGTCCAACTTCTTTTGGACTCTGAGCTTCCTGGACTTCCTGGAAGTCTATTTCCTTTGCCAGATTGAGGAAGTTCTCCTTCATTATTTTTTTCAAATAAGTTTTCAATTTCTTGCTCTTCCTCTTTTCGTTCTGGCACCCTTGTGATTTGGATGTTGGAACATTTAAAGTTGTCCTGGAGGTTCCTAAGCTTCTCCTCAGGTTTTTGTTTGTTTGTTTGTTTTTTTAATTTTTGTTTCTTCATTCTGTTCTGGTTGAATGTTTATTTCTTCCTTCTGGTCCAAATCATTGCTTTGAGTCCCGGTTTCCTTCCTGTCACTGTTGGTTCCCTGTACATTTTCCTTTCTTTCACTTTGCATAGCCTTCACTTTTTCCTCTCTTTTGCAACCATACTCAACCATTTCTGTGAGCATCCTGATTACCAGTGTTTTGAACTGTGCATCTGATAGGTTGGCTATTTCCTTGTCACTTAATTCTTTTTCTGGAGCTTTGATCTGTTCTTTCATTTGGGCCATATTTCTTTGTTTTGGCACACCTGTTATGTTGTAAGTGGCGGAGCCTTAGGTATGCACCAGGGCAGGGCAACCCATGTGGCTGTGTTGTGGCGCTCTATGTGGGGGAGGGGTCTAAGAGGGAACAATGCTGCTGCTCAGCTCTCGCTGGCTTTTCAGTCACTTCCCCTGCTACCCATAAGCAAATTGGGCCCTTCTGGTACTGATTTCTGGGTGGGTGGGTTTGTGTACGTTCCAGGTCACTGTGGTCTCTTCAATGAACTCTCCTTTGAGGTTAGGAGTTTCTCCTACCCCGCAACCCCAACAGGTTTTTTACATCCAGAGGTTTTGAGGCCTTATTTCCCTACGCTGGAACCCTGTGTTTCACAGTCTTGTTTTGCTTCCCAGTTGTTCCTCTTGGTTTATCTGCATGCAAATGTGGGACTGCCAGCCACCACCTTGCCTGTGGTCCTCTAGCCACTGTCTTGCTATGTGTCCTCTCTGCCCCAGCTGCCCATTTCTGCCCCTCCTACCAGTCTGGGTGAATGCTTCTTCTTTAACACCTTGGTTGTTGGATCCATACAGTTCAATTTTCTGGCAGTTGTGATTGGTTTTTGTTTTTAAATTTGTTGTCCTTCTTTTGGTTGTGCGAGGAGGCAAAGTATATCTACCTACACCTCCATCTTGGTCAGAAGTCTTTATTTTTTTTTAATACAAATGAATTCACAGTGTAGTGGAATAAATTAGTAGATAAAGCCAGACAAAAAAAAAGGAAATTACCCACAATCCCATATATTACTAGTGTTAACATTTTGGTGTGTACCTTCCAGGCTTGTGTATTTTTTGTAGATTTTTTGAAAAATATTTTATATATTTTTATTTTTAGAGAGAGGGGAAGGAAAGGAGAGAGAGAAACATCAATGTGTGATTGCCTCTCATGTACCCCTCACTGGGGACCTGGTCTGCAACCCAGGCCTGTGCCCTGACTGGGAATCAACCGGCAGCCATTTGATTCACAGGCCCGTGCTCAATCCACTGAGCTACATCAGCCAGGGCAGACTTGTGTATTTTTATAAAAATGAGAATGTACTTCACATCATCTTCTGCAATCTGCTTTCTCACTTAGCAATATATCTGAATTATCTTTTTGTGTTAAATGTTTGCATCATCAGTTTTAGTCCATTGAATGGATATATAGTGATTTGTTTAACCAATCTCTTATTCAATATTTGGGTTATTTATAGGTATTAAAAAACAACTGCAACAAGTATTTTTTAAGCCCTTGAGTACTTGTTCTATTCCTTAGAGTAAATTTTTTTTTAATGTGAAATGTCTGGATCAAGAGATATGCATATTTTAGGTTTTGATACATGTTACAAAATAGCCTCCAGAAAGATTAAACTAATATATACTTCCACCAGAAGCATATCTTGTTTATGAGGTTGGATATGTTCATTTCTTTCCTTCCTTCTCTTTCCCTTTCTCCTCCTTTCTCTTTCCCTCTCTTTCTTTTATACATCTATTTTTTATATGTCTTCTATGGTGGATACTTTGTTTATATTTCTTTGTCCATATTCCTGTTAGGGCACTCATCTTTCTTAATGATTTATAGATATTCTTTACAAATTTAAGATATTACTCTTTATATATATATATATCTACTTTGTCATTTACCTTATATTAATTTGGTGTTTTTGCAGATATTTTTAATTTTCATGCAATTAAATATATCAGCCTTTTCCTTTATGATTTTTGTTTGCTTCATAGTTGGAAAGGCCTGAGGAGAAATATAGGTCCTAGATCCCAGAGACCCTGTGAGCCTGAAGTTTATCTTTGAGCAATAAGGAAGCCATTCAGAGTTTTAAGAGGGAGATGGCATGATCAGATTTGCAGTTTAGTTAGATATATGGAGGATGACATGAGGGAGCTGAGTCTAGAGCATTTAGGAGGATGTTGCCACGATGCAGGTTAAAGGTCATGAGGATCTGAGTGGCCGAAGTAGTAGGAAGAGAGGAGAGTGCAGACAAATATTTAGGAGGTCATATTGTCAGAATTTGGTCTTTGACTGGATTTTAGATGTTGAAGGAAAAGTATGGAATCAAGACTGATTCCAGGTTTCTAGTTTGAGTGCCCACGTACATGAGATAAAAGTGATACTAACTGAGCTGCACTATTCAAGAAGAGAGGAAATATTAAAAGAGGGAAGACACAAATGTAATGAGGGAAGATAATCAGTTTAATGTGATCAGTTTGTAGTGTGTTTGAGTTATCTATTGTTGGCTAACAAACTGCCCTACAACACAGTGGCTTAAAACAACAACAGTTTATATTTTTCTCATGATTCTGTGGTTTGACTGCTGGGTCTCAGCTGGACTTCTGCTGGGCTTCTGCTTATCTCATTTGGGGTCCATTAAAATTGCCTTTATCCCCACCATCTTATTCTACTGTATACCTGAATTCAGAACATCCCAACATGGACCAGTATGTCATATTTCTGTGATGAAGCATGTAACACCACCCTTCATTCTTACGGAAATGTATGTGTCAGAGAAATACAGGAAATCCCATGGATTTATACACAGATCTCTGATGTTTTTGTGCACCACAGTGCGAATTGGGTGAAGTGTGTGCCTTTAAAAAAATTTACTTATTTGTTCATAAATAAATAAGTAAAGTGGGATAAGGACTTTGACGAATTCAGTCAGATTATTTAGGAAAGAGTACTTAGAGAAGTTAAATATTATGAAATTGATTTATTTGGAGCTGTCCATGCAGAGATTACTTGTGTTCAAGTTTGAAAAATCAAGAATAAGAAGAGCAGTGGCTGAGAGTGGAACTGAAGTTTAGCAACATTCTCAGGGGTGTCCAACCCATGGCCTGTGGGGCCGCATGTGGCCCAACACAAAATTGTAAATTTACTTAAAACCTTTTTTTTCTCATCTAGTTTTCATTAGTGTTTGTGTATTTAATGTGTGGCCCAAGGCAGCTCTTCTTCTTCCAGTGTGGCCCAGAGACACCAAAAGGTTGGACACCAGTGAAAGGGATAGCTTAGTAAGGAAAACCCTTTAAAAGAGACAGAGAAAGACTGTCCACAGACGTATGAGGAGAGTGTAGACCGCAGTGTCTTGCACACATGGGGCTCTAACAGAGTTAACCGAGTTGGAGCAAGGAGGAGGATCAGGTGCTCCAGAGTGCTCATCTTGTAAAATAGGACAAAATCTATGATGTTTCTTAGACTTCTGGATTGGACAATGGGATGGCATTAGTGTCTGCCAGAGCAGTTTCATAATGGTGAGTTGATGAGTGGGAGCAGCAAGTCTTGGCCGTTTCTTCAAGAAGTATGAATAATAAAAGGAGAAAAGGAGAGACAGTGTAGTAGCTGGATCAGGAGATACTTGAGCATATTAATAGGCTGATAAGAAGGCACCAGCAGATAGTCAGAGAGGAGAGACAGAGATAGATAGTAAAACATGAGGGAGGGCAGTTTTCTTAACTGTGTGAGGTTCCAGAGGACACTAGGGGAGATGAATTGCAACAGTTACTCAGGTCAAAAACCCTTCCTCTAGTCATTCAGTTGGGTCTTTCCATATTCTTAGGCCAATAATCTCTTACCTCTCTTCCAGTTTATCAGAAAATCCTGTTTGTTCTACATTCACTATACACCCAAATTCCAACCATTTCTAACTTCCTCCACTGTTGTCTCCCTGGGGCAAGCTGTTGTTGGCCAGGATTATGCTGGCTCTTTCTTCCACTTTAGCCTCCTCAGTCTACTGTCAACACCATCCTAGCCAGAATGATCTTTAAAACACAGATCATTTCATGTTACTCCTCTGCTCAGAACATTCCGGTGACTACCCATCTCACTGGAAATAAAACTGCAAATCTTGATGTGGGCCTAGAAAGTGCTATGCTTGGGCCACAGTTACTCTTTTCTGTTTCGTTGCTCTCTTCTTTGGTTATTTGCACTCTATTCTGGTCTCCTCGAGGTTCCTTAAAGCAGGGTAAGGTCATGCCTTCCCCTTGGGGTTTTATACTCACCATTTCCTTGCTGGCAATAGTCGTCTTCTAGGCACCCCCAAAGCTTGCTCTTTCGCACCTATTTTATTTAAATGTCACCTTCTTAGTCCTTCTCTGGCCATTCTATTGAAAATTGCAACCCCTCCCTTTCCTCAGCTCTCCTTATTCCTCTTACCTGTTTTTATTATGCTCTATGATTTACTTATGTTTATTGTCTACCTTCTTTAGAATATAAGCTTTTTCAGCTTGTCTGTTTTGTTCACAGGCCTAGAACCATAGCTGGCACAGAGTAGGTGCTCAGGGAATGTTGATTAGATGGGTGAATGAATGAATGGTAGAGATCAAGTCTGGTGTTTGCATAAGGAGGAAATTTCACCCTTGAGACAGGAGGAGATGAATGGATCAGTGTGTATATAGATAGGTTTGTGCTGGGAAGGCTGGGGTATGTAGAGAGATAGGAATTTGGAAATAGTCTTGTGAGATACCTCAGTTTTCTGCTGATGGTAATAGTATGGGGCTGAGGAGACTCCTGAGGATATGGGTTAGTTGTTGAGAAGTGTGCGAGAGGGAGCTATCCAAGGACAAGTCAAGGACCCGGGCCAGGGTGAAGATCGTGAATTGAAGAAATGTAGTTTTACAAGGCTGTTTGATTTTGCTCTGGTAGAACTCAGGATTCTCGGGTTAGGAGCAGAACAGGTGGGTTTAGCATTGATCCAGGGTTGGATAGATGTGTGGGAGGCCACGAGTGCAAAGGAATCAAAGGAGCAGCCCAGGTTGTTAATTGTGGGTTCAGAATGGGGAGAGAAAACCCTTTAAGAAGCAGGTTGATTGATTGGAAGGAAAAAGAGTCAGAGTCTAGAGAATGGATGAATTTGAAGAACAGATCGGGTCAGAGTGAAGAAGGCCTGGTGGAGGCCTGGAAGTGTGTCAGAAAGTGAACAGTTGACGATTTGTGTTGACAAGGTCTAGGGTGTAGCTATGGATGTAGGTGGTTGAGAAGACGAGAGGTCATTGTAGTTAAGAAATTTGGAGGCTGAAGTATAGGAATAAATTATCCTTGTGGATTTTGAAACCACCCGGGATTATGTCAGGAGTTGTGGCAGAGAGGACACCAGGATGCGAAAGGCTTCAGTGAATGTTGGGAAATAAGTAGGAGGGTGGCGGTACAAAGGCAAGGCAGCGTGGAAACCACAGGAGCCAAATGGCATGAGCTTGGAGGGGCAGGAATTTTTACATGAAGGTGGAATATACAAGGAGTGATGATCTGGAGTCAATGAACAGAACAAGGAACACTGACCTCCTACCATGAGGTTCATGAGGTATTATAGGAAAATCTGACCACAGAGGGCTGGTGCTGCAAAGGTCCCTTGCTGGTGCAGGAGCAGGTCAGAGCAATTTGGATGACATTTCATTTGGCCAGATTCTGGAGCTAAGTTGTTATTGTTATGTAAACGTAACTGTGGCATTTGTTTGACAACTTTGTGTTTCCTCTTACTATTAAAGGGAATAACTAAATGTCCCTTTTACTTACATTTACTTATATCTTTATGTATTATATTTACTTTTTATGTATTTAAATATATATAAAACAATCTTTAAAAATGTTCTCTTGGGTCTCAGCTTTGAGAAGAAAGAAACTTCACGTAGTCACTGTAAAAACATCCTTAGTGTGTGGTTTTGAATTTGCCCTTTGTATTTTGTTGCTGGAAGTTTCTGCTCACCTTTTAGACCCTCTTAGCCAGGTTCATTGCCTCTTGGTTTTCTTTTGTCTCACTGGACTAATGATTAATTCTTAGGGAAGTCCAAACCTCAGGGGTTACTCAGTGATGAAGGACTACTTCCCCTGAGCTTTTTGCTCTACAGCCTCTAGATAAAGGGAAAAGTCTGACTATGTCAGCAAAAGTGCCTACTCTGTGAGTTAGAAATGGTGTCTTGCCCATTTTGAATTTATCCAAGAACCAAAATAGTTAGCTGGGAAGTTTCCTTTAAATGCTGCCTCCTCCACCACTAATACTGCAAATTCCCTTCACCTCCCATATAGATAGATACAGGTCCCTGCTGGGAGTATCTGTTGACTTATTTTGTATGTGATGAGTTGCTTTTGATATTTGTTCTCTCATACATTCAAGAGCACTTGGCACATACCTCTTTTTGTTTCAGTTCCATCTTACTGCATGCATGTATTTGTCTGTTTGTCTGTTTGTCTGTCTGTCTGTCTGCCTGCCTGCCTGTTGGCTGGCTGGCTATCTTTGTCTCCCAAACTGTTCTCCACCTGCTTCTGACCCAATTTGATCTCCTCGAGGTTATGGTTAGGTTTCCACTTATTTTTTATATGCTCTTAATAAGTAGATACATACTTAGGAAGTGGGTATCGAGTTAATTTATTAAACTTAGAACTCAAACAGCCTAACTCACAAATCTTGCAAAGGAGAAAGCTGTGGCCAGAGGATTAAATGATCTGTTCAAGGCTATATAAGCTCAGATGGGATTAGAATTTATTTCTCCTCTCAAGGTTTCAGGGCTTTCTGAAAGATTAATATCAAAACAACTAGGCCTAGATTGACTGTGTTCCCCCAAATTTAGAGATAATTTCTTAAAAATTTAATTATATTGTCTAGGAATGGGGCTTTCCACTTCTCCTTTTACCTGTCACCTTGTTTGGGGATGGGATGATGGGTGGGACTTTTGTTGTTCTTTAACTGCTGAGACTGGGGAATGAGGGCCTAGGCACAGGAAGGCTCTGTCCTACTTGTAAAACTGGTGGATTTGCTTTTTCCTTGACCTATACCTTCAGGACATCTTCTGTCCATGGGCGCTAATGGAGAGATGGAGCCATGTCCTGGAAACAGGTGAAGGGTACTGGGTAATCTATGGCCTGGCAGGCAGAAATAGCATGTCTGGGCACTTGTGAGTGGTCTGGGGGAATTTGGGCCTAGAAGAAATGACATCATAATCAGGTGCCAGAAGTTCATAGATAGGTCATTTGTGGCTGGTAGGGTTGGCAGGCAATAGTGAGTCACACTGGCAGGTTGATGGGATTGAAAAAGAGCAAATTCTTAGTAGTTGCTGAGAGAGTGTTTTTATCATTTAGACCAGTGGTTCTTAATCTGGGACTATTTTGTCTGCCAAGGGACATTTAGCAATGGCTGGATATATTTTTGATTGTCACAACATGGCCAGGTGTACGTGTGCGTTACTGGCATCAAATAGGTCGACACCAGGGATGCTGCGGAACACTGTACAGTACATACAATAGCCCCTCATAACAGAGAATGAATTACCTAGCCCAAAGTGAATTTTACTCAGGTTAGGAAACCCTGATTTAGACCCTGATGATTAGTGAAGTAATTAAAATAAATGGTTAAATTGCAAAATTGGATTTATTTCACTGTTTTATTTTTATTCTTTTTAAATTGAGGTGAAATTCTATAACACAATTAATCATTTTAAAGTGAACAGTTCACTTTCATTTCATACATTCACAGTGTTGTACAACCACTATCTCTATCTAATTCCAAAACATTTTCATCGGCCCGAAAGGAAACCTGTACCTTTTAGGCAGTTACTTCCCATTGCCTCCTTCCATAGCCTCTGAAAATACCAATCTGCTTTCTGTCTCTGGATTTATCTATTCTGGATACTGCATATAAATGGCATGAATCATGATTGTCTTTTGTGACTGGCTTCTTTCACTTAGCATATTTTTGTTCATGTTGTAGCATGTATTAGTACTCTGTCCATTTTTATGACTGAATAATATTCCATTGCATAGATATACCATACTGTGTTTATCTATTTATCCATTGATGGATATTTGGGTTCTTTTCCATCTTTGGCTATTGTGAATAATACAGCTATGAACATTTGTGTATAAGCTGTTGTTTGAAAAACAAAGTTAATTTTCAATTTTTTGGGTATATACCAGGAATGGAATTGCTGGGTCATGTGATAGTGCTATGTTTAGCTTTCTTAAAAATATATTTTATTGATTATGCTATTACAGTTGTCCCATTTTCCCCCCTTCATTCCCCTCCACCCTGCACATCTCCTCCCACCCACATTCCCCCCCTTTAGTTCATGTCTATGTGTCATAAGTTCTTTAGCTTCTACATTTCCCATACTATTCTTGCCCTCCCCCTGTCTATTTTCTACCTACCGTCTATGCTACTTATTCTCTGAACCTTTTTCCCCTCTCTCCTCCTCCCACTCCCCTGTTGCTATCCCTCCATGTGATCTCTATTTCTGTGGTTCTGTTCCTGTTCTAGTTGTTTGCTTAGTTTGTTTTTGTTTTAGGTGTGGTTGTTAATAATTGTGAGTTTGCTGTCTTTTTACTGTTCATATTTTTTATCTTCTTTTTCTTAGATAAGTCCCTTTAACATTTCATGTAATAAGGGCTTGGTGATGATGAACTTCTTTAACTTGACCTTATCTGAGAAGCACTTTATCTGCCTTTCCATTCTAAATGAAAGCTTTACTGGATATAGCAATCTTGGATGTAGGTCCTTGCCTTTCATGACTTGGAATACTTCTTTCCAGCCCCTTCTTGCCTGCAAGGTCTCTTTTGAGAAATCAGCTGACAGTCTGATGGAAACTCCTTTGTAGGTAACTATCCCCTTATTACTTGCTGCTTCTAGAATTATCACCTTCATTTTAATCTTGGGTAATGTAATTATGATGTGCTTTGGTGTATTCCTTCTTGGGTCCAACTTTTTTGGGACTCTCTGAGCTGCCTGGACTTCCTGGAAGTCTGTTTCCTTTGCCAGATTGGGGGAATTCTCCTTTATTATTTGTTCAAATAAGTTTTCCACTTGTTGCTCTTCCTCTTCCCCTTCAGGTACCCTTATAATTCAGATGTTGGAATGTTTAAAGATGTCCTGGAGGTTCTTAATCTTCTCCTCATTTTTTTGAATTCTTGTTTATTCATTCTTTTCTGATTGTATGTTTTTTTCTTCCTTCTAGTCCACTCCATTGATTTAAGTCCCAGTTTTCTTCCCATCACTATTGGTTTCCTGTGCATTTTTCTTCATTTCACTTATTGTAGCCTTCATTTGTTCATCTAATTTGCGACCAAAATCAACCAATTCTGCGAGCATCCTGATCACCAGTGCTTTGAACTGTGCATCTGATAGGTTGGCTATCTCTTGGTCACTTAAAAGTATTGGCTTGGGCGCTTTAATTTGTGCTTCCGTTTGAGCCTTTTTTTTTTTGTCTTGGTGTGCCTGTTATGTATGGGGGCGGAGCCTTAGGTGTCACCAGGGCAGGGCAACCCAATTGCTGGGTTGTGACACTGTATGTGGGGGCAGGGTCAGAGAGGGAACAATGGTGCTTGCTATGTTCTCTCTTGGATTTCAGTCCCCCCTGCCGCTTCTCATAAGCAAATTAGGCCCTTCTGGTCCTGGTTCCCAGGTGGGTGGGCCTGTGTACGTTCTAGGACCCTGTGGGTCTCTCCAACGAACTCTCCGGTGAGACTGGGAGTCTGTCCTGGCACCTCAACCTCCACAAGTGTTTTCAACCAGTGCTTTTAGGTTTTATTTCCCAGTGCTGGGGCCCAGGGTTGCACGGTCTGTCTCACTGCCCGTTTTCACCTGGTTTATCTGTGCACGAATGTGTGACTGAGGACAGCCAGCTGCCTTGTGCACCTCACTGGGTCTGCTCGTCGCCCCCCTGTGCCCATGCCTGGGGTCTGCCACCAGGGTCTGCTAGCTGCTGCTTATGCCCTGTGCACCTAGGTCTGCCAGCCACTGCTTTTTCCCTCTGTGACCCCTCTTCTCTGTCCGCCGACTTGGCCCCTCTTACTGGTCTGGATGAATGGTTGTCAGGACTTCCATACAGTTCCATTTTCTGTCTGTTGTGGTTTTTTTGTTTCTAAATTTTTGTTGTCCTTAAGTTTGGTTGTGTGAGGAGACACAGTGTGCCCACCTATGCCTCCATCTTGGCCAGAAGTCTGTGTTTAGCTTTTTTAGGAACTGTCAAACTATTTTCCGTAGTGCCTGAACCATTTTACATTCTACCAGCAAAGTACAGGGGTCCCAATTTCTCTACATTCTCGCCAACACTTGTTTTTTTCTTTTTGTTCTTTTTAAACGATAGCCATCTTAGTAAGTATAAAGTAGTATACATTGTTTTTGTTTTTGTTTTTTTAATTTTATCATGGCAAAATATATATAACATAAAAAAATTCACCATTTTAATATTTCACTTTTGATGCAGACTGATCATTCAACAAGTATATTTTGAGGCCCTACCCTTGAGGGTACTGTTCAAGCACTGTGTAAATTACAATGAGCAGGACAGATAGAGGCCCTGAGGAGGCAGACATTTTGATCTCGTTTTGATGTAAGGATCTCACTTTGAGATCCTTAACTTAATTACATCTGCAAAGACCCTTTTACTAAATAAGGCACACTTACAGGTTTCTGGTGTTAGGACATGGACCACCACTCAACCCTTTACAGCGTTGAAGGAGACAAGAAGCTGGGAGTACAGGGAAGCCTTTTCTCACTGGTTTGGAGAGAAGGAGACAAGGTGCTGTGGAGGGTGGCTTGGCTGAAACCCTTACTGGGGCACCTACAAAATTGCTGCACCCTCCCTGGAAGCTTTTAGTTTGAAATGCCAGCTGCACAGGTAAAGGAGTGCGGTGACCTGACCAGGCCTTGCCTGGCTTTACCGAAGACAATTCACTAGACTGCAGCTCACACCTACTGAACTTGTCCCTGTGTGACCCCACATCTGTCTGTCTTCTGTGAGCCCTTCCCCTTCCCTCTCTCTGTCCTTGTCAGATGTTTTCTCTCTGGTACTTTGTTTTCCTTTGGTATTTTTCTGTCTGCATCATGGGCAGTAAATCAAACAGGAGTTTGTATTTTAGTAATTTTAATGTTTATTAAGTAACTCTTTGTTGCTTGTCTTCTGAGCTGACTCTGCAGATGATGGTGCTGGAGCCCTGCAGTGACCTTCTCCCTTCCTAGATTCTTGATCTTTGACCACATGATTTGGGATGTGAGTCTAGGAGCTGATGGGACTAGAGCAAGCATGTGCCTTCCAGTGATTACATCTCATTTTCCTTGACAGTGTACCTGTCTTATAGGGGCCATTAGACTGGGGGAGAGGATGGGCCTCCTGAGACCTTGACTCACCCACTTTCATTGAATATTCCTGGTCTTCCCCCAGATCTAGAGCTTGGGTCATCATATATGGTTAAATTACTCTGTTAAAATGCAGATATCTCCTAAGGATAATAATACTTCTAAAGGTCCAGAAGCTTAGTCAGCACTTCCCCAAATAACACTTTAAGACTGACAGAAATACTGGCAAGCCTGTGAAGTTGACACTATAGGTAGAGGGGAGGACACAGAGGCTTGGAAATCTTTGCCTAGCTTGGAGATCATCACTGAGTTGATTTTTATAAACTGGGTCATGTCTTCCACCTTGGTATGAATGTGCCAGTTTTTAATTTTTCCAGGGAATGTCCTGCATCCTTAGGCAACACTGAAACTTGCTGGGTACAAATTATACAGCACATAGTTTAGTCCTGGAAGGGTTGAATGGTTAAGGGGGCAAGGGCCATTAAGGGAGATAATGGAAAGGACCTTCATCAAATATAGTGCAAACAGAAATGAAAGCATCTTTCCCTAGATTGTAATTTTTTAAAAATGTTGTAGTCCTTTTGTGGTCAAACTCCTGGGCGTCAGCTGTGCCATCTTTATACTTATCTTCGTAATAATAATAATAATAATGAGCTTACTTTTAGTGCTTTACTGGAATTAGCTCATTTATCTCAGCAGCCCTATGAAGTAGATGCTGTTATTACTTCATTGTACTTCTTAGAGAGGTTAGGCAATTTACCTGAGGTTGCATAGTTATTTAATAGTTGGGAGAGGGACTGATCCTAAACCCAAGTCTTTTTTCCTATTGTGGTAAAAATACATGCTATAAAATTAACCATTTTAACCATTTTTAAGTACAGTTCTGTGGCATTAAGTGCATTCACATTGTTGTACAATCATCACCACCATCCATCTCCACAAATCTTTCATTTTGTCTAAATGGTACTCTACCCATTAAACACTAACTTCTATTCCCCTCCCCAGCTCCTGGCAACCACATTCTACCTTCTGTCTCAGTGAATTTAACTACTCTAGGTACCATATAAAAGCAGAGTCATACAAATTTTTTTTTCTGTGATTGGCTTATTTCACTTTTATAATGTCTTCAACATTCATCCATGTGGTAGTAGGTGTAGAATTTCCTTTAAAGGCTGAATAATATTTCATTGTATGTATATAGCACATTTTGTTTATTCATTCATCTGTTGATGAACACTTGGCTTATTTCTACCTTTTGACTATTGTGAACAATGCTGCCATGAACGTGGACGTACAAATACCTGGTTAAGTCCCTGGTGTCACTTCTTTTGGAAAAATACCTATAAGTGGGATTGTTGGAGCAAATGAAAATTCTTTTTTAATTTTTTTCAGGAATGACCATGATGTTTTCCACAGCAGATGCATCCTTTTACATGCCCACCAGCAATAAATGGGGGTTCCAGGTTTTCTACATCTTTGCCAATACTTGTTATTTTCTGTGTGTGTATGCTTTATAATGGCTATCCTACTGGGTGTGAAGTGTTATCTCATTGTGGTTTTATGTTTCCCAAATGACTAGTGATGTTGAGCATCTTTTCATGTGCTTATCAGTCATTTGTATATTTTCTTTGGAGATATATCTATTCAAGTCTTTTGTCCATTTAAAAAAAAACTAGGTTTTTTGTTGTTTAGTTGTAGGAGTGCTTTATATATTCTGGATATTAATTCTTTATCAGATATATGATTCACAAATATTTTCTCTCATTCTATGGGTTGTGTTTTCATTCTGTTGATAATATACTTTGATGCAAAAAAGGTCTTTAATTTTGATATAGTCCAATTCGTCTGTTTTTTCTTTAGTGCCTTTGGTGTCATATCTAAAAAACAGTTGTCAACCCATTGTCATTAACCTTTTCTCTGTTATTTCTTCTAAGAGTTTTATAGTTTTAGCTCTTACATTTAGATCTTTGTTTCCTTTTGAATTAATTTGTTATAAGATAAGCGTCTTCATTTTTTTTGCATGTGGATACCAATTTTCCTAACACCATTTGTTGAAAAGACTGTCCTTCCCCCTTGGGTTGACTTGACACCCTTGTTGAAAAATTATTTGATTATATATGTGAAGGTTTACTTCCAGATTTTCTAGTCTATTCCATTGATCTATATGCCTATTTTTATGCCAGTACTATACTGTTTTGATTACAATAGTTTTGTAGCAAGTTTGAAATTGGAAGATATGAGATCTCCAGCTTTGTTCTTTTTGAAGATTGTGCAGGGTCTCTTGCAATTTCATAAGAATTTTAGGAAAGTTTTTCTATTTTATTGGGATTTTGATAGGGATTGCATTAAATCTGTAGATTGCTTTGGGTAGTATTGACATCCTAACAATAGTAAGCCTTGCAACCCATGTACATGGGATGTCTTTTTGTGTATTTGTGTCTTCTAATTCCTTTCAGAATTTTTTTTGTTAATTTTCAGTGTACAAGTCTTTCACCTCTTTGGTTTAGTTTACTTCTAAGTATTTTATTCTTTTTGATGATCATAAATGGGATAGTTTTCTTGACAGAATTTTTGAATTGTTCATGATTAGTGTACAGAGAAGCAACAGATTTTTGTGTGTTGATATTGTGTCCTGCATCTTTGCTGAATTTGCTTATTAGTTCTGACAGTTTTTTTGTAAGTCCAAGCTTTCAACTTGCTGTGTTCTTTTTATATTCTGCACTTAAAAAATTAATCCCTGCCTCATTTTTATCTTCATTAACTGCTCCTCTAAATTCCTGAGGAATTTAAGTTTTACTTTACTAATCTGATTTTCTGTAGCCCACAATGTGATGTTCCTTTCTTCCATTAATATTTGAATAGGCATTCAAAGTTTTAATTTCCATTCGGTCTTCTCTGGTTTAGAAATGTCTTTTTAAATAACAGTTTACTTGAATATCAGCAGTAACATTGATGCCTTAAATCTTATTCTGAACAGAGTTTTGCAACCATCACCATAATCTTGTGAGAGATGGATTCTTACAGAGATAACTGTCTGTTTGACATCTTCATATCCAAGTGAAGGAACAAGGGAAATTTTCAGGTTGCTTGAATTTATCTTGGAACTGCTCATGTCAGGATTGAGCCCTTTAGTGCCACTCCCTCTGCCAGGCAAGGTGGCCTGGGTAAGGGGTTGGGTGGGATAATTCCTGCCCAAGAGTCTGAGGGAGGCCTTTTGATGTGGGCCTTGATCTACACAGTTCTGTGTTTGCTGCCTTGGCCCTCTTGGCGAGTTCTTCTGGTGCTGCTTACATTTACTGCCAGAACACATTGTTTCTCTATAGAAAGTTTGCTAGTCCTTCTGTGGTCCTATTCCATCTTGGCTGTATCTAGTAAAAATTCCTCAATGTTCTGGGCAGTTGGGATGGTATTCTTCCTGTTTTCCAGTTCAGATGCAGGTTTTTCTCTACTTTTATGTTTCTTTAGCATCAGGATCGTGGATGATGTATGTCCACTGTAAGTCATTGAATCTTGAAAATATTTTAAAGTGATTGTAGATTTTTGGCATTCATTCATTCAAGAAGTGTGTGTGTGTGTGTGTGTGTGTGTGTGTGTGTCCCCAGTGAGCCAGGCACTGAGGTACCAGCTCATAAGCCCCTTACGAACATGTTTATTTTTGCATCTCCAGCACTAAGTGCTACTAGTGACAGCACAAAAAGGAAGGATTTATGAAAGTCTGTTGAACCAAATGACTGGGTCTTGTAAAGGCAAAAGTAAGGAATACGTATTCCTGCATTCACTGGGTTGTGGTAAAGTGGAGAAGACATGAGCACACAACAATTTTGTGGTCTAAGAGCTATAAGAGAGGGATCACAGAGAAGGGAAAAACAATTGCTTGGGGATGTTGGAAGTCAGGAAGAGCTGTTTTATAAATATGATATTTGAGCTGAGCCTTTAAAGATGGTTTTTCAGAATGGAGAAAAACAGGGAGGGAATGTAATAGGCATGGGAGTGTCACCAGCAAAGGTGCAAAGGCAGCAAACTACAAAGCATGGTCCTTTGTAGGAGCAATATAAGCAGTGAGTTGTCTTGTATTGCTGGAATTTTGAGCTTATGGGGATGGAGGTCAGGAATATACCGAAACAGTGAACCCAGACCACATCCTGGAGGCTTGAATGTTATACTAAGATTTGTGAACTTTATTCTGTAGTCAGTGGAATGCTGTTAAAAGTGTTTGTTATAGAGATGGAGAAGATTCTCTGATTAGACATATAGAGAAATAGGCCATGATCTATCTAAATTGTAGAGTTCATGACTACGAAAGATCAACATTCAGTCAAGGTCCACCCAGAGCTCCGTCTCATATGCAGAGCTTTCCAACATTGAATGGTGCCTTGCCAGCCCGATTAATTTTTAATATATGATTCTCTGGTGAAGTGGCTGGGTATTGAAGTGCATCAAACACAGCTTTTGTTTTTCTGAAGTTGGTCAGAATAATACTGTGGAGTCTGGTTACTGCAACCTTGAGCTCTGGTTCTTCTGAAGGGATGAGATCAGACTCTTTAATGTCCCTGGTTTCAGAATGCTCTTTACCTTTTGCAGAGCAGGTTATTTGGAATCGGGAGTGGGCATGCTTCCTGTTGGATTTGGTGCCCTTTATTATTGGGAAATGTCTTAATTTCCAGTCACAGATAGAGAATACCATCACGGAAGGTGGCTCCCATTTCCGTATTTGCTTCCTCTTCTGTACATTACTTGAATGATGTGATCTGTTCTCTGAGTTCTGAAAAACTGCTGTCAACTCCTGAAATACTAGAGAATTTCAACACAAGTGTACCCTGAATAATGTGCTTTTTACACCAGTAGGCCCAAAGCAGATGATGATGGTGATTATGATGATTTTTAGCCTGGGTTCTTCTATACAAGTTCTCCTTAATTCTTTAAATTTTTCCATCTTTACTTAAAGTTTTTTTTAAAGGTTTCAATTCTTTTTAGAGAGAGAGTGGAAGGGAGGGTGAAAGAGGGAGAGAAACATCAATGTATGAGAGAAACATGGGTTGGTTGCCTCTTGCACACCCCACAGCTGGGATCTGAACCTGTAACCCAGGCATGTACCCTGACCAGTAAACAACATGAGATCTTTTGGTTTGTGGGAGTACCCCCAGCCCACTAAGCCACACCAATCAGTACCTTTACTTAAAAATTTTATACCTAAAAAACAAAAAGGACTCATGAACACAGACAATAGAATGGTGAATCCAGGTGGGGAGAAGGGTGGATAAGGGGGATAAAAAAATCAATTAATTAAAAAATTTATACCTAAAGGTTCTCTCTTTAATTTTTTTTTTATTTCTCCTGTCTTTCTACACAGAACCCATTGATAACTGAGGATGGATAGTGTCTGAGTGGGAAGGACCTGTAAGTGCTGAGAGCTTTTCTGAAAGTGACTCACAGGCAGATTGGTGGTGACTGGTAGGCAGGAAGGGGGAAGGTAGTGGAAAGGGAGTCGCCACGTGGAATCCATATTATCAGTGATACTCTTTGAGAGCCCTCAGTTCCAACAGAGTAATTGGTGGAGGCAGAGCCCACCTTTTGTTCCCTTAGTGGGGTTTCTCTCTCCTCTCTCTTTTTCTGGCTTGCTGTCTATCTACCTATGAGTGTGCTTTCCCAATGTGGAAAGACATATTACTCCACATTATCGTGGACTCTTTAGGAGACTTTCACTCTACCCACTTTTGCATTATTTGAAAAATTTCACAATGATCTTAATTATTTTTTTTATAATCAGAAAAGTTATACATATTCCCACTGGAAAAACAAACTCTTAAAAATTAGGAAAAATGTTCAAATATTGAAAATGTCTCTTTATTAAACTTCTCTTTTTTTTTGCCATCTATAACTGATGAATTATTTTAATGGATTTCTTGATATTTATATATCCATTTACCTTTCCAAACTAACTTGAGTTTGCTGTGGTCTCTTATTTTTTTAGTCTACTGCCAGATTCAGTTTGCTAGTATTTTATTGGGTATCTCTGCATCTTTATTTAAAAATGGTATAGTCTATAGTGTTCTTTTTTCCTGCATTGGATGTCAGACTTTGGGTATTAAGAGCTGCACTTCTTGCTCCATAAAATTACTTACTTGCTCCTGTGAAATAAATGTGGAAACCCTCTATACTTTTTGTTTTGAAAACTTTGAAATAATACCTACCAGCATTTAGTGTGAGCTGAGTTTGTGCGAGGCACAATGAGTAGAACCCAGATTTGCACAGCTGAGTCCATGCTCATCTAGTTCTTCATCTGGTTCTAGCCTGTGTCAAAGGAGAAAGGCCAGTCTTGGAGCCTTGGGTCCCTGTAGTCAGAAGGCCCTGTCTTTAACTCATCTTGTCTTTTTAAAATTAAACTTTAAATTTTGAAATGATTTAGAGTTATAGCAATTTCAAAAATAACACAATAATTCTCCTATATCCTTCACACAAATTCACCAAAGGCTAACATTTTGCCACATTAGCTTTTCATTCTATCTCTATACACATATTTTTTTTCTGAGTCATCTGACAGTTACATATACTTTCCCCTAAGTACTTCAATGTGTATTTTCTTTTTCTTTTTGAATATTTTATTTATTTATTCTTACAGGGGAAGGGGGAGAGAGAAGGAGAGAAATAGCAATGTGTGGTTGCCTCTCGTGCCTCCTACTGGGGACCTTGCCCGCAGCCCAGGCACGTACCCTGACTGTGAATCGAACCAGTGACCCCTTGCTTCACAGGCGAGCACTCAGTCCACTGAGCCACACCAGCCAGGGCTTATTTTCTTAAAAAAGAACAAAACCCCTATACAGTTGTCAATATCAGGGGATTAACTTTGATATAATACTGTTATGTAATTGTTCAAATTTTATCAGTTGTCCCATCAATGTCCTTTATAGCAAAAGAAAAATATTTCCCCCCATTTTAGGATCTTTTCCAGGATCAAACATGATACAATATTTAGTTGTCATGTCTCTTAAATCTCCTTTAATCACACTTTGTCTTTTATGACCTTGACATTTTAAAAGAGACCTACCAGTTCTTTTTTGTAGATTGTCCCTTAATTTGGTGAGTCTGGTGTTCTCTATGATTAAATACAGGTTCTGTGTTTTTGCCTGGAGTATCAGTGATATTGTTGTCCTTCTAAGAGCATCATATCAAGAGGCACATGATGTCTATTTGTCCTATCTCTGTTGATTAAGTTTAACCACCTGGTTAAATGGTATCTGCCAGGCGTCTCCACTGTAAAGTTACTGTTTTTTACTTTGTAATTAGTAAGTATTTTGTGGGATAATCCTTTGATACTATATAAATATCCTGTTCCTCATCAAACTTTCACTCACTAATTTTGAGTCAGCAACAAGCAAAGATGCTAAAAGTGAATAGAGACTTTTGTTTCCCTTGGCACTAAAGGGAAGCCAAGAGAAAGTGAGGCATTTAGCCACATGTTATTTTTAACCATTGCCTATGGTTTTTGAGTTTGTCTTTATACATGTTAATTTAACTTTAGTCACACTCTTAAGATTAGTGATTGTCTGTAATTTATAACCTTTGGACTCCTAGTTTGGTCACTCAGGGCCCAAGATCCATCTAACCTGTTATTCTGGTCACAAGTGCCCTTTGGGTCTTTGGCCTGCGTCTCTGCTCTATTTTTGACCTTTCCATCCCTTATCTTTGCTTCTGATTAAGATGCTGGATTCCAGAATAAACTACCTCTGTGTCGAATTGCTTGTGAACAAGCATTGCTCTGGCTACCAGGCCCATCTAATCAGACAGCTATCTTCTGAGTCACAGTTATATATCCTGTGCTTTGCTAAGGCTGTAATTGTTCTATGAGTCACAGCAGCCAGTTTTTAATGTTAAAGTTCAGAACTATGCATAATATGAAGAAATTTTTAAAATACCAAGTGGTATATAATTAATTGCCATTTCTTACAATTAGATGCTATAGAAGTTAAAGACAAGAGATGAGTAAAGCAAAAAAAAAATCAAGACTTTTTGAGGAAAATGAGTCTTGAATGATAGGTTGGTAGGGATCTTTTGAGAAGAGGCACACAGGTAAGAATGTGCAGATTCTACACAAGGGTAAAACTTCATCCTTTCTAGTAAATGGCTCAACCAGAAGCTTAAGAGTGGGGTGTTAAGATAGTGGTGGGACTTCCCTTTGGCCAAATGCAAGTACCTGGGATATTAAATAAGCTATACATTAACTGCTTCTATGCTAATCTGCAGGTATTCATAATAGCCATGTCTTTGCTTCTAGTCTCTGGTTACAGTGCCTCCTTACAATTCTTTAGTTGAATTAGAGGTTAGATGGCAAGTTAAAACAAGGAAAGTTGGTCTCTTTGGGTTGATATTGGTACAGGGAAGCTGCTTGCCCCTTTCCCCCTTATTCAACAGCTATCTTGTCTTTATTATTTTTTTTAAGAGCATAGTTTTTCATCATTTCTAAGTTTCTGACTTTACCATGGTCCTTTTGGGGAAAGCTGATGACTTTTATATATGAGACTTCAATTAGGTGAGATATGATAGTAATTGGATGTGGTAATGTCCCAGTTATTCAGCAGTCACATTCTTGATAGCTATGACCCTTAAAACACAGCTCTCTGCTATGATGTCACCATACACCTCTGTCATGTGGTTAAATATAAAACACTGAATTTTAATCATTTAATTTAAAATGCATTCATATGTGAACACATGAATAAATTCAAGATTATTCCCATAATAACCTGCCTGTCCCTCAAATTATGACTTTTCTTGAGTGCCAAAAGATGGTGTCAAGGTACAACTTTTACCCTTAGAAGTTACACACAGCCTATGGGATGCTTCTACTTGAACTAGCCCTTATGTGAGCCCCTGAATGTCCAGGGACATGTGTCTTATTTGGGAATGTCATTGGGTGTGTGTGACATGTAGAAGACAGCTGAACATGCTAAAATGTATTCAAATTTTAGAAATATATCACTCTCCCACCTCTCTTTCCCAAACAAAAATTTTGGGGTGGCAGGAATTGCTTACAAAAGCCCACTCTAATTTGTCCTTTAAGAGAGACTCTACCCTCCCTCCATGTTTCCAATCTTTCTCTTTTTTATAAATGACTTTTTACACTTTTGGTTTACTACTAAATTAAAAGCAATAAATTAAAATGGAGAGAGACACCATCCTGACAGTAGTGAGAAATGACAGGAGCCACTGAGCAAAAGACAGAAGTATAAAAACTGGCAGAAAAGTAAAAAGCATTGCAATCTCAAGCTATTTAATTTAGAATGAGGGAAGTAGCATTACACACTCCAGTAGCTTCTGAGGGCATCCCAGTGTTGAGTACAGAACAGGTAATTAATATGTCTAATGATTTCTCCAATTAACAATAAAAGGTGGAATTTTATCCATACATGTGGGGGGGGCTCCACCCGCAGGCCCCGCCGCCCCCCCCCCCCCAACCGGCTGCCACGGATGAGAATAAGTCTACCAAGACATGATCTGCTTGGGGAGGAAAGGTGGCTGATCTCTCAAAGGAGAAGGACCAGGAGCCTGTTCCTCAATGGGCTTTTATTGGGTTCATTTGCACAGGAATACAGGTGAAGCTCATTAATCATTGCCAGGCAGTAAGGATCAAACAATAGATAACAAAGAACTCTGAGGGCCTATTTTGAGTCAGGGTCAGATAGCTAAAGAGCTGTAAAACTTTGAGGAACAAACTTACTTCTAGCTTGGACCCTTATCATTTAATTGAGAGCATTCTACACAAAGCAGGCTTCACAGGATTTTACATATTCTTTCTTAGAGCTGATCGCCTGGGGAACCCGCCCTTTCCAGCACAGGGCTGCACCACCCGCTGTCATTGTTTCAGGCTTAGGTGGAGCAAGGGAAGTAAGGCAGCCAAGAGATTAGGAGATTTCTTGCATACAGAATGAGGACTCAGGCTTTATCAAAGCCAAGGGGCAAGGGTCCATCACCATTTTTTGCTGTAGCCCCCCAAGTCCCTTCTTGGGGGCCTCCCATGTGATCATGCCTGGCTTAGGTCATTCCCCCCTTTGGGAATCTTACCTGTCATTGGCTAACCGAACAAGCATTGGGGGCCAGTTATGGATGAAGTAAAAGGAGCAGAAGTAGTGCTCCTGCCAGGGAGATAAGCTTTTGTCTCTTTGGTGGCTTACGGTCCAAGGTCGCTCCCTCAGCCTTAGTCTTGGCGGAGGGGTTACAGCTTCTGAAACCAGGCAGGGTGGTTCCCAACACATACATAATTTGGGAACATCAGGATGTGAATAACAGGTTATCTTTAAAAAAATATTTTACTTATTTATTTTCAGAGAGCGGGAAAAGAAGGAAAAAGGAGAGGGAGAGAAACATGGGTGTGCTAGAGAACATTTATTGGTTGCCTCTCACACATTCCCAACTGAGGACCTAGCCCACAACACACACATGTGCTCTGACTGGGAATTGAACTGGTGGCCTTTTGCAGATGAGCCCAACCCACTGAGCTATGCCAGTCAGGGCAAATAATAGCTTATCTTGAAAAGTTTTCCTATGACTAGTTCACATTAATTGTAAATGTCTAGAAACATAAAGGAAGAAATATTTAAAAAGCTATTTATCACCTACAGATTTAACTAATCTTAGCATGTTAATATCTAGCTATGTTTAAGTAGAAATATTTATATTTCTATATTATATAAGAAATAGATATTGTATATATAAGTTTATGCCAAATATGTCTGTGAGAACTTGAAGTCTGCATTTTTTTTAACCTTTAAAATTGTAAGAAACACATAAAGTTTACCCTCTTAACTGTTTTTAAGTATATTGTTCAGCAGTGTTAACTGTATCCACATTGTGAGGCCAGCTTCTTTTTAACCCAATAATATCATATGACCATTTTCCCATATGCAAGTATAGATGTTCATTTCTGAGAGTGCATGGATATGCCATAATCTAGTTAATCAATTCCCTATTATTGGATATGTAGGTTTCTAATTTTGGTTATTAATAGTACATAGAGCATGTTTAAATATACATACCTCCACAGTTCATCAGGATAAAATTCCAGGAGAATTATTGGATTAATAGATGTGTACTTTCTAAATGTTTCCAATGTATACTGTCAAATTGTACTTCTGTCACCATATGTAAGTGTTCTTTTCACTGTATTTCTGCCAGTATTTGATTTTATAATTATTTTAAATCACTGTTTATGTAAATTAATCTTTAGTGCAAAAATTGCAAACAGCAGTAAAAGATACAGGGGTCAATGAGAAAAAATTTATCTTGGAGAATGTGATACATGAGGTTATTATGATTTATAAACTAGCAAACTATTGATTCTTTAGCAGGAGAATTTAACACATAGCTATTCAATGCACAAGCATGATAATTCTTATTTTAAGACATCTTTTCATGAAGTATACAAAATCCAAATCAGTCCTCATGAATAAGAAGAAATGCCTCAGAGTATGATGAGGTGTTCAATAGTCTAATTCTCAGAAGAATGCGAATTGTGAATCCCAGAATAGGACTGTACTGATGTCTGCATCATTTCTTTATGGTAAAACATTTTTGTATTTAACTTTTGCGGGGGGCCTTGTTTGCCAAAAGAAATTTCAAATTTTTAGGACTTATTTATTTTTATTTTCACTCGAGGACATGTTTATTGATTTTATAGGGAGAAGAAGGAAGGGAAAGAGGGAGGGAGGGAAACATTGGTGTGAGAAACATTGATTGTTATCTCTTGTATATGCCCTGATTGGGGACTGAACCTGCAGCCTAGGCATGTGCCTTACTGGGAATTGAACCTGCATCCTTTCAGTTCATGGGATGACACTCCAATCAACTGAGTGACACAGCCAGGGCAAGAAGTTTCAAATTTTAATGAGGGAAAATTAATGCAACTTTTGGTTATTCCTTTCATATTATGTTTGTAGAAAACCTTCCCTTAACTCAAGATTATAGTAATATCTTAATTTTCTTTTAGTAGTTTTATAGTTTTAGTTTTTACATTTAAACCAGAAATTGCAAATATTTTTATCCAATAGGCTGCATTCCACCTGCTAAAAGAGGTGAGGTATTTTCCTACTGTAGTGTTTTGAAAGTTGGTATTTAAGTGCCTTTTAGAAAAGGTATGTATTCTCTCAGTTGCCCCAGTCCTCACACCTCCCAATTGTCTTATACTTCACATATTTAGATTTGAACATTTTATTTTACCTATATGATACTTGTGGAATTTGATTTTTGCATTTGACCCAAGGATTATTTAGAAGAATTTTACTTAGAGTCCAAATATTTGCAGATATTCTCAGAGATCTTTCTGTTACTGTTTTCTAATTGAGTTCCATTTAAGATCATTATAGTTAGAGACATACTTTGATTTAAATCCTTTTAAATTTATTGAGAGTAGTTTTATGACTTGGAATATGGCATATCTGGTCTTCTGTGGGCAATTGAAAAGAATGTGTATTTTGCTGTTAAATGGAGTGGTCTATAAATGTCAGTTAGGTCAAGTTGCTTGGTAGTGTTGTTCAAGTCTCCTGTATCCCTATTGATTTTCTGCTTGCTTGTTCTATCAATTATTGAGAGATGAAAATAAAAATCTTCAACTGTTATTGTGGATTTGTCTAATTCTCCTTGCATTTAATATCAGTCTTTGCTAAATGTATTTTGAAACTCTGATACTAGGTACGGAGACATTTAAGAGTATTATGTCCTCTTGACAAATTGACCCCTTTGTTTGTCATAGGTATTTTCCCTGTAATATTCTTTGCTCTGAAATATACTTTGATATTAATATAGTCACTGCAACTTTTTTAAATTAGTGTTAGCATAGCATATCTTTTCCCCATCCTTTTATTTTAACCTATTTATATCTTTCTGTTTAAAATGAGTTTCTCATAGGCAGCATGTAGCGGATCTTTATTTTTTATGCAATCTGACAATCTCTACATTTTATTTTTTAAATCCAGGGCCTGGCAGAAGTAACGCCTGCTTAAGTGTGGTCGGTAGGGTATGTGAATGTCTTACATATCTCATGTGAGCAACTTGAACTTGTCCATTGCATGGACAGCAATTTGAACTTTTCACCTAAAATGTCATATGGGGTCATATGGGGTGCTTGAGTACGATATTGTTATGTTACAGAATTAACTGCTTATGACTTTGTAGTAAAAGATTTTGTAATGAAAAAGGGGTGTTATTTGTACTGGACCCTGTATATTTTATTGATTATGCTATTACAGTTGTCCCAATTTGTCCCCCTTTGCCTCCCTCTGCCCAGTACCCACCATTCCCCTCAGGAATCCCCACCCCTTAGTTCATGTCCATTCCATTTCCTATACTGTTTTTAACATCCCCCTGTCTATTCTGTACCTACCAATTTGTACTTCTTAATCCCTATACCTTTCCCCCCATTCTTCCCCTTTCCCCTCCAGACTGATAACCCTTCAACTAATTTCCATGTCTGTGATTTTGTTTCTGTTTTGCTTGTTTGCTTAGTTTGTTTTTTATATTCATCTGTTGATAGTTGTGAATTTATTGCCATTTTAATGTTTATAGTTTTGATCCTCTTTTTCTTAAATAAGTACCATTAACATTTTATGTAATAATGGCTGGATGATGATGAACTCCTTTAGCTTTACCTTGTCTGGGAAGCACTTTATGTGCCTTTCAATTCTAAATGATAGCTTTGCTGGGTAGAGTAATCTAGGCTATAGGTCCTTGATTTTCATCACTTTGAATACTTCTTGCCAGTCCCTTCTTGCCTGCAAAGTTTCTTTTGAGAAATCAGCTGATAGTCTTATGGGAACTCCTTTGTAGTTAACTATCTGCTCTTCTCTTGCTGCTTTTAAGATTTTCTTTTTATCTTTAACCTTTGGCATTTTAATTAAGATGTGTTAGTGTGGTCCTCTTTGTGTCCATCCTGTTTGGGACTCTCTGTGCTTCCTGGACTTACATGTCTATTTCCTTCATGAAATTAGGGAAGTTTTCTTTTTTTTTTTTTTAATAAGTTTTCAATTTCTTGCTCTTTCTCTTTTCCTTCCGGCACTCCTATGATTTGAATGTTGGTATGTTTGAAGATGTCCCAGGGGCTCTTTAGCCTAGCCTCATTTTTTTTAATTCTTTTTTCTTCTTGCTGTTCTGATTTAATATTTTTCACTCGTTTATGTTCCAAATTATTGATTTGATTCTTGGCTTTGTTCCCTCCATTGTTGGTTCCCTGTAAATTGTTTTTTTATTTTAATTAGTGTATCCTCTGTTTCTGACTGGATATTTTTTATGCTGTTGAGGTCTTCACTAAGTTCCTTGAGTTTGTTTTGAACTCTGTATCTGATAGATTGCTTATCTCCATTTTGTCTAGTTCTTTTTCTGGAGTTTTGTTCTGTTCTTTTATTTGGGCCATATTTCTTTGTCTCCTTATTTTGGCAGCCTCCCTGTGTTTGTTTCTATGTAGTAGGTAAAGCTGCTTTGACTCCCTGTCTTAGTAATGTGGTATATTGTGGAAAGGCACATGTTAAGTTGAATGGGGCAGAGCCTTAGGTAATCGCCAGGGTGGGGCAACTCGTGTAAACCAGGTCGATGGAGTCTCTGATATGGTGTTGCTGCTCTGTGGATCTGTGCGGGGGAGGACTCAGAAAGGGATCAGTGCCACTGCCTGGCCTCTGGAGTTTTGTCCAGGAGGAAGCTGTCCATTGGCACTCACCCTGGTGCCAGACACTTTTTCTTCCCATATGCCACTGGTGCCTTTCCAGCTGCTGCTGCAGTGCTGGAGCCCAGAGGGAGTGAGTCTGCATAAGTCCTAAGACCATTTTAGGCCCTTTAAGAGGAGATGCCCAGAAATCCCACAGTTTCTTCTGCCAGCCCAACCCCACTGGTTTTCAGAGCCAGAAATTATGGGGACTTATCTTCCTGGCACTGGAGCCCTGGGCTGTGTGGTCTGGTGTGGGGCTGGGGTTCCTTGCTTCCAAGGTATCCCTTTTGATTTTTATCCACCACACGTGGGTGTGGGAGTGCCCTTTCTGTGTCTCCGCATCTCTGCCCCTCCTAACCATCTGGATGAATGTGTATTTCTTTAATTCCTTGGTTGTCAGATTTCCATACAGTTCGATTTTCTGATGATTCTGGGTGATTTGTTGTTTTGTAGTTTAGTTGTAATTTTTGCTGTGGTTGTGTGAGGAGGCCAGTTGTGTTTACCTGTGCCTTCATTTTGACCAGTCATCACAATTTCCACATTTTAATTGGGGTGTGTCGTATGTGCTCTTTATTCCTTTCTGGGTGTGTTACAACATTGTATTTTTGAGATTCATCCATGTTGGTTGTATCTGTATGAAAGAAATTCATACCTTTTTATTTCTGCATAGTATTCCACTTCACAGATAATGTGTTTATCCATTCATCTCTCTAAGGACAGTTGAAATTTACCAGTTTTGGCTGTTAACATTCTTGTGCAAGTGTGTGTGGGTATTCGTTTCACTTCTCTATGAGTGGAATTACTGGTTCATATCTTTGGAAAAATAGTTTCTTGTAATGCTGTACAATTTTATTTATTTTTAATCTTCACCTGAGGATATGTTTATTGATTTTGGGATGGGGGGCAGGCAGAGAGAGAAACATCAGTGTAAGAGAGAAACATCAACTGGTTGCCTACCAAATGTTCCCCTACTGGGGACTGAACCCGCAACCTAGGGATGTGCCCTGATTTGGAGTCAAACCCACAACTTTTTAGTGTATGAAGATATGCTCCAACCAACTGAGCCACCCAGCCAGGGCTGAAGTTGTACAGTCTTACATTCTGGCCACCAATGTATGAAAGTTTTTGTCATTCTACCTTCCCACCAAGCACTTGGATTGTCAGCCTTTTAACTTTGGAAAGCTATAGATTTTTCTGTATTGATTTTATAACCAACTTTCTCAGTGAAATTTTATTACTATTTTTTATTGTCTTGACTTTGTCAGGTAGACAACTGATGAAAATTTAGTCTGAACATTTCAGTATTTCTGTTTGTCTTCTAGCTGAATACCACTGGCTTAAATTTCCAAAATGTTTAGTACATTTGAAAGAGAATTTTATCAAAACTATTAAAATCAAAATATGTTGATATTCTTTGAAAGGGTAGTTGAAAAACTCACAACTCATTCTTTAGTGATGCTGTTTGAGTTATTACTAAGTTATTAGATAAGTATCCATATGCTCATTATTAAGCAGATAGGGTCACAATGTATTTATTAATGTTTTTCATAATAAACAGCTCACAATTTTGTTTTCATACAAATCATGTTATGAATTCAGTGTCCTAACTCTTGAGAGAGCAATACATAGGCTATCCATGATTAAATACAAACTTTTGAAAGATAAGCAAATTCTGTTCTCTCCCTCTGACAGGTTCAGAAGTGCCTGCCATCTTTAAAAGCACTTGAATGCACCTATTTATTTTACATGTTGTAGAAATTTTGTGATGGATTTTTAAAAAAGGTACAAATCCATTTCTTTTTAAATAGTTACCACCTTCCTGTCACAGTCAGTTTTCAACATTTGTAAGTTAACAGATACGCTTTTATGTGATGCTAGGTTACATGTGTGATAGATCATTGCCTGGAGCAGGGTTTTTCAAACTCGACACTATTGACATTTAGGGCTGGATAACTTTCTGTTGTGGGTGCTGACCTGTGCATTGTAGGATTTTAGCAGCATCTGTGGCCTCTCCCCATTTGATGCCAGTAGTTCCCCCTGCCCCTTCAAGTTGTAGCAACCAAAAATGTCTCAAGAGATCACTAAATGCCCCCTTTTGGGAGGCAAAATCAACCTCTGGAGAAACAGTGTGACAGATTTTTAAGTGGGTTTCAGCACTACCCAATAAGAAACACTGGCAGGACATGAGACCATATCATTGGTTGATGGGATACCCTGGTGGCCCATTTTTTTGAGAATTGTATTCTAGTTTAGAAATGAAGAAAACTGGGAATTTGGAGAAGCAGTCTTTTTTTTGTTGTTGTTGCAGTTTGTGCATTCCACAAGCTGCTTGGTTCCTCTGCCTCACTTCTCCATCTTCTTATTGCCCCTCTGTGGAATAGGAGAACCAGAAGAGGTTAACTGGGAGATATTAATAAAATGTTAGGAAAATTGTCAGCAGATCCCTGGGTGACATCTTGCCCCAAGTTTCCTATTTAAGCTCCATTAGACTGCCTGTGGTCGTTGTGGTGTGAAATATAGAACCAACTCTGAACCTCTTGGTTTCAGAATAAAGTGATTTACAGGTCATTTACAGAGACTTCTTCCTTAAACATGGTCTTATTTCCCCAGCCCTGGTTCCCTGTGAATCATAGAAATGAACGTCTATACTTTGGTGGCAAATGGCATTATTTCTTTTGTGGGATTAAAGTGGAATTGTGGTGATCAGTAGACCTGACTAGTTTTGATTGATTTCTAATTGAGCCAGGTAACCTAGGGTATTGAAATGGACTTCATTTTTTGCTTTGTTGCTATAATTTTTTTAAATTGATTCCTTTATCCACTTTATTCTTTAAGTCTCCCTATTTCTCAAAGTCAGTGAAAGTAATATAATTATAGTGATATTTATAATATTAACCTCTTAACTATAAATATTCTAACTTCAATTTAAGTAAATACCCTATAAAACTTGGACATACAAAATAGATTTGCCTTTCTTAATCTTACCAGTTCATCAGAATCCATTTAAAATTTCCTATGTCCCAAGAAACTTCCTACCAATTCCAGCTAACATTTGTCTTTCCATAGGCTTACTTTTTTTTCTCCTTTTTTTCCATGTCTTTATCTTGTTAACAAATTGTGTTTTTTTCTGGGGAGGTAGGAGTGGGGATTTGATGGAACAGCACATTTTTATACCATCTTAAGTCTTTTTTATGCTTTATCTCATTTGGTCTTCCTACTAACTTTAAGATTATTGGGATAGGTATAATTATTTCCATATTACAACTGAAAATGGAGCTTTAGAGAAGTCTTTCCAGCATTATTCAGTAAATAGGTAGTTAAACCAACGGTGGTACCTGTTTGGTATTGCAATTCCTCACTAAATAATTTGTGCAAACCTAAAAACTGTTTTTGATTTGTCATCATATCTGCAATGTACAAAATCTTAGTGTTGTCAGTTAAAGTATCGAGACATCCAAACCTGCTATATTAAGTAGGCTGTGTACACGTTTTGTGGGGATGGCTCATGCTGAATCACTCCTGCCCTGGCCCTGTCCTCCAGCAAGGACAGGCACTGCGGGACAGCAATATGGGGGTGGGTATACAGACTCGGATCGTACAACAGTTTCCCTGCATAGTCTTCTGGAATGTGTGCTCTTTCCTGCTGTCAGGTACCTTTGCTGACCAAAGTCTCCAGTGTCCTCTGCTTTAATCTTTAGCATTTCTGTTAATACTAATAGGACTGGGTGTTTAGGGACAGGCTCTGGTATGACTGAAGTGGCAAGGAAGTTACAGTGCCTCATTCAGCATGGAAACTGCAGACATCCTCTCCTGGTATACAGTAAGCTCACAGAATGGGGAATGAAGCTCCCAGCTAGACCTGCATGTCTGACTCCATTGTTGGTTGTCCTGGGTATCAAGCACAGTCATAGAGAGGTTTTGGCTTACTCCCCTGGTCTGACAGAGTTAGCTTCTGTAGATTATTTTATTGGAACCAGTTGGGCCATGTTTTCTTTCCTTTACAAAATATTTTTTATTCTCACTTAAGGACATTTTCTCATTGCTATTTTTTTTTTTTTTTTTGAGAGTGAGAGGAAGGGAAAGAGAGAAGCATCAATTGGTTGCCTCCCACATGCTCCCACACCAGGGACCAAACCCACATGCAACCTTTCAGTTACAGGACAATGCTCCAAGCAACTGAGCCACACCAGCCAGGGCAGACCATGTGTTCTTTTAATCATAGGCTTGGGTTTCTTCTGAAGAGATAAAATGGAAGCTCCTTAAAACACACTAGAAGCTGCTAACTTGCCTGTGCCTGAACTGCCTAGTCTAGGTGCTTTGTATCTACACCTGACCACTCGTGGCAGGTCATGCCTGGGGATTACTCTCTGCTTTGAAGGACACTTGTGTCAGCTTCTGAGATCTAGTACTCCTTTACTTTCTTTTACTTGGGCATCTATTCTGTTCGCATTCCCTAGGTCTTCTTTTTCTGCTGATCTTTCTAGGTCTTGACTTTGTACCTCAGTGCTTGACCACTAGTCAGTTTCAGAGTCCAATAATTGTATTCCCCACTGTCCAGCATACAATCTGCCGCTTGTTTGGGCTCCATTTGATTTATTTCCTGAATTTGACATGTCTCCACCTAGGGTGAACTTGTTGCCTGGTCTAAGGACTATTCAACCTTTGTCCACTCTGACCTGTCTGTGCCTGCCCCCACAAAGCATTCAGTCGGAACCCTGGTTTCTCATCTGTACTATGATCTTAACCTCAGATGACACTGGTGGTGACTTTGTAATTAGGCTATGAAAGAAGACTGACTTCTTGCTTGCTACATGAGCATATTGTTTATGCGTCTCTCAAGGCCGATTTCACCTTTTCTAAAAGACATCAAAAAAGCAACAGAAGTGCTTCTGAAAATCAGGCTGCCTTTTTGGCAGCAGTTCTTTCATTTATCCAGGTTGATCTCTTTATAAAGTATTCTCTCACATTATGTACTGGGGTAGTCCTAACAATAGTAAACCTTGATCCACAGATCAGATGTGCCGTTTGATAAAAATAAATAATGTAGGAGAACTCAATAAAACCAGCCTGTTTAATGGAAGCATCATAAAAACCTGCATGGAAAAAGAAAAAAAGCATGTAGCTGCAGTAGCAAGTATAAAACAAATATCAGAACTGAGGAGTCACAGAATTACTAGCGATGGTTTCATATATGCTCAGATGCCACAGGCACCCAGGATTAGGTCTCGTTTTTGGTTAGGATTTTTGGATACTTGCATCATCTGAAGTCATCTGTTGCTGATCAGCAAATCATTATAATACATAAAGAGTCATTTGTTAAGAAGAGGTTGGGTTTAGTCTTCTTTCTTAACATACGGGACAGAGAAGCTGATGCTCATGGCAGATACTGAAAATGGAACAAATTTTATATCATCAAAGGTTTCCATAACCAGAGTTTAGTTTTACAAGGTCCACAGGTGATGTCAGACACCACATAATGGATGTCACTTAGGTAGGAAGGGGTTGGGGAGATGGGATGAACATGTGTTGACTGCTTCTGTAGTTAAACATGTGCCAGGTGCTTTATGATGCTCTTTCATGTAATCTTCCTAAAACCTCTGTGGAGTAGCTAATAGTTCTTCATTTTATAAATGACCTGATGCCACATTACTATGGAGTGTTTACACTGGGATTTGAACCTGGATATAACTCGAAAACCTTGTTCCTCAGAATGAGGCAGACTTACTTTAGAAAAAGAAAGCTGCTGGTTTTGGCAGAAAGGCAGGAGATATGGAAGGACAGTCTTGATTCCCTTGTTTCATAAAGATTGCCACATTTGAAATGCATTAAGCCTCAATACCAGCTGTCTATCAGGATCACCTGTGAAGATTTTAAAGAGAAACAAACCCACCAGCCCAAGGATTCTGCATTGAGGTGGGTTGTGAATGTGGGGCTAGGACTTCCAAGATGATTCTGGAGTGCATTTAGGATTGACCAACTGTGTACGGAGAACAATGGAACAGCTGTGAGCCCTGGTGTGGCCCTAGAGTTATTTCTAAACCCCTTGTGAGAGGAAACCTAGGTCCTGAGGGTTCAGGAGCCAGATATTTCTTCTTCATTCAGTCCAGCATTGACTTATTTGTTATTTAGGTGATTCAGAAAATGAAAAGAAAAAATACTGTATTTCCTGCCTTTGAAGGGTTTTTAGCTAAAGGCCACTTAGTCGGTTAATGCAAAGCACAGTTGGAACCCAGGTTTTCCAACTTCATTGGGTTTATAAAGCCTTTCAAATGTTATCATTGCCAGGTGCTCTTTGAGATCTCCCAAGCTGTGTAAATGGTTCCTGTTAACACCGCGGTAAGTGGCCTCCAGGGCCCCTGGCTTCCCTGTTCCAGAAGACTCCTGCCTGCCTTTCTGCCTCATTAACAGCCTGGTATTCAACCACCCATTTTGCCTTAAGTTCACAGGCCCACAGTTTTTTTAGTTGACTGCTTTGTTCTCAGCTCATTTTAAGCATCTCACCTGGATAGGGCCTGAAAAGTTACACAATGATTATTTTAGAAATTCATTGCTTAGAAAAAACCTGCCCTACTGGTGGTCATCCCATTCTCTTTGCTGTGCTTTCTAATTACTTCACAGACTTCTGACTCATCCCACAGTGTTTTTGTAGGCTGCATATTTTTTGGAGTTTTTCTCAGACCCCTTGGGGCACTGAATGCAGCGGAGGGCAGGGAGACTTCTTCCAGTCACTAGGAAGGAGGAGGGCAATGTGTGCCCATCACTGTGCTAGGTAGGTAGGTAGGGGTGTGTGTGTGTGTGTGTGTGTGCGCATGTTTAATGCTTCTCAGTAGCCTTGGAGGAGAGAATTTTGACATCTGCAGAATATGGGTGATAACTGAGTAACTTTGTTGAGGTTACATAACCATAGAACCTTCTGATCTAAGAGTCATGTTCTTTCCCTTGTATAGTCATGTGCTGCTTCAGGACTGGGCTATGTTCTGAAATATGCATCATTAAGCAATTTTTTTGTCATGCAAACATTGTAGAGTGCACTTACACAAACCTATATGGTATAGCCTACTCCTGTAATTGGATGTGCTATGCTTTTATATGATGGGTATTGTAGTAGGTTTGTTTACATCAGCATCACCACACATTTGTGAGTAACATCTTGTGTTATGAGTTTATGATAGCTATCACATTATGGGGCTATAGGAATTTTTCAGCTCCATTGTAATCTCATGGGACCATAGTCATTATTTGGTCCATGGCTGACTGAAGTTTGTTATATGACCCATGACTGTACCACATACCATGTTATGTGTAAAGCTTTTGATCTAGTTTGAACCTACTTTTTGTGTGTGTTCTTATGTCTTTATTTAATTTTTTTACCATGTAACTTTTTAAATTTGTTGACGCTTTTTAATATTTATTTTTATTTTTTAATAATTATTTTATTATTGTTCAATTACAATTGTCTGCATTTTCCCCCAACCACTCCCCACCACCCCAGCCAAGCCCACCTCCCCCCCTTGCTTTCCCACCCCCCCAGTTGTGTCCATGTGTCCCTCATAGTAGTTCCTGAAAACCCTTCCCCTTATTATCTCCTCCCACCTCCCCTCTGGTCACTGTCAAATTGTTCTTAATTTCTATAATACTTTTCTGTTTTTTCCATTACCATTTGTTCCACTTACAGTCTCTTCCACCTCCACCCACACCCTCCCCCCCTGTAGTAACTACACCATAGTCTGTGTTCATGAGTCCTTTCTCTTTTTGGCTTGATTCCTCCACCCTCCACACTCACCCCCAGAGCTGTCAGCCCATGAGTCTATTTCCATTTTCCTTGTTAGTTCAGTTTGTTCATTAGATTCCACATATGACTGAAATCATAGGATATCTGTCTTTCTCTGGCTGGCTTTTTTCACTTAGCATAATGTTCTTCATGTCCATCCATGCTGCCACAGAGGATAAAATTTTCTTTTTTATGTCTGAGTAGTATTCCACTGTGCAAATGTCCCATAGTTGTTTTATCCACTCGTCTACTAATAGACACTTGGGCTGCTTCCAAATCTTGGTGATTGTAAATAATGCTGTAATGAACTTAGGGGTGCTTATGTTCTTTCAAATTAGTGTTTCCGGTTTCTTCAGATAAATTCCCAGAAGTTTGAACCTACTTTTTGGGTAAGTGACTCTTAAATTTGATTTTTGATATCCTCAGTAGCTTTTAAAAATCAAGGCTTTGACTTAACAGTTCAGAAGAGATACAGGATTTGGGACAGGACTCTCGAGAAGGTAGCATTAGGTATCAACAGTCTGTGGTGAAAGTAGGCACTAAACCCCTAGGCCAGCCCATTGGAACCAAGGGCCAGCATAGCCACGGTCACAGGCCAGTGTCCGAACTTGGAAAACTCAGGGTGACCAAAGCATAAATGCTAAGCCATGGTGCTTGGGGTGGGGGGCAGGATGGAAGTAGTACACAGAGATGGACCTCCAGCTCAGAAATGTCTCCCATGACACATTTTGGCAATTGGAGATCACTAGTCTCCCCTTCTAATGGAACAGTCTTCTCTTTCAACCTTAAATTATAGCTTGAACTTTTATGTACCTTCTTCTTCTTCTTCTTTTTCTTTTTTTGGTAACATTTATCTGGGTCTCAGTTTTTGAATCTACAAAGTGATAATTCAGTCTTATTGTAATGAGGAAATGAAAACATAATATGTGAATGACTTTTGCAAATTGTAGACTATCCATACAAATACTGGGTATGAGAACCCAGCTTCCCTCAAAACTAACAGATTGGTAACAATGGCAGTTTTGATGTTGGATGAAGGGAACAGTGATTTCTGGAGTGTGAATAACTTAACAAGGAGCAAGACCAGAGTGGGGAAGCTGCATTGGGAGTGGGTTGAAAGGCTTTAGATTTCTTGGGAGTGATGGGGATGTATATGAGATCTTTGATCAAATCCGATTTCATGCTGAATGGGGGTCTTATTATGGGAAGAAGTTGCCTGTGTGCACGTGGACACCGCCTTGTGCAATCTGTAGCTCGGTGATGAGTTGTTAAGAGCCTGACATGACACCTAAATATGATGGAGTACCCTATAGAAATTGAATCACATGATGTAACATTTATATGTGAATCCTGTATTGGAAACAACTGGGTATTGACGTGTGACAGATTGGGAAATCAAGGCACCAACAGAAAGTTACCTATACAAGTCTGGACTGCTCAAAACTGAAGCTAAAGCAACCTCTATCTTTTACTTCTCTCATACTCTCTTCTTTTTTTTTTTTAAAAAAAAAAAATCAAAGCATGTTGTTATTGTGTTCTCAAGAGTGAATTATATAATTAAAGTAACCACAGTATAAAGCTCATCAGTGCAGGGTCTCTGAGTAAAGCGTAGAGAAGCTGGTTAGAGAAGAGGTATTATGTAATGACCTAATTATGAGGCCTGCCATCTGCTTAGGAGTCACGCCTGCCTGGTTAGGATTCCCTGATTGTGACTTTCAAGGAGGATGCTAGATTGTTAAGGGAGCAGTGTGTGTGTGCTAGATAAACAACCTCCTTTCTTGGAAGAAGGATGTTAAGTTGTGGGGGGAGGGAGGTGAACCAGCCTTGGAGGGCTCCTAAACAGATGTGACCCATCCATTAGCATGGAGAGCAGTGGTAGAAAGTTAATTATTCTGTAGAAGAGATTCTGTGTATCAGGACAGGGGCTGTTAGGTGAAGGTGGCTGTTAGAATATGACCAGAAACCCCAAATCTACCTGGAAAACCAACTGAGACATTTATCTCCATTCAAAGAGTGAAAAATCCACTTTGTTTTTTTAGTGGATGGTTTGTACTGGGGATAAAAATATTAAATCCAGGATCCTGAAAAAAATCGGTTTAGGTTAGTATTGAATTGAAATACAAACCACTGTGCTCAGGGTGCCTGATGAGTTGCCTCGGAAGAGACTCAGGGCCAAGAATCAGATGAAAAAATCACATGGCTGTCAGGGAAGTGGCAGGTGAGGGAATGTGTCTGTGGGCCCATCGTGGGTATGGTGCTTAGCTTGAAAGGAGTCTTGGAATTGTGAGCCATGAGGCTGAGACCCAGGAGGACACTGACACAGTGCTTGCACACAACACACTGGCACTGACTTTGAAGGAAAATAATCGAACTTTCTAAACACTCTTTAGGATAATCTGTAACGGAAAATCTCTTGGCTTCCAGGTTTTGAAAATATGCCTATACAGGCTTACCTTGCTTTATTGTGCTTCACAGATGTTGAGCTTTTTAACAAATTGAAGGCAGAACCCTCCACCAGCAAAAAGATTATGACTTGCGTTATTGCCATGGTTGGTCTGGAACCAAACCTGCAATATCTCTGAGGTATGCCCGTATCTGGAAAATAAGCGTGTGATTGGTGTAGTAAAGAGTGAACATCCCAAAGAAAGTAATGTTTTGCCAATTCTTTCCCCTATTCCCACCTATCAGAGAGCTTCTTTTCATTTATTTTCTTCTACTGCCCACTCCCCTACTCTCTAGTGTGAAAGCAATGTTGTCTTTTAAATGACTGATCATTCAAATTCCTGCATAGAATTTAGGAGGTTGTTTGGTATGTTTCATATTCCTAAAAATCACCAAAATATGGCAAGTATCCAGCTCCAAAGGTCAGAGACTGTTTTATCCGTTTAATTCAGTGGCACACTTTTACTTTACAGATAAGGAAATGGAGACCTAGAACAGTGTAGTAACTTGCTGAAGGTCATGGTGTGTCGTTTGTGGGACTTGGACCAGAACTAGGTCTTCTGACTCTTGGCCTGTTGTCCTTCCTGTTACTCCTTGATGTCTCACATGGAGATTTATTTGAAATGCTGCCAGGAGTTCTGTGGCAGTGGCAGTGAAACAACTGTACCGTATATGGGCATAATGCTTTGGGCATTATGTCCACTTCTCAGTGGTGTCTTAACTTCCAGGAGTGGCCTCAGAGCAGCAGAGAATAGTTTTAAGGTGCTAGATATCAGCATTCTATTTCATGAGTTTGCAAAGACTTTGGAGAACAAAGCTTTGTTTCCTCACTGAACCTGCCTCTTCTCTTTGCTTTGGCCACCGCTTCTTGTTGGACCCATTTCTTTAGTAACCTTGGGGCAGGCTTTTTCTTTTTCCTGACTTTCCTAGCATTCACACCTGAGCTTGAGCATGTATCTGGCAAAGAGATTTCTCTGTTGGATCTTGAATAGCCATTTGAAATGTAGATTATGGTATATGTTGTTTTCCCCAGTGGCAGATCTTTTCAGAAGAATAGGAATTTGCAAAGTCATTAGATCCATTCCTTAGACAAAAATCACGGGGTGGTTGCACTGCCTTATTACTCTCTCCCCCTAAACCTCTGGGCAGGGTTTGTTTACTTTAGTCAGACACACAGGTTTTTAATATAAAGAGATACCCTGATTCTATTCTAAGTGTTCTGATTATACTGCAGTTTTTACTTTTTTCTTCAAAAAGATCTGAAATGCCCCTGCTTCTGGGGCAGTGGTTCCCCAAACTGGCAGATGATCTACATTGTCCAGGAGACATTTTATTTATTTATTTATTTATTAGTTAGTTAGTTATCTGTCTATCTATCTATTTATTTCACTCTTTATTATTATTTCTTTTCCATTACCACTTAGTTCTCTTATACTCCTCTCTGGGAGGCATTTTAAAAAATAGATCCCAGGGCCCCACCTAGTCCTACTGAATTAGACCCTTTATCAGCATTTAGGTATTTACCAAGTGCTTTATCAGTGATGTAATATGTACTTTGTATATTGAATACTTAATTGGGGGCTTATTAATTTATCTAGAGCCTGTTGAAAGGACAAAACTTTTTTTTTTTTTAATTTAGTGTACTCTGTTGGTGGGAATGCAGACTGGTGCAGCCACTCTGGAAAATAGTATGGAATTTCTCACAAAATTAAAAATGGAACTGCCTTTGGCCCATTGATTCCAATTCTGGGAAACTATCCAAAGAATACTGAAACACCAATTCAAAAGAATATATGCACCCCTATGTTCATAGCAGCATTATTTACAATAGCCAAGATATGGAAATAGCCTAAGTATCCTAAGTACCCATCAGTAGATGAGTCGTTAAAGAAAGCTATGGTAAATTTACACAATGGAATACTGTGCAGCAGTAAAAAGAAAAAATTCTTACCTTTTGTGACCACATGGATGGAACTGGAGACTATTGTGCTAAATGAAATAAGTCAGTCAGTGAAAGACAAATACCATATAATCTCACTTATAACGGGAATCTAATGAACAAAATAAACTAACGACTAAAATGGAATCCGTCACAGAAACATGGAACAGACTGACAGCTATAAGAGGGAAGAGGGGAGGTGGAGACTGGTTTCAAGAATGTGACAGGAATAGTCAGAGAACATACAGGCATGGCCCATGAAGATGGACAATGGTGTGGGGCTTAATCTGGGAATGGGGGGCAGGATGGGTGGAGGGAGGCAAAGGGAGAAAACTTGTGACAACTGTAACAACACAAATAATAAAAGAAAAATATTTAATGTACTACAATCAGTGTGGCATTGTAAAGTGAATCTTTTTTTCTGCAACAATATAAAAACAAATAGTGAAAAGCATTCTCTAAATATGTTCAGAAATGGCTCATTTGAAAATATACTGGCCTACCTGCAGAGTGCCAAATGAGATCCACTAAATTGCAGAGAAATATTGTAATTCAGGGCTTTAAAAAAGAAGGTAATTAAAAAATATATATTGATGGTAAATGGGTTGAAAATTGATGTGAATAAAACACTTTCTTTGAGTTAAAAGTAGATTCTTTTTATTTGTTTTTAAACTCAGCATCTTTTAAAAACTTGATTATTAAAAAGCATAATCCTGAAATAATACAGTTGGCTGTCTTTGGGCAGGTGGTGACTATCCTGTTTTGCACACAGACTGAATGTAGAAATAATACAGAGTCTGCCCGAAAACTATAGTGTGTTAATTAATACTTACTGCCTTCATAGAGTTCATCTAATTCAGTCTTCTAGTTAGTTTTACTGAGGAAACTGAGACCCAATGAGAAGTGAGTTGCTCCAAATTTATTGATCAGGACTTTCTGTAGCACATAATGGGTACCTACTTAAATTAACTGGAATACAAAAGGAAAATGTTAAAAAGATAAAGTGCGTGTTTCCAGGGAGGGGTTGGTTCTCTCCTGGAGCCTGGGAGCAGGAGTGCTGCTCACCCTTGTCAGGGGTCTGAGATTAGGAACAAGAATGCTCTCAGGAGTCTATGTCTCTGTCTCTCTTACCTGTTTTTCCTTTTTTTTTTTTTTTTTTTTCCTTCTCCTGCTTTGGCCTCCTCTTTGTCTCGGGAGGTGGACTTTCTCTGTTCATTCAATCATATGATTGAATAGATATGGTTACCGTAAAACCCTCACATTCACTTGCTACAGTTTAAGTGCCTGCACAGACTTACACCAGATTCCACTTTCCAGGGAGAGAGAATCTGATTGGCCCAAGCTTGAGTCAGCTATCCTTACTGGTCCCATCAACTCTGGCAAGGTGGGGCATGGGTATTATTTAATTAGGTGTGACTGGTGGGGGAAAAGGAATGTCCAGAGGGAGGTGAGCCATCGAGTTGGGCAAACACCCCAAAGCTTTCTATTCTGAGAGTGCACCAAGAAATTATAGTTCCAGGTGAAAATGAGGATCTGAAATAAGGCAGTGTCAATGAATATGGGAGGGAAGAGTAGGCACATTTGACAGAGATGGAGAAAAATCAATAAGCTCTGGTGATTACTTGGATACTGGGGAGAGGGAGTTGTTTAAGATAAGAAGTGGGGTAGATGGTGGTCACATTCATGATGATAGGGAACACAGGAAAGGAGGCTGGAAAGTACGGGGTGGGGCATAGGGAGCTTGATTTCTGTTTTAAATATGTTGAGTTTGGAGTACCTATGAAAATTATAAGTGGAAATGTCTGTCAGTTTGATTGAGAAAGTTGAGTGTATAGATCTGGACCTATGGAGAGAGTTGTCAAAATTACAAATGTAATTAAAGGATACTTAACTGCTTAATGGATGAACTCACCAACAGAGCATTTATAGAGTGAACACAGATGACTCAGGGCAGAATCCTGAGAAAAACTAGCATTTAAAGAAGAGGAAGAGGAACTCTAAAGGAGATCAAGAAGTGGACATAAACATAGGAAAAAAACTGAGCATGTAAATGTTCTTCTTTTGGAAGCCCAGTGGAAAGAGTGCTTGATTCCAGGGTGTCTCCAATGAAGAGTGCCGCATGGCTGTCATGTGAGCCAACACCTCAAAGACAGTGTACTGGATTGAGCCACAGAGAGGGCCTTGCAGGGGTCAGAAACAGATTAAAAGAGGTTTCTGAATGACTGACTGGGAGGTAAGTGAAGAGAGAAAAGGGTATAGGCAGTTAAAAATGTCTGGTTGTAAAAGAGAAGAAAGGGGTGGTAGCTAGTTGGATCAGAAAGGTGTGAAGAGATTTTTTTCTTTCTTTTTAAGATCAGAGAGGCTTGGAGCATGTTTCAATACTGGTGGAGGACAAACAGTAGAGAGGAGCCATTGAATGCAAGAGAGGAGGGATAGTTTCTGGAATGAAATCCTTAAAAGAGGAGTGATAGGCCCCAGAGACAGGGAGGGGTGGAGGCAAGGGAGGGGCTAGTATGGGGAACTGAGAAAAGCGAGGGATGTGAAAGTTATAAGGACACTGGGTAGATTCTGGACTTTTCAGCACTTGAGAACTGTTGGTAGGTTGTGGTGGTGGAAAGGGAGGAATTGAGACCCCTTTCAGTGTTGAGATTTTTTAAATGATGCAATTGACCTGGAGAATAATTTTAGAAACAAAAGTGGGTAGCTGTGCTGTATAGATCAGTGGTAGTTGGGGGAAAGGTGGGGCACCTGGGAACAGGATCATGTTGCATTTGAACTCTTGTCTGAGCCAGGTTGTAGATATGCTCAGCATTGGACTCTCAGGTTTCCTTAGGATTGAATCACTAATTGCAATGAGGCAGGCTCAGTCAGCATCTCTTAATATTCTGCATTCAGAGAAAGCCTAAAGACATCTTTCTGTTCAAAATTTCACTCAAAACAGTTCCTATGACTCTATCACATACTCTTACTAACATAGTCCTGTTTGGATATGTGCACTGTGTGATTTTGTCTGATGCTATCCTTTTTTTCACTTCATTCAAAACCCTTGACTTGTCATAATTAAGTAGTGCTTGAAAGCTGAGAGGTAAGGTCCTGTGTCCCTTTTTACAGCCCTGGGAGTGGAAGGGAAGTACAGTGAGTTCTACTCCTTCCTCCTCAACACAGGCCTTCCCCTCCAGCTGAGACCACAGTTGCCTATTGCCTTGGGAGCCTTATTTCCCCAGGGTGCCTGAGTGAAGTTGAAAGTCCAAGAGATACCTAAGGATGGTGAAAGAATTTGAATTTAAGAATAAGAATATTATCTCCACACAGTCCCCAGTGCTTCCTCAACCTAAACTGCTAGTCCCCATTGAAATGTGCTGCTCTTTGGTCAGGGCCCCTTAGGTCTGCCCTGGAAACTTAGGAATAAGGAGAGGCTCCTTTCCTCTGGCAGAGTGTAGATTGCATCCTGCCTCCTGCTGTTAGGGCAGATACAAAGGAGAAGAGAAGAGGGGTTTAGACTGTAACTCAAACCTTGTAGCTGAAATCTGAAATCCCTCCAATAGTCTGGTTCTGCAGGCAGGTCTGGGATATGATCTCCCCTGTGCTGGAAGGTAGAAGATATGCTGAAAGGTGAGGCACCAGTAGTTACCTGGCACTCTCCTATATTGTCACTCAGCTCTCCTGGTTAGAGAGTTTTTACCTACAGTAGAACCCAATAGGAGTGTTAGGGTACCATTTCTCCCTCATAGTTGGGGAGTAAATTCTACAGAATAGAATGCCTCAGGGCAGGACAGTGGCCCACTCTTAAGTGCATGGTGCCAGAGGTCAGATAATGGAAAGTTCAATGAATTCTTTGCTTTGCTGTGTCCTCACTTTTCTTATGGGTAAATGGGACTTGAGTCTCTGGATGAATGATGAGTAATTTGATGAGAAGATCACAGTTGAATATACTGGAGAGTCATTGGAAGCATGTTTTGTACGTGGACTTTAGGAAACAGCCTGCCAGGCACAGATCCAGGGCACTGGGCACACACCCAGGTTATTGGGGTTCTGCTGCTCACAGAGGGAACCTGTGGTTCCCCATTGGGTAGACGAATATAATAATACTTGTCTCACAAGACTGTCATGAGGATGCAATTAGATGATGCATGTGAAAGTGCTTGGCGCAAAGCTGAATCTTAATAGTGCTATTTTTGGATGTGCCCTAAACAGATGCTATAAAGGAGCTGGAAGATGTGAAGGTCTGATTGAGAAAAGGCCATGTAGCCTTAATGCCATGGAGCATTATATTGTGTGTTCTTTCTTCTTATATTCAGATTATATTTGTTATTATCAGAGCAGTTTTTCAGACTGCTGTCTAAGGTGGTGATGCTAGGCGTATGTGCCTATGCCTATTCCCAGGTGGATGCAAGCCCTGGTAAACTTCTCATAAGCATGGTTAACTGAGCCAATTATTGGGTTGGCCAAAAAGTTTGTCTGTTTTTTTTCCCCCATAAGAAGGCTGTAGTAGTGCTTAGTTATCTTTACTTTAATTCAAAACAATTTTTTAGACTGTATTGCGGCAGCTGTCATATCAGTGTGTATTTCAGAAAAAATGATTAAAATTGGTGAATTTTTGTGTAGCTATTTTAATATTGAGGATGGAAAAATATGCAACATTTTTGGCATATTATGCTTTATTATTCCAAGAAAGGTAAAAATGCAACTGAAACAAATATTTGTGCAGTGTATGAAGAAGGTGCCATCACTGATCAAATGTGTCAGAAGTTGTTTGTGAAGTTTTGTGCTTGAGATTTCTCACTAGACCATGCTCCATGATCAGGTAGACTGGTTGAAGTTGTTGGTGATCAAATCAAGACATTATGGAGAACAATCAATGTTAAACTATGTGAGAGATAGCCAACACACTCAAAGTATCCAAACCAATAAAGTTATTGGTGAAAATGAAAAATGTGTCTTTTATTTTACAGAAAATACTAAACGGGCCTTTTGGTCAACCCAATATTATAATTTACTTTTGTTCATTTATTTTTTGAATGTGTATCTGCACATCATGTGTTGATACTGCCATTAAACTCAACCATAATTGCTAGCATAAATATTTTAAAATAGTATTCTGTTAAAGACTAATATTCCTTTTTATAGTTGGTGGGGAGATCAATCATTGTATATTGTATATTTTCTGAATGGAATTTTTCTCTTTCATTCCTGTCAAGTCAGTGGAGTGAGAGGCTGGGCTAGAGCTGTGGTCCGAGGGAGCCTGGCAGGGTACATGGGCGCTCTCTAGACCAGGTTACTCCCTCCCAGGACCACCATAATTCTTTGTTCCTGCTTGGTGTTACCACCAGGCCAAACAGACATTGGTCCACTTCCCTGCCCTGACTATGATTGCAGGGGTGGAAAACTTTCCCAGGAAATTAGCCAGTCAGGATTACAGTAAGCATAGAAACAAATTAATGCCAAAAATCTGTGAAAAACATATTAGAATTTTAAATAAAGATAGGGTCAGTAACAGTGTGGAGCTCAGCCAGATTAGAGCCTGAGGCAAAGGGAAAAATCAATACTGATCCTGACTTTACTTAAAAATTTGAAATTTTTTATTGTGGATTTTTTGCATTAATTTTCATTTAAACCTGTTAAAGTATTATTTATCTTTATTGCTGAGGTTTTGGGTACTCCCTCAGATTTTGAGTTTCAGCAAGTGCCTCATTACTCCACTCTAATTCCAGCCTTGGTTTTATACCAAAGGCAGAAGAAATTTTCTCTACACATAACTGACGCACTTGGCAGTGCTGGTGTGCTTTTCGTCCTTTTTGGAGACTTAGTTTCTTAATACCCCTCTCCAGGTTTGGAGGGCAGGTTTTTGTTTAATAACAACTAGTGAGGTTTTTTTGAATAAGGAAGAAAATTCTCATCTATAATCAAATCATCCACCAGTAGCTCAGTCTTAGAAAAATTAGCTGATTTTTTAAGTCACAGCATTTTGTTGTATTTTCTTCTAGCCAATTTGCTACACATATGTATTTTTACATAGTTGTGTTCTTAATTTAGAGCTTTGTGTCTTGTCATTTAATATATGCATTTTAATATATTAAAATGTTAAATGTTTAATGGCTATATAATGTTCTTTTGTATGAACAAACTTTATTTTTTAACCAACTTTTATTAGATATTTAAGTAATTTCCAGTTTTCATGACTACCTTTTTTTGTCTCAAGCATTTTTGTGCACATTTTATGAATATTTCAGATTATTTCCAGAAGTAAATTTTTTCATCAAAGACCTCTTGGCCTTTTTATACATATTTCCATGTTGCTTTCCATGCACAAACCAGCTGACATTCCTAGCAGACATGTGACTACCTAACTTGGACTGCTTGCTGACACAGCTCAGGGAATATTCAGCTCTCATTCCTTTCCCACTCCTCAACTTTACTTGAGCTGCAGCCTTACCAATGGTACTAGATACTTTGGTGGAATTGTCCTTCCCTTACTTCTAGGTAGGGTGGGATCCTCTGGTCTTCAGATCTACTTCCTTCCTTGTTTGGCATAAACCTCTTGGAACCCTGTGACATCTTGGTTTCTCTTGGTGCCTTGTCTTGGTTCCTGAATTAGAGTGAGCCCTTTCCTGATTAAGCTTCAGATATTTTCCCCTAGGCTTCTGTCTGTTCTGCACTGACCCTGTAGCCTGTTTCTTCAATCCTTTATTGAGCCTCCCAAGACTCCAGTTATTGCAATAGCCACCTTTTTTCCTAAACCATAATTTTCTGTTATGTTTTGGTTGGTTCTCATTTGTTATCAAGCTAGTCGATGATCTTATACTTATTTGGTGTCTAAGCCGTTAATGCTTGGTCTCCGCTTCAGTGAAGCTTGGTTTCTTTATGTTTGCTTGGTGCCTGAGTCATGTCTGATCTCATCTGTGCCCAAGAGAGCTTGGGAGTAGGCCATCCTTGGAGCTTTACTACATCACTGCAGTTCCCACTGAAAGCCAGAAACTGACTCTATAATTCTGTTTCTCTACCTGTTTGCCAGCCCCTACTTTTTTTGGAGTCAGTCACTGAGTTTCTGTTCTCCTCCTGAGGAATATCTTGACCTCTCAGGTCTTCCATGGAACACAGTCAGAGTGGAAGGACAACATGGACACTGGTGCCTGGGCAGATCACTCTGCTGTGCGTACCTCAATTCCACATAGGGCTGGGACTAGGGTGAGACACTCACCTGAAGTGCAGAATTTGGTAAAATAAATAATAAGTAATATTTTAATGCAATATTTAAAAATAAAAATGAGTGTGAGAAAGCATGGTGAACAAAATATCAGAATTTAAAATACAGGATCACTTTCATAGTGCTGTGCCCAGTCATATTGCAACCTGAATCCAAGGGAAAAATCAATACTACTGTCTTTGTCTTTTTGTGCCTATGGCAAGTACCTCACTGTGCTGACCCTGGTTTTACACCAAAGGCAGAGGAAGTTTTCCCCACATGTAATTCAGTGCATTGGTTGCTGGTGATATGTTCCTGGTCCTTTTGGAGACTCGCCATCTTGACAGGCCTTTCCAGGATTGTCCGTAGCTGAGTTCTTCTCTTTTCCTTTTTTAAAGATTTTTATTTAATTATTTTTAGGGAGAGGGGAAGGGAGGGAGAAAGAGAGAGAAACATTGATCGACTGCCTCCAAACCTGCAACTCAGCATTTGCCCTGATTGGGCGTCAAATTGGTAACCCTTTGCTTTTGCTGAACAATGCCCCAAAACTGAGCCACACGGGTCAGGCCTGAGTTCTCTTTTTACTTGATATGAAAGACTATTTACCCTGTCTGTTCCCTCACGTTTGAGGCTAAAATCTCTTCCTTCTGATTATTTTCTGATAATTGCACAGAAAAACCATCTTCATGACATCACCAGATGACTGCCCTAATTGCCGGGAATCTTGTCTTCCTCCCACTCCCTAATCCTGATCTGTGAGCCCAAGAAAGGTTACAATGCAGACTTGGTCCCCCTGTTGAAGTTCTTTGTGACTGTCCTTTCCCAAATAGATTTTTGACCACTTTCTTCCTTAGATCTTTGTATAGTAATACAGGTTCTGTTGTAATGTAAATCTAGTCCTTCACTTAAAAATTCTCACTCTTCAAGTGCAATTTGAAATCTCTGCTTCTACACTCTGTTCTGGATACTATCTATTAAAAGAGCCTATTGGATAAAATTTTTAAAACTTAGATTATACAGCTTGTGTATTTTATAAACACATTAGTGCAAAGTATCTTAGGGTCATTGGGTGTAAAGAACAGAGGTTTAATTGAAACTAGAGCAAGTAAAAAGGAATTTGTTGGATGAATACAGGGGAACTGTCTGGAACCCAACAGCAGGAAGTGAAGCTGGGTTCTGTGAGTATTGGAAAGTTACCACGTGGCTCTTCTGTCTGTCTGTCTCCCCTTGGAGCCTACAGTCTCAGATTACTGCTTCTTCCAGTGTCTGTCCCATTCTCTTGCCTTTTTAATTTTTTTTTTTTTTTGAGAATACTCTGCTTATTTGTGAGCATGCATGTGACTGACAGTACCCACTAACCCAGTCTATGTGGTTGTACAGCGCCGTCTGATTGTAGTTCCTGAGGTTGTTGCACGGATTCTTAATGAAGAACCTGTGCCAACTGCCCATTCCTGGTCCCAGTTAGCTGTGGCTAGGAGAAGATCACTTGATAACATATCTAATCTTTATTTCAGCATGGAGTGAAGGATATGGAAAATATCCTAGTGTTTAAAAATAAAATCTTTGCCTTTGGAGAGAATATGAGGTCTGTCCAGAAAGTATACAGCCACATGCTGTGAAAAATAGAGACATTTATTGAAGAAGATACAAGAAACATTGTACATAGGAAAATGACACCTCAGTCCCCCTCAAAGTAGGCACCTTGGGACCTCACACAGTTCTCCCAATCTCTATCAGCCGCCCCACGGTATTTTTCTGAATCTCATTGACGGTCTGAAATCTCCTCCCTTTCATAGGTAACTTTAGTTTTGAGAAAAGTCAGAAGTCGATCTGGGCTGTAGGGGGACTGAGTTACCTGGGTGATATGATGTTTTGCCAAAAAATTCTGCATGAGACATGATGCACAAGCAGACATGTTGTCATGATAAAGCTGCCAATCACCAGTTGCTGTGGCCTTCTGCAGTATAATGCAAAAACTATTTTGTATTAATGCAGCTTAATACAAAATTTGGTGCAGGTTTGTTGCTCTACTTACTCAGTCATTTTGAATGCAATGGCCACACAGTACACATGCTCATTCAGTGGTGTCGACTGCCACACTGACTGGTATAGTGAGGTCATTATTGTGCACTCATGCTCATTCCAGTCCCCTCTCCTTGGCCACCAGGTTACATCCATGTTGTGCAGACCATTCTTGCTATATTAACAATGGCTGGACTTTTCCCAGACAGACCTTGTATTGTCCTAGTGAGAAAGAATAGTATTCAGATGAGTGAGATATAATCAGTGTAAGAAAGTAATGTGGAGATGGCCATTCTGTTAGGTGAAAGTTCACATTGGAGTCTTGGTTTGAGCTACACTTGGACTTAACAATTACAGAGATGGTAGGCATTCCAGATAGAGAATACTCACAAAAAGCACTGAGGCATTGGAGGATGCTGTCCTGGCACTCAGTTCAGCATGGGCTCCAGGTTATGATGTGCCTTGTAGGCCAAATTAGGTTGAGTATTTTCTAGGTGGTTGAGAGCTAGAGAATCTAACCAGGGAAATAGCATTATTAGATTTGCTATTAATTTATGAAACATCTGTTAGCATCTACTATATACCAAATACTTTGCTAGCCCTGAGGATTCCAAGAGAAGTTAGAAGCTGCTCTTGCCATTTTATTTTTCTTTGATGACTCATTTTTTAAGTGCCCTACCTAGAAAACAATGTAGAATGTTGTCCTAAGGTTTCATAGCATTCAAAGTCCTCAAACTGGTATTTAATGATAACATTAAAGCATCATAAAGTATGTATGGTATACTTTATGTAAAAATACTTTATAAAGTATCATATAGTATATCATAAAGTATTATGATAACATAACGAGTGTCAGTTCTACCAGGGCAGAAAAGAGTGGCTTCCCTTTTGCCTTAGACTGTTAAATGGAGCGATTAACTTTTCACAGGTAATCATAATACACTGTGATAAGTGTAATAATAGAGGAACTGGCTAAATGTGTACCATAATATGAAAGGTTGGGGTTGATTGTCAGGGAAAGAGAAGATGTCACAGAAGAGGCGCAATTGTGGAAATCTTAAACTCCTTTTATCAAGCAGAAGACTGGGGCAAGAAATTGTAGCCAGAGGGAACAGTGTGCATAAGCCTCCTGAATATAAAGCAGCAAAAAAGGTTCAAGTTCTGAAAGCGTGGTGGTAGAGGAAGAGAGAGCATTAGGAGATGAGTTGGGCCAGGACAAGGTAGTATTCAGATTATAAAGGGTGTGGAAGTGGTGTGCATTGTTGGTGGGAGTATAAAATGATATGGCCACTTTGGAGAAAGGTCTGGCAATTTCTTATAAAATTAAATATACAGGTCTAGCTGTTGTGGCTCAGTGGACTGAGCACTGGCCTGTGAACCAAAGGGTTGTTGGTTTGACGCCCAGTCATGGCACAAGCCTGAGTTGCGGGCCGGGTCCTCAGTTAGTGGCATGCAAGAATCACCCTCACATTGATGTTTCTGTCCCTCTCTTTCTCCCTTCCTTCCCTTTTCTATAAAAATAAATAAATAAAATCTTTAAAAAATTAAATATACAGCTACCCAGTGGCTCAGCACTTATACTGTAGCATATATGGTATTTACTCAAGAGAAAACCATGTGATACAAAAATACTTGTACAAGAATGCATATAGAACTTTCTTCATAATAGTTCCAAGTTTGAAATAACCCAAATGTCTCTCTGTAACAGAAAGGATAGACACATTTATTTCTTTTTCTTTTTTTTTTAAATTTTTTAAAAGATTTTATTTATTTATTTTTTGAGAGGGAAGGGAGGGAGAAAGAGAGAGAGAAACATCAATGTGCGGTTGCTGGGGGTCATGGCCTGCAACCCAGGCATGTGCCCTGACTGGGAATCGAACCTGCGACACTTTGGTTCGCAGCCCGCGCTCAATCCACTGAGCTATGCCAGCCAGGGAGACACGTTTATTTCAATAGTGAAATTCTAGTCGGCAATAAAAGTAACAAACTACCGTATATATACGACAGTGTAAACTATTATGGTGAGTAAAAGATCCTTACACAAAAAATGCATGTACTGTTTGCGAAGTTCTAAAGCTGGAAAAACTAGTGAAAGATGAAACAAGTCAAAACAGTGGATGCCTCTAGGGGGGATATAAGGGAGGGATTGTCTGGAAATGAGCATAAGGGAATTTTATGTGTGATGGAGTGGCTTTACATCTTGATGAGTGTATGCATCTATCAAAACTCATCTATGATGAGTACAGAATACAGTATACAGTTGATGTATTATAGAATTGTACATCTGAAACCTATATAATTTTATTAACTGGTGTCACCCCAATAAATTCAATTTAAAAACATACCCAGTAATACACTCAATTTGTACATTTCATTATAAATAGATTTTGTTTCTACCCCCCCCCCCAAAAAAGCATGAAATCTGAAACACTAAAGATAATCTGGGCTGAAGTATTTAAAGTACGCTGGGGTCTGTAACTTACTTGGAATGCATAAAAATAAGATGAGTTGATGTTTACATAGATGGATGATAATGTGTGATAAAACAACTATGATAAATGTTGACAACTGTAAACTCTGGGTGGTAGGTATATGGAAGTTTGCAGTGTGATCTTTTCAGTGTTACTGTGTGTTTGGAATTTTTCATAACAGTGGGGAAAAATATAAAGGTTCTTACACACTGCTGTGTTAAGGAGTTTGGTCTTTATTCTAGCTTTGGGGAACTAATGAATGCTTTTAAGAGGAGTTATTAGATAAGAATTTTAGGAGAGACAGGATCTAAGGTGAGGAAAGTTAGGACTCTATTTTAATTCTTCTAAGAAAAGAGGCAAGTATGAAGGAGCATCAGGGATGGAGTGGAGAGGATGGATTCTGGAGAGGCTTAGGGGATAGAATTGTTAAGACTCAGTGATGGCGGGAGTTGGGAAGGGGGAGAGACTGTGCATTGGTGCACAAGCACTGGGTGAGGGACCACAACCTAGGGGTTAGTGGATGAAGGTGAGGGCAGTACAGTCAGATATCCTGAACCTCGGAGGAAAGGCTTTCGCATGAAGTTAAATTGGAATGCTCTGGGATTAACAGCTGAGAGCTGAGAAAATGACACCCTGCATTTCAGGATGAGAATTCCTCTCCTCTGACAACTAGGAGGGTTAAAGCAGATTAGGATGACCTGTTCAAAGCAGTTGGGTCTGGAAACCAGATCTAACAAAAGCTGAACAAGATGTTACATACTTTTAATGTCAGTGCATATCTCAGTAGGACAGAAGACCAGCTTCTAGCCTGCCTGCTAAGCTCAAATCACCACACTAGCAAATGCTCTTTTTGGAACAGGATGCTCTTTCTGGAACAGATCTAGTTAACCTGATCTTAATACAGTGGAGGTGAGTACAGAAAACGAAGTAAGCTTTGAAGCATGAAGTTAAGGTGGAATGCTCTGGAATTAAAAATTGAGAACTGAGAGCATGCCAAGCCAGGCTTTGTCTTCATTAAAACCTTAGGAGAATGTGGACCAATAGCATATACCAAGTCTCAGTGGAAATTATTAGAGCCAGAGCTTGGGTGTCTGCAGTGGGGGCTGGCAAATCTGGGCAAGGATGCTTCACCCTCTGGCTGACCCCAGCTGCTCCCTTTGTGTGCAAACCACTTATTAGAAGATTACTGGCACCAGTGGCTTAGAGGGCTGAGACAGTTCATGCCCCAGAGACTCTTCCCTCCTTCAGGTGAGAGATTGATACAGCATTGAGCATGGCAGCGTTTGATTTCTTTTCCTTCTCAACTGAAGAGTGTTTTCATTTCCAGCTCAAGTGTTATTTTAAAAGAAGGGATTGCAGAGAGAACAAGTGTCACTTGTGATGACACAGAGATTTCTGTAAAGCTCTCCATAAAGCTGCACCGTGTACATGTTGTCCCAGGATAGCGTCCAGGAGTCTCCAGTCTCACGCTGCTCTGAGCTGCTCTGGGGATTTCTCTGGAGGGTAGACTGCCTTGTCATGAAGGGGCTTCTTGCAAAATGTGTCCCTTCTGTCCCATACTAAATTCTAATGTTCTAAAAGGCTGGGACTGTATAGTGCTTTTTTGTTGTTGTTTTTTTTGGGGGGGGCGGTGTGGGGTGGTATATTTTACAGTACTAGGCAAACAGAATGTGGAACAAACTCTTGATTACTTTAACATAGTAGGCACTCTGCTGAATGACAGAGGCCACAGTGAATCAGTCATCGTCCTTGCCCTTGTGTGGTCTGCAGGGTTCAGGGCAATAAGGCATCAAACTGAGAATTACACACCTAAATATTTAATATACTCCAGATATGCCCTGAAGGAAAAGTATAGGGTGCTGTGTATAACAAGGGACATAACCTAATCAGAAGGTAACTAACGTTACTTCTATGGAAGTAACATTGCCTGAAATCTGAAGGAGCAGGAGATGGTCAGGCCAAGAGAGAGGTGAATAGGGCAAAGGGTGAAGCATGCACAGAAGTCCTTAGATAAAGTGGAGTACAACGACCTTAAAGAAGAAAGCAGGTGACTGTGACAGGAACAGAAAGTGCAGTGAGAGGCTGTTGTGTTTGAATGATGTGGAGAGAAAGATCACATGCTGTCACAGAGGGCCTTGCTTGCCATCATCCGCATTTGACATTTTATTCTGAGAGGGGAGAGCAGCCACTGAGGAGTTTCAAACAGGTGAATGATATTCAATTTCTGTTTTTAAAAGCTTACCTTGGTATATAGAATAGAAAATGGCTTAGTCTGATGCTTAGCTACCCACTGGATTTCAGTGAACAAAGAACATGGTCCTACTGATGTCTCTGACCATTTTCTCTACAATTGCCAGATAGGTAACCCCACGGTAGCAGTACAGGAGAGGTGGGCCAGGTAGCTCTGGGAAATGCCCTCTTTGGTGAGTCTTGGCTGTTAACAGGCTAGGCCCAATATGCAGTGGTTCTATGGGCAGTAATTCACAAACTTCTAGTGTGTGTGTGAGCCAACTAGATTCTTAGAACTCTAACCTTTTGTTCAGGGAGGCAGGTGACTTCCCTGGAGATATCTTTTTTCTTTTTTCTTTTTTTTTTGGCTACTCTTGCCAAACCCCTTGACCTGGAGATGCTCCCCAATTGTTGTAGTCCTGGTAAGGAAGAACCAGTTGCCAGCCACCCCGTGTTTAAGCTGGGGCTGTGGCCTCGATTGGGTTCCATTGATGTTTCTGTAGCACTGCCAGAGATTGCCAGTGCGCCCGCGCTCCTGATGGGAGAGAGGAAGTTGAATTCCTCAAGTCCCTCCCCCGTAATGGTGTTCTTTCTGCCTTGGGAAAGGACTGCTTTGACATGCTCCCCAGAAGGAGGTGGCACATGGTGATTTTTAATTTGAGGCAAGTAAGGAGAGATGAATGTTAAAAAAATAAACCCCAAGTTCCCACTGTGACAAATGCTTCAGCTTGACCTTTTCTCCTGTGAAATCTTTGCTTTGCTCCTTGCCATCTGTTCTGAATTTCTGAAAATTTTTGTTCCTTCTCAAACTTTTGGCAAAGTGTCTTTAATATGAATATATTGTAGGAGAGTGTTTGTAAGCCTCTTGGTGTCACTCCCGGTGGGAGTTCACAGACACTGCAGGCAGTACACCAAGTCCTCACTGCAGAGAGGACTCTCTTCCACCTGCTCAGCCAGAGAGGTAAAACTTTGGTCAGCCTCCCTTGCCATTTACTGTGTCTTTTCTCTCACCTTCCCCAGTAGTGGGGGTGTTCCTGCTTGGTGCACTGTTGAAGGGAGAGAATGGCAGCAGGGGAGAGTGGACCAAGGTGAAGGCCAGGAATTGGGTTTTTCTCTGTTTCTCAGCTTCCCAGTACAGTGGAGATTGTAATATATGCCCTGCTTACTTCACAAGGTTCCCCATAAAGATCAAGGCAGGGCTGTTGTCTACTACAGTCCTAACCTAGAAATAGCTTTCCTTAACTTGTGTAGGGCGTAAAGGGATTTTTTAAATGTTTTGTTGCCTGGGCTTAAAATCAGGAGATTTTACCTAAAAATCCAGCTTCTACCGGAAACCAGAACACTTGGCAACCGTCAAACCCACATTCCAATATGGCCACAATTGACTGAAGTTGAGAAATGGCTCCCTGTGAATGGGGCATGCACTTTCTGGTTTGTGTAGTAACTACAGCTCCGTAGCAGTGAGTCTGTGTCATCAGACTCCCTGTGTACGTTTTGTTATACAATACCTGAATTGTTTCCCTCTTTTAGATGACCTGTCTGCTCCTGTGGGCATATGGGTTTGTGCCCTTGATCTCAAGAAGATATTCCAGATTTAGAACTTTATGATAAGTCAGGTATCATACAAGTACAAAGGATTTGGTGGGGGTGGGGGATGAGAATGAAGTTAAGAAGGGAACACCTATATTCATCACATGTCTTCTATGTGCTAAGTGTTTTGCTTGTCATGTAATCCTTCACAAAGCTATGAGATAGATCTCAGTGGCTCTTTAATGTGAAAGGACAGGGTCTCAGAGAGATTGTGGTTTGCCTGAGCTAAGGTTTGGACCTATCCTGTTGGACTCTACAGGAATGCTGTGTGGTCTCAATGTAAAATGGGTACAGTGCCTTCCCTTTCCAGAAACTGCCCGTACACATTTGTGTCTACAGGAGGCATGTAGGTAAGGGCTATTCTCTGACTGGCAGTGTAGTCCTTTTTTTTTTTTTTTTTTTGATACTTTATATAAAGCTACAGAATATTCTTGGTGTACTTTTTAATTCTCCTTTAAAGCAGAGTTGACACCTCCTTTTTTCTTAGCACCTTTTTCAGAATTAATATCTAACAGATAAAAGGAAAGCTGTGTATAGAGCCCTACCCTTAAGTACAGTCACTTTTTCATTATGGGTCCATACCTCCTGTAATGCTAGGGCTCTCAGGAACTGAGTTTTAACACCACTAATTTAGTTAACACCACTAATTCAACTTCTGTACTTGAGGAAATGAAGGCCAAAGGGATCCAGTAACTTGTCCAGTGTTGCCCTTTCTTTTACATCTTCTAGACAAATTCCACTTTAACTGGGTTCTCCATCTGATTCTTTAGAAAAGCCTCAGAGTGCTATTTTATTTTATGCTCATTTCTCCATAGGTAATTCAAAGAGAAACTGCATTAAGTAAATAGCACTCATTGGGTTAAACCCTATTCTAAAAGAGAAACAAAGTTTGTAGGGTAGAAAAGTGGAAGACAGGAACAGAATATGAATCTGGGGAAGGTTTTCTCATTTTAGTGCCTCAAATCTAGGCCCAATTTTAAAATATCCACAAAAACTTCTTCGGCAGCAAATTCAGAAACCCTGCCTCAGCACCGTGATGGGCTTTATCTCATGGTCTAATCACTCTCATTGTCTGCCCAGCTGTTTTCCATCTCTGTGCACATCACCACTCAGATCATCAATTTGGTGTGCTTTCTTCCCTTCCTGCTCATCTTACTTCCCTCGTCCCTCACTTTTCCTTGCTAAGTGGAAGTAACTGATGTCTTGATTCATTTGGAACTGCCCCTGGGGTCTGGTACCATTCAGTATTTGAAATCAAGCCAGGAGAGGTACTACACTTACTTCTTCAAAAGCCCCATTGCTGCCCTAGCTGGGTGGCTCAGTAGGTTGGAGCATTGTCCTGTGCACCATAAAGGTTGCAGCTTTGATCTCCAGTCAAGGTACATACCTAGGTTGTAGTTGTGATGCCTGGCTCGGGGTGCACACAGGAGGCAACCAATCAATGTTTCTCTCTTACATTGATGTTTCTCTCTTTCTCTCTGTCTCCCCGTCCTTCCTTCCCCTCTCTCCCTCCCTGCCAAATCAACAAACATATTTCCTGGGGTAAGGAAAGAAAGGAAGGGCGGGAGGGAGGGAGGGAGGAAGGAAAGGAGGGAGAGAGGGAGAAAGACCCATTGCTGATCTTGAATATCATGCTCAGGCCACTGAGGAGGTTTTGTTTTAAAAGTTTTAGTCATGATAATGATATTGATGACCGTGATCTTTTGTTGATGTCAGAGTTGAAAGAGATTTTAGAGATGATATAATCCCATCTCTGTGTCTTACAAATTCTCACTTGCCTCTCTCAGGAGAGAAGGAGGCACTTCTGTCATCTTTGCATTAGAGGCAGAAGTCCAAGTTATCTCAGTAATTTTACTGGTGACTCCATGATCCTATGCTTATTAAAGCCTTTTATTACAAAAGTGGTGGGAGCAGCTAATCCTAGTACTTAAAATGATGAAGGCTCTATAAGGAAATGCAAATTAAAGCCACAAAGAAATATCACTACACACTCATTAAAGTGGCTAAAGTAAAAAGAGTGATAATACCAAGTGTTGGTGAGGGTATGGAACAAACCAAAGTCTCACATGTGGCAGTTGGGTGTATGAAATGGCATAACCACTGTGGTGAACTGGTAAGCAGTTTCTTATAAAGCTGAACACACACTTACCATATGACCCAGCCATTCCATTCCTAGGTATTTACCTAAGAGAAATAAATACCTATGTCCACAAAAAGGACTTTGATATGGACATTTCATTTATAATATAACCAAAAGCTAGAAATAATTTAGATGTCCTTCAGGTGAGTGGCTAAATTAATTGTGAAAAATCTATGTAATGGAACTCTAACCTGCAGTTTAAAAAACTAAAATACTGACACATGTGACAATGAATTTTAGAAATGCTATGCTGAATGAAAGAAGCCAGACACAGGAATACATATTGTATGATTCCATTTATTCTAGAGCAAGCAAAATGAATCTATAGGACAGAAAGCGGGCCAGAAGTTATATGAGATGGTGTAAGAAGGAGGGGTAGATACCTACAAAGAGGACTAAGGAACTGATTGCAGTGATGGATTGATTATGGTGATGGTTGCAAGGGTGTATACAGTTGTGGAAATGCATCAACCCGCACACTTAAAAGGGTGCATTGTATTATATGTGAAGTTGATTTTAAAAGATGAAGAATCTAGTCTGAACGCTACCGCTAACTAAACTCTGTGTGTTCTTATGAAAGGAGCTTAATCTCTCTACAACTCTTTCCTATTGGGAAAATGGGACAATAGGTAGCCCACCTACCCCATTTAGTTATTGTGGAAATATAAATGAAATAATTTATGTCGAAATGCCTTTGAGGAAGTATAAAGTCATATACAAATGCTGGTTGAGGGCTGGGGGGAATATTCCATAAACTCCTCTTCGGAGAAGAATGGCAAGAACTATGATAACCAATATATGATAACTGTGATAACCACTGTATAGCTAATATATAGGGTCCAGCACTAATAACACCCCTTTTTTAATTACAAAATCTTTTATTACAAAATTATAAGCATGTAATTCTGCAACATAACAATATCACACTCGGGCACACCATATGACATTTTAGGTGGAATGTTCAAGCTGAAACTATAAATTATTATACCCATATTATTACCCTACCAGCCATACTCAAACAGGTGTTACTTCTGCTAGACCCTATATATATTCTGGATTTTATTTACAAGTCATCTTTTAACTTTGTGTAATGTTGGCTATGTCATTTTCCCTTTCTGGCCATCAGTAAAATTATGGGGTTAACTAGATTAGAGGTAGAAAACTGTAGGCTCAGAGGCTCTCTAAAGCCTCCCAGATGTGTTTTCTTGACCCCCTACAATGTCATCCTGCCCAGCATTGATTTAAACTGTGACTTGTTGCCAGTGTTTAAATCTGAAGATTTCACATAAAGTTTTGGGTGTCCAGTTTATCTTTAGAAGTGATTAGATCTGATAAAACTGGATCTGTATTCCTACATGATAACAAGTACTTGGAATTGTATAGTAGCTGTTCCTTTACATGGGCTATACACTCTAGTTTTCAACAGTCTCCAATACTCTTTGTGGCCTTTTCTATTCTCTGTTGTAACATTACAAGAAAAGTTAATTCATTTTTGAGTGCCCTTGATATGTTAGGCACTAATCTAGAACATGACTCTGCAGAAGGGAGCCAAGCAGGCAGGATTTCTGTCATAGTGAGTAGAAAGTACACATTCACATCATCGAAAATTAGGAGAAAGTTAGACCAAGAGTGCTGCTGTATGTTTTAGGGAAAGTGAGAGAAAACACATTTCTCTGTGGAAGTAAAAAAAATATTCCTACATATCTGATAGACAGAAGTGTGTATGTGCCACAGTTATCTCACCTGTTTTACTTGCTTACTTCACGTAATGAGTCAGGTCCTTTTTCCCATTGATTCAGTAAATTCATGGATTATCCAAAAAATGCACTTAAGTAAAATCATGGGGATTATTTTTGTTTCAAAAATGCCAGTAAACAGAGACTGGCACAGGCTCTACTGAACGTTAACTTTTCTTACCTCTGTTCAAACCATCTCCACCTCAGCTTTAATTTTTTCATTTAGTCAAGCTCTTGGGATGCAACTCAATCTGAGATGAGCATCTTTACTGGCAGTCTTATAGCTGCCTTTGTAATGGCCGGAACCCTGGTTAGCTGTGGCTGACAACCTTATTACCCTGATCCATGTGGTGGACCTGTACTGAAGAAGTACCTTGAGAAGTGCTATCTCCGCTCTACCTTCTAGTAATTTACCTCCCCATTTGGTCAACTACATAGTAATAACGGCCAACATTTTAATATTGACAGTCCTACCAGGCTTTGATTTTAATCTATTGATTAAGGAACTCTGATTTAAATGCTGCTTACCTGCAAATAAGCTCCTGTATGGGCATAGCTACTTAATAACATGGTTCTGTCAATAGTAGGTGTACTGGTTCATTGCTCTGCCTTTAGTTTTATGATGGTCATGAGCTTTGAGGATCTGAGCTGGCTCTTCTCAGCCAGTTGTGCATGTGTAGATCGAGGGGTAGCGACTGACTCATTTCTTCAGTCCTGGCTGGAAAGGTCATTTTGCTACCTGGTAAAGTACACTGCTCCCATCTGGTGGCGGTTATCTCAAATTGCTACATCACCATCTGAAAGGACACCTTTGTCCTTTAGTGGTGCCATCATGCATTGCAGAACTGTAGGAAATAGCCACTCCCAACTTTTGCTCTCCCAATTTTTGGTCTCCAGCACTGTCAGCAGTACTTCACAGTTTCTTTAACATAAATGAAGTGGGGGAAGAACATGTTTTTGGATAATTAGAGAATGACACTCTTCTGGGTTCTGCCCATAGTTAGCCGTGGGACTCCTAAGCCTCACTAGGTTCTTCTGCCCATAAAGCAAAGTGCTCGGACTTAATGTTCTCTAGAAGTACAAAGTCTGTAGTTCCGTGATTTTTTTTTTCAAAATTGAAAATATCTATGAAATAAAAACCACTTTGGCCACAAAACAAGTATGAATGTATATTGAAATTTTATAGTTTATTCTATCATTTTTCTCAGTTTTACTTGATTATAAGACACATCATGAATTTAATAGCCTTTTGGAGAAAAAGAAAGACAAATAGCTCTTCATTAAATGTACATATTTATTATAAGAATATGTCAGATATCCTAAAAATTAGAATGTAAAAACATGTGTATCCTAGAATTGAGAGGTATTATTGTTGTTGTTGTTTGGTGTGTGTGTGGTAAGACCTCTCTTTGTAAGTGCATGTGAGGGCTTAAAAATTTTTTTTAGTAAATGATCAAAATTCTAGAATTACAATGGACAACTGAGCAGTGTAAGTATACTCTAAAGCAGGGATTCCCAACCCCTGGCTGAGGTCCATGGCCTGTTAGGCACTGGGCTGCACAGCAGGAGGTGAGCAGCCAGTGAGGGAGCAAACAGCCCCCTGGTGCCAAAAAGGTCAGGGACTGCTGCTTTAAAGCATTACAAGAAAATGAAAAGTGTTATTGAGATAGAAAGATTAAAGAAATGACAGCTGAAATTAAAGATTTATTCAGGTGATGACTTTATCAGTTATATAAATGTCTAATCATTGGGTTTACACCTGAAACTAATATAGTATTATATATCAACTGTAACTGAAAAATAAAAAAATATTTAGAAATAAAATGAAAAAATAAAGATTACATGGTCAATTTCAATGTTTACCTGAATGCTGAAGACAGGAAATATACAAACATGTGGTCTCCAGTAAATCATTTTCAAAGCACACATTGGACCATTTGAACCCATAAAATATTTTAACACAGAATTATGTATGTATTTTATGAAAACATGCAACAGTGCTTTGTGATTAAAGCTCTCTTTGGTTTTAAAGAACAGAAACTTACTTGGGCTGACTTCAAAAGAAATAAGTATTGTAAAGATGCAACAGGAAATGCTGTGAACGTCAGCAGACAGGTGCTGAAGTGCTGCTGGGCCTCAGGAACTAGACTGGCTGTGAGGACCCCAGTCCTATCTATGCCCTTAGACCTCTATAACCACTGCTTATTGCCTTATATTAATTTTGCATGTGGCTGCTAGCCCCAATCCAATTCCATAACCTCAGCTCAAGTTCCTATACCAATGACTTCTCTCTGCATTCACCTTCATCCAATTAGTAGTCACCTTTGTGCAAAACATAACCAGTGCCTTTTTTTTTTTTTTGCGCTACGCAGGCTTGATGCACAGGATAATTCAAGCTAAATTATGAAACTACACAAGCAAGCAGTGGACTAGGTGTCCAGTATACGTGCCACTTATCCCAAAGCCTCCAACTTTGACAGCTTTGCAGTACCTTATCTAACTATAACCCCCATTGACAGTCTCACCGAACACCTAACACCGTGTGTGGGGAGTGAGGTCAAGGTAGGAGTTCTAAGGATTTGTAGAACACTAACAAATTCAAAATATTAAAGAATGCCTCAGCTAGTAATTGTTGCCTTAAAGGGAAAAGTAACACCGAGGCTCATAGGACTGTAGTTAGAATTAAGTAGGATCTCAAACTGCCTACGACAATAGTCAGAATGTAGTTTTTTCCTTTCATCTGTTTGTTCATCTGCTTATTTGTAGGTTCTTTGGAAGATAATGACTGTTCCTTTTTCCTGAGATTGTGTTTAGGCACAGTTTATCCAATTCCTGCCACCTGATTGCATAAGTAATACCTATGAGTCCTAAGAATCTAAGAATGCATTCTAAGCCAGGCTAGCTGACAGTGGCATCAACACCATCAACAGTGACAGCAGCCAACATAGTCACCTGCCTGACTTTTTGAACATGACTCAGAAGGGCTTGTATGTTTGTTTCTCTCGCAGGTGGATTTGCTATCGTGTTTCTGGTGAGGACAAGCAATGGAATGAAATGTGCCTTGAAACGCATGTTTGTCAACAATGAGCATGATCTCCAGGTGTGCAAGAGAGAAATCCAGATAATGGTAAGGCTTGCCCCTCAGATTTGAGGCTGTTTATTTAAAGAAAGGGGTGGGGAGTAGAGACCGTGCCCTCTCATGAGAAAGACAAAAGGGGCTCATTCCCTTTCCTGAGGTGGCAGAGAGACCTTTGCCCAGGATGCGAGTGAACAGCATTGGGGTGTAGGATGTTGCTCTTGCCTTGGTCACCCACAGTTAGAGGATTGAAAAGAAAGGAGCTTATTGAGAGAATGGATATATTTTTAGGTCAGAGAAATCATTTTGGGCATTGGGAAAGTTTATTTCACAACATGGTTCCCAGAATTAATTGTGGAGTTTAATCTGGGAACCATAGCTTTCCAACAAGCCTCTTTTTCTAGTCTTGTCTCTGTCAGTTACCAATCCCAGTTTTCAACCCTCTTGAGCTCTTCAGCTTCTGTGAACATATCTTTCCACACAGTTTTACATGGTATATGTAGTTCTTTCCACTTGGAATGCTTTTTCCTTTTTTGACCTAGAAACCTCTTACTCTATGATGTCATTTATTAAGAACATGCAAAAGTTATCTTTGGTAATAGAAATCAGAAGGTGGTTATCTGGCTGTAGGACGTTGATTAGAAAAGGGTATGTGGGAACTTTCAGGGCCATAGAAATGTTTTACGTTTTGTTTTGGATAGTGGTTAATACAGGCCTACACAATTGTCAGACCTCAGTCGAGCACCTTAAGATCTGTGAATTTTATTTATGTTAGTTATATCTTACATCTTAAAAACTTACTCAACTTCAAGATATATATTTATAATGTTTAGAACAAGTTCCTATCTGCTAGAGGTATTATGATGAAATATTTATGGATAAGATAATATGATGTCTTAAAGTTAATGAGGCATTTTAAAAGAGAAACAAGATTGGCAGTGAACTGATTATGATTGAGGCAAAGTGTGGGTATATGTATGTTTGTTGGAGTTGCCTCTCACTTTCACCTCTGTTTAACATTATACATAAAAAATTTTAAATAGTCTGTTAACCCATTGTGTTTCCACAGTACTTTTGTTAATGCTAGTTACATTGTTTATCTTGTTATCTTATAAATAATTCTGCTATCAGAAAGTAAGTTATTTAAAATCAGAAACTTTATATTCCAGTGCACTGCTTGAGGTAGAGTAAATACTTAATAAACTTTGGATGAAATGGATGTATAAGTAATGGTAATAGCAGATGCATATGTGATCAAGAGATGGTGATTGATTTGTGCTCTGGATTTTAGCTTTGGTGAAGAGGTCCAAATATGATGAGCATGGCATTGCAGGTATTCCACCAGGCTTGGCTTACTCCTGCCTATCCTTTGTGGATTTGCCCCTTCTATGGTTGTTTAGGGTGACTAGTTGTACTGTAGTTGAACTACTAAAAGAACTCAAAATTTTAGAGAGTCTGGTACTACTATGGATTCCAGAAAGCTGAAACTATTTGGGAAGGAACTGATGGTAGAAAATGTGTTACTGTCATCATTGCAAAACAAACAAAACAACCCTAAGGTTGATCCACATACACTCAGGGCCACATGGATCTGTCCACAAGGCCCAGTGTTCTCCCACCCTGCTGCCACACAGTTCCAAGAGACTATGCTCACTGTATTTCCCTCTACCTACCCAGTGGGGTTTTCTGGAGGCTTTCCTTACTACTCCTTCTTTTCCCACTTTAGGCCCCTTTCTTGCTCAACTCTCACACTCTATTTCCTATCTTTGCTTCTGCTATTTCCTCTGCATGGAATGCCCTTCTCATTCATTTTCTGTTGTTAGGAAAGTAATTCCATCCTTGAACTTTCTCCCACTTGTTCATAAACATGTTTGAGGGCTTACTTTGTGCAAGGCAGGCATTGGAGTAGAAGTAATAAGAAAACACAGGCTCCGTAGGAACTCACAGATTAATGGACCTGATTAGTAATTAAATTATGTGGTTTTGCCCTGACTGGGTGGTTCAGTTGGTTGGAGGCATCATCCCCTTCACCAAAAGGTTGTGGGTTCAATCCCTGGTCAGGGCAAGGAAGGAAGGTGGACAACCGATGAATGTTTCTCTCTCACATTGATGTCTCCACCCCCCCCTCCCCCATATCAATAAACATCCTCAGGTGAGGATTTAAAAAAATTATGTGGGTTCAAGTCCTGGTCCAGCCATGCATCTTTATATTTTTTAACAACTTAAATACTCAAATGGGTAAACTAAACTTGTTACAAAAGACATCTCAAACAGTTCCCCTAGGACTTTTCCTATGCCATTTCAAGGTTCCCAGGCAACCACTTTTAGTTGAGTCATTTGATACATTTCTAACTAACATGCTGATATTGCTAAATCTTGACTGTTTTGTTTTCCATTTTAGGCATTACATACTATGGAGAGTAAAAATTTAGCTTTCATCCTTTGCATGTCCTTTTCCCCAAATACTTGTGTTATTCTCATCTTTTCTTTCTTCCAAATAACAAAGTTTTGGCAATATATTAGTTGTATTAATATTATTTTTATTTTGCTGAATCTCCTAGTGGACTATAATTAATATTATTTTCTTATATAACTCTCTTTTCCTTGGAATTAATAATTATCTGGTGTTTTTGGGGATTTTTTGATCTTAGTTTTCTGCATACTTTTCAGCAATTAATCCAAAACCCTCCCAAGTTTATGTAATTATTTTAATACTCTTAAACACATTTGTTATTCTATTCATTTTTTTTCTTTTTCAAGAGTTCTGTCTTCTGATTCGATCAAATCTGGATTGGTTGCTCTCTAGTATATAGGAATTTCCTGGGCATTCCCTTTGTCTCTCTTTTCTGTTAGACTTATCGACTCATCTTTTTGACTTCCGCATTTTTCTGCATTGATTGGTAGGATCATGTGATTTTTTTTTTTCTTTTCTAGCCTTAATCATGGTAGATTGTATTGATTAAGTTTCAAATATTGAACGAGCCTTGCATCCCAGCAATAATTCCCACTTGGTCATGTTCTATGTTTTATAATTATTTTTATATATTGTTGAATTCTATATGGTAAGGATTTTTGCATTTATAGTCAGGAAGGATAATGTTTCTCTCTCTCTCATATATATATATATATTTATATGTATACATATTTTAACCTTTTCTGGTTTGTTATCAGGTAATTCTGACTTTATTACATGGATTGGGAAGTGGTTGCTCTTTATCTCTTATCTGGAAGAGATTTCATACAATAGGTATTCATCCTTTCAGCATTGGCGAAATTCTCTAGTGAAATCATCTGGGCTACAGGATTTCTTTTTTGGCAGTTATTAAATTTAGTTTCCTTAATAATTATACGGCTATTCAGATTATTTCATATTAGGTGAGTTGTGATAGTTTGTATTTTTGGGAATTGGTCCGTTTCTTTAAATTGTCAAATTTATGCATGTTGTGTTAGTTGTCAGTAACTCTATAATAATAATTCTCCTATTATCCCTTGATCTGTGCAGAGTTTGTTGTATAGCCCCTGTTTTATTCCTGATATTGTTAATTTGTATCTTCTCCCCTTTTTTCTTTGTCAGAAGTTTGCCAGTTTTATCAGTGTTTTCAACAACCATCTGTTCATTGATTTTCTCTTCTTTTCCATTTTCAGTTCCATTGATGGTTCTCATACTTATTTCTTTCTGTTTCCTTTGGGTTATTTTGCTTTTCTTTTCCTAGGTACTTGAGATGGAAGTTTTGATGATTGATTTGAGACTTTTCCTGTTTTTTTATTATTTTATGTATGTTTGGTGCTAATAAATTTCCCTTTCAAACACTGCTTTATTTTGATGTGTGTATTTTATATTCCCTTCTGCTATAATTTATTTATTTGTATTCCCCTTGAGACTTCTTCTTGACCCATGGATTACCTGGAAGTATATAATTTAGATTCTGGTTATTTGGCAATCTTTTCCTTATTTTTTAGTTATTGACGTCTAGTTTGATTCCATGGTGGTTGGAGAACACATTTTATATGATTTCACTTCTTTCAAGTTAATTGAAGTTTGTTTTATGACTCAGGATATGGCCTCTCTTGGTATATGCTTTGTGGGCACTTGAAAAGAATGTGTATTCTGTTATTAGGTAAAGTATTTGATAAATGTTGATTATATCCTGTCAGTTCATGGTCTTGTTTTCATTCTACTATATCCCTGCTGACTTTTGCCTAGTCATTCTGTCACTTGTTGAGAGGATTTGTTGAAATCTCCAAATATAATTGCAGTTTGTCTCTTTCAGTTTTATGAATTTCTGCTGCACATGTTTTGCAGCTCCGTCTTTTGGTGCATATGCATTTAGAATTGTTATGTGTTCTTAATGGATTGACTCTTTTATCATTATACAGTGTTCCTCTCTGTCTCTGGTAATTTTCTTTATTCTGAAGTCTACTTTATCTTTATTAATAAAGCAAAATCCTGTTTTACTAGGATTCAAGTTTGCATAGTGTATATTTTTTAGTCCTTTTATAATACTTTCAACCTATCTATATTGTTTTATTTTTGAGTGAATTGTTATAGTCAGCAAATAGATGAATCGTACTTTTAAGTCCACTCTGCCAATGCCTGTCTTATAATTAGTGTATTTACATTTAATGCAGTTATTATTTTTTAAATATTTTTTATTATGCTGTTATAGTTTTCCCATTTTTCCCCCTCTGTCCCCCCTCCGCCCTGACCCACCCCAACCCTCCAGCATTCCCACCCCCTTAGTCCACATCCATGGGTTGTACATATAAGTTCTTTGAGTCCTCTGTTTCCCTTGCCATTTTTTCTCTCTCTCCATCTACCTTATGCCTACTAACCATGCTTCTTCTTCCCTGTACCTTACCCCCCTATTCCTCCCTTCCCCCTCCCCACTGAAATCCCTCTGTGTGATGTCCATTTCTCTGATTCTGTTCCTGTTCTGGTGGTTTGCTTAGTTTTTGTTTTCATTGCTTTTCTTTTCTTTTAGGTTCATTTGTTGATAGTTGTGAGTCTGTTGTCATTGTACTGTTCATATTTTTTATCTTCTTTCTTAGATAAGTCCCTTTAATGTTTCATATAATAATGGCTTGGTGATGATGAACTGCTCAAACTTGACCTAATCTGGGAAGCACTTTATGTGCCCTTCTATTTTAAATGAAAGCTTTGCTGGATAGAGTAATCTTGGATGTAGGTCCTTGCCTTTGATGACTTCAAATACTTCTTTCCAGCCCCTTCTTGTATGTAAGGTTTCTTTTGAAAAATCAGCTGATAGTCTAATGGGCACTCCTTTATAGGCAACTCTTTCCTTTTCTCTTGCAGGTTTTAAGATTCTCTCTTTAACTTTAATCTTGGGTAACTTAATGATGATGTGCCTTGGCATGTTCCTCTTTGGGTCCAACTTCCTTGGGACTTTCTGGGCTTCCTGGACCTTCCTGGAAGTCTATTTCCTTTGCCAGATTGGGGAAGTTTTCCTTCATTATTTGTTCAAATAAGTTTTCAATTTTTTGGGTCTTCCTCTTCTCCTTCTGGCACCCCTATAATTTGGATATTGGGACATTTTGGGTTGTCCCAGAGGTTTGTAAGAGTCTCTTCACTTTTTCGAATTCTCATTTCTTCATTTTGTTCTGGATGGATGTTTATTTTTTCCTTTTGTTCCAAATTGTTGCTTTGAGTCTTTGTTTCCTTCCTGTTACTGTTGGTTCCCTGAATATTCTGCTTTATATCACTTTGGGTATCCTTCATTTGTTTTTTCATTTTTCAACCAAGCTCAGTCATATCTGGGAGCATTTTGATTACTAGGGCTTTAAATTCTCCATCAGATAGGTCGGTGATCTCCTCCTTGTTTAGCTCTCTTTCTGAGGCTTTACCCTGTTCTTTCATTTGGGCCATATTTCTTTGTCTTGGCACAGCTGATAGGTCATAAGGGGGTGGGGCCTTAGGTATTCACCAGGGCGGGGCAACCCTCTTTGCTGCACTGTGGGGGAGGGGCCAGAGAGGGTACAGTGGTCTTGCCAGTCTCTAGTGCACTTTTCAGTGGACTTTTGGACTCTCCTGGGAGACTGGGAGCTTCTACCGTGGCAACCCACCTCCCCCACCATAGCCCACAGCCATCTCTGAGTCCCCTTAAGTCAGCCCCTCCCAGGCAGCCTTCCAAGCTGGGCAGCCAGCCCTGCCCCAAGGCTGTTGCATTGCTGAGGTTTTTCTGAGCCGGCTATATGCTGTGCTGCCTTACCCATTTGGTTGTTCTGGTTGATTTTTCTTTAATTCCTTTGTTGTCAGAGTTCCATGCAGTTTGATTTCCTGGCACTTTTGGTTGTTTATTGATTTTAGATTGGTTGTTATCCTCCTTTGGTTGTATGAGGAAGTGAAGGGTCTCTGCGTACACCTCCATCTTGGCTGGAACCTTAATGTAGTTATTTGTTAGTCCTAATAAGTTAGCCCTTAAATCTCCTATTTTAGTTGTTTTCTGTTTTTCTCTCTGTTTTTCTTTTCCTGTTTTTTTATGGCTATTTGAACTTTTTTTAGAATTCTATTTGAATTTATCTGTAGTGTTTTTGATGTATCCCTTTGTACGATTTTTTAAAATAGACTTTATTTTTTTAGAGCAGTTTTAGGTTCATAGCAAATTGAATGGAAAGTACTGAGAGTCCCCATATACGCCATTCCCCCCACATGCCTAGCCTGTTTTACTATTAACATTAGCCAGAGTGATACATTTGTTACAATAGTGAAGCTGTCTGACACATCATTATCACCTGGAGTCCCTAATTTACATTAGGGTTCACTTTGGTACTGTACATTCTGTGGGTTTTAACAAATGTATAATGACATATATGTACCATTTATTATTGTGAGGAATTGTTTTACTGCCCTAAACGTCCCCTGTGCTCTGCCTGCTCATCCTTCCCTCCCACCAACCCCTGGCAGCCACTAATTTTCTTTTTTGCACTGCTGTCATAGTTCTGCTTTTTTCAGAACTTCGTGTAGTTGAAATTATTAAGTATGATTCAGTTTATAGCCTTTTCAGATTGGCTTCTTTCACTTAATAATATACATTTAACATTTTCCATGTCTTTTCATGACTTGATAGCTCATTTCTTTTTAGAGCTGAATAATATTTTTTTGTATAGATGTATTACAGTTTATGTATCCATTCATCTAGTGAAGGATTTCTTAGTTGCTTCCAAGTTTTAGCCATTATGAATAAAACAGCTATAAACATCTGTGCAGGCTTTTGTGTGGGCATAGTTTTCAACTTATTTGGATATTTCATAGATTTTCAACTAGCAATTGATATTTCAATTTTTAAGATTTCTTTTTATATTTCTAACTTAAAATTTTATTTTATTTTAATTTTACTCTACCTTGTAAAAATAATTTTACTGTAGTCAAAAATTCATAACCTAAAATTTACCATCTTAACCATTTTTTAAGTACACAGAATTTTTAACTATAAGTACAGTATTTATAGCAGATCTTAGAACTTATCCATCTAGAATAACTGTAACTTTATATCTGCTGAATACAACTCCCCATTTTCCCCTCCCTTCAGCCTCTGACAACCACCCTTCTACTCTCTGCTTCTTTGAGTTTGGCTATTCTATATACCTCATATAAGTGGAATCATACAGTATTTGTCCTTCTGTTCACTTTGTATAATATCCCTAGGATTCATCTATGTTGTTGAATATGATGATTTTTTTAAGGTGGAGTCATATTCCATTGAATGTATATACCACATTTTCTTGAGCCATTACCCATCATTGAACATTGGCTATTGTGGATAACATTGCAATGAACATGGGTGTGTAAATATCTCTTTGAGATCCTGTTTTTAATTTTTTTGGATATATACAAGTAGTGGAATTGCTGGATAATGTGGTAATTTTTGAGTAATCTCCATATTGCTTTATATACTAGCTGTACCATTTTACATTCCTACCAGCAATGCACAAAAGTTCCAATATCTCTGCATCCTCTCCAGCACTTATTTTCTGGTTTTTTTTTTTTTTTTAATAGTGACCATCCTTACAAGAATAAGATGATACCTCCTTGTGATTCTGTTTTCATTTCCCTGATGCTTAGTAATGTTGAGCATCTTTTCATCTTCTTGCATGCTACTGATTTGTATAGCTTTTAAGTAGTTATTCTAATGTATATAATATATAGCATGTGTATAATTTATTGGTGTCATTTGTTATTTTACCAATTCAAGTGAAGTATAGAAATTTTACCCACCAGTCCCTCCCTCAACCTCTCCATTTATAATATATTTATCTTAAATATTTCTTCTATACATGCTTAGGGCCACATCAGTGTTGTAGTTATCCATATTTTTTCTTACTATGTTCATCCTTCCTGGTGTGTCAAGATTTCCATCTACTATGATTTCCCTTTTGTTTAGAGATCTTTCTTCAGCTGTTCTTTTAGGGTAGGTCTGCTGGTTATAAATTTAATTAATTTCCTTTCATCTGAGAATGTCTTGATTTCCCCTTCATTCCTAAAGGATATTTTTGCTGAGCATAGGATTGTAGAACAATAGTTCTTTTCTTTCAATACTTAAAAATGTGCCACATCCTTCTGGCATCTGGTTCTGATGAGATATTGACTGTTACTCAAATTGTTTGGTCTCATATAGGTAATGTATCATTTTCCTCTGACTGCTTCCTGTATTTTTACTTGTCTTTATTTTCAGAAGTTAGTTATGATGTATCTTGGTGTAGATTCTTTGGGTTTATTATGTTCGGGATTATCTCAGCTGCTTGAGTTTGTACATTTATGTTTGCCTGCCAAATTTTGGAAGTTTTCAGTTACTGTATCTTCAGGTATTTTTTGCAATCCCTCCCCCTTTCTGTTTTCCTTTAGGAAATTCTGATCACGTGAATGTTAGATCTCTTGTTATAGTTGTGCAGTCCCCTGAGGCTTTGTTCTTTGTGTTTTTAATAGATATTATCCTTTAGAAGTTTTAATTTACAGAAAAGTTGATATGATAATACAGAGAGTTCCATATGCCCTATACCCTATTTCCCCTAATAACATCTTATGTTAGTGTGGTACCTTCACAATTTAGTGAACCTGTTTTGTTACATTATTATTAACTGATGTCCATAGTTTATTCATATTTTCTTTGTTTTTATCTAAGATTTTTTTCTTTTCCAGGATCCCATCCTTGATACCACATTACAGTTAATTTTCTTTTCCTTTGGCTCTTCTTAGTCGTGACAGTTTCTCAGACTTTCATCATTTTTAGAAACTGTCAATTTGGGGGACTACTGCTCAAGTGTTTTGTAGGAGGCCCTCTATTCGAATTTGTCTGATTTTGTTTCGTGATTAGACAGGTTATCCTTTTGGAGGAAAACCACAGAGCTAAAGTGCCATTTTTATCACATCTTATCACGAGCTCATAGCATAATCACGATTTTCCCTGTTGGTACTGACTTTGACCCCCTGGCTGAAGTAGTGTTTGTCAGATTTCCCTCCTGGAAAATGACTCTCCCCCTCTCTTCTTTTTCTTTTTTTTTAAAGTCATTATAGGCAGCCCAATTTAAGGAGTAGGGATTTATATTTCCCCTTTTTTTTTCTTTTTTTAATATATTTCATTGATTATGCTATTACAGTTGTCCCATTTTCCCCTTCTCTCCCCTCCACCCTGTACCCCCTCTCCCACCCATTTTCCCCCCCTTAGTTCATGTCCATGTGTCATACTTATGAGTTCTTTAGCTTCTACATTTCCTGTACCATTCTTGCCCTCCCCCTATCTATTTTCAACCTACATTCTATGCTACTTATTCTCTATACCTTTTCCCCCTCTCTCCTCCTCCCACACCCCCTGCTGCTATAACCCTCCATGTGATCTCCATTTCTGTGGTTCTGTTCCTGTTCTAATTGTTTACTTCGTTTCTTTTGGTTTTGCTTTAGGTGTGGTTGTTAATAATTGTGAGTTTGCTGTCCTTTTACTATACATGTCTTTTCTTTATCTTCTTTTCTTAGATAAGTCCCTTTAGCATTTCATAAAATAAGGGCTTGGTGATGATGAACTCCTTTAACTTGACCTTATCTGAAAAGCACTTTATCTTCCCTTCCATTCTAAATGAGAGCTTTGCTGGTTAGAGCAATCTGGAATGTAGGTCCTTGTCTTTCATGACTTGGAATACTTTCCAGCCCCTTCTTGCCTGTAAGGTCTCTTTGGAGAAATCAGCTGACAGTCTGATGGGAACTCCTTTGTAGGTTACTGTCCCCTTATCTCTTGCTGCTCCTAGGATTCTCTCCTTCATTTTTACCTTGGCTAATGTAATTATGATGTGCCTTGGTGTGTTTCTTCTTGGGTCCAACTTCTTTGGGGCTCTCTGAGCTTCTTGGATTTCTGGAAGACTGTTCCTTTGCCAGATTGGGGAAGTTCTCCTTTATTATTTTGTTCAAATACGTGCTCAATTTGTTGCTTTTTCCCTTCCCATTCTGGTACACCTGTAATTCGGATGTTGGAAGTTTAAGGGTGTCCTGGATGCTCTAAGCTTTTCCTATTTTTTGAATTCTTATTTCATCATGCTTTCGTGTTTGGTTGATTCTATCTCCTTCTGGTCCACTGTATTGTTTTGAGACTAAGATTCCTTCCTTTCACTATTGGCTCTCTTCCGTGTATTCTTCATGCATCTGTTTATGGTAACATGCATCCTTTCATCTAATTGCACCCAAAATCAATCAATTCTGTGAGGCTTCCTGATCACCAGTGTTTTGAACTGTGCATCTGATAGATTGGCTATTTTCTTGGTCGCTCAAGAGGATGAGTCCCTGGGGGACTGACATGTTCTGTTGGAAAACATATCTTTCCCTGTCTCTCCTTTTTTTCCTGGTCTGTCGTCTGTTACGGTGGGGAGCAGAGACTTAGGTGTTCACCGGGGCTGGGCACCCCAGTCGCTAGATTGTGACATTATATGTGGGGGCAGGGTGGGAGCAGGGACGGGAGGGAACAATGGCAGTAGTTCCATTCTCAGACCCTTCTCTGGGCTCCTGGGATGCGGGCTCTGCCCTGGTCCACAATCGCTGCCCTCACTGGTCCCCCAGCCGCATCTGCGTACTCAGGGATCACTGCTGCGTCTTGCACCCCTGGATGGCTGTCGCCACCAATTTCGCGCAAATTTTCCCCGACTCCGCGCACCTCCGGGACCCACGCCAGCCCCGCACCACCCGCTCGTCTTCTCCTACCAGTCTGGATGTACGGGTCTACTTCAACTTCTTGGCTGTCTGACTTCCATTCAGATAAATCCTCTGTCAGTCTGAGTGATATTCTGTCTGTAAATTATTGTTGTTCTAATCTTGGTTGTGTGAGGAGGTACGGTGCGTCCACCTATTCCTCCATCTTGCCGGAAGTCCTCTATATTTCCCCTTCTTAAACGTGGTATTTCTACATAAATTGTTTAAAAATTACTTAGAATTTTTCTGCAAGAGATTTTGTTTCTTCTCATTTATTTATTTATTTATATCAGTATGGACTCATGCATATTTGTTTTGTTCTCTCTTTTTAAAAAAATCTATTTGCTTCTTTTGGTTTATATTGGATAATTCCTGTTGTTTTATATTTCAGTTCTCTTAATCTTTCCGCTGTCCCTTTCATACTGTTGCTGACCGTATCTACCATGCTTTTTGCTTTAATTATTATACTTTAGAATTTTCAGTTCTAAAATTTCCATTAAGTATTTTAGTTTTCAGTATTTTTTATTCAACTTCTTGTTTCTTTGCTGAGGCTTTCTATTTGTTTATTTGTTTCAAACATGTTTGTAATTACTGGTTTAAGCATTTTTTCCATAACCACTTTAAAAATGATAGCTTGATAATTCTGTCTTCTCTGTCATCTCAGTATTGGCTTCTATTGATTTTTTTTTCCATTTAGTTTGAGATCTTCCTAGTTCTTAGGTTGACATACTTCTGTTTTAACTGGTTTCTGCTCTAACAGGTGATTGCTGGGGGCAGAGGGGTTGTTCCCCATCACTACTCAATGGGGACAGTAGTTCAGGTTTCCCACTGGGCCTCTGTTGACATCCAGGACTATTCCTCATCACTATTAGATTGGGGCGGAAGTTCCACTTCCCCAGGAGGCTTCCACTGATGCTTCCTGGTTGGGAGGGTAGGAGGGCCTGGCTAGTGCTCTTCACGTGGCCTTCACTGACGCCATGAGTTTGGGAGTTGGCCTTGTCACGGCTCGGTAGTGGTGAAAGTCTTGGCTCCATGTGGCCTCCTCTGCCACCATCACAGTGTCACTGACCAAGAGCATCCCCGGCTCTACCCCAGAGCCACTGGATAGAATCTGTTTTTAGACAGAATCACTAGCTGATTCATGTGCATATGAAAGTTAGATTGCACTGCTTAGAATTAGACTCTCATTGACTTCAAAGATCTATTCACTAAGTACAGGATTAATTCATGAGTAAGACTTAGGAAAGGGACAGTACATTTGAGTGTAGGCAGGAGGATACCATATTTTGCTGTGTATAATGCACACTTTTTGCCCAAATCTTTGAGGGAAAAATAAGGATGTGCATTATACATGGATATGATGATTACATACCATAGACACAATAATCCCGTGTATAATGTGCACGAGAATGTGGGTGCACATTATACATGGCAAAACGCGGTATCTGTACTTGTTATGTAGTGGAAACCTACAAGGGCCCCAGATACCTTGGCCTTCAATAGAACTCTTGGACCTACGTAGATATCAGAGAGTTTCCTTTTACTACTACACAGACTTGATGGCTTTTATTTGCCTATGAACAACTCCTTGAAGAGAGTTATAAAGGGAATTTAGAGTTACAGAGAAAAAAGGGGGAAGGAGTAGTGAGGCAGGCAGAAGACTTTTTTACAAAGCAACTTTGGGAATATAAAACTAATTTCAGGCCTTTGAACTGCTTTCCTTCATCTTTTAAATTAAGACAAAGCTGAAATTTGGTTAAAAGGGTCTGTATAACCATGGTGTGATTCTAGAAGTAGGCAGCAATAATGTTGACTCATAAAATCAGAAAACGTTGAGTATTTGAATGGAGTGTCAAAGGGGCTTAATATTCCTCTTTGGAAACTTAGTATGTGGAAATAAACGCAAGCTCTATGAGAATCAGGAATTTGCAGGCATCGTGCAGACATTGCAAGGAAGGGCGGCTTGAGCAAACGATATATAGGGAAGTTGTTACATGTAATACTCATTTTTACTATTTTTAAGTGATATTATTGATGTGCAGATTAGAATGTTCTTTGTTTTCTTGAACATAAATATAAAGATTTTTAGACATGTATTTAGGAATTGAGTCTTCCATTTTCTTATAAGGTCTTAAGATTCCTAAATAGGAATTCTGTCACAGGTGGGCACAGGTAACCAGGTTCTTAGTGATCAGGACAAAGAATTGAACCGAACACCCAGAATTTATAGCAGAGAACATGGGAGCAGGCCCACTCCAAGCAGAGATTGACCTCATGGGCTGGAGGGACTCTATTCTTATAGGGAGGATCCTTTCTGGCTAATTTTGGTGGGGTTTTACTGAGTATATAAAAGTAGTTGCATTACTTTAAAGCTACTGCACATGTGGTTTGCCATGATCCTCCCCGACTGGCCACCAGGGAAGAGTGTCCCACAATGCTACCGAATTGATCCCCGTTTCTCCTGGGGTCCCCCTGTACTAGCTTCACCTTTCCCTAAGCCAGAGAATTATAGCTCTCCATGCTAGAGATTGGTGAAAAAGAAAAGAGTTATTCAAGTTACATAGACTAAAAGTAATGACCTAATGACTTTGCCAAAAATCCCAAAGCCCCTTGAAATACCCATAAACACACACAGTCCTTCCTTCCCCCCTTTGCCCAGTCTGGGGTACCGTATCTCAGGAAAAGATATTGAAGTCCGTGGCTTAGGCAGCTCTCGGTTTTTCCTAGTAATTTGTGCTCAGCTAGCAGGGCTGCCTTAGTTCCCAGCACATTGGTTGTGTTGCCAGGATCTCCAGCTAAAGCCGCATGGTGATTCTTCTCATGGCTGCGGGGGTGGGGGGGGGGAGGTGATCCCCCTTTCTGGAGAGCGTGGGCAGCAGCAGCACCAAGAGGGCCAGCACGGAGCTCATCGTGTCCTGGCCAGAGCAGGTGGCTGCAAGGTTGGCTGAGCCCAAGCAGTAAGAGCGCGGGTGCAGCATGTGGAGGCCTGGTGGTGGCTGCGGCGGCCGGGCAGTGACCCAGTGCTCCTGAGTCACTTACTGGTGGCCCCTTTTCTCGGCTGCGGCTGCAGAGCCAGCTGGGGCTTGGAGCTGCAGGCGGCTGCATCGCTGGCGGTGTCTACGGGGCTTTGGCTACGGCGGGGATGGCGGCCGCGGAGACTCCCATCCTGTCCACGTTGGCCCCTGCCCCCTCCTCACATGGCTGCAGGAGTTTCCAGTTAGCCAAAACCACATGGATCTCTCCTCATTGACTGCGGTCCTCCCTGCACTGCCACAGCTGCATGGTTCTTTCTTCAATGGCTGCTGTGCCTGAGTTTAAATCCCCACGCCAATCTTCCTCTGCAGCCCCATTTCCGACTCCTCCCATACTCGGCCTCACGTGCCAGAACTCATATCCTTCCAGCTTTACTGGGCTGCCATCATGAGTCTGGGCAGGTGTGGCCCCATGTCATGGAGCCAATCTTCTCTGAGCTCCCACGCAGGCGCTGTAACTCGGGGGACCTTCCCCCCACCACCAAGTTACGTCTTGGTGGGGAAGTTACTTCCTGGTGGGGAAGTTACTTCTATTCCCCTGGCTCAGAGCTGGTCACAGCTATTTAACATATCTATGCAAACAGTTAAAGGTTATAGATATGTTAAATGACCACACCAGAGGGTAGCTGTAAGGCTGTTGCTATGCAAAACAGCTCTCAATGGCCCTGCTTCATTTGTCCCTTCCCCCAACCTACACCTGGGGGTTGGGGGTGAGGACATTCTTAAAATCACCTGAACACCTTGAGTTCTGGATCCCATTCCAAATCCTTTTGGGGACCCTTTGGCTGCACCCCCCTACAATTCTGCTGCAGGAATCTTGAAGCTAGGGATAGAAGACTGTTCTGTGCTATAGGTATCATCAGTTCAGATCCCAAATAAACTTGAAATGTGTAATAATCTATTGGATCTGGATTGAAGGGCTGATTTGCAAATGCTAGCTTTTTTGTGTACTTGTAAAAAAGTTTTTCAGTGCTTCAAGCAGTTAAATATGAAAGTTAATAAGCTAAACTATAAAGCATTTTAGATATCTATTTAATAAAGTAGGTTTTCTAATAACATATTTGTTAGCACTTTATTAATCTTGTTTAATGTTAATTTAAAAATAAAGTTTGAAATGACAACACAATCTATTTAAGCTTACCACTATTTAAATCATGTAATATAAACCGATCTGATCTATAGTTTAACTGAACATTCCCAGACCCCTAAAATTCAGGTTTGACTTACACTTACCATATACACTTCCCCCCCAATACTCCAAATACTAATTGTAGCAAAGGGCATCAAAGCATCTTTCTGACATCCTCTCTTTTCCTGAGTAAACAGGTGGTAACTAAGAGGTGCCCCTGACTGGCCCCTCATGGGTTCCATCCTTTACCTGTACATTCAGTCTGTTCTGTAAGCTTGGGCCTGGTCTTTTATCTAAAGCCAGGGAAAGCTGGAACATCCTCTGACCTGTTAGTGCTGAGAACTGATGCCAGTCTCAATTTGCAGTAAGGTTTTCTCTTGACCTTTTCTACATTTTACAACCATTCAAACAGATCTGTCTCCGTCATTTATAAACCAGTGATGTTTTACTCTAAAATCTGAGATATTGCTGCATCGAGTCATTAAAAGTTACGGTCTCCCTCCAAAGAGGTGGTCTTTTCTGGTGGATATTTCACAGGATCTCTGCAGAGACAAAGTGAACAGGAATTTGCACTTGAACTCATCAGCAAACATCTTGGCAAACTGCTCTAAGGTGCCATTTACAGATGTCACTTATGTAGTTTGGGTCCTCTAATAGCACTTAACTTCCTCTTGGCTTTACCAAATGGTTGTTTTTTCCTTGTAGATTCTTTATTATTCCTCTTGGAGTGATACAAAGTCACAAGCAACATTGCCAATTCTTTTTCAAAGAGTTAAGTGTAGGAATATTAGTCTTTCATTCCTCCTTGTGGACATTTGGAACACATGGCCTTCTGCCCCATTTTGGTTTCCAAAAACTTCTCTCCAGTTCTCCATGTTTCCAGGACTGTGTAAATGGAAACAAGTTCTAGAAGAGTTGATAATAATACTGAAAAGCAGGTGGAATAATAGTTCTGCAAAACATGAGTCCTAAAGTCACTTTCTATTTGGAGAAACTTGAACTCTAGAGACTGCTTTTCTGCCTCATTATCTCTCTCATCTATTATATCCAAAGCAGTTATTCTAAGACTTTTCTTTCATCAAGCTTCTTTCTCATTCCCTTACACTTGGAGATGATTTTGCTTTCTACCAAAAACAGAACAGTAGATCTGAACTCACTCATATTCTCTTTTTTCCCAGCCTTAACCAATATGCATATCCATTTTATTTCTTCCTGCTTTCCAGGCAAGAAATGTCTTTCTAAATCTAGTCCCTGTAGCAGTGATCTGAATCGCCACTTCTACCTACGGGACTTGGTTCCATCAATTACCGCAGCCTTAATGCCTTCTTCTGCTCCTTCCATTCTCTTTGCTCAATTATTTCCCAACATAAAAATTCTTTTCCTCACTACTGCTTCTCTCTTAAGCACAAAATGTTCTTAAAGAGTAACCTGTAGTCACTGACCCTTCATATTCAGTTCCCATTCTGTGCAAGTCCAGTTCCATTCTCACCTCCACTCTGAAGCTGTTCTTGCATAGGTCACATTTCCACCTTTGGTCTACCTTCTGAGGCAATAGTCATTCTTAATCTTTCACTCAGAGGAAAATTCTAATGAGTTCTAACTTTGATACTCTGGGTTTAATTGTATTCATTTGATATTATGAGGTTTCATCTTGTTTTGGTATGTGATTTCAGATTGAAAGAGACTTTATTACTATAAACAGCAAAATCTCTAGTTAGTGTGGTGATCATTACTGTTCTGTGGTCCAAACTGCCAAATTTGTGTGATGCAGACTCCAGCCAGCAGGGTCTGTGAGTTGTGGCTACAACAAACAAATTTACATGTACTGCGGAAGTCCTGTGGAGAAAAAGGGACGGCATGCCCACTGTCTGGGTGAGAGAGTGCCCCGAACCCTGCCTGGACAGGCTTTCATTGCTTTTCTGGGTACATTACATAGAGGATGATCCTCATTTACAATGCACAGGTTCACTGTAGGCGATTACCTTTTACAGATAACAAAGGAAAGAAATTGCTAATTACTTCAAAGAAAAGGATGTTGCAGATCAAGGGGAAAAGTGATGAACTGGTTACACACCATACTTGGGAGGTTTAGCACAGACTTTAGGAAGTTACTTTAAGATATGCAGTAAACATTTGCTGCCTCAATTCAGGGTGAGGGAGTTTTAGCAACAGCAAGCCTCAAGGCAGCTTAGGTACAACACAGGCCTGATTCCCCACAGGAAATCCGGGGGTCTGGGTCCTGTGTGCCAACTCACTCCCACCAGTTTTTCCGAATCAGGGGTTAGGCTGCATTCACCACTGCCATGCCGATAGGTTTCCTATAGTTGATTCTTATGAAACACTATTTTCCACATTCTCCCTGCCCCCATTTTTTAAAACCAAAGTAAAATATTAAAACTAGTTAATGATGTACTTGACAAAAGTCCCAGCTAGCTCACTTTTTGTTCACTAATGACTTTGGAGTTTGAACATCATCATTACATGGATTGCCTCTCTGGCAATAACAGTACCAGGGTGAGCGGCCACTTCTAGTGCTCATGTGGTCCCTGACACAATAAATTCCCCACACAGCTCTGAGAGATCATATGCAGTTCCAACCAGAGAGGCTGAAACATAACCCATCTTCTCTATATCTCAGCTGGTTGGATTGAAGGGCTTAATTACAAGCAAAATGCCATTGTAGTCCCTTCAAAAATTTGTAAATCAGTTATTCTTTTCATGTAGTTCCTAAAGGGAGAAAAACAGTATGAACAGTTTAAAAGTCAAGCTGAATTCATATGTGAACCAGGAAAAAAACATCACCTTGATTTTCACATGTTTAAATAGTTCATACTTTTTCTCTCCTCTTAGCCCCTCTGCCATGTTTCTGGAGATGTGGGTCTTTGCTTCTGGTTTGCATGGATTACTAATTCAGTGAGCAAGTAGTCACCCTGTGTCCCTTTGGTTCTAGAATTTAGTTCACGTGAGTGCTATGGTTTAATAGGGTTTCAGAATTGCTATTGAAGGTCTGGCCATGAATCTTAGAGACCACTGGAGGTCTGCTCTTGACCCTGCTCCTTAGTCTCTGCGTATTTAAATTATCTGTGCTAATGAAACTGACTGGCTTATTGTGTCTGTGTAACTGACAATATTTCAACTCTTCTTTACAGAGGGACTTGTCAGGACACAAGAACATTGTGGGTTACATTGATTCTAGTATCAACAATGTGAGTAGTGGTGATGTATGGGAAGTGCTCATTCTGATGGACTTCTGTAGGGGTGAGTATATGGACCATACTTAAGCTCTCATTTCACTAGCACTTTTATTGTCAAAGGCATGATGATCGTTTCAGTTATCACACTGTACCCTAATGTATATTGTTGTAGTTTTAAAGACTGGAAAACTAAGAGGCTAAAAGATACAGCATTGCTGTCACTCTTGGTTATTCTGATAATGGCAAGGATCAGTGGCACAAGCAGTTCAAAGTGGTACATAATACAAAACTCCATTTTTACGAGGTTTAGGAAGGTTTGGTGCTTGAAAGAGAATGTATCAGAATGAGAATGAATGTATTGTGATGCTTTAAAACAAATAATGGAGGCTAATAATAAAGACCAATTCCAGATGAACTAAGAAAACATTTCAGCTTCCCTACTCCCTCACTCATGTGTTCTGTGTTCCACCCATACCGCCATCCTTGTAATGGCGGTGAAAGCACCCTTTCTATCTAATGGAAGTGGTGGACCGCCTTCCTCCCCTTGCTCAAGAGCCATGATTGCCAATTAAGGCAGCATTCAAAACCATGCTGTTCGTAACAGTGGAGTTAAGTAGTTGAAAGCCTGGAGTTTCGAGCACAGTTACCTGAGAAATCCATGTAACATGGATTTACTCAGAGTAACTGCATTTCATACAACCATTGTTTTGAAGTTTTTGACCTTTTTTGGCCTAAACAGCCGCCACTTAAAAGCTTGGGTTCATTGTCTAACTATTTTGTAGTCACCCTACTTCCAGTAACATTTTCCTTGCCTTAAGATACTGTGCATAGGACCTAAATATGTTGCTAATCCCCAAAATGTTCATGTTAACCAATAATTTCAGCCTTTACTATAAAACCTGTTACCTGATTTTTTAAGTACTATAAAATTTGAACCTGACAGTTTGTTTCCTTCTGCCCATTCTTTTTTGGACAGTAAAATGTTTTAGAGATGAAGCAATAGGAGTATCTGGGGATCTGGCTAATTTCATAAATGCAGCCATTAGTCCTTTGGGTCCTGGAGGTTAAGTGTTTAGTATAGCATTTCTAACAGACCTGGCAGCAAGTGGTGAATCCAGGGAAACCAGGCTGTTCCTAAAGTACAGACTATAAAGCTGTCTTCTTCCTTCTTCTAAGGTCTATTGTGCTGGTGGATTCTTACTAAAAGATTATAGCAAGTTGAAACCTGTAGCCTTGTCTCAAACACAGCGTGGGCAGTGTAACTGGGCAACTAGAGCGGGACCCTATTGTCAGTTCTAGTAATAATCTTGAAGACATAATGAGGGCAGCTCTTGACTGTGTGCTTTAGGAAGCACTGGAAACTGTTTAGGAAGCACAAGGAAACTCTTTTTGACACATTAGAAGAGCACTGAGATGTAAGAGAACAAATCCCAGGCTGAGAATTAAGACAGCTGGGTTTTAGTCTTGACTCAACAGCGATCAGCTCTGTTACCTTTGTCCAAGTTGCTGCTTTGTGGAGAACCATTCATTCTCTTGGGTAAGAGATGTATCTGAATGTTTATATAATCTCTCCTTTGCTCTGCACCCCCTTAAGGGGGCCAGGTGGTCAACCTGATGAACCAGCGCCTGCAAACGGGGCTTTACAGAGAATGAAGTGCTCCAGATATTTGTGACACCTGTGAAGCTGTTTGCCCGCCTCCATCAGTGCAAAACTCCTATTATTCACCGTGACCTGAAGGTAACAGACCACGCTGTTTCATGGTTTGTTCTTACAGAGTATTTTCTCTCTGCCCCCCAAGACCGGGGCAGATACTAGGGGGATGTGAGCGAATTAAGGCATGGCCCCAAATTCTCAGCTTGAGTTCTAGTTGGGAAGAGAAGGGACAAAGGAAGGAAAGATATAATGGTATAGTAAAAGCATCAGTTTTATTACTTAAGTAGTTTCCAGAAATTCGTCCTAATCATCAAATGCCTGAACACATAATGTTTTTGTTTTTCTGATACAACTCCCCAATCACTTTCCCCGGGGTCAGTGAAAAGTAATAATTCTAGTTCAATAGTGTATAAATTATAGTCTTTAAAGTCTGTTTCCCTATTTTGCAAAATCTGCTAATAAATTACTTTAATATTGTCCTACCAATTACCATATCCCTCGCACTGGCTGCCTTATCATATTGTAGTTGCTTGACAATGTTTGTTGAATGCACTTGGCACCCAGTTAAGATTTGTTAGCATTGTATGGGGACCAACGCTGTGCCGTGCACTCTACTAGACACTCTAGGTACACTGTCTCTTTGGAGAGAGACTTTTTTTTACACTTTATAGTTGGGAAAACTCAGGAGCAGAGAAGTTATGTGACTTGTTTGAGGTCATGTAACTGGGAAGGAGCAGCACCAGAATTTGACTCTTGCTCTTCTGACTCTAAAGTGTAGTCTATTTGTATCATACCTGTGTTCCGAGAAGTGTGCTTCATGGCTAATAACTTGCATCGGCACCCCCTAGTGTGCTTGTTGAACGTAGGTTGCTGGGTTCCACACTGAATCTGTTGGGCTGTAATTTTGGTGGTGGTGTCAGGGAGGTCCAGGAATCATAGCTGAATAAGCACCCCAAGTGGTTGTTGTATATTCTAAAGTTTGAGAATCACAGTAATATACTGGCATTTTTGTTTGGGCTTTTTTAAAAGCTTTTTAAAAAATTGAGACATTATTCACAAACCATAGAATTCACTCTTTTGAAGTGTACAGTTTGGTGGCTTTTAGTATTACATGGCTGTGCAACTACCCCACTGTCTCCTGTCAGAGCATTTCATCACCCCCCCAAAGAAATCCTGTGGTTCATTAGCACTCACTTTTCATTCCCTGGTTCCCTAACCCTGGGCAGCCACTGATCGATTTTCTGTTGCTTGTTCTGGACTTCATAGTAACTGGGCTCATACAGCCTCTGACCTCTTGTGTCTGATTGCTTTTACCTAGAATAATGTTTTCAAGGTTCATCTGTGTGGTAGCATGTGTCAGTACTTCTTTCCTTTTATGGCAGAATTTCCATTGTGTGAATGCACCACACTTTGCTTTTCCATCCATCAGCTGATGGACAGTTGAACTGTTTCTACTTTGGCTGTTATGAATAAAGCTACTGTGAACAGCCACGTGCTAGTTTTGACGTATGCATATGTTTAGTTCTATTGGGTGTGTACCAAGGCATGGATTTGCTGCATCATGTAGTAACTATGGTTAACTTTTTGGCAAATTGCCAAACTGTTTTTCAAAGTGGCTGCACCTTGTATCCCTGAACAATATATGAGGATTGTAATTTCTCCACATCCTCACCAGTGCTTATTATTGTTCTTTTTAATTCTAGCCATTCGTAGTAGGTGTGGAGTGACACACACAACTAGCTTTTCTGTACTAAAGCAGTTAGCTTTCAGGAAGATAGGTATTGGTATTTAACTCCATCAGCCTTAGAAATCTTCTCCAGTGTCCTTCTGCCCACTGCCAGCCCTTTTGCTGAATAGAAAAAGGAATGCATCTCAGTAAATATTATGAGCCCGGCACAGTATGAGTACCACAATTCTGTACAGATATAATATGGTTCCTACTCTCAAGATGTTTTAAGTGTTAGCAAAGGGATATAAATAAAACATTTAGACCTGAAACAGAAATAGGTGAAATATAAACTTTATAGAACAAAGTGATGAATAGAATAAAATCAAGTGGTGTAATATAGATCAGATAGTGAGATCAGGGAAATGATGGTTGGAATCTTCTAAAAAAGTGGAATTTTGAAGTACTAGTGGGATGTGGGTCACAGAGAAGTTGAAAGGCATTTCAGACAGAGTGCAGCACCCAGGGGCTGTCTAGAGAAGGGAAGGAACCACAAGGCATTTGAGCAAGGAAAGGTAGTTAAGGCCCCAGGACATGGCACGTTGCAGACCAAGCTAGGAGCCAGTGCTCTGAGTGTGTATGGACATTTTATTTAAGTGTTGCCTTTAGTGATGAGTAAAATCCTTAAACCTGTTAGTATATATTCTGAAATAAGCAGTGGTACCAACATTTTAGGAGCTGACCTTGGTCCCTGTTGCCTGCCTTGGAAAAGAGTTTGTGAGGGACAAAAAGTAGGGAAGAAGCATGGCTGGGCCACACCAGCACTGGTCTGTGAGTGTGGGAACTTTTTCTGTGACCTGTATGAACTCCAGCCTCTGCAGCCCCATTCTCTCCCCATGTCAGGTGGGGTTCAGTTTCATATTAGAGTTCATTCTGTACCACTCACAGCATGACTTGTACTGATGGAATTGTAAGTACTGTGATAGACGAACGTGACAGCGTCCTTCATATTGCTGGATGCAAAGGACACTTCTCAGTCCCTGTCCTGTTCTCCCCTGTGGCCTTTGACTCCTTTGTGACCGCCTCCTCCCTTGACCTCCATGAGAGCATGCTCTACCTGGCTTCTCTTCACGCTTCCTGGTTACTCCTCTAAACACAGCTTGTAAGCCTTGGTTTCTCATCTGTGAAGTGTAGACCACAGTGCCAGCTTTTGTTAGGGTTGTGGTAAGGTTAAATGAGCACACATGTCATTGTCCAGGCATGGAGGTGGGAGCAAGGGAAGGAAGCAGAGAGGGTCCTCGAGCATCCTTAGAGAGTGCTGTTCCCATGTTCTTAAACAAAATCTTCCTTTATCTTAACCTTTTAAGCATTTATTGGATTAAATGAGGACAAAATGATCATTTTATACCCATAAATTATACCTACCCAGTTTACATATTCCCAGCATATGAATGCCCTGTGGTGTTCACAGTGCTGATGTGAGGTGGTAGCTAAGTGTCACCCAGTGATGGGAACCTACAGAGCCAAAACCTACAGTGAAGTTACAGAGCCATTCATTGTCTTGCCTGGGGACATGGAGTAGGTCAGTGCTTGGACTCAGGCAGCAGGAGCCCCAGGCTCTTCCTTTATGGCACTGAAGAGCCCCTGAGATATCTCAGCAGAGAAATGCGGAGCCAACTGGAATTGGAGGGTGAGGCCTTGATGTGAGCAAGAGGTTGCAACATGTGGTTCCCAGCCATCCGTCAGCCCTGCCCATTCCTTGGTGTTCCTAAGAGGCAGTGTAGCACTGGGAGCTCAGTGTTGGGCTCTGTATTTGTGTTTTAATCAATATTGAAGACTAGCAGGCATGCTGCCAGATAGCCAGCAGTGGTTCAGGGGGGCTTTGTTTCCCTTTCTTTTCTACCCTGCAAATAGGGAGTGTGAATAGGGGCCTTGGGAGGGTCTCATTGTGATTGTCCTAGAGGAGTCCTGTTGCTGTTGATTTTAGTCACTGACTCCTGGTTGTTTTGATTGAAGCTTTCCACAGCTCCCCAAATCTTACACTTGGTGCCGCCTGAATGCTTTCATTAGCATGTTAGATTTTGTTGATTCCTACTAGTGTGTGCGTGGTGGGCAGTCACATTTGCCTGCCACACTCCCAGCTTTCTAAGGCATGAGCAAAGTCTCCATATACCTCTCATTTGCTGTGTCTTGTTTGTCCTGGGTGTGTCATTGTATCACATAGCCTAGGCCATTCTGAGTTCTTGGTCACTGCTGGAACCAGCCACCTCAGTCCTAGTGACAGCCAGAGCCAAAAAGTTCTTTATTCTCCTATTGCCCAGAGAAGTGCTGGTTGCTGGTCATCTGGTTGCTTCTCTGTGAGCAGGTTTTCCATTTGGTAAGGAGACACCATTATGAATAAAAGTCAGTGGGACTTGGGAAAGAGCACAGACCAGGCCAGCTGTGGGCCCCTGTGTTGACTCAGTGCCGCCCTTTGTGGGGGTCTGCTGTTCACATGCAGAACTGAGAAAAATGCCTCTTGTTCTACCTGGTTGTACTTTCAAATTACATATTAGGAAATACGCTGACATTGATCCTGGTCCTTTAGCAGCATATATTCTAAAAATAACCATAACATAAGTTCTGTTCCTTATTGAAGAGCCTTCCTCAAATATATTAACATTTTATTTCCTCCATTTAAAAAATCCTATTTCTTCAAAGAATGACAGAGATTATTATTACAGATCATGGGGTCATAGACCCAGGAAGCTCACCTAAGCCAGCCCTCTCCTTTGGATAATAAGGTGACCTCTGTCCAGAATGGTTGTGACCTGTACAGCTAATTCAGTGATCCAACCAGAGAACAAAGGCTGAGGTTTTTTACTCCCATTTTGGTTTTTTGTTTGGTTTTGCTCTATTGTACCATGGTGTCTTTCCCAGCACTTAAGAAAAGGGGAAAAGGGTTAAGACTTAAGTGCATTCAGATTGAAAAAGTCATGAATGTCTTCTCTTTTGTCAGAAAAGAGATTTGGATCTCGTACAATAGGCTGAAGATTCTTGTCCTATTTTTAGGATCACAGATTTGAAAACCTACATTCATCTAACCCTCCAGAATTTCCAGTGGTAATAAATTCTGATTGAAATGCCTGAATGCCGTATCTGTTTGAAATAATGTCAAGATGTAGAGGTCAGTAGGAGGTGGCTTTCCAGACCTTTTAGCTAAGCAGAGTTTGGGAGTGACAACTTGAGTAACATTCTTAAGCCAAGGGGTTGGGAAGTATTCAGCAGTATTAGACTCTCAGAGAGCCAAATGACTTGAGGATTGTAAGCAATGGAAACCAGTGTTAGGCTTACATCCTAAAAGGGGCATTGCCAAAAACAAAGTCACTATGCAAATTCTCTGATGCTTTCAGAAGATGGCGTCAATATTCTGTTGGTTCTTTTCCTTCCTAATCTCATTTAATCTCCCTTGGCCCTAGTCTAGACCTGGCTGTCTTCGCCTCACACCTGGATGATTGCACCTGCACTCGTGTCTGCTTTCTTTTTCTCCCTCCCCTGTCACCATGCTGGCCTTCCTAAACACTTCTTCTCATCTGCTGCTGACTGTTAAAAATGCTGAGTGGCTCCCTAGTGGCCTTATTCAGTTTGCCCTCTGTCTGTTCCTCTGGTCTCCTCTCCTGCCCCCATCTCTTTCTCCAGTCTGAACTGCCTGTGTTCCATAACTGCATAATGTACATCAGTGCAGTGGGTGATGCAGCCTGAACCCAAATCCTGCTTTTCCAGGCTTGTGACTTCACATGTTAGGTAAATTGACTGTATTCTCATCTGTTAAGTGGGGACAAAAAGGCTTTTTAAAGATTTCATGAAATACTACAGGTAAAAGTGTGGGGGGCAGCATTGAGCATGCAGTAAATGCTATTAGTTGCTGATACTGTTGTTATTACCACTTCTGCCTCTGTGCCTTTGTTCCTGCTACTAGTTTCACTTATCTAAGGCCTTCACTCTTCCAGGGCCCAGCCTTCTCATCTCCCCATTCATAAGAGCGCTAGCCCATAGTATGTCCAGTCCCACATTTCCAGTTTTCTTTGCGGTACCAGGAGAGTTGTTTCCGCCACAGTGGTCTCCCTCTCTGCTTTGGCCACCTCAGCATGCTCCCATCTTGGCACTTCTGTGTTAACTACTCGCTGCTTGGAGTGCTCTTCCCTCAGGTGGTCCATGGCTGCCCCCTCCTTCATTTTGGTCTCTACTCCTCACCTGAGTGAGTGTGCTAGTTACAGTAGCATCCCTCTTCACCTTACATATATTTAACCTGCTGGGGAGGTTTAATAACATTTACCACCATGGTGCAATTATTTTCTTATGATCCTCAACTGGGTACTAAGCTCCATGAGAAGATAAACTTTGATTTGTTCATAGTCTTATCCCCAAAACCTTGAAAAGTACTTGACATACAGTACAAGTTCAAATGTTTTTCTTTAATAAATGAATGGTAATAACAAGTTATGTTTACATAGGGAGATGGACAGTTTGCATCCATGTACATTCTCTTACTTGGTTCATAACAACAGTGATGTAAATATTATCAACTTTAGTTTGCAAATGAGAAGCAAGCTCAAAGCTTTAAAGACATGTTCAATGTCAAGCATCTATAATAAACCCTGAGGTCCTCTGAACCCCAAGTCCACTGTGGTTGCCAGTGCTGTGGTCTGTGTTAAGCGTTTGGGTGGTAACAGTGCTGCCGATGATGGAGGGTAGAGGAGGTTTTCACAGGTGTCACAAGTCACAGGGTCAGACTGCTGCTGAGTGGTTTCACCTTCATAATCTCTTTTGATTCTCCTTGCAGAGTCGCAGAGCAGGGATTATTGTTTTTACCTGCATTGATATTTCTGGCTCTCTTGTCTACTTTTGTACACACCCTTAATGTTTAACTGGTTTTCCTGTAAATATATTTTTATACAATACTAGCTTTGTGCCTGGGAGGGAGGCAATCTGAGGTGAACCAGATTGGATATAGTGTAACTCCTGAGTGCTGCAACTCTACAGGTAACCAGAAACATCAACCTAGTTTTTAGGATAGGGGCAATAAATACCCCAAAGTGCCTTATCTTTATGCTATCCTTTGTCTACTTGATACTTCTCCAATCCCCACCTGCCAATAGTGATTTTGGTCCCTAGAACTACCTTGCCTGCATTTTGATGTGAATTAACTTTTCAGTTTTCTAGATTATACCTTCTAGCATTAGAAGTATAGAAACTGATTTGGGAAGCGACTGCACACATACAATAGGAGAAGCATGGTTTCACATGAGCTCTGTAGGATACATGAGGCCAGGAGGGAAGGTTGTGCATAATGATGCTGTATAAGGGATCTACAGGTACCTATATGCGTAAAATAGTGAACCAGATATAATATAATTACCCAGACCAAAGGTTGGCAAACTTTTCTGCAAAGGACCAGATAGTGAAATTTTAGGCTTGTTGGCCATACAGTCTCTGTATCAACAGCTCAGCTCTGCTATTGGAACTTGAAAGCAGCCACAGAATAGAGCAAAGGAAATGCCTCGGTTTGGCATGAAGGTCTTACTTTCTTGACCCCTCCTAGTAACATTAAGTTCTATAGATTTTGTAGGGTGGCCGTGGAAGATTTTACTGAGGAGTTAGGGCTTGAGCAAGAGTTTGAAGAATGGCGAGGATTCGACTGGTGGAGAGGGAGCAGTTGAATAAAGGACAAACTAGGCAATATAGGCATGCTTAGGAGACATGAGCAAACAGTCCTGACCAGTATTTATACACTTGGTTCCTCATTGACCAGATTCCTATTATAGGGGCATTTCTGAACCTAAAGAACTAAGATAGTTCTGTTCTTCAGCTGGTGTCCAGTACATTAGGCAAGTATAGTCCTCTCCCCTACCAGGGCAGGAGGGGGGGATGGGAGTCTTGAGTCATTGCTCTGCTTCTAACCTGCTTTCCACCTGTCCTTCAGAGATTTAGGTTCACTTCGTGGCTTTACCACTGTGAGCCTTACTTTCCCATCTGTAAACAGGATATTATTATATTGTTATTATGAGGGCCGAGTGAGATAATCCATGTAAAATGCTGAGTACACTAGCACTCCTAATAGTAGAAGTTCAGTAAGTGGTAGCTGTTGTTTTTATAACCAATAGATTGGAAATACTAATGTTGCTTTGTTGGAATTATTTTAAGTTTTTAAAGTGAATATGTATGTTCAGGACAGTTTGAGTAAAGGTAGGGGTCATAGAAGGCATTCTAGACTGAAAGAGCATGACAAAAGGTCCAAAGATTTGGAAGTTTTTAATATGAGGACTTTTTTCTGCAGAAGTGAGAAATGTGGCTAGAAATTGAAACAGAAAAAGAGACTTTTGCCTCCTCATTGTGGAGTCTCCTCTTTTTGCCCCCTCCACTCTCATGTTCCCTGTAATGTGCATCTTGTTTTGTTCCACTTGGGGGTGAGCCCTGTTGATATACTTGGAGGAGAATAACTTTCCTATGCACATGAATGGGATTATCAGAAATGCAGTATTTTATTTATCTAAATGAGAACCAAAATTTCATACACATTATTAAATGACATCCTGGAATGGATGGGTGGGGAATGTTTTTCAGGTTGAAAATATCCTCTTGCATGACCGAGGCCACTATGTCTTGTGTGACTTTGGAAGCGCCACCAACAAATTCCAGAATCCACAAACTGAAGGAGTCAATGCAGTAGAAGATGAGATTAAGAAGTAAGCTTTTCCTCCTTTTTTCGAGTTTTGTCCATTGTGCGATCAGCAACTTCCAGCCAATGGATAAGAAGGTCGGGTGGGAAGACAATGATGCTGGTCAGTTGCCCTCTTCTTAGATTGTGTTGGCAGTTGGTTGTTTGATTTTAAGTGGAGGATGTGGAGGGGGTTTATAATTATTGATCAGTAGAGTAAAATGAAGGACTCTTACAGCACTTTATCAATAGGCCTGTGGTCATTGTACACAGATATTTTGATTTATATCATGAAGCCCTTAAAAAACTGAATAGTGCCCACACCATAGAAATAATTGTGATGTTTTTAAGTGGGATCACAACAGCCGTGAAGTTATTAGTCAGTTGAATGTGCTTTTACTGAACCCTAAGTTGTTGTGTATTCCTTCCTTCTCATAAGGAGCTCACCTGCAGTATAGTGGAGGGCTGAATAGGGCCACGAAAGTCTCCACAGATAGAGTCACTGACTTTCATGAGGAAAAGCCTCTTTGGTTATGTGACTCCAGTAAGAATTTGACCGATTTTCCTGTTCTGTAGAGTGTTGGATTTTTCATAGGCAACAACACTCACTATTAAAACTACTACTGACTCAGTAGTCTAGCATGCCTGCTCATATCCTGATCCCCTCTCTCCTGTACCACTCCTGGCAACCAAGGCTGGGGCAGGAAAACTTCTGGCCCAAGGCCCTAATGGACACTTAAAGTACCCTCTGACCTCTAGAGACTCAAGCAGCACAAGTCACATGCTTGGTAACATCAAGAGACTCACTTGAAAGATGAGCTCATATTCCTCTTTTCTTGAGTCAGAGATAAAAGGAAAACTGTTGTTTCAGCCCTAATCCAGCATCGAAGATCAGTCCCCGCCCTCTCCCTCCACCCAATCAGGGCCTGTTTTCTGCTGTTCTCCAGTGTCCCAACCAGTATTAGGTCTCTGTGTCAAGCCACATTAAAAGGGATTACTATTTTTTAAAAACATATCAGCAAAATATAGTATCAAACAACAAGGGTTTATAGGAGGAAATTTTGTTATATGAGGACTCAAGAAAAGTTGCTTTTAGAGTTTATTGAATGCCATCATGTCTGGGTCCCCACATGCTCTTGGATTGGGACTGCGGCCAGAGGGCCACAGGTGTGTGCCAAGGACAGTTCTTATTTCATCTGTGCTGATGTTTCATACTTGCTTCTGCAGATTGCTCCCAGGGAACTCACATACACATATTCTTACAGTATTCTGCTACCCCTGGTCTTCGATTATATCACTGACATATTTAACAAAAAATTAATCTCTTGATTGTAGGTACACAACGCTGTCCTATCGGGCACCAGAAATGGTCAACCTGTACAGTGGCAAAATCATCACTACGAAGGCAGACATTTGGGTAGGTGTCCACTAACCTATCCACAGCTCAGATGTCAGCAGTCTTGACTGTAACCTCCCGTTTAATCCAGACAGTGCCACAGCAAGAGTGGCCACTGTGCCACATCGGTGTCTACTTATCCTTTGGCATTATTCTTAACTCGAGATGACCAACCACTGCTTCATGCAGCCTGGCCAAGAAAATTACTTTAGAGCTCTGTGACTTGCCCTTTATTTGGGTGGTTGTCACATATGTGTTACTAGTTTTTAAGAGAAAAACAGCTGAAATACTTGTTCTTTATTGGAGCTTAATTTGGTAATGAGAGTAGAAATAATGTAACTCAGCAGCTTAATAGTGGTGTTGAGTTCTAACTTAAAATTATTTACAAATTAATAGTACATAGTTTTTATATGTGATAGTAAATGCAGATGGTGCTAGTATCACTCAGGAGACCCATTGGCAATTATGGTAAATAAAGCTCTAGTAGCAATCTGCTTTCTTTATTTTTTTTTTTAGGCTCTTGGATGTTTATTGTATAAATTATGCTATTTCACTTTGCCATTTGGGGAGAGTCAGGTGGCAATTTGTGATGGAAACTTCACAATTCCTGATAACTCTCGATATTCCCAAGACATGCACTGCTTAATTAGTAAGTATTTCATGTTTGTAGTTTTATATTGTTCTCCCTCATCTCTAGGAATGAATTGGAGGATAAAGGGAGTAGTGGGTTGGATGCCAGAGATAAAGCAGCCAATTGATAGTGGTGATCATTGAACATAATATAGCAATATCTAGTGAGAATGGTGTTTTTTTTATTGTTGTTGTTTGGGTCTTTTGCTAGAAATCTAAACCCTATTTTTACACCCCAGTCAGCTGCCTGAGCAGAAAACCCTCACTGCGCTTTTGAGCAGTGTACGCATGCCCTGTTCTCTTCCCGGCTATGTGAAAGCTCTGCTACCAAAGGAGTCCAGCTGACTCATGTCAAGAGACAAATTCATCTGTGCTAAGCTGGAAGCAACTCAAATTAAAATAATTGCAGTACATCGACTGGTGTGAATTCATAATAAAGACTGTGTAACTCTGTGGAACCTAGGTTTTTTCCTCTCCTTTAGGTAATCACTAGATTTTGATAACAGTATTGAAACTCAATGCCTTGTTTTTAAATGCTTTTTTTTTAATTCCCCACTTTTTTGCATTGTCATAGTAAGCATATGTACTTGTGTCATTAACAGATGGTTGAACAAGTAATCTTTTGCATAAAGCCCCTGTTCTAAAGTGCTAAAGAAACAGATTATTTTTTTTATCACTGTTTTACATCAATGAAATACATGTAGCATCTAAATGTTAACCATTATGGATTATAATTCCTGAGCAACCTAGTTTAGGTCCTGGGTGGGTATGCTCTGGAGAAAATAGAAGCCAATGTGGGGCAAGCAATCTGACATTTGTTGAGGGCCTACTTGTACCTCATTTAATTCTTAAAACTATATGCAATAAATGTAATTATCCCCATTATGCCAAATGAGAAAACAGAAGCTGAGGAAGTATAGGCCAACTTACCCAAGTAAACTTGGTTATAGTTTTAAGTGACTACCCATTCCATTATGCCAGTTTTTATCAATCAATCAATCAGTTTCCTCCATTTATTAACAGAAAAGTGAGGGAGGGTATTTAAAGGAATGGAATGTGGAATTTAATGGTTATTGGATTGTTTTCAGAGGTAAAGTGTTATATCTATTCTAGAATTACAGCTATTTAAATGAGATTGAAATAAATATGAGAAAATGCCCCAATGTAATGCTAGAATGATGGATGTTTTGGGTAATAACTTTTTTTTGTTACATTTGTATGGCAAATTCATACTAAGAAAAACAGCCCTTTGTGAATGTCTGATAACATGACATCTTTATAAACTCTGATCTATACATTTCAGTTTACAAACTCTTTGAAGAGTTTAGACCCTAAACTCAGAGGTCTAAAATTAAAATTAAATTTATTGTCATCTTCCTATCCCCTTTTCCTCCTAGTTCAAGGATTCCCTCTCCTTTCAATTTCTTATCAGTGGTCACCATAAAAGCCCTGGATGACTGAAATTTAAGGTTTTCTTTGGATTGCCTAGCAAGAGAGAGGAAACAGTATTTCCAAGTAGCATGCATGCTTTCTTTGGCATTTCCTGTTTTCATTACATTCTCTCCATTCTCATCACTGTCACGATCATGTGTTATGTAGACTCTGTCAGCTCATGCCTCATGGTAGTAGATGCCCATAGCCTGTCCCCTCTTCTTCACACCTATCCAAACACACCTTCACCAGAATGATAAATTTGTACCCTGGCTGGTGTGGCTTAATGGATTGAGTGCTGGCCTGTGAAGCCAAAGGGTTGCTAGTTTGATTCCCAGTCAGGACACATGCCTGACTTGTGGGCCAGGTCCCCAGTAGGGGCACATGAAAGGCAACCACACATTGATGTTTCTCTCCCTCTTTCCCATCCTTCCCCTCTGTCTAAAAATAAATAAATAAATCTTCTAAAAATTTCAAAAAAGATTAATCTTGTAAAATGCCACCCTATCATGTGCCTATGCAGTAAACCATGACCACAGTAGGGCCCCAGACTCTTAGTATGGCATTTAAAATCCTTCATATTCTGGTGCCATCCCACCTACCCAGCCTTATTACTCTCTGCTCTCTGACAATGAAGTCTATGCCCTGGCCTTCTGGCTTTTCTGTTTTCCTTGTAGCAGAGCATGGTTTTGTCTTTCTCCAAGTCCGTCATTGTTCAGACTATTCTCTTACCTGGAGTTGGTCTTTTTTCTCTACTTTCCCCAGACTGACTAAATTCTTTCCTACCTTCAAGGACTAGCTCAAGTCTTGCCTCTTCTGCAAAGCCTCTACAAGACAGCAGTCTCATTAGTTTTTTCTGAACTTAGTGTCTAAAACATGTATTTGATTTCTTAAGCAATAAGTTGCCTTGCATTGTTGTTTATATGTATGTGTGTCTTTTTAAAGATTTTTTTAACTGAGGATTTTTCCAGTTTCAGAAGTAAGGTAGAACAGACTAGTGATCTATAGAGCTCAGTAAAAGTAGAGATGTATTTGTTATTTTGTGATTTCTTTTCGACCTGAAACTAGCTTAGATCTCTAATAAAATAATAATAAATTCATAAAATTTGAGTTTTGGTTATAACTATTAAGAATAATCACTGTGCCCTGGCTGGTGTGACTCAGTGGATTGAGTGCCAGCTTGTGAACCAGTAGTCACCAGTTCAATTCCAGTTCAGGGCACATGCCTGGTTGTGGGCTGGGTCCCCAGTTGGGGGCATGTGAGAGGAAAATGGTTGATCTATCTCTTGTTCATCTATGTTTCTCTCCCTTTCTTTCTTCCTCTCTTCCCCTCTCTCTAAAAATAAATTTTAAAAAATCTAAAAAAAAATCATTTGTTTAGCAAGATTGACCATATAACTTCCTAGGTACCAGAACATGAAGGTAGTAACTTTCATATTAAGGATTTGAGTCCCTGTTGCAAAGCACAGAGTGTGAATTTCAGGTATCTTTGTTAACAATTCAAAAACTTTGTTATTTTCTTGTGGATATTAAGCATTTTAAGTGAGAGCTTCCTTTTCTGAGAAGGGAATAAATTGACAAATTATACTATCTGTCTTTTATGAAGGAAAAAATTAAAAACAACAAATTTTGGTCATAGAGAAATTATGCTTTCTAGATGCAGTACTGTTAGGATATTATTAAATTCATTCACATATGTTTGTTTCAGGGTATATGTTGGAACCAGACCCCGACAAAAGGCCAGATATTTACCAGGTCTCCTACTTCTCATTTAAACTACTCAAGAAAGAATGCCCGATTCCAAATGTACAGGTATGTGAACGTCACTTTTTAGGGGAAGTCAACATTATTGAATTGTCATTTAGAATTCCTGGAGTGTCAGTCATCTGTTCAGTAAATGTAGATGTCCCTTGCTTTATCTAGTAGGGCTCATTCACACACAAAACTAACTTTAAAGCAATTGTTATAAACAGAATCCAATTTTCCAATAGAATTTAATTATAAAACTGAGGCAACTACATGAAAACAAAAAAGCTCTAGGGATTAAGTTGAACACTTTGGGTGAAGATTGACTAAACTATTGTCTTTCTGATTTTCACAGTTCACTAAGAGCCATGTGCAGATTTTATTTACCTGTAGAGGTGGTTAGGCGGGCTGCTTTCCTGAGACAAGGCCCTGGACTTGCCCGCATACTAGTTGGAACATAAGTCCCTTGTCCCTTTACTCCTTCATTGCAGCACAGCTTTCTTGATTTCGCTTCTGCTGTGGGCCATCTGTGACTCATGATCCTTTCTCCCACCCTCCCCACACACATCAGGCCATAGGAATGTTTATGCACTTAAGTAATCCTAAACTCTGCACTCACAGTTTGAGTGCAGTTCTGGCAAACACCCTTTTTACAGCCTTGGCATATTTTTCGTGTCATAATATGATCTAACTCTTTTGAATATTTTAGTAATGAATAGCATCATAAATAAGTTCTAATCTGAAATTTTCTTGCCTGCTTCTCCAATAATGAAGTTCTGATGTCATTTTTGGTGCTGATAAATAACACCCCACTTTCCCTCCCACACTTGGATAAGGAATCATTCAGAAGTAGGAATGATTGGAATCATTCAAATATAGGAATGATATAGGTATCATTCAGATGGAGCTCAAGAATATTGGCATTATTATTAATATGATTGAATCAGAAAAACATCCATTTATGATTAAACATTCAATTAAATGGGTATGAAGTAAAATACCTTAACATAATAAAGGCTATATATGACAAACCCTTAGCTAATGTCATACTCAATGGTGAAAAACTGAAAGCTTTTCCTCTAAAATCAGGAACAAAAAAGAATGTCTACTGTCATTACTCTTATTCAACATAGTTCTGGAATTCCTAGCCAGAGCAATCAGGCAAGAGAAAGAGATAAAGGGCATCCAAATTGGGAATGAAAAAGTAAAAGTGTCACTTTTTGCAGATGACGTGATTCTGTATGTAGAAAATCCTAAAAACTACACCAAAAACCTGTTAGAAACAATAAACAAATACAGTAAAGTTGCAAGATACAAAATCAATGTAGAAAAATCCACTGCTTTCTTGTATACTAACAATGAAATTTCAGAAAAAGAAGTGAAAAAAAAAAAAAACCAACAACAACAAAACCCAATTCCTTTTGCAATTGCAACCAAAAGAATAAAATACTTAGGAATAGACTTAACAAAGGATATAAAGGATGTATATACTGGAAACTAGAAAGCATTATTAAAAGAGATTGAAAAAGGCACAGTGAAATGGAAATATATTTCATGTTTCTGGTCTAAAAGAATTAATATAATTAAAATGGCCATATTACCCAAAACAATAAACAGATTTAATATAACCTCCATCAAAATTCTAATGTCATTTTTTAAAGAAATATAGCCAAAAATCATCAGATTTGTATGGAACCACAAAAGACCCCAAATAGCCAAAGTAATCCTGAGAAAAAAGAACAAAGTTGGTGGTATAGCTCTGACTTCAAATTATATTACAGAGCTATAATAATCAAAAGAGCATGGTACTGGCAGAAAGTCAGACATACAAACCAATGGAACAGAATTGAGATCCCAGAAATAAAACCACATATATATGGACAAATAATTTTTGACAAAGGAGCCAAAAACACACAGTGGAGAAAATAAAGCCTCTTCAATAAATGGTGTTGGAAAAATTGAAAAGCCACATGCAAAAGAATAAAACTAGACTACAGGTTGTCCCCATGTACAAAAATTAACTTGATCAAAGACCTAAATATAAGATCTGAAACAATAAATTACATAGACTAAAGCATAGATACTAAACTTATGGACCTTGGTCTTAGAGATTTAATAAATTTGACCCCAAAGGCAGGGGAAGTAAAGGCAAAAATAAATGGATGGAACTATATCAAATTAAAAAACTCCTGTATAGCGAGCCCTGGCTGGCGTAGCTCAGTGGATTGAGCATGGGCTGCAAACCAAAGTGTCGCAGGTTCAATTCCCAGTCAGGGTACATACCCTGGGTTGCAGGCCATGACCCCAAGCAACTGCACATTGATGTTTCTCTCTCTCTCTCTCTCTCTCTCTCTCTCTCTCTCTCTCTCTTCCCTCTCTAAAAATAAAATAAATAAAATCTTTAAAAAACAAACAAACAAACAAAAAAACTCCTATATAGCAAAAGAAACCAACAACAAAACAAAAAGGCAACCAACCAGATGGGAGATGATATTTGCAAATAATAGCTCCAACAAGGGGTTAATATCCATAATATGTAAAGAACTCACACAAGTCAACACCAAACAAACAATCCAGTTTATTTTATTTTTTTTAAAGATTTTATTTATTTTTTAGGGAGGGAAGCGGGGGGAGAGAGAGAGAGAAAGAGAGAGAGAGAGAAACATCAATGTGCGGTTGTGGGGGTCATGGCCTGCAACCCAGGAATGTACCCTGGCTGGGAATCGAACCTGGGACACTTTGGTTCCCAGCCCGCGCTCAATCCACTGAGCTACACCAGCCAGGGCAAACAATCCAGTTTAAAAATGGGCAGAGAACCTGAGCAAACACTTCTCTCAAGAAGACATACAAATGGCGAACAGATATATGAAAAGATGCTCAACTTCTCTAGCTCTTCGGGAAATGCAACTCAAAACTACAATGAGGTACCACCTTACACTTGTTAGAATGGCTATTATCAACAAGACAGGCAATAACAAGTATTGGAGAGCTTATGGAGAAAAAGGAGCCCTTATTCTCTGCTGGTGGGAATGTAAACTGGTACAGCCTCTATGGAACATGGTATGGAATTTAGGAATGTCGGTTCCTAAAAAAATTAACAATAGACTTACCACATGACTCAGCAATTCCTCTTCTGGGTACCTACCTGAAAAAACTCAAAAACATGTATTCTCAAAGACATATGCACCCCTTTGTTCATTGAAACATTAGTCACAGTGGCCAAGACATGGAGACCACCACAGTGTCCTTTGATAAAGAATTAGATAAAGATGTGGCTCATATATACAATGGAATACTACTCAGCCATAAGAAAAGATGAAATTTGTGACAACATGGATGGACCTTGAGAATATTATGCTAAGCAAAATAAGTCAGTCAGAAAAACCTAAGAACCGTGTGATTTCATTCCTATGAGGGATATTAAACTGAAACTCACAGACACAGACAACAGTATTGTGGTTACCAGAGGGGAGGGGTTGGTGAGGGTAGTAAAGGGTAAAAGGGGCCAAATATATGGTGACAGGAAATTATTTGACTTTGTTTGGTGGACACACTATACAAAGAAATCATAGAATTGTACATTTGAAACCTACATGATCTTATTAACCAAGCCACCTCAATACATTTAATTTTTAAAAAATTGGGAAGTGTTCACTAATATTCTGGACTAGCTTTCTCTGAACATGATTAGAATCTGTAATAGAATTTCACTTGCACAGAAAAAAAAAGATTGTGTCAGAGAATGCAGCTCGACCAGTCAGTCTCCCTAACGTTAAAGCCTCATGACCAAGCAGTGAGCACCTGATTCCTGAGAGACTGAGAGAGGGGCTGTTCCCTAGAGGAGGGAGAGCAAGGGCAAGCCAGACAAGTTCACCTTTTTCTCCCAGTCTTATCAGTGGAGTAAGTTACACCTTTTCCCTTGGAAGAGGAACACTTGAAGGGTGAAAGAGAAACTAGGAGACATTTTCTTTGGAAATCCTCCCTACCTGGAAAAGGTGAAGGAAATGGAACATCCCTTTAAAAGCCGGTTTCATTATTAGTATTCCATTTGTTGTGTTTTCCAGAATAAATGAGGGATATTGTATAGTAACCTAACATGCCACTAACATGGGACTATCTCACGTGCCTATTCATAAAGTTAAATAACATATATATAATTGAAAGCATTCAGATCGGTAACTAGTTTTTAATAAGTCAGCTTCACAAGTCTGAAGTCACTTGATACTCCCTCAGCAGAGGTCAACAGTGGTCTTGTGGTTAGGGACAATTAGTGGTCCCTCAAGAGAGTATTAGAGGGATGGTGCAGATTCCAAGCTGGAGGAGCTCTGCTGGGCCTGTGTGCTGGGAAGAGCTGCTGGCTCAGCAACCAGATACACTGTGGCTGTGGTTCTCTTCCATCATTCTAACTAGAAGACTGAATGCACCCTGGTTTGACACAATACTCAGCTCTAACCTACCTAATATCTAGCTGAGGGTTTAAATTTAATATAGGTTACAGACATCTTTCTCCATTCCTTTCATAACATCACTTCTAAGATGTGCTATAGGGAGAGAAGGGCACTGAGATGAAATCCAGTAACATTAGCCATACAAAAGGTTGAGAACGACAGCATAGAAACGTGCTGTATGCAGGCTGCTCTGTCCTCTTCTCAGCTGCTTTGTCTCCCTGACTGGGGCTGAGTCCAGTGGGATATGTTTTTGGTTAACTTCCCTCCTCTCTGCCAGAGAGAGATCAGGATCTGGAAGCCACTCCTGAAGAACCCCAACACATATTTCCATCAGCCAAATCATGCTCTTTTTAAAAATTTTCTCTAAATTCTGTAGAACTCTCCCATTCCTGCAAAGCTTCCTGAACCAGTGAAAGCCAGTGAGGCAGCAGCAAAGAAGACCCAGCCGAAGGCCAGGTAAGAAATGCCTCAGTGAGCACCTGTGTGCTCTGTTGTCTCAGTAGCACGGGAGGGTGCCTTGTATTTCTTGATTCTTCTGCTGTGGCCAAGATGCTCAGAGCACAAGAAAACAAGCTCTGTCTCCTTGGGACAGAAGCTATCCTTTGGGGGTGCAAGGAGGAATATAATGAAATACAGTGATCTATTTTTGAAGATAATAAAAAATTCCACAGCTGTTTCCCTTGCTTGGGAATAGGCTCAGGGGCATAAAGGGAGGAGACAACAGCAGACTTTAAATATTGCTAATACAAGAGTGTCCTAAACAGGTGTCCTGGCCTGTTTAGCCTCTTTCAGTACCCTAATCCTCCACTTCCCTTTCCTTTTAACTCTCTAAGGCCCTGGCCATGTTAGGAAAGTACAGGTCAAAGCAGAGTCCATGTACAGCCAAAGAGCCTGTAGACCTTAGCTACTCACATTCTGGATAACCTAGGACAAGGGTGTCAAACTCATTTTCACCAGGGGCCACATCAGCCTGGAGGTTGCCTTCAAAGGGCTGAATGTAGAGCTCCTTGCCCCTAGTTAAGGAGTAGTTACATTTATACAGTCCAAAAATTACATTCGGTAATTTTACATTAGGATCTTCCAAGAAGCAGATGCTAAGAAAGAACTAAAGAAACTAGAATTTTATTTGAGTAAATGCCCCTGAGGGAGAAAATAGGGTGGGAGCCAGGGAAGGCTAGGGGAACCATCAGAAGGCAATGTAAGTCAGACCCAGAGATAAGGAGGAGAAAGTTGGGTGGAAGTGACCTAAAAATTGCCACATAGCTTAAGGAAGGTTTGCCAAGGGTGTCAGGGAATCCTCGAGTCAAAGTCAGCTACCAGAGGAACCTGCTATGTCCCAGGAACAGTCCCTACCCTAATATCCCTGCGGCTGGGATGGTAAGACTGGGAGTAGCCTATGGAAAGTGTGGCCTCAGGGGCAAGCACAGCAGGAGTAGTGGGTTTTGGGACCACAGCAGCGGAGGCACTTGGTCCTTTATGCTGCTTATATTTGAAGGTCTTCAGGACACAGTCTTGTGGCTGCTCTGCCTTCCAAATGGTAAATTCTGAGGGTGGTCCCAGAGATGCTTATACTCCTCTATTTTCTACCACACTCCCACGGCAAGGAAATATTAGCAGCAAATTACAAACAAAATACCCTGAATGAGAATATGTGAATTTTTATAGAACAGTAAAATAACTTCTACATTGAAAAAAATTCTTGAATATTTATAGAATGTCTGCTGATGTGGCTCTAAAGTAATGAGACTTTGGTTTTTAACAAATTTAGCAAACTATATCCATACTATTAGTTTGTGGTCTGTTTATTTCTTGTGTAAGTCTGCCATGCTCACCTCTGGGAATTGCTTCTGAGGCTGATTTAATAATTTAGTATTTTGGGTTTATGGCCATCTGTACTAGGCCCAAACATGGTATTGCTGAAGCTCAGCAAGGATCTCTTCCCACAAAGCACACACATTTATGAAAATGATAATAACGATTAACATTTGAGTGGTACTCTGTCGTGTAAAATGGATAAAACAGTACCAACATCATAAGGCAGATGTGAACGTCAAATGCATAGATGACTGTGAAACTGTTTTATAAACTGTAGAGTTCCCAGACAGTTCGTATGGACCTCAATACTGCTGCAGAAATACAGACACATGACAGCCAAGTGATTTGGGTCTAAGTCATCCTGTCTGTACTGTATAGTGATTTCATTTTCATTATCCTGTTCACTCCCTAGTCCCAACAGGTGGGTTTTTCTTTCTAACTCTGTTGTTAAAGTGACCTCTATTCATTGAGGCATCATATATACTAAATCCGATACTAGGTACTTTACATAAATACGATGGCTTTTCTCTCCTTTAAAACAAACCTCTGAGGTTATTTTCATTTTACAGATTAGAAACCAGGCTCAGAATTGTAAGTTGCCCAAGGCAGTTAGTCACTATGCAGTTAGTAAAAGAATCTGACCTCCAGCATCCATACTTTCTACTCTGTATGTTAAGTAGTTTGCCCGAGATCACACAGAGAGGACAACTTAGAGTCAGATCTCCTGGCCTCACAGCCTGTGTTTTCTTGCAACATATTAAGACCCATGCAAACTGAAAGCTTGAGCACTCTGCATTTTTAAAATGGTTTCATAGTCATTGATGCATTTGATGTCCACATCTGCCTCACAGTGTAGGTATTGATTTCTCCTATTCCATATATGGAACCCAGGGCTAACAGAGATTAAATGATATGCCCATTATTACACAGTTTGTAGGTAGAGAGCTAACGCTCAAATATAATTTTCTTGACTCCAAATCCAATGTCTCTAAGATGTTGTTACCCTTGGGAGAAGTCCAGTGTGGAAGTTCTTAGCATTTGGCTTTCTACTCAAGTCTGTTTATGTCTCACCCTTGCCTTTATCTTTCTTATACCTCTCTCAACAACTGTCTCATTTCCCTTCCCACCTCCCTTCCCCAGGTGATAGGCTCCCCAGATGTGATGGCTTTTATACTATCAGTTCTTCACCCAGCATGAGACTTCCCTCTAGCACAGTGATTTCCAGCTGGTGTGCCGTAAGAATTTTTAAAACATGCCCTACCTGAGTATTTAGTTGGGGACACTGACCCCTTTTTCCTTTGATTATCAAATTAAAAAAAAAATGACAACAGCCAACACAACAATAGCTGTCTGGTGTGAATGAATCAAAATTATACCTTTTTGTCAGATCAGCAAAAAATATGTTTTTTGGTGTACTGCAGAATTTTAGTAATTAGTTATGTGTGCCATGGGATGAAAAAGGTTGAAAATTGCTAGTCTAGCAGTATGTTAATGAAAAGCTTCAGGGTCCAAAATGGAAGACCATGGAGGTATGGCACAGGGAGGCATGCGGGGCTAGCTACTATGCTTCCTGTTTTGCGTTTCATGGAGGGTGTGCCAGACGTATTTTGGAAATAATATTCATGAAGCTTGTTTATTTTAGCCTTAACCTCAGCTATACTCCCGAAAGTGCATTTTCGAAGGACAACCACTCTGATCTGAGTTGGGTAGTAGCCAGCTGCCTGGACTGCTCCAAATGAATGAAAGTCACCACCTGGGGTGGAGCACATCACAAGAGGAAAGCAGATCACCCAGCAGTCCTCCCCATACTAATTTGGGTTAGTTTGGCTATGAGTTACACAAAGTCCAAAATTACAGTGGCCTGTGTAAGATAGATATTTTTTTTCTCTTACATAAACAAAGCCTTGGGATAAGTAGTCCAGGGCTGGTAGGGGCAACTCTGCTCCACAGAGTCCTCAGGTGCCCAGGCTTCTTCAAGCTATGACCCGTCACGCTGTGGCCATGACCATATGGACCAATATGGCAGCATCCTTAATCCAAGCAACAGGATCAAGGAATGACCAAATAAGAAGAGAGACAAAGGGATATACCAGTTATTACTAAAGGTTTCCAGAAACTGCCACATAACAATCCTGTAAGGCCAGAACTTAGATACACAGCCACACCCGATTACAAGGGAAGCTAGGCAATTTGATTTTTACTCTGGGTGATTCTATGTCCAGTTAAGTATTGTATTACCATGGAAAAAAACAATATGTGTACTGGAGGAAATAGAGTTCCTGTCACACTCCTCAAACCCTTCATCTTGAGTTATTTATTTATTCCTTTTAGTTGCCTTACTGTGTTAATTTATTTGCATACTTTTTACAGTAGGGAAACCAATTTGACAGCTAATTCTAACAAAGTTTGGGTTCCTCTACATCTGAAAACCACCTGCTTCAAACCTCTCTTTGCATCATCACCCACAGTGTATTTTGGGAAATTCTAGGAAGTGTTAGGTAAAAGTATCCCATGGTCAAATATATTTGAGAAACACTGAATTCTATACAGTGCTTTCTTTGAGGTTCTCTATACGTATTCACACATGAAAGGTTCTGAAAAGAAATCCGCTCAATATTTTGATCAGTATATTAAAACTTATTTACCCTTAAAACCTTCATTTATAACATCTAATAACACATAACACCCTCTGGAAAATGTCAGTTAAGCAGATCTGGAAGGTTTGGATGAGTGTCAAGGGAAAAGCTAATCCATCATGTACTCTGGCTGCCCCTCTCCCATTTTCCCATACTTTAATATGAGGTATTTTTAATATTGTTTTTTCTTTTCCTTTTCTAGACTGACAGATCCCATTCCCACCACAGAGACCTCCATTGCGCCCCGCCAAAGACCTAAAGCTGGGCAGACTCAGCCGAACCCAGGAATCCTTCCCATCCAGCCAGCACTGACACCTCGAAAGAGGGCCACAGTCCAGCCCCCACCTCAGGTTGCAGGTCAGTTTCTAGGGTGGTTTGAAACTTAGTGTACTTCTTTGTTATCCCAGATAATAGAGAAATCTTGGAAAGTCTGGTTTTGATTCAGGAATGGAATGCAGAGGCATGTAAAGAATGGTGGTTTTCCTTGAGGAACAAGAAGTAAGCTGCCATTGAAATTGTATGGCAGGAGACTGGCAAAAGGGGAGGCCTGTCATTGAATTCTGCAGGGGATCACCAAGACCACAGAAGCCTGCTGTCTCTATTTTTTCAGTCTTTGCCCTCATTTTGTAGCTTGCTCCGTTCATCTCATACTTACCTTTTTGTTTCATTTACTTCTCTTTGCCTTTAAAGAACCAAGACACATCTCTTTTTGACATAGAGGAATTCTTTTTTCAATGTTCTCTCTTGATGTGTCTGTCACACCACTCTGTATTTTGGTATTCTGTTTCTAGTGAGGTGACTGAGTTTAGTTTCACACAGAGGATTGATCCACATTATCAAGTAACTGAGCTCAGCCATCACTTCCCTTACCAGTAAGCTGCTTTTGGTGAATGTGATGGCCTTCTACTTACAAGGCATCCAGACTGGGATTGTGTAATCTACATGTAAAACATCAGCCCTGACCAGCATGGCTCAGTGGGTTGAGCATTGTCCTGCAAATTAAAGGTCACTGATTCTATTCCTGGTCGGGGCACATGCCTGGGTTGAAGGCCAGGTCCTCAGTTGGATGCGTGTGAGGAGCAACTGATAGATACTTCTCCCTCACTTTCTCCCTTCCTTTCCCTCTCTCTAAAAATAAATAAAACTTAAAAAAAATCGAAGAATGCTTTTATTCTGCAGCATGCCAACAAGTGCAAAGATTGTGTTTTTATGCAGTAGCATCAAAGGCTAATTGAATTTGTAGATACTCAGGATGCTGACTAAAAGAGTAATTGACTAAATGGGATGGTGAAAAAAGGAAAGCTTTCTGAAGGAGGCAAGTATAGAACTTTGTTACTGAACCTTGTTTTGAAAAATATGAAGTACACAGTTAATAAAAAGGATGGACCTTCCAGGTACCGACAGTGAGGAGCACATGGACTTTGGGATCATTTGTCCACTTATCACCCCCTCTTTCTTACTTTGAGCAGAAGAGAAGTTGTTTTTGTCTGGAAGAGTTTCGAGTCTTATATGGAGTTTATTCTCATTGCAGGATCCAGCAATCAGCCTGGTCTTTTAGCCAGTGTTTCCCAACCAAAAACCCAGCCCCCATCTAGCCAACCTCTACCACAACCCCAGCCCAAGCAGCCACCAGCTCCGCCCACCTCACAGCAGACACCTTCCACTCCAGCCCAGGGTCTACCCACTCAGGCCCAGGCAACACCCCAGCACCAGCAGCAACTCTTCCTCAAGCAGCAGCAGCAGCAGCAGCAGCAACAGCCGCCACCACCACCATCACAGCAGCCAGCAGGCACATTTTACCAGCAGCAGCAGCAGCAGGCCCAGGCTCAACAGGTAAGCTGGTCATAGTCTGACCTTTGCTTTGCGTATCTGAGTCATCACTATGAAAGGCTCACTATGTACAGGAATCTGCCTTGGGAAGACTAGAGAGCCGTTAGCGATCACATCACTGATCACATCACTCCTTCTCCCAAATGTAGATCTAGAAGACTCTGCATCGTAGAGTGATCACTGGATCACTCACCCCTTTCACCTTTCTTCCCAGGCCATAGAGAATTTTTCACCTGACTGAGGAACCTCATAAAGGGAGCTAATTTTTAAAGACTTTTTTTCATGACATAACTGCAACACAGCACAAAATAACAATAATTTCTAACCAAATATCCAGTAGTTTTAACCCTTTCTCATGTCTCAAAATGTAAGTTGGCTTGTTTGAATCACGATCTGAACAAAGCCCACCAATTGTATTTAGCTGTTTTTTTCTTTCATTATCTTTTCATATTATTTTCACTTTTTTACTTTGAACACATTTATTTTATAATCATTAAAATATCTTTTAAAGTCCCCTTTTATAACCATAAGTACCCCCTCCCTCTCTCCCCTGCCTTTTTTTTTTTTTTTTTTAAGCTGGGTCACTTGTCCTGTAGAATTTTCCACATTCTGGATTTGGCTAATGACATCCCTGTAATGACGTTTAATATGTTTCTCCATCCCTTATGTAAACTACTAATTTCCTGAGGCTTGCTCAATATTCTACTTAGTTTGATTGTTCTTTGTTTCTCTGGTTATATCACATCAGGGGCCTCTAATGTCTGGTTGTCCTCTCATCTCATACTGTTATGATCAGTCAGTGGGTTTGTTGTTGTCCATCTGCGTCATCTATTTGATGTACCTCATCAGCTTAGCCATCATTGCTGATCATTTCCTAAGTCCATTAATTCATTAGGGATGGCAAAATGGCAATATTCTAGCATTTCCTTTATATTCAGGGGCTGGATTTATCTATGAAGAACTTTTTTCATCAGCTGTTTGATTGCCCTGAGGTAATATTTGTGCAGAAAAGGCAGGGGAACAATGTACGATTCTTTTTCTCTGTTTACCAGGTTCAAAATGAGTTTGTTCCTAGTATCATCCAAAGGTGAACAATGAGGTTTTTGTTTTAGTTTCACTATGAACTTGTAGATCTTAATATATTTTATATGTTTCCATACATTATAGTTTCAAAAATACTATTTATTTTGTTGCTCAAGTCATCCCAGCTTTGTCCAGTGAAAGTGTCTTCAAATTGGCTCCTGGGTCCTTTGGTTGCAGCTCCAGTAGTCTTTGTGGTTTCTTGGCTATTCAATGTAATAAGCTGTCCCAGGCTCATTATTCTGCCCTTAACCTGGAATCGGCCATTTCTCTAAGGAGTTTCGTTTCCTTTTCATGGAAATGGTATTTAGAGACCACAGTCTTGGTGCTAGGGATACTCATTTGCTGATGGGTTGGTTATTGTTTTTAGACTTTTTCAGTGGACAGTAGTTAGCAAATATATTTTGTTTGTTAATAGAATATATGCCATAAATTCAAATTTATATTCCAAATTCAGATGTATAATTATAGGATTTTTGTTTAACTTCTTGGATATTATATTTGTATTTTTCTAACCTGGAAATCTTGGTTCCTAATAACATTAACTTAATTACTTAATTGACTTATAGTTTCAAGATAACAGTACTTGAAACTATAGGATTACCAAATCCTATTCAATACTTGAATACTAGTAGGATTACCAAAAATAGTTAAAGAATTCTTTGCCCTTTTTGCTCTTAGAATGTTTAGCACATTTTCTGGGGAGTTTGGCTATTAATTTGACCTACAGGTTTCTTTGTTTCATTTTGCTTTTGATTTTTAGTTATTACTTGTTAAATTTTGGTTCAATTTTCTTTTGTGAACATGTAAAATATTTATATAGTTTCAAAGTTAAATCTGGAAAATTCTATCCCCTCCATCCCATATCTAGAAGTAGTCCTCATACAACAGAGGGTGTTCCCTTCTAAAGATATATAGGATAGTTTATTCAGTCAGTCCCCTGTTGATAGACATTTGGTTGATTCCAGCTTTTTACAGTCTCAAATAGGCAGCTATTTACTGACATCTGCTTCTCTGCTAACCCTTTAATTTTACTCCAGTGGGCAAACAGCATCCTCTCAGTTAGCTCTGTAATGAAGTAACACTATTTAGGATGTTCAAAGACAACGTCTTGAGTTTTGTCCATCAGCAGGCCCTTGTTTGAGCTCTATTTGTGTGCCTAGCACATAGTCCTGAGTGAGGAGTAGAAAGACATAAAATAAGTTTCCCTATTTTTCAGATGTTCACAAGAGAATATACTTGAGACAATTTATTACCAATATAAAATAAAATGTCATTAAGTGTAGTAATATGAATATTTTGAATATTTAAAGATGGAGAGTTAATAAAGATAGAGCTATTGAGAAATAATTTTCAGAAAGAGATGACTTTCATAGCTGGGTTAACATTTAGGTTATTCTTTTCAGTGTTATCATTGCTTCATCCAGTTCTTTTAGGGAAGAATTTTAATCTTGGCTACTGCCAAAATCCCTCTATAAAAGGAATTACTTCTGTGATTGGGAGATCATTTATTAGCTTCTGGTACACTCCAGCATATGGACTCACAGTTGGGTAGTGAGATGGACACCTTCAGGTGAGGCACAGAAACCAACCTGGAGGCCAGCCCATTACAAGAGGCGGCATAGTGCAGTGGATGGGGCCTGGCAGTGTAAGGTGCCACTGTGTTTGTTTTAATGCTCTCGGGTTCTCCTCATGAGTTTCAGGCCAAATAAAAGATTTCTGCCTTACTATGTCTTTGGCTTCAGCACTGGTTTAGTTGTTACTGAGACATTCAGAATATTATTCTGAGACAGGCTTTTATTCACCTCCCCATTTCTTGCCCTTTCCTCCTGCTCAGTTTCAGGCAGTACATCCAACAACCCAGCAGCCAGCAGCTGCCCAGTTCCCTGTGGTGTCCCAAGGAAGCTCTCAACAGCAGCTGATACAGAACTTCTACCAGCAGCAGCAGCAACAGCCACTGGTCACAACCCTGCATCAGCAGCAGCTGCTGACTCAGCAGGCCGCCTTGCAGCAGAAGCCCGCAGTGGCAGCAGTACAGCAGCCCCAGGCACAGCCAGCCTCAGCCTCACAGCCGACCCCTGCCCAGGAGCCCGTGGTAAGAAGGAGCTGGTGTTGTGGCCTCTGGACTAGGGCTAGGCTCAGGTTAAAATATTCAATCTTTAATTGATATGTCCAAGAACAGGATGAAGTATTCTGTAGATGGTAGAGGTTTCTAAAAAAATGATTCTGAGCTACTGATAAAGATGAACGTTTTTATTTATTGCTTTGAAATTAAGATGGTGGAAAGAGCTGTTGAGTGTTTCTTGTGTTGAGCAGTCAAGGACCTAGGATAGGATCAAAATTAATCCCTTTCCTTTCTTCAGGGCACAGTTTGACCATTGTAGCCTTTCTGTCTTTGGAGATTCATGTGAGCCCCCACATTTATCCTGAGTCCTAACAGTGTTGCATTTACTTTTTGTCTTGGATGACATTACTGGTTACCTCAATTAAGTATACCATGCAGCACCCTTCCAGAGGTCCTGCTTGCCTGGGACTGTTTGCCTTGGCCTAATCCCGCTGGACACTAGAGTATCCAGGTATTGTTTGAGCCATCTTGTCAGTTTAGAAATTGGGCGTATCCACTTTTAGATAATGACTGAGTATAGCATCAGAATCCCTCTCCATTCTCTTCTAACTGACCTCAACTATTTCATCATCTTTGGATTTATTTTGCTTTGGCCTTAATTCTGTCTCACAGTTTTCCGAGTGATAGTGATAGATAAAAACATTTCCATGCTCATCCAATAGAGTATCACAGCTACTGTCTTATTCCCAGCAAAGTCCAACTACTAGACCAACAAAGGAAAAGTAGGAAACCATCCTTTTGAGGATTGATTTCTAGTAGAGTTTTGTTGCCCATCACAAACCAGAAAACCTACAGTCCTTCAAAAGAAAGCAGTGCTGTAAATAGTTTGTCTTCTTTACGTCTCAGCTAAGTTTGTGTTCAATGTCTTTACAGATTGGTTTCTGAAATAACTCAGTCTTCCAGCAGGCATGAGGTAGAGCTACTCTCTGTGTTTTTAACAAGAGATGAAGTTCCTCTTGTTAAGTGAAAAAGAGTCTTTAAAAAATTATTGTATGATGTAGCTAGTTGAGATCTTAATTATCTAGTCCAGTCCCCTCATTTTATGGACCTGGAAACTGAGTCCCAGCCTGGAAGGTCATTACCTGAGAGCAGCAGAGCAGGGACAAGCACAAAGAATCCTGATCTGTGTTCAGGATGACAGTAATAACAGGTGTCCATCCAGGGGGATGACATGATCGACTGCCACTGACCACACTTCTCATGAAGTTCTTTCCGCTATCCCAGGACAAAAGTACCCATTCTCTTGGGAATGAATTATGTATCTTCTCCATGTTCCTTGGATGAAAAATGCTTTGAGCACTTTGATGAGTGGTAGTTGGTTAATAGGATGGAGAGGGAACTGGAGCAGAACATGCTTGTGCCAGGGGCCAGAGAGCTTCCCACTTCTGACCATCTTTTTCTCCAATGACCCTTGGCAGGACTTGTCTAGAGAAGCAAGTGAGTGAATGTAAAGTATACACTGCAGCCATCTTAGAGCAGTAATCTGCAAAGGAACATGGCCATATGCCATAGATATTTATGGCCACTTAATTAATATGTTATTAGTAAGTGCTTAATATAAGCACTGAGTGTTTAGCAGTTTTTGACCAAAAACAGCATGACCCCTGTGCCCACCATCCCTGTTCACCCAGTCTCACCCAGATCAACTTTCTTTTTGTTTCTCTGGATGAAAAAAATCCTCAAAGGGAAAAGTTTTGACAATGTGGAAGAAGGAAAACAAAAAAAGTCAGAAACACTAAAAGGCATCAAAATTGACAAGTTTAGAAGCTGTTTTGAGCAGTTGAAAAATGCCTTGATAGGTGTATTACATCAAATGGAGAGAACTTTGAAGGTGATTGAAGTTTAAACATGTAAGAATAAATACACCATTTTTTACAAATAAATTCCAGAGTTCTTTGGGAGTCCCTCTTCATACGTGTAAGTACCAGATAAATACCATGTTGGTATCAGTCCCAAACTTACAGGGTAGGTTGTCAAGGCCTAGTTTTTTGGTTTTTGTTTTTTCTTTCTGGGTTTTATTGAAAAACTCAGCCATTTGAGTTCTATTTTAGCTCTCATGTGGCATTTTGGTTATGTTTATCTATTTGTTTTACCTTTTGCCTTTGTTTTCGAACATTTTCCATCTCTCTTCCCAGCAGATTCAAGCCTCAGTAAGACAACAGCCAACAGTTCAGACAACCCCACCTCCTGCCGTCCAAGGACAGAAACTTGGATCTCTCACTCCTCCATCGTCCCCCAAGACCCAGCGTGCTGGACACAGGCGGATTCTCAGTGATGTGACCCACAGTGCAGTCTTTGGGGTCCCTGCCAGCAAATCAACCCAGCTGCTCCAGGCAGCTGCAGCTGAGGCCAGTCTCAATAAGTCCAAGTATGTGATGCTTCTCCTTTATTCTTCTGTCTTTGTGGGCAAAGTCTGCCGTTGGCTGTTGCTGTGTGATTCTGTGCATATGTATGTAGATTTGTGTAGATGTATATGCAATTTGTGTCTGTGCTTTTGTGTTTAATAAGAAACTGAACTTTCCTATAATGCGTAAACCATACTATCTTAAGAAATAATTTCCTACTTGCCTCACTGTTTCCATTTTTTCATTCTATGCTTTTCTATTCCATGCTTTACAGAGTACTTTCTAAATTCTTGATCTGACCAAGTTTTCATGCTGAAAATCATTGGCTCCCCATAGCCTGTGGGATAATACCCATACTCATTGGCTAACAGACCAAAGCCTATTGGACGGTATCAGTGGACTTGTCATTTTCTAGCTTCATGAGTGCTTTTTTCTTCCTATGCCATCTCCCTTAATTGCACTGTCCTCCTTGTCCACCAAGGAAATGCTTATTTATTCATCTAGATCTGTGCCAGAGGTTACCTTTTCTTTGACCCTTCCTCTGGTGTCATTTATAATTTTGTTGTGCATGTATCACATTGCATTATCATTATTTATGTGTATGTCTATATGAGTATGTCTAGCTGACCTAGCCTTAGAGTTCCTCCAAGACAAGGATTATATCTCAGTCAACCTCTGTAAATCTAGTGACTGGCTCTGTGCCTGAACCAAAGTAAATTGCATTGAGTGATTGTGGAGTAAATGAAATTTCAGGCCCTCAGCTTTCTTGGAACTATGCACTCTAAAGTTAAAAATGTTTAACTCGTTAGCTAAATTGGAAAGGGCATCAAGAGAGACTTAGAATAAAAGTAGGTGATGATACTTAGAAGCACGAGATAGTGGTAACTGTCTTTATTTCTCTAACTGTGGCGGTGACCACTGATGGTGGCTCTTAGTTTTGTGCATGCTAGATCCAACAGATGGGAGGCAGCTTGAACAGGCATCTGTCCCAGCCCTCTGGATCTGTTATTGTGAGTTACAATGGGCACAATAAGATGTACAAGCCTAAGAATAGGTTGCTTTGGGATCTTGAATTGAAAGGACTTGAAGACAAGGCCAGAAAATCTAAGCAAGAGATTAAAGTAGAGGGAGAGAGTGAATCATGACGGAAATGGAGACATTTATTTTATACAGTGGCAGGGGGTCTGTGGAAACTTTCCAGTTGCTGCAGAAAGCCCTTTTAGAAAACCACTGTGGAAAATAATGGTTTGATTCAGAAGAGAATTTGATCTTGAAACAAAGATAAAATAGGTTGACCCTTTTCAACTTTTACATATTTTTTTATTTCGTGGGGGTGGGAACCTACCTAGGTCTGCAACCACCACTCCATCAGGTTCTCCTCGGACCTCCCAGCAAAATGTTTATAATCCTTCAGAAGGTTCTACGTGGAATCCCTTTGATGATGACAATTTCTCCAAACTCACAGCTGAAGAACTGCTAAACAAGGACTTTGCCAAACTTGGGGAAGGTGAGTGATTGGAGTCTTTGCGAGCCTTGAACCTTAACTCCAGAGGGACATGCAGGTGAAAATATAGGATTTTTTATAGGACACATAAAAATATGGGTCCCTCCTGGATTTGATTTTTCAAAAATTATGTCCTTATTTATCTTTTAAGGATTTTATTTACTTACTTTTAGACAGGGGAAGGGAGTGAGAGGAGAGAAGCATCAATGTGTGATTGCCTCTTGCGTGCTAGACTATGTTCAGAGTTCTATTTAATATATTACTGTTGAGAAGATCAAATAAATAGATGCCATTTCTACCTGCAAACCCACAGTCTAATTTGGAAGACTGGAGACACACACATACTTTGGAAAACAACAACACAGATTCTGGGAAAATTCTACAATATGATACAGTTTGAAAGTTTCTCAGCCCTGCCTGGTGTGGCTCAGTGAATTGAGTGCTGGCCTGTGAGCCAAAGAGTCGTTGGTTTGATTCCTGGTCAGGGCACATGCCTGGGCTGCAGGCCAAGAGGCAACCCATCAGTGTTTCTCTCACACACTGATATTTCTCTACCTCTCTTTCTTTCTCCTTTCCACACTTTCTAAAAATGAGTAAATAAAATCTTTTTTTAAAAAAGAAAAGTATCTCCGTGTAGACAAGAATGCAGGTTAAAGGAATGATCAGAACTGAGAGAATTTTGGGCAAACATTTTAGCTTTAACTATTATTTTATAGGTGTCTTTTAAAATTTTGTATTGCTTTCTTGACTTTTCAAACAGAAGATAAGGCATAGGATTTTTTTTCTTTTTTTTTAATGTATTTTATTGATTATGCTATTACAATTGTCCCATTTCCCCCTTCTCTCTCCTCCACCCTGTACCCCCCTCCCACCCACATTTCCCCCTTTAGTTCATGTCCATGTGTCATACTTACGAGTTCTTTAGTTTCTACATTTCCCGTACTATTCTTGCCCTCCCCCTATCTATTTTCAACCTACATTCTATGCTACTTATTCTCTATACCTTTTCCCCCTCTCTCCTCCTCCCACCCCCCTGCTGCTAACCCTCCATGTGCCCTCCATTTCTGTGGTTCTGTTCCTGTTCTAATTGTTTACTTCGTTTCTTTTGGTTTTGCTTTAGGTGTGGTTGTTAATAATTGTGAGTTTGCTGTCCTTTTACTATACATGTCTTTTCTTTATCTTCTTTTCTTAGATAAGTCCCTTTAGCATTTCATAAAATAAGGGCTTGGTGATGATGAACTCCTTTAACTTGACCTTATCTGAGAAGCACTTTATCTGCCCTTCCATTCTAAATGAGAGCTTTGCTGGATAGAGCAATCTGGGATGTAGGTCCTTGTCTTTCATGACTTGGAATATTTCTTTCCAGCCCCTTCTTGCCTGTAAGGTCTCTTTGGAGAAATCAGCTGACAGTCTGATGGGAACTCCTTTGTAGGTTACTGTCCCCTTACCTCTTGCTGCTTCTAGGATTCTCTCCTTCATTTTTACCTTGGCTAATGTAATTATGATGTGCCTTGGTGTGTTTCTTCTTGGGTCCAACTTCTTTGGGGCTCTCTGAGCTTCTTGGATTTCTTGGAAGACTGTTCCCTTTGCCAGATTGGGGAAGTTCTCCTTTATTATTTGTTCAAATACGTGCTCAATCTGTTGCTTTTCCCCTTCTGATTCTGGTACCCCTATAATTCGGATATTGGAACGTTTAAAGGTGTCTTGGATGCTCTTAATCTTTTCCTCAATTTTTTGAATTCTTATTTCATCATGCTTTCGTGTTTGGTTGATTCTATCTTCCTTCTGGTCCACTGTATTGTTTTGAGACTCATATTCCTTCCTTTCACTATTGGCTCTCCTCCGCGTGTCTTCCTGCATCTGTTTTATGGTAATCTGCATTCTTTCATCTAAATTTCGTCCAAAATCAACCAGTTCTGTGAGCTTTCTGATCACCAGTGTTTTGAACTGTGCATCTGATAGATTGGCTAATTCTTGGTCGCTCAAAAGGATGAGTCCTGGGGGACTGATCTGCTCTGTTGAAAACATATTTTTTTTTCCCCCTGTCTCTCCTTTTTTTTTTCGGTCTGGTTGCTCATGGTACGGTGGGGGGCGGAGCCTTAGGTGCTCACCGGGGCTGGGCACCCCAGTCGCAAGATTGTGACGTTATATGTGGGGGTGGGGCAGGAGCGGGGTGGGAGAAAACAATGGTGGTAGTTCCGTTCCCCTGGACTCAGACCCTTGTCTGGGCTTCTGGGCCGCGAGTTCTGCCCTGGTCCACAATCGCTCCCCCTCTGGGTCTGCCAGCCGCAGCTTGCATACTCAGGGATCACCGCTGCCTTCTTGCGCCCCTGGATGGCTTTTGTGCCGATTTTGCTCTAAACCTTCCCCCGACCTCCGTGCGCTGCCGACCCGAGCCAGCCCCGCGCCCGCCCGGCTCGTCTTCTCCTACCAGTCCGGATGAACGCGTCTACTTCAGCTTCTTGGCTACCCGACTTCCATTCAGATAAATCCTCTGCCGGATCTGGGTGTTATTCTGATAGTAAATTATTGTTGTAAATTATTGGTTTTCTAATCTTGGTTGTACGAGGAGGTACGGTGCGTCCACCTATTCCTCCATCTTGCCAGAAGTCAAGGCATAGGATTTAATTTTCTTCGATGACTCACCAAATTATTTCATTATTATATGTGCCAGTTGCTGTCTAGTTTATAAAATACCTTTAGGGCTATTGAAAACTGTAGTATTTTTGCACTCAATTAAGTGACCTGCCGAAGCTTTTTTAATTCTTGTGTCTATTTTTAATGATTTCCTGCCTCTCTTGTTCAGCTGTTGGCTTTCACATTAAGCGGCTGTCACTGTGCCTCTCCCTCACAGCCTCTCACTACTGCCATCACCACCACTCCTTCTTCTCATTTGCTCTCCTAAACTGCTTCTAACACGGAAAACAGATGATCAGACTCATTATGTAGCAATAAATAGACTGAGTGAGGGCTGGAGGCATTCTGCTCTGACTAATGTGCTTCAGCTTTGGGGCTTTGCTTTAGCCACCTGTTTTGCTGTTATTTATTTTTTAGTTTGGTAAAATACACATAACATAGAAATTACCATCTTAATCATTTTTAAGTGTATAGTTTATTGTGTTTCAGCCAATGTTCAGAACTCTTTGCCTCTCAAAAACTGATGTGCTCTCTCTTTGATTCTGAAAACCTTCATTTCTCAGCTGTTCTCTCAGTTACTGCAGTGACTCCTCAAGGACTTCTGAATGACTGAGGTGTCACCATAATGCAGTGAGAAAGGAGTCATGTCTAAAAGTCAGTTCAGAAAGTGCCCTCGGGAGTTGTCCTGGGATTCTGCTGGAATGAACTGAGTGGTGTTTCGTTCTTCCAGGCAAACATCCTGAGAAACTTGGAGGCTCAGCTGAGAGTTTGATCCCAGGCTTTCAACCAACCCAAAGTGATGCTTTTGCCGCTTCCTCATTTTCTGCTGGAACCGGTTAGTATGGAACACCTGAAACACAAACTCACTGTTTTCCACTTCACAGACAACTCCAACATGCCACTGAGCCTCAAATCCTTGTGGTAACATATTTTCCTTTATTCAGAAGATTTCTAACTAAAAAAAGATAGGGATTAAAAAAGGCCTAGAATCATTGTCAATTAATGTAACAGGATGATCTGGCAGAAAAATATAAGATTTGTTCTATTTAGTTCATGGACATGTTATAAGCAAATATTTCTAAATTTGAGGAACATCACATTGTTAATCTCTTGTAATTGCGTAGGTTCTTTGAAATGACTTGAAAAATTCTCACCATTAGATGTTCTATCCTACATTGAGACTGCTAAGCTGTGGGGGTTTTTTGTGTGTATACATGCTTACCGGGAAAGAAAGTATCTTAACTAAGTACCTCTTTTTAAACATTAATTTGATGTTAGGGTTTTACTGATGTAAATTCCTCAGCAATTGGTACGAGGTTTTGAATATATTTTTAGGAAACAGAATTTGATATACTTCTAAAATTGCTCTTTTAAATTATATTGATTAATTTCTGCTTTTAACTTTATATATTTTTCTTGCTTTCTTTAGGTATGTCACTAGTTTTTCTAACATCATAAATTTATTTCTGGTTAGAACTTTGGCTGTCATTCCATAATATTTGATATGTAATATTCTCATATTCATTCTCATTTTATGGATGTTTTTAAATTGCAGTTTCGATTTCTTCTTTACCCAAGAGTTATTTCACATAAATTTTAACTGCATTGTGATAATACAGTGAATGCAGCTTTTGCTATGAGGAATTATGGAGGGACTTTCTGTCATCTAGTTTGTTATTCATTTTGCAAACATTCTATGGGAATTTGTGGCTTTCTATGTCAATAAATACTAATCTACAACATGATTCTTTATAGAAGAATAGTAACATTAGAATTAATATTTCTTTTGATGAATATTTAGGTTATCACTAATTTTTCACCATATAAACATTATTGAAGCTAGATTTTTGTTTATATACTTTAACAATTTCTTTAACATAATTTCTAGGACATTATTTGATCAATCAAAAGATATTATATTTTAAGGCTTTTGGTGCATATTTCTAAATTGCCCTTCAAGAATCCTATGCAAATTTTATTTCAATCAATAATGAATGATAAGCCCTGGCTGGGTGGCTGGCTCAGCTGATTGAGCATCATCCCACCAAAAGGTTGTGGGTTCAACCCCTTGGTCAGGGCACATACCTAGGTTATGGGTTCAATCCCCAGTTGGGGTGCTTACAGGAGGCAACCAATCAATGTTTCTCCCTCTCTCCCTCTTATTCTCTCCCTTCCTCTCTGTCTAAAATCAATAAATATATTCTCCAGTAAGGATTTTTTTTTAAAATAGTGAATGTTGCCCTGGCTGGCGTAGCTCAGTGGATTGAGCACAGGCTGTGAACCAAAGCATCGCAGGTTTGATTCCCAGCCAGGGTACATGCCTGGGTTGCAGGCCATGGCCCCCAGCAACCGCACATTGATGTCGTCTGTCTGTCTGTCTGTCTGTCTCTCTCTTTCTCCTTCCCTTCCCTCTCTAAAAATAAATAAGTAAATCTTTCTTAAAAAAATAGTGAATGTTGGTAGTTTTCCTTCCTTTTCTCACCCAGCTCAGCTCAGAGATTATAGACAAAGGACATTGTTTACTGGCCATTTGTATTTCTTTTGGGGTTTGTATTGTTCGTATCCCTCGCGTTTTTAAATGTTTTGTGGTCATTTTGTTCTTGTAAATTAGTAGAAGCTCATCTATCATACATTGTGAACATTTTCCCTAGTTTGTCATTTGTCCTATAAGAGTATTATCTCATTTGACCCTCTCAGCAATGCTGAGGTTGGTGGATCACCCTCGCATCAGTTGCAGTTGTGCTGAGCAAGCACAGACTTGTCTCTTTCCAGGATTGCACAGCTAGTGAGTGGCGGAGCTGGGGCACCGCTCCTCCAGCAGAACTCCCTCCCTCAGGTTTTCTGCCAATGAATGAGGCAAATTTAGTGATATTTTCCTAGAAAATTATCTGTAGTTTTATAATTTTTAATAAAATAGAATTATAATATTTTCTTTATATATCTATTTTATTTGTATGTATTTGTGTTTCTCTTAATAACTCTATGTAGAGATTTGCTGTTTTAATATCTTTGAAAGACAATTTTTAGATTTATTCAATCCACTGTTTTTCTGTCTCCTAATTCTTTAACTTTTGCCTTTATCTTCTTGACTATAGTTCCCTGTTTTTCTTAGGTTTGCTTTGTCAATAGCAGAAGGAACACATAGTAAAATTTTTTTAAATTCTTTTTTAAAAATAATGAAAGTATTTAGAATTTTTTTCCCAATGTAACGATGATTTTCAGCCAGCATGAGAATGGAGAGGAAGGTTAATTAAACCTCCAGGAATAAATGTTTCACATATATTCCAGTATTCTCTTTTCCCCATCTCCCTTTATTAAATGCCCACCCCACCCAAATCTTTGGGGAGTACCATGCCTTTGGGATTGCTTTCAACAAGTGTGTGTTTCCCTTGTAAGGAAACAAAAAATGAAGACTAGCTCTGGCTGGTGTGGCTCAGTGGGTTGAGCACCATCCTTTGAACCAAAGGGTTGTTGGTTCAATTCCCAGCCAGGGCACAGGCCTGGGTTGCGAGCCAGGTCCCCAGTGGGGGCCAGGTGAGAGGCAGCCACACGTTGATGTTTTTCTCCTTCTCTTTTTCTCTCCCTCCCCTCTCTCTAAAGATAAATAAATAAAATCTATAAGACTAAAAAAAATTTTAAAAATAGAATTAAATAGTTAAATTTTTGTGTTATTTTTTATTGTCTGGCTTATATAATTTTTTAATTTATTGATATTTTGGTCTGGTTTAAAGTGCTTAAAGTTTGATATGCTAATAGTTGACTAAATGAACCAAATTTATAAAGAAAGAATGGACTATTGTACTTGAGGTAGAATGATGACCTACTGGGTAGGATAAAGCTTCCTCGGAAAGGGGGTCATAGAAATAACTCTAGAAGAGTCTCCTTTGTTGCTGAATCCCAGCATTTAGTGTACAGTGTTTGGCTCAGCACAGATTTGTTGAATAAATCAAAGGGGTTGCTTTCTGGAATCCATCCAGAAGCATGGATTCACCATTTGTTTAAAGATTTGATGTCTTTATTTTTAGAGAGAGCAGTAGGAAGGGAAAAGGAGAGAGAAGGAAACATCAATGTGTGAGAGAGAGAACATTGATCAGTTGCCTCTCCCTAGTGCCCCAACTGGAGACTAGGCATGTAAGCCTGGCCCAGGCCCTGACTGGGAGTCGAATCAGTGATCTTTTGCCTTGCAGGACAATGCTTAACTAACTGAGCCACGCCAGCCAGTGGCTAGAATCACCATTGTTAAAGACAGAGAGAGGTCCCTAATCATTTTCCATCTACTCCCAGTTTTCATGCCTAACTCTTGGCATGCATGGTTATGTTTTGTTGTTTATTTATCTGTATAAACTTTGTTTTTGTTTTAGTTGTTTTTGCTTTTGCTTTTGCCTCTTCTCCCCCTTTGTGCTTACTTTGTAATCTGTAAATGGCAGTATTTTTTTTAAGGGACTTAAAGGTCCAGCCATAAAAACACATATTTGAGTAAAGTTATTACATTAATACAGCAAGCATATAGTAAAAACATACTATATGCTAAACCCACTGGAGAAATGCTTTTTTTATTTTCTTCACATTATCTCAGGTGATCCGCACAACAGCCAACAAAAAGTTAAGTGAGCTGCCCAAAGCCACAGCTGCAGAATGACAGAACAGAGATTTATACCTGGGCAGCCCAGCTCAGAAGCTGTAGTAGTAACCACATCTCAAGAATCTTGTAAATCAGTGACACTAAGCTTTCCCAAACATTATAAAATCTTCTTTGTATTTTCCTCATTTTATTCAGCCTTTTTTAATGAATATTTGGTATTTTGCCTTCTTCTTTGTTTGTGGAGTGAATTTTTTTTAATGATACTTTCTTTCCAAATGAAAGAAAATTGTACTTAAATCCTAGAAATTAATGTATCTTCATTCATACGAGGTATAGCATAGTACCATTTTCTACAAGTTTTCTGATCAAGCTCAGACTGTTACACGATTTAAACCTTCTGACTGACGAAGGGAGGAATAATCAGGAAATGTGAGAATGAGCTGGGGAGGGTGGCACAAAGGTTGTTTTAAACATTTTTATGGCAAAAGCTGCAAAAATGTTGGTGAACTGTGTCCATATATAAGAGATAGATGTTTAAGAGTTGACATTGTGCCTCTTTATTTAAAACGTTTTCCTGTTGCGAAATTATAAACATTCATTTGTGAAATTTGGAAAAATGACTAAAAGCCGAAAGAAGCAAGATAAAAGAACTCTTGGCCCCACTTCAAGAGGAAAGCATTGCTGACATTTTACAATATTTATGTCCATAATTTTATTTATGCATATAGTTTTTTCCAAAAATGAATTATAATGTATATTTAGTTTTATAATTTGTTTTCTTTTTAAAATATATTTCATTGTCTCATTTAAAAATATTTCAGAGACTTGAAAGCAGTGATTTTACCTTCCTTTTCCTTCATCTTCCTTTAAGGAAGCTTAGTGAAAAAAAAAAAAACACACTTTAATAACATTCTCTAAGTGACAGATTTATAGAGGTTGAGATCAGATTTGTGGATTCCAAGGGATAGGGATAGGAATTAGGAGTGGGTGTGGCTCTAGAGGATCACAACAAGGGTGCTCTTTTGTTTGAGAGAAAGTGTCTGTGTTGCTCTGGTGGTGCTTATGCTCGTCTGTACATGGCGTCCAACTGCAAGTAATTATATATACACACAGACAGCTGAGTGCATGTAAGCACTGGGGAAAGTCTAGTTAACTTCAATACTCCAGGTCAGTGCTACTGTACTACAGTTGTAGGAGATCTCACCGTGGAGGGAAGCTATTTGAAGGGTTCACAGGATTCAGTGTATAGCAACTTCCTGTGATTTCATAATTATTTGAAAATAAAAAGTATTTTTAAATTCTTTTATTTATTTTTAGAGAGGGGAAGGGAGGGAGAAAGAGAGGGAGAGAAACAGCAATGTGTGGTTGCCTTTTGCACCCCAACTGGGAACCTGGCCCGAAACCCAGACATGTGCCCTGACTGGGAATTGAACTGGCAACCCTTTGATTTGCAAGCCAGCATTCAATCCACTGAGCCACACCAGCCAGGGCTGCATAAAAAGTATTTTTAAAATCTACTTTATAGAAGGCAAAATGATTTTACTTAATGAACAAAGTGGATAGTAAAATATAATATAAAGAATTTGTTGAATAAGTCAAATCAAATCAAATTTGCTGAGCCTTGTAAAGTAAAAACAAGGAAACCTGGGTTTTGATCCTGAGTCTGCTTGTGGGCCTTTGGCTAATCTCTTAACTTTTGGGCTTTATGTTCTTTTCTGAAAAATAAGAAAATTGTGCTTAGAAGATCTTAAAATCCCTTCAAACTGTGATATGCCATAGGGTAAATAGATGTGTGTAAATCTGTAAATTTACCAAATATAGAGTGAGTGCTAATAGTATGTTAGATGTAGCCCAGGGATTAAGGGCTGTCTAACCTTGCAGAAGGCAACAAAACTATTTGTCTTTTCCTGTGTGTCTCCCTAGTACTATATTAGACATTTGGTGATACTGTAAGCTCAAGAGAATATTGGGTACATAGGAAGTACCTATGCATGTGTGCTAGACTACAAAATAGGCAATGTTTGTTTACACGCCAAAATGTGTAATGCGGACAGTAATTGCTATAAGAATTCTGAAAGAGATCACCATGGGCCCCCACATAAGGAAGAAGTCGAATCTCAGATGTATGAATATCCTAGTTTTATTATTTATTGCATCTTGAAGTCTGTGCAAGCACCAGATTATACATCTCATAATACTTTGCCTTTACACGGGATTATATCCACTCATCCCTCTTTATTCTACCTCTGAGTTTAGACTTGTTCTGTAATTTGAGCTGTTGGATTAACAGATGGTAAATTCATCTAGATTTACTTGATATTTTCTGCTTTTTTCCCCTCTCTCTCTCCCTTTCTTTTCTCTCCTTGACCCTTCCTTGCCCTCCAACCAACTTTAGCTGAAAAAAAGAAGGGTGGGCAGACTGTGGATTCTAGCCTCCCACTTCTAAGTGTATCTGATCCTTTCATTCCTCTTCAAGTACCTGAGGCACCAGGTAGGTAAACAGAACTGATCTAAGGTTGACCAGCTTGATGCTATTTCCAGGGCCTCTTGAGAGTTGTTTGAAACACTCCATGAAAAGGATATGAATTTTGTATTAGTCCAATATGGTTATAACAGTATGGGGGGAGAACTGTAAGCATGTGATAGAAGGAACAAAATGCAGATAGTGGTCCCAGTATGATGATTAGATAATGGGTGACTTCCTGTCCAGTTTCCATTTTCCTATAATGTGCTTTTATTTTAATAATATAAAAATGCATAATGAAAGTTGTTAGGAAATATGAGTGAGGAGACCTGGGTTCCCTTCCTGGCTCTTTCACTACCTGAAAACCTCTCAGTCTTGACTCTTCATCAAGTTGGACTGCATGGATTTGAACATCCCTTTAGGTCTGCCATACCCTGGTTTGTAAGTAAGCAGTCCAACAAGGTAAGAAATGGTTAGTGTGTTCTGATTGAAACAGTTCTTGAAACATAATTTGCTGCTTTCCATTTGGAGTTTCTGAATGCCAAAGATTTCTTTTCCTGCTGTCCTCTCCATCCTTTTGAGGGGAGAAGAAGTGTGATGTAAGAAAGAGAAGCCACTTTTCTCATCTCTATTAATTAGTCTCTGTGAAAAAGCATATAGTGCCAGCTCCTTAGAAGTACTTGGTGGTCATTTTGCTTCTGATAGTTCTCCTTTTCTCCCATTTGTACACCCACTGATTCCTGGTTTTAAACTGATGGGATCTGCTTGGATTTTCTTTTTTCCCAAAATGTTAAAGGTATTTGATTGATTACCCCAAGATGGGAAATGGTTGTGCTATTCATACTTCTTCCTACTAAGACAGACTGTACTTTGGATACCAAAACAGTTTTTATTTCTTTAGGGAATTTGTTGACCCTTCTCAAGAGGAAGCATAAACTTGCCTTGATCAGGTCATATTGTGTAACATACCTGGATGTAGGTTAAAAATATCTAAAACCGCTGAGGAATGATCCTTTATGGAAAAGGTTGTTAAAGAAAAGAGAAGAAAGTGATCAAATCTCTCAGTACATAGGCCAGTTTCAAGCAGAAGGCTGGAAAGGTATGGGCTACAAACTCAAGCTGGGTCCCACTGCCCTCTGTTTTGTCCCTGTCGCGGCAGTTACAAGATCAGATGAGAAAAGGGGATTATCGAGGCATTCTTCCTTTGACACCCCTTCAGGTTCTTGCATTGCTCTTGCCTAGATAGCCCAGGGGCTGTGGAGGCTGGAAGGCTGGCCTCTCGGCACATGCCAGAGGATGAAGGTCCACAGGCAAGTAGCTGTTCTCTGCAGCTGTCACAGGAGCCCTCTGGATTAAGGGTGAGGGGCCAGGCACGTGTACCAGGTGGCGCAGGATACCAGCTCCAGGTGATAGAGATAAGTTGTGAAGGGTTGTGGAGCTGAGCTTGGGGGCCACTAGAGCCAGCTGGTGGCTGTCCTTGCCTTCCTTATTACCTTTTCTGTCTCCCGAGTCTCCATATTTCTCTCATTCTGGTGGATTCCTGCCAAAGTGCTACTGGTATGCATTTTAATAACTTAAGCCATGACCCCTTCTTGGGTGTTAATGGAAATTCTATTAAAATGGAACATTCTAATTGTTAATTCCAGGTGTATCTTATTTGTTTTCTGATCTATCAGACCAGACTCACCTGTTGAAAACATAAATCAGACATATCACTGTTTTGTACTCCAGTGAATCCCCATATCACTGAGTGAAAAATCCAGATGTATTATCATAACCTTCAAGGCCCTGACTAATCTGGCCCCAGCAACTCCTTTAACCTCAGTGCACAGCATTCTCCCCCTCAGCCTTTCCTTTGGTAGACCTAGCTTGTTCCCACCTCAGGACCTTTGCACTTCCTGGTGGTCTACCTGGAAAGCTTTTCCTCCCACCCTGTTCCTTCTGTCATTGACACTGAGGTCTCAGTTTAAATATTCTCTTCTCAGAAAGGCCTATGTTGGTCTCACAGGCAGTCTCAGGCACACCCCCCTGGCTTTTTTTCTTCATTGTATTTATCAGGGCATCGTCTGTTTTCATTTGTTCATTGACTTTATTTACAAAAACGTCAGTGTCCTGAGGGAGGGACATTGCTGTCTTTCTTCATCACTGTATTGCCAGTATTGAGAACACTGCCAGGGAGAATCGGTACTCAATGAATATTTGCAGATCAGGTGAATGAAGTAAAACCTAAGTCTGAGAGGCTTTTGTTGGCTCCACTACTCTCCATTTCTGTCCCCAACTGCCAAACACCAGGCTGCTGGCTTCACAGCCTTCCATCTGTGCCTCTGCCAAGCCCCAGCCAGGCTTCCCACCCGTCCTTGGAGGGTGTCTAAATGCAGGCGCAGCCCACTGTGTCAGCGGCCACCAAACCCCAGGATGAACATAGTAGCTAGACTGGGAGATCGCTCAGCTCCAGCCTCTCCAGCCTTTCATGTACCCAGAACTTGGGCTAAGCATGGTATGTTACCACTGTGTCTTTGATTATTTTATTTTTTGATGTGCAGCCTATAGCACCATTCGGTTATATAGTTTCTTTATCCAAGGTCCCTATATCCTTCCTTAGTGACTTGAACTGCCTTGAGTGAGGAAAGGACTGAGAGTTTAGGGTCTCTGGTACCTCAGCAAACTGCAAGTTTGTCTCCCCCACCTCCTCCCCTTGTCCAGTCTGCCAAGCAACCAGTCTGTCACTACCCCCGGCCCTCTCTGGGCACCAGTCAGGTTTTTTCGTTGGTTTGTTTTGTTTTGCATACTTGCTTACCTTCATACTCAGCCAGCCTGTTGATAAGAATCATGAAATCCAAGTCTCCTGACAAACATGCCTTTTCATGACTTAGCACTTTATTTTATGCTTTTCAAACGTTTCCACATATAATTTCCTTTGATCCTAGAAATTATACTGACTAGCAGGTATGTCAAGTGATACCTCATTTTCCAGAGGAGGAGGCAGAGTCGCAGTGCTATTGTGACTGTGCTGTTCCACACACTCCTTTTCGTGGCCCGTGGCCCCCACGCAGTGGATGTTTCTTTGTCTTTGGGACAGTTTCCAGATCAATAAAGGCTTTCACTAGAGAGCTAAATATAAGGGTTAGGGAAATATAAGAATGTCTTTGAATGTATAGGCCTAGGTTCCAGCCACTTAGAAGCTAGGTAATTTTGGTCAAATCACTTAAAGTGTGTTCTCATCCTCAAAATTCACAATATTAAAACCTATCTTATGGAGTGGCTTGTGAGGTATAGATGAAGTCGTGTTCTTGAAGTTGTATTATAAACTTTAAATTAGTATAAAGATAGGAAATTCTGTAATAGCTGTGTTCCTAAATGCTTATTTCCAGGCAATCCTAGTTATCATAAAGTCTTTGTGATATTTTTTTCCTACAGAAATTAAACTTGCTTTAAATTAAATTTTTGACCTTCACATGACTGAGAGCCATTAAAGTAACTTTCCTGATATAATGATTGTTAAACTGTGGGTGAAAGGGCACTGTATAACTGGATTTACTTGTTTCTTAAGTGGCATTTTTACTTTCCAAAGCATCATAAAAATATATATATATATTTTTAGAAAATCTGGTGTAACAAAAATCACATCCATGAGTATTTGTGTGCTCACAAGGCTGCCAAATGAAGCCTGACTCGAGTGAATCGTGAAAGTATTTCATCGATGCTCGTATGCTTTGTGTTCACTCCTTCTGCCTTCTAGATGCATCAGGGAATAGATAAGCCAGAGGTAGTACCAACGTTTTAAAACATAGTAAAAAAGGAATTGAGGAATTTTCTCTGAAAATTGATGGAAAGATTTAATCATTAATTTTTTTAAAATTGTGTTAGATATATGTAACACAAAACTTACCATTTTAAAGAGGACAGTTGAGTGGCATTAAGTACATTCACATTATTTTGCTACCATCACCACCATCCATCCACAGAATGTTTTTTCATCTTGCAAAACTGAAACTCTGTACTTATGAAACAATAACTCTCTATTTCTCCCTCTCTCCAGCCCCTAGCAACCATCATTCTACTTTATGACCCTATGAATTTGACAGTTATAGGTACCTCATCTAAGTGGAATTATACAGTATTTATCTTTTTGTTGCTGGCTTATTTCATTTAACATAACATGTTCAAAGTTCATCCATATTGTAGCATATGTCAGAATTTCCTTTCTTTTCAAGGCTGAGTAATATACCATTATATGTACATACTATGTTTTGTTTATTCATCTGTTGGTGGACATTTGTGTTGCTTCCCTCTTTTGGCTCTTGTGAATCATGCTTCACTGAACATGGGTGTGCAGATATCTCTTCAAGACCCAAGATTCTTTGGGGTATAAATCCAGAAATAATATTGCTGCATCCTGTGGTAATTCCACGTATAATATTTTGAGAAACTGCCATACCATTATCCATAGAGACTGCACCTTTTCACATGTCTTCCAGCAGTGCACAACAGTTTGAGGAGACTTTTACAGCAGCTCCTTAATGCTGACCTCTCGACATCAGTGTTCCACGAGACTAAGCAAGAATGCATTAGTTCTGGCCCTGGCGGGCGTAGCTCAGTGGATTGAGCACGGGCTGCAACCAAAGCATCGCAGGTTCGATTCCCAGTCAGGGCACATACCTGGGTTGTAGGCCAGGTCCCCAGTGGGGGCCATGTGAGAGGCAACCACACATTGATTCTCTCTCCCTCTCTTTCTCCCTCCCTTCCCCTCTCTAAAAATAAATAAATAAAATCTTTAAAAAAATGCATTAGTTCCATAAGTGCCTCTTCCTAGAATTAAAAGCTTTTTAAAAGTGCCTCTTAGTTTATGCCACTCTAGCATCAAAATAGGCAAGAAGAACTTTGGGCTTTTTTTGGTTTGTTTGTTTGTTTGTTAGTTTGTTTTTAGTGGTTTGTTGCCAAGATAGGCATTCTGCTCAGAGCTGTTTACCTGGTATTCTCCTAACTTCCAGCTTCTGTCTTGTGCTATTGAAAAATCCAAGGTTGATCACAGTCAGCGTCTTTACTCTGTAAAGTTTATCTTCCTGCAAATTTAGTTCTCTAGAATAAACCTGGAATGGGGCGAGATGGGTGACTTTTCCTTCTAACTTGCAGCTGTTACAGATTTCAGTGTCTGGCTCTCAGTGATAGGAACTGTTTAGAGCAACTAGATGTTAAAAACAGCAACTCTCATCACAAGACTCAGAGCTTATCCCCCAAGTTAGACAAGCTGTCAATTTCCAAAGCCACCAAGCTTTAGCAGCCAAATCATCCTTTTTGATGGGGTTTGAATCAAGCCCTGCTTTATTCCTCATGGCTGTATTCCTAATTAGGGTTGGAATGGGCCTTGAGCAAGCCCTTAGTCTTATTAGCCTATATACACAGATATACCTAACCTATCATTGCTATTTTTTAAAGATTTTATTTATTTACTCTTAGAGAGAAGGGAAGGGAGGGAAAGAGAGGAGAACAGAAACGTCAGTGTGAGAGAAACATAGATCAGGTGCCTCTCACACACCCCCAACTAGGGTCCTGGTCCGCAATTCGGGCGTGTGTCCTGACTGGGAATCAAACCAGTGACCTTTTGGTTCACAGTCCAATGCCCAACACAACTTGCGGTACATCCCAGTCTCAAACCAGGAAATGGTTTTGATTAACTAAATGTAGGCTGGCTTATGAAGGATTAACTTCTTGCCTTGTAGTTGATATTTTTAATAACTATGTCTTGAGAGGCAAGGCATAAGAATCTGAAATGGATTAATTCCTACCTCCAACTCTAGCAACTGTTTCCTTCTCTCTTCTCCTATCCCCGATGCAACTTCTGTTTAAGAGAAGAGTGCTTTCTCTTGTCTCCCACCTCAACTCCAAAGTACTGATAATCCTGTTCTTTAAAGGCACTCTACATTTCCATTGTCCAAGTTAACTAATTCTTCATGTACTGTTCTTCAGGGGGTCACCTTCTCAGTCTTTTAACCATGAGTTCAGTACTTCTCCAACCTTTTGACCTGACTCATTTTTACTTGGGAACCCTAGGAACTTGAGAAACAACTGAGTATGGTAAATGGGAGTGTGATAGAAAAGCACCACCAGCACAAAAACATGAGCAGACAGTTCATAGAAGACAAAATACAATTTGTCAGTAAATCGATTTTTAAAAAGATTTTATTTATTTGTTTATTTTTAGAGAGGGAAGGGAGGGAGAAAGAGAGAGAGAGAGAAACATCAATGTGCAGTTGCTGGGGGTCATGGCTGCAACCCAGGCATGTACCCTGACTGGGAATCGAACCTGCAATGCTTTGGTTCGCAGCCTGCACTCAATCCACTGAGCTATGCCAGCCAGGGCTAAGTAAATCCATTTTTTTTAAAAAGTTTATCCTCATGATGAATACAAGAACAGCCAATTATAAAACAATGAGATGCTATAACATCTGCTGTCAGACTGGTAAAGGTAGAAAAAACCCCACCACCTCAGGCTTGGTGAAGGCTTAAGAAAACAGACATGGTCAGATCCTGCTAGTGGGAACATCATTTAGCACAACTTTTGGGAGGACAGTTTGGCAGTTGATAACAAAAGCCTTTAAGAGTTTACTTTCTCTTTGACTTCACAGTTCTTTTCTAAAAAATCATTCTGAGAAAACATGAGAACGTTTAAATAGTTATCAAATGATTACATGTTATAGGAAATGCTTAGAAGGGTGTTCATTTAAAGCCTTAAGAGTGTGCTTTTTTCTACAAGTAAGATTATGGGTAGCTCTTTTATCCTTTGGTTTTCTGTATTTCTCAAATTTTCGACAATAAATGTGTGTTGCTTTTGTAATAAGGGATCAAACCATAAAGGTTTGTTCTTTTTTTTTTTTCATACCAGGAGCAAGCTTAGCTATTCCCCACCTTCTTACCCTGCTCTCCTGGCTCTGCCTGTGGGGACTGTTTGCATGTTGAAGAGCATGTGTAGTCAGCCCTGCAGTTTCCAAACTCTGCTTCCTCGGGGCCCGTCATCCTACCTCCTGCCTGTGTTACTGAGGTGCCCTCCAGTGTCCTCCCCTGCGGTTATCACCAGTTCAAATCTCTACATTCATCCTAGGCAATCCATCTGCTAAGTAACCAATTCCTACTTCCTACTTTTTCCATTCATCCTGGATGATTGACATTTAGAGGTATATGGGACCTTTAGGTTTATCTCATTTTGCCAGTAAGAAAACTTAACACCGTGACCCCCCCCCCCCCCCCCACAGAAAGATAATGGCCAAAGTGTCATAAAAGCTTAGTGCAGGACCCAGGCCTCTTGTTTTAGTGCCTTTTCTTCCTTATCAGACCAGGTGGCCTCCTTCTCACATTTCACTCTCATGCCAAGGTTTGGGAGTGAAAATGGAATTCCACCCATTTTCAGGCCTCAGTGGTTTGGTGATCCCTCATCTAGTCCTAAAAAAGAAGTTAACCATCTCCTTTTATGTAACAAGCACTTATTAATATATATACACATACACATTAATTCTGATAAATATGCCCATTAATTTCTGACAACCCTTTCAAGTAGTTTTTATCTTCTATTTACAAGTGAAAACTGATGCCTAGACAAATTAGGTAACTAACTTAAATTCAGGCTTTGTTACTCTTTCATGTTGTTTATTTATTTTGGGGGATTTTGCAGACCCCAGCTAAAGTCCCCCAAAGTGTACAGCATCACAACAAAAGATTAAATGATACCCTCCTTAAATCCAGGAGTTCTCCCCCAACACACACACAGCACATATTTAGATTCTGAAGCTAGTTTTCAAAACATTAGAGTCTGCCTCAGAACTGGACCATTTTTCTTCTGTCCACAGTTGCCCGCTGCTTTTCACATGATGGGATGTGATGGGGTCATATACTGTGATACTAATACAGAGGAAATGGGAAACTTGTCAGATGTTTCTTAGGAAGATAAAATCATTACAAAATGCAATTAATGAATTATTTCTGGATTTTACTGGTCTTTCACCTTGTATCATTGAGAATTAGAGTGCGGGTCCATATATTTCAATGTGAACTGACCCAGAAGATGGATTTTGCTTTTGTATCCAGAGAAGCATTTCCCATGATTCATGTAAAATTTTTAAAAGTCTCTGTTCATGACACATCAACAAGTTGTGATATGCTGCTGTGGAACTTGATCGAGGTTTTGGATCTTAAAGAACTCTTCCAGCACAGTTTCCTAAATTCACTACCCTCTTCTCTGCGCTGTTCTCCCCCCACCCCCACCCCCATGATACCTGGCCTCAGAGCATTTTTATAAAACTGTAAGAGAAAACTGTACTTGAACAATGATTAAAATAAAAAAAAAAACTGTAAGAGAAAGGACAGAATTCATAAAATGAAGGACAGCAAGGCCAGCCCTTGATGATGTACACGGGAGACCTCCAGGTTGTGATTTGTAGGCTGCCAGCCTCCTGTAGCCTTTCCTGTCTATGCCTCTCTTTCCTCCTGTCCTCAAGTTCTTCATTTACAGTGACCCAAAATAACACATAGTAGCTTTAAATGTGGCCTCTTCTAAGAGTCTTTTAAAGCAACCAAGGTGTTAGTTAAACTAAGGAATGAATCCCCAGGGCATAGAAGATCTGGGCCCTGCTGCCTCTGTGGTGTGTTTGCAGTAAGCTCTTAGGCAAGTAGTTCTGCCTTTCTGAAGCTGGTTTCTGCATCTGTAAACACAAAGGCTAATTGGATAAGGTTCAAGGTTTCTTCCAGCGCCAACATGTCTTTTACAACTTCACTGTTGTTCATGGGACTCTGTCTGTGTGAAGATCCTTCCTCCTGTGTAGAAGGAGATAAGCAGACCCCGTACGCAGCACGTGGAAGTCCTGTCCAGGCTCTACCGTGTTCCACCAATGACTTTCGGCAAGTCGCACATTCTCACAGTCTGATCTCCGTTCTCCTCAACTCTGTAATATTTCCAAGTGCAGGGTTTTTTGTGAATGATGTATGAAAATGCTTGACATTGAACTCTCCAAATGTGAGTGATGAATGTTATAATGGTGCCTGGAGACCAGCACTGAGTAACAGAGAGCCTTTTTCTACTTCCAGAGTACTGGGAGTGAAAGAAGCTGTTTTTGCACATGCCATCCACCTTTGGATGCTGTAGCCCCGTACCCGCACTGCTAGTTTTCTGCCTGGTATTACTTTGTCCTCTGCTCCTCCCTGCCATAGTTCTGGTATTTGAGTATTCCCAAGCAGCAGTGACCAAACAAATCATCTGTGTGCATAACCTGGTACTTTGAGGTTCAGTCAGAAAACAAGCCTCCCAAAATTTGGCATCTTACCCCCTCCCCACTCTACTTCATCTCCCCACACAACACATGTACAACATCATGCACGCTTATACTTTTTAACCCTTTTACATACTTTTTTTGTAATGACTAATAAAAGAATTAGATTCTTGTTGAAGTACTTATTTCCTATTTCCAGTTGATCTCCTATTGTCCCCACATCCCCAGTGAAGCGGTAAGACAGAAGTGTGACTAGAAGGAACCAAGAACTGGGGATACAGAGTAGTAAGACATCTTCCCCACCTTCAGTCACGTTGTAAGGACTGGAAGAGCAGTGAGCGCAGAGTGCTCTAGAAGCTTCCTATAATTTGGCCGGGGAGGGGGTGATGCTTTGAGGAGATGATGATATTTAAGTGACCGGTACAGAAAGGTATGGGGAGGTTTCTACATTGGACAGTTGAGGGGATTGTGTCAGAAGTTGAAGGAACTACCCCAGGGTTACAGTGAGAGCAGCCAGAATTCAGGCTCTGGAAGAATGCTAGCCTGAGGTTTGGCACCAAGATAAATTCTTGTATGAAAAACAAACAAGTGGTTTTGGGTCTTTTTATCCATTGCTTTAGAAGACTGCAAATATATGAGTGCTAAAAGTAAAAGAAGCTTCACTTTTAAGTGAGAGAAGTTTTGAGAAGGAATAAAACAAAACTAATGTTCAGAATAAAATATTAGACTTTTGGGGGAAACCATCTTATTTTTTGCCTGTATGCTGAAAATTGTCAAAGATATTTTAACATCTTTTTAATAATAAAATGTCACATATATTTCCAGATTAATGCTGATGTAATTATGCTATATACATAGTTAGTACCCTGGATTTTTCCTGTTATTGAGAAGCTTCTTTTTTACTTCCTTTCTTCCATGTAAATCAGGTGTAAGTGAGAAGTATAGCATATTATCATTTAACTCAACTACATGCCATACACTCCAAAGGTGGTAAATTGGCTTCACATTTAAAAGTGTCTTTTTCTGCAGTGTATTAATTGTACCAAAACAAATTATCTTTCCAAGACAATAGAATTCATTATTTTGTTTCATCTCTGTAGTTATAGCGCACCTAACTTACAAATCACCTAAAATTTGGTTTCTGTCCCTCAGTCAATATCAATTTAGCCTTTATTTATCTCAATTCCAATGGCCCAGAAGAATAGATTCATTTAATGTTATATACACCTACTTGAACTTTAAGTCACTTCTTTTTCTCTAACATCTTTTTTTTTTTTTTTTTTTCTTTTAAAAAATTTTATTCAGTTTACATTGGTTAATAACACTGCACAGGTTTCAAGTGTACAATTCTGTAATACATTATCTATATATTGTGTGTTCACCATCCAGAGTCAAGTCTCTTTTCATCACCTTTTATTCTCCCTTTTCCCTCATCTACCTCTCCCCACCCCGTTTCCTCCTATAATCACATACTGATGTATGCATCCATTAAGATTTTGTTGTTGTTCCTTTCTTTCTTTCTTTCTTTTTTTTTTTTTTTTTTGCTTAATGCCTTCAACTTTTTTACCCTGCCTCACAACTCCCATCCCCTCTAATAGCTGGAAGTCTTTTTTCTGTGTCTATGAGCCTGTTTCTATTTTGTTAGTTAATTTGGTTCATTAGATTCCACATAAATGAAATTACATGGTATTTGTCTTTCTCTGACTGGCTTAATAGAATAATACTTGCCAGGTCTATCCATTCTGTGGCAAAAGGTAAGAATTCCTTCTTTATGGCTGAGTAGGATTATATTGTGTGAAAATTCCATAGCTTTTTTTTTTGTTGTTGTTGTTTTTTAATATATTTTATTCATTATGCTATTACAGTTGTCCCATTTTCCCCCTTCTCTCCCCTCCACCCTGTACCCCTCTCCCACCCACATTTCCCCCTTTAGTTCATGTCCATGTGTCATACTTATGAGTTCTTTAGTTTCTACATTTCCCATACTATTCTTGCCCTCCCCCTATCTATTTTCAACCTACATTCTATGCTACTTATTCTCTATACCTTTTCCCCCTCTCTCCTCCTCCCACCCCCTGCTGCTAACCCTCCATGTGCCCTCCATTTCTGTAGTTCTGTTCCTGTTCTAATTGTTTACTTAGTTTCTTTTGGTTTTGCTTTAGGTGTGGTTGTTAATATTTGTGAGTTTGCTGTCCTTTTACTATACATGTCTTTTCTTTATCTTCTTTTCTTAGATAAGCCCCTTTAGCATTTCATAATATAAGGGCTTGGTGATGATGAACTCCTTTAACTTGACCTTATCTGAGAAACACTTTATCTGCCCTTCCATTCTAAATGAAAGCTTTGCTGGATAGAGCAATCTGGGTTGTAGGTCCTTGTCTTTCATGACTTGGAATATTTCTTTCCAGCCCCTTCTTGCCTGTAAGGTCTCTTTGGAGAAATCAGCTGACAGTCTGATGGGAACTCCTTTGTAGGTGACTGTCCCCTTACCTCTTGCTGCTTCTAGGATTCTCTCCTTCGTTTTTACCTTGGCTAATGTAATTATGATGTGCCTTGGTGTGTTTCTTCTTGGGTCCAACTTCTTTGGGGCTCTCTGAGCTTCTTGGATTTCTTGGAAGACTGTTCCCTTTGCCAGATTGGGGAAGTTCTCCTTTATTATTTGTTCAAATACGTGCTCAGTCTGTTGCTTTTCCCCTTCCGATTCTGGTACCCCTATAATTCGGATATTGGAACGTTTAAAGGTGTCTTGGATGCTCTTAATCTTTTCCTCAATTTTTTGAATTCTTATTTCATCATGCTTTCCTGCTTGGTTGATTCTATCTTCCTTCTGGTCCACTGTATTGTTTTGAGACTCATATTCCTTCCTTTCACTATTGGCTCTCCTCTGTGTGTCTTCCTGCATCTGTTTTATGGTAATCTGCATTCTTTCATCTAGATTTCGTCCAAAATCAACCAGTTCCGTGAGCTTTCTGATCACCAGTGTTTTGAACTGTGCATCTGATAGATTGGCTAGTTCTTGGTCGCTCAAAAGGATGAGTCCTGGGGGACTGATCTGCTCTGTTGAAAACATAGTTTTTTGTTTTTTGTTTTTTCCCCCTGTCTCTCCTTTTTTTTTTTTTTTTTCCGGTCTGGTTGCTCTTTTTACGGTGGGGGGCAGAGCCTTAGGTGCTCACCGGGGCTGGGCACCCCAGTCGCTAGATTGTGACGTTATATGTGGGGGCGGGGCGGGCGAAAACAATGGCGGTAGTTCCGTTCCCCTGGACTCAGACCCTTGTCTGGGCTTCTGGGCCGCGAGTTCTGCCCTGGTCCACAATCGCTACCCCTCTGGGTCTGCCAGCCGCAGCTTGCGTACTCAGGGATCACCACTGACTTCTTATGCGCCCGATGGCTTTTGCGCCGATTTCGCGCCAAACCTTCCCCCGACCTCCGCGTGCCGCCGACCCGAGCCAGCCCCACGCCCGCCGGCTCGTCTTCTCCTACCAGTCCGGATGAACGCGTTTACTTCAACTTCTTAGCTGCCCGACTTCCATTCAGATAAATCCTCTGCCGGATCTGGGTGTTATTCTGATAGTAAATTATTGTTGTAAATTATTGGTTTTCTAATCTTGGTTGTGCGAGGAGGCACGGTGCGTCCACCTATTCCTCCATCTTGCCGGAAGTCTCTCCTCTCTAACATCTTAATTTTAATTTTATCTTAATGGCATTTTATTTCAGTGATAGAAAAAACATTGTCTATGGGCATTTAACTTGTTGAGTTATAGAATTTATGTGGCCTCAGTACCTTTGTAAACAAAAGGAGATATTAGATCTTAATTCTCTTCTTTCTGTACAGTTCTGTGATTTATTCTTTTGCTTCAAGTTAGTCCTCTACCTTTAATAGGTTAAAGGTAAATGGATAGTTACTGATGGATCAGGACTGAAGGAACTATTTTGGAAGGAATCTTAATGCGTACACATTATCACACATTAAATTATCAGGTGTGACAAACCTGGCGACTTCTGTTGTCCTTTGTTTCTTAGTCAAAAGGCATCGAAAGTAATTCATCTGTACACTTAAGTGACTTTTGTGAGATTGAACCTTTAATAAGAGTTCCAGCATGTCACAGACTCTCAGTTGGCAGACAATAAATGATTGTTGAAGTTAACTTAGGCATGGTTTATTATATCCTCTTGGTGAGTTTTAAACCATTTCTACATGCAAGTTAACAAAGAGAGAGAGAGAGATTCAAAACTAAGACCAGGAAGAGCTGTGAATACACAAAGACATATGCATGTGTTTATGGCGGCTTTGTGTTTAATAACTAAAAATTGGAAACAAATATCCATGCACTAGTGAATGAATCAACAAAATGTACATCCATCCAGTGGAACACCACTCAGCAATAAAGCAGAGCAAACTACTGACGCACACCATAACACAGGAATCTCCGCAGCATCATGGTAAACAAAGAACCCCAGACAAAAAAGACTGCATACTGTACAGTTCCATTTATAGGAAATCCTAGAAAAGGCAAAACTGGCGGGACAGAAAGCAGATCAGCTGTTGCCAGGGCCTGGGGGTGAGAGGAAGGCATTGATTAGAAAGGAGCACACGGGTACTTTTTGGGGTAATGGAAATGTTCTCCATCATTATTTCAGTGGTACATATATGTATATGAACATTTGTTAAAATTCATCAAATTATACACTTAAAATTGATTACTTTTATCCAGTGTAACTTATACCTTTAATTTAAAAACAAACAAACCCAAGGCAGCACCTTGAATGCCTCACAGAGTGATTACTTTAGCTAGAGAAATAACCATTTTTAAACATTAGACTTTGAATGACTGTTTTTAACAAGATACTAACATTATTTTTATGATGAATTCACACCAAATTTTGAACCCTAACGTGTATTTGCATAGAACATGGAAAATGATGAGCTTGCTGTAATATCTCATTGCATTTTTGCTTTCTCTTTACCTCTCTGCCCAACCTAGAAAAGCTAATTGAGGGACTCAAATCTCCTGACACTTCTCTTCTGCTCCCTGACCTCTTGCCTATGACAGATCCTTTTGGTAGCACTTCCGATGCTGCAATTGGTAAAGTTGTCATTTCTGTTTTTTTGGTAATGCATGATGTCTGTGTATTTAAAAAATGATAACTGGGTAACAGATCCCTACTGAATAGCTGTGGTGAGGAGTGGAAATGCCACCAAGCCTTCTGGTGTTAGATGATGCCTTGTGCTAACCCAGAAACCAAGACTATTTAATCCCCTTTGTTAGCATGTCAAATGAAGTGTTTTCTCTGCCTTCCAGCTGCATACCACTGTTATTTTTGCTTTTCTTGTTATCCTGAGATTTCTAGAGTGATGTCTTATGAATGAGGAGGCATGTGGGAAAATTCACATTTAATTACAAAAGCTTTATGGGAAAAGTTTCAAGCTGGACCTTACCGTTAGCAGATTCTTCTTTAGAAGGCCTCTCTATGGGTCGGGTATCAGCAACTGAGAAAACATATGCCTGGTGGTGAAGCTTCAGGCCAAGAACCCAGGGGAGGGGCTTGGTCTTGCCTGACCTAACATTTCTCTGTGCTCCAACTGCAAGGCCAGGTCAATACCTACAAAATGCCCAGGGCCCCTCTACTCCAGGGGCACAAAGTCCTAGAACTGAGAGAGGCCATGACACTACAGAGAGGTGGGCCTCTAGCTAGGGGACGTCTCACTGTGCAGAATACCTCCCAGCTACATCATGGGATGGGATTTGAGATGGACTAGTGGCCTTTGCAAGGCACAGAGGTTGTGAAAGGCTCCTAAGTTTATCCCTTAAGGAAAGCAGAATTAGCAGGAGATATTAAGGTGCCTTGCAGTGTATGTCTTCTGATGTGGAAGAGATCTCCTGATGGCTCACATTCTACATTTGTCTATAAAAACTGAGACTAGCCACAGTGGTTGATTTTGCACAGACATGCCCAATGGGTGAAGCCCAGACACTGAAAGCAGCAGAAATAAAAAGTAACTTACTGCGCTTCCATCTCACCTGACACTGACATTCTAGAGAACTTCATAGAATTGTCCCAAGACCGTCTGACTGCCTTCTCCTGATCCTTTTTCTCCCTTTTTAATGCTCTGTTACAAAAGAAAAAGCTGATGTTGCTGTTGAGAGTCTCATACCAGGACTGGAGCCCCCGGTGCCCCAGCGCCTCCCATCTCAGACGGAATCTGTAACCTCAAACTGCACAGGTCAGTCAGGATTCTCTGCAGTGGCGGGATCGGTCAGTGTGGTGAGCCCTTAGAGCTGGTCTTTCCACCTGCAACAGGTGGTCCTGGGCTTAGTTTGCAGCCTGGTTAGTTCCTCCCAGAAGGGATGCCCTATATTGGTATAACCCCAGCTTCTAGATTTTGAGTGATGTGTTTCCTCACTAAAAAGCAGAGTATTTTTTGGAGTCATGTTCTCTGAAGAGTGATCCCTAGGCTTTTGCTGATTGCAGTCTTTCTTTATTCAAGATCTTTTCACTGGTGGCAGATTCCTTCCATCTCGTTAATTAAAGAACTCTGCTGAGCTATAAGGATGCCCGTTAACTCCTCCAGGTTACTGAGCAGTCTTCCCCCTCTCACAGCGGTATCTATGAAACTATAATGTTCTGTTATTGATCCTATTCATAACACAGTGCTTTAGTCATTTATAGGTGATTTACTGTTAAATTGTAGGCAAAGTTGAAATCTTTCCTGGTTCCAGCATTACTTTTACCCTAATTTCGAAGTTCACTCTTAGGAAAATTCCTTTACTGCCCACAAATACAGATTTAGTAACCTTCCTCTCTTTTGAGTCCATAATCACCTCGATAAAAGTGTCCAATTTCCTAACTTAGAAACAATTAGAAATCTAGGAAGTATGAAAATTAACTTATCTAGATTTTAAAAAGTGAACACAGAAGACAATATGGTTTCTTTTCTTTGTGCTTACTTGGCTGTTTTCTCCTAGAAAACTTTCCAGAAAATAATTCATGTGTTAAAATACTTGTCTTCTTTCTGTTCTTTGAGAGCAATTATGTGTTCAAAGGAACAATTCAAGTTTATACTTGTAAGAGGCGAGATCATTCTAGTTTGAATAGGAATCTGACTGAGTTCTAGAAAGTATTGTTTAACCACTAATAGTAAACCAGGGACAGCCCCTTCTAGTCATATTGGACCTCTCATCCTGTAGTAACTTTTTTCCATGAGTGTTTAGGGAAAATTTAAGTGAAACTCTTTTTTTTACAAAAAGTTTTTTTATTTATTTCTAAGAGAGGTGAAAGGAGGGAGAAAGAGAAGGAGAGAAACATCAGTGTTAGAGAGTGACATCTATTGTTTGCCTCTAGTACATGCCCCGATCAGGGACTGAACCCACAATCCAGGCATGTGCCAGACCAGGAATAGAACTAGTGACCTTTCCCTTTGCAGGATGATGCCCAACCAGCTGAGTCACATTAGTCAGGGCTAAGTGAGACTCTTTAGTTGCAAAGTTCTTTTTCTCAAATAGCATTTTATTGGAATCCAAATCACATGCTTGCTTATCTAGCCATGACTGAGCAAAAACGTCTTCCCTTTTTATATATTAAAGTTAAAAGGAATCTAGAAATACATGTTTCTATAAATGAAATCTAGAGTGCTTAACATGTTTCTTTTAGTTTTCTTCCTCCTGCTTTGGCTCATATGTGTGACATGTAAGTGCAGTAACTTAAAGGCCAAGGTCTAATCCCATGATGTTGTTGTATGTGCCGTTTAATGCCGTCACTGACCTGGGATGCTGTTAATCTGGACTCAGATTCTCTCACCGGGGAAGATTCCCTGATCGATTGCTCTCTGCTTTCTAACCCTACTACTGACCTTCTGGAAGAGTTTGCCCCCATAGCAATCTCTGCTCCAACCCATAAAGGTAAATACTCTCTTCTTCTTGGGTCCACATGTAACCTTCAAGGAGATCTGAATAACAGAACATTTTCCTTACCAAAAGTCTTTGCTAGTGAAGTGTTTTAACCACCTCCTTCTGTGGAAAACTTGGTTTGTGTTCTCAGCCACTGTGTCATAGTGCCTCTTAGAAAGAATATTTAGTAAGGCTTAGACTACAGGTTGGTGGAGGTATTACTGCCTGGCAGGCACCTGGAATACAGATATTCCACGTGATCTAGGAAAGACAAAACGACATGCCTTTGAAGTCAACTCAAGTAGATGGTTTAGTTGATTAGCCACTGACTGTAATTATTAATATGATAGTTGTTGGCCTTAAAACTTAAAAATGGTTCATCAAATATGATGTAAAAATTTTATATAGTGATAAATAGGCATCATTCCTCAAAAGTCAGTCCTCAAAAAATTGAATTTGCAAAAGTTTTGAATTTTAGTTAATATTTGAGTCACAGTTGATTACTAGGTTTCCTTTTTCGATCTACCATTTTCACTTCTTAGGTTAATGCTGGTGTATAATTTTGGACAGAGGTAGCTTGCTTTGAGTTTTATTCGGTGAGTAGTTTGTGGAAGTGACAGGCACAATGCCTAGCTTACTGTGCGCAGGCGTCCACTAAACTTTCTGTGCTAGGGTCGAGAACGTGGTTTTCTAGAAGGAGCAAATACTTAGAAAAGGAAGTTTAGAATCCTCTCTGCAGGAAATTAAAAAACAAAGCCTCCCCAAAATGACTGAAAAATAATTAGCCTGTGGTTTGTGGTGGTAATAGTTGAGCTTTTGTTTTTACCTTTTATGGCATTAAAATGATTATATTTTTATAGAGCATGTAGAAAGAAGTTACCTGTTAACCAAGTATGTCTGGCAGGAGTGTGTCAGCAGCAATGTGTAATTACAGAGGAGCAGTACTTGCAAAGTAGGTGCTCAGCTAGCAGTTGGTGGTAAGGTAGCCTTAATTAGAAGGAAGAAGAATATTCTAACAAGCTTCTGCTGGAAATCTTAGTGCATGTGATGTCTTGAGACATCAGTTATTTGAAAGTCTTTTTTCCCAATCAAAGGGCAGTGAATCCTTTCAGAAACATTTGTTTGCCTAGTATATAGCGGTTGCTTCATAAAGAGAAACTGCCCCAGCCCTTGGTTTTCAGTTTTTCAAATATTGTTAGGCCTCTGTTTGCTCAGTAAAGAAGATAAATGACTAATTTCTATGCCTTTGTGAATTGATGACATTGAAGAAATACCTCACAGTAACGGCAATTAATGGTTTTATAATGGTAGGAAGAATTTATCCTATAGCCCTTCTCCTGCATCATTTATGAAAGTCTTAACATGGGTAGCACTAAAGCATTTTTTTTCATTTCCCTAAGTTTTCCAATTTTGCTACTTTTATTTCAACTCAGGAAAATAAGCATTTTCATCTTTAAAAATTTGCAGTGATTATACAGTTGGGAACTTTGTGCCTCTTACACGTTCTCTCATTTGCTAATCTCTGCTTCTGTTGTCTCTGCTTGTGTACTTGCCTTCTGTGTTAAGCAGCAGAAGATAGTAATCTCATCTCAGGTTTTGATGTCCCTGAGGGCTCGGACAAGGTGGCAGAAGATGAGTTTGACCCTATTCCTGTATTGATAACCAAAAACCCACAAGGTAAGAAAGAGAGGATGGGGAAAGAGCCTGTCATCAGCTCTCCACAAAAGAGTACTACTGTACCTAATCTACAGTGGGCGTGGGGGAAAGCAACACTTAATGAAGGAAATTGGGGGCAATAAGAATCGCTGTGGGCTGGACCAGTAGAGAGAGATAGAGATAACATACAGGTACTGATAGAGGTTATCTTAAAGCCTGACCATGGTGTTTTTTGTAGAGAGGAGGAAAGTTTTAATGTCTTCCTAAAAGCTGGTTTTTACAAAGTATCAAGCCTATAAAGCAAAGTGATCTTTAAACCTGAAGGCATATGTCAAACAATGCACCAAAGTTGGGTTTTTTTTTTTATCATGATCAGAACAATTTGTGATAAATACTCTTCTCAAAGAGATTAACAACGATGCTTTGGTATAATCTGCATCTTTTGGACATTTGTGGAGCATAACTTTCCCTCTTTGATGGATTCAGATCATTCGAACATGCCACAAAACACTGAATTGCAAAGGACCATCTCTCTATATTTTTAAAACTCGTTTTTATTGCTGTAGTCTTGGGAACTATTTTCTCTCCAAAGCAAAAATTATTGATTTTTTACTCTATCAAGGAGATGACTCTATGTTGTCCAGAAGTTAGTACAGCCAGCCCTTATCAGGCAAAGCATACATCCATTTGAAAGGCTCCCTACCATCAGGCTGTGTGTACACAGTGCCTGAACCTTTTGTGGGAGGTGGTAGAAACCTAACTTATGTTTAAAAACCAACATGTAAGAGTTTGCAGATGTAAATTGTTGTTTCTCTAGGGTTTTGTTTTGGTTTGGTTTTTCTCCTTTGCTTACTCTGCACATCTAAACCTTAACCCTCTGTGTTGTGTACTGAATTCCTATCTCTCCACTTCCAGGTGGGCACTCTAGAAACAGCAGTGGGAGCTCTGAGTCCAGCCTTCCCAACCTAGCCAGGTCTTTACTGCTGGTGGATCAGCTCATAGACCTGTAGCCGTGACCCAGTAGCAGACGCAGTTCTGTAACCTTCATACCGTAATATACATTTTCATTACGGAATTATAAGAAAGATGATTTTTTTTAAAAATCTGCAAATAAGGAGCCCTGTAGCTCTTATCTCCTGCCCCTTGCCTTCTCCTGTAGAAATGATAAGGAAAGAAAATCACTTTGGCCCTCCAGATATTCCTTGGCCAGTTCCTCCCTGTTCGTTTGCTGTGTTTTCTCATTACCTTTCTTCAATAGCATTATCTTAAATCAAGCACTAGATGCCATAAGCTTCACCTCTGCTGGAATCAACTCCACCAAAAGCTTAACTGTAACTGAAACTAGTGAGTTGACACCTTTGCCTCATTCTTGCTAGGAATGGCCTCCCACGTCAATCCTCCCAACCCCTGTCTCCTTTGGCCAGATGCTGATGAATGTGTTTCTCTGTTTTTGCTTTTTTATCCTGCTGCATTATTGTGAAGACATGGCTTCCTCAGTCGGTCTTAACTCTAGGCAGTAGCCTGGAGACAGATGTGTGGTTTGAGAAAGGGTAAAAATGACTGATGGATGGTATATGTTTGAAAAGAGAAAGTGAGCCCAACTCTAGCCAACCAACTGTGACCCTGTTTGATCATAGACCTAGCCAAGGGATTTTACACCCCATGCAGCCTGCCCAGCATTCGTCCAGCATTCTGGCTTCCATTGAACCGCGATTTCTCAGATCTGGAGACGTGACTGCAAGTACTTGAGATCCTTGGATGAAATGTGTACATTATATAAATCCCAAGTATTGCCATTCCTTCTCATGTTACCCGCCCCAAGCTGGGATCTCAGAATTAGACCAAAACAAGACAATGGTGGTAATATGATACCTTTTATTAGAAGACTTTTCACTGGGGAGGGGGGTTGAATAGGGGAGGGGAAGGAATTGTAGCAGAAACAGATGTATTTTTCTTGTGATTTTTATTTTGAATCAAATATTGTAAATTGTGTATAAATGAAGATGCTGAATAGTTCTGTTTCCACTAGGCGTTTCAAGTCCGATATCAGGTGTCTGTACAGGGTTTTGATCTCTTTCCCTTGTATAACTTTACACGGCAATCCTACAGTGTAACATATGGAATCATTTTGAGTAGACTTGTGTGTCGCTATTTCAGCAGGTCCTCTGTCTTTATAGAATAAGCATGTTGTTTATTTTCAGATAATAAGAAATAAGTGTTCTGACAAGCTAGGCAAAGTTTGACTCTGGCTACTTACTTTTCTCTCTCTCTGATGTTTGAATTGAAGGGTGCAGCCAATGAAATATATTCAGTTGGTTTTCCTTGGCTTCCTAGACTGAAAAATAAAGCATAGTTCCCCACTAACCTTAGAATATTGTTCATAAAATAAATAAAGGACCCTGCACTGACATAATAACAACATGCCTCATGGTCACCCTCTGTATATGTCCTTACTCATTTAAGGGTATTTTTTCCTTACGTGGAAAGCAGTTTTCCGACATTTCCCTTTTGGAAAGAGGTGGGCACAGAGAACCCCATTGTGGTTTTCTTCCTTGAGTGCTGTTTTCCATGGTAAGAAGGGAAACTCTTAGTTGGTCAGATTTGTACAGATAAAATTCCAAGCCCACTTGTTTGTTTCTCTATCTAGTATTTTTGTTTCTTCTTCCTCACACTTGCACTTTAAGGGGGGAAAAGGAAGTTGAAGAGCAACACCAGTGTGCAAAGCCCTACACTTTGGAGGTCAGGCTCTAACCTCAGTGGCGTGAGAGCAGCTTTGAGAGGCATCAGAGAAGTCTGAGTCTCTGAGTCTTCCCTCTGGCTTTAAATACTCCCCGTGCCTGCCGAAACCAGGTGAGTTTAGTAAAGGCCTCTATGAGGATAATGGATCATTTTCAAAATTGAGGGAGGCACATCCTTCCTGCTAAGGATTAAAAAAGACATCTTTGAAGAGCTCTTCATGATTAAATAGCAGTGAAAATGGAACTTGGTTTGCCCCTTTATGGTCAGGAATATTATTGAAGATCAAAATTATATCCTTTTTTCCTGGACATAGAAAGAATGTATAAATAATGAAGGAAATGTTTATTTTTAAATAAGAATAATGTTTTATGCCTGTGTTTTCCAGTTTGATTTTTTTCATACATATGTGTTAGAACTATAATGAAATATCTAGTTTCTTGAAACCATGGAGTGTACAACTTAGAAATTAGATGTCTCTAAGTTGCGCCTTTCATGTATTACCCTAACTGCATTGAGATGTATTATCTAGTCATCTGGCTCAATAAAATTTAATGTAGGCTGTTAATGAAAAGAATAGACCAGAAGCCAGAGAAGGGATGAGGAAGCCTGAGGTAGATAATGACATGAAATGCTTTAGGAGTAGGGTCTCAAAGGGGATAACTATTTTTCTGTTAAGGAATAAAGTGAGTGTGACCTGATAAATAGAGCCTTTGATATATAGCATCATCCCTAAGCTAAAAGGATTTATTTGAGATGAGTGTAGTGTGCTGATAATTAATAGACTTATGGAACTATGGACTGAGCTATAAAAGGGATCTTAGAGATCATCCTCTGGCCCACCCATTTCATTTTACAGGTGTAGGACCTGAGGCAGGGTAGTGAAGAAGAGGGCTGTGCAGGATAGCCCACCTGAGATCTTGCCTTGACCTTGCCAGTCACTGTCTGAGTCACTTTAAGCAGACACATCACTTCTCAGAGCTACTGTTATTATTTACATAATGATGGGTTTGGACTAGATGGTCTCTAAGATTATAGAGTTCTAGGGTTCTAAGTATATATTATTATGCTTTGAGAGGACTATGAAGGATTTATATATCCTGATGTTCTCCAATTATCTAATGTAGTTCTTACTGTAGCAGCATTTACATTTTAGAGAATTATAATGGGCTTTTACTAACCTGCATTGCTCTTTTGTGGTAATCTGAATAGAGGCCTAACCATGACAGAGCTTTTGGGTTGGTTTCAATCAAAATGATCAACTATTGGCCAAAAGAGTGGGAAAAAGTATTATAAACAATTAATATTTCATCTTGAGAAAAGTTTTTGTTTTTTTTCCCTATAATTATTAGCAATCCAAGTTCTATACTTCTATTTCAAAAAAGGAACCATAGGTGTTCCTCTTTTAAATATTACACACACAGAGTGCAACAAAACAGTATCAAATTTCATTACTTTTAAAACTGTGTAATCAGTGATATGCTATATAAAAATGGACAAACACAATAAGCATATGTTTTCTTTTTTGAATTGGAGATATTGTCTAATTTATTTTTTATTTTTCAATCATAGTTTGCATTCAATATTATTCTGTTTTAGTTTCAAATGTACAGCAAAGTGTATGCATATCATGTAAGCATATGTTTCTGACTTGCTTTTATTCTAACTGTGCAAAAATAGTAACTATACCAGAAAACATCACAGTGAGGTTTTTTTCCCCCTTTAGAGCATTCTAATTACTAGACTGCCAAATTCAAGTCCCAGTGTTTTTAAAAACTTAGGCCTCACAGGAGATAAGGTTTAAGTGGTCACTTATAAATATGATTATAATTAATGATTACTTTAGCAGACATATCAGAATGCTGACATTTAATTGAATATTGTCCCCTGGTTTTACTTGGGAAGCTAATATTTATTCCAATGATGCTACCGTCATCTAAGTTATTTTTGAAACTCCTCTCCTTAGAAGTAGCAGGAAGGAAGGTAATAAAGTATAAGGAAATCAGCTGCATTCTTATCTAAATTGGTATCACTTTCACCCTGTGAAAATATGTTGTCTTTCTTGATCTACTTTCTTCTACCACTGTTTCCAAAAGCAAAATCACCACCCTGAGATGAATAGTAGTAGTTACTGTTGAAGGTAGTAAAGAGAGTAATCCACAGAAAATTCCTAAAGAGAACCTTATAATGGAAAGTGACAGTGGTCATTTTTAATTTCTTTGGTATTCTGAACGAGGGAACATCTGTGGTTTTGCCTCTTTAGTATGGCTTAGAAAATTGAAAGATAGATATTTTAAAATGCCTCCAAAACAGGTTGTCACCTTGTTCAGTGTCATTTGGTAATGAACTTGGCTCTTCCTGAAATAGAATTATAGAACTTGGATTGCTAATAATTATAGGGGAACAAACAAACAAAAAAGAACTATTTTTCTCAAGATGAAATGATTTTGTTTATAATACTCTTTCCCACTCTTCTGGCTGAGAATTGACCATTTTGATTCAAACCAACCCAGTCAGTCTACCCCCAGCTCAGAAACGGGTTTGCCTTCAGCAGGGCTGTGGGAAGCATCGCAGCAGTCTGGAGGGGTCTGAGTCCCGCCGAACAGGTGCGCACTGTAGGTGCCTTGGGCCAAGGTAAAGTTTCCATGATGGAGTTTGCCTGCGAGCTCCATGAGTCTTTAACTTTCTCAGTTTATAAAGATTATCTAGATCCTGTGCCACTAACTTAAGAGTTTGGAGATAAAAATGACAGGATAGCCTCATTAAAAAAAAAAAAAATGTCAGGATTGCCCAAAATACTGCATTAAGCAAATTAGAAGCTGCCAAGCAGAACAGAGAAACACTATCACATGGATATTTGAAATGGAATCTTTGTAGAAACACTCCAGATATTATAAAGCTATCTTTTATTCCTGTTTAGAGACTATACATTTACCAACCCAGAGTTAGCCTTTTCCTTGTCCATGCTAGTGATATTCCTGGATGTGCTTGGATTATGTGAGTAAGAATGAATCCCAATGGCCTCCATTTCAAGTAATCTGCAGCAAGATACTATTTTGTTTCTCCTTGGTATCATTAAACCGAGGTGGGTCAGGGAGGTGTTGGGTAATGCAAAGTTACCTTTGGTGGTAGTTGCTAGAATCTAGAATGGAAGACACTTTCTTGGTTCCCACTTCAATGTAGTGTCTGAATGTACTCTTTTCCTGCCAGTATTCCACTCTGCCCTATTGCACCACCCCCTGGTCATGTGGATGTGTATTTACCACAGGTCTTTATCCTGCTCTCTCCAAGAAGACAGAGCAAACCAAGGTATATGAAGCTATCTTATGCAGTAAAATGTGAAATTTGAACACTGCTATACAAGTATTGTATAAAAAACAAGTCTGTAAACAAATTTCTTATGTAAACATACAGGGGAATAAAGACTTTTATCTGTTCAAATGGGAGCATTGATGTGCAGAGATATAAATAACTTAAAATAGCTGTTGTTTTCTTGAGCTGAAAACCCACTTTTGCAAAAAGGATTTAAACACATTGTCGAGTGACAGTAAGTACCTGTACATGATGGAAGTGTGGACACGCATGAGAGACATGCTGAGGACATTTTAGTGAGTCATAGCTGCCCTGGCTTCTCCTTGTGGTCAGGGAGAGTAAAACCCCTGTGAGCCTGCATTTGACATGACCAGACACGGGGCTGTAAAATAGAGCACAGATTTGCAGCTCATCTCTACTTTAATCTTTAATATACCCAGGCCAGTTTAATAAAACATTTTATGTTGGCAACAGCAGTTTTATGCCCAGGGAGAAATCTCTCTCATTTAATTGCTCCTTTGGCGTGAGATACACAGCATCAATAAGCCAGTGCTGGCTCCTATCAAATCCCTTATTCCCCCACTCATGGGTTTTAATGCAACTATACAGCATATGGTAGGACCAAATGCTTAATTTCATCATCTAAGCTAAAAGGTCATGGCCCTGATTTGGCTCCAGAGTGTGAACTGCAACTGGTGCTGCGTTTCTGAAGTTCTTGTGAAGGGATATTTGCTTTCTACTTGCTAACTACATATATGAGTAGGTTTCTCAATACTCCCAAGTCTTCATTTTCAGTTTTTGGCAAGAATTGTCTTTGATACTCCCTATAAGTATTATTTATTTTTATAGTATAGGGAAAAATAAAATTCTGGTTGTGCATGATATATTGTACTAACAAACATCCAGCCAGAAACTTAAGTCTTGAGATTTAGATTTTATTTTTTTTAGAAAGCACGTTGATGACCCTCACTATATCCGTCTGATAAAATTTTCAGAGTAAACCTTTCCCAAATCATTCAACACTAGTCACTGCTTTGGAAGTTAATAGGGAGCTAGTAAGGACAGTTGCCAAATCATCAAATGCTTTTTAGAAATCTTTTCTCTGCTTTCTGAAGCATGTGAGTTCTTACTGAAATCTGTATAACTCGGAGCCTCAAAATAGGCTAAAATAGAGTTTTGAAACGTGTGCTTAACCTTAACCTGGCATACAACCCTGCAGGAAAGCAAGAAAAAGAAATCTTTTGACTTGCTGTTTAATTTGATATGATAAGCCAAAATAAAAAGAGACATGACCCAGTTAGGGGAAATTAGAACAAAATGCCCTACCTTCAGCTTCATGGCATGGAAGACCCTTGTGCAGACTGTGAGGCCAGGTCCTGGGCTTAAGCCCCTCCTCCCAGGAACAACTGTCAATCTCTATTGAGCTTTGTGGTCATAGGGCATTTGCCATTCATGCCATTGATTGCCAAAGGACCTGGATCAAGGCATGAGGTCATATTAGTATAAACCCTTCATTGCTAGTAGGCAGACTACTTCGAACATGTTTCCTGACAGTATAAGGCCATCTTCATGTACAAGGACTGTTCACCCTGAGACCTTGTGCTTTCCCTACAAGAACACACTCATGTTCCAAAAAAGACCTCTAACTCCCAGCCAGACGTAATGTCTGTCCTCTGGTTACAGTTATTTAGAATCTCTCCTTCTCTCGACTGCCTTGTTCCTTGTGCTGCCGCCACCAAAATTCCTTGCAAGAGTATGATTGTCTGCGCTTTTCCAAGTCTACCAGCAATGTTTTGGTCCCCAGAGTGCCAGGCGCTGAGCCTCACAGTGGGTGGTTGCTCTCTGGCCTGGTCACACTGCACCTCTTCTAGAAAGAATGAACAGGTCGAGGGCTTGGCCTTCTCAGGAGAAACCTTTATATGTATATTTCGAGTTCTAGAGGCAGATTCATGCTAAAAGAGACATGAGATAGGTCTGGCCTTGTTTTGAAGGTTAGGTTTTCCCTTCACACCCAATCTTACAGTATTTTCATATGCACGTGAATTTTAAAAGTTGCTGGAACTCTGAGTATGACTTTTCCATTACTCACCATGAAGGTCATAGAATAGGCTCCGAGCTGGCAGGCTTCCAGTTGACTTGACGAAGAACCCACTTTTTCACAGAGGTATTGTGATGAGTTGGGCATGTTCTTCCATCCTGTCCAGCTCTGGGTATGAGCACCCTTGCTTGGTACTCAGAGTTCTGGAAATGCAGTCTAACACTGCAGGCATCCTAAGTGCCCAGGTTCTGTAGGTAGCTGCTTTGGGTAATCTGTGCACACAAAACCACTAAGTCCAGTCAAACTAGTGTTCATTTTCATTATTGATCTGTATGATGCCAGAGTTGGTCATTGGCTTGACTAAATTCTCCATTTTTTTCCCTAAGAGATACTTTGTTCTCCCACGGGAACAGCTTAATAGCCTCAACTTGCAGGGTAGTTTTAGAAGTTAAGAAATCATGCCTTAGTTTTGACAACTGAAAACTTTGTCCATCTGATGCCATGTTAGAAAATGGTTCAAGGAATTTTGCGGTCCTCTCATTCCACTTTGCTTGGCAAATCTTATTTTGGAAAACTTCTTTTCCCCCTGTCATTTGAATTTGCTCCCAGAAATCATCTTCTGGGAATCACTGTGACAGACCTAATATCAGTATACTTCCCTGAGAGGTTAGGATTATGACTTTTCACATACATTGCAAGGGAGAAAGTGAGAAGGTGTTTCATTTATTTTCTGTCCCCTAACTGATGCTATTGCATCATGCAAGTGCACATATTAAAGCTGTAATGCAAAGAGAAAGTTATCCTCTTCAAAATCAACACACTCTTCAAATACTATTCAGAAAGCCATTTGGCATCAGTACAGTATTTCACCTAAAGACTCTAATTTGGAATTCATCAAAGGCATTTAAACTGTTAGGGAAATGAAAATGGGGGGAACCACCTTTTTGCTTCTGGAAACAATGTTTAAGGTCAGACCTATTTAAAAAGAAATATGGCCAAAAAAGTTATAGGATTCAGAAAAGCACAGTATTTTGGTATGGCGTCTAAAGTGTTCAGGACTCTCTCTACACCTCTCTTTATAGCGTAATGTCTCTAAGTGACTGGTTTCCCAATAAACTGATTTTGATGCTGCTTCTGCTGTGTTCTGTGTGCTTAATTTAAGCAGAAACTTTAACAAGAATTTCTATGAGTTAATGGTTTGCATAGAAGAGAAGAGGGTTATGTGGGGCGGGGCTGATTGAATTACGTCTTCACAGAGTTTCCGAATCACCTATAGAACCCAAATCATTGTAGCAAATGTTCTTATCCTGGTGGGTTGGGAAACCCATGATGAAATGATGCCTTTACCCCCAACCACCCTTTCTCTGGATTCTTCTTGCTTAGTTACATATGCCTTTTTCCTGCCCTTTTGCTAACATGTGCCCAATGACATACTTCTAACCTGCTAATATTTCTTGGAAGGTAAGCTCTCTTGCATTCTGATAATTGTCTATTTGATTTTAAAAGCCAGAGCACCCTGAGGCACTTCTACCTAGATAGAAATAGACTAGTATTTTAGAGTTTGCAAATACTTCTGTAATTTCCCATGCATTTCACTCCGTCTGCTTAAAGAACTTTATGCTGGATTCATTTAAGCAGAGGAAACCTTTGTTAACTTAGAAGACTGAAAACAAAGTTCCAGAGCAATTCCAGCTGAAGTTGGAATTTAATATGACTTTGCTTATGTTTCCCCCCCTGATAAAAGTGCCTTCAGTACTCCCCTTTGAGTCACTTTTGTGCTCTTTGAGTAGTGCTTATGATGGCAATCATCAAGTAAACTTGCATTTATCAAGCAGCCATGTTTTGCTGCTTTTGGGGGGACAAAAGAGGGGTGTGTTCTCAGAGTCTGGCCACATGTGAGATGCTGAATTGAATTCGTCCCAGACAATATGTCTGCATACTCTGGAACCATCACGGTACATGTGGATACAAGTGACTGGGTTTGTTTTCATTCCATCATGAGCCAGTGCCAGGTAGAGCAGGTGCCAGTGCCTAGCCCCACGAGTTAGGGGCATTGGTAGCCCCGCTGAATGTCTGTGTGCCTAACATTTTCATTTCCTTTCCTGCACATTGTGCTTATCATGTTCCAAATGTGAGACAGTGATTGGTTGTGTTCCAGTCTGTGTGCAGTTTCCTTGCCTGAATTTTATTTTTCTGTTTTCCCTTTTCCATTTTCAACATCTATTATTTGGTCCCATGATGTTACCACTGCGGGTTGGACATTAAATGTTAATGTTAAAAAGGAGCATTGAACTGACCTATGCATTAATTCTGCATTTTGTGCTTTTCTAGGTCTCCAGAGAGAGCCCAATCCATGTCCTGTAATAACTGTAGAGCACTTTAAAGAATCAACTGGTGTTAAAGGCCTTCCCCTGTATCCAGACCCCTCCAGAGTACCTGACATGAAAACTCAGAACAATTTAGAATCTGACTACTTGGCCAGAGATGGCCCTTCAAGCAACAGCTCATTCCACAGCAGTGAAGAAGAAGGGACTGACCTCGAGGGGGACATGCTAGACTGCAGTGGGTCTCGACCTCTCCTCATGGAATCTGAAGATGAGGACGAGAGCTGCAAGCCTCTGCAGGGGAAGCTGGGAGCAGCCGTTCCATTTGCTCAGCCAGAAGCCTCTACTGAACAAGCAAAGGCAGTGCAAGATGGAAGAAAGAACCAATTTCAAGCCCTCATACAACCAGCCACTGATGGCGTTGGCGAGCCAGATGTTTTTGCCACGGCCCCCTTCAGGAGCTCAAGGGTTTCGGCTGATGAGATGGACATTTTCTCCAAAGCCCCATTTGTCTCCAAGGGCAGTGTGGCTCCTTCCCAGCCAGAGGAGGCGGATGTGTTCTTGAGAGCTCCTTTTACCAAAAAGAAAAGTGTGGAGGAGTTAACAGTCTCCCAGAGCACCTCCCAGGAGATGCCTGTGCAGGCTGGTCTTCTCAGTCAGACAGATGATGTCGCTCTGCTCTCGGGCCTTGACAGAGCAGTGTATGCCTCTGTCCGATCTCAGTATTCCATGGCTGGTTTTGTCCCACAGTCCAGTCTCCCCTCCCATCCTGTACAAGCAGCAGACCATCTTGACAGCATCTCACCCAGGGGATCCGCCCTGGAATCTGGGGGCCATCCTAATGACAGAAACAAAGGACTTCAGCCCCAGCAAGAAGCTATTTCAGGCCCCATGGCTGGCAAACCATTCCGCCCCCAGTCTTTATCCAAATACTCCCGTCACTATAGCCCAGAAGATGAGCCAAGTCCTGAAGCCCAGCCCATTGCTGCCTACAAAATTGTTTCGCAAACCAACAAGCAGTCCATAGCTGGCTCTGTTTCCATCACATCCCTTTCCTCCAGGACTACGGAGCTGCCAGCTGCCGATCCTTTTGCTTTAGCACCATTTCCTTCAAAATCAGGCAAGCAGAAACCTTAAGAGCAATACCTGAGCCTTAGGCCTCTCTCTCTACCCCACCCTGAATAACCCACCACACCACTCCCAGCTGAGCCTTCCTAACAAGAAGTATATCAGTTACCATCTTTCAGTTCCCTGGGTTAGAGCAGAATGTTAGTCAACAGACTCAAGTGCAAAACCCCTTTGAGTGTGCTCATTTCTTATGTTTATATTGATTTCTGGACTTTCAGGCATTTCCATGTTCACCTCTACCCAGAACGTGCCCCCCCAACCCCCACAGAAACTATTTAAATACAGAAACACTTCACAAACCCAACCCCAAAGGGGCCATGTTACCACTAGTTCTAATTCCTGCAATCCTGTTGTGAGTCGTGTCCATTGAGGAATCAAGATCAGTCCTGCCAGGACTTGATTTAATACTCTTAAAAAGGGGATATTTCTGGAAACAGATGCAAGATGAAAATCCTGCGTTTCAAGAGGAAGTGTAATCCTACAGATATAGTCATTCCTGTAAAACCAGCAGCTCTAGGATTCTCTGCATCTGTCTCCGAGTCTGCTCCAGCCAGGCCAGCCCTCGTGCATATGTGCCTGTGGGTGTTCAATGTGTGTCAGATCTTTTCCTGTCTAGAAGTGCAAACAGACGAGGTATCTGCACTCGTATCTCATGGTGTTGAGCCTTCCCTGCATCCACGCAGCTTTGTAAATTAGTGAGTGCGCAGGTTGGGTGTGTGCTCGCACACGTGCATGTGCTCACGGGAAGCATTTTTTCTTTAGGATAATCCTGTCCCTCCAGGCCTACGTCCACAATCACTCATTTGCTGGCATTTGTCTTCTGCACTAACTCACTCCAACCCTTTTGTTACTTAGTTTTTTTCTCATGCGAAATTGATTTCATTGGCAGGTGTAGGAAAATCCTGCTGAGGCAGGTGTCAGGGCAGGTTTCAGAGTAGAGTTCCTTTTCTCCCCAATTTGCTCTTTGTGATTAACAAATTCCATTTACCTGATCATGAAAAATTAATTAATTGTCTACATTTCCCCTCAGAACAATATAAAAGAGCACCTTGTTACAGTTTCAACCAGTGGGTATATGGTCTTAGTAATTTTTAAAAGTACTTAAAAACCTGGGTCTGAGCATTCCATGTTGTCGTCATGGAATTAATTAATTAATGATGAGAATAGGCTACAAACTAGATTTGCTTATTTGTTTGTTCCAAATCCTTACCATCTTTCTCTACTGCTTCTTGAGGAAATACAAATCTGAGACTGAAAATAAGTTTGTATGGGAGAATGGAAAGGAGCTGCATCTGTTAGCCATGAAAACCTTTATTCTCCCTCCTCCTTAGATGTTGTTGAAGTCAGCCAGGTAGATGACTGACTTGTGGTTTTGAAATGTCTTCTCTTTCTGGAAAGGTCTGACTCATTCCTAGCTGTTTTCCTACCCTTTATTATTAGTGCCTTAAAATGAAATTTACGTCTCAATGGGAAGACTTCTGTTGAGGAAATTCAGCTTAATGGGAAGAGTTGCTACACCATGTTTCAGTGTGAAAGCTTCTGTGACTTACAGTAAATGTTAGGGAGTTTTTTCCCATTAGCTGGAGAAATCGAGGGAGTTGCTTACCAAACAAGATGAATGATTTAAGATTTCCTGGAAATTCAGCCAAGAATCAAGCCTGAAGGTCAAATTCTGTTGCAGTTGATGAGGTGTGATAGTCTTAAATTTAAAGTTCATGGGTCTTGGCAGTAAACTATAAATAGCTGCTTTTTAAGACTTTCCCTGTGCTTGTCTCCATCTATTTCAAATGTCCCGATTAAAAGATAAATAATGGTACTGATTCAGGGCTGCCAGCTATGGTTTTCCATCTGAGGTTCCTTTGTGCCAGAAACGAATGTCTTTCACTGTGTTAGATGCTAAATGTTCATTCTAAGAGGTTTCTTTCTCCCAGTGATCATCTTTGACTTTTCTGTGTAATAGTGGGTACAAAATTATCTTTCAAGTTGAGTGAATAGTTTTAGCTAATGCATATGGAATTTTGCACCTCAAACCCTTCCCTTTGACATTATCAATTAAAGCCTTCAAAGGCAGGAGCCAAGAGGATAGAAATACTCAGGAGAGTTTTCACTCCAAATCAGAAACTTAAAAAGAAAAAGGTCCTAATTCACTCTTCCAAGTATTCAGGATTACCTCTATAATAGCCCTGCAAAATGTTTTTCCCTTGGTTATTTGATCACATCCTCCTAATCAAGTAGCCATTTTAGTTCTCAAAGATAAAATCAATAAAGTGATGGTGATTTTTGTTATGTAGTTGAATCGTTTGTCAAGCATGGACTTGTAACCTGTTTGTAGTCTCATAGAGACTGATGATGGTTGGAGACTCTAAAGACCTTCTTTGGTCAGGAAACATAAACACAAATTACTGTTGTATTTTTAGTGATACATGAAAATGTTTTGACTATGGGAGGACATTAATTATTAGCTAATAACTAGTGAATTCAGCAGTGATCTTTGGGTCATATAGGGTAAATGCACCATTGAAAGATAAAATATTCTTGCCAGAGGCCAGCCTGAATGTGGAAATCTGGAAAATTTATTTTTAAGGGAGTCAGGGGTGCTCAGGGAGCTTTGAATTGAATTAGTAGTGAATGCATGTTTCCAGCAACTACACTGCAATAGGTTAACATTAAAGAGAAAAAGGAAATATATAGTCAACAAAATACTGCACTTCTTGTTTTGGTTTATTTCGTATGTTATGTGCTTTACACGTCTGATAGGCAATGCAGGTGCGTGTTACCGTCCACTTCAGTGGAGTGCAGTGAGCCAGAATGTATTTAGAATAAAGCATTGAATCCCAACATGCACTGATGAACTCTTAAATAATTCACATTAATTGACTAACAGGCACTATTGAAATAATGAATTTTCTTACATGTGGTGAAAAATATTTAGCATTATCTGTTCCTTGGGCTCACACACAGGCCTGAGCTCCAAATCCTTGTTAGACTGGGAAATGGAATGAACAACATTTATTGCTAAAGCAGATGCTTGGCAGGACCTAAGGGGATCTAGGTCATAAACTCTTTCATTTTGGGCCCACTCGTTGAGTTTAAATTTTCATATGTATAGGCTAGTGAGTATGTGTTTATATGCCCATATTCTGAGTGTAATTTGGCAACCAAGATATTTGTTTCTAAACTTCAAGGAAAAATACCAGTATAATATAATTTAAGTTTTAGAATACATGTATATGAATGTTTTCAGCATGTGTATATGATGTTCAACAGACATTTCACTGATTTCAGTTTATTTAAAATAAGTGTAACTACCAGAGTGATCTGACAATAGAAACTCAATCATGCTGTATTTGATTCCATAAAGAAAAATCATCAAAACCTAGATTCTATAATATGTATGAATTATATCAAATAGGAAACTTTATTATATAGGAAACTAAAGAAGGGTGAGATCAAACTCTCTAACAGGAAGGATACAATTTAAAGTAGAGTCACTTAGGTCCCTTTAATAAATGTCATTCTGTGTCTTTGGATTGGAATTGGAGAACATATGCCAGTCACTGTGGAATGGCTGCTGTCTACACAGATGCAGTTTTTGAAAAAAAAAAAAAAAAAACAAAACAAAACTGTGAAACGTTCTGAAAAATTTGGAATCCAGATTACTTTGATTTAAGGGCCATAGGAGAGCCACTGAAAGGTCCACGGCTTCTAAGGAGTTAGGAGCACCTTGTAAAACCTCACAGCCACCGTCGAGTTCTGATCCTCCAATCCTGCCTGATGGAGTAAACGTGAAGATGTTAAATGAAATCATGTAATATAAAATCTTAGTTTTTTCGATGCCTTTGTCAACTGCTACTTGTAGTTTATTGGGGTTTTTTGTTTGTTTGTTTTTGTTCCTTTTTGTGTTTAAGGACACTTGCAAACTTGTGACTTACGAAGTTCACTTGAGGAATTTCAAAATGCTTGAAAATAAAAAGTAGTGTCCGGTTGGGAATTGTTTTTGTGTTCTTTTGCTACAAAATAAGTTTGCTAGGTTGCTGAGAACAACAGGATGGCTCAGCCTTGATGTGGGAGTTTACACTGGCAGTGTCTTGATTCCCATCTGGCTCTCTGACTTCCTGGTCCTACCTGCCTCATTTGCACCTTGACTTTTATTAGGAAGCAGGCCTCCCACATGCGATACCCAAGATCCCATCATTAAAACGCTGCCAGACAGCTCTTCCTTGCCCTTTCTTTAACACTGTGAGTCTTCCTGGCTCATCGTCCTTATTTCCATTCCCACTTCATCTCCTCACAGGGCATCCCCCTGTTATAGCCATACCAATAAGTAGGTAAGAGGTATGACTGAATGATCATGTTAGTTTTTATTTGCCTCCCTTTTTACTATAAACAGTTTCTTCTTAAATTTCAGCCTAGCCTGTGATAATCTCACCACACTGGAATAATTCAGAATAAGAATGAAATGGCTCACCTTCCCCATTTCTTACGGACTAGAAGAAAAGATGAAGAAAGGTTGACAGAGTCCCATCCTTACTCTGGAAACACAGCTCAGAGTGCCCTAGAATGCAGGGGCACATTATGTGTGAAGGGACTCTAGAATAGCTTATAAAAATAGCTAAATGTTAACCAACACACTGGTGGCTTAGTCCACTATTCCCATAACTTGTAATTACATAAGAAATTTAGTCTTGAGGTAGTTCCCAGCAATCTCAATATATGTGACACTGTTGAGTTTATAGTAACAATGTTTTGTTCTTGAAATCAAGTCAATGTTATTTGCATTGCATTGTAATAGAACCATATATGCACATTAAAGGGATCTGTTTGATTCCTGTGGGCAAGGAATTGTGGAAATGGTATTTACCAATATTAGTTAAAGTGAGACTTTGAGAGTGAAAGATGATGTAGCTTTTCACTTGAAATGTCAAATCAGTTGTATTCTCTTGAGTCTACCAAAGACTCCTGTTTGGGGAGTGTGAATGGAGTGTGTGTGTGCGCATGCATGCATGTGTGTATCCCATGCTTTCTGCCGTGGTATTAAGACCTCCTAATAAAGGCATCCAAAGAATAGCAAGAGATGACGGTCTGTATTTGGCATAATTAAATTTGGTTCCCTTTGCCAACAGCTCTCTGAGTTAAGAACTAATGTTCTTCTAGATAAAGGTGGGAAAAATCAGCCATTGCCTGAGCCTCATTTCCACAGTAAACACGCTCTTCCCATCCATAAGAATGAACTCAGTAGGGTTTGTACAAATTCTTGGCTCATGTGTAATGTTGGAAGGGACACAGTGACCAGAACACCCAAGGCCTGCAAGGTGTTACTTTGAAACAGCCCCTCTTTCAGGTCCTTTTAGGGGCTAGAAACCAAATACAGGCCAAGGACCATGCTCATTCCATGCAGAAGAAGTGAAGTCCCTTAGCTGACTGTATTTTGAGTTGACTGAATGAGGAGGTCGACCCAGCTATAAGGAATATTGAGGCCATCAGTCCTCAGAAAACAATACGTACATGCAATCTCAATGGCTGGGAACATGGGGAAGGAAGGGGAAAAGACCATTATAAAGTCAATCTTAACAGTTTTTGCAATACCTCTTAATTGCAGACTATTGGGATTTATGTTATTGCACTCTTTGTGTGATCTATCTTATGTATCTGATAGTTTTATGAATAATTATTTGAGTTGTAAACTCCCGTATACTTTATTAAAATGAACATAATTAAAGTAAACGATTTACATTTTGTATTATTTTTTTTTTTTTTTAGATTTTATTTATTTATTTATTTTTAGACAGGGAAGGGAGGGAGACAGAGAGAGAGAGAGAGAGAGAAACATCAATGCGCGGCTGCTGGGGGCTGTGGCCTGCAACCCAGGCATGTACCCTGGCTGGGAATTGAACCTGCGACACTTTGGTTTGCAGCCCGCGCTCAATCCACTGAGCTACGCCAGCCAGGGCTCATTTTGTATTATTTCTTATGTGAGATCTTCCCAGCATTGAAGAGCTCTATAAGCACCTTTCACTTTAGTACCAAGCCTAGTTTTACAGTTTTAAGTTTCAAAGAACAACTTTTGGTTGGTTGCTTGCTTGCTTGCTTGCTTGCTTGCTTGCTTTCCAGTGCTGTCATTCTTATTTCCTGATAAGGAAATAATTTTCTACTTTCTATTCCAAATGTTATGTGGAGACATAAATGAAATAATGCAAGATAACTGAGCCATAAAGACTGAGCTGGGAAAACCACGGAGCTCCCTACTGTGTAAACTTCCCTTTGAGCTTCAACTATGTCTGTTACCTGAACGTGAGCTGCATTAATCTGAAGAGAGATATTAACATAAGAAACTGAAGACAGAAGTCTTTGGGGAAATGGATTATATCTAAGAATTTTAAAAATCCTCACTGTGGGAAAGAACCTGCCTTCCTATTTCCTCTCCAAATTTAAGAAAATAACAGTAATAATTGAATTTTAATGAGCTTGACATCTATGCATGGTTTCAGGGAGAATTGGTGATGGGCTGGGTTCAGAGAAACAACATTCAAAGATTAGGGATCCAAAAAGTTTTGACATAATATGCAGGAGTAAACCCAATGTTTTCTTCTTTTTCTGAAGATTTACTTAAGATTTGATTCATCTATCTTTAAATATAGTTCTATAGCCCTGGCCAGGTGGCTAAGTTGGTTGGAGAATCATCCTGTACACAAAAAGGTTTTAAGTTCATTTTCCAATTAGGGCATACACCTAGGTTGCAGGTTTGATCCCTGGCTGGGGCACATATGGAAGACAGCTAATTGATCAATGTTTCTGTCTCACATGGATATTTTCTCCCTTTCTCTATCTCTAAAATCAATAAACATATCCTCAGGTGAGGAACATATCTATTTATGTACATGTACATAGTCTGTCCAGAAGGTATCCAACCATACAATAAGAAAAAAAAAAGAGACATTTATTGAAGAAGATACAAAAAATTGTACATAGGACAATGACGCCTCAGTCCCCTTCAAAGTAGGTACCTTGGGACCTCTCACAGTTTTCCCAATTGCCATCAGCTGCCCTATTGTATTTTCCTGAATCTCATGGATGGTCTGAAATCTCTTCCCTTTCAAAGGTGATTTTAGTCTTGGGAAAAGCCAGAAGTTGCAGACTGCCAAATCTAGGCTGTAGCAGGGCTGAGTTATCTGGGTGATTTGATGTTTTGCCGAAAAGCCTGCATGAGATATGATGCATGAGTGGGCACATTGTCTTGAGGAAGCTGGCCATCATCAGTTGCCCATGACTGCCATCTTCTGAATCATCCAAACAGTTTCCATGAAGGAATGTTCAGGTTAACTCAAAGTTTGATGCAGATTCATTGCTCTACTCAGTTATTTTGAATACGATGGCCACACAGTACACATGCTCACTCAATGATGTCTACCACCCCACTGACTAGTACAGTGAAGTCGTCATTGTTCACACATGTGTGCTCCAGTCCACTCCTTGGCTGCCAGGTCACATCATGAGCAGATAGTTTTGATCTATTTCTCAAAAGGTAGAGACAAAGATCTTTCTCCTCCTTTATTACCTATTTTCCCTTGAGTTTGTCTTTCCCTATATTGGGGTAGTGAGACCTACAGGGCTTAAGTTAGCATGTCAGCTTACCTGGAAGGAGAATAAGTAATTCTTCAACCTGCTTTTATGTAAGCTTAACCCAGAGGCCCAAAAAGAAACAAGTATTCCTTTCAGAAGGCAGCCCAGTTCTTCAGTGCTAAGGTTTTGGCACCAAGATCATTGCTAAACATGGAATTCCCAAAGTCCGATATGGTGAAATTAGTAGTTCTATGAGATCTTCCAAGTCATCTTGTTTTTGAGCAGGACCTTTTTTTTTCCCCTTAAGTACAAGCAAAAGTAGAAGTGAGCCATGGGAGAAGTAAGCCAGCTGGGCTGTGTGGGCTCGGGAAACATAGAGCAAAAGAAGGGCTTGTGGAGTGAGCCTAGGAGAAATAAAGGCAAAGAAAACACCCCTGGAAGAGGAAGAAGCAGGGCATGCTCCATAGAGAGAGTGGGCCCGGGAGAATGAAGGGGGAAAAGCGTAGGCTTGAGAGAGAGAGAGAGAAGGACACAGAGCACATGCTGAGCAGGACCATTTGATCCCATGGACCTACTTCATTTTTTCATTGGTTAGAGAAATCTTAATGTTATCTGAGGCAAATCGATCAGTTTTCTCATAGACTAACCAAAAATTAAATATTACCTGCCAGCCTTTATTCAGTCAATTTACAATGAATATTAGTAGGAATATTCAAGTAAATTTCAAGTCAGGAGGAATATTCAAGTAAGATTCAAAACAGCAAAAATTGCACATGATTAAAAATTAATTGAATAATGAAATCGATAAAAGTCAAAATTTTGGCTTGGGAAATTTGAATCCAGCAGAACTCAGTAGCAAAAGATACCACTGGTAAAATTTGAAATGAGCCAAAAATTGACTGACTAATCTCTATAATAAATGTATAAAAAGACTGGATCCCAATGAGAATAATTACAATAAAATGAAAATGTACTACTTAAGTAAATTGATCTGAGAATTACATTGGCCTAATGGAGTTGCTTAATAGGATTTCTTGATGAAAATTAATCAATATTAGCTCATTTAAAATATCCGTAGCCCTGGGTGGTGTGCCTCAGTGGATTGAGCGCTGGCCTGCAAACTGAAGGGTCAGGGCACATGCCTGGGTTACAGACCGGGTTCCCAGTTGGGAGTGGGTGAGAGGCAGCCACATGTTGATGTTTCTCTTTCTTTCTCCCCCTTTCCCACTCTCTAAAAATAAATAAAATCTTTTTTTGAAAGATTTCTTTATTTTTAGAGAGGGAAGAGAGGGAGAAACAGAGAGAGAGAGAAACATCAATGTGCAGTTGCTGGGGGTCATGGCCTCCAACCCAGGCATGTGCCCTGGCTGGGAATCGAACCTGCAATGCTTTGGTTCGCAGACCACACTCAATCCACTGAGCTACACCAGCCAGGGCTAAAAATAAATACAATCTTTTAAAAAATAAAATAAAATATCTCTATTCAAAAACTTTGGGTGAATCAGCCACAGTGGTTCCACATGTGCCTATTCATGGGCGATCAAGGCGAAGTTGCCCAGATGGCTATTAGCTGTGTGGGTCAGGAGAGAAGTCTTGCCTGCTGATAGAGTGAATGAAGGAGAATGTAGCATGAGGAGGACTTATAACATCCTGTGGGAACATCATTTAAAAGATGGGTGGAGAAAAAAAAAGGCACAAAAGAAACTAAGCCACAAATATAGGTGGAAAAACAGAAGGATGACACTAAGGCTGAGGGAGGAAAAATTTGAAGACTAGTAGTGATCATTTGTGTCACAGAGAAATCAAATAAGATAGAAAGTGTCATTGGATTTGTCAGTTATGAGGCCATTGATGATCTCAGCAAGAGCAATTTTAGTAAAGTGGGGGAGGGGTATAAAGGATGCATTGTAAAGCACAAAGTGGTTCCATTTTATACAAGGACCTTAAATAATTCACAATTTAAGGGCACACCCTGGCTGCACTGATCCTTCTTCCAGAACAACAACCTGATCCCCATTTTTGTACATTATATGGTGATTTTTTTTCTTAAGAGATTTATATATTTTTAAATAAGCAGCCTTATCCATTATCTTATATCTAATTTGCAGCCTAACATTACTAATTTAGATGTGTTTTTTCTCCAGTTCTCTTACTAATATCATTGAGCAAATGTGTAGATGGCATTTGTAAGATAGAAAAGGACAATTATTACACTACAGTATCAGTGAATTTAAAAAAATACAATACTATTTCTGTTCCTCTAATATATCCATGTCTTAATCCCTGGGACCTGTGAATGATCCCTTGTATGACAAAGGAATTTAGCAGGTGATTAAATTAAAGGTCTGATGTGGGGAGATTACCCAGATGGCAAGGGCAACATAAGCATCATGTCCTTAGAGATACGGGGGAAGTCAGAGAAGAAGGCAATGTGATGACAGAAGCAAAGACTGGAATGACACTTTGAAGACGGAGGAAGCCAAGGAACACAGGTCACCACTAGAAGGTGAAAAATACAAGGAAGCATTCTCCCCTCAGAGCCTTAGAAGGAGCCAAGCCTGCTGACAGCTTGACTTTGGCCCAGTGAAGCTGACTTTAAACTTCTGATCTCCAGACTATAAGAGGATGAATTTGCTGCTTTAAGCCACCAAGTCTGTGATAATTTGTTTAGCAGCAATAGGAAACTAATCCAGCCACTAATATTACTCTCCAAAGTTCTAAGGCAAATGAACAACAGCATAGTTCTCACACTAGTGACAAAGGGCAGCCAATGAATGCATGGTGTTGAGGGATGGTAGAGAAAAATGGTCATCAGATTTACATTACTTGTCCATCCATCACTTCCTGGCTCTGTAACCTAGAACAAATCACTTGGTGTCTTCATCTGTTAAAACAAGGATAATATTAAATGCCCATGCCATAGATCCTTATGAGGTGTGCTTGAGAGAGCGGTGCATTTTAAGTGCTCAGTGTTAACCATTTCTGTTTGATTCACCAGCTGTAGTGGTACAATTCCCTCAACCCACCAGCTTTGAAACTGTGCTTTACGTGATGATTTTTAATATTTGCATTTATTTCATATTTTGCACATTAGCTGAGGCTTTATTAATCTCTCCTATAGCACTTTAGAATTCATATAAAATGAGACCACCTTAAGAGCTTGAATGGAAATAAAAAGAGAGCCAGGGAGCCTGCCAGTGGGGGACATGATGAAGGGTTGATAGGGGAAACACTCGAATATATTTGTACGCCAGCAGCAGAGGAGTAGATGAAGATGAAGCAGTAAGAGAATGAAAAGTAGGGATCACATTGTAAATTATAATATGTAATTGTCTAGCCACTATGCTGCACACCTGAAACTAATGTAAAATAATATTAAGTGTCAACTGTAATTGAAAAATAAAATTTTAAAAACAGAAAAAATGAATAGTAAATGCATCACAAGGACACTCAGCACCCAGAGCTTGGTTTTGAAATAACCTTCCCTAATAAAAGGAACCAGGGCTTCAGGGAGAAATGGTTGGTTCTAAGGCTGGAGAAGGAAATATACACGATGAACCAGGGCAGGGCATCTTGTAGTGCCAGAAAGTAAAAAAATGCTAAGAGAGAAAAAGAAAGGAAGGCAGAAAAAGAGAGGAAGGTAGGACGGAGGGAAGGACGATGGGAAAAATAGTCACAGGGACCCAATAACCAATCTGAAAGAACTCCCAAGAGTCAATAATGGGACAATTTGAGCAACTAAATAAATAACATAGTTTTAGATTATAACAGTATGAAGTAAATGTCCACAAGCCCAAACTGAGATAAAAATAATTAAGTAAATAGGGAATAAAAAACTTCCACAGACTTTCAGTTTATGTAGACTGCCCACCCCCACTCTTCCAAAGCGGAGCTTCATTCCACACACTTCGTGGGCTTCGTTTCCAAAGAGTCATGTTTGAAAGGGGTGTGGTGGGGGGTATAAATTTACAAGTGGGAAAACCTGACAAACACCACCTCAGCCAGTTGATCAAGGTTAACAACAGTGACAAGTCGTGCCAATAATATGTACCTTTTATATATGATGAGAAGGGCACTTTATCTCTGTTGGCATATGAAACTTCCAAACCTGTAGAGAATTTTTATAAGAGTATATTTGAGCCAAACTGACAACATATGCCTGGGAAGAAGATCTCCAATGCTACAAAGAATAACCATTTTGCAGCTTTTTTAAAAAAATAAATTTGAAAACAGGATCGTTAACAAGATTACGTACTCTCTTAAGGGTTAACACCCACTTCAAGAGTATGTATTACTTCTCGTATTTCAAAGATGTGTTAACCTAGATGCACAAGAACAATGGACAGGGCTGGCTCAAAACATTTCACTGAAGAAGCTATAAGCCTGGGGTATGACTCCCCACCATGACCTGCCCAGTTAAGAATTTAAGATCAGCCTGGGCCAGTGTGGCTCAATTGCTTAGAGCATTGTTCTGTAACCAAAAGGTTGCCAGTTCAATACCCAGTCAGGGTGCATAACTAGGTTTCAGGTACATAGAGGAGGCAACCAATTAATGCTTCTCTCTCTCTCCCTTCCTTGTTCCCTAAAAGCAATGAAAAAGGTCCTCAGGTGAGGATAAAAAAAAATAGTAATTTATGATCAGATCACCCTGTGAGGTTACTTTCCATAGAACCCCCTTTTTTGTCTACACTTCTGTGGTCTTCCTCCCAAAAACCCATAACTCCAGTCTAACCAAGTAAATAACATCAGACCAAATCCCCACTGAGAGACAGTCTACAAAATACCAGACCAGTACTACTCAAAACTGTCAAAGTCATCAAGAACAAGGAAGTCTGAGAAACTGTCACAAACCGGAGGACCCTAGGAGAGAGAAAGGGAAGGGCCTTTCGAGCAAGATGGAGGCACAGGTAAACACAGCTTGCCCCCTTGCATCCCATATCAAAATTACAACTAAACTATAAAACACCCATCACTCAGAACAGTCAGAAATCAAGTTGAATGGAAGTCTGACAACCATGGAATTAAAGAAACTACATACAGACTGGCAGGAGAGGCAGAGACATGGAATGGGCTGGTTCCACATCCACGTGTAGTGGGAAAAAACTTGAGAGGCATATCTCGGGAGTAAGGAGTGCCAGCGTCACACCAGGCCCCCCAGCCCAGGGTTCCATTGCCAGGAAGATAAGTCCCCATTACTTCTGGCTGCAAAAACCAGTGGGGATTGAGTCGATGGAAGAAACCTCTGGGACTCTTTAAGAGTCCCTCTTAAAGAACCCACACATGGACTCACCTACTCAGATTCACTCCCTCTGAGCTCCAGCACTGGGGTAGCAACTTGAAAGTCACCAGTGGCATACAGGGAGAAACAAGTGTCTGGTGTTGGGAACAAGAAAATTAAGAACTAAATGTGACCTTAGTAAACAGAAACCGCATTGTAGCTAAAAGGAACTAACAAGGGAGACAGAGGATATAGTTAAGGGTTGCAGGATATAGTTAAGCAAATGCCCTGTGTCGTGCAGATATTCTCCCCTGGGTATGCTAGATAAGCAATGCTTTGTTTAGTTTTAAAAATTTGAATTTTACCCTGTTCCCGCGTGCGGTCTCTGTAAGCAAATAGCTAACTGCCACATCAGCTTCTGTAAAATGCTTGCTTGCTTGCTCGCGCCAAAACCCCTATATAAGAACCTAGCTGTGAGCGCTCGGCGCAACTCTCTCATCTGCAGCCCTTGTACGTACCAAGTCTCCGGACACTTTGAGAGTTTGCCCCTGCACAGGTTAAACTTGGCCAATAAAGCAACATCTTTGATACCCTGAAAGTCTTCGACATTTGTTCTCTCGTTTGCTGAATGCAACATCTGGCATCAGGGTGAGCAGAGGCCATTGTCCCTTTTCTGAACTTTCCTCCACAGAGCCACAGAGCCGGTAGGGAGGTACCATATCAGAGACTCCAACAACCTGGCCAGGACTGTTGATCCCACCCTGGAGATTCCCTGAGGCTCTGCCCCACCCAACTTACCTGCTCACCCAAGCTGTTAACAGTGACTTTTCCATATGAATGGCTGGTCTTGGTCATGCTTCACAAATCCCTAAACCCTCTCAAACAAGCAGCAGCCAGACTCAGTGAGCCCCCAGCCCCCAAACCTCTTGCTAAGTGGCCCCAAGCTCATCACTAGCAACAGCCAGCCTAAGTTCACAGCTTGGCTTCACCTGGGAACCTCCAAGCACAGCACAAGTAGCAGCCATCTACAGATTGCTTTACAGCTCATGCAGGGTGACCCCAGGCAAGACATAGGTGGGGGCTGACCTTGGCCTGCACTGCCAGGAAACCCCAGATCCTGAGCACTCAGTGGACAGCTACAGACTTGTGTCAGAGCACCGCAAACCTGCCCTTACACAGCCGATCCTTTATGGAGGGCGGATGTTGATGGTCAGTGGTCATAGCCAGTCCTTGCACTGACTGGCCTGGGTAAATCCCTCCCATTGACCTGCCAACAGAGATCAAGGCTCAAATGCAAGAAAAAGGTGTAGTCAGCCCACGTGAAGGGCTCATTTCAAGTACACAGCTTGGGTGATAGGGGAGGCTGTGCCATGAGACATTATAGGCCACATTAGGCCATGTTACCAAGACAGGGAGTCATAGCAGCTCTACCTAATACATAGAAACAAACACAAGGAGGCTGCCCAAATGAGGAGACAAAGAAACGCGAACCAAATGAATGAACAGATCAAAACTCCCCAAAAAGAACTAAACAAAATGGAGATAAACGATCTTCAGATGCAGAGTTCAAAACACTGGTTATAACTTGGTTATAACTTAGTGAGGACCTCAACAGCATAAAAAAAGATCCATTCAGAAATTAATAATACACTTATTGAAATAAAGAACTATTTATAGGGAAACAACAGAAGAGTGGATGAAACCAAGAATCAAATCAATGATTTGGAATATAAGAAAGCAGAACAAACAACCAATCAGAATAACAAGAAGAAAAAAAATTTAAAAAGTGAGGATAGTGTAAGAAGCCCCTGGGACAACTTCAAGTATTCCAACATTCGCATCAAAGGTATGCCAGAAGGAGAAGAGAGAGTAAGAAACTGGAAATCTATTTGAAAAAATAATGAAAGAAAACTCTAATCTGGTGAAGAAATAGATATGCAAGTCTGGGAAGCACAGAGTCCCAAATAAAATGGATGTAGAGAGACCCACTCCAAAGGCCAAAGGTTAAAAATACAGAGAGAATCTTAAAGTAGCAAAAGAAAAAGCAATTATTTACCAACCAGGAAGTTCCCATAAGGCTGTCAGTTGATTTCTCAAAAGAAACTTTGCAGGCTAGAAGGGATTGGCAAGAAATATTCAAAGTCATAAAAAGTGGGGACCTACAGCCAAGATTGCTCTACCCAGACAAGCTATCATTTAGAATTGGAGGACAGATAAAGAGTTGCCCCAGACAAGAAAAAACTAAAGTAATTCATCATCGCCAAACCATTATTATATGAACCACTAAAGGAACATATTTAAGAAAAAGATCACAACTATGAACAATAAAATAGCAAAAAACACATATGTATCAGCAATTGAATCTAAAAAAACAAACTAAGCAAATAAGAACAAAGGCAGAATCATAGATATGAAGAGCATTTTAATGGTTGCCAGATGGTAGGGGTGTGGGGAAATGGGTGAAGAAGTGAGGGGATTAAGAAATACGAATTGGGGATGTACAGTACAGTACAGGAAATGGAGTAGCCAAAGAACTTATATGCATAACCTATGGACATGAACAGTGGTGGGGGGATTACCTGAGGGAGGGGGGGCTGCTGGGTGGAGGGGGGTAAAGGGGAAAAAATTGGGACAACTGCAATAGTATAATCAACAAAATATGTAAAAAAAGAAGACACTAGGAGACATGACAAGTGAATGTAATATGTCCCACATAAGATCCAGGAGCAAAAAAAGAACAGTGGAAAAGTAGTGAAATGCCAATAAACTGTGGAGTTTGGTTAATGTTGGTTCCTTAGTGTGGCAAATGTATAATGGTAATGTAAAATGCTATCAACAGGGGAAACTGGGTAAGGATATTCAGAAACAATCTGTACTACGACATTTGCAACTTTTCTGTAAATCTAATAGCGGTCTAGAACAAAAAAGTTTACTTAAAAAATAATCAACTGGGCAAAGTCCCTAAGGAATGGCAGGAGGAGGAAGCTGGGGATGGATCCACGGTAGAAAAGGTACTGGCTTTGGGTAAGGAAGATGTCTCTTTGGCTGTGGGAGGTAGGAGGTAAGATTAAAGCAGTGTCAGGGAGGCGAAATGGAAGGGGAGAGGACAACTTTGGGAAAAGAAATGACTTTTAGGAAAAGATAAAGAGGTTCATTGGAGAACAGAGATGTGATGATTTTGTGCGAATGCCTGTTTTGGTGACTTCTTATCTCTCCAATGATAACAGTCTACTTTTCTGATGCTAAACTCCTGGTGAGGGGATGTAACAGCTGAATTCTTTGGGAAGGTCTACTTTTAGATAGAGAGGGAAATTTTAAAAAACTCTCACAGTGGTATATTCTGGATGCCACAGCAGAGAGAAATGTGTGAGTTCAGGCAGGGCTCTGACAGTTCAGAAAATCCATTGCTGCCACTGCTGCCATTGCTGCCATCAAGGCCTCTATCTTTTTCTCTGCAAAGTAAAATCTAAGAATGAGGAGGGAAAGGGTATGTTAGGAGAAGCTAATCAAGGAGGTGGTTAAAATATATATAATGGGTACTTTGAATAGATTGAGTTTAGTAAGAGACAATTAGGAAAGGGCTTAAACGTGGTCTTTTTCATCTTCCTGCCTCATTCCCTGATGAAATTCCTGCAGATCCCATCACTTGCCGGTCACTTTCAGCTTTAAAAACTAACTTATTTTCCACCTTAGTCTAAAGTATTAAAAACAAAAAATGTAGCCCTGGCTGGTGCGGCTGAGTGGATTGAGCACCGGCTTGCAAGCTAAAGGGTCGCTGGTTCAATTCCTGGGCAGGGCACATGGCTGGGTTTTGGGTCACGTCCCTGGTTGGGGGTGTGCAAGAGGCAACCATTTTAAAGAAATAAAAAAATAAATCTAGCCAAGTCTTTATAACTTCCACTTTACACCTGCTTTAGTGCTTCCATCCTTCTCCTAGGTTGGGATCAGGGACCTGCCTCTTCCTCCTTCTACACCTACCTCCAGCAGGTTGGGGCAGGAGGAAGGGGTTTGGGATTAGGGTACAGGGTCCTATGCCCTGGCTAAAGTTGATGGTAACTTTCTGCACTGTTTCCTGAAAGGGGAACAGCAATGCAAAGGCCCTGAAAGGCAAACAACAATGCAAAACAATTTGGCGTATTTAAGGAACTGAAAACATCCAGAGGAGACAAAGAGAGACAGGCTGGCAGTCTGCCTCCACACACCTCTAGGCACACAGACACAAGCATATGCACTCCTAGGCACACAGTTTTACATAAATGAGATCATACTACTTGTGCTCTTACTAAGCAGCTTTGTTTTTCGTTTAATGTAAATGACCAAGAATTGCAAAAATCCAGTTTAAAAAATGCTTTTTTTAAATCCAGTTTTTCAAGGGAGAGAAACATATTTTGGTATCTACCTGAAATGTTAATTTGTATAAGCTCCCCAAAATGAAGTGTGTCAATGAATCATGAAAGAATGGGAAGAGAAGAGTGCCTGGGATGAAGTCCCCAAAGCACCATTTACAAAGTGGGCATATGAAACCCTGCAACGAAGAAAGAAAAGGAGTAACCAGAAAAAAGCAGTAGGAAAAATAGGCAGTCGTGGTGCCAGGAAAGCACAAGGAATTAGATTATTAAAGGGAGAGAGAGAGAGCCTCAGCACGTGATGATCCAGAGGACAAGAAATGTAAAAACTGAGAAGATCCTCCAGGTTCAGCAACATAGATGTTGTGGGTGGTCTTGACCAGAGCATCCCCCAGGCAATGGTGGGACACAGGTGGCTGGTCTCGGGGGTTTGAGCAGTGGGAGATGAAAAACAACTAGGGCCTACAAACCGTCCCTAGAGTGCGCTCTCTACGGTGCTAGTCCAGCTCCGGGAAGGCTGCGCCTGCGCCTGCGCCTGCGCCTGCGCAGAACCTTCGCAGCTCCGCGCGGGGGAAGCCCGTCCCACGCTCGCGCACTCGGGCTAAGATGGCGGCGTCCTGGCTGGGCATGGGTGCTGCGGCGGTTGCTGCAGGGTTGTGCAGGCGGTAGGTGACAAATGCGGAGCTCCGTATGTATAGCGATGGCGCTGAACTTAGGCAGTGGAACAGTAACTGCTCTGCCTACTCCCTCAGATGGGGTGGGGAAAAGTGCCTCTGACCGAGCCTTCGGCTTCGTCCTCGTCGCAGCAGTTGGGGGTTGAGCCCTGGAGGTGGGCGTCTGGCTGAGGCAGCTCCTCTCCCCCTGTTCGGGGGGGGACACCGTCCTGCATTGACCCTTGGGCTCTGAGACCCTGTGGTTGAGTCCCTGCGGTGGGGAGGTTAGCAGAGACTGGCTGTAGAAACCCAACGCCAAGAGCTCTATTGAAATCGTGCAGCTCCTCTAGCTCTTCACATTTCTTCTTCTGCCTTTTAAAAACAAAATCAGAATGTCATAAATTGGAAGAGAACATCTCACCACATTTCTTCATTTTCTCAGTGAGGCCCAGAAAGGGTACGTGACTTGTCTGAGGGCACACAGCATCTAGGTGATGAAACTGGGATGAGAATCCAGACACCTAGATTTCCTCCCCACCACTTAAAGCCACTGCGATCCCTTGTTTTCCCCCTTCCACGCGCCCTGCCAATAGTATTTGCCAACATTGTTTATGGGAAGAGCACTGAGAATTTCAGTATGTGTTGTATCCCAGTTTCACTTCTAGAACAAAAAGAGAGAAGGATCCAACGGAATTAATCTCGTTTTAAGCAGTTTTAGTGTTAATGGTGCTCTTGAAATTTAAATGCATTTCTTAGAAAAATTAAATTTGTAGAAGGATTTGTTAGTCACCTGTTTCTCATGTTTGAGTCATGTCTGTCACATAATAATAGCAATGGTAACTAACATTTATTGAACACTAACTACACGGCCTAGCAGCACTGTTTTAAGAACTTTACATGCATTATTTTTAAATGTTTCATTTTAAAAATTATTGATTTTAGAGAGAGATGAAGGGAGAGAGTGAGAGAGAGAGAAACATTCATTTGTTGTTCCACCTATTTATGCATTCACTGAGCTCATAACTGAGCTACTTGCTCAGGGTCTACAAGGATTATTTGGATCCATCTTTGCCCCAGTCTTTATGAGGTGGCTGTGAATATTAATTTCATTGTAGTGGTGAAGAACTGAAGCCATCATGCTAGCTGCTCCAGGGACATAGAAATGAAGACAGTCCCTTAATGAGTTTGCAGGTGAAAATAATCAGATGTTAAAAAAGGGGGATCATATATATTCTTAAAATTCCTCAATGATTCCTGTGAAGTGAAAAATGTAATATTTTAAAGTACATTAGATTCCAAAAGAACTTGCACCAGATTTCTAAAATTTTCACTACTCAACTTTCCTTTTATTTCCTTTCCAGTAATACTTGTTTTTCCCTTTTCTCTTTGTTTTGAATTTGTCAAAGGCAGGTAAAAGCCAATCAACATTTCCTCTATTAATGGAATAACCGAAGTTACAATAGTATTGTAACTTAGTAAGTTACTGATACACTGCCAGTCAAAAAGCATATATAGATTCTTGGCTTCTTTAGCAGTTTGGAGGAGACTAGTACACTTTCTAGTAGACTTTTTGAAGTATCGAAACACCTCTCAGACCATATAATATGGGTTCTCTCTTTTCAGGGAAATGTGTTAGAAACAGAAAAGGAGGGGGACTTTTCATTGTATTTTCTTCTTTTCATTTAAATTTGGAATCGCGTGAGTCTATTGCCTAGTTTTTAAAAATTTAAAAAGAAGGGAAAAATAGTTTGTAGTTCTTTGCCTCCTCTATGTATAACTGAGTCTGGGACTCCAGGTTTTGAGTCACTAGTATAGATGCATTTCTTCTTGCACCAGATACTGTAGTATCCTGTGTACAGTCATCAGGGCCGTAACTCTCCCCTTGAACTCTTGTTTTTAAATTGTTTGTAGCTATTCCTTGCCTAAGAAAGTGAAAATAATGTGTATAGAAAATAAAAGTTTGGCTTTATTATTTTCATTATGGCTTTTTTAATATATGAGAATTAGAAACCAAGCTTAAAAGATTATTTCTTAAAATGTCATTTTTGTTTTTAAATGTAGATTCTGTCATATGATGACTCCATACAACATGAAGAAACAGCCTCTGCATCTGTTTGCACAAAGACCACTTTTCTTACTACCCCCAACCTTATGTAACACAGGTAAAACCTCACCTCTTTTAGAGCAAATTGTTTTTCAGAAGCTAATGAAACTGCCTGAATAAAATTTTGTGGGTCATAAAAGATGAGAATTTATAAATTTTCTATTCTGATGCCTATAAAAGGATGTAGCATTTTTTCCTATCACAGCATCACACTTTGCTGTAATCATGTGCTTACACATATTATTGGCATAAAATTGTAAGAATCCTAAGCAAAATGTCCAACAGATCTGTGGAATTTCGGTATCTTGTGTAACACATCCTCTGAAATATGAGTTGCTCAATAAATGATTTCTGAAATGAAAATATGGTGAAAAGAATATGATAAAAAGATGGGTTTGTGTTTCAAAGAATCATGTATTTTAAGCTGTTGCCCTCTTCATTGTGATGAGAATACCTCAAAAATCAGTAAATTTGTAGCTTTTATCCAGACCATAAAATGTAGTATTTTATAATTTTTCTTTCTGTCAACATTAATCAGTTTTTTTAAAATAATCTGGTTGATGTTACATGCTTTTATTTTCTTTAATATTGGAAATAGGTTTTAAGATAGGATTAAAAATTATTGAAATGTGACCACTGTCATGTGGCTAGGGAACCTTGGGAGGAGGGTGTGTATGTCTACATGTAAATACCTATCTAGATGTGCTCATGGAGCTGTAAGGGTTTGGATTCAGCTCTTGTCCCATCTGCATTTCCATCACCACTTTGAACACCTTCTGTGGCCAGGCTCTGGAAGATGGCTGACTTGGGATATTGGCTTGGGTTGGATTAGGGTAGAGACCTTATCTCCACTGTGTATTAGGACAAGAACAGGAGTGCCTTGCCTGCTTTCTTCTATCACAGAATAATTTAAATATTGAGTAACTCAGCATGTTAAGCTTTTTAAATTGGACTTTAAATTACTGTAGGACTGAATTATGTGGTCATCTAGGCTTTTCCAGTGGGAGAGCTACTGATTTTAGACTTTGATTGACTTTCAGCACCATTCACCTGTGATTTTGAAGGAACTTTTGCCTACCTATCTACCTATAAGTACCAAGCACAATAGGAAAACTTATTTTGGATCAGCCTTTCTGTCCTGGTGAAACCATCATGACACTTCTGGGGGCGTCCTTCTGGATGATGGACCTGGGAGTATTTTTTGAAATACCTAATGAAACCAAATTGAGATCATAATTGGAATGATTTTGTTAATACCAAGTCAAATTACCTTTTTGAAATAGCTTTGTTCATTATCAAAAGAAAATTTATGTAGTGATGTCATTTACTTCCTACTTCAGGTAGAATATGTAGACTGTGCTCTGCTAAAAAATTTTTTACACTTACAGTTCTTACCTTTAATTATTTCTAAAAATGTTTCTTCCTGTATGTATAGCTTTACACAAATGGATTGAGTAGAATAAATCTAGATTTAATTTTTCAAATACTGGTAGAATGCATAACATGTGTGGAGCTTTTGGTTAGCAATAAATTGTTAAGAAACATGGCGAGAAATGGTAAGTCAGAACCAGGGTTAAAAGAACTTTCTTGTCTTTATATTTACAGAAAGTCCTTTCTTTAATGTGCCATCTGAAAAATTGTTCCCTTGTAGCATAGTTTTTCAGAGGCATTTATTGGTTAGAGGTATAAACGTTTTAGATCAAGCACTTGGACATTGAGGTTATCATTTAAAATTTTTCTCTTTTAGGATTTTCCTGGTCACCAAGTCACCAACTGATATCTTATAGGACAATGGCTTCAGTAAGCAAAATGTATGGGATTTTAGTTTCAATTTCTACTTCATCAAGGAAATGATTCAACATCAGTTAGCTGGAACTGCATGGCGAGGTGCAAAAACAATTCTCAGCTGTCAAATTAGAATGTTCTCTTGTAAAGGTTAAAAAAAGCACTTCCATAACAACCATATGTTTTGCCACATTTAATCTCTAATTTAAAATGAAACTGTTGCTCTTTGATACTTTACCATCTTTTCTAAGTTGTGTGGTATGAGAATTGTGACAAGATAAGACATTTTAAATGTATTTTCCTGTTATGCTTGGCACTAAGTATGGAGTGGCAGTATGCACAGTGGCTAAGCAAGTCAATGATGGGAAATTGGCAGCTTTATCAGTTTATTTGAGTGACGCTGAGCTTTAGTTCCCATATGTATAAAACAGGATAGAAACAGTATCTCTCTGGCAGGACGTAAGGATTAAATAATGTAATTCATGTGGAATGCTTAGCACCATGCTCAGCACATATTAATAACTCATTGAATTAACCTATTTCAATATATTGCTCTACGATGAGAATTGGTATTTTTTTTTTGGTCAGAAGGTTTATTTTTATAATAAATAATAAAGGTCTGTTTAATAGTTTTAAAACTCTAGCCCTGTCTATCCTTTTGTCTTCTAAGATGTTGTCATTTTAACTCAGGTAGGAAATTAAAGATTCTATTCCTTCTGTATTGCTTTAATGAATTCATTCTGAATATAATCTTGGGCCTAGAAGAAAGAGAGAAAAGAACCTATAAAAATAATTTTTATTCCAGAAAGTAAGTCACATAGATTTCCACTTACACAATAATTGTAATGTCACTAACTTGATACCATTGGGCAGGTCCTTAACTCTATATAATTTAACAAGTTACTTATCTCTAAGTCTCAGTTTCATTTATACAATGGGAATAATAGTACCTTCATAAGGTTGTTAAAGGCTTAAATACATTTGAAGCATTCAACCCTGTCTCTGGTGTGTAAATAGTAGGCTCACAATAGATATTAGTTATTATTAGAAATTTATACCTTTTTAAAAATTGTCTTTAAAAGGATGGTAGCACTTTGGAAAGAAGAGAATGTAAGATTTTACTATATTACTATCATGGTGATGACAATTTATAATTATAGTAGCCATTGGCATTATAATCGTAAATCATCACACAGAATACATACATGATTCCTGAAGTATAATATACCTCCCTACTTAAATCTAGGATGTTACTGGAATCCATTGAGTAACAAACTAAATAATCAAAATTAATATAAAATTGAATGCAATTATAAATATATTGATAAACTGCCTTTTTGTCTTTAAAAATTCTTATTTCGTCAGTTTGGGCAATACAGTCTTATTTTCTAATATACTAATTTTTGTTCTTTTGGTTCTCTGATAATGAGTACTTTATAGTCTATAAACTGTTAACTATTACTTTCTAGAATAATGTTTTTCTTTTTTTTTCTTTTAGTGAGATACATGTTTATTCAAACACAAGATACCCCAAATCCCAACAGTTTAAAGTTTATTCCAGGAAAACCAGTTCTTGAGACAAGGACCATGGATTTTCCTACACCAGCTGCAGCATTTCGCTCTCCTTTGGCAAGGTATATTACTATTTTTCACTTGCTTTTACCAAGAAACATACATAGCTAATTTTGGGGTTAAGGCAGCTTTATTGAGCTTATTACATTTTTATGTGCACTGCATTTTTTTTCAGAGAATACTTTCTTTTCAGTTAAGGGATAAAAAAAAGCTAAGAGTTGATATTAGGAAACCCTCTCCTGAAAAGTGATGTATCTGAGAGAGCTGTTTCATGACCACATAAAAATTTATATTTTTACTTAAGAAAAATAACCCATCCAAATGATAAAATGGTAAATTTCCATTCTAAATCTTTAAAACTGCTTTTAATAAGCAATGAAAACTTACTCATTTAATTCTTAAGAATAGATGAATTTCTAGATGCTTCAATATGAAGTCATTTCTATAATAAATCCACTTACAACTATAAATAATAATAGTTATCAGATATGGAATGATTTCCTTCTTTTAAAAACTGCCCAGTAGAGACAATTTAAATGTATGTCAGATGGTAAAGTATAAACCATAAAATTATGTTAACTAACTTTATTGTGGTAATCATTTCACCATATATGTGTATCAGATCATTGCATTGTACACTTTCAACTTACATAATGTTTCATGTCAATTATATCTCAACAAAGCTGGAAGAAAATTTTAAACAAAAATAAGTCATTGCCATAAACAAAAGTTAGCAGAGCATGGAGGTAAAGCAAGACGACTGAATGTGAAGGGAAATGAGGGACCTTTTGCTGCAGTAATAAAAATGCCCTGTATTCTTACTGTGGGATTGCTCGGTGGTAGGGGAGGAGGACAGAACAAGACTGGCCATGGTTTGAAGGTGGTGAGGAGTACATGGAAGTTCTTTTATTTTTCTCTGTTTTGCTTATGTATAAACGTTTTATAATTAAATATTTATTATCTGTTATGTTTTATTTTTTCACAGGCAATTATTTAGGATTGAAGGAGTGAAGAGTGTCTTCTTTGGACCAGATTTTATTACTGTCACAAAGGTAAAAATATAGGATGATAAAAAATAAGCACTTTTAGTATTTTCTGAGTTGGGTCCCCCTCTCCAGAATTTCCATTCTTCATGTGTTTATACATACAGTTATTAAAATATCTCAAGTTTACTTCTCACATTCTTAAAGAATTACTTAATAGAATTTCCAGGTCTCTCATTTTCCAAAAGAAAAAAACTTGAGCTTCTAAGGGTTAAATGCAGTGTCCAAGATTATATAGGTAGCCTATAGCAGGGCCAAGACTAGAATTTAGGCTTCCAAGTATTATTTCACTAATTTATAATGTAACTGATAGAATAAAAAGGGAAACAAATAAATAGTCACACAATATATATACTTGACCAACAGAATGATTGAATATATATTTCTGCTTTTCAAAGTGGGTACTCACCTCCTGACATCTGACTCATTCTGCTGTCCTACAGTAACACTTCTGAGCTTCACACATAAGAGCAGTGGATTGTGTAAGTTTTTCAGCAGTTGGTCAGCCTCTAAATGTCAAGAAACCAAGATAAATGTGCTACCCATTGCAGCAGCTAAGGTGGTATTTGCTAGAAAAGGCTGTTTAATTTTTAAGTCTAATAGATAAATGAGAAATGAACTATTTAAATTTGAACTATGTGTCCTTTTATTTTTATTTTTTTAAGATTTTATTTATTTTTAGAGAGAGGGGAAGGGAAGGAGAAAAATAGCAATGTGTGGTTGCCTTTCATGTGTCCCCTACTGTACACCTGGCCTGCAACCCAGGCATGTGCCCTGACTGGGAATAGAAACAGTGACCCTTTGGTTTGCAGCCCACACTCATTCCACTGAGCTATACCAGCCAGAACTATGTGTCCTTTTAAATTTTTTAATTGATTTGTATGCACTGAACTTAATCATTTGTCCAATTTTGCATCAGACTAAAAACATTCATTCAACTCCTCATAAGCAATTTGAAAGGAATATTCTGATGTACCATGAAAGTGGACATATGGGTTAGGAACGTGTTACATCTCCTCCAGTATTCCTTTGTACCTGTTTCTCAGAAAGCTCTTTCTTGACCATATTTGTGAAAGTGGTCCTTTCCCCAAGAGCTCATTACCCTGTTCATTGTCCTTATTTCACTCACCTTAATCATATTTTTTGTTTATTTTTATTCCCTGTCTTTCCTGCACTAGAATATAAACTCTGTGAAGATAAAGATTGTCCATGTTGTTAAGATTACCTAGAACAATGGGTAACATATAGTATGCACTCAAATTTTTGTAGATGGAAACAGTGATGTAGAATTCCCTAAGTTGAATTTTCACCTTTCCTTCCCCCAAATATAGGATCATGGTGAGCAAATCCGTGTTAACTGACCCCCAGTCTTGACCAGTTTAGAGACATATGGCTTGTGCTTTTTGTTCTCAAGTTTTCTTTCTTTGATATTTTTTGAAGGATAAAAGGACTAGCATTTATTTAATATCATCAACATGTTTGATAAGGCTCTAGTACTTTCCATATAGTATCTAATTTAATTCTTACAACTACCAAATTTTTCAGACTATAAGATGCACTGGACCATAAGATGTACCTAGGTTTTAGAGGAGGAGAATAGGAAAAAAAGTTTTTGAAGCCAAAAAAATGGGGTAAAATATTTAATGACATAAATAACATAGGTTGCTGCCCTGCCCCCGGACCCTGCGAGCCAGGTAGGCTACATTTGGACTATAAGACTCAACTCCATTTTCCTCCCAAATGGCAGCTGGGGAGTGCGTCTTACAGTCCAAAAATACAGTAGTTATTGTGTTTATTTTATAAACAGGAAATTATGTATTTAAGACATTTTTATTTAGTTCTTTTCATATAGCTTATGCTGTATAAAAATATGTTTAGGTAAAAAGGTGACTGTATCTTACATGTTTTTTTTTCTTGATTTGATTTTGGTAGATCATTATTTATTTCTCTTTTATAATTTAATTACCCTTTTTTGAAATTTCTTCAGCTCCACTGTTTTTTCTTAATGAAATGACATGACCAATAAATAATACTCTAAATGAGGGTACGCATTGATATTTAATAGGTAGAATGGCAGATTTCGTTTGTTTTCTTTCAGTTAACCTTCCTCATCATGGGCTATTCCATTTACCTGTTATCTTCAATGATTGCCTGTTTTCCTTTTGATTTGTAATTGATAATTCAGAGGCTTCTTTATGCATTATTTATGCTTTTTCTTTTTTAAATATATTTTATTGATTATGCTATTACAGTTGTCCCATTTCCCCCCTTCATTCCCTTCTACCCTGCACACCCTCTCCTACCCACATTCCCCCCTTTAGTTCATGTTCATGTGTCATATATTCTTTAGCTTCTACATTTCTTATACTATTCTTACCCTCCCCCTGTCTATTTTCTACCTACAATCTATGCTACTTACTCTCTGTACCTTTTCCCCCTCTCTCCTCCTCCCACTCCCCTGTTGCTAACCCTCCATGTGATCTCCCTTTCTGTGGTTCTGTTCCTGTTCTAGTTGTTTGCTTAGTTTCTTTTGGGTTTGCTTTAGGTGTGGTTGTTAATAATTGTGAGTTTGCTGTCCTTTTACTACACATGGTTTTTTTAATCTTCTTTTCTTAGATAAGTCCCTTTAACATTTCATAAAATAAGGGCTTGGTGATGATGAACTCCTTTAACTTGACCTTATCTGAGAACCACTTTATCTTCCCTTCCATTCTAAATGAAAGCTTTGCTGGATAGAGTAATCTGGGATATAGGTCCTTGTCTTTCATGACTTGGAATACTTCTTTCCAGCCCCTTCTTGCCTGTAAGGTCTCTTTTGACAAATCAGCTGATAGATTTGCAGGAACTCCTTTGTAAGTTACTGTCCCCTTATCTCTTGCTGCTTCTAGGATTCTCTCCTTCATTTGTACCTTGGCTAATGTAATTATGATGTGCCTTGGTGTGTTTCTTCTTGGGTCCAACTTCTTTGGGACTCTCTGAGCTTCCTGGATTTCCTGGAAGTCTATTTCCTTTGCCAGACTGGGGAAGTTCTCCTTTATTATTTGTTCAAATACGTTTTCAATCTGTTGCTCTACCTCTTCCCCTTCTGGTACCCCTGTGATTTGGATGTTGGAATGTTTAAAGATGTCCTGGAGGTTCCTAAGCTTCTCCTCATTTTTTTAAATTTTTATTTCTCCATTCTTTCCTGTTTGGTTGTTTCTTTCTTCCTCCTGGTCCACTCTGTTATTTTGAGTCCCAGTTTCCTTCCCATCACTGTTGGTTCCCTGTGCATTTTTATTCATTTCTTTTATGGTAACCTGCATTTTTTCATCTAATTTGTGACCAAAATCAACCAATTCTGTGAGCTTCCTGATCACCAGTGTTTTGAACTGTGCATCTGATAGGTTAGCTATCTCTTGGTCGCTCAAAAGGATAAGTTCTAGGGCACTGATTTGTGCTTCTGTTTGAGCCATCTCTGTCTCTCTCTCTTTTTTTTGGACTGGTCGCTCCTGTTACAGTGAGGGGCGGAGCCTTAAGTGTTCACCAGGGCTGGGCACCCGAGTTGCTAGATTGTGATGTTGTATGTGAGGGCGGGGTGGAGAGGGAACAATGGCGGTTGCTCTGTTCTCTGTGGGACCTCAGTCCCTTCTCTGGGATCCTGGGTAGCGTGCTCTGCCCTGCTCCACAATAGCCCCTCACTGTGTCTGCCAGCTGCTGCTTGCGTACTCAGGGTCCACCCTCTGCGATCTTGCTCTCCCCAGATGCCTCATGCACTCCTGGTTGCCTTATGTGCCCAATTCTCCCTGTTCTCCGCGCCGCAACCCGTGCCCAGCTGCTCGTCTTCTCGCCTCCTACCAGTCTGGATGAACAGGTCTATTTCAATTTCTTGGCTGTCTGACTTCCATTCAGATAAATTTTCTGTCAGTTCTGGGTGTTATTCTGCCTCTAAATTGTTGTTGTTTCAATCTTGGTTGTGCGTGGAGGTACCGTGCATCCACCTATGCCTCCATCTTGGCCGGAAGTCTATTTATGTTTTTTCTAAATGTGTAAGTATATTTTCAGCTTATATGCTGCCTTTTTCGCTCATTCAGACAACTTCAGGAAATTGTTTTTTTTTTTTTTAATACTGAGATTTCCTTACTTAATAGAGCCCGCTATTTACTAAAGATAGGAGGTAGCCTTCTTGATCCATGTTCCAATAATTTACTCAAAAGTGACCCTGAGCCCTGGTTGATGTGGCTCATTGGATTGAGTGCTGGCCTGCAAACTTAAAGGTTGCTGGTTCAATTTCTGGTCAGGACACATGCCTGGGTTGTGGGCTGGGGGCATGGAACCAATTGATGTTTCTCTCCTTCTCTTTCTCTCTCCCTTCCCCTCTCTAAAAATAAAGAAAATCTTCAAAAAAAATCTACCCTGAACTAGTTCCCATTCCTACTCACTAAGGCATCTTGCTAGTTTTGCTCTTATATCCATAGCACTGTCCATGTATCTCCCCTTTAGTATGCTGCCTCTAAATTGGTTCTCAGTCCATTGCAAAAATAGTTCTTATGCATGTAGCCTCGATTTTAACAGCATTTGAGTATAGACCCTAACTAGCACTTCCTGAGTCTACATGGACTGCATCTAATAGTTTTTCCTCCTAAAGAGCTCTCCTTTAAAAAATTAAAACAATATATCCTGCCTTTTTCTTTTTAGATGTTAGTACTATTTAAGTATCTATGAATTATACCTTTTTAAAAATATTTATAAAATTAACTGGTTGGCCAGGTTTGGGGGTGAAATAGTTATAGATTCTTTCTTAAGGATACTGATCTTGTTGACAGTTCACAAGTCCTCTAGCACAGTAGCCACAGATAACACGTCCTATGTTTTGGTTCTACAGTTGTCTCATTGGATTTCTTTAATACTTTCAAGTAATGTATGTAAATTGAATTTTTTAATAGTCAGATATCCTGTGTATTTGATCAAGCAGTTATATCCTGTTTTATTTAAAAGAATGGGAAATTTCTTTATCATTCTCTTTAAACATAACAGTCTTTACCTCATGAAAAAATATCTTTTCATCATTTCGGTATCCCCTATATAGCTCATGGTATATACAGCACACTTAATACAAGTTCGACGAATGAGTGAATGAGAAATGTTCTACAATTGTATCTTCTGAAAGTCATTGTAAACCAGATCCTTTAAGGACTGGAAGTAACATGTATTCTCCTGAAACAGGTACTCTTGCATAGTACAGGATATATATAGAAAAAGATTCTTAAAAGATACAGGTATTGTTTTATATTTGTCTATGCCCTTGGATGGAAATTTTAGCATTTTCCTTAAAATACTTACAGGAAAGTGAAGAGTTAGACTGGAATTTATTGAAACCAGATATTTATGCAACAATCATGGATTTCTTTGCATCTGGATTACCCTTAGTTACTGAGGAAACATCTTCAGGAGAAGCAGGTAATATGTTGGGTAATTAATATTTATCTTGTAAGAAAGACTTCTACTTTTTTCATATTTGTCTTAATTTCAGAAGTCATGGGAATACAGATTTTTATCATTGTATTATATATATATAGCTCTGGAACCAATTCCAGAGGAAATAAAACTTCATATATATTATACTAGTTTTGCACATCATTTTTGAATACTTGTCTATAAGTTGAATGTTATACAAAACTAAATTTTCCAATTATAAAAATCTTGCCCTGGCTGGCGTAGCTCAATGGATTGAGCGTGGGCTGTGAACCAAAGTGTCGCAGGTTCGATTCCCAGTCAGGGCACATGCCTGGGTTGCAGGCCACGGCCCCCAGCAACGGCACATTGATGTTTCTCTCTCTCTCTCTCTTTCTCCCTCCCTTCCCTCTCTAAAAAAATAAATAAATAAAATCTTTTAAAAAATCTTCAGAAAATAGTATAAAGCTTACCAATTTGCCCTCCTCTCAGATTTAACAAATGTCAATTTTTGACTATAATTGCTTTAGACCCTTTTTTAAAAAAGATTTTATTTGTTTATTTTTAGAGAGAGGGGAAAGGAGGGGGAAAGAGAGGGAGAGAAACATTGACGTTAGAGAGAAACATCAATTGGCTGCCTGTTAAACACAGGGACTGTGACCTGGGACTGAACCCTCAACCCAGGCATGTGCCCTGACCAGGAATAGAACCAGCAACCTTTCACTTGGCCAAATGATGCTCAACCAAACTGAACCAGTTAAACCGGTCAGGGCTGTTGTAAGACCCATTTTTAAATAAAATATTAAAGATACAGCTAGATCCCTACAACCCAAGGAGTGTCTTTCTCCTTTCTCCTTTGAGTTTGCTTTTCAACGTTTACTGCAAATACAAGTCTCTGCAGGGAGTATATAACATTGGGTGTTGTTTTTAAACTTTAAGTAACTCATATTCTGTGCAACTTTCCTTTTTTCACTGAGCATAATATTTTGAAATACATTTGTAAAAAATGTAATTCTATTATATTTTAAGTGCTGGATAGTCATTATATGAGTAAACCAGAGTTATTTTGTTCCTTATGTTCAAGTGAATTGTTCGTGCTAATTCTATTGCAAATATTGCAGTGGGTGTTTTTGTATAGCCTCTTTATGTATCTGTACAGAGTTTCTTTAGAGTGTATTCCTAAAAGTAGGATCGCTGTTTCATAAATTGTTCTAATTTACATACAATTTAGAGATGTATAAAAATGTTAACTTTCTTATATCTTTATTATCACTTAGTGTCTTTTACATTTTTTAACCAATATGTTAAGTGTAAAATGGTATCTTGCTTTAATTGCATTTCCTTGGTATTATAATACTGAACCTGAAGGCTTTCATGTTTACTGGTCATTATTTTCCTTGTGAATATATAGGGTCTGGCACAAATAATACCCCTTTTTATTACAAAATCATAAGCATGTAATTCTGTAACACAACAATATCACACTTAAGCACACCATATGACATTTTAGGTGAAATGATCAAGTTAAAACTATAAATTATTACACCTATATTACCCTACCAACCACACTCAAGCAGGCCTTGCTTCTGCTGGACACTGTATTTCTTGTTCATAATCTTTGCCCATTAAAAAAATAGAATTATATGTCATTTTTGTATCGATTTTATCAGGTTATTAAAAAGTATTCTGACAAACAAAATAGAAACAGATCTGGATACATGGAACAGACTGATAGCTATCAGAGGGGAGGGGGGACTGGATGAAAGAAGGTGATGGTATTAGCCAAAAAAAGTATATGTATAACCCATCAACACAGACAACAGTGTGGTGATGGCCAGAGGAAGGGGGAGCAAGGGCTGCGAGAAGGGGGGCAGTGGGGGAGGAAATGGGGACATCTGCAATAGTGTCGACAACAATAATAAATTTACATGTGAAAAAATAAGAAATATTCTGAGTTATATTTTTTCATAGCAGATAACTTCTCCCAAACCATCATTTTATCTTTTCACTGTGTGTAGGATGTCTTCTGTCATTCAAAAATTTTTCTTTTTCCAAATTTTAAAATATGGAATGTGTCATGAATTTGTGTGTCATCTTTGCTCATGGGCCATGATAATCTTTATCATTCCACTTACAGTGTTTGTGTTGCCAAAGCAAGCATAGCTTTTCTTTTTAATGTAGCCGCATAATCTTTTTTTTTTCTCTGTGGTTTGTGCTTTTCGTATATGATGAAAGTAAGTTATTTTGTGTAAAGTACTTGGAAGAAAAACCTCACATGGAGCTCACATATGTTATGGTATAATTTGAATTGTTTATATATTTAATTTTTCTGAAGGTAAATTTCTCAAAAATATTAAAACCCATAAAAAGGCTTTGGTGAAAATCATTGTTATATAACCTTACAAAGTAAAAGAAAAACAAAAATTAAACAAAATTTAAAGACAACTTTTTGCTCAGATTTGTAGAACATTTTGGAAATTTCCATAAGGCTTACATTTATATTCAGTAATGATCATCATTTTTAAAACCACAAAATTAAGAAATTAAAAATGTAACTTACAAAAGTAGGTGTGCTTTTTTGTATCTAAAGTTTCCATCAAAATCCAAACAACTTCTTCTTTCTGCTACTTTTCAGTCTTGAGAATGAGGAAAGTTTACAATTTTATTGACCAAAATATTCAGACTCTACTGTCATTAGTAGATTAAGTTATTTCACACACTCACCTTTATCACCAGATACTGAATGGATCAGTGCTCCTTAATTTTCCTTCAGAGAATCTAAGGAGTGATTATTCTTTTACCCCAAAGTTACTTTATTACCATACCAAATTAAATGTTTTGTGCTTTTATTTTTTTAATGAGACATTAAGATTAAATTAAATTTGCCCTGTTTTAATAAATGTATTTGGATGGCTATGAAATTTATAGTATTGATAATGTTTTATTTGTAATTGTTTCTAGGATCTGAAGAAGATGATGAAGTTGTGGCAATGATTAAAGAATTGTTAGACACTAGAATACGGTATGTACTTATTTTTCTACTTGAAATCAGATATACTGCAGAGCCAGTTTTGATTATAGCAATTTACTTTTGGTTGTGAGATTATAGTAGAGTTTTAAAAGAAGTATAAGTTAATGTAAACCACAGTAGGTAACCATGACAGTTGAATTTAAAGCCTATATATTATCTATATTCACTCCAAATTTTAAAACAATCTAAACATAGTAAATGAATTTATTGTTCACATTCACCATTTTTTAAAAATATTTTATTTATTTATTTTTTAGAGAGGGAAGGGAGGGAGAAAGAGAGAGAGAGAAACATCAATGTGCGGTTGCTGGGGGCCATGGCCTGCAACCCAGGCATGTGCTCTGACTGGGAATTGAACCTGCAACACTTTGGTTCGCAGCCCACGCTCAATCCACTGAGATATGCCAGCTAGGTTACACATTCACCATTTAAGTTCTTTTTTTTTATTGTCATTCAAGTATACTTGTCTCCATTTCCCCGCCTCTACCCTCCCCCAACCCACCCATCTCCACCTCCTACCCTCAGTCCTGTCCCTTTTTGCTTTGTCCATGGGTCCTTTATACATGTTCCTTGTTTGATATTGTTATAATACCAAATTTCTTTTAAAAAATTATTTAGTGTTTGGGAAAATTGTAAGGAGAGGTTTACTTGTTTTTTAGGCTATTGTCCATAAAGAATAAATTTAAATAAGTGGAGAACTTCAGGTTTCAGCATTTTACTTCTAGCAGATGAATGGTCTTGGTCAGAAATTCTAGAAAAACAAGGTAAAATACAATTAAAAGAAAAATTTTGTGTGTGAAGGCATTGAATAGTTATCAAAGCAAACAAGATCCTGTAGAGAAAGAAAGCATTTTGAGGCTCCCCTCAGAACATTTGCTGAGTCTCAGTGTGAGGCTAGATTATGAGAAGCCCGTCAGGGGCAGCTGCTAAGACTCAGGGAAACCATTTATCTTTTAGCAAATTTGTTGAGACGGGAATACAAAAATGAAAATTCTGGGTCACCAATGAAGCTTTGTCTTAAAGGGCCAAAATTCTAGAGAGAAGTTAAGAAAAAGTAAGCCTAACAGTTGGAGGTTCTTTCCCAAGGCATGCACTTATTTTTAGCTGGGTAGGGAACACACTAAGAAGTCAAAAAGCAGTTGGAAAGCTAAACAGAGTTGTGGCAGTCTTACAGTTCTAGGGGTGATAAAATTGGAGGTTAGGATCAGTCAGGCAGGGTGGGGCCTCAGGAAACATCCAGACTCATAGTTGGGCTCCCTATAGGACACAGGTGGCAAACACAAGGCCTGGCACCTTGTTTCTATCCAGCGGCAGCACTGAACTCTTGCTTAACTGTTAAGGAGTAATTACATTTATACAGTCCTAAAATTACATTCAGCCCTTTGAAGGCAACTGTGAGGCTGATGTGGTCCCCAGTGAGTTTTACACCCCTGCTATAGGATTATGCTCTTGTAATAGGGGCAAATGAGAAGTAGATCATCGTCAATAAAGAAATCACAAAGGAAATTTGAAATAGAATATCTGCATGACCTTTGCATTTGCAAATAGTTTTTCCAACAGGACACAAGAAAAATCATGGAAAAGGATATAAATTAGACCGTAGTATTTTCTTCAATGAAGGATGCCATTTGCAGTGAAAAGCAAAATGCAGAGAAGGTATTTATAATACATATATGACAATATAGTTTGAAACTCCTATAATTCAGAAAAAAACAAGCAGTCACATGGAGACTGGAGCAGTCTCTTCCCAAAAGCACTGGAGCATCAAATCAAAAACAGTAGTAACCAAATGGCCACTAAACATGAAACAGTGCTTAACCTCATTAGTCACTATGAATATTCAAATTAGAACCACAATGAACTATCACTGCTAATGCACTGGAATGGTTAAAATCATTAAGAGTGACAGCACCAATTGTTGGTGAGGATGTGGAGCAATAGAACTCTCCTATACTCTTGATAGAAATGTACGTTTGTATTAGCATTATCTGCTAAATCCGAACATGTGCATATTCTTGATCCAGCATTCCCATTCTCAGGTATATTCCCAGTAGCAATATATATGTGTACCAAAAGACATTTGCAAGAATATTCATAGCTGTACCATTCGTAAAAATAAAAAACTTGTATTAACTGGCTGTCCATGAACAATAGAAGGGACAGATTCTGGCGTATTCACTTAATGGAATACTATGTCACAGTGAGATTGAACACACTGTACTACATGCAACAACATGGATGAATCTCAGCATAAGAAGCCAGACACAAAAGAGTGAATGCTATATGGTTTCTAAATGGAATGTATACTTATAAATTTTAAAGTTAAAAAACAGGCAAAACTGCCCTGGCTGGTGTAGCTCAGTGGATTGAGCAGCAGCCTGCAAATTGAAGGGTTGCCGGTTCAATTCCCAGTCAGGGCACATGCCTAGGTTGTGGGCCAGGTCCCCAGGAGAGGGGGAGTGTAAGAGGCAACCACACATTGATATTTCTCTCCTTCTCCTTCCCTTCCCTTCTCTCTAAAAATAAATAAATGAAATCTTTTTTTTTTTTTTAAAGATTTTATTTATTTATTTGTAGGTAGGAAAGGAAGGGAGAGAGAGAGAGAGAGAGAGAGAGAGAGAGAGAGAGAGAGAGAGAGAAACATCAATGTGTGGTTGCTGGGGGTTATGGCCTGCAACCCAGGAATGTACCCTGGCTGGGAATCGAACCTGGGACACTTTGGTTCCCAGCCCGTGCTCAATCCACTGAGCTACGCCAGCCAGGGCTTGAAATCTTTAAAAAAAAAGGCAAAACCAATCAGTGATAACAATTAGGAAACAGTTAATGTTTGGTTGGGAGGAGTGATTAGAAGGAAGTAACAAGAGTGCTTCTGAGGTGCTAGTGTTCTGTTATTGGTCTGGGACAAATGTATGTTCACTTTGTGAAAATTAATTGATTGTACATGATTTGTATGTTTTTCTGTATTAATGTTGTATTTCATTGAAAAGTTTACCTGAAAAAAAATAACTGGCATGTGTCAATCTCCCTGTGTTTACCCAAAATAAATTTAATAAGTTTATCTTAGGTAATTACTATAATTATTAGGAAATTTGAAATCTTAAATTACTTAAGATTATTATATGCAAGATTAAAATATAAGTAGAGCAAATTTTGTATGCGTGAAGTTGGCAAAACTAAAATTACAAATGAGACTAGCTACATTTATTGTTCTCTATTGTAAAAGCAGCGCTAAGTTTGTGAATTTTAATGATATAAAATCTAAGCTCTGGTCCTGACTGGTGTGGCTCAGTTGATTTGGCATCTTTCTGCAAAGCAAAAGGTTGCTGGTTCGATTCCTGGTCAGGACACGTGTCTGGGTTGCAGTTCGGTCCCTGGTTGGGGTGCGTACAGGAAGCAACTGATCAATTCTTCTCTCATATTGATGTTTCTTTTCCACCCTTTTTCCCTTTTCTTCCCCTCTCTCTAAAAATAAATGAGTAAAATAAAAAAATATATGTAAGCTGAGTTGTATTAAATTTCTTTGATGAAAACTTCTATTAAATATATCACAAATATACTGTCACCACAGGCCAACTGTGCAGGAAGATGGGGGAGATGTGATCTATAAGGGCTTTGAAGATGGCATCGTACAGCTGAAACTCCAAGGTTCTTGTACCAGCTGCCCTAGTTCAATCATTACTCTGAAAAATGGAATTCAGAACATGCTACAGTTTTATATTCCAGAGGTAGAAGGCGTAGAACAGGTATGCCAATATTATGTGATGGTTTAGATTTTGAGAAGAAAAGAAATTCATGACCTGACATTTTCTTAAGGGCTGGATCTTAGTGTTGCAATTGTTATCAGACTTAAAGACTCCTTAATTTAGAATTAACTTTAGTGTTATGAATACCTACTATGTGCCAGACATTTTTACAAATATTACTTCATTTAATGTTCTAATACCATAGTGTATTGAGTGAGTCATTTCCATTTTGTGCATAGAAAATTGAGACTCAGAGGGCATACATACAATGCTGCTCTAGTTATAGAAAAATTAGGAAAAGTGGATTCAAACATAGTGTTTTATAGATGAGATTTAGAAGTCTTTAGAGGAACAGCTCTATCACATCATATTTATCCACTTCTTGTTCTTATATTTATCCACTTGTTTTTAAATGTGCAGACAAGAAGCTTATAAAGAGATTATACTATGTTTTACAGTAAAACAGTATTTAGTAAAATTATAGAGCTTTATCTACAGCCTGATGTCAATGTGTTTTTCTGCACTCAAGATAGTTAAGAAATATAGCATCTTCTTTTTTTAAAATATATTTTATTGATTATGCTATTACAGTTGTCCTATTTTCCCCCCTTCACTCCCCTCCACCCTGTACACCCTCTCCCACCCATATCCCCCCTTAGTCATGTCCATTTGTCATAAGTTCTTTAGCTTGTACATTTCCCATACTATTCTTACCCTCCCCCTATCTATTTTCAACCTACAATCTATGCTACTTATTCTCTGCACCTTTTCCCCCTCTCTCCTCCTCCCACTCCCCTGTTGCTAACCCTCCATGTGATCTCCATTTCTGTGGTTCTGTTCCTGTTCTAGTTGTTTGCTTAGTTTCTTTTGGTTTTGCTTTAGGTGTGGTTGTTCATAATTGTGATAGGTGTGGTTGTTCATAATTGTGAGTTTGCTGTCTTTTTACTGTTCATATTTTTTATCTTCTTTTTCTTAGATAAGTCCCTTTAGCATTTCCTACAATAAGAGCTTGGTAATGATGAACTCCTTCAGCTTGACCTTATCTGAGAAACACTTTACCTGCCCTTCCATTCTAAATGATAACTTTGCGGGATAAAGCAATCTTGGATGTAGGTTCTTGTCTTTCATGACTTGGAATACTTCTTTCCAGCCCTTTCTTGCCTGCAAGGTCTCTTTTAAGAAATCAGCTGACAGTCTGATGGGAACTCCTTTGCAGGTTACTGTCCCCTTATCTCTTGCTGCTTCTAGGATTCTCTCCTTCATTTTTACCTTGGCTAATGTAATTATAATGTGCCTTGGTGTGTTTCTTCTTGGGTCCAACTTCTTTGGGGCTCTCTGAGCTTCTTGGACTTCCTGGAAGTCTGTTTCCTTTGCCAGATTGGGGGAATTCTCCTTTATTATTTGTTCAAATACGTGCTCAATCTGTTGCTTTTCTCCTTCCCATTCTGGTACCCCCATAATTCGGATGTTGGAACGTTTAAAGGTGTCCTGGATGCTCTTAAGCTTTTCCTCGATTTTTTGAATTCTTATTTCATTATGCTTTCCTGCTTGGTTGATTCTATCTTCCTTCTGGTCCACTGTATTGTTTTGAGACTCAGATTCCTTCCTTTCACTATTGGCTCTCCTCCGCGTATCTTCCTGCATCTCTCTTATGGTAACCTGCATCCTTTCATCTAAATTGCGCCTAAAATCAACCAATTCCGTGAGCTTTCTGATCACCAGTGTTTTGAACTGTGCATCTGATAGATTGGCTAGTTCTTGGTCGCTCAAAAGGATGAGTCCTGAGGGACTGATCTGTTCTGTTGGAAACATGTCTTATGTCTTTCCCTGTCTCTCCTCCTTTTTTTTTTTTTGGTCTGGTAGCTCTTGTTACGGTGGGGGGCAGAGCCTTAGGTGTTCACCGGGGCTCGGTGCTCCAGTTGCTAGATTGTGACGTTATATGTGGGGGTGGGGGCGGGAGGGGGAGGGAACAATGGCGGTAGTTCTGTTCTCCTGGTCTCAGACCCTTCCTTGCTTGGGATCCTGGGCCGCGAGCTCTGCCCTGGTCCACGATCACTGCCCCTCTGGGTCTGCCAGCCGCAGGTTGCATACTCAGGGATCACTGCTGCGTTCTAGCTCCCCGGATGGCTGTCGTGCCAATTCGCGCCAAATTTTCCCCAACCTCCGCGCGCCGCTGACCCATGCCAGCCCCGCGCCCGCCCGGCTTGTTGTCTCCTACCAGCCTGGATGTACGGGTCCACTTCAACTTCTTGGCTGTCCGACTTCCATTCAGATAAATCCTCTGTCAGTTCTGAGCGATATTCTGTCTGCAAATCATTGTTGTTCTAATCTTGGTTGTGCGAGGAGGCACGGTGCGTCGACCTATTCCTCCATCTTGCCGGAAGAGGGATACATTTTCCTAATTCATATTTTTACAATAATGGTTTGGTATAGATCCCAGAATACATTTAAATAAATAAAGTGCTTTGGGGGAGAAATAAAAAAGTCTTATAGTTAGGAAATACCAGTTAATCATCATAGTCTTCTCTGACCAGCTGAGACTTGGCTGCTGTTGCCTCTTTCAGGGAAAAGGAATAGAGACCAGTGCTTTTATTTAATTTGCTAATATTCAGTTTGCTTTTTTGTTGTTAGGTTACCAGTTTACAACGCAAACCTTGTTCTTTGGGGCTGTTGGTAGATTTATTTTTATTGACATGCATTGTTATAAAGTATTTCAGGTAAACAAGTAATGTTAAAAACAGGAAAATAGCAATTTCTAATTTTTTTTCTTGATTCTTAAATTCTCTTTATTTTTTGGTTCTAGGTTATGGAAGATGAATCAAATGAAAAAGAAGGAAACTCGCCTTAAAATAATTTGAATTTTTTTGGGGGGGGACTCAGCAATTGGACTTGTTGATACCAAGCTTTTATTATTAATCTGCAAAGGAACTTGCAGATTAATAAAATATGCCTTTCTTTAGAGAATGATTTATAAATATTACATGTTTGCTTTACCTCATATGAGTTATTTATAACATCCTGAATCATCTTCTCTACATGTGCATTTTATCCAGGGATATTTTTATTCTTCATTTCTCATGGTTAATTCTTTGCATAATGTGCAAAGCAGTTTAAAATACATTTTCTCTCATCTATTTTATTTACTTTTTAAATACAGAAATAAATAGAGAATGCTTTTCAAAAATATTCCAAAATTGCTTAGCTTTTCATGAGATGTTTGAAACTATTTTTACTGAATTTCTATCTTGTTTAAAAAAACAACTGAACAATTCTGGTTGAAGAATGATATCTGGTTAGCAGTCCCCATTGTAGTAGCATATAATTTCTCCCTAAGAGACTGCCCCCACCCCCCGCCGCCACATACACAAAAAATCATAATGCTGAAAACTGATTAAAAAAAAAAGGTTCCAGAATGTAGAAAAAATTCCATTAATTATAGGACAGTGTAGGCTGAATTGAGAAAAAAAAAAACAACTGCCTTAGCATGCTCAGGCTTTATTTTTTGAAACATAATCTCTTTGAAAAAACATATGAGAAGCTGCATTGGCCTTTCTACTGGTTTCTCCTGACTCAGATCTATAATCTGTGACATGCCAGAACTTTGGACAGTTATCTTTCTACTGTAGGGGTACTGCTTTTTAGATAGCACAGATAGCAAATTATCCTCTCTTATTTTTCTATAGTAATTCAGACACTATCAGGGACAGACACTATCAGGGACAGACACTATCAGGGACAGAAAGATGAATACATTGCATCTCTAGAATTCTGGTCCCCAAAAGAACAGAGATTAAGATAGGGATGGAGCCCTGACTAGTGTGGCTCAGTGGGTTGGGTAATATGCTGCACACTGAAAGGTAGCAGGTTTAATTCCTGGCCAGGGCACATGGCTGGGTGGGGAGCCAGTTCCCCGGTTGGGGGCATATGAGAGGCAACTGACATTTGCTCATCAGTGTTTCTCTCCTCTCCCTTCCCTTCTCTCTAAAAAGAAATATGTTTTTTCATTCCTACATTTCTATATTTTTGTTTATTATTGAATTATAGTTGTCACTATTTTTCCCCTTTTACTTTTCCCTGCCATACCCATTTGCCACATTCAATCCCCCTCCTTGTTTTGTCCATGGGTCCTTTATACATGTTCCCTGGCCCTTCCCCTTCTCTCCCTGTCATCCCCCCACCCCTCTGTCCCCTCCCCTCCTGTGATCACTGTCAGTTTATTATTTCCATGTCTCTGGTTCTATTTAGCTTGCTTGCTTGTTTTGTTGTAAGTAAAATCTTTTAAAAAAAGGCAGAAGTTGAGCAGTTGTGAGTGCCAGGAACTGAAGTTTTAATGATTTGTCCTTTGTTTCACAGAACCAGATAGTGGGCTTGGAGAACTGGCTTCTAGAGCTATTATAGAAGAATTCAGCTTAGACTCTGGGAATTGCTTTGTAAGCTAGGAATATTAACCTGCCCTTTAGCTGAAGCTATAGGAAATTGCTATTGTGGAGGAGATGCAGTTAATGACAAGTCTGGTGTGGCCATGTAATAAGTAGCTGAAATGGGTGGTGGACTAAGTTGTTGGAAGAGGAGGAAATGGTGGAACTAAGAGGCCAAAGTATGAGAAAGATTTTCTGCGAAAGGGATCAGCCATTAAGAACAAGGAGGAAAGGTAGGGGAGAACATTCTAAGCATTAAGAGCAGTGTAACCAGAATCCGTAAGCTGGGGAATGTGAGAAGCTAAGAATGGCTTGAGTGTAAAGTGGAAGTGCTTAGTTGGAAATGGTGCAAAAGTAGGCAGTGACCCTACAGGGTGCTGGAGAAACTCTTGGTTGCCTTTCCAATGTGCATCCCTGCTGCTTACTGAAAGAGTCCCTCTTAGTTATCATCTGGTTGTGATGTGCCAGGCAAGGTAGGTCCCACCCCAGTCCCAAGGGATAAATTGTAACTAGTCTAAACCAGTCATTTAAAGTCCTTTTTCTCTTTGACCGTCATTAGTCTGTGAGTGGACGTATGGCCCAGCTCTGGGCAATGAGTTGTAAAAGAAAATCTGTTGGTAAGTTTTGGAAAGATTTTTTTCCCCTGATTGAGAAAGCATTAATTTACTTAAAGAAGGCTCTTTTAGTATCCATTCCTTTTCATCCTGCTTTGTACACTGTAGTATGAAAACTTGATGTCTAAGGCTGTGAGAGTCCCTGAGAATGACAAAGGAAAGGGGAAAAAAAGGCCTGGATCCTTATGGACATTATTGACTTTTGAACCAGTCCTGGAACCACCCATTTTCAGTCATGTGAAATAAAATGTTTTTGTTTTATTTTGTTAATAGCTTCTGTTGTCGGATATGAAGCTTGATTGTTTTATAACAAAGAACCTGGTAAATCATGGAGGACTTGCTAATAAGTCCTGGTAAAATAAAATTTTATTGTTTTTTTTATTTGTGGCAGACAATGCCAAATGTAGATCTTAAAACGAAAACTAACATTTTTAAATTAATTGAGCTATTTTTCACTCAAAGTGTAGTTTAATCAGGTAATAGTCGTTCTTTTTGAGTGTTTAAATTATACTTAATTTCTTCCTATAAAGTCCCAAAGAAAGAATTATTCACTGTTGTGTTTAAAACAAAAGTTAGAAAATAAAAATTAATCCCCCAGAATATATACAATCGTTTTACATGAACTATTCTTGAAAACACTTTATAACTGTGGAACATTTCAGTAAGTACTTGAAACTAAGATTATTAGGCAAGAATAAGCCAAGCACTTGGAGAATTTTTGATAAGGAGCAAAATACACAAAAATAGCAAACTTTCATTGAACGTGCACTATGTGACAAACACTTCTAAGCACCTTACATTTATGAAGTCATTTAATCATATGAGACCGGTAACTTACTGTTCCCTGTGAAGCACAGAGAGAAGTATATATTCCATTGCCACATAGCTCACATGGAAAAACCAAGAGCATGACCCCTGGCATCAGGCTGCGGGGTCTATGCCCATCACTATTGTACTACTTCCCGAAAGGGAGTCGGACCTACATATGCCTCCCACCTGAGGGAGGAGAGGAGCATTTCTTGTTTTCCTAGGTGCTGCATTCTGATGGACAAAGTCTTTTCCACCTTTTACTTGCTCCAGACCATAATTGGCCAAAGCAGTGTGTTGCATGTGTGTATTTTATACAACAATACAAAGCTAGCTGCCCTTCAGTCCAGTGGGAATTGACATCCTTTTAGGAAATCCCAGCCTTATACTCCTTACATATATCTACGATAACTCTACAGGGTGACCTATATAACCCCTGAAAGAAAATCTAGAAAAATACTTTTTCTGTCACGTTATATTTTTAGTGATCCTTTTTAAAACAATTTTTATTGTATTTTTTCCATTACTATTTAACCCCCTTGTACCTGCTTCCCCCTACAATCATCACACTGCTGTCCTTGTTCTAGTAATCTTCCAGCTGTATGCATGTCCCAGAATGACCCACCTCTATTGTGGCCCTGATCACATTCTACCAGATAGAAGTAGTAGACTGGACTAGTTCATCTCGTGGCTTTCAATTTGTTGACAATTTCTTGGCGGGAGAATGAGTTTCTGTCTAGAAAACTATGCCTCCGTTTCTGCCTACCAGGTAAATTTAAAGTCATCCTAGGGAGTATTGGAGTACATTCTACTTGGAATCAGTATCCTTTGTTCTGAAGTCTGAAGCTTCCTGGTGAGCATCTTTTTGTGTCTTCTCAGTGTCCTTTATTCATTCTTTTTTTTAATAGTTGGCTTTTTAATTATTTATTTTTAGACAGAGGGGAAGGGAGGGAGAATCAGAAACATCAATGCGTCGTTGCCACTCGTATACCCCCACTGGGGATCTGGCTCGCAACCCAGGCCTGTGCCCTGACAGGGAATCGAACCCAACACCCTTTGGTTCACAGGCTGGCACTCAATCCACTGAGCCACACCAGCCAGGGCCTTTAGTTATTCTTTAACAACACCTTCCCCTTTCCTTTGAACTACCTACCTCTTGCTGATTATGGCTCTGGTGGAACTGTCCAACTACAATGTCCTGCTCTCTGCTACAGGAGTGGGCATGTGACTCAACATGGGTCTGATCAATATCCTTGCCTAGAATATAAAAAGGTGAGGATGGAGAAATAACCTCTCTCTGCTTGGACTGCACACTATAAAGATACGATTCCAAAGCAGTTTGAGGGTCATCCCTTGTTCATGAGGTCAGAGAGAGAGAATCAGAGTTCTGGCAACATTTGTGTCCCTGGACATAGATGTGCCTGAAGCTGTTTGTATCCCTGTCCTTTCCAATTACATTAGCCAATAAATTCCCCTGCTTCATCTAGTGGATGAATGGATATTTTTCTATTATTTGTTATTGAAAACATCTATCCTCTAGAAATTTAAAATACATATATTCAATATTGAGAAAGTAAGATCAACATTAGTGAGTGTATTAGGATTCTCTAGAGACAGAACTACTAGGCTGTATATGTCATATATGTGTGTGTGTGTGTGTGTGTGTGTGTGTGTATAGTGTGTGCACGAGAAAGTGAAAGAGACAGATTTATTTTAAGGGATTCACTGATGCAATCAGGGAGGCTAGCAAATCCACAATCTGCAGGGTGGGATATCAGGCTGCAGACACAGGGAAGAGCTGATGTTTCGGTCCAAGTCCAGTTCTGGTGAATTCCTTCTAGATTCAGAGAGGTCAGTCTTTTTTTCTGTTCAGGCCCACCCATATGGAAAGCAACATGCTTTACTCAAAGTCCACAAATTTAAATGCTTAATCTCATTGAAAAGCACCTTCACAGACACATCCAAAATAATGTTGGACCAATATCTGGGCACAGTGGCTGAGCCAAGTTGATGAATAAATTTAACCATCACAGTGAATAAAGTTTGCTTTCATGGCCAACATATTTTTGATTCCTTCTTCCTATCTTACCCCCCTTTCTCTGCATTTCTGTACTCAATTCCACAGGCCCTTATTTATCCCTTTCTTGCCCAGTGTCACCAACCAAGGTAATGTGTCCAGGTCTGCCTTCCCTCTGATTTCAGAATTGCCTTTACTTTATCCCCTTCAAAACTTACATTTCCTCATTGATCTTTTCACACTTGGTATGGAAATGAAAAGTAATCCTAAAAATGGTTTCACTCTGAAGTGTTAATAGATGATAATGACAATGTAGATCTCCTAGGAGAAGGGGTGGTGTTCTGTATTAAACACACACACACACACACACACACACGGAGTTTAGGCATATGATGGGCAAGGAGTAGAGATAGTGTGGGACAAGGGAACTTTCTGGTCCCTTTTTAATCACATTTTGGGAATGACTAGTCCTTTATAGTCCAGCCCTCTTTAGCGTTGGCTTCTCTTCTTAATGCTGCCTTTTTAAAAAAGGGTAAATACAAAAATGCAAAAGTTTGATATGGTATTCTTTTTTTAAGGGAACTGGCAGTAGTATAGCAAACCATAAGATGCTTGAATAGAATGGTGGGAGATGAGCTGATAAAACTAGCAGGAATGAGATCCTGAATAACCATGTGTACCTGCACAGGAGCCTGGACTTCATCCCACAGGTGAAGGATACCCAATGAATTGGACACAGGAAGAAATAGGATCAGATTTGTGTTTTTTAAAGGACACTGGTGTGAAGCGGTTTGTATAGGGTGAATTGGAGTAGTGGAATCAAAGGAGTTCACTTCAGGGGCCTTTCTGGGGCCTTAGCGATACCTTTGCGCTTGTGTTCATTTCTTCATTCTCATAGGCCTGAAGGTCTCAAACTGCTTTTTGCTTTGATACTTGCCACCATCTTCTCTGTCCACTGGGGTGCATTTCTGCATAAAACTCCCTAAAAAGTAGAACATATGTGCCCCGCACCCCATATTACTGTTACTCAAAAAGAATTTTAAATTGTGATACAGTTGACATAGAACATTACATTAGTTTTATGGTTATAAAATGATTCAGTGTACATTTATATTGCAGAATGATCACAGAAAGTTAACATTTACAACTACACAGTTATGATTTTTTATATTTTTGTTTTTCCATTAAAATTATTTAGTCCCCTTTGATTTTTCTGTGCAGTTAGTTTTATTTTTTAAAGTATATTTTGATTATGCTATTACAGTTGTCCCAATATTTTTTCTCTCCTTTATCCGCCCTCTACCCTGCATCTCCCCATCCTCCAGCATTCTCCTACTAGTTCATGTCCATGGGTTGTACCTATAAGTTCTTTGGCTTCTCTATTTCCTATACTATTCTTAACATCCTCCTGTCTATTTTATCCCTATCAATTATGCTTATTCCCTGCATCTACCCCAATTCTTCCCCTCATTCTCCCCACTGATAACCCTCCATATAATTTCCATTTCTCTGATTCTGTTCCTGTTCTAGTAGTTTGCTTAGTTTTCGTATTTGTTTTTTAGGTTCATTTGTTGATAGTGTGAGTCTGTTGTCATTTTACTGTCTATAGTTTTTGATCTTCTATTTCTTAGATAAGTCCCTTTAACATTTCATATATTAAGGGCTGGTGATGATGAACTCCTTTAACTTGACTTTATCTGGGAAGCACTTCATCTGCCCTTCCATTCTAAGTGATAGCTTTGCTGGACAGAGTAACCTTGGATATAGATGCTTGCCTTTCAGGACTTCAAATGCTTCTTTCCAGCCCCTTCTTGCCTGCAAAGTTTCTTTTGAGAAATCAGCTGATAGTCTTATGGATACTCCTTTGTAGGTAACTCTTTTCCTCTTGCTGCTTTATTTTAAAAAGATTATCTTTGTTTATTTTTAGACAGAGGGGAGGGAAGGGAGAAAGAGAGGGAAAGAAACATCAATATGTGGTTGCCTCTCGAGCGCCCCCTACTCGGGACCTGGCCCACAATCCAGGCAAGTTCCTGAGACTAGGAACAGAACCAGCAACCCTTTGGTTTGCAGGCTGACACTCAATTCACTGAGCCACACCAGCCAGGGCTCCTCTTCCTGCTTTTAAGATCCTCTCTTTATCTTTACCCTTGGAAAACTTAATGATGATGTGCCTTGGTGTGTTCCTCCTTGGGTCTAATTTCTTTGGGACTCTCTGGGCTTTCTGGTCTTCCTGGAAGGCTATTTCCTTTGCCAGACTGGGGAAGTTTTCCTTCATTATTTGTTCAAATAAGTTTTCAATTTCTTGCTCTTGTTCTTCTGGCACTCCTATGATTCGGATGTTGGAGTGCTTAAAGTTGTCCTGGAGGTTCCTAAGCCTCTCCTCATTTTTTTTTGAATTCTTGTTTCTTCATTCTGTTCTGGTTGAATGTTTATTTCTTTTTTTTTGTTCAAAATCACTGAGTTGAGTCCTGGTTTCCTTCCCTTCACTGTTGGTTCCCTGTATATTTTGCTTTATTTCACTTTGGGTAGCCTTCATTTCTTCATTTTACAACTGAACTCAATAAATTCTGTGAGCATCCTGATTACCAGTGTTTTGAACTGTGCATCTGATAGGTTATCTATCCCCTCGTCACTGAACTTTTTCTCACATTTTTGATCTTTTCTTTCTTTTGGGCCCTATTTTTTGTCTTGGTGTACCTGTTATGTTGTTAGGAGGCATAGCCTTAGGTATTTGCCAGAGTGGGGCAACCCTCTTTGTTGTGTTGTGGCATTTTCTGTGGGGGAGGGGTGCAAGAGGGAACAATGCTGCACCCTTACGGGGCTCCAGCCCCACTTGGCAAGGAACTCTCCTGTGAGATTAGAAGTTTCTCCTGCTGTCATAGCCCCCAGTATTTTACAGCTACAGGTTTTGAGTCTTCAGTTTCCCCGACAGCCAGCCCTGCCTCTTCTGCACCATCTGCTGCCTCACCTCGCTGTTTGTCCTCTCCACTCGACTGCCTGTCTCTGCCCCTCTTACCGGTCTGGATGAATGTTTTTTTAACTCCTTTGTTGTCAGAGTTCCATGAAGTTTTATTTTCTGGCACTTCTGTTTTATTGTTTTTAAATTGGTTTCTTTTGGTTGTGTGAGGAAGCTAAGTTACCTACATCTCCATCTTGGCTGGAACCCAGCCCACCATGGTTCCCTTAGATTTTTTTTTTTCTGTGATGAGAACTTTCAAGATCTATACTCTTAGCAATTTTTAAATATACAACACAACTATAGTGACTATCTTATACAGTATATACCCAAGACTTATTTTATAACTGGAAGTTTGTGCCCAGGCCTTTTTTATTTTAATATTTTTATTGCTATTTATACTGGGATTGAGATAAGGGATAACAAAAATTACAGACATAGGGACATCTAAAAACCTTATAAAGTTATTTTAATTATGGTTTTTCATTTCTTTAGAAATAACAACTGGAAGTCCTAATGCATGGCAAGGAGGAGGCTGAGAACCATTAGATTCCTCGGGACTTAATCTGGGAAGTGGAGTTGCATAAAGAGATGATAGCCCTGGCTGGTGTGGCTCAGTGGATTGAGCACTGGTCTGTGAACCAAAGGGTCACTGGTTCGATTCCCAGTCAGGGCACATGCCTGGGTTGTGGGTCAGGTCCCCAGTAGGGGGTGTGTGAGAGGCAACCACACATTGACGTTTCTCTCCCTTACTTTCTCCCTCCCTTACCCTCTATCTAAAAAAATAAATAAATAAAATCTACCTGGCTGGCATAGCTCAGTGGATTGAGTGTGGGCTGGGAACCAAAGTGTCCCAGGTTCGATTCCCAGCCAGGGTACATTCCTAGGTTGCGGGCCATGGCCCCCAGCAACCGCACATTGATGTTTCGCTCTCTCTCTCTCTCTCTCCCTCCCTTCCCTCTCTGAAAATAAATAAATAAAATCTTAAATAAATAAATAAATAAATAAAATCTTAAAAAAAAAAAAAGAGAGAGATGCTAAATGACACCCCTTACCATCATCACTTTTTTTTTTAGTCTAGTTCAGAACTTCGAATCAGGAGAGAAAATCCTTTCCATTTCCTCAGATGTTTGAGCGAGACCCAGATGTCCTCATTTCTTCACAGATAATTTATTTTCTTCTTCTCAGCCCTTATTCCCAAAGGTCCAGCTGAGGCAGAGCTCTGTATAGATGGGGGTCAGACACACAAAATTCTTCCATTTCAGTGTCCTGACTAGCACATGGTTACAAAGTGCTCTTTGTTGCAGTGGGTTGGAGAGGTTGTTCAAGGTTGGGCTGGTGTGAGGAAAGACTGTTCCATGATGTGACCTCTGCCTGTCCTGTGGGCTAGAGCTGGACCAGAACAGAGGTTGCTTTCTGCAAACCCCTCCTTGCAGACTGTCTGATCTTAACTGGTGTTTACTCTGACATAAATCAGTCCCCCTTCTTTGCCTCCTCCCATGTGCTGGTTCCTGGAATAGGTTGTTGTCCTACCTAATCAAGCATGTAAAGTAATTTCCAGTACCTGATAGCATTCATGTACTAGTACCCATGACTATATCCCTCTCCCCTTTACCCTGTATAATTCTTTGGCATCTACCAAGTAGCTTAGGGATCTGTTTCATCTTGCAGTAACCCAAGACATTCCTTGTATGTAAGTTTCCCTTAATAAACTCTATTAATTACCAGATTGGAGAAGCTAGCCTCTTTCTATAGCCCTTCCCTGCCCTCCACTCGCAGAGGTAGATTTTTACTCTTGGGGCTTTTTCTTGGGCCTGTGTGTACTAACAATTGATGAAGAACTGCTCAGTCTCTGATTGGACCCTAGCATCCTAATGTAGTCAGGACCCATGGAGACACATCATTTGTGGACTGGTACATTCACCATGAAAGATGGGAGAAAGTAGGGGTCCTAGTCCCCTATTTACCTCCTTAGGTGAGGGAGCACCACTTCCCCTGGCCAGCATGTATGGTTTATAGTCTGGCCAGGTTCCATAGATTGAAGCTACACTAACATCTAAAGATCAGGCTATAAATGTAATTTTCAAAGAAGATCTCCCAATTCAAGTCCCTATGAAATATTTGTCTTTCTGATCTTAGACTTTTACTGTTTTTGTGACATCCAGTTATGGGGGTAGGGCAGGGGACACCTGTGCCATTATCTAAACTAAGTGTGTTTTTATACAAGACGAATCTGTTAATATTTTTCTTTGTTAGCAAGTATGAAACTCAAGTTAAATGATTTGACCCTAAGTCTAAGTGACCCACTAAACCACTGGCTTTGGTCCTAGGGAGCGGCATGATAAAAAAACTGTTACTAATACTTGGACTGCTTCTTTGTTCTTTTTTTTTTTGTATGTCTGTACTGTTACTGCTGTATCTCCAATGCAGTTAATTGGCAACTAAGCAAGCTACCTCCCTGCTATTGAAGCCCCTCACTGACCACTCAAGGGAGCTTGTGGAAGAGGTAGGCATGTGAGATCATAAGAGCCAGTCACAAGGGGTGGAGTGTGGAGGAGACTGTTTCATGACGTGACTGCTCTCTGTCCCAGAAGCTGGCCCTGGGCCAGAACGGAGGTTGCTTTCCACAGCCTGCCCTTACAGACTGTCTTATCTTAATTGATGTTCATTCTGACATCAGTCAGCACTCCTCCCTTGCTTCCTGCTCTGTGCTGGTTCCTGGAACAGGATGTTATCCTGATCTGATCAAGCATGTAACCTCTAGCATTCATGTACTACTATCTGTGACTATTCCCACCTTTTACCCTATGTAATTCTTTTGTGTCTGTCAAGCAGCTCAGGGATCTCTTTTGTTTTGCAACCACCTAAGACCTGCCTTGTAAGTTTCCCTTTATAAACTCTATTAACAGACTGGAGTATCCAGCCTCTTTGGTCTTTCCCTGTCCTCCACTTACAGAAGTAGATTTTCATTCTTGTGGCTTTCCTTGAGTCTGCCTATACTAAACAGTTGGAATACTATTGGCCTTCAAAGTTTCTTTCTCTCAAATGGTGCATAAACACCTTTAAAAATATCTGTGGAATGGAGATGAACAAGACAAATGGACAGTCATAATGAGGAAAGCAGGGGTTCAATGATTATAGTTTGAGTGTCATAACTTTGGTGGTACTGCTGGCATGTTCTTTGTGGCATTGACACATTCTCTGACAGTGTACAAAGGTGTTCAAACACTGTAATCATACGACGACTCCTTGGTAGTATTACTGAGGTCTTAACAGAACCTCTTAGATGAGGGTTCTGAGGCTAAGATGTATATCCAGAGCCTTTGCCTCTTGAATTAAGAAATGTGTTGCCTATTTTCAAACAGCTCACTGTTTTATTTTTGAACTTTGCTCTGGGTGATTTAGGAACCTGGTTAAGGGCCTGAAATATCAAAAGGCTTTCATGCTGGAAATACTTTGATTAGTTCAGTGTGACATTTTTTGGCCTTTAGGCCAGTAATAAAAAAGGTATTTTTTTTTCCTAAGAAAAATGGAAAAGTCCTTTGCTAACTTGATCATACAACCTGCCAGAGAAAGTCAGTTCTGCTAAGAACATTAGACTTTGTTTTTCACTCATTCAAAAGCATTTTTAATCCCTTACTTTGTGTTAGGGTTTATACTAGGTGTTGGGTATGCAAACATTTGTTCTAGCCTCCAGAAACCTAGCCTAGTAGGGAAATATGAAAAAAAATCAAATCAAAGCACAGTGCTTTAAATGGGGCAGCTCAAAGAATGAGAGGTTAATTGATGCATGCTCTTACTTTCTGGGGGAGACAGAAAAGGTTTTTTTCCTAACAGGAAGCACTTAAGTAGAGATGGGGTGTGGATTCCATGAAGAGTAACCAATGAGTGTAAGCCTTGAGAATTTTGGCCCAACTGAGAAATTACCCATTCAGTGGTGTTGCAGTGGAAAGGGCTGGAAGGTGGGGTGGGAAGAGAGCAGTAGTGTGAGGTAAGATGAGACATCTGGGGTCTGAACTGCATGCCACATTCTGTATGGCATACAAGTTTTCATTTGACTCTGTTCTAGGGTCATTAATAGAGCTAGGATAACCATCTACATTTGACTAAAGACACTATTTAAATCTTCCTAAAGCAAATGTACATGTAATAAATTCTCAGAAACATCAACTAAGTTTCTCTTAGCAGGAATGGTGCATTAATTCATAGAGTTAATTAATCATTCATGAGTCAAACATAAGGCTGTCAAATCTAGGTAATTCCTACAGCCCTCTCAGGTGGGCCAGCAGAAGTCTCTCCTTGCCCCTTTGCAAAATCTGGGGGTCAGGGAAGCAATGGATGGAGGAGGCCAAGCATATTACCTGGAGCCTAAGTCGGGAACTGAATTGCTTGCCAACAGAAAGACTGGCAGAATCTGCATGGCGCTTTGCAATCAAGTATTTTGGTATCTCTTTCCCTTCAACTCTTTGCAAATTTTTCATAGGCTTATGTCCCTTTCGCACCCTGGGTTATTTGTCCGGCAGGCCTCCAGCTTTTTCCCTCCTCTTTCCCCACTTCGTAGGGTGCAGGAGATGGGGGCCTTGCACTGCACTAGGTGTGCGTCCCGTTATTTGCTTTGCTAACAATTCCATCCTCCTCTCTCCTTATCTTACCCTCATTCCCTGCCAGCAACCAAATTTCTTTCTTCCCCGTGGCGCCAGGCCTGCTGCTACTCGCCAGGGGCTAGGCGGCTCCAGGAACCTCTGGCGGATGCTGCCGCGTGCTGCTGCCACGTCCTCGCTGCCAGCGGGGCAGAGCCTGCGTGGGTTCTTGGGCGGGAGGCGGGATCTGCGCGTGAGTGGTGTGGCTGCGACCCAATGGGATCTGCGCACGGTGGCAGATGCGGCTGCGCAGTGCGAGGCAAGGGGGGCGGCCCAGGAGGCAGTTGCTGGCGAGTCTGAGAGGCCAAGAAAGCATTTACCTCTGCAGTCGCATTCCCTTGGGAGTCCGTGTTTGCAGCTCTGTTCCCAAGCCCACCCATAGCTCCACAGGCTCTTGTGGGCGTCCGACCTCTCAGCCCTTCATCACTCGCCTTGCGGACCGAGCCTCCTGCATCATGTGTGGTGAGGACCGCGGGTGGGGGGCGTGTGCGGGGCGGTGCTGGGGTGCGCTGCTGAGGCCTGAGGCGCCCGCGGGAGCGGGGACTGTGGGGTGTGCGAAGTCAGAGTAATGGGCGGGGGGCGCCCTGTGGTGGCCGCGGGTGCTGGGGCCGGGGCGGCCTCTGCGAACTGGGGTGGTGTGTGTGTGGGGGGGTGTGGTGGGCTTAAGAGGGTACCTGAGAGGAGGGCGGACCCTAGAGAGGATCTAGGGGAGCAGAGGGGGAGGCTGGGTGCGGAGAAGGGAGCCAAGAGGGAAGAGATGTTTGTGTTGGAATAGGGGAGAGGGCTGAGGGAACTGAGGTGTGGACAGGGTGTCTTCACAAGAGTCCACCAGGTGAGTGAGGCAACCTGCGGAACATCAGGCGAGGTCTCTTGAACTTATTTGTATTCTCCTAGGATTTACTTTTAAAACAATATTTATTTTTAGTTACTGTCTTTCGGTCAGACCCAACAGAAAACAGAACTATAACCAGAGGTATGACAGTGACATTACACATGATCTTACTTTCTGCCATCCCCGTCTCAACAGAAACCATCAGTAATTAATAACTTGGTGGAAGAGACCCAGAAGTGACCATGACGATAGATCATACATTATTTATCACTTGCATGTGCACCCACTTAAAACACTTATGAAAAATGTTAGTGCACCTTTCACAAATGTTTTGCTTGGAACAGTTAAAACATTGTTAGGACCTTTTTATTCCATGTTTGGAGACTTAGTTGTTTTAATGTAGCTAAAAGAAATTGTCAGAATTATATCCGAAATGACAGATAGGCACTGAAATTGGTATTAACTTGGTCATTGTCAGTATAAAAAATTGTATCCTTACCTTTCTTATTGAAATTTACAACTGACCTTACCCCTGAAGGGGGGAAAAACAATTGTAATTTACTTTAAATTAATTTTATATTCTATTTATTTATTTTTAGACAGGGGAAGGGAGGGAAAAAGAGAGGGACAGAAACATCAATGTGTGAGAGAAACAACAATAAACTGCCTCTTTCATGAGTCCCAGTTGGAGACCAGCCTGCAACCCAGGCATATGCCCTGACCCTGACTCAAACCCACCACCTTTCACTTTGTGGGACTATGCTCAACTGAGCCATGAATTGAAACTATCTGGGAAACTTATTCTTTGTAGCCTTTTGCAATAACTGAGCAGGAGGTGGCCATGTTCTCATTAGTGTGTATTTTTCCTGTATTTAACATTATGTTACTTTCAGCTTCAGAAAAGGAAGAACAGGTTTAAATTTAAGAGTAGTTTAAAAAAACAAAACTAGAAAACCTGTAAGTTGCTTTCTGAAATTATTAGGGTCGAGCGGACTTGAGCATCAGATGTAGGTACTTTTAATGTGTCTAATTAGTAGAGTGGTTTTGCAAGAACACATAATTTAGCCTGGAGCTGTGAAGTAGTGATTATGCAAACTGGTTAATCTTCATTGTGCTTCATTTGGTTATTAACTTTTCCTGAATGATAAAGTGTGCACCTAGTTAAGTACCTGGCTTTCTGGTTGCAGGTCATTTTCTCAACATGATCCAGGAAAAAGGAAGTCAAAGTACTATAAAAAAAATTGATGTAGTTTAGAAAAGATGCAGGATAGAATGAGACTTTTAGGGTGGAGACTGGATGTTGCGAGTTTTCACTTAGCCAACATCCCCATTCCACAGTTTTATTGCTGAGGAAACAGGTTATAAACAATAAAGAAAGAACTAGTATTTGAAGCATTTTTTGAGGTCTTGCTTTTAAGCCAACCCAGACCACAATTTTGCATAATCTGGAATAAGGTCTGGCATTTATTCCCTCTAATGTAAATTATGAAGGTTAACTGTTAAAACAGGAGTTTGTCTTTATTTTCCTCCCATATCTTAATCATTGAAATAAAATTTTGAGGCAGAGAAATTGGGGAATGAGATCAGATGGGAAAATTTAGAGATTTACCTTCTGATTACCTGCTGCCAGTTCATATTTTTCTAAAAGATTGTATTGTTTCAACATTACAACATGTCGAAGTGTAAGCATGAGGGCTAACAATCCTGTATATGCTTTTTAAAAATATGATATACTGACAAAACTGTTACGTTTACCATGTTGAAGTAGGATGTTAATAAGTATTAATCAGAAAAATAAATATTCCATGGTCCAGTAAACTTGGGGGGCAACAGATTAAACAATGTTGAGCTGGCTTTTTTTTTAATTGAAGGACTTCTTGGAATCTTTAGTGTGCTTGTAAGTGTTGTGCTTGCATCTCCCAGAGAATAGTGTCTATTTACCTAATTTATTTTATCTTCCGCTTACTCTTGGCTCTTTAGAATACAGTTTGTTCTTTTTCAGTTGTTTTACCTGTGGCTTGGTGAGAATGTCAAGTCATCCAAGCTACCCACATCTTTAAACAGTTTTTGCTGTTTTTTAAAAAATAAATGATGGTGTATATAAATACAATTTTTGTGAATGAAGTTATATTTAAAAGCAGTAAGGGCCCTGGCAGGTGTGTCTCAGTGGATTGAGTGCTGGCCTGTGAATCAAAGGGTTGCCAGTTTGATTCCCAGTCAGGGCACATGCCTGGGTTGCAGGCCAGGTCCCCAGTAGGGGGTGCGAGAGAGGCAACCACACATTGATGTTTCTCTCCCTCTGTTTCTCCCTCCCTTCCCCTCTGTCTAAAAATAAATAAATAAAAAGTCTTTAAAAAAAGCAGTGAGGGAACTGTAATTTGAAAGTATCCTGCAATGAATCCTTAAAAAGTTTTTTGTAATTATATTGTCTAATGGCTTTGGGAGTAATTGAGGGATGCTGAGACTTGCTGCTAGGATGAATCTTAAAACCAGTACTATTAACATATCCTCATACTGGATATAAAATAGTTGGAAGAAAATAATTAATTGCTTAATAAGCATTTCCTCAGTTGGGTTCCCTGGAAAGGGAGAGGTAATAGGTTCTGGTAATGAGCAGTAAAAAGTGGGAAAGAGTTCGGGAAATTCTGCTTTTGGAGATTTACACTAAGCAAGATTAAAGGTTCTAGGAGGATCTACAAAGAAACCTGTTAACCTGTACCGGGGTGCCCACCTTTTGGCATCTCTGCACCACGCTGGAAGAAAAAGAGTTGTTTTGGGCCACACATTAAAACGTAATTGTGACATATAATCACAAAAACATCTCATAATGTTTTAAGTAAATTTACAATTTTGTATTGGGCCACATTCACAGCCATCCTGGGCTACATGCAGGCACATTGGCCACAGATTGGACACCCTTGCTGTAACCAGTATTTCTTAAACCTTTAATTATGGAAACTTTCCTTCACCTCATCCTTTTTTAGCATCCTTCAAAATAATGTTCTTATTTTGTGGTTTGGGAATTTCTGACTGTACATTTCAGGTACCTAGAAAGTGTTAGGTGTGTTGGCTTTATATTTGGCACTCTGCCCTTTGGAGAGATGACTGAAACCAGGGAATTGCCTTTAAGGAATATCTGTCTGATTTGAGAAAACAATGAATGTACGTGAAACAGGTGTGGGTGATAATACACAGTGCTTGTTTGTATCTTACAGACCCCCGAATGGAATGAATAGAAATTCAGAGACTGGTTAGGCCAGGAACATTCCAGATGATGGAGCAGGACTTTTATGTTGAGGAATAGTGCTAGCTGATAGAGAACTGGTGCACTGTGAAAGATATTGATGGAATTTGTTACTCAATAGTCAATGGAGTTACAAAGAAATTGGGAACTACTGTCAGTGGATTTGAAAGAAGAAATAGAAGTGCCAGGAAAAGAGATCAAAGACCAGTGGGCTGAGGCCTAAGAGTTCCAAGGTAGTATTGCCTTGGACAGAGTCTATAAAAGTAGAAGGTCACCTATGTTTAATACTGCAGAGGGAAGTTAATTGCATTCAGCTATAATAAAGTCATTGAGATGTTGGGTACATGGAGCAGGAGGACTTGAGTTTGAGGGCTTGTGAGGGCAAGTATACCAACAAAGGAGGGAGTGTTGTGGAACCGGGGGTGCTGACAGAGTTGAAAAGCTGAGTTCTGGAGCTGTGGTCCCTAACATGTGGGCTATGAAGTTTTTACAGTGTATCCACTGATAGATTCATAATCTAAGCACTGTTTATAGATTGAATAAAAGTTGGATAACAAAAATTCAACCCACTATTGTGCCCTCAAAATATTTTGGCCCTTAAAATATTTTGGTGTTCTCAAAAAGTTCCGTCTTTACAAAGTTGAGGGATCACTTAATGTTAGTACACACAGACCTGGGGAAAGACCAGAGACTGAAAATCTACCTCTGTAAGTGGAGGCCTGGGAAAGGCTGAAGAAAGGGGCTGGGCACCCCAATCTGTTAATTAATAGAGTTTATTAAGAGAAACTTACACATGAGGCTGTCTTGGGCAACTGCAAGACTAAATGGATCCCTATGCTACTTGGCAGGCACAAGAGAATTATGTAGGGCAAAAGTTGGGGAATAGTCACGGGTACTAGTACATGAATACTGCCAGGAACGGAAATTACGTTGACCAAGTCAGGACAACAACCTGTTCCAGGACCCACCAACACATAGCATGAGGCAAGGGAAGGGTGCTGATTTGTGTCAGAGTGAACATCAATTAAGATCAGACAGTCTGTAAGGGGTGTTTGCGGAAAGCGACTTCCTTTCTGTTCTGGGTCCAGCCTGCAGGACAGATGACAGTCATCTCACAGTACAGCCTCTTCTCCACACTTATCAACAGTTATGAATAGGAGAGGCTGGTTTGGGGGTTAGTATGTAGAATGTGCTTCTCTGTTTTGAGCTTGTGAGAAGGGACAAGAAGGTGTACAGGGTATTATACTCTGAAAGCTTCAGTTCTAAAAAGTGAGAATCCACCAGAAACGAGAAGGAAGTTGGGAAGAGAGAGATGAGGATTTGAAAGTAGTCTATATTCTAGACTTTAGAAAAATATCTGAGGGAAAGTTGGAAAGTTAGACAATCTATGAATTAACAGATTGGTTGACAGAAGGGAGGGCCGTTTTGAAAGTGGACCTGAAATAGGTGGATGGACCTTATTGTAAGAGTGCTCAGGGATGCAGGAGTAAGAGCTGGCTTGGTAAGATAATGAAAAATTGTGGTGTGATGTGCTTGACCAGAGAGAAGTGGGAGAGATGAAATATTTGAAGATTCGTGAGCAGGAAGTACATTCTTTTTCTTAGGAAAGATGATGACATCTTCTCCCTAGAGTAGAGGAAGCACTGTTTGGCAAGAATGGCAGAAGCACTGTTTGGGCTGCCTAGATGATGGCATCTTCTACCTAGATGGTGAGGGAGAGTATAACTAGAGATGTCAGGGTTTAAACGGTGCTTTGAATTCCAGAGTGTTAAATGTGCAAGAGAGCAGTTATGGAGCTCCTTCCAGTAGCAACATCTATTTACAACAAAATAGGGGGCACTTGAACCAGCGTTTTGTAAATAGGAAACATATTTTAAACATCTAGAAAACACATAAATAATTAAAATTCATCGTTGTGTCATTTCACACAATTTTTACTTTGTTTTTAGGAATGTAGAAAATTTTATCTGACAATCTTTCATCTTCTAAAGGAATCTTACTTGTGGAATGTGCCTCCATAATTATAGTAGTTTTGACTGTGTTTTCTGACATCTATTTATTTGATATATATGATTTTAATGCAGTATTGTTTATAATTTCAAAGAATTAGGAAAAAGTAGGGAAATAGGTAAAATATGACTATTATGGAATAGAATATAGTAGATGTGTTGTACTGACATGGAATGGTCTCAACACCTTAAGAAAGAGAAAAGAGTGCAAGGCACATATATCATGTCAGCAAATGTATGTGTTTTAAAGAAGCCCTTTAAAGCCATATACATTTAGGTTCATTTTTGTAGAAACATTCATAGCTGAAAGACTGGGACAGTGTGTATTGAATTAATGTTGGTTATCTTCTTTATATGGAGGTAGAAAGAGGAGATTTTCACAATTAATTTTGTAGCCTTTGTGTAATTTGAATTTTTAATCATGATGAATTTGTAAACTTATGTTTTAGGAAAAAATGTTTAATGAAACTTAGGGGGCATTGTAGATGGATTTTGATTCACAAAGTATAAAATTTAGAGAATAAATATAAACACTTAACACTGATGAATTCTGTTGTCTGGCATCTCAAGATACTGAAGTTGCCAAGAGAAAAAATATGTAGAAGTAAAATTTCTTATAAGGACATAAATTCAACCAGGCAGCTGGTTGAACTTTAATAATTTGATTAGTCAGCTAAATTGCATTCAGTTTTTATTTTAATAAGGTTTGCTTTACTTATAACTAAATTGCTTTCAATCAGGTGTGTCTGAGTATTTTGTTAAGCAAGATACTCATAAGCGCCTTCCTGTCATTGAATTTAAGTTGCCATTTTCTGAGAATGTTGCCTGTAGGTGCAAGCATCTGCTTCAGTTAGGGAGATATTTATCCCAAGTATATTACGTTAATAAGAAAATTTATACTTTGGACACACATGTTGGTTTGGGCATAGAAAATCTCCTATGCTCCATACAGCTGCTTTATGTGGTATTGGAGCAATTACTGAAGAGTGGCGGAGAGTTGATTTTAATGCTTTTGTGATTACCCTAAGTAAAATTGTACATTGGAAGGTTTGATAAGACAAGTCAAAGACCTAGAAAATGGATCAATCTAGTGATTTCTACTCTCATTAGCACTATTTTGACTTAAGAATGCCTCCATTGTAAACATGCCCTGTATGCGTAAGAGGTTGGTTATTTGCCATTATATTTTCCCAGCTACCCCAAGATTATGTACAGATTACCCACCCATCACAACAGGTAGATGTCCTGGGCCACAACTGCTGTAAAGGAGCTGGTGTGTAAAATTGGTAGATTGAATATCTTTATCTTTCGTTTTCTTAACTAGGTATGAATTAGGTTAATCTTTTTTCCTTCTGCTAGCTCTATTACTTTGATCTTAAAAAACTTCTCTATGTGTAGCATCCTTTTCTTTCTTTCAGTATAGCTCCTACTTCTTCCTCCATTCCTCCCCTTTTCCTTTTCTTTGTTCCAATAGTGAACAAAAAATGATAGTAATGATTATTGGTAATACTAGTGCCACCTATGTCAAAAAAAAAAGGGATAGGTTTGGAATTTGATATGTCGTATTTCATTTAAGGTGCTACTGATTGGGAAATGCACCATTATTATGTGGATTACAGAGAAAGAAAATATGGATGTCTTAAAATCAGTGCTGTCAATATCTAAAGCCCTAGAAAGTATTTTGCAGGTGCTTTCAGAATATCACAGGCTAAGTGACTGTCTTTGCCTCTATCTTAAATCAATGATCAATCTTAACATCACTAGTAGGTGATCACAAACAATATGAAACACATACCTACTTGTGAATAATTCTTGCCCCAAATTTTTAACCTAATTCAATCAAGCCCCTTAGATCTATCTTTCAGTTATAGAAAATACAAGGAATAGTGAAACTGGTTAGATTATACTACCAGGGAGGACCCAAAAACACCCCAGGGTAATCTTTTGGAGGTTGGACTGCTTATAGTACAGGCTTTCCCCACTAGCTGGGTGTTCTAGGAACCCGTCGGCATCAATGCACCAGCTGGCGTTGAGTGGCTGCCTTCGGCTTCAGTAAATATTTTTGAAGACACTTTTAATGCATTTCATGATAACATGCCTGCACACACTGCACTGAGTGTTCAGTAGTTTTTGACCAAAAACAGCATGACCCCTTTGTCCCACCCTCCCTATGCACCTGATCTTGCCTCAGGCGACTTTTTTTTGTTTGTTTTCTGGATGAAGAAAGTCCTCAAAGGAAAACATTTTGCCAATGTGTAAGAGGTGAAACAAAAACTGGCAGAAGCACCAAAATGCATCAAAATCGAGGAGTTCAGAGACTGTTTTGGCAGTGGGAAAAAGTCTTGATAGGTGTATTGCATCAAATGGAGAGAACTTTGAAGGTGACTGAAGTTTAAACATGTGAGAATATATACACAGTTTTTTAAATAAATAAATTGCAGAGATGTTTGGGTCTCCCCTTGTATGCAGAAACAATTAATTAGACACAGCCATAGCAGGAGACATTTAACAAGGAAATCGGCCACAGCCTGTCAGTCCATGTCTTGGGGGAAACAAGGCACTAGGAGAAACCATCCTGGGCTCAAAGAGACTCATGAGTCATAATCAGATGTGAGCTTCATACCTTTATTGTATCCTAGAAGGAACAAATCAGTTGTAAAAGGCATTTTTCTGATAATATGGAATATTTGAATATGAACATTGTATTAGGTGACATTAGAACATTATCTTCTTAGGTGCAATAATATGGTTTTATAGAAAAATGTCTTCATATTTTGTATGTTAGTTTGCTTTTAATTATTAACTAGATTGTACATCCTCAGTGTCATTGATGGGTTCCTGGAAACTGACTGTAAGTGAAGCTATGGATAACGAAACCAGTTTCACCACAGGCTAGTTGATACAAACAATAGTTAAGTTCCTATGACATATTTCTGGTCACAGTTACATCACCAAGCTTCTAAATAAAGATCCAAGATACTTATAATGTTAAACTTTGAAGTAAATGTGAGCTATACATACACTTAAGAAAGATGGGTGAGCCCTGGCTGGCGTAGCTTAGTGGATTGAGCGCGGGCTGGGAACCAAAGTGTCCCAGGTTCGATACCCAGCCAGGGTACATTCCTGGGTTGCAGGCCAGAACCCCCAGCAACCACACATTGATGTTTCTCTCTGTCTCTCTGTCTCTCTCTCTGTCTGTCTCTCTCTCTCCCCCTCCCTTCCATCTCTAAAAATAAATAAATAAAATCTTTAAAAAAAAAAAAGAAAGATGGGTGAAAACAAGTAAGATGATTTAATAGTGAATTTTTATGGTTCTGCTGAATTATTGGGATTTGGCAGCTCTTCAGGGCTTTCCAGAGTACCTCAGACATGTATCACACTCTCAAGTCTTGACAGTGTAATATGTTTTATTAGTTAATGATCTTCAGGTGACTTAAGTTGTGTCTTCCTATAGCAGATTGTTTAGCTAATGCTAGCTAGTCACAGTGGCGGAGAATGGACTAGTGAGAATTACTATTCTTTAGCACATTTATATTAAGGTAATATTTTGGGAAAAGATTTGTAGTTTATGTATTGTCATTCAGTGTCCTAATAAAAATACTTATTTGGGACTGACACTTTTCTGTATTTAGTCTTTATCAAAGGTCAGTGACTCATGGGGGAATAAATGTAGAACACATAAAGGTGTGATTTACAGTTGGGTTGTTGGTTTAGTTCATATTATAGATATTTTATGAAGGAACAGTAGTAACAATAAAATGCCAGATGTCATGTAAGATTGTGGTGTTGCAAAAATAAGATGCTTGTATAGTAACTTCAAAACCTTTACAATTGTAAGGTTTTTTTTAATATGAATGAAGTACAGGATTTCTATAAGTTCTAGGTCTCATACTTCCTTTTTGGGGGAAGTTTAACCAGTTGTTTCACGTTATTTTGGATTTAGTTTTAAAACATGGATTTCCTTTTTTTTTAAGGTCATGATAGTTTTGGGTTTTTTTTTGAAAAAAATTGGGCTATACTGATCATAGTGCTCAGCATACATGTATTATGGCTGCTTTGTAGGATAATAACAATTTGGTATTTTTGTATGCTGAAATGCTTTAATAGGACCAAACTGTTAATATTTATAGAAATAGAGAGATCTTTTCAAATGGAAATAAAGACTAGTTGTTTTGGAGTTCTACTCCACAGAATTCATTTAATCCCCTATGATTCATTGGCAGTATAGTATATAAAAAAAGGAAATTCTTTCATAAATAAGCAACTTGAATTTATGTATTCTCATATTTTGGTCTTCAGCTGTCTCTGTCTTGGCCAAAGCATAATAATGGAAGGCTTCAGATAATTTCCATCCTGCTGTTCCTAAAATGTGAATATTATTTACCTGTGTTCTATTTACTACCTCTTGGCTTGCCTGGCTCAGTTCACATGTACTAATGGTTTTATTTCTAGTCTTGTCTTTCAAAATTACTGTTTTTCGAGGAATTTTTAAGAGTTGTAAACATGTATTGCAGTTATTTGTTGTTAGCTATATGATTCCTGGTGAACAAGTGATTCAGGCCATTTTCTTTTAAATTGATTATGTATATATATTTTAATATGTCCCCCTATTATTAGATTATTTAGGTAGTATTTTTCACATTATTGATATTTATAAGTTATTTATTCCTAAATGTTATTGATAACATGGTCATAGGAAAAAGAAAAGTTATTTCATCTGTCTAGTTGTGTAGGGCCCATATGTAGCTTAAAATACTTATTTCAGGGAAAGCTTTTCTTTAAATATAATGCTAAGTATTTATAACATAAACCACAAATTTGTTGATTGGTTAGTTTTTAAAAATTAAATATCACTTTACAAAATAGCTGTGATGGACAATAAGTGACCAGCTTATAAGCTGCTTTGAAAATAAGAAACATTTATTTTGACATATTTGCTCTAGCCCTGTAATAGAGGAGAAATCCCCAATTGAAAAAATTTCACTGCCTTTAGACAATTTGAAGTGAGGATTTATTTCTCTTTTAACGATTGACTCTAAGCTTACATTTTGCGCATCTTACACATAATTATGCAAATGAAGGTTTTATCATAATTATGTTAATTTTTCTTTAGACAGAATTTTCTATTAAATATTTGCTTATTTACAGGTATATTCGCTTACTTAAACTACCATGTTCCTCGAACAAGAAGAGAAATCTTGGAGACCCTAATCAAAGGCCTTCAGAGACTGGAATACAGAGGATATGATTCTGCTGGTATTTCCTTTTAAAAAAATATTATGGGTTTGCATGATTCCTGAATCAAAATAGAAAAGTTTTTGTATTAGGTGACTAGATTCTTTAGTAGTATTTGTTTTGTTTTGAGCAAATCTAAAACCTGAAGAATATTTGTCTTGTTAGAATGTTTAAAGGCTTTGTTTATGTAATTTCAATAGTATTATCCTTTATGTAGAGTATTGCTTCTAATGGGTATCTTCTTATGTTAAGAATGTTATTGTATAAACATATAAATCATCTGGAGCATTTCCATGGTTGGTAGAACAAAGATCTTGAAGGCCTATCTTATAAATTATCTTTTTTCTTTACTATAAATTGAATTTTCTCCAGATATTTTAGCATATAAACTTAAGAGTCTTCTACCTTACATAAATTACAAAGCAAATGAAAATGTCTTTTTGTCAACTTTATGTTCTACTCTAGCTCCTTTCCTTAGCTGTATGGGGGTCCCCAAGACTACCCTCAGATTTGATTATTTCCTGAAGGGATCCAGCATATAGTTGTACTCAGGGCTCTGATTTATTACAACAAAAGAATACAGAGCAAAATCAGCAAAGAGAAAAGACACATGGGGTGAAGTCTGGAGGAGAGCAAACACAAGCTTCTAAGGGTTCTTTCCCAGTGGAGTCTCAATAGATGCTTTTACCTTCCCCAGCAAATTTTGACAACATGTGTGAAATATTGTCTAGCAAGGAAGCTCATTAGCAAGTGAGTGCCCAAGGCTTTCATTGGGGGCTGGTCACGTAGACACTGTCTGTCTAAAATATACCAAAATTGTAGACTCCTAGAAGAGAGGCAGATGTTCAGCATAAGCCACGTAGTTGTGCCAGCGGTTTAGGTGCAGTGAGCTATTTTTATTAGGGTGGTAGGAACCCTCCTGAAATCCAAGATCTAACTTGGTGAGCTGACATTTTGAAGGATACAGGGCAGGCCTGCCCTGTTAACTCTTCTGTATATTTAGCGTTGCCAGCTGAAATGGGCATTTGTCTTCCATGATGTTCCTCAGTTAATGGAAAGTCAATTTCGCAACTACTTTGTTCTTAAAATTCTCCCCTTCTTCCTTAGATTCTCTGACAGCACATCTCATTGTATTCCTTACATGCTGATTATTTCTTTTCTTCCTGCTTTGGGGGCTCCTTTTCTCACCCCACTCTCTAATCAGTTCTTTCTGTGTGCCTTTGATTACCAAGTCCCTTTGGTTGAGCCTAGGCAGTATCCCAGGCTTCTCCCACTTTCTCATGTTACATTCAGTCATTTCTACTCAATATCACCCATATCTATCTTCATGCCCACCGTTTAATTAAGGCCCTTTCCTTTGTGCTTTGTTAACGCTGTAACTTCTGAGCTGGTTTCTTCTTTCTGTTACTCCAATCTATATCCTCTTATACTGTTTCTAGAGATTTTTCTGAACGTTTTTGCCATGTGATTTCTCTACTTGAAATTACTCTGCCTTCCAGTACCTTCAGAATAACTTTCAGATTGCTTAGGATCTTAAGTAGAATCTCAAGAGAGTATTCCCTGACATGCTTTCTTTATCCCAATCGTTTGGTGGGTGCCCATCTTCTGTTTCTCTACTATACTCCAGTTACAACCTGTAATACTTTTATTATAACCCGAAACCACACTGTATGTAATTATTTTTTTTGTCTTCTCAATACATTATTAGAAATTTGTGGACAGGCACTGGGTTATTTTCATTTTTGTCCGTAGCAGCTATCTTGGTTCTTGATTTATAACAGGTGTTCAGTATATGTTGTATTGATAAGTAAATGAATTAATTAGATGAAAAATATTTTAAAGTTTTTCCTCACACCATAAGTAATAGCCAGTTTTTAATCTTGCTCTTTTGCCTTTTGATGATTCAGGTGTGGGAGTGGATGGAGGGAATGACAAAGATTGGGAAGCCAATGCCTGCAAGATCCAGCTCATTAAGAAGAAAGGGAAAGTGAAAGCACTGGATGAAGAAGTTCACAGTAATGTACTTAGTTTGATTTTATCCCCCTCCTCCTTCTCTTCCTTCTCCCTTTCTCATCAAATTATCTTTCTTCCCATATTTGGGTCCCATTTATTGATTCTTAAAATTGAAGGTAGGGAAGAAAAGTAGTTTTGTTATTGTCTGTCCTGGTTTTAAAGTGTACCTGAGCTTCAAAAATGATCATATTTATTAGGGAAGGAAATTAGTTAGGTCGTCTGTGTTCAGAACAAGATCAGTATTCTAAAGTGAAGTAGCTACAATTTGTGAGGAAGTGCCTTTCATAGGACAAAAATAGGGAAGATGAATTTGTTGATAGAATGGTATAGTCCTTTTTAAAAAAATTATTGGGGTGATATTGATTAACAACATTATATAGGTTTCAGGTTATATAGTCCTTTTTATCTTTATTTTTGGTAGATGTGCATGGGAGGCCAGAAAGGCAGGTTGTGGCCAGAGTCACCATCTTTGAATGTCAGCATTGAAACATACCTCCTCTTTTCATGCAGGGTCAGGAAGTAGTGGAGAAGTAGGGGATGGCAGACATTGTTGGTGAATTCTTAATTGATAATCACTTTGAAGAGCAATCTGGCAATGTCTGTATGGGAGATGCCCATACCCTGTGACCAAGCACTTCCACTCTTAGGCATATACCTGAAAGAAATACTAAAGGCATGGAGCCATGACAAGAAGTCATTGCAGCAAAATTTACAAACAACCTCTATGTTTACCAGTAAGGGAATGGGGATAATAAGTTGTAATGATAGTGATGACCATATATAGCTTTTGGAAGGAGTGCATTGGATCTGGTTCTGCATGTGGGGACCTGGAGAATTACTGCGAACCTAATGTTCAGTAGGATATGTGGGGTGTAGGACCATTTAAAAAACACAAACAATATGTATTGACAAAAAAGATGAATGTTCTACAAGGTAAAAAGCTTTTATCATTTCTGTGTTTACAATATTATTGTTATTAAATATTTGCTACCTCAAAAAAGCCCATAAAGAATACTATAATTTATGGACGCATATTAGCAAAATAGAAATTTGAAGGCACAGTAGAGAAGGTTCTCCATCAACTTGAGAGTCCCCTGGGGAGAAATGGGAGGGGCAGGGTACAAAGGGGAGGTATCAAGCACATTTTTTACATTTTAGATCTTAACAAAGATCTGAAGCACAAATGGTTAGATGTTAACTTTTGTTAACTCTGAGTGTAGCTGTTTGGATGTTTGTGATGTTTATATTATTCTCAGTCAAAAAAGAAGGAAGGCTTCTCAGAAAAGGCCTTTGGATTTGTCGAGGAAGAGGTTATTAGTAGTTTCTGACTTTGATAATCAGCTAACTTCTATTGATTGCTTTCTGTGTCCCAGGTGCTCTTGTAAGTGCTTCCTGGGTATTAACTCATTTATTCCTCATTGTAACCCATGAAGTAGGTACGATTCTCATCTTCATTTTGCAGGTGAAGAAATCGACAGAGAAGTAGGTATTGTTTTTAGGTGGTGTTGGCAGTAAAGGTCATGAAGTTTGGAGCAAAGGCAGAGGGGGCTGCTGTTCTGAGGAGTGGCAAAAATTAAAGACTTTATACATTGTATGTCTTAAAAAAGATGTAATGCACAAATGACTGTATGTTGACATTTGTTATCTCTGGATGTAGGTATTTGAGTTTTTATCATTGATAGGAAATATAAATGTTTGAACTATTAAAATAAAAAGGAGAACGATGACATCTGAGAAAAAGTATGTAGAGGGCAAAACTCTTGGGGCATGAAGGTGGTGGGAAGATAGAAGATACAAAGAAGGAAATTATTGAAGAATTACAGCTCAGATAGGTGAAGGCATAGGTCATGAGCTAGCCTTTTATAGGAGTCAGAGATAAAAGAAAAGCTAAGCCAGACAGTTAGGAGGTGAGCAGGAAAAGCTGAGTGAAGTGGAAATTGAGGGCCTATAGGTAGAATTGAGGCTTAAGGAGAATAGAAAAGATGTCTTGACCTGTTGGGGAAGTGAATGATCTATCAGCTTAATGAATAAGGAACATGGGTACATTGGAACATGTACCCATGTTCCTTAAATGACAACAGTGAAATAAATAGGTTTGATAATTACCATGAACTTGACATGGATTCAATTTACAGACTCTTGTTAAAGACTCTTTGTCCAGTGTTGCTTGCCACCATGTGGAGGGAGATATTGCTTTGATTATAGCCTAAAAAAGTAGTCAGATGCTTTTATTGCTTGAATTAGTTTGTTAACTAGTGATGAACAGTTTTCTTTACTTTTCTGGAGGTCATTTATTAGGCCATCTTAATTCTTCAGAACACAGGTAAGCCAGGGAAGAATACATTGATGATTGACTCTATTTATTGATGGAGACATCAAATAAAGATTTGAATATCTGCCCTATTTAGCTCTTAGTGCTTAGGGTTCAAAGACAATAAGACAAGCTGCTGCTTTTGTAGAACTCAAGTTCTGATGGAAACCAGCTTGACAATATGTCGTGAATGTAATAGTGCAACAGAATTTACCATGGTGGTTTTAATTGTAGGCTCTGGAGTCAACCAGATTTGGGTTGAAATTTTTTCTCTCCTTACTATTCACTTTGAACTATGGCAGGTAGATTCTGTGATCTCTTTGAGCCTAATTTCTTTATCTGTATGATGGAGACAATAGTACCCCTCCTCACAGAGTATTGTAAAGATTCAATAACAAATGAATATTTATTGAGTACCTATCATGTACCAGCCATCATTCTAGGTACTGAAAACAAAACAGAACAAGATAGGCAAAACTCACTGCTGTGATGGAATTTACTGTTTAATGAGACAGCCAGACAACAAACAAATATGTAATGTTAGGTAGTGATTAGTGTATGAAGAGAAAGTATAGTAGAGGTGACATTTGAGCAGGTGGTTGTCTGAAAGAGAGAATTCTAGGTAGAGGGAACACCAAGTGCAGAAAACCTATGTGGGCTTGACCATCATATGGGTGTAAGTCAGTAAGGCTAGGACACAGTAAGGGCAGGGGAGAGTGGCAGGAGATGAAGCTGGAGGGGTGACTGAGGGCTAGGTCATGTAGGATCTTAAGGATGATGGATTTCACTTTGTGTGTCATGTGAAGCCATTAGAAAATTTTGTGCAGAGTGACGTGATCTGACTTCTGTTTTGAAAGGATCACTTTAGTTTGTGTGCAAAACTATTACAGATTGTACAGATGGAAGATTGGGTATGGGGAAACCAGTTAGAATTCTATTGAATTAGTTCAGGTGAAAGATGATGGTGGCTTGGACCACAGTGATAAGGATAGAGTGGTGAAAAGCCTTGAGTATCTAGCACAAAGTACTCAGTAACTGTTATCTGGTATTTGTAAAAGGTGTGTTGAGAGCTTTTAAAAGATTTTATTTATTTTTAGAGAGAGGGGAAGGGAGTGGGAGAGGGAGAGAAACATTGATTGGTTACCTCTTGTACGTGCCCCAACTGGTGACCAGCCTGCAACCCAAGCATATGTTCTGACCAGGAATTGAACCAGCAACGCTTTACTTTTTGGAATGATGGTCAAATAACTGAGTCACATAGGTCAGGGCAGTGTGTTGAGAGCTTTGAGGAGTAATTGGAGAGGGGAAGGCAATGAGGATGGAAAGGTAGATGGGGGACAGATGTGCCATGAAAAGGTACTGGGGCTCTATCTTGAGAAAGTGGTTCTCTGGTTGTATGTTAGAATGTGAGGATCTTATTTGCAGGCACCTCTGACTAGGTTTAGGGTGATTCATATGAGGGAGACCCCCAAAACCTTGGAATTTATTTATTAAAAATTTTATATTCTTACAAGTTTAAACTTCAGTCACCTTCAGAGGTCTCTCCATTTGATTCAATACACCTATCAAGATTTTTTTTCCCACTGCTCAAAACAGTTCTTGAACTCCTCGATTTTGATACCTTTTAGTGCTTCTGCCATTTTTTGTTTCATATTTTCCACATCGGCAAAACATTTCCCTTTGAGGGCTTTTTTTCATCTGGGGAAACAAGAAAAAAAATCACTTGGGGTGAGGTTGGGTGAATAGGGAGGGTGGGGCACAGGGGTCATGCCGTATTTGGTTGAAAACTGCTGAACAGAGTGGTGTGGTCAGGGACATTAACATGAAATGGGCAAACACGTTGAAAGTCTTCAAAAAAATTTCACTGAAGCTGAACACAGCCTCTCACAACACCACCAGCTGGTACACTGATACAGATATGTTTCTAGAACACTCACCTAGCAGGGGAAGCCTGTACTATAAGGGGCCTGCCCTCCAGAAGGTAATTCCAGTTTTCTTTGGGTCCCCCTCATATGTTCAAACCACTTTTTATTTTTTTCAAAGATTTTACTTATTTATTTTTAGAAGGAAAGAGGAGAAGGAAAAGAGGGAGAGAAACATTGATATGTGACAGAAATATTGATTGGTTGCCTCTTGTACACCCCCAAACTGGAACCTGGAGAAACATCAGTTGGTTGCCTCTTGCCTATCCTCAACCAGGGACCTGGCCTGCAGCCCTGGCATTTTCCCTGACTGGGAATCAAACCAGTGACCTTTTGGTTTGCAGAATGATGTCCAGTCCACTGAGTTACACCAGTCAGGGTGCAAACCACTTTTTAAAACAATGGGAATCTGTTCAAGGATTTTAAGCCTTATTTCTTGATCAGATTTGTATTTTGGAATGATCTCTGATTAGCCAGCATAAAAACCACAAAGGCTCTGCCAAAGTGCATCAACTTTCATGTTCAGACTTCTGAGCAGTTTGTTCTTATTTTAGACCTAATTCTGATAAGTTTTGTTACCTGATAAGTTTTACCTTAGCTAAATGAATTCTGTATTTAGGCAATTAGAAGGGGGACATTACTAGTAAATAACTAAACTGTCCATTTTTTTTTTCCTGGAAGAAGCAAGAAGAGATAGCTCATAGGTAAAAGGAGTTAGAATAGCTGATTTCAAGATGAGGTAGCATTGGTTTATAACCCCATGTTTTAATAGTGTTGTTTTGTCCACAAGGACCTATTCTGTGATTATGGGAGCTCTTCATGGTTGCAGTTTAGATTGTGACTGTGTTTGGGGAACCAAAGAAATGATGGTCATAAGGTTGTGTGAACTGAGAAAATGAATTTATTTTATACATGTCTTGTTAAAACAATACTGATTTTTATCAATGCAAGGACTAAATATAGATTTTAAAAATCACATTAACTCTTTTTGTACTTAATTCTTAACTGTGAAAATTTTAAAGCCTCTAGAACGCTTGAAAGAATACTACATTAAGCACCCATATATTTCATCTAGCTTTACCAGTAGTTAATTTTGTCACATTTGTTTTATCTCTTTGTGTGCATTGTTTTGGTTGTTATTGAAACCACTTACCCTAAATATTTCAGCTGCATTCTGCTTTAACTCCTCTAAATCTTTTAATTACTGTTTTGAGTATGCCTGATCTTTAGTTTTAATAATGGTATATTCCAGTTGAGCAGCACTGTAGTAATTATATTTAAATTTAGCATTATCTCTACAGTGTAATTTAATATTGGAATCTTTCGTTTTATCTCCAGAACAACAGGATATGGACTTGGATATCGAATTTGATGTGCACCTTGGAATAGCTCATACGCGCTGGGCAACACATGGCGAACCCAATCCTGTCAATAGCCACCCCCAGCGCTCTGATAAAAACAATGGTACGGATGTTGCATGTGCTTTGGAATGATTGCAGAGAGCCAATAATGGGAATGAATGGAAGCTCTTATTTTTCATTATTCTGAAAAATTTCAAACATATTCACATATAGAGAGTATACAGAACCTGAGGTATTCATTACCCAGACTCAACATTTATCAAATGTGATCAGTTATGTTTATCTATACCTCCCACCCAGATTATTTTGGAAGCTATTAGATATCATATAGACAGACATATCACAGATAGCTAGCTGTTGTAGCACTTAATTTGTAAATATTTAAGTGTTGTATCTCTAAAAGGTGAGGACTTAGTATGTTGACATGTCTCTTAAGAGAATTCTCCTTTTTCCTTGCAGTTTCCTCTGTTGTCATGTAGAGGTTTCAACAGTCTAGATTGTGTTGATCGCATGCATCCCATGGCTCATTTAACGTGCTTCTCTGTCTGTTCTATTTGTTACAGATTAGTATAGTGTTTGTTTATAACTGGGGGCGTATAATTGTTAAATAATAACCTTTGAGGTTGTAATTTTCCTTTTTTTAAAGTTAGAAATTTGGGGGCAGTGGGGGGAAATTAGGAGTCTCTTATTTTTTTTTTAAGGTTTTACTTATTGGTTTTTTAGAGAGAAGGGTAGGGTGGGAGAAAGAAAGGGAAACATCTATGTGTGAGAGAAACGTCAGTCAGTTGCCTCTTGCACACATCCCAACTGGGGACCAGGCCTGCAACCCAGACATGTGTCAAGACTAGGAATTGACCTGGTGACCTTTAGCTTTATGGGAGGATGCCCAACCAACTGAGCTATGCCAACCAGGATGAGCTTGAAAGCTTTTCTGAAATAAAAGGTTTATTGAGTGATACACTGGCAGAAAAAGGACCAGGTTTTGGGACATAGAGTTTAAACCACTAACAGCAGGGCTAGTTGGGAAGACAAACAAGTCTGCCATCCTGGGATTGACTGGCTCTTTTATACATGGAGTTTGGAGAAGAAAGCTGTAAGTTGTTTTGAAAGAATTTACATTGGCTATAGATAAGGGCCCAGGGGTAGGAATAGGTGAAGTTGGGCTAGTTCTGGGATATGTATAATAATAAGGGAGAAGTGTTTGTTGCTTTTGGATTGGTTCTGGGCAACAGCCTGGAAAGTTCGTGGTGGTTCTGGTAGTTAATGGGCTGTTCTTTTTAGATAAGAGCAGAAACAGTGGCCTAGAAGTCAACTCAAAGTAATGAGCAGTCCTTTGTTGATTTCTGCCCCTGTCTCTGTTAGCAGATTAACTCCCTCTGGCCTGCTGTAATTTAATTTAGGACATCTCAGAATTTTTTTCTTCTCATAATCTTGGATGTTTTTCTTTGTGTTGTCAGTAGTCATTGATGGTCATTGCCAAGATTAATTATTTCTTTAGGGGTTTTAAATTGGCGATAGTCTGATACAGTACTTTCATTCCTTCTTCATTTATTATCTCAAATACTTTTATAAAGAGAAACTTCTCCATTATCAACTGCTTGGTTACCCTTAGGTACAGAGTATACAGGAAAGGCAGATTAATGCTTGATTTTTTTCCCCTTTTATTTACTATTTTTCAAAAATAAAGTAGTTTATATGTTCTAAAATGAGCAATGAGTTCCTTTTAAAATTATAAACTCATGGCTTTAAAATATTTCATTTGTTTCAAAATTGTGAAATTTAAAAGTGTGAACTTGTGGATTTGAAATAATTTCATTTGTTTCAAAACATTGAAGTAATTGTCTATAATTGTTTATATAGATAAACAAAAATTTTTGGCCATTTGCACTTATTCAGATTGGCTTCTAAGTCCTTTTGATGTGGCCCGGTAGGCTCAATAGCCTTTGTTATTTTCTGGTAGGCCAAGATGTTCCACATTCCTCTACGCCTGCCCCAGAGCTGGAATCAACCATTTCCCTAAGGAGCACTAGTTCCTTCTAGTGGAAATGATACACTATAAGTCAAGTCCTAGAAGTGTTTATCACCCTTAGGCCTTTTCAGAGGGCAGAGCTAGGGGATACATATATCTCTGTGAGTGCACTTGCATTTGTATAAATTTAAAGTAAAACACAACATAAATTCAGATTCAGGACTGTAAGGTTTTTACTTTACCTCATTAATCTATGTATTTTCTTTCAATGACACCTAAAACTTAGTTCTTCACACTAGTAATATATTTATTTATCTGTTACATGATATACACTAAACAGAATCATAATACCCACACTACCATAAGAATATGTTTACTGTTGCATGTTAGTTTTTTTGTCCTTAGTTATATTTCTTTAGGGATGCATAATCAAATTACTGTGTTTCAGAATCACTCAGAATAATCCTTCTGTATGTGGTTGTGCTACCAACTGATACAGCATTCTGCTAATATGTTTTCTTTTATTTTGAATTTTAGGAATTGATTTTCTTTAAAAATCAATTTTATTTAAAAAGAAAATACTTGCATATTTCTGAGGTCACACCTATAAAAAAGGCATGTTAAATAAATCTATTTTCTGTCTTATTTTTCTTATTCTGTCTTCTCTGGAGATAACCATGTAGCAATTTTTTTTGAGTCTGTTGTTTTTAAAAATAAGCAAATATATATAAAAGTATGTGTGTGTATGTGTGTGTGTATATATATCCCTTTTGGGATAAGATTTTACAATTTAATTGAGAAATATTATTGAATGGGATTGATGCTGACAGTCTCTCATTTAATTCTCACAAGGTATTTATAAAAGATTCCTAAAAACATATCTAGTTATATTTTGTGAATTTGACTTTAATTAAGTCTTTATGTCAGCTATCAGCTGTTTAAGATTCTCTGTGTTCTAGCATTAAAATTTTTTTTTGAGTTTTTTTATAGTAGTATTGTGGGGTATCATCTTTTCTTTCTTAAAAATATAGTGAAAATGCTTATTTTATTATTTGGTTTGTAATGCATTCAATCCAAGCTCATTTAACATTAGGTCAAAATGTTAGATTGTTAAGTATTTTTAAAACATTTTATAATTTAATATAAAATCAAATTTAGTGATAATTTCCCTTCTGACTTACATAAACTTTAAATAGTAAATTCCTTTCAGTAGTCTTTAAGTACACTGTCAGTAGCTATAAGTAATAATGTCTACACTTGATTATCCATTCTTACATTTTTCCAAGTTATTTAATAAAAAAAGATGAAAATATCTTACTTTCATATGCATTTGATCTTGGAATTCTGTTTTAAGATTTATTATTCTAGGACTTATCTGGACCTCAGAAAAATAAATTTAATTATAGAACTGAATGATGTCTGGATTTCTTTTTAACTTACTAACTTTAGTTCTTAAACTCATTTAGTGTAAATCAAATAATTATATTAGTTTGAAAGGCTTCTCTTTAAATTTAGGAATGTTTTATGCATAAGAATGAATTAACAAAGAACTGAGAATAATAGTTATTTAGTTCAGCCCTCTCTATTTGCAAATGAGGATGTAAGCCCCAAGAACTTGCCTCTTTCACATGGTGATGGCAGGGGTTAGTAATTTAGCCACAACTGAAACTGATGACTCCAGACCCCAGTTTATTATATTTCCTCACATTGTGTGCTTCCACTAAGCCACATGAACTGTGCTGCTGATCAACCTGAAGGTAATCTAGTAATGAAAAGGAGAAAATACTTGATCACACCTTGAAGTATAGAATGTGACACATCTTTTGGCTTGAGAAAAAATTAACAACAGTAATGGCTCTTTATAATGTTTACTAGACCTATAAATTTTGGTTATTAATATCTTTCTTTCTTTTAGAATTTATTGTTATTCACAATGGAATCATCACCAACTACAAAGACTTGAAAAAGTTTTTGGTAAGTAAAGTGACCTAAAAAGACACCAGTCTGGACAGTTTAATCGTTGTACTTGAACAACGATTAAAAGAAAAAAAAAGAAAAAAAAAAGACACCAGTCTTTGACAATACTCCTAGTGACAGCAGTGAGGTTGTTTGTTGAGATGTACAATAAGTACTGTGTAGGTGTGATCAAGTAATTCGTAAGACAGTTGTGAGGATATGATGGCTTATTGGACTTTTCTTTGTTGTCAGTGGAACATTTTTGTTTCTGATATGAAGAGGAAATAATTATTTGTCTTTGTTATGAATGGGCCAGAAGCTAAAATAAAATTGGAATTTTGAGGGTGTCTTTTGCATCGTGAGAGACCTTGTTTGTAATTTTTAAAAGATTCTAGGATATGTAAGAAGACTCTGGATAGATTAAAGGAAGGTTCTGTGCCCTCCATAACTATGTACTGTGCAGTAATGATCATGATGATGACCTTCATGGTGCTTTCTCAGGTCTGTCCAAGTGAACTTTCTGTAGTGATGGAAACCTTCTGTATCTGTACTGCACAGTATAGCAGCCACTGTCTACATGTGGCTATTGAGCTAGTATGACTGAGGAACTAAACTGGAAATTATTTCACTTTAATCAGTTTAAATTTAAATAGTTGGATATATCTAATGACTTCTGTATTGGCTAATAAAATATCATTGTTCAATAAAGAATTACAGTGGTACTTCAGTACTCATTGTTAATTCATTTCGGAACTCGTGACAAGTGCTGTTGAAGCATTTTCTCTTGCTGGGTGGCGTGATTCATACAAGCTCTAGCAAGTGCATCAAATCCCAAGCAAGCACTGAATGCTGAAATACCTTTTCTCATCAAAATGTGATGAGTACAGGCTTTGACACGTTCTGAAGCCAACGAGTACTGAGGTATGACTGTATATTCATTATGGAATTAGTGTTTTATACTAAATATTTCATTATATTTTAGTCATTTAAAAGTTGTTTAATTCATACATGGCAATATATATAGATTTGTGTAATTATAAGTGTATATTCAGTTACACAGAATATCTCACTATTTTGGAATCATTATAGTTAGATGGTAACCTTAATTTTCAACAGTGAGTAGTGGGGTACGGTGGTCAAAAAAGTATTAGAAATTGGTTGGTGAGATTTTTTGGGGAAAATTCTGTAGAAAAGATTTAGATATGATGAATATTTCCTTAAATGTGTCATTTTCTTCTTTCTAATTACAGGAAAGCAAAGGCTATGACTTTGAGTCTGAAACAGACACAGAGACAATTGCCAAGCTTGTTAAGTACATGTATGACAATCGGGAAAGTCAAGATACCAGTTTTACTACCTTGGTGGAGAGAGTTATCCAACAATTGGTATTAAAGCATGCTTTTAAACAAAAGTTTATTTTTCAGTTACCCTTTACACTCAATATTATTATTAGTTTCAGGTGTGCAACATAGTGGTTAGACAAACATATACTTGACAAACTCACCTGACACCATATATAGTCATTATAATATTACTGATTATATTCCATATACTGTACTTTACATCTCTGGGACTGATTTGTGACTACGAATTTGTACCTAATTCCTTCACCTCTTTCACCCAGTCCCGCAATCTCCCTTTCCCTGGTAACCATCAGGCTCTAAATCACACTTTTAAAGATAATTATTGCCAACATTAATCACAACAAACCCTTAAAATCAAGTTTGAGGAGCAGGAACTATGCTAATTTAAAAATATTTTGGCTTTTATTTCCCATATATATAACTTTTCAACTTGAATAATTTTGAGAGATTGTTGTATGACTGATGACCCCTCCTTTCCCACATACACTTAAAATTCTTCTTTCACTGTAGCTTAGTATCATGGGAACTAAAAGTAATCTAAAATCAAACAGTTTGTCCAAAAACTGTGCATGCACACACACAAACCCATACATACCACACCAAACATACATGCAATGCACACACTTGGGAATTCATCACTTTCTTGCTTCCTGCTCACTCCACTGTTCTTCCCAGTCAATAACTTAGCAAGGTTAGCTTTTAGGATAATGTCTGCATGTTTCTGAGTCAGTATAGTTCACTCCTTATTTTTCCTTATGGGGACTTTTACTTGGCTCTGTGCCTGTACAGAAAAGTATTTCCCAGCCCAAGAGAAAAGTGGTGGTTCCTTCCCTCTCCTACCTCATGATCCTTCTTTATTCATTCTTGATTTCTTTGGAGCCTGTCCCTGAGGAGGTTGGGTAGAGGGGTTGGTATGGTGTGCATGTTAATAATTTGGTTGTATATATTTATCTCCAGTATCAAGGTCGAAGAGTGTAAGCTAAAAGTGGTATAAAATGACTGGGCCAGAGAATGGATTTTGGATGTTGAACCTGGGAACTTTCCTTGTTCTTTCCTTTCTTTACTAATATATAGTATGGGAGATAGGATGTATTTATTGAAAAGCATTGGTAGTATGTACAAAGGTGACTTTTAAAATGGTCTCTTTTGGCACTGTTATCTGTTGAGCCTATTTTAAAGAATAGGCTTGGTAAAAAAGTGGGTCTTGGATATGCCAAAGCTCATGAAGAAGTATCTTTCTAAAATTAAAATTTAGCCCTGGCTGGTGTAGCTCAGTGGATTGAGCGTGGGCCTGCAAACCAAAGGGTCATGGTTCAATTCCCAGTCAGGGCACATGCCTGGGTTGCAGGCCAGGTCCCCAGCAGGGGGCATGTGAGAGGCAACCACACATTGATGTTTCTCTCTCCTTTCCTTCCTCTCTCTCTAAAAATAAATAAATAAACTCTTTGAACCAAAATTAAAATTAAAAAAATGGATTTGAGAGAGGGAGAAAGAAACATTGATTTGTTGTTCTACTCATTTATGCATTCATTGATTGACTCTTGTATGTGCCCTGACTGGGGATTGAACATGCAACCTTGGTGTATTGGGGCAACGCTGTGACTAACAGCTATCTGGCCAGGGCCTGATGTTTAGACTAGTTTATAAACTAGTGCAAAAAAGCATTTGTGTAAAAAAAATTTCTATAGTAAAGCCAGTATGTTTTAGACATTTCACATCTGATAATTGATTATCATATGTATTGCTAATCCATTTTTTTCCTTTGTAGGAAGGTGCTTTTGCACTTGTATTTAAAAGTGTTCATTTTCCTGGCCAAGCTGTTGGCACAAGGTATATATAAATTTAATAATGTCTAATAATTATATGTATTTTGAAACTTTTCAATTGTAAGTTTATTTTCTATACAGTATAAATGACCCTTCACTAAAAAGGCCTCTGTTGCAATTACACTGCTCTTGTAGTGTGAAAACCACTGTAGAAAATGCATAAAGGAATGGGCATGTCTGTGTTCCAGTAAAAATAGACAGATCTGCCACGTGGGTCATTGTTTACCTACCTCTGTTATTGAATATTTTTTTAAAGTTCTGTTTATATTGTCCTTTTGCTATATCTGAAATTGAGCTTGGAGAGAGAATTGAAACTTTATTTGAAGAGTGTTCTGTCATCACATTTAAATTTTATATCATTAATGTGTTATTTATAAAAATGGTTTTAATTCTGTTTAATTTTGTACTAACAGACGCGGTAGCCCTCTGTTGATTGGTGTACGAAGTGAACATAAACTCTCTACTGATCACATTCCAATACTTTATAGAACAGGTAAAAACTATTCCTACATCCTGCCATGGGGATAATGTATAAATTGAATGTAGTAGATATAAAGAATTGTCTTCTCTAAATTGAAATAAATGCTTCTTTGGTCAGGTCTACTCATATATAGTTCTGTCTAGACATGAAAAGGATTTGTTTTGTGATTTCTCTGACAAGTAGAATTTTTTTTTCTGTTGTATATCCATAGCTAGGACTCAGATTGGATCAAAATTCACACGGTGGGGATCACAGGGAGAAAGAGGTGGGAAATGCACTCTGCATGGATGGGGAGGAATCTTATCCTCTTTTGTTCATCCTTTACTAATTCTTTGTTCTTGGAGTGAATGAATGTGCTGGGCCTCTAAAATTGTGCTTATTTTATGGGGAAACGTTTTGACATTTTTCTAATATGCAAAGCATATTTTGTCTGCGTTTGGCATTTAGAAAACTGCTTTCAGTAATTTGTTTCTCTATAGTCTCTGAGATTTGAAAAAATAGTTTTTTCCCTTGTTTTAAACTGAAATCATGTAGGGTACATAATTATAAATAAGATTCTAGATGAAAAAAAGAGCATTGTGTCTAGGCTGTTATAGGTTGGACTTAGTGGTAGTTTGAATAATTCAGCCTAACTTTTAACTGACATAGTTGGCTTTAATGGTTTTTATTTATGCATGACATTTTACTTTTTAGTTTTACATTCAATATCTTGATTGGCTTTGTGTTTGTAATTATTGTTCTTTTTTAAATTTATGTTTGAATTTTTATATGACTTTTATCTATACAAACTCTGTATCATTTTATTGATATAATTAGGCAAAAGATGTGTCTTTTCCATTTACTTGTTACTAAAAGTAAATTCAGGAAATTGGAACCCATATTTTTAATGTATAATTCTTCATTTCTTGAAAAATATTTAGCAAAGTTTTCTAAACCTGTTCATCTTTGGATAGTGACTGCTTTCACTATTTTATCTGTATGAGAAAGTTATTTCCTTAAATAACCTGTAGTTCTGAGATACTGCAATTTCTTATCTTCCTCATCCCCCTCCCTCCCTTTTCAGAAGAAAAACAAGGCTACGAGTGAGAGTACAGATTTTGGATCCAGAATTTCAGATTTCTGTTAATAATTATGCTGTGTATACATTACCTATACGTTATCTTGTACATTGTGTTAAGTTGCTTTTATTTATTTATTTGTTTGTTTTTAGAAACAATAAAAAATATTGGCTTAAGGTCTTAAGAAGTTGGAGGAAAAATTTATCACTAGACAGATCTTTCTGAGGTCAGGGTTTGTGTTTTAGGAGCTCTTACTAGCTGCTCCAGTGTGCAGCTCAACAGAGTTTAATTTAGAAAGTTTGACCTCCCTGGCTGGCATAGCTCAGTGGATTGAGCGAGGGCTGGGGACCAAAGTGTCCCAGGTTCGATTCCCAGCCAGGGTACATTCCTGGGTTGCAGGCCATAACCCCCAGCAACCGCACATTGATGTCTCTCTCTCTCTCTCTCTCCCACTCTCTCTCCCTCCCTCCCTCCCTCCCTTCCCTCTCTAAAAATAAATAAATAAAATCTTAAAAAAAAAAAAAGTTAAATCTTTAAAAAAAAAAAAAAAAGAAAGTTTGACCTGTTATTGAAGAGGATGCATAAAGGGGAGAACCCTGACCTGCCCTTCAGGCTTTTACTATTTTTCCAGGTGACCAAATAAAGTGGGATAATAATAATTATATTCCACTTAAATCAGATGAGATAATAAACATTTTATAGCTTTTAAAAGTCATATAGATGTCAAATAATACTGTTCTTTTCATTTAAATTGGCAGTGATACCTCAGCTTCTTCTAAATATTGTGATTAATATACCTTGTTGCTTGAAGAATGAAATAATCAATATTTGGAGAAAGAATATACTGAAACTCAGTCCCGTTAGTGTACTTTATTACCAAAGCTGGTTGTGTTTATTTGAAAAATGTAGATACTGGGTTATTTTTTTTTACCTATTTTTCATTCATTTTTTTACATACAGTAAAGTTCACTCTTTTTCATGTAAAATTTCCTGAGTTTTATCAAATGCAAACAGTTGTGTAACCACTACCACAGTCAAGGTACGGAAAAATTCCATCTCCTGAAAAGTTCTTTCCAGCTGCCACTTTGTAGTCAACCCTTGTCCCCACCCCCAGCCCCTGGCAAACACTGATCTGTTCTTTCTAAAGTGTTGTCTTTTCTAGGATGTTACCTAATATTTATTTTTTAAAAGTGTGGTATTTTTTCTGCCATTGAATTTGGAAGAGCCGTTTTGTTTTCATGACTAAAGTACACCAAATAATCATGAATTGTCAAGAATTTTGGATGTATGTTTCTAAGAATAATTATTTCTAAGTCTTATAGATATGCATCTTAGAGGATTAACATAATATAAGTTTTCACAAGTATATTTGTGATATTCTCTGGCCATTATGTTCATAGGTTATAAGGTCCACTATGTCCTGATCTTGGAGAAGGTGTTCTTTTGTCTCTGACATTTATAATAAGGTCTTCAATTAATAGAGTTAAAAAAATTGGCTAATCTGTCAAATTTCAGTATGTGCTCCAGTTTTTTTTAATAGTTTGCTTTCCAGTTTTGACTTTAATTATGAATGAACAAAAAGGAAAAACATATCTTCATCAATGACTTGATGAATTAACTAGAAATGCCAGAATTCTAAGTGGTAGAATTAAGATTTTATTATTGCAAGTGGACCATACTTTGTATGAACTTAAAAGAAATCTCAGGAACTCAACTCTAAGAAAGAAGAGAATCTGGGTTTATATTATAATATTTTCACTCTGTATTAATTGTTGCCACATAGGATAGATATATCATGGTGGAAAGTTACAAGTATCTTTGTTTTGTTTTTAAATTACAATTAGTGTCTTGGGGTGGTGAACACACAACACAGTGTACAGATGTTGTGTTGCACAATTGTGTACCTGAAACCTGTATAAGTCTGTTAATGAGTTTCACCCCAATAAATTTAATAAAAAGAAAAAAAAATTAGCCCTGGCTGGCGTAGCTCAGTGGATGGAGTGCAGGCTGCGAACCAGGCATCGCAGGTTCGATTCCCAGTCAGAGCACATGCCTGGGTTGCAGGCCATAACCCCCAGCAACCTCCCTTTCTCTTTCTCTCTCTCTCCCCCCCTTCCCACTCTAAAAAAAAATAAATAAAATCTTAAAAAAAGACTTTACTTATAAAAAAAAGAAAAAGGAAAAAAATTACAGTTAGTGCAGTTTTACCCCAATAAATTTAATAAAAAGAAAAAAAATTACAGTTAGTGGAGTTTTACCCCAATAAATTGAATAAAAAGAAAAAAAAAATTATAGTTAGTTGATTTGTTATGCTGATTAACTATTAAAATCTAGAGAAATTTTGTTATTAGATGGTAAAAATTACTATCTACTGGTCATCATTTTATTTTTTTTTAAAGATTTTATTTATTTATTTTTAGAGAGGGAAGGGAGGGAGATAGAGAGAAAGAGAGAGAAATAACATGTGCGGTTGCTGGGGGTTCTGGCCTGCAACCCAGGAATGTACCCTGGCTGGGAATCGAACCTGGGACACCTTGGTTCCCAGCCCGCGCTCAATCCACTGAGCTACGCCAGCCAGGGCTATTTTTCAGTATACAATTTTGACATTTTAAATGTAATTTTATGAGTTTAGGTATACAAACTTATATGTATTCCATTAAGATTAGACTATATATAAATTTTATTTAAAAAGAATGATGTTATTGAATTAATTTGCCTTTTACCTGGAAAAATATTATATTAAATATATTTATAATGTAGCACCATTATCTGCCATTCTCCCTTTGATAGTTGCTATTTGACTCTATGCTTTTTGTCTGTTCTTGTTGGCTTATTGCATGGAAATCAGGTAATCTACCTTTTTTTTGGCATTTAAAGGTTGCCGAAATTATTTTGTGTTGCTATGGTATTTTTTGATTTTGTATAAAATTATGTATATTTACATAATTGCCATGGTTTTCTCTGTGTCTGCCCACTCTGTAAACTCTGTGTTTAAGGCAAAGATAAGAAAGGAAGCTGCAATCTCTCTCGCGTGGACAGCACAACTTGCCTTTTCCCTGTTGAAGAAAAAGCAGTGGAGTATTACTTTGCTTCTGACGCAAGGTGAGCTTCCTTAGTTGATTCAAAGAGAATTTTTAGTAAAACTTGTCAGGCTACAGGAAACCAAGAAGTCATTTTGTATAATTCTGGTCCTATTGTATAAGAGAACTTTGTTCATTAAGGAAGTGAAGGTGACCTTTTTCTGGAGATGGGTTCTAAGAACACTTTTTCTGTCAATTCAGAGCATATCGGCCAGTTTACAAAGAACAGATAGTAGTAGTTGAGACTTGTTATAGTGTATTTACTCTGAGCTCTTGCATTTTCCCCCTCTCCTTTTAGGAGCCTTATCCATGTTTTAGAGGGAAGAGAAATTTTAGTTCAGAGATTTGAATAGTTTAGTATCCCACCAATTAGTATAGTTGCTAAACCATTGTACTTTTCAAATAATGTAGATACTGATTTTTTCAATGCAGAAGTAATTGGCAGCGTAACCACTTTTACAAAGGAAATAGTACTAGACTGAGAGGTTTTGAGAGAAAAATGCAGTGGGATGTTTAGATGCATTTATAAATGAAATACTAATAATGGGGATAAAATGGAATCATTCAAATTGCTAATAAGTATTTGAGTCATTCAGGGTGCCTGTAAGTAAGGGGATCTGAAAGGGAAAAAATGATGCAGTTTGGGACTGCAGGGAATGTATTATCTCAGTGGGAAACAAGCTTCAGTGTGTTCTAGTTTTCACAGGTGTGTAGTTACTGCTAAGATGTGGCATTGCTGTCATTAAGTAGGGTTGTTACAGAGTTGACAGTTATGGCTTAAATAAACTGGAAATTGCAGAAACATCTTAGCCTTTTTTCATTCACTCATACATTTTCATACTGAACACTAGCAAAGCATGTACTGGGCTTAGGAGCTAACGGTGAGTAAAAAGAAAATTTCATGTCATTAAAGACATCTTTCTTAGTGGAGGAGACAAATTTTAATCAATAGTCACGCAATGTAGAATGCGTGATGTAGAATAGTCTACATCAATGTAGAATTTTAGCTGTGACAAGAGCTACAGAATGATTATTAAAGCATGATTTACCCTCCTGTGGATTAATTTCTTTAACGGAATGATGCTTGAAATTAGAGTTCAGGAGATATTGAGAGTTAATTAGGTGAAGAGGTTGAGGAAAGGACATTGATTATCTGCAGACTGATCAGCATGTGAGAGTTTGGGATGGGTGGGAGTGTGGCTGGAATAAAGAGGAAGTTGGTGGGAGATGAGGCTAGGGGAGGAGAATAGGGGTAATGGTTGTGTGTTTGGTTGTTTTCCTAAGAGCCAAAGGGAAGCCTTCATGTGGGTTGCTGGGTGAGGAGATACGCTGATTAGAGTTGCTTTTTGATAATACATTTTGGCAGAAAAATGGAGGATGGTTGGAGGGAGATTAGAGGGAATGTGGGTGGATAACTTGGGAGGTTTCTGTGCTAGTTTAGCAAAAAGCTGATGATAGCTTGAACTGGTTTGTGAGGGTGGACATTGAAGCTTTGAGAAATGTTTGGAAATTAAAATTGAAGTACTTGGAGATAGAATGAAGAAGAAACAAACATGCTTTCTTTCAGATCTAATGTGGTTTAGGTTGCTGCATGGAAATCCTTTTATTCATTGCCCACAGTGACCACCCTTCACCCTTACTCCCTAGTCGGGAGTGGCATTGATAACTGGAAAGCTATCAGAGATACTGTAGGATGATAGAGTTTGTATTTAAATTTGGTTTTTGTGTCCTAATGATAGTTGTATTTGTAATAATCATCCTTGATTATTGATTGCAATCTTTCTTTCAACGTTTTATAGTGCTGTGATAGAACACACCAATCGCGTCATCTTTCTTGAAGACGATGATGTAGCAGCAGTGGTGGATGGCCGTCTTTCTATCCATCGAATTAAACGAACCGCAGGCGATCACCCTGGAAGAGCTGTGCAAACCCTCCAGATGGAACTCCAGCAGATCATGAAGGGTGAAAGTTTTTGTTATGTTATAGCTGGGTGTCCCTAATGGGAAGGGCACATTCTACTTCTGTCTTAGTGCAGGAGTCTGATAACACAGTGCTGAGTGAAATCTTCCATGTGATTAGTGAAGGATAATCCCAGGAAAAGGGATGATTCATTGAAGAAATTATCTGCTAGTTTTACCATAGCTCTTTAAACTAATTCTTGGTTTTTTTTCTAACTTTAAAGAGAGTCATTAAATAGTACTTGATTTTTAAAGATACTTCATAAACATAGTTTGTGTTCTGTTCTTTGTTCCTCTCTTATTCTCTCTGTGCTTCAGTTTTCCTATATGTAAAATGGGAATAATAGGATGTACCTCATTATGGTTGTTTGAGAATTGAGAGAGCTAATCTATGTAAAGCCCTTAGAAGAGTGCCTGACACAGTGAGCTCTAAGTAGTGTTTACCGCTCTTATCTTTTACAGTTATTGTAATTACAGTTTTCATTCTCTTTTCTAGTGGAGTTGTGGTGGGAATAAAAACTAACTTACTATGTAACTACTGTATGTCAGGTTTGTATACACACATCCACAGTACAATGCTGGGAGGTGGCTGCTGTTATTATTTTATAGATTAAGCTATTTCCCCAGAGCCACTTAGCTAATAAGGATAGAACCTTGATTTGAACCTAGTTCTGAATCCAAAACTTGACCTTGTCCAGCTCCACTGTTTTTCTGTAACTGTTACATGATTTTTCCTTTTTACTCATTTTTCTTCACATAGGGTAAAATGTGACATGTGAACATTGTCCTCTATTGCATGACTTTTTGTTTCATTTCATGGAGATAGATGTAAAGCATTGTACAAATTTGTTATTCTTTGGCTTGTTAATTTTTGTTTTACTGATATACTTTATATTCCTTTAGGCAATTTCAGTTCATTTATGCAGAAAGAAATTTTCGAGCAGCCAGAGTCAGTTGTGAACACAATGAGAGGAAGAGTCAACTTTGATGACTATACTGGTAATTACATATGAACTATTTTATTGTTTCAAAGTCTCCTGTGGGTGTTGGCATTGACAGCCTGGAAGTTCACTGACCTATAGCCTTGTAGAATATACAGCTGCCAGTCATCTTTTAAAAGTCCTTCAGTATATTATTTCACTGATATGAGGTGTACCTAGAATAGTCGTAATCTTAGATAGAGCAGTAGTTATCAGGTGCTAGGGAGAGAGGAGGAATGGGGAGCACAAAGTTTCAGTCTGGGATAATGGAAAAGTTCTGGAGATGGATGGTGGTGATGGTTGTTCAACAGTGTGAATATATATAATGCCATTGAACTGTACACTTTAAAATAGCTAAAATGGTAAGTTTTATGTTATTTATTTGTGTGTGAACTCTGACCAGCAGAGCTCTCCCAGCCACCGAGAAGTAGAATAAATCTACCAAGACGTGATCTGCTTGGGGAGAAAAGGCTGGCCAATCTCTCAGAGGAGAAGGGCCTCGAGCCTCTTTCTCAATGGGCTTTTATTGAGTTTAGTTGGCATAGATATACAGAGCCTGCATGTAAGGCTCATCAATCAGTGGCAGACAGTAGTGTTCAAAGAAAGGAGATAAGATTAACAGATAACATTCTAGCATCACAGGGGTCCTTTTGAGTCAGGTTCTGGTAGACAGAGTGATGCCAATGGGCCATAAAACCTGGGAAAAAACTCATTTTGTGTTTGGACCCTTAACATGTAAATCAAGGACATTCTTAATAAAGCAGGTTTCACAGGATTTAATGTATTCTTTCTCAGGCCTGATTGCCCCTCGGGAACCACCCATTCAGGCACAGGGCTGTACCACCCTCCAGCAAGTTTTCTGGCTTGAGTCAGGCAGGGGAAACAAAGCAGCTGAGAGATTATAAGACTTCTTACAGATAGAATGAGGACTCAGGCTATGGCAAAGCCGAGGGGTGAGAGTCTTTTGTCCCTCCTCCATAATCCCCTAAACCCTTCCCTGGTGGCCCCTTTGTGACTGTGCCTGCCTTAGGTTGTTCCTTCCTTGAGGAATCTTACTCGACATTGACTACCCAGCCATCCTCCAGGGGCCAAGCAGGGTGAAGTAAAGGGGGCAGAGGCTGTGCCTCTGCTAGGAGGATAAATTTTGTCTCCTTAGTGGCTTATGGTTCCAAGGTCCTCTAGCTATGGGGCTTTTTCACCTAATGGTGAGGTTATAGCTTTTGAAACCAGGCAGGACAGATCCAACATTTCTTTATTACCATGATTAAGAAAAAAATCGTTGCTGGGAAGCTGAGGGAAGAGGGGAATGGAGAGTGACTACTAATGATTTTGGGGTTTTTTGGGGGGGTGATGAAAATTAGATAGTGGTGACAGTTGCACAACTCTGAATGTACTGAAAACCACAGTGTACCTCAAAAGGGTGAATTTTATGGCATGTGACATATCTCAATAAAATGGTTATAAAAATACTAAAACATGGCTAGAAAGTCACATTTGAAAATTATTGTCCGTTATGGGGGTATTAGGGTGATTTTCTTTGGGCTAAAAACCATTAAAAACATAATTTCTTTTCAGTTCAACAAACTTTTGTTGGGTATCTGCTGTATTCTAGGGGCAGTCCTGGGCACTGAGAATTATAAGAATGAGATTGGTCCCCTTGCTGGCAAACTTATTTGTATCTTCTTAGCCTGGGTTTCTCTCTCAATTTATAAATGAGTAAAGGTCCAGACTTCCCCAGAGGTTTTTCCAGGTGTTTGTCTGATGCCTCATGGGATAGTCTATACTTTCTTGCTTTTATCAAATAGTGGTGAAAGTGCAGCCCTGCTCTTATTTCTGGAAATTCTCTCCAGATCTTGTGCTACAGGACTTTGGCACCTTACTGAGATGAGTTTAAAGATCCATAGTCTGTGGTCATAAGATATCCATAAACTGTTTATTGCTAAGTTAGGTTTTTGGAACACTACTTATTCATCATGACACGTTTAACAAACAAGCTTTGGACTGAGCTTCTCAGTATTAGGAAATTAGTTTTAGAAAAATGAGAGCAGGCATGCAAAGATCTTTCTCTCTGAGTTTGCGTATTATATGTACAACAGTGTTTCCTTCATATCAAGTCCTATTAATTGCTAGGGAATGATTTCTCTGAATAAAGGCTGTCTTTATATCTTTTTCTTTTCTGAGCAGTATCAGATTCTTTCTCAGCAGGAGAGATTTGTTGGGGGCTGAATTATGAATTGAACATCTATGTGCAGAGCACCATGCTGAACATATTAGGGAATATAGAGAGTTATCTTTGATGTAGTCTTCTCCATGAAGTTCTTATAATCCAGAAGGGGGTTGAATATATAATTAATTATTTAAAGGAAAGGTAAAATGTGATAAATGGCATTAGAAACAGTTTAATGTTGAAATATTTAAAGATTAATGTTGAATTTATTTCACTTAGCATAATTCTTTCCATTTCTATCCATGCTGTCGCAAAGGGTAGGAGCTCCTTCTTTCTTTCTGCTGCATAGAATTCCATTGTGTACATGTACCATAGTTTTTTGATCCATTCATTTACTGATGGGCACTTAGGTTGCTTCCAGCACTTGGCTATTGTAAATTGTGCGGCTATGAACATTGGGGTACACAGGTTCTTTTGAATTGGAGTTTCAGGGTTCTTAGGGTATAATCCCAGCAGTGGAATTGCTGGGTCAAAAGGCAGTTTCATTTTTAGTTTTCTGAGGAAATTCCATACTGCATGCTAAGTGAAATAAGCCAGGTGGTGAAAGACAAATACCATTATGATCTCACCTATAAGTGGAACCTAATCAACAAAACAAACAAGCAAGCGAAATACAACCAGAGACACTGAAATTAAGAACAAACTAACAGTAACCAGAGGGAAGGTGAGAGGGGATAATGGGGGAAAAGTGGGAAAGGTTTTCAGGAACATGTATAAAGGACACATGGACATCACCGAAGGAGGGTAGGATCAAGGATGGGAAGTGGGGATGGCTCCAGTGTGGGGGAGTAGTGGGGAGAAAATGGAGACAGCTGTACTTAAACAGTAAAGAAAAGTTTTAAAAAATAAAGATTAATGTTGAATTTAGAGAAAGTAGACAGTGAATCTGTTTGTAGGCAGGGGCTTTGGGGCCAGAAGGGCTTCGTGAAGTAGGTAGGTGTCAGTTTAAGAGATTTGGAAAATTTGAATAGGTGAAGATGTGATGATGGAGCCACTGAAATGGGATAGAACAGTATTAGCTAAGAGGATATAGTGGAAACTCTTAGAAAGCTCTTTGTGGAATAATATGTAGCCTCGTTTGTCTACCCTATCTAGTGCTTGAAGAGGAGTAAATATCAGTAAGTAAGTCTGGGAAAGAAGGTGAGAGGGACTGCCAAGGAGGGCCCAGAATGCATTCTAATGTGGTATGTGGGGATATGTGTTGGGGGTACCTCCTTTTGTAGAAATTGAAGAGCTTTTAGGAGACTTAGGAGAGACGTAGGAGCCTGGGGTGAACATAGCTCTTCTGAGATGAACTGGGTACTACTCTCCAGTGTGCATTGGAGGAGCGAGTGGCTGAGATGCATTTGCCAGTTAGGATCTTATCCTACCTGGGGTGAAATGATGGGGAAGGAAAGGGGAGGCAAGTGGGGACCAGAAGAGAAACAGGAACAGTCAAAACCAGGACCTGTACCTGCCTTTGTGGGGAGAGGGGGTTATTGAAGATGGTTGAGCTGGAAGAAATGGGAGAGTATTTATAGTCTTTATGGGAGTAAGATCAAGAAAAAAATTTGTTTTGTAAGGGAAGAGAATGAGACAAACTTTGAGAAGTCATGATTTTAAAATCACTTTTATCAGCATGTTTCTCATAAAAATTCTATAATGTAAACAGGATAGCTGTTTGTTGTTGTTATTGTTGTTGTTGTTGTTGTTAAGGAAATAGAGGCTCTGTCAATTTCAGTGCCTTGCCAAAGGTCATATCACTAGTCATTTATGGAGCCAGACCAGCCTCCCAAGTTCACTAGTGTTCCCCAGTATGCTCCATCCCCGCCCCTGTCCTCCAGGCATTCTTGCTGCTTCCAGTAGTTGGGGCCTGCCTTACCACACTTAGGCTTCTCTCCAAAGCATCATCGATTTTGACCTTTGGCAACTCCTTCAGGGCTACCTCAAACATTCCTCAGGCACAGGGAATTTGGGGAAACACTTGTGACGAGTTAATCTCACCACTTTACCTCCCTGTCATTCTTGATCATCATTTGAAATACAAGAATCTCCAACAGTCTGTCTGCTTTTACACTCTGTCATCTTCAAACTGATTTGCCCTTGCACAACCCTGACCCAACTTTCCTTTCTTCCCAAACCTTTTAAATATATTCTGAGGTCTGTGGAAGAACACTATAGGCAGAAGTTCATGAACAGGCTTGGTTTGGTGCCAGCCAGAAAGCCAGTTTGGCTGATGTAGCCTGGGTAAGAGGGCAAGTGCTGGGAGATTAGGTGAGACTTAAGCAGGAGATAGGGCATGCGGAGACTTAAAATCCACAATAACAGGATTGGATAGTGTTTGGGCAGCTAGGGAAGTTTTTTTGTTGTTGTTTTATGTTACTTTATTAATTTTTAAAATGAAGAAATATATATAAAATGAAGAACATAAAATTACTCAAAAGTATAAAAAGCAAAAACATATACCCTGGTGGAAAAAAGGGTGGGGAGATGATGAGCAAGGATGAAACAGGCAGACTGATGGCGGGTTGGATGCAGGAGGATGCTGTCTGGGTGCACACAGCTGTCTCCTCAGCTGGACTCCGACCTGTCTGAATGGAGAGGTCTGGCAGCTACACAGTGCATTAGACAGTCACTTGGTGGGTGCTCAATAAATACTAATTCAATGATTGAATGAAATTTTCTCACAGGTAGAAAACTAGCCTGTGTAGAAGGGTTCATAGACAAGGTACCCTTAGAAGAAAATGTACTTAGAAGAAATGTACATAGCTATAGAGACAGAATAAGAAGGAGGACAGACTCATCAGGAGGGTTTGCAGATCAGATTTATGTTTTTAAAGAATCACTCTAAAACAGGGGTGTCAAACTCATTTTCATGGGAGTCCACATCAGCCTTGCTGTTGCCTTCAAAGGGCTGAATGTAATTTCAGCTCCTTAACAGTTAAGGAGTAGTGACATTTATACAGTCCTAAAATTATTTCGGCCCTTCAAAGGCAACTGCGAGGCTGATGTGGCCCATGGTGAAAATGAGTTTGACACCCTTGCTCTAAAAGATCATTTTGGCTATTTGTGGAGAACGGGCTATAGGAGGTGGAAGACAGAAGAGAGAACAGTTAGAATGTGTTATCCAGAGGAAAGATGTTGGACTAGGGTAATGGTATTAGAGGTACTGTTAGAAGGTGGAGCTCCCAGGACTTGCTTGTGGAGTGGGATGTGGAGGAAGGTTAGGAGCAACAAGGGTGACTTTCATGGTAGGGGAACGAGATGGAAGACACGGAGAGGAGAGTGGGTTTATGTTATGTTCAGAGCACTGTTTTGGGTACCATAGGGCAAATGAACATAACTAAGACATTTTTCTTTTCCTAAGAAGGCTTATTGAGATATAATTAGACATAATAACATTTACTGTTCTTAATGTATAATTCAGTGATATTCAACAAACTTCCACAATATAGTCTTAATGTCATGAAGACTTTGTAGTCAGCCCCTTCCCACCTCGAGACATCAGCATTTACTGCCTGTTGTCTGTGTCCCTGTAGTTTTGCCTGTACGATAACTTTTATTCTAAAGAAAGGAATGTAAAAATGACCAAACAAGTTAAAGAATAATAAATACTATAATTATGTGGGCATGTGGGAGGGGGTGAGTAAGGTTAGTTACAAGTCTGGGGAGACCAGTTAAATTGTATCTTACTTATTTTTCAACACTGTAGAGAACTAAGAAAAAAAGCAAATGAACAAACTATAGATAACTGTTCCTAAGAGGAATATGAATTCTTTAAAATTCTGTTGCTTCTCATATTGGTAGTAGACACTTATAAAAAATGATTGCTTATTTCATATGGGTCTTTCCTAAATAATTATATACATGAACTTTGATTTCAGTGAATTTGGGAGGTTTGAAGGATCACATTAAAGAGATCCAGCGGTGCCGGCGTCTGATTCTCATTGCTTGTGGAACAAGTTATCATGCTGGTGTAGCAGTAAGTGTCTTCTTAAAATCTTAATTGTGTTATGTTCGGTATTAGACAATATCTGCAGATAAGTAATACCTCCAGAAACATACCATGTAAAACTATCTTTCGTTAAAACATCACGTTATCTTTTCATGTTGCATGACAAAAATTAAGAAGGTTAAGGGGAGAAATTTTAATAGATGCTTAGAATTACGTGTTAATGGAAGATCTGCTTTAGAGAGCTTCTGGCCAAGATGGAGGCGTGGGTAGATATGCTTCACTTCCTTGCACAACCAAAAGAATGATAACAACCAATTTAAAAACAAAAACAACCAGAACTGCCAGAAAATCAAACTGTATGGAAGTCTAACAACTAAAGAGTTAAAGAAGAAACTGGTAGGAGGGGTGGAGATGGGCAGTTAGGTGGAGAGGATGAGTAGCAAGGTGGCAGCTGGCAGACCAGGAGGGTGAGGTGTGACTGGCAGACAGGGTAGTCCCACATTTGTGTACAGATAAACCAGGAGGAACAACTGAGGAGTGTGATAGATTGTGCAACCCAGGGTTCCAGCGTGAGAAATCCTCAAAACCTCTGGCTGTGAAAACCTGTGGCGGTCGTGGCAGCAGGAGAAACTCCCAGCCTCACAGGAGAGTCTGTTGGAGGGGCCTATAGGATCCTAGAATGTACACAAAACCACCCACCTGGGAATCAGCACCATAAAGGTGCAATTCACTTGTGGGTAATAGGGGAAGTGATAGAAAGTGGGGTCAGTGCCGAGCAAGCAGAATTGTTCCCTCTCTGACCCCTCCCACACATACAGTGCCACAACACACCCCTAGGGTTGCCCCATCTGGCGAATATGTAAAGCTCCACCACTTACAACATAACAGGTGGGTCAAGACAAAGAAATATGGCCCAAATGAAAGAACAGATCAAAATTCCAGAAAAAGAACTAAGTGACAAGGAGAGATAGCCAAGCTATCAGATGCAGAGTTCAAAACACTGGTAATTAGGATGCTGACAGAAATGGTTGAGTATGGTTGCAAAATAAAGGAAGAAATGAAGGCTATATGAAGTGAAATAAAGCAAAATCTACAGGGAACCAACAGTGAAGAGAAGGAAACTGAGACTCAACGATTTGGAACAGAAGGAAGAAATAAACATTCAATCAGAACAGAATGAAGAAACAATTCAAAAAAATGAGAAAGACACTTAGGAACCTCTGGGACAACTTTAAATGTTCTAACATCTGAATCATAAGGGTGCCAGAAGGAGAAGAGAAAGAGCAAGAAATTGAAAACTTACTTGAAAAAATAAAGAACTTCCCCAATCTGACGAAGGGAATGGACAGGCAAGTCCTGGAAGCTCAGAGTCCCAAAGAAGTTGGACCCAAGGAGGAACACACCAAGATACATCATAATTAAATTACCCAAGATTAAAGATAAGGAGAGAATCTTAAAAGCAGCTAGAGAAAAGGAGACAGTTACCAACAAAGGAGTGCTCATAAGACTATCAGCTGATTTCTCAAAAGAGAAACCCTGTAGGTAAGACGGGGCTGGAAAGAAGTATTCCAAGTCATGAAAGGCAAGGACCTACATCCCAGATTACTCTGTCCAGCAAAGCTATCATTTAGAATGGAAGGGCAGATAAAGTGCTTCCCAGATAAGGTCAAGTTAAAGGAGTTCATCATCACCAAGCCCTTATTATATGAAATGTTAAAGGGACTTGTCTAAGAAAAAGAAGATCGAAAACTATGAAGAGTAAAATGACAAAAAACTCAAAACAACTGACAACTGAACCTAAAAAAAGAAAAATTAAGCAAACAACTAGAACAGGAACAGAATCAGAGAAATGGAGTGTTATCAGCAGGGAGAGGGAGGGAGGAGAATGGGGAAAAGGTATAGGGAATAAGAAATACAACTAGTAGGTACAAAATAGACAGGACCCTAGCTTTTGTGGCTCCGTGGATTGAGTGCTGGCTTGTGAACCAAAGGGTCACAGGTTCAATTCCCAGTCAGGGCACATGCCTGGATTGTAGACCATGTCCCCATTAGGGGGCACACAAGAGGCAACTGCACAATGATGTTTCTCTCGCTCTTTCCCCCACCTTTCCCCTCTCTCTAAAAATAAATAAATAAAATCTTTAAAAGTAAATAAATAGGGGTAGTTAAGAATAGTATAGGAAATTTAGAAGCCAAAGAACTTCTATGTATGACCCATGGACATGAACTAAGTGGGGAGATGCAGGAAGAGGGGTGCAGGGTGGAGGGGAATAGGGGGAGGAAAAAATGGAACAACTGTAATAGCATAATCAATAAAACATACTTAAAAATGATCTGCTTTAGAAAGGTCTTTAGATATACAGGTAGAATGCCTGTAACAGACTGTGAAAAACAAAGAGAGGAAAACTTTTTGCTTTGTCTTGGACTTGTGGTCTGGTGCACATGGCTACTTCTATGAGAGCAGATGGCTGCTTCTGTAAGAGCAGTCATTCAGTTTTGCCTCTCATTGTTCACTTGCCCCAGACAGATGTCTGGTACCATGTGTGAACCTCAATAGGATTCTACTTGGCAGGCACATTTCTACAAGGAAAGAAAATCTGCCTTTTGTCAGGCTTTTTTTCCTTTAAATTGTTATTTTGGAAGCTAGAATTCTGTATCAAAGAAGTGTGTTGGTTGTCAATGCAGAAACAGGAATATGAGGCCTGTCCAGAAGGTATCCTGCCATGTAATATGGGAAATAGAGACACTTATTGAAGATGATACAAGATACAAGAAACATTGTATACAGGACAATGATGCCTTAGTCCCCTTCAAAGTAGGCATCTTGGGATCTCACACAGTTCTCCCAGTCGCTATCAGCTGCCCTGTTGTATTTTCCTGAATCTCATGGATGGTCTGAAATCTCTTCTCTTTTAAAGATGATTTTAGTCTTGGTAAAAGCCAGAAGTCACAGGGTGCCAAATCTGGGCTATAGTGGGGCTGAGTCAACTGGGTGATTTGATGTTTTGCCCAAAAACTCTGCACGAGACGTGATGTATGAGTGGGTACATTGTCATGATGAAGCTGCAAATCACCAGTTCCCTAACTGCAGCCTTCTTAATCATCCAAATAGTTTCCATGGAGGAATGTTCAAACTTAACGCAAAATTTGATGCTTATTCATTGCTCTACTCATTCAGTTGTTTTTCAAAAATGTATTTATTTGTTTGTTTTTATTTATTGATTTTAGAGAGAGAGAAAGTGAAACATCAATTTATTGTCCCACTTATCTGTGCATTCATTGATTGATTCTTGTTATGTGCCCTGGCTAGGAATTGAACTGGCAACCTTGTCATATCCAGATGATGTTCTAACCAACTGAACTACATGGCTAGAGCCTCTCTCAGCCATTTTAAATGCAACAGCCACAGAGTACACATGCTGACTCAGTGGCACCTACGGCCCCCACTAACTAGTACAGTAAAGTCATCATTGTTCATGCATGTGCATTCCAGTGCACATGTATTCCAGTGCACAGTGCATTCCACTCCTCTTGGCTGCCAGGTTATGTTAATGCCATGCAAACCATACTCGTTATATTAACAATGGTTGGACTTTTTCTGGACAGACCTTGTATGGACCTTTAGACCAATAAAGTAGATCCATGTGTAGTTTATGTGCTATTGATGTCAACTCCCTTAAGTACAGAAGACCCTTACATACTCTTTACATTGCTACTTTCACTATGATTCCCAAAGTTCATGGCATAGAAGTTTTTTACTTGCTGGGGCATAAATATTTGTCATCTCTGAATAACAAATGACTGTGGGAGTCAGTCATTTAGTGGGTAAAACACACTGGTCACCCAGCCCTTAAATTTCAACAGACTTTTCTCTGAAGTCCTTACCTTCCCCCCCCGGCCCCCCTGTCCCTCCCCCACATACAAAATTACGTGGTCTGCAGTATGGAAGGGAAGTCTGCAGTATGGAAGAGAAAAGTTGTAAAAAAGTGATGGTTTTGAGCATGGGAAAAAAAACCCAATAAATTAAAAGCAGTATAAATTAAGGGATTGGCTAATTTAGTGGTAGTTTATGTCTATTACTAAATGAGCCCGTTATTCAGAAATAAGTTTGATTAAATGTTATATCTAATACTAAGCCTGAATTTTGGGATAGAAGTTGTATGCTCTGTTATGTTAGACTTTTCTAATTCTGAAATTTGAGATGATGTAAGTTGTTTGTTTTTGTTTTTGTGGATGCTGAGACTATTATAGTTAAACATTAGAAATCTAATAATTTATCATACAAAATATTGCCTTTAATTCTGTGTAGATTTCTTTTTTTTTATTTTTTGGGTCAAATGTGAATGACACATTTGCATATCTTTTTAGTATTGAGTTGGCCAAAAAGTTCATTTGTTTTTTCTGTAAGATGGCTGTAGTAGTGCTTAGTTGTCTTTAACTTCATTGGAAACAATTTTGTTAGATTGTATTGTGACAGCTGTCATATCAGGGTGCATTAAAAAAAACACAGCAAAATTGGTGAATTTTTGTATAGCCATTTTAATATTGAAGATGGAAGAAAATATGCAACATTTTCAGCATATTATGCTTTATTATTTCAAGAAAGGTAAAAATGCAACTGAAATGCATAAAAAGATTTGTGCAGTGTATGGAGAAGGTGCTGTGACTGACATTCCAACTTGTCAGACGTGGTTTGCAAAATTTCATGCTGCAGATTTCATGCTGGATGATGCTCCACAGTTGGGTAGACCAGTTAAAATTGATAATGATCAAAGTGAGAAATTAATTAACATTATACCATGCAGGAGATAGCCAACCTCAAAATATCTAAATCAATAAAGTTATTGGTGAAAATGAAAAATGTGTTTTTTATTTTACAGAAAGAACTAAAAGGACTTTTTGACCCACCCAATATATACTATGTGTCTGACATAGTAACAGTCAACTAAAATCACTCTTAAGTATAGGTTGCTTTTCAAAATATTGATTGTCTTTTTGGTTTTTCCTGTGGTGTACAATGGAATTTAACATTAAATTAGTCTCTTATGATGAAATATGTCATTGTTTCTAAAGAGTTCCCTTCACTGAAAGAACAAGCCATTCATTGGCATAGATATATCTTGAGATTACTTTTTGAGGTATATTATTTTTAAATATCTGGTAAGTTGCCAGATTTGTATCTTTCTCTTTTAATTTTGAAGAATATAATTCCAGTGTAACATTTATATTGTAAACTGGGGTGGGGAAGTTTGATTTATGTTTAAGGGAAAATATATAGCACCTTAGTGTCAGTAATTTATTTATGTAAAATTGGTAAATAAAATGTATCAATGGAAAAGGTTAGTTAAAAATAGGAATATTTTTTATTGAAAATTTTGTATTACATGATTTATAACATTTTTTAAAAAGTGCCAAACCACACTGAAATAGAGAACAGGCTGACAGTGACCAGAGGGGAGAGGGGAGAGAATTTCAGGGGAAAAGGGGAAGGGTTTATAGGAACAAGTATAAAGGACACATGGACAAAAACTAGGGGGTGGTGGTGGAAATGGGAGGGAGTTTGGGAAGGCTGGGTGGGTGGGCTGGGATGGGAGTAAAACACAAAACTGTACTTGAACAACAGTTAAAAAAAAAAGTGTTAAACCAAAGCTATAGATAAAACGAAATGGTTCAGTTGACATTTGTGGCCTGAAAGTGAAAGGGACATGAACAAGGAAAACTTCACAGTTCTTCATTGCTCTGTAGGTGGAATAATGCAGAGATGCAGCAAAAGATAAGTGGGCCACTTGCCTAAAGAAGCAGGTGGTCTACACAGTTATTATTAAACAACTAAATGTATGTAACTGAAGGGCCTAAAGTTTTTGCTGCCTAAAAGTTTATTTTTCTATTGTTTTTAGTTTTCTGATGTTTAGAATAAAAGGAATTTAATTCAAATGGAAATTTAGTAAAATGAATGTTAAGGTGCTCCTCGACCAGAAGCACACTACCTCCTACTTTACCTTCCATACTATAAAATTTGGAAGTAGTGAGATTTTTTTTTTTAAAGGAAACAGGACTCTTTTTTTTTATATATTTTTTAAGATTTTATTTATTTATTTTTAGAGAGGGAAGGAGATAGAGAGAGAGAGAGAGAGAGAGAGAGAGAAACATCAATGTGCAGTTGCTGGAGGTTATGGCCTGCAACCTAGACATGTACCCTGGCTGGGAATCGAACCTGCGACACTTTGGTTTGCAGCCCGAGCTCAATCCACTGAGCTATGCCAGCCAGGGCAGTTGTGAGATTTTTAAAACAAGATTTCTAAAAGAGTAATGCCTTTTTTTGGAATGGTACTATTTACAAATGCATAGTATTTTTGAACTGTTTAATTTTACACTGAGTGTTTATGTATCTGTTATCTTATTTGAAATCTCTCAGTAACTTAGTATTATATGAATTGTCATTTAAAGGTTAGGAATTGGGTCCTGGCCAGTATGGCTCAGTTGGTTGGAGCATTGTCCTGTGGACTGAAAGATCATTGGGTTTGATTCTAGGTCAGGGCACGTACCAGAAAGCAACCAATTAGTGTTTCTCTCTTACCTCGCTGTTTCTCTCTCTTGCCCTCTCTCCTCTCCTTCTCCCAGTTGAACCAAAATTTTAACAGTGCTTGTCTTCTGGGTGGTAGAATTTTTATTTTTATACTTAATCTTATTGTTTATATTTCTAACAATGCACATGTTTCATTTCATTTTTATAATCAGAAAAAGTAAAAACTATATGTTGAGTCTAAAGAAGGCTCATGAAAAAGAATATGTGAAGTAAAGTTGTTTGACCAAGTAATTTTTTTTTTACAGACACGTCAAGTTCTCGAAGAGCTGACTGAGTTGCCTGTTATGGTGGAGCTAGCTAGTGATTTCCTGGATAGAAACACGCCAGTTTTTCGAGATGATGTTTGCTTTTTTATAAGTCAGTCAGGTATGCTAATTTTAAAGACTTAAACGGGAAGTCATTCTTTCTAATAATTATGTTGGCAAAAATTGATATTTAAAGATAAAATGGTATTGCAGATGACTTGACAAATGGAGATTTATTTTGATATTATGTAATTCTTAATGAATTAGTAAAATTAACACATTTTATACCCAAAGAGCTGAATTTTCAAAGACAAGGGAAGAAGATCCTAAAAAGTAGGATCCTATTATTAAAGTTTTGCTAGTGTTCTTAAGTGCATGTTTTAAATTTTATTTAAAACACATGATTTTGTTGAAAGTGTAGTTTTTCATTTTTACATCTAAGAAACAGCATATATTAACTCCTGTATGTGTTACCCCATCTGTCTTTATACACAGGCGAGACAGCAGATACCCTGATGGGTCTTCGCTACTGTAAGGAGAGAGGAGCTTTAACTGTGGGGATCACAAACACTGTCGGCAGCTCCATATCAAGGGAGACAGACTGTGGCGTCCACATTAATGCCGGGCCCGAGATTGGTGTGGCCAGCACAAAGGTAAATTCTTGACTTAGTTCTTATGTGATTATTTAATCATACTGTTGATGAGGCAGACTAATCTGTATCTTATATTTCACTTGTTGCCACTTACAGAATTCATAGTTTACTAAATATTGTAAGGCTTAAGGGTCATGAATAGATAAAACATTTGTTGTCCCTTCCCTCACTCTCATTTTACAAATTTAAAAGGCAAATGTATATTAACATAAGTCCATGTTGAAAAGGTCCCTGTTGGCTCTCCCCATTTATCACTTATATTCCTCTTGCCAGGTACAGTTGTAAGTATAATGTTCCCTTCTTTTATTATATATACTAGGGAGTTAGAGAAACTGAAATTAGAAACATGCAGTTTAATTCTAACAGTTTTTGACATTTTTATTTACATATTTATAGCTTCTAATAAATATGCCATATTACACATACTACCTTTGAAAGTTTGTAAAGAGGAGTACACCTTTGCTATAGAATTTGGCAACTAGAAAAATAAAAATGAATATTGTGAAAGCACCTTTATTTTTTTAAGGCCTAGTGAGACTACTTTGCTCTTTGAAATTGGGATATGCATAAATACAATAATAAGTATAGGAATCTTAGAAAATGTATAAGCACAAAGATATTTTCTCTCCACACATATATTATTCTTTATGATTAAGTAGTTTCAGTTGTCTATTTTTCTTCCTCAGTTCATTATTTCTTGCTGATTGTCTGATAAAATACTTAGGTATTTGTGGATTTGATCCTAATCAAAGGCATGTGGAAGATGATCTTGACATGCACATAACCATATTTAAATATTTCTCTTTTAAAGAACCTCATGGAGAATTTTTTGTGGGAAATTTGTGATTCTTATGTAAAAACTGATGAAGTTTTGTTTCTTGGTTACTTTGATACTGCCAACACTATAATTTACAGAAAGCTGAAATCTGGATTTTCTTCATGTGGTGATTAAAACATGTAAGATGTTTGTGTTTGGGTTTCCAGTCTATGCCTGAATAAATAACCAACTTCCCTAACAGGAGCTTGTGTATTTTTAAAATAGTGTCCAAAAAGACAGCTTTGGTTGGGAACTGGAATCTCAGGGCCCCTTTATTCACAACACACTGTCAAACAAGGGCTTCAGTATGGTACATGTACATACATCAGCTGAGTGGATGCTATTGACTGACTTTTTATTAAATTTTTCTTGAACTGTGAGTTGTCACAGAAAATACAGCTTTTTTGATTTCTAATTCTGTAATTTATGAAAACTTTAATTTTGCTCAATATTTTATTATGGTAATTTTCAAACACACAGCAGAGTTAAAAGAATTTTACATTAACATCCAAATATATGTCACCTAGATTTTACTGTTAACCTTTTTTCTGTAGCTTTTTTGAGGTATAATTTTCATACCATAAGTAACACTCACCAATTTTTAAGTGTATAGTTTTAGTAAATTTGGCTAACTATCATCACAACCCAGGACTTGAGAAAGTTTATTTGTGCCCATTATAGTCAGTCCTCACTTCTACCCCTCAGCCTTAGGCAACTACTATTGCCTCTGTCTTCCAGAAAGTTCTTATAAAGGGAATTGTATAATACATGTTTTTTGTGTCTGGCTTCTTCAACTTAATATGAGGATTTTGAGATTTATTAATGTTGCTGTTTGTATCAGTGTTTTTTTTTGTAAGTCCTTTTTTAAAAAAAGTATTTTGAAATCACTAGCTTTATAGGATGTTGTAAAAACAGTATATAGAAGTCCATGTATTCTTCACCTAGTTTTCCTCAGTGGTTACATCTTGCATAAGAAAATCAATATCTTGCCCTGGATGGCGTGGCTCAGTGGATTGAGTGCTGGCTGTGAACCAAAGCATCTCAGGTTCGATTCCCAGTCAGGGCACATGCCTGGGTTGCAGGCCAGGTCCCCAGTGGGGGCCACATGAGAGGCAACCACACATTGATGTTTCTCTCTCTCTCTCTTTCTCCCTCCCTCCCCTCTCTAAAAATAAATAAATAAAATCTAAAAAAAAAAGAAAGAAAATATCTTTTACAGAAATACATTTTTTTATAACAAAAAAAATACTTTACTAAAACATCGGATTTATGGAAGTTTCCAGACAAGCTCTACAAAATGGTCACAAGCTTTTTCTTGAAGGGAGGATTCTACATTTGACAGCAAAGTCACAATGGTGTTAGTGAGGACTGCAATATTTATTTAATGTTCCCATTTTGGTTCAAATAAGCTTGTCCATCTACAGTGTCTAAATAAAGTTAGACTCAGCCAAAGAGCATATTCTAAAGAACTGGTTAGCTGCTTTTGAATGTAATTAAAATTACCATAAAAAGGGGGAAAGGAGACAAATTAAAATTACCTCCCCCCCTCAAAAAAATAAAATAAAGAAAAACACCCATACCCCTGCAGCTAACTCTGACAACTACCTTCATTCACAGTGCTTGGTACTTAAATCTTGATGGGGGAAATGAATAAAAGCAGAGAGGGACCCCTGCTTTTTAACGTTTCACAACAATCCAGATGATACCTCTAGCCTCTGCTCATGCTTTATAACAGTGAATTGGGACAAGACATAGATTTGCTAATGTGCATTTAATCACCAAAGGACTGAAGACGTTGGGCTTTTATTCTGTACCATTTCTAAGACTGTGTCCATTAAATGCAAACAAAGGGAAGAAGTCTTGGCAGAACAGGAGAAATCATGCATACTTGTTGATCAGATCGATGTGAATAGCATTCATGGCATATAGCCTAGTCCATGCTCTAGCTGTTTCTGTAGCTTGGGCTTCACTGGTCTTCCACTGCTGTGCTACATCATTTGCTAGTGGATCATCTGGATTTCGGGAGCTCTTAACAAAGCTTTGATCGGTAGTAGAACTGTGTGGATCTACAGTGCTGGGCACCACTTATCTTTCAAAATACCTAAACATGCTCTTCCCAACTTGTCTACGTTAGGATGGTAAATTTTGGTCATGGAACATACTTTAGGTGCTACCTTCAGGTATTCTTTTGGAAGAAATAGTTCAAGTTTAAAAGCCCCTCCCTCAAAGGGGAAATCCTGGGGGCCAGCATTGACCATGTGAAAATAATGGGTGTTGCTCTCATCTGGTTCTGCTTGAATTCCGGGAACTGGTTCTGCCAGCAAGCACTGGGTTTCCTTGATAATCCTGTGGGGCAGCCCAGCCATCTCGTCAAATTCCAAATTCCGTCTCTGGTCTAGTCCTTTTACATAAGTATATATTTTAATGTCTTTAAAACAATGATTCCCGTAAAAATTTTAGCAAGTATGCTGATTTAGTCTTACTTTACTTTTTCTTGGATTCTAGAGTAATTTTGTTTTTTTTCAACAGCCTTAGAGAGTCTTGAAAAGTTTTGGGATGTTTAGTCATAGACCATTTCTGAATGGCAAATATAAGTTGATATGTTAATGGGAGATCAAAGAAGTTCATGATTGATCCTGATCTCTGGGCCTCTTGTTGGAGCTAGCACAAGAATTGTATAATCTTGATTGGTAATTCTCAACATTGCCTGAAAACTGTCAGGTTAGAGAGATACTACTAACTTTCTCATAATACCAAACCGTAGACAATTTGATATATCTGAAGGAATAGATGGGTATAAATGTGCAGGTTCAGTAATTTTTGTGTGTTATTGCAGGTGTTTAGAATTTCACCACAGTACTGACTTTTGATTTTTAAAAAATAAACGAATATAACTTTGTTTTTAGCTGGATAAAAAGTAAAACCAAGTTTAAAAGTTCAGAGTCAACATTTTGCTGGTAAATTCTTTCAAACCTCAGTAAATTAAAAATGTGAGGTATAAGTTATTTTTCTCATAATTGGTTTCCTGTTATTTATTGATGAAATGAACAGCATGAAATTAAGCTGTGTTAAGGATACAGTGGCAAAATGTGTGCATTAAAGTTACTGTGTTTAATATTTGTAGTTGAAAACTAGTGTTGAGAAGTTTCAAGTCCAAACAGTGAAACATTACTCTGTAGAATAACATTTTCAGTTCTGGCCGAGATAAACTGGAATACTCATTATCTGATCAGTTTGGATTGGATACAGGGGTCCGAGATACTGGGTTTCTCTCTGAGTCCTGATAGTATATTTTGTGATTAATTGGTTTATTGAAAAGTGAGCTTGAGTAGGAAGAAGTAGACTGGGAGGGACTGGAATTTAGAATACAGATGTGCTGATTAGATTGGAGCAGGGGCTGCAAATCCACTTCAGTGCTCTGGGGGGAAATGCCAGCGTGCCAGTGGAACACCTAGGAGCACAGGGACAGGTGGCCATCTGTGGAGGAATGTCTGAGCAGCTGATAGCTGCAAGGCCCAGTAAGAGGATATAGGAAAGCTCATTTAACTAGTGAGAAGGTAATGAGCATTAGCGGACTGTAATTTTATTACACAAGAGGCTTATTTTCCACATTACAACAGGAAAATGTTCACTAATGAAGTGATTCCTTATCCAGAGAAGAGTAACAGAAAGTCAGCTATAATGCACACATAGACACTCACACACACACACAAAAACAAAATAAATTTCCTAAAGTTATACATGGCATTGTAACTGACCATACCACTGTAATCCTAGTGATTTAATAATAAATTTTGAGTGAAATCCTCAAATCCCTGAAACATAAAAACATTCCTCTAATACCTATTGAGTTAAAAAGATACCAGAGCTACTATTAAAAAAGATTTAGAAAAAATAATGACAGTGAATCGTATGGGTAAAAATTTAGACTATGTGGCCAAGTTAATGATTTGAAGAAAATTCATAGCATTAAATGTTTTATCTTAAACAAATGAAGTATGTATTTAACTTAAAAGTTAGAAAAAGGAACTCAATAAAGCAAGGGACTCAAATAGAGAAAAATGAATGAAGGAAGCACAAAACAGAAAGCTTCAGGGCCTTTATTTTAAGGGTCTTAGCTGTCTTCTGGAACCTTCCTAAGATTTTATTTGTATTACTGTGAAGTAAAAAAAAAATGTGGCCTTAGAATCTTTTTCAACATGATGTTTCACTGTGACTATAGATGAGTTAGGATTGGCTTTCTGTAAAACATATTTGCTATACCAGTTCTAGAAGTTCTATTCAGTTTAATAAAAAAAGATAAGTAAAACAGTGGGAAAGGAGGAAATAAAATTCTCCTTATTTGCAGTTGATATGATTGACTACCTGTAGAGCTCAAGAATATCAAGTAAAAGACTTCTTAGAGTGAATAAGAATTCATATAAGGTGTTTTACATAAAACATATCTATTTTCTCTATAAACCGACAGTGGCTACTTAGAAAAGATTAGATGTGTGTGTTTGGAGGGGGATTCTGTTTTCAATAGCTTTAAAAAATAATTTTAACAAGAAATGTGTAAGGTGTTCCATAAATATTTATTGAATAGATAATGACTATATTAACTATAGATTTTAAAATTCCTAACACAAATTGATGGAATACCATACTTCTGGATGTGAAGATTGTTTTGTAGAGAAAGAGACAGAATCAATAGCCCTGCAACATAACTCTAGTACATCAAAGAGTTGTTGTACTCTGATGGGATGTGAAGAGTTGTATTGTACATCAAAGTACTTAGACTATAGGAAAAGTCAAAACCAGTAGAGAAAAGGTGGGGTGAAATGCGTATTTATAAAAGGGGTGGGAAAATGGGGTATTTACAAAATAGAAAAACATTAACACCTTACACTAACATTAGTTTCAAATGGACTAAAAAGGAAAATGTAAAGAAAAGTTAAATAAAAAAGGACAATGAAAACAACAGAATTAAGAAAATTTAATAATACTTAACTGATGTTAGGATGGAAAAACTGCCTAAGCTTAAAAGTACTACATAAAAGGTAAAGAAGTAAAACCTCTGTGTCAGTAAACATCATTATAAAAGGTTAAATCAAACTGGGAGAATGTACAGTGGTACCTTGGTACTCGTTAATTTGTTCCAGAACTTGTGACAAGTGCTGAAACTGACGAGTACTGAACCATGAAACATTTTCTCTTGTGGGGAGTTGTGGCTTATACAAGTTCTAGCAAGTGCGACGAGTCCCTGGCAAGCCATGAGTGCTGAAACGTTTTTTTTCTCATCAAAATGCGACGAGTACAGGGTTTGACGAGTTCTGAAACCAACAAGTACCAAGGTATGACTATTTGAAACATAACAGTAAAGACCTTCTAATGACCAACTTAAGAAAAAAGCTTAAGTTGAAAAATAGGGGAAAACAATGAAGTTAATTTTTAAAAGAAAAATGGCTAACAAGCATGAATAAAAATCTTGATTTTTTTTAGATTCATGATATATATATGATAAAGTATTAGTAAGAGTCCACTGTCAGTCAATGGTAAAAATTTGTTTAAAGGATAATTCTCTTTATTCTTTTTTTAAAGTATATATTATTGATTATGCTATTAGATTGTCCCATTTTTTCCCCTTCATTTCCCTCTGCCCTGCACCCCAGTTCCCACCAGCATAGCCTCCCCACCTTAGTTCATGTCCATGGGTTATACTTTGGCTTCTCCATTTCCTATACTATTCCTAACCTCCCCTTTCCATTTCGTACCTACCATTTATGCTTCTTATTCCCTGTACCTTTTCCCCCATTCTCCCCACTCCTCCTCCCCACTGATAATCCTCCATGTGATCTCTGTTTATGTGATTCTGTTCCTTTTCTAGTTGTTTGCTTAGTTTTTTAAAAATATGTTTTTATTAATAATGCTATTACAATTGTCCCATTTTTTCCTCCCTTTTATTCCCCTCTGCCCTGCACCACTCCTCCCACCATCATTCCACTCCCTGCCTCCTTAGTTCATGTCCGTGGGTTGTACTACAAGTTCTTTGGCTTCTCCTTTTCCTATACTATTCCTAACCTCCCCTGTCCATTTCATACCTACCATTTATGCTTCTTATTCCTTGTACCTTTTCTCCCATTCTCCCCCTCCCCGCTGATAACTCTTCATGTGATCTCCATTTCTGTGAATCTGTTCCTGTTCTAGTTGTTTGCTTAGTTTTTTTTGTTTTTTTTTTTTTTTAGGTTCGGTTGTTGATAGCTGTGAGTTTGTTGTCATTTTACTGTTCATATTTTTGATCATCTTCCTTCTCTTAGATAAGGCCCTTTAACATTTCATATAATAAACTCTTGGTGATGAGGAACTCCTTTCACTTGACCTTATCTGGGAAGAACTTTATCTACCCTTCCATTCTTAATGATAGCTTTGCTGGATAGAATAATCTTGGATAGAGGTCCTTGCCTTTCATGATTTTGAATACTACTTGCCAGTCCTTTCTTGCCTGCAAGGTTTCTTTTGAGAAATCAGCTCATAGTCTTGTGGGCACTCCTTTGTTTGTAACTCTCTCCTTTTTTCTTGCTCTTTTTAAGATTCTCTCTTTATCTTTAATCTTGGGTAAGTTAATTATGATCTGCTTTGGTGTGTGCTTTCTTGGGTCCAACTTCTTTGGGACTCTCTGAGCTTTCTGGACTTACTAGAAGTCGAAATTATTTCCTTTGCCAGATTGGGGAAGTTCTCCTTCATTGTGTTTTCAAATAAGTTTTCAATTTCTTGCTTTTCCCCTTCTCCTTCAGGGACCTCTATGATTCAGATGTTGGAATGTTTGAAGTTGCCCCAGAGGTTCCTAAGCCTCTCTTCATTTTATTGAATTCTTGTTTTTTCATTTTGTTCTGGTTGAATATTTCTTTCTTCCTTCTGGTCCACACAATTGATTTGAGTGTCAGTTTCTTTCCCTTCACAGGGAACTGTTGGTTCCCTGTATATATTGTTTTAAAGATTTTATTTATTGATTTTTAGAGAGAAGGGAAGGGAAGGAGAAAGAGAGGGAGAGAAATATCAGTGTGTGGTTGCCTCTCACACATCCCCTACTGGGGACCTGACCTGCAATCCAGGCGTGTGCCCTGACTGGGAATTGAACCGGTGATTCTTTGGTTCACAGCCCAAGCTCAGTCCACTGAGCCATACCATACACCAGCCAGGGCTGTACATTTTTCTTTATTTCACTTTGGATAGCCTTCACTTTTTCCTTTATTTTGTGACCATAGTCAACTATTTCTCTGAGCATCCTGATTACCAGTGTTTTGAACTCTGTATCTGGTAGGTTGGCTATCTCTTCATTGCTTAGTTCTATTTTTGGAGCTTTGATCTATTCTTTCATTTAGGCCATATTTATGTGTCTTGGCCCAGCTGTTACATTGTAAGGGGCGAGCCTTAGGTTCCTGGGCAGGACAGCCCAAGTAGCTGCATCGTGGGGCTGTATGTGGGGGAGGGGATGGAGAGAGAACAATTCTGCTTGCTCAGCTCTCATCTGGCTTTCAGTCACTTTCCCCACTACCCATAAGCACATTGGGCCCTCTGGTGCTGATTCCCAGGCGGGTGGGTTTGTGTACGTTCTAGGACCCTGTGCGTCTCCCCAACGAGCTCTCCTGTGAGGCTGAGAGTTTCTCCTACTGCTGCAGCCCCCACGGGTTTTTACAGCCAGAGGCTTTGTTTTCTCATGTTGAAACGATGGGTTGCATGGTCTGTCTCGCTCCCCTGTTGTTCCTCCTGGTTTTTCCACACTCAAATGTAGAACTGTCAGGTCCACCAGCTGCTATAAATGGGTAATTTTCAATATTCCAAAGAATGTAACAAAGCAGTCATATCTTGCATTCATCTATGGCTAATGGGAATAAAAATAGTCTTGGCATTGTGAATGCAAGGTTTAAAATATTCAGAAGTCTATTGTTTAGGAAAATTTTTTGAACTAAGTAAGTCTTTTAGTTCAAGCTTTCATCAATAACAAGTTTGTTTGTAGCCTATGTGTCAGGTATTACACTGAATGATTTATACTTGTCTCATTTAATTCCCATGATTACCTTGTAGGTATTGTGTACCTTTAATTAACAGGTGGGCCATCTGAGGCCTAGAGAGATGGAAAAAACTGCTTAAAGTTATTATACACTAGTAAACAAGAAAGAGAGCATTCTGTCTTGGGAAAGTGTTGTGTTCATTAAGAATGAAAGCAAGTTTATACAATTATACCTACTAATAATTTTCTAAACAATATAGAAAAGAAAAATATTGTTGATATTAGAAGGCAGTATTCACAAATGTTATTAATAGCATGTTGTTAATGTGATTATCCCTGTAATAAGATTGAAGATTATTCTTACTTTTATTTACTTTTATACAGTTGAACTTAAAAAATATTTTTAGTGAAACTTTAAAAAGGTGGGAGTGAGGAATAAACAGTAGGCAAAGGTGAAAATCAAAGACCGATGTTAAAAAATTCCAACAAAAGCCGTGCAAGTATGTCAAGGAGAGTCCTTTAAACCCTGGCTTTTACATCAAAACTTAATTTAGTTACATTTATGCAGGCTCTCTATCCACTTTCTTTGGCCTCTTTCTCTTCTTTCTTGAGTGTATTAGGGATTTCATAAATATCCAGTGCATTTTAAGAAACTTGTATTTTGTATCTGGAAATAAGGTACAAACCATTTGTTCAAATTCAGAAAAGGGGACTAGTGATAGATTTCCTAAGCACTGGTTTAGTTCACTGTTACTAATACTGTTTATTAAGACATGGACAACATATGCTTATAAAACCAGTGGGAATTTGTTTTCATTGCATCTTTTTTAAATGAAAAATTCCAAGTTCTTAAAATGCAACTGTTTTTTTGTGGTGTTTCAGGCTTACACCAGCCAGTTTGTGTCCCTCGTGATGTTTGCCCTTATGATGTGTGATGACAGGATCTCCATGCAAGAGAGACGCAAAGAGATCATGCTTGGGCTGAAGCGGCTGCCTGGTACGAAGATACTCTCGTCCTTTACTTTTGTTGTCTGAGGGAGTCGGTGGGGGTGAAATTCTCTTTTTATCCTGGAAGCCGTGGCTGGTAGCTGTTAACAAATCTTTTTACTTTCATACCCATGTATTTAAAAACTTCTCACTGATACCACAAAGGAGTACAAACACAGGTTTTTGTCGGGTGCTACCAATAGATTATCAATTCTGTCTATTGTCCTTTTTTCATAGATGTTGCTAATGTTACTTCTTAACAGATTTGATTAAGGAAGTGCTGAGCATGGATGATGAAATTCAGAAACTGGCAACAGAACTTTATCATCAGAAGTCAGTTTTGATAATGGGACGTGGCTATCATTATGCTACTTGTCTTGAAGGGGCACTAGTAAGTCGTCTCACTTAAAATTTCAGTTTGTTGACTTATGCACATGGCACATACTTTTAGATTGAATGACATAGGTGGAACTTTTATAAGTGCATTTGTTCTCTATGCATCCTGATTCTCTGTGCATACCTTGAAAAGGTATAGCAATTGATACTTAATTGAAAAATGAAAATCAAGAAGAGTACATTTTAGCATGGTTACTTGGGTTTAGCACGTAACTTGGATTGATTTGTTGTCCAAACATGAATAAAATTAAGATAAGTTCTCTATGTGTAGGATTTAAGTTCAGATCAAAGATTAACCAAGGCGGAGAATAGTTGCAAAGAAATATGAGTGTGTTCATAATAACCTAAAATCTTGAAAAAGTCCTTATAGAGTTTTAAAACTTCTAGTCACTTGTTGATATTTTGGAAATAATGATCTGTTAGTCTGTTAGCTATATTTACAGATCTGTGGTCCTTTAGTACTTTGGATAAATAGGCACTGACTTCAGACATCAAATGTTTTGTGCATATTCACTTAAGAATGGGTTTTTGAAAAACAAACTGAAGACTAATCTAGTTCTTTCCTGTTAGAAAATCAAAGAAATCACTTACATGCACTCTGAAGGCATCCTCGCTGGTGAGTTGAAGCACGGCCCTCTGGCTTTGGTGGATAAGTTGATGCCTGTCATCATGATCATCATGAGGGATCACACTTACGCCAAGTGCCAGAATGCCCTTCAGCAGGTGGTTGCTAGGCAGGTAAGTCAGCAGCTGCTGGATGGACTCCTTGGGGTTTGAGCCATTAAAGCCTATTTGAATTTTATGACATTTATATTTTTTATTTTTAAAGATTTTATTTATTTAAGACAAAGGGGAAGAGAGGGAGAAAGAAAGGGAGAGAAACATCAATATATGGTTGCCTCTTGTGTGCCCCCTACTGGGGACCTGGCCTGCAACGCAGGCATGTGCCCTGACTGGGAATTGAACTGGCGACCTTTGGTTTGCAGGCCAGCACTCAATCCACAGAGTTACACCAGCCAGGACTGCTATTGTTGAAATTTATGACATTTAAAGTGATAGATCAGTGCCCATTAATTAGCTTACAAAATATGTTTAGGTTTGCATGTGAGGAATTTGAGATTCTCAAGTTGTGACAGGACCCAGCTTACAGATCTCTTATCATCAAAATCAAGACCAAAACTGAGGTCTTGCTCTTCAAAGCCTGTCCTCTTCAGTTAGTTTTTGGCACTCCCTTTTAATTTATTATTTGTAAATGTATATTTTAGGGGGAACTAGATTTTGCATTAAAACTATAGATGCTGTGCTTAACTGAGTTATCTCCAGATCATTTGGCTTAATTTATAAATCCAAAAAGATATTAATCTCTATTCACCATGTAGTTTTTATGAACTTGGGCTTTGAAGGTAGGAATATCTGGATTTACGTACAGATGGTCCCTGACGTATATTGATTTGATTTAAGATTTTTCAGCTCTATGACAGTGTGAAAGCAATATGCATAATAAATTACATGCGATATTCAATAGTTTGTTATAAAGTAGGTTTTGTGTTTGATGATTTTGCTCAACTGTAGGCCAGTAAGACTATGCTGAGCATGTTAAAGGTAGGCTAGGCTAAGCTAGTTTGGTAGACTAGGTGTATTAAAGGCATTTTTGGTTTATATTTTCAACTTACTGTGAGTTTATAAGTTGAGGAGCATCTGTACTGAGCCTGATGTTTCTTAGTTGTGTGAGTTTAAGTAAATTACTGTCTTCCCACAAAGCTTCCATTTCCTTGACTGTACGTGAGATCAATCTGACTTACCATATAGGACTGTGAGTTTAAATAAGTCTGTGTTAGTGAGGCCACATGCAGATTGTGGCGTGCAGAATTTACACTTTCACTTGCTACAATTCTGCCTTTGTTTACCCGATTGTGTGTGTGGCTTTCTTTCCCAGGGACGCCCAGTGGTGATTTGTGATAAGGAAGACACCGAGACCATTAAGAACACAAAAAGGACAATCAAGGTGCCCCACTCAGTGGACTGTTTGCAGGGCATTCTCAGTGTGATCCCCTTGCAGTTGCTGGCTTTCCACCTTGCTGTGCTGCGAGGCTACGATGTGAGTGACTACTACAGAAATTTTGGGCTGCCTTTCTACCCCAGTATATTTTGATAGATTTCCTTCTAAATATTTAATAATAGCATTTGAGAAATTCATCAGATATATGTCAGCGGTTATGTTTGTATGGCCCAGTTTTTAGGTTACATTGCAGCATTTTCTTACCCATAGAATTTAAAGGAATCTTGGAGATTATCGCCACCATCAGAGACTACCTTCTTGGGGAATCTCCTCCCCGTTTTTATTCTGTGTTTCCTAACAGGGTACCTATTGGCAATTCTTTGTTTGGGACTCTCTCACACGTTGCAGGACTTTTATAATTCTTGGTCCCTCATTCATTGGGACAATCAAAACATCCTGTTCTTATATGAGTGCATTTCTGCTGTCCCCTCAGAGGGCTGCCACCTCTGTTGAGGACCACTGGAACTCTTTGTGTGCTGAACTGGCTTCCTTTAGAATTCTTTTCCCTGATTTTGAGTCTTTTACAGATATATTATGTGACTGTATTTTCTAATCTGATTCTTTGTAGACTATAACAAAGATGGTTAATAAACACATTTTCTGTTTTTATAAATAAAAAAATTTGCTTATAGACTCCCCCCAAAATCTACATAATTTCTTTAATCTTGCTCTTTTTTTGCAGGTTGATTTTCCCCGGAATCTTGCTAAATCTGTAACAGTAGAATGAGGAGCATCTGAAACTCTGGGCGATAAAGCAACACAAGACACCTTTTGTATTTAAAACCTTGATTTAAAATATCACTCCTTTAAACCTTTTTTTTAGTAAATCCTTATTTATATATCAGTTATAATTATGCAATTCAATTTGTGATTTTTGTGAAATTACCTCATTTTTCCAGTAATTTGTGGGGGAGTTTGAAAAATGGAATCTGCATTCAAATCAACATCAGAAACACACTTAGCTCCCATTTTCTTTAAAGGATGCTGGGTGTTGGATCTCTGGACCCTCTCCTTCAATCTGAGAGGACTGTGTGTTTTAAAAGTAATTGGCGGTTATTGGAAGATCTAAAGCCAATGGCAACGTAGGTGCACATTTGTTTAAGGTTTTGCTAAGTTATGTATAAAGAGAAGATGCTGTGATTTATTTTCAGATTTGTTTGTGTACTTAAAAACTAAAAGGTTTTCTTGGTAGGATTTCTACCTTAGTTCACTTTAGTCTCTCAAATTTGTTGTTTGTTATCTGTAGGTCAAAGTACTTTAGGAAGCTAAATAGTATAGTAGTGCATTGGTTTTCTCCAGCCCTTAACAGAAAATATTTGTATAAATTCATAGCACAAACTTTAAGTTTGAGCTGCTTCAGACAACTGACAACATGATCTTAAATTTGAAGGTGGAATGTATACATATTGGATATCCAACTCTGTGTTTTTATATCCTATAAGTGGTTTTTATTTCCTTGAATTTGTAGTTTTTTAAAAATCAATCTGCTGAATAACCTTCTATCTTGTTCTTTGAAATTACCACACAGAGTTGTCATCAAATGTCTCAAATTAAATCAATATTGTTACAGTCAGAATTCTCTTCACTTTTGTCCCAAAGAATTTCCTGGAGTTAATTTAACTTCCCTTCACTGCCTTGTATAAAACTACTATCTTCATGTGAGTTTAGAAACTCTTTAATATTGTTTGAAAGATTTGCAAGTCTTTTGAGTAATCATTTGACTCCCTACGGTGGGCTAGGCTTAGAAAAAGGTATATGCTTTACACTGAAATTAATGAAGGATTGCATCAAATTCAGTACAGACATACCTTGGGAATATTGCAGGCTTGGTTCCAGACCACCGTAATAAAGCAAGTATCACAACAGAGCAAGTCGTAATCTTTTTGCTGATGGAGGGTCTCACCTTCAGTTTGTAAAAAACGCAACATCTGTGAAGCACAATAAAGTGAAGCACATTAAAATGAGGTATCCCTGTATTACTTCCAAGGTATTTTTCTCTCTATTTTCTGTGTTCTACCCCTGCAATTTATTTAGGAATGAAAAAGTTATAAATGAAGTGATACTGAGGTGCTTTTAGCTGGCTAGTGTCAAAAATGGAAATGAATGATCTGCATTAAAATATTTAGACTATGAGTTTGCCACTCAAAAAGTTGTAATTTCTTCATGGGGCTTTTTTGGCCAGATTTTGGGGATTAAAGGAGAGTGTGTTTATGTTTTATCAAATCCTCTTTCAAAAGTTTTCACTTTAAAATTGTGAAGATCAGCTATTTAGCATAATAATGTAAGATCAGTCTTTTCCTTTTTCTGTGTTTGAACTTGATGAGGTTAAGATTTTCTGACAGCTGTTGCTACAGGAGAAGCATAGAATTCTGCTTGTATATGAGAGAAATAATTGGCACATTTTGAGGTAATTTTTGGGAGCGTTCTCATTGATGGTGACTAGAAGCCTGACTGTTTTTAAAAATAAGATAGGCTTATTTTTTGTATCATATGCATAGCTACTATAGCTGTATTTACCTATTTTAATTGTTTCTAAGATTATTGTGTAGACTTGCTAGTTTTAATATTCATACAGTGCCATTTCTTATGCTTGTTTTATTAGCATTTACACTCCTGATTTGTATGGGCTCGTAGCATTTCTTCATTTGAATACAATTATCTAGTATATCAAATTCATCTAAGGAGCAGCAAAGGTTTCCAAATTCTCAAGTTTAAAGAGCCAAGATTCAGGGATTACCAACATAGATTTCACAGTGTTAAGAAGAACAAAATTTAACTGAGTAAATTTGAAGATCTAACTGGCTTTATTTAAGTGGTTAATGCATTGACCAGCATCCCATTTGTCAACTGGAAGGGTGTGTCCTGTGGCATTTCTTACAGATCTACAAGTTTGAGTCAGCATTCTGCATGAAAAGTAATATGTGAAATCAATTAGTTTTCAGTCTTTCTCCCTCTCACCCTGAGCTCTCTCTCCTTAGTGCGTGTGCACACACACACACAAACACACACATTCGCACACTCACACACACTTTTCAAAACAGGTTAAGTTCTAAACCAAATACCAAAAACTAATAATGAGAAAAAAAGAAGTGATATTTTCCAAACAGGAGGTTTTTCCTCCTCATCCCTTCTTCTTGCTTCCTAACCCATTTAATGTAGTGATTTTTAAATTCTTTTAGGAGTTATAAACACACACAAAAAATACTGTAGTGAAGCAAACCAGTACTTAGTGTGCATGCCTAGTTAAAACCAATATAATGCAAGATAAGAAAATCTGATTTTTGCTCTGGCTGGTGTGGTTCAGTGGACTGAATGCCAGCCTGTGAACCAAAGGATTGCTGGTTCGATTCCCAGTCAGTGCACATGCTTAGGTTGTGGGCCATGTCCCCAGTGTGGTGTGCTTGAGAGGCAACCACACATTGATGTTCCTCTCCCTCTCTTCCTGTCTCTCTGAAAATAAATAAATAAAATCATTAAGAAAGTAAAAAAAATCTGATTTTCAAGAAAAATATTCTACAAAAGAATTCTTTTCTATAAAAGTTCTTTTTTGTAATACATTTAAAGTTTAAATTCACTCATATATAGCATAGAGTTCCTTATCCCAGATCATGATCCCTTTTTAGGCCTGGGGTCATGTGTAGCATTTAACACAGGGCCCAGTAAATAATTGTTACTTCTGAGTCAGCTTTTTGATCTTTCTTTAATTACCTATGCCATGGAAATAAATGATAACAGAGAAATTAATGTTAACTGTGTTTTGTTTGCTATAACTATGTCAGCAGCCTGCTATGGACAAGTCACTGTTTTAGTTCCGCAACTGAAAAGTGCATGTTGTTTAAAGCAAAGCCCATTCGTTCCCAGGCGGACTCGGACTCGTCACTAGTGAAGATGGGATCGTTGAAAGGGACAGGGTGAGAAAGCGGAACAAAGGAGTTGAGCTGTGTTGTTAGATGTCCTGAGTAGATTTGTTCACTTAAATCATGGTCCAAGTTGTGGGGTGTGTCATGTTCGCAGAAGATGAAATGCATTTTATAGAATACGCTCTTCCACAGGCTATGGATCCCTGCATCTGTGGCACTTCTAGGAACAGCACTCACTAAAATGCAAAGGGGAAAAACAATTAAGCATCATTGCTCAAAGGGAGCTGACAGGGTGATGTGCAGGTGGGGCTGTTGGGTACAGATTTTCTTTCCTCAGTTTAGAAAGTTGTTCCTGAGATGGTATTGAGATGGTTCCTGAGATGGGAAGAAAGGAGCCTGTTTTTCAGTTTCTTGTTAATGTTCTTTTGACACTTCTGTTAACTCTTCAAGGGAGGAAAACCAGCTAGAAGTTTCCTTTAACAGACATTTTAAGAAGTCCTTTGGGGTCGTTTTTTTATCTGATTTTTAAAAAATTAGAATATACTCTAACAATAAAAGGGAGATACTAAAGTTAGCTAGGGAAAGATATGACTTAAGTGATTTTTCTAAAAAGCACAGTGTCATTGAAAAGTGTTTATTGAAAAAGAATTCATAGCTCACATGGAATTTGTGAAGGCCAAAGAAAACTGAGGGGAATGGTAAAGAAAGGTATTTTAGTCTTATATCACATATTTTGTAGATTTTTTTATACCAGAATACCAGATAGAATGTTTTACCATGAAAGCATATCTCAGATGGCTTACCTTGTTTTTAGTATTAGAATCAAGTTTAGAAGCTTTAACCCTTAAATTAGCTTTCTCCCACAATATTTAAAGCTTGTTAATACATCAATATTTCCTTAGCTTGACTAATCTAACCACGTCTTCACATCTTTGACATGACAACCAGTAGGACCGATAACATTAGCTTCAAGCCAATAATATCCAAGTTTAAAATAAAATCATAGTTAATTAGCAAGACTGTAAAGTTACACTATATTAGATTTTAGGTCTATAATAGGCTGATACCAGTGTTAGGGAATATACCATAAATAATGGCTAGTGAGACATTTAGGAAATTCTTGAATTACCTTTCTTACTATGCTGGTTTTCAGAAGAATATAGAAATGATCCTGTTAGCTTTTTAAATGTTCTGTGATTGAATTTTTTTGTTTAAATAAAACTTTTGGTATTTGTTTATATTTCTTGTGAGCTGGAAATTTTAGAATCATTCTTGTTTTGTTTCAGTTTTCTCTTCATTAAAATGAATGTTTAGTTCCAAAAAATTTAAGAGGGAAGAAGACTCCCAAGCTCATGCTATGAGGCCAGGATTATCCTACTTCCAAAACCAGATAAAGACACTACAAAGAAAGAAAATTATAGGCCAGTATCCCTGATGAGTATAGATACTGAAATCCTCAACAAAATATTAGCAAACTGGATCTAGCAATATGAAAAGATCATGACCAAGTGGGATTTATTCCTGGCATGCAAGGTTGGAACAATGTCTGCAAATCAATTCATGTAATAAATACATAAACAAAATGAAGGATAAAAACCACATGATCCTATCAATAGATGTGGAAAGAACATTTGATAAAATTCAACAGTTGTTTGGAGTGTCATCCCATACACCAAGAAAGGTTGTGGGTTTGATCCCCGGTCAGGGCACATACAGGAGGCAACTGATAGATGTTTCTCTTTCTCTCAAGTCAATAAACATATCCTTGGGTAAGGATTAAAAAAACACCCAGCACCCATTGATGCTAAAGTGGGAATAGAGGGAGCATACTTCAACATAATAAAGGCCATATATGACAAACCCACAGCCAACATCATCCTCAACAGGCAAAAACTAAAATCATTTCCCTTAAGATTTAAAACAAGACAGGCATGTCTGCTTTCTTAATGTATGACCACTCAATATAGTACTGGAAATCCTAGCCACAGCAGTCAAACAAGAATAAATAAAAGATACACAAACTGGAAAGGAAAAGGTAAAACTCATTATTTGCAGATGACATGATTCTGTATGTAGAGAACCCTAAAGATTCCACTAAAACACTACTAGAACTGATAAATGAGATCAGTGAAGTAGGATACAAAATACCCAGAAATCTGTTGCATTTTTATACACCAATAATGATCTGAGAAACTAAGAACACGATCCCATTTACAATTGCATCAAAAACAAAAAAAAATTGGAATAAACTTAACCAAGTATGTAAAAGATTTGTACTTGGGAAATTAAGACTCTGAAGAAAGAAATTGAAGAAGCTACAACTAAGTGGAAACATATACTGTGTTCATGAATAGGAAGAAGTATCATCATTAAAATGTCCATACTACCCAAACCAATATATAATGTTAACACAATTCCTATCAATACCAATTGTGTATTTCACAGAAGTAGAACAAATACTTTAAAAATTTATATAAAACACAAAAGACCCCAATAGCCACAGCAAAAATGAGAAAAAAGGAAAAAGTTGGAGGAATCATGGTACTTGATACCAAACTATACTACAAGACCAGAGTAACTAAAACAGCATGGTACTGACATAAAAACATGTATAGATGAATAGAATAGGAGTCCAGAAATAAATCCGCACCTAATTGGTCAATATTTGAGAAGGGAAGCAAGAATGTGCAATGGTGTAAAGCTAGTCTATTCAATAAATGGTGTTGGAAAAAATGGACAGGTACATGCAAAAAAAGCAAGAAGGAAAGAAACTAGACTTCCGGCCAAGATGGAGGCGTAGGTAGACGCACTGTCTCTTTGCACAAACAAGATAAGGACAACAACAATTTAGAAACAGAATAACCACCAGAACTGACAGAAAATTGAACTGTATGGAAGTCTGACAACCAAGGAGTTAAAATAGACACATTCATCCAGACCTGTAGGAGGGGCAGAGTCAGGTGGCTGGGTGGAGAGGGGTCTCTGCAAAACAAGTGGTGGCACTGGGTGCACAAGGCAGCAGCTGTCAAACCCCGGGCATGCAAGATGGCAGCTGGTGGACCCTGGGTGTGCAGGTGATGGCTGGCAGACACTGGGTGCGGGGAGGCAAATAATAATCTCAAAGGGCAGACCCAGTGAGGTGGCGATTGTGAAGTGGGGCACGGTGTGTAAGGCAGCTGGCTAACTGGGCGGTCCCACATTCATGCTCAAATAAACCGGGCAAAACTGGGGAGCAAGACAGACTGTGCAACCCAGGGTCCCAGCATGGGGAAATAAAGCCTCAAAACACTGATTGAAAACACCTGTGGGGGTTGGGGCACAGGGAGAGACTCCCAGCCTCACAGGAAAGTTCGTTGGAGAGACCCACGGGGTCCACAAGCCCACTCACATGGGAATCAGCACCGGAAAGGCCCAGTTTGCTTGGGGAAAGCGGTGGAAGGGACTGAAATCCTACAGAGAGTGGAGCAAGTGCTATTGTTACCTCTCAGACCCCACCCCTACATACAGCATCACAACCCAGAGACTGGGTTGTCCCGCCCTGGTGAACACCTAAGGCTTCACCCCTCATACGTAACAGGCACAACAAGACCAAAAAAAAAAAAAAACCCCAAACTGAAGAACAGATCAAAGCCTCAGAGCAAATAATACAGCTAAGTGATGAAGAGATAGCCATCCTATCAGATGCACAGTTCAAAGCACTCATGATCAGGATGCTCACAGAATTGGTTGAATTTGGTTGCAAATTAGATGAAAAAATTAAGGCTATGCTAAATGAAATGAAGGAAAATGCATAAGGAACCAGTAGTGATGGGAAGAAAACTGGGACTCAAATCAATGGAGTGGACCAGAAGGAAGAAACAACCAAACAGAAAAGAATGAAGAAATAAGAATTCAAAAAAATGAGGAGAGGTTTAGGAACCTCCAGGACATCTTTAAATGTTCCAACATCTGAATTATAGGGGTACCAGAAGGAGAAGAGGAAGTGCAACAAGTGGAAAAGTTATTTGAACAAATAATAAAGAAGAACTTCCCCATACTGGCAAAGGAAATAGACTTCCAGGAAGTCCAGGAAGCTCAGAGAGTCCCAAAGAAGTTGGACCCAATGAGGAACACACCAAGGCACATCATAATTACATTAGCCAAGATAAAAATGAAGGAGAGAATCCTAGAAGCAGCAAGAGATAAGAAGACAGTAACCTGCAAAGGAGTTCCCATCAGACTGTCAGCTGATTTCTTAAAAGAGACCTTGCAGGCAAGAAAGGGCTGGAAAGAAGTATTCCAAGTCATGAAAGGCAAGAACCTACATCCAAGATTGCTTTATCCCGCAAAGTTATCATTTAGAATGGAAGGGCAGGTAAAGTGTTTCTCAGATAAGGTCAAGTTGAAGGAGTTCATCATTACCAAGCTCTTATTATAGGAAATGTTAAAGGGACTTATCTAAGAAAAAGAGGATAAAAAACATGTATATTAAAATGACAGCAAACTCACAATTATTAACAAACACATCTAAAACAAAAACAAAAGCAAACTAAGCAAACAACTAGAACAGGAACAGAACCACAGGAAGGGAGATCACATGGAGGGTTAGCAACAGGGGAGTGGGAGGAGGAGAGAGGGGGAAAAGGTACAGAGAATAAGTAGCATAGATGGTAGGTAGAAAATAGGGGGAAGGCAAGAATAGTATGGGAAATGTAGAAACCAAAGAATATATGACACATGGACATGAGCTAAAGAGGGGAATGTGGATGGGAGAGGGTGTGCAGGGTGGAAGGAGATGAAGGGGGGAAAATGGGACAAGTGTAATAGCATAATAAATAAAATATATTAAAAAAAATAAAAATAAAAAGGCCCCCCCCTCCTAAAAAAGGAAAACTAGACCACTTTCTTACACCATACACAAGAATAAACCCAAAATGGGTTAAAAACTTAAATGATAGATTCAAAATCATAAAAGTTCTAGAATAAAACATAGGCAGTAAAATCTTGGACATTTCTCATGGCAGTACTTTTTCTGTGGTATCTCCTTGGGCAAAGGAAACAAAAGAAATAAATGGGACTACATCAAACTAAAAATATTTTGCACAACAAAGGAAAACATCAAGAAAATGAAAAGACAACCCACTGGAGGGGAGAACATTTGCCAATGATACATCTGATGAGTTAATATCCAAAATTTATAAAGAATTTATAAAACGCAATACCAAAAGCAATCTAATTAAAAAATGGCCAAAGAACCTGAATAGAGAGTTCTCCAAAGAGGACATACAGATGGCCAATAGACATATGAGAACAGGCTCAATGTCACTAATCATCAGAGAGATGCAAATTAAAACCACAATGAAATACCACCTCACGCCTATCAGAATGGCCATCATCAATAAATCAACAAACGAGTGCTGGTGAGGTTGTGGAGAAAGGGGAACTTTTTTGCACTGTTGGAGGGAATGTAGATTTGGGCAGCCACTGTGGAAAGAGGTATGGAGTTACCTCAAAAAACTAAAAATGGAACTGCCTTATGACCTACAACTCCATCTCTGGGAATTTATCTGAAGAAACCTGAAACACTAATTTGAAAGAATATATGCACCCCTAAGGTCATCGCAATGTGATTTACAATAGCCAAGATTTGGAAGCAGTCCAAGTGTCCAAAAAAAAAAAAAGAAGGAGATCTTACCTTGGATGGACCTGGAAATTATTATACTAAGTGAGATAAGCCAATCAGAGAAAGACAACTACCATATGATCTCACTTACATGTGGAATCTAATAAACAAAATAAACCAATAAAGTGGAAAGAGACTAATGGACAGACTGACAGCTGTCAGGGGTGGGGGTAGGGGCTGGGTTATATGGATGAAAAGATTAAGCAAAGGAAAAAAAGACTCATGGACACAGACAACAGTGTGGTGATTTACAAAGGGAAGGGGATGGGGGAGGGGGGTAGAAGGTAAAGTGGGGAAAAATGATGATGGTATGAGACTTGACTTAGGGTAGTAAACACACGATACAATATACAAATGACATACTGTAGAATTGTATACCCCAAGCCTATATAATTTTATTAACCAATGTCACCCTGATAAATTCAATTAAAAAATAAAATGAATATTTAGTTAACTGAGCCAGTTGATCATTTCTCCCTTATGCCTTGTGAGTCCAGTGATTCTAATCCAGAACTGAATTACCAAAAGTTGCAGAGAATTGCATTTTGAAGCAATTTGCCAATATTTGAATTGCATATGTGTTTATAGTTGTGTCAAAAGTTGTACTAAGAATGTAGCTGTTTACTTTAGTTGTTAGTAAACGTTTCTGATGTTCAAAGTTTATTCATTATTATTGCTTTTAAAAAGAAGCAATGATTACATTTAACATAACCAAAAGCTGTATATCTTCGCTCCAGCTTCCTGTTGCTCTAGAAAGGATAAGACAAAAGATCTATTCACGATGTCATACTGCATACATGTGCTTTCTCAAGTCTTTAATATTTTTTGCAATAATGTGTTGTTTCTAGCAAATTCCAGGGTACACAGTGATCAATAACTTTAAGTTAACTGATAATTGCAAAGAAAAGTGGTGAATAGCAAGACAGCACAGCATGTACAGTTGACTCTTGAACAGCATGGGTTTGAACTGCATGGATCCATCAATTGCAGATGTTTTTCAGTATTTTCCTTATTGTCTTTATAACATTTTCTTTAGTTTATTTTATGGTAAGAATACAGCATATAATATATAAAACATACAAAATTTGTGTTAACTTTGTGTTACTGGTAAGGCCTCTGGTCAGTGATAGGCTATTAGTAGTTAAGTGTTTGGGGAGTCAGAAGTTATATGTGCATATTTGACTGGGGTGGGAGTGTTAGCACTCCTAAGCCCCACATTGTTCAAGGGTCAACTGTATTGCAAATGTAAATTTTCTGTAAATCTGGCAATTCGTTAATTATAGAACAAAGATTCCTTTTACAGGATCCTTTTATAAACAGCGAGCTAAAATCTGTGTCCTTAGTGCTTACAGCATTTGCTGTTTTGCGGGAGACAGAGTTATACCAGGGTGGTTTGGATGAATAGATGTGCTGTTTTGCCTGCTTGGAGAATGGAGCCCAGTCTCTTGTCTCTCTCACACTGTGTTGCTTTGCAGCAACGCCCAGAGCAGCCAAAGCAGCAAGGATCATTTTTTCCACAGGCCATATTTTTGACGTGAAACTCAGCTTTACGCCTGGTGAATAATTTTCTTTAAATTCTCCTCAGTTGGCTATCAAACTGTGTGCTTGTTAAAGCGCAATAAACAATCTCCCTAAGCGAAGAGGCCACTTTTCATGAGAGTCGCACTTAGAGAAAAACACGTTATTTCATTTTTTTGAATAAGGGAAAGAAGTTCTTATTATGTTTCTCTCAATCTGAAGGTAAATAGTTCTCCCTCACTTTCAAAGATGTTGTAGGAACTTTATTAGCTCAATAAGAAACCCAGAGCTGTAAACTAATCTTGTGGTAATATACAGAGAAGTTGCCAGGTTATATAGGTCATTTAACTAGACCCCTTCCCAAGAAATATATATGTAATGAGATAAATTCATTGTTATCTTTTTGGTTAGCATGTATACAAGAGAATGTTTCCGAGATTGAAAAGGCATATTTGTGAACTTCATATTAACATGATTCATTGACTTAAATTCCAAGGATCACTTACACATTTTCACCTATAGGATGCTGTTATGTAGCCCTATTTTCCTTTTTATATTTTGAGAGGTTTTAGAATAGAAGTATGGACGAGTAATTGAAAGTGAGTTAGAAATGGAGCTTGTAAACAATGGGAGAAATGCTCCATGGATGGAATCATAGTTATTTCCTTTCCACTTGTTTATCAGTCTGCCTGTCTGTATGTTCATATAAAACTAAAAAGAATTTACACCTGTTAGGATAAAAGATATTGGCATGTTTCCATATGCTTTTAATTTCTGAAGTACAACAAATGATTTAGAAGTGTCCAGCAATCCAAAAACCAGAGCCACCAAGTAAGGTATAGCATGGGACTCCCAAACATCGCACAAGCTGGGGACCCTTAGGGTTTAATTTTTGTTTCTGCCATTCAGCTTTGTATTGAGATATGTTTGGAAATGGAGCTAGATATGGTGAGGTCTTAGAAGGAAAAGTGCCAGAATTTCTCTAAGTGTGTAATATAAGTAAATACTCATTGGTCATTCTAGATCCATTATACCTAAAGGGCCAGAGAGCCTTTGTTTCTTACCAAATACATTCTTAATTTGTGAAACCCAAAGGCTCATGCCCACCAATTTTAGATCATCACACAACCTCCAGGCTGCAAAGGTCTAGACATGTCAGGACACCACAGATTGTTTCTGCCAACAGCCCTTTTCCAGTAGTGCTATTGTCCTCATTAGGAAAAGCAATCAGTCATGGATGTTTTACCATGGCAAGTTCAAGGTGAGAAGGGCTCATTAGGAAGCTTTGTCTTAAGTAATGCTTCTAATGGGGTGGAATGCATCTGAGACAATAAAGGCTTTTAGTTTCTGGGTAGGCAAAACTAAATTGAATTTGTGTCTTTCTGTTTTAAACTTGAATGTATCTAGCCAGTTTGATTTATGGGGCTTGTGATTTTCTTTCCTATTTACTTTGTGTGTAGAGATATTGTGAAATGTTGAGCATGTTTGCTTTGAATTTTATCTCTTGCTCTCTTTTAGTTTTATATTTATCCTTTGAATAAAATGTAAACTGATTATTGAAGTTACTTTTCCTGCTGCTATGTAGAAACCTAGAACTGTCAGAAATCTTTGTAGGATTTCTATCTCACATTCTTGGTCATAAACTTAGAGCCATATGTAGTTACTAAAGTTCAAAGCATTTCTTTGTTTGAAAGGAAATTAATTTTGAAACTTCTTCATATATGTAGTCTATAAATTTTTTTATTAATTGATTTGAGAGAGAGAGAGAGGAAGAGAAATATGGATTTGTTGTTCCACTTAGTTATGTATTCACTGGTTGCTTATTGTATGTGCCCTGACTAGGGATTGAACCTGCATCCTTGGCGTATCAGATTGATGTTTCCCTCTAACCAACTGAGCTACCTGGCTAGGGCTGTAGTCCTTTTTTTTTTTTTTTTTTTTTTTTTTTTAATGCTTTAAGTGAAGTGGGAAAATATTCTGTCCTTTGCATGCAGACTTGATTTTACTGACATATTAGAAACTTTGAGTTGTTTTCTCAGCAGAGCTGGAATTGTATCAGTTTGTTTGTAAATTCCTGGTTCCTCCTGTAATGAACAGGAATGAAGGACAATGACTGGAATTCCCCAGAACAGCGGAAAGCTAGCTGACTTGCAGACCACATTGGTTTCCTCAGCTTGATCTTCCAAAGTATGATGTTCCTAAGTAAACGGTTCTCAACTTTTTTTTTTTTTCTCAATATGCTGAAACTAAGTAAGAGCAGCACTGGGAATGTTGACAATCACCCTGTGAGAAGATATGGCTGATTTTAAATGTCATTATTTTTACAATTAAAGAATCTGTCATGGCTAGGCTTGTGCCTGAATAGGATGCCTCAAAATTCGGATTATTATTTAAATAGATAATCCTTTCATAAAATGTGATGGTTAGCTCTCTTTTCTCTACTCTCAGCTCCTGCTGTTCAGGTACACAGATCACGTGACAGGGACCCTTGGATGAAAGGTTCTGCTTGAACCACCCACATACTTCTCAGGGGCTAAGCACAATGACTGCACCATGAGAGCAGCTGGTAATAGACTTGCTGACCTAAGTTATACTCCAAATAGTTCTGTTTTCCTTCTTGTTTTTTCTTGCAGTGCCTTTACTTACTGAGTTAGAGTTTGGTCAAGAAATCATAAATCACTATTAGCATTTTCAGTAGAAAAGGATTCCATATGGAGAATTGGGCTTACACAGCCACTAGAAGGCCTGGAAAGGTGCAAGTTGGGGAGGCCACTGTGAAATACATCCATGTAGGAATTGCAAGGAGCCACTGCTGATGATCTCAGTTGCCTACAGCACCAGGCAGCGAGATTGTCAAAGATGCATGAAAGCTACTGGGAAATCCCATATTAGCTGCAGTTACCCCTGGAGAATACTGATTTCTACTTCTCTTTTACAAACTTTGTACAAATGGCTCTCCTTGGTGAAATCTATTTGGATCTCTGTGGATAAGTACCCAGCAGAAGGGAGAACTTAAAAGGGTGTGGGTAGTACAGAATATTCAACAGACATTGTTCAGGGCAGTCTACCCTTTGGAATACACGGCATTTATATTGACCCCTTTTATCCATATTTAAATTTCCAAAGAACAAAAAGAATATCATGATTCTAGTTGACACACAGCAACTATAAGTTTCATAAATTTAACCATTTCTGTGTGATATTTATTCCTTTTCATTAATCCTAATCCCCCTTGTATAAAAATGTTATATAGTTTTATATTGTTATTAACATATTTAAATTATATTTTATAAGACATTATTGTTTTATATAATATTAATTTAAATTTATTCTTGGCTCATTTATCTTGGTTCTTTCTTGCTTATTATGCCTTGGGTCTGGCATCACTTCTTTTGGATTTCCTTGGGAGACAGGTTGTTAGAGGCAGACTCTGAATTTGCATGTCTGAATATGTCGATTTTGCTGGGCATGGAATTCTAGGTGGGCAGTTATTTTCCGTCAGCATATCATATTCTGGCTTTCGTTGTGGTCATTGAGGTGTCGGACTGTTTCTCTTAAAGCAATCTGTTATGCTCTGTGGTGATCTTTAGGATGCTCTGCAGCTTTGCTCTGTTGTTTCTAAGTGTGAATTTGTTTTTATTTATCTTATTTGGGGTTAATTGAACTTGACTTTATGGATTTTGCATTGAAAAATTCTCATTGAGTAACTCTTTGAATATTGTCACTTTCCCATTTAGTATCTCCTCTTCTCTGGTACCCTAATTAGACATATATTAGAGGATCTCCCTCTATGCTCCATGCCTTTTAGCCTTCCATGCATATTTTTCATCTTTTTTGTCTCTCTATGCATCATTCCCAAACATTTCTTCTAATCTGTCTTCAGGTTTACTAGTTTACTCTTAGGTGTGTCTAATTGTTATTAAAGCAATTCTTTGATCATTTTATTTAAAAGAACAACTATTGAGGAATAGTTTATGCATCATAACCTTTACTCATTTCCATTGTACAGTTAAGTACATTTTAGTGAATTTAAAGAGTTGTGCCATAAGCATATATATGTGTGTGTGTGTGTGTGTGTATAGATATATGTTGCTTAGAAGTTTTTTAGTTGTTTTTCAACTTTGATCACTATTTATTTTCTCTTTCTTGAAGCTATTTTCAACCTTGTCTTTTACTTCTTTGGACAAGTCATGCAGAGTTATTTTTGAGTCTATACCTGGTATTTTCAATATCTATTTTACCTAGTGGTTCTCTCAGTGTTCACACCTGGTGCCTTTTTCTTTGTGTGCTTTGCTCATTTTGATTGAGTTTCTTGGAGGATTACTTTTGGAATTCTTTGAGGCTGTTGAAGGTGCCTTCCTTCAGAGAGGATTTGAATTTATTTCTGTGAGGTGCTTAAAGCTCTGCCAGTCCTGAATTGCCTTCTATATTCATGGTTTGAGATTTTTGTGCCATCAGGTGATACAATTTGGGGCTTAAATCTGCATAACGCTAGTACTTAGGACCTGATTTGCATCTTGGTCATCATTGTTTCCGACAGAACACAATTTTAGAAAGAGACCACTATGTCTTCCTTAGAGACATGTCTCCTTTTAGGCCTTGGTGAAGTAGCTCTTAAATTTTAATGCGCCTGAGGAGCCCATTAAAAAGTTTAGATTCTCAGGTCAATGGCAGAGACTATGATTCAGTGAGTGGGGTTACAGCCCAGTAATTTGCATTTCTAATGACCACCCACGATGATCTGGATATATGGATGGTAGAGGTCCACACTTTAAGAAACATCATTTTTAGATCTCTCATGGTTTCATTGCACTGTACAACCTTAGGCAACACTGTGAGTGAGCCATGCCTCTCTGTCTTCCTGATGGGGAACATTTTCATTACAATGTTCAGTAGTCATTTGTCACTTTACAGTTATGGGCCGACCTACTTAAATCTATTGTTCGGACCAAGGTGTTGGAGGGGGTGCCATGTGTCCCTGCAGATCCAAATCTGAGTGAAACAAGAGCAGAAGTACCTTGCGTTTTGTGGTGTTGTGATTGATAATAAGAAATATATATTTGGCTTTTGTCCAGTTTCTGGCACAGAGCTCCTAAAACCCTTGGAACTTCCAAGTGATGGGCATCACAAAGGCATTTTTATTGAGATGATAAGGCAAGTTTTGGATGGGCGAATCAGAAATGGTGAATGGGAAGCAGGTAAATGGAAAGAAGGGAATATTTATTCTCTGTTAAGAATTTTAAAAACTTTAAAAAGTAAGCAAAACTATAGCAAGCCAAGTTTTAAAAAGAGAGAGAGGAAAACCTGAAAGTGACCGAATTTAACTTAAACTCTATTTATCACAACAGTGCTGTACCTCTGCAGGTCTGGTTTCTCCGGTGTCTCAAGAAGAACATTTCAGGTAAAAGCCAAAGTTGATGCTCAGCCACAAATCTCATGTTTTATTACACTTGGAAATAATAAGGTTCTCGACTCCAGTTAATTTTTTCTTCTTTCTTTTATATTATTAATGCTCCTGTCCTTTTGGAAACTGGAATGTGGCAGATGTTCAGAAGTGGGAGAAGCTGTAGGAAAATAATCTGATGTCAATTTATTTTTCTCCTGGAGTAGAGCAGTCCTTCCCTCGGTGCTTGGGCCCGGGTCATCTTCCTGGGGCGGGAGGGAGCCAGCACTGCTGCCGACTCTTTAATGGTCTCTCTTGCAGGTGGATCAGGGACCCCAGCTTAGGTGTAAGGTGGGCCAGACATGTTTGGATATGTCTGAGTGGGTGGGCTGGGCCCCCCTGGAATCCTGATGGGATGAGGGCCTTGGCAGCTTCCTGCTGACTAGACAGGATGACTTTGACCTTAGCTCCCGGAGGGGATGGTGATCATGAGAAGAGCCAGATGCTACCATTTAGACCAGCCCTTGGGTAGGTGGCAGGGGAATCTGTCACTCAAAACGGCAGTAAGCTAAGACAGGGGAGACACAAAGGGAGTAAGGGGTTCTCAGCTTCACCATCCCACCGAGTACCCTTACTTCAGCAGAGGTTTGGAGCGGATCCTGGGGACAATGATGCAGGGAGAGGATTTATTCAGGGGTGTAATTACTCAGGAACACGCCTAGGAGGCTAATGCGCTGTGAACAGGTGGGAGAAACCAGGGTGAATGTGGGTTACTGCTGGTCATATGTTGATGTGATTTCATTAGCCCCGATGGATTGTGGGGCCCAAGGAAACTTGGGTTACATAAAAAAGGAAAAGCATACTGTAGTTGGCAAACAAAATGCGTCTTTTTGTGAGAGAGTGTGTGTGAGAAATGAGCTTTCATTTAGAACCTTTGGCAGTGGCTTTAGCTGGTTCCCCAGCACTTTAAAAATGATATTTTCTAAGTCTGGAAAGCAACCAGGCAGATCATGGAATTTTGGCTGGAGATCTTTTAAAAAAATGTGGACTAGCAGTGAAAAAGGAGGCAGGAATTTGACTGGGAAGCCTTTCTGGACTGCAGAGCAAACCAAGCAGGGTTACCATGGTGATGCTTCTACTGTTTATATAAACAAAGGTTTTCCTGACAAACATACTTCATTTTTAATAATCCTCAATCCACAGGGGCCTCTTCTCTTTTTGTGTAGCTAGTTCATGCCAATTGGACTTGGGTAGAATCTTATTATTGGAAGTGGTTGCTTTCAGGCACCCAATACACTTCAAAATTAAGTGTTAAGTACTGGTATCTTGAAGTGCAAGGGTGAGGGGTGTTCAGTGGTGGGAAGAGAGATTAATCTGCAGTATGAAGATGTAAAACAGGCTTTTCCCAGATCTGGAGTCTATTGGACCAGCCTATGCCAAACATTCAGAAATAGACTGCCTTTTAATTTTTTTTATCCTCACCCAAAGACATGCTCATTGATTTTAGAGAGAGGGGAAGGGAGGGGAAGAGAGGAAGAGAAACATTGATCCCTCTTGTATGTGCCCCAACCAGGGATGAACATGCAACCTAGGCGTGTACTCTGACCGGAAATCAAACACATGACCTTCTGCTGTACGGGACACTGCACCAACCAACCGAGCCGCACTGGCCAGGGCTAGACTACCATTTTAATTCAGTTCACATGCCTGACGTAACTCGTACTCCATAACTCTCTTAAGGGCCTTCCCAATCAACCTCACTTCATACTGCCACTGCCTGAGAAGTTGCCCTCCCGTGAGCCCAATTCTGATCATTTGTGAATTCTTAATAAGCTCCTGTATTGTAAGAGGACTTGTGGTTATGAGTAATGAAAAACTCTACTCTCTTGAACAGAAGCACAAAAGGGGACTTACTGGATCATGTAACTGGAAAAGCAGGGATAGAGCTAGCCTCAGGAATTGCTGGACCCAGCTTAGATGTCTGTATTTCCAGAAGGTCCCAGGTTCCGCCATGACATTAACACACTGAAAGAATGCTTCCAGGCACCCTTTGCCTAGGAACATGGAGCGATCAGTGATCTCTACAACCTCGGGTAAAGCTCTTTGCAGTTTTCTGTCTCCTGAACATCTGAACACGGGTCTCTAGACCTGCCCAGGACTGTCTCTCCAGTCATCCCATCTCCGCCCTCTGGGGTCTCCAAAGCCAGCAGGGAGCACTGAGGATCCATATTGGCTGTGACCAGACTTCTCTACTGATGCCCTTTCAGGATTTCCCTGATGAATAAACTGGTTTTTTTTCCAAGGGTGTCAGAATCACGGGATATGCATATGCATGGCCCCAGGGCACCAGGACTGCAGTGACCCAGACTAACCTGGGTGATGTTCCCTGCTACCTCCAGGAGCAGCCAGCTGCAATTAATCCATTGGCTTTATTACCAACCAGCTTCAGGACCCCTCAGAATTACAGTACCTCGGTGTCAGTCATCACCCAGAAGGCCACAGGCATTTCTGAAGGTCCTCAGGAGTTTTGCCCTGTGTTTTGGGAACAAATCCATTCATGTCTTCTGCCAGGTCTGGGTTGGGCCCTCCTCTGGGGACCATGCCTGGCCCATACAAGCTCTTGTCTGGTCACCCCAGGGCTGCAGATGCTTGAGAAACTACAGGGCTCTGCCCCTGGAGTGGGTGATACTGCAACAAAGTGCCATGGTGTCCACGCTCCCTTCCTTTGCTGCACTGTCTCTTCCTCCCAGACCCCTTCCTCCCTGCACCCTCCATGAATACCACAGGTCCTACCTTCCCAGGCTTCTCTGCTCACCGCTTGCTATTTTAACAGGTACAGCAAGACCTCCAGGGTCACAGCTGGATGGGCTGGGATCCAGGTGTCTTCATTCTCTGCTTTTTTCCTTTATAGCGAATTAAAATGTTTGTACGCTGGGAGACATTTGAGAGTACTGTTTGTATAAAATGTTAAAAGTGTCACCTTGCAAACAGGGGTTTAATTTTTTTTTAAATGAGACAGGAGACCTCTCCTCCCTTTGTTTTTATTTTTTTTTTTACAGAAAGGGTAAAAAGAGGGAGAGATATCGATGTGAGAGAAACGTGGATTGGTTGCCTCTCCCATGCCCCTAACTGGGACCAGTCTGTAACCCAGGCATGTGTCCCAACCAGGAATTGAACCAGCGACCTTTCAGTTTGTGGGAGAATGCCCAAACAACTGAGCCATGCCAGTCAGGGTAGGAGTTTTAGTTTTGAGAATCTAATTTGCGAAACTTGGGGCAGGTAGTGGAATAATACTGACAGCAGCCGTTTACACCACAGCCCACTCGTGAAGAGAGCACCAACTTGCTCTAAGAACTGTAGCTTAGGGTCAGAGGTAAAGGACGACTTGGAGTGAGGCGGAGCTCCGCCTCACGGGGTCAGAGCAGTGGAGCCTTTTTCATGAGGGCTCAGACAGGGGCCATATTGGAGCCCAGGACTGAGAGTATTGGGAAAAGAGAGCAAAGGACAGAGAGGGGTCATCTTATGAGAAAAGGGTGAGTGTGGTAGAGTGGCCCAGACTCCCTGGGGTATGTTGAATTAATTGCTTGGAACTTGTAAGGGGTTCATAGTACCTACAATCCTGCAGGTGGAGCCGAACCATAAAAGTGCCACTTTGTGCTGTTATTGTGTCCCTCTTGCACCACCCCAAGGTGGAGTGACCGAGAGGAAGCAACCAAGTTATAACAATAAAATCTCTTGGGGAAAACGTATGGTGCCAAGGATTGAAACACTTATAGTGACGGAAAGAGGCCACCAGGGGGCAGTGCCGCTCTAGCCTGTCCGTCCAAATGGGCAAAATCTGGCGGGAGTCGGAGGAAGAAAAGTAGCCGCTGGGCAAGACCTTTATTCCTCTCCTCTCCTCCCTTTTTTATTCCCTGCGGGCGTTATTGCCCTGGTAGGCTCGCGCGGGGGTTGGGGGTGGGGGGGAGCGGGTTGTTCATAGTTGCATCTAGAGCAGAATGGAAGGTCCACCCTGGGCTCCAACAAGCTGCTCCCCCAAACCCAATGACAATGAGCTGGCCACCTTAGGCCATTCTCTGCCAGGGCCACTGCTCATGGAGCAAGACGTAGGCATTAAGTGGAACTTAGAGTTAAACACCCAGGATCATCTCATGCCGAGACCCAGGGGCACTGGGCGGGCCGCCTCCGAGCCCTTCTCCCTGCCCCTGCTCTCCAGCACGTCGGCCTTTCCTGCTTTCTCTTCCAAAAATACTTGGTGCGCAACCACTGTGCTTCAGGCACTTTTCTAGGCCCTCAGGGTACCCGCCGTCCCGGAACTTGGATTCTGAAGGGGAGAGGCAGAGATCCCGCGCAGCTCTTCCCACCTGACCGCCACCTCCACCAGTTCCTGGAGCCTCAGACGCAAACGGCCAGGCAGAAGATGCTGCAGTCGACCCAGACCTGCCTTTGGAAGGGGGCGTGACAAAAGGCCTTCTCACCCCTTTTTGTCTCCTGCACCCCTGGGTGCGACGAGGAAAACTGGGAATGGTGCCGCGGAAGAAGCTGTAGGGGCGCACAGTGACCACAGGGGGGAGCGTGGAGACACCAAAGGGGCGGTGATCGCAAGGGCCAAACGATTTTTCTGGGGCTACAATATTTCACAGCGACAGGGCAAGCATGGCAGTTCTTTGGGCCAGCTCCCTCCGCCTCCCTCCCCCATCCCCCTCCAACCTTGCTCAGAAAATTCCCAAGAGTGCTCTGAACACAGAGATAAATATTCACCTGCAAGATGCGGCCATCTGACTTCCACCTAGGGTCAAAGCAGGAGTAGATGAGCTGGTGTGTGTAGGGCAATTTGCTCTAGACTGAAAACTGAGTTTCCTTGTATCCTTTAGATTTCTGTGCTTCTTTCTGCCTCCTTAACTGGGTCCAGGAAATGGGCTGTTGCGTGGGAGAGCTGGGCCCGGAGTCCTGGCTTCTCGTTTAGGTGTTAGATGTTGGACTTCTCCAGCACAAAACCCTCCTATAGTTGTGCAAAGCCTCCTGCCTTCTCTTTTTTTCCTGCTTTTTTGGTGGTTATTGATCGTCTGGTGCCCAGCATTTTAGATCCCCACTGAGCTGGTTTTGAGAAGACAATTCAGCCAGGAGTCTGCATGTCTGACATTTGATTGCAAATTGCAACTTTCCAGGCTTCATAGCTCCCGTGTTGAAAGTGAGAAAGTGAATCTATCTGTAAATATCTTTCTCCTTGAAAATTTGTTCTCTCACCTCTCCTTACTTTTTGGCTGCTACCCAGTTTTGGCACAATGAATACAGCTGAGGTCAGCAAGGTGGTGATATTTCTCAGTCCACCGCAGAGTGAGGACCAGAAATGAACGTTGGTGTCCCAAAGTAAGTGACTTGTCTGCCTCAGGTTCCAGGCTGGGCTGTGACCAGGGCACCTTTGTCTCAGGCGAAAATGAGGGTCTAAGATGAGAAGAATTTTTGCTTTGGAAGTTGGATCAGGTTATTCAAAACAAGTCTGAATTTCTGGGTCCCACTTAGTGCCTGCTTCTTGCTCCATGAGCAGTGGCCCTGGTGGAGAACGGCCTGAGGTGGCCAGCTCGTTGCCTGTGGGTTTAGGAGGGCAGCTTGTTTGAGGTCTGGTGGGGAGCTCATCGGAAAAGACCAGAGCTAGAAGATGGGGGCCAGGAGTACCAGCCACGCCCACCTCTAGGTACACATGGGTCCCCTGTGCCTCTCCGCCTTGATCTCCAAAATGCCTGAGTGGCTTGCTATTGTTTGAGCAGTCCATGTGGTTCTCAGCAGTCTCCTGAATGCTGGTATAAACCCACTTTTGCTTAACTTCACAGCCCACTGGATGCAGGACCCTCACCTGCTCAGCATGCTCGTAGAAGAGCCAGTCATGCGTGGTCCTGGCTCTGACCTTTGTGCCATGTCAGCATGTGGCTGCCCTGGCCTGGGAAAAGGGACACTGCTCTCCTGTCTGCTATTCCATGTGAAGGGATGGTAAGCTTTTTCTCTTAATGTCCCACATGCAGCTGAGATCAGGCTGACCTTTTGAACAGGACTGTGCTGGGGGCTTGGACAAGCAGAGGACAGTGATTTGCAGAGGGTACTGCATGTCCACCTACCAGATGTGGTGGATCTTAGGGCCACAGGCCTGTTCTTGAGAGCATGGGTCTCTGGCAGAGTTCTAACTGCCATTATCTCTCCCACAAAGAGGACTCTCTGTTTACCTTTCCTACACCCCTGCCTTCTAGCCAGAGAGAGGATGGAGACTTAACTTCACCTTTGGGACAGGCTTTCATTCATCCCCAGGCCCAGAGAGAACAGGAAATGCCTCTTCCCTCACAGCCCAGGCTCAGATCCTTTCCTTTCCTGTGCTGGGACCTGCCTTGCCTAGGACATCTGACTGGGGGGTGTTCATCTACTTTCCCACAGGGTCAGCAGCCCCACCGGTGGGGCAGCCCACTCCCTCTGGCCGGCAGGATGAGTGTCACGGAGGTGCAGTGCACAGGCTGCTCGCTGGCCCTTGTCGGTGCACAGAGGATGCGGAGGGTCAGCCCCCCAGCATCAGGCGCAGCTCCTGTCTGCCCAGAGGATGTACATTCGGGCTCCCAGTGACCATGCAGGTCCATGTGGGGATCACATGGGGCATTTGCTGCACTCCAGGTGGTGTTCTTAGAAAAGGGCGAATCTGCATTGGGGGTGGAGGAAAGTATTCACTCCTCGTTAAGGAAGCAAGCTGCTTGCAGCCTTGGAGTATTGCTCTTCGTTCTCCTCAGTACCTCCTGCCCTACCACCTGCCTTCATTCTTGGCAGCTGCCCTGACTTGGGGAGAAAGTGAAACCAGCTGCACGTTTCCCCAGCTTCCATCAACATCACTCAGGTGGAAGTGGTCGCTTCCGGGGCCCCTCGCCCTCTCCTCCTGTCTCACTGGAGAAGGCTCGCACTCTGCACTCTGCCAAACCTGGCTCTCCCCTACCCAGGTTGGTGGCTGTGGAAGGCAGCCTCTGAAAAGACCCTGGTTCCGTCTTGCTGAGCCTCTCTTGCTTCTTCACTTGCTTGTTCTGTGGGAAGCTGGCTGCCACATTGTGAGCTGCCCTGCAGGAGGCCCATGAGGCAAGGAACTGATGTCCTCTGTTTGTGAGGACAGCTTGTGAGGAACAGAATCCTGCCAAGAGCCACGTGAGTGAACTTGAAAGTGAGCCCTCCCTCACTTGAGTCTTCAGATGAGCCCACAGCCCTGGCCAATACCTCGAGGGCAACCTCATGGGAAACCTGAGCCAGAAGACCCCGCTGAGCCCATCCAGATTCCTGACTCACAGGCACTGTGAAGGGAAAGACATTTATTGTTTTAATCTGTGAAATTTTGAAGTAATTACACAGCTGTAGAGAACTAAAACAAGGGCTCTCAAACTTGTCAATTTCTCGGCCCTGAAAACTTGGGAAAAATCCCTGGATTCACATAAGGTTGCCACATTTTTATTTTCTAAAATAGTTCTTCAAAAATGATAACCGATTTTCACTCTCATTATTTGTATGAAAGAAGGAACACTTTTTAAATTTTAATTATTTTTAATCACAGTATTACTTACATGCAATATAATCCATCCATTTTAAATTTGAGGAATTTGATAATTCTGAATAATTCTGTACTCATTTCCATAACCAAGAGGTGGAATGACTTCGTCATACTGAAAGTTTTCTCATGCTTCTTCGCACTCAATCATGCCCCCCTAACCTGGGCCCCACACAACCTTAAGCACCTTCTACCTGTTAAAGAGGAAGTACATTTGAATACAAAAATACTTAGGAAGGATGTAATCTCAAAATAAAAGGCACCCTTTGAACTGAACACATTTAAATTCATAACCCTAAGTCAGTGTACACATGGCCTTATTGAACTCCTTTTCAGCACCGCCCTTGTGCCCCCATGTGCACTGGGTAAGCGGGCCACTGTGATAAAGATTTTCTGGTACGTTGTGTCTTATCTCAGATATGCGCCGAGAAAAGGGGCCACATGCTAAACCTTAATAGTTCAAGGGAGGCCTGGGTGGTGGGCCTTACATTCCAGACACCAAAGCAACCACACGTTAAAAGTTGCTGAGTCATGGCGGTCCCAGTGGGCAGTCATGTTTTAGGCCTGCAGCCTTCCTTGACCAAAGCCAAGCTTTGACTTTGAAATTGTCTATTGTCTTGGTGCATCTAAGATAACGTACCTTTGAGACGGCAGAGTGATATTTTCCCAGACTTCTCGAAGGCACAACTGCCTCACCAGAGCACGAGACGACACTGTTATCTTGTTGCCCAGTTGCCATCTCTCCGTGCTGGAAAGGGAAACTGTCCTGCACCCGCCAATGTAAAAAAGGACCCGTCTCTCCAGCCTCGGAGATGTCCACGCCTTGCCTCCTCCCGCCTCCCTAGTCTACCACCAAGAAATTCCATGTGGCTCCCTTACATGTCTTCCTTTGAGTTCAGAGCATAAAACAAGCTGCATGCCTGCTGTTCTCTGGAGCAGTATGTCAATCCATTGAGACACTGTTTCCCAGCAATTGTCTGTTTGGCTCACATAAACTCATACAAGACTTTTGTCTTAAGTGAAAACTCTTTTGTCAGCAGATAGGAGAGTTTCCATTCCCTCACATCCTGGTCCAAAGGTAGGTGGGGTGTTTGGACAGGTACAGGGCTCCGTTCCACGAAGTCACCCGGGAACCCAGCCTGGTGAGCTGGTTCCGCCAGCCTCTGTAGATGGCATCCTTCTCTGGGTCCAAAGTAGCTGCTGCGACTTCCCAGCAGGAAGGGAGAGAATGTGTCCATAGCAAGTGTCTGTAAGGAAATAATTCAGAAATTTCACACCTAACTTTTGCTGATACAGCACTGGCTCAAATAAGTCGTGTGACTAAACTGAACTGGGGGCGGGGAGGGGAGAGAGGCAGGGAAACAGATCGTATCCGGGTGACCAAAGGCCTGTGAAAGCTGGAGGATTCTGTCATTTACTGAAAGGGGGAGACAGCATGATGCCCTGTCTTCTAAAATGTCAGCCTCTCCCTCTCTTCTGCTTCCAGCCACCCGCTTTTTAAGTGTTTCTCATCTTTAGAGTTCCACTGTCCTTATTAGTATTGAATCTTTCCCTCCTCTCTCACACTCTTCCTCCTTCAGTCCTATTCACCCCTCAACCCAGGTGATACGGTTCTCCCCCAACACTGCTCTGAGACCTGTGGCCCCGTTTTTGTTGAATTCACGCTTTTCAGTGCTTCCTGTTACTGGGCAAAAGGGTTGGTGTACGTGTCTGCGTGCATCAAAGCCCAATCAAATGCAAAGAGGCGTTTGCAGCCTAGAAAGTAGGGGTTTATTAGTTGAGGAAATGGGGCCAAGCCTAAAGTCACAGGTAAGCTAGTGCTCAAAAACCTGGCTTCTAGATAGCTCCCAGGGGATTGGTTATCCAGGGGAAAAGTTGTTGATCCTGGTGGTAAAAGGAGTTGGGGCTGCGGGCTCTGCTGACTGGCTGGGGCTGGGGCTGGGGCTGGGGCTGGGCGTATCAGGTCCTGCTGTCAGCCGTGGTGGTGTTCTGTCTGGTTTCCTGAGCATTCGGTCAGTAGGGTCTGTTTGCCTTTGTGGGCCTGGGGCTGAAACACAACTGAAGTCCAGATGTTGTCTTTAGCTTGACCAAAACTCTGTCTCTGTGGTCGACAGACCTGAAGCTTTGTTCTTGAGACAGTTTGAGGCTGACGAGAATCTGATGTCCTAAAGGCTCTGTGATTAAGAAAGGGAGTGGACTGATAGAAAGGAGAAAGGGGTCATGTTAAAGAAATGGAGTTTCTACGTGGTTACATTCCCATACTGGGCGTTTCTTCAGCTTCTAGTGCATCGACGTCCTCTCCTGAATGCTGTCTTTGCTTCGTTCATTTGCTGTCATGACTTCATGTTTTCCCCATTCATTTAGTCCTTCCTTTTGTCAACCCCTGAATGATTCTTCTGCTGCCTCCTATAGTCTCTCAGCATTTCCTGGGGTGGGACTCTCTCATCTCTGTACACACACGTGAGCAGACCCGTTCCTATGATAAGTCAGTTAGGCTGCATGTAACAGAAACCTGACAGATGTGGCTGATATAGGCAAGAGGCTCATCTTTCTCATGTAACAGAGTTTGAGGGCAGGCTGTCTGTCCAGGGTGGACTGGGCTCTTCTGCCAGCATTAGCGTGCAGCTCTTTTCCCTGGGGTATGCCATGGCTGCCATATCATCAGGCACCACATTCCAGGCAGGAAGGAGAATGGAAAGAAGCAAAGCCAAAGGAGATGCTGACTAAGACTGTTACCGTTCATAAAAGCTATCTCAAGAGTGCCCGCTGCACCCAGCGCTCCTATTTCAGACAAGGTCCCACGTCCTTCACTAGCTGCCAGGGTGTCGTGGGAAGCAAGTACTCTAGCTGAGCACAAGCAGACCTGCACACAACTGGGAGTATTAGTAAGAAAGAAGATGAATGCTGGATGGGAAAGCAGCAGCAGGGACCACCCATGACTTTAGCACCCACCTATCTGCTGACAATTCAAAAACCCATGTTTCCTATACAATTGACCAATAAGTACATGCAACAATCCCAAGCATCCCTAATCATAGGGAAATGCAAAGTAAACTACAATTAGATACCACCTCACACCCATGAAGATGAATATGATGAAAACAAATAAACGAAAAGAAGTGTTGGTAAGGATGTGGAGAAACTGGAACCCTTGTGCACTGCCGGTAGAAATGTAAAATGTGCAACTATTGTGGAAAAGACTATGGCAGTTCCTTAAAGTAAATATGGTGCTGCCACTCGACCCAGCAATTCCATGTGTAGCTATACACCCAGAGGGGTTGGGAACAGTGGCTCAAATGGATATTCGTACACCCATGTTCATGGCAGCATCATTCATATTAGCCGAAAAGGGTGGGAGCATCACCCATATCCATTGACAAATGAATAAACAAGATGTGGTGTAGGTGTAAATGGAACAGTAGTAAATATTAAAAAGGATGAAATTCTGAGACATGCTGCAACATGAATAAACCTGGAAGACATTATGCTGAGTGAAAGAAGCCAGACACAATAGGACAAATACTTTATGATTCTGCTTATATGAGGATCCTAGAATAAACAAATTTATAAAGATGGGAAGTAGAATTGATGTTGCCAAGGGCTGGGAGGAGCAGTTACTGTTTAATGGGTATGGAGTTTCAGCTTTGTAGGGTGTAAAGAGTTCTAGGGATGAATAGGTTCTGGTGATGGTTATACAACAATGTGAATCTATTTAACGTTAATGACTATTTGCTTTGAAATGGTTAAAATGCTGAATTTTGTGTTATGTATATCTTACCATAATAAACAAATCCATATCTTCAGTTTTGAGTGCCTACTGATTAGGTGCTGAACATTTTAATTTGGCTATGTCATCTCCAACACGCTAAGCTCAGAGCTGAACTCAGGAAGTTCCACATGGGGCTCTGAGTTTTAGTCCTCTGAGATCGCATTCACAAGCTTAGTCACTGGCCAGCAAAGCTTCCCACGGCACCAGGGCAGAAGGCTTTGGAGCCTTCCCAGCCTCCGCCACAGGCTAGGGAACCAGCCCCTTTATAACCTTTGGCTCCTGCAGGCTAGTCCAGATCACCTCCCCTCCAGCAACTGCATGGAAACAACTTCCCCTTTCCTCCTGGTGACTTCCTCTTTGGGGCCTTGTCTTTTCCTGATTTGATCCTCAGTGAATACCACCCTGTCTGTGCTGCCAGGTTTGGGGTAAATACTTAGACTTGCCTTTTGCACACAGCACTGCCCATTTCCAGAGCACTGCGTGTTCCAAGATCTCAGAGAAAGGACAGCCTTGGCAAGCCTCCCAGTGTCCCATGCTCCTGCCTCAGGACCAGGGGCCTACCTGGGCTGTGATGGATCAGCCACCTGGTCAGTGTTCATGCCCACACCTGTTATTAAATATGTTGAATGATTCCCCAGCCTAAGACTGTGGGGGCTTACTCTCTGTGGACTGGTGGTCCACTGACACCCTGAGAAGACAGACTATCTCCACAGGGCCATACAGAGTCTGCCTACATACGGAAGAGACCGATAGAACGGAAAAATTTCTGCTTCACTCAGCATTTCTGCACACATGAATTAAAGTAATTCTCAAGAATTACAATCTGAAAACTGCATACTACACTCATTGGGAGACGTGCTAATTAGCAGTGAGGCTGGACGAAAAGATCTAGTTTCGGGGGACATTTCTGGGTGTACCAGGCATGGGCATCGGCGCATGAACACTGAGGATCTGATTTATTACCCCGGAGAGCCTGACCGCAGAGTGTGTTTGTTGTCCTTTGCTGGGTGTCAGGGAACGGCTTGACTGAGTCCCAAAATTTAGTGGCTCACAACAACGATATTTATTATTTCACAGTTTCTGTGGGTCTGGACTGGAGTCGCCTCTCGGGCGCAGGATCTCACAAGCTGCAGTCAAGGTCTCAGCAGGGACACAGTCGTCTTAGGCTCTCAGCTGGGCAGCACCCTCTTCCAAGTGCACTGGGTCGTGGCTGACAGGCTGCAGCTCATCCATGGCTGTTGGCCAGGGGCCACCCTCTGTTTCCTGCCGTGTGGACCTCTCTGCAGGGGGTTTACGGCGCGGCAGCTCGCTGCATCAGAGCGCTCACTCTAGAGCGGCGATGTTCAACCTTTTTCATTTCATTGCACATATAAAGTAATTACTAAAATTGTGTAGCACACCAAAACATATTTTTGCCAATCTGACAAAAAATGGTATAATTTTCATTGATTTACAAAAAAAGAATAATGATAATAGTAATTATCCTTTTTTGCTCCAAAGTGACTTAAAAAAATCTTTTTGGAGAAATGTATTTATGATACTTTGTAATATAAAATAATACTTAAAATTATTTAAAACAATATTTATTTTCCTCTACTTGCATTTAATATTTAATGAATTATCTGAACTTGATGTTGTTTTAGAATGTCTTTTGTGCAAAGTCAAAATTTAGACAGTCATACTCTTAAATCTTCCAGAGTTTCTAGCCGTGATCTATTTTTGTTCTTAATATTATTCATTGCAGAAAAGCTCAATTTGCACAAATGTGCTGTGGAGAAAGGAAGCAGTGCCTTTTTTTGTAATACTGGGAAATTCACTTTTAAGAGATGACCAAAATGAAGTAGTATCTGTTCTTGAAGTACTATCTAGTATGTTTATCTCTGGTAAATCACCCTCTACTGTAATCTTTAAATTTGACAATTGGCACGTACGTAAAGACAAATGGATCTTGTATCCAACCCAAAGATGGTAAGCCAGGTGAGGGGAAATATTTTTCAGTATTTCTAAGTAATCTTAAAGCCGGTAAAATTAGACCTACAGCGTTTCCATCCAGTCTGCACCTTCTTGTTTGGTCCAACATTTCTATTGCATTTTCTCTTCTGATTCTTCCCTCCCAAAGCATTAGTTTTTGTTTGAAATCATTAATTTTGTCACTGCAAGTAAGAATATTTTTACCATCTCTTTGCATACTTTTATTAAGTATGTTCAAAGATTGAAACAAACCAGCAAGAAATTCAACCTTATTGCACCAAAGTCATCACTGAGAAAATCAGCTCGGATTGTTGAAATGTCAAAAAACTCAGAACTTCCGCTTCTAGTTCATAAAATCTTGGTAGATCTCGACCACGAGAGAACCACCTAACTTCTGTCGGTAACAACAACTGCATATGAGATGTCTCCACTGAGGAACACAGTGCTGCAAACAGTCTGGGCTGTAACAACCTGCTTTTCATGCAATTGCCAGTTGTGACAGTCTCGTCTACTAAATAATTTTTTCAAGTCCCAGTGGTTTTGACACTAGTGCTTCTCTGTGGAGAAAACAAGGAGTAAAAATAATTCTAGGAGTCTGTTTTTGAGCCATTGTAACAAATCCTTTTACACTTACTGACATAGAGGGGGCACCTTCTGTACGAATACTGATGCAGGAATTCCCAAGACAAGTTATGACAATTTAAGTAATTATCAACAACATCAAAAATATCTTGGTCCTTCATTGTTTCTGGGAGTGGCTGACAAAATAGAAACTGTTCTATAATCTTTCTTCATAAATAAACCTGCTGAATGCTAGAAGTTGAGCTTTGCCAGTGACATCAGTTGATTCACCCAGGTGAATGGCAAACATTACTTCTTTAACGTGAGATATCGCTTGCAATTCAACATCTTGGGGCAGATCCTGAATACGTTCACAAATGGTGTCATCTGACATTGGAATTTTCAAAACCTCCTTTTCCTGTTCTTTGCCAAACATGATTTTTACAATTTTGTAGCATACTGGTAAAATTACAGATTCTGTAATTGTGTGAGATTTCATTTTTTTGGCAGCAATGTCTGCAATTGCATAACTTGCTCCTAAGCTTTTTCTGATACCATTACAAATTCAGTCCATCTTTTTCCTTGATTAGTTTTATCCAGTACAAGTCTTTTAAATCATTCAACTGGCTTTTGCACAAGTGAGAATGTTTAGATTGCAAATGTCTTTTTAATTTACTTGGAACCATAGCTTGGTTTGCTAATTTTTCACCACAAACTACCCTTGAGGGAACATGGTGGATTTTCTCACTGGATATAAAGCTGAATGACAGGTAATATTCCCGCTGGTGGTGAACAATAGTTTTTAATTTAGCATTAGAAGAACCTGTGCCAGGGAAGGTACTAGATGAGATATCGGCCGCTGATGTGTTGGGCAAAGCAGCACTCGATGTACTAGCATCACTTTCTTTTCTGTCTTTTGAGTTTCTTTCTTTCTTTTTTTTCTTTTGAAGGGAATTTATTTATTTATTTTTAAAAATATATTTTATTGATTATATTATTACAGTTGTTCCATTTTTTCCTTTCCTTTATTCCCTTCCACCCTGCACTGCCTCCTCTCACCAGCATTCCCCCACCTTACTTCATGTCCATGGGTCATACATATAAGTTCTTTGGCTTTTCCATTTCCCATACTGTTCTTAACCTCCCCCTGTTTATTTTGTACCTACCATTTATGCTTCTTATCCCCTGTACCTTTTCCCCCTCTCTCCCCCCATCCCCTCCCTGCTGATAACCTTCCACGTGATTTTCATTTCTATGATTCTCTTCCTGTTTTAGTTTTTTGCTTAGTTTTTATTTTTGTTTTAGGTTCAGTTGTTGATAGTTATGAGTTTGTTGTCATTTTAATGTTCATATTTTTGATCATCTTCCTATTCTTAGATAAGTCCCTTTAACATTTTACATTATAAAGGCTTGGTGATGATGAACTCCTTCAACTTGACCTTATCTGGGAAGCACTTTATCTGCCCATCCATTCTGAATGAAAGCTTTGCTGGATAGAGTAATCCTGGATGTAGGTCCTTGCCTCTCATGACTTGGAATATTTCTTTCCAGCCCCTTCTTGCCTGCAAAGTCCCTTTTGAGAAATCAGCTGACAGTCTTATGGGCACTCCTTTGTAGGTAACTGTCTCCTTTTCTCTTTCTGCTTCTAAGATTCTTTTCTTATCTTTCATCTTGGATAATGTAATTATGATGTGCCTTGGTGTGTTCCTCCTTGGGTCCAACTTCTTTGGGAGTCTCTGAGCTTGCTGGACTTCCTGGAAGTCTATTTCCTTTGCCAGGTTGGGGAAGTTCTCCTTCATTATCTGTTCAAATAAGTTTTCAATTCCTTCCTCCTCCTCTTCTCCTTCTGGTACCCCAGTGATTTGAATGTTGGGACATTTAAAGATGTCCTGGAGGTTCCTAAGCCTCTCCTCATTTTTTTGAATTCTTGTTTCTTCATTCTGTTCTGATTGAATGTTTATTTCTTCCTTCTGGTCCACACTGTTGATTTGAGTCCCGATTTCCTTCCTGTCCCTGTTGTTTCCCTGTATATTTCTTTTATTTCACCTTTCATAGCCTTCATTTTTTTATCTAATTTGAGACCGTACTCAACCAATTCTGTGAACATCCTGATCACCAGTGTTCTGAACCGTGCATATCTGATAAGTTGGCTATCTCTTTGTCACTTAGTGGTATTTTTTCTGGAGCTTTGATCTGTTCTTTTGTTTGGGCCACTTTTTTTTTTGTCTTGGCAGACCTGTTACATAGTAAGGGGTGTAGCCTTAGGTGTTCACCAGGGTGGGGCAACCCATATCACTGGGTTGTGACATTGTATGTGGGGCAGGGGTCCGAGAGGGAACAATGGCACTTGCTTCGCTCTCTGCCTGTTTTCAGTCACTTCCCCCACTACACACAAACAAATTGGGCCCTTCTGGTGCTGATTCCTGGGTGGGTGGGTTTGTGTATGTCCTAGGATCCTGTGGGTCTCTCTAACAAACTCTCCTGTGAGGCTGGGAGTTTCTCTTGCCAATGCAACCACCACAGGTTTTTTTAGTCAGAGGTTTTGAGGCTTTATTTCCCTGCACTGGAAGACTAGGTTTCACAGTCTGTCTCGCTCTCCACTTGTTCCTCCTGGTTTATCCTCATGCAAACATGGGACCACCTAGTCTGCCAGCCGCTGCCTTGCTGTGAGCCTTCTCTACTCTGTGTGCCTGTCTGCCCCTCCTACCAGTCTGAATGAATATTTCCTCTTTAACTCCTTGGTTGTTGGACTCCCATATAGTTCAATTTTCCTGCAGTTCTGGTTACTTTTTGTTTTTAAATTTGTTGTATTTCTTTTGGCTGTACAAGGAGACTAAGTGTATCTAGTGTATCTATCTACGCCTCCATTTTGGTCAGTTCTGAGTTTCTTTTATTCTTTTAAATGAGAAACTTGTTCATCTTAAATGAAATGCTATTGCCTAAAAAACAAAACAAAACAAAACAAAACAAAACCCCGAACAACTCTTACCAGTCAAAAGAAAATGCGGATATTAGTTGAAATTATTTGTGAACACACTTGTCAAAAGCTCAAAACTAAACTGTTGAAATGAAATAAATCTTACACAATTTAAACTGTTTCACCACCCATAAATTTCTATGCATACAAACAGAAAACTTCAGATAATAAATTTTGGCACTGATGATATTTAGCAAAACTCACCTCACTTCACAGGACCTGCTGGGATGAAAATTACTGATGTTGCCCAAGGACTTAGTGGGCTTGCGAGCACGCAGGGGTGGGAGGGAAGAAGTGAAGCTGCCCCAGGCCTGCTCCGAGTGGCCCATCAGCTCTGTGCTCTCTAGGGCCCTGGCAACATGTCTAAGTCACTGCAAAGCTCAAGCCCCGTGGGGTGGTGGCTATCTTTTAGATAGAGAATTGAGCTTAGCCATAAAATGTGTCATTTCTAAGTGATTTCTGTTGCAACACACCTGTTGAAAATTGCTAATCTAGAGGGCCCAGAGAGAGATATGCAAGAAGGAAGTCAGTCTTATAATCTAATCTCAGAAGTGCCATCCCATTGCTTTTTGACTATGTTCTAGTTTGAAGTATGTACTAGGTCCATTGCACACTTATGGGGAAGGGCTGCACCAGAGCATGAATCCCAAGAGGTGGGGGTCACTGGGAACCCTGGTAGAGCCCCTGCCACAGTGTGCTCTTTGAGCTTGGGATATTTCATCTTGCAGGGAACTTCAATCAGTTAGTAAATTAAATCAAAGGTTAAGAGGTAGATAAATTTGCTGACAAATTTTTGAGTAGTTCTCCCAACTTCTCTGTGCCCATCTTTTCCACTAGTGTCGATTTCCGTGATTTTAAGTGCAGATGGTGAAGTTGCAGACTGATTGAAGGGCCAGGTTTCCTCCTCAGACTTTGAAGGTGGAAAGAGAGCACTGGTTCTCAAGGCTGCCTTTCCTCTCCTGGTCTGACTAGCTCCCTGCGGTCTGGCTTTGCTCTGTGGTTTGTTTACATGGGCTGCACAAGAAAGATGACTTAACTCAGCCAGGCTCCTAGGCCACATGGAGCCCTGGCAGGGCTGATTTCAAAGTGAATCATTAGTCACAATAAGCCATAACCAATTAATGAGCAGAAATCCATGTCTTTGCTACAGACATACCACAACCAATTACACCCTGTGCCTTGGCATGTGGTGCTCCCCATCTGAAATGCCCTCCCTACCTTGCCTATTCAGCCTTCCAGGTGCCCCTTCCCAATCCTTCCTATTTCTGTCCACGCAGCTCTTTCCCTTTCTTCTCAGAAGTTTTAGAGCAGCTAACATCTGTGCTACCAGTTTAGCTTCCGGCCACATCCTGCCTCATGGGGTTCTTTATTCGCCACGTGTGGGCCTTGTGCCTTGCCTCCAATAAGATGTAAATTTCTCTAGGGCAAGAACTGTTGCCCAGTTCCTTTAAACCCACTGTGGCACCTCCCTAGTCTCCCTGCACAGTGCCTGTTTCTGGTGGGCTTTCTCTAAATCAATGTACACTTGAGGTTGGTGTCTGTGGCGTTTGCAGAGACAAAGCCTGTAATGCAGAGGAGGGTGATGGAGAAGACTTTGACCTCTTTCTGTAGACAGCAGTTGTGTGGACAGAACTTGTTCATTGCACTCACATCCCCCTCTCAGCTCATTTCACGCATCCTTGTCCATTTCACGCATGGGTCCCTGTGATGCTGGCACTCACAGGCTATCTCATCCAGCTGAAGCCCATGGGGCTGCCGGGGCTGTGCTACCTGTGTGATGATGACTGGTCTAGAGAAACCTCTCTGACTGGGGAAAAGGAATCTGGATTTTTATTTTGGGGCAAGCAACCTCCTCCTCCCCAATGTTCCTGCCTTTTGGAGGGGTAGTTGCTCTTCTGCTTTGAAGGAAGTAGAGGGAAAATGTGTGTGAGAGCTGCAGGGAGGAGCTTGGCCATTGCTTGGATGCCTGCCAGCACAGGCACGGCCCAGGTGCCGGACAAGAGGTCTGGGTGGGGTGGTACAGACAGAGGAGCTGGCCTCTTGCAATGATCACACTGTGGATTTTGTCCTTGGCTTTGCAGTTCCAACTCAAAGGACAAGGCCAAAAGTTTCCTGGCACCTTGGTTTGCCACTGGGAACAGGAGGAAGTGTGGTCCTTCTGGTGGGACTGTGTTTCCTGTCAGCGCTGGGGATTTGATGACTACAATGGATTCTGGGGGTAAGCTGGGGTGAGGGAGTGGTATTGCTCACATTCTCCCATAACCAGTGTTTATAACCAGTGTTATGAACATTGTTTTGTTTTGTTTTGGGTTTAATAACCAGTGTTTACTGGGCACACCCTGGACTCCAGACTTTGGGGTGGTGGGCACTGAAAACACAGGCAGGTATGGAGGAGCTCTGGCAGCCTAGGGGGAGGAGGAGAGAATGACCCAGAGCTCTGCACCCCTTGCCATGGGTGCCCAGAGCCTCAAGGAGGGACCACTGCAGGTGGGGGGCATCAGAGGAAGCCAGAAGAGGCCATGCTGAAACTGAGTCTTGACAAGTAAGAATAAGTTACTTGGAGAAGACTTCCAATACCCATATGGAAAGGCCCAGAGGGGTGCAAGTGCACGGTGTGTTCAGGGATGTGGAGTGAGTTTGCCTGGCTGCCGTGTGAGGGCTTGAAGCAAGAGTAACAGTCAGGTTTGTGCTTTCGAATGATCACTGTGTCTGGTGTGGAGGAGGCTGGAGGGGCGCAGGGTGCAGTGGGTAGGCCGGCAGGGGCTCTGCCGTCACCCAGGTGAGCTAATCCGGAGAGCAGGAGGCCATGCAGGAGACATCAGGGGAAGGCGGCCAGAGTTCCTGAGGCTGTTTCGTGTGTGTGCACGCGTGTGTGTGTGTATGAGTGTATGGGGTCCGCACGTGCCTGAGTGTATGTGTGTGAATGCATGGGCCTGAGAGTGTGTGGATGTAGGTGTGTGCATGTATGTCAGTGCCTGTGTGTGGGGGAATGGGGGAGGGCATGATAGACGAGCTGGGGAACCTGCATTTAGTGAACTCAGTACAGTATTATTCCTCATTGTGCAGTGGGTAAACTGAGGCTCTGGTGTTAAATAACTTCCTCTCTTCACTCACGAATATTTGATCACCATCCATTTAGAAGGCATATTCTACCATTTTTAATGCTTACAGAAATGTTATAAAGCAGTTACTATTATCTCCCCATTTTATAGGTGAGGAAACAGGTTCAGAGAGATAAGGATCCTGACAAGATTGAGCTGGGTGTCAGGTGTTCTATGTGGTGTCTGTGGCAAATGTCAGCTGGGACTTTTTCAATAGATGGGCTTCTCATTTTAAATAACTCAAATTGTGTCTTGTGCTCTTGCTCTTTCTCTTGTTTAATAAGCAAAAAGGGTAATCTTGGTGCCTTTCAGAGTCCTCCAAGAATATAGACAAGAAGAAAGGTAAGGATTTCTTAAAACAATGAGTCTGTAAGCACGCTGTCCTCCTTAGGGCAACTCCACTGGGATGGTGCATGGGAGGTAGAGGGGAGTTCTGCAGGGGCCCTGTTTGAGGCAGAGTTCACTTCTGTGTTAATGTCATCCCTCTGGGTCTGGTACATGTGAACACCATGTTAAATGGAAGGAGGAATGGTTGTGATATATGCTGTAAACTAGCACTTCCAAATTTTACTGTGTATATGGGCCACCTGGGGATCCTGTTGAATGTAAATTGGGATTCAGTAGGGCTGGGTGAGGCCTGAGATTCTGCATTTCTAATGTGTTCCCTGGGTGTCCAGACTGCAGGGTTTGGACCCCCCTTTGAATAACAAGACTGTAAAGGAAATAAAGAGGTCAAAGGTGCCTGCGGTGAAAGAAGAGGGGAACATGGAAGACAGTCCAGTGGAGAGGAGAATGAATTTTGTTTTGGGTATGCTACATTTGAGGCACTCAAATTTTTCTTGTGGGAACTTGTGTGGTGATAACTAGTGGTGTTAGAATTCAAAAAGAGGTCAGCAAGAGGTCAGTGAGAGGTCAGAGTTGAAGATGCAGACCTGCATCTCACCACCTAGGAAGTTGTAGTGGAAGCCTTGGGGGAAATGAAATTGCTAAAGAAGAGGAGGGAGAGAGAGTTTCTGAGGAGAAAAAAAAGAATAGGGCGTAGGGTCCAGGACATTCAAGAAGACAGAGCAGTGAGGAGCCTGACAAGGCATGGTGAGAACATTAAAAGAACAACCAGAGGGTGAGGGTGACAGAAACCAAGTGAGAAGAAGTCAGGAGGAGGAGGAGGAGGACTGGGTCTTTCTTGGTCCAGATCCTACACCCCCATTCTTCTCACTGTGCCCTGAGCCCTGGGAGGAGTGCCTCTCACACCGCAGCAACAGGCTTTCTTGCCTTTGGGACTCTGGTTGGGTTTCAGCCAATGGGGAGCACTGGCTGGAGGTTGGAGGGTAGAGCAGAGTGAGTTGGGGTGTGTATTTCCCTGGCTCTTACCTTCCACCACAGAACCCCACTCCTGTCGAGTGACCCTTTCCACATAGCTCACTCTGTTCTGGTAGCTTGTCTCTCTGCTACTGGCTCCAGTCTACTGCACCATCCCCTGTGAATAAAGGGACTATTTATAGAGGTGTGAGATAGTTTGGGAAAAGCAAACAAGCTTGTGTGTGCCATCTGTATCCTGTCTGGACACTGACCAATAGGGAGGGATTGGTCGGCAGTGCTAAATGTTGTAAGAGGAGAATGAGAGACAGTACATAAAATTTTGCAATTGAGAGCTCTCCTTGTTTCCCCAGAGCCATTTCCCAAATATGATGGGCATAGTGAGTTGAGGGCAGAATGAGACTTGAGGAAGTGTAGGCTAGACTACTTCAAAAAGCTTGGCTATGAAGAGAATGAGGAAGTAGGGCAGTAGCTGGAGCGATACTGGGATTGAGGAAGGGGATTGGAGGGTTGGTGGCCCTGGAACACATTTATGAGCAGACAGAAAGGTGCTTTCAGAGGGAGAGAGATTGAAGATGCAGAAGAGCAGGGGAATGGTGGACAGAGGGGTACCAGAGCGCCGAGGCCTTAGGATCAACACAAGACATGGAAGGCTCAGCCCTGTGAAGGGGGAGGCATATTTCCTTTGTAACAGATAAGGAAGAGGGATGGGCGAGTGACAGAAAAAAGAATATGTGGAAGAGTAAGGGGCATAGACAGATCTCTTAGGGATTTTGATCATTTTACTGGCAGAGGGGGCAGACCTCCACCTGAAAGTGAAGGAATGAGGAATGGAAGAAGTTTAGAGAAAGCTACTGTAAACAGGGAATCCAGAAACAGCTGGAGAAAAATGAAAGGAGAGGTAGCACCCAAGAGGCTTCTGTCATATTCTATGGTCCCCAATTTCTCTCACCAGGTGGACCACCTTTTAATCATCTGTCCATTCTGTCTCCTATCACAACTGCTTCTGCCACAGCATTTAATACTAGATGCATTGTAATTGTGAGGTCTCTTTCTTTGTGGAGTAATTGCTTATCTTTCAGAATTTGTCCTCCCTCTCTCCTCTGTTCCAACATGGTATCTACCTGGGTGCAGGGTGAAGAACATGAATCTTCAAAAATGTTTTTTTCTGTTTCTGGCTGACCTCAGGTTGAGGGTGCAATCCCCCTTTTCAGGTCTATGGGCACCTGTCTACATCCTGTGTTTGCCTCAGCTCACCATGGCACAACTCTGGCCTGATCTGGAATTATGGATTCAGATCTACCTCCATCTTATCCTCTGGGCCTCTTGTTTGAAAGGAAGAATCTGATTGGCTCAACCCAGCCAATGGGCTTGTTTCTCTTGGGCCAGGCCTCCATGGGGTCTCAGTCAGCTGCACCAGGGTGTGGGGCCTTGTGTTACAAATGTGGCCCCATAGATGCACCCTTCAGCAGAAATTGTGAATGGTGTTCAAGCAACTTTATGGAAGAGGCTCTTACTGAGATTAACACCCTCAAAAGAGTTAGGCTTTAGACTGATGTGAATAAAATTGTTTTAGGAAAATTCTTGTGGTCATTTCCCTTGGATGCTGAAATCTCCCCAAGGCATAACAAGGAATTAGCTAATGGCTCTCCAAGATACTTCACCATAAGGTGGAGCTCCCTAAGAGAAAAGAAATGAGTTTTCTCATGATTCCTATTTCCTTTCTGATCCCAGCAAATTGAACTGACTGGTGGGGATGTGATTCAGAGGCTGAGGTGGTAGAAATAAAGCCTGGACATGTTCATTGCCCATGCTTGCCCAGAGCTGCTGCAGAGAAATCTCAAGATCACAGGCCTGCCTGGGCCAGGTAGCCCAGAGAAGAAGCTCCAGCCTACTCTTTTTGGGGCACATTGGTGAGATTTAGAAAGAGTAAGGGATTTGGATTTGGAGGATCTTGTTTGAGTTCTCCCTCTGCACCATATAATTTCAGGCAAATCTTTATCTCACTGAGATTATAATTTTTAAGAGACAATATTTCTGGATGGCTAATACATTGGGTAAAATTCACACTAAGGTGTGGATGGCAGATTACTCAAACTTTTTCTTGGTGCCAGTTCTAAGAAGGATATTGAGCTTTGAATAATAGGATTAAAGGGTGTATCATGGAAAGAAGACATCAGTAAGTCTATAGGCCAGGAATTCTATGAAGAGATTTCTACATATTTAGTCCTGGACTGATTATTCTCAAGTCTAAGTGTATAGTGTGGTACCCACTGGACTTTCTATGTGGAAGAAAGCCAGCACCTGGAATGCTTGTAAGAATCTTTTCTGTCATGAACTTTAAAATCTGGGCTCTGTTTTCCATGTTTCTCCTTTCCTGATATACTCGCTGACTTTCCTCTTGCTTTCCTGCACCAACCCTGTTTGAAAGAGAGAATTTGAAACACTGTCAAGAGTGTTCAGCTGCAACTCTTCAGCCTGCTGACCCCTGAAGGTATGTGTTCTCTTAATAAAGGACCAAACTGTCAGGCTTATGCTATTTTTCTTTAAAAAAAAAAAACAGCCCCAACTGGTGTGACTCAGTGGATTGAGTGCTGGCCTGTGAACTAGAGGGTCGCTGGTTCAATTCCCAGTCAGGGCACATGCCTGGGTGGCGGCTGGATGCCCAGTGAGGGACATGTGAAAGGCAACCACATGTTGATGTTTCTGTCTCTCTCTTTCTCCTTTCCTTCCCCTCTTTCTAAAAATAAATAAAATAAAAATAAACAACAACAAAAACCTGGGAGACCTTCTTCCCAAAGCAATAATAACACCACCACCAACCTAGAGACCCCATTGGGTCTATTTTTCAAAGAGACAATCTATCAAGTCTCACATGCCACATGCATTTCTTTTGTAAAAGATTCCTGACTTAATATCTCCCTGAGGACTTTGTGAGGATGATCTCACCCACTGAAATTGGCAGGGAAGAAACATTCCGATTTCATCTTAGCACAAGGACAGAAAGGTGGTTGTTAAGCAGAAATTATCCAGTTAGTAATCAGACAAGCCCAGTCCCTTCTTCTCAAAAAGTTTCTGACCAAATTCTGGAGATACTTTCTGCAGAGAGGATTTACCCTAGACCCCCCACACATCCACTTTTGGCTTCTGCAAGAGGTTTTAAGGTCCATTTGGTTTTGAGGGCTCTGTGAAGGAAAAAGGGAGCTTGGAAGGAGTGGAATAATGTAGAACTCTTCCTATTACAAATACATGGAAATGCAGGATTAAATGAAAACCAAATTAATGTAGTTGCTGGAACTGAAGAGGGAGTGGAAAAACAGCCGGAAGTGGTGAGTGGCGCTGCAGCAAGCCAGGGGTGTGGGTGTGTCTGTCTGTGCTCTTATTTGGTTGGGATACAGCCCATGCAGAGATGAGAATTAAGGCCTTGGGCCAGTGCTATAGGGGCATAGACAAGAAAGCAAAAAGGTGGGCAATTGCAGGGCTGAACTCTCCATGAAAGGAGGACTAGAAAAAAGCATCCAGTCACTGAATCAAGAAGATGCCATGGACATTTGCCTCCATCTGGGTTCTGGGTGGAAAAAAAAAAAAAGCTGAAAAAGTAAAATCCCAAGCTTCTGCTTTAAGAGGCTTTGGAGACTGAATGTATACTGTTCATCAGTTGTGGACACCCTGAACTAAGACATACATATCAAGAGTAGCCCTAGTTGTGTTACTGCTAGGATACATTCAGAAGCAGACGGAAAATCACTCTGGTCACAGGAGAGTTCCACTGAAAAATCAAGTTCAGTGAAAGATGAGTTTTCAGTAAGAAATATAAAACACCTGGTGGAAAGATCCACCATGAATAAGAATTTGCAGACACAATAAACAGGAGAGTCAATAGCTGTGAACTTGGGGTCATAGAAAAACAGTCTGAAAAAGACTATAAATACAGGAATGTTTACATGGTTAAAGAGATGAAAAGAAAAAGTAGGAGCCACAATGAAAGAATAACACATTATAAAAAAGAATTAGAGAACACTGATAATACAGCACATGTTTAAATTTAAAAATAGTTAGACAAACTGAGGAAAACACTAGGCACCAACCAACCAACCTACAAACCCCAACGACATCCCCCTTTCCTCTAAAAAAAATCTCCCTATAGAACAACAATAAAAACAACAAGGTCCAAAAGCCGGACCTTGGAAACAGAAAATGGGAGGCCCACATTTTGTTCTTGCATATTTCAACCCACTGAAGGTCAGTATGGTTTATACAGTCTTGTACACTATACCAGTTAGCATTAGGATTATCATGAAGAATGCAAGTGCTCAACTTGGGTGCTTAGGACATCAAAATAGTCCTTCTAATGTGATAATGGAAAGAACTGGAAATACTGGACCCTATGGCTCCTGTGAGTACTCCAGTAAGATCACACAGTGGGAGAGAGTGAATGGGGAATTTGAGGGGAGTCACGAGATGAAAAAGGAAGTTAAACAATTGAATAATTGTATAATTCAAGCATACACAGTAGAGAACTTGGGGAGTGGACATGACTGATGATCAGCCACCATCAGCGTAATGAATCAGTGTTAGCTTTGCCTCTTCTACCTCGCTTATGCTTGACTCCACATATTTGTGAATTTTCCATTTTTTTTTCCTGTGGTAAACATTTAGCAATACATGAGTGTATCAAATCATCACATTTTACACCTTAAATGTACACAGTGTTCTATGTCAATTATATCTCAATAATGTAGGCTGACCTTTATTATGTTGAGATACGTTCTTTGTATTCCTAATTTGTTGAGAGTTTAAAAAAAAGATTTTATTTATTTATCTTTAGGGAAGGGAAGGGTAGGAGAAAGAGAGGGAGAGAAACATTATTGTGTGGTTGTCTCTCTCACAACTGATACTGGGGACCTGTCCTGCAACCCAGGCATGTGCCCTGACTGGGGATCAAACTGGCAACACTTAGAACTGGCAACACTTTGGTTCACAGGCCAGCACTCAATCTACTGAGCTACACCAGACAGGGCTGTGGAGAGTTTTTATCATATGTTGTATCACATTTAATTTTTTAAATTTCATTTAATTTTTTGCTGGTGTATCACATTTATTGATTTTTGTATGTTAAACCATACTTGTATTCCAAGGTTAAATCACTCTTGATCATGGTATTTAACCTTTTAATGAATCATTGGGTTCCATATTCTAGTTTTATAATTTCATTAAAAATTTTTACACCCTGGCTGGCATAGCTCAGTGGATTGAGCTCAGGCTGCAAACCAAAGCATTGCAGGTTCGATTCCCAGTTAGGGCACATGCCTGGGTTTCAGGCCACGGCCCTCAGCAACCACACATTGATGTTTCTCTCTCTCTCTTTCTCCCTCCCTTCCCTCTCTAAAAATAAATAAATAAAATCTTTAAAAAAATCTTTAAAAAATTTTTGCATTTATCTTTTTAAATGTTTAGTGGAATTCACAGCAAACCATCTGGTCCTGGGCTTTTTTTTGTTGGGAGATTTTGCTTACTGATATAATCTCTTTAGTCATGGTTGGTCTGTTCATCTCTAGTTTTTCATAATTCAGTCTTGGTAGAATATATGTTTCTAGGAATTCATCCATTTCTTTTAGGTTGTCCAATTTGTTGGTATATAATTGTTCATAGTGGTTTCTTATCATCCTTTGTATTTCTGTGATATTAGTTGCAATGTCTCCTCTTTCATTTCCAATTTTATTTGTTTTCTCTTTTTTTTCTTAGTTAATTTCGTTAAAGGTTTGTCAATTTTATTTATCTCCTCCAAAAAAAATCAGCTCCTATTTCCACTGATCTTTTCTGTTGCTTTTCTGGTATCTCCTTCATTTATTTCTGCTCTGATTTTTGTTATTTCCTTTGTTCTACTATCTTTGGGCTTAGTTTGCTCTCTCTTTCCTAGGTCCTTGAGGTGTAAAGTTAAAATATTTATTTGATATGTCTTTAAGGTTTTATTTATTTTTTTCAAAGGCAGGAAGGGAGAAAGAAAGAGGAGAGAAACATTGATCAGTTGCCTCTTGTGTGTGTTCTGTACTTTTGTTGCATCTTATAAGTTCTGCTATGTTGTTTCCATTTTTTTCAAGATATTTTTGATTTTCCATTTTATTGCTCTTTGATCTATTGGTTGCTCAGGAGTATATTGTTTAATATCCATATATTTGCAAAATTTCCAGTTTTTCTCCTGTTATTGATTTCTAGTTTCATACTGTTGTGGTCAGACTTTCCCATCCACATACCATACTTGGAATGATTTCAACCTCAAATTTGCAAAGACTTGTGACCTGTCACATGATTTATGCTGGAAACTTTTTCATGTTATTAATTTGCATACTTTCATTTCAGCTTGAAGAATTCCTTTGTGTTTCTTGAGGCCTGGTCTTGTGGTGATGAACTCCCTCAGCTTTTGCTTATCTGAGAAAGTTTTATCTCTCCATTTCTGAAAGACAACTTTGCTAGATAGAGTATTCTTGGTTGGAAGTTGTGTTTTTTTTTAGCGCTTTGAATTTATTTCCCCACTCTTGGGTTTCTGCTGAGAAATTGGCTGATAGCCTAGTGGGGGTTTCCTTGTAACTTACAACCTTCTTTTCTCTTGTCACTTTTAGGATTATATCTGTCTTTGATTTTTTTCACAGTTTTATTATAATGGGTCTTGGAGAATATATCTTTATGTTGAATTTGTTTGGGGACTTATTAACTTGATGAACTCAAATGTCCAAATCTTTCCTCAGATTTGAGAAGTGCTCAGTTATTATTTTTAATCATAAGTTTTCCACTTCCTTCTTCCTCTCTTCTTCTTCTGGGACTCCAAATATTTACAAATTCTTTTGTCGTTGTTCTCCTCTGGATAATTTCAAAGTTGATGTCTTCTAATTCACAGATGTTTTCTTCTGCTTGATCCATTCTGATGTTGATGCACTCTATTGTATTTTTTTTTTAATTTAATCCATTGCGCTCATCATTCCAGAATTTCTATTCTTTTTATGATTTCTCTTTGTTAAATTTCTCATTTTGTATATTGTTCCCCTGATTTTTTTGAATTTTATTTTTGTGTTTTCTTAAAACAGGTATTTAAACATCTTTATTGAGTAAATTGCAGATTTTCATGTGTTTGGCATTGGTTCCTGGAAGATTATTGTGATCCTTTGGTGGTGTCGCTTTTTCTTGATTTTTCATATTCTTTGAAGTCTCATGTTGCTATCTTCACATTTGAAGTAGCAGTCACCTCCTCCACACTTTACTGACCAATCTTTCAGTGTATCTGAATGCATAGATTTCTTTTCTCTAATAGTGTATTGGAACTTCTCCATGGGACTCCTGGATTTGCATAAGAGCTCTCTCATTTGTGGGTAATTATCTAAGACAGTGTCCTCCAGGGACTCCTGGACTGTGGCTAGAGGGGCTCGAGCTGGTTCACAGCCACTGTAGGCCCACAGCTAAGACTGAGGTCTCTATGTCTCCTACACAACACACAGGTGGATGAGATTCCCCTTGAGTCCCTTGGCATATGATGCTGGACCTCTCATCTCCTACGAAGGCACTTTTGTCTGTGGATGGATGCCAAATTATTGTTAAGAAGGGGATACAAAAGGACTTATTTGACCATCTGGATGATTTCACTCCCCTAGGATTCTTACTAGAAATATTTTTTCCATTATATTTTGTGAAATATATCAGACTTACTAGAAGTTTAGAGAATAATTTAATGGAAGCCCGTGTATGCATTGTTCAGCTTAAGAAATTTAAAAAAGTGCATTTGAAACTTCCTGTGTCCTACTCCTCTGCCTCCCATTACCTGCCCCTCTCTAGTTCTGAGGTTGGTGTTCATCATACCCCTGCATATGTTCATAGATTTATTACATTCACCTTTTAGCTCCAAACAATACATAGAACTATTTCATATGTTTATAAACTTTATAGAAATGGCATAACATTATCTGTATCCTTCCGTAATTTGTTTATCTCACTTAATATTATGTGCTATGAGATTTATCCACATTAATACTACTAGCTCTAGCTCATTTTTATAAATATGTCATTTATTTATTCATCTAGGTTGCTTTCATTTTTCACTGTTGCACATAATACTGCAGAGAACATTCTGGTTCATGTCTCCTGGGCACACTTAGGGCTTCTGTAGCTGGGTTGAAGGGTAGGCACACTTACCACTTGGGTAACACCACACATTTCTTGGGTAACAACTAAAATGCCAGCCATCCTGTATCTTAGAGTCCTGGCAGTGACCTCAAAGTCTGGTCCTGTTTTTTCTAATAAACTGTTTATCTTTTTTTAACTAATTTTTTAGAAGTTTTAATAATGTGTTCTGGATATCAGTTTTTTGTTGGGTATATTTATTGCAAATGCATCTCCTAGGCTTTTCTCTTTGTTACAGTTTACTCTGTTAAAAAAGTTTAAATTTAAATTGCATCATACTTATTAATCTTTTCCTTTATTCTTTATTGTTTGTGCATTTTTGGGGGGCCTTATTTAAAGATTTTTTCATCAAGCCCTACAATGGAAGGATTTATTTCTCACTCAATTCTGGCAGTTTATTTTTAGTGGCATAATGAGTTTTACTTTCTATGTTCTGGTATGGTCCTCTGGCCAGCTCTGGTTTTCTTTTAATCCATATAAACTACTCCTTAGACCTGCAGAGACTCAAGCAGCTTCAGGGACTGCCAGACCCATTCATCTCAAGGGTGGAGCCATCTTAACCTGTCTCCTTATAACTCTCCAAGAGAATTATCAAGATTTAGGCAGTGAACGTCACTGGAATTTTTCCAACAAAAACTTATTAAAATTCTTTTCTGGAATAGAGTTAGATGGAGATTGATAAATAAAAAATAGAAATTGTTTAGTATGGGTTTTGGAGCAAGACAGAACTGGTTTTTGAAACCCCAGTCAAGTCACTAATTCTGGGTCTTAGTTTCTTTATAACATGGGGATAATGATATCTAAAGTGAAGAATTTATGAGGCATATTAAATGTGCAAATCTGAACATAGAGCAAGCATAATAGGCAAAAGAACTGCATTTGTCAAGCACTTAACGTGTGCTAGTCACGGAAGTACGTAAAAGTTTCACATGAATTATCTCACTTGGTCTTTGACAATCCTCTGAAGTTAAGCACCTCTACTATCATAATATAGAGTAGGGGTGTCAAACTCATTTTCACTGGGGGCCACATCAGCCTCACAGTTGCCTTCAAAGGGCCAAATGTCATTTCAACTCCTTAACAGTTAAGGAGTAGTTACATTTATACAGTCCTAAAATTATTTCAGCCCTTTGAAAGCAACCATGAGGCTGATGTGGCCCCTGGTGAAAATGAGTTTGACACACCTGATATAGAGGTTAAGGTAAAGGTTTTGATGGAGTTCCAATTCCAGCTCAGCAATTTGCTGTGTGACCTCAAGATCTTGAGTTTTGGTTTTCTCATCTATAAAGTGGAAATATAATAATAATACAATATGTGTTTATTAGCCGACTAGAGCTGCTCTAACAAAGTGCCACAAACTCAGTGGCTTAAACAAAAGCTTCTGTCTGACAGTTCTGTAGGCTGGAAGTCTGAGATCAAGGTGTCAGCAGAGCCATGCTCCCAGTGGAGGTGCTGGGGAAGGAGCTGTTTGGACCTCCCTCCTTGCTTTTTGTAGTTCCTTGGCCCATGGCGGCATGATGCCAATCTTTGTATGGTGTTCTTCCTGTGCATATGTTTCTGTGTCCAAATTCTCTCTTTTTATAAGGATCTAAACCATATTAGATTAGAGGCCCATCCTCCTCCAGTATGACATCATTTTAACTAATTACATTTACAATGACCCTATTTCCAAATAAGCTGTAAAAATAAGCTATAAGTCAAATCATTTGACTTTGTTCTTAGTTTTCCTAGCACTTATTTACTGCAACACATCACTGAAGCTCCATTTTTCTTCTTGCTATTTGTTCCACTTAGTATAACCCAAACCTGAGACCCACATCTCCTCACCAGGACTTCCCTCCTGCTAAATTCTCCTACTTAGGCCCCATTCTTTTTTTTTTTTTAAGATTTTATTTTTAGAGAGAGGGAAGGGAAGGAGAAAGAGAGGGAGAGAAACATTAATGTGTGGTTGCCTCTCAAGTGCCTCCAACTGTGGACCAAGGCATGTGCCCTGACTGGGAATTGAACCAGTAACCCTTTGGTTTGCAGGACTGCGCTCAATCCACTGAGCCACGCCAGCTAGGGCTTTATGCCCCGTTCTTATAACAAGGCTCTCACCCAGGTGTCCTGGTTAAAAAAAATCAATGAGATAAGCTTTGCTGGGGGATATGTGTTATAACCCCAGTGGGTTCCCAGAGGCTGCAACTCTGACAGTCTGGGAACAGGGGATAGTAGGGAGAAGTAAGAGACAGTCATGGCTGGACAGGGTTTGGTCACGGTTTGGACGTTGAGAACAATTTACCGCTCTAGTTTCAAATCCTCGTCTTCAAATTCCTCGTAGTTTCCAGGGTGTCTAGTTCTCTCTCTCCTTCAGACCCTGCAGCAGGAGTGCTCACCCATGTGATGCATTTCTTCATTTCCATTAGGAGCTTCCCTCCACCCCCTGACCCCCCCCCAACAAATTTGGAGACTGGGTAGAGAGATTTTGCTGTAAATTCAGATGCATCAGGCACTGAGGAATTGTAGCCCATTTTTCTTTTCCTCTGGTGTGGTTTGTTGTGCAGTGAATTCTCATTGGTTATGCTGAGGTGAGGATTCTTTGGGATTTTGGAAGGAAATTTCCTCACATTTTCCATTCCTTTCTTCCCAGAGACAGTTTGCTGGCAGAGTAACAGCCACTTCTTTCGGCAGCCAGATGAGAAACAGAGCTTAAGGCAGAGGCAAGAACTCCGGGCTTATGTGGACTGCACCGTGTTTTAGCATTAAAAAAAAATGTCAGACCAACTTAGGGTCATTTTTTGAAAAGTGAAGAAAAATGAAAAACTTAAAAAGGACCTAGTCTCAAGAGGAATGAAAACTGCTCTTTGAGGAGAGAAGACTGTGGCTGAGATGACAGTGCCACTTTTCTCTTTCCTCCTGGGTCGTGGCTGCTTGCCTTTGCACATTACAAGCACTAGTTGGGGTCTCTGATGGTGGCCTCTGTGGCACGGTCCTCTGCCTTGTCCTCACTAAAGACTGACTAACCCAGGCTCTGTGCCCCAGGGATTTCCAAAAAGGGCCTCTATTGTAGAGATAGCTCCCATCTGAGGTGTTGGGCTTCCCAACCACAGTCCCCAAATCACTCACTCCTCCTGTCCCTTCCTGCTTAACTCAGCTGTGGTGCCTGAAGGCAGTTCTCACCTTCAAGGACTTGTGAAGGGCTTTTACAAATGCTGCCTCAAATTTAACCTCTCACTCTCCAGTAAGTTTGTGCTGAAGGAATCACTATAACTTTTAAAGAAAATGATAAAATCAATATGTGCATATGGTGAAAATAAAAAAGCAGCCCTGGCTGGTGTAGCTCAGTGGATTGAGCATGAACCTGTGAGCCAAAGGGTTGCTAGTTCAAGTCGCAGTCAGAGCACATGCCTGGGTTGCAGGCCAGGTCCCCAGTTGGGGGCAGGTGAGGGGCAACCACACACTGATGTTTCTCTCCCTCCTTTTCCCCTTCCTTTCCCCTCTCTCTAAAAAAAATAAATAAATAAAATCATTAAAAAAAAAGCAGACAGCCCTGGCCTGTTTGCCTCAGTTGGAGTATCACCCCATACACCAAATGGCTGGGTGTTTGATTCCCAATCAGGGCACATACCTAGGTTGCAGGCTCACCCCTTGGTGGGGGGTGCATATGGGAGGTAACCAATTGATGTTTCTCTCTCACATCAATTTCTCTCTCTCTCAGATCAATAAACATATTATAAATAAATAAACAAACAAACAAATCAGACAATGTTACAGAAATTCTGGCTCACGAGGAAAGGCTCCTGTCTCTCAAACCATTCCCACCCACTCCAAGTCCTGCTTCCACTCTTAGGAGACCACTCTTAATTGTTGCTTTGTTTCTTTTTAAAATTTAGTTTTTATTTTATTTTATTATGGTTTAAAAAGTGAAATACTTTACAAGGCTTGTTATTAAAACAGCTGTACAAGTTTCTTTCGGGGATGATGAAAATGATCTAAAATTGGATTGTGGTGATGGTTGCACAGCTCTGTAAATATGCTAAAACCCATCAAATTATACACTGTATTTTTATTTTTAAAAATATTTATTTATTTATTTTTTAGAGAGAGGAGAAGGAAGGGAAAAAGAGAGGGAGAGAAACATCAGTGTGAGACAGAAACACTGATGTGAGGCAGAAACATTGATCAGTTGCCTCTCGTTTGAGCCCTGACTGGGAACCAAGCCCACAACCCAGGCATGTGCCCTGATTGGGAATTGAACCTGTGACCATTAGCTTTTGGGGATGTTGTCCAAACAACTGAGCTACAGCAGTCAAGGTGAATTGTACACTTCAAATGGGAGAACATTATGGCACATAAATTGTATCTCAATAGAGCTGTTATGAAAAGGGGAGGATAATAAATATATCCAAAAAGGGGTCTCCTGACACCTTCTGACTCACCAGAGGCAACCAATGTTTTTTTCGTTCAGTTTTATTTTGTACTGGTTCCAGGTAAACAGCTCAGTGGTCAGACAATTATATACTTTCCACAGTGTTCTCCTCAATATTTTCAATACTCAGCTGGCACCATGCATAGTTATTGCAATGTTATTGACTATATTCCTCCTACTTCATTTATATCTCCATGACTGTTTTGGAACTACCAATTTGCACTTCTTAATCCCTTCACCTCTTTTACTCAGTCCCCCAAACCCCCTCTACTCTGGCAACCACCAGCCTGTTCTCTGTGTCTATGAATCTGTTTAATTTTCTTTGTTCATTTATTTTGTTCTTTAGATTCCACATGTAAGTGAAATCATATGGTGTGCCTTTTACTGATTTACAGAGGCAATTGCTTTCCACTAGAGATATTTTCCTCCATATCTCTAACTAGTTTGCTTGCAATGTGATTTCTTATTAATTTGGTTTTAGGCATTCACTATGGATTTCCCAGTAAAAAAAAAAGAGATGAGGTTTTAACTCTCTTTTATATCACTTACCTTAGTCCCCACTGTACAAAATGCATACTTCCCATTCCCCATCCTTCCCTTATGATGTTACCAGTATTTTGGTAGCTCCGTATTCTGTGGTTACATTAGTATAACATCAAAAACTTTATTGGCAGCTGCCCAGTTGTGTGGTATGGAGGAGGGCATCCAAGTATTCAACTGATTTTTAATTTGCCAACTTCCATTTTTTTCTCCTCTCTGACTGCCACTCCCAGAGGTCCCTGGGATAGCTGATTCCCAAATCTTTGGGTCTATCTATGCTGCAACTCATTTCACTGAGGCTTTCTCCACTGTGGCCTTGGGATACAATTTATTTTTTGAGGGGAATCCCTAGGTTATTTGTCACTTATCCATCTACTGTCTGATTTCTTAAATGTTGTTGCTATTTTCTCATCTCCCATTCTCCTGTTTTCAAATCCATTTTATTGATATAACTTACATGCCATACAATTCACTCATTTAAAGTGTACAATTCAATGGCTTTGGTATATTTGTAGAGTTGTGAAGCCATCGCCACATCAGTTTTAGAACATGGCATTTTTTGGAGGGGTGTGTGTGTGTGTGTGAATATACTCAGAGCTTCCTTTCCTGTATCCATAGTGGGATTTCAGGAGGTAGTGAGGAGTAACACATATATTCAGTCTGTCGTATTTTAACACAGCTTCTGTTTAATATCTTTTTATCAGTTCTTCATTATTTATTAAATTTAGTCATTGTAAATGGCTTCTTGCTATAATAGATGAATCTTGAACTCAGTTATACTCTCCTACTATCATTACAGCACTATTTTTAGTCCCCTCATTAATTATTTTTGTAACTTTAAACACTTTGGTCATCTATTTTTCATTCTATCAATTACAGATAGCGTTTCTTAACACTACATACACACACACGCATATATATTTGAGGGCATTTATTTCTCTTTTACATTTACATCTCTTCTTCACTTACACCTCTCATCTTGTCATCTGTAATTTTTCCTTTGTGTTTAAGACTAACACACTCATAAGTATAACCATAAGTGTGCTTTGCCTGGAATATCAACACATATCTGTTGATCCAAAAGTTAAAAATCAACAATAAAAAATTTTGTATTATGAATATGTAAATATTTTCACAGCACATCAAACCAGAGCATTCTGATAGCATTGCATTTTTGGTTAAGTTTTTATTTTTCCTGGAATTTTTAACTCCCCCTTTTAAAATCTTTTTCATTGTCTACCTGAATTATAAGCTAAGTTCTTGTAACTAAACAAGAATAGTATTATATCTATTGAATCAGTCATTTTCCTTGACCTTTATTCTCTAGAGGCCTCTGTTGTCTTGCTCTCTCACTGTGCCGAACAGCTTTTATGCTGGAACCCTAACCTCTTGGGTTGAATTTGTTGTTTCCAGGATTCTGTGTCTTCTCCTTTTTTGTTTTACTCTTTTATTTTGCTGGAGTAGATCCTTAAGTATATTTACAAAAAGTAGTAAATTTTTCTTTCCTTGAAGGTCCAAAAACATGTTTGTCTTAAGTTTATACTTGATTAATAGTTTGGCAAGGTATGTAACTCTATGTTGAAACTAAATTTTTCTCAGAAATCTGAAGGCTTTCTTTCAGTGATTTCTAGAATCTAATATTTGTGATGCAGTGTCTAATACCAGTCTGGTTCCTGTTTCCCTGTAGACAATTTTATTTTTCCCTTATGGAAGTTTTATAGGATTTTTTTTATCCTTGTGTCTTGAAATTTTATAATCTTTTTTCTCTCCTCTTTCCTTTTGTGCAGTGCATTTGGTTGATCCTTTAATTTAAAGACTTGTATCTTTCTGCTATATTACAGAATTGTACACCTGAAACTTATATCATTTCATTAATCAATGTTACTCCAATGAATTTAATTAAAAAGACTTGTATCTTTTAACTCTACGATTTTGGAGTACTATTTAAAAAACAATCCTCACTCTTTGTTTTCTATACTCACCCTACACCCCAGAACTTCCATAAGTCAAATGGGTTCTCTGTCTTTTACTTTTTTCTTTTATTTAGTATAATATCTATTGAATCCACCATTTTCCTTGATTTTTATTCTCTAGAGGCCTCTGTTATCTTGCTCCAAAGAACATATTCTCAAGTGAGGATTAAAAGAAGAGTGGACAAACTGGGACAGACTAGGGTGGCCATGGAGGGAGGACATCTGGAGTCTCTTCAGTAAGGTCTGACTTCCCGCTCTCCCTCCTTAAAGCAAAGACTACCAATGGACAAGATCGGCCCCTACACACAGACCTCCCAATCACCTTTTTCTGTTGCCTAATTCTGAAATAAGACTAAAAACTCACTAGACTTTGAAGGAAGCCTGAGCTGTGAAAGATAAAGACTAACACAAACAATAAGAAATGAATAATTCAGAGACAGCAAGATCTCTAATAAGTATCCTTGGAGAGATTTGAGACAGTGTAACATAAATAATGTACTATGAATAAAGGAACAATCCAAAAAGAAATTTAAAGATCATCAGAATGATTGGAAATAGGAAAATCTCCTAGCAAAGAGAGAGGGGAAGGAAGAGAGAGAGGAAAAAAAAACCCCAACAAAATGTTCATCAGTTGCCTCCCATTGAAGCCCTGACCAAGGATCAAACCCACAATTTAAGTATGCGCCCTGAGCCACTGGCCAGGGCAGTTTGATCCACTCTTAAAAGAGAAGAATACTGTTTTCTTTGTTTAGAGTAGGTAGGGTGATTAGAGATACCAGATAGTTAGGAGTTCTGCACAAGAGGGAAGTGGGAAGTACATTGGGGGACAACTGTTCTATAGACAGACTTTCCATTAATCTCCTTGTGTCAGCTCTTTTTCTTACTCTGACATCTGGAATTTCTGAGTAGGGAGCCTCTCTGGGACTGCTGAGGGCAGAGGTCTCCATCTTTACCTGCAGCTGTCTCCATGAGTCCTGTAGGCTGGCATCCTCCACCCTGTTTCTTCTCTTGCTAGCTCCTTATATATTGTTTTCTATCTTTCAGAAATTTATTGAAATCCACGGTCCATTGAGGGACACTCCCACTCTCTTTATTGTGTTGTACTTTGAAATATGTTTGCTATTTTTAATGATGTCTTGCAAGGGAGTGACAGCTATGTGCTGTCTTGAGTTAGAAACTTGATTAGTTTTGGCAAGTGCAGTAGAAAAATCTTAGGTTTGTTGACAGATCTGGGTTTAGTTATATAGGTCAATGCATTTTTATGGCCATTCACCCCTTCCAGCTGTAGCCCTGGTATTATGTGGAAGATTGGGGAAGCATTGAGAAGAGTGGGCTAAATAATTCAAGTTTCTGAGGCTCAGGTTCCTCACTTTTAAGTCAGTCATGCAATTAATGAACGTCTACCATGTATGTGGTTTTGTGTTAAATGCTGGAGAACAAAGATGAAAAATAGTCATAGTCCCTTCCTGTCAGTCAGCGGGGTTACGGATTGGCTAGAGTGAAAGAAGGAGATTTTATAGTGAGTGCTATGATAACGTAACAGGTGATGTACTAGAAAGGAGGAAGGTAAAACCATGGAAGGATTCACAGAAGAAGTAATATTCAAGCCTACATAAGCATTCTCCAGATTGACAAGGGAGAAGGAAAGCATTCCAGGCAGAGGGATGGCAGTACATCACCATGGAGAATTTGATGCTTTCAGGGAACCTGTAATCATGCTATTTAGAACATAGGTGCTTGTGCAGGAATGATGAGAAGTGAGACTAGAAGTTAACATGGCAGCTAACATGTCTCATATGTACAATTACTATGCACATTTACAGATGAGGAAACTAAAGCACAGACTCACATGACCTTAAGGTAAGTTCTTTCAGTTAACAAGTGGGGGAGGTGGGATTTGATCCCAGGCAGACTGGCTTTATAACTCATTCTTTTTGGCCAATGGGTTAGATGACCAGGGGTTTTGTTAAGAAGTTTGGACTTGTTTCTGTAAACAGGCTTTAGGGCAGGAGAGTGACATGATCAGTGTTGTGTTTTAGAAACACAAGTCTGGAGCCACCATTTTTTTTCTTTTTTAAAAATATATTTTATTGCTTATGCTACCACAGTTGTACTATTTGTCCCCCCTTTATTCCCCTCTGCTCTGTACCCCCCTCCCACCATCATTCTTCCACCTTAGTTCATGTCCATGGGTCAAACATATAAGTTCTTTGGCTTCTCCATTTTTCATAATATTCTTAACCCCTATCCTCTGGTTTATTTTGTACCTACAATTTATGCTTCTTATTCCCTGTACCTTTTGCCGCATTCTCCCCAGTTTGCCTCCCTGCTGATAAGCCTCCATGGGATCTCCATTTCTGTGAATCTGTTCCTGTTCTAGTTGTTTGCTTAGTTCTTTTTTTAGGTTCAGTTGTTGATAGTTGTGAGTTTGTTGTCATTTTACTGTTTGTATTTTTGATCTTCTTTTTTTTCTTAGATAAGTCCCTTTAACATTATATATAACAAGGGCTTGGTGATGATGACCTCCTTTAACTTGACCTTGTCTGGAAAGCACTTTATCTGCCCCTCCATTTTAAATCATAGCTTTGCTGGATAAAGTAATCTTGGATGTAGGTCCTTTCCTTTCATGACTTTGAATACTTCTTTCCAGCCCCTTCTTGACTGTAAATTTTCTTTTAAGAAATCAGCTGGTAGTCCAATGGGCCCTCCTTCATAGGTAACTGTCTCCTTTTCTCTTGCTGCTTTTAAGATTCTCTCCTTCTCTTGAATCTTGGGCAATGTAATTATGATGTGCCTTCATGTGTGCTTCCTTGGATCCAACTTCTTTGGGACTCTTTGAGCTTCCTGGACTTCCCAGAAGTCTATTTCCTTTGCCAGACTGGGGAATTTCTCCTTCATTATGTTTTCAAATAAGTTTTCAATTCCCTGCTTTTTCTCTTCTCTTCTGGCACCCCTATGATTCAGATGTTGGAATGTTTAAAGTTGTCCTGGAGGTTACTCAGCCTCTCCTTATTTTTTTGAATTCTTTTCTCTTCATTATGTTCTGGTCAAATGTTTATTTTTTCCTTCTACTCCAAATTGTTGATTTGAGTCCCAGTTTCCTTCCCTTCACTCTTGGTTTCCTGTACATTTTCTTTTATTTCACTTTGCATACCTTTCACTTCTTCCTCTATCTTGTGACCATACGCAACCATTTCTGTGAGTATCCCAATTACCAGTGTTTTGAGCTGTGCATCTGATGTCAGCTATCTCTTCATTGCTTAGTAGTATTTTTTCTGGTGCTTTGATCTGTTCTTTCATTTGGGCCATATTTTTTTTGTCTACCTGTTACATAATAAGGTGCAGAACCTTAGGTATTCACCAGGTTGGGACAACCCATGTTGCTGCATTGTGGTACTGTATGTGGGGAGAAGCCCTTGAGGGAACAATGTTGCTTGCTCAGCTCTTGGCCAACTTTCAGCTACTTTCTACACTACCCACAAGCAAATTGGGCCCTTCTGGCACTGATTCCCAGGTGGGTGGTTTTGTGTATGTTCTAGGACCCTGTAGGTCACTCCAATGAACTCTTCTGTGAGGCTGGGAATTTCTCCCACTGCCTCAACTCCCACAGATTTTTTTCAGTCAGAGGTTTTGAGGCTTTTATTGCCCCACATTAGAACCCTGGGTTGTGTAGTCTGTCTTGCTCCCCAGTTGTTCCTCCTGGTTTATCTGCATGCAAAGGTGGGACTGCCTGCTCCACCAGCTGCTGCCTTGTCTGGTCCTCCAGCCACTGCCTTGCAGTGAGTTCTCTCCACCCTGGCTGCCTGTCTCTGCCCCTCCTACCAGTCTGGATGGATGTTTCTTCTTTAACTCCTTGGTTGTCAGACTTTCATACAGTTCTATTTTCTGGCAGTTCTGGTTACTTTTTGTCTTTAAATTTGTTGTTCTTCTTTTGGTTGTGTAAGGAGGCAAAGTGTGTCTATCTATGCCTCCATCTTGACTGTTGGAGCCACCATTTGAAAACATGTCCGGCAATAGTCAGGGTGCCAAGAGAGCAGATTAGGGAATGATTGCACCATGTGCCAGGCAATGAATGATGGCCCTTGAATTTAGAAGGGAAATGGGGCTACAGTAAAAGAGGCTAGTAGGAAAATTCTTTCAGAGGCAGAATCAACAGAACTTGGTCATTGACTAGTGTGAAAATAAGGAGAATATGGGTCAAGATTCAGTGGCTGAGCCATGGGTGGCTTGTTTGTTATATTTGGGATTACTAGGTACCATGCTTGGGAGAGAGGAGAAAAAGAAAATAAGCCAGGGTTGAACATAGTGCAATCAAGGCAATTGTACAATGTTTAGGTACTCATGTCTAGGAGTGGTTGGAAAGATGGGTCTAGAGTGCTGGGGAGACATCTGTGTTGGGGATACAGATTTGGGAGTCACTGGCTCATAAGAAAAACTGAAATCATAGAAGTGGATATGAAGACAATAAGTGGTATAAAGAGAGCCAAGGTCAGAGTTCTGGGAAGTATCAGAATCTATGAGGACTGTGCTTGAAAAGTTGTTGTATTACATCTTTGAGAAGAGGTGGAGGGGGGTGGTGGTGGGAGAATTTAGGAAGATTCCAGTACTGCCTTTGGGTCCTGTGACCTGTGGGGCTGAGGGATGAGAGGGAAAGCCAGGGGCAGGAGACCAGCTGTAAAGCAATGATGGAGAGAGGAGTTTTCTCAGGAGTGAGGACTCTGTGGTGAGCAGAGGAGAGAGGTGGCAGGATAGCAGTCAGAAGTGTTGGGGGTGGAAAGAAGACTCTTTGACTGCCAGCCAAGATGGTGGCATAGGTAAACATGGCTCATTTCCTTGCACAATCATATCAAAATTACAACTAAATTATAGAACAACCATCACTCAGAACTGACAGAAATCAAGTTGGGTGGAAGTCTGAAGACTAAGGAATTAAAGAAACCACATCCATCCAGACTGGTAGGAGGGGTGGAGGTGTGGAATAAGCTGGTCCCACATCCACAGATGGTGGATAAAAATTCAGGAAGGATATCTTGGTAGTGAGGAGTCCCAACCCCATACCAGCACCCCCAGCCCATAGCTCTGGTGCCAGGAAGATAAGTCCCCACAACTTCTGGCTACAAAAACCAGTGGGGATTGAGTCAGTGAAAAAAACTGCTGGAGTCTCAAGCAGATCCTGTTCAAGAACCTGCACATAGACTTACTCAGACTCACTCCCTCTGAGTTCCAGCACCAGGGTAGCAGCTTGAAGGGCACCAGTGGCATACAGGGAGGAACTGCAGTGGCTGGCATTAAGGTGAGAACTGGGGGACAGCTCTCTCCCAGGCAGAAAGGTGGGCAGAGCCACAGAGCTGGCAAGGGGGTGCCATATCTGACATTCTATCAAACTGGCTGACACTGTTTGCCCTGCCCTGGAGATCCCCTGAGGCTTAGTGCCACCCAACTTACAGCTGTTAACAGTAGCTTTTCATATGCTTCACAACTTCCTAAATCCTTTCAAGCAAGCAACAGCCAGCCTCAGTGAGTCCCCAGGCCCCATACCTCTTGTTAAGTGGTCCCAGGTACTGCACTAGCATAGGGGCCCAGAAGGAGAAGAGAAAAAGCAAGAAATTGGAAATCTATTTGAAGAAATAATGAAAGAAGGCTTCCCTGATTTGGTGAAAGAAGTAAACATGCAAGTCCAGAGAGTTCTAAACAAGATGGATGCAAAGAGGCCATGGAAGTAAAAGGCCAAAAGTTAAAGATAAAGAGAGACTCTTAAAAGCAGCAAGAGAAAAGCAGTTAGTTACCTACAGGGGAGTTGCCATAAGACTGTCAACTGATTTCTTAAAGGAAATTTTGCAGGCTAGAAGAGATTGGCAAGAAATATTCAAAGTCATGGATAGTGGGGACCTATAGCCAAGATTGTTCTACCCAGCAAAGCTATCATTTAGAATCAAAGGGCAGATGAAGAGCTTTCCAGACAAGAACAAACTAAAGAAGTTCATCATCACCAAACCATTATTATATGAAATGTCAAAGGGACTTATTTAAGACAAGAAGATCAAAACTATGAATAATAAGATGGCAAAAATACATACTTGTCAACAATTGAACCTAAAAAACAAATGAAGCAAACAGGAAGAACAGAGATAGAATCATGGATATCAAGAGCATTTTGATTTTTGCTAGGTGGGAGGGGAGTGTGAGGGAAAGGGTGAAGAGATGAGGGAATTAAGAAATACAAATAAGTAGTTACAGAAAGGCCATGGGAATATACAGTATAGGAAATGGAATAGCCAAAGAACTTACACACATGAGCCATGCACATGAACAATGGTGTGGGGATTGCCTGAGGGAGCTGGGGGTGCTGGGTGGAGGAGGGCAAAGGGGGAAAAACTGGGACGACTCTAATAGCATAATCAACAAAATATAATTTTTTTTTTAAAAAGAAGACACTTGACTGTGAGTCAAGTGACTGAGGGCACCAGAGTGGGTGAATGAGGGAGGGAAGGGAACCATTGTGAACTGACCTTTTCTCAGCCATTTTCTGTGTCTGGTCTGCTCAGCTGGCTGCCTGTTGCTACAGGTAGATTGAATCTGTGTCCCTGAAGTGCTGCTGTGCAAGAACCACTGTGTATGTTTATATCCACTTATCTGGCTTCTGCAGATCTGTGGACAGATGTGGTCAAGTAAGGCTGGCCAGCCAGAGGAAACAAAGAGGCATACAAATCCAAACCTTCTTTCTGTTTTAACCGGAACATCAGGACCCAGCTTTATTCCTCCAATTCGTTTTAGTCCAAAGAAAATGGGTCACCTCTGGCCTCCCATTTTAGAGGAGAGTGTGATGATGGCATGCCACATGTCTGATTGGCTGGTCTGGACCACAATACATCCCAGTGCTTGGTCACTCCTGAGGTCTCCTTCCAGACTCTCTGCAGGTGTCTTGGGTGGTTTCTGAGTGTCTGCTGACATTTCTCAACAGCCTATCTAGTAGGCATTATATTACTCTTGTCTGCAACCAAAAAATAAAAAATAAAAAAAAACAAGCTCATGGAAGGAACTGGAGAGCATTGTGCTAAGTGAAATAAGCCAGGCAATGGAAGACAAATACCATATGATCTCACCTAAGTGGGACCTTATCAACAAAACAAATGAGCAAGCAAAATATAATCAGAGACATTGAAATTAAGAACAAACTGACAGTAACCAGAGAGGAGGTGGGAGCAGATAATAGGGAGGAAGCGTGAAGGGTTTTCAGGAACATCTACAAAGGACCTGAGGACAAAACCAAGGGGAGGTGGGATCAGGGCTTGGAGGTGGGGATGGCTGGGGTGAGGGGAAAATACAGACAACTGTACTTGAACAACAACAAAAATAAAGTATAAAAAAAGCATGCTCAAGATCAAACAAACACTAAAAGGGGGAAGTAGAATTTATTTTATTAAACTTTTCTTTTGTTATTTTTGTTATGAAATATTTAAAACAAACAGAAACATTCCAAGAATAAAATACCTGATACCTTCTGTACCTACTGATAGCTCTATGAGACTCAAAGACATCATTGTACCATACCTTTAAAAAGAAAATATTAACATCATAGTTGAAGCTTTCTGCATCTCCCTTCTTGATGTTTTACCCTTCCCTTTCTCCTTAGAGGTAACCACTATTTGAAGTTAATGTTTATTATTAGCATACACACATTTATATGTTTTTTTAATATTATACTAAAAGACAATCTATGGAATAATTTTGCATGCTTTCAAGTGTTGCATAAATGGTATCAAGCTCAACATTTTTTTTTCTGGATTCCATTTGAATGCATTTAAGATACCCATTGGAGGAGTTCAAAGATGGCGGCTTTGCTAGAGAGAACGTGATTCTCTGCTTCTGTGCAGGGGAGAGAAACTCGCGGATCGGCGGAGGAACAGAGCAAGTGGCCTAGGTTACTGAAACATTTTTGAAAACAGGACATCAAAAATTATAGCGGACATTGAAAAACCAGATGGTAAAGAGACTGCTTCAGGACAATAGGGGCCCAGGGATCAGCGCGGGGACCAGGGGGGTTGCAGCCCCCAGGCCCGGTGCTCCCGGGTCTACCTCAGGGCACCTGGGAGAGTGGAGTCACTGCTCCCTCCCTGGACAACAGGGGTTGAGCAACACCAGGGGAGACCTTGTGGCTTGAAGGCACAGAGAGGGGAGTTGGACTGGGAGACAATTGTGCAGGGGCTGCGGGCACCCACCCATAGCCCTGGGAGAAGTGAGTGCCTCCAGCCTGCACGACGAGGGGCGGCCTAGAAGTGAGCCCACACCCCCAGCCCGGTGGAGTGTGGATTGGTGGAAAACCCAGACCTGGCAGCCCTGAACAAGGAAAGGGCGCAGGTGTTCTCGGGTTTCTGGAGCCTGCGGTGGTGAACTGTGAAAGTGTGTGCCCCCTTGGGAATCCTGACTCTCACACTGTGAACCTGGAAGGGACGCAGAGCTTAGAGCATTCCTAGAGCCCAAAACTGAAAAACTTGGTGGATGGGTGGGCCCCTTTATGATCCCCAGAGATTCCACCGTGAATCCAGAAAAGTTGTGGGTGCTTCCCAGGAACATAGTGCCCCATCACGGTGAAATTTGGAGGAAGGGTGCATCTCCTTGTGATCCCCAGAGCTTCCCTGGAGCTTCCATCATGAAACTGGAAAAGACGCAGGAGCCCTGCGGGGCCCTGGAGCCCAGGAGACCTTGGCAGTGAGCTCCAGAGAGCGTGCTCAGGACTGCCCAGGGTCCTGTAGGGGAAAGTCAGATTGGCCCTGGGGAGAGTGCCCTGCTGGCCCTGGGGATAGTACCTGAGAGACTTAGTGAGATTTGACTGGGAAGAGTGATAAGCATTTCAAATGCCCCTCAGCCTGCTGAAGCCAGCAAGACCAGAAAAACTGGTCTGGCCATTTAGAAACCAACAAGAGGTTTGTTGTTGTTGTTGTTGTTGTTGTTGTTGTTTTGGCTGTTGTTGGTTGATTGATTTTATCTTATGTTTTAAGTGACTTTTTATTTTTCAATTCTTATTATTTTTATATCTCTCAATCCCTTATGTTTCTCTTCCATTCATCCTAGTATTATTCCTTCCACTCCAAATTTATCTCTCCTGCACTCCATCTTCTGCTTTTTTTCCCTTTTGAGCTTGCAAGTTACTGCAAATTTGTATTATCTTTTTCTCACTTTTCTGACATTTTTTATTTTAATAGTATTTTGGTATTCTTTTTCTTTCTGTATAATCTTTTTTGCTTGGCTGGTTATGCTGTCATTTGATAGGTTCCCCCTATTATCTAAGTCACAGTGTGTTGATAATTTACTATCCTCCATTTGTGTTCCATTAGTACACCTCTCAAGGTTCTATAGTCCTTATTCTTGTTATCTAGATCTCATAGATTCTGTCACATGATTGTTGCTTTAATATTACTGTAAATAAGACCTAGTTCATACAATTGTAAATACTACTCAACACCCCTACCTGCTCTCAGCCCACTTTGCAATTTCCTGAACTATATTATTGTGGGGGTTGTCTCTATTCTTTTACACACTACTCCTATTTGCTAATCTTTGTTCCAACCCTACATCAGAATCTGACCTCCCACAGCCTTACAGCTTTCTAGATCCAACTAACAATCCTTTCATCCCCAATAAGAGTCTTACCTTCTTTCCATCCTTTCTAAAATGTGGCTAGTGGGGTGGAGGATCACGGTTAACACTATAAGTAGCCAAAGGATGACCCATATCTTCTCTACTGGCTGCTAATGTAAATATCATAGAATACTGTCTTTCTGTCTTAAACCATTTTGCCTTACTCCTCCAACTAACTAATCACAAAAAAGAGTAAGGGAAAGTTGTGAACACCAGGATACATGAAGGAGACTGCACCACTGAATCTCACAGGTATTCTACCACAGAAGTTCACACCATAATCACAGGGAACCAGAACAGATCAGTTTAAGAAACAGAGGCTAACAAGAAGAATCCCACAAACAATGAGAAAACAAAGAAACAATCCCCAAATGAAGGGAAAGGAGGAAGCCTCAGAAAAAATGCTAAATGAAATAGAGGCAACTCAACTATCAGATATTGAGTTCAAAACAATGATTATCAGGAAGTTCAATGAACTCACAATGAGCTACCAGAAACTAGAGGGAATCTATAATGATCTCACTGAAAACTATATAAACATGAAAAAGGAGATAGAAACTCTCAACAAGGGCCAAGAGGAAATGAATAATGCAATTTCTGAACTGAAGGACACAGTAGAAGGAATGAAAAGCAGTATTGATGAAGCAGAAGATCGGATTAGTGAGCTAGAGGACAAAGTAGAAAACAACATCCAGAAAGAGCAAGAAAAGGAAATGAGGCTCAGGAAGAATGAAGAGGGATTAAGAGAAATGCAAGACAATATGAAATGTAATAATATCTGTATAATAGGGATATCAGAAGGATAAGAAGAAGAGCAAGGGCTAGAAAACCTATTTGAAAAAGTAATGATGGAAACCTTCCCCAATTTGATGAAAGAAAAAGTCACACATATCCAGGAAACACAGAGAGTCCCAATCAAGAAGAACCCAAAGAGGCCCACCTCAAGACACATCATAATTAAAATGGCAAAATTTCAAGACAAAGAGAGAATATTAAAGGCAGCAAGGGAAAAACAGGAAGTAACATACAAGGGAGCCCCAATAAGGCTAACAGCTGACTTCTCAATGTAAACACTTAAGTCCAGAAGAGAATGGTAAGAAACATTCCAAGTAATGAGAACCAGAGGTCTGCAACCGAGGCTACTTTACCCAGCAAGGCTCTCAATCAAGATAGAAGGCCAAATAAGAAGCTTCCCAGACAAAAGAAGTCTAAAAGAATACACCTCCACCAAAACAGCTCTGCAAGAGATTCTAAAGGGACTGCTTTAAGGAAAGGAAGGAAAAGAGAGAGAGAGAGAGAGAGAGAGAGAGAGAGAGAGGGAAGCACATGTACCTAAAAGACAATGAATAAGTACCTATCAATAATAACCTGAAACGTAAATGGATTAAATATTCCAATCAAAAGACATAGAATAGCTGAATGGATAAGAAAAAATTGACCCACACATATGCAGCCTACAAGAGACCCACCTCAGGATAAAAGACCTGCACAGGCTGAAAGTGAAGGGCTGGAAACAAATCTCCCAAGCAAATGGACAGGGAAAAAAAGCCAGGGTAGCAATACTCATATCAGACAAAATAGACTTCCAAAAAAAGTCCATAAAGAGAGACCCAGAAGGTCACTTCATAATACTCAAGGGAAGAATCCACCAAAAAGACATAAATATAGTAAATATATATGCACCCAACATAGGAGCACCCAAATACATAAAGAAAATCTTAGAGGACTTCAAGAAAGATATGGATAGCAACACAATTATAGTGGGGGATTTTAACATTCCACTATCAAAAATGGAAAGATCTTCCAAACAAAATATCAACAAAGATATTGTGGCATTGAACAATACCCTAGATGAAATGGACTTTACTGATATATACAGAGCCCTCCATCCCAAAGAAGCTAAATACACATTCTTTTCAAATGCACACGGAACATTTTCAAAGATTGACCACATGATAGGACACAAAACAAGCCTCAACAATTTCCAGAAAATTGAGATTATACCAAGCATTTTCTCGGATCACAAGAGACTGAAGCTAGAAACCAACCCCAAGGAAAAAAACCCAAAACACTCAAAATCATGGAGATTAAATAGCATGCTATTAAATAATGAATGGGTCAAGAATGATATTAGGGAAGAAATCAAAAGGCTTCTGGAAACAAATGAAAACAAACTCACAACAACCCAAAACTTATGGGACACAGTCAAGGCAGTCCTGAGAGGGAAGTTCATAGCAATACAGGTGCACCTAAAAAAGTTGGAAACATTTCAAACAAACAACCTAACCCTACGTCTGCAAGAACTCGAGGAACAACAACAAAGGCAGCCCAGAGCAAGCAGAAGGAAGGAAATAACCAAGATCAGAGCAGAATTAAATGACATAGAGACTAAAAGCACAATTCTAAGGATCAATGAATCTAAGAGCTGGTTCTTTGAAAAGATAAACAAAATCAACAAGCCTTTAAGAAGACTCATCAAGAAAAAAAGAGAGAAAACCCAAATAAACACAATCAGAAATGAAAGAGGAGAGATTACAACAGATACCACAGAAATACAAAGGATTGTAAGAAATTACTACGAAGAACTGTATGCCAAAAAATTTGAAAACCTAGGTGAAATGGACAAATTTCTAGAAAAATATAATCTTCCAAAACTCAATGAAAAAGAAGCAGAAAGCCTGAACAGATCAATAACAACAAAAGAAACTGAAGCAGTTATCAAAAAACTCCCAACACACAAAAAGCCCTGGACCAGATGGTTTCACAGGAGAATTCTACAAAGCATTTAAGGAAGAGCTAACACCTATCTTTCACAGACTATTCCAAAAAATCCAAAAAGATGGGAGACTCCCAACTCTTTTTATGAGGCCAACATCATCCTAATTCCAAAAACCAGATAAAGACACAACAAAGAAAGAAAACTTCAGGCCAATATCGCTGATGAACATTGATGCTAAAATCCTCAACAAAATACTGGCAAATCGCATCCAACAATACATTAAAAAGATCATACACCATGACCAAGTGGGATTCATTCCAGGTATGCAAGGATCGTACAATATTCGCAAATCAGTAAATGTAATACATCACATAAACAAAAGCAAAGACAAAAACCACATGATCATATCAATAGATGCAGAAAAAGCATTTGATAAGGTACAGCACCCATTTATGATAGAAACACTCAGCAAAGTGGGAATAGAGGGAGCATTCCTCAACATAATAAAGGCCAAATATGAGAGACCTACAGCCAACATCATACTCAATGGGCAAAAATTAAAATCTTTTTCACTAAGATCAGGAACAAGGCAAGGCTGTGCACTTTCACAACTTCTATTCAATATAGTACTGGAAGTTTTAGCCACAGTGATCAGACAAGAAAAAGAAATAAAAGGCATCCAAATCAGAAAGGAGGAAACAAACTGTCACTGTTTGCAGATGACATGATAGATGTACCTAGAAAATCCTATAGATTCCACCAAGAAAACTGCTTGACCTAATAAATGAATTTGGCAAAACAGCAGGATACAAAGTCAATATCCAGAAATCAAAGGCATTTCTGTACACCAACAATGAAACAGCAGAAGCAGAAATCAAGAAAAAAAAATCCCATTTGAAATAGCAAAAAGAAAAATAAAATATCTAGGAATAAACTTAACCAAAGAGGTAAAAGACCTGTATTTAGAAAACTACATAACACTCAGGAAAGAAATCAAGGAAGACACAAACAAATGGAAACATATACCATGTTCATGGATTGGAAGAATTAATATCATCAAAATGTCCATACTATCCAAAGCAATTTACACATTCAATACAATTCCTATTAAAGTACCAATGGCTTATTTCACAGACATAGAACAAACACTTCAAAAATTTATATGGAATCATAAATGACCCCGAATAGCTTCTGCAATTTTGAGAAAGAAGAGTAAAGTAGGAGGGATCGCAATACCTGACACTAAACTATACTACAAGGCCACTGTAATCAAAACAGCCTGGTACTGGCATAAAAACAGGCACATGGACCAATGGAAGAGAACAGAGAGCCCAGAAATAAACCCAAGTCTCTACGGTCAATTAATATTTGACAAAGGAGGCAGCAACATAAAATAAAATAGCCTCTTCAACAAATGGTGTTGGGAGAACTGGACACCTACATGCAAAAAAAATGAAACTTGATCACCAACTTACACCTTATACAAAAATAAATTCAAGGTGGATAAAAGACTTAAATATAAAATGTGACACCATTAAAGTCCTAGAGAACGTAGGTAGGAAAATCTCAGATATGTCACGTAGAAACTTTTTTACTGACATGTCCTCTAGAGCAAGGGACATAAAGGAAAGAATAAACAGATGGGACCTCATCAAAATAAAAAGCTTCTGCACAGCTAAAGAAAACAGTATCAAAATAAAAAGAGAACCAACTGTATGGGAAAACATATTTGCCAATATTACCTCAGACAAGGTTTTAATCTCCAAAATATGGAAGAAGACACTCTAAGAAGACAAGGAACCCAATTAAAAAATGGGCAAAGGACTTGAACAGATACTTCTCCAAGGAGGACATACAGGAAATTCAAAGACACGTGAAATGATGTTCAATATCACTAGCTATTAGAGACATGCAAATTAAAGCCACAATGAGATACCACTTCACACCAGTCAAAATGGCCGTCAGAAACAAAGCAACAAACAAGTGTTGGAGAGGTTGTGGAAAAAAGGGACCCTAGTGCACTATTGGTGGGACTGCAGACTGGTACAACCACTATGGAAAGCAGTATGGAACTTCCTCAGAAAACTAAAAATGAATCTGCCTTTTGACCTGGCAATTCCACTGCTGGGATTATACCCTAAGAATACTAAAACACCAATCCAAAAGAATCTATGCACCCCAATGTTCATAGCAGCACAATTTACAATAGCTCGGTGCTGGAAGCAACCTAGATGCCCATCAGTAAATGAATGGATCAAAAAACTATGGTACATGTACACAATGGAATTCTATGCAGCAGAAAGAAAGAAGGAGCTCCTACCCTTTGCAACAGCTTGGATGGAGCTGGAAAGCATTATGCTAAGTGAAACAAGCCAGGCAGTGAAAGATAAATACCATATGATCTCACCTTTAACAGGAACCTAAACAACAAAACAAAGAAACAAGCAAAATATAACCAAAGACACTGAAATAGAGGACAGGCTGACAGTGACCAGTGGGGAGAGAAGAAGGAATTTCAGGGGAGAATGGAAAGGGTTTACAGGAACAAACTTAAAGGACACATGGACAAAAACTAGGGGGAGGGTGGCAATGGGAGGGAAGTGGGGAGGGTTGGGTGGGTGGGCTGGAATGGGAGTAAGTGGGAGAAAACTGTACTTGAACAATGATTAAAATAAAATTAAAAAAAAAGAAAAGTTAAACTTGAAAAAAAAAAGACACCCATTGGAGACTGCAGAGTATGTTAACTTCAGCTTGCACTGAGCAATCAGCCCCAGCCAGCTCTCACATCAAGGGATCATAGACACTGAAAGGTATCTCACAGTCCCTTCCAGTTCTGGTAACTCAGAGCTCTAACTCTTTAGCTCCTAATTTGGTGTTTAGGTCAATCTCCAGACTTCCCTGAATAATGTTCTAGACTTTATTTTTGGAGGTTTGTCTTGGTCAAGCCTTTCTTGCCAAACCATTGTGTATAATGAAAGAAATATGATATTTTCCACAATGCAGAGGTGGAATGGAGGGTGGTGGAATGCGGATTAACCAAGAAGTCAGAGGACATGGGAGTATCAGAATCCTTTCAACAATGTTTACAACAGTTTCAAGGTTCTTTATACTTCTATTTCCTCTAGATAAATTTCTTTCCATTTGGCACAAGAAACTCTCCTGGTATCAAATCCGACAGAAAGTGAAATGTTTGAGTTTTATTGAAGGTTACTTCTCAAGTTTTGCCTGATATTTTCTATGAGTCGAAGGCAATAAAAAAATCATGCCTATCTTCATCAGTGATGATGTTTTCAGCTCGAGAGCAGTGATATATCAAATACAATGTTTATTGCAGAATTCCAGAATGTTCAGAATTTTCTGCAATGGAAATGTTCTATACCTATGCTGTGCAGTGCTATAGCTATCAGCCACTAGCTGCATGTGGCTTTTGAGCACTTGAAATGTGGCTAGTGTAACTAAGCAACTGAATTTTAAATTTTATTACATTTTTAATAATTTAAATTGGGATAGCCTCACAAGGTTAATGACTACTGTATTGGACAACACAGTTCTGGAGGATTTAAATCAATATGTTTTTGGAGAGTTTCAATAAGTCTTAATAAATCAAATGAGTTCAAGTTAAATTGCAACTGATTTATTTGTTCTTCCTTTTACAAAGTCTGTAGTTAATAAAAAAACTGGATAGCTTGGAAACTATTACATAAGGTATTGTTTTTCTAAGAGCTGCCGTTAATCTGTTGTTTGTAGTCAGCAAGTCCTTATGATTTTGTTGGTATTGATGAGTGACAGGTATTAGTGGTGTATCTGCCTGCACCCACTGTCACTGTCCTTTGCCTTGTAGCTCACTCAGTCCACAGCATCTTACCCCAGTTCCACTGATTCTGCCTCTTTTAAATTCAGGCTGCCCTTAGCATCCTTCTAGTGTAGCAGTCTCTCTCTGGGAGGTGGGCAAGAGTGGAGACTAGGGCCTATTCAAGACTTGATTTCAGTCCTGGTTCTGGGTTCTGTTCAAATCAACTGTCATTTTTTAAATTTTTTATTTCAAAATAATTTGGGGCTTGCAAGAATATTCCAAATACTGACTGACACCTGTTAGAGGTGAAGGGGCTGGGGGCTGGGTGAGAAGGGTGAAGGGACTAAGCAAAGAAAAAAAGAAAGACTCATGCACATAGACAATGGCATGGTGATTGACAGAGGGAAGGGGGATGGGGAGGTAGAAGAGGGTAAACAAGAGATAAATGGTGATGGAAGGAGACTTGACTTGTGTGGTAAAAACACAATACAATATACAGATGATGTTTTATAGAATTGTATACCTAAAACATATATAATTTTATTAATCATTGTCACCCCAATAAATTCAATAAAAACCAAAATGAGATGCCACCTCATACTTGTTAGAAGACTATTATCAACAAGACAAGTAATAACAAGTGTTGGAGAGGACGTGGAGACAAAGGAACCCTCATTCACTACTGATGGGAATGTAAACTGGTACAGACACTTTACTATGTAAAACTGTATGACAGTTCCTCAAGAAATTAAGAATAGAATTACCATGTGATCCAGCAATCCATCACCTGGGTATCTACCTGAAAACTTGAAAACATTTATTTGTAAAGGTATACACACCCCCAAGTTCATTACAACATCATTCATGGTGGCCAAGACATGGAGACAACCAAAGTGTCCTTCAGCAGAGGACTGGATAAAGAAGATGTGGTACGTATATACTGTGGAATACCATTCAGCCCAAGAAAAGATGAAATACTGCCATTTTGTGACATGGATGGACCTTGAGAATATTATGCTAAGCAAAATAAATCAGAAAAAGCTAAAAGCCATACGATTTCACTCATATATGGGGTATAAAACTGAAACTCATGGACACAGATGACAGTATGGTGATTACCAGAGGGAAAGGGTGGAGGGGTAGTAAAGGGTGAAGGGGCCCAAACACAGTGGTACCTCAGTACTTGTCATTAATTCATTCTGATGAGTGAATCAGAACACTGAAGTGACAACTGGTGAAGCACTTTCTTTTGCAGGGCAGTGTCCTGACTCCTGCAACTTCTAGCAAGTGCGATGAGTGGTGAGCAAGCACCGAGTGCTGAGACATTTTTTTTCTTGTGAACAAGGTTTGGCGAGTTCTGAAGCTGACAAATACTGAGGTATTGCTACCAAACCCAATCAGTAGGCAGCCTACTGCTTGCTGCCAACAGGCAAAAACTCTGGAGGTAGAGTTCAGTGGAAAGGAAAGGAATAATTTATTTAACTAGTAAAAATAGCTGTTTAAATATTACAACTACTACATTGATTCAAGAGCTGAAAATAACATGAGAACAAATTTGTACAAAAACTAAGATGTTAAAACTGTATAGTACAGATTTCCTGAAAAACAAGGCCTGAAAAGACAGGAATCGTTTATTTAACAATCATATGCCTCTTGCTCCAGTTGCTGACAGGTCCACAGGGCCTGTGGCCATTGACAGATCTGCACCGGGGAGGGGTGCAGCAATGGGCCTGTAGCCTGAGCCTCTTCCCTCCTCCTCTACTGTCTTCCAGGCCCAGGACCCAGGGACCCCAGCCCCTGGCAGTTGAAAAGCAGGAGAAATGTCCACACAACCGCCGGTTCCCCTCTCTCGCCCCTGCCTCCCTCAGATATCCCCTCTGGAGCCACCAGTGGATGCCATGAGGGCCACCCCAGGCTTAAGCCCAGAGTCTGCCTGTACCTGCTGCCAGCTCGCTCTGTCAGCCCCTCCTCCTCGGGCCCCTCACCTGCTTTCTACTCCCAGCCACTGTCTACTCTCCCCCTCAGAAGCTTCCCCCAGAGCCCCTCTCAGATCCCCTCACAGAGCCTGCCCTTCAGATACTTCTGGTGTGTTCCTCTCCCTCCTGTACCTCCAGAATCCTTGCGATCCCCAGAATCCATTGTGCACCTGTGTGCTTGGGCCCTGGCTGCCAGGGTAATGCATGCGTTATAGTGTGACTATACACGGTGACAGAAGATAATTTGACTTTGTGTGGTGGGCACATGATGCAATATTCTGATCATGTATCATAGAAATCTACACCTGAAGCCAATATAATCTTTCTGAGAAATGTCACCACAATAAATTTAATGAAAAATGTTCCAAATAGTACAATGGCACAAAGAATCCTGCAGTATATTCTTCACCCAGATTCTCATATGTTCATGTAGTTAACATCTTACTACCTTTGCATTACCCACTCTCCCCCTTCTCTGTATCAACACCTATGTCTTTCTCCACATCAAAATCATAAAATTAACATGAATACAATATTACTATTTATTCTATAGGCCTCATTCAAGTTTTTCCAGTTGTCCCAATAATGTCCTTTGTAACAACAATCAGCACAACAAAAATCTTCAGGTCCAGTACCCAGTCCAGGGTCACAAGCTGCATGTGTTAGCTTGTCTCGTAGTTGCCTTAACATTGAGCATCTCTGCAGTCTTTCCAAGGTCTGGGCATTTCCAAAAAGCACACATCAGCTATTTTGTGGGAAAGCCCTCAATTTATGTTTGTCAGATGTTTCCTCATGGATTTAGCTTATATATTTTTGGCAAGAACATCATGGAAGTGATGTACTCTCAGTGCACACATGCGGAAGCATATGGTATCAATTTTTTGTTTGTGATGAATTCTCTGCTGCAGGTGGTATCTGCTAAGTTTCTCCATTAAAAGTCACTACTTTTCCTTTTGGAATTAATAAGTATCTCCAGTGAGATATTTTGAGACTATATAAATACCTGTTTCTCATCACACTTTTGCCTATTGGTTTCAGTATCTACTTATCATTCTTGCTTGAAACAATTGTTACCATTGTGGTTGCCAAATGGAGATTATCTAATTATCATTCTTTCTGCAGTCTTTTTTTGTGTGTGTGAACATCCTATTCTAAGGAAAATTCTCAAATCTCCCCCTCTCTTTCTATAACTATTACTTATCCATCTATCTATCTATCATACATCTGTATATTTCAGTATGGACTCATGGGTGATTTGTTTTCACAAATTATATTCTATCACTATCACTATTTATGATGCTACATTTTACAAGATGTGGTTAGTAAGAATTCCTTCATTCTGGTTCCTTTGCTCTTTGACCTCTTTCCATATTTTTTTCTGAGCAATTTCTTACTTTCTGATATAACTAACTGTGTCAGTTTCATCCTGTACTTTTTGTGTACCAGTTCTATAATCAATCACTTATTCAAGGACTAGCTTTCACTTTGATGATCTCATGTTGATAGAGTGAAAAGGAGGCAAAAACCAACAAAGGAACTGGGACCCTTAAAGGCAACACAGTGAGAGTATGAATGAGCTAGAGAAGGACTCTGCCTTACAGATAGAAATAACAAGGACGCTTGCTTGTCCATGACAGGTTAAAGGAGAAAATTTTTTTCTTGAGAAATATTTTTTTTATAGGTAAGGAAAATTTTAATAAATTAAGACCGACGTTCTTGTGCCAATTACTAAATTACTAAACTCTTAAGCCCTTTTCTGTTCTGCTTTGTGATGCCAGGAATTGGATCCCATAAGCTTTGTTTCTGCACTGTCACCTCGTTCCGCATTAGGCTCTGGCAGTAGTAGGAGGTGTTCGAAAAAGACTGGGAGACTGAAGGAGAAAGTCATCTCGTTGGCTTCGGTTTTCTTTCTGCCTACTTTCTGTTCCTGTGAGTATTAGCCCAGCAACACTTCACCAGGCAGCGGCAGTTCCTTCCTGCAGTATTAACTGTGACTGGTTTGCAGGCTTTCCAAAGCTTGCAGAGAACGAATCATAATGTGCCACTCCACCAGCCCCCAACATAAGCAGCAGGCGAACACACTCCTTCCTCAGAAGTTTGAGTCCCCACAAGGTCCCTCCTCTACCTGTTTAAGTTCTAACAGCCTCTTTTCTTGTTCCCCCAACCCTAAGGGTGGTGCTAGCTACTTCCTGCAATTACTGTTCTCTTGAGAATTCTCAACTATAAGCTGGCACTCATTTAAGCTTGCAACCCAAATTTACACTACCTGCATGATTCTAAATAACTTTGGGTCAGAATTTATTTTAAAAGAGTTCTGAGTTGGTAATGATTCTAGGTATCTATAAGAAGCAAACATAAATCCTCTTTGGAGAAATGCAATCACAAGCAAACCTCAAAGTTTCCCATGAATAAAGTCCTGAGGAATGTGAGCTCAGAGTCAAAATCAAAAAGCATTTAAGAAGACAAGGCACTATGAGCAAAAGCCAGCAGAAACAACAAAACAGAATCAGCAGCAAAGATTTTAGATGTGGGAATTTTTGAGTACAAAATATAAATTAAACATGTTTCATATATTTAAAGGAAGAAGTGTAGTGATTACAAATTCAAGGTATAAGTTGTTATGAAAGGTGAATAGGCACATATGAAAAGCAAGCAAATAATTTTTATAAGAGCCAAATAAAAAATTGAAATAAAAAAGCAAAGGATGGTTTAAAGAGAAAATTAGATATAGGTGATAAATCCATGGGCAGAAAAATAGATCTGAAGAAATTATCCAGAATATATACTAGAAAGACAAAGAGGTAGAAAATAATAACAGGTTAAGGGCCATGGAAGACGGTGAGAAGGACTAACATATATCTAATTGGAGTATGAGAAAAAAAGGAAAGAGAATGGAGGAAAGGAAATTTTTGAAGAGATAATCACTGAAAAAAGTTTAGAATTGATGAAATATACATGCACATTTTGGATTCAGGAAGCCCAATGAATTTATAGCAATATAAACACATTTTTACTTAGATTGATACTAGTGAAACCAAGAAATATCAGAGACATGGGGAGCAGCTGAGATTCCCAACAGATAGGTGAGTATGCTGTTTGTCAGCCTCAAAGAGTGAATCTGGGCAGAGCATTATACTATTCACCACAAATTTTCATAATATCAAGTAAAGAAACACAAGATAGAAAATTGTATTGGTAGTGTGATTTCAATATCTTTCAATAGGCATACATGAACAAAAATGACTGAAAGAAATAAGCTAAAATATTTAAGAGGTTTTGTCTTGATGTTGGAATAATGGATAAGTTTCATTTCCCCTCCAACCTGTATCTTATAAACACAGAAAAAACCTTAAGAGTTGTTTACAGAAAACATAAAACCACCCCACTGATTTCTCTCTATGAACTCTTCAAATTAGTCAGAAAGTGAACATTCGTGTCCCTCAGCAGGTGAATGGATACACAAGCTGTGGTACAAGCATACAATGGAATATTACTCAGCAACAAAAAATGAGCAACCAAGTAATGAAAGGAATGGAAGAAGCTAAAATGCATACTGCTAAGTGAAAGAAGACAATCTGAAGATGGTGTACACAGTATGATTCCAGCTTTATTGTATTCTGGAAAAGTCTATGAAGACAGTAAATATAATAGAGGTTCCCAGGGGCTTGATCAAGGGGACAGAGGAGGAGGAGGGATGCAGGGTGGGGAACTGTTCTGCATGATATTGTATGACACATTGGGGATACATGTGCATTTGTCAAAATTCTATAGGACAGTCTAATGCAAAGAGGGAACACTAGTGTAATCTGTGGACTTTAGTATTGATTTATCAATTGCAGCGAAGGTACCACACTAATGCAAGGTGTTAAGGAAAACAGTGTACATAGAAGAGGGGATATATGGGAATTCTCTATACTATCTTCCTATTTTTCCTGTAAACCTAAAACTTTTCTAAAAAAACAAAATCTATTGAAAAAAGAAAAAAGTGAGCATCCACTTCTGCAATCTATAAGAGACAATAGGAGTAGCAGTAGTTGAGACTGAATTTAACAGAAAACATACTGAGCAAACTGAGGTGAGGAGACTTCTTTGCAGTGGCTAAACAAAGCCCTCTCAGGCAGTCATGAAATATTAGAACATAAATCTACAAATAAACAGCTGCTTTGTTTATGGATGCATTAATAGGTATCACAACAGCTTGACTCCTGATTCTGAATTCTTGCTGTTTCCTCAATGAGCCATGACACAACTGTGGGGTCTTGCCCTATGCATTCATAGAATGACAGGGAGTCTGGTTCTGTAACAGGACATTTGATAAACAAACAAGATGAATTGGAGCTGATTCTTCTGGTGACTGCCAGTGCCGGCGCCTTTTTTCCTTCTGGCACCTACCCTAAGTTCCTGGCATATGCTCTTATTTTTCCTCTCAGGCCAACTGCAAAAAGGACTTGACCTCAGCTGACATAGAATGTGGAGGAATGTGTATGCAGTTGAAAAATAATCCAGTCAGCTGACAAAGTTAATACATTTTCATATGAATTCATTCAATACCACCTAGTGAGAGTTCACACTTTGAATATTTGCTCAAAGGCAGTGGGAAAGTGAGAAGTTGTTTATTACCTCCGGTTCTTAAAAGAAAACATTACTTCAGATAAAGCTTCCATTTCTATTGTTGATTGGCTTAAACATTCAGACCTGTTGAAATTCTTTGTTTTTTCACTCACCTAACACTGATGAGCTACTATTCTATCGCAGGCTGCACAGGTATAGGTTTGTTGGTGAAGACGCTGCACTAATACATGTTCTACTACAGTATCACAGTGTGGAGGGTGAGAGGAAACTTTCTCTTTTCTATGCTTATTTTTGCCTGACTATAGAGAAGACAATTTTTTTCCTGCTCTCTGCCCTTTTCTTACCTTTCCTTGGGAGTTGAGACCTCTCTGACTGGCAAGATTATAAGAATCTGCTTATAGGACAGTGCTACCAGTGGACAGTTATTGTGAATTATGAGCAAGAAAAACTTCCTTCTTTTCTTTAATTCATCTGAAGTCTATTTTTATGTAGCAGAGATAGAAATCTCACCTTATTTTTTCCTGATTAGATAGGCCTAAACTTCCATATATTTATATGTCTGTTTCTGAAAATTATTCTATTGTATTACCATATAGTGGCTACACTTGTCCATTTTCTTTTTTAATTAAAATTTATAATCAGAATTTGGAATTACTTAAAAACCTCGCTAGGTCTCTTTAATGGTACTGATTTGAGTTTGTAGATTACGTACTTGTGAGAGAAGTGACATCTTTTTAGTACCAAGTTCCACTCAGGAATGTATTACTCCTCTACATTTAAGGAGAGTTCATAAAAGTTTTTTAAGTTGTCTTCCTATAAGTTTTGCACATTTTTGTTAGGTTTATTTCATATATATGCATCTACATGAAAAAGATATATATTTATAGGCATACTTTGCTTTATTGTACTTCACAGATGTTGTGGTTTTTACAGATTGAAGACAAGACCCTCCACCAACAAAAAGATTGCAGCTCGTTTTGTGGTGACACCAGCTTTATTGCAGTGCTCTAGATCTGAACCTGAAAGATCTCTGAGGCATGCCTGCATATAAAATTTATATATCATTTAAAAATATAAATATATGCAGTTAATTTTTTCTATAATGAATGGACAGCTTTCTAACCAGTTGTGGTCACTTACAGTTTTGATCATGTACCTGGCTGGCTCACTGGCATCTTTTATTAATAATTTTTAACTTGATTCTTATGGATTTTTAGGCAGTCAGTTGCAATACATTATCTGAGAGTACTCACAATTTCTTCCTTCCTGATATATTTACAATTACTTTCAGATTTTGTTTGTGTTATTATACTGGCTAGGGCCAGAGGTCGACCATATTGGTGATGGTTATAATTCTTTCTCGTTTTTATTTTAAAGAAAATATTCCTAATATTTCAACTTTAAGTATGTTTGTGTAGGTTTTTGGTGGATACCTTTTATCATGTTATAAAGCTTTATCTTCTGTTCCTAAGTTGCTAAGAAAATTAAAAATTAAAAAAATCAATTACTAGTCACTATTAATTAGAAACAAGAAAACTATGTCTATGACATAGTGCTAGAAGGAATTGTTTCTGGTTTTTACTAGTGGCTCCAGATTAAATAATGATAATAACCTTCTAAGAATCTCCTAAAATCTAATATTGAAAAGCATATAAAAATGCTGATCTAAACATCAAAATCCTGCAAAAACCAATAGTCTCAGCAAGTAACATGTAGAGGCCACGGCCTGATGAGAGTGAGCATTTGTTTTTGCAGCTTTGCTAGGGCACATGGAGCTGTCTGGCAAGGGCTGGCCTTGGACTCCAGTTCTCCTGGAGCTCTGCAGGTCTTCTTCCTCATAGCAGCGACATGTTGTTGGAGCAGATGCAGATGTGAATAAGTCTGAAAGTCTGGTCAGCCTGTGGACACACAGGAAGCAAAACCACCAAAACTGTCCATGTGTGACCCAGACATTGACAATGGGTCTGCATCAGAACGAAGAGCTGCTCATTACACCCAGTTCTGTATGGAGTGAAGAAGGCAGCTGAATGTAGTATTAGAGAGGAGTATTGTAGCAAGTACTTACATGCTTGTTTAAAGCAGGAAAGAGAATATTTCTTTTTGGAGAAATGACTGGGACCCACATTACTCCTGACAAGAAAAAACTCTGAGATGACGTAAAATACATTTTAGCAGGCCAGAGGGTAGAAGGAAGAAAACAAGAGAGTCAAATCAGTGAACAACTGTGGGCCAAAACCAGTAAGATTGCTTACATTCCTGAATGTATGTCGAAACTTTGAATTAACCTCAGGTGGATACTTCTGTGATTATCTCTAGAGAGAATAATGGAGTAGCCGACCACAGACGCTACCACATCTTGCTGACACATGAACTTCGCGGACTGTTGCCCACAACCAATCCAAAAGTGCAAACACATTTTCCTTACAGACCGTGCACCTATTGCAGAAGCAGCCTCTTTTATTTAAAGCCAGCATAAATTCTTTCAAAACAACTTGCATCTTTCCTTCTCAGGTTTAATGTATAAAAGAGCCCGGCAGCTCCAGGATGGTGCCCATGCTCACTTTCTCCTCACAGCCCTGCTGCTGTTGGCTTCGACAGCATGCCCCAGGGCCTGGTCCTTTCTCTGGCTAGCATATGGATCAATAGGCCCTTTCTGTTTGAAAAACTTTTGGTCATAAAGTTTTTTGTTTAACACTCCTCTTGTGGATGGCTTTATTTACCAGCTTTGCCACCATTTGGCATGAGAGGCATCAAACAGGGTCTGTCGGGACTTTTCCCTCAGCTCAACCTCGTCAGCTATCAGTACCATTCTCAGGGAAGCTCTGCCCAACACTGCAGTTATTGCCACCAGGAGTTAAATAGTCCCTTGGTTCTTTGTCACATCCTAGCGACTATATTACCATGTTGGCTATCTTTAGCCAGCAGGACCATGTAGCTGAGCTAACCTCCCAAGCCCCAGTTTACCTGCAACATACCTGAATGCATGCAGCCTGCTTTGCCACCTCTTCCTTTGTTGTCCACCTTGCCTAGACTTACTCCTCTCAAATTCCTGTCTGAGGATCTCCCATTGTCTTCCCTTCCACCCTTTGGAGCCTGCCTTCTGAACATGTGGGCCACCTCTGCAGAGACAGAGGCTGCTTCCCACTCACCAGGAATCCATCCCACCTGGGGAGAAGTCCATTCCTGCAATTTCAGATGAATGCCAATGCTTCTAAGTCAGAATGCTTTTGAGTCACCTTATCTAGGTACTGCTCTTTGCTCCACAAGAGATTTGTTTTGGAAATGTAGATTATCATCAGAATTAAGCAAGTTTTTCTTAGAGAAGCTATAGGAGTCCTGTAAATAATTCTAAGAGTAAAACTAAACAAAAAGCTGTGTGCTCCGTACCCTGCACAGTTGGGGTGGGGCTCACAGGGAGGGGAATGTCAAAGGGCTTGTATTTAAAGAGCTGTGAAGACAGAGGCCTGTGGTCTTTCATGGCCAGTCCTGGGGGAGCACATTTTTGAAAGGGGCAAGTCCTGTCTTATGACTTCTCCTTTGGAAGAAAATAAGAAGTTTTCTGGACTCTTAGCACTCATACCCAACATTTCTTGTACTTTTAAAACATTTTGCAAGAATTCAAATTACTTCACTGCACAAAGACAAATGTTTTTAAGGAGTTGTATCCATGTTACTATTCACTAGGAGCTCCCAGTGAGGATGCCAGTGGACGTACTATTCTACGTCAGCTACGTTAGAATTGAACATATTCTAACAGAGCTTTGCTTTGAGCTGTTCACTGACTCAGGCATTTTGTTAACTGCTGTTGTTGCTTTATAAGTACATGGTGAAATGATATTTAAAATTCAGTAAAGGAGATGTTGAACAGTTTTAACTGCAAAAATTAAAATCGTCCCAGCTTAAGTCCAGCAGGAAGAATTTATATAACTGCATGACCATTTAAATATTGAATAAAAAGAAGAGTTTAGATTATGCCTTGTGGAGTTTTAAGGCTCCTACATTGTTTAGGTATGATAACCGCAAGCCAACGCAATACAATTATAACCAAAATAAAATCTGTGTGTTTTGCACATGGAAACTCTACAGCCTTATACCAAATGTTTGATGATTGTAAGTGATGTTAAACTTGCTTACAATATGTTTAGATGGACAAGTGTTATATTGGTAGTTACATACTTGTGGGACTCTAGAGAAAGGCATATTTTTTCCAAAGACAGAACATTGGATTTAGTGATGAGTAATTGTGGATCTCCTGCTCCACTTCACAGTCAGCACCTACCTGATCAATGACCTTATTCCTGTCCCCAATGGTTTCTTTGCTTAGTCAACTTGACACATTGGAGCACTGCTCAGAGTAGTTGAAGTGATTTCATCAGAAAGTTGGTCGGTAATGCAAACAATATGCACAATTAAAAAATCTTACCATACAATAAGCATCTTTTCCACTTCTAGTATGTTTCTGGTTTTGTTACACTTAAATTAAATGCAGCTGGAACTGATTTTGGTGTAAGGAGTGAGGTAGGGCTCCAACATTTTCCCCTGCCAAATTGCTAGCCGGTTATCTCAAAATGATTCAATGATTAAGAATGTAATTTTAAAAATGTCTATGTATCAAAAATGTCTCAAAATGCTATGAAAATGGAATATTAATGAAATCCTGAAAAGAAACTCTGACTTAATTTCTTGTTTGCAGAGGGTTTGATTACAATGATAATCTCAAAGCTTGAGGATTTGTAAATAAACAAGTTCAGGAATGATTAAGAGACACTCTTTTACCTACAAAAAAATGTAACTGGAGGAGCTGAACCGAAACTGTTAAGAAAAATAAAGTGGTTTGTATCAGAGATGCAGAAATAATAATCATATTTTGAAGTGTATGTAGACAGAAGGGTATTTACTGCCACCCTACCTATAATGCTGCCGTTTCTTGAGCAGCTGCAAACCTCTGGAATCCTTACTCTGCAAATCAAATCAGTCATAGCCACAATTTTGTTATAGGCAGCTAGATGTAATCCTAAAAGAAACAATATATATTTTTTGTGTATGCTTCTCTGTCTCCACTTTCCATCTAATTTTTCATTTAACATGAGTTACTTTTTAAAATTTAAAACCACTGCTGGAAATAAGGAATATTACAAATTGGACAGCTAAAGAAGAAATGAGAGTAATCAAGACAGCAAAAGTTTAGTGGAGGATATAAAATAATTTGAGATAATTTCATTTGCAGAATGACACGGACAATTTTTAAAAATATATATGTCATTGATTATGCTATTACAGTTGTCTCATTTCCCCCTTTATTCCCCTCCATCCTGCACACCCCCTCCCACCCACATTTCCCCCCTTTATTTCATGTCCACGTATCATACTTATAGGTTCTTTGGCTTCTACATTTCCCATACTATTCTTAACCTCCCCCTGTCTATTTTCTACCTACATTTATGCTACTTATTCTTTGTATCTTTTCCCCCTCTCTCCCTCTTCTGCTCCCCTGTTGATAACCCACCATGTGATCTCCATTTCTGTGATTCTGTTCCTGTTCTAGTTGTTTGCTCAGTTTGTTTTTGTTTTTAGGTTCAGTTGTTGATAGTTATGAATTTGTTGTCATTTTACTGTTCATAGTTTTGATTTTCTTTTTCTTAGATAAATCCCTTTAACATTTTATATAATAAGGGCTTGGTGATGATGAACTCCTTTAACTTGACCTTATCTGAGAAGCACTTTATCTGCCCTTCCATTCTGAATGAAAGCTTTGCTGGACAGAGTAATCCTGGATGTAGGTCCTTGCCTCTCATGACTTGGAATATTTCTTTCCAGCCCCTTCTTGCCTGCAAGGTCTCTTTTGAGAAATCAGCTGACAGTCTTATGGGCACTCCTTTGTAGGTAACTGTCTCCTTTTCTCTTCCTGCTTTTAAGATTCTCTCCTTATCTTCAATCTTGGGTAATGTAATTATGATGTGCCTTGGTGTGTGTATTCTTGGGACCAACTTCTTTGGGACTCTCTGAGCTTCCTGGACTTCCTGGAAGTCCTTTTCCTTTGCCAGATTGTGGAAGCTCTCCTTCATTATATTTTCCATTTCTTGCTCTTCCTCTTCTCCTTCTGGCATCCCTATGATTCAGATGTTGAAATGTTTCAAGTTGTCCCAGAGGTTCTTAAGCCTCTCCTCATTTTTTTGAATTCTTGTTTCTTCATTCTGTTCTGGTTGAATGTTTATTTATTCCTTCTGGTACACATTGTTGATTTGAGTGCTGATTTCCTTCCCATCCCTGTTGTTTCCCTGTATATTTCTTTTATTTCACCTTTCATAGCCTTCATTTTTTGATCTAATTTGAGACCATACTCAACCAATTCTGTGAACATCCTGATCATCAGTGTTCTGAACTGTGCATATCTGATAAGTTGGCTATCTCTTTGTCACTTAGTGGTATTTTTTCTGGAGCTTTGATCTGTTCTTTTGTTTGCGCCATTTTTTTTTGTCTTGGCACACCTGTTACATAGTAAGGGGTGTAGCCTTAGGTGTTCACCAGGGTGGGGCAACCCATATCACTGGGTTGTGACATTGTATGTGGGGCAGGGGTCCGAGAGGGAACAATGGCACTTGCTTCGCTCTCTGCCTGTTTTCAGTCACTTCCTCCACTACCCACAAACAAATTGGGCCCTTCTGGTGCTGACTCCTGGGTGGGTGGGTTTGTGTATGTCCTAGGATCCTGTGGGTCTCTCCAACAAACTCTCCTGTGAGGCTGATAGTTTCTCCCACTGCTGCCTCAATGCCCACAGGTATTTTCAATCAGAGGTTTGAGGCCTTATTTTCCCACATTGAAACTCTGGGTTGCGAGGTCTGTCTCGCTCCCCAGTTGTTCCTCCTGGGTTATCTGCATGCGAATGTGGGACCTGGTACACCAGCCACCACCTTGCTGTGATTCCTCTCCACCCTGGCTGCCTGTCTCTGTCTCTCCTACTGGTCTGGATGAATGCTTCCTCTTTAATTCTTTGGTTGTGGGACTTCCATACAGTTCGATTTTTTGTCAGTTCTGTGTTTTTTTCTTTTTTAATTTGTTGTTGTCCTTCTTTTGGTTGTGTGAGGCACAGTGTATCTACCTATGCCTCCATCTTGGCCAGAAGTCCCAACACAGACATTTTATTATGACCAGAATGTAAACACTTGAAAAATCTATGTTTTATTTTTATAACAAAGAAACAACCAGTAAAAGAGTTGATTTTAAGAGTTTATTGTTTTTTTTTTTGTTTTTTTGTTTTTTAAAAAGCAACCAGGGTTTTCATTGTACAGGTTTAGCCCAGTCTCTATAGCATGGTACAGCGATAACTGAATTTTTTATAACAATGACTCAGAGGCGCTGGAGGTCCATAACTGTCTTCTGAATTATCACAGAAAGGAGAAAGAATTAGAAGAAGAGTTTAATGTTAAGTGTATTAAAAATCATATTCTAATTCTTTTAAATTGGTTATCCAAGTATGATAATATAGTAGAGCTCAGATAACTAGAAAAGGCAATTGACGAGAACACCCCATTCCTATCTGGTGTGCATTAACAGACTTCTTACTGCACATAACTTTATATAGCTTGCGAACTAATTCAACCCATTTTACACAGCATTAATTATTTTTATTGAATTAGCTCTGGGCTGAAACTGTTGCTCATTATCTCATAATAACTATTATTTTTGTCTGATTTTTTGATGGTTTCCCTCATCTGACACAGTGTTTGGACTTTAGTGTGTATGAAATTTTGAGATCATCTTTGCTCATTCTGGTAATACTTACAATGAAGTTACTCAAGGCCAGGTATCCAAGACTATTCATTAATTTGTTCTCCATCTCTGTTCTTGACCTTGGGAAAAGAGAGACCTTATGTCTCACTGGAATATGTACTATGCTCCAGGCCAGAAACTGTCTGTGTGTTGTTAACAGAGAGGACCCCTCAAGGTTCTCATTAATGCTGTGCAAACAAGGGTCTCGTCATTTCAGTAACTATTTGTACATTTATAAAAGCAATACAGTCATGGGAAAAAACAACAAGCACAGCTTGGTAGAATAACCTGCCATGAAATATCATTGGCTTTATAATAATTTACTACAACTGTTCTTTTTATTCACACTGGGTAGGAAATGCTTCCATCTAACACATGGAATACGAATATATACAACAAAAGTTGGGTTTTATTATAAAAAAACTTCACGAAGACAATAACATAGGGGTTTAAAAAATAATTTTGTGCAGTTTCCTGATCACAATCATATGTCTGCTGCCTTTTACAGGGAATGATACAAGTATGATAGATTTTATAAACCAGCTAAAGAATTTTCCTGCCTGTAATAGCCTACTATTAAAATATTGCCTTGTTCATACAGTATAGGTGTTTTTCTTTTCCAACTGTAATTCCAAATGACTACAGATGACATGATGAGTCAGTTTTAAGGACACACCCTGCTAATCCTCTTCAAAATCATCATATATTTGCAGTTCCCTATTTCATCAAAAAGTTCACTGAAACATCCCAGAAACTGCACTGGGCCTCTGACTGCCGTGCCCCTGAGGTCCCGAGTGCTGCATTCTTACTCGATGCCCACCATCTTTTTTCATAACAATGTCAGCATCTGGGCTTGATGTTTCTTTGGGCCGCATGCAGAGTCACGCGGCAGTGGTGTGGGGTGGACTGTTCTGTACTGCCAGCAGTCAAAACAGTTGTCGTGGGCTCAACAGCTCTACACTGGGAGCCTGGGGAACCCATTCTTCTATGGAATGGTTTTCTGGAGTCCAGCAGTGTCCCTGCAGGTGGCCGGGACATTCTGGTCCCCACTTCAGGAAGGACTACCCTAAAGAAGAAGCCTAGTATTCTAAAAATAGACAATATGGGCCAGGTTGGGGAGGGGGGTTGCTTTCATAAGTCTTGGAAAATACTTCTGATTTTAGCTCTAGGAGAATAGTTGGGGATTCTCTGGAGGCAGCAGGCTGGGAGAAGGGCTGAGTTCGGTGCACATGGGGGAGTGCCAGGTTGGCATTGGCACTGCAGGTTTGGTGCCTACAGTCCAGGCAGTGTGCCCAGATCCATGTTCCCCTGACTGTACCTTTTATGCCCAAGGGTTCCCCCGGGCCCCACCACCCCGTGCAATCCTTGTTTATTTTGTTTTCTACCTAGCGATGACAAACAGGGCTCATCTCTCTCTCAATTCTGACTGATGAGTGGTGGCTGTTTGGAGTTGTGATTTGAAGATTGTGAAGAAATCACAGGGCTCCATGGGAGATAGTGCTGTGATTGATAAGCAATGTCTGTTGAGGCTACAAGAATTGGTGTTAATGGAATGCATGCCAAGTCCTTATGTCTCTGTAGTAAGTAAGGTGAAAGAATGAGTCTGGCTTGATTTGTTCTGGAAGGATCTTTGGAGACCAGAGCCCAAAGCACTAAGTTTATATTTATATTGATTGTGCTTTGTTCCTGAAAATATTTAAAAAGTTTGGGAGAGTAATGTTAAGACCTGTGGAAAGCTGGAGGGGGGAGATAATTTTGAATAGGTTGGTGCAGGAGGCCCTGGAAAATGACCGTTTCCACCCTTGGGTGATGAGGCCCAATGTTTACAAAGTGCTGATAGGGCTTACTGCTCACAACAGATTCAGAAAGACTTGGAACAATGGAGTGAGTCTCAGGCATGGTGGGAATTTCAGGCCAAGCATTTCTGGTGTATGCCTCTGGGTCAACAGCTGATAATAAATTGTGAGTATGTTAAAAAGCCAAGGAGAAATCTATTTGCATCTACATACATGCCTTGTTTGGGGTTAATCAAAGAAACTGGAGATAGTTTTCTGATTATGTCAGGACCGTTGTCTCTCAGCTCTACCTAGAAGTCTCTGATACATAACTCTACCAAGAAAGAAAAATAAAATCAGTGAAATTCTGTGGTAGGTGTGAGTGGTGCCATTTTGGGAAGATCAACTCACATTTGCCTCTGGAAAACAGGATCAATCACTTCTTCATATCTGAAATGATTTAAACCAAAGCCAAACCTTGATTTTTAACACGAATCATTAACAGGTTGCTTATCCGACAATGTGTTGTCTGTGGATTCAGGGGACTACGTTGGGCCAAAGCCAGCCACCTCAAGCTGCTGATGGCCTGTGGGTTTTAGAAACTATTGGATGCTCCCATCAGCAGGTCCCTTGTCAATGCACACACCTGATTTCACTTACACAGCAACATGGCTACATACCTTTTTCCATCAGTAAACACCTGCTCTCTTCCTCACTTGGAAATTGGGAGAATTTGAAAGGAAAATGTGGCATATTTTTACTCCTCTGAAAATCTCAGTAAGACATGGTTTTGGATATCTGTCTGATGTTGAGTTTCTTGCCACAGTGGCCATTTCAAGCTTTCCCCAAAACTGTCAGCAAAGGGTTTCCACCTTCCTGGGTGGTGCATAGGGGTCAGGATTCCTTGGTTCCTAGGCCAAGGTCCACGGTTAAATGATGGAATTGGAGTGGAGGAGGAAAAGCAGCATTAGAAACTCAGCAATGTTATTTCTTATCCGACTCTGCATTTCACCCTCAGAGAAATGATTTCTTATTGGTCTTCCACAAGACACATTCCCATTTAGAGCATCTCAGCAGTTTCATTGTCTCTGGAACCTTCTAGAGGTGATGTCTGGCTGGCTATAATTGTGACTGTAGTTGCCTCATTTGTTTTCAGGCATTTTAAAATTTCGGTTTCTTTCCATGGATCACAATTGTTGGCATATTGGCATTACACACCAAATTTTAAAGTGTGTGAACATCACCACTGGGCTTTATCACCACTGATTTCCAAAGTGGAAGCCTCCTTTAACTGGAAAGACTTGCTCTAACAACACAGAGGAGCCTCCTCCCTAAAGTTTCTGAGACTGCCCAGAGCACAAGCTTTGGGTTCTAGACAGAAGGTCTAGGAGGAGGCCGGGACGGGGGTGGTGCCCTGTTGGGAGGTGGAGCCTGAGGGGGCGGGGGAAGTGTGGAAGGTGGAGATGGAATTGGAGGAGTGGGGGCACTGGGGGGTGGGGGAGGGCAGTGGGATGCAGGAGGTGGGGGAGTGTAGATGGGGGCCGGAGGCGGTGAGCTGGTGTGGTAGGCGTTGTTGAGGGGGTACTTGGTGGGCGGATTGTTCTTGACTCTGGTGAAGTTGATACAGCGTCCCTGGAAGAGAATCAGAGAGAAGGAAATGTGAGCAGAAGCTTGCTGTGACCTGAGGACAGGGCAGGGGGGAAGTGTGTGGGCGGCCTGAGAGAAGCACGTAGAACGCTGACACAACATTCATGGCAGCACTCTGCTGGTGTACAGTAGAACTTGGCAACAAATAAGCTTCCTGTTTCCTTTTTCTGAGCTTACTCTGTCGAAAAATTATTTGTTAAAGTTAATTTTTTCCACAGTCTCTCAAGGAGTAAAGGAAGGGGCCCGAACCTTAACCAGACGCATAGGGTCAAGCTGAGTACAGAGGTCATTGACTTCAGCAGCCTGGCAATGCCAGGTATGAATATCCATTGTTGCATTTCATCCCAGAGGAAACAGGCTCAGAAAAGGTAAGTCACTTTCCCAAGGCCACACAACTAGGAAGAGGTGGGGTAGGTGGAGTTTGAGCATCAATTCCCTGTAGGACAATTCCCTGTAGGACACACAAGTGTGTACTTTGAGACTTGGCTTGGGGTGGCAGTCACCGCTGGGATGCAGTGTGTGTTGGTGGGAGACGTGGGGTCTGAGCAAACCTTTGCTCGCATGTGTGCATCTCCACCCATCCTTCAATTCCTAAGTCCAGTCCCTTCTCCGTCACACACCTTTCTCTGATGACTCCAGTTACTTAGCCTTTGCTTCCCTCCCTGAGTTCTTCTCTAGTTACAATCTATGCCTCGCACGGAGGCCTGCATACTAAAACCAGGTGATCTGTAAATGCTCTGCCTCCCTGTTCAGATGAGAAACTTCTGGAAGGGAGTGGCCTTGTTTTATATTTTGCTGCTACACTATTGGTTTAGGGATTACAATGCCGTATTTAGATGCCAGTGCCCCATCTTCTCTGAGCTTGCATTTCATGAGATTAAACCAGGGCCTAACTTTGTGAGGTCCTGATTGGGGGTCCACTAACTGCGTTGCCCAGAGCTCCCAGATCCAGTGCAAGTTTTCATGCCTCCGGTTGATTTTGCAACCCAGTACTGTAAATTCCCAGTTGTCCAGTGGCCTTCTTTCACAGCTTGATAAATCTAAGCCTTGGTTACAGTTTATTTGTGATTCTGGATAAAACTCTTTCCTTCAAGATGTTGAAGTCCTAATGGTTACCATCTGTGATAATTCCTGTAATGGACAGCTCAGAGTTTGGGATTTACTGTACTACACAGTCTGCCCTTCGTTCCTAGACATGCTAAGTCAGAGCGAGAGGCGAGAGATTCATATCCTTTAAAGCTGAAGGAAAATTCCAATCCTGGGGAAGGAGCAGCTGGTGCCTGGGGTCAAGTCCCTGGGTGGCTTTTGATTTCCTTTAGGGCTGGCCATCCCCTGCTCTCTCCCTCCCTCTAGAGATCAGTGATGTGGGATGGAGCAAGAGAAGAGGCCCATTAATCCAGAGGCTGGGAGTTGGGTGTGAGGTGTGAGAAAGACCTTCCTAGTCAGCCCCTCCAGCTGCCATCATTGCCTTATGGCTATAGCTGCAGGAGGCTAGGGTAGGCTGAGGCGGGGAGAGGCATGGAGCCCCCTTCCTATGGTCAGTAACACTCCAGGACTGCACTCCAGGTCTGCTGCTCCAGAGCACGGGGCTGTGGTTCACTATCGACCCTAGCACATTGGAGTAGACATAATAGCCCAGAGCACTGGGCTATTAAGCAGCCAGGGGGGAGGGGTAGGCTCGCTGCCCCCACTGCATCCCTGCTGCAGGACACCTCACTGTGTGACGTGGGGTGGGATAATGATACCACCTGCTGCTGATAGTCATTATGATAATTAACCTACATAATCAGTGCTGGTGAAGGTCTTGGAACGGTGCCTGGCACGTGGTGCTTGTATAATGAAGTTATGTCTGGATTCGGAAACACACTCAGACACAATAATGGCCTTATCTACTGTAGAGAGGCAAGCTGGAGGTAGCATCAGGTTTTCTGACTCCTAGTTTAGTGCCTTCTAAGGAAGCTGCGGGCTAGAGCCTCTATACACCATGCCTGGCTTCTATAATAAAACTGACATACAGGGGGAAAAAATGTAGCATTGGCCATGTGACCGGAGCAGACCTCAGACCTGCCCTCTTATGCACTCTCTTCTATGTAACTCCTGTAACCTATTCTCATAGGACCTCCCACAGTGCTTTGCACACCCAGTTTACTGATGATGCATTTACACATACTTATTGTCCTGAACAAAGGTGCAGACCTGGCACAAACAAATCCCTGGGGTCAGTTACAGTAAGACACAATTAGGGCTTCAGGGAGGGGTGTGGCTACAAACTAAGTTCTTAAAACCTGGAGCCTGAGGAGCCAACACAAACATGGTAACACTTAGACCACATAATTGGCCTAAAGATCAGTTTACACGACATCATTTTTTGCTTGTGAGAGGATAATAGAAAGGCCAGATGTTCTCAGTGTCCCGTATGCCAGCGAATCTGCACCAGTGTTTGCTTAAAATGTTGCTAGGACGATGGGAGCTCTCAGTTCCGACACTGGTCTTTGTAACCCACTTTAATTCTTTGCAGGATTGTTTTTCAGTGGTTTGATGCAGATCTAAAATTTGGCTTTGACCTCAGTTTACCCCAGCTTGCTCATTTATGAAGAACGAATGCCAGTTATTTTCACACATTAGCAACAAAATGCTCTAGATAAATTCTAAGGAGAAAATGCAACAATATCTCCTGCTAAGTGGGAGCTTGGCAGGAGGCGAGGTGGTGTTCCTCCCAGGCTGGAAAATGCCACTTTTATCTGATGGAACCTAGTGGTGTTGGGAAGAGGATTAGGAATGTCCAGGTACAACATCTTCTTTATTATTAAACCCCTGCGAGCTGAGTGTTATTATCTCACTGTGCAGAAAAAGACTGAGGGCTTCAAATAATGTGCCCAAGATTGCACAGCCAGTGGAGGGTAGGAGTTGAATTAAAACCAGCTCTGCTTGTTGTAGGTACTAATCCTTTCCTCACTGTGTTATCCTGAAGATGGACTAAAAGTACAAACAATTTCTTGAAGCACTTATAGATGGTCTCACACAGTGTAACGCTTGGCCACAACCCATCGGCTCTTGACCTGGCTGTCTAGTGATGTTTCCAGAAGGAACCTGGTTAATTCATTGCCCAGTTCAATGTTCTTCAATGGCTCCACATCGTCTTTAGAATAAAATCCAAACCTCTCTGGTGACGTATCAGCCCTTTTGTGTTCTGGTCCAGGCTCACATCTTTCTATTTGTTTCTTGCTCTTTTATTGCAGGGTGTCCAGGCTGGCCCATCCTCAGCCCTCCACAAGAATTTGTTCAGTGGAAGGATACACTATGCCAGCTGGCATTCTTCTCAGTATGAACGTTGCTCCCCAGCTGGTGGGTATTTCTGAGGTAGCTTCTGGGTCTTCTCTTCCTGATCTCTAAAGCAGCACTAGGTTCAAGTTTAACTTAGCGTTCAACAATACTTCTTCTCTCCCTGAGGCTTTTTGAGGCGGAGGAAGCCTTTGGAGAAAGCTCAGATTTTCTCTGAAAGTTTAGGTTCCCAGAAGCTCAGAGGTCCATGAACTCAGCCGCCGTGAGATCAGGTCTCCTTGCTCCCCCTCTCATGCTCTCTTTGGACATCTCCCAAGCTCTTGGGGTGGGGCAGTGAGCATACCATGCACTCCCCCTGATTTCCACACTAGACATGTTAACATGTTACCTTCAAAAATAGTTTTTTTTGTTGCTTTTGATTGATTATCAAAGCAAATTATCCCTCAACAAAACACTTTACCTAAATTAGAGGTGACACTCTGAAACAATCACGGCACAGTTGAGATGACAGATCTTGGTGATCCAGGTTCTGGCTTTTCCCCAGTTTTGAACCACAGACACCGAGGGTCCAAGGAGAACAGAGATGGGGGAACAGGAGGCGTCCGGCTGGGGCTGCCCTGCGGGTCAGGCCCGGGAGGCAGAGTCCTGCCTCCAGTTCTGCCCCTGACGCTCTCCCTGTGGAACCTTGAGTAAGTCTCCTCTTTATAGGCCTCAGCTTCTTCGTTTGTAAAACAGAATTGTGCTGTCTGGATGACCTCCAAGGTCCTTTCAGCCCTAATATTTTATGATTCGATCAAAATTCGAGTTGTTTTGGAGCCCTTTACTTGAATACCTTCATTGGAATTCTTTTGGGGCAGTTTGCACAACTTTTTGTACTACTTAGCTTGGCTAACTCCTTGTATTCCATGTTTTCCAGTTGGTTATTGAATTTATAAAATACTAATAAATTGAATTTCATAATGGGACTCTCCATCCTCTGTTCTTTGTTATCATGGTAAAGTCTCAAGCTTGCCTGTGCGTTCTAGATTTGAGTTTGTGGGATGAGGGGGGGATGTGAGAAGAACTGTGGGCTGATTGGGTGCGAGTGTCTTGCCAGTGATGAGCTCATGTGCGCTGAGTGTTATAAAACATCTGTTTAGGTATCAGGCACGATCATGGAGAGGGAGCTGGCCTTTGGATATGGTTAAAAATATGCCACATTCCCACAGATTAAACAGAATAGTTTCCTATGAACAGAGGTCACTTAAGGAAGTTGGATTGCATAGGAAGAATACGAAAATAATCAGATGGAAAAAGTAAAACATGTATGCCAAGTTTCTTCTGACAAATACCTTTTCTCTCTGGTCTAGTTCTCTTCATTAATTGTCTTGTTTGGAGAGCTGTAGGTATTTCTCAAGTTACAAATGGATTGAGTTTCTGAAGTTTGTTTTAAGTCATTTGTTTAGAATTAGGAGCATAATTTCTAAGTTAAGTCACTCTTGTAAATGGGGGCTGGTCTCAGGCTAGACCACAAAAGCTCATTGGTGCGTTGAAGGCAATTGATGTAATTGTGCCAAAGGTGGTGCTGTAGTGATAAATGAGACACAGGCGCGATGAATGGATGGAGGGCTGGACAGGATGACTTCATAGTGCTTTCTGTCCTACGATTCTCTTCATTTGTTAAGTGCTTTGTGCTTTCAGGCTTTTGACAAGTGGTTTTTGAGCACCAGCTATGACCTGGACACCTTCTGAGGTGCTGCTGACAACATTGAGCAACCAAAAGCAGTCACTGCCCTGGTGAGGAGTCTTGTCCACAGGAGGAGAGGGACAGCAGTCAAGTCATCCCACAAACAATCATATTTGAGCTTTGTGACACATACCCTGAGCCAGGCCACTTAGATTCTCTCTTCTGGGAGTTTTTGGAGTAACGACTGAGTCTACAGGCAGTCAGTCAGTCAGTCAGTCAGTCAGGGTTGATCTGCTGCACAGAGGGGGTGTCTGTGGGGTGTCCATCTTCTGCCTCAGTTGGGGAGAAGCAGAGTCCTGATTCTATTCCTTAAAGATCCCTCACACCCACTCACGCCTGCCCACCCTCACTATCGCTCATCTTCTATAACTTGGGCCACTAAGTAAACCAGGCTTCCTGCCTTCAGCCTTTCTCCTTTCCAGTGATATTTTGGTTGCCATATAAAATTTATATGCCATACATATATGTAAATAAAAATGTGTATGCATGTACATATATGTGCATGCACATGTATATATAGAGGTGTATATAAAGATGTACATATGCCTTTATACATAAAATTTCATATGTTTACACATAACATATATACATATACATACATATAGACACACATTCAACATTGTTTTCCTGCTTAAGCACTTCAATGCCTCCCCACCTTCTAAGAGAAAATATCCAAGTTCTTGGCCCCTGCTCCCCTTGCATTCCTTTCTGCCATCCCACCACTTTCCTTTTCTATACTTCAGCTTTGGTTCATCGTTTGAAATGAAGCCACCACACTCCGGCTTTTCATTTAGCAGCTTTCATTCATAGGCCCAATTCTGTGACGGGGACAAAGTGGCACAGAGACCCCTGTCTTGTTTTTTCCTCTTTCCGAAAGCCTGAGCTGAGGGCAAAGAGAAGAGTGTATTGTGAATGGTGAGGCCAGGATCCTTCTCAGTTCCTCTTTCTCCACTTTGAACTTGCCCTGTTTATACATTTTGTGTAATAGTCTGCCTTTTATGTGCTGTTCATGGAAAAGGGACCAAGGTCAATTCATCCTTTCAGTTACTTGGCTCGTTTTTGCTGACACACGTGCTGTACACTCTGCTTAGTAACTTCCTTGGATGCCAAACTGAGGGGGAGATGAGAGCACGGATATTTGGTAACCAGAAAAAACTGGAAAAAGGGAAGGGCAGAAATAAAAATGGTGCATCTTTAGTGGGACACTTGGAAACATAGGGTTTGTTAAGAATTACTACTGAGGTAAGACTCACTTAATAAAATTCACATTTTCCATCTAATCACAAAATTTCACCTTTTCTTTGTAAAAAACTTGGAACATGCACAAAAGAAGGAAGAAAAGAAGATTAGAATTTCAGGTGATAATGCTTAAAGAGTTACCATATTTTTCGGACTATAAGACGCACCCCCCAAATTTGGAAGGAAAATGGGGGTGTGTCTTATAGTCCAAATATAGCTTACCTGGCTTGCTGTACAGGGGTGGGAGCAGTGGTGGTAGAGTGGGGTCACAGGTTATTAAATATTTTACCATATTTTTTGCTTCAAAAATTTTTTCCTATTTTCCTCCTCTAAAACCTAGGTGTGTCTTACAGTCTAGTGCATCTTATAGTCCTAAAAATATGGTAATGATTTGTGCCTATCCTTTTAGACTGCTCTTTTTCTTTCCTACTCTCTCTCTCTCTCATACACACACACACACACACACAAACACAGTGGTACATATATTTACAGAAATGGAACTGCCCTATAGAAATTTTTTCAATAATATGCTGTGACCATTTCTCCCCTGACATTTTCAGTATTATTTTCAGTGGTTGCATAATCTTCTATCACCTGAAAGCACCAAATTAAGTTATTAAATTCCTCATTGGGAATTTAGTTCCTCTAACTTCTAGTTATCACAGCATTTCTAAACTAAACTCCTGAAGAGTCCCAGAGTCCATTGTCAATCTTTGATTTAGGGTTTTTACATCCCATTTCATATGTGAGATTGGCCCTTTTCTTTTGTTTACTGTTTCGTCATCAAACTTATGTTAACGCCACAAAAGAATTTGTAAAGATTTTTATCTTTGATGTTGTATATTTAGGAAAGAGCATAAAATTATTTGTTCATCAAAAGCACATAAATTTCTCTCAAAATCTTTCCGAACATGTTTTTCTAGAGTGCAGATCTTTAATGACTTTAAAAGTTTTTGTCACAGGTATTGACTTATTCAGGTTTTGTATCTTTTTTGGAGCCCATTTCCATAATTTAGCCTTTCTTAGAAAATTATTCATTTCATCAAGATTTTTCAAAGCATTTGCCCAGTTGTGTACATAGTACACAGGGAACTCTTACAGTTAAATAAACTTATTTGGGGTGATACCTCTTTTGTTATTTGTATTAGGTTAATATTACTCATACTTATGTGTTTTGACATTTTTTGACTCTCAAAATTTTTTCAGTGACATTGGTATTTCCAAAGAAAATTTTCTAAGAGTTATTTTTCAGTTCTATTGATTTTGCTTTGTTTCCATTAGTTTGTTCTTATACTCATAGATTCCCTGTTTCTGTGTTCTGTATATTTGTTTTATATTCTTTTCTAAATTTTAACTAAATACTTACCTCATTTGTTTTCATTTTCTTATTTAATAATAAAAATGTGTAAGGCTATATAGTTTTTTCTAAACCCCGTAAGTTTTTATGTGGCATTCCAATGATCACTTCTCTAGAATCCCAGTAATTGTAGTTTTGATTTCCTCTAAGACTTGAGTAATTTATGAGCATGTTTTAAAACTCCAAAGTGCTAGTGCTTTTTTTTAAAAAAAGATTTCATTTATTTTTAGAGAGGAAAGGGAGGGAGAAAGAGAGAGAGAAACATCAATGTGCGGTTGCTGGAGGCTGTGCCCTGCAACCCAGGCATGTGCCCTGACTGGGAATCGAACCTACAACACTTTGGTTCACAGCCTGAGCTCAATCCACTGAGCTACACCAGCCAAGTCAAAGTGCTTTTTTAAAAAAGTGTAATCTCTTATTGCTAACTTCCAGCTTTATTTATTTATTTATTTATTTTATTTATTTAATTTATTTATGGTGGGAATATGTGGCATGTAAAATACTTAAAAAAGATTTTATTTGCTTTCAGAGAGAGGGGACAGGAGGGAGAAAGAGAGAAAGGAGAGAAACACTGATGTGTGAGAGAAGCATCAACCAACTGGTTGCTGAAAGTACTTTCTTTTTTCAGGTTTTCTTTGTTGCCCAAGTTATAGTCAGTTTTATATGTTTTAATAATAATATTAATTTTTATATTTTATGGGTATACTGTTGAATAAATATCCACAAATCATTTGTATTAGATTAGTTAAAGCCTCTATATTTTTTATTTTTTCAACTGTATCATCTATTGAAGTCTAAGGGTGGTAGGGGTTTATTAACCATCCCCTTTGATATTTTAAATAACAGTATTGCTCAAATTTGACTTTGCTGCTTTAGTACTGGGCCACCCAAGAGCAGCAGGGCGGGGCCTTTCTCAGCAGTCTGGGCAGAGAGAGTTTCTTCTGTTCCAAACAATTCTCTCTTCTTGTTTGGTGGTAGCTTGTCTGAGAGATGGCTGCTGTCAGCTGCTGTCAGTTCCTTCCCTCCTGCAGGCATGGGCCCCTCCCCCACAGTGAGGAGGCATCTGTTCCTCCACTGCCTGGAACCTGGGTGGGCTTGTGATAGTTCTGAATCATGGAATATGGTGGAAGTAATACTGTGTTAGCTTTGAGACTGACACTAAAGGTCCTGGAAGTGTCTGCTTCCTGATTCTGGTGCCTCGACCTCCATGTGAGATGTCTAGACCACTTCACTGTAGGGAGAGGCCACGTGGAGGAGACTGAGGACAGAGAGTACCTTGGATGAAGAAGCCCTCTCAGACATCCAGCCCAGTCCACCTCCTGATGACTTCAGCTCTAGCCACTCTCTGAATGTGACTTCATGAGATACCTCAGCCAGCCCATGTCAACCCACAGAACTGTGAGAGAAAGTAGCAAATTGTTGTTTTCAGCTACTGTATTGTTACAGAACAATACTAAAACAAGAAACAAGTGGCAACTCATTTCTTTGCCTAGTAGGGTTATTCCTGGTTTGTGGAGCTGAGTATAGGAGTTGCTGTGGGTTTCTTTTTTATTTGGACCCTGAACTTGTCACCCTTCCCGAGGTGTTGATAAGGATCCATGTCTGTGCTTTATTCATTGCCCAACTGGCTCAGACTTCACAGTGCTGGACTCCAAAGGCCCCCCAAAAAGGTAAGATCACTGGATGAGAGAAAGATGTAACCCTAAAGATAACCAACACATATTTCCCTTTCTGTTCTCTTGCCACTGCCCTGCGCTATTCATCATGAAATGTAGGCTACTATTGACGAGAAAAGGCTGAAGTGGGAGAGGACTAGGAACATGTTGCCAGATTGAAAGGGTTTTGTCTATTTACACACTTGTGCAAGTTCCTAGTGTGAGCTGGTCTGAGACATCCAGCCACCTACTGCCATGCTGCCAGGTCAAGGTTACAGTCTCCTTTGCTTCTGCAGTCAAATGAAACACATGTGCTCGAATTGCCATTCTGACCTGAAAGTCCTTAAACATGCTTTAAAAAGTACCCTGACAGAGAGAAAACACAGTAAGGAAATGCAGTCTTGCCACCTAAGTGGGGATGAATAAACTCTGTGTAAGGTTGCCTGAAAGACTGCTGAGTGCCCATGTCCAACTGATGCCTAAAGTTACAATGAATTACTTGTCACGCAGGTGAATGAATCAGTAAGTCCACGTAGAGAAGGCCTTACTCTGATGTCCCCTGAGGAACACCAATATGCTCTTGCAGCCAAGTAAGACCAAAACAAATGTGGTGACATAATGAAGTTGTTTTACAGATGAAATGTCCCTACCTGATGCTTAAATCCCCTTCTTAAGTCTTGTTATTATATGAAACTATGGCATGTTAGGTCTGTACCTGTCTAGTTCTGACAAATATTAACAAAAAAAAGACAAAGTAGGATTGGAAAAAGGAGATCCAGGAAAAGTGATCAGGTGGCCTAGTGCTGTCGGTGGGGACTGGCTCTAGAAACTTGGGCCTTTCAAGGTAGCGAGACAAAGATGTATGCTGAGATGACACGGGCAGTGCTCTTCAGCGGTGAAATCAGTTGAAAACATGTGTTGGTTCAAGAGGAAGCAAATGGCGCTGAGTGCTCTGCCCCAATGTAGCATACTTTAAATACTGTTTCTGACCTTTGCTTTTCTAAAATCCAGTCACTGGCACTGACCAGCCTGTCTTTCTTCATGGTATTAAGTTCAACGTACACTCTGTAGGCCCTGCTAAGTGAGGCAGCAAGGACTTCTCCAAAAAGCCTGGTTTTAATTGACATTTTGGATGGGTTTCAGTAATAAAGTTGCTTTAATATCCTTTTCGAGATGAGAAGAAGCACTGTGGCATGGTCATGCTGAGTGAGTGAGAGTCTGACCCACGATGAAAGATTTTATTCCGAGCCTGTCCGCTCTCCCTCTCTGTCTCTTCCAGCTGACAATCTTGAGAATACTTCTCCTGCCCTTGTCCATGTTCCCAGTTAAAGGACTCGAACAACTGAGAACTATCATTAGTATAGTCTTTCTACTTACTGTCTTTTGTGATAGGTATTTGCCTTAAAAAAATTGGTACCAGAAGATAATCTGAGATTTGTTGGCCATGAACATTATTTAGCTTGAATGTGAAAATATGAAATTATGAAATTACTCATTCATCTGCTGCATAGCTCAAACCTCACCCTGCTCCTTATATGCAAGTTCATGGAGGAAGGTTTGTTTTTTTCTTTTGCTCAAAGTGAGAATTCCAATCTTTAGGATGAGTTCTTTTCCTGTGCCTGTAGCTGTAAAAGTACTCTTCCTAAAGTGAAGGGAATATTAACTTTGAAAAAGCAATTTTGTTTTTGTAATTACCATATTGTTGCCAGTGAGTGACACCCTGAATGGGTGTGTGTCCTTTAAGTTCTTAGTACCTCACACATCCACTTTTTTCCTGACCCCTGACCCTATCATAATGTCTAAGCTCCCTGTTTGACTGGCTGCTTGATACCAGGTGAAGTTTCATGCTAATTACACCTACCATTTTCTGAGCCAGGCTGGGTACAGGTGTTTTATATACATCATTTTATTTTGTCCTAATAGCACTGTTGGCAATTATTACCTTGATTCAAAAATGTAGAAACTTGCTCAGAAAGACTAAGTGATTTGCCCAGAGTCTCTGCAAGTGCCTGCCAGGGCAGAGATATAAATCTAGCTCTGTTTAATGCTAAATTCTTTCTTTTGAGCAACATGTGCTTTTAGGTTGCAATGAATCTAGGGCAGAAGGAATCGGGAAGTATGGTACTTAACAGAGCTGGCCGCGAGTAATGTTATATAGCTGAGAATTTGCTTTGGGTCCCAATACTTCCTCGTTCCCACTGTTCCCTTCCAGCTTTCCATGTCTTTTTTTCCCCTCCCTCAGAATTTCAGTGCCTTCCAGCTGCCTTTCCTGGAAAAGGGCCCCCAAATGCCCCTCTTCTTTCTTCCAGTCAAAACTTGCTTGTCCTGTGTGCCTCTCTGTTTCAACCCTTCTCTGGGCTTTCCATGTGACAAATCCCTACTATGAGGGTTTATTCCTTAATAGGCACTTTCTTTCCAAGGACACACATAGATACTGTATCAGAGACGGCTAATTGTCTCCCATATCCATTTTTCAGTAGTAACCCTTGAGTTTCACTGGGCACATGACCATCCAGTAATGACTACATTTCCCAGCCTCCCTTGCAGAAGTCAGTTCAAGAGGCAGCAGGAGATACTGAAAGGCCTGACCTTGTGTGGTAAATGACCTAGTGTGTCTTCCTCTGCACTGAAATGTGGTGTAGAACCTATATTCTGACCAGGTGGGTGGGAGCAGACATGATGTTTACAAACCCTAGATTGGGCCTTAAAAGAAGGGGGCACCCTCTCCCCTTTTCCTTTCTTGGGCTGTGCAGATGACAGCGACACTCCAGGGATGATGGAGAAACAAGACAGAAGGAACCTGGACCGTTGACAGCTTGGAGCCTTGGTATTGACCCTGGATGGCTTATCCCCAGATGGTTACATGTGAGAAAAAAGTTCTATCCTGTTTAAGATTATATTACTTTTGGATTTTGCTAAATCACCTGAACCCCTAACCTAAACAATACAACCTCCTAAAGGGAACCTTCTGGAGACAGTGTTTATCCTGAAGGTGTTGCCCCAGTACTGGGTACTTGGGGTGCTGGGCAGGCTGACGTGGTGCTCTCCTGGGGGCAGGCTGGGCTTGGGGATACCTTTTCCATTTTGTGCACTTGGTTGCCCGCTCCCAATTTACACAGCTGGCTCCAAGGAGCCTCCTAAAATTTCCTGGACTCTTCTGCTTTTCAGGTAAAGGTCGCTATGATCCTGCCAGAGTGCCTCACAAATTGAAGCCAAGGGAAGACAGGAAAGTAATTAAAGCTCTGAAAGATCATGGCTGATACTTGTGATCGGCCAGATGTAGAAATGGAAAATTTATAGCACTTAAAGTCTGGGACTCATTTAGGAGTAAAACACATTAATTTGTTATCCAACTTCAAAATTGGTTTCAGACATCCATGGGGCCCAGTGCTCTTCCTAATTATGAGACCATGTAGAGTTGGATCTGAAATGCAAATAGGACCCAGGATCCAAATACCTCACTTCCATGGTATGGAAACATCTCACTCATTCAGGCTGCACTAATTAAGTATTTGTGATAATTCTTCCCAGGCTGGCTGGGCTGAGCATGTTCTGGAGGAGACATGACCTGGGAAGAAATTATTTGTTATACTGATATTTAGGGAGAACGCAGGAAGAATCTTTAAGAGGAAGAAAAAGTACACCTTATGGGAAGAGGTGGGATATAAAATATGGCAAAACTTTTGGGGGATTTCAGCCCTCTAATTATAAATAAAGGATGTTGCTAATGACCAATGAATTTTATTTGTTCAGTAAAAGTTGACTCAGTAGAGACCTCTGCTCGGAAAGACCGTATAAACGGTGTTGCCCGCCTCATTTCTATCTCAGTGGTCCCTCCTGGTCGCCCTTACTGGGATGCACTAAGTTAAGTGCCTGAAGGAGCCCGCATGGGTGTCTGACTGCGGAATTCCTCCCGACCCCCTCCCACTGGTCATGTTGCTGCTCCTGGCTTTCCTATTTTTATGGATTGATGAGACCTTGGAACGCCCTCGACCTTTGTCTCCCTCGGCTTCATGACTTACTCCACAACTTCCCCCAACAGATGGGCCTTTCCCTGGGCCCTATGGAATAGGGGTGGGGAGTGGTCTGGAGCAGGTGCTCACATTTACCTGACAGGAGTAAGGCTGCCTCTGGAAAACAGACAATCAGGCTTTTTATTGATTTGCCTTGTGGCCCCTCTTCCCCACTACTGTGTAAATTGAAGTCGGTAAGGCTATACAGTTGGCCCCCATATCTCTGGGTCCCACATCTGCAGATTCAATCGACTGTAGACTGAAAACATGAGGAAAATAAGTTACATCGCTGCTGACATGCACTGTGTAGTGAGGCCTGCAATGGTTGTGTCTGTACTAAGTATGTACAGACTTATTTTGTCCTGATTCCCTACATCGTACAATGTAACAACAGTTTATATAGCCTTTACATGGTATTAGGTAGTTGATTTTAGGTATACAAGGAATGTGTGTAGCCTCTATACAAATATTACACCTTTTTCTCTAAGGGACTTGAGCATCCTTGGGTGTTGGATCTGCTTGGGGTCCTGGAACCATGCTCTGCAGATACCTAGAGACAACTGAACCGTACAAATAACTCTAGTTGCTGGTTTGGTGAGGGTGGTTTGGGAATGTAAGTCGCTATCTGGAAAAAATCCTCTTTCTGCTCACCTGATTTGGAAGGACTGAGAGCCTGGGGCTGGGGGCTGCCTGGCTCACAGGAAACAGTACAACACACGGAGAGCTCTCATCTCCTAATCGGTTTCGCTGACCCAGAAATAAGTATGGATACGAAGGCCTCTAAGATGCTGCCTTTATGTGCAACACCAAGTCCTTTACCTCTAAGAGCACGAGGAAGGCAGGCTTTCTAAGGGGCTCTGGTCCACACTGGGCATGAGCAAAGGGCAAAGATCCTCTTTCACCAGGCAGTTCAATCTGCCATTGTCTCCTGCATCCTGCTTAGTCTCTGAAACCTGATGGCCCCTTTCCAACACATCCGCAAAGCAGCCACGTGAGCCTGAACATCGCAGAATTGTGCCACGTGCCAGACCCCACCCCAGCTTCCACGGCACACCCCTGAGATGCCAAATACTGATGCGGCCAGCACGGCTCTGCATGATCAGCCTCACCTCCCACTGTGCTCCCCTTTCTCCCCACCTGCCAGTCCTTCAGCCTCCTGTCAGAGCAACAGTCATTTCTACTTCATGGCCTATGCACGTGTTCTGCCTGAAACATGCTTTCTCCCCAAGCTTGCTTGGCTAAATTCTATTCATGACTCATGTCTCAGCTCAAAGTCACTTGGAGAGGTTTTCTCTGCTCATACGCAATTTTAGGCCCACCTGCTAATCTCTTTCATGGTTTCCTGCCCTTTTCCTTATCAAATTCTGTCATTCATTATTTGTGTAAGGGTCTGTTTGTCACTATACAGCAAGCTCTGTGTTCTCTTCACCACCCAGAGCTGGCACACAGAAGGGCTGCCAAAGTATTTGTATAATAAAGGAAGAAAGAAGCAGACTCTGCTTTCTAGGAAGATGGTGGAACATTGGTCAAATACCACATTGACCCTGTAAACATCATGATGCTATTTGTATCCTGTGGCGAATAAGCTTACAAACCTACCTAATAGGCATGGGTGGTCTTTGTTATAACTGTAATAGCCATGATTTAGCTAAGCAGTACACATGTCATTCTAAAACCTCACCACAACCTTGTAAAGTAGGTATTACTGTCCCCATTATAAAGATGAAGGACTGGAGGCTCTTAAAGGCTAAGTCTCTTCTCCAGGGCCACACAAATAGTAAATGGCAGGGTCAGGATTTGAACCTAGTTTGGCCTGACTTTGAAGCTGATGTGCTTTTTCCTCAATGCTGCTGCCTTTGAACGTATCCCTAAGTATTTCTCCAGCTTGCGGGCATTAGAGGCTTGGTGGCGGGGCGGGGCGGGGGGGGGGATTGGGGGGATGTCTGCAGGGGCCTCTCCCATCTGGGCCCTGGGTCCTGGTCACAGAGATCAAACGCTGGAGTGGATCCAGCCAGAGAACCCAAATAAACCGTGTGAATCCAGACAGTCCAGGGAAAAGAAAGGTGACTTCCTGCTCAGAAAAAGCAATCTTTGTTCTTTGTCTGAAGACCCTGCAATAGGTGGGGAGGGTGCTAGTGGTTTGGCCCACTCCCCCTTCTGGTGCCACAGCCACTGACCCCCTCCTAGTTCACCGAGCAAGAGGATTCTTGAGGCTGAGCGATGTGGCAGGACGGAGGCAGAGGAATGCGGTGGCAGGGCAGTGTGGGGACGTGGCGCACTTCTGAGCGGCCCGCTCTGTTTTTGTCTGAGAGCCTCTGCTGGGAAGCGGTATAATAATGAATAAACAAGAAGCCCAATAGAAGTAGCAGTGCTTTTTCTGCTCTTTCTGGCCATCACAGTTTCCACCTGGTCCTTCCATGTTTGCCAGCCTTCGTTCTTTGAGGGCAGGGACTTTGTCATGTTACTTGGTCTAAAACAAGCTTCTGGAAGAGCATCAGACACTTAGTAATTCAGTCAGTAAGCAGGTAGAAGCAGTTGAAGGATTACATTGTGAAGTTGGAGAAGTTGGAGGGGGAGGTGGGGAGTGTGCATTGTCAGTCGCTGTGAACTCCGTTCTTTCTCAGCTCAGCTCTCTCCTTCCTCCATCCTAGCTCCTTCTTTGCTTCTTTCCTGCTCATGATGTTAATGCCTTGGGAATGAGAGAGAAGAAGTCCAAACCTACTTTGTCTTGAGACATCCTCTTCCTACCCCCTTTACTCTGGGCATGCCCAGCCTACCACCGGGTCTGATGTTCTCAACATAAGAGAGTCCTCTGTGGGCATCTCACAGAGATCCCTCTTCAAATGCCAAGATGTTACCCAGGAGGGAAGTTCTGTAGACATTGGCACACAGCAATGCATGAGTTTCTCAGCGTAATTATCTAGGCTTTTGAGGCGAGGGAAAGGGCACTCAGGATTGTTCAGTTTGGGGTGGTGGTAGTCTGGACAAAGGGAAACAGAGGTCAAATTTTGGTGGGAGTTGAGGAAGCAAAAGGATAAAAGTGTGAGGAGCACTAAAGAAAGGATAGGAGGGGCCGGCCAGGGCATTAGCATGTGTGGCCATCCGCCTTGGCTGGGAGGACGGTAGGACGAGGGGGACGGTAACACCAAAGAGGCCTCCATGCATATTTTGACCCAGGGCTTCCCTTCCCAAATGTGAGCAAGGAACCCCAGACAGATGGTTTAATTTACAAGGAGATTTCTTTCATATGTTAGTCACATGGTATAATGTGGACTAGTCACAGGGTTTTACTATTTTAAGAATACTTTCATAAAAGGGAGTAGGGTTGAACTCCTCTGCTCCTTGCATCATTTTCAGAGGAAAATGACAATTTCCAAGCTATCAGATTTACATGTTTTAGGAAAGAAGAGTGGGATCAGAACCAAGAGAAGCATGCGCGCAAGGACCGCTCTGCAGGACTGCGCCAGGATGCCGGGAAGTCCTTCACGTCCTAGTGAAGAGGGTGCCTGAGCTGATGGTGGGGCTTGGTGGGCACTTCCTGAAAGAATGGAATGCAAGGCCATTCTCTGAAACTTTGAAGTAGGACATTTACTGGCCTAGGTGGGGATCTGGGGACAGGAGAGAGAGGACAGGGAGGGGAAAGGTGGTGGAGCTAAAGTGAAGAGCAGCAAAGGGACCTGGCCCTTCCTTCTTCACGTGAGCAGAGCGATTATGGGAGCTGCAGCCCCGGTCACAGGCCACTGCCTCTCAGATGACCTCAGCCCACTTTCAAAGTGTATTGACACAATCTTCAGTCAATAAAATCCAATGGTGATTTCATCCTGCTGCTTTCAAGGAAGTTGTCAGTCTTGTAAACATTACTTCTTTAAGCTTCTGACAAACCATCATACATAACCTGACCCAAAGGGCAATATCTTCTATAGGAATGAATGGAAAATTCCCAAAGTTCATACATCTTGAAGGGGAAGATCCTATTTCTTTTTATGACTTGCTCATGCCACATATAATCTGGAATTTGCATTGACAGAAATCATCTTTCAAAGGCTATTGACACAGTGGTTGTTTTATTATTGCCTTAAATGCTACTGCAGAGGTGGGGCTCTGGCCATCCAGTTACAGTAGGTGGCATCAAACCCGGCTGTTGGCAGGCCCCAGTGGAGATGCAAACATAGTTTATGCACCAGAGTTTATAACTCAACAGGGAAGGGTGGAGGCTTGGGTTTTGTTCACCTGCAGTAGCCCAATGGTTAACTAAAATTGGGAATACATCTACATTTAAGATTACACAAATTATCTGTGATAATATAATTTTAAGCCATTTTTTCTTTAGGAAATTCGTATTTGTTTCCCTAAGGACATTCTTGCCTAATTTTCAGATATTCTTTCTTTTAACACCTCCATTTGATTACTCTGACTAAACGCATCCAACAGTCAATGTAAATAATTTTTGTCACCCTAGGCCACAGGTGGCAAATGCAAGACCCGTGGGCCGAATCTGGCCCTCTGCCTTATTTTATCCAGTCAGCACCTTGTTTTTACCTGGCGGCAGCACTGAGTAAACTGTTAAGTCAAGTGTTGCTTAACTGTTAAGGAGTAGTTATATTTATACAGTCCTAAAGTTACATTCGGCCCTTTGAAGGCAACCATGAGGATGATGTGATCCCTGGTGAAAATGAGTTTGATACCTCTGCCCTAGGCAAGCCTCCTAAAAATTGAAACATTTTTTGGGGGGTCATTTGGTGATGATATTTTCTAAGTGCCTGCCCTTGCTTGAGTGGAGTTTCAGAGATGACCTCCAAGTCGGACTCAGCCCTGCTGGAGCTGAAGGAGACCAGCTTGAGTTATGTTGCTCACGAAGGGTGCTCACCTTCCAGCCACAGCTTTCCTTCCAACTCATTGTGTGAGAAAACTCAGAGCTTTAATTTCTCCAGGTTAGTGAATTAGCTGGAGGGAAAGCTTACAAATCAAAGATAGAAAACGATGGGAAGGGAAAGTGTAGAGGAGTTAGAAAGGGAAACCTTCAGGTGCCCACCAAAGAGTCACAGACACAGACACTACGTGGGTGAGTGTGCTCTGGGGGTTGCTTCCGATACCATCCAGGAAGAGGAGCCGTCTGGGTAGGCCATGGCACTGGAACTGGCCTGTCAGTGTCCAAGTTGCTGACCACTGAGTCACCCTTGTCCAACTTTTTTCCCTCTTTGTGCACCCCTTAAGTGACCTCAGCTGTCAATCATTGTCCCACCGGCCCAGGCCACCCAGGCCTGCAGAGCTGAGAATACCTGTGGTTGCTCAGAGCTGCTCTGGGCTGGGAGAAAGCAAAAGTGTGGGACATGACGGCAGCGAAGGAGTGCTTTCTGAAGGAAACAAACGTATGCACTCTTTAAGTTTATATCTGAAAGTGCCTTAAAGAGTTCAAAAAGGAGCAATTTTAGAAAGAGATTATAAAAGTTTAATTTATGCAAAATAAACCTCAGAGAAGGCTCTGGGCCAGGTGTAACTGGTTTATAGACCACGAGTGTCAGAGCCTCACCACCTCAGAACACCGCCTCAGAACACCGCCTTCTTGTAAATGAGGAGAGTCCTTCAAAAAGTGTTCCTTGACATGTCAGTGCTAGGTCCCTGGTCCTGTTCTGCTTTGGTCTAAGGAAACCTAGATAAGGTGCCTCCTCCTGAAGCACATGTCAGTCTCCAGTCCCTTCTTCACTGTTCAGTGATTCGGGGTCACTCCCCACGCCCTCTGGCCTGCTGTTGTTCTGACTGATATTTAGCTCATCAAGTAGTCTCTGGGGGAAAAGGCAGTTTTCTTTTCTTTTTTCTTTTTTTGTCACTAGAGTTCATAACTACTGCTATAGAGAATGACTAATTATAATTTTGCAGTGTGGACAATGGTGGTAGTGTTGATCTGGAGTTAACACTAGGAAAACATCACTGTCCACTTAAGACCACTGAAAGACTACTGAACACTGGCTTTTTAACCTCTCAAGATTTTTCACTTTTAAGGGTTCAAATGTTGGGTCAGACTGCCAGAAAACATTACCTTATTGTACTCTGTCATTAGGTAACAAAAAACCCCAACAAAAACCAACCAACCAAACAAACAAACAATGAACTAAATGAATACTGAATTTCATAACAAAGCTCTGAGTTCAAAACCTTGGGGGATCACTAGACAAATAAATGACAAGAAGACCAGAGAGTGATTTATAATGATGGTGACCTCGCCAATGAGTGTCTGGGAGACTGGGGCCCAGAAGTGAAGGTGGTGCTGCATGTAATGTGAGCAGAGGTGGCCACGGCAGAGACCACTGAGTCCCAGTGTGGCCACCCACTCACACCCCCTCACCAGGGCTTTGATGCACAGGGCTGGAACATCTTCTCCCCACCAGGGAGTCTAGCTCAGACATCACAGATCCAGTTCTGCAATCATCCCATGAAGCTCTCATCTGCTTCCTTTTCTCTTTGTCTTAAATTACCACTTCTTTAATTAAATTCAAGCAATTAAGGGCATTATAAACTTTTATGGAAAAAAAGAGGAAAAAACCTGTGAGGCTCACGATCCCAACCTGACCAGTGTTAATATTTGAGGCCTAGATATCTATTTCCACATTTTATCATCGTACACTTTAATGGACACCCTATTTTCGGGTGAAACAATGAGAACTAGAGACCTTTTCTCCTAGAGGGGAAAACAGCCCAGGCAAAATTTAATGGACTCACTGATTGTCTGTCTTGGATGAGCTGCCCCATGGTTAGAACCGAGACCCCACAGAATGTCTTTCTCTTTACTGTCAGGTCCCCTTCTTACTCTCACTCACTTTAAAGGCAGAATTATGATACAAGGACAAGATGTAGCTTTATCCAGAGAATTTAGAATAATCACTCATTTTGATATGAGTTAATAAAACCCCCAAACTCTAATAGTACGCATGAGATTTTACTGTATTTTAGGTGCATAAAATTATGTAGGTACTTTTTGAAAGATGTCTTTAAGGAGGTCTCAGTGGACATGACTAGTCTGGGGAAGAGTGTCCACTGGGTTCCAGTCCTCTGTAATGGGAGGGTCTCTCTAGCTCCTGGTCAACAAGTAGCTCCGAAAAATGTGTAGTGTCGTTTAAAAACCCCACACTACTGAAAAGAAGAAAAAAGAAACCCTTCCCATATGTTTCCACTTCTCAGTGTAGACATGAACATTGCTCAGATCTTTCCTGTGGCATTCCAGCCATCTTGTCTGTGCTGTAAGTGATGTTTTATTGAACGAACCTTCATCTTATTATGATGATTCATATGCAACATACCAAATAAAATCCCCCTTTGGGTCTGAGGTAAGGATAATCTCTTTAAGAGTCACAAAACAAACTTGTTACAGGGCAGAGAAAACATCGGAGCACAGGGACCTCCAGGGGTCAAATGCTCCATCTTCTAGTTTCATCGTTGGTTAGGGTCAGCCCCCAACAACCTCTTCTCAGTGAGATGACAGTGGGCCTGTCCTCACCATCTGCCAGAGGAGAGCCAGCCACATGCTCCACAAGTCCATTCTAAGGAATACATTCAACTGAAGCTAAGACATGGAATATATGTTTTGAGAAGTTGTTTTTAAAGAAGAAAATACACACACCTGCTGTAAGAGCAATGATTCTAATTTATAATGATTATATGGAACAGAGGCCTTTTCTGTGATAAACACAAATGGTGATTTTCCTCATGTCACAGACCCAGAGGTTTCAAAGCCATGCCTTGTGGCTCCGTCAACCACACATGGGAAAACCCTCAGTTAATTGTCTATTTACCAACATTTAAGCATTTCTTGTCATTCCAGGCACTAGTGGGAACATGTGGTGGGCGAGAAAACCTAGTTTTAGAGAATGATAGTCAACTGCAACTGTCTGATTTGCTCTGGAAACTCAAAGTCCAGCACAGCATTGTCTACGGGTCCTTCATGAGTGCTGCGTGGAGGAGGCAGCGGGAATCATCACTCCCTTATGTGGCTGGAAAAGCTGAGCCCCAAGGAGGAAGGCTAGGGCACAGCTCCAGGGTTTCTCTGCAGTCATGAGACTGTCTTGGTTTCCTATGTGGATATTTCTGTTAAATATTTTCACCTGTTCAGTAGGTGGAACCATCAACGATATAAATGTTAACTTCCCATTTCTTTAAATCATGGCTCTAACTCTGAGAATTTAATAAATGCAAAAAGGTACTGTCTTTAGAACAGAGAGACAGTTTCTAATAAAAAATTCCTTACAGCACACTACTTTGGTTTTCAATACCTATAAGCCTTATAAAAAAAAACACAGAAAGCATAGAGATGCTTCTGGAAGGGCTTATCCTAAGAGGGCAGGGAACTGCCTGGTGGTGGAGGAGGCTGTGGCCAAGTTCAGAGCTGCTGGTCTGGGGCAGCTCCTGCCTCAGATGAATGGGGAACATGGGCACTATTCAGCACTGTGCTGATGACTCCTGGCTGGGAAGGATGCCCGAGGCACGGGAGAATGGAATCAGGATGTCAGAGAGACCTGGACAAGCTGGGACAATAGGCTAAATTAAGTAAGACAGTATTTTGGATTAAAGGCCAGGTCTAGCACTTAAGTAGAGAAAATCAATTCTGGCATATGGGATCCCTGGCCCAGCTGCAGTCTGGCTGAAAAGGATCTGGGGGTTTCAGACTGTCTGGTCGACCTGGCGCAGCTGTGTGGCTGTGCAAGGAATGGGAATGGGTTCTCAGGCCCCATATAGAGCTCAGTACCTTCCTTCAGGTGATTGGCTGAGTCCCTTCTGCTGTGTGGTGGGTGATGAGATCACACCCACTGGGAAACTGGGAGCACCTCAGTCCAAGAGGGCTCTGGGCAAACCTGGAGGCCTCCCAGTGCAGCTACATGATCCAAGCATCACCCGGGCTCCTTGTTAAAAACACACATGCTGTAACCCCACCCTAGACGTACTGCATCAGGCTTACCAAGGGAATCGGTCATCTTTGAACGTATTGTGAAAGTAGTTTTAATCAGAAAGTTTTGTGATACATGAAGATGACGAATTTGTTAAGCATGTAGCATAGTGCATGTCTCAGGTAAAGCATACAATTATTAGAGATAAAAATATGGTGATTCAATAAAGGCACAAGATCTACTTTAGTCAGTTGGCTAAGGGAGGTCAATACCCTAATTTTCATCAATGGAGTGTGTGTGCATGCACGCATGTGTGTGTGCACACTAGTAGATATTGGGATGTTATTTAGGTTCAAGGTCCTTAGAGCAAAGAGATTAACATTTCTCCTTTTGAAGAATTTCTGGTAGCTAGGTTGGGGACATGCAGGTGCACAGAGAAGTGTTCTAGTCACAGCAGGGGCCTAAAGCCCACTGTGCTTGTGCATGCTCTGACCAAGCCCCACATCCAGTAATAGGGCCACCAGGATCCCGATAAGGAATCTGGGGACTTCTTCCCAATAAGAGGCTGGCTTTGGGAAAGGTAGCCCATTCATGTTGGCTGAGGAACTTCTGGTCTTGGGTCTTATTGCGTTAATTCTTTCAGGCATTATTAAGCCCATGAAATAAAAGAAAAATCTGTATATTATAGCCATTAGCAGAACTAAGAAGGGGTCTCCTGATGTCAAAATAAAGTAGCTATTAAGGTTCTTGGCTTGCTTTTTTCCCCCCAAAGATTTTGTTTACTTATTTTTAGAGAGAAGGGAAGGGAGGGAGAAAGAGAAGGAGGGAAGCATCAACGTGAGAGAGGAACATTGATCAGTTGCCTCTTGGACACGCCCCGACCCGGGACCTGGCCTGCAACCCGGGCATGTGCTCTTGGCTTGTTTTAATTGGCCCTGGGCCTTTCAGACCAACATCTCTCCAGCCTTTGGGCCCATTTATATTCCTTAGGCCTCAGGGCCCCCACCCCAATTGAGTGGTGAGTGTAGGTGGGGCTAGGATATTTAATAGGCCTTTGGTTTTTTGTTAGCCTTTTATTAATGCTGAAAGTAACAGTGGCCAGATGCTGTCTACTGGGTTTCACCTTCTGGAGCTGGGTGCCTGGGTGTTGTGGTTTTGTTTCTGCTCTGATTTCTGACTCCTGATGAAAGTTGGTCAAAGTCAAGGCCAGAAGCACTGCCCCTCCTAGAAGAGCCTCAGGCTCCCCAACACAGAGTAGGTGCTTTGTGCAAAGGCACCCTAGCAGGCACCATTCCTCTCTTGGAAGATTGAAACCTACCCTGGTCACTCTTCTGTCATGCAGTGGGGAGGGCTAAATTATCCCAAGTCTTCTAAGCAGTTTGAATCCATGACTATGGCACATTGAATTGATGACTTTTAGACCGACAAACACTGAAATCTTCCTATTGACTTAACCTTAGTATGAAAATATAAAAGGACAACGGATGCCCTTATTTTTTCCAGAGCTGAAAATAAATGTTAAAAATTCCAGTTGTCATTTATTACTATTGCTTTTAGCTCAAGTACTTTTAAAGTAAATTAGCTTTAGAAATTGACCTGGGGCTTCTGCAATGCACTGTAGCTGAATCCCGTCAGCTTAACTTTAGTCAACAAAGTCGTGGGATGCCTTTTCCGCAATCTTCCCACAGGCCTGGGAGCAGAGGCGTGAATAACTTTGGCCTCCTGGGTTGACAGGGTTCTTTTGAGGGGCCTCCCACCCAGTTCCTCTTTGTCTCCTTCAGAGTGCTTAAGGAGACAGAGTCCCTTGTACGGAATTCTCCGGGGGTTTAGAAGTCACCCAGAAGAACTAGCCCGTGAGATTGCCTGTGCTTGCCTCTGCAGAGTGGCTCCGGGAACTGGTCTGGAGTCAGTCCTCTAGGACTCCGTCTGACCTGAGGACGGCAAGTTCACAAAACAAGTGACTAAAAGGAGACAGGCATTTTCTCATGATTTCTTCTCCATATGAATCCGAGCTTTACAGGGAAGCGGGTCTTTTCTGTATATCTCCTAATGCCTAGACAAATAAGTAAATTGTGAGCCTGTAAGCATGTCCCTCACACAGGCCCTCCCGCTGGGCCAGTTCCAGTCCTTGCCCTGTCCCTACTCCTGAAACAATAATGATGACATGTGCCAGCCACTGTGCTGAGCACTTCGTGGACAACATTGTGTTGAATCCTCACAAGCTTCCCATGACCTCATTGTGCAGGTCAGAGAGGGTAATTAACCAAGATCACACAGTGCATGGTAGAGCTGAGTTTCAGACCTAGCTATGCTTCAGCATAGAGTCTCTGTTCTTATATTCACAGCAAAGCGATCCTGGGCCCTGAATTGGTGTTGCCAATGCAGAAATAATTACACTAAATTGATCTCTCCACACTTCACATTGTGCCCTCGTAACATGCCAGGGGCCCACCTCTTTGACAAATCCTAGAGAGGTTAGGGATGAAGGAGCCACTTCTGTGACCTGAACACTGGCCAGCACAGGGTGGGAGGCCCTGAGGCCCTCAGCACTTCTGGTGGGAACTGCTGACTGGCGCAGTGGATGTCAGTCTTTGGCAGGAAGCTTGAACAGATTATTAAACAGATGGCTTATAAGTTCCAAAGACAGGAAACAGTGGTCACCCTTGTGAGCAAAGGTTTGCAGGGAATGAACTGTGCCAAACCTCATTTTTTTCAAATCTTACTAGATTCATAGATGGGGGCTGACAAATGGAATTTATCTGCATTTCAGCAAATCATTTCACACACTGTCTCATGCTCACTTAGAGAAAAGATGGAAGAGTGAATTGGATGTTCACTTGCAATTTGGGTGGTTCAGATGGTTCCAAGAAGGCTGAACAGCATGCAGAGTGTTGATTAATGTAGCAATGACAATGGTTATTTGTTCTGAGTGCCAAACACAGGGTCAAGGGTATAGCAAGCACTTAGTATATATTTGTTGGTCATATTAAACTCATGGGAAGTCTTTAGTGGCCCCATGACAGGGCTCTTTCTTTGATTTAACAAACATTTACAGAACAGATGAGGAGTTTGGGAAGTGGAGGGAGCAAGGTTTGATCTTCAGTGGAGGGAGGGAGAGGAGGGTCTAGTGCTGTCCACTTTCTTTTGACCTCTGGAGCCCAGCCCTTGGATGTGCTGATGGTTGAGGCTGGCCACGAGTCCCTCCTTGTGTTTGGACACACTGTGGTTCATGAGCCCTCAGGGGTTCCAAGGGGAGGCTCAGAGACCATTGTGGGGAAGCTGTGTGTGTGTGTGTGTGTGTGTGTGTGTGTGTGGCCTCCTGGGCCACTGCCCATACAGAACCAGGTCAGTGTCACTTATCTGTTTTTCACATTAGGTTTTCTGGGAAGATTTCACTTAAAGAAGGAGTTGTCTTTTTAGCTCAAAATTGTTTAAAAACTGTAGGCTCTGATAATATCTAAGATTCCTTCTTGCTCTAAAAATTAAGTGGCTCTTGAAAATTGCGTGGAAACAGGAGTGCTAAGGTAAGCTCCGCAAAACACTAGTGTTACTTCCCTCTTCCCTTTCACCTCTTGTTATGCTCAGTCCCCCTGGCAAACCTCTAACAGTGTCCGCACTTGTAGGCCCACCATCTCCTCTCTTCTGAGTGCTCCCTCCTAACACCTCTCGGGTCCCCAACAACTAGTCTTCCTGTAAGTTCCTTGTGTCAAACTGCCTTCTTAAGTGTAAATGACTGACAGCCTCCATTTACGAGTACAGACGATTGCATTGTTCAAGAAGACTCAAACTGAGGGAGAAGATCTCTGACTGGTAGAGTTTTCAGCTGTGTGGCCAGGTGGCGAATTTTAGGAACGACGGGAGAGATGTTGTGGGCCAGTGGAGCTTTCATGATCTTGCCTGGAGAAACTGGCCTTCTGCTCAGGTTCATTAGTTCATCCAGAACCACTTTTTAAAGCACCTACAATAGGCCAGGACTCCACTAGACACTGGGGGTAAAATATTGAGTAAAAGTAATCTCAGTCCCAACTCTCATAAAGCTTAGAGTTTGTGGAGAGATGGCTACTTTGCTTAAAAATTAATTCACTAATTCAACAATTTTTCATTGAGTGTCTGTCATATGCTGGGGTACAGTAGTGAATAAGCCAGATGAAGTTCATGCCTCCTGGGCTTATATTTAAATGAGCACTAATTAAAAATCTGAGATGTGTGCAATGAATGTTAAAATGGGAGTTTTAGACAGAGTGGTTCAGCTGGCTGGAGCATCATTCTGTACACCAAAAGGTTGTGGGTTCGATCCCTGGTCAGGGCACTCTAACCCGCAAGCCCACAGCGAAACTGGGACAGCTGTGACAGGTAGGCATGGACACGTGTTGTGTGTCTCCTGTGGAGCAGACGGAGCCCTGCAGAAGGGGGTCTAGTGGGATCCAGTCCAAAGACATCTGTTGGGGCAGAGGGATTTCAACAGCAAGAAGCTAGAGGTGAATGCTAGGCCCGGAGGTTGTAGAAACAGCCACAAACATTGGGAATAAGGAGACATCACTCATGTCAAGGAAATGGCAGGAGAGAGGATCCAGAAGGAAGCTCCAAAGAACACCCCAGGGGGAAAGAGTCAGCATTAAACCCATGTTGGGCCCACAGAGCATAAAGGCAGAGAAATGGTTCTAGCTCAAGGAGGATCTACTGTTTCTCCTACCTCTGTTCACTGGTCCCTGACAAGGAGGCATAAGAAATAGGCAAACGTGTGGAGGGTTGGGGGTGGAGAAGGGCTAAGTGGAGGAACAGAGGGGAGACAGCGACACCCCGTCTTTTCACTGGGTCCAGCCCAGCTCCGAGAGGAGGGAATATTTAACTGGCTCAGGTTCAAGGTTTTAAATCACCTCCCACGTGGGACTTCCTAACTACTGAGTTTTAAGTGTGACTTTGATGGGGAACCTGCGTATAACCCAAGAGTGGGCAGGACATTTATGGGGCCTGACCAGTTTGTACCTGGTGGCAGGAGAAAAATCTCTCTCATTGAATAGAGTTTACAAGGGTTGGAGGGAAATTCAAACCAAAGGTTTATTTTGATTATGTCACAAGTCATCTTGTGCCACATACTAGGTACCAGAGCTCAGAAGGAGAGGAACTGGTCTCCCTGAACAGGGAACTCCAGCATCATTTTCTCTTCTCCTCACAGACCTCAGAAATGCTGCCCTGGACTTGGCTATTACAGATACTCAGTTCTTCACTCACATTCAGCTCTTTCTCCTATGGGGCTGGCTGGGACTTAGTGTGGAGACAGCTGTCACTCTGGCCTGACCATGGGTCCTCTGGGGGCTGGTGGAGGAAGCAGAGGAGTGGGCCAACCTCTCCCCTACACCCGACGTGGGCCCATCGCCACCAGAGCTCAGTGTGCCCGCCCACGTCCCCTGGCTGCTGGCACCTGGGGTGTCGTCATCCATTTGAAACTTGTAAAAGTCAGAGGAGATGTTGACGGGAACCCAGGCCTCTTGGAATTCAGGCTCTTTCCATGAACCACATTTGAGAGGCTGGTTTAGGTGCTGCCCTGCACTCTGAAATGGAATTTATGCACAAGCGTGAAAGAAATACATCTGGGCATTTAACAGAGTATCAGAAATTGCATCTGTGAACCTGCCGAGCTGTGCTTCGGATGAGCTTTTCCAGGGGGCACTCTGGCAGCACCACTGGCCTTTGCAGAAGGTGACCAAGTCATGGAAGTGGATTGACGTTTGACAAAGAATGAGCTCTTTTGGAAGATATGTGTTTAGTTAATGTTGTTCGCAACACATGTCACTTTGGTTGGCATTTTTGAAATGTACAAGGAGAAAGAAAACCGGCCGGGTCCCTGCGGGGAAACAGGCCTGTTACGTGGGGGGCTGTTTTGTGCGAGTGGGCAGCACGGCACAGATGTGGGGATGTTTCTAGTGTCTGCGTCTCAGGCAGTGGGCCATTTGCCTGGTACAGAGATCAGAGGCTGCCTAGCCATGAGAAGCTGAGCTTAAAACAGTCTAGCTAGTGAATAAACGGTGCTATGACGAATTTGAAGTTTTAGCCCCAACTCAAGCTGTCCTGTGGGTTTTAGGTCCCTCTTGTGTAAAAGGAAGGCCCTCCAACTTTAGTGGTTTAGGGTTATTTAATTGGTACTTTGTTATTTGTTTTGTACTACAAAAACAGCAAAGAAATGGATACATATGCTGTTTTCTTAATAGTGTAATATTATAATACTTATTATTGTTACTAAACAAGCTTAGTTTAAGGGGTCACAGTGGGTACCCATTCTCAACTATAGTACCTCCGGTAAGTCCTGATGACCCACGAATGGGCACTGGCCTTCAGCAAAGTGGAATGGACCCTGGTTTACCTCAGTGGGTCATCTAAGGAGAACCTCATGCATCGTTTTTCATAAGGAAGTCAAGGAGTAGGCTTTGCCGCTCACCTGCATTCAACCAAAGTACCATGTTTCAGATCCTGGGGAATTCTCTTTCCCTTTGTCACCTCCACACTCTCTCTCTTCTCCTTTCCCTCCCTCTTCCCACCCTCCTCCCCTGCCTCCTTCCTTGTGCTCTCTTCCTTTATCTCCTTCCTGCCTATCGTCTTCTTTAATACCTACCATATGTGAGGCATTTGGGACAGAAAGGGGTAGAAACCAGCTATGGAATTCTAAGAGAGTGGGACAAAAACAATGCGATGATGGTTCAGAGGCAGAGCATCTCCAAAGCTTCCAGAGAAGATAGGACTCAGGTTCAATTACAGCAAGAGGAGAGGAAAGTCCAGGATAATTTGGGTCAGGCATGGCGTGAGCGGAGGTCTAAAGGTAGGAATATGAAAGGTACACTGACTGAAACAGTGCCTCAAAGGGCAGGCTGCTTTGTGCAGGACTCATGGAGAGCCAGGCAGGGTATGACTGCCAAGCGGCGGGAGAAATACTGCTTAGCCCAGCATTTCCCATAGTGCCTTTCAGAGCGCATTAAGTGATGCTCTATAAAAGCAGATGAGTCATTTGCAAGTGTGGGAAATGCTGTATAATATATCCCCCTTTTCCAAAGGCCCATCAACTTATTAAAGCATCTTTGAAGCCCCAGAGAGAGAAAAAATACCTGTTTAACATTGTCAAGTGTGGTATTTTCCAAATTTATGATGCTTATGAACAGCTGTGGAATAAGTATTCTGCAAAACACACCTTGTGTGGGCAGGCAGTGGGAGCGAGGGGAGGATTCAGAGGGGACACAGTTCACTGCTCTGAAGGAGTGAGAACTCCCTCTTGTCTGAGAGGTGGGTGTGGAGCGTGTGTGCAGACGGGCCAAACACCTGCTCCGTGGTTGAGCCCCCTCTGCTTTCCTGGGAAGAGACTGGCTGTGTTGGTAGGTGAAGCAGGGCGTGTTCTCATTCCTGAGCAGTGAGAGCATTTATTGCCCTTGGGTATTGACAAAGGCTCAATGCACAGGCCAGGAAAGTGTTTTCACTGGCTGGAGAAGGAGCTGTATATCCAAATGCTCACACGTGTAAACTTTTGCTGACTGGCAAACCCTTTTGGATCTTCCATCCTCCCTCCTTTTTTTTTGTTTAGCCAAAGCCTTTGTTCATCCTCTAAGAAAAAGCTTAAATCAGGCCTCCTCTCTGCAGCCTTTTCAAACCAACCCTGGCCTCTGGCTTGCCTTTTCCCCCCACGATCTTCCTCTTCATCTTACTGTCAGCAGCAAACAAGCCCTTCATGACACACCGTCTGCTCCTCAGTACAATCTTCCTTCCCTGTCCTCTTTGTCCCCTACTCAGGAGTGCCTGCCCCCGGCTGTGCCCCAGGGTGCATGGTACATTACGTGCACATATGGGATATTACATTCTTCTGCTTTTCAGGGCAAATGAATGTGCAACTGACTCATCTTCCTGCTAGCCCCAAAATGAGATAGAAGTAATAGTCATTTCACTTCTATTTCCACTGCAGTGATTCTGGAGTGTAGCGAGGCTAGAGGCTTGTTATTCATCATGGATGTATTTCTAAAGGTCAGTGTGAGCCATCAAGAGGCTAACAGCCAGGCACAGCAAAGAATTAACAAAGCAAAACAATGGGGTGACAATGGACATCTGCCAGGTTTCATTCTGCCTTCTTGGAATTATTGAGAAGCCAGCTGGGGTGAATGCGGATTGGACTTCCCAAGGCAGAGTGTGCTGGGAGGGCACTGCGGGAGGTGGAGAGGTGGGGAGGTGGGGAGGTGGACGGGGCTGGAGGGACATTCAGGTCAAAGGGGGCAAAAGCCTTCATCAGCAAGTCTCAAGAACTCTATCTCCATAATCCTTTCAGAACCCACCCACTCCTCACCATTTCTGCTCTTTGCTCCTCAACCACCACCACTCTCTCACACCCGGGACTTTTGCAACACCCACTTCACTGATCTCCTGGCTTCCCCTCTGGCTTCCCTACAATTGATTCTTCCTCTGGCGCATTAAGGACAGTCCTTGTAGAAGGTGAATTAGATCACATCTCTCGATGAAACCTTCATGTTATACCATGAGCAAAACCTGCTCCCAGGGTGAAAGCCCTGCCTGCAGTGGCCCCTCCCTGTCTCTCTGGCCTCACCACCATCCCATCTCCCACTTTGCTAGTCTGGCGCTGGCCTCTGACTCCCTCTGCTACGACACGCTCTCTCCAGTCTGGTGGGTTTGGTACTATCAGTTGTTTGTGCTCTGACCTTGATGTGGCCAGTTCTTTCTTCTCATTCCGATCTCACCTTCAATGTCAACCTCTCCAAAGAGAGGACTTCTGACCACATTGGCTAGTCATCCATTCTCTGTCCACCCCATTAGCCTGTTATAATTCTCAGGATAGCACTTAACCCTTGGGTGCTGGGAAGCCAATAGTGCAAACTCATGAAAGAACCATGGCCCCCTGGTCCCCCAGGGCCTCCTGGTCCACTGGGGCTGAGCACCAGAAATACCTGTCTTGAAAGGATAAATGTGAGTTTTTCCACTTATCAGCAGTGAAGCCTAAGCTCTCGAGTCCTCTGAAAAGAGAACTTTCTTATTTGTAAAATGGGAATGATAACACTTATATCAAAGGGTTATTGGAGGAAATACAGTAAAAAATAATTGCAAATTATAAGATTATTGACAAATACTAGTTATTATTATGGCTCAAGTCAAGTAAGTCGCCCTTCTTTTTGGTAAAATGGGGATAATATATGTTTTCCAGGAATTTTTCAAAGATAGATAATCCAATAAATGTGCAAAAACTTAGAATAAGACTTTAAATCCATTGAGCTCTGCCTTTCCTGTGATGACAGTGAGGGAAGAAGTAGTAGAGAGACTTCTTTACATGCTTATTAGCTAAAAAAAAAATAAAAAAAAATAAAGCCCTAACATACATGGTTTTCTAAAAATTCATTCCTTTAATAATTTATGAGGGGGGACCCCTCAAAACCCTGATTTTATTGATAAAAAATGTATATTTATTCTTACCCGTATAAACTTCAGTCACCTTCAAAGTACTCTCCATTTGATGCAATACACCTATTGATACTTTTTTCCACTGCTTGAAACAGTTTTTGAACTCATCAGTTTTGATGCATTTTAGTGCTTCTGCTGTTTTTTGTTTCACTTCTTCCACATTGGCAAACTGTTTCCCTCTGAGGACTTTTTCATCCGGGGAAACCAAGAAAAGTCATTTGGGGAGATATTAGGTAAATAGGGAGGGTGGGGCACAGGGTTCATAATGTCTTTGGTGAAAAACTGCTGAACACTCAGTGCCATGTGGGCAGGTGGGCTCATATATCACCCATCTTGAAATGGGCAAATGTGTTGAGTCTTCAAAAAAACAAAAAATTTACTGAAGCCAAACACAGCCTCTCACAACACCAGCTAGTAAACTGACATGGATGGGTTCCTAGAACACTTACTTAGCAGAGAAAGCCTGTACTACAAGGGGCCCACCCTCCAGAAGATAATTCAATTTTTTTGCCCCCCCCTTGTATTCTCTTTTATTTACTAATTCATAAATTCTAAAGTCTGGCAGCCTTCATTCTGCAGTGTACTCTTATTCTTTAAGTCCACTAAAAACAAGAATTTCATTTACCTTGTATTTTATTCTGAAATATTCTGCAAATACTTCCAATATGGTGCTAAGCATTTCACTATCTCAAAAGGCAGGCTTATATATTTTAAATTGCTTACGGACTCAATCCAAATTCTTAACTTCCTATTTTCCTTTGCCTTACCTTTCTGCTTCTCACTGGACATTGGTACCATAGTGAGTCTGAGCATGGTTTTATATGTTGTGACTTCTAGAACTCTGGCAGCAAACATTACATTTCAGTCTTAAGGCAGCTCCCAATCAATAACACAGGTTGAAATCGCAGCTAACACTTCAACACCAGCCCAAGCCTAGTGCGCACAATAGGTACTTAACAACTGATTTCAACTGCCTATTCTTTCACTGCAGCTCTTACGTTATAACATCAGAAACTCTGGTAAAAATGTCCTATTTTTCAAATCACAATATTCTCTCCTTAAAAAAAATGATTCAGCATGATGATCTTCCCCACTCGGGAAGAAGGGGAAGTGAATGGAGGCTAGAATCATTAGGCACTTGGAAAAGATTAATGGCCATAACAAAACAGACAATAGGCCATTAATAGATTTGTGTTACTAGACTGCAACCCAGAAGATGTTGAGCAATATGATCAAATTTAATAGAATTTTGAAATCTGCTTGAGTCAACCAAGCGAGTTACATTTATGGTCTGGCTCTTGCCTCTGCTTCCTCTTCTCTTGAATTGTTTACAACCTAGCTGAGTCAACAAGAGTCATTTGACCTGCCTAGAGGCTTAGAAAACAATAAATTAACTATTAAATGTTGGATATTCTGATTGATTTGGGATTTCTGACAGTGACTAGGTCCATGAATAAAGGTGGTGCAGCTCCTTGGTGAACTAATCGTGCGCAATTCCTTCAATCTTTTAGGAAAGGAACTGCCCCCCACCTCGAATAAATTCTGGGAGCTTAATGGATTTGGAGAAATAGACACTGAAAAACTAGGCCAGGTCTTCTATCTCTGACTTAGAGCCTTAAAGATGGTTATCTTGGAGCCAAGAAAGACGCTTAGTAGTCACCAGTAAACTGTGTGCTACTGATGCCAAGAGGTGAATAGGTTCAGAAAAAGAAGCCACTAGTCCCCCTGGGTGGGAATCAGCAAACACACCAGGGAGAGGTCAGGGCCCCATCCTGCAATATTTCTTTTCTGATTGTCTGATTAGCACAAGTTTTTGGATGCTCAAAATTATGTTTTTTTTTTCTCTCTTCTGGAGGCACATTGTGTACGTAGGTGAAGAAAACAATAGTATCAGCAGGATTAGAAAGGCAGTAAATTAGCAAGGAAGGCTGATGCTGATTCAAGAAGAAAACTTGCCCCTTGAACTGAATTTATACTATAATTGGCATCCATTCCCTACCTTTTAATAATCACCTCTAGCATGCAAGACTTCTAGCTAAGAACACAAAGTTTATGATAGAAATTGACCCAGAAAGGCAAAGTCATAGCTGATCCAGCAGAAAACCAGAAAGGGCAGACAGAGACCCATAATTTCTGAAAATCCATAAAATACAAATGGTTGGAAGACTCAGGGCCTGAATGAAATGATGTTGTCCCCTTCTCACAAGTGTCTTCCAGGCTAGTCCTCTAGACCAGTGTGGTCCAACAGAAAAATGACAATTTGGGTGATTTTCAGTTTTCTAGTAGTCACATTTGTAGATGTGGAAAGAAAGCAGTGAAATGAATTTTAATTATATACCTAATTTAACCCAATGTATTTCAAATATTATCACTTCAACATGTAGCTAATGTATAAATTACTAAAGAAATATTTCACACCTTTTTCATACTACATTTTTGAAAATCCATGTTTATGTTATGCTTACAGCAGGAGCCATTTCTAACCAGCCACTTGCAAGTGCTCAAGACTCCCATGCAGCTAGTGGCTGCCTTGTTGGAAAGTGTAGACTTGACTTTTGAGGTGTTCAAGATCTAGACCTATCATCTTTTGTTAGTTGTGGGGTAAAAAAGGGGAGGCCACAAGTGACTTTTAAACATATGACTCCCTCTGCAATCCTGCTATGCTGCCTAGTGTTTGTTACCCTACACATCGGGGAAAGCTCTGGTGGACTCTTCTATTAGCCTCTAATAACTTAAATGAAAATTCTTTTAGGACTTTAAATTCCTGTCATGAAAATACTAGTATCTTCCGACCTCATGTGCTTTCAAAGAGATGCAAAACTCTTTGAGACTGTATATCTATCTATCTATCTATCTATCTATCTATCTATCTATTGTCTGTCTATTTTCTGGATGTGATAGGAAGATTACTCATTTAAAATCAAATCAAGATGTTTTGATTGGGCAAGGTGAGGAGACAGTAAGAACAGAGGGTGGGACCCTCTTCTCTTATCTCGCTGTTTCTGGGGAAGATTAATGAGAAGCCGCATTTCTTCAGGGAGAGACAGTTTGTTCCACAGTTTATGAAGCTAAAAAATTTCAATGATCAAATTGTTGCCATTAAAAAAAAATCAACCTTAAAAATGGAATGGAACTGAATAGCTCATCAATGGAGAGTTGGAACATTATTACAGAGTAAATTTACCCCAAAATTATTGTTCTCCTTTGACACATAAATATATTACCTAGTCTGGGACCTGTTGAGTGTGGACTGGGTGAGTTTTATAGAGGGCAGGCACCAGAGCCTGGCTGTGAATGACACTCAAGGGCAGAACACTCATTCCAGCGTTAGAGTCTACAGCAATTGAGGGCACAGCAAGGCTGCTGGATGAAACTGGACTTTTCACATGGGCAGGTGAAATCTTCTGGAAGTGTCCATCCATATTGCTTATGAGTGATCCAGTGTGGGATGTAGGCATGTGGGTTGCTGGCTTGATGTTAGTTATTTGTCAGGTCCAGTTTTTTCTGGGATACTCTGTGTTGACCCATTGGCAAGCATATTTGCAACTTCAGACCACCAGCAGGGGGCCTAGTGAAGAACAAATTAGTGCGGCTGATGGGGTGCAGTGGGGGACATGGGCTATGCAGAGTTCTCATGCACATATTTCTGGTTTGGAGAGGTGCTCACTGTGTACAAAAGCACACATTGCCATGGCCATATCTGGAGAACCACATGGCATCTCGTAGGCCTATGGATGTGGTGGGGCCTTGAGACAATGGCCTCATGAACTCTGGTAAGCTTGCTCCCACCACCAAAGGGAAAAATGCTCACTATCTTCACTCTCCTTTCTATTCTCTCTACCTCTAAGAAACCCAGTTTTACTTGGTCAAAATGACTTTCCTTGCTAGAAGGACAAAGAAGGGGAACACTGTCTGTCTTATAGAGCCATAAGGATGGTTCCACAGTGGACTTTCCAGTGGGCCCACTTTTATTAATTATACCACTAAGGGGAATGGATGCCTGTAATGATGTATAGTTTTCCAGGCTGTGACATTTAAGAGTTTCCCATTACAAATCACCTTTAGTGAGCAGTAGAAACTATGGAAAAGCTTACACAAAATTTACTCCCTCTTGGAACTTGTATTCAAGTCAGAGCCACAGAGTCCTTGAAAAGTAGCTATGTCACGGTGGAGGCCAGTGCCTGGGTGCCAGCTGCCAGGGCCACACCATTCAATGGGGCAACCCAGCCAGATGTTGGAGGAAACAGAGGAATGCAAGGAGGTGCTGAAGGCTAGGAGTGAACACGCCCAAAGCTAACTTTGCCGTCTCTGTGGATTCACAGCACTTTGTTCTTGATGGCATTAGCCAAAAAGAAAAGATGGAAAAACACTAAAATATTAAACAGACATCCTAAGGATGAATTTGTAAAGTGAAACTAGTAAAGTCTTAGAGGGTTGTTTTTCTATTAAGCTTTCTACTTTCAAACAAATTTTAAATTGTTGAAGTTAATAAATGGCAAAGATAAAAAAGTATAAAGAGCAATTGTAATAAAAGGTTAGTGCTTTAATACCTGGAATCAGCCTTATTTTATCTAGAGAGGCCCCTAGAAGACTTTGAGAACTCTCTCTTTATTAAAAGGCAGAAGGTTTATTGAGACTTTTTTTTAAAGATTTTATTTATTTATTTTTAGAGAGGGAAGGGAGGGAGGGAGGGGGAGAAAGAGAGAGAGAGAGAGAGAGAGAGAGAGAGAAACATCAATGTGCGGTTGCTGGGGGTTATGGCCTGCAACCCAGGAATGTACCCTGGCTAGGGATTGAACCTGGGACACTTTGGTTCCCAGCCCGCGCTCAATCCACTGAGCTACGCCAGCCAGGGCTCTATTGAGACATTTTTGTCTGCTACTAACATGCAGTTGTCTATGAAGGGAACATTATATTGTAAGAGTTCACAAGCCGCTGTGACCACCAAGGGGTTGCAGCAAAAGTAATAATCCCTGGAACAAGGAAACAAATTAAGCCATGTCTTCATGGCTTCATTCTGTAAGCGAAAGTAAAACAGTATGAACTCTGATCCCTTTCTTCAAGCCACTTAGAGCTTATTCAGGGAGGGAAAGTCAGCACTGACTTAAAGTGGTGCTAAACTTGGTGGCAGTAGCTGTAAGCACAGGAAAAAGGAAGGGCTGGACAGTGAGCAGGGATTAGGGGAGGGCCTTGGAGAAAGCAGGACTTCAGCTGAGCACAGGAAGGATGAAGGAGGGAGTAGACTAAAGGTTGGAGAGGGCAGAGACAGAAGGTGGGGTGTGGATGCTTTTTCTTCCCTCTCTCTCCTGTCAGCCTGGGCCTCCTCCTCCACTTTCTCCCCACCTGGGCCTTCACACCTGCGGTTCCTTCCAACCAGAAGGCCTTTCCTTCACTTTACCATGAGAGTTCATCCTTTAGGTCTCAGCCAAATGGTCTCTTCTTTCTGGAAGTCTTCCCTGATCCCCTAGTCTGGGTCAAATCTTGCTCTATGCTTCCATGGAACCCCACACTCCTCCCCCATACCACTCATCACATCGAGTTGCAATTTAGTGTTTTTCTTAGTGCTTAAACGCATGTGCCCACAAGGGAAGGGATCTTGCCTCATTCTTGCTAACCCCCTTGACTGTCTGCCTAGTGGGTGCCTGATAGTAGAAGCTCAAGGCCTATTTTTTGAAGGAGAGGGTGTACCCTGTCCTAGGCGCAGTGTTGGCAGTTAAGGGGAAGGCAGGGAAAGGTGGAGCCAGGGAGCTAAAAAAACACATGAGGTAGTTTGAAAACACAGCACACTGTGCAAGAAGCCAGGCCAGAGTTGGGAGGGTGCCAGTGGAGATGTCATTTTGGGCAGGGTATAAAAATGTAAAGGTGTTGGGATGTGCAAAAAGGTAGGGATAGAAATGGAGGTGGTTGGGTGGCAAGGACAAGCTCTGCCTTCCAAATGTGGGTATTGTCCTAACTTCTCTACCAGAAATCAAGCCTAATTACAATTCCCACCCTCTTCTCCTGGCCTGGAGTGAGGACTCAAGACAGGCATTGTAGGGTTGTGGGCTCTGGTCCTGCCATTTCCACTAATTCCCTTTGTGATCTCAGAGCAGGGACTTTATTATTTGAGCCTCATCTTCCCAATATGCAAAAAGGGTATAAGGTAGTGATGGAGAGCAAAGGAGGACATGTACTAGGAAGTTCTAGAAGTTTCTCCATCTCCTTTCTGGACCTCAATTTCCTTACCTCAAAACCGAAGGGGCTGGGATTATGTGGAATTCCCAATCTATTACTGATACTGAGGGTCAGGTTGAGGTGGGATGGATTTGGGTATGGATGGCTAGTCTATAGCAGGCTGGCTCTTCTCCACACTGTGAATTCTGGAAGGCTATCTCCTGGTCAGATTTTGCTATTTATGACTCAACAGAACTCTTGCAGGCCAAAACAGAACTTCCCATCAGCCTAAGGAGAGATGATTCTCAATTGAGGGCTATTGCAGAGTTAGACTGTCCCTAGAGATGATCTCTCCCAGTGTCCTCAGCTGCAGGAACTGGCCCGCTGCAGACATGGGCCAGACATAGACATCATGTTTGAACAAGCAGCAAAATTCCTAAAATGTTATGCAGTTGGGTGAAATTTTGACCCTAGAACCAAGTCCTACCTCCCTCAATCCTGATTCTGTTTGCGAGGAAAAAAATGAGGTCAGAAAATTTGAACAGGGGTGTCTTTATTACCCAGCCCTGTCTCATTCAGCCTCTGTATAGCTCCCCTGTTTGCTGTTTGCAGCTTGATACCAGGGCTTGACCTTCTGTTGCTGCAGCTGTTTGGGAGATGAGGCAATTTTAAGGTGAAAATCCTAAAAGAAGCTATAAAATAATGATGATGACGATGATGACGATGATGATGATGGGTGTGTGCAAGTGTATGCATGTGGGAAAAGGTAGTTTAGAAGATTGGAAGAGAGAAAGAGAGCCCTCAACCACATCAGTTGCCTCCATATTTATTTATTCAGAGACCTCCTACTGAGGGGGAAAGAAGTTGGTGCAAGAAAAAAATCTCAAGATGGTATATTTTGCATCATCAACTTTAAATTTGGCTTCTCTGAAGCAAGTTAACTTGGCAGGTTTTGCATACAGTTTGTTTTTTGCTGTGGACAGAGGGTGCCTTGAACTTTTTATTTTTCAAATTCAAGGAAGAAAGCCAAAAATGCTAAGTACTCATCTCCCTCTCCAATGAGACAGTGGAGGAAAGATTTCCAAGGGTGAGAACTGAATAAATCCTACCGGGAATTCAAACATCCAAGGGAGGTGCTATGCCAAAACAAATCACACCCTCTAGGAACATTTCCTATAATTTGCTTTTCCCCACCTTTTTAAAAAATGACCTACTCTTACAAAAGTTTATAAGGGGTCAGGAGTCAGTGGCCAGCAAATTGGACTTTCTTTTCAGAGTTGTTGGGGACTTACAATGTGGTGTCAGATACTGACAGAAATTTTGAAGTTCTTTGTTTCTTTAATGTAAAAAGCCAATATAAAGCTTATTGTCTATTGTGCAAGAAAAGATTGATTTTCACATGAAGACTTCAATTTGTAGATACTTGATTCTTTTAGTCACCACTGATTTAAACATGAGACTAATTCTGAAAAATTTTTCACATGTGTTGAGATGTAACTAAACTGTGAAATCAGTCACAGTGTTCTGGGGAAAGAGGGGAAGAAAATGAACCCCATCTGTTTGAATTATTTACAGGATTGTCATTTTATTTAATACTGATAATGCCTAGGGAGTAGGGATTATGAGATCATTTTCATGCATGAGGAAATTAAAGCTCAGTGAGGCTGGTTAATGTAACTAAAGTCACAGGCAGGGATTTAACTTTAAATGGGACTTAACTTGAGTCCTCTGATGCTAAGACAATTGTTCACTTTTTCCACGTCATGCTGCATGGAGATAGTGCTACTTTCATCTGTCTTACCATACTCTGCATTGCCATTTAAGTTCCAGCCTAATGATCTGTGTTTGGACCTTTGTAATAGCTGATTAACTATTTACCAACACATTAGATGCACTGTTTCTGACCTTTGGTAGGATGCTTTAATCTAGTTGTTCTGCAAGATATTTGTGGCCACATTTTATACATAAATTTAAAACAACTAAAATCTCTATTAATATCTACTCAGACCAGAGCTTTGTAAGACTTTTGAGAAACTTTGTGTTGCATTAAATTTCTTAACATGCTATATACTTTGGCACTATAACATTAGTCCTAGATGAAGATTAGCTTATAATGGTTGTAGAATTATGAACAAGTCCCAACCTTTCAGTCCAACCATCAAGGTGGTGAACTCTCATTCACATTCACCTTCCAGCCCTATGGGGCACTTCTGACTTCCTCTACTCCAGCCTGAGAGGCCTCTTCACTGCTCTGCAGGTTGGCCACAGGCACTCAGGGGCTGCATCCTGATTCAGAAGACCTGCTCCCTTGGCCCTTCTATGTTCTGTCTGCTCAACCAAATCCCAACTTTCCTCCAAAGCCCAATTCAAGTCCTACCAGTACATGAGGAGGTCTCCTGTCAGCTCGGGCTGTCTTTCTTCTGTTGCTCTTTTTTCCTTCAGCTCTCTCTTGCTCTGCTCAGGGAGTTACCTTGACCGTCATCCATTCTGTCTCCTCAACCAGCAGTCCAATTCTTTGATATCAGGACCACACCTCATGCTTGTTTGTCTTTTCTACAGAGCCCTTCCCAGCATGTCAGCAACCACTGCCTTGTATGAATGTACTTAGTGAAAGGAGTGAAAATGTCCTGTGCTTGGATTTGCTCTGTGTACTTTTAACATTCAGTGTGGTCAGAACAGAGGAGTTTACTAGAGATGCAATGAAGCACATTCAGAGGAAAACAGAAGTCAGGAGTTTCAAACACAGGTTTCTCTGTGAAAAAAAATGATGATAACAACTAGGACCCAGAGGAATTTCCTATGGAACGTCAGCCAATTTTGTGCATTCTGGATACACAAATGATCAAGTTTCACCAAGCTGTTAGAAATTTAACGTGCTGGTACTGAGGTCAGGTGGATGTGTTGTTTCACCGACATAGTTCAAATGTGAATGTTCATTTCTTGACACAGACACACACATCTACTTTAAAATCATTGATACTCATGCAGGAATATCATGGGTAGGGAAGGTCATTATTTCCACTCTGCCACTGAGAAATAAACCTACAGCAATATATTCAAGGGACCTGATAGGGGGTTCTCTTGGAGGTAGAATTTTCAAGGGAATTGCTTGTAATATTGCATCCTGAATTACCCACACTTCTTGCATGAAACTGAGACACCTACCTAAAACTAAAGAAAACGCTGCCAGAGAGGAGCCATGGGATTCTGGAGGTGTGGCTGGTTTCTTCCTCATCCTCTCTCTTAGCAGCTGCCCCACATCTGCCCCACTCCACTATCCTCATCACAGAAGCTTTGAAATAGGTTCCTTAGCTTCCTGCCCTCCCTCCTTCACCCATACCTGACAGCCCACCCACATCACTGAGAAAGAATGACATTTCCTGCTCTCTAGGTCCTCTTAGCTCTTCTCAGGGCTCCTGCTCTACATCAATGAGCACTTCTCCCCCACCTCTTCCTCTCCTGGGCCTCCGTCATGAGCACTTAATCATGCTGAAGTCTCCATTTTCATAAACCAAAGAGCCTTTTTTCAATGCCATCACCTCCTATTTTCTGCTAAGCTTCTCCCCTGCCCCCATCATTCCCATGAACCTCAGTCACCAAGGTTACCATGACCTTCTAACTACTAGTCTAATTAGAGGACTGGTGTCAGTTTGCATCTAAATTTTCCATCACTGTTGACCTCACCCTCCTCCGTGATGTATCATTCTCTCTCCATTTCCATGACTCCAGACTCTCCTATCACATCTTCTCTTGCTCTGGCTGTTCCTCCTAAGTTTCCTTCGTGTTCCCCTTTTTCTTTTCCCACCCTGACTTAGAGGGTTTGTGTTTCTATAACTATGTGCAGTTAGTATGATGTTAGACCCTCTCTCCTTTTCCAGGTCATACATTGAACTCTAGAATCCAAAATGAAGTCCTCTTCAAATTGGTGTCCCTGGTGCCCGGTCCAGTGACAGGCTCTTAGTGAGAGCACAATGGATGTTTGGTGAAAGACTGAGGAAAGGCAGCCAGGGTGAAGGGGAGGTACAAGCAGGGAATGCAGGGAATGTGATGGAGGGAGAGAAGAGAGAGAAACGCAGGACACTTTTCTTGAGTCTGCTTATGTGACAGGAGGCTCATCTGCTTTCGAAGGACCTAGTGAGGATACCCTCTCCCCCTGGAGGTAACTTGCCCCAGACCATTCTCACTGCTGCAACAGTAGGAAGACTTGGTACCCATGTGACTGGAAGTTCCCTTATTGGTAACAGCTGCACAACAGCAGCCCCGGGGCTAGAGCTGTGGGAGAGGATTTCACAACCTCTGTGCTTCAGATGAGTTTCAAACATTGTTTATGTACATTTATGTGTGTGTTTCCTGGGTCTCTTCTGAATTTAGGAGGCTCAGCCTTGCAAAACAGGCTCAGTGTGCCTCAGCATTTTGTTTGTGCTGATAGTGATGGAATGTACCCACCTCCCGATGCCAGATCTGGGAGAAATGAAGCAGCTGAAGCAGCTGAAAACAAAGAAGACAGCCAACCCCAGTGGCTTTCTCCCAGAGCTGGTGATGGGAGGTGGGGTTTGAATCGGGGTAAAAATGACTGGAGAGGGTTTGGACTGGTCGGTATGTTGACTGAATTACATCCAAAAAGACATATGAGGCAGAATTCTGTGTTCTTTCCCCCATCCTCTTTACCCAAGGAGTAGTAATAGTACAGCAGCCAGAAGCTATGTTAACCACCTTCTTGATAGGAAAGGGACTTGAAAGTACATGAAGATTATAATCGTCCATTTCCCTTATGCCTATGAGACAGGCATAGGGTTTCTAAAGATTATGGGGAGTTGCCTTTGAATTGTTTCCAGAAGGAAAGGGAAGATGCTGCTCTGGATAAAACACAAGGAATTGGACCAGATCACTGATTCTCACCCTGGCTGCCCATTAGAATCACCTGGGAGGTTTCAAAACCCCACTGCCAGATGTCATCCCAGACAAATTAGATCAAACCTTGGGGGTGGGGCCTTGGCATCCACGTTTTAAAACTCCTCAGGTTGAAGACCACTGGATTCCATGAAATTCTGTGGGGCGTGAATTCCATGGGGCGTTCCCTTGTATCTCTGTGTTTGAAATCAGTAATCCAGGAACAGAACTCTCTGCAGTTGGGAAGGATTTCTTTCCAACTGATGGGAGCTTAATATTTTCATTTCAGCTAAGCTAGTTAACCCCCAATCATGTCAGTAAGTGTTCAATGGAGAAATATGGGAAACTGGTGGATCAGCGGTCAAACAGGTATAGAAATGTTGGCTTAGAACCCAAAGCTCTCAGGTCTAGAGGAACCTTGAAACCATCTAGTTTCGTTTATCTCTCTGGATCTCAAAGTGGGGTCCCTACAGCAGCAGCATCACATCACTGGGGAGCGTGTTAGAGATGTTTATCCCCAGGCCCCACTCCAAAGCCACTGAATCAGAAACGCAGCAATCTGTGTTTTAACAAACCTTCTAGGCTACTCTGTGCTCAAGTTTGAGAACCACTGAACTGCTCTAGGAAGTTCAGTCCTGGCCATGTGGTTTAACTGGTTTCGTCCCTGTTGGGTAACAAGGAGCTCGGTTGTGTCTGGGGCAGTCCATTCTGTTGTCGAAACTCTTGTCCTTCAATTCTTTAAGATGAAGTCTGCTTCACTGTACCTTCTACCTGTGGCTCTAGTGCTGTCCTTTGGGATGACCCAGAGTAAATCCAAGTCACACACCATACTTGAAAGACATTCAGATAATGCTCCAGGACTTCTAGTTTAATATAACAAATGGCTGATAGCTCCCAAAGGCACTTTCCCCAGATATACAATAAAGTACCTAGGAAGATACAGAAAAGGTGCCAACTCACACTACCACTCAAAGCTAAGTCAGAGGGAGCAGAAACAGTGGAAGAAAATTTTTGTGAAAATTTATGTTCTCTTGGAGTAGGGAAGACAATGCTCAGTTTGACACCAAAGGCAGACATTACAAAGATTTATAGATTTGACTATGAAATTATAGATAACTTTAATATATTTCTTAAAAAGCTAAAAGGTAAATAACAGACTGGGAAAAACTCTGACTCTGTACATAACATTAGACTTTAAGTGTCAAAAGGTAAGGACCATGTACTTAGTGCACAGCACAACATCTGACACATATGAGGCTCTTGAAACACGAATGCACAAAGATGGTGGAGCAAATGGACATACGAAATCAATTCTAAAATTGAAAAATGGCCAAGGGCATGTATATAGAATTGATAAAAGAGGAAATAAGCCCTTAAAAAATTGCTCCACCTCAATAAAATTAGGTGGTGCAATAAAAAGCACCTATCAAATAGCTAACTTTAATAATATCGGTGAACATCTGGGGAGATGGGCTTTTGTAGATGTGGACATACGGGCTACCCCACACACTGTTTCAGGGGGCAGTTTGGTGACATGTATCAAAGCTTCACAGTTTTGCGTGCTGTTGTGTTTTGGACACTTATTCTAAGGAAACGTACATGAATGTGCATACTACTTTGATAACGAGGATACAGATTTAAGATTCATTTATAACAGTAAACATTTAGAAATAAATGTCTAAAAGGAGAACACAGGCAGAAATATTTTGTCATAGACAATAGCATATGACACGGTCATTAAAATGATATTATACCAAGATATGTGGTGACGTGGAAAGATTATTCCTTCAATGTGGTTAAGTGATTTTTAAAGAAGTTTACAAGATGGAACGCATAATGTGATGACTGAGACAGGACCAAATTAAAATGCACTGAGGGTGCCTTTAAAACTTTCTCAGATGAAAATTCTGAATCCCTTCCACATTTGTCCTTGAAAGGTGAGCCAATCTTCTAAACTCAAAGAGTGTCCAGGTGTGCAGGAAGTCTTGGAGACCATCCTGGAAAATGCTCAGGGGACACAGGTTCTGATCTCCATACTTTGCTTGGTGTCTGAATGCTTGCTGCTGGGGCAGTGCCCCTGTACAGTGTGGGTCTGGACAGCAACTCTCCGTGGTTGCAGAGAACAACAAACAACATTGCTGAGGCGATGGTTTACTAGGTAGAGAAAAGGCATTTCCAGCAGGGAAACCAGAATATGAAAAGGCACAGAGACTTGAACGCTTCTGGCCTGCTCAGGGAATGGTGAGCAATTCCAGGCAGTCGGGGCAGTTGTGGAGTGATGAGAGAACCTGAGGTGAGCAGCGGATGAGATGGAAAGGGAGGCCTTTCTAAATCAAGCTGCAGATTCTGGGATTTTTCCTCGTCTTTGCAATCTGAAGCCTTGGCAGGGCATATTGAGATTTGTTTTAGAAAGAGCGCAGCAGAAGCTACACACTGGAAGCGTGTATGTGGGAGGATGGTTTAAGCAAAGGATATACTCAGTGAACTCTCTGAATTTTAGGATCAGATGTGTTGCCAGTTTGCTACCTAAGTGGTTTCTTCTGGCACCTTCTAGCTTACGCTGGCCCAGGACTTCCTGGTGGGCTCTAAGGAAAAACAGGACTGTGAGCCCACCCCAGGCAGAAAGGGAGAGGTGAGTGGTGGCAGACAGGAAGCACTCAGGTCTCCTGCTGTCGTCCCATTTGTGTTCTCTCTGACCTAAGGCTTGGGCAGCTCTGAGGAGGTAGGCACCTCTCCCAGGGAAGGGTGTGGCTGTGGGCTCGATCCTCCCCTACCACCTGCTCTGCAGTGGGGCCTGCAGGTGCTCAGCCCTTTCAGCAGCCTCAAAAGCGCTGTTGATGAGAATGAGTCTGAATCTGTAGGGTTAACTGGGGGGAGGACACAGGAACTGAGAAGGAAGAATTGCCAGGTTTCTGTGAGGTGTGTGTGCATTTGAAAGAATTCAGAATCAACTGAGAAAGTAATTAGGTGATTTTTGTTTTTGTTTTTTGTTTTTTTGTTTTTTTTTTCCAAAAAATCCAGAACCTATGACTCATGTTCATGAGGACATGCCTGGATGTAGTCATTTTGAGTTTATGGAAAATGTGGTCAGCCCCATAAATCAGTGCTGAGGAATTCTTAAGAGTCATCACCGTGTAAGTAGGTTTGTTGAAAATCTCTTACAGTAATGCAAAACAAAACAGAATAAGCATACAGACAAAGACACAATATAGTCTTCCCTTCTCTTGAATTCTCTTCTGAATTGCCACAAGGCAGCTTTGAATTCTTGTTCCTAACTGATCTGTGACCTTTCTTGTGTAACTCTGTGTGTGCAACAAGATTTTTGTGGCCATTGTCATGACTACATGGACACAATTCTCTGCATCTATTTCTCCCATGTGCTATAGAATTTTATAAAGAAAGCCCTTTTGAAAGGAGGTGACAACCATAATTTGTGACAGAACTGAATCAACTATGTCCTAAGTCTAAGACCTCCTGGACTTTGAACCTACTATTTTTTGTGATTGGAGAATGAAAATTCAAGGCGGTATTGTGTTTCTTAAAAGCATACAGAACATCTTCAGAAGTAGTAAATGAGAGATTCAATTTAGATGTTATTTATTAGAGGAAATTCTATGTTTTCATTTCATTGTTGCTGGATTTTTTCAATCAGGCTTTTGCCCCAGTTGGTTCTTATATCTTACATATGATAATATTTCTTTCTACCCCTCCTCTTTCCAAACCCCTTCTACTTCTCAGGTTGACCTAGCTTGTGAATTTGTTTCAGCCAAACTGGTCAGGGAGAATGAAATGTTAACAGATTTGGTGGAAATGTTTTTCAGTTCCTCTGAAATGGGCTTGTATACTGGACTAGAACATTCTATCACAAAAAATAGCACTGCTGACCCTGACTGAGGTGGCTTACTGTTTTTTTTTTCTTCATCTGTTAGATGAATCCCATACATGCTAAAGAAAATTTAATTTTCCACAGAAACCAGATATACAACTTTTAAGGCCAAATACCACCCTGGGTATAAAGTTTATGGCATAGGCTCATTTCTCTTAACTGTAGAATTCGTACTTTAACATTTGCTATAGCAGCCCTGGCTGGTGTGGCTCAGTGGATTGAGTGCCGGCCTGCGAACTAAAGGGTCACTGGTTCGATTCCCAGTCAGGTCACATGCCTGGGTTGCAGGCCAGGTCCCCAGTGGGGGCCATGTGAAAGGGCAACCACACATTGATGTTTCTCTTCCTCTTTCTCCCTCCCTTCCCCTCTCTCTAAAAATAAATAAATAAAATCTTAAAAAATAAAATAAAATTTGCTATAGCAATGTCTTCTTGTTGGCTTTCATAGACAAAATCCAAATCCAAATGTCATAAGGGCCACTGTGGCCCAGCATTTCTATGACCTGGTTTGTTACATGTCATACTGGCCTGCTGTCCCTGCCACAACCTGGATCAGGAACAGTTAATTGGGCAGTAGCTTGCACAAACAATGACACTTTAGACCAAATCTCCTCAGCTACAAACCTTCCATTGTCACCAGGTGTGAATGAGAGGGTCCTGCCTAACAGGCTCTGCTTTCCTGTTTTATTAGCTGTGCCATGTTGAAGAGTGGATGCAGCTAAGATACCGCACATTCAATGCACGCTGGCTGCATTGTGGTTTGGATTTTTGCATCGTTCCTCTGCAGACTGTAGAAAAGCACAAAACAAATACCTGCCATGGACTGAGCATGCCTATGTGTTCCATGTTGGCCAAATGCTTTGTAACATTACCTTCTCCAACCAGTCACACTATGAAGTAGTTATTATCACCTGCTTTATAAAGATCAAGTTCAGAGAGGTTAATTGACTTGCCTAGAGTTAACTTCCAACCAGGAAGGAAGTCAGATTCAAGTCCCACTCTGCCTGATTTGAAGACAGTTCTAAATTAGACACCTTCATCTTGCTTTTGGGTGAATGTGCCTGATTCCTTGAGAAGCAGATGGGAGGTGAAGGTTGCTGATAGTTGAGGGAGAGGTGGGCTCCAAGCTTTGCTCTGTTAAATGTATGGAAGAGAGACTTGTTCTCACAGCAATGCTGTGCCTTCAGCAGAACCAAGGCTATTTCCAGTGTTGATACTGAATGAATAAAACAAGTGATTCAGCTCCTCACTGTCCTCATTTACAAAATGAAGACAGGGGCAGATGGCTTCTCAGGTCTCTGCTGGCTCCTCCCTTTCCAAATCCTTGTTTTTGGAGGTGCTCCATGCTTGGCCCGGACAGTTTTCAGTCAAATCTTACCAGGGTAGAAGGTCCTTCTGTGATTTAGGACCATTTGGGCCCAACACCTGCTGGAAGATGGTGGGGGTTTTCTGTGGTCCCTGTTTCCTTGCCCTGTCTTGTGGCTCTGGCATCCTGTTTGTCACCACTGCCCGGAGTGGCGGGGAGCAGCAGGCCTCTCTCCTGGGGCGGCCCGAAGTAAGAACCAGCCTGTCTGTATTTACTCACCATACCTGTACATTAAGTTCCAGTCCTAGGAAGCTAAACCCAATCTATTTCTGCCAGAATTCTTTTCATAAAAGCAAGTCAAAACTCAATGTTCTACATAACACAGGATTTTGAAAACTACTGTCTTATTTGTCACTGCATGACATAACAGCCGGATTTGTTTACTTAGAGTTATTCTAGCTCCACAGAGACAGGGAGACAGAAGAAGACTGTGTGTATGTGTGACACCATTACTGAATCCTACCGTGTCTCCTGGCTGTGGACGCATCACGGACACGCGATCATATCCTTTCCTTAGCAGGACCCACAAGGCATCGAGTTTTCCCTGAAAAAAAAAAATGCACCAAGATTACACATGGCCAGCACAGACCTGTAGGGATTTCCATGCTTCTTTGATTGTGTGACCAACACAGTGCCAGCCATGTGGTCATGACTAGGTAAGTGATTCTCTCATCCCCAAACACAGGAGCAGAGACACTGAACTGAGGACCCTGATGCTTCAGTGCAGCCCCAAGTTCACAAACACAGGGATGTCCATTTAGGCCATTGGCTTTTGTCCTTGCCACATTTCTGGGCATACCCTAACACAAGTGTATCCTTTGAACTTCCACTGTTTATCTTCAACTTTCATTAGTTGACCCCCTGCCCCCAACTTCATGCCCAGAGTTTGCAAATGAAAGCAATGGAGGCACATCCAGCAAAATTACTAAACAGAAGTGTCTAGCGGGCAAGACCAATGGGAGGTCCCTGGGATGCAGATACCTGGCTGTTCCCTAGGCTCACTCTGCAGCTATGACTTGCTTAGGAACCCAAGAATTGAGGGACATATTGCCAAAAATCACAGATTATTCAATTCACAACTTCTCTGGAGTTGCAGGTACTGATTGTATCTGAGAAGAGTGCTTTCCCAGTAACTGACTGTATCTGAGAAGAGTATACGATAAAAGCTGTCTCATGCCTCTGGCCATTCTAGTGCCCTAGACCTGCTGAATGAAGGCTGGTTCCTGCCATTGCAAATACTAAATAAAAAAAAGACATTTTTTCGGCTTTGTTCTTACTATTACCCCTGGTTGGTGACTCCATCGACAGGCAGAAGTCCCCTTTACTTTGCCTTATTTTTTGTCATTTCTCTTGTGGTAGGCAGAAACATCCCCTCGCCCCACCTTCAAAGGCGACATCCCATTTTCTGGGACCTGTGGATATGTTACCTTCCACAGCAAAAACAACTTTGTAGATGTGATTAATGTAAGGATCTTGACATGAAGATTCTGGGTTACCGAGTGGACTCAGTCTAACCACATGGGTCCTTAACAGAGGGAGGCAGGAGTGTCAGAGGCAGAGAAGGGGATGTGCCCATAGGAGCAAAGTCAGAATGATTCAAGTGACAAGGACTCAAGCGACTGTTGCAGGCTTTGGAGATGGGAGGGGCTATAGCCAGTGAGTGTGGCTGCTTCTAGAATACTGAAAAAGCAAGGAAGTAATTTTTCTTCTAAAGCCTCCAAAAAAACCCAAACCAAATGCAGCCCTGGCCTCACCTTAATTTTAGCTCAATGCAACCCATGTTAGGTTTCTGACCTCCAGAACCGTAAGATAGTACATTTGTATTGTTTAAGACAGTAGGTTTATGGTAATCTGTTGCAGCAGCAATAGGAAACGAGCACAGCCCTTATCATTCCCTGATGTAGTCTATGTTTGTTTGCTTACCGTCTTTGCCAACCAGAATGCCAGCCCTGGGAAAGCAGAGGTGTCACTGGCTCTGCCCAACCCTTAAGTCAACATCTAATGCTCAGTAAAGATCTGTTGGATGAATGAATGGATTCAGTGCTACTAAGTTCTGGGTTAGGTGCTTTTACAGGTGTCTTCTCATTTCATTCTCCCAGCAGTCCCAAAGGTTTATGGAGAGGAAATGGAGGGTCAGAGAGATCAACTAACTTGTCCAAGGCACACAGCTTGTTCATTGGAGAGGTGTGATTAGACCCCAGGGCCGTCTAATTATAAAGCTTATATACTTTCCAGACAGAAGAATTGCAGATTCTTCCTCATGCAATTCTTCTGTCTGGAGCACTTGAATTTAGATCTTTTAAAACAGAGTTTCTAAACTATAGATTGCAACTCTTTAAGCACTCGTGAAACAGCTTTGTGTGTAAGCAACACAGTTTTTAAGAAATAAAATAAGATAGAAAAGAGAAGATTAGAGTTAATTGCACATGGTGAGGATAAGTGTTGATCCTGTGAAAGATATGCTTCAGTTAAATGTGTGTGGGTATGTGTACGATGAGTGTACCTTTGTGCACACATAGACACACACAGGCATATACTGGGCCAAGATGTATTTCCCACTGGGGTCTCAAGCAGGCACCCTAGAGAACACTGGTCTGGAAGAATCTTTGCAGGATAGGACTGGCAAGGTTGGGGGTGTCTAGAGAGTTCAAGTTCCTCAACACAAAGCTTTCACAGTGGTAATGTTAATTTACGAATACCGTCTAGAGCCCTGGCTGGTATGGCTCAGTGGATTGCACGTGGGCCTTCAAATCAAGGGTCACCAGTTTGATTCCCAGTCTAGGGCACATGCCTGGGTTGCAAGCCAGGTTCCCAGTAGGGGGTGTACGTGAGGCAACCACACATTGGTGTTTCTCTCCCTCTCTCTAAAAATAAATAAATAAAATCTTAAACATAAAAAGAATATCATCTTGAAGACTTGGTGTTCTGAAATTATTTTCTAGTGGGTTATATTCTGAGACGAAAAATATGCTCTTGAACATTTATCAACTATTGCTCAAGGTCTTGGGGTTAAATTTTGCTTTGCTAAGTGTAGTGTTTCTCATCTTTTTTGGCAAAGTATTTATGAAAGCCTCTAAAAATATTTTGAAATGACTTTAGAGTGCTGTGTTCAGCATGGTTTTCTGCATTTAACCCGTTTCAATCATCAGTTACATGTTTTCCTTTAAGGTTCTTTGGGATAAGCATTTATATTTCAGTGTATAACCAGGTGGATTTCCTGAAAGAATACCTCTCTTTCCTTTTCTTTCCCTTTTTTGGGGGGGACTAACAGTATTTGGTTTTATAAATCAGCCCACCCACAGTATTCTGAGTGCTAGTCACTCCTTGACAAGTAAAGAACAATGAGATGCTGCTGTGGAAACACATTAATTAACTCAGCAGAAATTTAAAGCCACATGCAGGGCAAAAGAGCAGAAGCCACCTGGATATATAATGCCAGGAAAATGGGTTGTAAATTATGCTTTTCTTTGTGTCAACAGATCATAGTGTAGTATTTAATCACGAAATGACTGAATGCAGACTGCCTGAGTTTGTATTTTGGCTCTGCCTGTCCCTGACTCTGCAGCCTCGGACAAGTTGTTTCAACACCCTAACGCTTACTGTTCCCATCTTTAAATTGAAGATAATGATGCTGTCTATCCTATAGACTTGGTATAAGGCTCACGATTAGATATTGAAGTTAGGAGCTCGTCTCATAGAAAGTATTCATTAAATGTTATCTATGAGCCTGGTGAAGTCATTAAGATGATCTGTTGTGAGCCTCTGTAGACAGATGAAAAAGAATGTAATGCAGAGTATAAGAGCCCAAAGATTTGAACTTCATTAGCATGTAGCTCCCCATCCTCTCTTCTGTGTCTTTCCAACCTTATTTCCTCTTATCCCTCAAGCCACACGTCTTCTTTTTCAGCATGGCATGGTCTGGCTTCTCTGGCAGTGCTCAGTGGCTCCAACACTTCATCGGAGGCCACCCATGGTATCCTGAGTGCCAGTGCCTCAGCCAACCGTGTGCCTCATTTTACCTGATTCTTCTGAGAAATCTGATGTGCTGGGCCTCTCTCTTCTGTACACCATTCTTCGGCTTTTGTGCCCTCGGCCTCTGCCTGCTCCTCCCCTCTGCCTACAGTTGCCACAGTGGTGTTGCCCTGGGCCCTCTTCTAGTCCCATCCCCCAGGCTGAGAGCTCACTCTCAGCACCCTCATCTAGTCTCATGGTTTGAACTTCCCTTTTCTGCTGATGCCTCACAAATTCTATCTTCAGCTTAGTCTACTTTTAAACTCTGGATCTGGGTATCCAATGACCTGCTAAATCTCAGCTGTGATGTAGATGTATAACAGGTATTGAAAACCAAACATCACAAGTTGAGCTATCTTTCTCCAAACCTGCTCCTCCTTTTGTATATCTTGCCTTGGTTCATGGCACCACCATCCATCCAGATGGGCAAGCTGGACCAGCGTCCACCACCTCCGCACCTCCCAATTCCATCATGCCTCGTGGATATTCTCACTGTAACACCTTTCCAGTTGCCTCTTCTTGTCCACCCCTGTCCCACCGGCTCTGTGGCTGCTGCCTTGGCCCAGGCCCTTACCTTGGCACTCACTCTAAACAGTTTCCTGTAGGTTCCTTGTCCTCTCTCCTACTTGATTAATACCAGATTTCATAGCTAGGCTAAGTGAATGAATTGCAGTTAATAAAATAAAGCAAGAAACATCTTAGCATCAGTGTGAATTTGGGCAAGTTACTGAACCTCTCTGTGCCTTGGTCTATTTATAAATGGGAGTAGCAGTAGTTTCTACTTTTGAGGCTTGCTATGAGAAATAAAGGAGCAAATGCATGGAAAGCCCTGGATCTGCTCCTGACTTTTGCATGCTTCATCCAGGTGAATCACTGTTGCTGGATTCTCCTGGCCAAGGTGAGACTAGCTGGTTCTAGTTAAGCCTCAGTGTTCTGAGGTCTGGCTGTCTCACAAATGAACCTGAAGCCTCCACTCCATGGCATAGAAAACAGTCTGGGTAATCTACACATTTTATATCTCTTTCTACACTTACACCAGGAAGCTTTTTATGCAGGAGCCCGTGAGCTTTAGAATAAGTATGTTTATAATTCTCTGAAGTCAAAGGGAAATGCATATCAAAGGCTCTTGGAGAGTAGATTATTGAAACGTAGGTAGAAGCCTGTCATTTTAAGACAGTAGCTAATGTGCTTATAAACAGCATCCCTTTGGGGCCAGAAGAGACTCATGGGGTTCTTCCAACCCCTACTTAGCTCAGAATTGAGCATCCACCATGCACAGGAAGATGTCTGCACAGGATGCATTTCAAGATCCTGGTCCTCACTCTCCAGGAGAAATGCCCACCTGCTTCTGGAGCAAAAAGATTTCCCTAACCACCTGTTGACACTGACTGGATTAGCTGACATTTAAGAATTGTGCTTTTTTTCATTTGAAGTTGATGCATTTTGACTATAAAATGAGAGATTTACCAGTTCTAGACTCCCAATGCACCTCAGCCTCAGCCAATAACCAATAACTTCTATTCCACAAAGCCAGACAAACTGAAAGTCCTATATAAATTCTAGCTTTTGTTTCTTCCTAAATAATAAGATTGTTCCAGGAAGGTTTATGCCACCATCATTCAAAGCACTATGGTACATGGTGTTTGTGGCTGGGTTTTTCTTTTCTATTTATTTATTTATTTATTTATTTATTTATTTATTTAGGTGAGCAGCTGCTGTGTCTTCTCTTCTGATTTGTCTGCCTTAATTAGGCAGAAGTTAGCCAGAGAATGATAATTTTGAGGGTATTTCAACTTACAGGGCTGTTATACACTAACACTGGAATTTTTATGCCTTGAAAAAGATGGAAAATATTGTGCTCCATGCTTCCCTTCAGATGAAATAATTTAATGCATAAAGTTGCAAACTCTTCCTACACACATATGCATGTGCACACTCACATGGTGATTTTTGTTTGCTCTTTTTTCTTGGTCTTTGTGTCTGTCATCAACGGTACATCTGACAACATTTGAAGCTTCGGTTGTATGTACTGAGCCACATCCAATACAGTTGCATGACTGAAAGCTGCTTGATTACAAGGTCAAGGAGGGTTAAGCCAAGGACAACAGGTGGGCCTAACAGAAAATGAACAGAAGGCCGCCCGCTCCCGGGCCCTGCAACAAGCCAAGGCTGGTCTGGCTCCTGCAGAGGATAGCCAGTCTGCCTGGCCCGCCAGGGTCTGGCTTTTGTCTTTCAGCTGTCATTTCTGTCATTTCCAGTCATGTGGAAGGGCTACTGGAAAAGGAGAAAAATTGTTTCTCTGAAGGCTGCAAGCCTTCCAGCGAACCTGAAAACAGTCCTGGTTTTAATCTATCTGGTGGCCATATATCTGGGCATTACTTAACTTGTCTAAAATGGTCAGTCCCAATTTAATGAGAAACATGGGGTGCTGTCAATCCAGGGGGTAAAAACCAAGCAAAGAAAAATTCAGGGCAAACAGTCATGAGCCTGGAATGAAGAAATGGTGAAGTGTGGTCAGTGCCTTAAATTAGACTGGGGGACAGTGGAGAGAAGCCCACTGTGGACTCCTTCTCTTGATGAGTTCCCACTGGGTTTGCTTAGCCAGTGTGCTTGTCTGCTGCTCAAATCTATTTCATGAAATGCATGAAAAACGTGAGTTAAACATAATATGTTAAAAGCTGTATATGATTCTGATCACTTTCACTGGGGAACTAGGAGTCTTCCCCGAAAGTTTTGCACTGGGAGGGCTGTTCTCCCTGTTTACAGCAGGGGCAGTGAGTAGACTGGGTTGTCTCTGGGAGCTGCCTGCCCCCATTTGCTCTCTGTTTCTTTGTCTTCTTGGCTCTGTGCCTTGGAAGCCTGACCTCCTCAGACAGCGTCATCTGGTTTCTCTTTGGTTTGGCCAATAGGCAACACCGGAAGGAGATGAGAGGGCAAGATAAGGGGGAGGTTGGGGTATTTATTCCTTCTACTCCCTCTTTGACTCCTTGCCTCCAACAGCAGCTGCATTCTTAAAAGGCAGGGTTCTGCAAACATTTTCTGTGAAGGGCCAGAGAGTAAATATTTTAGGCTTTGAAGGTCAATAGGCAAACGCAGGATGTTATGATACGTAGGTACTTACACAGCCATTTAAAAATGTGAAAACCGTTCTTAGCTTGTGGACTACACAAAAACAGGTGGCAGGCCAGATTTAGACTGCTGACTCCCTCTCCAGGGCCACAGTTCCCATTGGATGGCTTCATCTCTAAGGCATTGGCTCCAGTGACACCATCTGTCTTCCTTGCCCTCAGGCCTAGGGGTGTAGCAGCTCTCACTGTTGCATGCTTATCCCCAGGTGTCTCACCTTTGCTGTGGGTTTCCTTAGCCCTGCCCACACCTATGTTAGTTTTTTTCACACCCATGCTAATTCAATCCTTTGAGCGTGGCTTCTGTTTCCTGCCAGGATCATGGTAAATTCAGTGAGATGGTTCAGAAAGGGAAGCAGAGTTTATGGTACTACCTGAGGCTACATGCTTTGTCCAAGGCCTAGTGACATCCATAGGCACTGTGGCTAGAATGAGGCTCACCTCTGAGTATGCATTGTGCTGACACTGAATTTCTGGTAGCAAGTCTGCCCTTCTTCTGGATAAACAATGTACATTTTGTCTTTTGAATTCCTTTTTGTGTTTTTATTTTCAAGCCTTCTGGTTCCGGCCCTCCCCTTACCCCACTTAGCCCAGATACACATAAGATGACCTCTCTTTCTCTGCTTTCCTTGTAGGGGTGGCAAGAAGAATGTTACTATCCTTGGACTGGGGGTACCAAAGCAACATGTGTGGGTCATGGGAGACAGTCTAATCAGTGTGATGCTCAGGGAATGGTTTCATAATTACATCCTATGCTTCAGCTCTTTAACAATAGATGGTGGAGTCTCTACTCTGTGCCAGGTACAGTGCTGTTTATTGGCAGTTCAGAGAGGAGTTAAGCATAATTGGTGCCTTCCAGGAGGTCAAATCTGATGGAAAGAAGATTCACAAACATGGGCAATTGTACATTTCCTACTTAGCAGTGTGAGCTGAGCAAGCATTGGCATGAGGTGCTCCATCAGCAGGAGGGGCATTTCTCATGTCCTGACTCCTAACAAGGGAGTCCTGCTGAGGTGCTAGGTGAGTCCACCGAGGTCACAGGACTTTCCCACCTGGCTGATTGGGTGATTCCTTGAGATCGAGATTCTCAGCCACTTGGCATTAATTCCACAGTTGTCTTTGTGGAAAATGGACTGTGAAATCTAATGTGGGTCTTCTTGCTGAGACTTCTGACAAATGAACGAGGTTTGATTGTGCACTGTTTGCCAGATACCATATTTCCTGCTCTCAAGAAACCTCCAGTGGAAGGCTGGCTGGGACCTTCTGTGACAATTTCTTAACTGAGTTTGTTAAAACCCAGATTACTGGGATCCATCCCCAACGTTGTTGATTCAGCAGATCTGGGTTGGGACCTGAGACCGTGCATTTTTAGCACTTCCAGGAGGGATGCTGATGCTGCTGGTCCAGGGACCAGTGAGAACCAGTGATTTAACACAGTGACAATGAAGGAGCCTCAAGAGCAGGGGCTGAGGTGGGAGTGGCAACTGGGGCAACAGAAGGGCATTGCTTGGGGAGTTTAGATGGGACATTTGAAAAGGAGGCATGGGGGAGGGAAAAGGAGTCTCACTTAATGAAAATAAGTGAGCAAGTTGTGATGGGCGGTGTACCTGTGAAAGCTTTTTAGGGGACTCTAAGTCATTAGGTTGAGACATTAGGCCTGGGAATCTGTAGTTTTAAAGCTCTCCCAGGTGCTTCTGATACTCAGCTAGCTTTGCAACCTCTGCATACTCAGGTTCCCAACAAACACTTTGTAAATTGGTACTAATCCAAGTGGGTGTTGGGAACAATTTTAGATTTCTAAACCCAGTTCTCCATATCCCTACTTATTTCATAAAACTCAGTTCTAAACCACCAGTTAATAGAGGAATAACATGCTTTCAAGCACAGATTAGATTCTTCAAACAGAATTCATGTTCTCTCAACATCCAAGATTACAGAAATGAAAATCTGGCTATAACCAGATATGTTGTGTTAGTCACAATGTACAGATGGCTGCAAACGACATCACGGAAAAATCTCTTTCTTCTTCATCTCTGAGATTCTCTTTGGCTCCTTCCTGTCTGTGCACGCATGCACGCCACTGCATGCTCTGCATTAGAAAATAATTGCAAGCAAACAGCTGTTAGTCAAGCACACTATATTTTGCCCACATCTCTCCAGAGTTCAACCCATTGCCTCAGGGCTTTTATCTTAAAAAAGAATTTCACTGCTTTAAACATGGCAAACCAAAATGAAAATATATTGCAATTAGTGCAGGCATGAACTGGCTTGGCAGGGAAGGGACAACTGCCAATAAAGTTTCACTCTACTGTTTAAGAAGGTTATTTCTTTTGATTTCATAGGAGAAAGGCTGTCCAAATAACTCAGAGAATAATGAATATTATTTTTGCTGTCATTGGAAGAGGAGTAGGTTATATGTTCACGTGCATGCAAAGGGTTGTGTGTGTGTGTGTTTGTGATGACAGCTGGCTCATATATTAAGTATTTTACTGGAGGTCTTGAAGTTGGTGCAGTTCTGTTCAGAGCACAGAATTAGAGGCTGTAGACCTGAGTTGGGGTCTTGGACTCTGGACCTCACAAGGACAAGAACTGCTTATTTCAGTTTTCTCCTACATGAAATGAGGGAGTGGAGACAGATTCTCTCAGCGTCTTCTAAGCTATGATTTTCTCATGCTCTTTGACAACTGGCATAGTGCATATGCTAACGGCAAATCTGAAGAGCAAAGGTATTGAATGAATCACATATATTCAAAGGCATTTGTACCCCAGAGCAAGAGAAAAGAGGCCTTCAGGAAGCATGAACTGCCTCTTATGGTTTAAACTTGCCAATAAGCTAAAGAGATTTTAAGGTCTAGTGCTGTGGCGGGGGAAGAGAGAGGTGAAGAAAAAAGGGCTTTGGCTCACAGTGAGAGAGAATGAGTCCTAGATCCACACCAACACAATCCACCACTGTGTTCTGATGCACTGGCTGGAAGGGAATGGGCTTTTGTTAAGGCAAGAGGACTAGAGATTAGGTGTTAAGGAGACTCCATTGTTATTTAATGGAATTGCCTACCGATGAAATGTTGTAGAAATTTATCCTCTGGGGTCACTACCCAAGTCCACTCTCATTCCACTGCTTTGTCATGATGACTTTAAAAAGCCTACTTTTCAACCTTAAGAATGCAAAAATTGAGAAAAAGTAAGTACCTATGCTTTTAAGTCCATGATTTAAGAAATTTGTTCCTCTGCCATAATCTGGAATTTGGTTTGTTATTTCATCATGTCAAGGAGTCTGATTCTTACTATGTAAGTGTTTTATCAGGAGTGAGGATGAATTTTTGAGTAGAAAGAGACACACCTTGATTGGAGAGTACCACTTCCGGGGGGATGAGGGCCGACGCATGTTGTTGTTGAGGTTTCGAGGCTCAGGGAACTCATACTCTTGCTCTGGCATCTTGACTCTTGCATTCTTTGCCTTTTCCAACTTAGCACCTTCTTCTGTGGAGCCCTTTTCTCCCCAACGAACCTAAATTAAACAATATACAGAAAACCAAAATGACAAAATAAAATATGATGCCCCCAGAGAATGGGGGTCACAAATACATGTGTGATATGCAATGCAGGAGCTCCCCAGTCCTCATCCTTTGGGCTCTGAGGGTCAGGGAAGAGGGAGGTGTGCAAAAAAGGAAAGGGGGAGGGCTGAAGGAGCAGAGAGAACAAACCATGTGGATGGATATTTACGGGTGGAATTGTTTAGGCAGTGAGGAGAGCAGGTGCAAACGTTTTGCAGGCCCAGGTGAGACCCTTGGATTTTACTCCAGTTGAGAGAAGAAACCACTGGGGAGTTTTGAGTGAACTGCTTTTATTCATGATGGGCAAGATATGGGGTGCACAGTGAAAAGGCTATATCTGCCATTTCTCCATCTGATGCCTCACCATTCACATCCCTACTAGATCTCAAGTATGAGCTTTCATCCGTTTGCTTGGGTTTTCCATCATTGAGTAGGCAGCACATAGATATCTGTGAGTACAAAAGTCCTTCCTTATCCATAGGGTTATGTTCCAAGACCCCCCGTGGATGCCTGAAACTATGAATAGTACCAAACCCTGTATATACTATTTTTTCCTGTTATACAGATACCTGTGATAGTTTAATTTATAAATTAGGTACAGTGAGATTAACAATGATAACTAATAATAAAATACAATTAAAGCAATAAACTATTATAAAAGTTATGTGACTGTGGTCGCTCTTTCTCTTTCTCAGCAAACTAGCATGAATTTCTTTTTCCTTGTTCACAATTTCACAGCTAGAAGATTCATTCTCATGATAGATCTTAGCAAACTCAGCATATGATTTTTTCCCCTTGGCTTAGTAGATAGGGAATTTTCACCTTTTCACTAAAAGGAAACATTTTTTGGCTTCTCTTGGGCATATAATGGTAGAATAGGTTACTTGAACACCAGCACTGCAATGCCTTGCCAGATGTTCTGATAACCAGGACGGCTACTAAATGACTAACTGGCGTGGAGCATACAGAGTGTGGATATGCTGGATAAAAGGGTGATTCACATCCCAGGAGGGATGGAGTGGGACAGGTCGAGATTTCATCATGCTACTCAGAATGATGTGCACCTTAAAACTTATGTATTGTTTATTTCTGGAATTTCCATTTAATATTTTTGGAGCACTGTTGACCACAGGTAACTGAAACTGTGGAAAACGTAACCACAGATAAGGGGACTACTGTACATTAGGATGTTCTCTTACCTCCATCCTTTTGATGCCTCCAACACCTCGCCCACCATAATAAGAGGCATCTACTGTAGGCCACTTTTTCTTAGGCAGACCGTCATCATCTTCCTCCTGTAGAGAGATTGTGGACATGAAGGAAGCAAAGTGCCATTGCTGTATGTATGTGACCACGATGGCAACATGGACAATAGTAGACTGCCCGGGTGAAATCCCAGGGCTACTGCTTACTTGGGCCTTGGGTAAGTCACTGAACCTGTCAAAGCTTATCTCATTCAGTTGTTTCTCAGAGTTGGCAGTTCTGGGTTTTGTCTCTTTGCATTTTGCTTTTTCAGTTATTTGATGGTGTCAAATGAATGCTAGTTCTCTACTTCTCACTCCTTGTACCTGCTAATTTTAAAAGATTTGTAACTATAAAACATTACAAAATAATAAAATAAAAACAAAAACCCCAAATAATAAAGTAGTTCACAGTATTTTGCCTTATGGTTTTCAGAAGGCTTGTGATGTCAAACCAGGAAACTTAGGTATCTTACATTGTGGTTAAACTTTACCACTGGAGGCGGATGTGGTTGTCTGTGTGTCATTTATGAAATGTGGCTTCAAAAAGCCTGGCCTAGTGCCATTTTCCAAAGGAGATAACTAAAATTATATCACCCAAAACTGAATATAGCAGCACCAAGAACGTTTGAGACTCCAAGAATAAAGCTGCTTTTCAATGGGGAAATGAACTGGTTTGATAAGTCTCCTAATTTTTTAAATGACATAATGACAAATATTAGAGACCATCTAATTGAGCCCTTCCACAGCCCAGAAGAGGACAGTCAGATTCAGAGAAATGAAGAGACCAATGGAGTTGAAGTTCTGGTTTCCTGATGCCTTGTCCCAGGATCTTCCTCACACCTGCACCGCCAGCTCCCCTTCCTCTCATCTTTTCTCTTCTTGCCCATGCAGGACTCAATGCTATCTCTACTTTGGGGCAGTGCCCACGTAAGGAGGCGGGGTCAGCCTCCCGCGCAAGCGCAGGGGCCGGTGTTCCCACTACAGGAAATTCCAAAACTTAAATCAGCTCCACATGCGCCTGATCCACCAAGCCTGACGTTTAATCCCCTGACCCGAGCTTGCCTGCCAAACTCAAATAACAGCAGCAAAAGACAACACGAAGGCCCAGTTTTGACCAACAAGAGAGTCAGAATTTCCCTGCAGTTACCATGGCTCTGTTTACACATTCTAGGGACACGAGGGTTTTGCAACCTTCGGACAAGGGAGACAGGAATCTTTGATGTGTCTTTGGCCAAAAATTGATGGAGTAAAATCACAGTCCCCAGCAATTTCTCTAGGAAAATCAGCAGCACCCAAAGTGAATGTCTACATCTAATTAAGTTCAAGGGCTTTTGGCAAGTTCCCCTCACACTGCCCTTCAAGGATGTAGCAGGGAGGGGGAAACCACCAATATAGAAATCCTCTATGGTTATTGGAGGATAGGCTGGGTAAGCTGACTTGATTTGTGTGAGCAAAGTACAGGAATCAGAGGTTTGTGGGCAGTTGGCAGGAGACCAGCAAAAAACAGTGGAACTGAACTATCAGGAAACTGCCCAGGCCCACCTGAGGGGATGGCTGTCAGAATGTCCTAGAAGTGGGGATGGCGGGGATGCTAAAGAAGAGGCTGATTAATATTCTGTCAGAAGCTATTCATCGGCAGCACTGTGTTGTAACCATGTACTTTTAAACCCTCTGTAAAAGTCCCTATGTGAATGGCCTTGTGCCAGTGGTGCCTTTGGGGAAGCGTAGCAATTGGGTTTGTTAGGTGGTATCTAGCAAATGAAGAAGAGGAGGTATCAGAGGAGAGGCAAGGAGGAGGAGTTAGTGGTGCCTGGAGAAACCGCAGAGATTAGGGAGCGGTGCTGGTTTCCCAGCAGGGGAAGTTAATGTTTACATCTCAGAGGATGTGGAAACCCCAGACGTCCAGTTGGTTGATGTTCAGGTCACACAAGTGGCAGCACATTACTCAGATGGTAGAGGCCCATTCTGACCTGCTTGTCCTCAGTCACAGTCCTGCTCTAGAAAGAAATAGCTGTGGACCAGGAAGTCTGATGCACATGTTCGGTTAGCCCCAGACTGGGTTAGCCCTGTGCTGCCCTCACTCAGACGCTGAACTTTTCCATCTTTCCACTCATGTCAGGTTTTTGAACAGCTCCCTATATTAACATTCACAGCTCTGTATGCTTGTAACACCGGTCCTTCACTTCTTCTACCCATCTTTTACATTTGGCTCAAATGTAACCTGTTCTGTGAAGATCTCCCTGATTCCCTAGAGAATTCAATGCTCCCTTCTTGTGTTCCTCACAGCTCCTGGTAGTGATCTTCCTGCACTTAACATATATTTAATGTTTAGGTAGTGATTAAGCAAAACAGTGAGTAGAAGGGTGAGATCTCTGACCCCAGGGCTGCTTTACTCCTCCATAGAGACTGTGCCCTGGACAACACCACAGACTTGATGTGAACAGCTCCCCCTGGAGCTGTGCATGCAGTGTCCCTCTTAGACTCAGTCTGTAAGTTCTTTAACATTCCTGCTTCTCTGATATCCAGGTGGCCAGCTTGACCCAAACAGACTCTCACCCCCCCATCCACTGCAGGTGTCAGAGGGACTATCTATGGAAAGGAGAATGTAACTGAAACAGAATCAAGCCCAAGGAAATAGTTTTAAATCAGCCTTTGAATTCATTTAAAATTCCATTGAACTGGAATTCATCTTAAATCCTTATGATAAGCCCTGATAGCCCATCCTTCAGTCACTTACACAGGAAACAGTCTGAGCCCCCTGCTTGCCAGCATGTGCTATATTTTGAGAAAAATAAAGGGGATGCAGCTGTTAACAAGATCATTTACATTTATGGAGAAGTAAGTCTTGGGAGGGTGATGTCATGAAACAAATAAAGGACGAAGGCCACAGAACTCCCAGGCTCAGGAGATTCTGAAGGGCTGAACCTAAAGTAGAACTGGCTGTCCATCTGATCTGAAGTCTCTGAGGATGAGCCAGGGAAATCGCCCTCAGAGTTAGTTTTGGAGATTAATTCCTAGGAGTGAACTGAAAGATACAGCAATACTTCTGTTTATAAATACAAAAATTTCAAATGACCCAAGATTTCCCTGTTCTGAGCTGCATAACATGCCATGGAACCATCACAACTGTTCACATGCCCACAATGATTAAGGATGCACAAGAATTTTGTGGCATTTTTTCATAAAGGATAGTGTACATCCTTTTAAAGAAGCAGTGCTTCTTTTTTTAACTATAAAAATATTGAATGCTGAATTCTGGGCCTGTTCTAGACTCCTGTTTGGGGTGTACATGTGTGTGTTGGTGTCCATTGGTGTGCACTGGTGTGTGGGTTGATGTCCACATGGTGGACATCACGTGTCCACCAACACGTGCACCTCCCAACACGTGTGTGTTGGTGTGCATTGGTGTGCATGGTGGTGGCTTGGCCATTCTTCCCTTTGGAGTGGGAGGCTACTCTGCCTGTCTGTGTAGGCATAGCTGTAAGGGTTACCAGGGCTGCTGCTTGGTCCTAGCTGAAAAATTTTTCCATCACTCAGTAATTTCCATCTAAAAATTCTTCCCTCAAAGAAATTGTTATGATCAATGAGCATGATAATAAACCTGGAAATAAGTTAGTCATTCAAAGGCAGATGCTTACTGTTAACCAGGTACCCATCCAATGTCAGTGCCTTCAGTACACACCCCTCTCCCCCCCAAACAGTCAGAAAATCCATGGAAGGTGATTCTACTTAGAACTATACCATCAGCTGGAGTACTCCATTGTTAGATTCTCCCATAAACTGACAATTATTTGGAATAACTAGAGACTTAGTGGGGAATTTTCATTCTGCTGCCAATCAGACAAGAAATGCCCCTCTGAGATGTTAAAATTAAGCGTCATTGCTTTTGTTGAGATCTGAAATTTCAAGTAATTTTTCTTTGTCTTCCATTTATATAAAATTATCACTGTGGGTTGCATGGAATCTCAAATAATCTTGACTTTTTATATTTTTCATGTTGATATTCCTGTTAAAGAAGATCACTGTGAACTCATTATAAAGTTGTGTTCATTCTTGAAGTTTAGTTATTTCAATAGTAGATATTCTCCCCTCAGGATACAATGCTAATAGATCTGATGAAAGTTGGGATAACTGATATTTAAATTGTTCACATATATGGATGATAGAGAATGTTTGACTTCGGATATTAATTGAATGTTAGATAACATGTTAAGCTCTTTGGGGGATATACTGAAGATTAATTAGATATAGGTTTTGATCTTTAAGTAGCTAACGGTCTTAAACTTTGATGCATAAGGAAGAGTCAATTAAAAAAACACCCTGGGAGTGCAGAGAAGAGAAAAATGAGAAAATAGTTCTGATGCAAGGAATTATAGTGTGGCTTGTAGTGCATGAGCTGTGCTTGAAAAACTGGTGGGATCTGAACACAGACAGCTGGAGTGAAGAAGTTTGTCTGGATTCAGACTGATTTTCAGGGCATTGTATAATTCATACAATATAACTTCATACTATAAAATACTCTGTATGGGCTAAGTTATATTATCTGTTTCTGTGGAATTTATTAATTTTTTTCTGCCAAAACACATTAGGAAGCAGATTAGGACTGCTTAACTTCCAGGGCCAAGGGACTCCCAGGGCCAAGGCACATGCTAAAGCAGTCAGCACTGCCTGCAGCCTGCCCAGCCAGCTTGGGAGCTGGTTTAGGTCTAACACAACCCTTCAAACCTCAAGTATCCCGAGGCTGTAACTCAGAAACCAGGTCTGCCTTCTTCAGGTGAAACTTTTCTAAGAATATTAGATGAAACTGGAAAAATTCAACTACTTTTTGCTTTTAGCTATTCTTTCTTGCTATTTTTCTCATTTGAGCTTTTTTCCCTCTTCTCCAACATTGCGTTGTTAAGTATAAGAGTTCATTCCACACATGCTGATGTGTGTGTGTGGAGCCCTATTCTAGATGCTGGGGTCTGGGCTAAACCATACCCCACCATCTTGTACCTAAGTCCCCTGGCACATTTTGGCCACAGAAGCTGCCACATCACCTTCCAAAGGCAAATGCAGAGCCAGCACCAGAAGAAAGGGTAACGACTCCTCTAATTGAACATAATGAGGGAAGAGAACTCTCCCTTTAGGGCAAACAGACCAACTTCATCAAGAGAGTTTCTTGACCTATTTTTCTTTTGGAAGTATAACAGACAGCTGCACAGGACAGGAACACAGCCAAAATGGAACCTGTGGAACTGCCCAGGGTTCTTTCCTTTGAAGGACCAGGAAAAGGCTTTCATCGATGTAAAGAGGGGTTTTTCCCTCCCTCCCCTCTGCACAGAATGAAATTTCCTTCCCCGATTTCTGGGCAGAAAGTTAGCATTCCAACAAGATGTATTTTAATTGATGGCAGCTATTAAATCCCTTGGCTTCCATGCATATGGTTGAGGGTATAAGAGCCACATGGAATTTAAAATTTAATCATTATTCGTTTTGTATGTAGGGAACTTGACAAAGGCATTGGGAAGAGGAATGGCGAGGGGGTGGTACTTGGTTTGCACACAACAGACTTTATGGATTGAGAACAATGAACTAGAAATCCCATCACTACAGCTTTTGGTCCCAGTCGGTTTTCAGACCTGTACCCTGGCTCTAAATTGGCGAGTGTTGCATCCAGGGAGGCCAGCTTCCCCAGGAGCAATCAGAGGGCCAGGAAAGCCACCGGTCAGGCACTCCTGCCCCCTGGTGCTCCTTCCCACCATCAGCCTTTAATGCCTCTATTCTACTGCAGGCAAACTGCTTACTGGCCAATTTATGGTGGAGTCTAGGATATTTTTCTTCCTTTAAATGATGAGGATTTGAGAGCAAGGACAGGATATTAGCATATCCACTTCCAATATATTTTCATTACTGCCTGGCAAATTTTTAGGTAACATTGTTTTAAATTAAAGATCAATGGCATACTTCAGCAGGCTGTTCCCAGAATCACTGATTTCCCCTGATTTACATACATAAAGCAAAAGCCTCTTCAGGGAGAAGGGATCCCCAAAGTGTCTCTTTTAGAGGAAAAATCAGTACCATGCTCCAAATAATTGTATTGGTAAAAAAGTTTATGTTTGCATCTCAAATTTTATCTTTGCAAAGAGAAAACCTTCCAAATCCATCTGTCTGTGACTGCCAATGTATTTCAGTTCCCGTTCATCTTTGGTTAGGAAAGAGCCAAAGACCACCCTCCTTGCTGCTTCATATGCACTGGGAGCCTGGGCCTGACTTAGTTCTGCTTTGCAGGGGCCGGAGTCTCAGGCCAGGCCGCGCAGCTCTCCGCCCCACTCCACCACCCTGTCCATGTGGCTATACCCTGCTTTGGTCACTCACCTCACTTTCCTCAGCAGGGGGTGGAGGAATCTCTTTGATAATCTGAAAAGAAAAAAAGAACAGGTCAGTGGAAATCTCCAGCCATCTGTGTTCCAAGAGGCCTGCTCTCAACAGGTGCCTTGGTAGTGTGGCCATAAATACTATAGGGTCCAAGCAGAGGGTCCCATTCTGTGTCTGTGGTAGTTTTGTGTAAAGAAAAAAAAACATTTCACAGGTAACAGTTTCATCTCTTACCACCGGTAGCTATCTTGCAAATTTAGTCACTCATTTATTCATCCAGTCATTCAGGCATGAAATCACTCATCCATCCATCCGAACAGCTACATGTTTAACAAACAATTGCACACAACAGAAGTTAAGATGATGCAGCAAAGATGAGTCAGGTATGGACCACACTCAAGCTGTTGGTAGTTCTGTTAACTGTCACTGGGTCCAAGTGGACACCATCAACAGAGGGTGTAGGGTGTGATGGTTAGCCAGACTGATTCCCAACAGTGGGCAGCAAAGAAGGGGTAGCCAGGGATTTTTTCAGGGCCCTGAACTTTAAGGGGTCAAAGATTTACATAACAACATTAGAGGACTGTATTCCGCAATCATGGACCCTCTGGACAGGCAACAATTGGGAGCCAGTCCCTTCTAGACAATAAGAGGATGAGTGACACACGGGAGAAAGGCAGGGAGGAAGGACAGCTGGGTGACAGTGAGCAGCCTCTCCTTACCTTGCACACCACATTCATAAAGGGAAAGCCCTTGTAGTTAATTAGATTTAGTTGTTTATAAGGCAGTTTGGCCATTATTGACCGTGACTCTACCGTGTCCTTTGCTGGCTCCCTCCTCTCATCCCAAGCTTATTATTGGAATTTTGGATCACCTATGTACAGTCCTTTTCCTTAGGGGGATTCTGGTAAATACAAAGTTCATTCAGTATCTTTTCATGTCTTAGCGTCGGGGCTGGTGTGGACCACTTGTGGACGGGTGCTCAGGCATTGCCCACAGGCCCAGTTCTTTAATCTTCTAGCTGGAGAGCTCTCCTGGCTGCAGGGCAGACTGCATATTAGGCATCAAGCTCTTCCCTACTAGGTACATATCTCCTTTGACTTCATGATTATTCTGGGATCTCACTGGGCTCTGATTCCCAACTCTTATCATCCATGTTTCCATGATCTGTAATGTCATCTCTGTATGTAGAGACAGGCTACTGACTTGAGGCTCTATTAACACCAACCAGAGGATTGACACTCCAGTCATCTAAAAGGACAGTATTCAATTAATTAAGAGGCAGAGGCTAAGACCTTCAAGGATTTTAAATTATCATTTCATCTGCCTCACTTCCTGGCCATTCCAGGAAACTGGCTGAAGGTCTTTGGAAAGCTTGAAAGCTTGATTTTGCTCACCCACTCATCACTGGCTATGAATTCTTCACAGCAATCTCTGGGGAGGGCCATTACTGCCCAATGCTGATTTCCCATCATCCCAGAGGCAGTGATGATTTAAAAACAGGAAATGCTTGGGAAAGGGAGGAAGAGGTGAGGGACTGGGGACAATGATCTAGAATGTGTCTCTTCTCTTTGGGCGTGGTTAGGGAGGCGGGTGAGGAAGCAGGATATTTGGGAACAGATGGATGATGACAAGGATGCTGTGGGCAGTGTGCAGTGTAAGGACCCTGGGTATGTGGAGGTTCAGCACAGAGCAGCTGAGCTTTTGTCTTCACGGGGCTACCAGCTTCCTCCCTCACTGCATGGTGGCAGCACAGCAGAGTTGCCAAAGGAATCCCAGATTTGCCTTCTTCTTATTGTGAGGATTTGACAAGTCCTCGAACCTCCTTGAGTCTCACTGTCCTCATCTGTTAAATGGGAACAATAACACTAACCTTGCAGAATTGAGTCACGATGAGCAATTAGTGTTTGGAAAACATCCGGTATACAGTGGGTGTTCAATTGATGGTGCATACAATTACTATTTATTCTCCTTTCCCTTTCTTGCAGTCTCTGTGCCTTGTCTTTATTACATCTTTAACAAAAGTTTCAATTAAACCCCTGTATATACTAAATAACCATGTACAGTCATTTCCAGATGGAGCAGCCTAGAGGCCAGAGCTTCATAAATGAATGAGGCAGGAGGCTGGTGTTCAGACAGTGGCCAGGGGGTACAGGGGGTCAGCAGCAGTATGTTCCAGCACATATGTGTAGGCACATGACATCAGCAAGGAAGGGCAGCATCAAGGGCCTCATCAACCCATCTGTGGGTTGCCATTCAAGGTACCTTACTGAGTATTTATTGAATTCTACAGCCAGCAATGTCCCAAGGGGAAACCAAAAGACAATGCCAAAATACACAACTTAGTATTAATTATAGGTGGACTAATTTATAATCCAGACTTCACGATGACACTTTGTAAAGTGGGCACCTTAACTTCTGGGAAAATGCCACCATGTTCAGGTATATAAAATTTAGGCACTTCCAATCTGGTCTCATTGGTGGCTGTCTGGCTACATTCAGCAGGAATGAGAAAGAAATCTCCCTAATGCTTCAAGCCCTCCCTCTCCCATCACCAGTCTTCCATTGGGAGCAAAGAGCAACTCGAGAGCAGGAGAGTGTTTCAAAGTGTGATCTGGACAGGCTAAGTTGAAGTCATGAGATGATTATTCCAAGCCCTGAGGCTGGATGGGCTGTCTGCAAGTGAGCCAAATCCTCCTGCCAAGACCCGCACATGGACCACCCAAAGAAATGACCTAGGCACAGGGATGTGTCAGCCCTCTCCACTTAAGTGTCCACCTTCCCTCCCCGACCCTGGGAGACCAGAGCCCACATTGCCTGGAAGAGCAGGTGGGCAGCAGCCTGCATTACTTTCGAACCCACAGCACAACCGCAGCTTTGCTGGGTGCAGAGCGGCCCATGGCTATTCTAATGCCACTGCCCCCACCCTCACAGGCCTGCATGATGTGGCCCCACCACCTGTCCACCTCACTTCTCTCCACTCTCCCCTTCACTTCTGCACTTCAGCCTCTGGGTCACCTTCTTGTTCCTTCCATGTGCCCTGCTGTTTCTCACTTGTGTTTTCTGACTGAATGCTTGCTATCTCTTCCTGCTTTATCTGCACATCTGTACACACCTCATTAACACCTATTCATTTGGTAGATCACCAGTAAATACACCTCCCCTGGGAAGTCTCCTGAGATCTCACAAAACAGGCAAGGTCCGATTTACTGGGTCTCAGGTAACCCAGTGATTTTTACAGCACTTTTAATTGTAATTAAAAGAGTAATTGCATAATTCTTTGCTTGCAGCTACTATGACTAGAAAGTGTTTCCAACAAGAACACAAACTAGAATCACTGAGCACTACCAAGCTTAGGCCTGGCCTAGTCTGGCCTGTTCCCTTCTTAGAAGGTTCCTGGAGCTTCCTCCTGGTTGTGGATGGGTTTGTCAGCTCCTTCCTCTTTAGAAGGAAAAAATAAAAGATGGGTAAGCTTGAAGAGATCTTTAATAAAATATTTAAAAGGAAAATTCCTCACCAAACATATTTATAAGCACAACATGGTAGAACCACGTGGCAGTTCTGGCGATAAATCTGGCGACATTTTTCATATTTCTCTTTTTGAGGCCAGCATTACTTCCCCCCTTAGTGTCATTTTTAGGTTATATATTTTGGATGGGCAGAAAGCGACCTTTTGCTTCCTTGGAGTACTTGCCCTGGAGTCCCTTTGGCATTGAAGGTTGGACTGGCGAGGAAAAAGTGGGTAAGATAAATGAGGTGGAATATGGAACTTTTTTTAGTGTCTCATTGCTACCTGAGAATTTCTTGAAACTGTCTATGCTATGGATTGAGATATCTGTCTCCTCTCCCCAGTCATCAGTGATTTTAGCTCTGATTTTATCCATTTTTTGTTTAAGGAGACATGAGATAGGGCCAGATTGGACAGACTATTATATGGGCCAAGGAAAGAAAGACAGAAAAAATCAGGTAGATCTTATTAAACTGAAATCTTACTGGCAACTGTAAGTCAAAACAAAATCAACTTTTTAGGTACACCTCTCAGTTTGGTTGTTGGAAATGGTCATGGTGGAGGATGTGCAGATACAGTTATCATGGCATGAATGCAGGAGAAAGATTACACGTGCCCAGGTCCTGTTTGACACCTGGGGACTTTACTCTGGTTTTACCAATCAAGTTCAAATATTTTGGTATCCATAAAGCTCTTTCTTAAAAATTATTTTTACAAAATGTTGAGGTAAAATAAAGCACCTGGTGAGTTTATTTCTCTTGTTTCTATATCTCTGGTAGTGTCCCAGTTCAGCTCCTGGTTTGCGTGTTTCGATCCTTGTCACTTGGTTTGTTCTTGCTGACTCTGCTGCTATGGTCCAGTGCAGTGGGATGCAGAGTGCAGTCTCCCCAGTTTGTAGCACGGGACCCTCTCCCTCCTCCCAGGTGTAGCCACACTGGCTCACTAGACGTTCGGTTTACAGTCTGAGTCATGGTAACTTGCTGCATGAGGGACTGGCAGACACCGGGACTGGCTATTTTCCCTGCTCTGTCTCCATCATCACAACTTCACATTTCTCCTCTTATCTTTCCCATCTCTTCACTCTGTGGCAGCTGTCGAATGTAGGCTAAGCTGTAAGAGGGAGCTCATTTTGGACAGATGCTCACTTATGGCATGAGAAGTGGAACAAAACAGAGGACTTCTTTTGGGGGCTCTTTCTTCTTAAATTGTATTCAGTGTCTGTGCCATTTTTGCCTGAGCTGGGGAAGGGGCATCTCCTTAAGCTCCTCCGCACCAAAGGTATGATTCTCTTGCAGCAAAGTACTTTGCAACACAGCTAATTCTATTGTCCAGGCAAAGTCCAAGTGATCAGCTTAAGATAACCATTCTTTACGAAGTCAGGCACTTGTCTTCTAATTTGAATTAGTTCCATAGTTTTAAACTTTACAGAGTATCAGAGTTGCATGGAGGGCTTTTTGAAACACAGATTTCTGGGCTGCATTCCTGAGTTTCTCATTAGTAGGTCTTTTTGCATTTCTAACAAGATCCTAAATAACGCTCACCCTGCCTGTCCATGCACCACACTTTGAGAATGAGAATTAGCTGACTTCTAACAATGCTATGCCTCAATTACATATGTGGGGATGTGTTTTGCTTCAAGTCAGACATTCCTAGGAGTGCCCTGTTAAGGGTTGCTTATGGATGATTAGAAACACCAGCTTTGAAAATGGTTCAGTCTAAAAATTACGGTGTCTCTGCTCTATTGTCAGGAACTATGGGGTCTATATTGCTCATGGGCCCCGTTTTGGGAAGACAGAACTATCTCAGCAATGTTTGCAGGCATCCTCTTGCTTGCAAGTGTTTGTGCCATCTGTGTACAGAGCTGGCTTGGATTCCACATGCAGCCCTGAAACAATCCCAAGTAGATGGGAATTAGGGACTCAGATCTTATCTTTCACTGTCTGTACCATTGGCAGTTAACCCACTGAATTCCATTTGCATCTCTTTCCACCGCATCAGATTCTAAACCTCTAGAAGACATGGGCATACTTGGTCAGCTTTCATTTCCTGATACACAGTCAGTGCTTGTTACTCAGCCACCATTTCTAGAATGAACCTGTATGCATTCTTATATAGGAAAGGGTAAAGGAAGCATTTCTGATTATTCTAAACTTTCTTACCCCTCAAATAAGCACTTCCATATAAATGTTTCTTTACTAATTAGCATGCTAACAGTCCCAACTGCCAAGGGTGCATCATGACACTTGGATACATCATTGGGACCTCATTAGGGTCATGTGTGGACTCATGGTTAGTCATGGTACTTGGTTGACACAATCTCTACCCTATTCTATCCCCTAACCCCTGCCTATGAGGAAATTCACTTGCCCTGTGGTTCAAGAATCCATTTTCCAGCTTTGTGTCCTAAACTAAATTTTCAAAAGTGCTTCCTGAAAATTTGCAAACAACGCAAACAATCTCTTTTGTGTTACAATACAGCATATAATATGTTACCTTGTTCACCTGTGGTAAATAAACAGGGTAATAAAATCACTACATTGTGAAATCCTATTAGCTCAAAATATGTTTTAATGAGGTAAAGGAACAAGTAATATATACACTCCAGTTTTTTGGTTGTGGTAAAATTCATGTAATGTAAAATGAAACATTTTAAAGTGTGAGGTGATTATATTTGGTGCCATTGAGTGATCCCAGGTGAGTATGAGGATGCTGCCCAGCTGTCAGTAGTAACCTGGGAGGATTATACAAAACCCATAGACACCTTATCTGCTTTCTCACTTCCGCTTACCCTCGTGCAGTGCAAATATACAAGAGGGAACCCCTCAAAACTGGATTTATTTATAAAGAAATGTGTACTTATTCTTACATGTTTAAACTTTAGTCACCTTCAAAGTCCTCTCCATTTGATGCAATACACCTATTAAGACCTTTTTCCCACTGCTCAAAACAGTTTTTTAACTCTTCAATTTTGATGCCTTCTAGTGCTTCTGCTGTTGTTTATTTCACCTATCCACATCAGCAAAATGTTTCTTTTGGCAGACTTTTTCTACCAGGGAAACAAAAAAAAGTTGCTTGGGGTGAGATCAGGTGAATAGGAAGGGTGGGGCACAGGGGTGATCCTGATCAAAAACTGGTCACGTGGTCAAGAACTGCTGAACACTCAGCTTGGTGTAGCCAGGTGCACTCATAAATCACCCTTCATGAATGGGCAAACGAGGTGAGTCTTCAAAAAAAATTCATGGAAGCCCAACACGGCCTCTCACCACAATGCCAGCTGGTACACTGATACAGTTGGCAAATGATACATAGAACTGGACGAGGGTTCCTAGAACACTCATCCAGTAGGGAAGCCTGTACTATCAGGGGCCTGCCCTCCAGGAGATAATTTCAGGTTTTTGATCTTTTCTTGTATGTTGCATACTTGAGCTGTGTATTTTTCTTTATGAAAGCATTTAATACAGCATCCTCAACACAAGTGTGTCTCCTGGTTATAGAATCCAGAGACTGAATGAAGGAGGAAAGCCTTAAGCTTGTGGAGGAGAAGGCTGTGAAGCAGTGAGAGAAATGGGAGTAAAGGAACCCACATTGGGCTTCATCAGAGATCCCAGTGAAGAGCCGAAAGAAAGGTCAATGATCTTGTGGAGCTACCATCTGCTTTAAAGGAGACCAAAAACAGGTACCCTGGGCTGGAGAATGGGCCACACTGCTGACAACAGCAGAATGGTACTTCCAAGGCATTTGGTCTTATTTGGAACCACACAAATAGCTTTTTTTTTTGTTATGAAAAGAGAAACTTGGCAAAACAACAAAAGCTGGATTTCTATTTTAGGCCAGGGCAGAGGAATAACAAGACGATGAGTCAGAGACTTCACCTCCGTTGTCGTGACACTTAGATCTAAGAATGTCCTTCCTTCCGTCGTGCCTCCGTAACTCAAAGCCACAGCACTACATCATATGCATGCCCACCAGGAAGCTTCACGTGTTTATTTTTTATAAATCAAGGAAAAGTGTTGTATTTACTGTAGCATTATTTTAATTAAAAATTTAAGATGCTAAAAATGGTGGAATTTTTTAGTTTATTTTTATTTTTTAAAAGTGTTGTTTTAATAAAATGTCGCACAGTTTTGAATGTTCTGCTCTGAACCTCTTTCCCCTATTAGTCTGGTTATTTTTTCATGGAGCTGAAATTCCATATGCAGTGATATTTTTAGGGGCAGCCTAAAAGTATCTTCTTTTTATAGGAGAAATGATGGTATTTAGAGAAGTTTTGGTGTATCTGCTACTTAACAACTGTTGTTATCTTTGGAGACAGAAAAGGAGACACCGTTGGCTGGGTCTGACTTCCTCATCTGACTGCTAGTCTTCTGTGCTTTCCATGCATAGCAAAACCCCATGGAGTATGAGTAATAATATTCCTTGGGTTTTTGGTAGTTTTGGATTATGAGCTCATCTGTAGTTTGCATTTACCTATGGGAATCTTATGAGGACTGGGTTGAGGGACAAATTTGCCAGAGAGGATTCAAGTTTTCTTCTGCAGATTCCTAAACAATTCCAAACTATGACCTTCTCAGCTTATAATTTATAGAACCCCAAGTAGTATATAATTGAACTCTAAAACTGAGAGGTTATGGTTCTGAATTCTTAAGGACACACATGCACACCCCCCCCCCCCAAACTCATAGTCCCTCTTTTAACTTTCAAGGTCCCAGTTTTAGGCAGAAGACTCAATTCCAACTCTCAAACTTTTTTGACCCTGGTAAGACTATTAGACTAAATGCATAGGTTATTAAGATCAGAAAAATCTCTCCCTAGGACCACCATTGCTTTAAGGTTGGCTAACCATCAGATTTCCAGATCTTTCTCTATTTTGGCCTTGGAAATGTCCCCTATTTTCTTGTGAGCCTGACTATGCATTTGAAACAACTTTTATTATATTTTTTTCCAGGAGTTTTTTGTTTTTGTTTTGTTATGCAACCCACTGTATCATAGGTTAAGAGTCATTGATGTTTCACAAATGATGACCTCTTGCATGGCCAAAGGGGTTAGCTAAAGATATTTGGAGCTTTTGATTTAAAACACTGCATGTCCTGGGACTTCTAGGCTGATCTCTTAATACCAACTGCTCTGCTGCCACCCTGGTCTTATAGGTTCTGTGGGAGGAAGGGCCATCAGAACAGAACTGGATACAGAAGGAAGGCCAGTCGAGATCTCAAAAACCATCTAATGAGAGCTTTAATGTCTCAGATAGAAGGGGTTGCTCGCTCTCACGCTTTTACATTCTGGACTTCCATTCTGATTCCTAGTTCTTTTGATAAAAATACTTCTAATTGAAATCAAGAAACCAAGGGAAAAGAGGCAACTGGATGTGGAAAATGCCTACACTGCATTAGATGCTAGCTGATGACAGATAAATGAATTTTACTACTATACAAATTGTATAAATATAATAGAAACTTCATAGCTTATTAGAGTGGGTTAATGCTGACCACGTACTGCCAGAATCCAGTGATTTGACAATGTGAAAGTTTATCAAAGGCTAATGCCTTTGTGTTGATCTAGAATGTAGCACAAGAAATTTTCAAAGAAATAAGCTGTTTTGTTTTTTTGTTTGTTTTTGGCATTTGGAACTCAAACTTTAAATAATTTTTTGTCTTTCATCTCATCTTCCTTAAGACTGGGACTATTTAAAAGCCCAAATTCACCAGTAACTAATGTAAGGGTAATGGCAGGAATTTTCACATTAGTTAATAAAGCCTAAGTGATTTACATGGTAACTTATTTTTTTGTGACTGTGTTCCAATAAAACTTTATTTTCAAAAATAAGTAGTAGGTCAGATTTGGCCTGAGGGCCACAGTTAACTAAACCCCCGATATAACCATATGAAGCAAGTAATACCATTCCACTTAATAGATGAGGAAATGGAGAACTAATAGCACAAAACTGGTAAGTGCAGATCTGAAGTTCAAGTCCATACACAGTAACTTGAAAGAATAGATATGCATGTTCTCCATTGGATGATATGTCAGAGTCACTGTAAAACTCTGACAGTGAAAAAATCCATGGATTCAGATTCCCTGAGGGTTGGAGGAGGGGCATCTGGTCTGCCTGGGCTACAGGCAAGGTGGTGCCGGCACTGGCAGTGCCTGTGGGATCGAGCAGGGCCCACAGGGACTGGGGTGTGTTGGTCACAGTCACAGCATGGGCAAGCTTCTTGGCAATGACACAGCCTTCAAGGAGGGAAACAAAGAGGCTGCACCTCAGAACTGAGGAATCAACTGCTTCAACATTTTCTAGGGTTGTTTTCTAAATGGTTTTTGGTGGAATACTAGCATCTTTCACGTGTTAGCATATCCGTGTGGGGCCAGGGATAGGCCAAGGAAGGGTTCCAGGGTCCAAACAAGTTGAGAGATTCACAATGCAAATTATCCCACTGAAGGCTTTGAGAAGTTCTGCAGTGGAGACTGAGGTTAACAGTGTCTTCCAAACTTATTGTCTAAATACCCCTTGCTCGGAAGTCTACCGGTTTCACATCTTGTAGCTACTTCTGTTCTGTGGATGTAGTCTGTAAATGCTGCCCCTGATACTTGCATCATATAATCCTCCTGTGGTTTTGATATGTAACTGGGTTTGAGAACCACAGGCTAGGGAATCTTGAAGGGGAAGAGTAGGTTCACTTACAGAAGGTATAAATATAAAGGAGCAACCTTAGAGACATTACGATCTCAATATTCTAAGTTTTCACATGAGGAAATTAAGGTTAAAAGGATTCACCTTTAACTGATAGAGGAGGTATTCAGTGGGAACCCATTTGTCTTTAATGTTAGTCTCCACTTTCAAGTTCACTAGCAGCCATGAGGATGTGGTGGGTGGGTCAGAAGGCACACTGTGAGGCCAGTGGGCAGGGAGGAGGCGGGGAAGCAACAGGGTAAGGTGAAAGTGACAGCGGACTGGGTGTGTGGGGGCATGTGCTGCAGAGCTCCAGCAGGGAGGGCAGGCCACGGCAGAGCTCTGTGTGTTAGGTTGGAAAAATAGTCTCATAAGCTGCAGAGTGGGGAGTGTCCAAACGGGAATGGGTGGAGGCCGGGAAGGGTTCCAGAAAGCAGGATGAGGCTAGGCTACGGAGCTGCTTGTACTCGTCAGGTTTCTATTACACAAAATGTCAGTAACTCCCTTTGGTGATTAAATTAGGCTTGGTTGTCTGGCCCTGCAAGTTAAATGTTATGCGTGGAGAGCATTATCTGAAGACTTTATTTTTATTTCAATTTATGGCCTATCAACTTGATTAATTTTTGGCCTTTGCAATTTGTCATTAACCATGATCAAGGGACTGATTTGTTGAACTATCCTTAAAATTCAGTAGTGAGTTAAGCATGATCTTTTATAAATTCTTTAAAAACTAACTGTTCGTGAGAGACCCACAAGGCCATTACAAACAAAACAAAAGAGAATAAGGAGACATTGTGAATCCGCGCACATTATCCTGTCCCAACAAACTGAATACAAACAGTTGCCATTATTTGAACAGAAACACGATGATTTGATTTGACTGAGTGTGGTTCAATTAGATTGCAGAGAATTGCAATTTCATTGCAGGATCTTTTCTTTTCCTTTTATTTTATTTTTTAAAAATATATTTTATTGATTATGCTATTAAACTTGTTGCACTTTTTTCTCCACTTTATTCCCTTTTTCCTTTTAATTGTGGTAAAAAACACATAACATAAAATGTATTATCTAAATCATTTTTAAGAACATATTCCAGTAGTTTTATGTACTGAATTCACACTGTTATGCAACCAATCTCTGGAACTTTTTCATCTTGCAAAACATAGCAAGTTCTTTATACTCAGGGTTCCTGTTATACCACTGACCTCCTACATTTTGTGCCCATTTTGGGCACAGTTCTATAATTTTATTTATGAAACTGATATAAACATATTTTGTTATATAATATTTGATACATAAACATTACATGTAACATATATGTAAGTTATAAAATGTAATGGTAATACAAACACCCATGAAACTAATGTAATTCAGTTCCATTGGTTTGTGGGTTCCTTCTGTATCCATTCTCTTCCCCCTGAGATAATTCAGTTTTTTAGTTTGGAAACATACAAATCACATACTAGGCACTGTACTCCTATTTGGGACTAGTTTCTGAGACTTGTTTCTCCTTCCCTGGAGGAGTTCATAGTATAGTGAAAGAAACATACTTATGAATAAATACTTGTGATAGTAAGAAAATTATTTAGTAACTGTGTGAGAAAAAGTGCTGATGAAACCAAGTGGGGTTGTGGCTCCTTCTCTTCAGGTGGGGAAAAGTGCTGGAAACTACTGAGATAGAGTGATCAGTGAACTGGACTTTAAAGACAGACAAACTGTGGACAGAGTAGATGAAGAAGATGAAACCATTTCAACAAGAGGATACAACATGGGCAAGGAGATGGTGGTAAATAAGTACATGGTATACTCAAGAGCCCCAAAGAGGAGATTGTGCCTGGACATGATCCTCCATCTATTTAGCTGCTCAACCAACTTTGAGATTTGTTAACAGGCACTGTGTTATGCTTTGGGGGACTACATACAGCCCTGGCTGTGAACAGTTTTGGTCTACAGGGGAGACTGACAAGTAGACAATTGTAACAGCAACATAATCAGTGTGATGAAGGAAGCAGGCAAGGAATACTAGGGAGAGAGGGGAGGGTAAGAGGTGAGGCCTAAGACGTAGTTGTGGCCAGGCTGGGATAGGTCGACATGTGATGTCAAGGAATTTTAAGTCCATTTTAGAGACATTGAACAGTCAAGAGAATTTTGGGCAGTGAAGTGAGTAGGACCATGACCTGAGATTACTTTAAAGAAATCTGTTTAGTGAAGATGAGAAAGACTAATAGAGCAGTTAGAATGGTATTGAAATAGTTCAGTGGGAAATGCAAACTCCTAGTCTAAGACAATGACATTAATTCCTTAGTTCCACAACTGTTTCTTAAGTAACTGTGCTTATGCTGGGGTAGAGGTTATAAATGGATGTCACAGCTAAGACAGAGGCTGAGAGAAAAGGACTCACTGCAGACAACTTTGAAGTGAGACATGACAAGGAGGGACAGAAGGAGGCATCCACAGTTATTCTGCAGTGTCTGGTTTGGGCAGCTCAGAGGACAGTGACACATCCATTGATGAAGAGAAGTTGGGGGGATAATATGAACCATTTAGTTGGGGACATGTTGAGGGTGAAATGCCTGCATTTGAGATGTCCACTGGATCCCTATACTATGGGTCTGTTCCTCTGGAGCCAAGACCAGCCATGGTGGACATGTTAAGTAGCCACCAGTGTATTCATTGTGGTTGAAGACATGGGAGTTGGTGATATAGCCTGGAGACAACATGCAGGGAAGGCTGCAGACAATCCTGGAGAGCAAGACATAGCAGAGGAAGAAGAGCCCATGAAGGATACAGGAAATCCTGGACAGAGATTGTAGGGCAAAAGTCCACAGAAGCCAGTAGAGGTAGAGTAAAATGGGAGAGAGGTTGGTTGTGCCTACAGCGGAAGGGCTATCACAGAATGAGAAACAAGCAGAGACCACAGCCCAGGGCATTTAGGCTTACACGAGAAGGACTGGAGAAATCCTGGCGTTGGGGTCCAGGGGCAGCGGGCTGAAGAGAATGGAAGCAATTGTGGAGTGTCCGCAAAGAAGTTTGCAGATGAAAGGAAGGGAAAGAGAAGAGAGTGGCTTGAAGGAGAAATAAAGTATGAGCCATTGTGAAAGGTTGGAGGCTGACATACTTTTGTAGGCAGAGGAGAGGAAGACGGTGGAAAGGACAGATACTGTAGGCATAGCCGAAGTGAGAAGGGACAAAAAGAACACCGTGGAAAGAGAGGGAGAAGGGGGAACTTCTTCTGAGGAGAAGGGATGTCGGAAGAGGACACAAGGGTATGCGTTACATGACGCAGAAGGGTTTGTCACAGGACAGTTTCTGCTTTTTCTTTGAGACAGAAGAGCAGTTTGCCTACTGAGAGGAAAATGGCCAGAGGTAGGACAAGGATCTCCAGGAGAGGGGCAAGGTTTGGCAGAGATCCTGTGTGGATAGAATCTGAGGCTCTGTGAGGATGATTTGGTAAGCGTGAAGAAGGCCTCATAAATGTGTGATGGTTCCATCAGCATGCTTAGGTAATTCACTTCTGAAGTGATCAGCATCTTGGGAGCAGGAGAAAAGACTACATGCAAATTGCCAGATTTAGGTGTAGGGGTGGGCAGGGCAAGTGAGGTGGGAGTTAGGGAATTGAAGGTGTTCGTGAGAGTATCCAGTAGATTTAGAGACCATGCAGGCATTTATTCTGTCCCCCAGATTTTGATTTGGTGGAGCCTGTCCCCATTGCGGATCAGAATCTATCAGTGTCTTCCTACCTGCTAAAACATAGGCTGACGTGATGGCCTGTGTTGTGCACACTAAGGCCAGCAGCCTCGCTGGGCTGTCTGCCCACGTCAGGGCACTGGCTCCTGTCCAGGAGGACAGTGTACCTAGTGTACCAGCAGGGCTGCCTGAATTTTCTACAGCAGCTTAGTGCTATGACATCACTGATTCACTGTGGATGTTTTTCTCTCTACACATTCAAGCCATTCACACATTTACATTTCTAATACATTTCACCTCTGTTTTCATGATCCTCTTCTCATTCAGATTTTCTAGTCTTCCTCACTTTAAAGGTCAACTTAGAGATTTCAGTAACATTGGACCAAACTTATGAGTAGAAAGATGAAGTGGCCGTGGCATGACTTAGAAGGCTCTGGCAAGGCCCCTTGTGGAGCTGAGGCAAGACTTTATTTATTTACTTAGGTAAACTATTGACCCCCTAGGATTCCCTTTTTGAAAATGCAAATAAACCCAGTAGGCATAGTCCAAAGCTTCTCTTCCTTTCAGTGTGGATGCTTTTGTGCCCATGGATAAATGCAGAAATCTCAGAAGCCAAAGGTTTACAAGGACACTGAGAGCTAAGGTGGGAATCACTGAAAGGTTTTGAACCAGGATCTGGCCATTCTCTCTCTCTCTCTCTCTCTCCATCAGTCATATGACAGGTTATACTCTGTTTTCAGGCAACAGCTTAACCCAGGTTCCATCTAGATGGAAGAGCCCAGATGGGAGTTGGTCCCTTAGAATGGCAATGGGTAGCAGCAGCCACTCTTACCATCAGATTTCTTCTTCCAGACAGGGACAGGAGAAAGCCAGAGAATGCTGATGCACAGGGCAGGCCTGGCAGTAACCACTATGCCTGGTTTAGTTATGCTGGTCATTACATTCAAAAATGGTCTTTATGATTAGTAAATAGGGACCTGAGTACCCGCTCACCATCCAGGACTTTGGGGAACAACACCATCCCTCCATCCAGCAATGAAGTGGTTAATGTTTGGCTCAGTTGGGATTGGGGTCGGGAGCCTTGCAACTGGGGTTGTGAAACATTTTGAACTATCAGTCCTGGAGATAACTTTGCAGATAGGGAAGGAAGGGACACAGCAGAGGCAAACATCATGGACCCCACATTTTGCAGGCCCTTTCTGTTCTCTGGCTAGTTCCCGTTGCTGATAGGCAGCTTTGGTACCAGGTCATGGGGCATCTCTCACACTGGGAGCAGGGTGTGGAGAGTGAAAGAGGAAGGTGCACACTCTCTCTAGAAAACCCAGGACTTTATCCTGTCCCCTTTAGGACATCGTAACTCATCAAGGGAGTGAGTGATAAATTAGGTTTGGGGGTACACCGACCATCAGAAATCTGGCCAGCTTTCAGAATGAGGGTGAGGATAGTTTTTATAGACATCGTAAACAGGAAAATTAATCTCCAGGGTCTTTCCTTGTAAAGAAATCCTTCAGGACTTATAAAATCAGACCACATTAAGACATTCGGGCTGCTTTCCAAAGCAACATGGACTTAACCAGATACATTCATTGAAAAATATTTTGAATATTGCAAAATAGTTTGGCCTTGGATGACATTAATTAAGAGACATTTCCCTGCAAATAAAAACCATCATGAACTATCACCTCATCACAAAGACAAGAGATAACAAATGTTGGCAGGGATGTGGACGAAAGGGAACTTTTGTGTGCTGTTGATGGGGATGCAGATCATGCAGCCACTGAGGAAAGCAGTATAGAGGTTCCTCATAGAACTACCACATGACCCAGCAATTCCTCTTCTGGGTATTTATCCAAAGGAAATAAAATCACTATCCTGAAGAGATATGTTCACCTACATGTTCACTGAAGCATTAGCCAAGACAGGCAAACAACCTAAGTGTTGGACAGATGAATGGATAAAGAAAATGTGGTTTATATATAACTTTATATATAGACCATGTAATACCACTATATATTACATAGGTAAACAGTGTGATATTACTTAGCCATAAAAGTGAAAGAAATCCTGCCACATGTGACATAATGGATAGACCTCGAGGGCATTCTGTTAAGTGAAATAAGTCAGAGAAAGGAACACATACAAATACTGCATAATTTTACTTATATGTGGAATCTTAAAAAAAAAAAAGAATGAAGTCATAGAAACAGATCAGATTTGTGGTTGCCAGGGGCAGGGAGAGGGAAGGTGGGAAAACGGTAAAGATGATCAAAATATGGAAACTTCCAGTTATAAATAAGTTCTGGGGATGTAATGTACAACATGGTGACTTTAGCTAATAACACTGTACCGTTTATTTGACAGTTGCCTAAGTAGATCTTAAAAGTTTTCATCATCAGGAAAAAATTTGTAACTGTGAGGTGACAGATGTTAACTAAACTTATTATGGTGATCATTTGGCAATATATATTGTATATCTTAACTTATACAATATTATATGTCAGTTATATCTCAATAAAACTGGAAAAAAGGAGACTTCTCACCAATATAAATTAAATGCTGCATAGCATAGTAATATATTCCTATTCTAGCAAATATTTTTAAATATGAACAATACACAGCATTTACTATGTGTAAGGTGCTATTTCTAAGTTATATATATTTATATACTTATTTTATATACACACACACACACACACACTCTTCACCATCTATCTGTGAGGTCGGTGCTCTTGTTGTCTTCACTGTACAAATGAGGAAACTAGGGCACAGAGAGGTTAAGTAACTTTCCCGAGATCATACAGCTAGTTGAGTAGTGAAGCCCTGCTTAGCTGTTTTACTGTTTCTAATTGTCCTTCTCCTGAGGTAGCTATTTTTAAGAGTCAAAGGGACTTGTGAACAAGAGTGATGCCTGCTACCACCAAAGCCTGCTGCCAGCATCACCAGCCTTGGCTACTCACTTCTTTGAGAGCTTACTGCAGGGTTTTTTTTTTCTCCCCCAAATTCCAGACTTGAAAACGTGTCCATTTCTTCCTCAAGCTAAAATGGCTGTGCATCCTCAAGCATTTAAAACAATATTTAACTCTTGGGGCTGTTATGCCCCAAGAATCAGTTTAAAATATTGGTGAAATCAGTCCAGCCTGGATTGCACTAATTGACCCAAGACTTGCACCTGTCCTGGATCTTTCCTTGCACACACACGTTCTTGTATGCTGTAAGTCAACTTATTACCTCAATGCCCAAAGCCATCTATAGATGGAAGAGCCCCTTTCTTTCCAGAAGTTCCTGCCCCATGGATGCACCTTCTGATTGAGTTTCTTATCTCCTTCATTTACTGCTTCTTTAAAATGTCACCCAAAGCCCTTCCCCCTTCCTTTCCCATCTAGCACTCTGAGTTTATGGTCTCCGTTCAGCTCAGTTCTACATACAGATGTGAGTCCTCTTGCACTGTGTGCTGAGTGCAAGCTCTTGGCCAGAGAGGCTCACTATCAATTCCCCCCTCGCTGCTCCCCTCCACAGGACTCTCCCCCAGAAGAACTAAGACTCAAGAAATGGAAGACGCATGGCCACAGGGCAGCGCTCACTTCCAGCTCTCGTGGGCTTTACTGCACATGCTCTGACATTGCATAAGGGCTGGGCACTTGCTAGAACTAGACATGTGGGAGCTACTGTTTTCTTCTTCATTTGGTTATTACTTTCTTTGGGCTGTTTCTAGTCTAGGGAATAGAAATTGATAAACAGGCACATATCACTTGGGCATGGCAGGTGATGGTAGCTTGTTCCAGGCCCTAAGCTATTCATGGAGACACTGTTCAGAGCTATGAGGTGGCTCCAGATGAGAAGGATGAGAAGGAAGCAAGTTCTTACAGACCTTGTGGCCAAAGTGCTTCCTGTAAATGTTAGCTGAAGGTAATGAAATAAAGGTAGATGCCACTCTTCACTGTTAAAAATAAAGAGCCCTGAGGCATTCTTTCAGATGGGCTATTTGCTAAGACCAGGTGGCCTTGGGGGAGTATCAGCTGGGACAACTTAAGTGTGTTGGTATGAGCACACACATGTGCACGATGCACACACATGCACTTATATTCATTACGTGTCCAAAAAGAACCATCATTTACAGTCTTCTGTGCATCCTTCCTAACCACCGGCACCAGAGCAGCCACCTCAGCTGCCCTGCCTAAAGGCTGTGTCATTGGCAGCCTCACTTCCCTAGCCCATACCAACTCCTCATGACTCCTGGCTCCACTGAGCACTGTTAGTGCATGCCAGTTTTGTGTGAAGTGTATAAACAATGAAAGATTTTTCCTCAAGCTTTACACAGTTTTTTGTCACCTTATCCTACTCTTGGTCCTGTTAACTTTGTGTCACCCTTTTCTTTGAGTGGCCGAAGGCCTGACTAATGAGGAGGAGCTTCGGGTACTTACCACGGTGCAGCAGAGGGGCCAGAACCACCAGAGGAGAGCCAGGGCCAGGAGCAGGAAGAGGATCAGCAGGGCAATTGCCAGGATGGAGCCATCAGACTGCGGGGCCAAGAGAAAGAGCAGTCAGTCTTGGGGCAGGCTGTGTGTGCAACCCACTCGGGCTCGGAGTGGGGCACGGCAACACCTGTGGTCTTCCCCTCGCATCACCAATATGCAGATTTAAGGCCCACAAAAAAGCATAGTTGGTCAAGCCAATTGTTGAAACTCTGCCCATCATTCTGAGCAACCCACTCAGTATAGCCAATTCTCATGAGAAGTAGATTCATTCTTTCAGTGAGGCTCCACTCTATGAGCAACATTCTGAAGGACCCACCCTGTAAGAGACGGAGCAGGTGGCTGCCCACACACCTGGGCACTGAGGTGGCCCACCTGCGTCCATCTGCCTGAACCACCACCCTCTGCCCAATGATAGCCTTCCATATCCTGGATCGCCACAACCTGGGCTGGCCTCAGGGAATGCTACTCAGGATTCAGCCTGCTCCCCAGAACCCATTCACTTAGGTTCTTGTAACCGATTCCTGAGGCTATGAATGGAAAGTCTAGAGCTGCTGATAGGAAGCAACCAAGGGAAGATGGATTGCAGGGAGTGGAGGGTGGAGCAGGCTGCTGTTGAACCTGAGAGGGAAGGGTGTGGTGGCTGAGTCAGCACTGCTGTCAGATCAAGTGGTTCTGTGAAGGCCAGGGGGTGAGGCAGGCACCCAAGGCAAATTACATCCACTTCCAAACGTGCCTAGGCCAGCCCTGAAAATAGGCATGATTGCTGTGGCCTGCAATGGTTGTTAACTTTTAGCAAGCAGAGATCCTACTTGATGTTGGTATTCTGGGGTTGCTGTTTCAAGAGGCAGATTTAAATCTCCACTACCCCTTACCCCTTCCTGGCTACTGGGAGTGGAAATGGGTATGACTTTTGGGAGAAGAGGTGGCAAGGAGCTTGCTGTAGGTATTAAGGCTGGCAACTTCACTTTTAGCCCAAGAAAATAATCACGTATGTTTGCACAGATAATACAGGGAAAACCTAAATGTTTAATAATTAAGGAATGGCTAAATAATGCATTCTAGAACTACCGTGCAGTTAATTGCCGTGCAGACATTATGCTTTCAGATATATCTAAATGACATAAGAAAACGTTCCTGATATAATTAGTGGGTTTATGGATATCTGTGTTGAGAATGGGAGGGAAAGGAAGACTGAGGGATATTACTAAAATATTAATAGTGGTTTTGCTGGTAATATGTTTATGACATTTTTCTTCTTTTTTAAAATCCATATGTTTTAATGAGGAAATAAACTGGAAGTTGCACTATAAATCCACACCTGGGCTCCTCTCTTTGGTGTCAGAGCTCACTGGGCCCAGGAGTTCTTACCCAGGGTCCATGGACTAATGGGGCACCCAATGGGGCTCAAAGGAACCAAAGGCTGTGACCTTCTTCAAATGACACTCATGATTTTTGGTGCATGTGTCTTCAGGGGAGACCATCCACAGCACCATCAGATTCCCAAAGCTGCCCTTCTGCCCCCATTCACAGAGGTGGGAGGTTGGGTGGCCTGAGCAGAGCAACTCAGCAGGTTAACGGCAGAGCTGGGACAGGACTCACTCCCACTCTGATCATGCCCACAGTGAGGGCAACTGAGAGCTGTTTAAAGGCAGCTCTTACTCCCTGGAATGTCTTTCTTTGATCAAAAAGCCAGGGAACTAAATACTCTGGCCCTCAATAAGCTAAGGCTTGAGAGTGCCAGGTTGCCCCTGAGGGAGCTGCAATCTTAAAAGTGCAGGTGCAGGGCTGGGCAGTGGGTGGGGAGAGAGCACGGGGCCAGCTGATGGACTTGGCCATAGTAGAGAGGATGCTCCTGGACCCACAACATCTGTGTATGAGCTACAGCAGAGGGCAATGCTCTCAGTGATGACACAAAGAAATCATGTGTGTTTTCCAAATGTGTTAGTTAAGGACAACCCTCTTGATATGTCAGTCTCTACATTCCACGCCCATGCAATGGAGACTCTAAACCTCACCTGCCTCAATGCACCAACATGAGGACAAAATGAGCCATAAGATGGAAGCAGACATGACTGGGCAACTGGGATGAAAACTATCATGTCTAAATATTGAACTCACCCTCCATTTCCCCCTGACTTCTGTGGGGAAGTTGAGTATTTCATGGCAGGTATTTCAGACATAAATCTGTTTGCACTTGGAATAAATGGTTATGGAGAGGCTTAAAAAATAGTGGTCTTTAGTATTGTGTGATAATTAAGTGAAGAGTACAGACCACACTTATTCACATTATATATAATCTCTTCTCTCTTGATTTCACATTTCACTTTATTTTTAAGAAGACTTTATTTATTTTTTAGGGAGAGGGGAAGGGAGGGAGAAAGAGAGAGAGAGAAAGATCAATGTGTGGTTGCTTCTTGCTCGCCTCCTACTGGGACCTAGCCTAAAACCCAGGCATGTGCCTTGATTGGGAATTGAACTGGTGACCCTTCTAACCAAAGGGTTAGAAGGCCAACACTCAATCCACTAAGCCACAACAGCCAGGGCTGATATTACATTTCATTTTAGACAGAGAAGCAGGAAGGCTGATGTATTGTGGAGAAATATTTAAATTTCCTTCTGGAAGAAAGAGAAAGTTTCCTGTGAAATGGGGAGGGTAAAAGCCCTGGCGCACAAGGGGAGAAAGAAGGTTCTGTGCTGGGAGAAGATATCTTGGTTTTGGACAAAGATATCTTTGACCTTTCTCCATCCAGGCTTAGTCTGCCCCTTATGAGCCACAGTTCTCTTTGGCCGTGTTGGAGGAGGATATATGGGACTCAGGACAGGTGCAGCAAGGGGCACTGGGGGAGTGGAAGTGCCCAGGGGCAGGAGCTTCTGGGAGAACCGTCTACTGCTCAAGAGACAGCTCATTCTCCCACAAGAAAGCCCCCCAGTACACTGCCTGGTATTCAAGACCTTCCAGCCACCATTATATACGCAGTGCAGAAGAGCACTATCCAACAAAGGGCACAAATTGTTGGTAAACTTAGACCTGACGCTAGCATTTTACTAGGAGGTAACGTGCACACACAATCTCAGAGGTTTGTTCATGTATTCATTCAGCAAATGTTTCTGAGGATCTGCTCTGTGCCCACTGAGCAGAACTCTGGGGTTCAGGGTTGATTAGACAGAATCAAGGTGCACATGGTTTGTTGGTGGAGATCTATGAACAACCACAGGCAAGGGGCTGTGTGTTATGTGACACCTCTTATGTACCAGGCAGTGAACAAAATAGTCTCTGTGCTTAAAGAACTTATGTTCTGGTGGAATTGTAATAATGATAATGATGATGATAATAATTGTTATTAGTATACTTCATATTTATTGAGCTCTTACTATGTGTCAGGGACTGTTCTTTCTATGTACTAACATGCTTTTTATATATTAGTTCATTTAATTCTCATTAACAACCTTATGAATTTAATGATACTATTTTTTGAATCTTAAGGTAAAAATAGCAAGGCAAGGACAGGTGAAGAAACTTGCCCAAGGTCACGGGGAGCAACCAGGATTGAAAGTGGAACAGTTTGGTTCCACAGCTCTGTTTAACCAGCAGACTAGTGCACTTATTAAGCAAGTGCTAAGAACCAAGTGCCTGGGAACTAGGACTTCAGAGAGGAAGTAACACACTGGAGCTCTACTGCAGGGCCAAGGAGGGGTGGCATTCCTGCACAGCAAGGCAAACAGAAGGTGCATGGCACGGGGGTGGGGGTGAGAGGGAGGTGGGCTCCCTACTGTGAGAGGCCACACAAGCCAAGTGGGCAGCTTGGCCTCTATCCTGAGTCCAGGGGCATCCCTCATGGATGTAACTCAGGACACTGTAAAGGGGCTTGTTTCTTCAGAAGCAGCTGTCGAACATGGACCAGAGGAGGGAGAGACTGGGGGTCAATGGCCCAGGTGAAGGGCTGCTGCAATTCCGCCCAGTTCTTTTAGGATGACATCTCACAGGGTCACTCCTTCCAGAACTCTTTCATTTTTGTGGATGTGGTCAGTACTGATTTTACTAACACTAGCTGACTGTTATTGCGAGCTATGCACATTCCTGGGACTATGCAAAGGGCTGCCCATGCTTCATCTAATTTAATTAAAGGAGCCTTGTTAAAGCAGACTTGTAGGGACTGTTGTCCCTTTTTGCGCAAGGAATAGCTTGAAGTGGAGACCTGCAGGGACTAGATTTCAGGACACAATGTGAGAACAGAAGCTGACTTGCCCAGCAAATTCTCAGTCTGACACCCGCAGGGCTGGCAGGCCCTGCCTGCAACTGACCACAAACCTCCGAAAAAGATTTCTGAAGGGAGAAGAAGCTGAACATAAACAGCCAAAGGTTGATTCCTGCCACTGTTGTTTTCCTGACAGGCTAAATATCACCACAAGTTAAATTCTTATTTTATTTAATAAAAGAAAACACAGAGTTTAAAAAATCAACATGGTCCTTTAGTTAAAAAAAATTTTTTTTTGGCAAGAGGTGGGGGACTCTGGGGTGTGCTGCTGGAGCTGAAAGGAAGGGCATGGTAAAGCCAGCAGCCTAAGGTGGTGCTTCTGTCAGTTGGGGTGGGGATCACCTGTTTTCTTCAATGAAGGGTTTTAGGTCTCTCCCCGCCGACCCCCCAGTTTTAAATGCTGCAGTATAATGTGCTCTCACAGAACAGACGCGGAACATTCAACACGAGGGCAGGACTCCCCCAGCTCCGCTCTGTCCAAGGCGTTTGCTGTTAGGATGACCTTCCGTCAAGGCTATCTGTCTGGCTTGAAAGGACAGTCTCTGCATCATGGCTGTCTTCAATGCCTCTGTTCCCAGCTCACTAAATGAGAGCATGTCTTTTAAGACAAGGAGGCATTGTGTTCAAGGATCTGGATTTGGAAACTTGGGTAATGAAAGCATGCCTTACTTGGTAGGTTTCTAGGTAATTCTGAATATCTGACACATGGCTTGTGGCAGGGGTGGGGGAGGGGTCTTGCTGGGCCCGCCTGCGGTGGGACAGGACAGAGGCAGGCCTCTGGACAGTGGAGCCTCAAGCACAGCTGCTGTTTTTGGTTTGGTTTGCGGGTTGCCATGGCCAAGGAAGGATTACAGAATGGAGAGGAATTAGTGGGAGACTGGGGGAAGCTCAACTTAAAGAAACGTTGTGAAATACTCCATCTCAAGTCTGGAATGAGAGTCTCCCTGGTGCCAGGCAGGGGGCCATTCTGGAGCCATGGAGGGAGCGTTCTCTCCCACTCCTGCCTGTCCTTCCATGGCGAGGGCACCCCGAGTGCACCCCGCGTGCACCCCGCATGCACACCCCAGGACTTCCTCCTCCCCTTTACTCCTTCAGTAAATAAGGATGGAGTCAGCCAAGCATGCCAGAATCTGCTCTCCCCTTTCTCCCCAGGAGCATGCCGGCCCACAGGGAGCAGGGCTGTCCTCTTCCCTTTCATGCAGGCAGATTATTTTCAGAGGCATCTGATGCTTATACAATTTGGGGGTGGCCTCTTTAAGAAAAAAAACAGAAAAATACAAATGCAAAATAATAAGGGCTCCTCCCACGGCCTTAGAAGAATCTAGAAGGGTCCCTTTCTAGTGGGGATCTCTGAAGCTTAAGCTTCATCAGCTTCCTGGCAACTCTGCCCCCAGTTATAAGTTTTCCCCAGACAGGCCCCATGCCTGCGACCAGGCTGGGAGATCTATTTAACTCTGAGCTTCAGTTTCCACTCCACTAGCTGCCACACTCAGCCATAGTCTCCAGCCCACAACAAAAAAAGTCAATATTGAGGATTTCATCTACCATTTTTGGGATCTCTGTTTGCCACATGCTTTATTACCTCCTAGTACAGTGACCCCCCAATGTCTCCTATTTGAACATAACCCAGAATAGGGCCTGGTAATGGTAACAATTACCTTTTGACAACAAGAGTACACACAAATTATTAACAGAGGTGTTGCAGCAGCCCTCACTGCTGGGTGGTAGGTTTGCTGTAGTTCTATGCTCGGTTTGGCAGATTGAGTATTAACACTGAATTACTGAAGATACTCCGATTCTTTCATGTGATTAAACTATTTTAAACATTTAACATGAAAGAATGGATTAGCAGGTTTATTCTGCCCCATTGAAGGAATATTAGCCAAACTGCAGTGACCATGACAGGATTATTAGCTGATGATCCACTAGAGCGTCCGAAAGTTAGTCAATGCTGTTTTACTGATTCGGTTAGTGAATGGTGGTGGTGCAGGACATGGAGGACGACACCGGGTGGGTTTGCCACGGTGTGAGCTTCCCCAGTGGCCCCTCTGCCTCCCTCCTGTGCCTATCCCTCTCTCTCTGGTGTTGAATGAGGTCGTCTTTGGAACACTGTTGGAAAGTCCTCAAGGGACAGGAACCCTATGGCCAGAGACAGCTCCTGTCTATGACCTTGTGATGTCATAGCAACCTGCTTAGTTTAAGTACCAAAGAAGCCATCCTGGTGAGAGGGAACTATGCAGAGATAAAGCGACTTGTCCTGCTCTGATGGGGAACCCTGTGAGCAGTGGATGAAAGAGTGTCAGCCCCAGGCTCTGCCCTCCAGCCTCTCTCTGCCCCAGGCTGCCTTCATCCCTCCCAGGGCACAGGCTGGCACTTGGGAGGCGTCGCATTCCAGTGCTCTGAAGTGGAATTCAGCACCATCCTCAGCAGCTGGTCTGAGCTCTGCTTCCTGCCCAGACAAAACTGGCAGAGCACGGGCAAGTTTTATATTGAAAGATGAAATTTAAATAATTTTATTGCTGCTGAGAAGTTCTGGATGGGCAAATCCAGAGACCAAAATTCTCTTTCTCCCAGAGCTCATATATTCTGACTGTTATTTCTGGAAGTATCTTTGGCGATTCTAACTCCTCTGCTCACCCCACCCTGTATTTTATTGGAATTCTATTCTCCTGGCATCTGTGATAATACCCTCCTGAGCCTCCTTTCTCCTGTCTCTGGTTATTCCTGTCCACCTTCCTTATGGGCTTCTCCTTGTGTGCAGCCCTTAAAATGCTGACATGCTCCACGGATCCTTTTTCTTTTTTTAATAAAAGTATAATATTATATATAATTATAGTATTATAATAATATATAAATATATACAATATTATAAAAGTATATTACATTATAAAAAGTATAATATATACTTTCATTAAAAGTATAAAAAGTAATAATATAATACTTTTTATTTTGCTTGAAGTGTTTACCTATTTTTCCCCCACTTAAAAAATTATGGTAAAAATAGATATATGTGTATACATAAAATTTGCCATTTGTACACCTAAGTAGCATTTAGTAATTTATATTTCTTGAGAGTTGTAGACACACTGTTAGTGCATCTTGTCTCTTCCTTCTTAAACTTTCCATGGGCTTTCATCTCCTTTTATAGTTTAAACTCTTACCTAGATATTGATGACTTAAATCTTTATCTCTAGCCTAGATCTCTCCTCAGGCTTCAGCGGCAGAGTCAGGGTCACTCAACTGTCTGATAAGTCCTACTGACACCGCAAGCTCAAGAGCTCAAACTGAACTCATCGTTTTCCCCATCAAACTTGCTGGTTCTCCTTCCATCATTCAATGGTCCTACTTAGCAACCCAAGTTGGAAACCTGGGAGTCCAACTTGGCCTCTCAGTTTTCTCTTACTGCCTCTCTCCCTGATGCCATACCCTCCATCAGTACCTCTGCTTTGAATTCCTGTGTACACCATGAATCTGCCCCTGTCTGCTCCATCTCCAACACCATTGATTAGGTTTAGAATCCTATGACTTCTTTCCTGAATAGTTGCAATTATCTCTTCACTGGTCTCTCCACCTTTACTCTTGCCACCCTGACTTCCATCCTCTGTAAATCTAGAGTCATCATCTGAAATGTTAGTCCGCTAGCTCTGCCCACCCATGAACTCGTTAACAGCTTTTTATTGTCTATTGGAGTTCTTCACATTTGAGAATTTAATGAGTGGGATATGCCTCTTCCTCAGGAAATATACATTAACATTTACACACAAGCTCACAAACTTTGATAACAATTTTGTGGGGGTTCATCAAGTCCCCAGAATGCACGTATAGAACCCTAGGTACAAGAGTCCTTAGGCCATACAATATCCAGTCTCTCATTTTTCTCCAACCTCCTCTCCCAGCACCTCTTTTCTTACACTTTGTGCTTTTACAAAACTAAATGTAGATGTGCTTTTACATCTCCCCAAAACACCCTTTCTTCCCTTCGTTACTTGGTTGACTGTTTCTCAGCTTTCAAGTCTTAGATGAGGCACCTCCTGATCCATTCATATCTTACGTATTTATTGAAAACCTACTATGGGCAAGGTCCCCTACAAGTACTGGTGCTGAAGAGGGATGAGGCCTCTATAGTCACAGACCTTATGGTTGAGTGTGGAACACAGATAAGTAAATACTACTACTGAACTCTGAGTCTGTGCTCCCATTTTATATCATGTCTCTCTCTTAGCCTTTACTTGTATTGTAGAAATTATGTTGTTATGTGTTTGTCTATCTGACTGAAGTATAAGCCCCTAGAGGACATAGATCTGACTTTACTTATCTCCATAACTTTGAGATGTAGCAGGGGTGTCCAACCTTTTGGCATCTTTGGGCACGCTGGAAGAAGAAAAGTTGTCTTGGGCCACACGTTAAATACATTGTGACACGTAATCACAAAAAAATCTCATAACGTTTTAAGTGTATTTACGATTTTGTGTTGGGCCACATTCATAGCCATCCTGGGCAACATGTGGCCTGCAAGCTGTGGGTTGGACACCCCTGTAGTAAAGTGCTTCCAGCGTAGAAAGACTTAATAGTCACTCAACTTACTTATTAAATTGAGGGAAGTGAGAACTTAGCAGGCTAACACCTTCTACAGCCAGTGAGAGGCAGAAACGGCGCTGAAACCAATGTGGCCCCAGGCTGCTCACCGCCCCCTCCATGGCTCCATCAGTAGAAACAGCTCACTACCCTCACTACAAAGAGCTTGGGCTTTGGAGTCAGGAAAAGAGCTAACTCTTAATTTTTCCACTTACTAATATGTGGACTTTGGATAAGTTACCCAACCCCTCCTAACCTTCCTTATCTCTACATATATGAAATTGAGATATTTCTACTTCCGGGATTGACTTGATACTTATATGAGATAAAGTATGGGTGGAGATCCTGGCACAGGCCATCCTTCAATTAATGTAACTTCCCTTTTTGTTTTTCCCTTGCCTCCCCTGCCCAGGCCTTGTTCCTGGTAGTGTGCCAAGGCTTGGCCTAGCCAAGTGAATTTGATTCTTGTGAACACCATGCTAACTCTGACTGGAGCTATGGTGTTGACAGGTGGTCCAAGGTTACATATTTGGGAGGTCACAGACCCTCAGAGTGCCATCTTAGTGTCAAGTAAAGGGAAAACCAGGTGGATTTTCCAATGGTAAATGTAATATCCCTTGCTAAAGCTGATCAAACATCAATGAGAGTGAAACATAACCAAAAATTGTGGTTCATTCTTGCTACCTGACAGGTAATCTGGGTGAGAAATGGGGATAAAATTGATAGATACTGGATTTCTTAACCCATAAAGTAGGCTGTATAGAAGAAGTATTAGGTCAGCGTTATCTGTGCCCTTGTGGAACTTGTTTCAAAAAGCATGGCTAAAGCAATGAGGCTGTCCAGGTAGTGCACACGGCAGAACTCCTGCATCCAAATGAATCTAATTCCAGGCCCGTGGCTTTGGCTGCTGGAGACTCTACAGTGATGTAGCATACATCCACACCACCATGGAGCTGCTCAAAGCATTCTGCAAAACCTCTCTCTGAACTGTCTTTGAAATCATTTTATAGACCACTGAGAGAAAATCTTGTACCTTCTCATTCATGCTTTGTTTTCCACCAAGGAGCTTCTGAGATGGATAACCCACCATTCATCATACCTGCAACTTTTGGGTTTGTTTTGAAATCAGATATTGAGGATGTTTTCCCATTGCCCTAATGAGGATATTCAAATACTGTGCCTTCAAAGTTATGGCAATTTCAGGGCAGGAGTTCAGAAGATAGATGGAATAGTGACAGTGTTGCTGGAGAAAGGATAGAACCTTCCAAGGTAAATTATTTTGAAGGAGTAGCAATTGTTTGGATATAAATTCTAGTTTGCTGTAAATCTTATAATTTTTTGCTTTATATGACTAATACCAGAAGGACTTAGATATACCATCAACAGTATGTGATTAAGAGGAAGATTGATGCCACACTCCTACAAATGCAAGCCTTGAGGTTCCCTGTATCAAGGTTTCCCAGCATCATCTTTTTTAAAGATTTGATTTATTTATTTTTAGAGAGAGGGGGAGGGAGGGAGAAAGAGAGGGGAAGAAACATCAATGTGAGAGAGAAACAACGAGTTGCCTCCCATAGGCACTCAAACTGGGGTCAAGCCTGTAACCCAGGCATGTGCCCTGATCAAGAACTGAACCAGCAACCTTTAGTTTTCGAAGCCATTGCCCAGGCACCAGAGCCACACCAGTCAGGGCTCCAGCATCATGTTGGTCCTGTTGTTACCCTGACCTATTAGAGACATTTCATGGCATTCCTAATGGTGAGAGAGGTAAGAAGTAAATCTTAGATTCATTCAGTACTTTCTTTTCTTGCTATAAAATGCATAAAGCTTATTAATCAAAACTAGTTTTTAGAGAATAATGCAGAATAGATGTACTTATTAGAGCCAGAATGCCTTAGTTCCTATGAGTGGGCTGTTGAAACAGGGTTTTTTAAAAAAGTTACTTAGTAATTTCAAATACTGTGACACTAGAAGAGAAGCGCTAATTTCTTGTTTTCATTTTTTGTTAAATTAGATACAGGGATTTGTCTTCTTGCCTTTCAGGTAGTTATTTATTTAATGTGTATGCTCAATTGGTCTTCTTGGTCATCCTTCACCTATTAGTCAGCATCATTACTACCTAGTATCAGTAAGTAAGCATACCTCCTGCACACTGTTGGCTATTGCTTTAGATTATGAACTCAGGATGGTGGAAGGCATGCCTATGATGTGGGTGGCACCTCATGGAGATAGATGCTACCAGAAATTACCATGATGATTGATTCCTTAAAACAGTGTCTCTAAATTGCATAATGGGGTATCAGGAAACCAACAAATCATTTTCTGTTGTGTTTCTAACACATGCTTAACAGTAGGAGACACAGAAAAATGAAAAAGTCATCCACCAGTCCTGGAAGATGTTATCACAGTCCAGTGAGAAAGTCAGGGCTGACTCACAGGGCTCGTGTAGGAGCAGCACAGGTTCTGTGTAAACTCTCAGTGACGCTACAAACCACAGTGCTTGAGCTCAGAACACAGGGAGTTCAGGAGACTTGCCAAGGTCAGTGAGGCATCCTGGGACAGATCCAGGCAGCACTTGGCAGGCCTTGCAGCCACGGTGAAATCTGGGTAGGTGGAGAGATCAGAGGGCGTTCCAGAAGGAAAGTGAAATATGATCAAAGGCACCAAAGTAGGAATGAATATAATTTTATTTGGAGTGAGGAAATATGAAATAAAAAAGTTTGATTATCAGCAAACATTTTCATCTATTAGGGCTCAGTACATTCACACATTTTAAGTCCAGCTGGTCAGGGTCAACTGGGGCTACCAGGCTGGACTCTATCGTGCAACATTTGTTAGATATTTATTTTGGCTGAATTTGCACCTTTTACATACAATCGCAAGCTTTATAGACACCTCTGCTAAGACAGTGAATCTTAGCCATGCAGGAAAAATAAAATTGTCTTAGCTGTACCTTTCAGACTTCCTTGGCCTACAAAGGAAGCGTTTTTCCTGGTGCTGGGCTGTGTGTAAAAGCAGCCCAGAAATATTTCAGTTGTCACTTCGGCAAGTGCTTTCTATTTTTTTTTAAATGAACAAAACATGAAGCCCACTGTTTTGGGCACTGACTAAACCAACATCTGTTTTAGCAATCACAGCAACAGCGAAAGAATGCTAGTTACGCATTGCTGGTGGCACTGAATCTTCTTTTGAGAAGATATAAATTAAGTTACTGACCTTTGAATTTCCTTGGTGTGCTAATGAATAGATGAGAAGCTGGTTGCTTTGCAAAAGGAGAAACATTTATATACCTTTGTGTGGCTTTGTTATTCTCTAGAAGTAGAGGGAAGAGTTTGCCTTATTTTTGGGAATGCAAACAATACAAATTATATCAGTGCCAAAAGAACATCCTGATTACAAGAAACATGTAAAGGACCCTGGGGCCAGTTGTGATTTGGTACAATGTGACTGTAAGGTACTAACCAAGACAATGTGATCTGGTACAGGCTGTTGTCACCTCCAACTCTGTGATAACTTAGCCCACTGATTTTGCCAATTTTTGACCATTTAAAGAGTTGGCAATTATTTTAGAGTTGGCAGAAAGAGATCCTCTCAGGCTCTGCTTTATGGTCCTATTTCCTAAACTGTTCATTTCTCCTTGCCTCTCTCTCTTTCCCTCTTTCTGTCTCTCCCTACACATACATTTTTTGGATCCTCTTTCAGTTGTGCAAATTGTGCACTTCTTCCTACAATTGTTCCTCTGCCAACTGAATTTGCTAATCTAGAATGCTCAACCCAAAAGATTAAGCTGTTTGAAATAGCCCCAATAACCCAGGAGCAGGCATCAGCAGACACACTGGTCTTTCACTAAAGGTTGTATACTCGAGGCATATACACACTCTCAAGTTTTCATTCAGAAACAAGAATTCTTATTTTAAATACAAATTATATAGATCTGATTGTCTAATATCTGGAAGTCCAGAAGCTTAAACTGTCAAATTAGAAAGTGGGGGGGGGCAATCTCAAATGGAAGACACATATAAGACCAAGAAGTGAGAAGCCAGGAAAAGCAGAACCATAAACCTAAATAACAGTGACCAGATCAGAAGACCATACTAGAAACAGCCTCAGAAACTGAGGGTTTCATAGTAATTTGGCAAATTTAGTTCATGATAACAATGCCAGAGAGTAAAATGTAAACATTATACAATATTTCATAACATCCATTTTGTGCGAAAAGGTTTCCATAGGAAGACAGACCTAGGAGGAGGTGAGTAATGAACTCAGTTTGCACGTGCTTCCTTGGTCCCTTGGGTTAGTGATCTCACTCCAGTCTGCCTGAACCTGTCATAACAATGAGTTGGTCCCTCCTCCCATCCAGAACTGACCAGTGATAACACAGTTGTTTAGATACATTATTTCTCTTTCTCGGCACTCCTCTCCCCAACTAACAGTTTTCTGTATCTATCTTGTTTTTTATTGTTTTTCTTTTTTTAGATTTATTTATTTTTAGAGAGAGGGGAAGAATGGGAGAAAGAAAGGAAGAGAAACATCAATGTGTCGTTGCCTCTAGTAAGCTCCCAGATGGGGACCTGGCCTACAACCCAGGCATGTACTCTGACTGGGAATCGAATTGGCGACGCTTTGGTTCGAAGGCCGGTATTCAGTCCACTGAGCCACACTAGCCAGGGCTGTTCTGTTTTTACTTTATTATTTTTGTCTTATTTTTTGGAGGGATTTGAATTTACTCTGTAGTTCTTTATCACCTTGAGTTTTATGCTTGGGCTAATGGACTTAAAACTTTTCTTCTTTTTTAATATAAACACTTAGAAATTTCCATCTCAGAACCACTTTAGCTGCACTGAACAAGTTTTATGTGGCATCTTTTTAAGTAACTAGTTTTCAGTATTTCTCCATTTTCCATTATGTTATTTTGACTTAGGAAAAGATTTAGATGTATGTCTGAAATTTCAAAACACATGAGATTCACGAAATCATTTGCTATTTTTTTTTAATGGACTTTTTTGGTCACAGAATATGGTCCATATGATATCAATTTTTTGAAATCTGTTGAGATTTCACTTATGATCTAGCAGATGGCTTTTTATAAATGTTCAAAGAGTGCTTAAAAAGGACTCTTCTCTCTAAATGAAGGTTTCCTATAGATGGTAAGACCGGCTGTAATTTGAGTGGTGATCAGCTCTTGCCCTTGACCTATCCCCCAGTCTCCAAAGAAGATACGCCAGAGTTCTTATTTTCTACTGTGGTTAGAGTTGGGACACAGAGAGGAAGTGACTAAGTGATGTTCAGCATACATTTCATTACCATTACTTTTGGTACAGTACAGAGTGCTGGGAAAGATCTTACTGAATTTAAGATGCATTCATTGTAGGATGTCTCATTTTTTATCAGCCATTATGAAAAACACTGCCAATTAAATTATGATACATTATTGATTATCTGAAACATCCCAATTTCAGAGATGTTAAAATGTGAACAAAGTATGCCTTAGAATTTTTGAAATAATTTTTTTTCATTAACCTTATAATTGCATAACCCCCATTTCATTCAACCAAAATTTTTTGGACCCTACTTAGAACATTTTGCTGTAGCTTTATTATGTGGCCACCAGGTCACATGGAATTACATTAATCAAGTCATTTATATTTTATTAATTCTTTTGGCTGCTTGATATGTTGATTACTGAGAAACCTGTACTTAAATCTCCTCCTGTGATGGTAGATTCATCAATTTCTCCTTAGAGTTTTGTCAGTTTTGCTTCCTATATGCCGAGGATATGTCATTAAGTGCAGACTAAAATTATCCCATCTAGGTTAACTGTTCCTTATAACATTGTGTAGTGAACCTCTTTATACCGATAATGGTTTTGTTTTGTCATAAAGTATATTTTATCTAATATTAATATAGCTATACTACTTTTATTTTCATATTTGCCTGATACAACTGTTGTCATATTTTTATATTCAACCTTTCTATGTCCTTATATTTTTGAGTGTATGTTTTATTGTAAATAGCATATAGTGTTGTTCTTTTTAAAAACACAATCTGTTAATCTGTGTTTTCTGACAACTAAATTTAGTCTAATACATTTATCTTGGTTATGGATTACTTGGATTTAATTTTTATTTCTAAAAATAAATACTACCATCTTACTATGTGCTTATCACAGAGTTTTCTAAGGCATAGATTCAGAAAAATCAATTTTTTCTCATTTACTCTGAAAACAAAGAAATTTCAAACTTAGGGCAAACATTCTTTAAAATATTTAGAGATAAAAATATTGAAATTCAATTGCTCAAACATCCAAGAAAAACAAATCAGCACAAATCCTCTCAAACATATTTGAAAAGATATTTTTATGCATACAAGGGTTATCAAAATAGAGATGTTGGCAAGCTATTTATATTTCACTTCATAAATAACATTTGAGAGCTGAGTTTTGCATTTTGATATTCCTGTGGTCTTCTGCTTTTTCTAACGATAGTACAAGAAACCACAGGTCATCTTATTAAAATAATAATAATAGAAAACACTAGGATATTGTAAGAAGACCTTGAATTTGTATGGCTCTACTGAGACTAGCTAATAAATAAGTGAGAATGATTTGTGACTAGTATAACAATTATTTGTAAATGGAAGGGTGTGTTTTGAGATCACTTGACAACAAACTGTTCTCCAGAGGAGTTTTAAGCACCCTCTGGTCTGAAACATCATCTCACTTGTATTAGGCGGAGGTTGGCCAATCTGCATCTCACTAAGAGAAGTCATCTCCAGTGTCACCAACAAAACACTCTCATATTTATTTTCAAAATATCAAAGCCAAACTCATTTGTTATACTCTATAGGACTGATGGTGTTTACCTTACTCCTTCACTAGCATACTTTTAGTTCTAGAATTACAGACTTTCAGCACTGGAAGGAATCTGAAAGCTTTTCTAGTCCAACTGCCTATCTGATGCATGAATGGCATTTACATAATCCTGCCAAGTTGTCAAGCTGCCTGTGCTTGAATTCAGTCATATCAGGGAACTCCCTCCCTCCTGAAGCAGCCAATTAGAAAGACTTTTTAAAAACTGAGCCAAAACTGTGTCTATCAGCTTATCCTATTCCTTGGATCTACACAGTAAAAGCAGATGTACCTGTTTCAGGACAGCCTTTCAAATATTAAAAATGGACATCACGTCTTTCTTCATGTCTCCAGGATAAAGAGTCCCAATTCTATAGATTATTCTATGTAATTTACCACATTTGGTATTATTTTTCACATATTCAGTTTCTCTAGGCTCTCCCTGATGTGTTCTTTGTATACTTGACTGGATATTTTACCTTCACTAAGGTGAGAGCTTCCATGACTTCTTTAGTCTTAGACACTATACCTCCGTTAATTCAACCAGAAGTCAGTCTCTCTGGAAAGCACATCACTGTACCAATTGTCGCAGAGCCCACAACATCGGTGCACGGAGACTCATGTTGAGTAGCTACTATGTACCAGGCCCTGTGCCAGCTATTTAAAAACCAGGATTTTAGCCACATTAATCTGATCCTAAAGCTCATGTTTGTTCCCACTTTTCTTCTCCAGCTGAGCCTTTCCTCTGTTTTGCTAAGCTACATCTTTCAAAGGACATATCACCTATAATTATAGCAACAATAGAGGCCACCCTTTTTCCAGGGCTGAGATGAAACATTAATGAGTCACTTGCAGGCTCAGGGCTGTGGACTGGTCACTTTTGGTACAAAATTCCCTTTAGCGCAAATAATGTAAAAGTACACCACAGTCTGTTCCCCTTCCCAATGACCAAATACATAAATCCACAGAATCCAAATTAATGCTATTTTCTTAATATACTTGGAACATACAAGTGCTGGATTTATCTCCCTAATATTTTGCTTTGTGCGTCCTTTGAATGGCTTCCCATTGCCCAAACTCCATCTTCTCTCATTCTTATCCTCTGCAAGGTCAGCCTCTTATTTCCCCTCCAATCCAGTCTCCCCTTACTCCTCCAGGCTGTGTGAAGGGAGGAGCAGGTGGGCGTGGGAGCACCTCGTACAGGAAGTGGGATACAGTCAAGGTGAAGAAACCTATAGGGGAAAGTTAGGTGTGGGCCCTGGGCCTGCTTTCAATTGATTGTTGGGAAATGACTTGTCTTCTCCAGGGGTCTTAGAATTGTAAAACAGTTCAGGGCGGGTTTTGTTGTGGAAAACTTTTTGGGCTGAGCAAATCATAAGCTGCCTATATGTTATTCCTGAATGTCCAAAATGATGAATCCAGCTCCCCTTCAAGGTAACTGGGAAGTAATCCACTGGATCCATTAAGAGGACAGTCCCCTTGATGAATCCAATATGCAGTTTGTGTTAATTTCCTTATCAAAGGCCTGTGTGGAGGCTCAGGAATCTTTAGAAGAGATGGGGAATTTCTGGGTGCCTCTGATATTTGCCTTTTATACTCTAGAGTGTATACTAATACTTACCCCTTGGAGTATATATCTTGCCTTGGAAACTAAGCTGTAGGATTTTGGAGGTCTAGGACTGGCTATTTTTTGCAGTCCTAACACTTTGCCCAAGGTACTATTTTAATACATGATGGTCCTGCTCTGTGGCCCCATTCACTACCAGCAACCTCCTCCCTGTACTTCTGTCCTTAATGAAGAGGCTCACATGCTTATACCTGCTGGTATGAATTATCCATCCCAAAGATAGCTACCTATTTTGACTCATGGACTGTTTTGCTGACCTTGGAAAAGAAACAGAAGAAAAACATCTTCTTTGATTTCTACTTTTTCTGAAGAGCATGCAATAATTTTTTATTATGTTGGAAGCCAAGATTGCCACTCAGCACTGGCTACTGGATTCGTTCCCTATCGGGCTGGTGAAATTCAAGAAATTTTGGCAAGGGCAGCCTGGTCAACTCTCTTGTTTACCTAGATAGCCTTATGACTACAAAACTGGGCTGGATTTGTATTTTCCTGTTATTTCAAAACAATTAGTAACAAAATTGAACTGATTTACAAAACAGACCCAGGAAGTTGCCTAGGACAGAAGTCTGTAGATAATTCTGTGACGTGGTCCCTGCCCTCCTTTGCAGTCTCTATTGGTTACAGCCACTGGAGCCTCCATCTCTGGGCTCCAGAACACCCCTTCCTGAGCCAGCCTTGACCAAGGCAGTTCATACACCTTCAGTCTTGGCTGGCCACATTAGTGGAACTTCCATAGCCTAGTTTTCTGGTATTCCAGGGTGAGCTCAGGCCATGCCAATGTTCCCTGAGTCAAAGCTTTTCTTTTCTTCTTCAAAAAATTTATTGATTTGAGAGAGAGGAAGGAGGGAGGAGAGAGAGGGGGGAAATATTGATTTGCTGTTCCACCCATTCATGCATTCATTGGTTGATTCCTGTATGTACCCTGATGGGGCAACCTGCAACCTTGGCACATTGGGATGATGCTCTAAACAACTGAGCTACCCAGTCAGGATCACAGCTTTTCTGTAGTTAATTAGATTCTTTTGTATTTTTTTAAGACAAAAGATTGTTTATTTTCTGAATGTGAGGAGAGATAGGAAGCTAACATCAAAGCTGCATTATGTATAATGTTTAAATTAAATGTTAAAGAAACTCCAAAATATGGCAGATAAAGAGGGCTTTTCCAACTTGACTCAATTGTTTTGTCTCTGACCTTCTCTGCTATTGCCCAACTCAACCAATTACAGCCAAACTGGCCCAAAACATGCCTTTACACAGGCCACACCCTTAGGTAATCCTGATTCTTTCTTCATGACCCAGTTCACTTATCATTTCTTCTATGAATCCTTCTTCGTGTGCCTAGACTCTCCACATCATGGTATCACTGGGCTAGGCATTGTTTGTTTCTCTGCTAAAGCACTTACCACGTGAAATCACAAATCCTTGGAGTACTTGTTTGTTTCCCATGTATTACCGTATTTTGCCATGTACAATGAGCACTCACATTTTTGGCCCAAACTTTCAGGGGGAAAAATCTTTCCTTTTAATTTTTTAATTCAACTTTTTCTTTATTTATATTTAGAAACAAAGCTGATTAAGTATTCCAGGGTATTATTCTGCATACAGATACCATTATTGTTTTCTAGAATTATACTTTTAACACATAAGCATACATAAGAGAATTAAAAACATTTGTGCACAAAAGTGCGCATTAAATACGGAAAAATGTGGTATGTCTTTGTGTTCCTCGGACTTAGCAAAATGAGTGACTTAGATGCTATATCAGTTTCTGTGGTTCTGCCTGGTATCTAGCCTTGTGCTGTAGACCCTCATAAACAAGGGACCTGTCTTCAATCTTGATCCAGTTAACTGGGTTACTTCCAGTTCACCTTCTCCAGGTTTGCATCCCTGACAAGGGTCTGCTCTGAGTGGAGCTGGTGCTGCTCTGAAGAGTCTGACTACCGCCCTGCCTGGGATCACTGATTGCAATTTCTTGGGTGGCAGATTTTTTTTCTCTTAAATCACATTCAAGCTCCCCATGCCCCTTGGATGCGCATATTGGATTATTGGCCATCCTCTTGGGAGGCCTATTTTCCAACCACTTAACGCGTTCTAAGCCTACTTCATTCTGGCTTCCTTCTCCCACCAGCAGGTGTCATCACCTCAGTATGACCCTTGATTAAATCTATTCATTTATTCCCTCAGTCACCAGCTATCTGCTAACTACCATGCACAGGCATTACTCAAGGTGTAGGTTGCAGTGGTGAACACTACACAGCCTTTGTTTTTCCTCAAGAAGCATATGGGCTGCACTGTACATGTGAGACCACTGATCTCTCCTGTGTCTGTGCTTTCTTTACTCCCAGTCTCCAGTTGTTTCCAAACTCATAACCTACCTCTGCATGGCAGCTGGAGGCCCACTTTCTTGTAAGACATTAGAAACTAGGAAGTATTAAGAGCAATACAGATGATAATGAGGGTCTTTCTTCCTGAAACAATGAGCAACAAGTGTGTACCTCAGCAGGACTTAGTGTGAGAGGAGAGAAAGAAAGAACAACTTGGACTGTGGAAACAGGACCTTTGGAGAGAGAGTTGTGCAGTCTTTGGCAACATAAAAAGGGAAGCTCCCTAGACTGTTCATATGGGCCAAAATTCTTCTTTTAGGCAAATTCCTATTTTTATAGCAGAAAATATGGTCCAAAAGAAGGAAAATAAAAGAGAGGTTTCTTATTTTAAAATATTGGGATTCTTAAATGAATGGAATTGGGAATGAATCAAGAGAGCAAGTCATTTTTCTTAAGTAGATTTTAATCATTAAAAGAAAATTGGAGGGCAATTAGTGACAGGTAAGCAGAATGATAAGAGACCCATATATTTAAGATTTACTTGGTAAACTTACTAAAATACTGAATCCTGGGCTCCCTACTCAAAAAATTCTGACATTTTTGGGTTTCTCAGACTTGGGAAATGTACTACTGACATTTTGGACTGGACAATTCTTTGTAGTGTGTGTGTGGTTTTTTCCTGTGCATTGTTTTGTTCTCTCTCTCTTACTCTCTCCCCTGCACCCTCTCTCTTATATCTGTAGAAAAATATGACTAGTTCAAGAAAAGAACAGTCTAAATTAATAAAAATCTGAAGGACAAAATGATTTGAAAATCCTTGGGAAACAAGTCAACATCGTGTTCATCCTCAAAACAATCAAATCATACTCCAAAACCATAATGAGTCATGGCTCCTTCAGGGGACCCTGGAGTGTCCAGTCTGCTGTGAAATTCTCTCTGAGGCTGAGCTATCATGCACCTGAAATGGTACATCTGATAAAATGCCCACAAATGTACTCAGCCTGATAGTGTATTTTAAATAATAATAAGAATTTTCTCTGAGCTAATAATGCATCTTTAATACATACTTATCTTAATTCATTCATATAAATAGGTTAAATATTCTCCCTATGTTACTCTTGATTCATTTATTGAGAAAACCTTTCTTCAAAATAGTGAAGAGGGAGATGGGTTGAAAGAGCTGAAGGGATTGCCTTGGTGGGGTGGTTCAGTGCTTTGGAGAAGTGTTCTGTGCACTAAAAGGCTGTGGGTTCGATCCCTGGTCAGGGGATATACTTAGGTTTTGGGTTCAGTGTCTCTCTCTCTCTTCCTTCTCTCTCAAATAAATAAAAAATATCCTCAGGTGAGGATTTAAAAAAAAACATGAAGGGATTAAGCCAAGAACAAATTGGTAGTTACAAAGCAGTCATGGGGATGTAAAGTTAAACAGAGGGAATACAGTCAATAATATTGGAATAACTATGTATAGTGCAAGATAGCTTCTAGACTTACCAGGGGAAATCACTTGGTAAGTTATATAAAAATGTCTAACCACTATACTGTACACTTAAAACTAATATAATATTGAACTTCAACTGTAATTGAAAAAATAGTCAAGAAACTGCCACCTAATTCCCTTTGGCTTAACACCAGACCCAATTTAGTGGTGCTGGTTTCCCTGCAGGCAACATCTTCCAAGTTTCCCCCAGTCTGTTCCTAAACTTGCCATGGATGCATACTTCTTAATCAGGGGATCACTGCCTATTTATAATTTACAGAACATAAACAGCAAATCTTTTAATGAGACAGGCCATTAGATTTTTACACAGCAAGAAAAGAGAATGGCAATAGACTAGTGAAGAGCTGTCATTCTTTGACAGACTACCATGTGTCTCAAGCCCCTTATATATTTTACCTTTAATCTTTACAAGGACCATGCAAAACAAGCTCTGAGACAGGCTCAGGTCAACTTGCCCAAGATCACCCTGAACAGTGGAGGTGCTAATTTGAAATTAAGATTTTTGGCTCAATATCCTATTTTCTTAATTCCTCCATTATGCTATAATTATAGGGCAATTCTTGTTTTGATGCCTTAGGGTTGAGTTTGCTGCATTTTTATTTTCATTCAAAAAAAATTTCTCTGAGCTCTGGCCAGGTGGATCAGTGTTTGGAGCGTCATCCCATACACCCAAAGGTTGCAGGTTTGATTCCTGGTTGGCATGTGTATGGAAGGCAACCAATTGATGTTACTCTCTCACATTGATGTTTCTCTCTCTTTCTCTTCCCCTCTTCTACCACTTCCTCTGTCTCTGAAACCAATACAAACATGTCCTTAGGTGAGGATTTTTTTTTTTTAAATAAAGAATTTCTCTGAATAGTGAGTTGACATTGGTCCATTCAAATTTACTGGACCCTGTTACTGTTTGTAGCCAGGCTGTTTCTCATATAAACTAGGGAGAAAAAGAGAGAGTTTCCCATTGATTTACTGTTGATTTCAGGTCCTTATGTCTAACTTTAGATCCTTTTCCTTTCTTCAGAGATGATGATTCTCCAACCTGGAGACCGATAAAAATAAAATCCTGACCATACTTAACAGGGAGGAACATTGGCTGGGCCTCACTGCTGCACACCCGGGGGGTGGCGGGCAGGTGATCAAGGGGGTGATGTGTACATCCGTGTGGGGTTGTTGTCCACCTGAAAAATGGCCCCATATTAGAAGGCACCAGGAATTGATACCAAATGAGAAGAAAAGAAAAAAAAGAGAGAGGGACCATGAATAAACTCTGCTGATGAACACACCCAGTCCTTGCTCAGGTTTGCTTCTCTTCAGGGAGGGCCTCTTCCCACTTCTTCACCTGTAACTGTTATTTTTCAGATCACCACCTGGGTTTTACCTGGTGACTCTTTCTGGCTTCACTCCTCCTCCTCCTCCCTGAAATCCTATAACATCTGCACCTGGTTCGCACAATCTTATTCTTTATTTTATGCTTTTTTAAAATATGATTGACTCTCTTTTCCAACTGGATTTTAAACTCCTTATGGATATGACTTATGAAATGTAAGTAGAGCACTGTAGACACAGTAGGTGTTTGAGAAATCCTTGTGGAAGGACTCTCTGATTTTTGCACACTTTAGGTGGGAAATTATAGAATTTTAAGGTATTTATCTAAAAGAAGACAACCATTGGCCATGGCCTAGAGCAGAGTTGGTTAGAGTGTCGTCCTGATGTGCCAAAGTTGCAGTTCACTCTCTGGTCAGGGCATACGCAAGAAGCAACCAATAAATGAAACAGCAAATTAATCTCTCTCTCTTTCTCCCCTCCCTTCCCTTCCACTCTCTCTAAAAAAAATCAATAAGAAAATAGTTAAAAGAAGACAACCTTCCATGAAAAATTCTTTAAAGCACTAAATGTACTTGCTTTGTTCTCAAAAGGACAAACTTCTTTTTGATATTTCCCTTAAAATGGTACCATATTAGTAATTTTTCTCAGCTATTACTAGAGATTGGGGAATAACATGGAAGACTACAGAGATGGGATGCATTTAAATATGCTGGTAAGAGAGGCTGTGTGACCATTTTCTATAGTCATGGAGCTCAACAAAGTTTACCCTTTGTATAGGAATCTTTTAGCTCTTGGATGGAAAAATCTTTTTCCTGTACAACTTCATGGAATTTCTGTTCCTGGCAAGGGCAACAGTTATTCATTGTGAATCTTGAAAACTGTGACACAGTTGTCCAAATGGGCACCAAACGAAGCGAGGAAAGAAAAGACTTGACTACATACTTTAAATTATCTTTGGTTCCAGTTGATGGAACTGTGCAGGCTGCAACTGGCATCAACAAGACTAACCCTTTACTCAGACTCAGGGGATCTTTTTTTTTTTTTTTTTTAATCTAAAAACCTTGCCCTTCAAACCAGCTGCTGCCCAAGAAATAAACTTGAGTCCAAGACCTTACTTCATATTCTGGATGACCACACAGCTTGCTTCTTTCTTTTGCTCAGCGATAGCTTCATTCATTTCAAGTTGAGTTTCTGTGTAGGGCCTGTTGGATATTGGAGTTTTAAGTTTGAATATAAGTCCCTTTGGATGAATTTGGCCATTGAGTCTGTCTGCTTTAGTCACCGGGGCTTGGTTGAGTGACAAATGTACTAAGGATACATCTTGCCTCAAAAGAGTCTCTGTTATAACAGGACTCTGAAATGAGGAGATAACTGTTTGGGAAGAGTCTCCAACTAGTTCAGTTATTTTGACTAAGCTTCCACTATAATAACAGCTAATATTTATGGAGTGCTTACTACCTGCCAGATCTTCTGCCAAGCACTTTACACATATTTTATTTCATATTCAGAACACTGGTAAGAAATGTAAAGTACTATTATTCATATTTTATAGATTAGAAAATTGAGCCACAAAGGGGCTACATAACTTGGTTGAGGCCACACAGGTTGTCAACAGCAAAACCGATCTCCTGAATTTTCCCCTTAACCCCAAATCTTCTTCAATCTCCCTCTTGTCAGCTGAGGGCAACTCCATCCTTTCAGTTACTGAGGCCAAAACCCTTGGGGTCATTTTTTAAAATTAATTAATTATTTTTAATTGAGTTTATCAGGGTGACATTGGCTAACAAAACCATATAGGTTTCAAGTGTACAACTCAACAAAACATCATTTGCATACTGCATTGTGTGCCCATCACCAAAGTAAAGTCTTTTTCTGTCCCCAGTTATCCCTTCTGTACCTTCTCCCACCTGCTCCCCATGCTCCTTTTCCTCTGGTTATCACCATACTACTGTGTGTGTGTGTGTGTGTGTGTGTGTGTGTGTGTGTGTGTATCTCCCCCCAAAAACAGAATTATCTTCTGGAGGGTGGACCCCTTGTAGTACAGGTTTCCTCCACTAAGTGATTGTTCTAGGAATCCATCTATATCAGTGTACCAGCTGGCATTGTTGTGAGAGGCTGTGTTTGGTTTCAGGGAATGTTTTTGAAGACTCTTTCAATGTGTTTGCCTGTTTTATGACGGGTGATGTATGAGTGTACCTGCTCATAATGTGCTGAGTGTTCAGCAGTTTTGACCAAAAATAGCATGAGCTCCATGCCCCACCCTCCTTATTCACTTGATCTTGCCCCAGTGATATTTTTTGTTTGTTGTTTCCTTGGATGATGAAAGTCCTCAAAGGGAAATATTTTGCTATTGTAGAAGAGGTGAAACCAAAAAATGGCAGAAACACTAAAAGTCATCAAAACCAATGAGCTCAAAAACTGTTTTGTGCAGTGGAAAAAAAAACCTTGATAGGTGTATTGCATCAAATAGAGAATGCTTTGAAGGTGACTGAACTTAAAACATGTAAGAATAATAATAGAATTTTTAAAAATATTTATTTTCATTACATGTTGAAAAGATAAAATTTTAGATATGAGTTAATACAATGTATTGTGAAAATTAATCTGACCAGCTTCATTCTACTTTTTTAATTGTATTTTTTCTATTGCCATTTAGCCCCTTTATTTCCCCCTCCTCCTGCAATCACCACATTGTTGTCCATGTCCATGAGTCCTTTTACCTTTTTGCTTGATCCCTCTACCCTCTAAACTTCCCCCCATAGCTGTCATCTTGCTCTCTATGAGTCTTTCTCTATTTTGCCTGTTAGTTCAGTTTGTTCATTAGATTCCACATATGAGTGAAATCATGTGGTATTTGTCTTTCTCTGACTGGCTTATTTCACTTAGTGCAATGTTCTCCAGGTCCAATGAACATAAGGGTGCTTATGTTCTTTGGAATTACTGTTTTGGGTTTCTTCAGATAAATTGCCAGAAGTGGGATCACTTCTTTTATTTTTTTTACATTTCTTCTTTTTTGAAGCCAAGTAATATCCTATTGTGTAAATGACCCATAGTTGTTTTATCCACTCACCTATTGATGGACACTTGGGCTGCTTCCATATCTTGGTGATTGTAACTAATGCTGCAATGAACATAGGGGTACTTATTTTCCTTCAAATTACTGTTTTGGGTTCCTTCAGATATATTTTCAGAAGTGGGATCACTGGGTCAAAAGGCAGATCCATTTTTAAATTTTTGAGGTATCTCCATACTGCTTTCCACAGTGTCTGCACCAGTCTTCATTCCTACCAGCAGTGCAAAAGGGGTACCCTTTCTCCACATCCTTTTCAACAGTTGTTTGTTGCACAATTTTTAAAAATAAACCAGAATCCACACATTTTTTAATAAATAAATAGTTTTTTGGGTCCCCCCTCATATATATTTGTTTAGTCTCCTCACCTTTTCATTGCCCCCCATGACAGCTGTATGTTCAATGTATCTGTGCTTCTGTTTCTAATTTGTTAAATTATTTTGTTCATTAGATTCTACATATAAGTGAGATCATAGAGTATTTGTCTTTCTCCGACTGGCTTATTTCATTTAGCATAATGCTCTCCAGGTCCATCCATGTTGTCACAAAAGGTAAGATTTCCTTCTTTAAAAAAAAGATTTTATTTACTTATTTTTAGAGAGAGTGGAAGGGAAGGAGAAAGAGAGGGAGAGAAATATCAATGTGTGGTTGTCTCTCACATGCCCCCTACTAGGGACCTGGCCCATAACCCAGGCATGTGCCCTGACTAGGAATCAAACTGGTGACCCTTTGGTTCACAGCCCACACTCAATCCACTGAGCTACACCAACCAGGGCAGATTTCCTTCTTTTTTTACAGCTGAGTAGTATTCCATTGTGTAAATGTACCACAGCCTTTATATCCACTCATCCACTGGTGGGGACTTGGACTGTTTCCAGATCTTGGCTGTTGTAAATAATGTTGCAATGAACATAGGGGTGCACATACTCTTTCCAATTAGTGTTTTGGTTTCTTAGGATAAATTTCCAAAAGTGGAATTGCTGGGTCAAAAGGCAGTTCTATTTTTAAATTTTTTTAGGTTATTCCATAGTGGTTGTACCAGTCTGCATTCCCACCAACAGTGCACAAGGGTTCCCTTTTCTTCACATTGTTGCTAACACTTGTTGCTTGTTAATTTACTGGTGATAGCCATTCTGACAGATGTAAGGTAATATATCATTGTGGTTTTAATTTGCATTTCTCTGATGATTAGTGACATTGAGCATCTTTGCATATATATATTGTCCATCTGTATGTCCTCTTTGGAGAACTGTCTATTCAAATCCTTTACCTATTTTTTAATCCAGTTGCTTTTTTGGTTGTTGTTTTCTGTTTTGGTGTTGAGTTGTCTGAGTTCCTTATAAATTTTGGATATTAATCCTTTATCAGATGTATCATTGGTGAAAATGTCCTCCCATTCAATGCACTGTTTTTTCACTTTGTTGATGGTTTCCTTTTCTGTGCAAAACTTTTTAGTTTGATGTTGTCCTATTTGTTTATTTTTTCCTTTGTTTCCCTTGTCCAAGGAGATGTATCAGAAAAAAATATTGCTATAAGAAATGTCCAAGATTTTATTGCCTATGTTTTTTTCTAGGATTTTTATGTTTTTGCAACTTATATTTAAGTCTGTAATGCATTTTGAGTTTATACTTGTATATGATGTCAGTTAGTGGTCTAGTTTCATTATTTTGCATATATCTGTCCAATTTTCCAAACATCATTTATGAAGAGACTGTCTTTAGCCCATTGTGTTTTTGCCTCCTTTATCACATATTAATTGACCATAAAGGCATGGGTTTATTTCTGGTCTCTCTCTTCTGTTCCATTGATTTATATGCTTGTTCTTATGCCAGTACTATGCTGTTTTGATTATATGGCATTGTAGTATAATTTGATATCAGATAGTGTGACAACTCAAACTTTGTTCTTCTTTTTCAAGATTGTTGAGGCTATTTGAGGTCTTTTGTGGTTCCATATAAATTTCTGAAATATTTGTTCTAGATCCGTGAGATATGCCATTGATATTTTAATAGGAATTGCATTGACTCTATAAATCGCTTTGGGTTGTATGGGCACTTTAATGATGTTAATTATTCCTATCCATGAACATTGTATATGCTTCCACTTATTTGTATCTTCTTCAATTTCTTCCTTCAGTATCCTTTAATTTTCTTAGTATAGGTCTTTTACCTCATTGGTTAAATTTATTCCTAGGTACCTTAGGTGTTTTGTTGCAATAGTAAATGGATTCTTTTCTTAATTTCTCTTTCTGATAATTTGTTATTGGTGTATAAAAATGCCACCAATTTCTGAATATTAATTTTGTATCCTGCTACTTTACTGAATTCATTCACCACTTCCAGTAGTTTTTTGGTGGAATCTTTAGGGTTTTCTATATACAGTATCATGTCATCTGTGAATAATGAGTTTTACTTCTTCTTTGCCAATTTGGATGCCTTTCATTTCTTCTTTTGTCTGGTTGCTGTAACCAGAATTTCCAGTACTATGTTGAATAAGAGTGGTTGAAATCAGCCATGGCTGATGTGGCTCAGTGGATTGAGTGCCTGCCTGTGAACCAAAGGGTCACTGGTTCGATTCCCAGTTAGGGAACATCACATAGCTGGGTTGCAGGCCAGGCCTCCAGTTGAGGGTGTGTGAGGCAACCGATCAATGTACCTCTTATTAAACACTGATGTTTCTCTCCATTCTTCCTTCCTTCCCCTCTCTCTAAAAGTAAATAAAATCTTTTTTTTTTAAAAGCGTGGTGATAGCAGACATTCCTGTCTTTTTCCTGTTCTAAAGGGAAATGTTTTTTAATTTTTGCCATACATGGTCTTTATTATGTTGAGGTATGGTACCTCTATTTCCACTTTGCTGACAGTTTTTATCATAAATAGGTGCTGGATTTTTATCAAATGCCTTTTCTGTATCTATTGATATGATCTTGTATTTTTATTCTTCATTTTGTTTAGGTGGTGTATCACATTTATTGATTTGAGGATACTGTACCAACCTTGCAACTATGGAATAAATCACACTTGACGGTGGTGTACAATATTTTTAATGTATTGCTGTGTCTGGTTTGCTAATATTTTGTTGAGGATTTTAGCATCTGTGTTCCTTAGAAATATTGGCCTATAACTTTCTTTTTTTTCTATTGTCTTTATCTGGTTTTGGAATTAGGATAATGCTGGCCTCATAAAATGAACTTGGAAGTCTTCTCTCTTCTTGAATTTTCTGGAATAGGTTGAGAAGGAGAGGGGTTAGCTCTTCTTTGAATGTTTGGTAAAATTCATCATGGGACCATTCTTGATTTCTCTCTTCTCAAGCTGTACATCCAGTGTTTTGGGAAATCCATTAGCTTTGTCTTCAAATTATTCCTGATGCTGACCACTTCCTTCCTCTCCATTGTTCTCTCCTGGGTCAAGCTGCCATCATCTCTGGCCTAAAATAATGCCATAACCCTCCTAACTAGGGTTTCCCTGCATCTTTCCACAGGCTGATCCAGCAGCCAGAGTGATTTTTCAAATACAAATCTGATCATGTTATACTTTTGTGCAAAAGCCAAAGTTCTCACAAGGCCCTCCACTCTCCATCCCTTTGACCTTACTGTCACTGCTCTCCTTACTTGCTCTCTCCCAGTCACTGACCATTAGTCTTGCTCTTCCTTAAACATACCAGATGTCTGGTCTTAGGGTCTAAACACTGGGGCTCTCTGTTTGGTATGTTTTTCCCCTTGTAGCCTTCTAGTCAACTTCAAGCTCTCAACTCAAATGCCATCTTCTCAGTATATCTCTATTTACATTACACTCACTCAAGAAGTACCAAATCCTCTTTACTTTGCTCCATTTTTAAAATGGAATATATTATATTTTAACATAATATATAATTCAGTTATTATGTTTCTTGTTTATTATCTATGTTCTTTCCCCCCCCCTCCCCACTAGACAGAGATTTCCATCTTTTGTATTCTCTGATGTATCCCAAGCAGCCAGGGTAGTGCCCAGAACACTGTGCATGATCAATGAGTATTTGTTGAGTAAATGAATGAATGGATCTGGATCTCAAACCTTAGGGTGGCTATAACTTTGTTGTAGACAAACAGCATTCTCAAATAAAAAGGGGAATGATGCAGGAGATGTTATGAGGTGGTGTTGATCAATGTGTCAGTTGAACAGAAAACTTCGTGATGGGCACTCAGATGAAGATGGATGGTGTGAGTGCAGGCTGGAGTGAGTCGGGAAGGTACACAGGGAATTTACTGGACGTTCTTTCATTTGGTGTTACATTAGTGAGGACACCCTTTCTTTGGCTTAGAGGCCCAGGACTTAAATTTGTAGTCCTGTTTCTGCCATACCACAGGTTTGGTTCTGAGATATTTTCCCTTCTCATTTCTCTGCCCTTGTGGCCTCAAGGTCATGGCTCTTTTTTTCTGGTATGATCAGACAAAATGAGAAATACAGGCCCAAGTTGTTGGATTATTCAGAGCAGGGAGGAATCTGGAAGGAAGTTGTTTGATCTGGGGTATTTTAATCACTTCCTGTAGGTTGGCAGGTTCCAAAAGGATCAATTTCTAAAAGAATCAGGCAGGGTGCATTTGAAGAAATTTCACTGCTTGTACAGAGTTTACATATTTGGTCTCTAGATTTGATGTTCCACTGATAGATACTTAAGACGCAGACATTTCTCAGACACTTCTTTGTGATAACCCTACTCTCTTTGGTCAAGTAAAACTTTTCTGTTGCCTGTTCCCACTGCACCAGTTTATGCTGCTTTCAAGAAAACTGTCTGGTCCAAATACAGGAAGAAAAGTGTGTGGGAGGGGTGGAGAGGCAGGCATTGGGAGGGAGGATGTGTGTCAGGAGGACTGGCTGCCTCTCATTTATCTCACCTGGCTTCAGTGCTGCCTGCTCCCTCTCCTCCACCTGTAATGGTGGTAAGGACACAAACCCCAACTACTGACGGGCTCCAAAAACGTGTCCTCCAAAGACTAGACAGATATTGATCATAGTATCTGCCTAAGCTGACCCCCAGGTCAAACACATAAGTCTCTAGAATGATCTAAAGGAAAAAGTGCATTTGCCTGTAGAATCTGAATACTCAGACAAAGATTCATTTGGAAATGCCTGTGTCAGGGGCTGAGGTCTGTGTACAAGCTAACCAAGCCCTGACAGCCCTCCTATGGGCAAACTCTAGAGACACTGACAGTGGGAGGGAGCAGCTACACAGGACGAAGTGTGTCCAACCACAGTCTTGGAACCACCAATCTAGGGCCCAACCCAGAGTCTGTTTCAATTGGTCTGGCATGAGGCCAAGACATCCATATTTTTTAAAAGCTCTCCAGGTGATTTTATGTGTAGCCAGAAATGAAAACTGCCTGACAGCAGGATCCAGGGAAGGGGCATCTGAGGAGCTGGTGGGGGAGGACACAGTCCTTCCTGCTGCTTCCCAGTCCCTATGGCATAGGGCCCCTTCCCCCACTTCCCTGCTTCATCAGTTTTCCATTTTCTCCTGGATTGTTTCCACAACCATATAAACGAGCTGCAAGCTCTCCCATTCTGAATAAAAGACTTTCTTTATACTCTTCATACATCTTTCTTCAGTTACTGCCCATTTTCCTGCTCCCCTTTGGAGAAAAACTCCCTCAGACAAACCTTCTGTATACGCTGTCCAATTTCTTTCTGTGCATTTTCTCCTAAACCCACTCCATGTGGATGTCCCCCCTCACTGTTGCACAGACACTGGCCTGCCTTGCCATCTGGTCATGCCAGTGGATTCAGGTCTCACCCGCAGTCACAGAAATGCGGCATCTGGAGAAGCCAAACACAGGCATCCCCGATATATTCCGGGGTGCAGCACACCCTTCACCCAGTCCACAACTGGCCTAGCAGTGTTGGGATGAAAGTTCAGTGAACAGAATGCAAAGCAGACAACTTCCCAAGGAGATGGGAATGACAATGAAGCCTTTGGTAAAAGGAAAGGTGATGACTTACACAGTGTGTGGTGGTGATAATGACAGAACTGGAGATGAAAGACAGGCCATCGTTCATGCTGACCTGAAGTGCAGCTTTCCTGCAAAGACAAGGGAACCAGAGATACTCAGCATGGTGTGCCTGGGGCCGAGGCTCTTCTCACAATTAATTACCCTTGAGACTGTAGTCTTGTACCCTGGAGGCCTGAGCTGTCTCCTTTGCAAAATGTGGAGCATGGTTTCTAGGATCCTCCACTTCTAACATTCCAGGGAGATGTCAGGATACTCTTGGCTGGCATGCCAAGGCAGAACATTCAGGCCTTCTTGCACTGCAGCAAATTGCACTGACTGGGCAAAGCCTACTTCCATTTAATTTACTTGTCACACTGTAGTAAGATGAAGGATTCTTTTAAAATGGTCCAAATTAGTGGGACTAAACTGATCAAGCTATAAACTTAATGCTCTGTTGTCATTATCTTGATTCTCAGCAATTTGATTCTGGTGGGGGCAACTTTGTTACTGCCCAGCAAACTCACAGGCGTGCAGTAACAGATGGACGAATTTGCCTTCTACCTCCTCCCATCTATGAGACTCACTGAAACATGAGCTTGCATTTTGCTTGCATTTTGCAGGATGGGTACAGGGTCGTTAATGGAATCAGTGGAATCACAGGTTGATGTTAGGCAACCAGAGTTGGAGGCTTAGAATTTGAACAAATGATTGTAAACAGAAGTCAGATGAACCAGTTTAACATTTTTTCCTTAAAGCCGCTATTCTGTCTTCAGCCTGTTACAGACATGTTTACCGAGAGGCTAGTTTGTCTTCTCTCACAAACATTGCTTCTTTGGTTCCCCACATACTTCTTTCCTTGCTCAGGGTGCTCATTCTCTCTCTCTCTCTTTTTTTCTTTCTGGTGACTATTTTTTAAAATCATAATTTCCTAGCACCTTCATAACATTTATTATGATCGCACCATCATGACATTTTCCCCATAAGTGAGTTCCAGGAACCTCCTGCTCTCTGGATGAACACCTTGTGCTCTGTGGAGGCACAGAGTGTAGCCTCCAATGGTCTGCATCTGGGCTGTGAACCGTCTGTGGACCTGCTTAGCCTTTCCAAACTTCCTTATCTCTAAGGGGGCAATAATCCCCAGGCAGGGCAATTATGATGACAGGGCCAGGTAATGTGTGTGAGAGTGCTTTAGGAAGTGTGAGAGCTTTCTGGGAATGTAGCTGTGATTAAGCAAGACAGACCTTGGTTTGGGCCAAAACTCTTCCATTTACTGCTGTGTGACCTTAGGCAAACTGCTTAAAATCCCTCGGCCATAGATTTCACATCTGTGGAACTGGGAAGATGTGAGTATCTTGCTTGTCAGGAACTTGGGAGCCTGAAGTGAGATACCCTTTGGAAAACATTTACTCTGGTGCCTGGCTCCAGATGATAAACTATAAATATTGTTTATCATCATTCCTTGGAGGAGTCTAGGGAAAGGCCCCATTATGACAATGAAAAGAGATGCTTCTTTCTTTTTGTTTCCTCTACCTCCTCCCCAGGTTCAGTTGCTGGTGGAAACTTACATGCCGACTTCTTTTAAGATTGGTGCTGGGCAAAGCAAATAAGTATCTTCCACGGCAAAGGGCTTCTCATCTGTAAAAAGGAAGTCACTGGATTAAGAGGAGCAAGGCAAATTTATAACTTCAAATTCAGTGACTCCTACAGACCATGAGCCAAATTCTGCAGGACACTAGAAAAGCAATAACTCTCTGAAACAGAGACTTGTCTTGAGCTGGAAAATTCAGCAGAGTGAACTCAAGGTTCCCTGCCTGAATATTATCCCCTGACTCTGTATGTCCAGTTGAGTCAATCAGTGAGCAAATAGAGACTAAGTTCTTACCATAGACCAGACATAACTGAGGAGAAATGAGAAAATATTAGACTGGAATTCAGGGAGCTTCATGTCTAAGTCTAACTTGAGAGAAAAGTGTATTCATGGAAAAAGTTCGCTGACAAACACAAGAAGCAACTAAGCTACAATCACACTTGGCTTTGGAAGACAAGGGAACTCCCTTTAGGTGGGTGACATTGTGAGGTCACAGAGGACACCAAACCTGGGCTGTGCTTCTGTCCAGAGATGGGAAAGACGCATTTCTGGTGGGAGGAATGGCATGAGCAAAGACAGAGCAAGCCAAAGTACGTTCCAGGGTAGGACATAGGTAGGATTTGAAAAGATCAGTAGAGGAAGAAGTTTGGTCTAAATTATTTGAGTTAGACTGAAGGATTTGGGGTTAGGTCTATTAACTATGAAAAGAAGGTTTCAGGTTTTTAGAAAAAAACTTGCTGGGGGCAGGAAGGAGCCCAGATCTTTGGGGAGCTGAAAGAGGGCCAACAAGGCAGTAGAATTTGAGTAAGACAATGGCTCAGCCTGAGGCTAGAAAAGGCAGCAGGACCAGGTGTGACCACGCCTTGTAGACCATGACAGGACTTTGGGTAATTTTTTTTCTAAAGAAAAAAATCAATAGGAAGCTATTGCAGGTTCCCCTCAAATTTGGAATTAGCATTGGCAGATTATGGAATGTTGCTGGAATAGTGAGGGTGTAGTGAGTAAAATTATGACTCTTAGGATGACAGTGGTGGGCCATCCAATGCCTGAACTGACTTATTATTTTCAAGACATTTTCTCATCTGTGATAACAATAATGACAGTGATACTCCTAGGGGCAGGCTGTGTGTTGGTGCTCTCTAAGTGCTTCGCATACATCACATAACCAAATTTAACCTTCTAGAGTGCTATCAGAAGAATATTATTCCCCTTCATGTTAAAGGCAAGGAGCAGACATAGAGAGATGAAGAAACTTGCTCAATGTTACAAAGGGGAGCTTGGGTCCCTATCTAGGCAGTCTGGTTCCCATCTCTTGATAAGTAAGAGCCCTGCTTTACCTCCTTCTCACAATGACCTTGTGAACTAAGACAGGGTTAATTAGGCTCATTTTCCAGATGCAAAATAGAGGCTCAGAGGCAACAGTGACCCGTGGTAGCACAGCAAGTCAGAGGCAAAGCCAGGACTAGAACTAAATTCTCCATTATTCTTTCCTTGCCAAAAGCCTCTCCATTCCAGGAAAGGTTTGTATTAGAGAATAAACTGACATTGGAATAGGCGTGGCTCACTAGAACCTATATTTGTTTTCTTTGGGCCATGGCTTATCCTACTTTACATGCACTAGTGATACCTGGGAGTGCGGCTCTCTGTGCGTGAAGCCTGCCCACAGAGCAATGGAGCAGCCACAGAGCGGCCACAGCAGGCCTCGTGACTCCCTGCTGCGTTCTGCAGGGAGAGCTGGGTCCCACTGAGGAGCTCGCTCTGAGTCAGTGCACTGCAGTGACATGCCGGGGACACCTGAGGGCCCAGCGTGCCCACGTGCTGTGTGTGTGCCCACCTCATTTCCCCGGGCTTTCTCTGTACAGCAGCTCTCCCTTCCCTCCATCCCAACCGGAAAGAAGAGAAAGGACGAAATTAGCCTAGTCAAGTAGACACTTCTCTTTCTCCTTCTTTTTACGTTCCTGTCCTGCCTTGGAGTCTAAATGTTTCTGGAGCAAAACAGAGGAAAGTCTGGCTGGGAGGACTGAGGACTTGCCCGGGACTATAGGACAGGCTTGACAGGGCCTTCCATCAGTTTATCAGCCTCTGAGGCTGTGGGCCTGCTCTGGGGAGCTGGCATTTTCTGCTTAGAGAGGGATTGTTTGGTTTGGAGCCTGTTTTCACTTTACCACAAAAATGAGTGACTTTTTTTCCCTCTCTCTCTAAACAAAGGAGGGCCATTTGGTTTCCATAACGCAGATCATCTGACTCCTTCCTGGAACGTCCACTTGGGAAGCAGGGCACAAAGCCTTCCTTCTCAGCAGGGCCACGTTTGGTTCAGGTGCCAGGCCAACCTCACCACCACCCCTGCCAATGCCAGTGGTGTTGTGATGTTTATGGGGCCACGATCTACTCTGAGGACGACTGAGGCCTTAGCTCCTCTGTCCACCAGGCAGCTATTTCACTGTGCGTTAGCACTGAGTGGGCAGAGGGAATGGGGACCAGGAGCTAAGACCAGCCACTTGGCTTGTGTGCAATTGGGAGAAAATTAGGGAGGGGCAGGAGTTTGAAACCAGAAGTTAAGGGAATTTTTAGATGCTGTGTAAATATAGGTTTCTTTGCCTTTACCAAAGATATTCAGAATTTGGTGCATAATCATGACAGGTTAATCTAAAGCATTTGTCTACAAGAGTCTGGTAATCAAACAGCTTGATTTAAATAAGGAATTGGGGGAACAATGAATGTCATTATGCCAAACTGACAAGCACCCTAAGTTTGAGAGCTAGGCATCCCTGAGAATGAGTACAGAAGGCTCAGAACAGGGCAGGGTACACTTCAGAGTCAAGCAGACGCAGGTTCAAATCCCAGGTCTTTTTACTAGTGAGTGACTGGGAACAAGCTCTTCTTCTGTAAACTGTCACCATGACATCATTGCACAAGGCTGTGTGGGGAGTAAGTAAGAGTGCATGCAAGTGCAGACCACGTTACTCGGCACTTAATAAACATTCAGTCAGTCTCATTCCACATTATTACATGATCATCCACACCTTTAAAATAGCCTATGTGAATGTGTGCTCTAAAATCAGGGGAATTAAAGATGAAAATTTTCAAAATCTTTAATTACTTAATTACTTGTTCTATCAACTACCATCTTTTTAGGCATTACAGATCCCTAGGAAAATAATAAGTTTTAGTGAATGTGTGTATGTACATATATACACACCATACACACATACATCTATATCTACACATTATGTCTATATCTATATTCATATCTGTATCTATATCTATATTTATGCAGATTTTGTCTAACACCATATACCTGTGGTTTCATTATTTTCTATTTACAACTTGGGAAACAGCCTCTGAGAGGTTAGTTAATTGAGTCAGAGCTCAAATTCAAACCCATGTTTTGTTGAAACAACTTGCCCATGGTCAACCCAGGTAGTTGTGCGTTGTTGTTGTTTTTTTTTTACAGATGTAATTTAAACTAGTTAGCATTTTATATTGTCATAATGTCACAGCTTGTTTTAGGACATAGCCTGAAGCACCCTAGAGCTGAGTCTATTTACACTTGACCACTTTGGAGGCAAATGTCCAAGAGTCTCCAAGGGCAAAGTGGGATAAGAGTAGGAGGCATGTCTCCCATGAGAAGGGGCCAGGGTTGAAAAATCCTGTGAAGAGGTTCAGGCCTTGATCTGCTATAATGAACCCATGTTCCAGAACCATACAGTCAAATGTGTACATTCTCAGGTTTTGACCTTGGATCCATGTCATTCTTTTCAGACTAGTAAAGAAGTTCCCAGAATTCTTCAGTGTAGTTGGTAACTGTCTAATGGATTTGGGATAAAACCAGGATTAAAATTCATTAGCCAATTTAAACACCAATCACAGTGAATCCTTTTATAGGGATGATTAAATAATTCAAATACTTTCCAAGTCTTGGCAATCTTTTCTTGACATAAATATTTATTTCTGACCAAAAGGAAAAGAAAAATAACCCTTAGTTTTATCTGGGGGAGCTTGTTAAAACCCTCCAAAAGCTGATGTAAGCTCCAAAATAGAGTTTACATTCCTACTGTGAACAAAATAGTGGAGGTTAGGGACTAAATGAGCTCACCCTGTTTTTTCTGCCTATCTCCCCTGGGTTGAGGGAGCATTTTCACGGCATCCTTGAGCCAAGGATAACTGTTCAGCACCAAATTATCAGCTGGTTTGGGAATGTGTCTCTGAATGAGAACAGACAGTCTAGGGTTAGGCTGGATGTTTCTACTTTTTCACTGACTTCAAAAGTAGCCAGCTTTATAAAAAAGTTAAGCTTTTCAGATACTGTACAAAAACCTGAAATAAAATGTTATTCAGCAAGACTGCAGGTGGGTGCAATTCAGAGCTTCTGGGTTGACATTTCTGGAGGCCCAGCCAGAAAAGAGGTGATTTTTCTACTGGGGCTCCTGCAATGACAATTCACAAATGTGAGGGTTTTACTGTAAAGCAAAAAGGGATCTACTGCTTAGGGTAGAAAGGAACTAACACTTATTGGGCATGTACTATGTGTCAGGCCCTGGGCTAGGAGATTTTCATACATGGTGAGATAATAAGGCTGTGGATGATTTCGTTAGAAGATATTAAACTCTATATCAGGGGACAAAGCAGAGATTTTGAAAGTAGAAAGAATGACTTCTACTTGGAAAGGCTACAGAGTGGTTCTGAGTTTAGAGCAATGAGAAATAAGGTCAAAACAGAATGGGAAGAGATGGCAATGCTGTGCAGGTGGGTGGGGCCAAGTCGGGAACAATGCTTAGAACATAGCATATCCACTGTAATGTCTCCCCTCTCATGAGGGGAAGAAGCAGAAGCCAGAAGGATGCCTGTGATGTGGCAGAACCAAGCTGGCCACCATCCCTTTCCTTAGATAGGACCACACCTACACACCCCTTCCCTGGCCTGGAGTTGTTGCGCAGTTTCATCAGAAGCCCTTACTGGTTAGTGACTATGAGGTTAAGTGATGGGCTTGGCAAACAGGTTCCAGCTAAGTTCCCTGGCCTATATACCTAAGTATTTCACTAGTTCCTGTTTGTTATAGGTATCTGGGATACGTCTCTTGGTTTCCCTTCTTGTTCTCTGAAGCAGGTTGGGGAAGGGTGAAGAACAATGAGTACATTAAGAGTCTGGGTTCTATCATGGCTCTGCTACCCATTGGCTATGTAGCCCTGTCCATAACCTAGAGTTCTCACCTGTACCATGGGAACCATACCAATTTCATAGGTGGTTGTAAAGTTTAATGAGGTGATATGACCAAATGCTCAACACTTAATAAGCACTTGACATATGTCAACTGTTACCACTAAAGTGGGGTACTGCTGGGCTCTTTGTCTGAAGCACCTGTGAAACACAAGCTGTGAATGTGTGTGCAAATGGAGTAAGTCTTGTAGCTTATCAACTGGGTTGTGTCAGGGCTATATGGTATAGGTGTGATAAGAAGAAAGTCATCTATCCAAAAAAGGATCTGTGGACATGTATATAGTGCAGTGGTTCTCAAATGGGGGTGATTTTATTCCTTAGGGAACAACTGGCCATGTCTGAGGCAGTTTTGGTTGTCAAACTCGGGGAGGATGCTATTTGCATTTAGTGAACAGACACCAGGGATTGTGTTAAATATCCTTCAATGCACAGGGCATCCCTCTCTCCTTAACAAAGAGTTACCTGGCCCAAAATGTCAAGTGTTGGAGTTAGAAATCTTGGTATCATGTCTATTGTGGCTTTTTATAATATTTTTGGCCCCTTGTAGAGGATCCTATAGATATTAGGGTGGTTTACAGCTGTCATGATACTAGTAGAACTTACAGGAAAGTTCAGTAGTGTTATAGGATGATGGGTAGAAAAGAGAGAGGGCATAATAGCTCGAGGGCCATTGAAAGACCCCTGGTTGGAGTAAGGAACCGTGTTTCCCGGTAAATTCCTCCACGTGAGTCTCAATGGTTCACCTAGATAGGTGGCATAGGACCTGAGCCACTCTGCTGGGTGGGGCTTTATAACTGAAACAGAGCACCCCAGAATAGGGGCTTTGATTGCTGCTGAGGTTCTGAGATGCTATAGGTGGGAAGGCTGTAGAGTCAGAACACCTTACCTACGAACAGCAGTATATAGGACTCAGGTGGGCACACTCTTAGAAGAAAATGAAGTAGGTTGTGTTGGTCACTGTGTACATGAGGATCAAGATTACATCGTGGCCTCAGGAGAGAAGGAAAAGGTGATGGACCAGGAGTCTGTCCCCAGAGGAGCATGAGACGAGATCCAACAGCCCTGACAGGTTTTGGATTATCTTTTTGGGGTTTATACATTCCCCAGTCCCACACAAGGTTGTGACCCCCGTGGTTCTGGGCACACCAGCTTTCAGGACTGGTCCTCAGTACAACTAGTTTGGCTTCTCATAGTTTCTATTATTTTTATTAATTATACAGTAATACATGCTTAGTGAGAGGAGTCTGAGGAATACCGAGAAGTATACAAAAAGAAATGAAATCCTTGGTAATCCTAATTTCCAGTGATAAACACTGTTAATGCTTTGGTGTACATTACTCATATTTTTCCATGCATATTATTATGTTTTACATATTGGAATCATATTACACAAAATGTATGATGTTTGGCCTTCACCTTCATCTGAAGTTAATAAGGGCGGTTCTAAGTATGACAAGGGAACTAGATGAAGGTAATAGGGCTCAGGGCACTTGCAAAATGCTTTATCCTCTAAACAAATCTACACCAAGAAATTCTTGACTGTTGACATTTATAAAACTTACAAATTATCTTCTGAGCAAAACATCAACCTTTAACAATTTTTTAAGCTTGAGGTCAGAATAAGTGGCATACTCAAGACAGCTGTAATTTACTAAGGATAAATATATTTTTTAAAGCTTTGTTTTGACTTGGTTGAAAATAATCAGGATTCATGCACAAGGTATTTGTCTCCTGACACACGAACTCTTGCAGCTGTGCACAATTAGGTTTGGAAGGATTTTACCTTTGGAATTGGGATCAAGGGGCAAGTCTACAAAATGACTAAAACCTCCCAAGCAATCATGGCCATGAACTAGGCAAACACTGATTGCTCTTAAAGAACACAAACCTACACAGGAACTAAGAGGAGGATAGGATGGAGACCCCATGTACACACTTGAGTATCAGTGTGTCAGTGGATGTCACAAATTGGCTGTCATATGCACATTAAGGGCCAGAGCTGAATTGCACGGAGAAGAAAATCACAGGTAGCACCCTTTTTCTTCTGTTCTTTCAGCAGCCCCCAACCTTTCTTCTAAATGAATGTTGAGCAAATACTTAAAGAACATCACTTATAAGGGGGCATAGATTATTAGCCTATATTGGCTGGAGTTCCCACAAGTCTGGCCCATCTCTGTGTTAATCACTTTCTCCACCACCAACCTACTGACATGATAAAGAAACATTAATATATGAGGAAAGGAATGGCCCTTGAAAGTCCAGCTATGTGGTGCAGAGGTAGAGGGGCATTCAGCTTTCCCTATCAGGGCAGCAGGGCTGGGGGAAAAGAAGTTTCAGGGAAGTTCACAAGCAAAGCTCTCCCCAGCCATGCTTCAAACAAGCACATTGCTGGCCAGTGTCTGCCTGCATGGGGCCTACCATTTTTGCTTGGAGGCAATTACATGCTTGGTAGAGCAGGAGCACCATCAAGGGTGACTCTACCAGGCACTGTTGCAGATAACTTTGGACGATGTAAACTCACCCCCCTGAAAAAAGTTCTTTTGCTCCCAAATGAAAATCTTCACTACCTAATTATCTCTGATGACAATTCCCCTTTTATCCCTAATCCTTCCCAGATCATAGAAGCTTTTGTCTGACCAAGCAAAACTGCAATAAATTTCCAATTATCTATAGTTCTGTCTGGGAACATGAACTGATACAGTCTCTTCAGGAGTCACTTCAGAAATGACTGGGCAAAACCAGAGCTCCCTCTGCAAGGCGAAGCAAAGGAGAGACACCCCCAGACACATGGGAAGCTCCTAAAGTTGAAGAAAGAGGGGCCCCTCAGAAGAGGAGCCCCACCTGTGATCACACAGCCAGCTGCATGCACTGACATGAAGTCAGTGTGGGCTGGGGCTCTTCCCTGGTTCAGGGCCTTTTGCTTGAATCTGGATTCAAGTCTCTATTCTAATGTGCTCTGTGACCTTGGGCAAGTAGCTAAATCTTTGTGAGCTGAGGTTCCTGTTTGCAAAATAAGAGGGCCCGGTAGGGGACCAAAGCTCATAGTGACATGGGTATTCAAGGTCAGGGGACCCAAGGATCTGTAGGTATCTATGTTTTGGAAGCAGTGTAGAGAAGAGGTCAAAAGCCTCGGGAGTAGACCGCCTGGGGTCCAAACGGCTTCTACCTCTGGCCATCTGGGTGACCTTGGGTACGTCATCTTTCTGATTTTCAGTTCCCTTGTCAGCAAAATGCGGATACAAGTAACTCTTCCTTCAATAGGATGCCGTGAGGATGGAATGACATAGGTGGAGGAGGGCACAGGGTAGGTGCTCCTCAATCAGTGGCTGCTATCACTAGGATGAAGCTCCCCTGTGATTCTGTTGTACGGTCCAAGTAAGAACCACAAGATGAGATGGTCCAAGTGTCTCTTCATTCTGACTTGCACAAAGTGACATTCCATCCATCACCTTCATATGATATCAGACTCCCAGGGATGCCTCCAAATTGCACTAAGTACCTATGACCAATAGTGTTACACTCTAACCAGTGAGAAAGGAAAACAATGGGCTTTTGTTGGGAGTTTTATGTCCTCCTTTCCTCTGTCTCCCTCATCTGCCACCGTGCACTTCAATGATCTCCTTAAGGGTGCCCACAGCAGCCTGGGCCCACATGTGTTCTAAGATAAAGTATAGTTTCTGGATAATTGGGCAGGTTTTAAAAAACAACACACTGGGACTTCTCCATTCAAGTGAGGGCTGTCTCATTCCCCTGGGAAGCTAAGCCCCTCTTTGGAACTCTTAGAACTGCCTTCATGACTAATGCTCAAGAGAGTTTGAAAACTCTCTTCAAAGGGGGCAAAGTTTCACCCTTTGAGAGGGAACACAAACAGAGGCCAAGCCTAGTGAATGCAGTTGGAGATCAAGCTGGGAAATGAAATTTTGCATCAGAAAAGGAGTGTATCTGTAAATCCAGGAAGCTGATATCTCACATGGCTTATAGATTGAATTTTAGTGAGTTTGTTAAAAACCAGTTTCTTTTGTTTATGGTTGTACCTCATATGTCTCCACACAACACCAGGATAGTCCAGCAAGTTTTTCATTATTGCATTAGTCAAAGGTCCACTTTTTAAAATTTACTGTTGATTAAGATGGATCATTTCTCAGCTCATCATACCCCAGTGTCTCCTTTTTAGTATTCTAATCTCTCCACAAATGGATTTCCAATTGAAAGTGGATCTTTACTTGGCACAATATACTGAATACTGGAGTAGGAAAAGTGCCGCCAGAATAAATAAAATTTGTGTGAAGGTTTCCAAGAGATTTTTTTGGCCAGGAGTGATTTCAGCTTGGTCATTAGAGAACCAGCCATCTGCTAACTTAAGATGTATGCTAGTACTAAATAATTAACAACAATTTTAAAATTAAATTTTAAATAACTGTCATAGGGTTTTTTCTTATTACACAAGGGTATGCGACTTTAGAAATCTTAGAAAATACAGATAGAAGAAAGTAAGTAAAAGTTAAGAGTGGTCGCATTCAGAGGTAACTACTATTAACATTTTGATGGGTGTCTCTTTTGCAACTTATTTTAATACACAAATCTACATCATTAACATTTTCCCACATCAGTAATTATTATTTTTTGCCACATTCTTTAATTGTTTAGGAATAAAGCATAATTTATATAACAAATTACCTATTGTAAAACATTTGTTGTTACCCTTTAGATGCTTTAGTTCATTTGTTCCTTCCTGCCTTCCTCCCTTCCTCCTCTCTTTTGCTCTCTTTTGCTATCGTAAGCAATATTATGGTGAACATCTTGTAGTCAAGTCTTTGTAAACATTCCCAATTATTTCCTCTTGATGAAGTTGAAATTGAAATTCTGAGTCAGAGATATATAAAAACAGAATTGTATAAAAGCAGACTCATTTTAAGAATTGACTTCTAAAAGATTTAATGGTCCCTCACTAATGATGAAAAATAACACTTGTTCCCCTACCTGTTAGCCTGTTCTGGGCATTGTATTTTTGTTAATTTTTGTTAGTTTGATAGATTATTTCAGTTTGCCTTTCCTTGGTTAAAATAGCATTTTTCATATGCTTATTGACCATTGTTTTTCTTGTAAGTTTCCTTTTCATATCTTTCACGCATTGATATGGTCACTTTTTTTTTTTTTACTGATTTTTAAGAGCTGTCTATGTATGAAGGTTATTGGCCCTTTGTTTGTTACATGTCTTATAAATAATTTTGACAGTGTTCTATTTTTCCTTTAGATTTTGCACACAGGGTAATAGGAAAATATAAAATGTGTACTCAAACTATCAAATTTTTCCTTTATGGTATCTCCCTTCAGTGTTATGTAAATATTTTTGTTTCTTTCTATAAATTTCATAGTTTCATATTGACACTTAAATTTTTCATCTGGAATTTGTTTAGATTTAAGGTGTGAGATTAAAAATAAACTTAATTGTTTTTCCAAGTGGTTAGCCAGTTTTCTCAACACCATTTTTTAAATAATATGCTCTTCCCCACCCCCATTAGAAAGGTAACTTTATTTTATGCTACACTAATAGGTATTTGGCTCCGTTTATGGCCTTTGCTTTTCCTATTCTAATGTTCAGTTTGCCTTTTGTGGCACCAGCCATCCATTGTTTCAATTACTTTTTATACATCTTAAAATTGGCTAGGACTCTTTTATGCATCTTAAAATCAGCCAGGGCAAGTTTCCACATTTTTCTTGGCTATTCTCAAATGTTTATTCTTCCATATAAACTTCAGAATTATTCTGTTAACTTAAAAAGTCCCATTGGATTGTATTGAAACTAAATATTAATTTGATGACAATTAATGTCTTTATAATACTCAGTTCCTGCTCCACTAAATAATAGTGATAATAATAATAACAAATCAATACTGGCAGCCGACACTGACTGACGGTTACTGTGTGTCAGGTCCTGTCCTGTGCTCTACTTCCCACATTAAACCTCACAACAATTCACAATAGAGGTGCTATTACTGTCATACTCATTTTACAGATAGAGAAGCAGAGGCGTGAGACTGTCTGATAACATGCCATGATCACCCAGCTTTAAGACAGAGCTAGGATTCTCTTCCTGGGAGGTTTGCTCCCAGGGTCTGGTGTTCTCTCCAGCAGCATGTCAGTTGTAGACACCTTTGCTGTAAACATTAATTGGCCTGCAGCAATTTCACCATAAAAGATAAAATAATGAAAAATTAAAAAGGGAAATCCTAAAATACATAATGAAAATGAAAAATAGCAAAATCACAACAACCTTATTGTGAAAAATAAAAATACACTGTCTTCAAAGTCTTTTGTTCACAATATTACACTTTTTTCCCCTTGTTTCATCTTCTTGTTTGGCATAGCAGTTTTTCTTTATTTTGTTGTAATTTTTTACTTCTTTAAAAGAGGTATGAGTTTCCAACTAAAGAATTGATCATTAATGCTCTTGAAGACTGTGGATTAGTAACTGCCTCTTTTATATTTGCCATGGCTTGGCAAATTCAGATTTTGATGGGTGGGAAAGATGACAGTGTTCATTGAAGGATTGAAAAACTATGTGATGATCTTCTAGTATAATATGCAATTTGGCTTCACAGTAGTTGTTATTGTTCACTGTTTTAAAACCACTATGTCTACTTGTCACCGGATAGGCCATTATGAGGGCTAAGGTTTATACATAATATAAAAAGAGAAGTAACTGCAAGAACTTTGCCAATGAACAAATGAAACTGACAGCTAGCTTAAGTGCATTAAGTCTGCCAGATGCACATCAAACGGTCACAAACCAAAGATGTTTGCAGTGAAAATGCTATGTCAAAGGTATTTATGACAAAGATGCTTATAGCTAAAATACCTGGACCCATATCAGGTAATGGCCATCTGTCCCTTAAAGTCTAGTAAAACTTAGGTGAAAAAAATCTGGGTCTGGTCTTTTGATTAGGGGGTAGGATTTCCTCATATCTCTATTCCAGTTCATGTATTTCATCTTCATCTGTGTCTAATCACACTGCTTAATTCATCGATTAAGTTGTATTCCAGTGAATAAACTTTTTCAATTCTAGAATTTACATTAGGTTCTTCTGCAAATCTGCATGTGTTGAATGTTCTCTTTCGGTATGTTTGATCTCTTTACACACTTTAAATGTTTTTTATTATACATTCTATTTCAAATTGTTCTCTAGCCCTCTTTTCTTGTTGCTCTCCTCTTTCTTTCATCTATCTTCCTGTTGTTTGCCATTTGTTACTGCCAGCCCATCTCAGAGGGGTCATTGACTGTAGGAATGCTATAGGTTGGGCTCCATGTTCACTGCCTCTGCTAGGGCCACAGGAATCAAGATAGTCATGGGCATGTTTTGTGTGGTATAATATTTTACCTTTGTTCCAATGCCTTGAGTCACAAAACTGCCTTCCCAACCCCCATTTAATGTGTGATACAGCCCTCTGGAGCCTAGTTTCTGCAGGGGGGACTGGTCTTGCCCACTGCCTTGCACAGGCTGGTGTCCTATATTTGCCTCAGTATCAGGATCACCACCTGCAGACCCCCAGGTTTGGTAACCACAAAGCTTAGTTTTCTGCTTAGCTGTTGCATTCCTTTTTTGCTTCCTGTACCTGGTGGTTTCCTCCATAGTCCTTTGAATAAGGCCATATGTTACAATTTTTATTAAGTATCTTTTATCGATTATGCTATTACAGTTGTCCCACTTTTTCTCCCCTTTATTCCTCTCTGCCCTGCACCACCCCCACTGACATTCCCCCCACCTCCTCAGTTCATGTCCGTGGGTCATACATACAAGTTCTCTGGCTTCTACATTTCCCATATTATTCTCAACCTCCCCTATCTATTTTGTACCATTTATGCTTCTTATTCTCTGTACCTATGTATTTTGTACCATTTATGCTTCTTATTCTCTGTACCTTTTCCCCCATTCTACCCCTCCCCCCACACTGATAACCTTCCATGTGATCTCCATTTCTGTGATTCTGTTCTTGTTCTAGTTGTTTGCTAAGTTTCTTTTTGTTTTTTATTTTTAAGGTTCAGTTATTGATAGTTGTCAGTTTGTTGTCATTTTACTGTTCATATTTTTGATCATCTTCCTTTTCTTAGATAAGTTCCCTTAACATTTCATATAATAAGGACTTGGTGATGATGAACTCCTTTAACTTGACCTTATCTGGGAAGCACTTTATCTGCCCTTCCATTCTAAATGAAAGCTTTGCTGGATAGAGTAATCTTGGATGTAGGTCCTTGCCTTTCACAACTGTGAACACTTCTTGCCAGCTCCTTCTTGCCTGCAAGGTTTCTTTTGAAAAATCAGCTGCTAGTCTTATGGGAACTCCTTTGTAGGTAACTGTCTCTGTTCCTCTTGCTGCTTTTAAGATTCTCTCCTTCTCTTGAATCTTGGGTAATATAATGATGATGTGCCTTGGTGTGTGCTTCCTTGAGTCCAACTTCTTTGGGACTCTCTGAGCTTCCTGGATTTCCTGTAAGTCTATTTCCTTTGCCAGATTGGGGAAGTTCTCCTTCATTATGATTTCAAATAAGCTTTCGATTTCTTGCTCTTCCTCTTCTCCTTCTGGCATCCCTGTGATTCAGGTGTTAGAATGTTTAAAGTTGTCCTGGAGGTTTTTAGGCCTCTCCTCATGTTTTTGAATTCTTGTTTCTTCATTCTGTTCTGCTTCAATGTTTATTTCCTCTTTCTGCTCCAAAGCATTGATTTGAGCCTTGGTTTTCTTTCTGTCACTGTTGGTTCCCTGTACATTTTTTGTTATTTCACTCAGCATAGTCTTCACTTTTTCCTCTATTTTGTGACTATAATCAACCATTTCAGTGAGCAACCTGGTTACCAGTGTTTTGAACTGTGCATCTGATAGGTTGGCTATCTCCTCATTGCTTAGTTCTTTTTTTTTTTTTTTGAGTTTTAGCTATTATTTCATTTGGCCCATATTTCTTTCTTGGGACACATGTTATGTTGTAAGGAGCGGAGACTTAGATATTCTCCAGGGCAACCACGTGGGCGAGGCAACCCACGTGGCTGCATTGTGGCACTGTATGTGGGGAGAGTATGAGGGGTCAGAGAAGGAACAGTGCTGCTTGCTCGGCTCTCAGCAAGCTTTCAGTCACTTCTTCCCTACCCACAAGTAAATTGGGCCGTTATGATAATGGTGGGTTGCCTTGTGTATGTAATAGGCCCCTTGGATCTCTTTAATGAACTCTCCTATGAGGCTGGGAGTTTCTCCCGCTGCAGCAACCACCACAGGTTTTTACAGCCAGGGTTTTGAGGCTTTCTTTCCCTGTGCTAGAACTCTGGGTTGCCTGGTACGCCTCTCTCCCCAGTTGTTTCTCCTGGTTTATCTTCACAGAAATGTGGGACCACCAACTATCACCTTGCTCACCTGGTCCTTCAGCTGCCACCTTGCCATGGATCCTCTCTGCCCTGGCTGCCCTTCTCTGCCTCTCCTACCGTTCTGGATGAATGTTTCTTCTTTAACTCCTTGGTTGTTGGATTTCCATACAGTTCGAGTTTCTGGCAGTCGTGGCTATTTTTTGTTTTTAAATTAGTTGTCCTTCTTTGTTTGTGTGAGGAGGCAATGTGTATCTACCTACACCTCCATCTTGGCCGGCCACATGTTACAATTTTTAAAACCATATTTTACCCAGAATTTCTAGACTTATTATATCAGCCACAAGTTCAGAAATTGCTTTAGATTTCTAAGCTGTTGATTCATTGATTTTATTTTAACAAAAGGCAAGTGGGGAGAATTAGGTATTAACCTATGCTTTTTATTTTCTTGTTATATTTATCACCTAAGAATATATTAAATAATTTTTAATTTTAGCATTAATACATTGGCATTTTATTTGTGTCTTAGTATAATAATGGGTGAAGATGTTCATAGCCATTTAAAAAGGTATAGATATCTTTCATTTTTAAATTATCCATTCAAAGACTCAGAAAATCATGTTAATACTTCCCACTATAAATATTAATTTTCAATTTGTTCTTTTATGTTTAACAGATTTAGTTCATATAATCTGCTACTGTAGCATTTGTTGAAGACTCTGAGGCCTGTATCATGTTCATGTTTGAACAGGTTGGAAAGCCACAACAGCCTTAGCTTCATTATTGGGCTTTTAATTAGTGTTTTTCTGAAAATAATACCAAAACATAATGCAGCATTTAGGGAAAAACCTTGAAAGAGGAAGTATATACTACAGCAATGAGAATAGATAACATTTTTAAAATGGGATATAGAGATGGGAAAAGAGAATGGAAAAAGTGAAGGAGTATACATTTATTTTATTTTATAGTGATAACTCAACAGAGACATTATATGCATAAGGTTGATAGAAAAGTGTAGATTTGAATATATTGTATTTAAAAATTTATTTACTGTGGCCTATCCTCCATAATTTCTTGTTCATATTATTTACTGAATGGAAATGAATAGGCAAATTAATAAATAAAGGACAGTTTCTTTTCCCCCCAAATTCCAATATTTCCCCTTAGTTATTTTTAATAATCATAGAGTTGAGTTTAGGAGTGTTGCTCACAGCCTAGAGCATGGCTGATCACGGCTTTCCTCCTCTGAACTGTCAGTGCTGTGCTAGAACACCATTCGGTTTGTGCTTTAAGCCAAATACTTATCCCAACCTCCATTATTTTTTTAAATATAAATGAGATGGACAGTGTGCAGGTGTTTTCAAGTATATATTAGGACAGGAAGAAGGAGGAAGAAAGAAGATGAGTTTGTTTCCCAAGAAATAAAATTTCATGGAGAAATTGGAAAATAGGCTTTCAAAATGTCACTGTACATATCCATCATGAATCTGCATTTCACGTTAACCTAATGCAGCATCTCTGTAACCTTCCAAGCAATGGCAACACTACACCTCATTTCCACTGATCTTCAGAGAGGGGTTGGTCTGAATGCTTGCTCCTCTGGGAAGCTGAAAGGTGTTGATGTCTTTGAGCTTAACACTCAGGAGTTTCTGATCTTGGATTAGAGATTTTGGTTAAGGAGAGAAGGCAGGTGGACTTAAAGGATGTTGTCGATGAAAGGAAGAAAAAAGGAAGAACTCTGCAGGGGGCACACATCCAACTTTCACACTGTGACTACTCACAGATCTTTCAAAATGTTTTCAAATAGAAAATACTTTTTCGAGACATCTGAGTATTTCCAAGTATTAAGAAAGCTATTTGAAACATTAAGAGTGCTTCAAATGCTTGGAATTATTCCAAGGCCAGGAATTCCAGATGTTTGTAAGGAAGCCATTGCATATTTCTGTTTAAATATTCAAGTGGGTTTTAAGATGAGAAGGAGGAAAAAAAGACACATCCTTCAATTCTTCCTTTTGAGAAACAGGCTAGTACCTACTCCACAAGGCTATCAAGAGGGCAGAGCTAGTGTGAGGGGCTGGTCAGTCAAGGTGAGTGTCCTCCTGGTCCTCTGTTCTCTTTCTACCTCCCAGAGCTATTGTGGCACAAAGATGTGAAGCATTTAAGAAGACATAGCAGTGTAGGAAATGCTGTATATTATTGCTGTTTATCACTGCAGATACTGAATCAATAATGATCTGTGTGATAGATGCCAGATGCAAAGAATAACCAGGCTTCCTGGACATCTGTCCTCCCACAGTCAGTCTCCCCATGCCTCCGGGACAGCTGCACGAACCACACGTCTTTAAATTAAGAACTTGCCTGCTACAAATGTTTTGTGAAAGTGCCAATGTTGTGATAATTCATTTTTCGCATGAAATGCACTTAGTTTTACTTTCATATTCCTGTATTTCATGTCAGATATTCACCATGATGAATTTCTTGGCAACTCAAAGCAAGAATCATCCAGGCTGAAAAAAATTCCAGCATCTACACACGGAAGCCTTACAGTTTGGCTTTTGGTGTATTCAGAATTAATAAGTGTAGGCTGTCTATTTTTCCCTCTTGTGCTTGCGAGTCCCCAATACTTTGTTAAGGGATGTCAAGCTTTGCATCCCCCTCACCTATCATCACCAGCACTACCACCCAAGAGGGAGTAACTCTGTACACACAGTGGACTGGGAAGCGAGTACCCTGCTTCCTGATGAAGACCAGGTGTGGTAGGGATTTGCCATGCCCTTGCTGGAGGCCCTTCCCACAGAGAAGACCCTTCTTTGTATGGTTTCCTGTGTGTGGCTTTGTCAGAAGATGGGGCTGGGCCTTCCCTTCCCTGAGCAGGCTGAAGAGGCCCACAAACTCTGCAAGGACTTACTGAGCGTGACAGACTCGTTGATCTTGAAGCTGCAGAGGACCCTGTCCACGTTGCGAGCGTGTCGAAAGCCATTCCCTCTCACGACTACTTGAAATGATTCTGAAATGAAGAATAACAACAAGACACATTATTTGACTGTAGGTCATTAACCCTGGGTTTCCCATATTCCTTGATTTAGGGTGTTTATTAACTATTTCACCAGGTTTAAAATATTTGAAAATTAGTTCAGGTTGGAACCCAAAAGTGACCACATGGGTGTCTTTTATCAAGTATTTACTGGGTATCCACAAGGGTGACTTCTTACTTTGAATTCCTATCTTTTTGCCTTTGTTCTTGCTGTTCCTTCTACCTGCAGTGCCTTCCTCTACTTCTCTGTCATTCCAATCTATCAAGTCCCTGTAATTTTAAAAACTGTGATGTCTGCATCTGAGAACCATGGGAGAGGGAGAGGCTCTCCATTTCTTCAATCAACTCAAATACCCTCATGTCTCTTTTACATACTGGATGCCCCTAAGAGATTTCTTTAGAGCTCAAGGTACCTAACATTTCTGAAAATCACTGCCTTATGGCATTGGCATTGACAGTCTGTCCTGAACATTGTAGCATGTGATTATTACTGTCCAGTGCTGTTCTTCTGTCTTTTCTTCCACCACTAGAAAAACATTCCTCTAGGTAGAGAATTGTTTGATGTTGCTTTGGCCCTCATGTCCCTTCTGGGCACACAGTACTAATACCTTGTGTTATATAGCAGTGATTGTAGTTAGCAAAAAATTAGTCTTGCTTGTCGGTGAGCAGTTGTCAAGCATTACCTGTCTGAATTGATGTTGGCCCCTTGCTGTAGTTAGTAGTCACTTCTCTCCAAATAGAGCAGGGAATACATATCACAGGTCTCTAGCCCTGCATGTTAATTTCACATTGGCATAGTGCACATGGAATTACTTCATTGTAATAAAATCCTCATGAAGTAAAAATAATAATCTTAGCAAGATCATTAGCAATAAATAGCATTAAATTGCTAAGATCATTAGCATTAAATAGTCTTAGCAAGCGAAAAAACTAGCCCCTGTTAATTAGTTAGTTAAATGTTTAGAAGCATTTGCTTAAGTTTGATGGTGGCTAATAGTCAATGTTCCACTTTCTTTTTTGTCATTTTATGCGTATAAAAATCAGGGCCTGGGGTAATGCTGCATGGTATATTAAAAAAGAAATTGACTAAAAGTCACAGGAAAAAAATGCGATACTTGTGAAACTAGATCTTAAACTGGAAATTGCTGTCCAAGTAGAGATTTTTGTTGGAGGAAGAATGGAATTAGAATTAGCTTATGAGACTCTTCCAAACTTTAAAAAAGTGTCATGAATGTATGTCACTTTAATTCCCAGGAATTGATTTAGAGATCATGTTTACCAAGAGAATAGTAACTGATGTTAGTTGCTCCCTCATTATGTGCCAGGCCCTGTGCTCAGCATCGTATGTGCCTGATGTCATTTTAACCTCCTCACAGCCCAGGGAGGTACAAATGAGAACACTGGGGTTGGTGAGGTTACATAATCTGTCCACACCTAGTCGCTGTCAGAATCAGACTGTAATCAGGGCCATCCAGCATCAAACTGCAGGCCCTCAGAACTCCGCCACTATGCTGTTTACTGTTATGCTAAAATGGATCCCCATTGTCTCGTGACATATGACTAATTTAGACACTGATGCTGTGATTTTTTTTAAGCCTACTTTATTTTTATTTCAGGCAGGCCTGCCCATTTTGTAGAAAAGTGGATCTGGCCTGAATGGAAAGCAAGAAATCACCAAAGTAAAAGAACCCAGAGGCACTGCATGTGCCACAAAGAATACGAATTCAAACAAAATGCTTTTTACAAGTATAATGACAACCATAACAATAAGGAACTTGAGAGTCTGACATTTTAAGTAACTTGCCCAAGGTCATGGAATTAGTAAGCAGCAAAAACTGGGACTTGTATCCAAGTGTTCACTGTCTTAGTATTAAACTATATTAATTAAAGTCGTGGGCACATGGTTTCAGGACCACATGTCCTATGAATATTAAGTTTTTATATGTGCATGTTAGTGCATATACACAATTGCAAAGTTTACAGGGATGGACTTAACAGTTTTCTTTCTTCAGAGGTCTGCCTGGTATGTGACTGATGATGCACTTGGTTCAACAACACTGTGGAAGATTCTTTTTGTATTTTATTTACTCAAAATAAACCTATAGAAACCTATTTCTGGTTTTAGTTTGAATGCTAGGCTTCCAGAAATCTGCCATTGAACACTTTTGTTGATTGAAAATGTTTTCTGCCTCACTTCTATGCCTACTTCTCTCGTTTCCTCCAAGATCAGCAGACAGAGAGAAGACTGGAAATGCAGTCTTCATGCCGAGGTCTCTTCCCTAACAACATGTTCTAGCATTACCAGTTCAGCTGCTGAGTCCTCTATAAAAGAGGCTGCCCACATGTCTCTTTGGCCCGGCCTCACGGTGTTTAGGAAGAAAGACAGCAGGAATCCATGACGTGTCAATGGTGGAAACCCAACTCTTTAACCCCCCCAGGCCTGAGAAGAAGATGGAGGCAGTGATGCTGCAGGAAACACAGAAGGAGGGAAGCAGGGGCAGATTCTGTGTTAGTGCGCACATGTGGTTTCCAGAAGAGCCCAAACTTCTGACTCAGCAGCCTGACCAGAATGTCAGCTCCTCACACATGCAAGTTATGTAACAAAACCCTGTCAAATGAATGTGCCAGCAAGTGAGAACCAGGACACTCCAGAACTAGGACATAGTGATTTAACTCCATTTATCCACAAAGCCCTAAACCTGCCCTTCAAAATATGTACAGCGAAGTGTTTTTAGGCAGTTTGTACATTGGATTACAGCTCTTTCTGCCTAGGGCTTGCAGGGCTTTAGGAAATAATTTCTACTAGAAAACGATCTTTGATCTTTTAAGGTACATATTTTTTAAGGTACAGTATTTTTAAAACAGATGTTTATTATGATTCTTTTGTCACTCTTATTCTCAATTATAACTTAAGCTTCCTGATGGTAGAGGTCATCATTTCTGCTTCCTCAGAAGTTTGACTTTATCTAACTCAGGGCTGAGTCAGTCTCAGTATAAGCTTATTGAATGAATAAATAAATGGCACCTTGGCTTAGAAAGTGAATGAAGGTGAATGACTAGGTGGTCATTTATTCAGGTGCCGGTCAGGTCTAATCTTGTTTATTTCCTGGGGATTAATAAGGTCAATGAATGAAAAGATGTTCAACATCATTAGTTGTTAGGGGTGTGCAAGTAAAAACCACAGCGCAAAATCAATCTATATTCACTAGAATGGCTATAAAAAAAGAGATGGACAACAACAAGTGCTGGTGAAGAAACTAGAACCCTCATACACTGCTGAGTATGTGCTTTATAAAATAGTTTGGTATTTCCTCAAAAAGTTAAGTAGAATTATCTTATGTCCAGAAATTCCATTCCTAGGTATATATCAAGAGAATTAAAAATGTAGGTCTACATGAGAACTTGTACATGTATGTTCATAGTAGCATTATTCATAATAGCAAAAAATGGAAATCCATCAACTGATAACTATGGTATTATTACAAGGGAATATTATTCACACATAAAGTTCTGACACATGTTAAGGCATGGATAAATCTTAAAAACATTATGCTAAATGGAAGAAGGCAGACACAAAAGGCCATATATAGTATTATTTCATTTATATTAAAACTCTACATTAACAAATCCAGAGACAGAAAATAGATTGGCTATTTCCAGGGCTGGAGGTAAGGGAAAACAGAGATGACTATTATGGGTTTCTTTTTGGAGTAAGGAAAATATCCAGGAATTAGACAGTGGTTATGGCTGTGCATCTTTGTGAATATATTAAAAAACCAGTGAACTGCTCTTTTCTTCCCTTCATTAAATGTTTTTGACTTCTGGCCAAGAAGGAAGCATAGTTAGATACACTGTGCCTCCTCGCACAACCAAAAGAAGGACAACAACAAGTTTAAAAACTAAAAACAACAAGAACTGCCAGAAAATAGAACTGTATGGAAGTCTGACAACCAAGGAGTTAATCTAGACTGGTAGGAAGGGCAGAGGCAGTCAGCCAGGGTGGAGAGGCCTCAAGGCAAGGCGGTGGCTGGCAGAGTATGTGGTCCTACATTTGCGTGTGGATAAACCAGAAGGAGTATGGGGAGTAAGACAGACCATGCAACCTAGGGTTCCAGTGTGGGGAAATAAGCCTCAAAACCTCTGACTGAAAAAACCTGTGGGGTTTGAGGTAGTGGGAAAACTCCCAGCCTTTCAGGAGAGTTCATAGGAGAGATCCACAGGGTCCTAGAATGTACACAGACCCACCCACCTGGGAATCAGCACCAGAAGGACTCAATTTGCTTGTGGGTAGCGGAGGAAGTGACTGAAAGCTGGCCCAGAGCTAAGCAAGCAGCACTGTTCCTTCTTTGACTGTCCCCTCCCCACCCCACATAAGTACCACAAAGCAGTGACCTGGGTTGCCCTGCCCTGGTGAATATCTAAGGCTTCACCCCTTACTATGTAAAAGGCTTACAATGACAAAAAATATGGCCCAAATGAAAGAACAGATCAAAGCTCTAGAAAAAGTACAACTAAGTGACAAAGAGATAGCCAACCTATCAGATGCACAGTTCAAAACACTGGTAATTAGGATGCTCACAGAAATGGTTGAGTATGGTCGCGAAATAGAGGAAAAAATGAAGGCTATGAAAAGTGAAATAAAGGAAAATGCACAGGGAACCAACAGTGATGGGAAGGAAACTGGGACTCAAATCAATGATTTTGAAACAGAAAGAAGAAAATAGACATTCAACCAGAACAGAACAAAGAAACAAGAATTCAGAAACATGAGGAGAGGCTTAAGAACCTCCAGGACAACTTTAAATGTTCCAACATCTGAATCATATGGGTGCCAGAAGGAGAAAAGGAAGAGCAAGAAATGGAAAGCTTATTTGAAAACATAATGAAGGAGAACTTCCCCAATCTGGCAAAGGAAATAGACTTCCAGGAAGTCCAGGAAGCTTGAAGAGTCCCAAAGAAGTTGGACCCAAGGAAGCACACACCAAGGCACATCATCATTACATTACCCAAGATTCAAGAGAAGGAGAGAATCTTAAAAGCAGCAAGAGGAACAGAGACAGTTACCTACAAAGGAGTTCCCATAAGACTAGCAGCTGATTTTTCAAAAGAAACCTTGCAGGCAAGAAGGAGCTGGCAAGAAGTGTTCACAGCTGTGAAAGGCAAGGACCTACATCCAAGATTACTCTATCCAGCAAAGCTTTCATTTAGAATGGAAGGGCAGATAAAGTGCTTCCCAGATAAGGTCAAGTTAAAGGAGTTCATCATCACCAAGCCCTTATTATATGAAATGTTAAGGGAACTTATCTAAGAAAAGGAAGATGATCAAAAATATGAATAGTAAAATGACAACAAACTGACAACTATCAACAACCAAACCTAAAACAAAAACAAAAACTAAGCAAACAACTAGAGCAAGAACAGTATCACAGAAATGGAGATTACATAGAGGGTTATCAGCAGGGGGGTGGAAGGAGAATGGGGGAAAATGTACAGGGAATAAGAAGCATAATTGGTAGGTACAAAATAGACAGGGGAGGTTAAGAATAGTACAGGAAATGTGGAACCCAAAGAAGTTATATGTACAACCCATGGACATGAACTAAGTAGTGGGGGATGCCGGTAGGACAGGGGGTGCAGGGTGGAGGGTAATAAAGGGGGGGAAATGAGACAACTGTAATAGCATAATCACTAAAATGATTTAAAAGAAAAAATAACATTTTTATTGTATGTTTTCTGTTACCATTTATCCCTCTATACCCTTTTCCACCTCCACCAACCCCCTCCATGTCCATGAGTCCTTTCTCTTTTCTTTTTTAACAGTGAATTTTATGGTATATGAATTTTAGCTCAATTTAAAAAAGAGAAAAATTAAGGTCAGTGAATAGTTTGATAAACCTTTTCCATTCTGTTCCTTCTTTTGTATCTTTTTCTTTTATTTCTTTTGAAATGAGGAACCCATAATTTTGAAATGACTTTAATAAAGACTATCATTCATTGTATCTGAAAATGAGACCTCTCTATAATCTCCATTTTTCTCTCTCCCAAGACTTTCCTGCAAAATTATTATTACTGATATTTCATCTTATGAGTAAGTTTGAATTTGATGTCTTAATATATGTTTAATGAAACAAAATATAATATGGTGACTAATATACATTAAGTGCTCTCTGATGCTTAAATTATTCTAGAACTTTTAAAATTTTAGAGTTATTTATTTATAACATCTTTAGTAAGGTATAATTGACACAAAATAACTTGCATATCAAGGATATAACTTGACAAGCTTTAACATATGTATGTAATCATGCGACAATAGCACAATCGAAATAGTGACGACATCCGTCACCCTCAAAAGCTGCCTTGTGCCCTTTGTAATCTCTCCCACCTGCCCCTCCCAACACCACTCCCAAAAGTTAGTAACTTTTTGTCTAACTTCCTTTACTTAGCATAATTATTTTAAGACTTATTCGTAGTTATTTTGATGTTGTGCACAATGTATTCCTATTTATTGCTGTGTATTGTTCATTATTTGGATAAAACACAATTTGTTTATCCATTTGCCTGTTGATGAACATTTGAGTTGTTTATAGTTTTGGCTATTGAAATAGAGTTGTTATAGACATTGTATGCAAGTATTTGTCTGGATGTAGATTTCCTTTTCTCTTGGGTAAATACCTAGGGCTAGAATGGCTAAATCACATGGCAGGTACGTATTTGATTTTTTAAAAAACTGTCTAAACTCTTTTCCAATGTGATTTTGTCATTTTACATTCTCACCAACAGTGTATGAGAATCCCTCCTTCAAACAGAAACCTCTGTAGATGAAAAAGGAAGACAGAGCAGAGAGTTAAACAAGCCATCTAGAGAGGAGCTGAAGGGCCAGGCATGAGTGCTTTGAAAAACAATGAAGAGGGAAAGAAATGAAACCACTATTTGATGTTGCTTAAACGTGTCTGTTTTTAAGCATCTAATTTCCAAATGGTAAACATGAAGCCTAAGACTCCCTTCCTTTTCTGCTACCTCACCCAGTTTCATTACAAACAGCGGGGAAGGACACAGCAGGAATAATACAACTGCTTCTGAAATGACAATGTGAGGAGCTAATTATAACCTCCTTCCACTTCTGGAGTACAAAAGCTTCAAATGTGGAGCAGTTGGCAGGTTGCACACTTAATTCCAATTAGTTCCTTCCTGCACTACTTGCTCACATAGCACACTGTGCACTGTTCAAGTTTATGGCCAAGTAAGTGGGGCCCGGGGAAAACTGGCTTAAGCAAAAGGGTGCATTTCCTAGAGAGGAGCTAAATTAGGCAGGGCCAGTCCAACAATGCGTCAATTCTCCTAATTATATAGAAACTAATGTACAGAAATATTTAATTAGGAACTTTCAAAAAGTGTCTGTATTGGCAGGGAAGCAGAATTATTTAAATGCAGGTAATGTTAAAAAGGTGCTATAAAGGCTCTCCACACAGCAGGTGACTTCCTACATGTTTTAGAACAGGGACTGTAAATCCAGTGACAGAAGCACAACACCAAATGACAACCATATGCATGGCCTGAGTATTAGGTGACAGTAAGGAGTGGTGAGGGTTATAGTGAACAGAAAAGAGTACATGCTTCTTTTAAAGTTACTTAATCTCTAATAATTATCTTATAATAAATACAGGTCCAGTGTTGTCAGATCTGATTTTTCAAAACAGGTTTTTTAGATAAAATCAAATTTTAAATGTTAGCAATAAATTTAAAGTTTCTTAAAAAAACACAGTGTGGATCAAAAAGAACACATGTGCAGACCAGTCAGGGTTTGTAGGCCGCCAGTTTAAAACCCCTGTCAGGGGTTTCTAGATCACCTCTTCTCCTATGGCCGTGCCTTTGTCAATACCATTCTTAAAATATGGGACTTATTATATGGGGTTGAACCTGGAACAGTAGGACATGGAATTAGCTCTCTTGATCTGGACACTGGATGGCTACTGAACCACCCAAACACTACATCAGCTTTTATTTTTGTTAGAAGCGAACTTGTCAGATATCAAGATAGCTATGATTCTCCTTGTTCCCCCCACCCCCCACGTTGATTAAGTCAGGTTTCCCTAAATCTGCCTCTAAGTGAAACTGGCTATTTGAACCCAAGGCCATTTTATATATTCTCCATTAGATTTTACCCTATTATTTTCAGCTCAACATATAAAGATCTGTGTTGGATCTCAGTGTTGTTGTCCACCCAGTACACTCTCTCTCTGCCTCTCTTAGAGCTCAGTTTGCTGTAGAACCATGGCTGGCTGTTGTTGAGTTGTTGGTGAAAGCCAGCTGAGATCATTGTCTTGGAGGAATGCAACTGTCGGCCTGAGAGTCCTGAGCAGACAGGCCTGGTGGGGCTCCACAGCAGCTGCTCTGGAGGCCAGGAGGGGATGTTATGTGTGTGTGTGTTTTTTAACATTAGTGAAAAAAGATTTTATTTATTTATTTTTAGACAGAGAGGAAGGGAGGGAGAAAGAGAGGAAGAGAAACATCAATGTGCAGTTGCCTCTTGGGTGCCCTGAACTGGGTACCTGGCCTGCAACCCAGGCATGTGCCCTGACTGGAAATCGAACCAGCAACTCTTTGGTTCTCAGGCTGGTGCTCAATCCACTGAGCCACACCAGTCAGGGCAGGAAGGGAAGTTTTTACAGAGAGTGAGGGGAGAGGGCTGAGAGATAAGGCTTTTGATGAAAGCAAATTCTACCACCCACCCACATCTGTCTAAGGCTTAGTATCTCCATTATACTTGGAAATATAAACAACCCATTAATTCCTTGTTCACTTTCTCTTCTAGCACACGAATAATTAATAATTTTGCAGGTACTCTGAACTCCATCAATATTCTCCCCATTTTTTTCAGTAGAGACATGTATAGCATGTTTTTCTCATGTAGGTAGAACGCCATCAACATTAAGATTCTCACATTAGCTTTTAATCCTCATTGAGATGACACTGATGATAATAATATCACCCGGTTTTGTGTAACAGTTTGTGCTTTTCAAAGCACTTTCATGTAAATCTCTGAGTCCTGGCTGTAGCCTAAAGAAATCCCATAGGGGGTGTTCCTAGGTCCACTTGACAGGAGTTCACAGTCATGGACAATAAAAGAGGCTCCAGTGCCGCATGAATGCCATGCTTCCAGAGAATGACCAGCAATAGGCCCTGAGAGAAATCCATGGAAGAATTGTTGGTGTAAGGATTTCTTTTGGAAGTTTCATTTCCTTCTTAGTAAACTTATTCTCAGATCAGCATGTTTTAGCTATTTTGATTCTAATTCAAGAAAGATGAGAACTTGGCTCTTCAAAACCTACGGTTAGCTCCCATCACAGTGTCCTGTATTAATTTCTTCTTTATGAGAAATAAAGGAAATCGAACTGGGTAGTTGACTCTGACATAGGAGACGATTGTTTATTTTAAAATATGTCATATTGCGCCTAAGCCAGAGATTTAAAAATTATTTAAAGTAAGGTTCCTCAGACTAGATTTGCCAGAGATTTGTCTATTTTATTAATTCTACCAAAGAAAGAGCACTTGGAAAAAAATCAATTAAATTGCTTTAACTTGTTTAAATTTATGAATGCATTTTAATATTTTTCTTGTATTTTCTGTGGCTTTTAGAAATATCTTTTTCATTTTCTGTTCCATTTAATAAGAAATATATTAAAATCTATGAATTTCCTAGGATTAGATCTTGTGGACCCTGATATTTCTGTGCCATATTCATTTTATATGTGTGGCCTTTTTTATTGCCTCAAATACCTCAATGGTATGTAAAGGAGATTTTGGTTTGCTAACCTTTGATTTAAGAATTATTTAGGAAGATACTTTTCTATTGTCCAAGTTGGAATTCTGTTTTAACTTTGTTCTTGTTCTTTCTGTCTTTGCCTATTAATTTCTAATTTTTCTTCATTTTAATTAGTTCAAAAGAATGGTAATTTCTTACGGTGACATGAGAGGAGTTAATAAGAGTCAAATGGGCAACAATTAGTGCAGTGTTTGTTGAAGGAATGTATGAATCAAGACATTCAGTCAACACTGATCGACTCCTGTTGAGTGCCAAGCACTCTGTTAGGAAGTGGAGAGAAACAGGAGGGGACTGGATCATGCTAGTGAATTAAGTGAAGTGTATCCATTATCTTTAGACTCGGATTCACTACAAGGTTGGAACACACCCAGTAGGCTTGGTGAACCACAAGTCAAGTCTGGGTTTCCCTCGTGAATGGGATAATTGTACAATTAAGAAACTCTCCTGTTTTCCAATTATTTTAAATGACACAACTATAAAAGTTGTGGAGGTGGGTTTTCTTGCAGCTAATGAGCCCTGGCTGAGGCTCCTCACTGCACGGACTCCTTACAAAGCTCTGGCACTGGGCTCATGTGGTCCTATTCTTTTGTCAAATTTGCAAAGGTAAGATTTTTAAATTCTTTTTCTTGAAGAGCTTCTCTTCGATCTGTTCCGCGGCAACAGCAACTGTCCCTGCCGTCTGTCCTAATAGGTAGCAATTTATTTAGAAGTCAGGAGATAATCTTTGTTGATTGCTTTTCCTTGGGAAGTGTACACATATCTGTGAATAGTCACCAAATATTACAACTTTATATATTTACATATATACTTAATGTGCCATTGGTGGCAAATATTATTCAGTGCCCCTAATTCCTTGAAAATCTTTCAGCTATTCTAAAATACAGCCAACAAACTAGATGGAATCTTTAAGGAATTGCTTCATTTATACCAATAATATTTGCCCTAAGATATAAACATGTACAGTGTTTGAAAAAGCCTGCAAGTTCTTCTCCAATGCTTGTAAGATTGTATAATATATTTTCTGTGATAAATCAATAACTGGCACTTGGTGTTTTGGAGAGTAGAAAGGTGATGTTAACAGTGACCTCTCAGTGGTGACAGACTCAAGTTCCCAAAGCACAGGCACAGAGAGATTTTATCTTTTTGTAGCTCCAGCACCCAGGACAGTGCCTGGCATTCAGTAGGTGCTTAACAATATTTTTTAAATAAACAAGAGTGATGGGAAAGCTAATAGGAATTATAGAAAAGAGCCAGAGGGCTGGAGTTTCAGGCAGTCTGTTACAATACAAAACAATAATAAGACCCTTGACTGGGATCAGTTAGAGAAAATACTGCCGGAAAAGGGTGATTCTTAGAATAAGTAGAGACTTCCTCTACAGTGGACAAATTATAATGGCACTTTACTAGGACAATTGGAGTTGACAAAAACTATTTTGTGAGGACTGGTAGATTGAGCAATTAATTAAGATCAATATATTAATTATGGAGAGAGGCCAGCACCGATTAAGTGGTTAAGTGTATCGACACCCTCCAAGGGGGGCCTGCGAGCACTGTGAGCATCTGGTGCCTGCAGGGCTGCCGTGAGCGTGAAGGGTTAGACTCTGCTTCTGTCCATTGCAGGTGGTGGTGGTCATGCGTCGGAATCCAGTATTTCTGCAACACTCGCACAATTAATCCCAGGAAAAGAGTTTGGATGGGCGTTTTCAAAGTTTCAAACAGCTGACATGTTGCTTTTTTCTCCCCCTCCCCCAACAGCAAATGTACTTAGCAATTTCTACTCCTCTCTCCACCCTTGCCACTTCCTGCCTTAACTCCCCCTCTTTCCCACCAATGAAGTCAACATGTGATTTGAGCTCAAATTATCTCAAACTAATTGTATGAGAGCAATTAGCACTTAATTTCAACCTACCTCCTGCACATATGGTGGATGGTTCTGCTGCTAGAATTTCAATGCAGGACTTCTTCAAAATCTAAAAGGAAAGGAAATAAAGTCAAAAAAGCACAGCTTATTTTGTCAAAATAAAGGTTTCCTTTTAGTGACCAAGATAGGAACATTCAAAGACATTATGCTGCAGTCGGTGGGGAGTACTTTACTAGTGTCTTTAATGTCAAATATTCAATGAGCCAGCATTGTATTAGATGCTGCTGGGTGTCCCCAAAGCCATAAGAATTACTCATTCCTTTGTTCTTTCGGCAGATATTTATTGAGTCTATGATATGCCATACCTAGCTATGGGGAGTTTTAACCTCTTGTTGGGGAAAAAGGACTTACATCTGAAGAGATAAATAACAATGGCCGATCATATGCAGTAGGTACCAGAGCGAAGGAGCAGAGAGAAGGCCATGAAGTTCATGGTGGAGGCCACTGAGGTCTGGTATGTTGGGACAGACTTCACCAAACAGGTGGGTGCTGAGGGTAGGACTCTGTCAGGTGGAGTGTAGTGAGTTAGAGGAAGACTGGGCTCCAGACAGGGAATGGCATGAGCAAAGGTGAGAAAGTAGAAATGCATAAATCTTCTTAGCTGGAACAAAAAGAGCTTGAAAAGTAGGAAAAAAAAGAGGGATACCAGATAAAGCGGGAGAGGAGGATGGAGATGGCCCACCCTCTAGAGGATGGTTTTCAGGTTACTGTACTCTGTTCACTTTTTGTTAGAAGAGTCTGGAAAGAAGTTGTGGGGGAGGGTTTTGAAGGCTGTGTTGTTGTGCTCACTCTTCAGGGGGACCCTCCATGCCTTACTTAAGTGGAAACGTAGTCTTCCCCCAAGTGAGTCTTGTAGGGTTGGGTGGAGTGTGTGGGGAACCCTGTAACTTCTTAGGGACTCAATAAAGAAGGCTTCTTCTGGCCAAAGCAGAGTTTCTAACTGGTAGGGTGTAAGCTTCTCTCCACCATTTGTAAATCCTGTCTCTTATTTAATTTTGATTATGAAATTTCAACCATGCATTTGAAGTAAGTATAGGACAATTCACCAAGTAAATGCAGTACCTTTATTTGGGCCTTAATTTTGAAATTAAGAAGGTGCAGTGAGCTGAGGGAAACCATTTTTCTATTTATGAAAGGGGCATTTGTTAGAGGAATTGATAGTGAAATTATAAAACTTAATGTCAGTAAAAGAAAAATCATCATTTTGCATTGGGAAACACTTGTGTTGATGTATTTATCTATATATGCTACTTTGTTCAAGCTTAAGTAATACATATACCATGAGTTACAATAGAATAAAAGATATAATAAATTACAAAAGGGGAGGAAATAGATTAAAGGGAAAATAAGGGAAGCTGAAATAAGGAGTGTGAACATCATATAAAAAATATATTGTGAGGAGTTTATTTTCTTGCTAGGAGGGGCTTATGGATTCAGTTTTAAGCTTTCTAGTAGCAAATGAGGACAGGCAATATTTATGAGAATCTCAATCTGTAGAATAAAAACAAGACAACTTCTCAGAAGAGATAATATTTACCCATTCCAGACAGAAATCGGGGTGTCCTCATAGAGAAGCATTGTGAAAGGAAATGAACATACTTCAGAAAATCTTTATCTGATGTGTAGATGACAAGACATTAAAACGTAGTCATTGAAACAAGTTCCCTCACAACCATGCATTGTAACGCTATACACCTGAAAGTCATATAAGGCAGTATTTCTTTTTTTGACAGTTCTAAAATTCAGATTTCCCTGACAGTCCTTCCCACTCTTACACAATTTAAAGGCATTTTCATACTTCGATCTTGCTATTTGTTTTCAGGTCCCCCCTGATTTCACAGCAGGAAGCAACATGTGTCTTTCTGTCAGCTTTTGCCTTCTTTCCTTGACCTCTGGCTTAGCTAGCCACCTGTCATTCTGACTCAGGATCAGGGACCCCAAGCACAGATCCTGGGCATCCATCGTCCCCTCCCCCTGGCTTCTCCCTCCTCCCCTTCCCTAGGGTTGGTCCAGTCCTTCAGGTCTCTTATGTAGGCAGCCATGTCCTAGGATTGATTGGGGCTTACCAAGGTCTTGATGCACAATGATTCATACACCAGGTGACAACTGTCTGACTTCAACTGTGATGACTGTTCACCCCCTCCCCCCAAGTTTGCTGTCACTGGGCTCTTCCCACCTGAAGGGCCGGCTCAGGCAGTGGTTGCCATGACTGAGGGAGGTAACCACCCCGTTTAACATTTCCTCAGGCCAGGCTTCAAACAGGCCACATTGGAAGAAAGAGAATTCACCCATATGGAGTAACTTATTAAATAGTGGCATTAGAACAACCATGAAGCTATTTTTTGATGTTTTAAACAAAATTCCTAAGGCATTTGGCATCCCTTAATAAATCATTCTATCATCCACAACAAAAGATTTCAAAAACAGTTTAAGAATAAAAGTTGAGCTATTGGAGCTATTCTGTCCCCATCCCCAACTCCACCAAAACACATAAACGAAATATTTTCATCCATGTAAGTTCTTGACTTTGAACCAATCTTTTTGAATCAACTCTAATACTTAACCAGGGGTCAGTAAAGGAAACGCCCGAGAATCTTTGGCCACAAAGGCACACTGAGCAGGGTTTGTCATAATAAACACACGCTGTATTCTTCTCTCAAAGTGTCTGCAATTAGCTGATAAATCTAAGGAGTGTATGAAGGGCCAAAAAATGTCAGCCAAGCGCTGTGCTTCAATCCAGTAAAAACACAACTTTCCCAATCTTAACTTAAAACATCTGGAAGAGATGCATTGCAGCCAATAGAGTATAATTTATCAGTGAGGGGGATGGGCGGGATTTGTCTGGGACTTCTATTAGTTTGAAATGTCTGGTTTCAAAAGGTAGGAAGTCACAATGGCACTGGGTGGACTTGGGGGGTTCCTTTGGTTATTAGCAGCCCAGACTGTGCAGTAATCAGTCTGCCTGAACTTCCCCAGACAGTAGATGGGCTTAGGGACTGGATACGAGATGGAGGTGGGGAGGTGAAGGATCTGCACTGGGGAACTGCTGAAGTGAAATCACTAGATGGAGTGGAAGGGACTTGCACAGAGGGTGATGCCAGACCTGAGACTATAGCTGGCCTGTAATGATTAAGACCACCAGTTACCTCAAATATTATCTAATGTGAGGAGTTGGTTCCAGTCCTGGACTTATACCCAGCTGACCTGTAGTCCTTGACAAATCCTTTAGCTTTTCTGAACTCCAATTTTGAGGAGTAGTTTAACATACCAAGTAATGGCTTGGAATCTGGAATCAAATTGCCTGGGACAGCTCACTCATGAGCTGTGTGACCTTGGGCAAGTAGCATAACCTCTGAGTCTCTGGTTCCTCAATTGTAAAGTGGGGTAAGTAGAGCACCTAATGCATAGGGCTATGGAGCTGGGAAGACTGAATGAGTTAACATAGACAAAACCTAGAGCACAGTGCCTGGAATTTCGTAAGTCAGTCCTCAACTAATGGTAGCTATTATTAGTAAGAACTTGGGCTCTGGAGACAGATTTGGGCTCTGAATAAATTTATGTCCAAATCCAAACTGCACCCCTTACTGGCCACGTAGACTTGGACAAGTTATTAAAATCCTGAACCTCAGTTTCATCTTCTATAAAATAGGGATAAGGACAACAATGACCCAAAAGGGCTGTACGTTGACAAAATAAATAAGAGACATGAATATAGAGATATTTAGTTTTCAAGTCAATTGGATTTGGGTGGCAAAATTTGTATCGTATTGGAGGGTAAAGAGTGAGATTCAAGGAAATCTGACAAGGTGTTTGTTTATGGACAGAAAAAACAGATGTGATTGGTCAATAGATGGTTATTAACAACTCCTGGGCCACCAGACAGGATGTGCCCTTCGTGAAAAATTTCGCCAAGAAATGTGTTCAGAACATCCTTAGTCCTAAAGCACTTAGGGGAACAGCTGACCTGCAAAAGTAGGTTTACAGTTGTAATTATATGAAACACAATTTATTTTTGTATGATCATTCATTAATTATTGTACTAGTTTCCATATGAACAAGTGTAAACCTACTTTTGCCCACCCCTGTATATTCAGTCCTCAACCCATGGCAGCTGTTACTGTAACTTTTGTTGTTACTGTTGCTACTGCAATTCCTGTTGGGCCAAGATAGCAGCTATGTATGCTTCTGTCCCATCACCCACCACTGGCCTCGAGCTTAATTGTTGAAAAAAATAGTAAAGATGGCTAATATTTTCCTGCCACATTTTTTAAAGATTTGAAAAGGAAGACCTTATGTTGATGTTCTACTTTGGGTGAACCTGAATTCAGTAAAAGCTGAGTGAATAGCAAAAAAAAAAAAAAAAGAAAGAAAAAAGAAAAGGAAGACCTATGGGAAGGCATGTTTGAAATCCACAGAGAACTATACAAATGTGATGTGCTGCTACTGGTATAGTTACTTTTGCACATCTCATTAAATTTTTGGCAGAAAAAGAGGCAGCAAATGTAAAAGAACTTTGCCAAGTAATAAGAGCTATTCTGTATATTTAAAGTGAAATCCATTGTGGAAGTCCAGGTTGTATATTAAGAGTTTATTTTTTTGGACTCTAAAAACCTAATGTCCTTTTTCATAAAGTTCTCAGTTTATACAGAGATTTTGCAAGGATCCTTTAAGGATTATAAATATTTGCATAGAGTTATTAGGAACACCTCCTTTGCCATAAGCACCTAACTTTATTTTCTAGTTGCTCTGCCTCCTTCCCAAATAAACATCCAATCTTTATTTATTTGGCCATTTACTGTTAGAGGATGTGTGTGTGTGTGTGTGTGTGTGTGTGTGAATTCATTCACTTCTTCCACACATCTTTCAGGTCTTACAGAGCATGTTCCTTGGTGTCTTATTTGTCATGCAGAGCACATTCTGCTTGTAAGATGTCGGGGTCTTGGAATAGGCTGCCTGGGGGTGGTTATCTATCTGTTGACCGATCACCTGTCTAGTTCTCTAAGACAAAACCTAGCAGTTTTCCTTTACCTCACTCTCTCTGTCTAGTGTGGATTTTGCCACCTAAGTCCTCATGATTTTAGTAATGAAATATTTCTGTATCCACCCACATTTTAGTATAAATTACCATCTTTCAGAGGACTTGTCATGGTTTATAATTATATATTTATTTTTGGATGGTTTGGTCATTGTCATTCTTCCATAAACTCTATGAGGGCAAGGATTAGATTTGCTTTTATCCACTACCATGTCCACAATGCCTAACAGGGCACATAGTAGGTACTAAGTAAATGTTTATTGAATAACTAAGTGAATGCATGCCACAATTTCTGTATGGATCATAAACTGGCATTCCAACATATTATGTAGCGGTCTTCTGTCTTCCCTGTAATTAAAACTTAGGGTCTTCTGAATACAAGGCCACATTTGGCATCTTGTAATACCTCCTTCTTCTTATCACACACCACCATCTTTGGGGGCCACCTTCTCAGGATGCCTATTTCAACACATTCATTTTTTTAAAGGCATGCCTTTGAGAACAATAATGCTGTGGTTGTTGTCATATCTTCATGTCTAAGATCTAGATTGGCCTGCTTTTTAGAAGGCCTTGACGCCTCCACTTGGCAAAAATGTAGAGGTCTTTGTGTGGCAGTGACACTCGGACTCCGTCAGAAGGGCCACAGACACTGTTACAGCTGACGGCAGAACGCACATCAGGCAAGCCTGGGGAGCACTGATTTTTAGATTAAAAGGCCAACCTTGGGACACAAGGCAGGCTCATCTGTATCATCAGTAATAACTCCATGAACTTTGAAATTACAGCAGGCCTCCTTCTAATATTTTGTTCAGCGTTATTTCATTATAACATCTGAGATGCTGTAGAAACTCCTGTTTGTATCAATTAACCTATGGTAAAATTAGTTTCAGTATACGTCATTTCGCTGCGGTTCTGAGAATCCATTTACAACATTAAATGAGGACTTACTGTATCCACTCCACACTTCAAACCAGTAAGCACACTTACTGTTCACTATGGACATAACCCTAGATCCATTTCTTTTCAACAAAATCTGAATTTAAAATAAAAATTTACTATTATGCACACATCTTTCTTGGGATTCATACATGATTTTATGTATACTCATACATTATACCAAGTAAATACTCTAACCTGTAAGAAAGGTTTTTAAAGTTTTACTAAATTTTGGACAATAAAGCAAAAGTTTCTTCCTTGAGTGGGGGCACCCAGCTCACTCAGATAAATCTGCTCTTCGCTTGGCCGGTTTCACCGTTGAAGAGAATCTGGTGTGAAGGAACACAGGACAGACGAGGTTCTGAAACTGAGGAAATACACTTTTTTCTACTAAACCACTTTCCTGTTTTCAGAAGGAAAGCTCAGATAGCTGTGAACGTCAAGACGTGGTTTATTTAGTAAGATGAGCTTGTTGCCCTGGATACTGGCAAAGTCAGTGGCCCTCCTTGGGAGCTGACCCCTGCAGACAGCATTTTCACTGGATTTTGTTCTAAATTCTACTGTTGCTTTTACGGTGGATCTTAACAGATTCCTAGATATGGGAGGGGGGAGGCAGGGCGCTGAGGATTAACTGAGCATGGCTTTCTGCAATCTTTGTAGCCTCCTCAAACTATGGGAATTTTTATTACAATTGGACTTTTTAATAAGCCAAACAGAACTAATAGCTTAGTTGGAATGCTTGGCCTGAAAGACTGCAAAGTCTGAGTCTAATTAATGACTGCTGAGGCACATAATTTTTTCAAAAAGATTTTCTGCTCACTATAGAAACTACAATTGATTCTATTTCTGTTTCTAGGCCTGCAAATGAGCGTGGAGCCCAAAATGCCATCTTTTAGAGATACTATCTTGGAAAAGAGGGTCAGGGGAGGACTGAGGGGATTTTATAAGACACAGAGCCACACAAATGCCCCTTGTCATGCAGTGTAGGTCATGAAGGGTGTGCAACCCTCTGGGCTGCTTTACAACAAATAAATGGGTGCAGCATGACATTGGACACCATGGGAAAGACGAAATTGGGGCAGTCTCTGTGATCACACAATTTGGCAATGGACCCAGAGGAATGGCACAGAGCATGACAAAGATCCAAGAGCCAGGTGAATGGTTCCAACGCTGGTGGAGCCCAAGGCAGGGAGGGTTTCTGGTATAGGAGCAACCAGGGTAGGCTCCATGGAGAATAGAAGACTGGAACAGGGCCTTGAGGCAGCATTCAAATGAAGCAAAGGAGGAGCAGGGACTTCATCCAATCAAATGAGCCCAATTTAAATGAAGGGTGGCTGCTGTAGAAATGGTCCTCCACCTCTGAGAGCTCTGGAAAGAGGATTAATCCAATCAAGACAGGCACTTTCCAGGACCCTGGAATGTGATACAGACTGCGATTGGAGGGATACCCTGAGCAGCTTCTAGTGGGATCTTGGAAGAGTAGGTGGAAGGAAGGACATAAAGACAGGTTTTGCCTTCTGTCATAGCTTTGCTAGGAACTGGGCCACATTAGGGGCTGCATTTCTTTTACCTTCACATGAGCGGAAGGGAGAGGTCAGCACAGGACATGGTTTTCATAAAGAAAATAAATACATATACACCATGGAAGAGATTTACTCCTCAGTTTTGCTGATCTTATAGTTTCTTTGTTAACAAGGATGCCAAAACTTGCAAGAAATTCTTGCAAATATAGTTGTTTGCTCAATGCTTGATGTCAATCAAACATGTACTGCCTTACCCTCCCATTAATAGGAAGCCTGATGCAAGCTCAAATATTTATTCTAAGGAAATGCTTCTAGATGGAGATGGCTTGGTGCCAGTGCCTGGGGTTTTCTTCTCAAGACTGAGTGCCTGGTTCCAGGCACTGCCCTCAATTGCACACAAAGAGGGGACAGCTGGGAGGAGGAGCCAGCATCTTAGTACTAGGCCAGGTGCTGAGATTCAAAGCTGCAGGTCCCTTTCAGTGTTATTTGAACCCAGCTTTCAGACAGATTCCCGTTTCACTGCCTGCTGCACTTTTGATAAAGAAACAAACACCCAGAGCCTGGTTGGACCTTTGCTTCATATTTTTACTTGAGGGCTGGCACTACACTTACTAGCTGTGGTCACTGGAAATTCCCTGAAGAAGCCGCAATAACAGAAGGCAAAGGAATAGTTTCTTCCTTTATAGTTTTACTGGCTTAAAGGTCTGCAATCTTCCAACCAACCAAATTTCGTCTTATAATTTTATCAACCAGATTCTGCAAAAGCTAGTGGGAATACTGTCTTCAGAGGCAGAGTCTGATCAAGCGTGGAGAGAGAGACGTTCCTTTCAGCAGGCTTCTCATGATGATGGAAATTCATCCACTGAGCAGAGCTTGGGATTTTCAGAGATGCTGTCCATTCAGCAGTAAAATGCAAAGAACTCTCCTGCCCATCCGCAGTATACTCAGGTCACACCACATGGGTCTGGTCTTGCTTCTCCTGGAACTGGGTGAGCTCTTTCAGGCCATTTCACAATTTGGTTGTCAGTGTCTCCCTCTCTGCCACGGAGCTACTTCCTGGCCTAGACACATTATTCAGTAGAACACTGGTCATTCCCCTCATGGCCATTGGAGACAGACCTGGGTCTAGTCTGGATCACACAGCCCAACTGACGTGTGACCTTGGACAGGTTAGCTAATCTCTGTATGTAGAGTACCTGCTCTGTAAAAGGAGTAACAATATCTACATTAAGTCATGGTCATGAGAAGTTGATGACTATGTGCAATGATTTCCATGGTGTCTAGCACATGAGAACTCACTGGTGGTATTTTTATTTTTACCTTCCTAAGAAAGTGAGTCATGGAGCTGGGTTCAAACCCTGTACTCCCCATCTAGCTGTGGGCTCTTGAGTGGGCTATCTGAGCTTCAGTCCTATTACCTGTGAAATTGGGAATAAGAATACTTCCTTCACTGGGCTGTTATGACTTTTAAATGGGATGGTACTAAACGGTTTATAAAAGAAAAATGTGTGGCCCCAAGATCTGTTATCTCCAGCTGTTAATTTCTTTCTATCTTTTCCCTATGTCACACCATTGGGAAACTGAAATGGAAAACAGGTAAGAGCACTTGGAAAAGTAACACATTATACAAGTCTGACACATGAGGACTTCTTCCTTAAACTAGAGAGGGCTGAGGAACAGTGAAAAGATTAAACACAGGAGTTAGATTGAGGAAGCAGAGAATCCAGGGACTTGCCGAACCGAGGACTGAGTGGTGATTTTCCATTTCCTCAGACATTCACTGCTGAGTATTGTAGAAAGGGCAGGATCTCTGCAGCCAGGTGCAGGTTCAAATTCCCCCCTCCACCATATAAACAGGCAGACTTGGGGCAGTTTTTCCAACCCTCCTGCACCTCAGTTTCCTCACCTGTAAAATGGGGATAATGAGTCCTTCCTCAGAGAGGGGTTTTTGAAGTGCCTAGCAGACGAGTTGGTGCACAGAAGATGCTCAATAAATCATATTGATTTTTCTTCTTTTTTATGGGTCTAATTATTATTGATCCTCAGCGTATATTTATTCATCACTAAAGGGGATATGGATAAAGTGTCACGATCTCTAGATTCCCTGAGAATCTTGATTTCAAGCATGATTGTCCTATTGTCAGACTTTGTGTCTGGCTACAGGTTCCCACTGTCCCCACAGTAAAACACCCTGGCCTTCAAGGCTCCTTGTGATTTAGCCTCTGCTTGCTTCTTCACTTCATCTTCGGCCATCCTCCACCTTAAGTATTGCCCTTCTTACATCCTATACCCTCCTCGGGCTCTGCTCAGCTGGGACTATTCTGTCCACACTCTTCCAATGAACAGCTCCATTTCCTCCTTCAGATCTTCTCTTCAAAAGAGCCCACACTCTTTGTCAACCCCTTCACTCATAATCTTGGTACTATGATATGTTACTTCTTTTATACCATATATCACAATTTTAATTATATACATTCACTTACTTGTTTTTATGTGTCCCTTCCACTAGATGATAAACTCCACCAGGGCAGAGTCTCTCTGTCTGCTTTACTTGTTGTAATTGTATGGCCAGAGTCCACCATAAAAGCTTTTCAATGAGTACTTCATGAGTAAATAAATATTAGCCCCTGCATCCTAAAAATAAAGTCATTACGGGCAGAGAACTTTATAAACCATTTGAGCTTATTGAAAGCCGCCCTACACTCTTATTTTGGATAATTAAGCCCAGTCCTACTTTATTATGAGAAAATGATCAGCCACAAAACAACATCCATGGGAACAAGCTGCATTAGATGCTTCAGATGGGGGGAACATGAGAGTTTTCTTTTCAGTATCCAGAAGGAGAAATGAACCTACTCCTTAAACATAGTCAGCTTTCAGGCCATAATTATTTCTGTCTGACTTGAGAAAGATGAGCCCTGCTGCGCTGGTCCCTGTTTCTCTGTCCAAGTGAACAAATTAACAACCACCACAAATACAGGTTTCAAGTACTGGAAGGATTGAAACCACCAGCATAACCCCCAGATAAAAGCTCCTAAGAATGTTATCATTCATCTGAAAGTTTGGAGTCTCAAATTATGATGATTTTTCTCATTTGGGGAGATATTTTTGCTAAAACTTCTTAAACTTCTTTGGAGTTATTTCCATTAGGGGGTAAGCAGAGCTTTATAAACACCCAGGATCAAGTTAATCTTGGGTGAATTGCTAAGGTTGAAATATTTAAGAACAACAGTGATTTCCGCAGATAAAAAAGATTCAAATTATTTGAGGAGGAACCCACTCTTGAAGGAGGTAGGCACACACCCCTGTTCAGAATCCAGCCCTCTGCAGGCAGGACGTCTGCAGTAGCCTCAGTACTAAGCTCCCGCCTCTGGGTCTCCTCTCCCTTCTAAATACACACTGCCCTTGGATTCTCTACTTAAATATCACTTGTTAGACATTCAAAATGTTTCAGTGATTACACCCACTAAGTTGAAGTTAAAGCCTCTCCAGGGCTCCTGTCAATCTGGTTCCAACCCAATGTCTCAGCTTATTTCCCACTACTCCCAGTTCTTTTACCCAAACTCGCCCACCAGACAGGCAGGTGTATTTATTGTCCTTGGAATATGCTTTGCTCCGGGCTGAGGTCATGTCATCTCTTCTCTGGTGCTGCCCATCATCCCTCCTTGGTGGTTCAAGGCTCAAGTCTGCCCCACTTTCTCATGAAGACTCTAGCCCAGAATCGTCCACCTCCGAGCTTCCAAAAGATTCATGAGCAGGCTGCAGTCCTGCTGTTAATCATGTCTTGCACCATTTGGGTTTTGTTTTATATGGTTATTGAAGTTCTTGTTGTTATGTTGTTAAGTACGCCCCACTGACCCCAGGAGTCATTTACAGCAGGGGGCCCTCACCTGGGGGACCGTAATTGGGACTGATGCTTCTTTATCCTGTTGATTATTTCCACTTTCTGGTTAAGGGAGTTTGAGTGAGTTTCTGTTCCTGGCAAACACATCTTGAAAAAGATGACTGTCATATGTACATGAATAAGACAGGTATTCCCAGCAAGAGATATGATTATCTGTCATACACCCGAAAACTGAAATCACATACACCAATATTCTGAAAGTGCACCTGGGGCATTTATTTAAAAGTACAGATTTTAAAGATGCAGATTCCTAGGCCCCATCCCATACTGACTACTAAAGAAGCCCTTGAGAATAGAACTTGGGAATGAGTATTATAAACAAGATTCCCAGGTGATTTCTATATATGTTCAAGAAAATTTAGAGGATTGGGGGAATCTGACATTAATGTCTCTCATATGATGGTGAAGGGACGTGGCAGAGGAAATAATTCATATGCCTTGAGTACATAGTTGTCTTGTGTGTCTGGAAAGATGTTAAGTATTTTCACCAGTGTTATCTCTTGAATCCTTAAACAAGTCTATGATAGAAGTCTTATCACTGAACCTTTATACAAATAAGAAAATAAGTGAAATAATTCATCTCAGAATCTAATAATGGTAACTTGCTGGGCCAGCATTTAAACTCTGGGCTGACCAGCTCCAAAGTTCTTACTTCCCACTCTGCTGGTGTTCCTAGCAAACCTTGGAGGGAGGGCGGGGAGCATGAAGGCACATTCATGTTGGAAGTTTCCTAGTATCAGTCTGGGGGAACTGGCTGGTACACTCTGTGCCAAGACTACCCTTGACATTTTAAGAAGACAGTGATCCTCAGAGCTCTGGATTTGCATCCTAAATCTCAGGTTTAGGTAAGCCTGGTGAGCTCCAAGTGGAGAAATCACTGGCTGTCTTCCTGGTCCTAGAACGTAAAGGCAGAAGCTGCAGTGTCTCTGGACTTTATTACAGGTGCAACACACACACACTGACCTCTGGCTGAGGCTTTAAAGACCAGCATCATCCAATACACCAGGTAGCCTGTGTATGGAAGGTGGAAAAGAAAGACCCTGGAAGCCCCAGTGTCCTGCTCGCTGACAGGAAAAGGGTGGTAAAAAACCAGGGATGGAAAGGAGGGCTGGTGATTGTGCAAACCCTGAAGAACACTGCAGCCCTAATACTTGAGGACTATAGGTCTTAAGCAGGGATTACATTAAAATTACCTGGGAGGATCTTACAAACTCCTGCTCTAGGTGACTTCAGTAGCAGCAAAGTGGAGGACCACTGGTTGAAAGTGCCCCCAATGGCCAAGTGATGCCAGTTGAACCTGAAAATTCTCTGAGGGCAGCTTGCATGCAGTCAGGCTTGGGGAAGCTGAAGTCTGTCAAGTGTACACCATCAGCCACAGCCTTTCCATCCTAAGAACTGGGGACTGCCTGAAGTTTGGCTGGCTGCCAGAGCAGGGTGCCCTTCACTTTTTCATTTTCCCTTGTAGGGTAGAATTGGCACAGGAGAAGGAAAAAGAAACAGGTGTGAAAGGCAGGAGGCAGAAGTGGGATATGATGAACATGAAGATATACAGAGGAATGTTCTCTTAAGCAGGAATACACCAGCCTCAGAAAGATGGAATTGCAGTATTTATAGCAGATCAGGGCAGAAAGTGCCCGAGCATCCAGTCTCAAAGGAGGGGCTCTACTCACGGAGTGGATGATGCCTTGCAGAGCCTGAAAGCCGTCATTTACAGGAAATACATGGTCCTTACTATCTGCAATCCGGGCCAGCTGAGAACAAACACACAAACACACATAGATGTGTCATGCTTGGATGTAGAGAACTGAGGAAAGCCAATGGGTTCAGGGGACTCCACCTACTTTTAGGACCCAGGGAACTTGAGGCTTTGACTTGGCTCAGAAGCCCTCAGCAATAACGAGCTTACCAGCAGGCTATCTGGAGCGAGCCTGGAGGGTTGGCTCCAGCGTCTACATTTATTCTAATGCTTTTTTTCCTTGGGAGCAGAGGTAAGATTGCTCAGCTAGATGAACATTTGGCCTGGGTTCACGTATTTATGGACTTGGGGGCAGGCCATTGGCTCATTTTTCTCCCATTCACCCAAATTTCTGTTGGGAACTATATTTGAACCTAACAAACTCAAGTTGCCTCTCAGAACTACTTTAAAAATAAATTCAGGCTTTGGTGTTGGGTAAGGCAATGAATGGGGACCCTTATCTTCACCCAACCCACTCAGCGAGGAAAGGATCCTCAGGTGGTGTGGCTGCTCCTGCTTTATGAAGCAGAAGGCTGGAGGAAGGAGAAGATGCCCTGTGAGTTTTCTAACCCCAAACCTCTGACATTTCTGTGACTACCAGAGTCAGAGCAATGCCAGGACTCTTACTGATTGCAAAAGTAACACAGTCATTGGGAAATTTCAGAAAACCCAGAATTGTTAGAATACATTTTTAAAAAGTTACTCATAATCCATGTATTCATCTATCCATCCACCCTTCCATCTATCACATTTCTATTATTGTTAATTTGATATATATATAGTCTTTCATAGTTATAGAAAATCTGTTTACACATATATATACATATCTATTTAAAAAGTGGACTCATACTATTCCCAGTGTTCTGTAATCCAATGTTATTCACTTAACAACATATTGTGAGCACTGTCCCATGTTATTAAAACAAAAAGAAATTACAAACTACACTGAGTAACATTCATTTAGGTTGTTAGGAAATTTTCACAGTTTACTTATATATACTTACAAATACTTTTTTGCCCACTTTCCAATTATTACCCTTTTTTTGTATTGAAAATGTACCATATTGTTGTATTGAAAAGCATACACATATTTAATGGGAGAAAGGGATGTTCTCCATTTAAATGAAAAAATAAGATACATCACATTAAAAAGGAAAAAACAATCAACAAATTTTCCAAGTTAATTCAGAGCTGTCCAGACACCTCGCAGTTTTGCATCTATCAGGAAAGATGCTGCCTGGATGGTCTGTGTTAAGGGCCCCCAAGTGCATCAGCAAATGGCTTCACAGCCCTTACCCATCCAGTAATTCCCTTCCTGCTTAGCATTCCTTACATTTCGTACATTTGCTTAGCGGGTATGTATGTTGCTGATGCACCCTCTGTGCTGAGTTATTCACAAGCTTTATACCCCCCAAACAAAGGAAATCGCATAATCATACCTGTGTTTCATTGAAGTCCTTCACGCCAACACAGTAAACAATTGCACCAAGGTCTCGGGATCTGTTAGCCTGATGCAATGAAAGAGAAGACATTTAGAGACAGAAGCAGTGGCAAACACACTCCTTTTGGAATAGCCAGACCAACTGCAATGATCAGGTATTTACTGAGCACCTACTATGTACCAGGTACCACAATGGAGAAGGTAAATCCCTGTCCCCAAAGAGCTCCAGTGAATGTCTACTGTAATGCATAATAGACATAAAAGGTAATTAGTCCAATGGAAGTGTTGAGAGCTGCAGAAATGGTCTTTGAAAGACAAAGAGAGGAAAGGGAAACTGTAGGCAAGTGTAAGTCATGTTAAATATTCTGGGGAAATATTTATCTTTTCTATTTCTCTGATGAATTTTTATTGGCATACTTTTTCTTCCTCTGTGATGGTAGCATGGCATAATGGAAAGGTCATGGCCTTTGGAAGTCGATATACCTGGATTTGACACTTAGCTTTGCTTTGTAAAGTGTTATGGGGATTAAACAGATATTAAATGCAGAGTTCCTCATGCAAGGTTTAGGACAATGCAGATACTCATAACTGTCAGTACCCTTTGTGAATAAAGCCATTTTTTACTGCCATAGAATACACTGGCTTAATGGTATGGGAATTATGGTCCATACTTGAGTAGGTGAACCCATGACCTTTTCTACAATTAAGTATTGAGAAGGCAACATAAAAAATAACATCCAGGTTTTGGCTTGATTTTAATATTTGATTTATGAAAAGCTTTGATAACTGATTTCCAAGTTCTTCTATGTTTCAAAATAGAAAACAAGAATTGGAAATCTTTGGTATATACAGTAGGTACTTAATAAATAATTGATAGTAAACATATAGTAGGCACTCAATATGTGCACATTAATTTGAATTGTGTTCTTTTCCACCCCCCCCCATTAGTACTCAAACCTACTTGTGACTAACACTGAATTTTAGAAGAGATAGGAACATTTATCTTTTTTCCTTCATTTTAGAAATATTTCTTGAGGCTTCAGGATAAAACAAACTTTTAGACACAGTCTAGCCCCAGCCTTATCTCCACCAACTTCTGTGACATTTTTTCTCCAGTTGTGCTTCATATAGAATTATCCAAAATGGAAAGGTTCCTTTTCTTTATATATCTTGAGTCTTATCTTTCTTCTTCAGAAACCCTCTTTCTGTTGGCATTGGCACCCTGCACACTTTCCCAAGGTTGTATGTGCCATACCTAAAATTCTTTTCTACTAACCCCTATTTTCTACCAAACCCTATTTTAAGCATCCGACAACTATCATTTATTTTATATTCAGTTATTTCCATATTAGGGATTTTACTGTATTTGACTGATGTTTGGCACCCAGATGAGCCATTTCACATTCCCATTACATAGTTTTAACCTTAGAGTATAGAAATTACTTACCAAATGCTCAGGGAGTGCCTGTCATATTTACTTGCGTATTTCCCATTGTGAATTATCCTTTGTCTTAGTTAGTCACGGGGTGGGGGGGAGTAATGTGTTCACCTACATAATTTGCTCCTGCCCTTGGTCAGCAGAGGCTCCAACAACCTGACCATTATTGCATAGTAAGGCCCAGGAGGGCAGCGACTGTGTCTTACTGACCCTCTGTGTCCCTAGTGTCCAACAAAGTGCCTAGCACATGCCAAGTTCTCAGTTAACACTGAGTGGATAAATGAATGGATACATACTTCTTGCTTGCTGAGGAAGCTAAGCTGAAATTAAATAGTAGTCAAGAGTTTGAGGTAAGTGTAATGCTCTGATTAACTCTTCCCCAAGAGACCAGAATCTCTCTCCCTCCCTGCCTTTTTCTTCATTGTGTTTCTTTCTAACTTGGCCTGGATAAGTCTTTAATTCATTCTCATGGTTAAATGGTTTCTTTGGGCCATTTATACATATAGCTCCGACATCTAAAACTTGAATGGAAAAGATTTCCTAAATATAAATACTACTTTTTAATTTTTGAATAAACCATTTTTTTTCTGAATCTCTTTATACAAACTGAAAGTTTCATTTAGAGACAATTCTTTCATTTGCTTTCAGGGGTATTTTATGAGAACACAAAGTAAAAGAAAAAAGAAATATTGAGGGAGAGATTACAATTTACTTTGCCACCAATTAATGTTCAACTTTGGTTCTTAGGGAGAGAATCTCAATGATTAATATATTCTGCCAACATTTGCTCTTACATATTTTAAGAAATTCTTTCCCTTCCTGCTTTTAGTAGAAAATATGTGGGAAAATTCAGAAAAAAATGTTTTTGCTTAAAAATGACATATAGTATTTCAAAACTGTTACATCAATATACTGCATTTAATAAAGGCATGGTAGATATTTTTATTCGCCCCCCAAACATAGAAATAGTTTGAAAGGGGAAAAATATCTACCATGTATAAGACATGAAGATTCATTTTTTTATTGTTGACACTATTACAGAAGTCCCCCAATCCCCCTCCCACCTTTGTGCACCTCCATCCAGCCCCCACACCTCCTATGAAGGTTCACTGTAAAATATAAATTTTATTATTATTTTACATATAAGACACTATTTTATCCAGGGTTTCCTATGAAGAACAACAATCATTTTGGCCAAGTACAAAGATCACAGACTGTTTCAGAAGGAAGAAGCACCTTTCATGTCTTTTTGGACAGACACAGGCCAGACGGTCGCTTACCTCTCTCTCTGAATAGAAAAAGAGATCTTCATGGAGTTCTCCATCAGTCAGAGCGATGATGACGCTGGCTGTCCTGTATCCTGTGCAACATAACACAGACCCATCAGTACTTCCTGCCGCACCGAGGGAAACCCTCTCTCAGCCCCAAGAGTCCACCTCTTATAAGCTCCACCATCCCAGGCCATTATTGTAAGAATCAACAACTTTTTTCTCGGGACTGGCAGCAATTCCAGCATGAAGAAGAATGCGGAGATAGACTCTAGGGTGTTGGCCAAAAGTTGGCCAAAACCTGGTGAAATGGTTCCTGGACTGATTGCTTGGAGTAGCTCCAGCATCAGATTTCTTCTATTTCTAGGAACAGACCATGTGATGGTCAGCGAGGCCTGAACACACTCTGCCACCTCAGCTGTCCAGGGGCCCTTCTCACAGGCTGTAGCTGAGCACATGCACCATGCCTTGAAGAGGTGGGCAGAGAGTACTCATCCCCATAATTGACAAGCTGGCCAAATTATAGCAGTTGGCAAAACCTGATAGAATTCTTCCAGTGATTTTTAGACTTCTAGTAACATTGCTGGTGGCTGATACATACTAACATGTTGTGAAGTTGATACTGGATCTATTTTATTTGTTGTACTTTGGAGCGAAATCAGAAGTGGACACCTCTATAGTCCTGGAAGGAAAATCCCCAGTGCAATATTAAATCCTTTAAAAGATTTGCCTCAGATAAAGAAATGTTATCTAAAAAAGATGCTATAGTAACAGTAATAATAGCTAAGATAATAATAAATATTAGTTCCACGTGCTAGGCATTCTACTAAGTACACTTTTTTCACACTTTTTCATTTAAATGAAAGAAATCTTAAACCAAACTGGCATCTCACTCTTAATATATACAATCACAGTAATGAAGGGGCTTAGAGACCAGAAAAGGATAAGAAAATTAAATTTAGCATAAAAATCCAAGACTTTACTAACCCATCTGAGTATATCCTAATTTAACAAATTCAGTGCAAAATTGTTTACAGGCATTGCAGACTGTAGCCCATAATGGGAGCTAGTTGCTTTCACGCCACGTTTCTTGACATCAACAGGATGGGAGAATCGGACCTGGTACTTGTCACTTTTCTATGCATTCCTCCTTCAGGACCAAGCATGTGTCCAAGGATTATAGGCAATATCAAAGATGTCTTTTAAAACATGAACTTACTGAGGCACTTTTCCAGAAACAAACAGAAAAAAGTTAAATAATTCATAATATAGTCTCACCTTGACTATTTTCATAATAAATCTGCTCGCTGGCCTGAAAAACACATGAAGGAGCCATTAGACACACAGCCACTGCTTGCTGCTCCAAACACCACACTAGGCAGTGGGCTCCGGGCTGGACCTGCAGCCACGGCTCAGCCTTGATTTTTCCTGTAACCCACCCAGGCTTCAGGCAGATATCAATGGGTGACATCCATCTAAAGTTGCCCTGACTTGTAACATATTTGTGAGTATGAATCTCATAGACGGGGACTTGTTTTCCTTAAGATTGAAGTCTTTGAAATTCTGTCTCAGAATTCTGAAGCAACCTGTAGAACAGGCGACCTTGGGAATGGAGAAGATATCTGTCCATGAGGCATGACTCCTGAGTGTCAGCCAAGCATTCGCAGGCAAATCTCTTGTCTGGGTCAGGGAAGGAGTGGAGAGATTTCTTTAGTTCTTCTGGAGAGTGTTATCAGCATACAAGTTTACGGGAAATTTGTTTTACTCTTTTGCCACTGGGTGTTGTGCGGTTCCCTTAAAGCATGTACCGTATCTCATCAGCCATCCTTATACTGATGTTTGCATGTCTCACTTTACGTTCAGAGTTGAAAATTGTTTTAAAATTACCCTTTCAAATCCTTCATGCATGTAAGTGTCTCCTCCTGGCAGGACCTTCTGGAGCTCTTCAAGGCCTTGTCGAATTTGTTCTCTGAAATCCAAAAACACCCCATTAATCATACTGGAGCATTTTTTAATGTGCTGTTAATAGTCATAGACGTTCATTTTTTCATTTTTTCTTATCTCCAGGGATAGTCTATATTGCCCCAGTGGTCCCCCAAAAGCCTATCCGAGGGAGAATCTTTGTAGTACATTATCCGTTTAGGGTGAGCCATAGTGTAGGATGAGACAGATTTCAGGGAAAGAGGGGAAGGACCCTCCTTCAGAAATCTCCATCTGCTCACGAAAGACTTCCATTTCATTAACAGGATGAAATTTTCATTCTACATTAAAAAAAGGGCCTTAAAATGCAACTGCTCCTGAGGGAAACTCGGCAGCGACTCAGGCACCTTATATCGTGATGCAAATGGCTCTCTGAAGCAGAAAGAGGCAAGCACTGACCAGCCTGGGCAAGGCCACCACAAGGACGGCAGGTGGGAGGGGCAGGCCTCCGTGTGAGCTCTGCCACCCACACAGTTGTGCCAAAGGAAACGGTGTAGTCAGCTTTGAAAACAAAAGTCTAGGCAGTCTGTGCTTTCCAGGACAACCAAGGGTGTTTTCTGTGGGCTGATGCCTGTGTTTTCTTACTCTGGTTGCTCAAGGTGGCCTTGGGGCAGGAAGAGGAAGTGGGTTATGGCATTAGGAAAGGGTCCGACTGAGAGTGGGAAACATGAATGGTCTGGGGATCAAATGGAATCTTTGTGGACCGTTCTCTCTGGGATGTAAGATGTGTTCCTGTCTTTTAAATGGCCCCATACTGTGCCCAGAGGGAAAGAAAGTGTAATTTCTGAAAAACCTTCACCTTATTCATAAACTGTAAGTCTATGAAAAGTTTGAGTTGCACTATTTAAGTTGGAAAGGGAAGCTTCTTTTGAGTAGAGAAAGAAACCTAACATTTATTAAGCATCTACTGTGTACAAGGCCCTGCACAGAGATTTGTTTTCGTCCTCACAATAACCACTTAAGTTGGGTAATATTGCCCTCATGTTATAGGTGAAACAATGGGTCAGAGAGGTTAGGCAGAAAATGAGACTTGAATTCAACACTAACTCAGAAAGACTTTCTGCTCTGCTAAGCAGCCTCCCAGCATACAACAGTGCTGGAGGAGTGGGAAGTTTTTGGTTAACACTTGAGTTAGTGGAGAGCAATAGCAATTTCTAACACCATCTGAGTATTTAAGTGTTCCAAGCTCTGTTTGAAATATACCACACACAATTAATTCACTTATGCCTTATAACAGCTCTTTTTAATGGACAACACTATTATTTCCATTTCACAGAGAAGGAAACAGACACATAGAGGCTAAGGACGTTCTTAAAGCTGCTTAACTACTAAGTGACAGAGGTGGGATTTGAACATTTGAATCACTGCGATAGGCTGTTTCTCTTTTGAATGAATGATGTTTATTACTGGTCTGTTCTGGCAATTGCTTTGGGAGGAAGTCTAATGTAAAACTAACCTTTTGTTAAAACTGATATAATGGGGTAACCATGGGTGAGGTTGGATCACCAGGCTGTTGGAGCGTTTAAAAGACAAACTGAAGAGGAGTTCACCTGAGCCTGCCCTTGGCCTGGGCTACTTATACTTCTCAGGTGGAGTAGTGAAGGCCAGTTACTTCAGACTTTGGGAAATGTACAGATTATTGTTTGATTTTCTTACCAGTGCCCAGATACCAGACCACATGCCCAGTTGCCCAAGTCAAAAACTAGAAGCCTTCCTTGATCCTACCTTGGCTCTCCTCTCTCCCTTACATAATCTATCATCAAATTCCATTAGTTATACTCTAAGCTCTGACTTCATCTCTTCTGCCAACGCCATAGTCTGAGCCACCATCACCTCTGGCTTAGACCACTGGGCAAGTCACTCACTACCGTTTGACCACCTTTTGCCCCTCTTCCATTCATTCTCCACATGGCTGTCAGAAGGTTCTTAAAATATTGGTCAAAACATTTCATTCACTCCCCTGCTCAAAACCATTCAACAGCAGTCAATTACACTGGGGATTCCTTGACCTGGTCTTCTGGTGCCTCCCTGACAGCCCCATCTGGCACCACTCTGCCTCCACCCTGTTCACTTGAGCCCCAGTGGTTTTCCTGAGCTCCTTCTCCAACAGACCCTTCCCATCTGCCATCACTGCTGTTGGGGGACTGTGGAGATTCTTTGCCTAGCTCTTAATTGGGAAAATTATTACCCAGCCTTCAGTCCCAACTTACATGTCTATTATGCTCAAAGTAGCCTCATTTGCCTTCCCCAATTCAAATTAGCTCCCTCAGTTAGATTTCCTCATGGTACCCACAACCTTTGCTTCATAGCACTTGGGAAGTTTTTACAACATTTCATTATGTAATTATTTGTTTAGCTTTTATTTTTTTCCTACTTCCAGACTTTAAACCCATTGAGATCTGGGCCATGTCTGTTTCAGTCTCCACTATATCTCCTGTGTCTGAATCTTCTGTGTCTACTCCAGTACCTGGACCATTCTGGACGCTCAACAAATACACTGAGGAGGTGAGAGGAGGGAACAGATGTCTCCACTGTTAATCATACTAAGAAGAGGTCAGCCTTGGCCAGCGATTAGCTTCATTTGGCCATGTGGAGGGAGGCCAGGCAGGAAATGACCTGGTAACTGACCTTAGGTCTGTGCCCATGTGGCAGTTACACATCATTCTCTATGTTGTATGCCTTTACATTACTCCAATATTTCAATAAATCCCATCAAAAGTTAGAGTTTGATTTCAACTCTGTTGGTTGGTAATGAAAAAAAGCACATATCTGTGCACTAGAAGGAAGGAGAACAATGAGAACAGTGTCCACCAACAAGATCTCCCCTGGGGGGCAGAGGGGGCACGGGCCATCATCTGGCAGGGGGTAGCTTTGTCCTGCAGGCCGGCAGTTTCATGAGGGAAATGGCAGTGACGAGGTGGCATGGAGGTGAGGCTGGGATAGGAAAATCAAGGTTTGCCCTTGACCACACAGAAGTGGTACCATGAACTACTTCAGAATGTCTGGGAAACACTATCCAGGAGGAAGCTGATTTCTGACAATTGACGGGGAGTGGACTGGACATCAAAAGTAAATGTGAAAAAAAAGTAAATGCAGTCTTACTGTTAGGTCATGGACTAGTGAGGTCTGGGACATATTGGTAATACTAAAATTGGAATATTGCGTTAAGGCCGAAGCTTTAAAAAGAGGGTTAAAAAAGGCATATCTGGGGAATGGGAAAGGTTCCTTGGCTTCAGTGTTTTCTTTCCCTGCCAAATAAAGTCTGGGAACTGGGGTGTTTTCCCTAAGCCTATTTCCTTTTCTTTACAAGTATTTTCTTGAGTTTTCTATTTTTTTTTTGGTACCACTATAAGCAAAGGCTGTTTTGCAAACTGTCCTTATCCTTGATGCTTTGTGTGTGGCAAGATATAAACTCACCAGCCCCAAGCAGTGATCACACCCTCCCAGATACCACCCTTACTTCTCTAAAGAGCAAATGACTTAGAGCCCCACCTCCCCACTCCTTGCCCCTTCTTTACGCACCCACAACATCAAAGCAAACAAAACAGATGGTTTCATGGGAGTGGTGGGTCATTTTAATTCTGGGACAATACAACTATTAATAAGGGTCTTTTTATGCTCTCTTAGAAATGGAAGAAAATTGGGAGAGAGCTCTGTTAAAGGGGTTGATAAGAACCTCTCTGAGGACTTGGTTATTACCAAATGAAATGTTATCTTCCTGGGAAATGAGAGGCCGGGAATCCTACAAAGACAGGCTGCTATTAAAGAGTCTCCTGTTTTCCTTGGTGGTTTCACATGTCTGCCAGTGTTCTTACTTAGAAGTTAAGGGTTCTCAGGCCACATGTCTTGTGTTCCTTTTGCAACCCCTGCAGCACTTAATTATGGGCCTACAGTAGGTGATATGTTGTTAAATGAATGGTCCTGGTTAGGGCACATTCATCAATCCAATCATTCATTTCTACAACTGTTTACTGAGCATGCATGCATCCTGCACCCAGCACTGCTCTGATTTGTAGGGATAGGGGGTGGGGCGAAGTGGGACAGTGTCTGCTGGACTTTTTGTTGGCCCTGGGAATTTTTCTACACTTCGTGAAGATTATTTTTTGGAATTCCAGCTGTGCTATGATGTTTTGATATTTGTTGATGAAAACATGAAAAGAGGAACACACATAAACACATCAAGAAGCTCTTCAAAAAGCATTTGTCCCAAGTACCCCAGTGATGTTCCTGCTGCAAAACAGCTTCCACCCCCAGCACCCTCAAATAACAGCAGCTTTGCATTGTTGACCTCTTGCCTCTAATAAAAGAGGGTCTGTGGAATTGGACTTTGCTCAAATGCCCTGCCGTTTTTGCTTTTGCAGCAGCCTCAACTTATATAGTGAACACGCAGCACTATCACCACTAATGCTGCATTCACATTTCCAGATGACCTTATGACTCTAGTGTTAACTATCAAAACATGGAGTGAAACAAAACAGAAAAACATAAGATTAATTAAAGACATTTCGCTGCTATTTTTGGATCCCTGATATTCCACAACCAAACGTAATCATTTGTTTACAATGTATGTATGTTACAGTGTCTTTGGGACTTTTACCCATGAAGAGGCCAATGTGATTAATGACATGTATGTATATATTGAACCAATGATCATTTTCTATATATTTTTAAGTAAGATATAATTGATGTACAGTAACATGCAAAGAGAATTACTTATTTTCTTTGTAATTGTTGGATTTATTTCCATAGTTATTCATAATATCCCTTTATCTTCTTTTATTTTTTTATAAAGATGTTATTTATTTATTTCCAGAGAGAGAGAAAGGGAGGAAGAGGGAAAAAACATCAATGTGCATTTGCTTCTCATGCGCCCCCTACTGGGGACCTGGCCTGCAACCCAGGCATGTGCCATGACTGGGAATTGAATGAGTGAACTTTTGGTTTGCAGGCTGGTACTCAATCCACTGAGCCACACCAGCCAAGCCTTTATCTTCTTTTAATAGCTGTACGATCTATAGTAACATCTTCTCTTTGGTTCTATTTTAACAGTTCTTTTATAGATTGCAATAGTCATCCTTATTCTATCATAGGCTACCATAAGTTAATACTGTAACACTTCTCATATAATGGAAAAAAACTTTAACATGATACTTCTACATAATCCCCTTTCATCCTTTTTGTTCATATATTTTATTTCTATGTACGTAATAAACCTTATAGTGGTGTTATTGTCATTTTATGAAATTAAAAAATATTTATCATTTGTTACCTTTCTCTTTTTATAGGTCTAGTTTATACCTGGTATCATTTTCCAACAGCATGAATTCCTTTAGTAATTATTATTTGGTAGTGTAGATTTGTTGGTGATGACTTTTTTAAGTATTTTTCCCCTCTGAAAATATTTTAATCTTGCCTTCAGTTTTAAGGATATTTTCGCTGAATATAACTTTCAAATTTGACTTTACTTTCTAAAGATATTAATCTTTTGTCTTCTGGATTGCATGTTTTTTTTTTTCCTGATGAAAAATAAGTGATATTTGTTGTGGTTCTCCTATTTGTAGTCTGTCTTTTCTCCTTCTCCTCTGACTGATTTTAAGACTATCTCTTTATTCTGGTTTTCAGAAATTTGACGCAATACACTTAGGTGATACTTTCATTGTATTTGTCCTGCTTGAGATTCTTTAAGCTTCTTGGATCTGTGTGTAGAATACCATATTTGATGTTCCAATGACACATACATTTGACTACTTGATTTTAACCCACAAATTATAGACCTGGCTCATTCTCCACACTTCCCAATCTTTTCCTTTTCTCTCTTTCAGTTTAGATAACTTATATTAACTTGTTTTGAAGTTCAATAATCCCTTTTCTACAGATATTGTATTTTTCAGTTCCATGGTTTTCACTGGGTTCTTTAAGTGTTTTTCTGATTTCGCATGTCTTCCTACATTATATTCACCTATTTCTGTAAATTCTTTAAAATGTTTATAATAGTTGCTTTAAAGTCTCTGTCTGCTACTTCCAATAATTAAGTCATCTGTGGTTTGCTCCCATTGCCATGTTTTCTTGATTATGGGTCACGTTATCCTGCCTTTTCCCATGTCTTTTTTTTTAAAGATTGTATTTATTTATTTTTTTTTAGAGAGGGAAGGGAGGGAGAAAGAGAGAGAGAAACATCAGTGTGCAGTTGCTGGGGATCATGTCCTGCAACCCAAGCATGTACCCTGACTGGGAATCGAACCTGCGACACTTTTGTTCACAGCCTGTGCTCAATCCACTGAGCTATGCCAGCCAGGCTCCCACGTCTTATAATCTCCAGTGTGTCTTTCAGACATTATGTAGGAAAAAAGCAGTGGAGACCTAGGTATGATATTGATTTGTTTTGCTTACTTACTGCAGAGTGTAAGCTTTTTATCAGTGAGGGACTGCTTATTTAGATTCTCCTTGAATTACGTTGATCTTGGGCTGGGCCACAGCTTTAATTAGAGTATGTTCCCTCTTGTTAATCCAACTCCCAGTCTTTTGCCCTTTCCAGTCTTTGTGGTCTTTTTAGTATTTGACCTGGGAGGCAGCTAGGTGCAGCTTCATATATTTTTGCTTGATGTTTAAATTTTACCCTGGTAGAACTCCAGATTCCGAGCAATGCAAGAATCCACAAGATTATGCAATTTCTCTCTACTTTTCAGCAACTTCTCCAGGGCTACTTTCTTGGAACAATGCAGAAAAGAGGTGTGGGAGAGGCAGTAGCCGAGGTGTCAGGCTGATAAATTTCTTTTTTCATGTGGGGCTCTTTCAGATAATCCATCTCCCTGGCATTCAACTTTGCCTAAGGTTCAGCTGGAGTTCCTTCTCCCTGCATAGTCTTGGTTCATAGCTGACCTACTTTTCCAATTGCTCTCACTGAGACTAGGCATCCACCCCAAGCGTGGAAGCTTCTGCAGATCTCTGCTCAGCTCTAAAGGGCTTGTTTCCCTCTAATTCAGTTCATCAGTGCTTCCTGTGTGTTCACTAGCTCCACAGAAACATATGAATCCTATTTTGTCTGGGCCTTTCTGGTTGACCATGGAAATGAAGGTTTGCACATCCTAACCAGAAGCAGGCAAAATATAAAGTCTTTTTCTAAATGTTTGCAACTCCACATATGTCTCAAATCAGGAAGAAAACTACTACTGGCTGACTACCGGCATATAAATACACTCAAGTATCTCTAATCTGAAAAAAACTAATCTTCTGTGACCCCACAATTCCCTCCAGCTATTGACCAATTTATTTGCACTCCTATTCACAACTTCTTGAAAAAGTACTTGAAAAACATGGAGTGATCTTTGGCTATATTCATAGTGAATGGGCAACACTACATGGCTTGTTAGAAGCCCTGGGGCATGCCCATTGGTGGATGACCAGCTTTTGTCAACAGCCTCTTTTGTTGAGGATCCTCTGTTTTGTCGAGGACCCTCAAATATGAGCATATGTAACTTCTTTCCCTCTCTGAGATATTTGTTTCTACAGAGAAATAGTTTTCAAACTCTTTCCTTGGGTGTTAATTGTGGAAGGACAAGGGGAGAGCTGAAAGCAGCAACATTTGCTTTGCAGATGTCTCCATAATCTCCCATGCCTGGTGTCTGACTGGGAAACTACTCTTGTTTAATTTTGCCAGAGAATAGACTTTTCTCTGGTGGAGCTAGAGAAAGGGTCACTTTCAGAATGTAGTGGAGGTGGGTGGTTTCTGAAGGTTGAATAGCTTCTTCAGATAAACTTTTAAACAATATTCCAGTTTTCATCCCGTAGCCCTTCCTTGGCTTTTACAGTACCTGACAGTTCCAGGGTTTGAGCTTTCCAGGGTTCTGCAAGGCTTCAAGGCTTGTACCTCTCCAGTAACTTCTTCTGCAAGGTTATATTTGACTTTTCTCCACACTGCTTACATCATTTGCCACTCTTCTTTCTGTTCTCATATATAGTGGTTTTATGGTTTAATTATTTCTTAGTTTCCTCAATAATGGGCTTTGTGGATTTGTTTCACATTTTCTTGGTTTGGGGGTGCTTTTTGTTAGACAATGGGCCAAAAATGTCTCTACCCCTCATCTAAAAATTGGAATTTCTCACCTTTTAACCCATTTTGCTCTGCCTCTTATCTCTATAATTCTGCTGAAACTGCTTTTGTCCAAGTCCCCAGTGATCTCCTGATTGACAATACATTGGTCACTTTTCTGGCTTCATCTTGGAGCAAAAGATGCTGTTAACCTTTCCCTCAATGTAAAATGCCCTCTTTTCAGGATTTTCATTACAGGATATTTGTTCCAACTGCCTCATCAGTTGTTCTTTCTTGTATTTCTGTGTAGGCTTGTTCTTCTCTTCAACCACTCTGAAATTTGGAACGACTTAGGACTCAGTCAGACCTGCCTCCATTCCGACACTTGGCAGTCTTAAGGTAAGCTCATTCTTTTTGAGACTTCAGTGCCTTTCAAAGGTGCCTGGACTTTGAAGGAAGACAGACTTCGAATTTAATCTTAGTTCTGTCACTTCCTAGGCATTTCAACTTTAGATTTCTCAAATGTAAAATGAAGGTATGGAACTGTAAGATCTACCAGCTCCCTTCCAGCTCAGAATGGTACATCAGATTTTTGGGGGGTGGGGGGTGGGGGGCAAAGACTGAGTAGAAACAAAACCTGGACATCAGTTGGGAAGTGGAGAGGCCACACTTGGCAAACAGGAGTAGTTCACAATGTGACGTGGGGTCAAGTGCAGACTGGTAACTGAAATTCGCTAAGGGGAGCCCATCAACTAATTTCCAAAGGCTGTAGCCTAAGCTGGCATAAAGAACAGGAGTGATGATTCAGTCAGAGGGCAATGTGATGAATTTGCCCAAACTTCTCTTTTTGCTACTCTGTTTCAGTTGGTTACTCATTTGTGCAGTTTTTTTTTGTTTGTTTTTTTACCATGCATTTCCTATGGCACCATTTGGCTTTTGAAACAAATCCCTGTAAGATATTTCCTATCACTAACCCTTTTTTCCCAGTTGAACCATATTTTTCAGGAGATGAGCGTGGTAGACAGTGGGCTGTATATTCAGAGTTGCCCAAATATATAACTTCCTTCCATAATAACCTTCAGTTTCATGCTCTTCTTAGTTCAATAGGGACTGAGTCTCTCCTGGTGCCAGTGGCATCTAAAATGTTCAGGTGGATATAGCTGAGCTCAGTACTGCTGACCACAATGAGAGTTTGCAGGGGCATAGGACAGAGTGGCACTCTGCCAAGCCCTGTGCAACAGAGATTGTGGAGCCTACCCGCTTGGATGGAAGTTGAAAGTAGACAACCTCAGGGTAGGAGATTCGTTTTGGTACCATTTTAGTATGGGCTGGCAGAGCTTGCAGTTCTCTCCAAAGGACTTCCCTATCACCCATTAGAGCAGGTGGGAGTAGGTAGGTGTACACTAGGTCTATACCAGATAATTCAACCCATAAGTCATATTTGGACACAGTCTGTTCAAGAAGAGTGGGGGGGGATCATACCAGACATTAGGAGAGCTTAGGGCATTGAGAACTTGTATAAGTCACTGGTGGGAGTGTAAATTGGTGCAGCCCCTTTGGAGAATAATTAAATCGTGTCCTGTGAAGTTACATATTCACATATTGTAAGACCTAGCAACTCAATCCCTAGTTGTATATCACAAAGAAATTCTTGTTTCTGACCCCCCTGCCTTGGGAGACAGATATAAGAATGTTCATTGAAACTTTGGAACAGCAAACAAAATTAGAAATAAATTAACTGTCTATGAGCAGGAGAACAATTAAGTACATGACGAACATTATTGTAATAAAAAACCTGGCGCAATAGAAAAGTACACATCAGTTTAAATGAATCAAACATAGCTGTCTGTACCTACATAGAAAAAGTCTCAGAAACATAATGCTAAGCATAAAAAACAAATTCAAGAAAAATACAATATGACCATTCATTATAAAATTTAACACGAAAAATATAATATATTGGTCATGGGTGTATAAAAATATACAACATCTATTAAAATGATAAACCCCCAACTCAGGATAGTGATTATCTCTGATGAGGAAAAAGGGGAGTATACACAGGACATGCCAATACCTGTAACATTTTATTTCATTAGCCTTGTGGTGGATAATGACTATTCATTACCTTTTGTACACTTTTGTTACACTCAAATACTTAATATTTTTTAAAAAATTGTTGAGGGTGAGTAGCAAAGGCTGAACTTATAGTTCACAGGGAGGCAGTGCTAAATCTAAGGTTCAAGTCCCCACTCTGGCCAAGTTAGGTGATGGAAGGCAAGGTGCTTCCATTGTGGAGCTTCCTGAGTTGACTAATAGTGGAGTCATAGAACATCTCTTGGTTTTGGCTGCCTAGGTTCAGATATAAGAACTCTACCTATGATTTTTTGGTTCTGTTGACTACTTCTGAAGTTTGTCTTGCTGGCTTCATTCTGACAAGAATGTTTCTGAATGCTGCTCTGTCAGTTTTTACCCTTTAAATGTATTTTCCACATGAGGGATAGTAGGTGAGGAAGGGTAGTAACATTTCCTGAGTCTCTGTGCTGTGCCAGGGTCTCCGCTGGGCACTTTTTATGCATTAATTCACAAAAGCCTCCCAACAACACCATATGGTGGGCATGACTATATTTGTTGTGCATAGGAGAAAGTAGACTCAGAGGTGTGCGGTGATGTGCACGTGCTGGGTGGAGCCCAGACTGGAACCCACACTGGTCCTGGTACAGAGTCTGTATTGTGTCTCTTCCATCTGCAGTATCCAAACTAGGTATAGGACCGTGTACCATGTACAGAGACACAGGATACATACACAATATATGTTGTTTATTTATTTATTTATTTTTATTCACTCATTCGTTTGCTTATTTATTTGTCTATTTTCTGGGGCATAAATTGTACTCCAAAAATTGAGAAAGAACTCAACATGGTTTTTATATAATATAGAACATTATGGAATAGAACACAAATGCACATGCATTTTTAAGACGAAAAGGGTGTTGAAGAATTTTCTTGCTTTCAATACACCACTTCAAATTATACCCTAGGGCCCTGGAGGTTCACTTTTACTTTCTCCTACTAACAGGGGTGCTCCCGAGGAAGAGTGTGAGAAGCACTGGACCACATCACTACTCTCATAAATCAGTTTGGTCCCAGACCTGCTGAATTGCTTCAAGGTAGCTCTTTTTATCATCATTGAGACTCAGTATGAGAAGCCCTCAGACAATTTCTTCTTGAGACTTTGCCTGGGTGCTCCTGTTCAGAAGAGGTCTCTCTAGAACCATCAAAGGAAGCACTAACTTCTATGTAGTCTCATGATGCAGCTGCATTTTCTACCTTATGCCTCTGTATAGAGAGAGAAGAGCCAAATGCTGAGCACTTCAGAAGAGGTAGGCCAGGAAGATCTGGGGTCTCACTCTTTGATTTACTGTTGGACCTGCCATGATGACTTGAGTGCAGTGTGTCCAGGAGGATTTGGGGTAATTCCTTAGTTGTTTGTCAAAACCCCAACAACAACTATAATAATAACCAGGACACTTACTGTATGTCTGGCATTGTGAATTCTTCCAACAGTTCTATGATGTAGAGATTATCAATATATTCATTTTACAGATTAAAACACAGAGGCACAGAGAAGTAAGGAAGTTTCTCATGAACTCAGACCCCATGATATTATCTCCCAATCAATAGGACAAAGGAATAAAGAATAGCTCTGCTCCATTTCTCTTAATTTTGTCATAAAATCCTCTTGCACCAAAATGAATAGTATCTCAAAATAAAACAAATCCAGGTTCTTTCAAGCATAAAGGATCTGAAAACTTTTTTCTCTCTTAGTTTTAAATTTAGAAAAGACTTTTAGAAATTTCTCTTGGTAATGACAGCCTATAATCATTCTGCTCCAGGAATCAAGTGGTGTGTTCAGAATATGTCATTTTCCCCTGTGACACTAATGGCAAAACCACACTTCCAACCAAACCAGAGGATGACTGAGAGGGATGCAGAAGTGTGGTCTCCTGGTTTCCACTCAGCAGTCTGAGCCAAGCATTCTTGGCTTTCACTCCAACTTCTTAAGCAATATGCAAGACACTTAACCTCTTAACCCCATCTCTGAAATGCTGATGCTACCTCTTTACCTCTTTGTGAGGAATATTTCCAAGCTGAAGTTGTTAAAAGACCATGAAGATAAAATATATAGAAGGCATATGCTTTCAGGGAACTGTTTTCTGGAAGAAGGTCTGGGGTGGTAAACTGTGAATGGGATTGGTTTTTAATTAAAACTATATATAATAGTAAATTTGTGGGAAAACCTATAGTACAGTGATTGAGGGTTTGGACATTGGGGCCATAATGCTGGAGTTCAAATCCAAGTTCCTACACTTTTACAGCAGAGTGGCTTTCAGCCTTCTCTGTCTTAGTATCCCCATCTATATAATACATATAATAAATAATATAGTTCCTATAAAAACCTTACAGAGTAGGTATTATCATTTTCTTTCATTACAGTTGAGAAAAATATTCTAGGATATTTGTATATAATAAGCCATTAATAAAAGTATAAACAAACTCAAACAAATGCATATGCATTTATGCATTTGCACATGTCCATAGTGAATGTTTCCACAGATCAGAAGCAAAAGGCAGTGGCATGCATTCACACGCAGTGAATTAGGTAAGCTGCGCAATGTAGTAGAAAAAAAATCATTGGATTTAAACATTTTAATTTTGTGAGTTTAAATTTTTTTTACTGCCAATGACTACTTACATAAATTTGGGCAAATAATTCAATCTCTCTGAGAATGATTTTCCTTAATGAAATAGGCCAGTCGGTTCGATAAGGCATAATAACTTTTTGACTTGTTTTGTTATGCTTTGTTTTATAATTTTGCAAAGTTTTGAAGAAAGGTAAAATTTTCAGGTGAAGGTGGTGATTTAGGCTACACATTTGAGCTCCTCCTTTTGTTTCCAAAATGATATAGAAGCAGCTAAACCAATATAGCAGGGGGAAGTGTTTTTCACTGCTGGAAAATAGGTAAGCATGCCAATCCTTGGAAGAATTCCTGCACAAACCAGAGCCGCTAACATCATGGTGGGGGGGGGGGGGGGCTAGCAGCCTGGAATTCCAAACCATGAGAAGAAAAACCTGTGATTGGTGGTAGGATGGTTCTTAACACAGTGACCTAACAGTGATAGATTCTACACCCAACCATCTTCCTTTGCTTGTTTCTTCCCTACCTTGGATATACTATTGGGTCTTCAGCCTTTCCAAGAAGAAACTATATTATGTCTATCTAAATTGTCCTATCCTCTTTAACATGGGATCCTAACATTTTCAACAAAGATTTACATGATGTCAGACAGAACTTACTCCAAAACCCAGTATTGAAAAACTTAGCTGTCTCTCTTTTGAGTCACTATATTAAGGAAATGTCTCAGAAGTTGGAAAGAAGAGGACCAGTTTGAAGAATGTGAGAAAATTTCCACTTCAAACAAACTCAAATAAGAAACAGAAAACAATTCTAATCCATACTTGTGATAAGCTATTCCATCTCTGACACAACAGCAGAGTAAGTGTCACACTTAAACGCACACACACACATAGGAAAGGAAAGATTCAGAATCAGGAAAATATTCATAGGTCTGAAAGACATTATTTGTTACTTAAAAAATGAAATGACACTGAAAAATATAAAATAGTGATGAAAGAAGTTAAAGGCATGAATAAATTGAAAGATGGCTTATGTTCATGGATCAGAAGACTTAATGCTGTTAAGATGACAATACCACCCAAAGCGATCTATAGATTCAATGTAATCCTTATCAAAATTCCAATGCCATTTTTTTTTTGCAGAAATAGAAAAACTTATCCTAAAATTCATATGGAATCCCAAGGGGACTCCAAATAGCCAAAACAATCTTGATAAAGAAAAAGAGTTGAAAGACTCACACTTTCTCACTTCAAAACTTACTACAAAGCCACAGTAATCAAAACCATGTGGTACCGGCATTAAGGACTGAAACATAGACCAATGGAATAGAGAACTCAGAAGTAAAACTTGGCATATCTGGTCAGTTAATTTTGGCAAGAGTGTCAACCATCCAATGGGGAAAAGACAACTTTTCAACAATGGTGCTGGGAAAACTGGTTATTCATTTGCAACAGCATAAAGTTGGAATCTTATTTTAAAACATGTACAAAAATTAACTCAAAATGTATTTAGAACCTAAATGTAAGAGATAAAACTTTAAAACCCTTAGATAAAAAGCACAGGGAAAAAGTTCAGTGACACTGGATTTGGCAGTGATTTCTTGGGATATGACATCAAGTATAGGGAACAAAAGAAAAATTTAGAGGTTTAATTCCCAGCAGAGCATGTGTCTGGGTTGCAGGCCTGGTCCCAGGTTGGGTGCATGTATATAAGAAGCAACTGATCAATGTTTCTCTCCCTTTCTTTCTCTCTCTCTATCCCTATTTCTAAAAAGAAAGAAAAGGGAAGGGAAGAGAAGGGAAGAAAGATATAGATAAATTGAACTCCACCAAAATTTAAAACTTTTGTGCATCAAAGGACACTGTAAACAGAATGCAAAGGTAACCCACAGAATAAGAAAAAGTATTTGCAAATAATATATTAGATAATGGATTAATATCTAGAATATATGAAGAACACTTAGACTCAACAACAATAATAAAAAAAAACAACCCAATTAAAAAATGGGCAAAAGACTTGAATAGACATTTTTCCAAAGAAGATATACAAATGTGCCAATGAGCACATGAAGAGGTATTCAACATCATTAATTACTAATGAAATACAAATCAAAATCACAATAAAATACCATTTCATGCCCATTAGGATGGGTATTATAAAAAAAAGTCCCCAAAGTAACAAGTGTCAGAAAAGATGTGGAGATATTGAAATCCTTATGGATTATAGGTAGAAATGTGAAATGGTACAGCCACTGTGAAAAACAGTATGTTAATTCCTCAAAAACAAAAATCAAACAGGTGAATGAATAAACAACCATCATAATGTGATATATACATACAATGGAATATTATTCTGCCTTAAAAAGAAATGAAATTCTAATACATGCTACAACTTAGATGAACCTTGAAAACACACTAAATAAAATGAACCAGAAACAAAAGGACAAATATTACATGACTCAACTTACATGAAAAATCTAGAGTAGGCAATCCATAAACATAAAAAGTAGAACAAAAGTTGCCAGAAGTTGGGGGGTAGTTTCAGTTTGGGATGATGGATAAGTTCTGGAGATGGAGAGTGGTAATGGTTGCACAACTCAATGCCACTGAATTGCATGCTTAAAAAGTTAAAATAGTAAAAGCTTTATGATATGTATATTTTACCACAATAGAAAAAAATGCCCCGAAAGCCATGAACAGTAAGTTGAATACTGAAAAAAAAAAAGACAAATTGATGAATTACAAGACTATAGTAAAACATTCTTTAAGAATTCAAAGACAATAATAGAGATTAAAATTATAATAGAATATGAAAGACTTGTTGGATAAGTTCAAGAATATAATGAACAATCAAGAAAAAGTAATAATAAAGGAAATAAAAAATTCTTAAGCCGAAGAAGCTTATTATCGATTCCCAGTCAGGGTACATGCCTGGGTTGCAGGCCATGACCCCCAGCAATCGCACATTGATGTTTCTCTCTCTCTCTCTTTCTTTCTCCCTCCCTTCCCTCTCTAAAAATAAATAAAAAATAAAATCTTTAAAAAAAGAAGCTTATTTAATTGTCAGATGGAGCCCAAGTCCTATACAAAGTATTACACAAAAATAATGTGAATCTACATGTAGACATACACTCTTGACTTTTTTTTAATTCCAAAGATAAAAAGAAATAATTTTTACAAGCATACAGGAGGGGACAATAACTACACACAAAGCAGAAATGTACTAAATTGGCAACCCTCCTTTTTTATATGCAATATAGAATAGAATATATGCAAGCTGACATTGTGTCACTGTCACTAGTAAATACATAGGAAAATAGGATATAAGAACTTGATATTTAATTAAAATATTTACTCGGAGGTGAATGACAATAATTCTCAGATAAGTTTGGACTTGGAAAGTTTTTAATTTACATATCCTCCAGGAAAATTCTACCAGAAAACAGACTTAGCCAACTGAAAAATTTTAAAAAAACACCAAAACTTCAAGTACTGAAATATGTATGTGTGTGCATGTATGTGTGTGTATGTTTATGAAACATAATGAAAATATTTCTTAAGAAATTCAACAAGGAGAATAGGTAGATATTACTTAATTCTTGCCATAATAAAGGCAAGCAAAATTCATTGGGAACTGTTACCAAAATAAAAATATAATTATACTCTTTCAAATTACACTTTTCAAATCACTGGTGAAAAATTAAAATATCAAAAAGAGCAAAAGATAAATAGGTGGACAAAGATAACAGGAAAATACAAACATAATTGATAATATCATTTTTTGGCAAAGACTTAAAAAGCATTAAAGATGATTGGAAATGTATTCCACAGTGAAAGAAATGTGAGCTAAAAATACAATATAATTTATAAGACAATGTGTTAGAAATTCAAATAAAATAGTCATAGTGGAAAGTTTTAAAATATTTCTGTGTCTTCACAGATCAAGTACACAAAAATATAAAATATTTGATAAATTTAGTCAATACATTTTTATATAAAACTTTTTATTCATCAAAGTATGCATACTTTCTAACATTCATGGCTAATAAACAAAATTTAACAATCTAGTCCACCAACAAAATTAATATTATTTTATATTTTTAATATATTTTATTGATTATACTACTACAGTTGTCCCATTTCTCCCTTTTATTACCCTCTGCTCTATCCCACCCAACCATCATTCCCTCACCTTAGTTCATGACCATGGGTCACACATATAAGTTCTTTGGCTTTTCCATTTCCCATACTATTCTTAACCTTCCCCTGCCTATTTTGTACCTACCATTTATGCTTCTTATTTCCTATAACTTTCCCCCCATTCTCCTCCCTCCCCCTCCCCACTGATAACCCTTCATGCAATCTCCATTTCTGTGAATCTGTTCCTGTTCTAGTTGTTTCCTTTGTTTTTGTTTTTGTTTTTTTTTCACATGTCGATAGCTGTGAGTTTGTTTTCATTTTACTGTTTATATTTTTATCTTCTTTTTCTTAGATAAGTTTCTTTAACATTTCATATAATAAGGGTTTGGTGATGTTGAACTCCTTTAACTTGACCTTATCTGAGAAGCACTTTATCTGCCCTTCCATTCTAAATGATAGCTTTGTTGGATAGAGTAATCTTGGATGTAGGTCCTTGCCTTTCACAACTGTGAATACTTTCTGCCAGTTTGCCAATCCCTTCTTTCCTGCAAGGTTTCTTTTGAGAAATCAGCTGATAATCTGATGGGCACTCCTTTGTAGGAAACTCTCTCCTTTCCTATTGCTGCTTTTAAGATTCTATCTTTATCTTTAACCTTGGGTAATGTAATTATGATGTGCTTTGGTGTGTGCTTCCTTGGGTCCAACTTCTTTGGGACTCTCTGAGCTTCCTGGAAGTTGAAATATTTCCTTTGCCAGATTGGGGAAGTTCTCCTTCATTATATTTTCAAATAAGTTCTTCATTTCTTGCTCTTCTTCTTCCCCTTCTGGCACCCCTATGATTCAGATGTTGGAATGTTTCAAGTTGTCTTGAAGGTTCTTAAGCCTCTCCTCATTTTTTCAAATTCTTGTTTCTTCATTCTGTTCTGGCCGAATGTTTATTTCTTCCTTCTGCCCCAAATTGTTGATTTGAGTCCCAGGTTCCTCCCCATCACTGTTGGTTCCCTGTGCATTTTCCTTTATTTCACTTTTCATAGCCTTCACTTCTTCCTATATTTTGTGACCATACTCAACCATTTCTGTGAGCATACTGATTACCAGTGTTTTGAACTCTGCATCTGATAAGTTGGCTACCTCTTCATCACTGAGTTGTATTTTTTCTGGAGCTTTGATCTGTTCTTTCATTTGGGCCATGTTTTTTTTTTTTTTTTTTTGTCTCTGTGCTCAGGTTATGTAGTAAGGGGCAGAGCCTTAGGTGTTCACCAGGGCAGGGCAACCCAGGTCAATTTGTTGTGACGCTAATGTGGGGGAGGGGTCAGAGAGGGAACAATGCTGCTTGCTCAATTCTCAGCTGGCTTTCAGTTACTTTCTCCGCTACCCATAAGAAAATCAGGCCTTTCTGGTGCTGAGTCCCAGGTGGGTGGTTTTATGTATGATCTAGGACCCTTAGGATCTCTCCATAGAAGTCTCCTGTGAGGCTGGGAGTTTCTCCTGTTGCTTCAGCCCCCACAAGTCTTTTCAGTCAGAGGTTTTGAGGCTTTATTTCCCTGCACTGGAACCCTGGGTTGCGCATTCTGTCTCACTCCCCAGTCATTCCTCCTGGTTTTTCCACATGTGAATGTGGGACCATCTGCTCCTCACCAGCTGCCGCCTCACCTGGTCCCCCAGCCACTGCCTTGCCAAGAGTCTTCTCCACCCCAGGTGCCCCTCTCCACTCCTCCTACCAATATGGATGAATGTTTCTGCTTTAACTCCTTGGTTGTTGGACTTCCATACAGTTTTGTTTTCTGGCAGTTCTGGTTATTTTTTGTTTTTAAATTTGTTGTTGTCCTTCTTTTGGTTGTGCTAGGAAGCAAAATGTATCTACCTATACCTCCATCTTGGCTAGAAGTAAAATTAATAAATTTTAAATAGGAATTATATAGACCACATTTTCTGAAAAAATGCAATGACTGGAAATTGAGAAAAATATTTAAAAAATCAACTGGAAACTGTGAAATACTTTATAATCACATTAAATCAAATATAAAATTATAAATGTAAATTATTTAGAAATTAACAATAATGAGAACAGTGTATGTCAGAGTACATGATATTCAACCAGAATGAAATTTAGAGTATAATTTATATTTATGACAAATTTTATTATTAAACAAGAAATAATTAAAAATAATGAATAACTGTCAATTCAAGGAACCAGAAAAAGAACTGAAATAAAAGATAAGAATAAGACAGAAATTAATAGTAGTAGAAGAATAAAATAATGAATCATAAAATCAAACAAATATACAAGAGAACTGATGAGTAAATTTAAGAGACAAACCACTGACTAATTGAATGGGGAATTAAAAAAAGACCTGAATGTCTTTTTTCTGTGAATGTAGAAAAAGGGCTATGACTACAGATACAGAAGAGATTTTGAAAATTAAAAAGGGCGTGTTGTAAAATGAAAATATCAATACACTGGTAATTTCTACCACTTCTTGAGGTAAGAAATATGGTAACAGTAAGTCATATAAGAATTTAAGATAACTGTCAAAGAACTTCTTTAATAATGATTTAGACTTAGGTTGTTTTCTTTCCTCTGGGTAGTATCAAACCTTGAACAAACACATGCTTTCTATTTTCGTTAAGATATTCCACTGCATGTGAAAAGACTGCCAACTCATTTTTCCAAACTCACATAATCCTTTTACCCCTAGGCTGACAAAGAGAGTACAAAATAAAACTCCTGAACACTCTTAAGATTAAATATTGATAAGCAATATCTCAAGGCTTACATTAAATCAAATCCAGAAATATAATAAAAGAATGAACTCTAATAAATAAAATTTATTCCATGAATGTAAGGTTAATTTTTCATCAGGAAATCTTTTGATTTAAAGTTTTCAAATAGACAGGACAAAGAAAATAAAAGAAGAAAGTTATAATTATCCTGATATGTCAATGGGCATTTAATAAAACAACATTTTTTGGATAAAAGTTTTTAAATAAAATTGGAAGAATAATTACTCAATATAGTAAATATCTGTATGAAGTCAATATCCAATAAAATGCATAATAATGAAACACATGTCATTCCTATTAAAATCAGGAAATTTTAGCCAATAGAATAAGACACACAAGAAGATATAATAGCTGTAAATATTTTTAAAAGAGAGCAGAAGTTATCATTAATTACAAATAGTACAACTATTTTACTAGAAAACCACTCTAAAATTAACTGGAAAAGTGTTAAAACTAATAAAATGTTTGGTTGAAATGATAGGGTAAGAGTGTTAAACCAATAGTTTCCCCCCAAACCAATTTTTCTCAACAATTTTGGGATCATAAGCCTCTTCTGATACAAACTACAATCTCTCTGACTTGGAAATTTAAAAAATCATCTAATGGAGTTCAATAAAAGCCCATGGAACCCCAAATTATAGGTTTACCACTCTGAAGTGAACAGTAATTTCAAAAATACAACAGAAAAAATTATTCACAATAAAAGTTCAAAGTGCCAGAAGTAAACTTAGGAAACAGTGTCTGAGATTTATCTGAAGAAAATAACAAACCTTACTGAGGGGCAATAAAGAGAACAGACACATCCTTAAATAAGAAAGTAGATACACCTTTTGAACAACGTGTTTGGGCATGTCTTTCCTCTTTAGGTACCTGACCAATGTGTACCTGACAAGATCAGAGAAAAAGAACAGATTGACATTTTTGGCTAAAAGCTGGGGTACTTCTAAATTAAGTAAACTTCTCCCAGGAGCTAGACTTTAGCTACACTTTTAGGGATTTTACTTCCAATTTGGAAGGCAATAATTTTAAGAGAAAAAAGAAAACTGTGTTTAAACTGGGCTAAATAAATTCTATTCCATTCCAAAAAAAAAAAAAAAAAAAAGAAAGAAAGTACATGGGGTAAAAATGCAATGCCATTTTGCTGAGGCTATTCTGCATTTTTCATACTATTCAAGTGAAAATCCCAAAAATATTTTGAAACATAATAAATATTATTTAAAAAACACATTGTAAAAAGGAAAAAGGAAACACTAAGGACCATGGAGATTTACACCCAACATTAGAAGTGAGGAATGACTGGTCTTCCAGATATTGGTGATGGGGAAAAAAATAAAATAAAATAAACTATTAAAATGACATGTAATTTGGTTCTAGCATAGGAACAGACAGATATGCAGTGCATCAGAATAGAAAACTATGCAATGGACCCAAGTTTATCAAAGGGTTTAACTTTTCACATTGGTAGTAAAAGGTTATTCAGCAAATAGTGTTGGAAAAACTGGCTAAACACTTGGAGAAAAAAAAGATTCACCTTGGTCTTAAACCATATATCAGAATACATTCTAGAAGAAACAATGATCTATGTGTAAGAAAAATTACAGAAATACTATAAGTAAAGGTAGTCATAACAAGAACAGTAACAGCTCAATTATAATTATGAATACTGGTACTAAATATCTGAATAAATGCAGGAATAGAATTTAGTTCTACATTAAAAATAATATATTACAACCAAGTATCAACATAAATGCAAGAATGATCCAGTATCAAAAATTCTTCTAATGCATTTCACTGTATTAGTAGGTTAAAGAAAAAATATGATAATTTCAATAGATGCCAAAATGTATTGGATTAAATTTAATATCTATTCCTGATTTATTTTAAAGAGTTGGACTTCATTGACATGATCTCATTTCCAACAATGATACAGTTAAAGTGTTTCAATTAAGGTCAGGAGAAGACATCTAAGGAGTTTTTAGGGAATTATATGCAGTAATTAACACTGAAATAATTAGCTCTAACAGTACTTAAATTAACATTATATTCTTTATTATGCTAGTGGAGAAACCTGAAAATTTTGTTATAATTTGTCAGTTGCTTTGCAAACTGATGAAGCTAAGAAATCTGTAAAGAGCAACATGATGTATCACAAAGCACATGAGCTGGACCAAATCCAGAATCCAGGATCCAGAATCAGAATACTAGTTCTGCCATTTTTGTTATTTGACCACAGCAAGTTATCTAAATTCTCTAAATCTCAGTGTCTTTACCTGTAAAATTAAGGTACCTGCAGGTCAGATGCAGTAAACCAGCCACTGGCTATCTCTCCTGCTGATTGTAACAAAAATCTGAACCAAATGAAAGAGCAAACACAGGAGGATTTAGAAAAGTAAACAAAGCAGGTAGATTGAGGAAGGCAGTTAAAAACTGGAGAAATGACCCTCACAAAGATAAATTTGTTTTCACTTTTCTCTCATGTCTTTAACCTGAGTGGGGGGTCTCAGTACATGGCAGCAGCCTGGGATGTTACCTGAAAGGTCAGAATGCCCCTGTATTTCTGGCCTCTGATTAAAGGCAACGCTATGGTTCAAAGAATGTGGAGGAAATCTCCATTTTTACTTCTCTTGTATTACTCCTGGTTTTGTCCCAAGGGTGGCCTTAGTACAGAACTGCATGCACAAACGTGGTGCCAAAACTCCAGGAGGAACCCCATTTTCCTTGCTAGAAGACTTGGAAATAGGAGCCTCACTAGGTAAGACAGTGTTGGGGAGCCCTGGAGAGGAGACTGCTAGAGAAGGGGATCCCTTTAATTCTGTGTGTGAAGCTATATAAGTCCCAGGTTCATTTCCGAGCTGCACATATGGAGGAAAGTCCCAATGCAGTTTGGTAAAGCCTTTGAACATGAAACAGACGAACAAAAACGGCCCACCACCCACAGAAGTAGTGACGGAACTTGTGATCTGACTCTAGCCAGGGTGATTTCTTTACTAAAGCAGACAAAGAAAAAAAAATCAACACTTACCAGAGGATTTGAATATGACTCAGAGTCTAAAAAACATAGTATTACAAATTTCTAGGATATAATCTAAAATTACTTGACATACAAAGCACCTAGAATATGTGACCAATTCTTAAGAGAGAAGATAATTAAGATGGCAATCCTGAGCTGTTGGAACTAATAAACTAAGCAGTTATAATGACTATGTTGCATGAGGTAAATATAAACACACTTGAAGTAACTAGAAATTTAAAGTTCTCAGCAGAGAAATAAAAAATTTAAACAGAACCAAACGCATTTTAGGACTGAAAAACATAGTATCTACAGTAAAAAAATGAATGAAGATGACAGGGGAGAGAGTCAGTGAACACAAAGAGAGAGCAAGAGAAATGAAGAACAGAAAGAAGAAAGATTGCAGAGGAAGTGACCAGGGACGTGTGGAATAATATCAAAGGTCTAACATTTGTGCCACTGGAGTCCCAGAAGGAGAGGAGAAAATGACTAGTGCAGAAAAAAATATACCTGCAAGTTCCCCAAATTTGGTGAAAGCCAAAATAGGATAAAGTAAAACAAAACCACACCCACACACATCGTGATCAGACTGTGGAGAATTAAAGGTAAAAATAGATCTTGAAAGCAGTTAGTGAAATATGGCATATTACATACAAAGCAATGAATCAAATGACCATAGAGACCACATTAGAACTTGAAGTAACAATGGTTATACAGGAACAAATAAAAAATAATACATAAAGTGCTTAGGAGATAAAAGACACAAATGATAGTTATGATTCTAATAGTAAATCTATATTTTGGCACATCATATTTATATTCCTCTCTATTTCTTCACCCTTCCCCCAGTTTTCCCTATTTGATTTGATCCCAAGAATTGGATACAAATATACCTTTGATATTATTTCCTTTGATTTACCTCAAACCTTTTGCTTTTGTTGAAATGAGAGTCTCTGCTAACTCATGTCTTATTCTTAACAAGGTTTAAAAACTCTGAGTATTTCCTCAGTTATTATATATAATAATGCATCTTTTACTGTCATATAGGGATATTGTGAAGATCAAATGAGATATAGAGAAAAATATACAAATTCCTGTGACCAACTAAAACACTGAAAATCATATAATTCAGAAACAGCACCAGCTTGAAAGTTCTGAAAGCCTCATTATTTTAGTCAATCTCATGAGAAAGAATTTGAGGGCACGATGGCTTGCCCACATTTGCACACAGACTGATAAGGTTGGGGACATTTCAGTAAACCATGTCATGCTTTGTTAGCTGACCCACAGGTTAGGCCAAGCTGTCACCAAGGGAAACCCTTACAGCCTTTAGGAAGGCATTTCTTGCTGTCGGCTACATCATCAGCCTTTAAATATGAAATGCTGATTCCAGCAAACAGGAGATTCTAACCTCTGTCTTCTTGGCACAGGAACTAGGAGCAGTGGTAAGGCACAAAAAATTAGATTAAATGTAGGATTCTGATGCGTAGTTTGAACAAGCATAACCCAAGTGGTTCTGAAAATCTAGGCATTCCACTAGTGTTTATAAGGGAGTGGGTAGGGAAGGAGGAAGTGGTGGTGGAAAAACAGAGACAACTGTACTTGAACAACAATAAAAAGAAAAAGAAAAAAATTGTCAGATGTAAAAAAAAATTTTGTGACCCTCTCTCTCTCCACCCTCCCCTACTTCCCAGAGTCTGTGAGCACACAAAATATCCACAAGGGATGTGATGTGTGAACTTGGTCTCTTGGCCAAACTCTTAGGCATGGAGTGAGTGGAGTCATCATGAAGCAGCCTTGAGTTGTAAGAAGATGTGAAGAATGGGTGAGAGGGAAGTTTTCTCTGAAAGACAGACATCTTCGCATAAAGGATACCATCATTCAAAGGCTGAGAAAGATTAGGAGTCTTGAATACAGCAGCACACAGACTATAGAGACACTTTCTTGGAGCTTCTTAAACTCCTTGGCCAATATTTTTAAAAAAGGTCACATAGATTTCTTGGGCTTTATGATTCTGTTTATTAACATAAAGCAGCAAAATAGAGTGGGAAAATGTGTGGCCCATGTGTAGGGTGGGTTCTGCTTGGCATCCTCAGGAACACGATATGGCCTCAGTTTCTCCTTCAGTTAATAAGGAATGAGAAACTCCTGGTTTTAAAGTGTGGTCCCTGCACATCTCAAACGGCATGCATGCATATAATAGATACTGGTGAAACAGGGACAGGGTTTGAAACCAGCTAGATGGTACGCACTACTCTTTTTATTACAGATGGGAAACAAAGACCTGGAGGAAAAGGGGGACTAGCCCCGAGCTTCTGTGTCAGTACAAAATCCATCTTGTTAGTCCCTTTTCAGTTTTAGAAGAATGTTATGGAAAAAATTCTCCCTGTCCTCCCTAGACTTACCTTCCCCCTCTCTTTTTACCAACATGTCCCTACATGATTCCCACATGTGTCCCCCATGGTGCTTTTCTCCTGGGAACCATATGGCTTTTTAAGAAGGAGGCAGTGTCCTTACCTCAAAACTGTCATCTCCACTCTCAGTATATCATCCTAACTATGAATAAATGACAGTGTCTCTGTTATTACTAGTTTTCATCTGTAGGTAGGAAAACCCAAAACAGTATTTTTGTTAAGCTAGGTTTAACAAATCCTTTTATGTCAACAACATTTTTCTGCACCTGATTCAAATTTCTTTTTATTTTGTAGTATCACAAACCCTCTCTTTCTATTCCCTGCTTAGTAATTATGTATGACAATATTTCAAGCTCTTATTTCTCGCACAATGTGCTTATTATATGTATGAAACCTTAACCCACAAAATAAATCTAATTAAATAAAAGAAAATACAGTCCCCCAAGAATCTGGTTTGCTAACATTTTGCTCCAATTTAGCAGACCAAGTTACCAATCAAATGTAAGATTTACCTTAATGTGATTTAGTCACTTATAAAATTTCACCAACATCAGGAAATTCTATCAAAATCATTGCAGAGTAAATTAGCAGATAGGTCAATGTGCAAGGTTCAAGGCTTGAGTAAAAATAGAGAACTATTAGATTAAAATGACTGACAGGTCAAGGTTGGCAGTAAGTCAGAAATATGAGAACTACTCAAAAAAAGATGGGCTTTTTTATGACTGGGATAGAGAGCATCCTTACCTATCTTCTGTTAGCTTCATTAGGGTTGTTCCTCGAGTAGAGAAGACAATAAAGGACATTCTCAGCTGTGGGCTGGAAAGGAAAATAAATTCTGTTAGGGCAGACGGAAAGACTATGGAATGCCCTGCCTTTCCAGGCTTCCTCCTGCCCTTCCCTTTATATCGCCACTGCCAAAACTGAGGAACTGCAACCCAAGAGGCTTCCACAGTTGGTGTTGTAAGTATTTAGCCAGCAGCAAACTTGAAGCTATGGACTAAAGAGAAGACCCACATCATCTGCCTGGAGGAGGCTGCTTCTGACTGATAGCACCATTCATTGGTTATAAGGAAGAAAGCTGAAATTCATCACTGCCTGTGCTCTGTGTTTCCCTAGAAGGGAAGAGGTCTGTATGGCATCTATAAAAACAGATCCCAACAGGCAAAATGTGGTAGTATCTCCACAGTCATCTGGTATACCCTATAAGGAAGAGACTGTCTCAGGCTGTTGTAGCTTTATCCCATCAGCCATTAAGATCATACATGAATTCCTTTTACTCTGAAAGTTGGCTCACTATTAGCTTTTAATTTCTACTTGGCTTCCCAAGGAGGTTATCCTATAAAGAGAATGTGCTAATGGGTCATAAGAGTATCTATTCCACTTGGTAGTTATACTTCTCATTATTGATGAATACATTGACATAGTTTCTATATAGCAATACTTAGGAGCTTTGTCAATGTAAAATCCATGTTCTGGGAGTCAGAGCAACTCTCAGCTAGGGACCACACATACTTCTGTGTTTGCAGGATGAGCTGTGAGACTGCAGTGGGTTCACCAGTGGAACACCATCCTGTGGGCCTCTCTCTGGGTAGGCAACTGGTTCATCCACCATATCACTGAACTTTTTTTTTTATAATGCAATAACCTCCCAAACCTGATCTGGCCCCAACTCTTATAGTTCCCACTTCCTAAACATTTCTCAAACCTGTACCTCTTTTTCATCTCTTAGCTTAGGAACTTGCTCTCAATTATCTGACCGATTACTGCCTAGGGCTGATCTTGCCTATCATCATTCCTTGTTCCTAAAATCTAAATCATAACTTTTTAATCATTTGTAATAAAGCCTCTAATGGTTCTTCTTCTTCCAGCATAAACTTTACATTCATCACCATACTGATATATTTAACACATCTTTGGAAACCCTTAGCAGTGGTATTTAATGCCTGGCAAGAGCCCAAGCAATACTCAATATAGTGAATATTGGTCTCTTGAAACAGACTTGAATTCTCCGTACATGACACCACATTGCCTGTTACTACCTCACCAGTGTTGGCCCAGCAGGATACCATATCCTAAATAATAATAATAACAATCCCACTAATCATGACCACACTTTTCAAGTGCTCACTGTGTGCCAGGCAACTACTGTAAGTGATTTGCCTATATTATCTCATTAAACTTAGAACAATTTTATGAGATCAGTACTATTATTATTCTTATTTTCCACAAAAGAAAATTGAGACCCTGAAAGATAAAGGACACACTGAGGGAAAGTGGTGGATCTGGGGCTTAAAACCAAACATCCTGATTCTAGAACTTGGACACTTAACCATCATGGTATACTGCCTCCCTTCTATAGAGTTCAGCTCTGGAAAGAATATATTTTAGCACTGGACAGTGTGGCTCAGTTGGTTGGGCATCATCCTGCAAAGTGAAAAGTCACTTGTCTGATTCCCAGTCAGGACACATGCTTAGGTTGTGGTTTGGTCCTTGGTCCACACATATATGAAAGGCAACCAATCAATGTTTCCCTCCTTCTCTTTCTCCCTCCCTTCCCGCTCTACAAAAAAAAAAAAAAAAAAAAATAATACATTTTAAATGTGGAAGATGTAGGTCTCCAAGATGCAGATAGTATATGAGTCTGGGATAGAGACATAATTTGAGAGTTTTGAGTAAAACTGTTCAAAGAACATATCAGCAGCAAGAAGAGATGTGAGCCAAATTTAAAACCAACATCAGCATTTAAAAGTCTGGGTTTAGTCTGTGAGATAAAAGGAGAACCAGAAGCCAGAGGGAGAGAGAATTGGAAAGAAACATAAATCTGATCAAATGAAACTCCTCTGTCCAGCAGAAGAAGCGCTGCAAGGTATCCACTGGCTTTGTCCTCTAGGACACCACTTAGTGACTTGCATGAGAGCAAGCAGGGGGAGAGTGGGGATACAGCCAGATGGCAGTGGTTAAGGGATGAATAAGAAGTAAGAATATAGGGACAGCAAGTCTTTAGGGATATTTGAGTAAGAAACCAGTAAAGAAATAGGTTAGTATCTACAGGAAGACATGCTCAAGAGATTTGTGGTTTCTCTTTTTTAGACAAGAGGCCAGAGAGATTAGTTTACATCTATCAACAAGTGGAAATGGAGCCAGAAGAAAGGTAGAGAAAAGGCAAGAAAGGAGGAGCTTGGGAAACAATGAGTTAAAATGGATTAAAATGCAGGGATTAGCCTGAAACAGGGAGGATACTTGAATCTCAGATGCGATGAGAAAGACATGCATGCATCTTTTAAGAGTAGGATTGAAACTTGAGATAATCAGTTGCTTGCTATTCTCTAAGTTCTTGGTGAAAGAGGAACTGATGTTCCTCACTGAGAGTGACTGGTGTGAGGTGTAGGTTGGAGACTTAAAGAAAATTGTGAAGAGTTGGACTCACTATTAGGAAATGAGAAGGGATCAGAATAAAAACAAATAATAAGACCTGAAGCTTCAAGGATCCCACTGAAATTAGAAATGATGTGCATCTACACTGATATCAGTCACTGTTATTGAATAAACTTCCCTCTGCAGTGTCAGCTGCCTAGACTACTTATTCAAATGCATAAATAAAAACCATTCATTCTTTTAAAAATTATTCCCTTATTCAAAATTATTGACTGATCATGTACTGTATGTCAGACACTGTTACAGGCACTTGGCTGCCAACTGTCCATAAAACACAGCCCCTCCTTCTTGGAGTTTGCATGACTGTCATGTCTTGGTGCCACACTTTGAGGGGGTTCATCACCAAGGAGGACCAAAAGAGGTAATCAAAGAAAAGTACCTCATGGTCTGGGTTAAGCCATGTCAACTACGCTGGCCCTCAGTTTCTTTATCTACAAAACGAGAGGTGGATTAAGTGGTCTTAAAGGTCCTCAAACCTCTACTTCTAACTTTCTTTGATTCTAAGATAGCGATGTGTCTGGAATTGCTGAAGGAACTGGGAAAGAGAAGTGTTGAGTGCCCACTCTAAATCAGGTGCTGAGCTAGTTGTTTGCACATGTTTTCTCTCATAATTTTTACATGCAAACTAGGGTTCAGCCAAGGTAAGTTAATTACTATGGTTGCACAATGGAGCTTAGATTCAAATCCACATCCGCCAAACTTCAAAGCTTTTCCCAGGAGATGCCTCTGCTTCAGGGGGAGCAGGAGACTAGAAGAGCAGAGACACAGCAGATACCGTCAAGTGCCTGAAGGCAGATTTGTTTTATATCACTCCAAAGGATCAATGGATAAAAATGCAAGAAAAGATATTTTGGCTCAATGACAAGACTTTTCTGGAAACTGGAACAGTCCAACTGTTGGACTATTTGCCTCAAAAGGCAGCAGTTTCTCACCAAAGCTATTCAAGTGTATATTCCGAGGAATGCCTCCTTGGATAGATAGTTTGGTAGGTTGTTCCTTTCAATTCTAAGCTCCCATGTTTCCCTTAAATATTTTGCTTTTAATTCCACCCATGTACCTGCCTCTTTCCTTTCTCCCTACTTTCCCCCAACTTCCCTTTCTCCTCTCAGCATCTGCTTTTCTCATTTATCTGGGTTTAGATGCTTCCTGCTGCAGCTTCCAGTTTTTGATATCACAGAGAGGACATCCCCCTCCAGTCGGACGCTGGGTGCACGGTGGGGTCCGTGACTTTGGAGGAAACACATTTGTCATTACCCTGGTCTCAGAGGAGAACCTGTCTTCTGAGACAAGAAGCTTTATTCAAAAAAGTATATGATTATCATATTAACTAGAAGCCTCAACAGAAGCCATCAGCAAGAGAGGAACTTTCAAATTTATAATTGGAAACAATTTTACCAAAGACCTTGACAGCTGACTTCAAGCACCTCCGTGAGAGCTATCAGTTGTTTATTCCTTAGAGGCTGCACCCAAGGATGGTGAAACGATCTCCTTTCCTTTACTAGTGGGTGTCTATACTTACTGGAAGGTAGGACCTCCCAAGTCCTTGTAATGTCTGTAGCAATGATGTTCAAAACTGCCTTGTCCTGTCTGGTAAAGTGGTGTTGAGATGCTCAGAGAGTTCTACCTGATAGAGCTCATAGCTTGTTTGTCCAGAACTGAGGGGAGTTGAAAGGATGAACTGGTGAGACTTTGGGTGCTGCAAGTGGAAAAGTTCTGGGCAAACTTTTTTGCCCAGATGAACTGGTCACTTTACAAAACCCCCTACTCAGGAGAGTCCCTTCTTAGAATGAGCCAGTTGCTCCAGCTTGATACATTGTGAAAGAGAATGTTAATTATTTTTCCAGAAAAAATATATTATTCAAAAAGAGAAGACAAAGTTAAAATTTTGGTCCTAAACCAAACAGGGGTCCTCTTGAAAACATGAAGCCATAAGTCATTCTAATATGTGGCAAATAGAGACTCATCCAATATCTGAGTGTCTATTTTCATCAAAATGCATCCCCAGAGTAGTTGGTAGTTTGTAGAATAGCAGATACAGGCTGGTTTTGCTCAGGGCAGAGAACTATGCATGTGTTTCTCACCTGATGAATTTGTGAGCCAACTGTTCCACAAAGTAGTAGATCTCATTCCAGTGGTGCAGCACACTTCCTGACCTGGGAAAACAAAAGCAGACGTCACTTAATCGGGTGTTCATTGGTCTTTACCTTTTATCATTTCTCTTCATATTCCATTAACTGACACTTGACCTATTCATTAACTGGGCTCATTCTTGTCTGAAACTTCCATAAACTTGGAAATTACTTGAAATGGTGTTTAGAGTTAATGTTAGAGTTCTTAAAATTTTTGTTAAAGAACCCTCTCTGCTCCACTTCCCATCCCTTCCTGCTCCCATGCCACACACTCACACCCAAAAACCAAATGAACAAAAAGAAAACCCTGGGCTCAACCAGACTCACAGGTTAGATTCAAATCTTTAAGAAACTGTTATTTTTTGTGTTACTTAAATTATTCCTTTGATAAGTGAAGAAAAGCAACTCCAGTTCATTGAAATGAAATGAGCACAAATCAGATGTCCAAACACACACAGATGAAGAAATCCTCTTCCTCAAAAAAAGTCCAATTTCATTTGCAAATATAGAGACAAAATCTCTAAAGAAAATATTAGCAAAATGAATCTAATAGGAATCAAAAAATAATGAATTAATTGGCAAAGGTTATTTCAGGAATGTACTGATAGTTCAACATGTAAGGAAATCTAATGTAATGAGTCATTCTAGTAAATAAGAGAAGGAAACCACACAACCTTTTATTCATTAAAAAGGGAACTCCTTACTGGAAAAAGAAGGAAATATTCTCTAGAACACAAGGAATTAAAGAATTTTAGATTTGGAAGGGGCTTCTTTATTTCCCAAAGTTGACTTCTGTTTTACCAGTACTATTTATTACGGCTTCAATTTAGCTCATAGGCAGTATTTCGATAGTGCTCATACTCAGTCTGTTGCAGTGACTTTATAGTAGGTTTTTCTACTCTAACCCACTCTTTTCTGTAGCTGCGGTGCCTCTTTCTTTTCCTTAAGGATCTGTTTCAGCTGAGCTTTGCATTTCTGGCTGTCATTCTAATAATTGTTGAGGTTAGAGTTTGCTCCTTTTAGTCTGACATTTTCTACTGCAAACATTTTCCATGGGTTTCAGATTACCTTTATTTTTCATACACTCATTTACCTTAATTTTAACTTCTACAGAGTTATTTGCGGCTATTTTTTTTTGTTTCAGACTATTTTATAGATATTCAAGATGAATCTGTGCAAAGTAGGCTTTATGCCTTCTTTTTCATGGTACAACATCCCTAAGAATTCTCACTGAGTGTATTCTCACTCTGTGAGGAGAATGTATTTTTCTCTGCCCCATGCCTAGATAAATATGTCTGTTCAATTTGAAGACAAATGATACAGCATGTCATGGTCATACAGTGAAAGACTCCATGTCATAACAATATCTCACTTTACCCAAGTAAATCTATAACTTCAATTATAGGAAAAACTCCAATAGGATGTTTTAAGAAATTAAAAAAACTTACTTTAAAAATAAAATGAAGATTGAAGGTCTAAAAGTCATTAGGGTAATTATGAAAGAGCAAAGCTGGAAGGCTTGCCCTAGCAGACATAATGGCCCTGTATGCATGACACATGACACAACGGCAGAACCAATGGGGTGAATTAGAAAACCTAGACCTCAACCTAGGTGAGATCTTGCTATATAGTGAAACAGGGGATTCAAACTGAGGAGGAAGAATAGATTCTTCAATAAATAATGCTGTGACAATGGATTTCTAATTGGAAAAAAGCTAATTTGATCACAGTCTCATACCAAATGTGACCCTGGGTTATTAACGCCTAATGGGAATGACAAAACTTAAATCCACTGGATCCACTGAATGAATTATAGATTTTTATGTTGTCAGGTTAGTGAAGGGTTTCTTCAACCAGATACAGAAAGTAGGAACTGTTTTTTTAGAAAGGATAATTTTGACTTCCCAAAGTATCTAAAATTCTGAATTACAAAATATACTATAAACAAGCTCAAAGACAACAAAAAGAGCGAAAGAAGATTTGTCTGCAACAAATATAAAAGGCAAAAGATTAGTGTCCAGGACATATAAATAATTGGTACAAGTAAATATTAAAATGGTAAATAACAGAAAAATAGACAAAGGATCAGATCAGGCAATCCCCTGAAGGATGGTAAAACAGTACATGAAATATCATTCAACCATTCTAGTAAATGTAGAAATGCATATGGGATGGCAAAGGTGGGTTTACAGTTGTGAGTATACAAAACAGAGCTTATTCTTGTATTATTATTTATTACTTATTGTCTTATCATTTGCATTACAGCTGTAAACCTACTTTTGCCCACCCATCTCTTTAAACACTTGTTTGGGGAAGAGTAAGCAGTTTCATGCTGCAGCAGCACAGAGCCCGTGAGGGGGTGAGGAGTTGGAGATGGGAAAAAGGATTAGGGTGAGGCTTGGGATGGAGGCCCCTCCTGTCAAAAATAAACCTGTCCAATAAACCTTTTCCATTCCAGACTTTTTGCTTTTATACCATACCATCTGTTTGAGATACTCTGTCCACACTGGCAAACTCCTACTTATTCTTTTAGACACAACTCAGTGTTTGCCTGTTGCTTTGACAACAAAGATGGGGCTCACTGTCCCCGACCCACACTCTTGGGACACCGTGTATGTCTCTTAGTCATCATCCTGTGATATTAAGTTGCAATCACTTTTTTGTCAAGCTCCCCTTGTGAGGGTCTTGAGGATATTTTCCTCTCCAGCCTCTACCTGTTGAGTAGAAGAAAGAAGAGCTTGGAGAGACATCCAGTCAAGATAGCAGCATAAGTAAACACGACTCACCTCCTCCCACAATCACATCAAAATTACAACAAAACTATGGAACAACCTTCACTCAGAGCTATCAGAAATCAAGTTGAATGGAAATCCTACAACTATGGAATTAAAGAAACCACACCCATCCAGATTGCTGGGAGGATTGAAGATGTGATTGGACTGGTCTCACATCCACATTTGGTGGATAAAAATTCAGAAGGGTTATCTTAAGAGTGAAGAATCACAGCTCAACCCAGAGTTCTAATGCCAGAAAGGTAAGTCCCCATAACTTCTGGCTGCAAAAAAACAGTGGGGATTGAGTCAGTGGAAGAAACTGCTGGAGTCCAAAGGAGTTCCTCTTAAAGAACCCACACATGGACTTATTCAGACTCAATCCCTCTAAACTCCAAAACTGCTGTAGAATCCTGAAAGTCACCAGGGTCTTATGGGGAGGAACTGAAGTGTCTGGCATCAAAGTAAAGACTGGGGAACAGCTTTCTACGAAACCGAAAAGCAGACAATGGCCACTGTCCCTCTTCTGAACCCTCCTCCTACAAAGCCAAAAAGTCAGAGGAGGCTACCATATCTGAAACTCCATCAACCTGGCTAACAATATTTGCTCTGCCCTGGAGATCCCCTGAGGCTCTGCCCCATACAACTTAAGGATCCACCCAGGCTTTTAATAGTGACTTTTCCGCATGAATGGCTGGTCTTGGCTCATGCTTTATAACTTCCTAAATCTTATCAAACAAGCAATGATTGGCCCCAGTGAGCCTCTATCCCCATACTTCTTGCTAAGTGGCCCCAGGCCCAGCACGAGCATCAGCCAGCCTATGTTCACAACTTGGTTTTGCCTGGGAATCTCTAAGCTCAGTATAAGTAGCAGCCATCTGCAGATTGCTTTATATAGCTCATGCAGGGTGGCCCCGGGCAGAACACAGGTATGGGATTACCTTGGCCTGTACTACTGGGAAATCCCAGAGTCAGTGCACCTAGTGGACAGCTACAGACCAGTTGGAGCACCACCCCCCTGCCCCACCATAGCTGATCCTCTACAGAAGGAGAAGGTTGGTGGGTGGTGGTCACAGCCAGTCCTTGAAGCTGATTGGCCTGGGTAAATCCCTCCCATTGACCTGCTAACAGTAATCAAGCCTCAACTACAAGAGGAGGGTGTACTCAGCCCACACAAAGGACACACCAGCTTGGGTGATAGGGGAGGCTGTGAGGCTGTGCCATTGGACCCTACAGGACACCTACTACATTAGGCTGTACTACCAAGATAGGGAGTCATAGCAGCTCTACCTAAGGCATAGAAACAAACACAGGAAGGCTGCCAAAATGAGGAGACAAAGAAACATGGCCCAAGTCAAAGGAAAGATCAAAACTCCAAAAAAAGAACTAAACAAAATGGAGATAAGCACTCTATCAAATACAGAGTTCAAAACACTGGTTATAAGGAAGTTCAAGGACCTTAGTGAGGACCTCAACAGCATAAAAAAGATCCAGTCAGAAATGAAGGATATGCTAATTGAAACAAAGAGCAATTTACAGGGAAACAACAGTAAAGTGGATAAAGCCAAGAATCAAATCAATGATTTGGAACATAAGGAAGCAAAAAACAACAAGAAAGCAATCAGAACAAGAAGAAAAACAAATACAAAAAAATTGAGGATAGTACAAGCAGGCTCTGGGACAACTTCAAGCATTCCAACATTCACATAATGGGGGTGCCAGAAGAAGAGAAAGAGCAAGAAATTTGAAATCTATTTGAAAAAATAATGAAAGAAAACTTTCCTAATTTGGTGAAGGAAATAGACATACAAATCCAGGAAGCACAGAGAGTCCCAAACAAGATGGACACAAAGAGGTCCACTCCAAGACACATCATGATTAAAAGGCCAAAGGTTAAAGATAAAGAAAGAATCTTAAAAGCAAGAGAAAAGAAGTTAGTTACCTATAGGGGAGTTACCATGAGACTGTCAGTGATTTCTCAAAAGAAACTTTGCAGGCTATGAGATTGGCAAGAAATATTTAAAGTCATGAAAAGCAGGGACCTAAAGCCAAGATTGCTCTACCCAGCAAAGCTATCATTTAGAATCAAAGGGCAGATAGAGAGCTTCCCCATACAAAAAAAAAAAAAAACAAACAAACTAAAGGAGTTCATAATTGCTAAACCATTATTATATGAAATGTTAAAGGGACTTATTTAAGAAAAAGGTTGCCAGGTGGGAAAGGTATGTTAGGGAATGGGTGAAGAGGTGAAGGGATTAAGAAGTACAAATAGGTAGTTACAGAATAGCTATGGGGATGTAAAGTACAGTATAGGAGGTACAGTAGCATAAGAACTTATATGCATGTCCCATTTACAAGAACAATGGTGTGGGGATTGCTTGAGGGTGTTGGGGGTGCTGGGTGGAAGAGGCACAGGGGGGAAAAGTGAGAAGGTATAATAGAATAATCAATAACATATAAGTTTTTTAAAAAGAAGAACATAGAGAGGAGAAGCCTCTATTACTCATGGAAGCTCCTGATACTTTGCCAGCTGGACATCACCTCTTCCTCCCCCATTTGGTTAAATACTCTGGGTTTGGGGTCAGATGGCTCCAGCCAATTCCTGTGACCCTGTGTGAACTTGAAGAGCCTTCACAACTGGGTCAATGATACTAGAGCACAGCTCCTTGGTGAATGGGCCTACACATCATCTATGATAGGTCTCTGAGCTTAATGGCAGCTGGAAGACTCCCAAGAGCTTACCAGAACTACATATCTTTCCCCTGGGCTTTTAATGCTTTGGAAATCCTCATTCATTAGAATCCCAGCCTCATCCTGGATGGGATTTAGTTTGGTACTTTAAATCTCAAAGATTGGTCTTGGCTGCTCTCCTTTCAGCAATGGGGTAGATACTCTGGTCCTGGGTGTCCTGGGGTCTGACGATGATGGCCCAGTGCTGTGTAGGTGCTTCAGAGGAGGTACCACATGACTGACTATAAGTCACAGTCCAATCCAGAATTATGTAACTCCTTTCCACTGGAATCAAGAGAGTTCCTTCAACACTGGTCATCTGTGCCCACTTCTGAAATGCTACGCTGTACTTTGGTCCACTCAACCAGGACAAGTACTATCTGAAACTTTGGTTACTGATAGGTACTGTAAGATGCCTAGTGATTCGAGAAGAATCCTCACACCTCCCCCAAATGGAGTTTGAGTTTTTCAACAGCAGAGAAGTTGTACAGTGAGGGAATTATACTGGGAGGGGAGGCAAAGTGTTTGTGAAATAGGGACTTGAATTAGAACTGAGGGACTATTCTTGGCTCTCTGTTTAAGCAGCAGGGGTTTGAAGTAAACCTTTGGTTTACTACTTCCTTGTGCTCAAGGATTGGCTCTATTTCAGTCACAATTTGCATTCCTTAATTTAATGAAACAAGGTTACTTGATGATAATTCACTTTTTTTGTCTTAAAGGATTTCATTTTCACTATTCTTTCAACTAACATAAAATTTATACAATTTTGGTATTCATCTGATTTGTTGATGCTAGATATTTGTTAATGAGCAGGTGCTGTCATTGCTCAAGAAGAAAATAAAATGAGGCCTCCAAGGTAAAACTGGAAGTGAGGAAGTATTGACTGGCTTGTTTCTCCCATGCCAACTCTGAAAATAATTGCCCTGTTACTGTTGAGGTTTGCTGTTTCATATTTACACACGATCACTCTTTATACAATTATGTAAGCCTTGACCAAAATATACCCCCTTTGGGACACACTTGAGATGTATATAGCCTGTTCCCTCAAGCATCAAGGGTAAACATAATCTCCTAAGATCCTGGGAAGCAAGCTGGTTTTGTATTCTCTGGATTACCATGACATCCCAAGGGGCCTCGGCTACTAAAGGGGCAGAATGTGGGGTTATCTAGATCTGCACTTTGGAATCCTTCTAGTTATTATTACTGAGCCTTCTTTACCCACACATGCATGCTCTGTCCTACCCCAAGATCAAATTACCCCATGGAAAAGGAAAGAGCCCTGATGGGAGGGCTGCTTATATATCTTTAACCCAAATCCCCAGGAGCAAGAGGCTTGCCTGATGCCACAGTCCTCTCCACTGCTTCACCACCACCCAATGGCCAGAGCTGGACTTCTAACCCTGAACTCTAAATACTGCCTCCACAGGGCCACTGGCACCTATCCACTGGCACCTCAGTCAGACTCTGCCCTTTCTTCCACAGGGATAAATGTGCTGGGCCCTTGGTTCACTTTTGACTTCCTGTGAAAATACTCATGCTTCACCTGCACTTGGCCTTGTAAACTGATTTTCTGGTTTGAAATCTGCCTTAGTAGCTACTTCCAGAGTCATTGACCCAGGGAGTGTGTCCATGTTCAGATTGGTGCCTTCTTTTCAACCCTGGCAACCTAAATGGACTCCTGGCACAGCCAGAAGTAGGGGTTTGGTTGGGGGATCCCATTCCAGCATCCTTCCACCCTATAATGTGTAAAATATCTCATTTATCATGCCAACCAGTTTAAGAATTAAATATTTTAAAATTCCAGCTGTGGAATCCCAATGTTCTCTTCAGGCGGCAATGGCTATCCCAGCCACGGTGACCAGAGTTCCAAGGTAAAAATACAAAACTCCTTCATAGCCGAAATATAAGTAGTACTGGGCTATGTACTCCATTGGACTGTGTTGTATAGTATTTGTTTTTAGAATTGTTTTGAACACGCAATTGCTGGGCAAATGATAGTCACAGAGAGTTGAAGTGCCCATGTTTTAGAAATCAGTGGATGTGAAAGGTCTCTGATATTTGACTCAAATTTTAACTCAAATGCAAATCTGTCCCCTGGAGACGCCCATGGACCAGCTGGGTATCAGGATGGTGTGGAGGATTTGGGTCCCTTCTTGGCATTTATATTCCATAAATATAAATCTCAACAAAATTTGGAATTCGAGTAGCCTCCCAGGAATTGTTTGAACAGAGTGTACAGAGTTCTGTGCTAGAAAATTCATTTAGTATAACTGGGTCCAGTCAAAATTAGAGTCAACACCTCACACCACCTTCTGACTTGGCTTTAAGAAGGGCTCCCCAGCGCATAGGGAGCCAAAGCCTCATGGCTAGTCCCACAAGAAAGTTTCTGCTAGTGGACGCTCCAGCGTTTCTCACTTCTTTTTGCCTTTCTATGTCCTCTCCAGTGGAACATGGTAAAAAGTCAACAAATTTTTGTGCATTGCATTCACTGTGTGTTCCCAGCAAGGGATTTTGGATTGCCTTCACATTACCATTCAGTTACTTCCAAGGATCTAATAATATGCAAAGAGTAGGAGAAAAATAACTCTGAATGTCATTCTGATTTGTTTTCTGAAATACATTCTTTTGTGTTTATGTGAGTTTCCAAACTTCCCTGTGGTTAAGCTCCTTAGAAACATAGACTCTTTCCGTTAGCCACACATACAACCAGAATCAGAATTAAGTGGGCCAAATAAATTGTCTCCCTTCTTTTGAACATGGATAAGAATAAAATGAAAAGTGAAAAAAAGAGAACTCATAATTGAAGCCATCACCTAGGAGTCTTTTAAATCTGGGAGAACAGGGTTGCTCTAAGATAGAAGTTATAAAACTGTCAGTTTCCACTTTTCCTTAGCTCCACCCAGCTGAAGTCACCAATGTCCTCAATGACCCACCCAGGTCCTAGCTAATCCTGTATGGCAGCCTCAGACACCACTAAGCAGGACCAGCAATTAGTTCTGCCATCAAAGGCTCCAAGCTCATTTACTCCCTTCCTCCATCCCCCAGCTTCTTTCTTGGCCTTTCTTCCTTCCTCCTAACCTCACACTGTACCCTAACTGGCTGGAACCCTAAACCCAGCCCAGGCCTGCAGCCCTTACCCTCCTATTACTGACTGGGGTCATGGCCAAGCCTCTCTCCTGTTCAAAAGCTTGACCTCAACTCTTGCTTCCACTCCAACTTCTTCAGATATCTGTCCAGATCCAAACCAAGCCACTAAGCACTGTACTTTGAGTCTGAAGCTACTCACTCTGCTTCTGTCTGTGTCACGGAGACCCCAGCCCAGGATGTCCAGCCCCACCCTGCTGACTTATGAGCAATTTCCCTTTTAGTCAATCCAACAGATGGCTATGAAAACAATGACTTTTAACCTACAGAAAGCTGCCAATTAGTAACATGGGAAGTCAGTTTGGTGGGATGTTGCCAACATTTTGAAAAAAAAAAAAAAGGATAGAATAGAATAGAATAAAAATATTGGGATATACTGCATACAGAAAGCAATGCTGTGTGAAACTTTTGGCCAATTACGTGTAAGTAATGCATATATACTGTGTCAAGATGTAAACTGTATTTTATCTTGTGGATCAAGACCTAGAGGATATTATAGCAAAATATGTTCTCCTTTCATGTCCACTAATTCCCCTTGTCTGACACATGCACGCACACACACACACCCCCCTCCCCTTAGACACATACCAAGACAGTCTAATATTTTCTGATATCAGTATTAGTATTTTGGTGCAAGTTCAACACAAAACTGTTACTGTTGTTGTGAAGAAAACAGAAAATTGGTTAGCTGCCAAGGTATTTCCCATAATTGCACTGCACACCAAGATGTGATAAATGAGACTCACAGGCCAACAGCCAAAGCCACCAATGTGACCTGTGGATGACCACCAGGTGACTGAGACCAGACAAGGGAAGTCAGAAGCCCCCTTCACACCCCTGCCACAAGGATGCAATAAGGCTCCCTCAAACTCACAGCCATAAAAGTGAGAGATGGGGGTGAGTAGCAAAACTTAAAGAGAAAAAATTACTGAGTGTTTAAATGTTTGCATTGGGCTAAGACTTCCAGTTTGGAGGAAAGTTGCCTCTCCTTCTCACCACACTTGCACCAGCAGGAGAGTCTTTTGATGATAAGCAAAGCAGCTTTACATTATTTTCTATATATCTGAGTACAGTAAGAATAAGTTTTTTCTACCCCAAGGCACATACATTTATGGTTACTGTATTTCTTCATACCAGATTTTAAACAATTCCTAAGAGTAGACTCTTGAGGCTGTTCAGACCAACTGGCTGATGTGAGTTCAAACTCTTATTCTTCCACTACTAGTGTGACATTTGAAAAAGACGTTTCACTTTTTTAAACTTCAGCTTCCTCCTTTACGCAATGAAGAGAATAGTATCTGCCTCCTAGAGACTGTTTGGAGGATGAACTCTAATGTCTGTAGGGTGCCAGGCGTCCTCCTCTGAGCATAGCGGCCCTCCTGCACACTCTGAATCAGTTTCTTCTGAAATAGCTGTCAGTTTTATAAATAAATATGGATTTTCATTACAGTGTTTATGTGGAAGCATTGTATTATAAGCCAAGATTCTTTCTTATATTTATTGTTCATTTGGTTTTCTTCATTTTAAAAACATTGAGTGTCAGTTAGGACCAGCTATATGATTAGCAGAACACCGTGCAAAATGAAATGCAGGGCCTCTAGTACACAAATTATTAGCACAGCAGAGCTAATTAAACTAAGTGTAGGGTCCAAAAGTGACCACTGGCAACCGCTGGCCTTGGTATCAATATTCTCTGCCCATATTCTATGGGCTGCAAATGTTTTCTTAGTCCAGGAGTCCACAGACTTTTTCTGCAGAGAGCCAGACAGTGAATAGTTGAGGCTCTGAGGGCTATCTGGTTGCCATGGCAACTACTCAACCCTGCTGATGTAGCACAAAAGTAGCCATTGATAGCAATGGAACAAAATGGGTGTGGCATTGCTACAATAAAATTTTATTTACTAAAACTGCCTGCAGGCCATAGTTTGCCATCCTCTGCCCATGAGAGTCACTTTCTTTCAGTCTTCTTCATGACACTATAAAAATCTATCACTTTTTTCCTGGTAGCTGAGGATTTAGTTTACTTTTGCTATTCATTTCCTGTTATTTATTGCTGAGAATGTGAACTAGAAATATTGTGCTTTGGGATATATATGGATGCATTCTTTGTGACCTAATAAATATTTCATGGGCATTTGAAAGGAAAGTTTATTCTCTGTGGGATATAGGGTTCAAAATATATTTATTAAATCAACCTCATTAATTATTATTCATATCCTCTATATCCTTTGAACACTTAAGTATTCAGAGAGATGTCTTTTCAGATTCTGCTGAGAAAAAAATTTGGTTTTCATCTTCGGCATTCAAAATAAATGTTCCTAAATACTGAAGCACTCTTGCATTCCTAGGATAAATTTTACTTGGTCTTGGTATATTATTCCATTACTATAGTGTTAGTTTTGTTTTAATTATATTTGATTCAGATTTAATGTTTTTATTAAATTTGGTCAGAAGTTTTGCATATGAGTGTGTTAGCTTGGGTAGATATCAATATCAGACATATGCTAGCTTCCTAAAATAAATTGGGAAACTTCCTCTTTTTCTATTTTCTGGAAGTTTAATACTAAAATTTTCTGTTCCTTGAAGATGTGATATAACTGTCCATAAAACCATCTGGTGTAAAACCAAAAAACATATTCACAAGGGGAATTAGTCTTTCTCATATGTCCAGATTTTACTGGGGAAGAGCAAAATCAGAAAGACTGAGCATTTCACCTAAAGGGATTTTAAAAAATCTCATCAGACGTTATTATCACTTGGCTTCAAAGTTTATGGATTTTCATCCCTTTTCCTACCCAGTAGGTGGGCTTGGGAAGAAGAAGAGGAGTTTGGAAGCTAAAAGTAAATTAATTTTTTATTTTTTGGTATATGAGAATATAGTATGAGTAATTTTTTTCTACCCTGCATTAAAAACATTTTTCAGTTTCTCTTTATAGAACCCATTTTTTAAATTTTATACTTTGCTGTGTAAACTCATTGATAATATCACTGTGGCTTACTAACTTTTCTGGGGCCGTTTCTTCTGTTTCTTTATCAGATTCATTATTTATCAAATTCTCTTTCATCTAACTCCATTTCTATTCAAATTACGAGAATGAGTCAAACATGCCTTTACATTTATTTCATTTCCTGCATTGTCAGCTCTGCTCTTTACTGCTTCTCAGCTGACTTTCCATTTGTCCATTTTATTTTATATTTTCTTAACTGTTCTAGGTCCTTTCCTTTTCATTTTGTATTTCATTTCTTGTTTCACAAATTTCTTACTTAATTTCATTGAAATCATAAAACATATGATGCTAAAGCTGACCTCTTTTGCTTTTGAAACTTCTTTTCATAAACACGTTCTTCTACCTCAGGAATTTTTGTTTAATCACTAATTTAAGTTGTTAAAATTTCGTAGGCCCCATTTCCATCTTTAAAAATGGGAAGGTGTAACTGGGTCTGGTATTTGCTTCCCAAATATTATACATATTCAAATTATATATAAAATATCATAACATGTATATGTATACACATATATGTGTGTGTGTGTGTGTGTGTGTGTGTGTGTGTATATATATATATATATATGCATGACATTGTTTTACCCTTGTAAATTTCTGTAGGAACTTAATCTGGGGGAAGGGAATGACTAAAGCAAGCTTATTTTATTGTTCTACCAATCAGGGGAAAGTAGAGAGGGGAATAGCTCCTCATCATTTTCCACAAAGGAACTCCATCCTTGCAAAGTTTCTGTGTTTGTTTTGGACATGGTTACATTAATTCCAGCTTGCCATATGCAGGATTTTTGGCCTGGTATCTACTCCAAGTTCACAGACCTCATTCCTGATCCCTATTGCATCCACATAATCAATGACAGAATGCTGTCATTTCCCTGGAGTCCCAGGATCTCAGGGGACAACTCCACAATGCTGGACAGAACCACTGTCATGGGATGCCGGGTGTTCATGGGCTCTCTCTCTCTTTTGTGGCAGAATCGTCCCTTGACTCTCCAGTGAAGCTGCCTCTGTGTGATCCTGACGCACAATGGTGGCCACATGCAAGTGGAAGCTTCCCATACCTCTTATGTCCCACTCGTAAATTGAAACTCACTTCCAGCTTTGGGATTCTTCTTGAGGCTCCTCTAGAATCTTCCTTTACATGCTTTTTTACAACTTGGCAGCAGGGTTGACTGTAGACCCTGGCTGACCTCCTTCAAATTCAACCCACCAGCTTTGTTTCCAGTGGAATTTCTCACAAGTGCATTGTGTGTCAGTGTCCCTGTCCTTAGTCTTTAGACCTGATGCAGGCTTCCCCCAGACGCCTCCTTATGACTTTCTTCTGGGTGGGGGGAGGACAGTTTTAGATGATAGTGAGAGGCAGTAAAGAAGAAGCTAATTGTCTATTTTCAGCTTCTTTTTCAGAAGTTAAAAATAAACTTTCTTTCACATCTCCCAGAAAGCCCCTCAAATCATTACATTTCAGTTTCTGCACTTATGGTGCCCTGAACCAGCACTTCCAAAAGTCACCAATGCCTTCATTTTTGCTAAAGCATATGGCCTTTCTCAGTTCTTTCTTGATGGATGTATTTATAGTATGCACAACTATAATAAATAATGTTTAATGATGCAGCACACTGTTTTTTGAATGCCTGGTAAGTCCTTTAGAATCTATAAAGATTAAGAATTACAGCATGGCATTTATTGAGTATTTACTACACATCTGGCACTGTGCTGAGCATTTTACATTCATTTCCACTTAATAATAATAAGGACCCAAGATGGTGAAGGAGTAAATGGAAGCTACACTAGCCTCCTCCCAGGACCAAACAGGAATCACAACTAAATTATAGAAAAATCTTTCTGAATAACCAACTGAACACTTGCTGGAGAGAGGCCTTATAACCACAGACAGATGGAAGAAGCCACATCACCACAACATGACTAGTAGGGAGTATGGAGGAGGCATGAGAGGGCTGGCTGGGCCCCACAGGTGGCAGCTGAAGTTCTAGAGGGATATTTCAGTGGCTAGAGGGTTACCCTGAGAAGTGTGGGGTCTAAAGCCCAAGGTGGGCTTCCTAGCTTATAGCACCAGAACTGGGAAAGGACCCCAAATAACATATGACTATTAAAAGCAATAGGGTCCCTGTCTACCAGGGAGAGATGGCTAGAAATGCAGAGGGCCTCTTAAAGGGCCAACACACAAAATCCTGTTTGTAGCCACATACCCTGTGTCCAGCAGAGCAAGGGCAGAGTGGATTAGAGACGCATGAGCATCTGGTACAGGTAACTCTGGGGAGAGAACTGACTGGTCAGCCTCCAGTATCCCTGTGGTGAGTCCTTCCCTGTACTGCAGAAGCCATGTTTCTCAGGCAGAGCACTCTCCTCCAAGTGGCAACAGCCTGAGGGGAAGCAATAGACCCGACAGCAGGAATTACTCTGCCCTACCCTGGGGTGCTTAAGCCAGGCTGCTGAGTACAGCTAGAACACTTTCACTCTGTAAGCCTCACAGAAAGCCTGTAGATGAAGGCAGATCTCTGGGAGCTCTGAAACTTAGCTGACCCTCCTCAGACCTGGTGCTGTTTAAAGCCCACCTTGGTGTGCAGCCTGGTTCATTCTGCACACAAACAGGCCCAGTAGAGGGAAGCACATGCTGTGGATCGCTGATAGCTCCAAACAGGTTGTTCAGGGCTAGTCACAGGCAAGGTTTGACATAGGTCTGTACCAGAGTCTTTGCAGATCTACCTAGTACATAGAAACAAATACAATACAAAGAGGCAGCCAAAGTGGGAAAACAAAGAAAGAGGCCCCAAATGAAAGAACAAGAGAATTCTTCAGAAGAAGAACTAGAGGAAATGGAAGCAAGCAATCTATCAGATAGAGAGTTTAGACTAATGATTATAAGGATCTTCCACAGCATGAAAAAAGACATAGAAACCATAAGAAAGGACCAGTAAGAAATAAAGAATGCAATGTCTGAAAAAATAATACACTGGAAGGAATAAACAGTAGATTAGATGAAGCAGAAGATCAAATCAGTGATTTGGAAGACAAGGTAGAAAAAAAACACCCGAGCAGAGCAGCAAATAGAAAAAAGAATTAAAAACATGAAGAGAGCTTAAGAGACCTTTGGGGCAACATGAAACATAACAACATCCACATCAGAAGGCGAGAATACCAGAAGGAGAAGAGAATGAGCAAGGGATCAAGAACATATTTGAAGAAATAATGACAAAAACTTCCCTAATCTGGTGAAAGAAAAAGACCAACAAGTCCAGGAAGCCTAGAGAGACCAAAACAAGTAGGACCCAAAAAGGCCTACACTGAGACACATCATAATTAAAATGGCAAGGCTTGAAGACAGGAGCAAATCCTAAATCTTCCAAGAGTAAAGGAGGTAGTTACCTATAATGGAGCACCAATTAGAATGTCATCAAATTCCTCGACAGAAACACTTCAGACCAGAAGGGAGTGGCGTGAAATATTCAAGGTGATGAAATTCAAGGACCTACAGCCAAAGTTACTTTACCCAACAAAGCTAACATTTAAAATAGAAGGAGAATAAAAAGGAGCTTCCAAGAAAATAAAAAGCTAAAGGACTTTGTTAACACCAAATCAGTACTGCAACAAATGTTAAAGGGCTTGCTTTAAGAAGAAGAAGAAGAAGAAAAGGAGAAAGGAAAAAATGGGAGAAAATAAAATGGCACTAAATACGTATCTACTGATAACTACCTTTAGTGTAAATGGCTTTAAGTGCTCCATCCAAAAGACATAACATAGCTGAATGGATAAGAAAACAAGACTAATATATATGCTGCCTCCAAGACACCCACATCAAATCGAAACATACACACAAACTAAAGGGATGAAAAAAGATATTTCAAACAAGTGGAACGGGAAAAAAAGGCTGGGGTAGCAATATATATAACCAACAAAATAGACTTTACAACCAAGTCTATAGTGAGAGACAAAGAAGGATACTACATAATGATAAAGGGAACAATCCAACAAGAGGATATAACCCTAGTAAATATTTATGCACCCAACATAGAAGCACCTAAGTATGTAGAGCAAATCTTGAAAGGGGGGAGATTGACAGAAATACAATCATAGTTAGGGATTTTAACACCCGTTTGACTTCAATGGATAGATCTTCCAGACAGGATAAGGAGATGGCGGCCTTAAATAACACGCTAGATCAAATGGATTTAATTGATATTTTCAGAGTCTTTCAGCCCAAAGCAACAGAATATACACACTTTTCAAGTGCATGCAGAACATTTTCTAAGATAAACTGCATGTTAGGACACAAAACAAGTCTCAATAAATTTAAGAAGATTGAATTCATATCAAGCACCTTCTCTGACCACAATGCTATGGAGCTAGAAATAAATCACAAGAAGAATACTGAAAACCATGCAAAGACATGGAATCTAAATAACATGTTATTGAACAGTGAGTGGGTCAACAACAAGATCAAGGAATAAATCAAAAGATACCTTGAAACAAACAAAAATGAGGACACAACAATCATAAATCTGTGGGACATGCAGGAAAGCAATCCTAAGAGAGAAATTCATAGCATTACAAGACTATCTAAAAAAACAACAAAAAACAAACAAACAAACAAGAAAAAGCTCAAATAACCAATCTAACCTTACACTTAAAGGAACTTGAAAAAGAACAACAAACAAAGGCAAAAGTGAATGAAGGAAGGGAATAATAAAAGAGGACAAATAGCAACTGACACCAAAGAAATACAAAGAATTGTAATGAAATATTGAGCAACTATATGCCAACAAACTAGACAATCTGAATAAAATAGATAAATTCCTAGAAACATACAATCTTCCAAAACTAAATCAGGAAGAATCAGAGAATATGAAGAGACAGATTATACCTAGTGAAATTGAAGCAGTAATCAAAAAACTTCCAATAAGCAAAAGCCCTGGACCAGATAGCTTCAAAGGTGAATTTTACCAAACATTCTGGGAAGAATTAACACCTCTCCTTCTCAAACTATTTCAAAAAAAATTCAAGAGGTGGGAAGGCTCCTAAGCTCATTTTACAAGCCGACATTATCCTAATTCCAAAACCAGATGAAGATACTACAAAAATATAAAATTATATGCCAATATCCCTGATGAACATAGATGCTAAAATCCTCAGCAAAACATTAGCAAACCAAATACAGCAATACATTAAAAATATCATACACCAGGATCAAGTGGGAATGCAAGGTTGTAAAACATTCACAAATCAATAAATGTGATTCACCACATAAACAAAATTAAGGATAAAAACCACATGATCATTTCAATGGGTGCAGAAAAAGCATTTAATAAAATCCAGTACCTATTTATGATAAAAACTCTCAGCAAAGTGGGAATAGAGGGAACATACCTAAACATAAATAAGGCCATATATGACAAACCCACAGCCAGAATCATATTCAATGGGAAAAAACTATAAGCATTCTCCTTAAGATAGGGAACAAGACAGGGATGTCTGCTTTCATCTCTCTTAGTCAACATTGTACTGGAAGTCTTAGCCATAGCAATAAGACAAGAAGAAGAAATAAACAGCATCCAAACTGGAAAGGAAAAAGTAAAACTGTTTTTATTCACAGATGACATGATACTGTATATAGAGAACCACAAAGATTACACAAATAAACTAATAGAACTGATAAATGAATTCAGCAAAGTATCAGGATACAAAATTAATATCCAGAAATCTGTTGCAATTTTACATGTCAATAATGAACTAACAGAAAGGGAAATTAAGAAAACAATCCCATTCACAGTTGCTTCAAGAAGAATAAAATACCTAGGAATAAACCTAACCAAGGATGCAAAAGACCTGTACTCAGAAAATGATAAGACATTGAAGAAAGAAATTGAGAAAGATAAAAATAAGTGGAAGCACATACCATGTTCATGGGTAGGAAGAATTAACATGATTAAAATGTCCATACTACCCAAAGCAATCCATAGATTCAATGTAATTCCTATCAGGATTCTAATGATGTGTTTCACAGGACCAGAACAAATATTTCAAAAACTTGTATGGAACCACAAAAGGACCCTCACAGCAACAGTGATCCTAAGAAAGAAGAACAAAGTTGGAGGAATAATGCTACCTCATATCAAACTATACTATAAGGCCATAGTAATCAAAACAGCATGGTACTGGTATAAAAACACACGCATAGATCAGTGAAACAGGATAGACAGCCAGGAAATAAACCCACACCTTACAGTCAATTAATGTTTGACAGAGGAAGCAAGAACATACAATGGGCTAAAGATAATTTATTCCATAAATAATGCTGGGAAAATTGGATGCATGCAGAAAAATGATACTAGGCCACCTTCTTACACCAGACATAAGAATAAATTCAAAATGGATTAAAGACTTAAATGTTAGACCCAACCATAAAAATCCTAGAAGAAAACAAAGGCAGCAAATCTTGGACATTGCTCATAGCAATATTTTATCAGATATATCTCCTCAGGCAAGGGAAACAAAAGAAAAAATAAACAAATGTGACTACATCAAATTAAAAAGTTTTTGCACAGCACAGGAAAATATCCACAAAATAAAAAAAAACAACACACAAAATAGGAGAACATTATTTGCCAATACATCTGATAAGGGGTTAGTATCCAGCATTTTTAAAGAACTTATAAAACTCAACACCAAAAAACCAAACAACTCAATTAAAAAATGGACAATGGACCTAATAGACACTTCTCCAAAAACAACATACAGATGGCCAATAGACATGAAAAGATGCTCAATGTCCCTAATCATCAGAGAAATGCAAATTAAAGCCACAGTGAGATACTGTCTCACTCCTGTCAGAATGACTAGCACTCATAAATCAACAAACAACAAGTGCTGGTGAGGATGTGGAGAAAGGGGAACATTTTTGCACTGTTGGTGGGAATGCAGATTGGTACAGCCACTGTTGAAAGCAGTATGGAGATACCTCAAAAAATTAAAAATGGATCTGCCTTTTGACCCAGCAATCCCACCTCTGGGAATATATCTGAAGGAACACAAAACAGTAATTTGAAAGAACATAAGCACCCCTATGTTCATTGCATTATTTACAATTGCCAAGATATGGAAGCAGCCCAGGTGTCCATCAGTAGATGAGTGGAAAAGCAACTATGGAACATTTACACAATGGAATACTACTCGGCCATAAAAAAGAAGAAAGTTTTGCCCTTTGTGACAATATGGATGGAACTAGAGAACGTTATGCAAAATGAAATAAGCCAGTCAGCAAAAGACAAATACCATATGATTTCACTCATATGTGGAATCTAACAAACAAACTGAACTAACAAGCAAAATAAAGACAGACTCACAGAAAAAGAACAGGATGATGGCTAAGGGAGGGGTGGAGCAGGTGGAGAGATTGAACAAAAAGGTAAAAGGACTCATGGGCATGGACCACAGTGTGGTGATTTTGGGGCGGTGGTACATAAGGGGACTAAATGGTAATGGGGACAATCTAATAAAAAAATAAAAAAATAATTGCTAGCACCTAATGAGCACTTCCTATGTGTGCACAGGACTCTGTTCTGAGCACAATGTCATATGACAATCTTATTATCTCCCTTTTTGCAGATGAGGAAACTGAGTTCACAAAGAGGTAAGTAACTTGCTCAAGGACACACGACTAGTAAGTTGGGTTGGGACTTGAACTCTGGTGGTCTGTCCCTGATGTCCACATTCTACTACAAACACTAAACTAATATAGTCTCCTTTCTGGTGTTTAAACCTGTGCTCTTACCACCTATGCAACACTGAGGGGCCAGGAAATGTAGAGTTACAATTCATAGCGTTAGGTGCTCAGATAGTGACAAGTACTACAGAAGTTCCACAGATTGTTATGGGAATTTGGGAGTAGGGATACCAGGAAAAGCTTGAAATTGAGGCACTTAAATATAATCAGAAGTGCTGAACTGGTTGCTTATTTTAATGGAATAACCTTTACAATGGGCTTCACCTGTTTGGCCTTCAATCCTCTTACTTTTCGTTCATTTGATATTGTCTTTTATGACAGTTAATAATTGGGATGATTGTATAATTTAAAATCTAAACTGAGATACTTTCAAGAATAAAATAGAAAGCAATTAATACTTATACTGGGAGAGGGAATACTTATAATGGGCCAGGAATGTCCTAGGTCATACATTCTTTTTATTCATGGTTAGATTTTGGCTGTCCAATGGCATTTTGTAATCCCTTGACATCACAGGGTTCATTATTATGACTGGTGTATAGTTATGGTTAGAATACTTCTCTTTTATTTACTATATAATTTCCACAAACCTGCTATTTCTATTATCTTTTATGTAGGGAATGATGGCAAGATGACTATGACTCTGATCATAATTCTTCTACCATCAAGACATTGGGAAAGTCCTGTTCTGGGTGGTTCCTACAGGTACTTATTAACTGAAACTGTATATGGTTGAGCATCAGAGTTTGAAGAAAAGATGATAAGGCTACTAAATACAACCCCAAGAGGAAAGCCCTAAGGGTTATTCCTCTCCATCTCTTGGTAATGGACATTCTACTGCTCATCAGGGGACATGAGTTGTTGGGGTGAGGGAGTCTGAAAAAAGAAGGGATTCTGAATGACGTGATGTAGAGAGGTCATTATGCTTCATAATTATTGTTACTTTAGGGAGCCTACAACTAGTGATGGGAAGGGACCAAGTATTAGTAATCAATCAAAAGGTAAGAAGGCATCGCCTGTGTAAAGACAGGAGTGGTAATGTAGGTCATTACAGCCAAAGGCAAGAGAGGGCATGGCTTAGTTCAGTTAACTGCATAGTGTGGTTTTGTTGGAAATTACAAGGGTCAGAGTGTGGGTAGAGATAAAGCTAGGGAAATGCACAGTGGCTTGTGAAATAAGGCTCTTGAATACCTCACTAAGGAATTTACATTTTATCCTAAAAAGATCTTTGGAGATGTTTAAAGATTAAAGGGTTCGGGAAAATATAAAAGATTTGTGTTCTAAAAATGTCAATTTTGTACCAGTTTTGAGTTTACAGGGTAGAGGGAACAGCTAAAAAGGACACAGACCAGTTTAGAGAAGGTTTTAGTGAACTGGGTGAGAAATGGCCTGGGCTAAGAACTAAGGCAATGACGAAGCAGAGAATGGGGTAAACACAAGAGAAACGTGGGAGCGGGTATGGTCAGACAGGAAGACAAAGAGGGTTACTCTCGAATCTTTGGATTAAGTGACTGCATTTACAGTGATGTCATTCAGGGGCTTAGCATATTCTTTCCCAAGGTCTACAGTGTCTGCCAGCCTAATTATCACTAAAGCCTTTCTCCTTTCAGGGGGGTCCACCCTGAGGTCACAGTCTGCATGCAGCCCAGGATGGCTGTGAATGAGGCCCAACACAAAATTGTAAATTTACTTAAAACATAATGAGATTTTTTTGTGACTACATGTCACAATGTATTTAATGTGTGGCCCAACACAACAATTCTTCCAGTGTGGCCCAGAGACGCTGAAGGGCTGGGCACCCCTGCATGCTCCTCTGCTCAGATGTAGTCCTAGGATGCTAGGAATCGCATCATTGGCTTGTCTTGACTTTCTTTCAATTAGTTCTCAGTTAAGGGAGGTAGCATCTCATAAGATAGCACTTAGATAACAAATGCAGAGGCATTATTTATTGGTTATCACATCGGCAAGAAACCTAATGGCATTTATAAAGTAGGGATCATAATGTAGAGGCATTTAAGCATCCTTCAGTCCCTCGCAGTGAAAAACTGTCCAACTGAAAATGCCAACAGCAGCCCCGTTGAGAAATACATTTAATGGGAGCCCAGATACTCTTGACCCAAACTCTGAATCAGCCTCTGCAATATTCAGACATCCCCTCAGCTCAGCTGCTATGGTATTCCAGCAGCTGCTCTCTCTTTGCAGCCTTTTCAAATACCCTCATATCCCATGAATTATGGACAAAGAGATTCTTAGTTGTCCAATACATTCATGTAACACACAGGGAGGGAGCAGGTAAGTATGTCTGATCTCCATTTCTACCTTCTATGTAGTCTAATTAAAGCTTTGCCCATTGCACCGAATGTTTCAGCTAAAGTGTGGAAGGAATGAGGAAGGAAAAGAACAGGAGCCATCACTGACTTGTGGCAGAGTTGAGCTGTTATATCTGACAGTAATTCTACGTTGATGAATATATCGAAGACTTACAGTTTCAAAATGACTCTTTTCCAGAAGAGTCTTACCTCTGGACTACCCTCTCTCATGACTATTCCCTTCTTGCTTACTTAGGCCAAAGCAGGGTGGCATAATTATATGCTTTCAGTACAGGCGTTTAATGCCCACCCATGTCTGGCTTTCCTCTGCATTTAGATACATGGGAGGATGACATTTTTTTTTCATCCTCTTTCCATGTGACTAGTTTTGACCAATAGGTTGTAGGTGGAAGGATGCCTTTTACTTCCAGTTGGAGCATTTCATTGCCAGGCAGAGACCTTCTAGCATTACCTTTTCTTGTAGCTGAGATGGTGAAAACAAGCATTGAGAAGGAGTCTCCACCAGCCTGGCTCCCCGAATGAGCAGACCCCTGCTGAGCCTCATCACACATGAAACTAGGCAGAAATCATAAACGAAGGCTGATACTTTTGTTGTTTGGTGTCACTGTGATTTTGGGGACTGTCTGTTACCACAGCATGACCTAACCTACCCTGATTGATTCAACGTTCTTTTGCATGTTAAGATTCTTTTTATCTTTGTGCATAGATTGTGAGTCAGAAAGGCTTGGGTGTGAGGTTGAGTGTGATCACTTCGAGTGACCTTGGCCAACCTTTCTAAACCTCAGTGTCTTCATGTGTCAAATGGTGATCATGACTTTACTGATCTTATGTGAAGACAAAATGTAAAGACAAATTTTGTCTGTAAAGACAAAATGGGATCATACAGGCAAAGCACTTACACAGTTCCTGGGAAGGTAACAGGGTTCAGTAAATGCTACTTATTATTGCTTCTTGAAATTGACCTAAAATTTTCTCTTTAAAAAAATTAATTTCTCTTTGGGGCCCCACCTGCCCCAAATCCTCATTGTAGCCTTTAGCTTTGGCTGCCTAGAGTCCTCCTAATGTCCTTCTGCCTAAAAAGCAGCAAGTCTGAAACTGCTTCCTGCTTCTTCTACATCCCGTGCAGCTCCCAGGACAGGACATTGCCTGCAATGGGCATTCTGTTATCTGTGCCTTTAAGGGGTTACATATTTGTTACTGGAAGTGAGAAGATATTTATGCCAAAAGAATGAAAGAGTCAGTTCAGCTAAAATGACGAAATCTAATTACTTTTTTGTATAAACCTGGCCTGTTTGAGAAATACATCAGAAATGTTCAAATACTCAGTCTTTTGTTGCTGAGAGGTGAAATCCAGTTACTTGGCCAAACATCAAAAAGACACACATTCTAAATTAGCATAAAATGAATCTCATTTGCATTTATGTGACAGCCAAGTCGCCCTAAGGGATGCCAGAGTTTGTTCCTGGACCACTGAGAGTCCTTTAGCATTTGGAGGTAATTATAGGTTTTCTTAGGATGGGTGCCTTCCTCCAACACTCCTGGATTCTATTCTCAGCTTGACACTGAGCGTTACCAGGTCTCCACAGCTAAGGAAACTGGAGGTAATTACTTGGCTGATCCAGACAGAAAGATGAAACAAAACAGAAACACATTTGCCTTATTTATATTTATTTTTGACCCATACACCAAGAATTCCAATTTGTAGGCAGTTCTACCAACTATTACCTGGTCTGATAAGCCCTCTTTGAACCTGGAAGCTAATTTGAGGAAATTTAAAACCAACCATAGGATCCATCTCAATAACACACGTACACACACTCACACAAAGACATTCCTGGCCCCTGGAAAAAATGTTTTTCTGATGCCTCTTAAATTATTATTATAGCATTTTCAAGGTACCTTCTAATGAACTCTGTTTCCTTGTTCAGAGCCAATGTCACCTTTTCACTACTCAAAACCCTCTTCCACAGCATCTCTGAAAACAAGCTACATCTGTGTGTTTTGACACATATATAGAGTTGAACTTCCCTTCTCCATCAGGTTCAATCTAAACAAATTACTAATTTATTGGACCTTTATGTGCATCATAATCAGATGCCCTTAGAGTCCTATCCATCCGTCCGTATCTCAGAAGCATTTCTGTGGGCTGTGGGTGGTGAGAGTCCCTGAAACTCTCAGTCAGCGACAACTGACTGAAAAGCAGAGCAGTAGCTCTTCAACCAAGTATCGTTATTGCCTTATGCACCATCATTTACTAGGACTCTGATGCAGGGAGTTTAAATTTTTGGAATCTACCCAGTTCCTCTAGTTGTGTTGACATGTGCTTCCCATTATGACCCAACTGTACAAGGGCAGTGATGAATGGAAAAAGCTGAGCTGGGAGTCAGGAGCAGACATGGTCCCTGATCTGTCATGATCTAATCTTCGGCCCTTGGGTAGGTCACTTCATCAGTGGGTTGATAAAGGTTGACCATCTGTAAGTTAGAGACAGCAGTGCTTGTCCTAGCTACTAAGCAAGGTTGTCTTTGGCACACCCGTGAGATGGCATAGCGTTGGGAGACTTTAGCTCTGATTCTAAAGATTTCTTTTGTAAGTTAGTAGCTGGGAATCCAGAGACATTTCCCCAGAAAAACAGTACTACACCTGGTAGTGAGGTTTCCAGCCTAATGCTATAAAAATCTGTTTAAAGACCATATTTCTGAACTATGGCACACAGCAGTAATCATTATCTCCACAGGATCACCCACTTGTAGGCCCTGTGGTTGGAACTCTGAGTGGCAAGGCAAGGTCCCTTTGTAGATGGTAAAGAGAAAATGGGTGCTGGACAAAAAAGAAGTGGCAGAGGGAGGGGTATGGAGGCTCCACGGGGAAGGAGGAACATAGGGTAAGCCCGTGGGGGGCCTTTACAAATGTAGGGATTTAATGGGTGATATGCCGTGGCTCTGGCAAGTCTTATAAATAAAGCTACTCAGGGCTCACTATCACCTTCCAGCTCACTGTCTCCTCCTGTCCTCCTGCTCTCTCTGCCACCATTCTATCTCTGAAGTCCTTAGGGCACACATGAATACAGCCAGCACTTCTCTGAGATTCATGATGAAGAATCCCATTTTCCTACTTAAATGAATAAGGGCTTTCTATAAAATAGACCAATATATGATACATAAATACACAGTAGTAGCAGGAGAGTCCTGTGAGAGAGAGGAAAGGTACACACCTGTCCATGGGCTGGTCAACTGAATGCGTTAATCTTTGAGGGCCACCTGGAAGACTTAAAGGAGGCTCCTTGCCTGTTTTTCTCTAAATAAAGACCTTTCAAATCTGACTTTTCAAATCCCTGATTGAATTTCCAGCAATCTACTTTTCCTGACTGTAACCAGAAAAGCATGTTTAAATGAACATGAAATTCCATCAGTATAAAGCCCTGTGAAGCTCAGTCCACCAACTCCATCGCCAAAGCCGCTAATAAGGCCCTATTGTGTTACTGTGGTAGTCTAGGTTGTCATTATGAAGTCTTCTGCTCCTGGTTGAGAAAACATGATGTTCCATTAAATGTATAATCTGTGTTCCCTCCAGGCTAGAGATGCATCCTGCTTAAAACTGAAATGAGCTGAGATTCAATGTCATGAAAAAGAAGAGAACCATACACTGGGGGGGAAAAGGGCTTTGAGGGGTAGGAAGAATGGTGAATTCCGTGCCCTGTGATCCACTGGTTTCAGCCTGTGGACAGTGTCATGCTGGCCAAAGGATCTTAGAAGCCCAAGGGGAAAAAGAGTCAGCATTCTTTTTCTTTTCAGTGGTCAGGTGCTGGACAGCACTGGTTCTTTCTATGACGGAAGATGGTGTCCTTAGGGCCCACCCAGGGGCCTGTTAGCTATCACTACCTTTTGGCCCCTTCCTCAGCCCTGGGCTTCACAATCCCATTTGAGATGGCAAGCTGGGGTTATACATGCTGTCCTAGCAAGTTCTAGCAAGTCTTTCGTTCAGCACAAAAGTGGCTCTCTCTTCAAGCAATGGGACAACTAAAGGAAGTCAGAGGTGTCCACAGAAATGCAAAGTAAGTGCCTGTCAACGTCCCCCCACCATTTGTTTCTCGAAGCACTTTTGGGTCCACGATGTACTGCAAAGGATCCTATGGCACATTGAGAAATTTACTCCAGGATTAAATATAAAAGCTGCAGCATCCTCTATAATGGTGCAAGGCTCAGTGTGCTAGTTAGAATCCTCCTCATACTTGAAATGATTTTTTAAGCATTCAAAGTAATTTATCTTTGCTGAATATAAAAGTAACATGTTCACTGTAGAAAAATTTTAAAATTCAGAAAAACATAAAAACAGAATTCAAAAATCTGGAGAGAAATACTATCACATATTGAGTAGATACATATATGTGTTTGTTTAGCTTTTTTCAAAGGTAAAAACCTAATGTTTGATAAGTATATTTTCACCTAAGGGTATATTATGAGCATTAAATATTTTTCTTAAAATATCTCACAAACATAATAGTATGCATATTTAATACTAGGTACTTATCATGCCTTACTTAATACATCCCCTGCTGTTGGACCTTTAGTTAATTTTCAGCCTCATTTATAAATAGCACTGCTGTGAACATACACACAGGCACTTCTATGTGGCTATCTTGGATTTTTTCTTTAGCGCATAGAATTGTAGGGTGGAAAAGTAGAAACCCATTTTAAAAAAGTATTTGATACATGTTGCTAAATTATCTATTGTCTTTGCTATCCATTATAGTAACCATCTATGGCTATTTAAATTTAAGTTAATTAAACTTAAAAAGTTTACCTCCTCGATCACACTAATTACATTTCAAGTGCTCAAGAGCCTCAGATGGTTAGTAGCTACCATACAGACAGCACAGATAAAGAACATTTTGAGCATCAGAGAAAGTTCTATTGCACAGCACAAGTCCAGAAAGACTGCCTGAGTTTATATTTTCCCTGGTAAAATATGACTGTGCCTACCTCTTACAAGTTTGCCAATACTAAATATTGCTATTGGTTAAAAATCTTTGCCAGCTTAATACAAATTGCATCTTGATTTTTCATTTCTTTACTAGTAAAGTTGAACTTTAAATCCATTTATTGACTGTGATACATTTTTTTGGTAAATTATTTATATAGTAAGCCTATTTCCTACTGGGATGATATTTAAAAACCCACTCTTTATATATATTTAAAGAGTAATGTGCATTGCAAAAGTTTTTGTAACTTGTTAACTTTTATTTATGGCATTTTTCACTTATGGAAATTTAAAATTTTAATATATTTAAATCTTTTTGTAGTTTCCTCTATTGTTTCTGCTCTGTTTTAAAAGCTCCGAAACTAAGATTACAATAGTATTCATCTAAAATTTCTTCTAGTTCTTTCACCATTTCATTTTAAGCATTTAAATTTTCAATCCTGGAATTCATTTTGCTGTGTGGTGTAAAGTATAAATAAATCCTTTTCTTTTCCCATGTTATCAACCATTTGTCCAAGAACCACTTTTTTAAAACAAGAAATTAATTCCCCACTGACTTGAACTTCCACTAGAAGTTTACATATCCTTGGAGCTATTTCTTGATTTTCTACTCTATTCTTTGGCTTTTACCATCCTGTTCTTTTAATTAATTTCCTTTATAATACATTCTAATGTTGGGAGATATAAGTATTTCTTTATTATTCTTTTCCAAAAATGTTTTAACTCCTTTTGCCTGTTTTTCCCCTCCAAGATAAACCTAGAATCATCTGTTAAATTCAGCCCCAAAATAAATTCTTTCAGAACTTTGATTGAAAAGTTGAATTCAACTTAGAAACTGGTTTGGGGAGAATCGATCATCTGTGACGTATGGAGTGGGGTCACGCCATTCAGGGACATGGTGATTCTGTCCATTACTTCAAGGTTTCTTGTATATCCTTCTGAACCAGCTTAAAAAAATTTTTTAAGCACAATGATATACATCTCTGACTATTTTCAATACAGTCTCTTCATCTGTGAGCTGGTGCTCCAGTCGCTAAAAGTAACAAAAGAAATTCCATTTCTTAGCATTGGAGTATATTTTCAGTATCCACCTTCTCATAAATCTGCAAGAAAGATCTCACTTTTCATCCAAAGAATCTGGAGTTCAAAACAGCCTTTACGGAAAAATCAAACTCTAGGGGCAACTGCAAAGCACATTTGGTTTCTAGCTGGCCAGCTTATTTTGCAGTACTCCTTTTTCCAATTCCCAAATACTTTCCAGTCTGTGAAATTCATCTCCCCTCCACTGTACCAGCAAGCGCCTCTCCTGGCGCTGAGGAGCTCACACAATTTCAAGGAGCATGCATCTTGTCTGAGGGGCTTTTTATTGTTGAAGTTGTTTTTTGGTAGATAGTATGGAGATTCCTTGAATGGCTGCGGCTTGGCAAATCTGAGGGGATTTGGGAAGTTTAATGGGTCAGATTCAGCTCTCCCTTGAGCACAGTCTCAAGTCTAAACACTACCCATACCCATAAGGAAACCAGGGCTCCTGCACCTCCCTGGTAGCCTACCAGTCAAATCGCCAAGACCTTGAATTCGCCTGCATCAGGGGTTCTCAAGCCCAGGGACTGCTTTTTACACGCAGAGGACTTTTGGCAAAGTCTGCAGACATTTTTGGTTGTTTCCCACTTTGGGACTGGGGGCGGAGGAAGGAGGAGGGACGAGGGAGGATGGAGGAGGGGTGGTTCTGGCATCTCTACTTGGCGGCTGTGGGTTAGAGACTAGGGATGCTGCTAAACACCCCACAATGCTCAGGTCGGCCCCACAACAAAGTACTCCCCAGCCTAAATCTCCATAATGCGGAGACTGAGAAATTCACCTAGTTTTCCACCAACTGCCCAGTCAGCATGTATTATATTATTAGGAACAAAGGTAATGCATTAAATTGGACAGTTATTTAAAAGGAGCCGACCGACTTTCAACAGCCCACACCTCTTACTTTAGACATGCTCAAAGTTCTGCCTCTCCTAGGCAAGTTTTTCTCACTAAGGTTTCTACAGCAAATGAGAAGGCTTTACAGAAACCTAGTAGGTCAACAGCATCCTCCCACTCCCTTGCCCGCTCCTCAGTCACAGAAAGCAACGCAGAAAAGCAGTGTGCCTCCCGAACAAGGAGGGACGCCTTCCCTGCGGGCTCCGGCAGCAGAGGATGGGTGGCGCGCTCCCCTGACAAAGGCGCAGCGCTGGGGCTGCGGCTGGATCTCTGGACAGACGAGCCTGTCCCAAAGCCACCCTGCCAACAAGCCCAGCCTGGGGAGAAAGCATCATCAGCTCAACCTAGTGCGTGACAACTTATGGCACTTACTTGTCCAAAATGAAGTACAGGTCAAATCCCCCGTAGCAGGCTGGATCCCCTTCCTCCCTGCGTCCCCCGTGCCCGGCACAGATGAGCACAAAAGTGGCTAAAGAGAGACACTTGAAGCCAATGCCGAGGGCTTTCGGCACCACGGTGGCCATGACCTGCAGCCCAGGGTGAGGGTAGGGTCCTCTCCTTCCCACGCTCCTCGAAGTCGCCAGGACCCTCAGGGACGCGCCATCCGTGGGGCCCTCCTCTCAGGCCCTTTATCCCCCCTCACTCTCCTGAAACTCCCCGGAAGCAATTGTCTGGAGGAGTTCAGGATTTTCCTTCTGGTTTCCGCTTCGATTCTGTTTCTAGGTTTCAGGTTTCAAGAATCCCAATACTGTACTCCGCTTTTCAAAAAGGAGCTGCTTTTGACTCGGCCCGCCGGCAGCTCCCGAGGCTGCGCTGAGGTTTCGCAACTGAAGCAGTTCCGCCCAGACTGTTCTTTGTCCCAGGTTTTAAATATTATGGGGTGGGTTTTCAAATTGTTCTTGGTTGGGGGAGTGCTTTGCCTTTTTCTCCCTCCTCTCTACCCCGTTTCTTATTTTGATAGGGGAAGAAAGTCCAAAGGGTGCCACCTTGTGGCGCAAGACCATGAAAGCGCTCTTCGACGTTGGCGGGAGTAGGACCGTGCAGGTTTTCTTCTTTTTCTCACGCACCTACCCTCCCCCGTGCCCCCTCCCCACCCATTACTTCTTCCTTATTTTAATTCTTCCTCATGCTTCAGCCTCTTTATCTCTGCCCTTTCCTCTTCTATCGTACGTACATCTGCTGATAGGTTCACTGTGAACAGTTGACGAGAACTTATTTCTTCCAATCAAGGCGGCACCTACCCCAGACTGGGACCTTTGCAAACAAGCCAGTGTTGCTAATTAAGCAGAGAAGAACAGGGCCTTTGAGATCTGAATCACCCAAGGGACTTTTCTGTACTCTTAGGGCAGATCATAAAAGAGACTGCTGGGGTCCAGCCATGTGGCTGAGAACAGCATGAACAGTTCCACAGAGAAGCCTGCTCCCTCCCTTCGTGGAAAGACTGAGCATTTTACATTATCTCCATCTCCAGATTTTAGAGATTCTGTGGTAGCCTCGTAGCTCTTTTCAGCCTGTGAATTTTGACTTTTTTCACCCTATCTTTGATGTAGGACAGAGGAATAAACAGCTTACAAGAATATGGACCTTTCAAACAGTTTGGGATGGGCAGGGAAGTCTTTTGCTAGGCTTTCTAAAGTGAGGGGTCCTCTTCAGAGTTGCCCATGAAACCCAGCTGCAGGTGGGAACTCAGTTTTAGCTGTGTATGTCTTTCACTCTGGGAGTCCTCAAGGCATAGTCAGGCTCCATTTTCCAGGATTATTTCTCCAGATACACTTCTTCCCTTCCACTGCGACCCTCTAAGATCCTCACTCCCTAATATGACCATTCATGGTGGTTTTCCCCACTTTGTCTATGACAAAATCCCACTGTCTTGGAACAATCCATTAAACAATAATTTTGTTGTCAAATAAATTTTGGAGATTCATAATGCATTGCACTAGCCTTCCTCCAAAACTATTTTTAATATCTCTCATTGCCTGATATTCTCACACACTGCATAAGATTGATCTGTGTGTAATTTATAATGTATGGCAGAAATGAAGGTGTGTGACTTCTGAGGTTAGGTCATAAAATGTATTGTGGTTCCCTCCTTGCTTCCTTGGATCGCTTGCTCCAGGAGGTCCACTGCTGTGTCATGAGGTCACCCAAGTAGCCCTTTGGAGAAAGTCCCTGGGGCAAGAAACTGATATCCCCTGCTGACAGCCAGCATCAATTTGCCAGCCACGTGAACAATTAGCCTTGGAAGCGAATTCTGCAGCCCCAGGCAAGCCTTCAGATGACTGCAGCCCTGGCCAACATCCTGACTGCAGCAGCCTCAGGAGAAACCCAAGCCGGAACCACTCAGCTAAGCCATTCTCAGCTTCCTGACCCACATGAGATAATAAATATTTATAAATAAATATGAGATAATAAATGTTTATTAGTGTTTTAAGCCTCTAATTTGGGGAGTAATTTACTATGTAGTAACAGCTAGTGAGTAAATATTTATTATTATGTTGAAGCTTTGAGAATTTTTTTAAGAAAAAAAATGCCTAGTTGTATATGTCAGACTTACTTGATCATGAAACTGTTCTTTTTAAATAACCCCTATTGACATTCATATTTTGGAACTACTGCCCTCAAAAAAAAAAGAAATTAGGGAGAAATTAAAATATTCTAACCTGCCCAAGTCTTCCTCTTCCCTACCTTCTTCATCTCCAAAATGTTGAAAATCCATCCTGGTCCCTTTGCAGTTATATGATCAGAAAGAAGTTGGGAAGATCTATAGAAATTAAATGGGTAAATGAAAACAGAAAAATCAGGGGGAATTTTAAGGGCAAGGAATATGAGATTGGAAAATATAATGAAGAGAATATTTGTGAGTGACAGGATTGGCAAGAAATAGGAATGGGCTTGAATGTAGAAGGGGATTTGGGGGACAGGAGGAGTCAGGGAAGCATTAAGAATGCCTTCTCTCATCCTCATTCCCTAGAGACCACTTAGGTCTTTTTGAGTTTAAGTGACAGAGAAATGTCTCAGAGCTTTGCAAATAAAGTCATTTAGGAAGTTATTGTGGAAGGAAATCAGAAGTGTCCCGATAGAGCCCTTCAAAGTTAGAGAAACAATTATTATTTTTTATTTTTAAACATTATTTTTCAGTTACAGTTGGCATTTGGTATTATTTTATATTACTTATAGCGTAGTGATTAGACACTTACATAATTTACAAAGTGATCCCCCAGATAATTCAACTATTCACTTGGCACCATATGTAGTTGTTACATTATTGACTATATTTCCTATGCTGGACTTTACATACCCATAGAGACGTCATTATTAAAGAGAGGTCAGAGCACACCTCCCAGAGGGGGAAGGAAATTCAATGTGAAACAAATTTATGAGGAAGGGGAGAGAGTGGAAGAGGTGCCCCGGGACAAAGATGATGCTTTAGAGGACAGAGTGGCAATTGGAGGGATTCAGACATTTGAATATCCCAGCTGCCTCCAAATTCTAGAAAGAGATCTATTAATACAAGCTGGCCATTCTGTAGCTCTAAATTGGCTCCAACCCCCTCTTCCTGTGGCCCAGAGAAATCCATTCCAGGCACTTCTTCTGATTAGAGGCTTTTGTGCCAGTCTCACTCACTATGAGAAGGTATGCTCCAAACATGTCCGTGAAGTGAACTTGAGATTGAGCTATGGAGATATGGTTATTCTGAAGGAAGTTCGAATTTTTTAAAAAATGGTATCCAGAGTTTATAACGGGTATATGAAGCCCCTGATGTGATCTTAACATGGTGGTTCAGCAGGTCTGCAAAAGGAGATATTATCAGGTTCTTTGAAATGGAAACATTTTTCTTTTGCTGTTGAAATATAGCAGCCTCATAATAATTAATTAATGCATGTAGGGAAAAAGGAGAGGTGGATCAGTCACTTGAGGGTGGAGAAGGACTGAAGAACAGTCTTCAGTGGGTTCCCACTTTCATTTCCCAGGTTATTTTACATCTCAGAAATATCCATGTACCAAAATCCCCCTGTTCAAATGTTACCATCTTCTCAAGGGATCACTCAGTGCTCTGATTGGACTGAGGGTGTCCAGGCTCCTAATCCTTCCAAGGACCTCAGTGTTCTAGGGGAGATTATTTGGACTTCCCAAGGTCCATAGACATAGATATATTAGTTTGGGAAGAAACTTCTCTGCCTCTCAAACTCAAGTCAGTGGAAGAACAATATAAATGGTGATGTTGGGGCTATGGACAGATACTTCTGGGATTGGAGAAGCACAAGCAAATTAAATACACATGTGGAAATGTTTGAATGGTAACCTGGAATCAAGGCAGGGAAGAAGCAGTCAAGAGTGCCACACGCTGTGGAAGTGAAGAGGATGAGCCCTAAGAACACCCCATTGATATGACACAAGTGTCACTGTGTTACCACAGAGCATCACAGTGGAGTAGTACAAGGGGATGTTAGACTGCATTAGGTTACTGGGGAGGGGAGCTTTTCTTTGAAGAAGAGAGAGGGATAAGGGGGTAATTTGTACATGTTTTATCTGCCACAAGGAAGGATCCCAAAATATCTAAAGATGTCAAGAATTTGAAGTTCCCTGTTTTACAAAAGATTGGAGAATTTGTCCTATTAGACTGATTGTCTTAAAACTTTACTCCTGCACCCTAATTACTTTTCTACCTGACCTGCCTGTCTACCAGCTGCCAGTGACTTACTCTCCCTTACTTGGCCCCCCAACACATGTGACTGAGCCCCTTTTGTCAAGTTGTCAAAAAAAAGTTTACTGTCCTGATAACATTAACCATCTATTCTTCCAAGAATCTCATTGGGCACTGAAACACTATTTGGGCTTTTGGCAAAGTTTTGGGAAAATTCTCCAGATAACACTGATATCCAAGAAAACTTGGGAAAATTTTTATATAGAAATACTCGTCCAATGTGGATATATCTGACACTCTCCACCAAATTTTGTGTCAATCAAACAGGCCCAGTATTTGCCAGTTTCTTGGAGATCCCACTGATCCTTGGGGCATGGTGGTATCCCATAGTCTCCTAAGACAAATCATCATTTAGTAAAAAATAGTCCATTTTTATTGTTAAGAGATTTCCCTCATGCTTGTCCTCCATATAACCACCATTTGCAAGAAGTAAAAAGAGCATTCCCAGAAATAACTTACCATCTGGAACAACAGAGTTTCTAAAGAACGTGAATCAGATCAATAATGGCTTTTGGCAGAGATATTAGTAATAACTTTAAGTCCAGGGGCAGAACCATAGTTTAGAGCAAGATGCTCTGATGGCATTCAACAGGCCAGGCCATTCACAACTTTGGCCCAGAAGCAATCAAAGCCTGGTTGAACCCAACATCTTATTAATAACCCTATCCAGAGCCCAGCCCATTCTTTGTTTCAATTTAGGGTATTCTAAAAACCTCCCCAAAACCCTGTTAACAGCCACCCAAATGCAGAGATAAAACCCACTTAACACAGCCCCAACTCAACTCTGATCAATTCAGGGATCTGGAAAAAATGAGCCAATTTCATGTGTAAGTCAATGTCAGCCCAAAGACAGATTCTGTTTAATCTGGCTCACAACTCAGCTCAGCTCAATCCACAGACCATCTCAGTCCATCCTAGCATGAAGTTTAATCACCAATCCCCTTTTAGCCCAATCCAGATAGAGTCTAGCCAAAGCTGAAAGCCTAACACAGTAAGCCTTATGAAGAACACATTCCTACAAAGACTTGGACAAGAGGATAATCTATAATTCATACCAGCATATCCTAAAATAATCCAACCCAAATCCTCACAAGGAAAAGCCGTGAGAACAAAACATTTGTTTCATCTAAAACAGAGACCAGGCCAATCCAAACCAGAACTCAGACAAGAGATAAAATTGACCAGTACTGCCCAGGGAACTGACAAACCCAGAGTTTACAAACACCCAATGGAAGACTATATCAGACAACTCAAGACTAGCACAAAGCTAAATGCAAGATCAATTCAGCCCTTTTCTGTCCAGTTCTGCTCAACCCTGACGTGATTAAGCATATTTAAGACCAGTATTTAACTCAGAGAACCTAAGCCAGCTTACAATTTAAGTTAACCAAAAGAAACCTACCTAAACCCATCAAACAGATAACTCCTTTAACACTTGGACTAATATGTCCAAGTCCCAAGCCAGAAATACCAGTGGTTTTCTCAAAGTGTGTAATGGGAATGTGTGGAAAAGGCACTGAGAAGGTGATGGCAAAGAGGTTTACTTGCTTTGGAATAATCCATGGAGCTTTTTCAAGATAGATATATTAGTAGCAAACCAGGAATGAATGAGGAGCTTTCGGAGACATGTGTGGTTTCACACAGTCTTACAGTGGCCAATTTCTTTCCCTCGGGCCTCATATCCTCTTCTTCTCTGAGCATATCTATTTAAATAGGCAGAATTAGTGGTAATTCCCATAAACATTTTGATCACTAGGCAGGACAGCACACTAGTTAATAGAGTAATCACACATAAGGGCACCTGGGGAAAAGCACAGGTTGGCCATTACTAACTGAGTGACTGTACAAATGGCATGACCTATCTATAACACGGCTTTCCATCTACAGCATGGGGGCACTAATATTACCTCCCTCATTAGGTTGTCGGTGGTTCCAGTGAGATAACGTATGTCTTGTATGGCCCTCAGGAAACACACAGTGGATTCGGCTCTTATTGTTGTTGGAGGATTCTGAGAAATTATGTGTGAATTTCTCCTAAAAAGGACAAGAATAAATTCAGAATAACCACTTTCACAGTGTTTGAGTTTTCTAATACCAATGAAACAAAGCTGTTGCTATACCAGAGGCATTCACATTATTAACTTTCAGAAATGCAAAGATAAAGAGTCTAGCTCATCCTAACACTATTGGGAGTTGATGGTTTCCTAGGATGCATGCACAAAACAAATAAAAATAATGCTTTGGGACCGTCGATAATGTATTGGCAGCAATGCTTTTTCTGCTAGCCAAGAATGCTAGATAGCTAAACTCTAACAAAATGTCTGAGAAAATGGTTACATTCGGTGATGCTTTTTTCTGAAAGTGGTTTTTTGAAATCTAATGTTATAATCTAACAATTTTTGAGATCTAATAATCTATTTAAAAATCTTTATTATGTTTTAGCTTAACTAATTAAAAATAATTTTTGGATATCTACTACGGAGTAAGCCCTGCGCTTACACCGAAGATACAAAGACGAACACAACACAGAGCTTGCGGCGTTTGGCTGGGAGACATAAACACATAAGCAGGTATTGGGACAACAGTGTGGTTAACTTCTCTTCTAGAGGAAACTTGACATGTCCCCTCCACCCGACCATGCTAATTTTAAGGGGAAGTAGATCTGACATAACGGAATCCTCAGTGATATGCTGTTGGACTACAGCTCTTTGGGATGACTTGTCCCAGAATATGAATGCGTTAAAATAAGACAAATACCTCTTTCTTCTTACTAATAATGAGATATACCTTCTCTAAGAAGATTCAGAGTGATCAGGAGAAAGCATATAGCAAAGAGAACAAGATCTGGGTTAATCTGCCTCCAGTCTGGGTGAAAGGAATCCCCAGGATCCTTGTCCCTACTGTAAAGCACCGTGGATCACCAGGGCATAGCTTGGGGGCAGAGCTATAGTTAGTAACAAGGTATGCCTCTACTTGATAAGTTTACGTCTGAGCACTGACTCCTTAGAGAACTTCTTGAGCAGCAGTCAATGCTGGGCTAGTATCCTGGCTTAGATTTTCAGACTCTATTGAGCATGTGTCCAAAACAGATGTCTAAGAAGCAGGCTCATCCGGGAACCACACATACAAATGCATTTCCCCTTACTGTGGCCGAAGTAACACAGGGGAAGTTTCCCCTCATTATGAAGGGGTCTCTATGTCTCCTGGGACAGAATTGATTCTTGAAGCTAGAACAGATACCTCTCACAACAGGCAGAGCTCAAGGCAAGGATGGCGCTGCCACCCAGGCTTTGTTCTCCTCTCTACATGTTTCAGTTAAGGGTTGGGGACTGACTTGGCATGAAGCCTTCATCGTCATACATGTAAGCACTTAAAGTGTGGGTTTAATACATAAAATATAGTGGAGTCAGTTAATGAACACATAAAGAACACTAAGGGCCCCTACAGCATAGGAGAATTTTCATCTTGAGTGAAAATTGAGGAAAAATCACATGGAATTATTACAAATTGAAGTGCCAACAAGGAATAAATAAAAACATGTGCCCAGAACACTGCCCTTTAGAAATCACATTTGCTCAGAGACACAGAAACCTCAGATGATAGGCAAGAAGGCTTTAGAATTTTTAAAATATATTTTATTGATTATGCTATTACAGTTGTCCCATTTCCCCTCTTCACTCCCCTCTACCCTGTACACCATCTCCCACCCACATTCCCCCACTTTAGTTCATGTCCATGTGTCATAAGTTCTTTAGCTTCTACATTTCCCATACTATTCTTGCCCTCCCTGTATCTTTTCTACCTACCATCTATGCTACTTATTCTCTGTACATTTTCCCCCTCTTTCCTCCTCCCACTCTCCTGTTGCTAACCCTCCATGTGGTTCTGTTCCTGTTCTAGTTGATTGCTTAGTTTGTTTTTGTTTTTGTTTTAGGTGTGGTTGTTAATGATTGTGAGTTTGCTGTCATTTTACTACATGTGCTTTTTATCTTCTTTTTCTTAGATAAGTCCCTTTAACATTTCATAAAATAAGGGCTTGGTAATGATGAACTCCTTTAACTTGACCTCTGAGATACACTTTATCTGCCCTTCCATTCTAAATGAAAACTTTCCTGGATAGAGCAATCTTGGATGTAGGTTCTTGCCTTTTATGACTTAGAATAGTTCTTTCCAGTCCCTTCTTGCCTGCAAGGTCTCCTTTTCTGAAAGTGGTTTTTTGAAATCTAATGTTATAATCTAACAATTTTTGAGATCTAATAATCTATTTAAAAATCTTTATTATGTTTTAGCTTAACTAATTAAAAATAATTTTTGGATATCTACTACGGAGTAAGCCCTGCGCTTACACCGAAGATACAAAGACGAACACAACACAGAGCTTGCGGTGTTTGGCTGGGAGACATAAACACATAAGCAGGTATTGGGACAACAGTGTGGTTAACTTCTCTTCTAGAGGAAACTTGACATGTCCCCTCCACCCGACCATGCTAATTTTAAGGGGAAGTAGATCTGACATAACGGAATCCTCAGTGATATGCTGTTGGACTACAGCTCTTTGGGAAATCAGCTGACAGTCTGATGGGAACTCCTTTGTAGGTTACTGTCTCCTTATCTCTTGCTGCTCCTAGGATTCTCTCCTTCATTTTTACCTTGGCTAATGTAATTATGATGTGCCTTGGTGTGTTTCTCCTTGGGTCCAACTTCTTTGGGACTCTCTGAGCTTCCTGGACTTCCTGGAAGTCTATTTCCTTTGCCAAATTGGGGAAGTTCTTCTTTATTATTTGTTCAAATAACTTTTCTACTTGTTGCTCTTCCTCTTCCCTTTCTGGTACCCCTATAATTTGGATGTTGGAACATTTAAAGATGTCTTGGAAGTTCCTAAGCCTCTCCTCATTTTTTTGAATTCTTATTTCTTCATTCTTTTCTGTTGGTTGTTTCTTTCTTCCTTCTGGTCCACTCCATTGATTTGAGTTTCAGTTTCCTTCCCATCACTATTGGTTCCCTGTGCACTTTCCTTTATTTCACTTATCATGGCCTTCGTTGTTTCATATAGTTTGCGACCAAATTCAACCAATTCGGTGAGCATCCTGATCACCAGTGCTTTGAACTATGTATCTGTTAGGATGGCTATCTCTTCATCGCTTAGAAGTATTGGGTGTACAGCTTTGATTTGTTCTTCTGTTTGAACGTTTTTTTTTTTTTTTTTGGTCTGGTTATGCCTGTTACATACTGAGAGCAGAGCCTTAGCTGTTCACCAGAGCGGGTCAACCCACTCACAGGGTTGTGACATTGTATGTGGGGGCGGGGTCCAAGAGGGAACAATGGCACCTGCTCCACTCTCTGTCAGACTTCAGTCCCTTCTGCAGCTTCCCCCAAGCAAACTGGGCCCTTCCAGTGCTAATTCCCGTGTGGGTGGGCTTTTGTACGTTCTAGAACCCCGTGGGTCTCTCCAACGCACTCTCCTGTGAGGCTGGGAGTCTCTCCCTGTGCTCAACCCCCACAGGTGTTTTCAATCAGTGCCCTGAGGCTCTAATTCCTGGCGCTGGGACCCTGGGTTATATGGTCTATCTCACTGACCAATTTCACCTGGTTTATCTGCATCAGAATGTGGGACTGCCTGGACAGCCAGCATCTTGTGTGCAGAGCCTCGCTTCACAATCATTGCCTCCCTGGGTCTGCCAGCCACCTGTGTGCCCAGGGTCCGCCCACTGTGGTATTGCACCCAGGATGCCTTATGTGCTTGTCATGCCTTGAACCCTCTCAGCCTGGCTGCCCAACTCCGCCCTTCCTACCGGTCTGGATGAGTGTGTATATTTTAACTCTTCGGTTGTCCGACTTCCATACAGTTCAATTTTCTGTCCAGTCTGGTTGTTATCTTGTTTCTAAATTGTTGCTGACCTTATTTTGATCATGTGAGGAGGCACAGTGTGTCTACCTATGCCTCCATCTTGGCCGGAAGTCCGGCTTTAGAATTTTGTGTCTGTAAACAGAAACTATAAAAACTGAAGTATGGAGGGAGTTCATCACCAACTTAGTAAGCAATGGGATCAGCCTGCAACACAATTCTTAATCATGTGGCCAGTTCAGGAACTTTGGGAAAGAAAAAAAAGGGAGGAAAAACATCCAAATTCAGCAAACTCTATGATATATAGTAACATTTTTCAAATACATTTCTTAACATATGGATAGTTCCCCATTAATCATGTTCCCCTAACATGAAATTGAAAAAAAAAAACAAGAAGCACATTTTCTAGTCTACACTCCTGCTCTAGTTCAGATATATACTGGCGGTCCTACTATGTACCTATAGTTGGATTACTTTTTCTCTCTCTGAGATGTCTCTATTTATTTTCTTCAAAATTTCCAATATACTCTTCTTTACTCTTAATTGATACTGATGTTTCATATTTAACTGGAAAATTAGAATCCAGAAGACATTTATGTATGTGAGTCTTACACTCAGGAGCAACAAGTGGGCTAAATACCTTTGGGCTAATGACTTCTCATGAGCGTATAAATTGAAGTTATGAGTGTGTTTGCATACCACCCTGGGCTAAGTGATGCCAGTGATAAGAAATGAGGCTCAAGGATGGAGACTATGGACACATCATCAATTTTATACCATTCAACACAGAGAGAGAAACCTAGAAGGAAAACAAGACATTTCTAGGAGAGAATAGTTGTGAGTATATATTGGGGTGGAGAGGGTAAGAAGAAAAGAACTGAAAATTGTTCATTAGATATACCAACTAGACATTCTTTGGTTATCTTCATAAAAGGAGTTTAATGGAAATGATGCTGGAAAAAAAGGAACATTCACAGAACAAAAAAACTCTTAGAAATTAAGGCACATGGGTTGGGGAATAGGTAAAAGGCAGGAATGGATTAAGATGCACAAACTTCCAGTTATTAAAACAGTCACGAGGGTGTAAGTATACCACAGGGAATTAATCAGTAATGTTGTAATAACCATGTATGGTGTCAGATGGGTATTAGACTTATCAGGGTGATCACTTCATAAATTATGTAAATGTGTAATAACTATGTTGCACACCCAAAATAATATAATATTGTGTGTCAATTATAATTGAAAAATGTTTTAAAAATTTAAAAATAAATCAATAAGTTTAAAAAATTGAAGCACAATAGTAAAATTGAAAATTTCAACAGAAAAAAATGAAAAATAAGATTGAAAACACTGTTTCAGGGACTTAAAAGATGAAAAGAAAAAGATGAGAAAAAATATGCTAAATAATGGACAAGTGCAGGAGGTCCAACATTTGAATTATAGAATGTGAGAACAGAAAACATAGGGAGAAGAAACTTTCCTAGGATGAAGGACAAGAATTTCTAATTTGAAAAGAGCTCTGATTGTCCAAATCAAGGGCTAAAAACAGACCTCCTCTAAGCCCACTATTAAATTTCAAAACACTTGGGACATAAAGCAGGTTTCACGAGACTTTACAGGAAAAAATTAGATCATACAGAGGAATGGAATGGCCAAAGACTCCTCAAGAGCAACATCTGAATCCAGTAGGTAACAGAACCTTCAAACTTTTTAAGAAAAAAATAATTTACAATTCTGAATTCTGTACACAGGCAAATTATCAATGAAATACTAAGGTAGAATAAGATGTTCAGACATGCATGATCTCAAGAAATTTACCTGCTATAAATATTTTCTCAAGATGGTTCTGGAGGAGTCCACACAAATGAAGAAGTAAACAAAACAAAATAAAAAAAGGAAGACATAATACCAAGGCAAAAATGAACCCAGCTGTGATGGTTAATTTATTGTGTTCACTTAGCTAACTTTAGTGGCTAATTGCTTGGTGAAACATCAGTCTAGATGTTGCTAGGAAAATATTTTTAAAATATGATCAACATTTAGATCAGTAGACTTTGAGTAAAACAGGTTACCCTCCATAATGTGAGTAGACATCATCCAATTAGTTAAAGGTCTTAAGAGGAAAGACTGAGGTGCCCAGAAGAAGGAATTCTGCTTCCAGACTACCTTGGGACTCAAGATTGCAATATTAACTATTCCCTGGGTCTCCCTGCTGTCCTGTTCTGCAGGTTTTGGACTTGCCAACCTCTACAGCTGTAGCCATGTCCTTAAAATAAATCCCTGTCTCATGTTTTCTCTTTCTATATATCCTATTGGTTCTATTTTCTGTGGAGAACTCTGATGAATGCACCATCTCAGGACAGGGGCAAAGAGAATTCTTAGGAGGACAGCAAAGTGACGTTCCAGGATAACAGACATGCAGATGGTTAAAATGCAGCCAATTCAGAGAAAAGGAGAGCAAAGGTCTGCTAAAAGGATTCTGACAGGTGGGAAAGAGAAATGATAGCTACCTTGATGTGACTGACACAGGAGAACTAAATCTCATGTTTAAAAATACCATATTATCTCACCTGTAAGTGGAACCTAATCAACAAAACAAACAAGCAAGCAAAGTACAACCAGAGACATTGAAATAAAGAACAAACTGACAGTAATTGGAGAGGAGGAGGGAGAGGGATAATAGGGGATAATGGCGGGGCCTTTAAGGAACACAGATAAAGGACACATGGACAAAGGGGGTAGGTTCAAGGGTGGGAGGCAGGGATGGGTGGGGCAGGGGTGCTTGGTGAGAAAATGGAGACAACGGTACTTGAACAATAAAAAAGAAATATATAATAAAAAAGGAAGTCGATGGATAATGTCTGAGACTGATGAACCAAGCAAGGCAATGTGGAAGTGCCAGAAGAATTAGCTGAAAGAGTTAAAAGGTGTGGGGGCCAGGAGCTGTGGAGAATGGTGGAGTAGGAAATGGAACATTTTGTTGTAAGACTTTTAGACAGTTTAACTTTTAAGCTATGTGCTTTTACTAGTTTGAATATAAATTCACAATATTTTTGAAAATGAGAGCCTTCAGATTTTGCTAAAAATTCTGCCAAGGAATTCTGCAAAGTTTGTTTCATTATATTGGGATATGAGCACAAAGGAAGCCATGTTGCCTTTAAAATAACAATTATGTGTGTGTGGATTAGATATCAATACATGGAGAGATTTATAAAACAAAGTTTAAATATAGGAAAGGTTGGAAAATAAACACAGTACAAAGTAATTTATAAACATTTAAAAAACACCAAAAATCATACACACACACACACATATATATCATATGCATACACAACATGTATAACTACATATGATTTTTAGTGTTAGCATCAATGTTTATAAATTACTCTGTGGTCTGTTTACTTTAATGTATTTGTAGAGATACACACATACATAAACATGCCCACAGTTATAACTGAAACATAAAATAATGCCTAACATTAGCAAAGAGATTTTAATAAGTTTGGATCTTTATCAAAGTGGTATATTACATGGCCTTTAAAATCAAGACACATGAAAACTGTAAAATGTGAGTAATGTTTTATATGATTACATGAAACATTGAGACTATATATTGGTTATGATGGCAACTATGAAAAGTATTCATGTGAATAAGTGCTTGAAAGTAAATTTTACAAATCAAAAAGGTTAGAAACAAAAAGAGTAGATTAATATATGGTACTAACAAGCAAAACAGAGAGATTTATAGATAGCCAGCTGACAGTTCTTCATGGGGCAGGCGGATACTGGGGGTGGGGGTGTGGAGGGATTGAACAAAAAAGGAAAAAGGAACTCAGGGCCAGGAACAACGGTGTGGTGATTGCAGGGGTGGAGCTGGGGAGGGGAGTAGAGGTAGAAGAGGGTATAGTGTGGATATACGGAGATGGAAAAAAAAATAGATTACAGGCGACAGTGGACACAGTGTAACTACAAAGTTAATGTGAACTAGGAAGAGTGCACTAGCTGGGATTCCCAGGTGGGGAGGTTGAATTGAAGGAGGTTTTTGTGTTTGTTTGTTCCCGAGATTTTTTTTTTTTAAGTTGGGAGAGGAGAGGTGGAAGGAAGGAAGGAGAGAGGTGATGGTGTTGGCACGAGGAGGCAGAAAGGTGAGATTTAGAAAAAAGAGGGAAAGGTTGGCCTGGACCAAGGAAATGAGCTACAGGAATGCTCTTAAAAGGTCATGGGTGCTGTATTTCATTTCACTACTCACAGTAACTGTTATTTTGATATCATGTCCCTCATTCCATGCATAAAAGCCTGAGGCTCTGAGATGTCAAATAACTTTCTTTAAACATCTGTGCACCTGTAAGCAACAGCTGGAATGCAGGCCTATTCTTACAGTATTTGCCTCTGCTCTTTCACCATGTGGCCCTTTGAGACAGTGGGATATTGACAAGTCTGTAAGTTGGAAGATACAGAGTTGAGGAGTTTTGAAAGACTAAGTTTAAACATGATAATCCTTTTTGTGCAATCTTTTTCCACTACAAGAGTTCCTGGGAACTGGACTTCCCAGATTCCATTCAAGACACAGTGTTGGACATAACCAAGAGCTTACTAGCTGCTGTTTCTTTATTCTACATCCAGCACACTGGTTTTTGTATCATCAGTTTGCGGACCACCTAAATGTTTCAAATAATGACCTTGTTATGTTTAGGCAAATGGACAATGAGACATCTTCCTTTGACTTATATAAGGGCCAAAGATCCTTGAATTCAAACACAGGAGTGCTATTTCTTTACTGTAACATTACTTTGCAGAACAGAAGTGCCAAGCCAGTGAACAGGGAAGAGTCACTTGAATAAAAGTGTTGTAATTGCATTTTGTTTCCAGGAATGTTTCTGGATTCTTGTGGACACTCCACCCCCCATATTTTGAAGGGTGAGGCTTCATGGGGAAGGGGAGCTGAGGTGCTGCCAGGACCTGCTAGCACAATCAGGCACTCTGTCCAGCCTCACCTGCCTACGCACAGGCCTGTGTTCCTTGGAGCTTGTGGAGTAGCAGAGGTCCATGCAGAATTCTTGAGACTCGGGTTTTCTGAGTGCCTCTTGAATACAGAATTAAGTATGTTCAAAGTCAAAGGCAAAGATTGTTTACTAGTTGGAAGCCTAGGGTCAATTCAGTCCATCTGAGGCTGAGTCTTCCTGAAGGAGGGGGGAGGTACCTGTGTGCAAAACTTGGAACAGCCATCCCCTTTCAGCCCCTGGGAGAACTTAAACCTGTGTGCTCACTTCTCCTCAAGTTGCTGCCACATTAATCCTGTTTACTTTTCACACCATGGACACCTGCCCCATCTCTTAAGTAAAATGATCTGGAGAGGGAATCGAGCAGATGCTAGCACTTTCGACAAAGGGCCTTGACAGTGCTGGGAGAGGCAGGACCAGCGCTAAGCGTGGGCTGGGATGAGTTTGGGGTGAGAGGGAAAATTGTTGAGGGCGGATTGTCTGTCCATCAGGGTCCTGTGTAGCTTCAATGGCTGTTGGAGGTATTAGCATTGGTTAGCATTCTGGCCAACTACTACTATAAAATAAAGCACCCCAAAATGTAATGACTTCAAATAAATTACTGTTATTGTTCATGGTTCTGTGGATAGACAGGAACTCAGGTGGACATTTCTCATTTGGGGTCTCCCACATGGTTGCAACAAGATATTGGCTGGGCTTCAGTCATCCAAAGAATCACTTGAGTTGGATATTCAAGGCAGCCCATCCACATGCCTGGCAGTTGAGGCTGACTGTCAGCTTGGAGCTCAGGTGGAGCTTTTAATCATAACATGCGTGTGCCCTCCCTGTGTGGCTTGGGCTTCTTACAGCTTGGAGACTCAGTTTACAAAAGGAGTGGTTCAAGATTGAGCATTTCAAGGGTTTCAGGCAGTGGTGGCAAGTCTACTTATGTCTGACCCTTGGAAGTCTCTGAACATCACTTCTGCTTCTCTTTATTGATCAAGGAAAGTCACCGAGGCCAGCTTAGAAATGAAGGGAGAGAATTAGACTCTACTTTTTGATGCCAGGAAAGGCATGCCTATATAATGAGGTAAGGAACTGATGGGAGGCCATATTTCAAGAGCTTACCACAGTCTGAGTAGACTTCAGCCAGAACATGACAGTGGGCAGCCTGGAATGTATGTAATGGAATACAATACATGGTTATTAATGCTTACCATGCACCAACACCTTTGCGTACATTATTATATTTAATATTTTAGCAACCCTATTACATAGTGCAGCAGATTGATTTTTTGGTTCTAATTCTTCACCCTTCCTTGGGTCCATGCTTTTTGCACATAACTTTTCAGTGCCTCTCACATGAGAAATATGCAAGGGGATTACTTTCCTGTACCTTGACTTTTAGTTTGGCTATATGACTTCCTTTGGTTCATGGGATGATTGTAGATGTGATGCAAATAGGGTCTGTGATGTACTTGTTTGGTTGGCTATGCTCTGTGGCATTTTTGCCCTTGCCATGAGAAAAATTTCTTCCATGTTGGTTCTGTGTCTTCTACCCAGAACCCAGAATGAAAAATGTGGAACAGACCAGAGTCAGCTGGATTTATAACTTAATGCAGAGATGTTAAGCCAAGCCCAGCCTAGGTCAGCCAATTCCCAGCTAGCTGACCACAGATGGTGAAACAGAAATGCCTATTATTGAATGTTACTGAGATTTGGTGGTTGTTTGTAATAGTTGACTAATGCAGACGGCATTAGTAGCTTCAAGTTCTTTTTTTTTTAAAGATTTTATCCATTTATTTTTAGAGAGGGAAGGGAGGGAGAAAGAGAGAGAGAGAAACATCAACGTGCGGTTGCTGGGGGCTGTGGCCTGCAACCCAGGCATGTGACCTGACTGGGAATCGAACCTGCGATATTTTGGTTCTCAGCCCGTGCTCAATCCACTGAGCTACACCAGCCAGGGCTCAAGTTCTTTTCCTGGAGACTGAGAAGTTAATTAACTTACCTAAGACCAATTTTTGTTTTGAGCTCTCCTTAGTCCAGCACCTCACACTGTCTGCTACACTGCTACTACAGGCAGGTGTGACTAAGTTCCTCCACTACCCTAATGAGCAGGAGGTGGGAAGTTGAAGGGGATTAGTTTCTAGGGACCTAAGCGGGAAGGTTCCTGCCTGTATTCCTTTCCTAGGAATTTCTTAAAGATTGCTAACAGTTTTGATCTTGGGATGTGTGTGGTTGGGAGGGAGGTTGTTATGCTGTTTCATTGTTTCTTGAGTAATTTCCACTGAAGAGGTAAACAGCTGAAGAGACAGGGCCCATTTATAGAGCTCAAGCATAAAAGGTAGAATTATTGATGTAACTGCTATGTGTGGTTAACCAATGAACTCCAAAGGCTTTGGAGGATGTTGGTCTCATAGAGATGAACTCTGCAAGTGTGTGTGTGCATGTGTGACAATAGAACGACTGGAAATCTGTACACTGAATCTCTAGCTTTTGATGTACTTCATGATGAGAACAAATGGAGGACATTAATTTAAGACTTAGCTTTTGATATTTATGCAAATTAAAACTTTCTCTTTTATGTTCCATGGTTGATCTCTCAGTGAATGATATTATATGAATAAATGTGTGAGAGAAAAAGCACAAGATTCATATGTCTATTTTGAAAAAAAAAACATTAGATTCATAGAGAAGTTGTGAAGGTAGTACAAAGAGTTCCTGCATACCCTTCACCTAGCTTCCTCTAATATAATATGAAAGGCCATCTCGACCAAGGCACAATAATCCAAACTGTGAAATTAATGTTAAGACAATATTAAGAAGACAGTGTTAAGTAACATTCAGAAGCAAACATTGTCACAATATTATTAACTAGCCTACAAATTTTCTTTGGATTTTACCATTTATTTCTTTACTGTCCCCTTTTCTCCCGCAGGATCCAATCCAGGAGACCATATTGTATCTAGTCATCATATCTCCTTGGTCTCTGACAATCTGTGACAGTTTCTCAGTCCCCTCATAGAAAGTTGAGTTGGGTTTTCCACAAAGATATGCCCAAGCCCTAAGTGCTGCTACCTGAGAACTTATTTTGAAAATAGGGTCTTTGCAGTTGTAATTAAGTTAAGGATCTCAGGAGAAGGTCATCTGATTGGTGTCCTGAGAAGAGAAAGGAAAGGAAGACTCCAGACAGACAGACATATGAGGAAGAAGGTCCTATGAAGACAGAGGCAGAGCATGCAGTGATGCTGCCACAAGCAGAGGAACACTGGGGGCCACCGGAGGCTGGAAGAAGCAAGGAAGCATTCTTCCCACAGCCTCTGGAAGGAGCAGACCCCTGCTGACACTTTAATTTTGGACTTCTGGCTTCCAAAATACTGAGAGAATAAATATTTGCTATTTCAAGCCACTGAATTTGTGGCAATTTGTTGTAGTAGCGCTGAGAACTAATACAAGGACCTTGACAGTTTTGACAAGTACTATCAGAAATTTTGTAAAATTTCCTTTAGTTTGAGTTTATCTGGTGTTTTCTCATGATTTTACTGGGTTTATAGATTTTGGGGAAGAATACCAGAGAGATGAGGGGCATGTCGTATAAAAGAGTATATGATATTTACATGATTTTAATACTGATGATGTTCATCTTGACCACTCACTTAAGGTGATATCTGTCAGGTTTCTCCATTGTAAAGTTACTGTTTTTCCCTTTTCACATTCTATTTATGAGAAGTAAGTACTGAGTCAACCCACACTCAGAGCAAGGATTAAGTTTCACCTCTATAACTTTACATTCTACTTTGAATTTTAGAGCTGACACACATTTGTTTTAAACACCCCCAGAATAATTTTTAAAAATTGATTATTGCCTAGGATATAAATTTATAGGCATTGTTATCTTATTATTATCATTATTATCTTCATCATACTGTCTTTACTTCAGATGCTAGCTGCAAATCCAGGAGTCTCCAGGCTGCCTTCACTTCTGACCAGTTGGCTACAAATTTCAGGAGTTCTCACTGTCCCCTCAGGTTTGATAAATTACTAGAATTATTCAGAACTCAGAAAAGCACTATACTTATGAGTATAGTTTTATTATGGAAATAGGATACAAATCAGAACCAGCCAAAGAGAGATAAATAGGACCAGGTCTGATATGGTCTGAGTTATAAAGTTTCCTTTGTCCTTTCTCTGCAAAGTTAAGATTGTGACCTTCCTGGTACATTTGATGCAGAATATTGCTAACAAGGGACACTCACCCTAGTTTTTATTGGGGTTTCATTATATAGGCATGATAGATTGAAGCATTGGTCATGTTGATAGGGGAACTCGAGAGTTAAAGATTTTAGCTAGTAGCTATAGCTGATAGGCTTAAGTAATTAATGCACATGAAAAGCTGTTATTCCAGGAATAGCATGACCATGTGACTCCTGGAAGTCAACAAGCAATTCAATCTTTGTGCTCCAGGGAGTCTGCAAAGATGGAGATAGTATCTGAGCCTCCTGTTTCAGGGTGGGAGCATCAAATCCCTGGGGGGGGAGGATGTCAGATAAAGAATTTTTGATCAACAGATAAAGAAGTACTAGGAAAATCACCACAGTACTGAAACTCTAATCAGATTAATCTTTTATCCAAACGCCTTACTTACTCTTTCTTCTTATAAAAAGGTTGGCTTGGGATGAGATGTTAAGATGGTTTTGATGGTACATAACCCATCATCTTCTCAGGTCACTGGCATCTGAATAAAATGCCCATAAAGATTCAATCCTTGTCTCTACTTATCGGTCTGGTAGTGACAGGCAGCACTAATGCAGACTTTTCCAGTTTCCCTGTGACTAAATCTCCAGCCTCCTTCCTGTCTCTGAGGCCAGGCTGATATCATATGGCTCAAAGCTCAAACCCTCTCATCACATAGTTGGTCTTTCTGGCATGACTAACTCCCATCTTGGGTCATCTCCTTCACATAAACTATCTAAGGGCCTACCAGTCACCAGTTATCTTATTAGCATGAACCATCAAGTGAGGTGTGAGGAGACCGCTGTGAACAACAAAGACCTTCATATCACTTGGGAAATTAAAAGGGTTTAGAGATTGGTTCCCAGCAACCTGGGACAGAGTCCAGCAATTCTTCATTATATACCTGTCTGTCTGATATAAAATATAACTCCTCCTCCACCTCTACCTTCCATTGATGGATTTCCTTCTTCCCTCATGTTGTTCTGTTCTCTCCTTAGAAATTGCTATTATTACTCATATTGTGTATTCACTTGTTTACTGTAAATGTCATGAAGACAGACACTAATTGCTTTTTTTTCCTGCTTTATCTCCAGTTCCTAGAAAAGTCTGTCACATGGAAAGGGTTTCAATAAGACTTTTTAAATGAATGAATGATCAAATGAATGAATACCATAAATATAGAGTTGCAAATAAGATGTGATATTGATGATGCTCTTAGTTGAGGGAACTGAGCTATAACTTTTGTTGTCTGATTTGAATCTTATAAATCAAGATAATATTAGGAAAGAAGATGGTTAAAACAGACTCAGCCTAATTTGAATTATCTGAGTAGCAGTGACTTAAAGGCAGGGTTTTTCATACTCCCACTTACGTTTGAATTTGGTAGTTTTGTAGTTCTTGATGTTCTTAATTGGTTATTTCTATTTTGTTTGGGAAGTGTAAAATTCAACAAATTGATATATGCATCTATTGATATGAAAGTATTTTGGAAAAATTTACTTTTGGTTAAAATTTTTTAGCGAATGTTCTGGAAGGATTCAACTACTGGAGGTTTGGTTTAAACTATTTAGTTATGTCACAAGTACAATTGAGAGGAGACCAGAAAGATACTCTAATAATGGGCAAAGGCTTATCTAAAGTATTTTCTGTTAATGTTTGTCTCTTAGATCAGTCTTGTAACAGGATATGATCTGCTCCTCTGTGGTGCCTCTGGAGATATGAAGTCAGTAATACTTCTGATGACCCTGCCAGCCAACTCTGTGTGTTCCCTGCATCTCCTCCTGACCTTGATGGGCTGAGGTGCTAAGGCGAGTCACGGTTTGGCAGGAGTTACCCAGGTTATCCACAGACTCAAACAAAACTGCCAATGGGAAGCTGCATAGCAGGCTTCCAAGCTGTGATTTGGAGTCTTGTGGACAGCAAGGCTTGGTTCTGGCAGAGCCAGGACCAGCAGCAGCTTCTCCCTGTAGACCTCTAGGCATCCTGGTGCTGAATGAACTCATTTTCACTTTTCCCACTCTTCTAGGGACGTGGGTCAAAGGCCGAATGTTTGGAACCTTCAGCCTCAGAGTTGAGCAACAGATGACAGACCTCTGACTTATGCTGGAACAAAAGAGCTGTTTCTTTTCATCCACACAGGTTTGCCCTCTTATAGTCTCCACATTATCTTACTTACTGTGCTTTTAACTTTTTAAAATTACAATTAAGAATTCATGCAAAAGATCATTCAAAAATAAATGTAAGTATAAAGATGAATGATACAACTCACATCCATGGACCCCTTGTCCCTCAACCTAGTTTCAGAGAGAGAAAAAGCCTTACCACTGCCTTGGAAGTCCTCCACGTGTCCCTCCATGAACCCTTTTTCCCCTTGTCAGGGGTACATAATTATACAAAGTTTTGTGTTATTTCCTTGCTTTTAGTCAAGTTTTACCACAGATGCATGCATTTCTACAAAATATGTTGTTTGGTTTTGCCTGCTTTGGGACTTTATATAAATACATTTTCTTCTGCAATTTGCTTTTTGGATGCAAGATTATTTTTCAGAGAGTCATCTATGTTGTTGTGTGTGGCTGTGATTAATTTGGGTTTTTTGGTAATGTTTAGTATTCTACAAAATAAACATATTATGGATTATTTATCTATTCTCTTGTTGGCAAACATTTGGATTGTTTCTACTTTTTTTGCTGTTCCAAAACACTGCTGCTATGAACATTCTTGTACATGTTTCTGATGTCCATGTGCAAGAATTTCTCTAGGATACATACCAAAAAATGGAAATGCTGGATCATAGGATAGTCACATGTTTAGCTTATTAGATAATGCTGAATTGTTTTCCAAAGCTGTTGCATCAGTTCATGCTTGCTTGGACTGCGTCTTGTCATTCTACATCTTCTCCAGCATATGATATTTGACTTTTTCATTGCCAACTGGATGGATGTGAAATGATCTCTCATTATGGTTTAATTTGCATTTTCCTTATATTAAGGAAGTTAAGATCTTTCACATCTAGATTTACCACTCAGGATTTCCTTTCTGCTAAGAACCTATTTATGTCCATTTTTCAGTTATTCATCTTTTTCTTGTTGATATATAGGAGTTCTTTGTACAATTTTTACACTAATTCTTTATCCAGTTTATTTGCTATAAATCTCTCTACTAGTTTGTGGCTTGTCTTGTCACTCTGGATGAATATTCTTATTTTATTATTATTTTTAAAATAAAGTTGGGGTTTTACATTTTTATTTGTTCTGACAATCCCTGATTTTTTTTAAAGATTTTATTTATTTATTTTTAGAGAGGGAAGGGAGAGAGCGAGAGAGAGAGAGAGAGAGAGAGAGAGAAAGAGAGAGAGAGGGAGAGAGAGAAACATCAATGTGTGGTTGCTGGGGGCCATGGCCTGCAACCCAGGTATGTGCCTTGACTGGGAATCGAAACTGCGATGCCTGGTTCACAACATTCTTATTTTTAATGTAGAGAAATGTATCAATGTTTTACTTTGTATCTAGGGCTTTTTCAAAAAAGCCTAGCAAATCCTTCTCTTAGTAGTCATAAAATTATTATTCTATATTATTTTCTAAGGTTTTTTATTTTTCCTTTCTTTTTTAAGTTTTTAATAGTCTTGGGATTTATTTTTTAATATGGTGTAAAGCAGGGTTTTGGCTTTATTTTCTTATTTCTTTTTATTGCATATGTCTACCTACTTGTTTTAATACCACATTTGAAAAAACTAATCTTTTCCCGATAGACCTGAAATGCCACCTACATTCTACTTCAGTTGTCTATATATGTGTGGATCTATTCATAGGTTGCTATTTTGTTCCACTGATATATTTGTGTATCCCAGTACTCCTGTCATATTGTCTTCATTACCTGTCTTCTTAATAATTTGATGGGTCATATTCACTCATCTTGTTTTTCTACATCAGTAACTTGACTATTGTTGGCTCTTTCAAGAATGGTTTGAGATTTCACCTTACTTGAAATCTAAAAAGTTAGCCTGTCATAGTTTCACAGATGATGACAGAAGACATGAGACTCCTGGGAAGGTGAAAAAAGAGTTCATTCTCATGGCACAGCAAGTAGTGTGAGCATGCATTTGTGTTAGTGTCTCCTGCCAACAAGTCCCAAGGGTAATGCGTGTGGACCCAGATGCTTGCTTGCACACATGCAGGGTTGCATTACAAAAAGAACCCTGAGCTTAAAGAACTAAGATCTTTTATAATAGATAATGAATGTGTCTGTTTTTTTGTTCAAAGAGGAGCAATATCTCTATCTTCCAAGGCTATTTGTTATAAAAACATCTCTGCAAAAATATTTGAGAAGAAATATCAAGAACCTATGGAGAATTGTCTCCCAACTAGCCCCTTGATCTTCCATGTATATTCTAAATTTAGCTTGTTATGTAGCCCACACACATATACACACACATGACCTGTGGAAGATTTGTTTTGAGTTGCACTTAATCTAAAGATTGAGGGAGACCTGAAATTTTTATAATACTGAATCTTCCACTTTATGGCCACAGTTTATCTGTATTTATTTAGTCTACTTGAACATCTCTCAATAAAGCTTCCACAGAAGCCCAGTAAAGTTTTGTTTAATTTAATATTTAGTAAGAGCGTATCTTATCTTGGCTCAAACTCCTGCAATGTCTCAGTAGTCTACACATAATCACATCATACCAGGTGTTATAACCACGGCCTGCAAGGCTCTTCATGATCTGCTTCCCCTTAAACTCTTTTCCCTGAACTCCTTCTACTCTACATTTTGACATTCTGTTTCAGCAACACTGACCTCCTTCCTGTATTTTTAATATGCCAGACATACTTCTGTCTTAGGTGATAGCACCAGCTATTTCCTTTTTCCATAATGTTGTCCTCCCAGAAATGTTGGCATGGTTAACTACTTTATCTCCTTTGGTCTTGGTTCAAATGTCACCTTTCCAATGATGAGTATCTTAAATACCTGTTAAAAATTGCAAACTGTCTCTTACCCCCTGGATTTCTTGATTCCTTTTACTGTGCTGTGCATTTTTCCCTTAGAATTTACCACTTTCTATCCTACCCTTTAATAGTACATTATACTACTATCTTATGAAATATCCTACTATTTATGTATTTGTTTGTCTTTTTGTTGATTATAGTTATCATTTATTTCTCCCTCCTCTAACTAAAATGCTACCTGCATGAGCTAAAGAGATTTGCATTTTTAGTTGCTGATGGATTTCAAGTGTGAGCAATAGTGTTATACATGTAGCAGATGCTCAAGAAATATTGTTAAATATGTTAAATATTTTTTCTAAGTATGTGATATATTTTGCTATTATAAATACTATTTAAAAAATTAGAATCCGAGATGGTGGCAGAATAGGTAGAAGGTGCATTCACCTTCCCCCAGGACCAAACTGGATTTACAATTGAAATATAGAACAGTTAACCTGAATAACCAACTGAAGATTATGTGAACATAAGTCTTATAACTAAGGATGTACAGAAGAAGTCACATCAAGACTGGTAGGAAGTGTAGAGATGAAAAAAGGCCTGGCCCTGTTTCCAAGGGCTACTGCTGAGATACTGGAGGGATATCCCAGCTGCACAGTTTCCCCCTGAGGAGCGTGGGGTTTCAACACCATGTGGGGGTCTCCAGGCCAGAGCACCAGAGCCAAAAAGAGGCATCCACATAATATCTGGTCGTGAATATCAGAGGGAATTCTGTCTGCCAGGAAGAGACGGGAGTCTGCTAGAGACAGGCACCCTCTTAAAGGGCCAATTCATAAAATCTCATTTACAGCCACTTACCCTTGTCTCTGGTGAATAGAGGATGAAGCAGAATAGAGTTGGGTGAGGACAGGCTGGGGTTTGTGGCTATGGGAAGAGAGCTGAAGAGACAGCTGCCAGGATCTCTGTGCTGAGTTCCTCTCCCATACTGCCAAAGCCATTTTTCTTGGGTGGAGAACTCCCCTCCTTACGGCATCAGCCTGGGGAAATGCAATAGCCATATCTTCTGGACTCCCTGTCACCCCACCCTGTGGAGCTCATGCCCTGCTGAGGAGTCAGCTGCCTGGGCTGGGGTATAGAGGTCCAGGCAGATTTAGTGGGTATCAGTGACTGAGTTGTGTGGCTTTGGGTGGGGGTTGTTACCACCATTTTCCCATGAACCTGTCAGCACTTCTCCATCATGGAAGATCAGCTAGCCCCTTCCTGCAGAAGTTAGAAAGAATAAAATGGCAATTAATAATCACTTTAAATGTAAATGACTTAAATACTCCCATCGAAAGACATAGGGTAGCTCAATGGATAAGAAGACCCATAGATATGCTCTCAGTAAAAGAAAAATACTGAGAAATCATACCATATGATTTCACTTATATGTAGAATCTAATTAACTAAATAAACTAAGAAAAAATAAAAATGGACTCATAGATGCAGAGAACAGACTGACAGCTGTCAGAGGAAAGTGGGGAGGGAGGGTAGGTAGAAAAGGTGAAGAAATTAAAAAACAACAACCCTCACAGACACAGACAACAATACGGTGATTAGCAGAGGGATAGGAGGGTGTGGGGAGGTAAAAGAGGGTAAGAGGAGATAAATGATGATGACAGGAGACTTAACTTTAGGTAGTGAACACAATACAATATATGTGTGATGTATTATAGAATTGTACATTTAAAACCTGTACAATTTTATTAACCAATATCACCAAAATAAAGCAATAAAAATTTAGAAAAGGAAGACAAAATAAAAATTTAAAGCTTCTCTATGTTTGCTGCTGAAATACAATTCATATCTCAATATTTGATAGTTATTTTTGTATGCATGAACCTTTTGTAATGCTCTGACTTCCACAATTTATCTATAAATGCATGTGTTTTTGTACACAGAATGCCTTGTTATCTGGGCATAATAATAGTCTTTCTTTCTTTCTTTCTTTCTTTCTTTCTTTCTTTCTTGTCTTTATATTTAATATTTATTTTTCTTGCTTACTGATTTTCAATGTGATGTTTCTAGATGTTAGGGTGCAGGTATTTTGTCTTGTTTCTTGTTTTAACAAAATGCTTTCATTGTTTTACATAATGTTTACAATAGACTTTTAAAAATATAATCTTAGTTTAATGAAGTTTCTTTTAATTCCAAATTTTCTAAGAATTACTTGTTTATTATGAATTAATATTCCATTATATTATATAATTTGGCTACTATTAAGATACATCATAGGATTGCTGTCTTTGGATCTTTTAATGTGACAAATACATTTCTAATTTCCTCATGTCAAACAAACTGGCTAGGAAACTTGCTAGGAAAAATCCAACACAGTTATGCTATATTGTCTTTTCTAGACTTTGCTCAGTTGATTTACTGTCATTTTATTAAAACATTTTGGCCCTGGCTGGTGTGGCTCAGTGGATTGCGCTCTGGCCTGGGAACTAAAGGGTCACCAGTTTGATTCCCAGTTAGAGCACATGCCTGGGTTGTGGGTAGGGTTCCCAGTTGGGGGTGTGCAAGAGGCAACCACTCATTGATGTTTCTCTCCCTCTTTTTCTCCCTCCCTTCCCCTCTCTCTAAAAATAAATAAATAAATGAAATCTTTAAAAACATCGTGTATCTATGTTTTCTTTTTTATCGTATTTTTCCATTACCATTTATTACTCTTATACCCTCTTCCACCTCCACCCACCTCCACTCCCCTTTAAACATCACACTGTTGTCCATGTTTATGAGTTCTTTTTCTTTTTGCTAGATTCCCCAATATTCTCCACCTGCACCCCAGAGCTGTCAGCTGCTCTCTATTTATGAGTCTGTCTCTATTTTTCTTTTTAGTTCAGTTTGTTCATTAGATTCCACATATGAGAAAAATCACATGGTATTTGTCTTTCCTGACTGGCTTATTTCACTTAGCCTAATGTTCTCCAGGTCCATCCATACTGTCTGGCATAGAAGGTAAAATTTTCTTCTTTTTTTACAGCTCTTTAGTATGCCATTGTATAAATGTGTCATAGTTGTTTTATCCACTCATCTATCAATGGACACTTGGGCTGCTTCCAAATCTTGGCTATTGTAAACAACACTACAATGAACATAGGGGTGTTTGTATTCTTTCAAATTAGTGTTTTGGGTTTCTTCAACATAAATTCCCAGAAGTGGAATTGCTGGGACATAAGGCAGTTCCATGTTTGATTTTCTTGCAGTAACCCCATACCATTTTCCACAGTGGCTACACCAATCTGCATTCCCACCAACAGTGCAAAAGTGTTCCCCTTTCTCCACGTCCTCACCAGCACTTGTTGTTCAGTGATTTATTAATGACTGTAGTTTTTGCCCATTAAGTGTGATGCTGGCAGTGTGTTTGTCATATGTGGCCTTATTTATGTTTAAGTATGTTCCCTCTATTCCCACTTTTTGGAGAGTTTTGATCATAAATGGGTGCTGGATTTTATCAAGTGCTTTTTTGCATCTATTGATATGATCATGTGGTTTTATCCTTGATTTTGTTTATGTGGTATATCATATCATTTATTGATTTGTGAATGTTGTACCAAACTTGTATCCCTAGAATAAATCCTGCTTGATCATGGTGTATGATATTTTTGATGTATGATATTTTGATGTATTGCTGTATCAGTTTACCAATATATTATTGAGGTTTTTTAGCATCTTTGTCCATTGGAGATATTGGATACAATTTTCTTTACTTGTAGTGTCTTTATATGGTTTTGGAAATAGGATAATGCTGGCCTCATAAAATATGCTTGAGAGCCTTCCCTATTCTTGAATTTTTTGGAAATAGTTTGAGAAGGAGAGGGTTAGTCCTTTTCAGAATGTTTGGTAAAATTCACCTCTGAAGCCGTCCAGTCAAGGGCTTTTGTTTCTTGGAAGTTTTTTGATTATCGCTTCAATATCACTAGGTATAGTCTGTGTATTCAGTTCTCTGATTCTTCCTGATTTAGTTTTGGAAGATTGTATGTTTCTAGGAATTTATCCATTTTATCTAGGTTGTCCAGTTTGTTGGCATATAGCTTTTCATATGATTTTCTTACACTCCTTTGTATTTCTTTGGTGTCATTGTTATTTCTTTTCTTTTACTTCTGACTTTATTTATTTGGGTCTTCTCCCTTTTTTTGTTAATGAATCTTGTGAAAGTTTTTTCATACTTGTGTATCTTTTCAGAGAACCAGCTCTTGAATTCATTGATTTTTTGTATTTTTTAGACTATATTTCATTTATTTCTGCTCTGATCTTTATTATTTCCTCCCCTCTACTCACTTTGGGCTTTGTTGTTCTTTTTCAAATCCCTTTAAGTGTAAAGTCAGATTGTTTATTCGAGCTTTTTCTTGTTTCTTTATATATACATAAGAAATTATATATATAATATATATTATATTATTAAATTATATTATATATATATAATTTATTTGGAGAGAGAGAGGAAGAGAGGGAGAAGAAGAGGGAGAGAAACAGTGTGAGAGAGAAATATCCCTTGGCTGAGAGGCAACTGGGGACCTGGCCTGCAACCAAGGTATGTGCCCTGACTGGGAATCGAACAAGTGACCTTTTGGTTTGCAGGCTGGTGCCCAACCCACTGAGCCATACCAGCCAGGGATTTTTTTTCTTGTTTTTTTTAAAATAGGCTTGTGATGATATGAATTTCCCTCTTAGAATTGTTTTTCCATTGTCCCACAAATTTTGGATTGTTGTGTTCTCATTTTTATTTGTTTTAAGGTATCTTTTGATTTTACCCTTGATCTTATTGTTGACCTATTCATTGTTTGATAACATGTTTTTCAGCTTCCATGTCTTTGTGTATTTTATGGTTTTCTTCTTGTGATTGATTTCCAATTTCATAGCATTTTAGTCATAGAAGATGCTTAATTTGATTTCAATCTTCTTAAATTTATTGAGATTTGTTTAGTGCCCTAATATGTGGTCTATTCTAGAAAATGTTTCATGTGTACTTGAAAAAATGTATATTCTGCTCCTCTGGGAGGAAGTATTCTGAAAATATCAATTAAATACATTTGATCTAGTATGTCATTTAAGCTTGCTGTCTCCTTGCCAATTTTCTGTCTGGAAGATTTATCCATTGAAATCAATGGAAAGTTAAAATCTCCTACTATGATTGTATTTCTGTCCGTTTCTCTCTTTATGTTCATCAAGATTTGCCTTACATATTTAGGTGCTCTTATGTGGGGTGCATAAATATTTACTAGGGTTATATCCTCTTGCTGGATTGCTCTCTTTATCATTATGTAGTGTGTCCTTCTTGTCTCTTGCTATAACCTGAGTTTTAAAGTCTACTTTGTCAGATATAAGTATTGCTACCCCAGCTTTTTTCTTTCCATTTGTATGAAATATCTTTTTCCATTCCTTTCCTTTTAGTCTGTGTATACATTTCATTCTGAGGTGGGTCTCTTGGAGACAGCATATATATGGGTCTTGTTTTCTTATCCATTCAGGTACCCTATGTCTTTTGATTGGAACATTTAAACCATTTACATTTAAAGTACTTATTGATAGATACATATTTATTGCCATTTAATCTTTTTACTAATTTCCTCTGTTGTTGTTGTTGTTGTTCTCCTTCTTCTTCTTCCTCCTCCTCCTCCTCCTCCTCTTCTCCTTCTTCTCCTTCTCCTTCTCCTTCTTCTTCTTCTTCTTCTTCTTCCTCCTTTTCCTCTTCTCCTCCTTCTCCTTGCTTTTTCTAGGAAGCCCTTCAATATTTGTAGTAATATTGGCTTGGTGATAACAAGCCCCTTTAGCTTTTTCTTGTCTTGGAAGCTCTTTATTTATTCTTCAAGTTATACCCTTGCTGGGTAATGTAGCCTTGTGTAGGTCCTTGCTTTTTTCATCACCTTGAATGTTTCATGCTTATCTCTTCTGGCCAAAAATATTTCTGTTGAGAAATCAGATGGAAGTCTAATGGGAGCTCCCTTGTAGATAACTAACTGCTTTTCTCTTGTGGCTTTTAAATTTATTTTCCTGTCTTTAAACTTTACCATTTTAATTATGATGTATCTTGGTGTGGGCTCCTTTGGGTCCATCTTATTTGAGACTCTCTTTGCTTCCTGGCTCATGTGTCTTTCCTCCACCAGATTAGGGAAATTCTTGGTCATTATTTCTTCAAATAGTTTCTTGATCCCTTGTTCATACTCTTCTCCTTATAGTATTCTCATGTGGAATGTTTTATGCACATGTAGTCCCAAATGTTTCTTAAACTCTCCTTATTTTTAATTTTTTTTCTACCCTGCTTGGTTGTCTTTTATTTTTTCTACCTTGTCTTCCAAATCATTGATTTGATTCTCTGCTTCATTGAACCTACTGTTTATTCCTTACAGGGTATTATTTATTTCAGATATTATATTCTTAATTTATGGTTCTTTTTATGGTTCAGATATGGGTCTTTTTATGGTATCTCTGTCTTTTTTCATACTGTTAATCATCCTTATAATCATCATTTTAAAATCAATATCTGATAAATTCCTTGCCTCCATTTCATTTAGCTCTTTTGGAGAATTCTTTTGTACTTTCATTAGGGTCTGTTTCTTTGTCTTCTCAGTTAGGATGCCTCTTTTTGTTATTTCCATAATTTAGGTAGATCTGCAAAGACTCTGGTATAGTACTATGTCAGACACTGTCTGTGCTTGGTCCTGGGCACCCTTTTTGGAGGTGTCAAAGAGTCACATCTTGTGGCTCCCTCTGCTGGGCCTTGGTGTGTGGAGAATGAACCAAGCTTCACACCAAGGCGAGCTTTTATCAGAACAGGGCCCAGGGAAGGGTCAGCTAAAGTCTCAAGGCTCCCAGAGATCTGCTTCTGCCTGCAGGCTTTCTGTTAGTCTTAGTCACTGACAGTGCATCCAGGTGTACTCCTCAGCAGCTGGGCTTCAGTTCCACAGGGTGGGGTGAGAGGGATTCTTGTGGGTGGGGCTATTTCTCCCAGGTTGATGCTGCAAGGATGGGAGTACTCTGCCTGAGAAAGATGGTTTCTGCAAGAATGGGGAATTACTCAGCATAGGATCCTAGCAGCTGACCCCTCAGCTCTTTGCCAGAGCCACCAACTCCTGACTCTTCACGTGGGTCTAGTCTGCTCTGCCCTCTCTCTGCCAAAACTCAGGGTAAGAATAAAATTTTACAAGTTTTGGCAACAAATGAAATTTTCTGTGTTAGCCCTTCAAGAGACTCTTTGCATCTCTAGCCATCTACTCTGGTGACAAAAACCACATTGCTTTTCACAGCCAGATGTTATTTGGGTTGTTTTCCTGGTTGTGGTGCCATAAGCTGAGCACCCAACTTGGGGTTTTGACCTCACACTTCTCAGGGGAAACTCTCCCCTGGCTGCTGAAATATCCCTCCAGAACTTCAGCTGCTGCTTGTGCGAGCCCACCTAGCCCTCTTGCACCTTTGCACTTCCTACCAGTCTCATTGAGATGTTATGGTTTCTTCCCCAAGTTTTTGGTTTTAAGGCTTCTCTCCAGCTAATATTAAGTTGGTTATTCAGTGTGAATTTTCTTTAATTTAGTTGTAATTCCAGTTTGGTCCTAGGAGGTGGTTCGTGTAGCTTGTACCTACTCTGGTGCCATCTTGGATCTTCTGTATCCATATTCATGACAGAGATTGCCTTGTACTTTTCCTTTGTCATATGATCCCTGTCAAGCTTTGAAATTGGGTTAATAATAATATGAAATGACTTAGAGGGAACTCCCTTTTTCTCCCCTATACACTTGATAGCTTTATGAAATTAGAGTAATCTATATTTTCAGTATTTATTGAATCTCAGTGTAAAAATTGTCTTGGTGTAGAATTTTCTTGTATGAAATTTTAAAACTTCTAAACTATTTTACTGGTTATAGAATTATTAAGTCTTTATATTTCTTCTTGAGTGCAATCTAGTGAGTTAGTTTTTTAGGAATTCAATTTACCTAAGCTTTCAAATGTATTGACATAAAGTTGTTTATAATACCATTTTATTGACGCTTTAATATATCATCTATATTTTACTACTCTTTTTTTGTTCCTAGGATTGCTTGTAATTCATCTCTTTTTATTTATAGTCAATTTTACCTAAAGTTTGTCAATTTTCTGCTTTTCCAAAGAACCAATTTTTGAACTTGTTGAGCATTGCTATTGTGTATTTGTTTTCTATATTATTAACTTCTGATACTGTCCATATTATTTCTTTCCTTCTCTTTATTTTGAATATTTTATGCTTCTTTCCTTACTTTTGGAATTCAATGCTTGACTCAGTTTTTACACTTTCTCCTTTTATAAAATAGACATTTAAGACTATAAATTGCTATAGCTGCTACTCACAAATTTTGATATGAAGTGCTTTCATTAATGCTGTGTTGAAAAAATATTCTACTTCTCATCATGAATTTTTCTTTGACTCATGTTATTTAAAATATGTTGCCCAACTTCAAAACGAATGAAAGTATTTTGATTTATTTGGAGGAAAATATTTACTCTGTCTTTAATTGAAGTTAGAAAAATGTGTTCTTTATGAAATGTGGTCTTTGAAATTTTTTGAGATCTGATTTATCCCTCAGCATGTGATGATATTCATAAATATCCCATATATGTTTAAGAAGAATATGTATTCTCCATTGTTCTCTATATATATTCATTAAAATAATCTTGTTAATTGTGTTAAAAAATTATATTCTGAACTGTTTCATCTACAACTTGTTGAGAGATGTGTGTTAAAAATCCTTAGTCTAGTGAGATGGTTAAATTCTCTTGAAATTCTTACATTTTTTCTTCACATATTATGATAGGTGTATATAATATAGAATTTTTATCTTCCTAGTGAACTTAATTTCTTATCCTGAAATTCTGATTAAATATTTCTTATATGAAACATGGGATTCACCAGTTCCCAAAATCAGTCACATTACACTGTATCCAATTTGTGGGTCACAGTTCTAGTTCTTTCTCACTCACTGCAGGGTACTATCTAAAACTGTGATCTTTGAGGGGTTTTGACAGGTTTCCATATCTCATGGCTTCAGGATATTTTGGAAGTTCTACTACACTGGTAGTACATTTCATGTGAATAGCAAGAAATTGCTTCAGGCTAAAGGAAATTATTATAATTTCCTCCCAGTTAAGATGGTAAATAGTAACATTTCAAGTGGTGGAAATCAGTGTCTTTGTTTGATAGGGGTATATTGGAATATCCCATCTGAAGATGTGGGAATGGATTAGATATCCTTCATGGCATCTAGGAAAGAAAATGTATCGGAGAAATTTTAAAAAATTAATTATAGTTTCTTATTTTCATATATAACATTGGGACTCTATATTTCCTCTGAGATCTTTCTGTTTCACTGGAGAGACCATTGCTGTATGTGGACTGTTTGACTTCACTTTCCTGGCCACAAAAGTGTGAGGGTCATGAATTTTTTAACCAAACAGGGTCAAGGAAAATTGGAATTGGGATTCAAAAGTATTAGACATTATTTCTTGTACTGGAAAGATATGTCAACGTGAAAGATGAGGCTAACATTTTTGTTCTGCCATCTTTTGCCATGAGTACAGAAAAGGATATTCATAAGATGGAAAGAAGGGGAAAGCAGAATTTAGAAGGTAGCAGAGCTAACATATGGCTTCAGGGAGAGAGAAGGAGACATGGGTCTTGGTGTCAATATGGTTCCTGGCTCCCGTCTCTTTGATACCAGCTGCTTTTCTTACTCTCACATTATTTTAGAAGCTTCAATATCCTTTCCATTAACCCCCTTTCTGGCTTAAGCTACTTGGAGTGAATTTCTACCCTTGCTGATCTGAAATACTACTGTGCACATCAACTGTAGAACAGTCTTCAGAGCAGTCGGATGGTGTTGGAACCATTCCCAGAGCTGTGGTTAGTAGTATCTGAAGCATCTAAAGGAGTTCTATATAAAGGTCAGTTCCTGAATATTGGGTCTAATGAACCTTGACAACTTGCTATCACCACATGCACTTTTGATCAAATGGAAATTACAAGGAATTTTAGGTTAAACTAAATTCAGTGCTAAATAGTTTTATTGAAACTTAAAGAAACCAGACATAACTAGGAGAAAATATTTCAGAATGAGGTGACAGAAAACATTAGAACCTACATTTTTCTGCATAGAATATTTTATGACTAAATCCATAGCAACATCTTTTTCAGTTTTCTTCTGTACTTCCACATAAGGAAATGTTCACAATCCAGAGTACATTAACACTGAAGCACTTTCCCGAGTAAAAAAATAGGCTTGCCCCTGAAAAAAAGAAAGAAAAAAACCAATATCAATGTCTTTTCAAGGACTTTTGGGGAAATGTGGGGTTGTGGGTAGGCGGCAGGGAGAAGGGGATGTCACACAGTTTCTAAACTAGCTCTGCAACAATTTCAAGATCTAGCTAGCTAGCTATCAAAATTAAATCAGTTTATTCAAGGATCTGGAAAGTTGCTGTTAGGTTTCGTTCCTAGGTGGATACTTTGATTTTGAGAGTTATTCTTTAGATGCCCAGAAACTGAGTGATTATTTGAGCAACAAAAAATCAATAGATTCTATTGGTATTGTCCTTTCATTTAGTCACTAATGTATTTCTTTGAATATATCTTGAATATTCTCTAGTTTTGCCTTGAAAGGTGTGTTTCATAATGCTTAAGAGCACAGAATCTAGAGCCAGAATGGTTAGGATTGACCCAGGCAAGAGTTTTGTGACCTCTGTCTGTAACTCAATTTCTTGTTCCAGGAGCAAATTAATTAACACACTTAAACCATGTAGAACAGTACATTGCAGGGATCAAGTGTTATGTAAGTATTGGCCTTGATTATCATCTCTGAGTAGATGGTGTTTTCTGTGGACACACCTGAGAGTAATCTGACAATCCCACTGGCACTCATTTGAAGTGCCACAGTGGGAAGGCTACTGACCTTGAATTTCTTCTGCCATGTACGTTGGAACCCCTTTGCACATGCCAACGATGGATTTTCCAACTGTTCCAGGTTGTTGACTTTGTTGGGGTTTGATGGAGTACATCAGGCCTTTGGGAGGTGGTCCCCTTGGTCCTTCACCCTGAAGCTGAGTATGGAGAAGACAGGGAGAAAGAGGGGGGATGAATGCTAAGTCCAGTGGTTTGTTGAACTGAGGGTTGTATGCAAGACACACAGGCAGTATTGCTGGGCTATAATTTTTTCATAATAAAATGAATAAAAACCAACTGCAACCATGTATAACTGAATTTCTAAGTGCCCGAAGGGATTTAGCTGTTTTTGAAACCTCAGCTTCTCACAAAAGCACAAATCTGAGGTTAAATTTATTCTGAAGTTTGGGCCTTGCTTGGTTATCTTATATTTCTTGGATTGAGCTATATAATAACCAGCTTCTGAGAATGCAGTTAATTTATTTTCTCTACCTGGTCAATGAAAGGTAGTCATTGATCAGTGAGGGCAGATGTGAGCCACAGCATTTGAATGTGGTGCCAGCCACTTCTCCTCAGATACTTACCCACTCCACTTCCTCTTTTGTGTTGCACACTACTGTAGTCAAGTGGGAATAATGACCTCATTATTTACTGAAAGTCGTAAGACCTGCTCTGGAAAAAAATAAAAAGAGTTATTTTTACCTTCTTTTCCTTGACCATGGCATCAAGGGCTTGAAGAGAGGGCAAGGCATCCTTGTTCATTCTGTGCACAATGCACGCCTTCTTGTGAAAGACTCTGATTGCAGCAAAGCCCTGTTAGGAAGGCGGTAGACAGTGAGGAGCAGGTTCTTCAAGGGGCTTTCTCATCAGAAATCAGTTTCACCAGCAGAGGGAATGGAACTCTGAGGTCGTGGTGAACTGGGATAAGAGTGGAGGATCTGGCCCTGTTTTGCAATTATATTAATCACTAATATTTCTAGAGATAAACTGCAAACTCTTTCAGGGCAAAAACTGAGTGTCTAAAACTTGTTGCTTTATCTTCAGGTTCTAGCATGGTAAGAGTCATTTACATATGTCTGTTTTACTGAAATAAACTAAAATACTATCACATTTTAATCTCCTTTGATCTTTACATTTTGGGGAGCCAGATAAGATAGGAATTCATATTCTAATTGATCAGATGATAAAACTAAAACCATAAAGAGTTGGCTTTTTAAAGTATAAAGTTTGTTAACTGCAGCGCTGGTAATTGCACACTTGGGTCTTCTAACCAGAGCCAAGTGTTTCTTGCTTCCCTTACCAATCACTACCATTTGCATTTTCTTTGGTCCCTTTGAATTATAGGTGAAATGTCAATTTCTTTCTTTCTAAAAGGAAATTGAAGATAGAATGAGAAAGGCTATGTTTGGGCAGCAGTATTTTTGTGATAGTCTTTCAGCATTACAGAAAGTATCTTGCAGGAAAAGCAAAAGGATGTTCATACTTGTCATATAGCACCAGAAATCCCTTGAACCTAGTGGGTCCTCATTACTGTTCATTGGTTTGAATTTTAACTGATTGTGGAAAAGCTTACTAACAGCAGCTATATCTGGGGGGTGATACTGGGTGGATAAAATAAGCACTTTTACTTATAACTATGCTTATGTACAATTAGAATTTATTTTTTTAATGATATTATTTATGTATTTATTAGGGAAAGAGGAAGGGAAGGAGAAAGAGAGGGAGGGAAACACCAATGTGTGGTTGCCTCTTTTGTGCCCTCTACTGGTGACCTGGCCTGCAATCCAGGCATGTGCCCTAGACTGGGAATTGGACCAGAGACCCTTTGGTTCACAGGCTGGCACTCAATCCACTGAGCAACTCCAGCCAGAGCTAGAGTTTATTTTTAATGTTTATGATTAATAGGCAGTTTTTAGTTAAAAAAGAAGTCTTATATTTGTAAAGAATGGAAATTGTATATTGGCTACCTACAGTTTCATAGTCCCAGAGCATATGCCAGGAGTCCCATCCATTATTATTGTCAACATTGGCCACGTTATGCTCATTGTTGACACTCACTGACTGCTGCCCACTTCCACCACTGTTGTTGTTATCGCTGATGTTGATATTCTGAAATGCATAAGAATTTGATAAAAGTTTAATATCACATTCCTTTGCAAATACATTTTGGTAACACACTTTAAAATGTGAGACTTACATAGTCAGCAAAGGCAGGAGCCAGGAGTATACCAAGAAGTCCAGCAAAAATGATCTGAAATCATAAATATTGTAACATTGGTTTCCAGTTACATGGCAAAACAGTGTCCTCTTCCTTCTTTCTCTATCCAAGCTTGTGAAAAATCTTTACTAATTTTACCACTCTGCTGAGTGGTCTCTCTGTTCTTTGACCTTGTATAGTTTTAATCATAGAAAGTTTTAATGGTAATGTAGAATTGTAGGTTAATAGTAATTATATTATTATGATATGTAGTTTTAGAATTCTTAATGTAGGCCTTGTGAAAAATATAATAAAGTGTTAATATATTGAAAAATAAATTTGAAAGTGAATAGCATACATGATGTGAAAATGATTATAAGTTCTGAGAATCACATCTGAAAATGATTTAAGTTAATTTTCCTATTTGATATGAATGCTTTACTCATTTCATAGACCTCCTAACAGCCAAAGAGGTTTTTTTAATTTTTATTTTTTAGAAGCAATAGATTAGGAAGCAGGTCAAATACCGATGCTGAGAAGCAAAGGATGGAATGCCTGGCTGTCTGTCAAGTGTGGATAGCAGAAGGGAAGTCAATAACTGTCCCAAGGTATCTGTTTCAGTCATTTGTCACTGGGTCACAATATTACTCATCAGAACACAGAAGTTTATGTAGGTTGTCTGGTGCTGAGTACCTGCTGTCATTTCCCTCACCAGGGACAAAATTGTTTGAGAAATGCACTGGTAATCCAAGGTAGTTTTTTTTATTTGTTTAATTTTTCTCCTGATAGCCTAAGAAGGAAGTAAAAATTAGTCTCCAAAAAAAAAAGTCAAGAGGTGAAAGAAATTTTAGAGATAACTAGTACAATGATGTCCTTTCACAAATGAGGAAATTGAGCTTCAAAAGTCACATAAGTGACTTGACCAAGTTCGTACTGGCTGAGGCATAACTCTTGTTCATGGTAGAATTAGGGAAGATCCAAATCTGACCTTCTTTATTTTTAACTTTGTTGTTTTTGGAACTTGTTTCTAGATGATAATTTTATACTCACTTACGAAGCAGAGTCTAAAGTAATAAATTTTAGTATTTAGTAATAAAACTTAGTGTTTAGTATTTAGTAGTAATAAAATTCAGTGTTTTTTAAATTTAGTATTTAGTACTTTATGTTCAAACATGAAAATACTCATCTGATTGTAGCCCCATGCATGATGTTATAAGAAACACAAGATACAGTTACTTTGGCAGAATTTTGCAGTCCACCTGCTATTCTCTCAGCTTTTTATCTGGAACCACAGGTGAGATGCTGCACTAGCTTTATGCTTCAGGTGTTTTCATGAATAAATCACTATTGACATAGTGAATAAATCACTATGCAAACTGTTCTTATTTGGAGATCCATTTGACAGGAGAGAATGTGACAGTAAGTTCTCACTCATTTGTTTTAATAATATGCTTTTTATCTTGCCTGAACATACTTACAAGTTTGGTAAAAAGAGGATTGTAAGATGTGGGGGGAAATCAGACATTTTCTAGGGATTAGGGATTGTGCTCTCTGTGCAGACTTAAATCAGGAGATCTGGAGAGTGATTTTATGAAAGACAGCGTGGTATAAGGTGCTCAGACAGCTGTCTGATCTCAGTATAACTATCCTTTTCTATAGAGATGTTTATAAAGGTCACAATTCCATGAAAATAACAGAGAAATTTTTTTAAACCAAAATTTTCCATTATGGTGATATTTCCATAAGAAGCAGATGACCTTAGGCTCAGCATGTTGACAGTCTCCTGTTATAATGTAGTAAATTCAAAAGGAAAATTTTACTCACTGTGAACCTCATCTTGGCTTCACCAAAGCAAAGGAGTGGAGAAGGCAGGCAGGCATGGACTCAGACAAGAAGCCTGATATTTGTACTCAACTGGCTTTACTCAAACTAGGTGTGACCAGGTGGAGTCAAAGCCTTATCTTTCTTCATTTCCCACATCTATGTCACATCCATTATACCAAGAAGCCTTTGGACTATCTGCCTGGTTAGTTAGGCACTTTTACATGGAATTAATCTGACTCATCATTTGTTGAAGTTGAAGATATCACAACAAACTCAATATGATTTATGATAACTTTTGGTCCTACTGAAGTATGGGTGTGGATATTTTATATATTGATATTACTCAGATTCAGAGAAGAAATGATCCCTAAAATCAAACAAGATCACAGATGAGAAACTGTGGGCACACTGGGCCTTCCTGATAGCAGCTCCTGTAAGAATGTGGGAATGACTTCACCTTCTTACCTTTACCTGAGCTCATTGTAATGGTTTTTCTTAGGCTGACCATGTTCTGTTAGCTACCCCCACCAACCTATCCCCTTTTCTGCTGTTTTGAGCTCTCTCCATGATAGTACCATACATCTGGTTAGACACCCTGGGGGCTGTCTTCAGCCCATTCTTCTGACCACCACATCCAGTTAGTTTTGTCATTTCATTTTAGGAATGCCTCTTGGGTTTTTTGTTTGTTTGTTTGTTTGTTTTGTTTTGTTGCGATACCTCAGAGGTGGTAGACTGCTTTAGCATCAAGTTGAACATCAGTTTCCCAGCCACTGGCTGCCTAAAGCTCATTGGAATAGACAATACAAACTTTTTACCTTTTATAAGAAGCATAAGGACAAGAAGTTGCTGCTGACACTCTGGGTGAAGAATGGAAGGGTTATGTGGTTTGGATCAGTGGTGGGAAAAATAAAAAAGGTTTTCCCAGGAAAGCAGTGTGTCTTGACCCACAGCCATGTCTGCCTGCTGTTGAGAAAGGGGTATTGCTGTTATAGACTTGGGAGGACTGGTAAGAAAAAGCACAAATCTGTTTGAGGTTGCACTGTGGATGCCAATCCCAGTGTTCTCAAATTGGTCATTGTAAAAAAAAATGGAAGAAAGATATTCCTGGTCTCACTGATGCTACTGTGCCTCATCACCTGGGGACCAAAAGAACTAGAGAATCTGCAAGCTTTTCAGTCTCTCTAAAGAAGATGGTGTCCACCAGCATGTGGTGAGAAAGCCCCTAAACCAAGAAGGTGAGAAACCTAGGACCAAGCACCCAAGATTTGGTGTCTTGTTACTCCACATGTTCTGCAACACAAATGTCAGTGTATTTTCTGAAAAACAGCATACTAAATAAATAAATAAATAAATAAGAAAGAGGCCACAGAATATCTTAAACTTCTGGCTAAGAGAACAAAGGAAGCCAAAGAAAAAGTCAGGAACTGATTGCCAAGAGACAAAGGCTGTCCTTTCTGAGAGCTTCTACCTGTAAGTCTGAGTCTAGTCAGAAATGAGATTTTTCTGAGAGTAACAAATAATTAAGATCAGACATAGGAGGGAAGGAAGGAAGGAAGGAAGGAAGGAAGGAAGGAAGGAAGGAAGGAAGGAAGGAAGGAAGAAAAGGAAGAAAAGAAAGAAAGAAAGAAGGAAAGAAAGAAAGAAAGAAAGAAAGAAAGAAAGAAAGAAAGAAAGAAAGAAAGAAAAGAAAAGAAAAGAAAAAGAAAGAGAGAGAGAGAGAAATGCCTTTCAAGTCTGTCTTTGCCCATAGCTCCTCTCTCCTAGACTTTTACAACAGTCAGGTAATTGATCACTCTGGTCACCATCTTTATATTTTAATGCACAACTCTACCAGCCAAATTTCATTGGCAGCCCAGGAGATACACTTCAAACTCATTGGAATGTCATCAGAGTCCTTTATAACAAAGTTTCCAGAGCCTTCCAAGCTGTATCTGTCATCCTCTGCCATGTACCTACATTCAAACTGAAAGAGTTCCCATCATTTGGGGAATATTCAGGATGTTCCATGCTCCTGTGCCTTCACACACGTTCTTCTCTCACCTGGGAGCACCAAGGCCTTGCCTTTCTTCAATTGGTAAACTGCTATCCATTTTTCAAGGCCCAGCTCAGTACCAGTGCTTCCTATCACATCTTCTCTATATCCTAGGGGGAACTTTTATCCCCCTGGAGCTATGCAAGAAGTCTCTGTCCCTTTATTTACTTCTAGATAATTTATTTTTCAGAAATTATGTTAAAATAGTAAGAAATGTTTCATCAGAAGCAGAGTAGCAACTGTCACAGGCAAATACATAAATGCTCAGGAGGTGAGTTTAAGATTCCCCCCTGCCCCGTTCTTTTCTACAAGTTTAAACTAGTAAAGCAAATTACTGAAGAGGAAAACTTTATTTCATTAACCTCTATAAATTTCCCCTTTGGAAACTTTTTTGAGCCTTGATTATATTTTTATGCATGAATTGGAATCACAGCACATGACTACAAGGTTCTAAAGCTTGATTCACTGCCAACACCTCTTTCAAAATGTTGGTATGGGTAGTAAGGTTTTATGTGTTTAATGTGTCCACAGATTTCTTTCCAATTTCCTCATTAGTTGCAAAAGATCAATAAGCCCAGGGTGGAAGGCAGACATATGGGAAGAGGTCTTCACCTGTTTTAGAAACTATCACTTCACTGCAAAGTCAAAGAGTGGACAGCATGGTGACTTTCCAGTCAGCCATGGGTAGTCATTTTAGCACATGCGTGCAATGCCTAGTGCACTTCATGCATATCACACCTTACCAAGGACTTGAAGTTGACATTTTCTGCAGTAGGCCTGTGAAATGTTCAATGACAAACAAATGGAAGGAGAGACAGACTGCAGGATCTAATAATCCTTCTCTTAGAGATTGACAATTCACATTCACATATTAAATGCACTAAGAAATCCTTAGGGGAGCAATCTATGTCAGTTGCTTCATTCAGATCCTCCTAAACTTAAGTGGCCGTAGATCTCCATTGTTTTTCCTTTTTCTTATGTTAATTTATTTTTATAACACATATTAACATCCCTGGGGGACACGTGCTACCTCTGAAGATGCAGCCTGGATTTGAAAATCCATTTGGGGAGCTACTGATTGGAGCTAGAAGCCAGGAGACTCAGATTCTGTTCTGCTTTCTTCTTTCAGCAAGCCTTTTTTTGTCCTCTAGGCTTTAGGTTTCTAATGGATCAAAAGGAAAAAAATTCCTTCTGTATACAATACTGTTATTTCAGTGGCTCCTCTGTACTTTGTGTGGTATATGTATGAATGCATGTTTGTGAGTGTGTGTGTGTGTGTGTGTGTGGAGGAGTTGGGGGTAAAGTGGATGGTCAACCCTTGTCTCTCATCCAAAGCCAAAAGTCTTAAGGAAGTGTGAGCAAGACTCCCTCTAATGCTGAGAGCTGTGCTTGTATGACTCTTGTCCAGTAGGAGAAAGACACAACATATCCATGTTTATTTTTTTGTCACCTCTAGAGAACCTAGACTACGCCGGCACATAAATGATCCTCATTAGCAGCATTTAGTTTTTTTTTTCACCTTTTAAAAATTAATCCTCACCCGAGGATATGTTTATTGATTTGAGAGAAGGGGAGAGAAGGGGAAGAGAGAGAGGAATATCAATGTGAGAGAGAAATATCGTTCAGTTGCTTCCCATATGCACCTTGACTGGGGACAAAACCCAAAACAACTCAGACATGTGCCCTACTCAGGACTCAAACTCGCAACGTTTTGGTGTACGTAATGATGTTCCAACCTACTGAACCACCCGGCCAAGGCTCAGTAGGCTTATTTTTAGTATAGTAATCACATAAATGAGATGCTTAAGCTCGAGAATAAAACATGCATTTTCTTTATTTATTTCTGAGTTATGGAGCCATGGGAGAGGTACTGGCTATGAGGACTCACCAAGGGAGTCCCAGGAGATGGTGTGGCCCCAGGGCCCAAAGGTCAATGTGGGGCAAACAAGCTTAAGAGTAAATAAGGTCTGCCCTTCCCACAGAGCTTGATGTGGGGCAATGGCAAGAACCAAGCCCTTATCACCATTTTATCTATCTCACAGTGCACACACCCCACGCCTCACTGTATTCCACACCCTGTCATGTTGAACTGAGCAAGAACTCCCTTTGTGTGGAACAAACAGGGGTACAGTCCACATATAATGTGCTCACACTTAGAGTTGGAGGACCCTCAGTGCTTTCCACAGACTTTTCTCTGAGTGGAAGAGAATGTTCATTTGCAGGATATGTTTTCAGCATTAGATACCTTTATTCAAGATTCCCTCTCCTGTACAGACGTGTTCATGGGCTGACTTTGCAGTCACCTATGAAGCCCTTAGTAATTTTGTCCTCCCTTTAATTCTTGCCCTGTTTCTGACATTTAGGACTCAGCTGGCCTTTAGCCCACTTGACCTCATATTCTACTTGCTTGAACATAGAAGCCCCCTCAGGCAGAGATTCTGTCTCAGTCTCTTTGCCTTGATTCTTGTTTCCCGGAGCACCCTACCCAGCAGTCTGAAGATCCTTGGGATGGTCTCAAGTCAGGTGATTCACTGTGAGGTGTGAACACACTGTCACCTCAGGGGAAACTTTTGTCCCCATAAGGTCTTGTTTACCAGCCTGCAGCTAAGACTCCAGTTACAGGCTCTGGTGTTATGGCTCCCAGGGCCTGCGGCAGGGGTTTGCTTATCTCAAATCTTCCATATACATCTGTGGCCAGGAATGACACATCCAGAAACAGAGCAATGGAACATGTAAGTTAACATTTTAATAACTATTGCTAAAAAGCTCCTAATTCCAGAAAATCCATGCTTATTACATAGTTGTTTTTGTATAGCAGAGAAATTCTTCTCAAATAACAGCCAAGTGGAGGAAGCTCCTTCCCAAGGTGTGACAGAGCCCTCTCCCTTTGTTTCCTCCAGGACCGTTGTCTTCCAAAATGTGTACAGCACTGCCTTTCTGTTGCTGCTTGTATGTCTGTTCAATTGCATTTGCCAAACCTTTTGGATCCTCCCCGGTGGCAACCAAACTGGAAAAATCCTGTTAAAAGAAGGTCTCTTGAGTGATGACTTCATTTATATAAAATATGGGAAAGTAGAGATAAACAAAATGTAGAACAATCGAACCTGGGTCAGGGCTTTCATTCTGAAAAGGATTTGGAGAAAATATGTCCATATAAGTTACAGAAATCACAAAGAAACTTTATAATGATCTCATAGCTAATTCAGAAATAAGATCATTTATTCCTTGTGCAGTGTTCATTGTGAAGCAGGTTAGAGAAAATCGTGTAAAAGCACTCATGCTTAAGGTATGCTTCTTCAGCCATGGCCATCGGGCCTGGAAAGGACAAAATACTCAGAGGAGGATATTGGATTCTCAGGGGGGCCTCAGGGAATTTTGAGTTTCCAGGTTTATTTTTCAATAAGAGCAGGTCACCATGCTCTGGCAAGTGCAATGCCCCAGTTAAGCACAAGTGCTACAGAAGATTCAGCGATATAAAACAACCAGTGCTCATACTCCAAGATCCTGAAATCTATACGAGAGACAGGGCTGGCTTCATGGACACATGACCAGTGTAGCCACACAGGGCTCATGTTCAGAAACAGGCCCAGCCCTGGCTGGCGTAGCTCAGTGGATGGAGCGTGGGCTGGGAACCAAAGTGCTGCAGGTTCAATTCCCAGTCAGGGTACATGCCTGGTTGCAGGCAATGACCCCCAGCAACCTCACATTGATGTTTCTCTCTCTCTCTCTTTCTCCCTCCCTTCCCTCTCTAAAAATAAATAAATAAAATATTTTTTTAAAAAAGAAGACAGGCCCATACTTGAGTTTAATGCTTTGTAGGCGCCATTTTGAAATTCTTAATGATTTTAGTTTTGAATATGTGTCTTGTAAGTGAAGTCTGATGAGACAATAGAGCATGCACTGAGGGCTTGGAACAGTGGCTCACTTGTGATCCCACCTTCTGCCTCTCCCCACCTCCCTGGATAGACCCTCTGCCTCCACTGGTGGGGCCTGGGTGCAGGTGCAGGAAGGGTCAAACCTTAACATGTACACCTGCATGCTGAGTCACAGGGTGAGGTGCCTTTGAGGATTTGCACTTACCTTGCCAATATCCCCATGCCCAAGGGAGTGTGACATTAAACAGCAAATCAAACACACCATCATAAGGTGAGAGAAAGAGAGAAACTCTGGAAGAAAGGAAAAAGCTTTTTTCTGCTTTTTGAACAAGGGGTCTCCTATTTTCATTTTGCACTGGGCTTTGCAAGACACACACATAGTATGGATACACCAAAGTAAGGCAAGAAAAAGGCAAAGTTCCGAGATGCTTTTCTGTCCAGAGTCACATGGCAGATGAGAATGGAATGTTCTCATGTAATCTGAAGCCTATGTTCCTTCCCTTATGCCTGGCAGCTTCTCCAAATGAATAATAGAGACAAAATATTCAGAGGAATTTGAGCTCTTTGAGTTGAAGTAGTTATGGGGGCTTCATGCAGAAAATAGACATTTGTTTGAACCCTCTGGGACAACCTGGACATACATATATAGGGGTGAAGGATTAGGCCACTCCCACCCAGGGGAGCAGCAGAGCCAGGTGATGTGAGCTGGGGTATCAGTAGCTGTGAGGAGACCAGCTTATAACATTCTTAACACCCTCAGATTCAACTTTATGTTCCCAAAATAACTCTTTTAATCACAATTAGATAGAGACAAATTGAGTTAGAATTATTTCATTTACCAAGAACCTGCAATTTGCTATACATTGAGCTTGAGGTGTTATATGGATTTAATCCTCAGCAATGGTCATTTGAAATGTCCCTTTTTCCCTGGCCTTTGTGCTCAGGCATGCCCTTGCATGTCTGAGGCCTTTTGCTCTTTCTCACAGTTCTGTGGTGTGTTCCAACACCCTTGAGCTCCTCCCAGTAAATTAATATTTTAGTTGGTGGCCATGGGAGTTTCTCTAAAAAAGCAATCACTTGATTTTTTTTCTAACGAACACACCTTTACATTTGATTTGGTTTCTTCATAAAGGAATATGAGGGCACACATTAAAGGAGACATTAAACAGGTATGTATATTTAAGGAATGTAGATAACATTTACTTTTGAAAATTTCATGATTCACCTTAAAATAGGTTGAGAGTATACAGATGACATGTGATGGGCATCTTTTATATCTTTTAGGCTGTGGGTCTTTTGCGACAGAACTCATATGCCTTGCTTCTAGTCTAGGATAGTTACTGCCACATGATTGGTGCTCATTCAAGGATGGTCTCAACTGTAATTCAGGTACAAAATAGATGCTACTAATTTTGTTCACTTTCCTAAAATCTAGAAGAGGCCATACAATTTCCTCTCTATTGTTGAATGGGAAGTAAAAAAGAAAAGAATTTAAACTAAAAAGTAATCTTCCTTGGACCATTAATAGTGTCAGTGGAATTCCGTTTTCCTCATCTTTAGTGAGGTTTTCCCCTCTTCCTTTTGGCCACTGTTCAAAATGTTTTGCCAGTCTAGCCAAGTCCTTTATGTCAGCCCTATCTTAACCTAATTGCTGCTACACTGAGAAAACAGAAGGCATCAATCAGGCTTCTAGAGGTGTCATCCTTCATCTCCCAACCTCTCTCTTCACCCGTTCTTCCTTGCCTCTCATCTTGGAAGAATGTGCTCTTAACAGAGTCCAAGCCCAACACCACCTCTGATGCTCACCTTCTCCATCAGATGGTTGTCCTTACCTCAGACTTCCATATCTTCCTGTTGGTTTGCTACTTCTTTTTGGTTTGTATGGGCAAATCTTCCCCATGCTAAAACAAAAACAAAAACAAGCACAAAAACCTTCCCTTAACTCTACTTTCTTCACACAGAGAGCCTATATCTCCCCTTCCCTCTACATCTCTTAGAATTATGTAGATTTTCTGATTCCACTTCTTTACCTCCCAATCATAGGTCAACCCACTGCAGTTTGGCTTCATGTCCAAGGATAAAGGCTGTTGCTGGGACTCAAAGGCAAAGAGCCTAACCCTGCAACTTCTGATATACTGATACCTTTTCAGTATATGAATTGACTCTGTACTTTTTTCTTTTCTATGAATTGGCTCTGTACTTTTTGACCCTGATAGTCTCATCTTTTTTCAAATTCGCTTCTTGATTAACTTCTGTGACACGCATTCTTACATCTGCTGCTTTTTCTACCACCCAGACAATGTTTGGCTCTCTTCTTCCATCTGTCCCTTCAGTGTTGGTGTTGGAGTCTATCCTTGATTCTTTTCTTTCATCACCCTGCCCATTATTTCTGGAAGACCTCCTCTGCTCTAAATACTTGAGCTGCCCTACACAATAGAAAAACAGACTTTGCTTTACAAATACATATGTTAGAAATATTTAATAATCACATTTCAAAATCAAATACACTTCAAACCAAACCATTTTTGTCAGTCTCCAGTATGCTATTTTTCTTTAACTTCTATTTAGTTCAGTGACATTTTTAACAACTAGCCAATCAGAAGAGGCACCTTAGCAATCCTCACCCTATCCTTCCCCCTTACACAATTGGTCACCATGACTTGCAAATTCTACCTTTTAAATATTTCTTTTTGAAAATGATCTAAAATCTTTTTTTTCTGATCAAGAAAGCAGCTTCTAGAAAATTACAGAAAACTTGGAAAATTACCAAAGAAAATGATTGACACATTATTCTACCATGCAAAAATAATCACTGTTAACTTTTTAGTATATCTCCTTTTTATTTATTTGAGACTTCTTTGATCCATGTGTTATGTAGAGGTATTATTTTGTCTACAAATATTTTGAGATCTTCCAGCTATATTTCAACTATTGATTTCGAATTTAATTCCATTGTGGGCTGAGAACATACTTGGATTTTTATGCTTTTAAATTGTTAAGATGTGTTTTATGGCCCAGAATGTGATCTACCTTGGTGACTGTTCCATATGAGGTTGTTCCATATTCTGCTGTTGCTGAATGAAGTATTCTATGTGTCAGGTAGATCCAATTGATTTAGTTCAACTATATTCTTACTGATTTTATGTCTATGTGATCTATCAACTACTGAACAGAGGTATTGAAATCTCTGCTAGAATAGGAGGTCTTTCTATTTCTTATTGTGGTTCTATTGGTTTTTGACTCATATTTTATGATACTCTGTTGTCAGGTACATGCATGTGAAGGATCATTATATTTCCTGGAGAATTGACCACTTTATTATGATGTGATCTCTCTCTTTATCTTGATAATTTTTCTTGTTTTAAAATCTGCTTTAACTGAAATTAATATAGGTACTCCACCTTTTTAAAAAATAATTTAGTGTTAGATGACATATGTTTCTTCACACCTTTACTTTTTTCATTAAAAAAATGTTAATGTTGACACTATTACAGATGTCCTCCATGTCACCCCTTCTGCCCAGCCCCCACCCTACATCAGCCTTCACCACATTGTTGTCTGTGTCCATGGGCTATGCATATGTGCATATATGTTCTTTGGCTAACCTTTTTCAGTTTCCCCCCAAACCCGTCCCCTCTGAGATCTGTCAGTCTGTTCCATGTATCCATGCCTCTGGTTTAATTTTGTTTGCTAGTTTATTTTGTTCATTAGATTCCACACATGAGTGAAATCATATGGTACTTGTCTTTCTCTGACTGGCTTATTTCACTTAGCATAATAATCTCCAGGTCCTCCCATGCTGTCCCAAAGGATAAGAGTTCCTTCTTTTTTACAGCCAGGTAGAATTCCATTGTATAAATGTACCGTTGCTTTTTTATCCACACACCTTTACTTTTAACCTCTGTGTCTTTGTATTTAAAGTAGGTGTCTTATATAACATTTCCATCAGTTTTCAATTTGTTTTTTAAACATTACCTCTTTTTACATTTAACATTGTTTTCCTAATCAGATTTATGGTAATATAATTTAGAAACACTAAAGTTTATCCTTATCACTCTGCAGTTCTTTGAGTTTTGAAAACACATGCAGTCTTACAACCACCAGCAAACTCAGTGCAGAACACTGTCATCACCCCCTGAAAGGTGTCTTGTGCCCTTTTACAGGCATCCCTACCCCTCTTTCCAACCCCCTCCAACCACTCATCTGTTTCCTGTCCTTTAAGTTTCATTCTTCCAAATGCCATGTAAATGGAATCATATAGCAGGCAGTCTTTTGATTCTGGCTGCTTTCATTTACTGTAATACACCTGAGATTCATCTGTGTTGTGCCTCAGGGGGTTGGTAGTTTCTTCTTGCTAAGTAGTGTTTCATTATATAAATGCACCACAGTTTATCTGGTCAATCACTAGTTCAAAGGCATTTGGGCTTTGTTTCCTGTTTTTGGTGACTTCAAATAAAGCCACTATAAATATTCATGTACAGGTTCTAATGTACCCATATATTTTACTTCATTAGGAGTGGGTTTTCTGGGTTAGATGGTAACTTTATGAGAAATTGCCAAACTGTTTTACAAACAAATTGTAGCTCCTTGAATTCCCACCAGCAATGTCAGATTGTTCCAGTTGATTCAGATCTTTGATGACTCTTGGCATTTTCAATTTTGTTTGTTATTTTTAGTGATTCTAATACATGTATAGTGATTTTAATTTGCATTTCCCTAATAACAAATCAGGCTGAGCATCTTTTTTATGTTCTTTCTTTCCATCTGTATATATTCTTTAGTAAACTCTCTTTTCAAATATTTGGTCTATTTTTAAAATTGAAATGAATGCTTTCTTATTATTACTTTGAAAGTCCTTGATGTATTTTAGATGTTTTTTATCAAAAGTTCTTTTGCAAATATTTTCTCCCCCAGTCACTGCCTTTTATTTTCATGTTCTTAAGAGTGTCTTTGGAGGAACAGATTTATAAAAAGTTTATTGCATTCCAATTTATTAATTATTCTTTTATGAATTTTAATATAATGTTAGCTGCAGGTTTCTTATAGATGTCTTTATTAGGATAAAGACATTCTTTTCTATCCTAGTTTACTAAGAGATGTTATCATGATATGTTCAATTTTGACAAATGCTTTTTTAATTTAAAATTTAATTTTTAAGTATATTTTATTGATTATGCTTTGACAGTTGACCCAATTTTTCCCCTTTTGCCACCCTCCACCCAGCATACCACTTCCCTCTAGCAACACCACCCCCTCTTAGTTCAGGTCCATGGGTTGTGCATGTAAGTTCTTTGGTTTCTCTATTTCCCATGGCATTCTTAACTTCCCCCTGCCTGTTTTGTTCCTACCAATTGTGCTTCTTAATCCCTGCACCACTTCCCCATTCTTCTATTATCCCCCCCAATTTCATAACCCTCCAAATGATCTCCATATCTATGATTTTGTTCCTGTTCTGGTTGTTTGCTTAGTTAGTTTGTTTGGTTTTTAGATTCAGTTGTTGGTAGTTGTAAATTTGTTGCCTTTTTAGTGTTCATGGTTTTGATCTTCTTTTTCTTAAATAAGTCCCTTTAACATTTTATGTAATAATGGCTTGATGGTGATGAACTCTTTTAGCTTGACTTTGTCTGGGAAGCACTTTAGCTGCCCTTCCATTCTAAATGATAGCTTTGCTGGATAGAGTGATCTTGGATGTAGGTCCTTGCTATTCATCACTTTGAGTACTTCCTGCCAGTCCCTTCTTGCCTGCAAAGTTTCTTTTAAGAAATCAGTTGATAGTCTTATGGGAACTCCTTTGTAGGTAACTGTCTGCTTTTCTCTTACTGGTTTAAAGATTCTCTCTTTATCTTTAACCCTTAGCATTTTAATTATGATATACTCCTCTTTGGGTCCACCTTATTCGGGACTCCTCATGCTTCCTGGATTTATATGTCTATTTCTTTTTGCCAGATTAGGGAAATTTTATTTCATTATTTTTTCAAATAAGTTTTCAATTTCTTGCTCTTCCCCCTCTCCTTCAGGCACCCCTATGATTCAGATGCTGGCACGTTTGGAGATGTCCCAGAAGTTCTTAAGCCTATCCTCATTTTTAGTGAATTCTTGTTTCTTCTTCTTGTTCTAGATGAATGTTTATCTCTTCCTTATGTTCCAAATTTTTAGCTTGAATCCCAGCTTCCTTCCCTTCTCTGTTCATTTCCTGTGGATGATTCTTTATTTCACTTAGGGTAACCTTCATTTCTTCCTTTATTTTTTTGCCATACTCAGGGAGTTCTCTGAGCATCCTGATAACCAGTGTTTCAAACTCTGCATCTGACAGGTTGGCTACCTCCATTTCGCTTAGTTCTTTTTCTGGTGTTTTGTTCTGTTCTTTCATTTGGGCCATATTTCTTTGTCCCCTAAATTTAGCAACCTCCCTGTGTTTGTTTCTGTTTACTAAGTAGAGCTGCTTTTACTTCCTGTCTTAATAGTTTGGCCTATTGTGGAAAAGGCACCTGTAAGTTTTGTGGGGCAGAGCCTTAGGTAGTTGCCAAGGCAGGGCAACCCACTTTTCCACTTTGTGGTTGCATAGGGAGGGGTTAGAGAGGACACAGTGCCACCACCTGACTTCTGGTGGTTCTCCCCAACTCACCCTGTTTCCAGTCACTTCGCCCCCTTCCCATGTGCAACTGTCACCCTTCCAGCTGCTGTCCCAGTGGTGAATCCCAGAGTGGGTGGGTTTTCATACATTCTAGATGATGCTGGCCCTTTAAGTGGTAAAAATTCAGCAGTTACTTCTGCCACCCCAACTACTACTAGTTTTTACAGGGATTTGTCTTCCCCATACTAGAATCCTCCTCTGTGTGGTCTGGGCTGAGGCTGGGAATGCTCACTCCCAAGATAGTCCTCCTGTCTGATCCACCACCACTGCTGTGGTGGCTGCTGCCTTTCTGCACCTCATTGCCTCTCTGCCCATCTTTGTGAGTTTGCCCCTCCTACACATCTGGATGAATGTCTCTCCTTTAAATCCTTGGTTGTTGGACTTTCATACAGCTTGATTTTCTAATGATCTGGGTGTTATTAGTTTTGAGATATGGTTGTAATTCTTTCTATGGTTGTGTGAGGAGGCAAAGTGTGTCTACTTATGCCTCCATCTTGACTGGAAGTCCCAAATGCTTTTCTATCAAGGTGATCATATGGCTTTTAATTTTTATATTAAAATATGTGGGATGATATTGATTTATTTTAAAATATTAAATGAATCTTGAGTTCCCAGGCAAAAACTTTGTGTATTACATTATTATTTTCATATATTGCTATATTTGATATGCTCATATTTTCAAAGATTTTTTCATCTATGTTTGTGAGGGTTATTGGTCTGTGTTTTCTTTTCTCATGATACCTTTGTCTATTTTTTTCTATTAGTGTATGTATATTGGACTCATACAACAAACTGTGAAGTGTTAGCTTCTTTCCTACTTTCTGGTAGAATTTGTGTAGAATTTACATTATTTCTTCCTTAAATGTTGGGTAGAATTTGCCTGTAAAGCCACCTGGGCCTGGAGTTTTCTTGGCAGGAAACGTTGTAAACTATCAACTCAATTTTTTTCATTGATATAGGGCAATTCAAAGTATTTATTTTTTCTTTAGTGAACTTTGCTAGTTTGTCTTTTTCAAGGATTTTGTCCACTTTATTTAGGTTGTTGAATTTTTAGACGTAAAGTTGTTTGTAATAATTCCTATTATTCTTTCAATGAATGTAAAATCAGTAGTGATATAGTGATGTCCCCTTTTTATTGGTGATGTTAATAATTCATATCTTCTTTTTATTGGGCAGTTTAGCTACAGAGTCATCAATTTGGCTGATCATTTAAAATAAGCCATGGGTGCTTTTCATTGATTTTTTCCCTTATTTTTTATACCTAATTTCATTGATTTCTGCTCTTTATTATTTGTTGCTTTGTGCTTGCTTTGGGTTTAATTCCCTATTTGTTTTCAGGTTCCTTAAAAAGAATAGTTAGATCAAGTATTTGAGACCTTTCTTCTTTCTAATGTGAATATTTAATGCTATAAGTTTCTAAGTACTACTTAAGCTTCATTCCACAAATTTTGACATGTTGTACTTTTAATTCCACTTAATTACATATACTTTCTAATTGCTTGTGGCTTCCTCTTTAACCAATGGATTATTTAGAAGTGCTTTTAAAAATGTTCAAATATTTAGGGGCTTTCCAGGTATCTTAGTTTCATTTAAATTTAATTAAATAGGCAAATCTACTTAATTAATAAAATATATGCCTATGACCTCATTACCTGAGTAATTGGTTGCAATATAGACCTGACTTAAGGAGCCCATCTTCATCATTGCCCCCTGAGACTCAGTGAATATGACAAGGATGCCAACTGTTCAGTAATGCCAGCCTTTGGACACCAAGTCTGCCACTCCCCAGTAACAGCCAAATGACCCAGATTCTGCAAGATCCTTCTCCTCATGTGAAGGCCACTCTCTATGCCACCCCCAACTCTTTCAGGGACACCCTGACCCAAGGATAGGTAGGACAGCAGCCCTGTGCAACTGGAAATAGATACAAGAAGATGAAACCTTTGCCCATTGCCCTTTATATGATTATAAAGGGGTGTACCTGAAAAGGGGGGTTTATTGTAATGGGTTGCAGCCAGGGCCCACCCCCAAAAAGGGTTTATAATGAGGTCCAGAACTTGGGGTATCCAGGAAATATAAAAATATAGGTGAACTGAGAGATGGGAGACATGGAGGAGGGCCATTGAGAGTTATTTTGTATATCAACAGTTGGCCAATTTCATACCTGATATGCAAAAATGGTTATTTTACATATCTATAACTGCTGGCTAGCTTCATAGATATGTTAAGTAGCCATACTTTGAGCCAGGGACATGAGAGTGACTTTGACCCATGATGTAACTGGGAGGTAGCTCCCCCTAGTTACAATGCTTGTGTGAGAGCTTGAAGATGGTTTGCCCCACACCACAGGGCCATGCCTGCCAGGGTTAACTATGGAAGCCAAGAAAGGCTTGAAAAATACAGGAAGGCTGGCAGGAGTAGCTGATTATGGGAGGAGTCAGAAATGGGGTTGCAGAGGAAGATTCCTGTGGGAATTTAAACCCAAACATGGCAGCCATGTGGGGGCAAACCACACGGTTTTGGGGCTCCCTTTACCGCATGGCTTAGGAAGCAGGAGAGCAAGATGTAACAGACATGCAGAGCTCTCTCTTAGCAGTTTAGAAGAACACAGGAAAGACAATGCAGGACTAGGGACAGGGACAATAAGGGATTAAGAAGGACAATACAAGGACAATGTGAGACCTTGCAGGGAAGGAAAGGGGTGAAAGGATTCTTGCTGGTGCACCATGAGAAGGTGCCATGTGGTTTTGGATTAAGAACTGGAGATCATGGGGATACAGCTGGTAGTGTTGGGAACCACGGCAGACCTGCCAGCCAACCACAGATAACTGAGTGAAACCAGAAGTGAGCTGCAGACCTGTTTTTCTTCTTCTGGAGGATGGTACATCTGATTGACATGTTCTAACAATAGTCTGACAGGGCTAAGAGGGAAGGAAGGGCTGTGTGTGTCTGTGGGTGTTTTAAGGGACTTTGGGATTTTAATGAAGACATTAAGTCATTACTCTAAGTCTGTATAACTTTTGAATAAATAGTTCTTTTCACACACACACAAAATTAATTAAATAATACTGTCTGAATTTGCAATTCTCTAATAATTTATGAGGCTCAAATATTTTATTTATAATAAAAATGACAATAATATTAGGTAAATATCGAGAGCTTACCCTGTGGCAGCTGCAAGTATTTTATTTATGTGAGCCATCAATGTTCACAAAGATGTTTTGAGCAGGCACTTTGCTATCCTTTCTTTCCACATAAGAAATTAGAGAAGTTGGAATTCAAAGAGGCTGTTTCTGGAGCTTCAGCTCTTCACCACCTCTTGTTAGTGCTTCTTCTTCCTCTAATTAGATTCTTTGCCCATTAAAAAATTATATTTGTTCATTATTTTCCCATGGACTCATAAAAACATTTTGTAAATTGAAAATATTACCCTTTGGAGATTTCTAGTAAGCCCCTGACAGTTTATTAATAATAAAAATAAAGAATGCTGCCCTGGCTGGTGTGATGTGTGGACTGAGCACCAGCCTGCAAACTGCAAGGTCACAGGTTCAATTTCTAGTCAGGGTACATGCCTGGGTTATAGCCCAGGTCTGCAGCTGGGGTTGTGTGAAAGGCAACCGATTGATATATCTCTTACACGTTGATGTTTCTCTCCCTCTATTTCCCTCTTCCTTCCCCTCTCTCTAAAAATAAATAAATAAAATCTTTTTAAAAACAGAGAATGCTATTTATTTTTAAGGAAATGAGAGAATATTACCTTTGCCTTGCATGTGTTAAAAGTATTTTTTTGAGTTTTAAATTTGCCTTTAATTTTTGCTTTTAAAGACCAATTATCTTTTTATATTTTATGCAATTAGGCTTATATATCTTTATTCTTATGATTTATTCTAATACTTTTAGGCTTGGAAAAAATCTTTTCTGTTGCCAAAATTAGATCAAGGTTTACTTGTATTTTCTTGCAGTGTTTTTCTTATTTGCTTTCTTTTTAAAAATTTTATTTCATTTTATTTGTTTCCATCACTATTTATCATCTCACACATTGTTTACATGTTTTTTTTTTTAAATTGGGAATTATTTTTCTTATGATAAGATCTATATTAGCTCGCCCAAATAAGTATACCCTCTTCCCAGGACTATTTAGATTGAATCTTTTTTCCTCTCTAAGCAGTTTTGGGCCTTTTCTTGGGTATGACAAAAAGAAAAAAAAGAAAAAGAAAAGACAACATGATAATGAATTCATAGGTTGACTGCACCATATCAAAGAGGAACTTTGGGAGAGTGGGGGAGCAGAGGAGAGGTTATGTTATGGCCTTAGGATGTGGATTTAGGGTCCCTAAAAGAAAGGAGTGGTTATTTATATAACATAAAAAGCAATGAAGAATATAAATATGTTTTTGCTTGTCATCAATTGATATGGCCAACATAATTTTTACTTTGGATTATCATATCATTCTACTCATGCCTTTCCCTTTGATACTTAACATTTACTATATTATAATAGTTATTTGTGTTTTATGATAGCAAACTCTCTGAGAGCCAAGATTCATTGCATCTAGTTCATCCTTCTGTCCCTTTCAGAATGTTCTCCCCATGATTTTGACAAGGTGGGAAGTCACTAAGAATAGAAGGAAGAAAGGAGATAAATGAAAGAAGGAGAGAAGAAGAGGAGGAAGAAAGATAAAATGGATAAAGGTAGTATGAAAGAAAAATAACATGATAAAAAGTGGGGTAATCTAAGATATGGAGGAGAGGAACATATAGTCAAATGATTTGAGTGTCTTTTGTGTCAACTGAGTACCTGAACCTTTCTCTACCTCTATCATCCCATCTTCTTTCTTTTATTTAGAATATTTCCTCACTCTTACCCCTTGGGGAGATTAGTTTAGAAGGAGACTACAGAGTGAGTTAAAAGCCCATCTAAGAGTCTTCAAGTTTGTCCTAGAGTTGATGGAGAATTTTAAGTCTTGAACACAAGAGCGATGTTGGCATGGTGGTGCTTTTAAACCATGAATTAATAGTGATTTTGAGGATGAAACAATGGACAACCTGAAAGCAGGAAGTACAATTTTGGTCTTTTGCCATAGACAGGCTTTCTTTCCCTGGCAAGAGCTAAGCTTTGTTTCTCTCACATCTAGATATGGTAGTGTAACTGGTCTTTACCAATGGATAATGAACAGATGTGGCCATTTCAGTCTGAAAAAGTTAAAAACAGATGTGTCTTCTCAAATTGTTCATCTAGACTCCCATCTGCCAGTTCAATGGGGTCAGAATACTGTGAAGCTACATAGTGAAAACAGGGAAATTGCCTAAGGAAGAAGATGGAATCCACAAGTCATCACTTGGAGGAGAGCCACCCATCAAGAAGTCATCTGTGTTGGACTTTATGTGAATAAGAAATAAGTTTATTTAATCAAGTCACTGAGATGTACATGTTTGTTATAACAGCTAGTGCCAATCATTTTAATTAACATCATTGTGACAGGGATAGTGTGTGGTGATGATGACAATGAATGGAATACAGGCTGATGGGTTGGAGGGAAAGGAAAAATGGCAGAAGAATCAAGGATAACTTCAAAGTAAGCCTGTAGACCTGGAGAAGTTGTCATCAGAAATAAAAATGTCCAAAAAAGAGCAGCTTTGGGGAAAAACAATGCAACATCCTTTCTTTTAGGCATGTTGAACCTTATATATTATGGCACATCCAGATGTAAAACAAAGAGTTGCAAAAGTAAATTGTGGGAGAGAATGGAAAGGGAGAGAGTAGGGGTGAAAGAGAGAAAGAAAAATATTGCAAAAATAGAGCATTTAGTTCTCATAATAGAAAAGGTAACAGTTACAATGAGTTTAAACTTATGTAAAGAAAGGCAACAAACCAAGTGAATTTTTATTTAGTTTGAATAGAATAGCAAGAAAAAGTCTTATTTTTGCCACTAATTATACATATATGACCTTGGCCATGTTTTGTTTTGTTTTGTTTTAACCTATTTAAATCTTAGTTTCCTCATGAGAGGTTTGAACAGGATTTGAAAACAGCTCCTTCAACCAGAACCACCCATGGAGGTTTAAAAGTCCCCATGCTTGTGCCCCTTCTCAGATCTACTATACCAGAGCATCCAACGTGTAGGTGCCACCAGCACGAAGCCCTTCCAGGTCAGCAATGTTGTCCCCTCAGTGGAAGCTTAGTCATGCATTTCAGTTTTAAGAACTTTTACAGTGTCTCATTCCCGTATTGAAAAGTTTTCACCATTGAGTTTGTGGATAGGCCTAATTTTTCCAAGTCAATTTTTTGGTCAAGAAACATTCTGTTTCTGGGAGAGAGGTTGAAAAGATGGGTGAAAAAGGTGAAGGAATCAAGGAGTACAAATTGGTTGTTACAGAATAGTCATGGGGTTGTAAAGTACAGCATCTGAGGTATAGTCAATAATATTGTAATAACTATGTAAAGTGTCAGATGGGCATGAGATTTATTGGGATGATCACTTAGTAAGTTATATAATGTCTAGTCACTGGGGTGTACACCTGAAACTAATATAGTATTGTATGTCAACCATAATTGAAAAATAAAAAATGGTATAAATTAAGAAAAAGAAGAAGAAACATTCTGGAAGCAGAAGCCTCCTTGCTAATACCCCCACCTCAGTAAGGCAAGAAGTTATACTTATCTAGTAACTAACAGAGAGACCCTATCAGACTAGTAGTTACAAGCGCTGACTGTGGAGTCAGGTTAGGCTCAAATTCTCTCCTGCCCCTAGAGCTGTGTAAAGTGAAGGAGTTACTTGACCTCTCTGTACCTTAGTTTTCCTATCTGTAAAATGGGACATGAATAGGAGGTAACTTAGAGGGTTGTTATGAAAATCAAATGAATCAATATATTTAAAGTGCTTAGCAAGTGCTAGAACACATCAAGTACTTCTCAAATGCTCACTATTATCATTAGGAAGCCTATAGACTCAGAACCCCTGTGGACAGGCAGGAGACTAAGTAGCGGGTAGGAGGTAATACCTCTGTCTGCTCTCATGCCTATAGGAGTAGGGACCAGCTTGCTTTGGGGGTATTTTGGAGCCAGATATGGGAGCAAAGTGGAAGACATACCACAAAACTATAATCCTTCTTGCTGCTGCTATCTCAGAAAGCTTAAGAAAAAAAAGCACATTTTACATCTACCCCAGCTAAACAGCCTGCAAGCAGAATTCCAGTGAACCAGGAAACTTAGTAAGCTATGTATTTCAGTTTTACTGAATAAGTAAAACTTAGTAAGCTATGCATTTACTTAGTAAGCTATGCATTTCAGTTTTCAGTTTTAGCTTTACCCAAATTGCCCCGATGTCAGTGTAGTTGTAGATCAAGGACGTCACGCATGCTACTTCTTTGCCTACTGTAGTGCTTCGCCCCCTTTGTAACACCTTTGCAACTTCTTATTTGTTTTTGTATTTCTCCACCTTCTGAGTTCATTATCCCGCCCTTACACTCCCTACATTTTTCTGATTGTAGCATTATAAAAATTAAACAAATTAAACTTTATTCTCTTTATTTTTTGAATCTGAGAATTTCTCAATATCCCTCTGTCAATAACTGTCAATAAATCACAGTTTTTACTGTGTTTTGGGCAAGGAAGGCTTAATGTAAAAATTTGGTTAACCCTGGTAATTGGGTAGAGAAATCTCTGAGCCCTATTCCTCATGAATCTCTGGAAATTGCAACCAACTCTAAAGGGGAGGAGAAATAAAGTTAAAGGTTGTTTGTTCTCAAAACAGGCTTCCCTCAACCACTCTCCTTGCTTCTAGTCTCATGTCCATTCCTTAGGTGGAGGAATTCAACAAGCAGGGCAGGGACAAAAAAGATGCTGAGTGGGGCCCAACTCAGGTCTTAGGGGAAGACTTTATTGTCGGGGCGCAATATTAAGAATATGCCCTTATATGTCTATGACAAGTTTGTGGAAAAGGAGCATCTTGCAATGTTTTTAAAGGGTGTAAATTGAACTCTCAAGTGCAACAGAGAGCAGATAAGCAGGGAATATTTACAGAGTGACCAAGTGGTGAATTTTCATTACTGACTAATGGACTTCATTGATATCAGGTTATGTGGTTGGGTCTCAATCCCGATAAAGGAGTTTGCTGGGGTGTGTCAGATATGGCACAGCTTTCTCCAAAATGATCAGTTTGGAAAGCAATTTCCACACCTTAAACCCAATATAAAGGGTAGAAGCTGCTCCAGGCAGCCTTACTTGCTCCAGCACCTTTTCCCTTCAGACAAAATGAAAATCCTTGTGAGTATTTGCTTATGCTTCTTTATGCTCTTGTGGTGGCTGTCTGCAGAGTATGTTCATATCCAATATGTCTTGGATTTCAGGGTTCTTAGACAAACACTGTGTGTGCTTCTAAGCTTCTGTGATTAAATTAATGATGTCTTTGTCAGGAATAGTGTTGAATATTAAGTCAAATAGTTGTTTGTCTATTGTCTACTTTTTGAGATGTTTCTTAAAAGAAAAAAGAAAAATTTTGGAAATACCTAGAAAATTTTAATTTGGAAAATATTTAAACATAATTCTTATTATGAATTTTAGAGGAAAAGTAATCGTTTTAGGATAACTACATTTACTATCTAAAAGAGAAGTGGTAAGTTAAAAATAATAATGTCAGTAATATTAACGATAGTAATAATAGCAGCAATCATTTCCTAAATGTATTCTATGCCTTATGCTAAACATTTCACATGAATAATTTCATTGATTCACTTCAACAACTCCAAGAGCTGAGTAGTATTACCCCATTTTACAGATGAGAAGACTGAAGCATAGAAGAATGTGATTTTCCCAAGCCAGTGAATTTGGAATTTAGCCTTGAAATTTACCCAGCGTAGGCCCCACTTACAGGAGAAATGACAAAGCATCTCTGTCATGACCACTCCTACTCCTCCAACTGACTATAGCCCCGACCCCACTCTTTCCCAAAGCTCCTCACCGCAGTGCTCCACGGGCAATTGGACTATGTTCTGATCTTTATCAGAACTCCTTCCTCCAGTCTCTATCCCTTATTCTCATTTAGAAGCTGAGGGAGAAAGTAGAATGATAAGTACCTCCCCATAAGGTGCTAAAGGCTGTTAGTTTAAAGAGTTTCCTTTTCCAGGAGTCTCTTGATTTTCCAAGAGGAGGCCTGACCTGAATCATAAAACTGTAACTGTGGTATATTAATCTCAGTGTTGGATGGGTGGTTATTTGGAGGCAGGGGCTACTTCCTGAGCTCTCTCTAATTATACCACTAAGGTGGTCAGTCCTCCATCTACAGTCCTCTGTTCATGCCCCCGTATTAAATCCATTAACAGAATAGCATGGGGGCGGGAAGGAGTGGTGGGGGAGCGGGGTGGAAATGGAGACAACTGTACTTGAATAACAATAAAAAAAGTAAAAAAAAAAAAAAAGAATAGCATGGAAGTGTTAGAGGCTACTGGAGCCACCCAAAGCCAGAGAAGATTTGACCCTATGCAAGTGAGCAGGTGGGATACCTGCACACAGGTCTTTGCTAGACACTGCCCGCAGTCATCAGGAGAGCGATGTTATTGGCAATATAAAAAGTACAGTAGAAAAGTCCCACTGACAGTTCTCAAAAATACCTACCTTCTAGCAGACCCCCTCCAGCCACAGTTTTCAATAATAGTACAGGTCACTGTGATGTCAGAAGAGACTGCACAAAGCCAGGATCAGAATATTGCACTTGACTTTTACACAAGTACAGCAAAATGTCAGACCTGCCTCACTGTCAGTTCCATGACCTGCTGGCCTAACATTTGTCTGATGGTAACATTAAGGCACAGGTTGTAGGAGAACAAGGTTTTCCTTGATGTCACCCTCAAAAGTTAATCATGTCCCAAGCATCTTATTTTCATAGTTTCCCTTAGAAATCCATTCTATCTATTGCCCATGAATCCACTTTTAATCTGTTTTACCACACCCTCCCCCCCCCCTTTTCTTTTTACCAGAAGACACAAATTGACTTCTTGCAGTCCAAAACCAGAATGAATCACACCAGGGTATTCCCACAGTAAAATCAGCCATTTCTTACTGCTCTTCTGCCCCAACTTCTTCCTGGCATAAGAACACATGCTATGTAGAAGTTTTTGATGTTGGAAAGGGCTGGGAATTGGGTGACAGACATAGAACCTTGTATCTGGTAAGAGCATGAACTCAAAAAATACCTGTTAAATGAGTGAATGTGTGTGTAATTTTATACTTTGAAAATGGACTGTCGACGGTCCATGACCACACACCAGTGTCTCTGGGTGTGTTTTCTGAGATGTTTATGCTAGTTCTGCACAGTGTCCCCTCATTCCTCTGTCTTCAATGACTACCCTATAGAAGATGGAAGTGACTGGTCTGTTTTTCAGGTGTTGTCTCTGGTGGTGCTAGCCACCTTTGGAACACAATCTTATGGATTCGAGGTGAGTTGATTCATTATGAACTTTATAGCTTGGAGATGTTGGGAAAAGAAAAGGCAGAAATAAGATAATTTGAAGGACAGTAGGAGTCCATAGTATTTGGGATAGAATCCCAGAAATAACAAATAATGGAAACAACAAGATTGATTATTTCTTTCCAACTATAATATCTTAAAAAATGTAAGGTATTACTTTAAAATATGGCCAATCTCATTTTTCCTGTGATGTCATTGCTTTTCCTATGTAATAAATAATCAACTATGAGGAAAAGTTTTACATTCTTATTTTAACATGTATTTTCAGTCTGGGATCCCAGAAGAGAGGTTTTAGGCTTCGATTTCTTGTTCATAGAAGGTGGGAGGCTTTATTTTGCTGGGAGGGATCCTTTAAAATGCGTGGGATTTATGGAAATACCATTATTTTTTTGTTGTCAATCTAGGTGTACAACATCATCAGCCCAAACAACAATGGTGGCAATATTCAAGAGACAATGACAATTGACAATGAAAAAAATGCTGCCACCATTAACATCCATGCAGGATCATGCTCCTCTACCACGGTTTTTGACTATAAACATGTAAGCAGCAAGGGAATTTTTGTATTCTTCAAGACTAGGCTTCGGAAGGGCAGAGGGGCAGGCATTTTGGACACAGTTGAATTCTAAAATGTATCCTGCAATTCCATCAGGATTTCCTTACTTCTGCTTTTCCTTTTAAATGATCAATCTATTGATTAACCAACAAACAAAATCATTTCTAAGAAAAAAAACATGACAGGAACACATGTTTACTTGACCTTTTTAGGTGGAAATTGGAAGTGTGATGATATTGTCTCACTACAGCTTCAGAAAGAATGATCAAAGCCCAGAGCAATGCCTGGAACACAGATTCTCAAAAATATTTGTCAGATAAATAAGAATGAATTAGGGCTTCTAATACAAAATATTATGCAAAAAGACCAATTATGAAAAAGTTGCAAATTGCCAGAAATCCAGCGCAACTATACACATTTAAGTAGGCATGTAGGCTACACAATAAATCATGCTTCTTCTGTAAGAAGGCAAGTATGTTAATTAAAAACACCAAACTATTTTCAAGTTTTAGTTGCTGTTATTAATACTAAGTCTCAGAAACCTACTCAGAAAACTTATTCTGTCCTTTATCCAAGTCTTCCTCTGTTTGTTTTCCATTTGTTCCACTAACATTATGAGTTTGCTTTTAGCTGTGCCCAGTAGATGTGGGAGAGCTGTTATTCATTTCTTGTTATTCTTTTCTCCTTTTCTTGTAGAAACATCCTCACATGCTTCCTCTCCACTGGTATGGGGGGCTCCACATTTGAGAGTGTGGGGTCTTTGAAAAAATACAGTTTAAAAGGAAGCTGTACTGAAATTGTTTCTAGGCAGTTTCCAAAGAAATCCTAAAAGTATCTTAAAAAATGGAGTGGTGAGGATTTGGTTTAAGTCTCTTCCACTATTGTCACACTTGGCCTGTGTCTATTTTTGAATTTTAGGAACTGGCAATTTGTGAGAAGTGAAAAATAGGAAGTAGAAGGGTGTATGTCTTACAGAGTGTACCATTATTTGGAACTCTGAAGAGTTCCACCCTAGCTGAGGATTAGATGGCCTCAGGTTCCTTCTGGCTCCATGGTACTCATCCTCAACTGCTCTTCCAATTCTTACTTTTCCAACCCATCCCTACCCGACAGCTTGTTTTAGAGGTAGAGAAAAGATGGGGAAAAGGTGGGGAAAAGATGGTAGAGGAGGGAAGCATATATGAAGCATGTGTGGGGGGGGTGAAGGTAGGTGTAGGTATGATAAGCAGAATTTCTAAAGCAACAGTGTCCAGTGGAACTTTCTGCGGTGATGGAAATGTTCAATATCTGCATTTTCCAATAGGGAAGCAGCTAGCCACTTGTGGCTATTGAGCCCTTGAAAAATGTGACAGAGAAAGTACATTTTAAATCATATTGATTTTGATTTTAAATTTAAAGAGCTATAATGTGGCTAAAAACTAACATATTGGGAAACACAGTTCTAAAGAATATTGTATATTCTCCAAATCCAGGAAGAGGCTGGACAAAATGTATAGAAAGAGCCAGAGAGCTCTGCTTCTCAATCTTTCAGATCACAAACTGCAGACCCTTGTTCCATGACATGAAAAGTGGGGCACAAATCCTGGGTTCTCACAATTTCAGAGACAGAGATGACAGTGAAAAAGTAAAAATACTATGTCAAAGAAGTCAAGTGGACAGGACTGACTGCAGATTGAAGAGAAATCACATGTACTCACTGTGCATGCTCAAGGCTTTCTCATGGTTCATATGTCATTCTCACCAAGTTCACAACCCAGGGAGCTGGGAGGGGCAGTAACTGTGCTCTTGCTGCCTCAGGGCTACATTGCATCCAGGATGCTCTCCCGAAGAGCCTGCTACATCCTGAAGATGGACCACAAAGCTATCCCTGCCCTGGACCAACTCAAACGGTACATCTACGAAAGGCAGGTAAATATTTCCCATTCTTGAGCCAGGGATTACTGATGACTATGAAAAATGAAGAGGGTAAAGCGATCATAATACTATACCTTACTGCTCTCCACTTATTAGTATTTTCACATTTATTGTTTTTGTTGCTGGAGTATATCTCTTAGCTTGATTTCCACCATACAACCCCAAATACAAGAAATTTTAATAAATTCCAGTGTTTCTGTGGAAAGGGCTACACAACTTCTTTTCTCAGAGCAAGGCTCAAAGAAATAGTGGATGGCAAAAAAGAAGTGGAGTTATAATATCCAATGATGCAAGGTGCAAAGAAACAATATAGTATAGACAAAATAAATAAACACTGCATGAAGCTAGATATCTGGGGTGTGATTCTCCCTCCATAGCTTTCCATTTGTGCCACCTTTGGCACAGGAATCACTCTCTTTAGTTTCACTGTCACCACCAGTGAAATAATGTTGGTAACAACAAGGCTTCTCTGGAGACCAAGTGGTCAGGAAGAGGCGATATCTAGAATCCCTGACCTTCTATTTAATAATCTGAAAAAGTCACCAGTTAGAATGAGGTATACCAGATGATATCAATTTATTTCTACCCAATCCCACTCTCTTATACCGGTCTAGGCTCTGAACACCATGTTCTCCAACAAATACACCTGGGTCAAGTACAACCCACTGCAGTCTCTGATCACAGACGTGAAATGGTTTGTGTTTGGGTCACCCATTGAGCAGCTCTGCAAACATGTCCCCTTGTATAAGGGGGAAGTGGTTGAAAAGACACGTGAGTACCAGTAAATCATTCCTTCACCAAATATTTTCTGAAAGCTCTAATGTGCCCCACACTCTGCCAGGTGTTGTGTGAAACACAAATAAATAAAAAACATGACTCGATTCTGCTTACTTTAGGAATTAAATCCCAACCATGTTAGGAGAGATACAGAAATGAAGAAAACCCTGCCTGCAAGGAACATGTAGTCTGGTGGAAAAGCCAACCCATTAACACAGAGCATGGAATAAAAGCAGATCCCTGGGTGTGAAGGAAAGGCTATTGTACTGTACTATTGGAAACCCTAATGTACTGTACATGGTGTGCATGGTGACTGCAGTTAATAACATAACACTGTATGCTTGCCAGTTACTGAGAGAAGTCGTAAGCATTCTCACCACACATGAAAACCGAGTTACCTGTGTTAACTATGTGATATGATGGCTGTGTCACCTTGATCTTGTGATCTTTCTACCATGTGTATATACATACATCAAATCATCATGGTGTACACTTAAAATATATACAGATATGTTTGTCAATTATTTCTCAGAAAAGTAATATTCTCAGAATCCAGGATAAAGTTGGCCCAAGAAAAAGCAGGCAAAGTGCCCTGGCAGGGAATAAAAGTCCTGAGTCATCCAGGTAGCACATGTCACTGCAGTCACTACTGGTATTTTTATACAAAGTCTCTAAATACAGAAGAAAGGCCAGAGGGAAAGAGAGGCTGAGCCACAAGAGCAACAAAGAGCAACAAAAATTCCCCCAGAGTAGTGGAAGGTAGATAAAGAAAAAAAATAGCATTCAATACATTTGCACTGCCCAGAAAAACTTCTAGTGAAGACATTTTTCTGTTTGTAAGGTCATTAGTATTTATGAGTAAAGACACATAGGCGTGGCATTAATGTATAACATCAATTGAATTGAGCCAGACAGTACTTCTTGGAGTTGTCACTCTATTTAAGTTAGTATATTATTTTCCTTTGCAATATGAGTATAGCTAAAATCTTGGGCAACATGAAATTACATGTACAGCCACTAGTCAAGACATTGACAAGAGGTGCTGGTTTGCTGCATTCTAATAATGTATTTCTTAATGTCCTTTCTTCAAAAATGTTCCCCTTTTCAGAAAACATCGGTGCTCAAGGCTGTGCAAAGGCTGGGCTCCTGGGCATCTTTGGGATCTCCATCTGCGCGGATGTTCATGTTTAAGCATCAGCCCACTGGTTGCATCTTTTCAAAGAAATACATCCTTTGGTTTCTACTCAGCAACCAAATTAAATTCTGTCCCAATGCCCCAGCTAAGTTTGAGATTCAGTAGTAAAACATAAATACTACATTCACAGATATCTGAGTGTTTGTTTTTTTGTAAACAGCAAAGGGATGTCAAGCAATGTTTATGTCAATATGTGGAAGGAAAGAAATTTCAGGGATTTCAAGTGAAGTACATACAGCATGAAAATTTCCAGATAATAGGGTTGGGTCACATGCAGACTGGTCAGTGGATATGAGTCTCCGTATTTGCTGCTGCTCACTGACAAGTGGCCCATTTGTCTGCCAACACACAGGGGGAGGAACCAGGGCGGTGCAGGGGCTCAGCTGCTGAGGTGAAAGGAACTATCCCCTCTAACAAAGCATCCAATTTTGAGGGTCACTTACATGACTTTTAGCTCATCAAAGCAGTAGGCTCAACCTACTTTGATGTACTTTGCTCCAGAGTGAGGAGAGGAGATTGTTAGAACACCCATCACCCAGAAAAAGATGAACCTTATTGAAAATCTTAGCAGAAGTGAGAACCTAATAGGAAATTCCAAGCCCATAAATAGAAGGGAAGCAATTTCACTATTTCAAAGAAATTGCATAATATGAGAAAATTTCCCGATCATATAGGTGGTTCTCCTGTTGACTGACCATCTGGGTGCAAGTTCGGGAAAAAAAAGAAGTACTTTAACAAGAACATCTATCTGTCATCAACTGTCCCTGCTCCTAACACTATACTACTTATCACCATTACTGAATACAGTTAAGGCACTGAATACAGTGCCCGAACCCATGGCTCAGCACCAGGATGGGTTTGCTAGAGGAAGGGGCCCACCATAGTCAAGAAAGTTATTTTTTTGTTGGGGAAGGGAGACATTTGTTTAAAAACATTTGTAATAATAGTAAAAGGGAGTATAATAAACTGCCAAATGAATGGTAGAATCTATTAGCTGGGAACTGGATATTTGCAAGTGATGAAACCCAAGTCTAACAGGGATGGAATTTATTGTCTTAGCTTACTATAGAAGGAGGAATATTCTTATCTTGGGTGGCTAGAAGTAGGTATTTTAAGGTGGCCAGACTCTTTTTCCCTCTGTCTCAACTTTTCTTTCTCCTTATCAGCCTCAGCATCTTACACTGGCTTTCTCCATGAGGGCAGAATCCAACTCTGCTGTTGGCCCCAAGGTCCCCATTACCCCATGGTCATCCTCAGAGAGAAAGAGATTCCTTTTGTTTGAATTTCAAATTTAAAAACTTCTGGGAAAGGACCCTAATCAAATCATTTGGGGGCACATTCTTACTCCTGTGGCCAGGACTGGTGGGGTTGGGGCTGGAGGTGGGAAGAAGGGGTGTTATGATTGGCAACCCCCTTTCAATCTACTGCTCAGAGATGTGTTATCTTCATTAATTTTTATGATAGTCCCATTGTTAAAACAAAACTTTCAGTTCTACTTTCTCCTTTAAGTCAGTTAACCCTGCTCAGTGCTAGTGTCACCCTGAGCAGCAGGCAGAGGAGCGGGTCCATATGGCAGTCTGAGGAAACACCACTAGTTGATCATTGCTGTAGGCAGTCTACAGAAGCTCTGAGAGGCTCATGCTCCACTTGTACAGGGTTTGGGGACAGGCCAGAGGGCCCAGTGCTGTAGGGATGTAGGCTCATGGACAGTGACAACTCTGCTCAAGGAGTATGCCTCAGGGGACAGCCTGGGTAAGAGAGAGGGCTGGGGATCAGCCTGGCTGAGGGAGAGGGCTGGGGGGACAGATTGGGTGAGGGGCAGGCCTGTGGGGGACAGCGTGGGTAAGAGAGAGGGCGGGCGGGCAGCCTGGGTGAGGGAGAGGGTACAAGCACCACCACAACTGACACAAGCCAATGGAAAGGTTCTGTAGAAAGAATTGCCGAGATGGAGGTCAACTGTAGGGTTGGTATCTCCACCCTAGGTGGGCAGCAGCTTATTCTAGGCAGGATAAAGAGCTGAGCTCCCGATCTTTGAAAAATTTAGGACGGGTTTGCAGGGAGCTAGAGAACAGACAATGGGCAGCTACTGCCCTGGGCTATGGTCCAGCTGCCTACACCCACAGACCTGAGGCTCAAGGCCAGTGGGTTCTTCCCTGAGGCTGCTCAGAGCAGCAGGAGAGGTGGGGACAGTTAGGAGTGCTAACAGCTGGGGTGGAAGGGATCATGATTTTCCTCCCAAAGGGAAGTCAGTGGAAAGTCATTCTCTGTGCTAGGAGACCAGGGAACTTGACCTCTGTCTTGGATATCCTCTCTCTGAGAAGGGCCTCCTGAGCTAGGGTGGAAGTTTTGCATGAATCTCAGATTTCTTGGAGGTAGGGTTTTGTGTGGTTCCCAGCTGGGATTTAGACATGACAAAGGCTTTCTGGTGATCCCTCAGAGTACATGTTTGCAGGAGGATAAGGGCAAACCTCAGGAAATCTGACGTACTATCTTGGCCCAGCACCAAATCCTGGCTGAGAAGAGCACCACCCAGTTCAGGTCCCAGCAGGCTCATGCTTGAGGCCTCGGGGTGGGGATGGGGACTGTGAATAGAAAAACAGAAGGTACAAAGGACAAAAGCCTTTTCTTCACCACAGTTTCTCTAAGAAACCAGGGCATGTGTGGTCACGGTGTGAATTTAGTGTCAGGTCACGGACTGACACTAAAGCATGGGGGTGACACATTCACCATTTCTGCACTGAGTCCGGAAGTCTGTGTTCCTATGTGCCCCGGAGGCTCCCCCATCAGTGACCACGATGACAGCATCTGAGGGGCAGCTGGTGGTGGTGAAGACAGCTCAGCTGTGGGTGCCCAGTCCCCTTTTCCCCATCAGGAGAAGGGAGCACTGGCGGTTTTGGCAGAGGTTCAATGACAGCAGCTGCCCCAGGAGAGAAAAAAAAGAAGAGAAAAAAGGTACTTCTTGGAATATCAAAGGTCAAATTCTTAGCCACCTCTTAGGCACTCCCATGGGAAACTTAAAAATTAGTCCAATGGACTTTGCAAGTTTTTCAATCACAGGTGAAGGGCACCATCTGTTATTAATGTTAGTGTGACCATATTTTAAACAGAAGGCTGGTAGCCCTGAGAAACATGGACTATGTTTGGGTCAGAATCGGGGCACTGGACTTATATTCAAATATGTGAATTTTCCTGAGTGCTGGATTAGACATTAACAATAGTCATCAGTAGGTGGTTCTATAGACTCGTGTTTGTGTCTCCCTTTGAAGTCCCCAGAAAGTTCCCTTGTAACTTCCACCACAAGCATGGACACAGTGAGAAGGACACAGTGAGAAGATGGCCATCTGTGAACCAGACAGAGAGCTCTCACCAGACACAGAATCTGCTATACCTTCATTTGGACTTTCTAGCCTCCAGAACTATGAGAAATAAGTGTTTGTTGTTTATAAGCCACCCAATCTACAGAATTTTTGAAATTTGCCCTCCTAATTCTGACTCCTGAAAGACCTAAGTCCTAGTATGTACACAGAAGATTATTTTTCTAAAAAAGATTTTATTCATTTTTAGAGAGAGGGCAAGGGAGGGAGAAAGAGAGGGAGAGAAACATCAGTGTGTGGTTGCCTCTTGCATGCCCCCTACTGGGGACCTGACCTGCAACCCAGGCATGTGCCCTGACTGGGAATTGAACTTGTGACTCTTTTGTTCACAGGCTGCATTCAATCCACTGAGCTACACCAGTCAGGGCAGAAAATTCTTTATAAAATAACAATTGAACTTGTAACGTGAAGGAACAAAATCTTCCTATAAGGTCTAGAAGACTGCCAGGACAGAGCTATTATAGCCCAGTTAATGACAGCCAAGAGTGATGCTGCACAGAAGCACAGCAGGCCTTGAACCCCGAATTTCTGGGAGAGGTCCAGTCTAGCTAGCTGGGTCTCTGACAGGATGGTTCCATATGTAAACAAACATGATGGGTGCATTTGGGTCCTTGAAAACTTCCAGAAGTAACAGGTATGTTACAATAGTCGGGAGGAGCCTGAAGGTATTGGGAATTTCAGGAGGAGCTTAAGCTCAGACGTCTGGGGTGGGGATGGGGGAATTGGCATAAGAGCAGTCAGTAGGCCAGTTCTCACACCATCACAGAGGGCTCGGGAGCAGGGGTTTGGGCAACTGTAATAGGGACTCAGGCACATGGGATAAGACAGGGACAGGTTCCCAGAGCTGGAGTGAAGGTGGAGGCTGGCTGTCAGGGTCGAGGTATATATAGGTTTGGGTGAACTGACAGCTATGGTGACTTAACTCTGGGAACTCACTGGGTCAGGCCTTGAGGCTAGATACTGCTCTGTGGTCCTCTCAGGGCTTTCGGTTGATTAAGCCTTGGCCTGTCACATATCTCCATTTTCCTTAACCTCAGCAAGCTACATGGGACCAAACCCATGGGTTCCAAGCCTCTGGCCTACCCCATCATACCATAGCTGAGCCCAGAGGTTTATCTTGGGCCTTCCCCTGCAATTGCCTTTCCATTCATGGCTGTAGGTAGCCACACCACATTATGACTCCACAGAGTTGGCACTCAGCTCCGTCTCCTGTGGACTGGTGTTGAGATCACCCAGAGTTCTCCCACTCCATGCAAACACACTCTTCAGCACTCCCTCCTCCCAGCTCCACCCCAGTCCCACCCTATTTAAAATGCTCCAAACTCCAACATAACCTCTGTGGACATCTATATCTGTATCTCCAACATTCCTTCCTCTGTTTATTCCCTTTCTAAGGGAAGGGGAGCCAGGATGTTCTGTGTGGTGTGGGTAGAGCTGTCTCTGTCCCTCCCAGCTACAGTGGTGACCAGTTAAAGAACCAGTGCTAGACTTCCAGCAAGATGGAGGCATAGGTGGACACACCGTACTTCCACGCATAACTAAGATTGGAACAACAACAAATTAGAGGCAGAATAACACCCAGAACTGACAGAAAATTTATCTGAATGGAAGTTGGACAGCCAAGAAGTTGAAATAGACCTGTTTATCCAGACCAGTAGGAGGGGCAGAGACAATCAGCTGGCGCAGGTTGCAGCACGGAGAACAGGGAGAATTGAGCGCAGAAGGCAACCGGGAGCCCGGGAGTGCATAAGGCATCTGGGGTGTGCAAGATCGCAGCGGGTGGACCCTGAGTATGCAAGCGGCAGCTGGCAGACCCAGGTAGGCAGTGATTGTGGAGCAGGGCAGAGCGTGCAACCAAGGATCCCAGGGAAGGAACTGAGGTTCCATGGAGAATGGAGCTACCACTGCCATTGTTCCCCCTAGATCCCGCCCTCACATACAACATCACAATCTAGTGACTGGGGTGCCCAGCCCTGGTGAACACCTAAGGCTCTGCCCCTCACCGTAACAGGAGTGACCAGACTGAAAAAACAAATAGCTCAAACAGAAGAACAAATCAGTGCCCCAGAACTCATCCTTTTGAGTGACTAAGAGATAGCTAACCTATCAGATGCACAGTTCAAAACACTGGTAATCAGGAAGCTCACAGAGTTGGTTGATTTTGGTCACAAATTAGATGAAAAAATGCAGGTTACCATAAAAGAAATGAAGGAAAATGCATAGAGAACTAATAGTGATGGGAAGAAAACTGAGACTCAAAACAATAGAGTGGGCCAGAAGGAAGAAAGAAACAACCAAACAGGAAAGAATGGAGAAATAAGAATTTAAAAAAACTAGGAGGAGCTTAGGAACCTCCAGGATATCTTTAAACGTTCCAACATCCGAATTATGGGGGTACCAGAAGGGGAAGAGGAAGAGCAACAGATTGAGCATGTATTTGAACATAATAAAGGAGAACTTCCCCAATCTGGCAAAGGAAATAGACTTCCAGGAAGTCCAGGAAGCTCAGAGAGCCCCAAAGAAGTTGGACCCAAGAAGAAACACACCAAGGCACATCATAATTACATTAGCCAAGGTAAAAATGAAGGAGAGAATCCTAGCAGCAAGAGATAAGGGGACAGTAACCTACAAAGGAGTTCCCATCAGACTCTCATCTGATTTCTCCAAAGAGACCTTACAGGCAAGAAGGGGCTGGAAAGAAGTATTCCAGGTCATGAAAGACAAGGACCTATATCCCAGATTACTCTATCCAGCAAAGCTTTCGTTAGAATGGAAGGGCAGATAAAGTGCTTCTCAGATAAGGTCAAGTTAAAGGAGATCATCATCACCAAGCTCTTATTTTATGAAATGTTAAAGAGACTTATCTAAGAAAAGAAGATTAAAAAAACATCTATAGTAAAAGGACAGCAAACTCACAATTATTAACAACCACACCTAAAGCAAAACAAAACAAAAAAAAACTAAGCAAACAACTAGAACAGGGACAAACCCACAGAAATGGAGATCACATGGAGGGTTAGCAACAGGGGAGTGGGAGGAGGAGAGAGGGGGAAAAGGTACAGAGAATAAGTAGCATAGATTGTAGGTAGGAAATAGACAGGTGGAGGATAAGAATAGTATGAGAAATGTAGAAGCTGAAGAACTTATAAGCATGACACATGGACATGAACTAAAGGGGGGGAAGTGGGTGGGGGAGGGTATAAAGGGTCAAGGGGAGTGAAGGGGGAAATGGGACAACTGTAATAGCATAATCAATAAAATATATTTTAAAAAAGAAAAACAATTTTTAAACATTGTAAATAAATAAATAAATAAATAAATTGAAAAAATAAATTATATAAAAAAAATGAACCAGTGCTAAGAGACCAGGCTCCTTATTCATTTGCGACAGAGAGAAATGCCTGTGAGTTACCACTAGGGGGGGTTAGATCAATGCTAAAGGGAGGTCTGAGGGAGCTTTAGATCCCTCTCAGGGGTTTGCATGGAGCAAGCTGGGTCGTCATGGTGAATAGGCTTTCATGGAATATCAGCATCGATTTGCAGGAGACAGAGATGTGGCCTCATACCTGACAGTTTGTCTATGCTGTGACTAGTGTCTTTTTGTTATTTATTGCCAAAATTCTCAAGAGATTCTTTAAGGGACACCCCAAAGAGAGGCTTTTAGAAATGAGACAATCTAGGAGAGGCACCTCCTCCTTCCCACCATGCAGGTGTGCAGTTTTGTGGACTGCACATGGATGGGAATGCCAGTAACTCAGTAACTTGAGGGGGGACAGTGAAGGCAGGGAGGGCTACACTATCATCTGCTACAGCAGTGAGGCAAGAAACTTTATTGTTCTAACCCAGAAGGAGAAATTGTACCAAATTTTCCAGATTACAAAGGTGAATCTGGGTATGAAAGGGAGAAGGTGGAAATGAAGAGTTTTTTATTGGCAGAGGGGGAGCATTGAGGCCCTACATGCTGGTTTCAGGCCAATCACCCCACTAGGCTGGTCCGTGCTCCACATGGCTGACTTGGAAGTTCAGAGCCCAGGAATCTCGCCACAGATGGAGAGCCCCATAAAGGACAGAAGCTGGACTTCAAAACATGAATCAGGGTTAATTGCCAGTGCAGTACCTTTAAGAAGAAAAAGAGACATTTTGCAAAATAATTATTTAATCACTTTATGATCCCAAAGTAGAGTGGGTATACTAGGTCTGTCTGGAAAAAGTCCAGTCATTGTTAATATAACAAGAATGGTTTGTGAAACATCAATGTAACCTGGCAGCCAAGGAGAGTAGACTGGAATGCACATGTGTGAATGATGATGACTTCACTGTTATAGTCAGTGGGGGTGGTAGACACTGTTGAGTGAGCATGGGTACTGTGTGGCTGTCATATTCAAAATGACTGAGTAGAGCAATGGATCTGCATCAAATTTTGCATTACGCTTGAACATTCCTTTGCAGAAATTATTCAGATGATTAAGAAGGTCACAGCTATGGACAACTGGTGATTGGCAGCTTCATCAAATACACGCCCACTCACGCATCACGTCTTGTGGAGAGGTTTTTGTCAAAACATCAAATCATCCAGGTGACTCGGCCCCCTACAGTCTAGATTTGGCACCCTGCAATTTCTGGCTTTTCCCAAAACTAAAATCTCCTTAGAAAGGGAAGAGACTTCAGGCCTTCAATGAGATTCAGGAAAATATGACGGGGCAGCTGATGGTGATTGGGAGAACTATGTGGGGCCCCAACGTGCCTACTTCGAAGGGGACTGAGACATCAATTTCTATGTATAGTATTTCTTATATTTTGTACCTTCTTCAATAAATGTCTCTATTTTTCGTAGTACATGGCTGGACACTTTCTGGACAGGCCTCGTATTACAACTTGCAGCTACATCAGGTGTGGCACTCAGAAGAGCTCTGCCAGCAAGAGACTGAGGTCTCCCCTGTGCTGCAACAGCTGGTCCCCCGTCCCTCTTTCTACTTCTTTTACTTTTACATCTTCCTAAGGAGGATGACCTTTGATCATCCTCCTTAACCCCCAGCCCCTCAAGTTCTCCTCCTTTTCCTGCTGTGTCCCCTTGCTAAGAAGTCTTGTTCGTGCGGTGAATTTACCCTAAGATGTAAGTGACTGGCAATAGCCTAATGGGAAGAGACTACTGACTATATCTGGAAAAGTGGGTCATTTGGAAATTTCTTATCTGGTAGCTTTCCAAGCTGGCCATCACTGATTCCCACCATATCCCCAGCAGGGGTGCCATCCTGAGATGTCCCTTCCCCAGTGCAGTCTACAACTATTAGGGTCCTGCTTGCCAGCCTCTGGGGAGCCTGAGAAACAGGGGGAGTGACAACCCCAAAGCAATGGACCTGTAACAGTGGGTCACCAGGCACTGTGCTGCTCAGGCAGGAGGTGAGGAAGCTTTGGATCAGGTGACAGTATCCACAAGCTGTCAAATTCTTCAGATGACATGACTGTCCTCAGCCATCCAGTAAAGCTAAGCTACCTCTGCTCCCTGTTCTCAGTGAGCCCCAATGCCAGGAGACCACCTCTGCCACAAGAGGAAGTATATCCCAGGCTGCATTATTTTTATACCCAGTAGCAAAAAAATAGAATAGGCCCAAAAACTGTCATTAGAACTTCCCATGATCTAAAAATTGTATTGCACTTTTGGTCTTGCCAATGGTCTTGGGTTTCTACTTATTAACACACCTTCTTTTTGCTGCTGGGCAAAGTAGGTAGGGACCTCTCGGCACATGTCCTTGATGGCCATTCCGTACTGTGCTAAGTTCTTGACCCGGCTGGTTAGGACAGTGTAGGTAAGGCCGCGAGTGGGTGGGTAATGCTTTAAAGCCTGGAAGAGGTGGAATTTGGAAATGATGAGACAGCATATAGAGGTGGTGCAGAAAGGAAGAAGGGACAAGAAATGTATTTTAGTACATGATTAAACATGTGCTAAAGCGTGATTCATTTTACACAAATAGCTATAAATCCAAACTTGCCCTTGTTTTGTCTCTAGCTGAAATATTCTCTCTGGCCACAAGGTGACAACATTACTCCAGAAAAATCTGTGAGGGAGCCTCTGTGTGTGTGTGTGTGTGTGTGTGTGTGTGTGTTGTGCGCATATGCCCAAGACTGGATTTATACTCCTTTAACTCTTCTTATTTCTCAACTTGCCAACCGCCAATGATTTTCTTATCTGTGATGATAATCTAGAATAGTTTAAAAATTATTTGTTACTTGTTATAAATCAGATGAGTGGAATACTTTCAACCTCTCTCTTTATGTGACCCAAAGTGCATTTCCCCCCAAATTCAGTGACTCTCCTGCCATGGACATTAAAGTTGCTCAGCTGATCTGGGCAGGTTACCAAAGGAAGTGACAGCATGTTTCAATGACTTGGCAAGGACTTCATGCTGATTTTTCATTTATTTGACTACCCTTGTCATTTGAGAGGCTGAAGGAAAGAGAGTTTCAGCAGACCTGGGCTCATTTTCATCTAAAGACAATATGTATGTGTGTGGTTGGGGGAGGGGCATGCAGGGGAGGAGTGAAGGCACGGGATGTGAACACTCCATTAGTTCACACTAATAGCTGTAGTCAACAATTTGTATTCACTAACATGTAGCTCACACCCTTTTGGAATATATAAAATTATGTCATCACATGGAATTTTTATTGACCCAATTATGATTTGACTTAAATGGGCCATGGATGGGACTTGGGGTCCTTGGCACAATGGTAGGATTTCATGGGCATTAAGCACAAGCAGGAAGTGGATTCCCCCTGTGTGTGCACAATTGTCCTAGTAGGTCAGGATGCAGAGTCGGAAAACAGCAGACTAGAGGACCACAGTGAGCTGGTCTCGCTTACCTGGTGGTCCAGGGCCTTCTTAATGTCATCCAAAGTTGGAAAGGCAACTTGGTCCATCTTGGCCAAGACACAAGCCATCTTGCTATACAGCTTAGCCACCAAGAGGGCCTTAAAGCAACGTAGTAGAACTATGTCATTCATTCATTCAGTGTCAGTGGCTCCTACTCAACATCAGTGCTGGCACATAGCTGTCTTTAGACTGTGATGTAGGACACCCAGGAGAGTGCTGCCCTGACATCAGAGTGAGCAGCAGCAGGACTGTCAATGCCCAGAGATCCTCCTGCTTCCGAGGGCCTATGGCACAGTAGCTGCTGCTGGCTTGGGAAGAAATCTCCCAGGGCACTCTACCCACCACTAATGGACTGGTGGCACTGGAGCCAGGCCTGACTGCAAAGCTGAGCTTAGGGTCCTATTCTAGACTTTAGCAGCTGTCATGGTCCTCAGCTGCCTTCAGAACCCTCTACCTCCCCATTTGTAAAGAAAAAACTACAGGCCTCCCCCCACCACAGGTTTGTCATGATGACAAGAGGATAAGCTGAGACACTACTGCTTATGAATGCATCCTGCAAGTTACAGAATGTTCTCTGAGGACTCAAAGAACTTATATGCACAACCCATGGACATGAACTAAGGGTGGGGGAATGCTGGAGGGGGGGGCAGTGAAGGGGGGATAAAGGGGGAAAACTGGGAAAACTATAATAGCATAATCAATAAAAGTACTTTAAAAAAGAAAATGTTCTCTGAATATCCATACAGATTGGGGTCTTTGGATCATACCCTCTAGACTCAGATTCTAGATCTGTGTCTGCCACCAACTGTCCCTCCATATGGCCCTGAGCCTGTCATTTAGCCTCTTTCAGCTCTGGGTGGGAGAAGTGGTTCTCCAGCTCTGTCTGACTGAGCTCAAGGGCACTTCACCTGCATCTCCCTCCTCTCACCAGAGTAGTTCTGACTTCTTTTGTTCTATAGAATGGAATTCTATGGAATATCTTGTTTGAAAAAAACATTTCTATGGCTTAAAACAGAGTTGGAAATCACTAAACTGCATGCCACATAGGAAGATTCAGGAAATGTCCCCTTGAGGAAATCAGGAGTGTGTTAGGTGCAGTGTGAGGGAGGATATGTTTGGGGAAGAGAGCATGATAGTAGATGCAAGTGGGAGCAGACACAACACCTGCATTTAAGGTGTCTGTCCTGAGATGCCCCATGTGGAGGCAGATGGAGGGGCTTCTAATCAGCAATGGCTGGATGTAACTTCTGGGTTAAAGTGAGGAATGTGGGCTCCTACTTCATTTAACCCTCCTAGAGTTCTTTCAGATGCTCCCTTGCAGATGAGAAAGCAAAGGCACAGCAAGCCTGAGTGATGTCTCTGTGGTTAAAGAGCTTTTCTATCAGAGAACTAAGTCAAAGGCATAGGCAATCGCTTCCCAATCCTGCATCTTCCTGCTAGGTCTAACTATCTAAGGACACGGGTGGTCAGGTTAAGGCAAGATTTCTAAAAGTGAAAGTAAATCACTCTTATTTGTAAATAAACTAATTAAAATCTGAGCTCAAGACAAAAGAACGTTTATAGTACATACCAGATACAAGAAATGGGGTTCTTTTCATCATTCTCTTATTTTAGAGACCTACAGGAGCCATGTAAAGTCAACGCCTCCCAGGAACACAGATGGATGTGGGATCCCTAACTACAGAAATTCCTCCTACAGTTGCTCGCTCAAAAAAGTCATACAACTGCAGGAAAGCTAGTCCCTTGCCTAGAAACAGGCATTCCCATTGAAAGCCTAAACCTAGAGAAGGCAAATGTAGACCATGCCCTCTTCTCTCTGGCAAAGCATAAGGCTAACTTTTGGAGCAGAAAAGGCTGCCTTTGGCATTGTAAATGAATGTGTTCAACAGCTTACATTCTTGTAGTCCAAGACTCCATACCATTCACTCAAAACATTGTTGTCTCGGATGTAGACCATACCTCGGAAGGCATTGACATGGATGCTCTGAGTCCCAACAGAGCCATCCAGAGGATGGCTGTCACTGATGTTCTGGAGAAAACCAAGCAACAAGGAGAAGAGTTGAAAATCCAGTTTTTGCTTTGCCCATATCTTACAGTTTTAAAGGGACACTCACAAGAACTTGAGAAAAGTCATCCTAGATTATCACTTATGAAATATTCCTGCTAAAAGACTACACAGGTTGGATCCCTCCACCCACACTCACCATCAGGGCCAGAGATGGAGTTAGGAAGAACATCACAAGGAGGGAAGACACAATCTGAAATGGAAACAAACATCAATGTACCCTAGCTGCCTTAGTCTCAGATGAGTCCAGAGTCTGGAATTCAAAGGGCCACCAGGGTAAGAGCCTTCTTAAAATGACTTCACAGATTCTTGTACCTCTGGGGCCCCAGTGTGCATTGGAGGACTGTTTGGTGTGGTTGATATGGAGAATGCTGGCTACTCAGAAGGCAAAGCTTTATTGTTCATTCAAGAACTTTTTTTCTCTCTCTGTGTCTACTGGCAAATCACTGGGCTGAATATTAGGCAACTTACCAACCACTTTACCTACACACAGGACAGGACCATCTTAAGCCAAATTGTAAAATATGATAATTCAGGTTCTCAGTCTTCCCTTTCTGTACCTTCCTCCTCTCTTCCAACCATTGGGGATCCCTCTCTGTCCCCTCTGGCACCTGCTATCCTCCAGCTTTCCTTTCCTTTTCTTGCCCACTTTGCCCGAGAATAAAGGACCTGGCACTGCTTATTTACACCTCATTTGGAAATAGATTTTACTAAAATGTTACTAGTTCTTGAGGCATTTTCAGGGATCATTTTCTCTTGGTATGGCCTGCCTTGCCTGTTGAAGGAATTTCAGGCATCAGAGTGTAAGTGAAAGAGAATTAGCAGGGAAGGAATGGGCTAGGCTATGTAAGTGTGACAGTGAGCCTTTCCCCATTTGAGGGTCACTCAGCTCAAGTGCACTTACAACATAAGCAAAAACTGACAGGCAACCTCCCTCTCCCCCATTCCCACAATACTCTATGCAATGTTCCACATGCCAGATACCATAAAAGTTAGGTTTATCTTCAAAGAAAAAGAAAACAAATACTCTATGAACAATAATCATAATGCAATGAGATTAAGCAAGGAGATACATGAGATGCAGATAGCATTTTACTAAACTATTCTGAGAGTTAGGGCCATATATCAAATACATCTGAAACTTTCCTGACACTTTTTAAATAAGATAAATCCATGCAGAGAGGACCCTAAAATATGAATATCTACTCAACCCCCAAAGATTCTTGACCTTTTAAAGAATTAGTTGTTAGTTCTTTGGGGAAATACCCATCATTCAGGTAGATGTTCCAGAACAGAGAGGTTATGTGTCAGAGATGCTCCAGAACAGAGATGTGCCAGCAGAGAGGTTATGTGTCAAATTAATATTTGGAAATTCTGTTTGGGTTTAATTTGAAGAGTCTACAGTGGGGGAAAGAATTGCTCCCTGGCAAATTTGGCTCTGAAAACACAATCACCTGCACTTGAAACCAGAAAGTATACTTACCAGGTGTTTCATATTGCTTCTCACTCAGACCCCATGCAACTGCATGCATAATAGAATTTGCTATGTCCCACTTATTTTCTAAGTCTGGTTTATATATTCCAGGACATTTCAATTATTGCCATAATAAAGGACTCTGGATGGTTAATCAAAATCCAGATACCATTTGCAGGGAAAAGGCAAGTTTATGTAATTACAGTTATCACTTTTCTTTAACTACTTCTAAATATTTTCCCTTTACTGTGTTATCGCTACTGGTTTCAAGGCAAACATGGCACATGAACAAGTCTTTGTGGGTTGGCATGCCCGTGACCTTAATGACTAAGGTAAGAATTGCAAATGTTAGATCGTGCAAAATGGTCCTGGTACAAAATCAATGAGTTCACCCTTTCAGCTTCTCAGTTCCAGAGGAGTTCTATACTAACAGTGGAGGGTTGAGAAAAACTTTACAAAGCCAAAAGAAACAGATCAGAATTATAAGATTGGATTGAAAAGCAATCTGGTTAGCTCTTCATCCAAACCCAAAATCACGTGGTTGGTCTTTCACCATCTTCTGGCCACGCGCCAAGCTGGCCTCATTTGACCTCTTCAAACATTCACCTCTGATCGACTGTTATGATATTCTATGTTTTGCTTTCACTCTATGGTTTGCTCTCTTCCGCCAACTTTCACTTCACAGTGATTTTCTCCATAAAGGACCATTTGACCAGCCCTGGAACCCCTGAGACAATGAGAACACCTTTCTATGATGAGCCAAACACTAATTCAGGCCTTTTCCTCTATTATCTTATTTTTCTCAAACCCTGGACTTGTGGGGACCCAACTATTTGGGTCAAAGTCCAGAACTAAACAGATAATTTTTTTTTCTGAGAGAAGATGAGATATGGATGAGCTTAGGCACTAAAGTGATCAAAGAGTAAAGGCATATCTCAGTCCTTACAGGGCTTAATGCAAATTGGCAAAGGGAAACTGAAGTAGATGGGCTTTGGGAACTATCAGACTACCCAAGGCTCAGAGAATATCTCCATTACTGTAAGTACTTTGAAAAAAAAAATGCACAGAGCACATATTCAGTAGTTACTGACTGAATGAGGAAAATACATTAAAAGAATGTCTTTCATCATTTTGCATGTGAATTTTGCAGTTTTCCCAATATCGTTAATTGAAGAGACTATCCTTTCCCATTGTGTGTTCTTGGAGCCCTTGTCAAAAATTAGTTGAAAGAATATACATTAATATATATTATTTCTGAGCTCTCTATTCTGTTTCATATGTCTATGTGCCTGTTTCTATGCCAGCACCATACTGTTTTGGTTACTATAGCTTTTGGTAACATAGTTTGAAGTCAAGTTGTATAATGCCTCCAGCTTTGTTCTTATTTCTCAGGATTGCTTTGGCTATTCAGATTAAAGACTTAAAGCTAAGACCTGATACTGTAAAAGTCCTAGAAGAAAGCACAGGGGAAGAGATCTTTAACATTAATCTTGGCAATGATTTCTTGAATGAAACACCAAAAAAATAGGCAGAAAAAGCTAAAATAAACAGGTGGGACTACATCAAGCTACAAAGCTTCTGCATGGCAAAGGAAAAAATCAATAAATTAAAAAGATGACCCACAGAATGGCAGAAAATATTCTCTAATATATAAAGAACTCACACAACTCAACAGTAAAAAGGCGAATAACCCAGTTAAACAACGGGCAAAGGGCCTGAATAGACTTTTTTTCCAAAGAAGACATATAAATGACCAATAGGTGTCTGAAAAGATGCTCAACATCATTAATCATCAGGGAAATGCAAATTAAAACTACAATAAAATATCATCTCACACTTATTAGGATCACTGTTGTCAAAAATACAAGAGATAACAAATATTGGTTAGGATATGGAGAAAGGGGATACTTATCAGGTGTGTCAAACTTATTTTCACCGGGGGCCACATCAGCCTGGAGGTTGCCTTCAAAGGTCCAAATGTAATTTTAGGACGGTATAAATGTAACTACTTCTTAACAGTTAAGCGAGAGCTCAGTACTGCCTTCAAGTAGAAACAAGGTGCCTGGCCAGATTAAACAAGGTGGAGGGCCAGATTCGGCCTGCGGGCCTTGTGTTTGTCACCTGTGACTTATACACTGTTGATGGGAATGTATATTGGTAGATTCACTATGGAAAATAGTCTGGTGATTACTTAGATAATTAAAAACTGAACTACCGCATGATCCAGCAATCCTACACCTGGGGATATAGTCAAGTGAATTGAAATCAGTAACTTAAAGAGATATCTGCACACCTACATTCATTGCAACATTATTCACAATAGTCAAAATGTGGAAACAACCTTGACTTATAAAAGTATCATTTAATTTGTAAATCAATAAGAAAATGTGACTATATGTGTGCTTGTACACACATGCACACAGAAATATTATTCAGCCATTAAGAAGAAAAATTCCTGCCATTTGCAACAACATGGATGAATCTGGAGGGCATTATATTAAGGGAAGGCCAGACAAAGACAAATACTGTTTAGTATCACTTAAATGTGGAATCATAAAAAAAAAAGAAAGAAAAAACATAAGAGAAAGCCAAGAGAATAGAGAAACAGAGAATAGAATAGTGGTTTCCAGAAGCTGGAGAAAGGGAAAATGGGGTAATGTAGGCCAAAGGGTACAAATTTTCAATTGTAAGAATAAGTTTGAAGGATGTAATGTACAGCATGATGACTATAATTAATAATACAATATTGTATATATGAATTTTGCTAAGAGTGGACAAATTTTCTCACCACACACAAAAGAAGAGTTACCTATGTTAACTATGTTAGGTGATGGGAATGTTCATTATTTTGATCTTGATAATCATTCTACAATGTATATGTATATCAAGTCATCACATTTTACACTTTAAATATATGTAGTTATATTTGTCAGTTATTTCTCAATAAAGTTAAAAATGAAAGAATAACTTTCAGGGACTAACAAAATGGTAAGCTTTCTCTCTAAGTAGGCGGTGGAAGTGTGGAAGAACTAAAAGTCAAACCTTTTGTTTTGAGGCCCAGGGAGTTTGTGAGAAGCTTTTATATAGAGCAATCAAATTAGCATCCAGAAGTGATCTTAAAATCCAGTGTGGATTCTCTAATGAAAATGTTGCAGAGATCACCAGGAGAGAAGACAGAAAGGACTATGAGTTGCAGAACGTTAAAGGGAAATGTAACTGTATATATCAGTAAGACACTTGACCGCCTTCATTGTCATGACTTCGTTTGCTTCCTATCACTACCTGTGAGTTAGGAGAAACAGCCATTGTTAACTAACTTTATGGATGAGGACATGCAGTCTGTAGAATAACTCTCAGGAACCAAGGACAAATCCTGGCTCTGCAGTAACCAGTTCTATCAGTGCAGAGTCAAAATTGGAACTCCAGTCTGTGGACTTCAAAGGCTCCAACTACACGCATTTTCCCCAACAATGTGCTGCCTTTGGGGCTCATTAACTTTAAGCTGTAGATTAACAGAGCAAGGGCCCTGAGGAACAAATATCTCCTTTCATGTCCCCTTTATAGTTGTTTGCTTTTCAGATAACCAAGCAGAGCAGCTAATTTTCTTGGAGTCTCTCCCTGGGCAAATAGGGGCTGTGATCATTCAGGTCACAGACAGCCAAGCCCCACCCCTTCTGTCTCTAAGTCCAGGTTTGTGGACCTTGGGGACCAAAAGTAAAGGCAGCTCTGTCATAAAGGCAGAACCAGAGATGATTCCAATGTGTTTCTTATCATAGACCTATCCCAAAAAGAAGGAGCACCTATACAGGAATGCAAACAAAATGGAGACTGGAGTCAGAAAGAGCTGTGAATATCAGGCCCCAAGAAATCAGAAAACCATGAGGTGGACAAACTCAGTCACTTCTAAGTTCCCCACTCATGAGCATTTGGTGTGAGAGGGGCTGTGGATGTCTGCAAGATAGTCATCCAACTCCTCCCCCCTCAAATATTATCCCTGTAGACAAGGTTCTGGGGTCACACTCTTCAATTTGTTGGGGTCCCTGATGAGTAATAACAAAATGTTTAGATTATCTTACTCATGTAAATGAGTCTATTATTAAAAGAAATGATGATTATAATGGTGTTTGAATGCTTGTTAAAATATTTATATGTAAGTTAAATACACTATTCAGCCACATATCAAATCTGCATTTGGCTCTGCAAAACCAATGGCCATGCGCTCAAAGGAATAATCAATATGTTCCAATCATGGAGTCTCACTAAGGAATGATCTCTGGCCAAGGCAAAGTTTGAAAAACATCTCCCTTTTGCCCTACATTCTTTCTTTTATTTTTCAATCTGTTCCACAAACTCTTACAGTCTTGCTACTTCACTTCTCAAAAGTCATTCAAGGACTTCCATGATTTGCCATCCCCTACCCTTTGCAAGCCTGTTCTTCCCAACCTGTGCCAAGATGCTAACCAAATCTGCCTCTCCAGCGTCACCCATTTGTAGCCCATGCTTTCATAACTCCAGTCCTTGGTTCATGCCTACAGACTCCTTACCCCACTTCTTTCTCCTGTGCATTTTTCAGAGCCAATGAACAGTGTCCCACTCCCCAGCCTTTCTTCACTCCCTGCCAATTGGGACCTCTTCTTTCAAAATATCATAGACTCCTGCTTTTACCTTTTTTTTTTTTGCTATTTATAGTCTTCATAGTATTATATTTGCTTGTATAGTTATCTAATCAGGCCATTCAGTTGCACATTTATGTCCCTAGACTATAAAGTCCATAATATTAGAGACTGCTTTACCACTCTAATATCTAATATTTAGAATAGTACCTGACATACAGTAGGTACTCATAAAATATATATGTTAAGTGAATGAGTGAATGGATTGCATTGATATATTATCCGACTCTCCCTTGTAAATACTTAGTAGTGTCTGGTACATGGTGAGTGCACAGTATATAATTGTTGAATTTAATGGCAAGTCATGGAATCAACTATTTAATAATAATGTGAAGAGGAAGACAATTAAAATTGAAACAGAATACTATGCACAACAAGGAAAAATGGACCTCTTTATAAGTTCCACTGACAGTGCAAATTATAAGGTTAGCAGAGAGACATTAAGATTTTTGTCCCTGGACTTGAGAGTAGGGGGTGAAGAAAAAAGGAGTTTGCAAAGTTGTTTGTCTTTTATCTTGCATCCTGGAACCCCTGGCAAGAGCAAGACTCCTTTGCCCGGATCCCTTGTCCTGCTAGGTGTTTGCTAAACACCCTTTAGTTTTCTCAGTAATGTACCTACTACCTGGTGTAAACCAGAAACTTCCTCGTCCATATTTCACATTTTCTAGTTTTGTATTGGAATTCAGACTTTTATATTTATCCTTGTAGTTGTGCTGATATTTAACTAGTCTCTCCAACTTTGCAGGACTCAGTGGGCATCACGACTGAGGTACTCTTTTTCTGATTCAAAAAGCTTTGCTCATGCCTCGCTATTCTTGTATTTCTTCCCTAATCTCTAAGAAAATGCAAAATATAAATCAATAATCAATGTGTAAATTTGGCCAGAAACAAACGCTCCTTCTGATATTCTTGTTTTGTTTGGCTTGGCTGTTCTAAATTGTCCAGAGTCTGGTACATAGTGAGGGTGGACTCTATCCAGGTGCCACTCGTTTTACACACCTACATTCAATTAGGGCTCTATTTGTTTCCTAAGGCTGTTGCCAAGGGCTGTTGCCAAGGGCTGCACCCACTCCCTCTGTCTCCGCCCTTCGGATTTCCTCTTTTCAATCCCCTTTTCCTTTTACATCTCTCCATCCACCCTGAGACCTGGATCTGGCTTCTTGGACACTGACCACCCAGCTCCACTCTTCTCCTGTTATCTCTTCACTTTTAGCTATTTTCCTGGGTATTCTCTCTGCCTTTTCTTTTGTCCTCCCTGATCCCAGATCCAAATATTTTCTCCAAAGCTGGCACCCCTGGGTTTGTATTTCCTGAGCAGGTACAATTGTCTAGCAAACCTTATTTTCTTGTTTCTTATATCAACCCTGACCCACTTATCACTGTGTCTACCCAGCTTGCAATTGCTTGGTGGCTCCCACTTCTTCCTGAAGTTCATTCCAGATGAAATGGCAGCCAGATCCAGTGTACCCTATCTTGATAGGCAGCTAACATTATCTTTTTCAAAGTTAACTTTTACAATAGAGCTTTTCTTAAAACAAGGGATCTTATCTACACCCACGATTTGTGGCCAGTTCCAAAGTAAGCCTCCTGAAATTCTATGTAAAACTTTGTTTGTGAGTATATACAAGGTTTGTTCTCCCCAGGGAGAAGAGCTATATACCCGTCACCAAATTTTTCTAAAGAGCCTTATCTTAAAGAGTTTAAGAACCACTGCCTCAAAGATTCTCTTTTCCCCATAGAAAACATATATTTATCTTTTCTTCTTTAATTTATGTTCTGATCTCCTGGTTTAGTTCATTTGGGAAAACTTCAGAAGGGGAGAATAGAAAGGAAGTTTGTATGTAGGTGGTAAAACCATTTTGATAGTGGAGATAGTAGAGTTTTACCCATCTTATTATAGATGTAGAAACTGAGACCCAGCCCTGGCTATTGTGGCTCAGTGGATAACCACTGGCCTGCAAACTGAAATGTTGCCAGTTTGATTCCCTGTCAGGGCACATGCCTGGGTTGTGGGCCAGGTCCCTGGTTGGGGGCGTATGAGAGGCAACCAATTGATCTTTCTCTGACACATCGATGTTTCTCTCCCTTTCTTTCTCCCTCTCTCCTGTCTCTGAAAATAAATACATATTTTTTTAAAAAAAGAGATAAATAAAAAAGAAAGAAACTAAGACTCAGAGAAGTAAAGTGAATGTCTGGCCAACAGTCATATAGCAAGCTAGTGACAGATGTGGGACTTGTACACATCATCTGCTAGCCCCAGGCCCTTTCCACTAGATTCAGAGTCTCCTTCCAGGCTCTGCATTTCCCCTACTGGGGATTTCCCTTCTCCTTAAGGTAGGACGCCTACCAGTTCAACAGTAGCTCATCTTCCTGTAGATTCCTAAGCCAAAGTCAATCATTACTAAAAGATATTCTCCCAAGACTCTCCAACTGGGGCCTTGAACTGGACTTTATAGAGAAACAAACAGAAGAATGCAGAAGGCCAGCTCTCTCTGGAACAGCAGCCTTGAACCAGTAACCTGTGACTTCTCTTCTGGGCCTCACTGGGGTTCCTCTTGGTTTTCCTGTGTTGGGCATCCCAGGAACAGGGCCTGGCCAGCACCAAATCACTCAGCTTATGCCCCAACATGGAGTTCTAACAGGGGAGGGGTAGAAAATGGATTTCTACAGTATTTTTATTCTTTTTTTAAAATTAAAACATTTTATTGATTATGCTATTACAGTTGTCCCATTTCCCCCTTCATTCCCCTCCACGTCGCACACCCTCTCCCACCCACATTCCCCACCTTCAGTTCATGTCCATGTGTCGTAAGTTCTTTAGCTTCTACATTTCCCATACTATTCTTGCCCTCCCTGTCTATTTTCTACCTACCATCTATGCTACTTATTCTCTGTACCTTTTCCCCCTCTCTCCTCCTCCCACTCCCCTATTGCTAACCCTCCATGTGATCTCCATTTCTGTGATTCTGTTCCTGTTCTAGTTAATTGCTTAGTTAGTTTTTTATTTTTAGGTGTGGTTGTTAATAATTGTGAGTTTGCTGTCATTTTACTGTACATGTTTTTTATCTTCTTTTTCTTAAATAAGTCCCTTTAACATTTCATATAATAAGGGCTTGGTGGTGATGAACTCCTTTAACTTGACCTTATCTGAGAAGCATTTTATCTTCCCTTCCATTATAAATGAAAGGTTTTTGGATAGAGCAATCTTGGATGTAGGTCCTTGCCTTTCATGACTTGGAATACTTCTTTCCAGCCCCTTCTTGTCTGCAGGGTCTCTTTTGAGAAATCAGCTGACAGTCTGATGGGAACTCCTTTGTAGCTTACTATCTCCTTATCTCTTGCTGCTTCTAGGATTCTCTCCTTTATTTTAATCTTGGCTAATGTAATTATGATGTGCCTTGGTGTGTGTGTTCTTGGGTCCAACTTCTTTGGGACTCTCTGAGCTTTCTGGAAGTCTATTTCCTTTGCCAGATTGGGGAAGTTCTTTATTATTTGTTCAAATAACCTTTCCATTTGTTGCTCTTCCTCTTCCCTTCTGGTACCCCTATAATTCAGATGCTGGAACATTTAAAGATGTCCTGGAGGTTCCTATGCCTCTCCTCATTTTTTTTGAATTCTTGTTTCTTCATTCTTTTTTGTTTGGTTGTTTCTTTCTTCCTTCTGGTCCACTCCATTGATTTGAGTCCAAGTTTTCTTCTTATCACTATTGGTTCCCTGTGCATTTTCTTCATTTCATTTATTGTAGCCTTCATTTTTTCATATAATTTTTGACCAAATTCCACCAGTTCTGTGAGCATCCTATCACCAGTGCTTTGAACTGTGCATCTGCTAGGTTGGCTATCTCTTGGTTGCTTAGTTGTATTTGCTACGGTGCTTTGATCTGTTCTTCCGTTTGGGCCATCTTTGTTGTTGTTGTTGTTGTTTTTGTCTTGTCATGCCTGTTACATATGAGGCAGAGCCTTAGGTGTTCACCAAAGCAGGGCAACCCAGTTGCTGGGTTGTGACGCTGTATGTGGGGGCAGGGGCTGAGAGGAAACAATGGTGTTTGCTCTGCTCTCTGTAGGATTTCAGTCCCTTCTGCGGCTTCCCCCAAGCAAGCTGGGCCTTTCTGGTGCTAATTCCCATGTGGGTAAGCTTGTGCACGTTCTAGGACCCCATGGGTCTCTCCAGTGAACTCTGCTGTGTAGGCTGGGAGTCTCTCCCTGCACCTCAACCTCCACAAGTGTTTTCAATCAGTGCCCCGAGGCTCTATTTCCTGGCACTGGGACCCTGGGACTGCCTGGTCAGCCAGCTACCTTGTGCACAGTGCTTCACTTCACAGTCACCGCCTCACTGGGTCTGCCCCTTGCCACCTCAGCCGGGGGTCTGCAAGTCTCCGCCTGCGCACCTAGGGTCCACCCACTGCAGTCTTGCATGCTTGAGATGCTTCATGCACCAGGTACCACTGCTTTTTGTGCCTCAGCCCCTCTCCAACCAGCTGCCTGACTCTGCCCTTCCTACCAGTCTGGATGAATGTGTCTATTTTAACTCCTTGGTTGTCCAACTTCCATACAGTTCAATTTTCTGTCAGTTCTGGTTGTTGTCTTGTTTCTAAATCATTGCTGTCCTTATTTTGGTTGTGCGAGAAGGTACAGTGTGTCTACCTTAGCCTCCATCTTGGTCAGAAGTCCCTATTTTTATTCTTTTTTTTCTTCATTAAAAGACTATCCTTTTGTTACAAAACACAACAAGGGGGGCCTGGGATGATATACTATTATTGAAAGAAGGCCCCGGGTCCGTTATGTCCGCCGCCCTAGGAAAGACATCTCTCAATGCCAGAGATTCGTGAAAAGGAAAGGAAATGTTTATTTAATGCTATACTAACTTAAAGTAGTGACCTAATGTCTTTATCAAAAAAATCCTAAAGTCCCTAAAAACACCCACAAACACACAGTCCTTCCTTCCTTCCTCCTTTGCCCAGTCCAGAGTACCGTATCTCAAGAAAGGAAATAGAAGTCAATGGCTTAGGCAGTCCTCTGGTTCTTCCCAGTTAGTACTCCATCTCGACTGGGAGACCTCCCTGGGTTCCCGGCACCCTCAGCTGAGTCACTGGGATCTCTGCTAAAACCAGGTGGTGGTTCCCCCTTCTAAAGCTGTGGGGGTCCCCACTCTGCCAGGCCGCGTGGTTCTCTTCTCCAGGGCTGCTGCGTGGTTCCCTCTCTATGGGATGCGGGAGTCTCCACTCTGCTAAAGACGCGTGGTTCTCTTCCTCAGGGCTGCCACGTGGTCCTCCCTCTCTCAGGGCTGCAAGAGTCTCCACTCCTTCAAGTCCGCGTGGTTCCCCTTCTCTCAATGGCCGCCAAGTCTGCGTTTTAAATCCCCGCAGCCAATCTTCCTCTGCAGCCCCATTTCCGACTCCTCCCACACTCGGCTTCACATGCCAGAACTTGTATCCTTCCAGCTTTACTGGGCTGCCATCATGAGTCTGGGCAGGCGTGGCCCCATGTCCTGGAGCCAATCCTCTCTGAGCTCCCACGCAGGCGCTGTAACTAAGGGGACCCGCCCCCCCCCCAGTTACATCTGGGTGGGGAAGTTACTTCCATTCCCCTGGCTAAGAGCTGATCACAGCTACTTAACATATCTATGCAACCAGTCAAAGGTTATAGATATGCCAAATGACCACGCCAGAGCTTAGCTGCAAGGCTGTTGCTATGCAAAACAGCTCTCAATGGCCCTGCTCCATTTGTCCCTTCCCCCAACCCACACCCTGGGGGGGGGGGGGTGGGTGGAGACATCCCAAAATCTCCTGGACACCCCAAGTTCTGGACCCCATTTCAAATGCCCATTTGGGGTCCCCCCTCTTGGCTGCACCCTGTAACACTTTCACTGATAATCTCTTGAGGGAGGAGAGGAAGACCACTTCTCTGAAAACGTGGCATTTTTCTTCTTTAGATTCTAAATACCTTGATCTTCCTCAAGAAAAGAAAGGGAGAGGAACAGAGACAGAGAGAAGCAGGGACCTGTATGCCTTCATAATACACATACTATAACTGTAAGTTTGCACTATTGTCACACACACTTACTTGAAAACAAACTGTTAGAGCAAAGTAAGATCAAGTACATTCAAAGCAATCGCTATTTCTTTATTCTCTAAAAATTTCTCTAGTTATGCTATACCTTGTTTTTATCTTAAACATTTCAGAAGTCAATGTGGAGTATTGGAAAAAGCACCAAACCCAAATGCTGGAACCCAGTGTTTTAGTCTCAGCTTTGCCTTCTACATTCCACACTTACGGGTTGCCCTCTGTCCTCCAAAAGTTGAAGGTTTGAAAATTTGGCTCATGCCTTGGATGGCTGCAGGAAACTCAGTCAAGAAGCAGTTGGAACAAGAATGTCAAGAAACAATTCCATTGGTATCTACTTCCTTTTCATCAATCAACACAGGGTGGAAGAACCCTTTTGGGAATACAGTTATTTTATTTTGGGTTGGAACAGGTAAGAAGAGTTAATTTGTTGACATTGTTAAAGTGTAGGTACTTACATTTGTCAGGAACTTATTTGTTCACTCCTGGGTTTTTTTTTTTAAGATTTTATTTATTTATTTTCAGAAATGGAAAATGAAGGGAGAAAGAGAGAGAGAGAAACATCAATGTGTGGTTGCCTCTCACATGCTACCTACTGGGGACCTGGCCCACAACCCAGGCATGTGAACCAGAGACCCTTTGCTTCCAAGGCCTGCATTCAGTCCACTAAGCCACAGCCAGAGCATGTTCACTCACTTCTTGAACAAACATTCCTTGAGCATCTTCTATAGAAGGAGCCCTGCTGCCGCAGCTATCTCTAACATGAAGAAGAAAATCTTTTCCTTCCTAAAGCTTCTATCAACTGGGAGAAATGAGTTGTTGAGCTTAGGATGAATTTGCAGTATAGCCTGACTATAAGCAGTTTTGAAGGGGGTGTAAGAAAATACATCCTCTTTAGGAGATATACCTTCACATTAAGGAAGGCATATATAAGACTTGAAAGGGAACCAGAAGCCAAGAGTCTGAGAGTTCATGAGACAACATTACCAAATTCATGATTTTGTCCAGGACTAGACACTCCCAGGCTGAATGAATCGACACTTGCTTGTGATACACCACCCCAGATCTCCTCTACCTCTCAGCACGTTCAAGCTCACCTGGACTGGAGCTGGCTTTCCCCTCCAAGAAGACAGCACAATTGACAATATACCTTTTTGTCTTGGGGTGCGTTTAGAGTTGGGGTAGTCAATGAGAGAGAGGGTTGGCTTTTTTGTTCATTGACTTCCAATTAAAAACCCTAAACATAAGCTTTGGGTTGGGCTTCGTTTGTCTTGTCTCTGGCACCAACGGAGTCTTCACCTGTATTAAGAATGGCCCAGGCTCATTTTGGTGCTGCCATATTTCTGTTCATTCCTTTAGCTTAGACAGATTGGAAATTAAATGTCTGCTTACACTGAATTTGAACTCAGCATCGGACTACATATTTGGATTACCACCAGGTCTTAATTTGTCCCCTTTTCCTTCTGGCTGGAGTCTACAGGTCCTACACAGCCTGCCCTGTATCTTTTATGACATAATCTTCTTCTGTTTACTGGGTTTTCTTTCCTTGCTTTTCAAGTTGATTTAATTAATTTTATTTTAATTCATGTATTTGAGTACCTACAGTGTGCCAGACACTGTAATAGTACTGAGGAGACATAAATGAACCAGTTAGACATGGTCCCTCACCTTATGGAGCTGACATCCCAGTAGGGATATGCCATTGGACACATTCATCCATTCATTCAATTGATCATTTATCCAACAAATATTTTTATAGAGTTGCTGATGGGTGTTAGGCAACATTCCAGAGTGTTACAAATACAGTGGTGAGCTGGATAGAGCTGCATTTTGATGGCAAAGAGCTCTCAGCTATAGAGGAGATAGAAACTTAGTATATTAACACATTTGTCATCTATTCTTCCCCCATGTCTTCACTTCCTTCCTAACCCAGCTTAAATTCTATGGCCAATTATTTTAGTCACTACAGTAAATACATACTCTGCAACCTTGCCCCACTCTTGCTTCAATGAACTCTCTTGATTAAGCCACATCTTTGCCTATTCAGTGACTGGAGAACACACAGTCATGCTGAGTAGTCTAACGTTAAAATCATGTTCACTTACTTTCGTGTGCCTTAAGAATGACAAGCAATGTACCATACTCCTCAAGTCCAGTCATACTCTCAGTCTCCTAGACAGCATTTGCCTGCCCTTTTCTCTCTCCCTAAATGTCCAACATCTCTTCTCCATCTTCACTCTTGGATGATGATGCAATTTGTGTTTTTTTTGGTTCCATTTCTGGACTTCCAGGGTCTTTCCTGCATTGTAGGGGGCTGTAAGTCAAAAACTACATTTTCCAGAGCTCCATTTCCTGCTGCTTTCTGGTTAAGTTCTGCCATTAGGAGATGCTGACACCAGATTAGAAGGCAAGACAAAGGGAGAAGACATTCTTATTTTGGCTCCTGCAATGACAGCTGCTAAAAAGTAGCCACAGGCTCCAGCCTGCATGCTCCAGTCACATCAGCATTTCTGGCAGCTACTAGTAAGGGGGTTACCTCTTGTTTTGTATAAGCAGTGACTTCACGAGAAAATCAGTGGTCTTCTTACAGAAAACACCCCCTTTCCCATTGACTTCTTCAGACCTTCCAATTCCTTGTATTAAACTGATCTCTGCTTCTGAGTGTGTTTTATTTTCCAAATTGAACACTGACTAGTAAACCTTGCTCTTTATTTTATTGAGAATATGGAAGTGATCTGAAAAGAGCTTCCATGTGCTCCCACCACATCTGCCCACCTACCACCACCTGTGTGTGTAGACTCCAATTTCTCTCCTGTTTCTAAGAATTAGCTTTCTGTATTCCCAGCTGAAGTTCACTTCTACTTAGGTTCTAGATCCCACTCCTTCCTTCCCATTCATGCACTTCTCTAACTCTTATTAGTTTTTCTTCCCCGTGTCTTCCATTTTTGCTTCTCTTCTGAATTATTCCTACAGCAAAAATACTACTATTTATTATAAAATACTATTAAAATGCTATTATTTCAACTACATAAAATAAAACAATAGTAACAAGAGAAATAAACCAAAAAGAAACTCCTCTCAATAACATTTCCCACTCTAAGTGCTACTCCTTCTCTTTCCTTCCATTTAGAGCAAAGTTCCTTGAGAAGTCTATATTCTCTCCTGCCTGCCTCTCTTGAGCCCACTCCCATCAGGTTTAACCCTGAATATGCCACTGAAACAGTTTTTAACAAACCTAACGAGCTCCACAACACTGAATGTGAAGGTCAAGTCTCAGCGCTCCTCTTATCTGACACATCAGCAGCATTTGACATGTTGAGTATCCCCTCTCCTCTCAGTGGACTCCAGGATACCACGTTTTCCTGGATTTGTTCCCACCATTCTGGCCATTCCTTCTTTGTTTCATTTTCCTAGGCCTCAGTCCTTAGAACTTTCCTCTTTTCTGTTCACATTTAGCTTACTTTGTGATTTCATCCACTGTGCTAAGGCTCTAAGTATACTCTATATTGGCACAACTCTCAAGTTTATATATCCAGCCCAAGGCTCTCTCTGGACCTCTAGGTTCATATGTCTAATTCTCTACTGGACATTTAATTATCTAAAAATCAACATGTTCAAAACTGTACTTCAGCTGTTTCACTCCCACCAACCTGCTGCCCCATCTTTCCTGTCCATCTCACTGAATGGAAGCACTATCCTCCCACTCACTATGGTCAATGGCATTGGAGTCATCTCAATGCTTCTTGTTCTCCCATCCATACACAATCTATCTGGGAATATTTTCAGCTCTGCCTTCAAAATATATACAGGATTAAATAACATCTCATTAACTCTCCTACTACTATTACCTTGGTTAAGCCTCTCCCTCCTGACCTCTGTCACCAGAATATATTGAAGGCCCCTAACAGGTGTTTGCAAGAACTCTTCTGTTAAATCCTAAGGCAGACCATGTTATTTCTTAATCAAAACCTGGCTATGGCTTCCCATTTCACTCAGTGTAAAAGCCACGTGAGTCACAGGGACCTACCAAGACCCCTAGAGTTAGACCTCCATTACCTCTGTGCCTTCACTTCCTGCTGTTGCTGCTGTCACCCCTCAGGGCCTTTGTATGTTTTGTTCTATCTCTCTGGAACTTCACCCCCAGGAATCCTTGTTCTGTATCCTTTTCTTTTAGGCTCAAGATGTAACCACAGTTAGACCTTCCCTGGGCACCCCAACCAAAACTGCACGCTGCATTAGGCCCCTGACACTCTGTACTCCTCCTGCTTTAATTTTCTCAATCACAGTGATCATATCCTAACATACTATGTAGTATACCTATATAATCAGACCTGCTTCTTCTACTAGGATGTGAGCTCCATGAAGTTAGGGACTGTGGTCTGCTTTGTTTGCTGCTTCATCCCCAGTCTGAACACAATGCATAGCACCCAGAAGAGACTCAGTAAATAACTGCAAATAAAGCAGCAAATCATTCATACCAGTGCCCTCAGCAAAAGAAAAGAGTACGATGAGAGAAAATAGCAATGAGGACCCGATTTAGATGCCGGAGGAGCAGACGGAAGAGTTAGGCTTTTCTCAGATGTGATTTTTGGGCTAAGACCTTCCAGAAGCATGACCTGGTTAGGAGTGTGGGTTGGGTGAGGAAGGAGCCATATCAACTGTCTTGGATTGCTGGAGACTGGTTGGTCACTCTAGAGGAGAGGGGAAGAGTGTCCTCGGCAGAGGCTGGGACAGAGGCAAATGCTCCACTGGAGAGGCCACAGGGCCTTGTAACCTGGGCCAGGGGCTGTGTTCCATCCTCTGTGCACTGGGAGGCCACCAGAGGGTCCTTTAAAGGTGTTTTCTAGCTGTGGGTTGAGAATGAACTGGAGGCACATAGGGCTGCAATGTGGGTACTTGCTATCTTCAGGTAATGTTAGGAAAGGGGTCTGGGATTTATGAGGTTCCAGTCAGAGTCATCCCAGGCCTTTGGAGTGGGGATAGTGGGCAGGCTTGAGTTATTGCTGTTGTGTCTCTTGGGGTTGGACACAGTGGGCAGAGGGGGGCCTACCTAATTTCAGTTAATACAAGCCCTCACGTCTTTGTATATTGCTGAGTGGGTGAGATCTGAGGGGTTTCTTGATAAAGAGAGAGCTTGTCAAGGGGGATTTCTGAGCCATTTTCTTCATGAAATCAATAGAGGTGCTAATCCTCAATCTAGATAACAGAATAATTCAATTGCAGATTTTGCCTTTAAACCCCACTGAAGATTAACCAACTGTCAAGGGCCCCAGCCGCCAGCAGACAGGCCTTGATGATGAAAAATGCCAGACTCGAAGGGCAAAGACCATGGACATTCCAGCCCTGACTACTGTGCCTCAGGCACAGGGGCAGTGCCCAGAACCCTTGACTGCCTGGGGTACTTAATGGCCTGTCATCGTCAAACCCCAGGGGGCTGGAAGAAACCTATTCTGGCCCAGACTGTAGAGTGGGATCTCTGGCCCAGACTCTTTAAGGCAGAAACTATGAATCTAGGAAAAGAGATTGGCAGACACACAAGCATCATCAAAATCCTCTTATAGTAAAAACACATTTTTTAAAAGATTTAATTTATTTATTTTTAGAGAGGGAAGGGAGGGAGATAGAGAGAGAGAGAAACATCAATGTGCAGTTGCTGGGGGTCATGGCCTGCAACTCAGGCATACACCCTGACTGGGAATCGAACCTGTGACACTTTGATTCACAGTCTGCACTCAATCCACTGAGCTATGCCAGCCAGGGTATAAAAGCACATTTTAAACAGGATGAGGACGTTACTAAGCATCTTGAAAATAAAGTTGACCCTAACACTCTCACAAAAGCTGTGATTATTCTTGCATATCCCCTCCTGATACTTTTCCAATGGAAATTTATCTATTAACATGATTTTTATAAATAAATGTGCATCTTTTTTGTAATCATATATTTTCATTAATCATTCCAAGAGGTTAATAAAGTATGTGTGTGGGGGCAGATTATACAAATCCAGGATAAATGAGGAGTTGTTTTATAGTTATACACTTAATGTTGCAATAAATATCTGTGCAAAAAAATCTTTATTCTTCTATATTATTTCTATGTGCTCAACTCATAGAAGTAGATTAAAATCAAAACATTTGAAACACATTATAATTCACGATCCTCACTGCCAAATTGCTTTCCAAAGCATTGTTTAAATTTGCGCTTCCATTCAAAATGTATGAGTATAGACATTTTATAGCAATAAATATTATCCTTTTTAAGTTTTATGGTTTAATAGTATGTCATCATATTTTACATTTTTTTAACTTTATTTCATCGATTATTGATGAGATGACTGAATATTTTCCCACAAGACTTTTTTCTTTTCCTGTCTTTTTAAATGGTTGCTTGATATTTGTAATCCTCATATGACCCTCAGCTTCCTCTTCTATAAAATGGATATACCAGCAGTACGACCTTATAGGATCGTTGTAAGGCTTACTTAAGCAGAGCAGTGTTAAACAGAGGTTACAGCCTTAGCTTGGACGTCATCAGACCATCCAGGTTTGGATGCTGACTCTGACATTTGACAGCTGATGGCGAATGGCAAAGTCACATTGCCAAGAACAGGAGGGACTGAAGATATTGCAGTAGCCAACTTTGGAAAATACATCTGTCATGCTAATAGTTTTTGTTATTAATTACAAATAATGCACTGTATTAAAACATGAAAGGTAAAACTAAAGACTCTTCTGATCTGCACCTCAATCCAAACTCCTCTCCAAAGGTGACCACCACATTCTGTTTGGTGGACATCTAATGGAACCTTTAGCATGTGCTGATATACACACACGCACACACTTCCACAGAAAACCCATAGTAGACTTATGTTCACATAAATAGTATTATACTGTATGTACTTTATTTTGATGTGTTTTTTACTGTTTGTCCAGAAGCAGTACTGTGTCATCCACTGAGATCTAGTTTTGAATTGATCCTTCAATTCACCAATAGAGAATATGTCCTTTTCCCAGACTCTGACAGGTACAAAAAATGTTTTCAATTTTTGTCAGTCAGATTGGTTGAAATGCCATCATTGTTTTACTTTGAATGTCTTTAATAACTGACTAGTTACATATTTTGTACACTTATGGACCACCTGATTTTCTTCTGCAAATTGAGTATTTTTATACTTTGTTCCTTTTAAAAATTAATTTATGAGTTTATATACTATTCTTTCATTGCAATGCTCTTCTTTCAGACTTTCAGGTATCTTTTTAAATTTTTTATTGTTTTTTATTGTACTTTTCCCATTACTATTTAGCTCCCTATACTCCTCTCCCCCTGCAGTCCTCATACTGTTGTCCACGTCCATGAGCCCTTTTACCTTTTTGCTCAATTTCTTTACCCACTGACCTTCTTTCCCCACCACAGCTGACATCCTGCTCTCCATCTATGAGTCTGTCTCTATTTTGCTTGTTAGTTCAGTTTGTTCATTAGACTCCACATATGAGTGGAAGCATATGGTATTTGTCTTTCTCTAGCAGTTATCTTATTTATGGTCTTTTGTTGCACAGAATTTTCTTATTTTGATATAATCAATTTTATCATACATTTAAGGCTTACTTTTGTGTGTTTTTAAAAAATTTTCTTTGAAAACATTTTCTACCACCAAAATATTTTTCTTTAACACTATGTAGCTTCATTTTCTAAGTTTTATCAACAGTTCATTTAGGATTTAGTTTTATGAATGTGTGACCTAATGTTTTAATTGATAGCCAGTTGTTCCAATCTCATATATTAAATTATTTTCCCATTAACTTCAAATAGTATCTTAATTGTATGCTAAATTTTTATGTATACAGATATGCTTCTAGATTTTCCATTCTGTTACACTGATCCATTTGCTTACTCTTGTGAAAATACCAGTTTTTATTACTATAGGTTATTACATATTTATCTTCACCTCTTATTTTTCTTCACTTAAAAATATTTACTGGATATTGATTTGTGACAGGTATTAATAACAGCTCTCACTCCCCTCCCCCGCCCTCCATTATTTTTCTTTTTCAAATTTATCTGGACCATTTTGCCCATTCAGTCTTCCATGTGAATTTAGAATCATCCTGTTAAGAGCTTCTGATTGGCAATGTGTTGAATGTATTAACTAATTTAGGGAGAATTACAAATAATCTTTTATTTGTAAATTTGTCATTTTTTCCTTTCCTCCAACTGTGGCCTGTCGTTCACAGAGCAGCCACCAGGTGGGCGTAGCAGCAAAGAAGGTGAAACAGGCTCAGCCAGAGTGAACGAGCCAACAGAAAGAGGTGGTAATTATCAGCACATAATAACTCGTAGTTATTTTGTGCAGCTTACACACATTTTATTTACATTATTTCCCTCTGATTTGACAAAAAAGTGAACGTTTCCATTTTATAGATAAAAAACAGACCGGTGAGGTGAAGTGACTGCTCCAAGCCAGCAGCCTCCACAGGGGAATGTGGAGCTCCTGCCCTCCTCCCTCGTCAGGTCAGATGCTCTTTCCACTACACCCCACTGCAGATTTCAGATTTCCCTTCTTCACACCAACTGAAAGGAATGAAAAATAAGTAGAAACTAAAATCCAAAGCAATAGCAGGAAAATGTGTGCAGGAACATCATCCCTAAACTCCAAATCTTGGCCCACCTTCTGCGAGTCTCTCATTCCCACTTACTAACTTAAGTGGTCCCTAAGCCTGTGAGTTTTCCTTTGGGGCTTATTTCACGTCTCTCTTCTCTCTCCTGCCAGTATCTTTATCTTCATTGCACTCTGGCTGGTATCCATGACCTTAGGTTTCCCTTCCAATCATCCCTTTCTCCAAGCTAATAATTTTTGTTAGAGACGAGGAAACTGAGGACAAACAAGGTTATTTTTTTCCAAGATGAGGGGCCTGGGGTTGAATTGCAAGGTTTATGGGGCTTCCAAAGCAGGAAGGACCTTCCAAGAGTGTTTGGGTGTGTTGATGCACAAGATGCTGAGATACGAGGTGTGGAAACACGGTTCAGGTGATCGTCCCTATCTGATCACCTGGTGAGGTTTGGGGAGGGAAGAAGCAATAGGAGTCAAGTGAGGGGCGATCCAAAGTTAGGCAGGCATGGATCTCACAGTTTTTTAGGACATCAGTTCACACCTCATGGGGCAGCAGGACCACAGCCACACTCACCCATGGCCCTGGCTTTGGAATCAGTCATGCTCTGGGCCATGCTAATTCCAGGGACCTTGTGCCGGGACTAGGTAGCTCAGGGACTGTGCTGCTTTAACTCTGTTTCCTGGTTCTGGTTACTGAGCCCTTGTCACATCCCTCATGAATGGGGCTTTATTTTCCATCCAGGCCCAATAATGGTCTCATACCTGAGCTCAGGATCTCAGTTCTTCCAGCTCCAGGATCCTGCCCCATGGGTCTTCAAGGGCCTGCAGGCTTGGTCTTAACTCAGCCTTGCAGGTCTTGCTGACCTTGGACATTTATTTTCCTGGATCTCCTGTTGTTTTCTGCCCCAAACCTCCCTGTCATCTGATTCTGCCCCGTCTACAAGCCCTTACTGGACCTTCCTGTTGCTGAACATCTTCTCTGACCCTGGGCTCTGCCTGCCTACCTCACATCCTCCCTGCACTTGCTGTGGATCTGCCCATAGCACCTCTCTTTGTTCCTCCTGAGTCACCTACAGGAGCCTCTTGAAGTGTCTCCAAGGACCAGGGCATACTGTCTATGGACCCCAGAGAATGAGTAGAGCAGACAAGCATGTTGAACAAGCACCCTCCACTGCCAGTCACTGACAGGCTGCTGAAAAATGAGCACCTCCTGGATTTTCTAAGAAGACTTGCTGAGTCACCGTGGAAACGTGACCCTGGGCCAGGCCTCTCAGCACCTGCTGTTTTTCTACTTCCTATAACCTTAACAAGAGAAATTAGAAGCCTCCGTTTTGCCTTATAAGGTAATTTGGAACAATTCTTTGGGAAGGCGGGGCTGTGACTCAAGGAGGCCTCCAGGGGGCCGTGAGAGAATGTTTCCGTGCAAGCTCAGATCAGATGTGTACACACACACACACACAAGTGCATGCATGAGCAGTGCCCTGGCTTCATTGTGAGGTCTGGGAAAGAGGACATTCCTTCACCCACCATGCACACACACACACACCCCCATAGCTCCTCTTTGTCCTCTGTGAATTCTTTTCCTCTAAACTCACAGATCCTGATAAGAACAGAAACTACGTTTGATCTTAGCCAAAAGAATATGTTCATAGCAGTGCTATATACAATAGTCAAGTGTAGGAAACAGCCTAAGTGCCCATCAGTAAATGAGTGGATTAAAAGAATGTGGTACATTTACACAATGGTAAACTATGCAGCAGAAAGAAAGAAGGAGCTCCTACCCTTTGCGGCAACATGGATGAATCTGGAGAGTATTATGTGAAGTGAAATAAGCCAGGCAGTGAAAGACAAATACCATATGATCTCACCTATAAGAGAAATCTAATGAACAAAATAAATGAACAAGCAAAACAGTACCCAAGACATGGAAACATGGAACAAACTGACAGCTACCACAGCAAAGGGAGGTGGAGGAGAATGGTAGAAAGAAGGGGAAAGGATTAATCAAAGAACATGTTTGAATGACCCATGGACATGGACAACAGTGTGAGGATGGACTATGGGGGTGGGGGGTGGGCTGGGTGGAGAAGGGCAAAGGGGGGAAAATTGGGACAACTATAATAGAATAAACAAGAACAAAAAATAAATAAACCCATAGAACCTGGACTCAAACTGCAAGCATGGGGACTGAGGGTGCTCATCCCGCCATGTAGGAAACAGGTCTGCATAAACTGTGTGTCTAAAAGGAAAACATCAAGTCTGAGAGCCCATTGAGGGGCAGTGGCAGGAAAAACATGGGAACCTTAGCCAGTCTGGTGAACAGAATCAGCAACTGTGCTAGATTTCAAGAAGATTTAACCATATGGTAAGCATTTCTTACTATGGTAAGCTAGCATTGTAAGACCACATCCTTAAAAAAATAATTAACACTTTATTTAATAGACAGTCTAAAAAAGCCTAAACGTCCTCACTTGATTCCTCTCTTGTCTCTAATCCAGACCTATATTCTAAATGAATGCAAGCAGAACCCTAAGCAAGCAGAATAAATAAAGAAAATTGAAAAGGCCTTTATCTGCTCTCTCCTGGGCTCCAGTTTGCCCTGTGGCCTGGTAGCAGTGGGTGCTGAATAATTTGCTGAGTGAACTGGGGGTTGGTCTGGCTCCCGGAGAAGGACAAGTTGGAGCTATTGGGACAGGTTGAGCTATCGGGACAAGTTGGGGAAGACCAAAGCCAATGTTTCTCCTTGATCAAGTCACCTGCCTGGACACCCACTGTTGCCCATTCACACCACTGGGGGTGACCTGTGGATGTTTTTGCTGGCTGCGGCCAGAATACCCTCATTTGTGTTTCTACTTAAAAGTCAAGGACTACCTTAGGCACTGTGGACAACAGATGCATGCCTTGCCCATCACCAAGCTCCTGATATGTCTTCACCTCATATCATATGTCCAACCTATCCACCCAACATTCAATAATCTCTTTATTAAAAAAGCCCACTTTATCTCCTTGTCTAAATCCTCCATCACAACACCTTCTAGTCCGTGAGGGGAAGCAGAGTTAGTCTCCCCAGAGTATGCCCTTGGGAATATTGATTGTTTTAAGCTGGTTATTTTTCAGAAACAAAAGACTGAGGAAAAACCTTTGACCTCCTCCTAACCTAAAAGAATTTAGATAGAGGATCTGCTCCAGGAAAGGTGCTATCGTCACAGATAACTACAGTTTGATATGAACTAGATGTGATAGACAGGGAAGAGTCTAGCAAGGCCTGTCAGATCAAAGTCCTCTCTGTGTCCCATTGTTAAGAATGACCCAGCAGACATTTATTCACCAAATGTTTGCTTTTCCACCTCTATGTGAATTATCTTCCTCCCCTTTGAAGTCCAAACGATTATTCCCCTTTCTCCTTAGCTCAAGATGACATGTAAGTTTCAACTGCTTGATTCAGTCTCGGATCCCATATCTTTATGGCCCCCATACGTACACATGCAGAAAATTAGGTTATTCCCTCCTGTTAATCAGTCTCATGTCAATCTGACTTTTAGAAAAGCCTGAAGAACTTAGAAGGGTAAAAGAAAAATTATGTTTTCCTCTGCCATAGTACTGTGATATTCCTCTGCCTCTCTCCTTCACTCCCCAGAATTCTCAAGGTCACTGATAGCCAATCTTTGCCTCTAGTTAGTGTCCTGGTTTTAGAAAGCTGTTCAGGGCCATTCACAATTACTTATTTACTGCCTGTGCCCTACAGACCAACTGCCAAGCAGAGCAGTTAAAACAATAGCAGATGTATATTCACAGTAGACCACCAGATGTTTCCCTGATACCATATAACTGTTCCATTTATCACAGCAGAACTTATTTATGTCATCTCCTTGTGCTTGCCAGCCCTATCTCCCCTTTTCTCAGTGTAAGGAAATAGAGAAAACTGTATTAATGTTCCAAATAATGATTGCCCCTCCTTGGGAGGGAGGGAAGCACTCCTCCTGCCCCATTCATGGTGGACTTGCCCATGTGACTTGTTTTCACCAATAAATGTGAACAAAAGTGGGATACGTCACTTCTGGGGTAGAAGTTGAAGGAATCAGCATTTGATCCACCATATTCCTTTTTCTTCTGCCAAAACAACAGTAATGCTCCAAATAGAAGCTGCTCTGTCTCCATGAGTCCCAGAGTGGAAATGACAAGGAGTAAACAAATCTGTAGCCAGTCTTGCGGACACGTTGTGAGCAAGAAATACATTTTTGTTATTGAAGGCTTTGGGGCTCATTCTTGCAACACAACATGCAGTGGGAAGCACCACACCCCTGCTCTTTGTGTTTCTGTGAAAGGGAGGCATGCTTTCTATTCTTCAGGAGGAAAACACTATGGTGGAAATCCTTCCAGCTTTTCTGCATCTTCCTCCCTTCTTAGAAGATATGTGCCTTATCTGACCGGTGATGTGGGAGAAGGAGGTGTGCAGGGAGCTCACTCCCATTAGTCTCCCATCAGGATCTGCATGTCTGTAGAGAGTTGGCATCTTCTGCAAGTGGCTGAGGGGTAAGCTCCCGGAGGCAGGAGGCAGTGAAGGAGGTGGTGCCAGTGAGTTAGATGGCCAGTAAAATAGTAAGAAGCCCATTTGGGCAAACACCTAAACCAATCAAGCTTTTATTAGTGATAAAGATCTTGATGTCCACATAACTGTCAGGTCTGAATTTTGAAACGAGGGCATTATTTGCCCCTTAAGACTCCAAAGCACAACATATGTGGTTCAACTCCATTTCCCCAGCTTATCATATAACATCAGTGACAACCCCAAATATTCCTGGGGGATCTGTAAGCCATCCAGAAAGACTATCTGGCACAGCCTGGCAAGAAAAAGATGGTGTAAGGAAGGTGTAAGGAACTCTGACAGCAGGAGAAAAGAGCCGTCCCAGGAGCAGGGTAAGAGGACTGCTGTTTTTGATGTGTTAAAACTCAGAAGTCATCCTTTTTCCAACTTTCCACACCATATCTCAGCAAACTGCTTAGGGATTCAAAACAGGGACTTACTATCTGATTGAGGAGGTCATGTACTGTGCCTCTGGTCCACACCTCTTTGACCAGGTTCGTTCACTTAGAAAATACATTTGGGTCATCTGCCTCACTCGACTCTAACAATACTTGCCTCCCTCTGAGGAGCTAACCCAGAAAGAGTGGTGAGGGGACTAGACCAGTCGATGGCACCCTCAACCCCAAGATACCAAAGCTTTTGGTTCAGCCTGCTTCATCAGGAGGGACAATGGCTTCCAGTGAAACATTAAATCTGTGTTTTCTGAGAACTAGAGAGGTTATGTGACTTGTTGAAGGCCACATGGCTGTTGTTTCTGTGTCTCCTTTCAAACCAAATAATAATCCTAACAGTGACAAGTCACTGAATATTTCCCGTGGGTCCAACCCCACACTAACCTCTTGCATTTAATTAATTCTCATCTAATTCTCACACCAGCCATGTAAAGTGAGTCATATTATTTATTAATTTAATGGTGAGGAAACTGAGAGGAAATGGGTAATTTTTATAACTTGCTTAAAATTTGATTCCATAATGGATTCTATTACCCATTCTATGTTTTGTATTGTAAAAGTTAGTATTACACAATTATAATACTGTATCATAAAACTTGAAAATTGAGTCTGAGGGCTACTCAGTATCTTGCATGTGGGGATTCAGACACTACATGTCCAAAAAAGAGATCTGAGAATGTTAGAGCCAGAAGGCATTACCAAGGGCCTGTTGTTCCCGGCCTTCCACCCCACCACCTCCTTCCACTGCCCTAAGTGTGTACACACATACACAGAGCACAGATATTCAATTTAGCTGCCACAGAGAGAACTATCCTCAGAGGGCCAGCTACAGCTGTACCCTGCAGCCGTGCTGATCACTTTATCCAGACCAAGAGCTCTCTTCCAATGTGCTCACTGCATTGAGACAAAAACCAGTTAGCTTCGGTTGAGATGTCTAATTTTAAAAATTAAATAGTGTACCAGTCAACCGAATGTCCTTACTTCTCATTCCTTTGTTAACAAGGTAAATGCTGGGAGAGTGTTTACCACTTACAGGCTTTTAGTGTTCAAAGTGTCACCACCAGATAAATGAAATAAATTAACATCCCATCTTAATGGTCTCATTTGGCGGGAGCAGTGTGTCACAGGCTGATGTAAATAACTAGGAGCAGGCAGGTAGAGGGCTTCCTAGGTTTCGTCAACAGATGAGCACCAGTTCCATGTTATTTATTGATCCTTTATTTTTACTTCGACACACAAACTTTTACAAAAGTTGCAATTAGAGGGCAAAGAACTTTATTTTTCTGACCCATTTCAGTCTTGATTGCCATCCTAACGCACCTTGCTCTCCAATTCTTAATTGTATTTCCTGTCAACCAGAAAATTCTCCTACATAACCACAGTACAACCAATAAAACCAGGAAATGAACGTTGTTACCATCTAATCCTTAAGCCTCCAATCATGTTTCACCAACTGTCTCATTGAAGTCCCTTATGGAAAAAGGACCCAGTTTGGAATCATAGGTTACATTTGATTGTCATGCTTCTTTAGTTCCCTGCAGTTTGGAACATTCACTTTATTTTTATTTATGTATTTATTTTGTAATCATCACCTGAGGACATTTTTTAATTGCGCTTTTAGAGAGGGAGGAAGAGAAAAATACTAATGGGAGAGTGAAGCATCAGTTGGTTGCCTCCTATTCCTGCATGGACCAGGGATGGTAGGCTCCTAGATGGTCCAAACACACAACCAAGCACACAACCTAGGTGTGTGCCTTGGCAGGGAATCGAACTCGAAACCCTTTGGTCATGGTACAACACTCCAACCAATCGAAGCTCACTGTCCAGGGCATTTCCTTCACTTTAATGACCTTGACACATCTGAAGGTTACAGGTCAGTTATTTTTGTAGAATGTCCCTCAATTTACATTTATTTGGTGTTCCTCGTGGTTAGACTCGGGTTATACATCGTTGACAGGAGTGTCACTGGTGTGATGCTGTGGCCTTCCCATTGCATCACATCAGAGTAGGCACAATTGTTCTTTGTCCTGGTCCTGATGATGCTCATTTTGAGTACTTGATTGAGGTGGCTTCTGCCAAGCTTCTCACTGGAGCTACTCCTTCCCCCTTTATAATTAATAAGGATTTGGTTGAAAGACACTTCAGGAATAGGTAAACATTTAATTTTTCATTGAGTATTCTATTTACTTATTTCATTTGGACTTTTGGTTTGCTATTTTATTTGGTGTAATCCATTAATGTTATTTATTTGATGCACAAATTGTCCCTGATTTGGTCAGAGGGAGTGCTTCACACTGGCTTCTGTTTTCTTGTGAGCGCCCCCCTGCATTCCTTGAGTGCCTCCTTAGTGTCTTATTGATCAGAACAGGCGTGCCAGGCTGCCTAGTCATTTCCCCTCTCTGATCCTGGAATCAGCCATTTCTTCAAGGGGCAATGGCTCCTCTTACCAGAGAGCGGTGTTCAAAAACCAGGATCTGGTCTCCAGATGTGCTCCCAGGCCTCCACGGTGGTCAGAGCTAAGGAGTATATGTGTGTATGTATATTCGTACATGCATTCAGACGTATTTACAAGTGGACTGAGATACAGATATAGATGTATGTGTCACATTTTATATCTACATATTGATCATTTATCAATGTATCTTTCACATCTTTAATTTATCATTTGTATTTGTATATATCTATAAAAAACTATAGCTCACACTGATACCTACAATTTAAACTTAGCCCCACAGGGTTCATTTTATCAATAGTTTCTCACTTCCCATATTTAAAACTCCCTTCTCTGACCAGGAGAAGCCTGGCTTCCATGATCCTTAATATATTCACTTATGTAATCAATCATCCTGCAAGTGGCTAATGGCCGGCAGCCACCAGCACACCTTGCCCCCATGAACACCCTTCTCCTCACTCAGACCCCGACTTCCTGCTCTAGGCTGCCACGCTTCCCACCCTTGCACCATCTCCCCAGCATGGATGGCTAGTTTGTTGTCCCCACCTAATGAATTTAGGAAGAAGTTGCTATTAAACTGTTCATGAAGGGAAGGGAAAAAACTAAAAGGGTGTGATTTATTTTTTGCAAGAGAAAGGAGAAGAAAGCCCTCCCACCACAGCACTGTGTTATTTGAATATTCTTAACAGTGAGTATTTAAACTGGCTTAGATTTGGAGGGACTAAGCCTGGAAATAATATCCTGAAAATTTTATACCAAAAGGTGTTCCCAAGTAGATAATCTTTGTTCAAAGACAGGTTCAACAAGCTGTGATGACCTAACCCAGAAATGACAAAACAAAAACAAACAAACAAAAAAACCCAACAATTTGTACATAAAGACCCTGTGAAAATCTCCTTGTGGTTTGTCCTTCAGCCTGGGGGTGGGATGGGTTGAAGGCTGGGGGCGAGTGTGCTGAGCCAGGAGGCAGCTTTGGGTTCCAGTCTTGGCTCCATAACCCATTCACCAAGGGTCTCGAGACAGCTTCTTAAGCCCCTGAGTGTCAGTCCTGTTAGTAAACCCTGATACTCTCCCTAAGTCTTCTCACAGTCAGGTAGCAAAGTGTCCCCACAGCTCTCTGTACGTTTATACTGTTGTCTCTCACCCTTCTTGGGGGCAAGCACCAGGCCTGACTCATCACTTCTATTGTGCCCAGCCCTGTGGGTGGGTGAGTGCATGACTGAATTGCCCAGGCTGGCTAAATCCTCCTCTTTAGAAGCATCCTCTGTTAGCCCCGCTAAGAGCTCACTTCCAGATTGCGTTGCCCAGAAGTCATGCTTATTAGGACAGCTGGTGCCCTGCAGGAACTGACATCCGCCCCACCCAGCACTCATAAAAAGCCCCGATTCCCCGATAAGGAGAGGAAGTGACTGCTGCAGGAATTTGAACTGTGATAACCCGCTGCACCACTCAGTGCACTGTGGTGTGCGCCTGCACTGTGCCGCGGCTTGTCGGATGAGGCAGCAGCCGCTGCAGCCTCTAAAAGGAATGCGTGTCCCACACTTGCTGCTGAACGGCTGGAAGGAGAAGCAGAGCCTGGGACGTGTCCGGGCGGAGAGGTCCTGATGAAAAGGGCGTGAAGTGGCCAGCAAGTGGGGACTGGGTCGTGGGGAAGAATGCAGAGAGGGTTAGGAGGTTTTGCTTCCCTGGGCCTCAATTTTTAAAGAAATAGAAAATCTATCCTTTTAATATTTCATAGCTGTTTCTCTTTGATCTTGCAATCTGGCCTCTCCTAAAACAATTTTAAATGAATTTAAAAGTTAGTGCCTCTTGTGCTCCTTCATGAACTCTGTAAGAAACACCCTCCCTCTGGAAATGAGGAAATGGTCTAGCTTCTGAGTTTGCCATCTAAGGACCCCAGATTTTTCAGTTTAGAGTGGCGATGGAGGAAGCAAAGTTTCAAAAATAAAGAGCCAGGTGAGTGACAGGAATTCCTGAAGAAAGGAGGTCAAGCCTGCACTGTTTAACCCCCTACAGGCATCCCACTCCTCCTTCGTTTGGATTATCTGTTGGTGGAAAGAGCTGGGGATTAAGTGAGCAAGATCTGGGTGCCCCCCTCCACCCTCCCTACCTCCACCCCAGACATAGCATTGCCACCTGCTGTTTTTTTCCCAGAGAAAGGAAGGTGTATCCCTGAACCTCACATTCTCCATCTGTACAATAAATATCCTTCTCTTAGGCAGCTCTGACATGAAAGTGCCATCTAAAAGCCCAAACAGGCAAAAGGCATTAATATTATTAGTAACTTTTCTTTTAAAATACACACACATTCCCTGGAGGAGTTAAACCTATTGTTATTCACTTCTTAGTGTTAATTGTATTAGTAGATAGCATTCTTCTAATCCCTAACTATAATTAGCAGTGCAGAAAAAGATAATTTTGTTTCAGATCAAACTTCTACTCTCAGGGCACCAGTGGACAGGGCAGAGACTTTTAGAGCTGAGCACCTGCAGGGAGGTAGAGGAAGGATTCGCTGTGGGATGCTAATGTGAAATGATGGAACTGCTCTGGACTCACAGAGAACTGGGTTCAGGTCCCAGTGCTTTTAGTGACTGACTAAGTTACCTGGGAAAAGTCATTAAACATCTATAGGCCGAAGTTTTCACACCTACAATACAGTGATGGAGGGCTTCAGTAGACGATCTGCAGGCACTAACATTCTTGGATTCTATGGTTTAGGTTGTGATAGTATAATATGCTTCAGAAAATGAACAACTGTCTGGTATATGATATGCTATTATTGTGAATTATTACCTAAAAAGAATTAGGACTATTTCCTATTAAATAGTAATTCAGGGCTAAACTAAGGGCAGATAATTAGTGTCATTTGTAGAATCCCTAGTATAAAGACAGTGCCTGGCACACAGTGGTTGCTTATGCATTATAGAGACGCGTTTATACAACACATGCCTTCATTTTAACGAGAGAAGAAGTCAACCCTTCTGGCTGTACCACTGACCGAATTATGAGTTCATTCAGTCTGCTTATCAAAGGTTCCCCTGTTAATCTTTCTTTTGGTACAAAGAAGTATTTAAATAGTTTTTTAAAAGGAACAATCTAAATATTTAATAAGAAATTGGCTAAACAAATGTAGCTTTATACAAATGGAGTTTTACCTAGCCATTTAATAAATATTATATAAATATATATTTATAAAAATGTACATTGGCATAAAAAGATATTCAAGTTGAACTGTTAAATTTAGAAAGGTAGATTATAGCTCTCATATCATGGGGAAAAGTCCAGAACACTGACACACCAAAATATGTATAGAGGCTATATATCTTCATAGCAGGATTAAAGGTTTCTTTTTCCTTTTTTATTTTGTTCTTTATGAAAACTTAAATGGCATCTATGTAATTCACATATCACATAACTCACCCCTTTAAAGTGTGCAGCTCAGTGGCTTTTAGTGCATTTGCAGAATTGTGCAATCACTATAGTCAATTTTAGAACTTTTTTTAACACCACAAAAAAACCTCTTATTCCTTAGCCATTACCCCTGAGTCCCTCCATCTCATCCCCTTGCAACTACTAATCAACTGTTGTCTCTATAGCTTTGCAAACACCCCCAATTTATGTTTTAAATTTACATTTATATGTATTAAATTTGCATTTCAGTGGAACTCACCTGAGAGAACATTCAATGATTATGCATCAAAACAACCATCACTTAAGTGTATCCCCTGGACCAAAACTAGACACCAAAGTTGCATCTATTACTATAGATGGTTTAGACCTGGTGGTAATGTAGCTTTGCACTTGGGGTGAGATCTCAAGCTTCCTTTGACTTCTCATGGTGCTCTCATCCCGGAGGGAGAGCTTTGTAACTTCTGGCTTCTTTCATCTGGGATCTCTTTTTATTGTTTGGAGAGGAGCAGAGACATGATTGAAACTCTCACACTTTAATACCCATTTCCATGCTAGGCTTTGTTTGCATGGTTTTGTTTTTCAAGAATCACTGGTTTGAAGTGAAGTGGTTTCTATGTGATAGATCTAGTTCCCAAACTCAGCCAGGTCAAATCATAGATATTTGCTATTCATGTTTTTTAAAATGATTGTGTCAATTTGGTCTTAGTATCAGAAATGGAATTTTCTAATCAAGAGAAATAGGGTGATTTTTTTAAAAAAGTAGTTTCCTATTTCCTATATTCCTATATATGAATATATATATGAATTCATATATATTTATGAATTCTAATATTTATTAATCATCTCTCACGTGGAGAGCCCCTAGTTAAGTACTCAATTATACAAGGAGGTATAATTCTGACTTAAATAAACTTACAATTTGTATCCCTGCACCTCCAGTCTTTGCACACCATGCTTCTTTCCTTATTTACACTGTGAAGGAGGTCAGTCTCCTTAACTCTGCTGGCAACCAACATAAGCCCTAGAAAACACGGCATACATTAAGTTAAACTCTATGAAGTTACTAACATTCTACCATTTTTAATATACAAAAATGGCAATTTCAAATGGCTCCATCTAATAGAAAAAGAAAAAATTGCACTAAATAACTGCTGTGAATGCTTAAAATTCACATGTGTTGGACTTTCATAGGCACTAGCTCATTTTAGTCTCACACCACCACCATGATGAAAGTAGTTACTTGATCTACATTTTATAGATGAGAAAACAAGCATCAGAAAGATTCAGTTATCAGCTCAAGTTTATGTGGTCAATAAGTAGTCTTACTGTCTGGTACACAAAAAGGTCTGCATGACAAAAAAGACTGTGCTCTTAAACATTGTGTTAAAGGAACTGAAGAGAAAGTAATAACTATGGGGATGTTCTTAGCCATGGGTCTAGCATATAGTGTTTGCTTAATACATTAGAAGGCAGAGAAGGGAATGATTAATGCTAATAAAAAAAGCTGAAGTATGAAATCCTTTCCATATCTTTCTTTTATATTCTGAAGGGTACAGAACAAACACCCCCCCCCCCCCCGCCCCGGCTGTAACAGTGCCCCACTGAGTCCCATCTCCATCTGATTTTGTCTCCAGAGGTTCTGAGAAATGAAGGCTTCACTCACTTCTCCTTTAGTCAGAAATCTGGTCACTACCAAGAATCTTCAACCTGTTGAACAAAAATTTCATTTTCACTTTAAGCTCTTCTCTTTCCAACAGGGCCTCAAACACTCCCACTGTCTACCTACAAACTAGTTAAGGATAAGATAAATACTCATGAAAATTAGTAGTGATAGGAAACATCAGTAGAAGAGTTATACGGACTATGAATGTGTTCTGTCCTGACTAATACATTCCAGCAGAATGATTCTCCATCTGTGATTCCAACAGTCTTTGGGCAGAAGTAATCTGTCTGGTAGGATACCTCTGAGTTTACTAACAACAATCAACAACTGATAAAACACCAACGTGTGAGCCACTTGACTCCATCCTGTGATGAATCCACTTTCCCAAAATTCCATCATTGTAACCCACCACTCTGTAAGTTTTATTTGGAAACTGTGTGCTAGCAACTGCTTACCCAACTATTTCAGAATCCTGGACAACTATCGATGTTTTTTCAGCCATGGAATGATAAAAGTAGTTCTCATAAGCCATCGGTACCAAAGGGCAATGCTAAATTCTTCCAGAGCATTCTGGGAAGAGCATCATGAAGATGGCCATAAATGCTATCAGGCACTGCCTGCCACATGAGCAAACCATTCAGTGAGAGGAGAGATATAGAGGAGTGTGACTGGGGTGAGCATGTGCAGGATAACTAAAATTAGTTTCCAATCTGAGATCCTCCTTTCTGCCTTCTCAGGAATGGCTGTCATTATCCACACTTTTCCCCATACATGGTCCATTCTGAAATAATTGCCATTCAGAGGTCTAAATGTCAACTGCTCTGAAAAAGCTACTGAAATTCTGATGATGAATGAATGTATAACATTTCAAACAGATACTCTGTGCAATCTTATCACTGCCAGAAAAGCAGCCAGGGAGAGAACCATGGTCATATATTGATGAAAGGCCTCGTGTAGGGCCTTGTAAAGCAATGTCTCGAATATACAGGCACTAAGTTGCAGACTGATCACTCATCCCAATAACAGATCTCCATCTTGACTATGTGCACTTTTCCAGCCTTCCCAGGGTTGCCCATAGGCAGCCTTCTCCCCCAGCAAGGTCAGGAGGCTGGGCTGTTGGTAAACAAATGGAAAAATGCTCTCCCAGAGTCAAAGCACAGAGCTCCTGAGAGACCCCCTGTTGTATGGGCAACAATTTCCCCCAAAGTTCTCCCTCAGAGGAGAGGTCACCTTATATTTGATGCCTTACAAAGTCTCATCCTACAGTTACTGTCTCAGTGACTTTCTTTTGACTAATAAAGTACTGCTTGGGGAAAACATCAACCTAACAACCTTAGCTGAATATTTACTGAGGTCTGTCTGTTTGAACTGACTGAGTTTTAAAAAGAAGCAAATAAATTTAACCCATACTTTGTAATTTTTCCTAAAAGTATGCTTCCCAGTAGCAACCACTGAATGTCATAAGACAATAAAAAAAGTGTTTTAAGGATCAGCTTTAAAAGGCAATAAAATAAATGGTTGCCTTAGATAGGTCATAATTATACACCTCAAAACAATCAAAAACAAACCTAACAGTTAATTCTATGAAATTCATATTTGTGTTTGGGGACAGTTTTCTAGTGAATGGAAGTGAAGATGATCAGATCTAGGAATCATGCTAAATGACTCAAAAAATGGCTCATGAGATGTCACTGATGTTGAAGATTCAAGTGAAGAGCTTACCTTCACTTCCATTCACTAGAGTATAAATAGTTTCAATGTCTGGAGCTACATAGAGTCTATATTCATGGTAATAATTATTAGAACAAAGTCTTATTATGTGGTGACAATTATTAGAACAAAGCCTTACTACATCAAGCACCATTATCCTTTATTTGTAGATGGTAAAAGTAAAACTTTGAAGGGTAAAGAAAACTGCCTAACCAAAGCAAGTACCAAAGTTCTCTGACCACAAGTCACCCTCTGCACAGCAGCAAACCCTTGGCTAGACTGTGTCTGATTCTGGGCAATATATTTTGAGTTATATTTTCAAGCTATGGAAGTGAAAATAAATTATCCAACTTTAAAAAAATTCTAAGAATAAAAAGAATAGAAATTTATCTACAGATTTAATTCACAGCTCAAGTGGGAATACTACTTTGCTGCAGGATAATGAACATTGAAGATGCTGTAAAGGAGAACCCCAGAGGGTTGGCTACTTGTTGAAAGCCCTGTGGCTGAAGTCCCTGCAGGTTTCCTTCTGAGGACCATGGAAACAGGTGTGCACAGAACATGGAAGTGTGTGAGCTCAGCCGAGTGTGATGGGAGAATTTATTGTGGGTCACAGGAGGGAACAGAGGGGAAAAGTCTGAGAAATGTTGGTGATATTAGTAAAAAAAAAGGTGAAGATTGCATTATAGACTTCTACAAAGTTATTTGGGACATTCATTAATTTAGTAAAATACTTGAGTGAGCGACACTGGAACCTGATACCTTTAATAGCAGAAAATTAGCAACTAAAAGAGGAACCTCTTTCTATAGAGAAATTAACCTCTCGTTGGCTCTGTACCAAGACAAGAATAGCAAAGTAGCAAAGGAAATAAAGCAGAAGCTAATCTTGATCTTCTCCCTGGAAATACCCCTATTTCTCCAAGGCCCTCTCCCTCTGGTCCTTGGCAGCCTCCTTTGCAGCTTCTTCCTCCTCTTCTCACTGTTGAACTCACTGACCATTTCCACCGAGGACCTCGTCTTGCTGTAACATGACTGCTTCTGGTGCTGCCGACCATTTACCCATTTTCTTTACCAGGATGTTTGGTCTGTGTACTGTCTCAGGGCTGCCCTCAGTATTTGTCATCATCCCAGGGGTTCTGTGGACCCAGTCAACTTTACTACTGAAGTTTACAGAGTCACTTCAATCTTGCTGAAATTGAAAGTAGACTTGACTTGTTGACTTTAATAATTCTGGAAATGGCTCTAGTCCTCTGGTTAAGATTCTTTATTGGTTGCATAAAATTTGTTCTTTTACTAAACTTTATGGAGGGAAAATAATATGTTTTAGGAGCATTTATAGGTGCTGGGATTTATATATGGATTGAGTTGTATTGCTCATGAAATCAAAATTTCAGAACCTATAATACCTATATGACATATTGGTACTATTAAACACTATACATAATTCCTCTACTGACTTCAGTTTTAGTATATCAGCTACCTCCTTCGCATGTTGATTTTGCTGGTCCATTTTCAGTTCAAGTGTGCTAAACTAAAATTTTCCCCCACAAACCACCTTTAAGACCACTGATTTTCTAATTGTTTATATTTTAAATGAAAGTAGGTTAAACATCATTTTTTTACATGTTCCCTAGCAGTCTTCTCACTTTTTCTTCTGGTGCTTGGGCTCTGAAGTCAGAAATCCTGGATTAAAATTTTAGTTCTCCTACTTAGTACATGGTAATGGGCATATTATTTCACTTCTTTGAGCCTCAGTTTCCTGGAGTGCAAAATAATGCCCTATTCATGGCATTGCAAGAATTAAGAGATTACTCATGTAAACAAAGTACTACACTGTCAAACACAGAGGGAACTCAGTTATTTGCTGTTATTATTACCATCATCATTATTATTACTTCTACCTCATTCTTGCACTCATTTTACTCATCAGATGATTTCTTCTCTTACTTCCCAGGCTATTAGGTATGGAGTTCCTCAACTTCTCCTACCTCCTCACACATGGCTGTATTTCCACCCATATTTTCCTCTCTCTGTTCATTACAGACAAGAGTGTTCCCTTTTCTGTGCCTTATCTTCCTTCTCCCAGCTGTGGTCTCTCTGCCATCCCCTTACTCCATCAAATCAACGCCTCTTAGGAATGTGGAATAGTGTTGAAGTGAAAGACTGGACTCTGGAATTGTTAGTCTTGGATCTTCTTCTTCCTGGCTCTTGGTCTCACATCTGCTTCTGTAGAATGGGGATGATGACAGCACCTAGGTCATGGGGTTTGGCAGAGAATTAGATGAGGTAACAATTAGAAATCATGGGATTTGACACCTGGCACAGAGTAAGGCCTGAATAAATGGTAGCTTTTTATTGTCATTGTCATGTCTGTTAGTGTTGCCAGAGCAGTGCCTTTCTTTGCCAGCGTAGTGCCACTGTGCATGACACAGTGTAGGTGCTTAACAAACATTTGTTCTAGTGGTGGTGGTGAATGATGAATTATTAGCCGTGATAAGTTGCCTCTGGCTGGGGCTCAAGATTCCTGATTCCTCAAAGAGCTGCCTGATATCACCAGCACAAGTTCCAGAGGGCAAACTTGTGTAGCAGGGGATGCTCCAGGCAGAATAACTTTATTTCTATGAGGACTTTATCCCAAATATAATGTAGTCTCCTGATGAGCTGGGGTGGACCAGACAGAGGAACACTTTTTCTCTGGCCATAAGCAAATTCAAAGTTTAAAACCCAAGAGCAGCAGCAGTCTTCCTGTCTTTTTCCTTGAGGACCACACTTCAACCCAGCTGAGAAGAAAAAACAACCCTAGAGAAAACAGTAAAAAAAGAAGGAGCACAAATACCTTCATCCAAAGGGTGGGTTGGTAAGGACATGCCTTCCTAACTGAATGATGCCCAGACCCTTCTTGTCTCATCAGCCACTGGGAGGACCAGGATTCTCATGAGTTAAACCCTGGCCGATATTCCCAAAATCATTAATCTACAGACAAATAGTCAGTGGGATGTCAATGTTTTCAAAGAGATCTCCGAGGAAAGAGAGGAGGTGGCTGTGATGTGGGACAGAAGGTGGATGGCAGGATGTAAGAGATGTGAGAGCACTTAGGAACTAGAATGCACCAACACTTTTGAGGAACCTTGGGACACTTATGAAGGTTAGGGTCCTTAATTTAACTATAGAGTTCTTTGAACATTTTCATGCTTAATTCTCTGTACAGTACTATATAAAACCCAAGGCAAATAAATATGTAACAACTTTATCACAAATGTGCTCTTTTGTTTATTGATTCATTGAGCATGTACTACGTCAAGTTTCATACTAGGTTTCAGGGATAAATGAATAAAATACAGTCTCCACTCTCAAACTGTCCATGGTATTCAAGAAGACAGGCATTCTAACCTTATCTTGGGGAAGCTGACACAAGTCACAAGTATGTCAACCATGCAACAGAGTATGACCATTCCTGTGCCTGGAAAAACAGCTTGGGGGTGAATATTTTGGAATTCTTTTGGTCACACATTTTGTCATTTGGCTTTATTACAGAGTTCCCTTGGGTATATCATTTTAGCTAAGCTAATGATTGCTTTGTGGCCAGGGTGGCAAAATTGGGACTGCAGAAATCTTAAAGCAAGTCTTAATATTTTCCTATTATTCAGCTATCCAAACTCCATTTGGCTGTTTGGTTATTTAAAGAATTCTAATGTTAGCCTCAACTAAAATTCCTTTTAAGTTCTATTATTAATCCCAACTCCCCAAAATCCATAGAGGTAATTAAGCATTGAATCCTAAACACAAAATCTTGATAGATAATTCACTAATAATAATTCTGGTGAGCATGTGAAGGACCATATAAATGGCTTTGGTCTCCTGGACTTCCACACCATGTGAATTGCATCAGAACAAGCTTAACTGAAGGTGTTTATCTAAAATTCACTTTGTCATTTTTCAATTATATGTTCACATTACTTTGTAAAGGTTGCTTAAGCCAAATTGCTGTCTCATGACATCATGATTAGATTGAAACTTGACTCTGTCACCTGAACTTTTTCCACTGAAGAGAAGAAAGAAAAAAAATATTTTCTTTGGGGGTAACTGAACTTCTTTGGGGGTTGAACTGTTAAGACAGAATTTCCCACCCCTTTCTGTTTAGAAGCCAGAAGATTGATTCTATAAATAGATCTGCCCTTTCCACATTACCTAAAACCAAAGATTATCCATGGCTTCAGGATTCTTCTTCTCTTTGTTCTATGCATGACATTTAATGAAGATGGGTTATACATAGACTCTGATTCCACAGAGAAATGTATGATGTTCACCAACAGTTCTGTCATAACACACTGAGGCTATCGCTCTGATATGGAAGACCTACTCCAAGAAGCCCTTCTGGCATGCAACCTTCTGAACTTGTCAAGTGAAAATAGTCAGAAAAGTGGCTGCCCACTGATAAGGCCAGTCTCAGTTATTTCTTTCTCTTTCCTTCTCTCTTCCTGCAGACTATTGGAGGTCGACCTGGTTGACCTCCAGTGTCCTTCCAACTTTGAGAGTCAACAATTCTAAGCAATTGGATATGCCTCAGTGGGTCATGAAACTGGGGAGCAAGGGGTTACTTCTGTAACATTCTGTATGGTTATACATTCTCAGACTGTGACACTGACATTCACAGACTGATATGGTTGAAATAAATCCTTTTTTTTAATAAAACCATGTTTATTTTTCTTCTAGTTATTCATCATCTTGTCATAGTCACTTTCCAAGTTCAATAATATCATGGGGGTGGCTTGTCTTGACCTTGCAGCTCTAAAGAAGGTCCTGTTGGTAAAGATTTAAAGAGGGAATGTGTGTTGTTCCTTTAAAGTGTATGTATAATGAAATCTACAGACAGGTGGCCATATTTTTTAATAAAAAAAAAGGAAAGAGATTCATGTTTTGCCCATCCTTCTGGAGAAACATTTGAAATTGGAACTGTCTTAGAAAATTTAAAAATATTAGAGGATTCATTCAGCTTTCAGGGAACAACATTAACAACCAGTGCAGAGATGCGTATAATCAAGCAGTCAAAATTTTCCATCATGCCCTATCGACCTTCTCAAAGTCCAACTTCATGGACTAGTGAGTAACCTAACAAAGGCTGCTTAGACAAATTGGAAGGAACAGTGGCAAGAGGGTGAGTATGAATCCAAGTTTCCCCAAAACATGACCTTGGGGCAATTCATTTAACTTTTTGAACCTCAATTTCTTCTGTAAAATGAGGAAGCAAAATGCCACCTTACATAGAGGGGCTCAGATAATGCATGCAAGGTGGTGACACTGCGAAGGACTCAGTGTAAGACCACGGGGCTATTCATTTTCCCTTTTTAAAGATTTTATTAATTTATTTTTAGAGATTGGGGAAGAAAAGGAGGTGCAGAAAGATATGAAGAGAAACATTGATTGGTTGCCTCTTCGACATGCCCCAAACAGGGACCTGCCTACAACCCAGGAACGTTCCCTGACTGGAATCAAACAGGTGACCTTTCACTTTGTGGCATGACTCCTCATAAACTGGGCTGGGGTTATTCCTTTTCCATGTGATCCTTTTCAGAAAGCCCAGGATACGTGCTCTTCATGGCTCCTCGTGTAAATAGAGTCAAAACAACTTGAAAACTACTAATTTCATTCACTGAAAAAAATTGTACTTATTCATGGCTCTTAGTTTTTCCTCTGAGCTGCTTTCCAGATCTGAGTGTCTTGTGAGGCGTGAATGGCAGCTTATCTTGCTGAGAGTGTGGAATAAACCCTTAGCAGCCTCTGGTGTTAAAGGGCTTGACTTATCTCAGTGTGGTGGCAGAATGCCCTGGCTGGGTTTACATCTGTGTCTTTGCACTCTGCATGGTTGCTTAGCACAGCTGTCAAACACCTCTAATGATTCTAAGAGCAGGTTGATGGACAGTCCATTCCACTCCGAGGATATCCTAAATCAGTGGGCATTGTCATTTTTAGCATTTACTACTTAAGAAACACATGCCAAGAATTTTTTTGTTAGATGTAAAGAACTATGAAAATGTTATTTAAGATACAAATAATGTCATCTCTCACAACCCGAGAAGCTTGCCTCAGTCTGTGAGCAAATGCACTTCTAACAGGACGTTCTGTGCAACAAACTCCATTTAAAACATAACTCGAGAACTCACTAGCCTAAGGAACTCTTGGTGAAGCTTTTTCTAAAGCAAATAATAATAATATTATTTTGTTACTTTGGAATTTTACAGATAATATTAATTTACATGATTTTTCTAAATGTGGACTGTCTCCTTGCCCCCTCCTTTTTGAGCAAAGAGGGATAGGATAATAATTCATCTTGTTATCTTCTAGAGTTGGAGATAGCACATGAGATACTAGTTCTTAGGATGAAAGGAGCCCTGCTCCCAGGACTGCTCCCAAGGGCCTTTATGTGACCTAGATAAAGGTTCAAAATTGTTTTTACAAGTTTAGCCCTTATTTATTCTTTTGTCCAGAAGACTTTCTCATGCTGTGCTGTAGACTGCAGGAATGAATGGGGAGAACTGCAGCATAAAGAGCCTCCCAGCCTCACTCAGAGTCCCCAAGTCAACTGACACAGGTGTTGGCAAGGATGTGAAACAATGAGAACTCCTGCTGTGAAGAAAAGAATTGGGAAACTCATCTGGGAAAACAAGTTGGCTGTAAGGTTACTTATAACATATGCTATACAATGGGGAAGAAGAAACAATCCCAGTGTCTATCAAGGGTGTAATGCACAAATATATTTTTATCTATTTTTAAAACAGTGAAAATCCATGAACTACAGATACTCGCATCAACATGTGTGCTTCAAAAACATTCTGTTGAGTGCGAAAAAGAAAGAAAACATATAGTACAATTTCATTTATGCATAGTAATAGGCAAAACTGAAGTATATACCATTAGGGATGTGTTTTTATGTAGTAAAATCATAAAAATATAACAGATTGATTAATTAGCAGAAAATTGTCTAGTAGATAATTGGGGAGAAGGAGATGAATTGGGAAGGGTTACATTGGAGGTTTTAAAGGTATTGGTCTTTTCTACTGTTTAAACTGTGTGGTAGGTACATGGTTGTGTTTGTTTTATTATTGTCTTCAAATGATTATACTTTATATAAACATTTTGTGTATCTGACACATTGCATAATAAAATTTTAGAAGAATGGTAAATTAATTCTTTGCAAATATTTAGATAAATAGTGTGTATGGTGGTATATAAACCAATCTAGCTATATAGTGGGTCTCAGAAGAAATGCATGCAAACTATAATAATGGATGTTTATTTTAAATGGCATTTATGTTTTTATGATGTTACTATAAGTAATCTGAGGATGAAAACATTTAATTGTTTGCTACCATCTGTTCCTTCACTGGATGTTTATGAACTACTACAGTGCCAGCTCCAGGCATTTAGGATACATCAAGGAACAAAGCTAAGATCCTTGTCATTGGGGAACAAGTATTCTAGTTAGGGAGGAAGGGTGCTGGCAGAAAGACACACACAGAAAGCAAGGAGAATGCTGTAGTAATAAATCATGTCTTGTGTTGGGAGGTGATGAGTGAATGCTAGAGCAGAGCAGGCAGGTTCAGGGTTGCCTGATGGACTGCCCTTTGAAGAGAGTGGGCAGGGCAGGTTCCATTGAGGAGGGTAATTCTGAGCAAAGACTTGAAGAGGTTGAGAGTGACTGTGTGAATTATCAGGAGAAGGTTGTTTCTGGCAGAGAAAACAGTTGAAGCAAAGGCCCAAGGGCGGGTGTTTAAGAAATAAGAAGGGGCCCTGGCTGGTGTGGCTCAGTGACTTGAGCGCCAGCCTGTGAAAAAAAAAATGGTTGCAGGTTCGATTCCCAGTCAGGGCACAAGCCTAGGTTGTGGGCTAGGTCCCTAGTTGAGGGTGTGTGAGAAGCAACCACACACTGATGTTTCTCTCCCTTTCTCCATTCCTTCTCCTCTCTCTAAAAATAAATAAATAAAATATTTTTTTCTTTTTTTATTTTCTTTTTTATTTTTTTTATTTTAATCATTGTTCAAGTACAGTTTTCTTCCCCCTACTCCCATTCCAGCCCACCCACCCAATAAATAAAATATTTTTTAAAAAAATAGGAAGGGGACCGTGGGGCTGGAGTGGAGTTAACAAGTGTCTGTGATATCAGAGAGGTAATGAAGGGATCCTAGGACTTTTGCAAGACTTTGTCTTCTCCTCCAGGAGAGGAAAGGTGTGATGAGCTAATGTCATATCAGGATCTGACTGCCTTGTTGAGAAGAGACTGTTAGGAGGTAGGGGTAGAGGCAGGGGACCACATGCTGTGTGGTATGGACTATTAGTTTCCATTTATTCTTGAGACTACTATTATTTTACAGAGAGTAAATGTTATTTGACCACTCTGCTTTTTTTCTTTCTCTAACCCACATTTTAAGTAAACAAATATATGTATTGTGTTCTCAATTTTATAGTATGTTGGCACTTGCATTTCAAATCTAAACATCCAATATCTTTACGTTTCAACAGAACTGTTAGTTTTTCTTTACTACTTTAAAAATTCTCTTACAAGTTTATGGGATAGCCATCTGATGGAATTAAGCAATTACTATAATTGCTGGTTGTGAAGATTATGTGGCAACATTAAAGACCCTTAGGATGGAATGTTCAGTGAAAAAAGAAAACAAGCAGCAAAGTTGTGTATTTGTATAGTAAGACTTAGAAAAGGTCCATCACCTCCTAACTGGTCCAGACTGCACTTAATCTTGGACCTCATTTCCTGAAACTCTCCTCTTTTCTTGATTTTCCATAACTATCCTGACCTGGCTGGTGCATAAGTCTCCCAAGTATGCTGTTACTTCAGAGCCTTTGCACAGGCTGTTCCCTCTGCTTGCAATGCCCTTCCAGCATGGGCCCCAGGGTCCTCCCTGGCCTCCACCTGCCAGGCCTTCTCTGGCCTTGATAGTGAAATAGCAACCCCTTCCCTTGGCACTTCCTATCCTCTTACAAATACAACTTTGGTTTATTTGGGGTTTTTTTCCACTGTACTTATCACCACCCAACAGGCACATCAATTTATTTGTATATTGGTTTTGTTGTCTTTCTGTCTCCAGCTAGAAAGTAAACTCCACAAGGTTAGGGATCTGGTCTGTTTTCTTCAGGTTTTGTGTTTGGAGAGTACCTGACACAGAGTAGGTGCACACAAGAAATCTTGTTGAACAAAATACCCTTCAAAGACACCATAATTTTTATTGCTCAACCTAATTATTGATGATAATTCACATTATAGGCCTTATTAGACCATGAAGAAATCATGTGAAAGGTTACCGAAGAAGTGAGTTTAGAGACCATTTAAATCTCGTCACTGGAGCAGCTGAGTGGAGCTGAGGAGATGGCCTCTGTGTGTTGGTGGGTGGGAACCCCTCAGCAGACTGATAAGCCTCAGGGAGGGAGCAACATAAAGGCTGAGGGGTCAGTAGCGGCAAGTAAACATTCCCCCCCAACCCCCCCCCCCACCCCCCGTTGAAAATGTGGCCTCTGGAGGTCGGAGTTGATGAGAAATGCCGCTGCCAAGGCAAATTCTAATCCTAGAAGGAGGTGCTGGGGCAGATGGTATCAGAGAAGAGCGGTTCTCCCTACCCGTCCTCAGAGCAAAGCTGCCCCGCAGTGGATTCCTAGGGCTGGGAGCAGTGAGGAATGAGGGGACAGCCAGAGAGCAGATTCCGGTAGCAGTCAGGGGGTGATCAGCGCACACTCTCTGTCCTCGTATTGAATTTGTAAATGCCTCTGCATGTCGCTCGCAGAGCTGCGGCTCAGCAGTTTTAGGCCGACCTTGCAGTCACCGGCAGTACATAGTACAGCAGTACCGAGCCGTGCTAACATTTCAAAACAGTGTCATGCAGGTCAGTTACTAGCTGCTGCTGAGTCCTTCTCTCAGAATTCCATCTCCTCTGAATCCAAATCTTCACAGTTGAATTTGGGGCCTCTGGGCTCCTGCTCTGGCACTACAGCTAGGGTCTGTTCTGACTGGCTGGGGCCTGTTAGGTAGCTGGTGCACCCCAAAGTCCTGACAACTTCTGAGTAGGCAGCAAGAGTAGTGTAATGCCTCTGAAGTGGGGTCCAAGGTGGAGGGGGTCCCAAAAACCTAGAATCATGTCCAGAAACCTCCTAACCTCACTGACCTCTTGTCAGTCAGGAGGACTTTACTGATTACATTTTCCATGGTCTGCACCTGACTCACAGGAAATGGCACAATTCCCTAGGCCACTGTCCAAGGGGTCTCACCTTGTCTGGACCACGGATCCCCTTGAGAGGCCAGTGAAACTCAGCCTTGGATCCTTCAAATCTGAACAGTTGTTGAAACTAACCTTGAAGTTTGGCCCAGAACTTCACAAAGCAGAGCCTCTGGAACATTTTGCAGTGGGACTGGAAAGTAGTGGGATCCAGACTAAGGAGATCACTGCACAGGAATAGGTGGAAGGCACGTGGAGATATTTGGACCTTTTAGAGTCAGATAAGAGTCATCAGAGATGGCTTCTACAGAAAATCATAGGGATAATGAGATTATGCAGCTATAAATTATAAGCTATCCCAGGCCTAGAAGAGGGAAGAAACTCATGTCCCCTTCCTCCATGCATGAAACTCAATCTCCTTCCTCGTCCTCCCCAACAGAGGTGAGGGGCTTAAGGACCTTACAGTTCAGGAAGTCATAGGCATTGAGACGTAGTTATAGACATTTTCCTATTTTATCTCTCAATCAACCTCAAACCTAAACATCTCTCATTCGGAAACTGGTTCAAATATTTAACCCCATAGTTACACTGGCACCAAGTACAAGGCAGCCAGTGATATCTCAGTTCATGTCTTACCCCTGAGAATGTAAAGAACCAGAACTCTGCAGGGCGGGATGCCTGTCTCCCCTCCTGACCCAGCGCACCGGGTTATAAGTACCGCCACTTACTTTGCTGTCCTGGGCAGTTACACGTACATGCCTGCCATTCAGAGATTTGGAGTGTGCGTTGACATCTGTGTGTGTGAAGATAAACGGGGCTTGTTTTGATGCAGGACATGATATAGGAGTCCTTCTGGCATGCTGTCAAAAAACTCATGTTAAAAAGCACCATCCACAGGATGTGGTCCGGCCCCGGGACTCATTCACTGCTGGACCTGTTCAGGGCATAATCTGTTTTCAGTATATAGTTGTCTTTTCAGTGTAAGAGCAGAAGTCTCAACTGAAATGGAGCAGTGAAGCAAAATTGACAACTACTAAAGGAATGGACAGTTTTGAGGAGAGATTTTCTCTTCGAAATTCTGGTTTTTTTCCTATGGTAATTCAAAAAAATTGCTGCAAAATACTACATTTTAGGAGAAGAAAGAATCAAAAGATGACCATTAAATTTGGGAGCCTAGAGGGAAAAAAAGTGAAGATATTACAGCTAATGTATTGGGGTAAATGCAGGAAAATTTAACTCAGAAATTAAGAGTATCCTCGTGTGTCCAACGTCCAGACGCAGCTCTCTGAACAGTGCCAGGGCTCTGGAGTGATCACACAGGGAGTGCACTGAGCAGGGCAGGGAGACACCACCAGACCCTCTGCCTCTGTGACAATCCCCACCCCACCCCCAAAGTTGTCCACAGGACCATCCTGACTGGGCCATGCTGCTACCACCACTAATTGGGGTTGGAAAGTGAGATGAACTTGATTCGTCTTTTCTAGCCCAGACATATAACATTTTTCAGACCATGGCATTTGTCATTTTTCATTTGCCTAATAATGTTACTCACCAAGCTTTTTACTGGAGCCACTTAATGATCAGTTTGATTGAGCCATGAAGACAGATTTGGCAGGGATTTGGGTCATGTTAATAACTCATTGCAAGGGTGAAGGACTTGCAAATTGTTGCCTGTCTGCTGACCATGGACTTTCTGAGAAGAGCTGGGCCAGAGTTTGGTTAGCCTTTCAGTATATCACTGCTCATGTCCCGGTCCAGGGGAACACTGGTTCAAAAGTCTGTTTCATTTTTTAAATTAGAGTCAGACTGCCTGTGTTCAATTCCTAGTTCTACCACTTTGTAGCTTTGTGACCTCCAGCAAGCTATTGACCCATAGTGACCCATACATACATGCGGATGATAAGGTTGTTACAGGGAACACATTAGGTGATACATGGAAAGCACTCAGCACAATGCCTGTTTGTAGGAGAGCATCTAATAAGTTTTGGTTGCTTTTATAGTAAAGTACTGTCTATATTTTTCAAAAGCCATTTTAGCCAGGTCAAATCTGTGCCAAAAAAAAAAAAGAAAGAAAAGAAAAAGGCTGTTGATAGTGAAGTTTGTATTTTTCTATTGCTAAAAACATAAGATTCTAAAAATTTATATAAATTCGCTTATAACTATAAGTTAACCTGAAGATTTTGGATATTTAGTTAATACAGATCGCCATTGTTGTGTACTGTGCTCATTCTTAACATTTATTACTTGCATGTGTGAAACTGAACTGCGTAAAAGCAGAATTTAGGCATTCCTGCCAAAAGGAAGTGAATCAAAAGGAAGAGAAGCAGAGCCTTTGCAATGAGAAAATTGTCCTATCTCTCAGCCAGTGTCAGAATGTGAAAATGTTTACAAAATGCTCATTAAAAGAAAAAAGGATTGCAAGATAGAAACAAAATCTGGTGCGCAAGTTTACACTAGAGAGATAAGAAAGGCTAGGCCCCTATAGGGGATTTTGTTATCCAATTACTGCAACCTGACTTTGGGGGAAGAGGAAGAATGGTAGGGGGAGGGAGAGAGAGGAAGAATTTCCAAACTTGTCTCCAGTGACAGGAGACATTCACGCTTGGCTCCGCAAGATAAAACTGCCACTTAGAGCCCAGGAGAGCTAGACCCTCCTGGGTTGGCCTGGGGGCTCGAGCAGAGCCATGGGTCCTCTGGCCCTGAAGCTGTGCGCTGTCCTCTGCCTGGTGGCTCACTCTGCTTCTGGCAGCCCCATCATGAGCCTGGAGCAGTCGCCTCTAGAGGAAGATATGCCCCTCTTCGACGATGTCTTCTCAGAGCAAGACGGTGTTGACTTTGACACACTGCTGCAGAGCATGAAGAATGAGTTTCTCAAGACATTGAACCTGTCTGACATCCCTATGCAGGATTCCACCAAGGTTGACCCTCCAGAGTACATGCTGGAACTCTACAACAAATTTGCAACAGACCGCACCTCCATGCCATCTGCCAACATCATTAGGAGTTTCAAAAATGAAGGTAAGTTGACATTTTATTGATGAAATTTGGCTTGGATTCTTTTTCCAAGAAGTGATAAGTAAATTTGTGAGGCCTGGGAATAAAATAGATAAAAGGAGTGTATGCATAGATAACACAAAACAATGCACATTACAGCCTATCCCATGTTAATGCTTATTTTCCGAAGCATTTTAAAAGGCACTAAAGAATATCTTTTAATTCGAGGTTATAAAGTGTCTACTATTTCCACATTATAGTTGGGTCTTTAAAAAGTTTTAATTTTGACAGCAAGTAATAAAAAAATATTAATTCTGACAAATTAATGTTGGCTTATTACTCCACCTTTATTGTTAATTTTTCAGGTAGAGACCTTGGTTTCTATTTGGCTTTTGATTACAAAATTTGTCAACTTCTACTTAGAATGAAAATTATGAAAATAGAAGAAAACAGAAAGTTGTGATTTGTGTTTTGCTCAAACTTTGGATGAGTTTCCCTTTTATGACCTTATTGAGAAGTTGTTCAAACAGGATGGAAACTTATATTAGAGAGCCTTCCTAGGGTTGTGTTGCATTTGATGTGACAAGTATATCCTTCAAGCAACGTTTATAGTTCAGGAAGTGCGCATGGCCCACTCTCCATAAAGATGCAGCTCATAGCTACATCTTTATGGAGAGTGATGCACAATCTTTAAATATCAGGCAAATGTTATCAGGAAAGTGTTTTCTCCTCCCAGATCTTTATTCAGTAACTAAATCTAATGAACTAGAAAGTTAATTGTTTATTCATTATGGTGTTCATAGGCAAAAAACAAAAAACAAAAACACCCTGATACCTATGGTTAAAAACTGTAGAAACTAATATTAGTATTTGTTAGTATTTATGCTAATTATGCTTTTATAGTCATTAACCAAGTACAAAAAAGCGTTGCTGTACCTGGTACAAAAATGCAAAGATTGATGTTGGCCAGACCTTCTTAAAAAGAGAAAGGTGGTATCAAAGAAATAGCTTGGAATTTTGAATTTTGAGAGCAGGTTGACTCCATAGCTGTGAACAACGAGTTTAAATTTTTTGAAACTCAGTTTTCTCATCTGTAAATTGGGGATAATATAGCTACATAATGTAATCGAGCAATTCAAAAGAGATTCTGAATAAGAAACATTCCATTTGCTATGAAATGCTGAATAAATATGAGTTATTCTTTGTTTTTTTTTAAGATTTTACTTATTTTTAGAAAGGGAAAGGGAGGGAGAAAGAGAAGGAGAGAAACATCAATGTGTGGTTGCCTCTCACACACCCCCTACTGGGGACCTGGCCTGCAACTCAGGCATGTGCCCTGACCAGGAATCACACCTGCGACCTTTTGGTTCTCAGGCCAGCACTCAATCCACTGAGCCACAGCAACCAGGGCTAAATATGAGTTATTCTTGACTAACTCCTTAAATTCTAGGCATTACAGAAAATGTTGAGTAGGTATTGCTTAGTCCTTGGAGATACTATTTGCCCTAAAAATTTAGTTGACAGATCAAAATTTCTAATATTTAGTAACATATTGGGTATATTACTTAGCAACATTTAATAACATTATGGAAATGGCATGATGAAATTGCAGAGTCCTTTGGAGGTGAGTCTGAATTGAAATGAACAGTCTCCTTCTGTGGGAGACTTTCCTTCCTAATGCTTCTGAGCCCTGAGCCCTAAGTGCCTGGCTCGGGGTATGAGCAGAAAAATGCTCACATTCTCTGGGAAAATTGGAGTTTTTCAGTTCTTACTTCTCACGCAGAGGATTTGGATGATGCAGGTCAGGAAGTGCAGTCTGCAGAGCTTCTTTCTCATTACTGGAGGTCAGCGAAGGCGGGAACATCTCTCCTTGGACAACGCAGGTGCCTGCACCTCCGCCACTCTGCAGGAGGAGATGCACAGCCCCCAGGACATGAATTCGGCACTGGGCTCATCCTGCCAGCTGCTATTGTCTCTGGTGACTCTTTGGGTCTGCTCAGTGAAGCTTCCTAGGAGATAAGGTCCAACAAAACAAAACAAGACAAAACAAATCCCCCAATCCCTCCAAACCTAACTAATCAGAAGGAAACAATTGCCACCTCTAAGGTGGAAAAAGCACTACGTGTATTCCTGTCACTGCTCTGACCTAACCTTGTCATCTGGGGGAAGTCACTTCTCTACATTGAGGTTCCATTTCTTCTGTGTAAAAGGAACAGAGTAGCAATACCTGCATTGTAGGGACATAAGAGCTAAATAAAACCATGCTTGCAGAGCACCTGGAACATGAAATTTGCTCAGAAACACAATTCCTCCACCTATTACTATGTTTGCAAATGCACAATGAACTTTTTAAAAAACAGCTTTATTGAAATATAATTGACATACAATAAACTACACATTTACAGTATATATAATTTGATAGGTTTTTCTATTTTTTATCCTCACCCAAGGACATTTTTTCATTGCTCTTTTAGAGAGGAAGGGAGAGAGAGAAACATCTATGCAAAAGAGAAGAATTGATTGGTTGCCTCCCATATGTGTCCAGACAGGGCATTGAATGCACCTGGGCTGGGGATCATATGCACCCAGATCAGGGATGAAACCCACAACCTAGGTATGTGCCCTGACCAGGAGTTGAACCTGCAACGTTTAGGCTATGGGATGACGCTCCAACCAACTGAGCCACACTGGTCAGGGCAATTTGATAGGTTTTAACATATGTAAACAACCACTGAAACCATCATTACCATCAAGGTAGTGAACATACATATTCATCACCACCAAAAGTTCTCTAGTGCTTCTTTGTAATCCTTCCCTCTCACTATAGTGAGCCTTTATTTTGCACTTTTCTCATGGGTCAAGCAACCAGTCCACTTCCCTATGTTTGGTCTTCACATGTTCCCTGTCCAAGGGAGTCATCTCCTCCATTCTTACAAGGAGAGGGGGACAACTCCCAATCTACTTGATGTAATAAGGACATATGTTATGAATCAGTTCAATCTGATGCCCATAATCATCAATTAATTAATACATTTAAAGAGCTGCCTCTAAGGTATTGTGGCATGCTGAAGGTACAGAAAGCAGTTTAACATGTGGTACCCACCAGCATGATGACAATCTAGTTGGGAAGATCCATTCATAAAAAGATAACTGAAATACAAAGATGTAAATGGCAAAGGTCAAAGGCAAGATAGTGAGCACTCAAGTGGTTCAGAGGGGCGTGAACGTCTGGATAGGAGGAGAGGAAGGGATGGTCTCACCAAGGGGAGTCTCAACTAGATAGCTGCATATGAGGGGATGGATGGGGCTTTCCAGGAGTCAGAAGAGCCTATCCACATTGCAATACACAGTAAAGTGTTGTTGTGGCATGTGATGAAGCTATTGGTCTGCTTTAAACAGGTGGGTTTATAATTTATTTCATCTTTTAAGAAAGGTCAGCCCTGGCTGGTGTAGCTCAGTGGATTGAGCGCGGGCTGGGAACCAAAGTGTCCCAGGTTCGATCCCCAGCCAGGGTACATTCCTGGGTTGCAGGCCATAACCCCCAGCAACCGCGCATTGATGTTTCTCTCTCTCTCTCTCTATCTCCCTCCCTTCCCTCTCTAAAAAATAAATAAATAAATAAAATATTAAAAAAAAAAAAAAAAAAAGAAAGGTCAGTGGAGCACATGCAATGTGTTCTGCACTGGAGAGGATGCATGAAAGTAATGACTGGATCAAGGGGTCTAGACCTGGTTACAGCTGCTTCTGAGAGCCGCGCTAGAAAGCTTAAATGCATGCCATTGCCCAGCACTTCCCACCAACAGTGTGTATGATGACTTCAAGCCATATCCAGAGGAAGGTATAAATTATGTGAAGTCATTGTACACTTTTATTATTGTAAATTAGCAAAATATCCCCATATCACCTCAAACCCATCATTATATTAATGCTATTGCTTAGGACAAGTCTAAAAGAGGTAGAAAGTATAAAATAATCAGATCATGTTAAATAAAAATATTAAATTCACAAACTGAGTATATAGTTGAGGAAATGCTGTCAGAGACAATAGACAACCCTTCATTGGTGGTCCTTAGCCTTGTTGGTCTCCTGGAACCCTTTGATTGATGACAAGGTCACTCAGGGATTCCTTTTAGAAATGTATTACCTGGGGAAAGAGTATGGAAATTTTGGGCCCCTATAAAATTCTTAGAGAGTCAACTTGATAATATTTGGAGATATGCTTCTAAGACTAAAGGACCTTTAAAAATTTATTTCAATAAATATTCTTGAGTGATTTGACTTGCCAAACCCTATGCCAGGTGCTAAGGGGATAAGACTAAGGCAACTAATCTATCCCCAAGGTTTATTTCCCCTATTTCTCACAGACTGCATACCCAAAATCAACTGCTGTGACCCCCTTGGTTTATGGGGGAGTCAGGAAGAGGTCAGTAAACTTTTTTGGTAAAGGGCCAGATACATAGTACATATTCTAGGTTTTATGAGCCCTGTTTCTCTCTTATGACTGTTTATGCCATCATAGTACAAGTCATCACAGATAATACAGAAATAGAGGGGTGAGGCTGTGTTCCAATAAAACTTTATTCCCAAAACTGGTGGCCCATAGAGTATAGTTTACCATCCTCTGGTCTAGATGAAGGTCTTTAGGAAGACCAGTGCCCAGCTAACTATGTGGACATATCTGCCCCTTACAAATGTAAATGTGACAAATAATGAGGTCCTCATCCCCAAAAAGCTTCAACCACCACCACATGTTTCATTTGCTAGCTCTTTACTGGTTAGAAAAATTGGGGACTTGCCCACACAATCTCCACAGTCTTCCCAGTTCTATAATTCTGTGGCTGACAAGCTATACAGGCAAGCCTAGGTGGGTTTTCCACCATTCATTAAGCTGCCATTTTCCCCATTAGTCTTAGCACCTTAACTCAACTTAGCATTCTACCATTGATGCAGTATTCTCTGTGTCAAAGAATGCTAACATTGTGTTTATTTTTTTTATACCCCCTCATTTTTTCCATATAAAACGTCCTTCATGGACAGGCTCTTTCATGACACAAATAGTCTGTTTTTTTCTGTAACGTACTGCAAATCTCTCTTTTTTTTTTAGATCTGTTTTCCCAACCAGCCAATTTTAATGGGCTCAGAAAATACCCTCTCCTCTTCAATGTGTCCATCCCTCACCATGAAGAGGTCATCATGGCTGAACTCAGGTTGTACACATTAGTGCAAAGAGATCGCATGATATATGATGGAGTGGACCGGAAAATTACCATTTTTGAAGTACTTGAGGGCAAAGAGGACAATGAGGGTGAAAGAAACATGCTGATCTTGGTGTCAGAGATGATCTACGGAACCAACAGTGAGTGGGAGACGTTTGATGTCACCAGTGCCATCCGGCGTTGGCAACAGTCAGGCTCATCCACCCACCAGCTGGAAGTCCACATCGAGAGCAGACATGACGAAATTGAGGGCACTGGCAGGGGACAACTGGAAATAGACACCAGTGCCCAGAATAAGCATGTCCCTTTGCTCGTTGTGTTTTCTGATGACCAAAGCAGTGAGAAGGAACAGAAAGAGGAACTGAGTGAAATGATCACCCATGAGCAACTTCTGGAGCTGGACAATCTGGGCCTTGATGGTTATTCCAGTGGACCTGGAGAAGAGGCTTTGCTGCAGATGAGGTCAAACATCATCTATGACTCCACTGCCCGCATCAGAAGGAATGCCAAAGGAAATTACTGCAAGAGGACCCCACTCTACATCGACTTTAAGGAGATTGGCTGGGACTCTTGGATCATCGCTCCACCTGGATATGAAGCCTATGAATGCCGTGGTGTTTGCAACTACCCCCTGGCAGAGCATCTCACACCCACAAAACATGCAATTATCCAGGCTTTGGTCCACCTCAAGAATTCCCAGAAGGCTTCCAAAGCCTGCTGTGTGCCCACCAAGCTAGAGCCCATCTCCATCCTCTATTTAGACAAAGGTGTTGTCACCTACAAGTTTAAATATGAAGGCATGGCTGTCGCTGAGTGTGGCTGCAGATAGAAAAGGAGTTTGTCAATTATTTAATAACTGTATATGTGTATATTTTGTGTCCCTATTTAATAAGATTATTTAATAAGGGTGTACAGATCATAGAGGCTTACTGCCATAGGGAAATGGATGGGTGAATCTGTTGTAGGAATACTTATTATGTTACACAGTCTCATTTCTTCCAATCTGTTTTTCTCTGGACTTGCCATTTCCTGACAATGTCACCTCTAATGGCAAGTGGCAAGCCCATACTATTTGTCTTCTAAGTCGATTTGAAAACAGGAACCCCTAAGCAGAAATATAGTGTCAGAAGGTAGATATTTGTGTATGTATATGTGTACATAGATAAACTTATAAAACTCTTTTGGTTCTATGGAGGTACATTAGACTCACACACATGCACAACTCAATCAAATATGTATATATCAAAAGCCAATGGTACGTTCTCAGTCACCTCTTCTCTGAGTGGGATTTATGTGAAGATAATTTGCATCAGGAATTTAACCATCCTAGGAACCATTACATTTCTAAATATTATTGAGAATATAGGTCAGCTTTTATCAGTTGAGTTTCTGCTATTGTTCAGAGCATCAGGACCTGGTAAAGGATGTTGTATGTTTGAGGAGAGGGGTTATTTGATGCAGAAACCAAATGGGTTCAAGAGGTAATGGCCTTAAGGTACAATTGCAAGGAGTAAACCCATGGGGGTATCATTATGCTCTGGAGGGCAGTGCCTGATCAATAAAGGAAAACAGTGGGGCCTGAGGTGACATCTGTTTCTGAGATAAGAGGAAAGCAAAGCCATTGTTGGCCTCTATTGCTGCAGGGAGTAGGGAAGGTGGGAGGGGGCACATAGGGGAAGAAAATCTAGGTAGTATCCTAGGATGTACCTATGAAATTATAAGCAGTTCTAATTGGAGAATTAAATCTTTTGGATGAAATAAAATTTTCAAAGAACAAGAGGAGAAAAATCAGAAGGGCTCTCTGTCTGTTGAACTCTTCACTTCTTAATATTTTTCTTCCATCCTTAATATTTCTCCTTTACCTCTGCACTCTGCATTTGCTCTGTCCACCTTTTTCCTTCCCTCTTTCTTCTTTGCCCCAGAGCCCTATGTCCTTCTTCCATTCCTATGTCCCTTGGCTTCATGGGCCTTCATTGCTTCTGCTGTGACCTGGAGGGACACCTGAAAGCATTTCTTTCAAGATGAATGAAGTTAGAGCTCTAATTTCCTCATGACATTTAATTTGATTTGCTTTTAATAATACCCTTTATGAAATGGTTTATTTGTGAAGCATTCTTAAGTATAAAAAAAGAAAGTGAAAGTCCAAATAGATCCACATAAGTAATGAATTCAAAAATACGCACAAGCAAATGCCTAGAAAGCTAAGCCTGAATTTTGAAATCAGGTTTGCCCCATGGTAGAAATTCTATAGCCTTCCCATTCTGCAGTCTTCCAATTTTGGAACTGGGAAGGACTAAGGGACTGGGAAGTATTGACAGGAATGGTCCTCTGGGCCGGCCAACTGGCCGGTCCGCAGTTGGCCAGCAGGAAGGACACTGAGACTCTGGTTGTGGTCTTAGCCTGTCCCCACCTCTTATGAGGGATCATGGTCTCTGTGCAGGAAGAACCATAGAAGTGTAGTTCTCAAACTGTTCTGACACCTCCAGGCAGGAGACACAGATGGTTCACACTAGAATCTGGAATGTGATTTCTAGTACATTGTCCCCCTTCACCCTATTGAATGCTTCCTTGAGAAGTCTGGCAGATTTTTTACCCTTGGAAACCATCAGCCTCCCATTCACAAAACTCTTGGGATTATAAACTCATATCACACTAGAAAGCAGAGGCAAGGGAAAGTATTTTGAAAGACATTTTGCCCAATTTGGATCTCAGCTCTATACATCTGGATGCATAGATTCTGAGAGCAAACATAGGGAAGGTCCTGGGGAATTCACTGCCCTGAAAAAGTAGTATTCTGACCATCAGGGAGTGTACAGTGAGTGACATTTGAGATGGTCATGCAATTCAGAAACATTCATTTATGGAATAGCCTCCATATACAATGGTGTGTGTGCATGTGGTGTGTGTGTGTGTGTGTGTGTGTGTGTGTGTGTGTGTAACTGGCTTTGGATAGCCACACTTAGAGCCCTCAGTGGGATGTGGTGCATCCTGTACATCCACGGTACACACTGTATACTTACATACTCTACGGTACTTCTTATCTTTTCTAAAGGACACTGTAATAGACATACAGTAAAACCTCAGTTGAGCAGATAGTTCTACTTTGATAAGAGTCAGGCAATATTTTGTCTAAAATATGTACAGCAGCTAGTAAATGCTTTACAGCCAGAAGTCCTGGGGTGAATATGCCCTGATTTGTAAATCTCCCACCCTGGCCTGTTTCAAGGTACCAAAGTGATGTCAACCAGCTTGTAAAAATTCCTAAACTTCACAGTTGCTCCCAGGAGCCATGCTTCCTGGCTCTGGTACCCCATTGCTATCGGCATCCTGCTCGTGCCCTCTGCCGACTTATCAGGTCCCTGGAGAAATCTTGTCATGAGTAGTTTTAATCACTCTTCTGTGAAAGGAATGGGAAAATCTAGGTTGTCTGCAATCAGGCTGCACATCCCAGATGCTTCTTTTCCCACAGCCCAGATGTAAACATGCACTTTCCTGATTTTCTTCTTCCCTATGGAAAGAAGGTGCAGAAAGCCACATATTGGTTATTCAAATGTGCTAGTGGCTTTTGTTTATTTTTTGCTTTCTTCTCATCAGAGAATGAAAGAACATAAACCATAACCAGAGGAGTCCTGCCCGCTCTCATTGGGCCTCTTGCGGCATGCCTGCATGTCTCAAACGTCGCTGTGTTAATACCAAGCCATAAAATTATCAGAACCTTAGGAAAGTAGAGCGCACTAATGTCTTCTCTGATCATAGACCTTGGCTACATCCCATGCCAGTCCTTTTTTACAGGTTAATGGCCACATTATCTTCACTTAAGTTGATAATCCCAAACAGCTCTTGAGGAGAACTGGAACAGGGAAACGTGGGCAGCAACAACCCCAGCAGTCATGTAAAACTTTCTAGGTGTCCTGCTATTTATTGATGGATATATTTATTTTTGTACTATAGTGTAGAATACCAAATGTTTTATTTTTATGTTTGTAATTCGCTCTTGAATAAAATAGTCTTCTGTGCTTTTCAAGTAGTGCCTTCCCCCAGAGTATGTCTCCTTTACAATATCTGGTGCATATTTTTATTCTTTTTGCATCATAATTTCCCATTATTTTAGGGAGTCTTGCAATAAGCCTGCCATCCTCTTGTATATTTGTGTCTTGTAGGCATGCTCTGAGCCCCTGGCATATTTACTGATGTGTAAATAGTAGAGTTCTAACTGAATGGTAGTTTGAGCTGAAGTATAGGCGTTCCAGAAAATATTTATCCAATAAACTCTCATCACTCCATGAGCTGAAAATGTCATTTTTCCATCAGACGAATGTTATCAGGCTGTCAGGGACTATGATTTCCACTCAGCATTAATCAGCGCTTTTCATTCCCAAACTAGGTGCTGCCCTTCCCATGCCCCACCCCCGACTACATCCACTGCTTGCCTTGGCCCACTGATTCAAGGACTTGGTTGGATAAATCCCTTTGTAATTGGGCTAATTACTCTATAAATGTAAAAAATGTTCATATAGTGATTCTCAAAAGAGTCAGCCTCAAAGTGCCTAATTCTTTGCCTGTGTATAGTTTTTGGCCTAGAAAATTAATGGTAAATACTTTTCCCAGAACTATTAGCAACTGGTTTGGTATTATTTAGAATCTATGTTCTTCAAGTATAAGATATTTTCATAGAAAGGAATTTTACATATTACTTCTTACTGAACTCATCAACACCCCATAAGGCTCAGCAGTGTTGTAGCAAAACAATGTATAATTTGTCTGTAGCCCAGAAGGGACATTGCCCAATTTAAGAATTGTTGATCTTTTCAAAGAATCACCATGGGTCACACGTGGCCCTTTGCCATCTGGTGAAAAAGGAACACTACTGTGACTCTGCATTTTCTTGCCCCCAACAAGCACATTTGATTTCACACTTTAGAGGGAAGGAAAGTACCTAAGGCTGTACAATAAGCACATACAAGGGTGTTTCTGGGTCTGGAAATGTATCCACAAGGTTCTAACTTCATCAGGGAACGACTGTTTGTTGTGATCAGCATGTGCCTGTTGCACCTGAGCTCCTGTTTTGTGAGTGTCTGATCAAGACAAGGACGCAGACAGGGTCGTGCCCAACTAACCAACTTCCACAAGTGTGGGAAATCAGCTGATAGCATGGTCACACCGAGTCAGCTGAGGCACATTCATTTCCTTATGTTCAAACCCTATTTGTTATCTATGTCCAAATGCATGTAGAAATTACTAGACTAAAGGGAAGGTGGAAAGAAATATTTTACACTGTGTTCATAAGTTAAATGTGTACATTCAGAGTTATCTTGTTAAATAAAGTGGAATAATTATTTTGATAATTATTTGAAACTTGTTTTTCCTTGAGATGAAGTCTGATTTGCTTTCCTTCCTCACTTTTTTTCCCATTTCCATTTCACAGTATATCCAGATGGAATCAAACTTATTGCTATGTTAGTAGAAGATGGCCTGAAGAAACAATAAGTAGGTTTTAGCTTCTGAGTGGCCTCACCAGAGAGGGAGATTCTGTTGTTACATGACTCTCCCACTTCACACAGCTTTCTGGCTGTAAAGCCCACGAATTCCAGAGATATAAGTGGCAAATGATATAGTCTCCTCTTTGTCAATTACTGAGAAATATTTCTTCTCTGAGTTTAGAATGAGGCAGACTAAAGAGCAATTACTTTTGGGAAAATATCCAGGTTAAATTTCACTGAAATTTGATTACTGAACCTCATAGAATCTCAGGCTTAGAAGGGACTTTTAAACGTTATCTGGCACGCTCTACTCCCTTACAGCAGCCCAGCAAAACCACTTCTCATCTTGTCTGCAAATGTAAGAGAAGGGGGTGTGCTGCCTTCTTAAGGGCACCTATTTCGTTTTCAGAGGACTAATTGTCCTCAGTTTAGCAAATAGTTCAGCTCTTTATGAATATAAGTCACTGCAGGGGAGACAAAGGTAAGCAGAAAGTTGTTAGAGAGTTCTCCCTTACAGAAAACTAAAGTCTCACCTGGTGGCCCTCATAAACTCCCAGTTCATAACTCTACCTAATCCATCTTCATGAAGGCCCCACAGTTTGCAAATAGCTCTCCTGCCCTTCTGGATGCACTGACCCCCATTTCCTGCGATAATGTGTGTCTGATCACAGGCCAGACGCAGTGAGCTCCCTTAGCCAGATGGAAACACGTGGAAGCCTGCAATGGGTGTAGACCTGCCCATACCCCCTGTCCCGAGTATGTAGTAGGCCTGGTGGACAGACAGACCCTGCTTCTTGTTCTGGAAGGAAGTTCATTCTTATGGCAGAACGTGGGTATTGAAGGACCTAGAGTCCCAGGGGGATACAATTCCTTCCATCAGATAATCATCCTGCATCTCTTTTAGGGGGAATCTTCTGAAGTTCTGGCTGACAGACATAACTGGCAAGTGCGTCAGCAGGGAGCAAAGCCCTTGTCCCTCACTATCAGAACAACTGATAGGGGCGAGACAAGCATTCTAGTCCTGGAGGAAAGAAAGCTGAGAACCCATGTTGAGACTTAGGCCAGGGCTGGACAAAAAAAGCCCAAAAGCCATTCTTAGTCTTAATGTCGAATTCTTTAGCAAACTATTCATTCTTTTCTGTAAATAATTCCATTTATGGATGTCTCTCACAGTGTGGTGCCTGGACCTGTTCTTTACAAGTGGTCTGACCAGAGTTTGGCAGCTCAGAACCAGCCACCTTTGTTCTAGGAGTGTCTTGTCTACTAATAGAGCAATGATTGTGTGGGGGCAGACATGGCTGCAAGTTATTTGGGGGGAGAAAAAATTATTTTCAAAGATGAGATTATACATTTAATAATAAGTTATGAGCCGTGGCTGGTGTGGCTCAGTGGAGTGAGTGCCAGACTATGAACCAAAGGGTTGCTGGTTTGATTCCCAGTCAGGGCACATGTCTGGGTTGTAGGTCAGGTCCCCAGTGGGGGCCACCTGAGAGGCAACTGCACACTGATGTTTCTCTCCTCTTTCTCCCGCCCTTCCCCTTTCTCTAAAAATAAATAAATAAAATCTTAAAAAATAATAATAATATGTTATGGTTTCTAATATTGCTCCTGGTATGAATTGATCTTTGTAGTGTTGCAGGAAAATAATTCCACAAGACTGGCTGCATTTGACTCCAGTCGTATGGCTGAGAGCCCACTTTTGCACAGAAGTGACTATTTGTAAAGAGGGGGCCTATTTGGAGAAGGTGAGAGCTTGTTAACTTGGGTGGTTATAAATGGATTATGTGATTATCTCCAACTCACTCTCCCAAACTGTCAGTTTACAAGAACCAGTTCCTGCCCTCTCTTAACCTTCCTTAGACCATTAGCACAGATCCAAAGTGCTCATCTTGTCCTGAGAAGAAAGCCCAAAAACACATGGACACCCCAGTCCATTTTTACTCTTAAATGTGGTTCTAAGAATCTTATCAAAAATTGAGGCTGCTCAGTTCAAAGCGAGGCTCTTTGGTGGAAGAGGCAAAGTAGCACTGTGAAATCCAGCTTCCGCAGAAAATTTTCGCTCATAGGACACCGGCCAACATTCTTGCACAATATAGGAGTGGTGTTAGAAAACCCAGTTCTACCCCTTATTACCATTTCTACCTAAAATGCATGACGTGACTTGACCAATCATGAAGAAATATCAAATAAACCCATTTGAAGAACATTCTGCAAAATAACCAGACTGTGTTCTTTAAAAATGTTGATGAAAGGCAAAGAAAGATTGAGGAACTGTAATAGATTTAAAACAACCACAGAGACATGACCACTTAATGCAGCCTGTGATCCCAGTTTGAATCCTAGATCCCCTCAAAAATGGGCAGAAAGGACATTATCTTTTTGTTAAGTTCACTGCTGTTCAGCTGGTGGTGCCCAGCTCTATCAATTATATACTGTCAAGTGACATTCACTTTTAAAACTCTTCTGCATGATTATTGCTCTTTTTCTGAAGCTGAGAGAAATTGTGTGGGAGGAGTAACTGGGCTTTTGCCTGACACCACGTCTAAGCAGCAAGCAGGCAGCATTAAAAATAGGCCTCTGCAGAGCAGGCAAACTTAACCGAAGAAACAGATGAAACAGGCATCAGAGGAACTGTTGAGCAGTGTGGCACACCTGAGGTCAATACATGAGCTCCAGCAAAACATTTTCCTGAAATAACCAAGCTCAATGCTGCATTCCCTGAAAAGAAGCAAGCTTTTCAAGCAACGAACCATCTGTTTCAAGTGTTTAGAAAACGGATCTCCAATCACGGGTAATTTAAACTTCCTTATACCCCAGTTCAATGCTTGATAAGAAAAGAGTGCTAACAGGATGGGAACGGAGTTACTATATTAAGAAGCCCGACCAGAACAAAAAACAGCCCCTGGCAGTTATTTTGTTTATGCGCCAGACCCTTCTGCTTTAATGAACATAATATTTACATGAGACCAGCTCCTGTTACATCTTTTGCTGCAACTGTCACGTTTTGTTCTTTGTTGTTGTTTTTACTTTTCTAAAAAAAAGTTCCTGCAAAACACAGTTGAGAGAGAATATGGCTGATCGAGGCACATACACTGAAATCACACCATAGCATCCTACCTCCCAAAGGGCCAAGCCCACCTGCTTTGTGTAGTTTGGGGTCAGGTGTCAATCAGGTTGCCAGGTAAAATACAGGATGTCCAGTTAAATTTGAATTTAAGACAAACAACGCATACTTTTTTCTTACATTTTTTTAATTGTTGTTCAAATACAATTGTCTCCATTTTCTCCTCACCACTCCACGCCCGACTCCAGCCATCCCCACTTGCCCCCCTTTATCCTATACCCCTTTGGCTTTCTCAATGTGTCCTTTCTACATGTTCCTGACAACGCTTCCCCCCAGCACCCCACCCCCATTATCCCTACCTATCCCCCCTCTGGTTGTAGTCAGTTTGTTCTTAATTTCAATGTCTCTGGTTATATTCTGCTTGCTGAATAATTTGTTTAGTATAAGTAAATCTCAAATATTACATGAGAAGTACTTATACTGAAATTTAAAAGTTTGTTGTTTAGCTGAAATTCAAATTTAATTGGGTGCCCTGTGTTTTTATTTGCTACATCTGGCAACCTTGGTCAAATATTGCTCAGAAGGTTGCATGAGTGGAAAGAGTCAGAGAAAAATGAGATATTTATGCCTTCCATTCCCAAGTGAGCTAGCTATTCAGAGGGTCATAAAGCAAGCATACCAGGGTTCACTGTTAAAGGACCGCTCTGAGAGGTGAAGTTGAAATCCACTTGGCCACAATACCTGCTAGTACTAAAACAGTAGCAACACCTAACACATCATCCTCTCATTTCCCTGGACATCTTACCCTCAAAATCTCTCTTGTTCATATTGACTTTGCCTATTTTAGATTTTGTTATATTCATAAAAGTGAAATTATGGAACGAAAGATGTTCACATTTGGCATATATCATTCTGAGATATTAGCAAGTTACACTCCAAAATGTTTACCTAATTATGCTCCATCACCTGGTACAAGAATGTTGGATTTATACAGGTTCCAATATTCAATACTATTGCTTTTCTTAGTGAAGGCTGATATGGTTGACTTGTGTCCCCTAGAAAAGATGTGTTGAAGTCCCAACCCCCAGTACCTCAGAATGTGACCTTATTTGGAAATAAGGTCTTAAAAGAGGAAATCAGGTTACAATGAGGTCATTAGGGTGGGCCCTAACCCAATAAGATGGACACCATTATAAAAGGGACAAATTTGGACACGGACATGAACACAGAGGAAGGCAGAGATCAGGGTGATGCATCTTTAAACCAAAGAACTCCAAAAATTGCCAGCAAACCACCGGAAGCCAGGGGAGAGACACGGAACAGGTTCTTCCTCCCAGCCTTCAGAAGGAACCAACCCTGCTGACACCTTGATCTCAGACTCCGGCCTCCAGAACTGTGGGACAATACATTTCTGTTCTTCAAGCCATGCAGTTTGTGGTTCTTCGTTACTGGAACCCTAGGAAGCTAATACAGGTGCTAAGTACAATACATTTAATTAAAAATTTTTAAATTTATATCTGTAATGATTGGTGAGTTTGACTATATTTTCATACATTTCTAATTCTCTTTATTCCATCAATAGACTTTTCCTGTCTTTAACTTATTGTTTATATTACTTATATTCCTTGAACTGATTTGTTGAAATTTTATATTATTTACAATTAATGCTTTGTTATATTCTATCAATAGTATTCCTATTTATTCCTTACCTTTTTTAACTTTTCAAAACTAATTCATTTTGATGTTTAAGAGTTTTACATTTGTATTTAGTCAAATTTGTCAGTCTTTTCCTTAGTGGCTTCCTGGTTTTGTGTATCATGCTTAGAAATGGCTTCTCCATCTCAAAATGATTAAAATGTTTTGTCAGTACTGTTTGGCCTGGCTTAATAGAGGGAACAGGGAAGTTTTCCCTGGCTAGGGCCATCATAAGCCAAATTTTCACTGGGCCTGGAAACAGTTTAAAGCTTCACTTTTTTAAGTTCTTCAAAACCCTCCAATTTTGCAATTGCCTCTCAATCTGTAGTTCCTGTGACCTGAGAGCCAGTTGCTTATTCCTTCTGTAATGCCAAGGGATCCAGGGTCCAGCCCAGGTTCTTTTGTAGTAGCCCTTCATGCCTTTCAGGAGTCTTCTTGGATGGAGTCTCCATTACCTCTCATTGTGTGACACACTGAACCCAAACAGGGTTTGCAACAGTAGTTGCAAAAAGGTGGCTGGGGCTTCATCATCTTGAAGCCTTTCTCATTCACACATGTGACACCTGACCAGTGGCTCCTTGAGTCTCTCTCTCTCTCATTCTCTCTCACTCTGTGGCTCTGTCTCCTTCCTCTTCTCTCCATGTTGTGTCTCCACATGGCTACCTAAGGTAACTGGATTTTTTATGTGATGGCAAAAGGTTGCCAGAGCATGTGTCCCAAGAGCAATAGTGAAGCAAAAGCTGTATTGTCTCTTATTATCTAGCCTTGAAAGACATGCAGCATCACTTCTGACACATTCTATTTGATAGGAGTGAGTCACTAATGCCAACCCATAATCAACAGGATAGGAATTAGACTCCATCTTCTGAAGGAGAGATGTGCTGATGAATTTTTAGACATCATCTAAAACTGCCAAAGATAGTATGTGTCTAGGAAATCTCTAAGCCTGGTATGGGCTTTGCATTAAGAGATCTCTTCCGTGCAAAGCCCATACCAGGTCAAGGAGAAACACACAAGTGTTCCTTGCCTTGCCTCACGCAGAGAGATGTGCTCATCCCTGCTCAGCGATAGCATTTCTTCTTCACTCTTCCACCAGGCTGAGTCACCAGCTTGTTTCTTAAACTTGGATTTCCTGGGTGGAGATCAGACTTGAGTTCTTGACACCCCTCCCTGAAAAAATAGAAAACACGTATCAAGCTCTCTGAGGGATACAATTTGAAGCAACTCTCACCCTGGAAGTGAAGAGCAGGCATTCTTCCTCCTCCCCTTAATTCAGCAATAAGAGCTAATCTAAGTGCATGAGGATACAGTTAAAATGACTTAACAGTCACCAAAATTAAGTCTTCAAGAATATTTATAAGCATGGAAAATGTTTCCTTAATAGGAAAATATTTTTTTTAAATTAAGTTAAATCATGATAAGTTTCAAAAACTCAAAATGGCTAAGCAATATGTTTAAGCTAGAGCTATAAGCTTCTTTTAGTTCTTTGTGTTTATTAGATTTTAAGGCACTATTTAGAATTCTTCTTTGGAAAAAGAAGTCAGAGAAAAATTAAGTAACCTAACTAAAGTTATCTAATCAGTCAATGAGAAAATTAATCACAAGACCTAGATATCACAATTTGTTGTATCAGGATTCAAACTCATGCAACCAAGATGTTTTTAGTAAAGTTATAAGATTTGCCTCAATATTTGTTTGTTTTAATGGTCAGAAAATAAACAAAAAATTCCAGATCCTACTAAACCATACTTTTCATTTTCTAAGCATTAATGAATGTATTTTAACAAAAGCCAATTTTTAACAAATAAATACTACTGAGAAATTTTACTTAATATCTATGGATCTAACTAATATGATTGAATTCCATTGGCTTGAAGAGCTGCAAAGTCAGCAGCAAAGTACTTTTGAGACAACCCAGGTCATGGTGTTGAAAAGCTACTTGTTGAGTTAAGCAAAGGCTGAAGACAGTGTGGATTCATAAGGCAAGTACAGTAACCAAGTCCCATGATCCATCACCTATAGGTTTGTTATTTTTGCTATGACAACTGCTTATCTTTGTTAGAAGCTTTCAGATCCACAGCTGACACTTGAAGTGGTTTTTCTTAACTGTCTTGACAAGAAAAGACTGAATACAAAAATTCAGTAACACATCAAGAGATTTCCATGTGAAGGGTATTAGGGAATTTATTATAACTGATCTTTTTATGATCACACAAGTGATGTCCAAAAGATACTTCCATAGCACATATACTAAAATTGGAACAATACAGAGATTAGCCTGGCCCTTGCACAGGATGATGCACAAGCTTGTAGAGTGTTTTGTATTTCTTTAACAACAACAACAAAAAAGACACTACACAGGGAATACTTGTTACGGTGAGCTCTGATATTCACCAATAAGATGCAGTTAACCAATCGCCTAAAGCTAACTCGAGCCCTTTAAAGCTAAAATTAGTGCTATTACTAGCACAATAATTAAAAATCAATAACAGAATGATCAAACTGTTGGTCTCTAGCCCTTGTGCTCAGGCCAATTAGACCAACCTAAAGTCCCGATGCTGGATTGCAGACTCTGGCATGCCACTCTGAGTCCATATGGCCATCTCGTCCACTGGTGTGGCCCTAGTCCCTGTCTGTCTTCTTAGACCATTCTCTGTGAGTAGTCTAGATGAGGGTGGCAACCCCCCACCCAGAGGCCAGACAAATATAAACAAGTAAGGTGGCCTGGCAGCTGGCGACCAGGAGAGGGCTCAGGCCCTGACTATTGGCAACAGCAACTGTGCAGCTCCAGACGGTTGTTGCCACAGTAGAGTTTAGGCCCCTGTGTACCAGATCTTCCAATGTTCAAGATAAACTAAAATCTGGAATTTAAAATTTTTTTATTTTTTCCATCTGATTCCAGAAAGTGTCTACATTCTGGAATGTACAAATAATGCATGTCTGTGAGCCAAATTTGATCCATAAGCTACTTCTTTGCCTTTTCTGGCCTTGAGGTTAGTTGGAATACTGGGAAAACCACATTCCTCCTGACTAGGACTAGGACTTTCCCTTCCATGCCTATAGTTGTGGCCATTGTTCAGAATTGGAAAACCATTCTTCTTGAGGGTCATTCCCTCTGTTTGATTCCCAGCTGCTTCTTTTAGTCAAGACGGATCAGGAGTTAGGCAAAGTACTTCCTCACCTTCCAGTTCAGGGGAGTCTGCCTCTGCTCCCTGGTGATGAAGAGCCAGCAGCATCCTTAAAGTCTGCAATGGCCCTGGATCCTGGCATTGTTCCTACAGTTCAACATTAGAATAAGACTTTCTTTAACAAAGAGGCACTCTATGTCAATGGCTCTAAAGCTAGTTTTTGCATTGGAAGCATCTAAAGAATAATTTTTAAAACAGAGTCCATGGTCTTACCCAAGACAATCAGATTTAGCCAAAAAGTATGATGTCAGGCAGCAGTTCTCAAATGTTTTATTCTCAGGATAACTTGGCAGCCTTAAAAATTATGAAGGATCCCCAAAAGCTTGTGGTGATATGGGTTATATCTGTTTATATTTACTATATTATATTAGAAATTTAAACTGAAAAATTACAAAATGTGTATCATTTTATTTAAAAATTAAACTCACTGTGCATTAATATAAATAACAGATTCTTGTGAATAATAAATATATTTCCTAAAACAAAAGTCATGTCATGAGAAGATTAGCATTACTTTACAATTTTGCAAATTTCTTCAATCATCTGGCTTAATAGAGACCAACTGGACTCTCCTCTCTGCTTCTGTATTCAATCTATTGCCACATGTTGGTTTGGTTGAAGCAGATGAAGAAAATGTGACCTTTGAATTTGTGGTTGAAAAAGGGAGACATATTTTAATAGCTTGTTCATATAATTATAGATATTGTACTCTAATATTACACTAAAACTCACTGAATGACAGTTTCTTAAAGCAAGGGGAAATCTTAGATCAAATCAATGAACTCTTTGTACTTACACTAAAATTCATTTATCTTCTTGTACTTTTAAGGGATCTTTTACCCAAGAGTGATTCTATAACATCGTGCATTTGTTATGTAAAAAATATCTGTTCACGGGTCTTCTAAAGCTTGCATTATACAGCATCATCACATATCATGTAGCCCCTGGAAAACCCCGTTGTACACTATGTGACAGAATGAGAGTGATAAAAATGAATAATGCCTTAGTATTATTATGAAAATGGCTCTGGCCTCTATGGACCCTCTGGTGTAGCAAAAAGAGCCCTTTCCTAGAAATCTATACATCTGGATTCTGTCTCAGACTATGCTACTAACTAGTTCAGTGAAACTTAAGAAAGTTTCTTCACCTTTCTGTGGCTCAGTTTCTCAACTGTAAAATGGAAGTTTGGAACACAAGTCGGTGTCTATCAGCGGGCACCATTGGCATTCAAGGCAGAAAAAGTTGTGAGGGACTGTCCCTCATGCTATAAGATTCAACATTCCTGGTTCTTCCACTAAATATGAGAAGTGCCATACCCCACCCTGTGACACACCAGAGCCTCAATGGAACCCTGTGGAGGATGACAGCACCTTCAGTCCAGACTTAGTGGATTAAATGAACTTTAGGCTTTCTTTCTGTTTTGAAGCCACTTCTATTAAAATAATTTAACATAGGACTTCTGGCCAAGATGGAGGCCTAGCTAGTTACACTGTGCCTCCTTGCACAACCAAAGGAAGGACGATAACAAAGTTAAAAACAAAAAACAACCAGAACTGACAGAAAATCAAACTGTATAGAAGTCTGACAACCAAAGAGTTAAAGAAGAAACACTCATCCAGACTGGTAGGAGGGGCAGAGATGGGCAGCCAGGTGGAGAGGACTCATGGCAAGGCAGCAGCTGGAGGACCAGGATGGACAAGGCAGCGGCTGGAGGACAGAGTGAGGCGAGGGCTGGCCGAGTAGGTGGCCCCACATTTGTGTGCAGATAAACTGGGAGGAACAACTGGAGAGTGAGGCAGACCACACAACCCAGAGTTCCAGTGTGGAGAAATAAAGCCTAAAACCTGTGACTAAAAAAACCTATGGGGGTTGAGGCAACAGGAGAAACTCCCAGCCTCACAGGAGAGCTCCTTGGAGAGACCACAGGGTCCTAGAATGTACACAAAACTACCCACCTGGGAATCAGCACCAGAAGGAAACCATTTGCTTATGGGTAGCAGGGGAAATGACTGAAAGCTAATGGAAGTGAGCTGAGCAAGTGGCATTATACCCTCTTGGACCCTTACCCCACATACAGCGCCACAACACAGCAACGTGGGTTGCCCAACCATGGCAAATACCTAAGGTTCCACCCCTTACTATGCAATAGGTGCCCTGAGGGAAAAAATGGCCCAAATGAAAGAGCAGATCAAAGCTCAAAAAAAAAAAAAATACAACTAAGTGATGAAGAGATAGCCAACCTATCAGATGCACAGTTCAAAACACTGGTAATCAGTATGCTCACAGAAGCAGTTGAGTATGGTTGCAAAAGAGAGGAAAAAGGGAAGTCTATGAAAAGTGAAATAAAGGAAAATGCACAGAGATCCAATAGTGATGGGAAGGAAACTGGGACTCAAATCAACGATTTGGACCAGAAGGAAGAGATAAACATTCAACCAGAACAGAATGAAGAAACAATTCAAAAAAATGAGGAGAGGCTCAGGAACTTTCAGGACAACTTTAAACATTCCAATATCTGAATCCTAGTGGTGCCAGAAGGAGAATAGAAACAGCAAGGAATTGGAAACTTATTTCAACAAATAATGAAGGAGAATTTCCCCAATCTGGCAAAGGAAATAGACTTCCAGGAAGTCCAGGAACCTCAGAATCCCAAAGCACACACCAGGACACATCATAATTACATTATTCAAGATTAAAGATAAGGAGAGAATCTTAAAAGCAGCAAAAGAAAAGGAGATAGTTACCTACAAAGGAGTTCCAATAAAACTATCAGCTGCTTTCTCAAAAGAAACCTTGCAGGCAAGAAGGGGCTGGAATGGATTGTTGGAAGTCATGAAAGACAAGGACCTACATCCAAGATTACACTATCCAGCAAAGCTATCATTTAGAATGGAAGGGCAGATAAAGTGCTTCTCAGATAAGGTCAAGTTAAAGGAGTTCCTGATCACCAAGCGCTTATTATATCAAATGTTAGAAGGATTTATCTAAGACAAAGAAGAAGGGCAAAAATAAGAACAGTAAAATGACAGCAAACTCACAACTATCAAAAACCAAACCTTAAAAAGAAACCCACTAAGCAAACAACTAGAACAAGAACAGAATCACAGAAATGGATCACATGGAGGGTTGTCAGGGGGAAGGGGGAGCAGGGAGAATGGGGGCAGAGGTACAAGGAATAAGTAGCATAAATGTTAGGTAGAAAATAGACAGGGGATGTTAAGAATCAGTAAAATGGAGTAGCCAAGGAACTGAACAACGGTGGGGGGAACTGCCTGAGAGAGTGTGGGGTGTTGGGTGGAGGGGGGCAAAAGGGCACAAATCAGGACAATGGTAATAGCACAACCAATAAAATATAATTAAAAAAATAAAAATAAATTAGGCTGATCTGAAACTATCTTTTGTTGGCAATGAAAGTCCCACAGATATAAGCCAAAATTGCATGAATGCTGAGAAGAAAATTCCAGTATTTGAAAAAGAGACAACTATTGCAGGGACTTTTCCATAGTAAGCATCCGAAAAGGTTTGCAGGTAAATCTTGGAGCAGTGTTTCCCCTTCTATGTTTGGCAGTTCACACAAAATTTGTATCTCTTTCTTCTGCTCCAGAAAGAAAGAAACTGATAAAGATTTGTGCATTCTGCTCTTTGGAGAACCTCTCTTTAGGTTCCAGAGAATGTTCACTTCCATATCACCAGAGAAACGAGGGTTGTGGGGAGATAAGAAAACAAAGTTACCTACTGCTAGTGTTACTTGTGCACCTATTTGCAACTTGGCTTCCAGCTGACTCTTGGAATTCGGCGAGAATTCTGGCAAGTGTGTATATTCCATCATCGTTGCAGAGATGAGGAGAAGGCAACCTCCTGGTAAAGCTTCTGTATGTTTGTGTGTCTCTGAATAAAACACCCTCAAATGGACCTTCTGCATCTGTGTTTCTTATTTCCGTTCTTAAGTGGCCTAGAAACTTAGCCACTCTTTCCTGAAGCTTCTACCAATGACCAATTTAAGTACTTGATGGGAAATTGGCAAGATGATTTTAAGGTCTTTTCCAACTCTGTAAGTATATAAATTTACACATTTGTAAAGCTGACAATGGCTTCAAATTCATCCAATTCAATCCTCTTATTTTTGACATTGAAGCTGAAGCCATAGAGGCTAAAATGAACTTCCTAGATCAGAAATTTCCTTCATAGCAAGAATGACTTTCTACTTATTCCAGGGTTGTTGAAATTGAGGTCCATGTGCTTCCTTGAAGTTGTGTAGCTATGTGCACAAGGTACAGAAGAGTGACAAGATTCAGCCTGAGACAACTTCTGAGAGCTTCAGTTTTACCCTGAGGCCAATACTTCAAACAATTTTTGGATCACATGTACTGCTGTTTACATCACATGTATCAAATGTTCCCCAGCTCTCAGAAAAGTGTCTGGCACCATAGGTTGTCAATAAATATTTGCTGGATGAATGAATAAATAAATGTTAAAAATAAAATATATTTCATAAAAAAATTTAACTTGCAGTGGCCTGAGGGATGTCAGTGGAAATGTTTGAGAAAACTATATTGAAGCTAAAACCAGGTGTCTCAAAGAGGCAGCTATATTGTGGCCATGTGCCTCATTTGAAAATCTTTCTGTATATTACCAACATCTAATGTAGTTTAAAATCAGTGAATAAGGAAATTGCCTCATTTAGTCATCTCTCTGGGACACAATTTCTCCCCTTGCCACCTACCTGCATGATTTCTTATCATGTTCACAAGGAAGGATTTTCCAACCCCTTAGACTAGACTGAATCCTCCAGTTGTGCTCCACTGGGCCCTGCCCTTCTCCTTTGAAGCATTCAATACATTTAATTAATGTTTGTCTTCCCAGATAGACTGTAAGCTTCCCTCATGAAGCATGACTGATGCTGATCTCCCTCATTGCCAGATCTTTAACACCTTGACCAGAACCTGACACATGGTAGGGACTCAATAGTAGGGATTGGAGGTTCCTGGCTTATTCTGCTCTAACCTAGAAACAATGCCTACCAGAATTTCAGCAGCTTCCATCAGAGATTAGACATTGTCTCCTGCTGTTCTACTTTGAGAAGCTGAAACAGCTGCAGGTCACTGACCCTTCAGATCCCATGGCCACTCATGGTGACTCAAGATATTTGTCCATCTCTTCCCACAAGGGTTACTGGTTCCCAAGTTTTCTCTATTTCCTAGTCGAGAGCAATGAGAGGTAGGGAGTCAAATAAGGAAGTGGATAAAAGACCTGGTTGGAGGCAGTGTAAGTGCTTCATAAGGGAAGAGGATGAATTCAAGAGGTATATTCAGAAACAGAATGACCTGAGTTTGGATGTGATGAGAACAGAAAGCAGCTTGTTGAGAATTCCAGATGATTCAGTGTTTTGGAGCTTGGATGCCTGGTTGAATGGTGACACTAAGAATGGTGAAAGAAAGGAGGATGTCTGAAAGAAAAAACAAATAGGTCCAGTTAGAAAATACTGAGTGTGAGGTGCTCACTGCTACAGTGGATATGTCCAGCAGTTAGAAATGAGAAAGGTCAAGATTGAAGACCCATAGTGAGAAACTGGAAAATGGCCTCACACATCACCACCATATGACTCCCATTCATAGTCAGGTACCTGTCTCTCTATTCAGGATCCCAGGGTAGAGACCCCTATTGGATGCATCCTCTTTTTCCTTAAGTGACTGCTTTGCCTGTAGCCTTTGGGTCAGCATCACAGAGGTTGTGGTGGCCTCAGTAGGAGACACACAGGTCAAGGCACCAGACTTGGCCCAGCCCCAGTTACAGACTCATCCCTAACCATGACCCCGGGGGGGCGGGGGTAGCTGTTGCAGCACTGTCAGTCTTTGTGCTAATGGTGATGCACTGGGGCATGGAACACATCCGTGAAAATACAATAGAAATACATGGGAATTTATAAATCTTAATAGAAAAATGTAAACTTGTAAATAATGTTATAGAAACACAATTTTATAGAAACACATGCCAAATAAGGTAAAACTGTGATGCATGTCACAGGAAGACAGGAAAAGTTTATTGGGTCCTCATTTTTTTGGAGGGGGTCCTCATTTTGTAAGGGATGCTGCATGGTCTGCCCCCTGTAGACACTCAGCCACGTGTCCACTCTTCTGTCTCTCTGTTCTGCACTATCATTGACTATACCTGTTCTAGGACTTGAAAAGACCCCAGATCCCTTTCCCCCACCCCTCCATTTCATCCTTATTTATCAGCTTCTCCAAGTTTCATTCTCCTATCTAAGTGTCATGGATCCACTGTCCATCAGTCAGTCCATCCACTCTCTGGCTTATATCCTCATGTCACTTTGTCTCCTATCCTTTAAGCTCATCCACAAGGCAAAGCTCTTAGCCTGAATTTATATTACTATTGCTTTCTTTACTCCTTCTCTGGGGCTGCTTGGGGGACACCCATACAGCCAGGAGATGGATGCAGATTCCCCATCCTCTCATAATCTATAGGCCACAAAACTGACTATCCAGGGGTGATGAGATGGGATCAAAAGTAAGAGAAAAATTAAAAAATAATAGCTAACATTTACTAAGCTCTTACTAAGTGCCAGGCAGTGTTCCAAGAGTATCACCTTATTTAATTCTTGTGGCAATGTCATGAAGTAGCAGATGAAAACAGGTCCCTTGCTTACTCCTGCTTCTTTGCTAAGAGAAACACAATTTTGTTCATGCGCGTGGCATGGCTCACCTCAGGTCTGAGCAAACCGAGGTGTTCTGACACATTTTGTCAGACACACACTTCCCCAGGTGCCTTTATAGCAACAGGTCATCATGTGACTATTCTGAGTAATGGGAAGTTCAGGATGTCTTCTGGGGATGATTCTTCATCCAGACAAAAGAAAAGGTGTTACTCAAAAAGAGAAAGGCGTTTGTCTTCTGCTTCTTGACTTTGAATGTGATGAAGTGGCCTGGAGCTGAGTGGCCATTTTGGAAACCTGAGGTGACCAGTATGAGACAAGCCAAAAGGCTGAGGCTGGCAAGTGAGGGGACACTGGAAGATGGCCCAACACACCGCCTCCAGATGACCCCCATTCATAGTCAACTACCTGACCCCTCTATTCAGGGTCCCATTAATCACAACCTGCAGTTCTTTTATTTATTTGCTTTCTTGTATCTGTCTCTCTTTCCCTCTAGAGGGACCCTGTATAAGGACCATACCTTGCTTTCTTGCTTCTCTCAAAGAGGCTGGCATTTGCTGGGTGCTCCAAAATATTAGGCAGAAAAAAGTAATAACACACTTGGCACATGGTAGTCAAAAATGCCTAAAAATTGAACCCAGGGCTGCCTTATTGCCTCTCTTTTTAAAAGCTAATTATGAGTATATTTTGTTCTGTGAAACACAAACACAAAATGTTTAGGTAGAAACTATGAAAAATTTTTTCAGTGGGATAGTGTCTCATAGTGACAAGCACTACATACTTCTCTGGGAGTCCTGAATCTTCAGCTCTGAACCAAAGCATGCTCTCCTTAAAACCCCTTCTTTTGAAACTATTGGACATACCTTTGAGTTATTGAGGAATGCCCAAGAATTCCATTCTACATTTTAACAAAGCAGGGGCTGGACATGAGGGACTCCCTATAGCTAGTGTTGAGTTACTTGTGATGTGAGCACCAGCTCAGCATTCCAGTCCCTATCAGTTAATGTCCCCAACCCACCTGTTTAGGTGGAAATGATGAATTCAGAGAATATTGTTTCCTTAATAATTCCTCTAGCAAAAGGTAATATTGGTTGCCACCATGAAATAGAGAAGAAAAAAATCTTTTATTTTTTATATTGTTTTTCTTGGCATGCCTGTCCTTGAGCATGCTAGACGGGTGATTGTAAAATAGGTGGGATGAGGAAGTACCCTGAGGATGCCCTGCCCACTGCTCTCACCCCATCACTCCAACATGAGTCACACCCCCAAAGCAATTAAGTCTAATTAGATGGAGTGCCCTGTCTCTGAGAGGCCCATGTGCTCCCAGATGGCTGCACGACTCTCTAAAAAGAGCCACTGACTCTTAGGGAGAGAAGCTTCCTCTGCTACCACATTTCTTGAAACTGTCAGCTGTCTCACGACCGCAGCACACAGAGCTACACAAAAACACAATGAAATTTAACGAGCCTGCTTCTCTACCCCTTGCTTTTGACATCAGTAGCTATTACTTGCCTGTAAGTAACTTTTCTGTGTAGTAACCAGATCTCCCCCAACAGCTCCTTGTATTTTGTCGGCATTGTCAGCGTGGCACACAGTCTGAATATGAAACCGGTTCCGCCAGCAACAATGGTGGGGATGCTGGGCGAGTGATGTGATCTCGCCCCACCTCCTTTATTTATTTGTTTGCTTATGTATTTAGTTAGTGAAATGGAGCCATCCTTATAATACATACTTCTTAAGACTTTATTATCAAATTAAATAGAATAATCCACATAAATGGTTTGCACAATGTCTGGCCTGTGGTTAAAGCTTAAATTTGAGCAATAGTAATCAAAGTATAATTAGCTGAAATTACAACAAATGATGACAGCTTATCAAAATTTATCACCCTCTTTATCATTACGGTGATTTTGAAGAGAATGGGTGATAGTGTAAAGCCCCTCTGCTTTTGACTGCGGCCGTCACCACTTATCCTTTTGGGTTGTTTTCTTCTGTGGAATAGTCTCCCTCAAAAGATTGTTGGAAGGATTAAGCGAGAATCCGTTAAAATATTAATAAATAAAATTTTAGGGCCTGGCTACTGGTTAAGTATTCAATAAACAGTAAGTTGCTCAAAAAGAGCTCGGTGACAGAACTGTACTGTCTGTGAGAGAAAACAGAAACTCAGCAATGCTTTTTCTCCAAGGGTATATTTTGCTCATTTTGAATTACTTTGTAGGCAAAGTGATTAGGCACATAATTGAGATTCTGAGCTCCTCAGTCAACGAATTTTAATTAAGCCAGAGGTTCCCAAACCTTCTCAGTTCACAGTGCTCTTAGTTTGTCAGTAAGTGGCTCATGGTATCCTTGGGCCAAAAAGAATACCCAGTGGCACCATTTACTAAGTAGTTAAGTCTAAACAATTTAATAAGCATTTATGTGTTAACAATTTAGTAGCTATTTGTAAAAAATACATATACATGAAAATAAATACTAGCTTTTATTTCATTTTTAAGCAACATAGAAGGAGAGTGTTAGAGTCGGAGCAGCTTCCCTTTCTAATTTTGTGCACAATAAAGTATGTACTTTACTAAAATTATTCATAATTCAATTGCTAATGGGATATGTGTTTTTGTTGGGCACTGCATGATTTCTCAAAGCCTGGAATCAGCTTGGACACTGCCACTCTCGTTTCCTGCTCCACGCTGATTTTTGTGCAACACATCTTATCAGAGCGACAACCAAAAGCCCAGCCCAATAGATCCGATGTCACTGAAAGGAATGCAGTTGATCAAATATTGGAGCTGTGAACTCCCTGAAGCTGGTTGTCTGCTTTGGATCCCATAGATGTCGAGAATTGCTGTGTTTCTCTTAAAAATGTAAGATATTGTGGTACCCTTGTGAGTTCGCTATGGCTCACAGAGCAGGGCGCCTCAGCACTGTTTGGGAACCACCAGAATAGTCAATTACTGTGTGCCAGGAACTCTGCTACACACAGGGTCTAGTGGGTGAACGCAGTCTGTGCCCGTGAGTCTTACACATTAGTGGATGAGACCAACATTAATCAAATCATCTTGCCAAAACATGCGCTGTTATAAACTATGATAACTGCAATGAAGTGAAACCAGCATGTTGCCAAAGGGACCCCGTTCTCAGGCCAGAGGGAGCACTCTATCCACATTCACTCTCCACAGGTGTTTCCTTTGGCAGCCACAAACCTTCCATTGTACTCAGCACCATCCTTCCTAAAACAATGACTTGGGCAGAGAAGAAAACCAGTATATCCAAAATTGAGGAATTAAAACGGACAATGTTAGTCGAATATGATGGGGTCAAACATGCCCATACCTAACTCAGCATCATCTTCTTACCCCTGGTTCTCAGTGGCGATCCTCAAGGGAGCTCTCAAAGGAAGACCGAGTTACTTTAATAAGGCTTTTGCTACAAATTCCAGCAGTTGGGTCAGAGTGCATGTCTGGGGCTTTCAGAATGGATGCCTCTTGTTCAGGCCCCCAGCAAGCTGATGCATGCAGCCTGGAGGCAGGTTGTCCAGTCTCCTGGGCCTCTATGCTCTGAGCCTTCACCCTCATCTGTAGATCCCGGTTTTTAGAAACTCACAATGTGTAAAGAATTGAAGAGGTGGGGCAAGGCCCCAGGCCTCTCTTGCCCCTTGCTGTGTAGACTAGTGAGACTCGCAGAAGACGACACTGTGGCGGAGAGTTTTGACCTCAGCCTCCCATTCCTTAGTCCTGCCATTTTCAACCCTTTTCATCTCATGGCACACAGAAACTAATTACTAAAATTCTATGGCACACCAAAAATAGGTATAGTTTTGATTGATTTACAAAAAAAAATAATAATAATAGTAATCACCTACCTTTTTTGCTCCAAAGTAACTTTAAAAAATCAGGTACCTATACTTGTATATAAGGATTTCTGGTACCAAGAATTAACCAAGCAGATGCAAACTTATTATGTAACATGACCAATGAGATGCAATTCTTATATGACCTGTATGTTTATGGTCCAAGACAGGGCATTTGCACCAGAGTGCTATCATTGTGTTGGCTGTCGTGTTTTTATTTGACAATCTAAGGGGAAAGAGGTCAGTGCCCCTGACTAAATAGTCAGGTATTGCATGTTTTAAAAATTCTTGCGGCTCATGGTTTGAAAATCACTGCCCTAACCCCAGGCCTCCCTCCGGCCCCTCCCACCCCCAACCCTGCCCTCAAAATACCCTCACCCTGTGTTCTAGCCCATCCCAGGGTTGATGGGGAGGCATGAACCTAGAGCTCCCACTAGTGGCAAGAGTAGACCACCACCATTTCTCGTCCTTCCCATTTGTTTCTTCCCTATTATCACTGGGTTTAACAGCCAGGACTAGGGTCTACAGGAAGCATTCAAAATCACCATATTCACCTTTATGGGGACATTTCTACAAACATTGGCCGTTCTCTATGGACTGATAGGGAACAATGATGCCTCCAGGCCTTTATGAATGTCTTGTCATTGTTGACCTCCAAAGACTCAGTTACTAGGAGGGAGTGTAAAGTCACTTCATTCCTACCACCACCTCCCTCCACCCATTACTTCTTTCTCTTCCTAAGGGCTGTTCAGAATCAAGAGATGTGAATTTTACATACACGCACACATGCAATCAGGTTATCTCTGCCTTCTAGCAGCTGGGAGATAGGGCTGCTGTGGAGTCTAGAATGAGTGGCTTAGAAAAGCTCTACACAGTGATTAAGAAAATCACTGCACTCTCCCTGCTCCTTTGCTTGATGCTGCTGCTCCCTGTCTGCCTTTTCTCAGTGTCAGCGTGGGGAGACTGGGGGTGCCCAGCATAAAGGGCACAAGTGCACATCAGCCCGTGTGCAAAGAGCCCCTATACTACCATGAGGTCCAGCATAGGTCACTGAGGGATTAAAATGTAGTTTGGAGCAAAATATTTGTAGTAATAAGGAATGTGCCACTGTCTGGCATTTTCCCACAAATCCACCACCATAATAGCTAGGTGAGTGTAGACTTGGGCATTCAGGGTTCTTCGGTCAAGTTAAATGCTGTTTCATCACATCTAACCAATAAAATATGTTCAAATGATAGTTTAATAAGTAATCTAATTAAAATGCTGTATATTAAATGTAAAAGCCAAGTTTTCTGATCCCCCCATCCACTGCCCTTTTTACACCTCCATGAGACAGCAAAATTTTAGACTTCTGATGTTATTCAAAATTTTAGGCATCTGATGTTATGCCTCCAAAATTCCTATGTTGAAGCCCTAACCACCAGTACCTCAGAATGTGACTGTATTTGGAGACAGGGCCCTTATGGTGGTTAAGGTAAAATGAGGCATGAGGATAGGCTCCAATCCAATCTGACTGGTGCCCTTATACGAACAGGAGATTAGGACACAGAGGAACACAGAGGAAAGACCACCCGAGGACACAGAGAGACGGTGGTCAAGCAGACGGGCTTCAGAAGAAACCACTCCTGTTGGTGCCTTATCTTAGACTTCTAGCCTCCAGAAATGTGAGATAATAAATTTCCATTGCTCCAGCAGCCCCAGAAAACTAATACAATAAGTCTGGGGTGGGGGAAGGGGGGAGTTCTGACCATTTTAATGGTGATACAGAATTTAAAATAATGTTATTTAATAGAGTAGGACTGGGATTCAAACTCAGGTAAGTCTCACTCTGGAGTCTTCAGGGAAATGGAAAATAGTATTAAATACCACCACCTTGGGCTGTTCTGAAACAATGGCTGTCAAACAGCTATTAAAGAATGTTTTGGGGAAAATGTTTTTTTGTTGTTGTTATTTTTCTAAGTAGCAAGATTGCCTTCTAAGGGGCATGGAAGGGCAGGTACATTAGGGTCACTTCATCTCTCTGTCCTTGCACATGAGGCTTCCAGCTCAAGGCTCAAGTCTGGCTTCTGATCTCTTCCAGGCATTTCCTCCACTCCAACTGCTCTGCTGGGAACATGGTTCCCGGAAGACAAATCGGAGGAGCCAGGTCCCTATGTAAGCACATCTTACACATTGGGTCAAGGACTTAAACCTCCCCACAGTGACTTTATGTACAATAACAGCCCATTTTCTCAGGCTACACTAGGAGGTCGAGATGCCCTCACAGCGGGCAAGGATCCTCATCCTCCAGCCCATGCACTCAGAGGAGCCGGGAAGAATCTCTTCTGGGAGAGACAGCAGTTGCCCCTTACCCACGGTCTCCCAGTTCATGGTTTCAGTTACCCACAGTCAACTGCAGTCTTAAATTTCCCCAACCATCAACACCATGTGCTCCTGACATCCAACCATGGACACTGTCAGGGCTCTGTAATCCAGGGTCAACCAAAGCAGATGATCCTCCTCTGATGTATGTCAGAAGGTCGATGGTGGCCTAACGCTACATCACAAAGCCCACGTCACTCACCTTACTTCATCTCACCACATAAATGACATGTGGTGATAGGCATTTTATCATCTCACATCACCACAGCAAGGGTCAGCACAGTACAGCAAGGTATTCTGAGAAAGAAAGAAAGAGACCACATTTATATAACTTATGTGATAGTGTACTATTATAATTATTCTACTTTATTGTCATTAATCTCATACTATGCCTAATTTATAAATTAAACTATATCATAAGTACTTATGTATAGAAGAATACATAGTACATATGGGGTTTGGTACAACCCTTGGTTTCTGGCATTTGTTGGGGGTTTGGAGTGTTCCCCAGCAGGAGGGGGAAGCTCTGTAGTGCATGGTGTATGCCAACAGGGTATTGGATCACAGGGCCTGTTTTAAGGAGAAGTCTTCATTGCATCTGGAAGTACAGGACACCCTAATCCTCAGGCTAATAGTTCACATTTGTGTGGCTCCACACATCATCCTTGTGCAGTAGGGCGAGGGGATACTTCTCACTGTTACCCCAGTTTACAGGTGAAGAAAGTGACGACCCATGGATGACTATGAGGAGCTCCTCCGGTGCCTGTGAAGTGAATGGCCTGACATTGTGTGCCAAGGAGACTCCCTTAAAGCAGCTGAATGCAGGTTCCTGAGGCAGCATTGCCCTGGGCCCCAAGGAAAGGCTGCCATGCTGAGCAGAGGAACGTGTCCAGCTGACTCGGCAGCACCTGGAGGAGTGCACACACAGAAAGGGTGGGAGGGGCAGGCACTACAAAAGGGGTTCTGGCCTGGCCATTCTGTATGTGCACACAACACTGAGAGAAGGTATTTGAGCTCATTCTGTTGGTAGAAAAAGGTTTATGAGGCACAGTCTCCTGATGAAGCTATTAGATGTATAGTATGCCTGGAAAAAAACTAAATAATTACAAACTTGCTACACCTGCCCCAAGGTAATACCCCAGTTTAAACTTAACCAGGGCCACCCACCACTGAGACCACAGAAAGGGGGTAATTTTAGAATGGGGAGTCTGTGCTTCTAAATTTGCAGCCAACTGGTCTTCTCCATCACTAAACTTTTGATAGTGACTTCCTTACTAACAAAACAAGCTTCTCATCTGCCAGAAGTAATAATGATAGTTAATAATAATAGTAATAGCTTCACTTACTAATAAAGACCTACTTTAAGGTAGACTCCTTGGAAAATCTCATGTGATCTAAGAACCCTCTTACCCCCTCTTGTCTTTGAGCTTTTACCAAGGTCTGTGCTACAAGGGCAGCATGCCTGAATGTCCCCATTCTCAGAGTGCTCAGCTGCCATTTCTGCCTCCACTTCTCCCCAAGACCACCTGCTGGAGAGCCCTCCAGCAGCCTGTGTGGCTCCTTGGTGTGACTGAAAACTGTGCTCGCTGGGGCTGGTGCAGCACAGCAGGCACTTCGTCTCTGTGTGGAAGAAAAGGCCTCTTCCCCTGGGGGAGGTATCAGGGTGCAAGGCTTGGAGGGCAGGCTGTGGACTTGGATCTGTGCTTGCCCCCTCAGCTGGACAACTGCACAGGGCAGCCCAGAGGCAGGGGGCTCTCACCACCCCCAGTCTGCTCCAGCAGAGTTCCAAATGGTGAGCTCTCCCTGCCTTCTCATCCTCTCTACAGGGGTTCTAACCACTGCACCACCCCATGCAGACTCAGCTTTGATCAGTGGTCCAGGAAGAGGCCTCAGCCTTGCATTGTACTTTCTGTGTAACTCTTTTCCTGTCAGGTGCGAACTTCGTTTATGCTCTTGCCTCCCTTCTCACTTCACTACAGTTTCCAGTAAATCTGTTTCCAGTCGGCCACGCTTGGCTGTTAATATGTGGAAGTAGACTAATTTGCCAAAAAGCCAATTTGTCAGATGAGCAATTCACCCAATCACTGGAGATTGCACCAAGTGTTAGCATTCATCGACATGTCCCAAGTCCATCTCTACCCCTAGAAGCTGTCAGGAGGAAGTTTTCTTCTGGATGTGAGACAGTTTGCAGAGTAAGTCGAAGGCAGGAGCAAAAGCAGAGCGAGTTGCTTTGCTGTAAAACAGGAACACTGCTCTCAAGCCCTGGGGTTGTCAGGATTAACTCAGTCAATACAAATAAAGCTCTTGGAACAGTCTGGCAGCCAATATTCAGCACCCAAGAAGTGTTAGTGATTATTACTATTAAAACAATTATGACTTTTAATTTCACATATGCATTTAAATTATAAGAATAAAACTATACACTAGATGAAAAATAAAAATAACAATTTAAATGGGAATGCCAGGAAAAGCAAATAGATAGAAATCCCATGGGCCAACTCAGTGGTCCATACCCTTGGCCTTATTTACTGGGGAGGGGAGAGGGGCTGGAGACTGAATTCAATAACCAACAGCCAGTGATGTAATCAGTCATGCCTATGGAATGAAGGCTCCATAAAAAACCCCAAAAGTTAGCCCAGGCTGGCGTAGCTCAGTGGATTGAGTGCGGGCTGGGAACCAAAGTGTCCCAGGTTCGATTCCCAGCCAGGGTACATGCCTGGGTAGCAGGCCACAGCCCCTAGCAACCGCACATTGATGTTTCTCTCTCTCTCTCTATCTCCCTCCCTTCCCTCTCTAAAAATAATAAATAAATAAAATCTTTTTTTAAAAAAAACAAAAGTTGGGGCTCAGAGAGTTTCAGATTGGTGAGCACGTGGAGATGCGGGAGAGCACAGAAGCCCCACATCCCTTTTCCCATTTCTTGTACCTCCCTGTACATCTCTTCCCCTTGGCCTTCCTGTTCTTTTCCTATTCTTTCTTTTCCTATTCTATTCTTTTCCTGTTCTTTCTTCCTATTCTTTTGTAATAAATGGTCACTTAGTGAGCAAAGGGATTTCCTGGTCTTTGTGAGCCACTCTAGTGGCTCTCAAATTCCATGGATTTGTTCATGACTAAGTTACTGTTATACTGAGATGTTTAGGTAACGTCGCTTGTCGGGCTCAGTTTTCCCCATTTGCAAAATGGGTATATAACATAAATCCATTTTGTACCTCTCAGGCATCTCTTGACCTAAACGAGTGAATACATGATAAGCCAGCAAGTAGGGTGGACAGGAGTTTCTCTGTGTTGATTGGATGTGTGAGAAGGGAGCAGGTAGATTTTAATATCATCATTAGTCACTACTTGAGCCAAACTTAGCAGTTTTAACACCGTATTTAATAAGACTACCTGTGTATTAAAATTAACAGGGAAGGTTTTTTTAACAAATTCTTAGGCTCCACTCACCCCCTCCAAGATTCTTATTCGATTGATATGAGGTGGGATCCGAGCATCAGAATTTTTTTAAAGCTCCTGAAAGTGATTCCATTGTGCAGCCAAGACTAAAAACCAGTAATGAGTAATGTAAATCAGTAATATAAAGTAGGTGAAAATGGCATCATATAAGGTGGGCCTTGGTTGTGACCAAGGGGTGAGCCCAGTTCTACATTCTGGAAGCACTCAGCAACTGATGTTCAGTGAGTTTCCACTCGTGACCTAGGGAAAAGGACACATGGACAAAGGCCAAGAATCCCAAGAATCACTGAATAGTGGATTAAAAATCATCCAAAAATCACCTAAAAATCATCCAAACTTAATTCCCTTCCTGATTGCTGTGTGAGCACTGGCTATTCAGCTTAGGTCTCTGGGCCTCAGTGTCCCTAGCCATTAAACGAATAGGTTAGATTGGATAAATTCAAGGGTGTCTTCCAGAGCTGTTATTCTGTGATCCTAAGATAGTTTTCAAGTATCAGAGAAAAGAGATGTTGACATTGCACATCGCGTTGGTATTCTCTGTGCATTCCTTGTCTGAAGTCACTCAGCAGCTCTCTCTGAGGCTGGCTGAATGCCAGCCTGGGCCCCTGGAGTGAGAGGCAGCTGGAGCTCCATCCTTGAACTTCCCTCCATCCAGTCTTCTCAGGCAGGATGAAGGCTTTTGTGAGATTCTTGTAAAGGCAGGTCATTTGAATCACAGGGGCAGGCTCAGAGTGATCTCTCGGCTCCCCAGCAAGCACATGGCCTGACCACTGATGGTATCTGCAGAGGAAGTGGTGGAATGTGGAAGTTTACATGACGACAGTGCACGAACATCCTCCTGTCTTGAGCCAACGGCTGCTGTGCCGATTCTCCTTGCTTGTCCTCTTGCTAGGCAGCCTTGGGCTGCCTCTGAGTCTCCTGCTACATGCTTTACTGAGGGATGGGCCTCTGAGCAGAGGGCTTAAGGAATTGGTCAAAACAACAACAACAAAACCATTTATTGCTCACATCTCCAGCTGAGGCGCTGTACTGGTGATGCCACACTGGATCTCTGGGACTCAGACACAGACCAAACGCCATTGAGAGGGAATTGTTATGTCTGAGTGTTTGTTCCCACCCCTCAAACTCAAATGTAGAATTCCCAACCCCCAAAGATGATGGTATTAAGAAGTGGGATCATTGAGCAGTGCATAAATCACAGCAGGGGAGCCCTTGTGTAGTGACTTATAAAAGAGACCCCACAGAGATCCCTAGCTCCTTCACCATGTGAAGATGTAAGGAGCAGTCTGCAACTTGGAAGAGAACCCTCACCTGGCCTTAATTTTAGACTTCCAGGCTCCAGAACGTTGACAAATAAACACCACCCAGTCTGGAGTATGTTGTCATAGCAACCTGAATGGACCAAGACAGGACTCATCCCAGCCAATCCCCTAATGCAAAGCATTCTCTCTGGTGCACAAACTTACTAGAAAACTGTCAGATCTGCCTCAAAATGCAAGAGAAGAGTGCTTGTGTGCCAAGCTTGAGGTTGTGAGGGCAATGAGGAATTTCAGTAGGAAGAGGACAAGGGGTTTTAAAGTGCATAATGCAGACCATTTTAGGCTCTCAGTCTCCGTGCAAGTAGAAGAGGGGGTGTGGTGAAGGGGGGCAGGCCGCTGGAAAAAGGCAGATTTAGTAGATATTGCTTGTGGAAGGGCTTTGAAAGTAAAGGTGGGAGCTCCAGGGGCCAATGATATAAAACCAATGACATATGTCAGTCTCTGGTTCTGCTTTCCAGAAACTGGCACCTTAGTCCATGTGAGGCCACCTTTTCATGTGTCTCATATGTACCTTTTTGGGGCACTGAAGACAGTAACACCAGAACCCAGATCTTCTTTCCTGGCCCTTCCTTGGACTCATGAGGAACTTGGGTCTCAGAGTCCTAGAAAAACCCTTTCTTATGGTCCCTTTTTATGAGAAGTGGCCCAGGAGCAAGTAGAAGCAGCATACGCAAGCAGGGTTCCCTCTTGATGATGAAGAAGAAGTGACACTCCAGCTTCTGATGCTGCAAGAACAGCTCTGCTATCTCATTGTACTGATGGAAGACATAGGACCAGAGGCATTGTGAGACCAGGAGGGAGCTGGGATTCAAACGTGGCCTTTCCAATCAGCCTGAGCTCTCACTCCAAGACCCAGCGAGGTTTTATAACATGAACCTCCAAACATGAGGCACTAGGCTTCCTGTTTGTGCCTTCAAACAAGTGTTTGTTTCCTTTGGAACTATGATGCCAGCTACTTCTTATTCAAGGTTTTAGCACCCAAATAAGCAGTGTGAGGAACTCATGGGATCACATGGGAGGGAACAGATGCCTGACAGAGCTGCACACACTCATCAATGTAAATTAGGTGTTTAATACGTGTCTCTGTGTTTGTTGCTCTGTAATTTTAAAAAAGTAAACCCCAGGAAATCAAATATTTGATTGCTTTATTTAATGATGTTCCAAATCATCCCCCAGCTTCCCAATTTTCTGCAAGCAGGCCCCTGAGAGAATGCCCCAGGTGTTGTCTCACCCTCTGTCAGTCAGTCCTCAGGGGCTGGGGTGGGCGGAGCAGGGCCTGAGTAGTGGGACTGAGAAACACTGACCTCCCACCCACACCCACATGTACCTTTCACTCTGTAAGTCATAGGTCATGGCCACAGGCAAGGGGAAACTAACCAGAGTAAAGAACACAAACAGAGGAAGAGAAAAAAGATGGGAAAACAGAGTAAAGGAAAAATGGAGTAGATGCAGACACTGGGGAAGGCTGAACTTTCACTGTGGTAACCACAGATTTCAAGCCACTGACTAAGCCACGTGGCTTCAAGAATTCAAGTAAATTTAACGGAGCAATGGGATGACATAGCCAAACTCATCTAGGCAATACCTGCTGGGAAATCGGGCCAGAGGTCTCTAGAGCAGAGAGCATATTTGAGACCATCTACTTATATTTGCTTTTATCTGATTACCCAATTTCGGTTCTGTGTATATTTTATAATATATATGATATAGCAATACAGTAATAGGACATGTATGTAATTTATAAATAAATATATATTCCTATATTAGGGGTACGTGCACAAATATTTTCTACTAAAGGGGTATGTGGTCAAAAAAGATTGGAGACCACCTAATTAGAAAACCATTAAAAACTCCACCATCTCACCTGTCAATGCCCAGGGCCTCACCAGGGGCCTCTGCCTGCTGGCTTACTGTGGAAGGAAAAGTCTGCTGTCTAGAAAAGCCTAGTTACTCATGTCCCTTTAAAGGGTGAAATCACCTGTATTTTGGTGAAACAGAAAAAAATATTATTATTATGATTGTAATTGTCTAAACCCCCAACCAGCCTCTAAGGAAGTCACATCAGAGTGGGTCTAACAATACAACTGTGGCCACTGAAAGGCAAGAAAGTACTGGAATCCAGTCTGTGTCCTGCTCACCAGGCTGTATGCCTGGAGAGGGGTGCATCTGCCCCAGGTGAGGGGGCGGGGGGCTTTCACCAACTCACAAAGGTGTATGAATCAGCAGCCCTGCTTTTTTCATTTGTTTATTTCAATATAATTTTGTCATTGATTTTGCTTTCATAAATACAATTTACTCTTCATTTTCTCTTAGACTAATGGTAATTTTGAGTTTCCAACCCCTGGAGATTGTGCATCACTGTGGGAACGGCAGAACAGGGCTCTGGCGTCAGTGGGGGCAGCCCCTCAAAACCTTGGTGAGCACTCAAACTCGGAAGATCATTTTCAGCCCCAGTGTCTCAGAGATGCCCTGAGGCCATCTGACTAAGCGAATTCCTCCACACCAAAAACAAAGAACCAGGCCTCAGTCCACCGTTGTTTGGGGGAAGCCTGTTCCCTAGGTCCTGGAATGAGGCCTGCCTCAAATGTCTCCTTTGCACTAGCCATCCAGCCATGGAAGGTTCCATTTCACTCAGCCTGAGACCACAGTGGAATAATGCAATCCTTCTGAATACAGTCATAGGCAGTCATAGATGTCCACATATGTCCCTGCTCACCCTTATCTTCCCGCAAATTCCACTGATTTATTTACTGGGAAATGTGGTATCTTCCCCCCAGATGTTCTCTCCTCTTAGGGAGTACTTTTGCTTCCCAGACCTCAGGTAGCAAGGAGAAAGGGAGCAGTATCAGGCCTGTGGGCTGCCTCTTCCATACTCCTGGCCCCTCACGCATCCACCTTGGGCTCCATCGATTTCACAAATTCCTTGACCTCTTCTTCCAAGGTTTTGTTCCTCCTCTCAACATCCTCCCGGGAGCGCTCCACATTGCGGAGGCTGATTTCCAAGGCTGCAGACTTCTTCTTCTCCTTCTCCAGTTCTTCGTTGAGCCTTACCACCTTAGCCCAGACGTCATAGTTCTCCTTCTCAAGGCTACAAGGAAGGAAAGAAAGGAATGGAAGAATTGGGCATTACCTCTTGACTCTGCCTCCGCTCTTACTCACAACCTCTTCTATTTTCCTTTCCACAGCATAAGACCCCTAGCTAACCTGTACCAGTTATTTATGTCCCACCCTGATGGGAGCACTCCCTAGGAAACCTGAATTCCCAGAGCATGTCTGAGCCCCTGTTTTGTCATTTAACACCATCTTGTGACATCTCTGGTATTGTTGCTTTTCATGTCATTTTACACTTTGTATCTTCTACTAGATAATAGTCTTTGAAAGAAGGGACCATGTCTAATTACGTATATTTCAACACCCCCACCCCAAGCACCTTGCATCACTCCTGCCCAGGCGGCAAAAGACAAATACCATGTGATCGTACCTGAAGGTGGAACCTAATGAACAAAAACAAACAAACAAGAAAATAGAACCAGAGTCGTGGAAACAAGGAACAGACTGAGAGGAGGGGGGAGAGGGATAACAGGGGAAAGAAGGAGAAGGGTCTAGTCAAGGAACATGTATAAAGGACCCATGGAGGTGGACAACAGGGTGGGGACTGACTGAGGGAGTGGGTGGGGGGGCATGGGTGAGGCAGGGAGAACAATAGAGGAAAAATTGGGACAACTACAATTGAAAAACAATAAAAAAAAGTTGATTGACTACTGAAGCCGCACTCATATTCCAGATTTCCAACACTTTCATTACACTTGAGTGCCTTCTCATTCTGCTTCAATGGTGAGTACAGACCAGCACCTTCTCTTATTAAGGCCTCCTAGGGATAAAGATTTGGGGAAGTCCAGGGAACTTCCCTTTGAGAGCAGCAGTCCTGGTAGTCCCACCCTCACTTCTGAATCCTGCTCCAGGTGAAGAAGCTATTGGATTCCTGAATTCAGAGGATTTTCACTGTTGCTTGCCAAAACCTTAGTCTAGTCCCATGTGCCCCCCACCAGGCTCTGCTGAATTAACTCTTAGGAGTGAGAGTACATATGCCATTTTTTACGTCAAAAGAGGACATTTCAGACCTGTGGGAAGATTGTGTGACTGGAAATTTCATTCTGAGAGGTAGTGCTTCTCTGTTCTCCCAACAGCCTGACCACTTTATATGGAGATTGGGGCTTCCATCTAAGCCCAGGCCTGACTCTTATCTCCAAGGCCTTTCCCCCAATCTGCATGTAATGGCCCCTCTCCAGAGCCTTGTCTACCACTGCCTATTGTCTCATAAAACTAAATTAGTCTCATTCCCTCTGGTCCTCCCATTACAAATCTAGTTTTCTTCTCCAAATTCTCCACCTATCTCTTGTTTTGGGGGACATCTCAAATAAAACACTATGCTAGATCTTGACCAGTAATTTCAATGGAGAGGTAAGATCTGAGTGGACCTGGGAGCTGGTCAACCCAGGTTCAAATCTCAGCCCCACCAATGATTAGGTGTGCAACCTTTGGGAATCTTTTTGTCCTTCCTGAGCCTCCATTTCTTCTGTAAAATGAGGATATTGTCTGTTTCAAACAATTGCTGTGAGGGTTACATGAAAAGGTGTGCCTGAAGCATGAAACTCAGACACTACAGACTGTTACTTCTCCCTCCACCAAGAGTGGGAGGTCCCTGAGAGTGGGCTCAGAAGACTCTTCCATTCAGAAGGAGTGGCTGCCTCCATGAAAGCCAGTTCTTTCCCTACCCTGTCAGTGACTCTCATGTTAGAGCACAATGGGAGTCTCTCCAGGACTGTTCTGGTCAATGCCAAGGTATCACACAAGTCTTGTAGTTCTACAAATGATTGACTTGTGCACTGGTCTCCTGCACTTCTCTGCCCTCTTTGCTCTCAGTTACTTCCTCATGTTCTAGCCCATCCCTGCTCTGGGGTGCATGAACACACCAGACCTACTCCCTTCCCCCAGCCTCTGAACATTTGCTTCTCTCTGCCTGGCCTGCTCTTCTCCACATGTAGACCTGACTTGTTCCCTCTTCTTCTTCAGGCCTTTGCTTTAATGCCATCTTCTCAGAGGGCCTTCTTGAGACCACCCTATTTAACACTGGAACCCCTTTCTTGAATCCCCCAACCTCCTGGCCTGCTTTATTTCTCTCCATGGCATTTTCCACCATCCGGTATAGCACATATTCTCATCACTTATTTGTATTGTCCTTCTGTTCCCACCGGAAGGAAAGCTCCATTAACACAGGGACTTTTGTCTGTTTTGTTCAGTGTTATTCCCCAATAGCTGGGATGATACCTAGCACACACAACAGGTGCTCAATAAACATTGTTGAAAATGGATAAATCACACTAATACGAAAAAAACTTTTTAAGTTCCTCTTAATTTGTTAAGGTATGTTGATCCTTAAAGAATCACCATTTGGAAATAGTTGATTAGGCTACTGAAGCTACATAATTTTTCATGAATTTAACTTAAAGCTTAGAGTTTTCACTAATTTAGTCATCACATCATTCCTTTTACTGCTATAGATTACTGTGTTCTCTAAACTGAAGGTTTATAATGTCATTCTTTGGCAGACAAGAATAATCCTTTATTCTCCATTCTAAAGATTGAAGGTAAGTGGCTCCCCACTGTATGTGACTTACTTTTTAATCTGTTCTTCATACATTTGTTTCTGTGTTTCTATTTCCTTTTGCAGCTCCTGGACCATCTTTTGCAAAGATTTAAGTTCTTCTTCTCCAGAGTTCTTTGTCCCAGGCCTGGTTTCAGAGTTTGGGTTGGAAAGAGTATCTCTCTTGGAGTCAGAGGCACCAGAGGAGAGTGCACCTGCTTCATTCCCAGGGGACCCTGGCAGAGTAGGGATGTTATCATAGGTGGAAGTCCTCTGAGAGTCAGAAAGGTTGGGCACACCTTGAGACATCGTTCTCCTATGCCCGTCCCCTGCCTTCACCTCTGAAGAAGGTGACCAGAACTCATTTTTAAAGATCTCCATCTTGCTGCTGTTGGCACTTTGAAAAGATGCTGTCAAGAAACATTTCCGATTAGGGAGTGTCTGAGTCCTTTTTCGTGATTGCAGCTTCCAGTCTCCTGGTTTTTCCCTGGGAGTTTTGCTACTGTCTTCTAGACATACATCACTCGGCTGCTGTCCAGTAGGGCTGGTTGCTTCCAAGTCACTGGTCTAGAAAAAAATGACCATGAATGTCACATGGGTTTTTCCCACACATGTCATGTTCCCCAGAAAAGAATTAGAGACTTAAAGGAAAGTATCTCTGGGCTGCACACCTATGAAGTTCTGATTAGAAGACATTCTCTTCGTTTGTCACATGAATTGATTATCTGACTGGCATTTTTTTAAAGAACATTATAGTTGAAGAAACTCATATTCTAGAGGTGAAGAACTAACTAAAGCATTGTATGTTTGTGGTAAAAGAGTCCTAAGCCAGGATTCTTTTACAACTGTAGAATGGGGAAGCCTTTCTAACTATGACTCAAAATCCAGAAGCCATAAAGGAAAAGCTTGATAAATTCAACCTACAAGGCATGACCCCCAAAACTAAAATGAACAAAATTAAAACAAATAAATCACTACATGCTAAATCAAGTAAAAAATGATAAACTGGAAAAAATATTTTCAATGTATATCCCTGACAACAAGCTAATTGACCTAACAGATAAAGTTCATAAAAATTGAGAAGAAAAAGACCAATAACCAATTAAAAAGAAAAAGACCAATAGCCAATGGGCAAAGGATGAGATAAGGCAGTTCACAGAGGAAAATGCAGCTAGCCCTTACACATAAACACATAAGAAAAGATGTTTGGACTCTTTAATAATAGGAAAAACTCAAATTAAAATTACTGAAATATCAGTTCTCATCTATCAAAAGGATACTCCCCTTCCAACCCCCACCCCCGCCTCCAAATTTGACAACATAGCCCTGCTAGTAACACTGTAAGGAAATGGGTTCTTTCATGCATTGCTAGTAGAATTACAAAATGGCACAAATTTCATTTGGTAATTTTAATCAAAATTACACATCACAAATCTATTTACCTTCTGACTCAGCAATCACAGTTCTGGGAATTTAGCCCAGAAATACATCAGCTTGCATATAAAATGAAGCACAGTCAAGGTTATATATTGCAGCCTTATTTGTAGTACAAAGGAATGAAATCTACAGGGGTTGGTTAAGTAGATTATGGTACAAATGCAGAATGGAACACTATACACCAGCTAAAAACATGAGGTCATATGAGGTAGTTGTCTGTGTACTGACATGAAGAGCTCTCTGGTATTGACACTTAAGTGGAAAAATTCAAGATACAGAGGAAAGTGTGTGTGTGAGTGCATGTGTGTGTGTGTGTGTGTGGAAGGAGATTATGTAAGATTGTTACATTTTGTGTAAAGAGAGAGGTAAATAACAATTTACATTCATATCTGCTTATATTTGCATAAAAGAACGCTGGAAAGATATATAGGAAAGTAATAAAGGCAGGGAAGGATGGAGTGAGTAGAGATAGAGAAGGGAGCAGCACTTCTCAATGTAGCTCTTTTTCTTCTTTTTTATTCTTCTCGACTATTTGTACATATTACATATATGTATATGTATATATTTTTAAATATGTTATTTATTTATTTTTCAAGAAGGGAAGGGAGGGAGAAAGAAGAAGAGAAACATCAATGTGTGGTTGCCTCATGCACGCCCCCACACTGGGGACCTGGCCTGCAACCCAGGCATGTGTCCTGACTGGGAATCAAACCTGCAGCCCTTTGGTTTGCAGGCTGGCACTCAATACACTGAGCCACACCAACCAGGGCCGTATTATATATTTTTAAGTTAAATTAAAAAGAAAAAGAATGAAGAAAAAATGAACCCTAAATGTAAAATCTGAAAATCAGGGCTGAAGTTCTTTTTCTAACCCTTCTAGATAATCAACTGCTTCAAAAAGCTCATCAGAAGTCAGAAGTACCTAGGCCTTGAGGCCAGAACTACGTCTAAATCTCATTCTGTAACATTCTAGAGTTGCCATCTTGGGCCAGCTGGTCAACCTACCTGAGAATCACATCATCAAACATAAAATGTGCATGATAAATTCTGTGCTACAGAGTTAATGATTGGGACTCCAGAGGTGATCTGTTTAAATTTGGCAGCACAGTGCTGTACATAGCTGCCCATACTTACACAGAAATCTGTCCAGTGAGCATAAGAAAGGCTAGTCTCAAGGACCTCTAGGATGATTCCATTGCATGAAGTATGAACATTTCTAAATATTAATTTAATTTTTGAGTGTTAGTAAGATGCATTGTGCCAAGACCACTTAGAAAACATTTCCACCATCACTACCACTACCTACTATTTTTTTCAATCCTTTCTTAAGCACCCTTGGGATTAAAAGTACTATAGGTAACTTACATTACCTAGTCAAGCCAAAACTTTTAATTCCCTTCTTGATCACACATAAAGAATCAGGCTGCTATATAAAGTTCACATGTTCCTTTATTTTTAAAAAAATTGTTTCTATAAATATGCGAAAATATTTGACCTTTGTGGCTTGTTGCCCTCAAAGAATCTAAATTTAAAAGTCTGCAGAGTTTTCTGACATTGGGAAAGTAAGTCCCAGCCCTTCATTACAAAGAGGGAGCTGACATTGCTGAGACAGCTTATCAGGGAATGAGAAATATTACACGAACACATCACATGCCCTGAGAAAGAAATCACGTTTCATGGGTTAGCAGGAAACCAGCTCTCTCTGGACTTTGACCCAGAATTTTCAACAACCCTCACTAAAACATTTACAAGGTGAGGTATCTTTTTCTCCATTGAACTTCCCTTGACTGTGCTTTAAAGTATTTCCCTCTGGGGTAGGCTTCAGTGAAGAGTCCCATTGCTCAGTCATCTGGTGATTGGCACACACGTCACTAACTCCACCTCCACAATGCAAACAGAGACTAGATCTTTAAAGGCACCAAGCTTTCAAGATGCATTCAGATGAGTCTGTACCAGCTGTATTCACTGACACAGCATCATCTAAAACTCCCCAAACTGCCACCCAGAGCAGCTGTCACACAGGATAACCAGATTAAAGAGAGAGTCGGATGGAAGGAAGAGGGCTCTCTACACCTTACCGTATTACTGAAGCTGTTTGTCCTAGAAATTGGGACATCTTCAGAGGCATCCCAGCCCACAGAGCTTCGAGCCACAGGAGGTTTCTTGGGGTCATTTTTGGGGGCTGGGGGTGACAGAGGTGCATCCTTGGACTTGGGGAAGAGGACTTCATGGTCTCTGATCATCATGGTCATCACTCTTTGAATCTGAGGAGTTCCTGAAAGAAGAAGAAAGAGATTCGAAGTGCTGGACCATGGGGCAGGAAGAAGGCAGTCCCCAAAGGTTTCTACCCATGGATGTCTCCAAAAGTGACTCTAAAACCACACGGCCCCAAAAGACCTCCTTTTTCTCCTTGTAGGAGAAAACTTGTTAATTGCTTGGGGTGGGAAATTGCAGTGAAATGGATGGGAATGAAGAAGGATGTGAATTGGAGTAAAAGAGGATTTTTCCATCAACACTCCACTCCAGTCTCTAATCAGGAAATTAGCAATCGAACAGCAGAGAAAATGAAAACATCCATCTCTCCTAATGCAGTCTTCAATATGACATCCGGTGTCTTATTGCACACATAGCGAATACATGCCAGGCATACTGCCTCCCCAGTTCCATGGCTGGCATCAGTACTCTATGGCAGGACTGTTGCTTACTGATCTAATATACAGCCTCAGAAGCCTTTTCAATGCAGCTTTTCAAGTACCTTTTTTGTGAGCTGGCTTATAAAATGAAACTTGTTTGCTCTTTCTGGCTAGGGATACTTAAACATAATAAAAGATTAAGAAACACTAACTAACTGTTGTGCTAGCCTATTGTACTGCATTAGGTAAATCTTTATTAACCTCTGCTATGGTCTGGAAAATGGACACAATTCCTGCCCTCCTGACTTCATGGGGCTATTCTACAATTCAGACAAGATAATCAGCCCAAAATTCACAGCAAATTGCAGATCAGTACACAGACATAAGAACTAGTGTTGTAACTGTTGTTAGTTCCTCTGTATCTGCCTTTCCACAGGACCAGCCATACCTCTCATGATCACAGCAGGGTCTTCTACCTTTGACCTGATGAGATTCACACCAATCACAGTAGCCAGGTTATCCACGCTCATCTTGTTAACAGCACAGTTCAGTTGGATTTCATGTAGGAACCTGTGGATAGCCAGGAGATCCCAGAGTAGGAAATAGGAAGTTGCCAGAAGGAAGCACTTCCAGGTATCAATGAGATCTCAGAGATGGATCTCAACACTCCTCCTGATTTCAGGAATGGGATCAGCCTGCTCTTCCCACGAGAATTTAGCTCCACCCCAAAAGATTCAAGATCAAGGAAGAATAGAAACCAGGAGGGCCCTGTCCAGCTGAGGTGGTAGACTTGGGCTGGGAAAGGGGAGGGGAGTCACACTGGCAGAAAGAAGCATCCAGTTCAGGGAACTAAGACGAGGCTAAAAGGACTAAAATGGGTGACTACCCTTGTCCTGCCTTTATAAGCTTATTTCCAAGGCTCTTAGCATTCATTTCACCCAAGTCTCCAGGGAGGAAAATCTCAGAGCTGGGAATCCATAGTGCCTCCTTGCTTATGTCCTCCAATTACAGTATCACACATCTCAAATTCCCAGCAGGTGCTCAATAATTAACCATCAATTTCTCCTATAATTCTATTCATTTGAAGCATGCAATTTTCAGATTCACAATTTTAAAAAAACTAAACAGATCAAGAAGGGAATTTCTAAATACTTTTTCTAAAAATTATTTTTAAATAGATAAACTGAAGCACAATAAAATTCCAAATACAGAAAAATTATCAAATAAAGGTTGGTGTGTCCAAGTGAGTAAACTTTATGGAATATTATGAAGTTATTTATAATCCTGTTTTATGACATAGGGGAATGCTCACAATGAAACATTGAGCCAAAAAAGAAAGCAGTATACAACTATTTATATATATGCATATATGTGCGTGCAATATATGTGCATATTATACATATATAATTCCAATTTGGTATAAAAAATTGTCCCAGTACATTTATATTGATATATGTAAAAAAATCTATTATAGAGAGAAAAACATCCAGAAGGAAAAACATCCAAATGTTAATAATAATTTTTTCTCAGTAAGAAGATTGTGGGTAATTTTTATTTCTTATTTACAGTATGTTGCATTTTCCTGATTTCAAAATCAAGCATGTATCGCTTTTTATAATTTGGAAACTACAACAAATTATTGTATTTTAAATTAAGGTAAATTTCAGCTCTATCTGGCAAGGAGATCCAGGCTCCCAGCTCATTCGGATCTGGGTCTGTCCACAGGCTGCATGCTGCCACAGAGGTGACCCAACAGGTCCCCAGAAAGAGGAATTGAAAGGTGGCCTGGAGTGTATGTCTCTGGGACACTAATTTATGGCTCAGAGTCAGGAATATGGGAGATAATTCTAGAAACATTATAAAGATTCTGGGTTCTGCTGCATGTCCCAGGACTCTGGGCAGTACTGGGAGGGCCTAAGGAGGAAGCAGGTATGTTTGTGTGCTGACCAGATTTTCAGGGGATCATTTACATTATCTTGTGGACACAGGAAACTACCTTGGAGCTATGTATAAAGTTGACCTTACAAAGATCCGAACCAGAATCCCTGAGTTCACAGACACTCTTTCCTTCTCTACCGAGGAGCTTTTTTCTGCTGTGATTGAAAACTGAGTAGCTGATACCAGGGAACTTGCCTGCAGACGTAGCTCAGGAGGCTGTAGTTTTCCCGAGGAAGGATAGAAAGCTGCTTCATCAACTCCTGCTGAGCCTGGAAAGAGATTTTTAACACCAGTGAATGAGGCTGCTCCCTTGCCAGCAATGAGACCCTGGAACATAACTGGTGTGTCTGTGTAGAAGCAGCACTTGGGCAGTGTTCCTAGAGTGCCACATCTCCAGCATTCATTAAGCAAACGGTTTTGATTATGAGTTGTTCAATAGTCCTTGCCTCAGGGTAGCACCAAGAAGAGGGGATAATAACAAAGAAATGAAAAAGCAACACTCTGCAAAAACGATGAGCCTCTCTATACAACCAGCTGACACCTTGCAATGTCTGTAAATTTATAGTTTTTAAAATAAAAAGTTACTGAAAAACACACACTAAAATGAGGAGTTATAACAAGGTGCTATAGCCCCTGCAGGCAGCTGCTGCTGAAAGGCAGAAAGAAGAGCTCCCTGCCCTTCCTCTCTCTGGCACATGAGTTCTTCGGACACCCACATCTGACACGCATGGTCATCATGGAACTGCACATCCTGACCTTTTACCTGCTTTCCAGGTTGGTCAACCTGACCTTGCATCCCAGCTGGTCTCAACAAAGCTGTATTGCTGGAAACCCTTCTCCAATGAATCCTCTTTCTCTTACTGATGTTAAAGTGACAAAACACTATTTTATTATGGTCCAATTCTTTATCGGACTGTTCCATCAGGTGAAGGCTGTCACTATAATTGGTTTCATTTGCCTTTTGTTGCCAAGGAAGTTCCAGCTGGACAAAGTATCTCACCAAAATGTATGAGTCCCCTGACCCACTGCTGCTTGCCTACCAGAATAGTGTTCAGTAACCACCACCTTCTTTCCAAGTGAGACACCTAACTCTATGAGACACCAACCTTTGCTTCATCAGTATTCATGAGACGCCCGCAGAGCAGGAACCCCTCATACTGGCTCCAGGGAACCACCGGCTCTGGGAGGTCTCGGAGGTAGAGCTTTAACAGGGAGGCCACTGTGTGCACATCTGTATCTCTGGAAGAAAATAAGCAACACTCTTTAAAAGCAAAACTCCAGGAGTCTCCTCACCTCCCCACTGATGATCCACGTTCCAAGAACCCTGTGTTCCAAAGGGGAGCTTTGCAGAGGAGTAGAGTCTAATAAAGGTGTATCCACCAAAACATATTTGGTAATTCCTTTGTGGAGTAATAACCCCCAACACATTTTCCTTTATCAGTTCTACCCAACTGCCTTAAAGGAAAGTTCAAGGTTTACTTTCTCATTAAATCTTCAACCATTTAATCTTCATTGCTTTCTTCTTTCTCCAAGTAATTTAGCACCTCACAATTTAGCATTCTGTACTTAGTACCTCATTTTTCATGTGATAACTGCTTTATATTCATGGTCCATCGATATACTTGATCCCTCAGAGCCTTAAAATAGTTCTGGGATTCATTCATATATTTATTCAGTCATTCATTCAATCAACAAGCACTGAAAGAACCCACTAGATGCAAGATACTATGTCAGGCACAGGGATTTTAGCAGCGAACCCTAGGGACACACGGGACCCCTCACATCATTGAACCACAGGGCTGTGCAAACTCAAATCTTACCAAGTCATTACAATACTGTGTGGTTAAGACCATGACAAGGGAAGTCCAGGACCTGGGGTTGTATGGAAATGTAGGAAGAGACACTTAATGCAGAGCTGGGAGCCACAGGAGACTCTCCAGATAAGATCTGTTTAGTGACGAACAGTTACAACATGAAGCAGGCAGCATGTGTATCAGCCTGGAGGGTAAGGGGAGGAGACCCTGTTGCAGGAACTGAGACAACATTTATCCTATTGCCTGATTAGCGGGCAGTGACGTCTCTTCGGCGCAGCTTCTCTGGTTTCCAGCAGGGGTCGACACACCTTGACCCAAGAGCCAAATCTGGCCCACTGCCTATAATTTGTACAGCCTGCTAGCTAAAAATGGCTTTTACATTTTTTAATGGTTGGAGAAATAACTCAAAAAAAGAATATTTCATGACATGTACAAATTGTATAAAATTTGAATTTCAGCATCCAAAAATAAAGTGTGACAGGAACACAACTATGCTCATTCACTTTGTAGTCTTTGGCTAAGCTAAGAGCAGAGTTGAGTAGTTGTAGCAGAGACCATCTGTCTAGCCCACGAAACATAAATATTTCCGAATTGGCCTTTTAAGAAACATCTGCTGACCCCTAGTTTATAGAGCTATTGCATTTTTTCCATACAGAAAATAAGCCTGAGTCTACCACATACTTGAAGATCATTAGTGAAGAAATATTAATTTATTTCATATCAAGAAAAACTGGTGTTCTTAAGAAACAGTCTCGGTCGTGTTTGAAAGCTGTGATGTGGTAAGATGTTCAGATCATTTGAGCATCCCCTTTTCTCAGCGGTCAGGAATAGAGAATCTGCTGGGTGGAAATTCCTCCTGCGTGAGAGACGGGATGGGAGGATCGGACAGGAGAAGGGACGCATTTGAGGAAGCAGAAACAAGGACACGAGGGCTTGACGATATAGCTCTGTCTTGGCATTGCGTGCAAATATTTTAAAATTTTGTTTTTGACAGCCAGTGGTGGGAGCTGCCTTCTTGAAGTCTCCCGCTTTGCTGCCTGGGAACCCTGCTCCTCAGCTGGCGAGGTCCCTGACTGTGCTCCATGGCTGCCCTCAGGAAACCAGGGGTGGGGATTCTGGAAAAGACTTCCCTGCTGAGTCACTGCCTGAAAATATCCCGGGTAAAGTTCTCTTGTTGAAATATACAGGAAGTTCCCAAGAAAGTGTCAGAAAGACAAGCTTGCACCTCGCAGGAGTGGCATCCTCCTAATGTCCCTGCACCACCATCCACCCAGGTCTTAAATCAGAATCCAGGGTCTTCCGATTGACTGGGGCCGCTACCTCACCCCACATCCAATTAGTCTCCCAAATCCCCTCAGTTCTACTCTCTGAATGTCACATGAAAACCTCTAAGTCCCTCTCCTCCTTCCACTCCACGTTTTCAGGAGTTTGTTGTTTTTGTTGATTGTTTCTTTGTTGCCAGGAGTAGGCTCAGCCTTCTATCTAGCCTCCTGCCTCCAGGCCCCCAGCACTCAAAACACACCCGTGGAAAGAATGTAGAAAACAAAGAATTTGAAATGAGAAAAACAGCATAGATGATACATCAACAAAACAGAATCTTTTGAAGAGAAACAATGAAAGCAAAAGAGAAAAACTACTAGACAGTTTAATCAGGAGAAACTAAGTCGGCAAAAATATCCAACATGAGAAGAGAAGGGGGTCATAGCCACAAATACAGTATAGGTGCTTCAAAGTTATAATCAAAGAACACAGCTAACTATATAAATCCTCTGAGAACGCCGGGGCCCAGAGAGCTGCCCGATTCATTTGACCTGGGGGAGATAAGGCTACTTCTCCTGGCTAACTCCTCATGCTTGTTTATTGTGTCTCAGCTTAAATGTCATTTTCTTGGGAACCTTCCTAAATCTACCAGACCATATCAAAAGCCCCTGTTCTAAATTCTCATAATGCCATCTATTTTTCATCTTTAGCACTTAACACATGAAGATCATGCAGTTATTTCTATAAATTTTTGGTTTAATGTTTGTACCCCAATGGAGCAGGGCTGACTCAGATGTCATTATTATAGTCTAAGTTTCCAGCAGGATACTTTCTGTGCTTGCTGTTCCTCCAACCCCACAAAACATCCTTAAATAATTTTTTAAATCAAGGACTAAGAGCAAGTCAGGAGCCAGGTGGCTTCTGAACTGGACCCCTGGCCCAGCAGAGATTAGCCACGGCTCCTCAGATGGTTCTACCTATCCTTCCCTTGAAGCACTGACCCTCCAATGCAGAAGGCCTATGTGAGTTTCTCACAGAAATAATAGGCATCAGAAGTACATCAGCCTTGTAGCTGGGCAGTATCCAGCCTAGTAGAGACTGGACAAAGAGATTATTAAATTCATATTTACATCTTTAATAAGAGCCAGACACACCTGCACTAGAATCATAAATTAGAGCTCCCTTGTTTTTCTTTGTTCTAGTGAGGTGATTTGGGGGAACTCACGGCAAAACTGTGCACGTGATCAATGTAGAGGGTATGAGCACCCTAAACGGTTGTGTGGACCCAAGTGTCAGTCCTGGGTGGACCCTGAAGAGCCCTTCCTATTTCAGAATGTGTAAACTCCTCAGCTCTAGCAGTGGAGGTATATGATAACTTTCCTCCTTCCAGTTGCAAGTATTTCAGAGGAATCAAAGACTCTGACTCTACCATCCAGGCTGATTTTACAGATGCATAAGCTCAAGCCTAGGGCAGGTATTTGGCAAACCCCTAAAATCACCTGTGTTACTCCTGGCTGACTTCACATTGCTTTTGCAAAAACCCACCTGTATCTTTTGATCAACTCAAAACTAATTAAAAACATAAGAAGAAAACTGAATATAAAGGTGTTGAGCTTAATTGAACAGGTGCTTGATAATTAAAAGCAATTTATGGTGCCACTGAAGGGTCCTTACCTCCTATGCCCATAACCTGCTATAGTTCCAGGAACAACTCTACCCATTGTTTTCCTATTAAAATAGGGCACCCTTGCTAAATTAACCTATTACATGCCAAGGACAGCAAAGACAGACCTATAGTGGTCCAAACTCAGTGGCTTTGAGAATGGAAACAGAAGGGTCTTAGAGAAGCTTTGGAGGAAGACAGAACAATGTTAGGGACTGAAGTGAGAGGTGAGGAAGAGGTAAGCAGTGAGACTGTTCACACGGCATGACACCCAGCTATTTGCTCTTTCCCCAGGGTCAGCCCTGCTCCTCAGTCCTAAATAAGCCTGTGAGGAATGTTGACCTTTGTAAACTGGATAGTGTTCAGGCCTGTCTTGCTAAATCTTGGTTTATGGGCTGCTGATTTGGAAAGAACAATGACTCTTTCTTGTCAGCAGGACAAGTGCACGCAGGCAACCAAGGTAAATATTGCACAACAGGCAGAGCGTGTGCTATGTCAGGGTAGCAGTGTACCAGCTTAGCATGGAAGGCAAGAAAACCTCAGCTAGGAGGCTGGAGGAGGTGGGGTGAGAGGGACATGGGGGAGACGGATGGGGAGGGTGGGGCAGAAGTGCCCCTACGTGGATGAGGAGGGTGGGGGAAAAGTGCCCCTACATATGATATGCCCCAAACAGGGTTGGTCAACTCCACTGAAGAGACTCGAGAGAACACCAGGCTGCCAACCTGTTAGTATATACACCCACCATAAGGGCTCAGAACTAAATTCAGAGTTGGATAGTATTTTGCTTTCCCAAACTAACGAGTCCTGGTTCTGTGACTTCAGGATAGCTGAGGAAGACAATCGGAGCTGTTGGGTCTAGACAAGGTGCATTCTCTGCCTCGAAGTCTGTTGTACAGCCAGCTTAGCCCCACAGTTCTTACCTGCACCAAAGTCTCAACCTGAAGCTAGGGCCCATCTTTCTCCCCTACTTCACATTTCCCTGCCCCTATATCTTAAACATCTGCTGACTCTGCCCAGCAGGCTCTCCTATCTCTCAGGGAATTGATCACCATGCTCTCCTAACTGTGCTCCAGGCTCCCAAATTCTGAATAATGAGCAACACAAACGGCCCTTTCTATTGCAAGCAAAAGCCCTTGGAAGTGTCTGTGTGAGTCCCACAGCTCAACTGGAAGAGAGAGGTCCTCTTACCCAAGTAAGGCAGAAGGGAGGGCGAGGTGGAGATAGCATACCTGTCAAAGGAGGGTCTCTCCCCTGCATCAAAAGCATCTCTGAGCTGCTTCACCAGGTTGTCCTGCCCAGGCAGTCGGAAGATGCCCTCCTCATTCAGGCCATGCTCACGGATGAACTCTGCACACTTCTCCACAAGGATAGGCACCAGGTGGGGGCCAAATTTCTGCTCATAGGCTACAGTCTCATCCAAGCGCTGGCCGAACACCGCTGGGAAGAGAAAAACAGAACGTGCCCATCACTCTGACTTCCCTGGGATGAAGTGACAGGCCAAAGTACTTTCCTAGTTCTTGATTTTCCGTGTTCTCTATGACCTCAGAGGTTTTATAGAAATTATACTAAACAAAATAGAGGGAAAAAATCACCCACAATATTTCCTAGGGCTATAAATTTGGGACTGGAAATTGGGGAAGTCTGTCAGTCTTTTTCCATTGACACACATATTTATGTATTTAAAATAATAATTGACTTTTACTGAGTATGCTAGGAATTGTTACTTGTATGCTAGGAATTGTACTTAGCACTTTGCACATCTTTTCTTATTTAATCTTGACAGCAATCCCATAAAGTGGTATTGTGATACCCACCTTACTGTTAAAGTCACTGAACCTTATGGCACTGATGAACTTGCCAAGGTCAAGTGCCAGGGCATTCCATAGTCAAAATTCAAGCCCAGGCAGTAAATGCAAGAGAATGTGCTCTTAACTGGAGCAGCCACCAGGTCATTTTGAATATTCTGCTTATCATATAGCATTAAAGCAGAACAGTCTGTCATGTGGATGTCTCAGAACATATTAAACAATTGTGGCATTTCTAATAATTTAGGTTGTTTACTATGTTTTACCACTATTAACATTGGCACACAAGAACATATTCATTCCCCTAGCAGAGTTCCTGGAATGTACATAGTACAATGTAATATTTCTAATTCATTGTTTAATTATTTGACATTGGATGAATGAACATGGGCTTTTTATTCTTTCGAACTATTTCCTTAGGGCAAAGTCCCACATGTAGAATTACTAGGTCACATGGCTTGAACATTTTTATCACTCAATGGTATGCAAATTGCTTTCCAAAAATATTGTTCCAAATTACACTGCCTCCAGCAAAGCATGTGTGGGCCAGCACCTCCCCAGCCCTCTTAGCACTCAGCTCTGGCCTTTCCCTACCCCAGCAGCTTAACAAGCTTGGTTTATAAGTCAGGATAATCATTGGCTACTCATTTTTTCCCCCTCCAGGTCCCAGTGCCCTTGGTATCCTGGAGGTTCAGAAAACAGGTCATGGTTTCAGCTCTGTTCTGCCTGAGTTTCCCTCTGTTATAATTAGGACTGTGTGCCATCCACCAATCCAACCCAAGGACACGGGTTCCCAAAGCCCTTTGGTTTTCTCCATGATTCTTTCCCTATTTGGTCCCCTGGACCCAGTCTCTGATTAATGTGGATTCCACCTGTAAAGAGCTGTAATGAGTCTTGAATCTCCTACATCCTTTCCACCCCCACCTACTGCCCTAAGCCAGGCCAGGCTGGACTCCTCTCTTACCAATGACTGTGTTTCTTCCCTTCTAATATGTCCAAAACCCTCCTGCTACTTATCCTTCCAAACTTCTAGTCTACTTGAACACACTCCCCACTCTTCTTAATAGTCGTCCACATCTTCCCAAATTGCTACAGGAGTGTTTTTCAAATTACCCTTCAAAGTCCTAGGGGGTTCCTCTGAATCCATTTCCTCATCACATTGTGAGCTTGAGAGGTGAGGGCATGGGATCTAGGAACAGCTGAACAAGTGGGTCTGTGTTCTCCCTACTGCCAGGGGAGTCCAACCTGCAACCCACGGGCCACATGCAACTCAGGATGGCTATGAATGTAGCCCAACACAAAATTGGAAATCTACTTAAAACATATATCTTTTGTGATTATGTGTCACAATGTATTTAATGTGTGGCCCAAGGCAACCCTTCCTCTTCCACTATGGCCTCAGAGATGCCAAAAGGTTAGACACCCCTGAGCCTACTCCCAACCAGCCCTGCCAGCCTCTTGTATATTTTACTTGTGTTTCAGTGACACTGATTAAATATTTTTGTCGTTGAAGTTTGAGAGCCGGTGCTAACATTCTTTAGGTTGGCATTCAGCCTGGCCCCCTCCTACCTTTCTGGCCTGACTTCCTGCCACTCCCCCAGAGGCACCTCACCCTCGTGTTCCCAAAGCCCACAGTCCTCCCCAGTCTTCATGCTCTTGGATGGTTTCTTCTCACTGCCCAGTCTGTTCATCTCTCCCCTCACTGTCTGCTGGAATTCTATTTGTCTTCCTTCGCCTGATTCAAATATCATCACCTCTGCTAAGCCTTCCATGACCCCAGCCTGAGAGATTCTCTCTCTACTCTGTGTACCCATATCCTTCTCAAATACCCCAGCCCCTTTCCACACTGTGCTGTAATTATTTGTAGGTCCCTGTGCCCTCTATATGACTGTAAGCTCCCCAATGCTAGAAATATGGGATGATCTCTTTACATTCCCAGTGTTTAGCATATAACCTGGCAAAAGGTAGAGAGTCAAGAAATTTTGCTAAATTGCTTAATGAATTACTTCATCTTCAAGCAAATGCTTTCCATGACTAATAATAATTTTGGCATTTACTTAGCTTAAACACTAGTAGAGATATCCTCAGTAGATAAGTTCAGCTTCACACTAACATTTTTTAGTGCCCTGCCATGTGCTAGCAGCAGGCCTATTAATAGGCTATTCAGGAAAGGAAATGTTATGTTTGATTAGCATCCCATCAAATTGTGTAAAAAAATGACCCCATATAAAATGATGAAAAACAATTAGAGAATGTCAATACAATATAGAATAAGATTCCCATTGGTCCATGAAAGGAGCTGGAAAGATATTTTCACCAAATTGGAGGAAAATAATTGAAGTACTCTGACTTAAAATATAGACTACATGGCACTTGTAAAGTTCCCTTTGAAGGGTCCAGGGAAGAATGTTTCAAATGGAGAGGTACATGTGTTTCAGAGCAGTTGAAACTTGAGATCAAGGGGCCCAGGGGACCCCATTCAGGAAAGATTTCCCAAACACAATGTAACAGTGTGCATGGAGATGTCAGAGCTGTCAAATGTGAGCTGCATGTCTAAGGTACCAAGGCAGAAACTCCAATTCACAGGTGATCTGGAATCGAGCTCCCTTCACACCCCTCTGCACAGTCAGCCCTCTAACACATCTCCTCCTCTGAGTCTGCCTTGTCCTGTGTTCATTCTCTTTCTTCCCATACTCCACAGCCAGTCATTTCAATGCCACTCTCACCAATACACTCATTTCCCAAATTTCCTTTTCTCTCCATCATCTCCACTCTGCCATTTCCACTACTCTCTCCTTGCCTTCATCAGGCCATGGAGAGCCATGAGGGAAGGTAGCAGAATGGATTGTGGAGATTTGTATTTCCAGTCTCTTTAAGGTCTTGGTTTCAAACCTTCACCACCTACCTTGAGCTCACCACCATTCCCTCTCCTATCTCAGCGGGTGACCTCGTCTCCTCTTTCCCTTATCTCCCCAAATTGAGGATATCATGAGTGAATGCCCTCATTTCCAGTTTCTGCTTCTCTCATCCTTCCTCCAGTCTGTCTGCCTGTCTCTCTCAGAGGAAGAAAAGGACCCTGTGCTTTCACCTACGGTGATGTTTCCTTCAACTGTGTGTTTCATCCATTTTCACCTCTTCTAGGATTTCACTTCTTCTTTTTTGTATTTTATTTTTTTTCTCTTTCAATTAAAAGAGCCCACATGAGCTTAAGTCTTTGTCAATTTATTAAAGACTAATCTCCTATCCCACATCTCAAACAACTAATACTCATCCTGCTTCTCTTCACCAATATACTCATCAAAAAACTTGTCTACTTCTCAAAAGAGCCTTCCATCCTCACAGTCTTTACTTCTTCCCTTAGCATTCACTTTTCAATCCCTCAACCCATCCCCATCTGGTTTAATCAACTTGCATCTTTCCAGCTAATCTGGTCAATAAAAACACCAGGCAAATGTGACCTGTGTTTATTCCACTCTGTTGGTCTTCACGGAAGACTCTGATGGTATTGATTTTTCTTCCTCCTCAAGACCTTCTCCATACATGACCACAAAACCATCCACTCTCATTTTATTCCCACATCCCTGGTGGCTCCTTTGCAGTCCCCTTTATGGGCCCCTTCCTCTACCTTCTGTATCATTTCCAGGCACTCCAGCTCAGTTGTCCTCCCACTCTAGACATTCTCCTTGGGAAAGGTCACATAATTCCATACATCTGAATATCACCTACAGACCAGTAACTTAAAGTCCACATATCTGGGCCAGATCTCACTATGTCCATTATCTCTTTCTCCATCATTTCTTTCTCTTCCCTCCTCTCTCTCTCCTCTATTCCATTAGTCCAATATATAATGATTAGTTTTCCCAGTGTCCTCTTCAATCTCACTTTCATGTGCCCCCAACATTCACAAATCACTCCTTCTCCTGTAGCCTTCCTTGCAAGCAACAGCATTCCGTCAATCCAGCAATCAAGCACCAGGCACTTTCCTAGACATACAAAGCCACTTCCTGAGGATACAAAGCCATTAACAAAAGGTACTTGCACTCAACTAACCCAAGCAGCAAACATGTGAGTTTTCAAATCATCTGCAACACCCCTCTTTCCCTCCAGATAGATTAGTACAACCTAAATGCACTTTAAACTGTCTCTCTTCTCTACCCTTGATGCTACTTTCAAAATTACTGTAATAGTTTCTTTTGCAAACTCTGTTTTTTGCATATTCCTCTCATTTGAATTCACAAATCATTCAGCAAATATAGACTGAGCATCTGCTGTGGGCAAGCCTCTTTGGTAGCTGGAGATTATGATAGAAACAGTGAAAAATGGTCTTGTCCTGGCTGGTATGGCTCAGTGGATTGAGTGCCAGCCTATGAACCAAAGGGTCACCGGTTTGATTCCCAGTCAGGGCACATGCCTGGGTTGCAGGCCATGACCCCCAGCAACAGCATATTGATGTTTCTCTCTCTCTCTCTTTCTCCCTCCCTTCCCTTTCTAAAAATAAATAAATAAAATCTTTAAAAAAAAGAAATAAAAATGGTCTTTGCTCTTGTAAACTCTGGAACAAATGCCCTTCCTTCTTTTCCCCACCTAGAAACCTGATCTTAATGCAGGCTGAGTTCAGAGGTCTTCACCTCAGAGACTCACTCACTGTGCTCTGTGCTTGCAGAGCTCCCTGTATATACCTCTATTCTATCACCTCTCATGGAGTTTTACAATGATTTATTTAAACATCTCTCTCTTCCACTGGACTGTGGGCTCCTCAAAGGTGGACAGCCTGTCTGGCTCACCATCTATTTTTATCTCCTGGCACAGAGCCTGGCACATGATGGACCAGTTCTCAATGAGCTGTTATTACCTGCTGTCTCCCATCCCTCCTGTTCTCAGCCTTGTCTCTCCTGAATGAACTCTGATCAGCATTTCTTCATACTTGCACTTGTCAAGATCAGTGGCCTAATTCACATTTTTTAATCCTGGGGTCACGTTCTCTGCCTTCATATTAATTTCTCTATCAGCAACATGTGACACAGCAAATCACTCCTTCTTCCTGAGACATATTTTCACATGGCTTCTGGTCTGCCACTCTCTCAGCTCTCCATTTATCTCATTAGCTGCTCCTTCTCAGCCTTTTCTGATGATTCCTCCTTTTCTCCCTGTCCTCTAAATGTCAGAGTGTCCTGGGCTTTCCTTTCCTCATCTGCACATACTTTGTAACCTCAATGCTTTATTAAATATCATCCATATGATAAAGACTTCAAACTTTATGTCTCCAGCCTGCAAATCAGCCAAAGCTATTCTCTCCAGCAAGGGGTAACTGCTGCAAGCTCTACAGACATCAGGACCAACAGGGTCCCTTCTCACATGAGAGAAAGAGCATCCTTGTTTGTTTGTTTGCTTCATTGTTTGTCTAGGGCAGGCTTCGTCATTCTTCATCTCAGATCATATATGAGGAGTTCAGAGTATGAAACATCCCTGGAACTCCAGAAACCCAATCTTCAGTTCTCCCTCCCTCTGACTTCTGGGTCCTGATTGCTACCCTCTGATCCTGGGTGGACAAGAAATAGACTAAATAAGGGGACATAGATGAACTGAGACATCCCAATGAAATTCAGAAATGTTCTAGGGAAGAAGGAAGATAGAAGATGGGGGTGGGAGATCAAAGACCACTCTCCAAGGACACCAAGGGACCAACCCAGGCCTCCTGTTCTGTGCCATGACCTCCTAGGTAGTACCTGCCCTTTCATTGAACTATTGCTCACAGCTCTTTCTACCCTCTGCCAGCCACTCATTTACTCAGAACTGCTCATTATGCCGGACCAGTCAAGATTGAGAGAGGCATTTCTGTCTTAACAGACACGAATTGTAATTGATCAGCTAATTATATCATGTAATAATTCTTAATACATTTAATTAAGCTACTTCTACGACAAACTGCTCTAGACACTTTCACATGTGCTCTCATTTACTCCTCATAAGAACCCTAGGAAGTAGATATTACTATTCCATTTTACAGATGAGAAAACTGAGACTCAGATTAGGAATTTGCCCGAGGCCATATTTGCCCCATGGTTCTAAATTCAGTGATTTAATCCCTTCTGTTTAAAGTAAGTGTAATAAAATTATCTAGGAGAAATTAGAGACATCAGCCAAGTTTCAAGGGGAGGGAGATGGAGGTGGAGAGCTGCCCAGTCTCTGCTCACAGGCCATCCTCCAGCCCGTATTTCTCAAGACTCCTCCGCAGTTTTGATAAAAAGCCCCAGGACACTGGGTTGGTTTGGGGAAGTGAAAATGGAAGGATTAGCTGTCACCTCCTTTCTAAACTGGTCCCTCCTTCATCATCATTCAAACACTCCTGGGTTCAGGACAAGAGTCCCTTCCCATTCCAGGTCACCAGGTGAGCCTGCCCCACTCCCATCCTGCTCCCTGCTTCCCCCCTTCCCATCGGCCCTGCCCTGTGGGCCAAGAGCTGGTACCTGCTTCCCATGGGCTCAGTTCCAGGAGCCTTATTATCCCTGACAGGAAAGGGACGAAGGGAAGCCTGGGCAAAATGTCGTTTAGCAGAAGAATTGAATCACAAAATGAATAAGAAATACCTTGCTTTCGAAGCTTGCGGATTTTCTTCCTGAAATTCCAGCCGAAGAGCAGTACCAGAGAGGGAAAGCCACAGCCCATTTCCCACTGCGGCATCCTGGGAATATGAGGCAGGCAAGGGCGAGGAATCGCAGCCTCTGCTGGGCCAGCCTCAAGCCTTTCCTCCTCCCCAGGCTGGAAGAACCACCCTCTGTCTCTTTCAGACCAGCACATGCTTGTAAATACTGCTCCGGTTCTGACTCCAGCACGGAAACTCTGGGATCTGCAGGCACCTGCCCCAGGCCCTCCCTTCCTCCTTCCCACACCACTTCCCCTCCCCACTCACCTTTACACACATGACTCTTGGCTTTTAAAGACTGAACATAAAGCTGTCAGGGCCCACAATAAAAATAAGTGCCTCCTTTTACTTAGCAGCTAATTGTCAACTGCCATTCAAGGGATACCAAGGAGGTGGGTTAAAAAAAAAAATCCCTCCCACAAGCCTTTACCAGCATTGTCCCATATATCAAAGCATCTGGCAGGAACACAGGAGTTCACTTAGCATTAATGAAGCCAGCCCACCCTTCCCTGGAAATGCTTTCACCGCCGCAGGTGGTTCAGTCAAACCTTCAGAGAGAGGTCTTCGATGTGGGTTGTTGGATAAACTGAGATGATTTTTCTCCTCCCATTGAGATGATTTAGCAAATAGAGCAGCAACCCTACCAGACAGACCCAAGAGACTTGAAATGGATTCTTGGCATCACTAGGGTGGGAGATGGGTGTTGGGGTTGACAGATGGGGGTGGGGGTGCTGATAGACAGGAGCAGGGAGGATTGCCAGGAAAGACCCTGGGTGGTATGATGTTGCCAGCCAAGTGTTCATCCCTCCACTCACTCACAGGACAGGAATAGAGGACTCATCTTGGATACCACATTCTTGTTCATGGTATATTTATTCCTATGTCCTAACAATGTTACCTCTGAAATATCTCACAAACCTATTTACTTCTCTCCATCCCCACCACTCCCCCCTCTTCTAAACCACCTTGGAATGAAGACTAACATCTTTAACAAGGCTATTTCCACTGTTATCACCTTCCTCTCAGTCCAAAGCCTATTATTTCTGTCACAGGACCTTTGCCCATGCTATTTCTCTGACTGAGACACTTCCTCTTCCCATTTCTCTGCCTAGTTAGCCCCTATTGGCCCTTCAGATTTAAGCTGTTCACTACTTCAGGGCTTCCTTGAATTTCTTGATAAACACAATCCCCTCCCACATGTTATCATGTGTTTTTCCTTTGTGGTACTCTTCAGAGTTGTAATATTATGATTTTCTTCAGATTTTTAAAAATTAACTTCTCTGTCTTCTACTATACTGTGAGTTCCTTGAGAGAACATACTTCCTTTTTTCTTTTTCTCTCCCCTCTCTCTCTTTATCCCTATCTCTCTCTCTCTCTCTCTCACTGTTGCACCCCTGGTGCTAGTACAGTGCTTAGCATATGACACATGATCAGGAAACATTTATTGAGTAAATGAATAAATTTATATCTGTCTGCTGTTGGGATCTGAGGGGAGAAAAATGAAGGAATTAACAAAAATAAGTAAAAATCATCCCTCATAAGTCCAGTTTAGCTAAAGAGCAAGAACCAGAACATATGGAATAGCAGTGAATCACAGCAGCAGCATATTCTCACAAGCTAAACTCTGCTACAGATTGTGAAATCATGTACTGAAGGCCACAGAACTTAAAAATGAGAGGAAGTAAAGGAACCTAGACATTTAACAATTCAATATTCACATACTCTATGCCTGGTGTTGGCAAACGCACAAAGATGCTTAACACATGGGACCTACCCCAGGGTCTTATAATCTGGTTGGCCTGAGCAGAGCTATGCACAATTTAGTGCAGTGCTTATGCACCCAGAAATGGCCTGGGAACAAATTTCAGATGGCCAGACTCCAGAGGAAGAGGGCAAAGCAGGTCCTGAGTAACAGTTTGCAACATGAACTGCCTGCTCCCTGTGGATGGGAGAGAGACCAGGTTTCAATGTGGGAATCTAGGGAAGGCAGAGTCTTCTTACTAAAAGAAGGGAGTGTTTTGGAGAAAATGGCCAGCTGTGAGCCTGAGAACAGAAACAGAGATGTGTTCTCCTCTCTTCCTTTTCCCTACTTAATTTGAGAAAACCTGGAACTGCATCCAGTACTTCTGAGTAAGGTGCTGCTCTCTTAGGTTGGATTGATAGTAAGAAATATGTATTTGGCCTTTGACTCCTTTCCTAGCACAGGGCTCCTAAAACTTTTGGAATTTCCTGCACAAGAGTTATAAAGGTATCTTTATCTTTTGGGAATTACCTAAGGATGGAGTAGAGGGGCTTGTTGCCAGCAGAACCAACCATGTGATTAGAGGCTTGGAACTTTCAGTCCCACCCTCCGAACTAAGAACTTAGGAGAGAAGGCCTGGAGGTTGAATCAATTGCCAATGGCCAATGATTTAATCAGTTGTACCTGTGTTATGAGACCTCCATAAGGACCCCAAAGGACAGGGCTCAGAGAGCTTCTGTGGTGGTAAACATGTGGAGATGTGAGCAGAGCAGAGTAAAGCTCCTGGAGAAAGCATAAAGGCTCCATGTCCCTTTCTCCACACTTTGCCCTACACTTGTCTTTCATCTGGCTATTTCTGAGTTACATCCTTTTATAATAACTCTCATCCAGCAAGTAAACTGGTTTCCTCAATTCTGTGAGCCATTTTAACAAATTAATCGAATCCAAGGAAGGGGTCATTGAAACCTCCAATCTATAGTCAGTAGTTCAGAAGCACAGGTGATAATCTGGGCTTGCATCTGAAGCATGTATGTGATTAAGGTCATTCCCGTAGCACTGAGCCCTTAACCTGTGGGCCTGATGCTATCTCTGAGTAAACAGTGCCAGAACTGAGTTAAACTGTAGAACACAGAGCTGGTGTCTGAGACGTGTAGGAATCATCTACACAACCACATTGGAACTGGTTCCTGAATCAGATAAGGTAAGAGGAATGCTCAGGGCCAGCTACAAGGCAGGAAGAGCCCTGGGGAAGAAGTTGGGTATGTTTTGGAAACCATGTAGGTCGTCTCTCCCATCAAGGGAGAAAAGGAGCCAGAAAGGAGACTAGGGCAGGAAGCATGACACAACTATCACTAGAATGACTTCTAAAACTTAAAGTTGGGATTCATTACCTGGGGTGTATAGATGAACTACAGGGATCTGAAATTATCCTGCAGTTGAACTCAAAATTGTTTTGTCTGAACATTTTTCTGGGGAGAGTATCCAAAGCTTTTATTGAATTCTTTAAGGGGTCTATTCATTTACTGAATAATGAAGATAAGCTGGTTGTCATTTAACAAAGTGGAAAGCCTAAGGGAGAAGAACACAGTGCTGCTATGGGAAGAGGGGACCATTCCTTTGCCCATTCATTTCATAAGTATTTATTGAGCATCTTCTCTGATTACATTCTGAGATACACCACTGCCCAAAACAGAGGGGGAAGTCCTGTGAAGTAAATCGAAGCTTTCATTTTAGTGAGGGGTGACCAACTTTGAACAAAACAAATGAGTGAAAATGTTAGAAGGTAAATGCCAAGGAGTAAAGTGAAGCAGGAAAGGGGGACAGGGAGGGCTTGGAGTAGCGTGGGGAAGGGGTTCAATATTAAATGAGATGATCAAGGGCAGGCTCATTGAGGTGATGTCTGAACAAAGACCTGAAGGAAGCAAGAGACCAAACCACACAGCTAACTGGGGAAAGAGAATTTTAGACAGAGGAAGCAGCAAGTGCAAGGACCCTGAACCAGAGGCATTTCTCTTCTTTGGAAAAAAGCAAGGAAGCTGGTGAATTTGGAGAGGAATGAGCATAGGAAAAGATTCTGGAAAACAAGGTCAAAGATAATGGAGGGGGCAGATTTTACACTGAGTCATTATAAGGGTTTTGACTTTTCCTCAAGATAGAAAAGAAATTATTGGACAATGCTGAGTGGAGAAGGACCTTGACATGACAGACAGGTTTAACAGGCTCACTTTGACTGCTCTGTTGAAAACAGACTATAATTCAGACAAGACAATATGGCACCTCAGCCAGGATTGTAGGAGCGAAGGATGTGAACAGTGGGGAGGTTCTGAGTGGAAAAAGCCATAGAAAGTTTCACAAAGCATTGCAATAAGGCAGCAGCAATATTCTCAGAGCTTTCCCATTGATTGAGGGTGCATGCCCTGCCCATCTAGCAGACCCAGGGGGCATTTACAAGTGGCATCCTGCTGTAGGGAAGAGAGCCAACCAGAGGCAGGAGCCCTGGCCCTGCTCCTCCACAGCTGAGTCCCTTGGACAAATCATTTACTTCTGAAGGACTGAAGTTTCTTGACTTACAAACAGGAAGAACATATGTCTGACTTGCTCTGGAACCTCAAACTGGACTCTGCTGCCTTCAAATGTCGTCTCTTCCTGAGATCTATCATTCTGGGTTCAATGAGATGCTTAAGGGACATCTGAAATGCCACATCAGAGCCAAACCCTGTTCCTTGAATAAATAAATAGTGCTGGACTCTTCTTTCCCCCGCCTTGGACTTTCCCCTGCCCACAGGACTTATGCTTGACTTGCTTCTCAGGGTGGGGGCCTTGGGGTGAGAGGAGGGAGAAACACCCATGTAGATTATGACAGAGTGCAGCAGTTCACTGTGGCAGCAAGACTGAACCGAGCATTGCACGGACACAGATGCTGATTACAGCACATAGACAGTATTTTGGCTCAGAGCAGGTGAATGATTAGACAACATCTACTACCCTTGTCAATATAGACAGCCTGAAGCACTGGCCTGGGGAAAATGGAAAATGTCAACAATTTCACAATACAGAGCAATAAGGAAGGTTGAATCTAAGCTTATGAAGGCTGAATAGCATATAATAGAACTTTAGTAAAAAAAAGATTCATCTCAGCCTGATTAACACCATAAAAATGTTGTTTAGGAAGTGGGAAATAGTAAATGAAACCATGCTACTTTGTAATAGATGGCCACTGTTCAGGAAGACTAAGGCAGGCACTCTTGAGCTTGGCTGTCTCATCCAAGTCACTTTTCTTATAGCCCCCAATGGACAGGTTACAGGGCACACAATTGCCTCCCTGCCCCAGATCCTGGAATCACAGGTGGACTTCAGACACTAGCTAAGATCACCTGGAGAGGAAAGTTAGAGGCTTGACAATAAGCATGGCCTCAGAGTTGTCCTCTGGTCTTCTTTGAACATCGTTCAAGGAAAGATGATGTCTGGAGCTACTTCCTCCCCATCCCTGAGATGTTACAGACACCTGCCCAGAAAAGCCTGCCAGAGTCCTTACCTCCAGAGGGTGTGCCAGCAACTCTCCTAAGGAATTTAACCCACTCCTCCATCTCTGCCTGGGAGCTGGCCATGAGGACATAGGAGTCCTGTCCTGTGCGACTCTGGTCCCATGAAGCTGGAGGAAGAAGTAACAATAATGAAGGTCTCAGAGTGGTAAGGAGCTAGAGCAGGGCAAAGCAAAGAGAAGCTGAATCTAAATCACTTCCATGGTTCAACTAAACAACCAGTCAAACAACACCAAAGCATTATCTACTTATCCTCAGTGGCACTAAATATCTGGTCACTTTTACTGTTTTTTGCTGAAGCTCTAATTCTATAGACAAACCATTTACCATAATAGTTTGCAATCAGGACGACTTGGGCTGAGTGCTGCTCCCATGGAGGACGGAAGCCATTTGCTATGAAAAAAGGAAGAGGAAATGCATGGGGCAGTTTCAGTATCAGAGGAGACGAGATCAGCCCATACAGATTTGAAGACTTCAGTTCCTTGTGCCAATCATGGATACTTCATGAGCTGGCCTTAAACTCTGTTGTGGGGATGGGGAGGGGAACAGCAGCTCAGTGGGGGAGGGACAATAAACATATGTGTGCCTTTCTCACAAAATCAGTACTTCCTGTTCAGGATTATTGACTGTTCTCCTGCCTGCACAAGACATGGCAGATGGTAAGTTCTCAGTATATATCTAATGGACAAATGAAGTTTGTTAGGACTTTCTTTACCATTTTTACTTTAAACACAAGATTATAAACATGTATGTGTAGTGTTTCCTGAATTGGTGTTCTCACATTGACGACGGGGTAGAGAAAATGACGGGGGGGGGGGGGGGGGTGGATGTGGTAGGGGAGAAGACCAAGAGAATGAGAAAAAGTGACAAAAGAGAAAAATGGGGACAGAGAAGGAGAGGAAGAAGGACAGCATCATATGTAGGTCTTAAGACAGACAAGAAAATAATAGCAATCCCTTTAAATTACAAGATACTATTATCATTTCAGAGTGCCTTCATAGACATCAACCCATTCTTCTCTCAATGTCAGGCAATTCCCTCAAAGAGAGCCTGTTTTAGCACCACATTTGTGGTCAAACCTATATTTTCTTGCAGGAAAACAAAAAGACTTTTAACTTCCTATTGGCTCTGGTCTCTTGAACCTATCTTAATGTCACCAAACCTCACCTTCCTTTACCCTTCGTGATGACTTAATTCTGAATCAACCTTATCATGGGGTCATCAGCCCTTCTGAGAAGAAGTGTCAGTCCATGGAAGCCCTGGCTATTCAGGAACATCCTGAGATCTGGGTGTTTCCAAAAGTAGAAAGGGAAGCAAAACATTCTTGGGTCAGAACTAAAACATGCCATAGAAGTCACAATAGCCCTTTGCTCTAGCATCATTTCCACTCTACAGATAATGTAAATGAAGCCCAGAAATGCCAAGGTACCTGCTTATTTGTACCCAGTTAAGTACTGCCAAACTCAGGGCAAGGCTCTTGGTCTCCCTTTTTCCAAAAGAGTTTCCATTAGCCCATATTGCTTCAAATTTTACCTTGGCCAAAATTCATGTGGCATCCTTCTCCATGCCTATACTCTACTGTGTTATTAAGAACATGCCTTTTCAGTTTAACCTGTTTCCTGGGAGATCCTTTAGTGTGATCATGGCAACCCCATTGAGAAACATCCAGCTCTCAAGATGTTTTGGAGTAGCCAGGGCTTCCATGGACTCAACCTTCTGGTCAGAAAATCTGCTAACCCAACGACAAGATTAATCCAAAATTGGGGTCACCCCAAAGACTAAAGAAGGTGATACACAGTGATATTAATACGGCTTTAAGAAACCAGAATCAAAAGGAATTTGAAAATCTTTTGTTGCCCTATAAAAAAATGTTTGAAAACATTGAAGTAGTAGGATGGGCTGTCTTTTGGGGAAATTGACTAACATTAATACAAAGCCCATGAATAGCAAGTCTTCCCTCAGGGACATACTTTCTCTGACTTATTTCATTCAACCTATGTCCCATATTGGGCTGTTTTCCTGGTCAGAAAGGAGCCTCCCTTCTTTTCTGTACCTGCCTAAAGAACTCTTATCCAGCTTTGAAACCTCACTCAAATGTTGTCTTTTCTAGAGAACCTTTATTAGTATCTTCTCCTCTCACTCCAAATTAAGTGAGGATCCCTATTCTATAAATTCCTTAACATTTTACCCTTACCTCTCTCACAGCAATAGCTAAATTATCTTGACATTGTTTTCCTTATCATTAATATCAAGGTAATTACTTAATATGTCCCAGACTAAAACCCTGATCTTCCCAAAAAAACTTGCTACATGCACAAATCTCAGCAAATGCATCCTTCCCATTGGTTAACTAAAAACCTTGCAATCAGCCTCGACTTCTCTTTCCTACATCCAATTCATCAGCAAATGAAGTCCCCTCTACCTTCAAACTGTATCCTTAAAATGATTATTTCTCACTCCTTCACTGTTCCTATCTCTGACTTGGATAATTGCAATAGCCTCTTTACTGGTCTCTCTTCTCCATCCTTGGCTCTTTTTATTCTCAACTCAAAATTTTTTAAAACAGCCCTGGCTGGAGTAGCTCAGTGGATTGAGCTTGGGCTGTGAACCAGGCAATGCAGGTTCGATTCCCAGTCAGAGTACATGCCTAGGTTGCAGGCCATGGCCCCCAGCAACCACACATTGATGTTTCTCTCTCTCTCTTTCTCCTTCCCTTCCCTCTCTAAAAATAAATAAATAAAATCTAAAAAATTCTAAAAAAAACTTTTAAAATAATTTTAAAACATAAGTCAGGTCATATCACCTCTTTGCTCAAAACTTCCCAATGGCTCCCCATACTTGTAGAATAAAAACTAAACATTTTACAATTGCCTGCAAGTGCCTGTAAACTCTGTGCTCACCCCTGACAATCTCCTACTATTTTTTCCTATCATTATTCCACAGTAACCACACTGGTCTTTTTGATGTTCCTGAACATGTGAAATAGGCTGAGACTTTGCACTGACTAGTCCCCTTCCTGGAATGCTCTTCCTCCAGATGTGTACTTGGCTTACTCCTTCAGCTCTTTCCCATCTCTCCTCAAAGGTCACCTTCTCAATGATGCCTACTCTGCCTGCTCTATTTAAAATGTCAAATCAACCACTGCCATCCCCACCTTGACCAGTACTTTCTCTTTCTTTGCTTAAATTTTGTCTATAGTGCTATTCCATCATAAAAACTATAGAATTTAGTCATTCATTTGGGGTTTTTTTGTCAGTCTTCTCCCATGTAGGCTGCATGCAGGCTACTTTATTCTTTGCCGGATTCCAAGTTTCTACAGTAGTGCCTGGCTCATAGCAGGTGCTCAATAAATTTGTTGAATAAATGAATTACATCTAATAAGGCAGCATGAGAATTAAAAGCAACGCAAGCAGAAGAAATAACCCCCTTATTCCCGGTGACTCCCTTTGGGTGGAAGAACAGACCGTTTTTCTGCTAGAGGTAATAGGGAGAGGGGAGCCTGCCCTGAATTTTTGCCTGTCCCAAATAAAGAAAAACATAACTACAAGAAAAGTCTTCTCTGTGACCTTTATGCAACTAACACTGATGACCACAGACAAAGGGCCCTGATTAGGAAGGTCATCTCTTATGCCAGCAATGGCCCCTGAGAATCATCTTGCACAAGACAATGACAAAAAGAGGGACTGAAAATTCTCTGTGTCATAACCTAAAGGGTTGTCTCACTTTAGGTTGGGAGGAGCCTTGGAAATGATGGCATCTTTAGGCAAATTGTTCCCCACCTTACTATTGCTTTAGAATTGTTGTTCATCCTTATGAGACTCTATGTGCATGTGCTTGCATGTGTGATTTGTCTAAGAATTTCCCCAGCAGCCCAGGAGATGGTTGCAAGTGTGAGTGATAATGAGAACAAATCTTCATTTTATCCTAGCACAGCCATCTGTGAGGATACTGGACTTTGGCGCAAAGACCATGGTGGATTTGCAGCTGGAGCTTTCAGTAGGGCTACCATACACCGAAAATTCAGGCTTTGGGACATGCGTTACCATGGATGACTGCATCTCATGAATTGTGCTGGAGAAGCGATGCTAGGAATGGAAGACACCCTTGGGAAAAGGGTGAGTTTTCCTGGAAAGGAAAGACTAAAAAAGTCAGTGCCTCCTCCGAGGAGGAAGAGAGATGGATAGATCTTCAGATAAGAAAACAAGAGCGTGCCTGTGAGGGGCTACCTGGGAAGAGCTGCACTTAAAAAAATACCCACATTTTTCTCTGTTTTCAATAAATAGTCATAGCCAGTTTTAGGACTGGCTTCTACATTATAATTTCCTCTAGTTCTTCCCAAAATAACGAATGCTTACATGGCACTAAGGGTATACCAGGTACTGTGCCAAGTGTTTCATATATATTTCTTTATTTAATCCTCACTATTATCATCATTGTCTCCATTTTACAGATTAAGAAACAGAGGCAGGGAGAAACTAGATAACTCAATCAGAGTTACACAAACAGTAAGTGGCAGGGCCAGGTTTTGGACCTGGGCAGGATGGTTCCAGACTGAGCATGTCTCACCTCTGCACTACACTGCCTTCTCCATCAAGTTTCACATGCACACAGCTGCCTTGTGTGAGGGGTAGGAAAGGAGTTAAGGGAAGGGGTGTCAGGGGCCCTGTGGCTTCCCCTGTCGTGTCAGCAGGGTGGCAGCAGCCTGGCTGTACAGCCAGAACAGCAGTTCTGGGCTCCTGGAGGGGCTGAGGCTGGCAAATGATCAAGAGACAGGGATAAACAGCCTCAGTGTGACAGTCACACAAATACAAACAAACTCCCCTTGATATAAGTTGAGACAAATTCCCCTTGCCCCCATACATTCCAGGAAGGTGTAGTAGACCATCCTTCGTGGAGTGGGCCCAGTCCCCAGCGGCAAACATTTACTGCAAAATAACTTCCTAAAAACCATGCTAAACCTTCCAAGGATGAATATAACTGGCTCAATCACTTTTGCCTTTTCATTTGCAAATATCACTCTTCTGTGATGTGATTAGCAGCATTGACTCCTTTGCTTTCTGTAAAAGGTAACCACCTAAAGTGAACCTGTGCTTAGTAAATGAGGACCATCATGTAATGGGCAGGGAAAGAGAAATAAAGGCCTGTCGTGGCAGATGCCGCGGTTTTTGCTCCCCTTGCGAGAAAAGCCATACCGTCCCTTTTCCTCCCCCGGACTCGGTAGTCCATGTGAATGTCTCATTTCATCCATAATGATGCAGACACTGTGGGCTGGTGTCTGGATCAGAAAAGTAAAGTAACTCTTGATTGGGAAAAGCACCCTCCACTGTGCTGCTAACATGTGAATTACAGCACCTGACACATGCTAAGTGCCCTGTAAGTCGGAGCTGTCATTTGTTATTAGGTCACATTGAACCATAGGAGACTGTTGACTGTGGACCACTTTCCACCTACCAAAATGGCAATTTCACATGGTTCAATTTGTAGTTTAACTATAAATTTTAATATCGTACTCACCTTCTAGACTTCACTTGTTTTAGTGAGCAGGTAGGATGTACTTTTCTGATCAGTGTCCCACTGCATAGTGGAACATCTGGCTCCAAGTCCACACTCATGAAATGCATCCAGAGTTGAACTGAATGCACACCCACTTAGTCCACTTGCTGGTTAATGAACTAGTATAGGTTCACTGACTATATACAGAACTACTATGCATCCTTATTAGGTTGGTGGGCAAGTTATTGACAGACTCACTGAATATATCTGACTTCCAGGTTCCAAAAGAAAATGAGAATGTAATATACCTCTGTCCCACCTTTCCTTGCTTACCTGGAATGATTTCAAAGACAAACTTCCCTGCTTCTTCTGGGTTTGTGGCAATCTCCTTGATTGTACTTCCTGGTAGATACATACAACCCTGAAAGATAAAAAGTCAGGCCTTTAAGATGAGCAGCAATTTTATCACCTATTAGCTAACAGTAAGTTAAAAGACAGATAGGATAGGGAAGGGAGAGAGAAGAATATGGAAAACTAGCTTTGAATGGGGCCCTTCTGCTATTCAGACCTTGGTCTAATTAAGTGATTGCTATCTGAGAGCAAGCTGGGTGTCTAGAGAGAAAAGAACAAGGTCCCAACAGGAGAATGAGCTGAAGAGGCATCATGACCCATAATTGTCTCTTCCCACTTTTTCCCAGATCCGCCATCCTGGCTAAACCAGACACCAGATCTGTGAGAAGGCAATGCTAAGACTGAATGGACCATACATACCCCCTGAAGAACTGAACCACAGTTAGTCATTCAAAGGTGTGGAGTCTTTCCCCTTGATAAGCACCTTGAATATGCTATTAATTCAGTCCTTCTAGCAGTCCTCTAAGTGAGGTATCATTATGCCTACTGACAAGTCAGAAAACTAAAGATCAGAAAGATTCTGTAATTTGCCCAATGTCATAGAGCCAGTAAATGGCAGGATAGGAAATCATCTCAGAAGTGTGTTCAAAGCCTCTTACACATGAATGTGTTATTAGAAAAACTAGTCACTTGCACCGTGTGTGTGTTCAACGCCCTCACCCTTTACAGTGTACCATCACATGCCCATCTCATCAGAACCTCACAACAGCTCAGATCAGCAAGACTTGCCACTTCTACTTTGCACACAAGGAAGCCAACACTTTGAAAGTCTAAGTGACTGCATAAACAGACATAGTTCACATGTACTAGAGTTAGTGACTCATAATTTATGTCTCACTGGCTATTGGAGGTAGCACGTCTGATTCTGAGCTAAGTAGACATGCATGTCTCTATTCTAGAACGAAGTGCGGGTGAAGAGGACTGGCAACAAAGAAGCTATGAAGATGAGAGTCTTAAGGAACTCTCAGATCAGCTCAGGAGCTAGAAAGAATAAATGTTTCTTGAGTGTCTAGAAATAAAAATGTTGAAGACTGAGTGGAAGAAAAAACTGGAGAAGGGGGAAAGGGAAGAGGAGAAGAAAAGTGAGGAAGCATAAAGGAGGAGGAAGAGGAGGAGAGGGAGGGGGAAGAAGAAGAAAAAGGAAAAAAATATTCTGCAAAAGGGAATTCTTCATGTTTTTTATACTTCTCTAATTTTACCACTTAAAAATAACCTCCACTTCCATGGTCCTCACCATCTTTGAATATCAATGACCTCAGAAAAAAATTACCCTGAGGTTGTGCTGCTGGGCTACTTTGCATGAGTTATGACACTAAAATAAAAAGCCCTGTTATTTTTAGATAGAAGGGAGCACTGCCTGATAGAGATGGGGAAAAAAGCGGTACCTGCCTCTCTCAAGTGCCTCCCTAAATTATTACTTGATATCCCAAATCATTTAACCCAAAAATAGTAAAAATAAAATATCAAATATATATAAGTGATTACTAGATGACAGGCTCTGTGTTAAATGCTTTGAATATATTATCACATCTAATCTCCAGAAGAACTCTATGAGTGAAGACTGATATTTTCCTCATTGGAGAGATGAAAAAGTAAGGCTCTGAGAGGTCAGTTACCCAGTCCAACATCACAAAGCTAGTTAATAGGAAAGCTGTAATTTAAACATTGGTCAGTGGGACTCCAGAATTACAAGACTTTATTTACAGGTCCCACTTTCTTGCTGAAAGAAGTAATGATCAGAGTTCAATGAAAGTACACCAAGAAATGACAAATTGTAAGACATTTCCCCAGATTGAGTACCATGGCCTTGAATAGGGGAGAGGAAGAGCAGGAAATAGTAAAAAGCATTAGTGGGGGTGGAAGTGGGGTGGGGACAGTGATTGGAAAGAAGTATTGTCTGAGAAAAGGAAGGACCTAAGTTGCCCATGGCCACTTTTGCCTACTTAGCAAGTTGATTGGGGTAGACTCTGTACAAAGATGGAAGGAGGGAGAGGTTTTCACTGGAGGCCATGAATCCTACAGCATGGTGCTGGGGAGAGAGGTGTGTTGGTGGTAATGCCAGAAATCACTTATGTTGGCTTAAAACTGTTACATTTTCAGGAACTCTGTGAACCAAATGTTAAATACAGCCATTATTAAAAGTTAAATTATATACACTTACAATGAAATATTTTATATTAAAAATAAAGGTAATAATACTAAGAATTCATCACTTACTAATTATTTGCTAATTTTATCCATGATTTTTGTTCCAGTGTTTATTTACATCTAATCTGTGTTGTAGAAATTCCATGTAACATTGTGCTGCTACTGCACATTTCTTCTCAACTCTGTGTTCAGTGAGGTCATGTTAGTAGCTTGAGTCAACCATGGCGAAGCACTTACACCACAGAAATTGGCAAATACTGCACCCAAATCAGCTCCACCACCACAGTATTCCCCAGCACACCACTGTAGACAAACACCTGGGTAATTTCACAGAAAGCAGGAGACAAGACTATGGGGAAATTCAGCCAGGCTTATGTAAACCATCATTGTAACAGAGACTTGAGGGCAAATTGCTGAGATTCTGTTTTAAACAATTTCCTTGACAGGAAAACTTTTGGGATGAGTTATATAAAGCTAGGTCGTAGAGTTACAGAGCATTAAGCTGTGAGAGCTAGACAGACCTTTCTGAGAACTCAAAGAAAAAAAATGCACAGACTGCCTTCCATCAAGCCTAGAGGTTCTCAAACGTATATACACAGGAGTACATCATTAGCATTCCATAGCTTATGTAATCATTGTGTAATCATTCTCCTTGGTGGGACTTGAGGTCCACTATTTCTCACTATAAGTAGCCCTCCATATATCATTACTTTTGGATAGATTCTTAAAGCCAGAATGATTGGGTATGATTTTTTTTTTGGCTCTTGGAAATCTGGTCAAATTGCTTTCTAGAAAGGTTGCACCAACTTACACACACACCATCGTTGCATTTAGGGCCTTTCCATCTGTCTGACTGCTCTTAGACTTTTAGGGTGTTTCTTTTTTGAGGTTTTCTGGGATCAGTGTGTGTGTTCTTTTTAAATTTACAATAAGTTTGTATTTTTATCATAGAATAATTAGAAACTAAACAAAAAAGAAAGAAATTAAAAATTACATGTAACTCTAGCACCTAGAGATAACCACAGTTAACACTTCTGTGGATTTCTTTCCAAGACTTTTTCAATAAATACAGTTTCATGATTTTTTCCTCAAGAATGGGATTAGTATACACTTCATCCTTTGTTGTAAACTACTTTTTTTCCAAAACAGTAATATTATGGATATCTTCCAATTTCAATAAGTATTAATTTAGGGTATCAATGGCCGAATTGTATTCTATTGTGCATGTGAGTGTGTGTGTGTGTATATATATATATATATATAGAGAGAGAGAGAGAGAGAGAGAGCGCCCTGATATAATTACATAATTTAGCCTCTTCCATTGGGCACTGTTTTCATATCACTACTATAAACAACACAGTGGTGAAAACCTGTAAAGCTAAATTTAATTATTCACATCAATGTTAATCACCCACTTAGGTTAAATTCCTAAAACTAGAATGCAGGGTCAAAGGGTTTGCATTTTTAAAAGGCATATTGCCCTCCAGGAAGGTTGTATGAATTTCCATTTCCACCAGCAGTGCATGAAAAGTCCTGTTTCCTACCTCACTGAAATGTTTAGAAAACCTTTCCCAATTTGATTAAAAAATCTTTGCCAATTTGATAAAGGGACAGTGGTATCTCATTGACTTACACTGTATGTTTTCAATTATTACTGAGATTGAAGTTTTTTGTGTGCTTTTTGGGCATTGCAGTTTTGGAGAAATTGATCATTTGTGTCATTTGCTCATTTTTCTATCGAGCTGTTTCTGAGAGACTTGAAAGAATACTTTGAATATTAAGAATATTTACTTAGTATAGGTATACAAATAATTTTCCTATTTGTTATTTGCTTTTCCACTTTATTATGTTGATTTTTAAGGTACATACATTTTAATTTAAATTCGCTTTCCTTTGTGCTGTTTTTGTTGCTATGCTTATAAAACTCCTGCTTCCCAAAGATTATGAGAATAACTACATTTTCTTTTAGGGTTTTTATCAACTTGTTTTTTACATTTAGGTCTTTAATTCATCCAGAATCATGAATGGTGTGAAACACAGTGTGCAATTATGCCTTGACTTTTTCTTAAGAATTTAGCTCATGTCTGTTACTTTCTTTCTTTTTTTTTTTTTAAAGATTTTATTTATTTATTTTTAGAGAGGGAAGGGAGGGAGGGGGAGAGAGAGAGAGAGAAACATCAATGTGCGGTTGCTGGGGGTTATGGCCTGCAACCCAGGAATGTACCCTGGATGGGAATCGAACCTGGGACACTTTGGTTCCCAGCCCGCGCTCAATCCACTGAGCTACACCAGCCAGGGCAATGTCTGTTACTTTCATGTCACTTTCGATATTTGCAGTGTCTATGGATCCCAAAACAATGTTAAATGATAACAATAAAAGCACAATATTTTGAATAGATTTTTCTTTATCTTAATAAAATAATTATAGATATATTAAAGTCTACAAGGATATCCTTATAATTCTTGTGTGTAATGATAATATAGGAACATCAGCCCAATGATGTTCTTATATTACCATGAATTATAAAATGAATTATAAAATGTCCATACAACAGATTGTTTTAGTACCATTAAGAATTACATTGTAGAATATTTAATTAGAATGAACAATATTCGTAAGATGTTAATTTTAATTAAAGAATGTTATTATACCTTTGCATTTAGAATATTAATTTTTAATTAAAGAATGTTATTATAATTTTACATTTAGAATAAACAAGTTTTTGAGTGTATATATATAGAAGAAACTGGAAGAAGTAAGGATTTGGGTGATTATTTTTGCTGATGGGATAATTTTTATTTCTTACTTTGTGTTTTTCCACATCTTACAAATTTCCTGCCCGGCACACATACAGCTTTTGTAATAAAAATACACATATTTACATAAAGTAAAATATTCTTTCTAAGAATTTCATTTTATTTCTAAAAACCTTTTTAAAAAACTTTTTACATCTGAAATGAGTACTGGATTTTACCCAAAGCTTTCTACAGACATCAATTTAGGGGTTGTGTGGTTGTACTTATATGACTTATTGATCTTCACCTCTTGAGCCGATGCATTATATTAAGAGATTTCCTATAAAATAAACCATCCTTGCCACCCTAGAAGCAGCTTTCTCTAATTATCTCAAGATAATGTAATCCTGAGAGAACTTTGGGTTTCCTTCTTCAGAAGTAAGGGAGATAAACTAGGACCTTCAATAAATTATTTTACCCTTTGACATCAGTTTATGCTTTCATAAAACTGCATTTTCTTACACACGCTTTGTATCATTTGATACTGTGACAAATGCAGGCCAGATTTGATTTCTTCACTTTACAAAAAAAAAGAGAGAGGTCTAGAAAAATTAGATAATTACATGGTCAGATGATAGTCAAGCCACAAAAGCAACACAAACTTGTAGAGAACATACATTTCACCTTCTATACTCCATGGAAGTAAACCCCACTGAACTGTCCTTTCCGCTGATTCTGGAAGGCACACACATTGTCGTTGTCTCCCTCACTCTCTGCTGATGGAAGGCTTCCCGCATCAGCTATCAATGTACCTCACCACCATCTGAGCCTGTAATTACCCAGCTCTGATAGAACTGGGTTGTTCATAAAGGGAAGCAAGTCTGGTCACAATGCACAGGACATTGAGCAAGAACCCAGTCTGTGATGGGGTCTGTGGCCCTTCTGTAGCCTCTGCAGTGTTGGGCACTCACAGCCCTCAGTGGAGTGTCTTGTTAAACCAGGTGCTGCTGATGCCTCAGGGATCCTTAAGTCTCTCCTTAAAGAGAACTTTCCTCTACCAAAATCACTGTCTCCTTTCTTTACATATGCTGCCATGTACCCCCAATATCTTCACCCTTCTTGGGGCTTTGAGGGGTGGGGCATGGGTCCAGAAGGTCGCAGACCAGAAGGTCTGTCTTCCTTAATAAGTTCTTTCTGGACAAGCCCACTCTTCCACCTCCAGAGACATGAGCTCTAGATAGGGTGACCCGTTATCCTCATTGCACCAAGACATAAAGTTTATACCTGGGGTCTCAGGATAACTGTTAATAGCACCCCCTTTCACTCCCTTGCACCATGACAGACACAAAGAATCAGTGATGCTGTGACAAAAGATCTAAGTCCAAGCCCTGGCCAGGTGGCTCAGTTGACTGAAGCATCATCTCCTATACAAAACACTGTAGATTGAATTCCTGGTCAGGGCACATGTCTAGGTAGGTCATGGGTTCAACCCCAGGTTGGGGAGCATATAAGAGGCAACTGATCTCTGTTTCTCTCTCGTATCAATGTTTCTCTCTTTCTCTCTCTCTCTAAAATCGATAAACATATCCTCAGCGAGTATTAAAAAATAAAAGATCTAGGCCCAAGGTTTAGGACCAAAGCCATCTCTAGCCCCATTTAGTAAATCAGGAAATCCTGTTAGCTATACTTTCAAAGTATATCAGGAATCTGATCATTTTCCTCCAGCCCACAACTCGCACTGAGATTCTAAACATCATAACCTCTCACCTTGTGCCTCCTCCCTCCAGCCCTGAATCTATTTTTGAACACTGTATCTAGAGCCATTTTTTTACAACATAAGTCAAAGAATTCCCCCTTTCTGCCCATCACCCTCAGTGTAAACACTCCAATCCTTACCATGACATACAATGTCATTTGCAATCTGTGTCCCAATCCTTCATCTCCCACCCCACCCCCACCTCTCTGACCTCAGCACCTCCGATTCTCTTGGACCTTAGCTCTGCTGACCACACACTGACCTCCTTGCTCTTCCCCCACACATGACAGACATGCTCCAACTCAGGGCCTTTGCTCTCTGGCTATTCCCTCTGCCTAAAGTGTTCTTTCCCCAAGATCTGCCTGACTACTTGTCTCTCCTCCTCAGAAGTCTCCCTCTTCAAATGTCACCCTCTTCATAAGATCATCTTGACCACCCTTTTTAAAATTATAACCTCTCCCAAACGCTTGACCCACTGTTAACCCATTCTAGTTTTTCCTCATAGAACTAGTGATTTTCTAACAAACTAGATAAATTTTGTTATTTATTATGTCTATTCTCTGACTTTCCCCTCATCTTCTAAGTTTGACATGGCAGATTTTTATCTATGTTACTCACTGGTTTATTTCAAGTACCCAGAACAGGGTCTGGCACATAATAGATGCCCAATAAATATTGATCGAATGAACAAATAAATGAAAGTCCCCAAATCAATTTTCCTAAACCCTAATCTACTCTCTTTGAGCCCTTGTACTCAGCATTACCATCAAGACCATGCTGAAAGCCCTGACTTAGAGCTGCGTTTAGGAAGTTCCACAGTGTTCATCTCAGGGCTTCCTGGAGGAGGATCACCCTGCCATCTTTGCAACTCAGGATATGTATCTACAAAATGCTGAAAAGGATAGAGTAATCTCCTCTCAGATAAATGTGTGTCTAGTCCTAGTAAGAAGGCCCCAGTGAGTTTACAGTGATTTAGGTGGGCTCCACACCCCACTCCTGCATGCCTGGACAGAGAGCTCTGGGAAAAGGGACAGACAACCTGACTGGTACCTGTGGCTTCATGTCCTCTTCATCCTTGTAGTAGAAGAGCTGCTGTGCCCTCAGCACGAAGTACCGCTGCTGCCAGTTTTTTACAATGGACCTCTGCTTCTTCAGCCAGCCCATCTTGATAGGCCTTTCCAGTGGGTTGGGGGTGGAGGACAGATGGAAGGCCGCCATCGGCTCACCGGTCATCACACTCCGTGACCGAGCTGTGGAGAGGGATAGACAGGCAGTCTGACTGAGGGACATGAGGCAGTGTGCAAAGAGCGGGTGGAGAGGTGAGAGAGGAACCCCCAAGGGGGCCGAGAGGTGGGTGGAGTCCCAGCCAGGTCCACCTCAAAAGTCCAGATCTGTATCAGAGAAAATCCCCGGTGACCCACAGCCGACAGCTCCAGATGAGGCCGAACTGAGACCTAGAAGGCGGTGAGAGCCAGCAGCCCAGTGCACACGCAGTCCGGCAGCTGGGGTTGGCCCCCTCATTCTGCAAAACGAAACATTGGCTGGAGACTTCTGAAGAGGAAGTGGCCGCAGCATCTGACAAAAGGTGCTTCCTTTTTCCTGCGTGGGAGTCAGTATCTGACGAGAGAGGAGAAAATAATGCCTCGCTCTGAGGGTTCAGGGTGAGTCCCATGCAGCTGCACAGGCACCGGAAGCTGCCGGGCATTCTTTATCAAGGAGGAGCGGGTGTGCGTCGCTCTGGCCTCACTGTCAAACAGAGTTCTTCCCTGGCTGACCCACAAAATGCCAGTGGTCCACCCAGTCTGCGTACAGGAAGCTGGCACCTCCTGAATTTTCCTGATGAGTGTCACTGAGGGCCATTCTGTCCCCTGTCCACCGAGAATGTTTACAGCCCTTCCTGCTAGACCAATGGCCTCCCTGTAGCTGTTCTCCTGCTCCCTTTTCAGCCAGGTTGTCCCTCCTGTGTGGCTGCAGCACATAAGCATCCAAAAGGAAAATGAATCAGCCAGCAGAACACAGATTCCGAATTTGAATCCAGACCCCTCAACCCACTGCACTGTGTCGTTGGCTTTTGCTTTTACACAAGAACTCTGCCTGTCATTGGATCAGGGCCAGATGTCCACAGTTTGTCTCCACAGTCCTTCCCATCCAGTACAACTCTCTACTTTTCCTTCCTCCACAGTGATGGATCACCTTGCCTGTGGTCCCATTTCAACACGCCCTCTGAGCCTCGCCTTCCTTCTTTCCCAGACATTCAACAGTGCCCTTGAAACCATGCTGGAACTCCTTGTCTCCTCGACCTTCATGGTGCTCCACACTTGCTAGTCCCCAGTGTCTACATTCCTCTCTGCTGGAGGAAGTCTCCATCTTCCAATGCGTTTATTCAGCTTTTGCCAGTTCCCAGAACATTCACAACTGAGCTAAGTCAGCTCCACTTCCCCACATCACATCTCACCTGGTTAGAGACCGGTTTTTCCCTCCCTGGCACTTTCACCCTGAGTCCATTGTGCAACTTCTCTGTGTCTTGGTTTCCTTACTGGTTAGACTAGAACAATAATAGTCCCTACTCTATAGAATTGTTGTGAAGATTAAAGAAGCTTACATATATAAACCACTTAGCACAACCCCTGGTCCAAGGCAGCGAGTGTTACTTGTTTTTGTCAACAGCTGACTTTACTTCCTACTGCCAGGATGGAGATCAGCTTTGGGAGCTCCTTAAACTTCTCTCTCCATTTCAAAATACCTTTCCATCACCAAGCTTTCTCTCCTCCTTCATCCCTATCCCTAATACATTGAATTGTCAACTTTCCTCATTGTTTTGGATTCTCTTCTTTCTATTTCATTCCAGGCCTGTGGTTTTCAACCTTTATTTATGCTCATGACATACTTTCAAATACCAAAATTTTATATGGCATTACAGAATAATTCTTCCATCAGCTCTAGTCATATACAGAGTTACCACGCTATTTACATGTGTCACCTTTCAATCCTGTACTGCCATCTGATGAGGACTCTGCCCTAGCTGGGTTTCCTTGACCCTCACATAGATTCATTCTCAGGTGCTAGCTTGCAGTCACCTCTTTCCTCCCACCAGGGACTGCAGAGGTCATACTACATTGTACACAAGGGATAAGATATGCTTGATTCAACAACCTCCTGTTGGACAGGCGTCATCATAAAACTGCATATACTCAACGGTAGTAAAAAGTAATCCGACATTTTGATGACAATTTGTCAGCATAATTACAAAGGGTTTGCTTTACATCTGCGTGTCCTAGAATTCCAATTAAAGTTTTCTCAGATCTTGCTCCTTAGTTAACTGGTATCTCCCAGATCTTCCATCTGTAACCTATAGAACAGACATGGGCTAATCACTTACTCTAAACTGTGCAAATGATCTGAAGGAACCACAGAAGGGTTTTGGCAGGAATACAATGGAGAGGAGGGAATCCAAAGAATGGTGTACAGCTCTGTGTCTCCCTAGGTCTAAGGCTACAACTTGCAAAGACTCATATCTGCCCTAGAAAGAGGGAAAATAGTAGGGAGAGATGAAAAGAATGATTCACACACACATAAAAAAAGGTGGAAGAGTGAGGCATTATGGCAAATGCTGGGGGATTCTTCCCACCTTAGTATAGCCTCTGGGTGGTCCAGCCCAGTGTGACTTCTGTAACCATGAAGTTGAAGCAACATTAGACTCGGGAGGGAGGGACCCCTTCTAGCAGCAGCCTAATGCAGAGTCTTCACTTGGCTTCTGGGTGATCACATAACCATATGGAACCAGCACAAGAGAGGAATAAAACAGACAGATGCCACCTGGTGATTACAAGGACCTGGGCTTCATGGGCTACACCCAAAAACCCAGGGAAATCATTAGAACCTCTATAGGAGATAGGAGAAGCTAAAGGTCTTTAATGGCATTGAAGAAGTGGGATGTGGGGAGCAGGAGCAAAAAAGACACTGTAGATTGAAGGAAATTAACAGCACAGAAGAACTCATTGCTGGGATATTCTTCTATCATTAACTTTGAGAAATTTTTTATGCTTTGTTGTGGCAAAAAACAACAGTGACAAAACACAAACACACATAAAAACAAAACCTCCCTCTAGAAGCATCTGTGCATTGCAGAATGTCCTAGTAAAGGTAGGTATGAGGATCTAATGTTCTTAGATTTGGCCAAGAGGAATTTAGTTGCCACCTTGTCTGCCCGCATATTGTCAAGGCCTTGACTAACCATCTTTTAAATTCCAGACATGATGCTATTCACCATACATCTATCCAGCATTTCTTGAGTGCCTGGCATCATCCCCAGTGTAGGTGGTATGCCTGTGGTCACTGGGTCATGTGTTAAGATTTAGAGTGTGGATGGCTCAGTACAAACCTCTCCACACTGCCGAAATTAGGCCCAAACACTCGGGAGATGACATCTGGGGCTCCAATGAGCCAGTGACTAAGCAGGGGAACTTTTTGTCCAATTCAGAGCCGTCTTTCATCCCAGCCCTCAGCGTTGCTCATCAGCCGGGCATACCATGAGATGACTGAAAGATCAAGGAAGAAAGCCTGCTGGGCCTTAAGTTTGGCTTGGTTTTGACTAACTTTCCTCATTAGCCCCTTTGAACAGTCTCTCTTTATGGGTGTGACTTGTTCCCGGATAAAGTAAACAAAGAAATCTGTTACTATTAATGGAACTATTTCTCATAATGAAAATAATAACTATGATAAGCTTCACTTGTGATCCAGAGGTTGCACACTGAGTGCACGCTCCCAGCCCTGCAGGAAGGGTTTCTGAACCAGGTTGTGGGCTGGAGAGGGGGCTGCAGGCAGACCAAGGAGGCAAAGTTGGAAGACAGATATAGAACACTCTGGGGAAGGGGAAATGATGGCCCATTAAATCAGAAACCCACCCTTACTCTAGTAGAAAGAGAAAGAACAGCCCCTAGCATTGGGCTGTCCAGTACAACAGACACTTGCCATGAGTGACTATCTACAGGAAAATGAATTAAATGTGGTTAATCAGTCACAGCAGCCACATTTCAAGTACTCATAGCCCCATGTGGCTCATGGCTAGAGTGGTGGACAACACAGATAAAGAACATAGCCATCAACTCAGAAAGTTCTATGGGCCAGAATTTGAGTGTTATCATTACTAAACATGGGACTAAATAGGCCATAAACATTGGACAGCATTTCATCACATAGAGAAATCAAGCTGGAGGGCCCCAGAAAAGAGTGGTTTCAGGTGGCAGAGTGAGAAGTTCTACCTTGATCTAAGAGATAACAGGGAGGCCCATGATAAAATACAGATTAAGTTCTATAATTGTACTGCATATACTGATTTTTAGTGTACAGGTAGTGAGGGCACCAGGAAGGAAAGAAGAGAAATGGAAGAAGTATACATTCCCAGGAATGCTGTTTCTGCAGAAGCTAGCTGTTTTTTTGCCTCAAGTTGAAACAAAAAAAATTAAGGAAGTATAGACAGAGAGGTCAGCTTGGGAAGTGTTATCACTTCCTTTTTCTGTCTTCCCATACTCTGACCTTGAACACCACCCCCACACACACACACAAAATAATCAATCACAAAATCTTCTATAGTCTATCTTTGAAAGAGTTCTTCTTTCTGTTTTCAACTCTGCCTCAGTTTAGATTCTATTTTAATGATGGCTCCAAGTTTGTGGGTGAGATAGAAATAGTTCATCAAAAGCTGGAGGAACTACTAAAGGTATTTTCTCAAAATGCTGACATGAGAAGAACGTTAGCCTAGGAACCTTGTTTGAAAAGAGTGGAATTTATACACTGTCACCTGGGAACCCTGTCCTGAGCTGCAGACCCATCTATCCAATTGTCTGTGGTAGCCTCCATGGGAATCTCAGGGTCATCGTGATGCTACTTGAACTTACCACCTTCCCCTCCTCACTTCCCACTGTTCCCGTGTTGCACCAATCAGTACACCCAAACCTGCTTTACCTCCACCAGTCTCTGTGATGTGCTGTGAGTGACCTCTTCCAGCCAACCAGCCAAACCAGAAAGCTTCCCCATTCCTACAGTCATCAAAATCAAAAACTTCTTTTCTGATCCAGCCTTCCTCACTACCATAACCTGGCTTTTGGGGGGTTCCCTTCTATCCTTTTTCTGGATTTCTACAATAGTTCTCTGACCTGTCTCCTTCCTACCAGACCCACCTCAGATCCACTGATGACATCATTTGTGACATGGTCCTTCTAAAACACAAATCTGATCATGTTACTCTCTGGCCTAAAAGCCTCTACTGACCCTCCACCATCTTTGTCCTAAAATATGAAGGCTTACCTCCCTACCATGGGGTTCAGAGTCCTTTGTGTTTTCTACTGCATTCACTACACTTCCTCCATACCCATCATGCACATCATCCATTACAATAAGCTATTCTCTTTGCTGTAATATTCTCCCATTCATGCCCATCTGCCCCTAATTTGAACTCTTGGAAAGCTCTTGTTTATCCCTCAAGATTTACTTCAGGCCCCACCTCCCATGAGAAGCTTTCTCAGCTCAGCCAGACTCAGTTACTCCCTGGGCTCTGTTCCTGTTTAACTGGGTTCATATGTCCATCAAAGCAATTATCTTCCTGCCTTGTCCTTTTTCTTACTGTCTTCCCTCCCCACTACCCTCTAAAAAGACAGGGGCTCTGCTTTGATGCTTTGGACTTGCTCATTCTTGTATCCCCAGCAGGCAAAGTGAAATAGGGCACAGCCTCTTACATATGCAGCCTTGGGTGAGTCGTGTTCTATCTCTGAGGGTTCATTTCCTCTTCTGTGAAATTGTGATAATAATATGTACCTTGTGGGGTGGCTAATCTGCAAGGATCAATAATGATAAGTGGACAGGCTCCAGCCAATATCTGCTACTTAAAACATAGCCATTATAAATGGAGGCTATTATTATTAGCACTATTAGTATTAGTGTGTACTTGATTATATATTAAAGGAGAGAAATGGGAGAGGGAGGGAGAAAGGAAAAGGGGAAGGCTAGCTGAACATTATATAATATTCCAGGTGCAAATCCAGGGCATGAATTAGGATCGTGGCAGTGGAAAAGGAGAGAATGAGAGACACAGCTGTGAAGTAAACCACGAGACCTCAGCAACTGCCTGAACAAGGAGAACTGGGAGGCAAAGACTTTGGGGAGATTTTGAGTTTGAATGACTCAGGTAAAGTAGCCTTCTCTGCCCACTTATTTGACACACAATGGCTAAGCACTTGTCACAGACCAGGAACCTTGTTGGGTTCTGGGATATAAGATCAACCAGACACAACTCTGGCCTCAAGTAGCTCATAGAGCTGGGAGACCTCTACATGGAAGCAGGGAAGGAAGTCAGAGAATAAGGTGGGTGTGAATGGGTAGGGCAACCAGCTCTGGGCTTGAAATATGAAAGTGGACTGACAGCTTCAGATTCCCTAGAGTTCTGGTTTTAACAGGTAAAGCCTGTGGATTAAGAAAGAAGGAGAAAAAAGAAGTACAAGGGAAAGCCAGGAGCTTTGAGTGACATGAAAACCTCAAATCTGAAAAGGAACACAATAGATGCTCAGAAGCCAAAGAAAAGGGTGAGCACAGAGGACACTAGCATCAAGGGAAACATGTTTAACTTGAGGCTATAGAGACGAACTTAGATAAAAGACAAAAAAAGGTTACTATTTCCCTTCAGACTTTAAAGAGAGCTTTGCACTAAGTCTAAGTATGGAAGAAAGAAAATGCATCAAAAAAATCCATTATTCTCAAGAGTTTGGTGATGGAACAGGGGTCTGTTACCTGGGAGGGAAATGAAAGGATAGAGGCTATCATCCTGTGCCAAGCAAAGATCTAGGGCCAGATCTCCCCGCATTTCACACTGTTGGGGAACAGATGATGCTTTGGGGTGAAGAAATAGCTCCCTTTGTCTTTGAGTGGATGGATGCCACACTAGCCACACACTAGGGTAACAGCTTGATGAGAGAAGCACCAGCTGGGTTTCATCCCTACTCAGACTTTCTGCCAAGACCCTTGGACAGTGCACACTTACACAACCTTACGTGTTCTGCGAGATGCTATTTAGGGATATAAAGCATCATTCAAAAGCAAGAGGTCCTTTTTAAAGAAGTATTTGAGTTTCTGATCTTTGCTTTCTCTCTCAGAAAGCTGTATTTGACTACAAAGGTAAATTGAAGGCTCACTCCATGGCCTCAGGAATAAACATCATTGTGCTTTTACTGCATGTCTTCAGGTTATAAGGCGCTGGAGATATAAAGAGGTTCTTGAGGACAATGACCATGCACTGGTCACTTTAGTATCCTGAGGACCCTCCAGTGTCTGTCTCAGAAAGTTTAATGGGAAGTATGAAGAAAGGAAGCAAATGCCTGGGGGGGGGGGGGGGGGGCACACGTGTGTTTGTGTGTGTGTGTGTGTGTGTGTGTAGAGAAAATAATGTCCAAATAAAAGATTCAGAGGATGAGTTCTCTTTAACAAAGAAATTTGTCTTTCTTATCCCTTTAATTAATCAATCAAAACAATTTTTAGACATTTCTTATGCACAGAGTGTGGTTTTAAAAAATAGAGGAAACCCTATAAATTAGTGAACTTGAGACTTGTGGGGTTTTGAATATTTACTGTGCACCCTAACAAACAAAAATGTGCCCAATGGCTGCTTCCATTGCAGCCTATTTCATGACATACTCTCCTTGCATAAAAAAGGGGGGATTAGCAATCAGCCATGAGTCACAAAGTGTTCAGGAGAGATAAGCATCTTGTTGAGACCTCTATTCCTGATACAATCAGAATGGGAAGAGTACCACTGGTGAAGAATGTAGAATGGGCCATGACAGGGAGACTCAGTATCATCCCCAAACACCAAAAGGTTGGGGATTTGATTCCCTGTCATGGTGTATACCTAGGTAGGGTGTTTAATGCCTGGTCAAGTACAGAGCACATATGGGAGGCAACTGATCAATATCTCTCTCTTTCAATACCTCTCTCTCTCTCTCTCAAATCAATAAACCTGAAAACAAAAAGAATGTAGAAAAGATAATTAAGGAGGCTCAACTATCAGAAGTAGGTTCTCAAGGGCAGGGGTTTTAATAGATTTTCTTCATCGCTCTAACCACACCTCCTAGGAGAATACCTGGCCAATTAAAGTTACCAATAAATATTTGCTAGTGAATAAGATAAACATTTTAGAATGAAATGTGAACCACTATCCGGCATTTTATATGTGCAACAAACATTGGCCAATTTACCTACATGTGGGGTTTCTAGATATGTTCCCTCCTGTCCACTTGAGTGGAGTAGCCAAGAGATGTCATTACTGATGTAATAATAATCCACATCAAAAATTATATATTTATTGGGCATTTACCGTGTGTCAGCCACAATGCTAACACTTTATATGTCCAGTTCCATTCAGTGTTCACACTAATGCTTTATGAGAAGAACCAGATTGTCATCCTCATCTTATCGATGAGGAACTGAAGTTCAGAGAAGTGAGTTGGTCTACCCCAGCTATACAGCTAGAAATCTGATTTCAAAACCCAGTATCCATACCCAGGCCATGCAGTCCCCAGAGAAGCATGTATTCTGCTGATGAAAGAGGCACCTAAATTGAGAATCAATGTGTAGTAATTCACAGGGTTAGACAGTAAGAGTCAAGCAAAGGAGAGATGGCACCTCTCTTCCTCTGGGAAAGGAACAAAGCCATTACTCCTAACCCATCCTGTGAGACACTTGCCTCAGCTTCCACCCATTTTGCCTTAATATTATGTGTAAACAACTTTGTGTTATTTTTTTCCATCTAACGTATGCTCAGCAAGGCTCAGCAGACCTTGAAAAAGCAATGACCACACAATGGTCCTGAAACCTCAAGCCCAACATCGCCCAGGCTGTGCTGATACCCCAACAGGAAAATGGACATATTAGGTGAGCCTGCTATGTCTTACCAGCTCTCTGCCCAAGCTCATTTGAAGAGACCTAAGGATGCTGACCAAAGCCCAATGTGGCTGAGGTGTGGGAGGGAGGAACACAGAACTAACCCTAAGTGGGCCCAGCCTGCACCCCACCCCAGCTGAGAAGGTAGCTGCTGGGGAACGTGTGAAACAGCAGGCCCGTCATCACTGCCCTCCTGATAAACAGGGATTCGTACACCCTTGCCCACACCCTGCACACACACACACACAGCCCCTGCACGCACTGTCCTCCACACGCCATGCACAAGCAGATGCTCAGTCTGTCCAGTGATCACACTGTGGGAAGATGGCCCACGTAAGAGAAAATTGGGTTTTTAAGTTCAGAACCTCCAGGCTTGCTTTCTTTATCTCTTTTTCCACTTTCCAAGGCAACTGCCTTTCATTTAAAATCACCCACTGATCACAAGGATGGGGATCTTTTAATGTCTTTCCATTTTCAAAACCTGGCATTGAGACTTTAGGATAAATTTATCCAGTGATTACTCTCCTGGATTTTTTTTTAATTCTAAGTTGCATTTTTAACTCAGATATGAAAAACCTTTCCCTCTGTGAAAGGCAGCAAGCTATGACTGAAGACAGCAAAGAGGCTTCTTCTGTGCACCTGAAATTTAACCACACCGGCTCTCATGTGTGAAAAAATTTACATAACCTCAGTAAAGAAATATCTAAATGTTGTTCCCTGGCTGCTTGCTTCCATTTGCAGGAATTGGGCAGGTTTAATTTTCCCATGTTCTATAGCTTATAGAAATGGCCTTCATTGTTATAAGTGAGCATTTCAACCTAAAAGAGCAAATTCTGCTTTGGAAAGGGACTTAGCACACATAGCTATGTCTTTTGCAGGAAGAGGTAAAAATGTGGTCTTGATAGCTATATGAAGGGGAGAAGAGAGAAAGAGAGAAAGGAGGTGGGGGTGGAGACAGGAAGGAAGGGAGCAAGAGAAATGGCTTTTTCTTTCTTCTTAGACTTGCAAGATCTTCTGCACTCGGGCAAATTCCCTCCACCTAGGCTGCCTTCCAGGGCCACCCCTCTGGGTGCACAGTTGGTTTGGAGCTTGTGTGTTTGCATTTCCAGCACAGTTGCTTCTTATGGGTGTGTGTCTTTCTCCGTTGCAACACTTGACTGGGCCCCCTCTGCCTATCTTTGCATAACAGGAAGCCAAACATAATAACAAGAAGCGTACAGAATTGTGAATGCTTCCTCCTCGACACTGCCCAGGGCTGCCCATTCCTCAGCACAAGGTGAAGTGGAGATTTGGCAACTGGGGTAGACACTGTGGCTGTTTAACTGTGTATCAAGCTAACTGCCTTCCCAGACATCCATGTAAGAAAGGACTTGGCATCACGCAGGACTGTGGGACATGCTCCACAGCAATGTGGTGTGTTGGACCAAGAGGTCATTAGAAGTATTGACCTTTCCATTGTCAAAGCTAGTCATTTGTTCTAGGTCAGAGGTTTTGCTTTGTCACTAACATTCCTAAATAAATAGCACTTTAGAATACTTAAAGTATATTGTATTTTATAAGCCCTTCAGAAGAATTCTGCAGCCCCAGTATTTCACAGCAGCAATCCAGCCAGGGCAATGTCCAAAGACTGGCACCAATGATCAAGTTCTAGGTCTTGATGAGGCTACTGGCTATCACCCACCTTGCAGATGTTACTCCTAGGGCCTTCACTGGTTTTCAGAAATAGTGATCCTTAACCTTGAATTCTACAACGAGTGTGAACTGTGAATAATTCTTGCAGTGGGATGGGCCTGGCATGCAAGTCATAATAAGTTTCTCTTATTCTACAACCTGATAAAAAGACTCCATTAAATATCGAGGCAGTTAGATAAAGAATAGATGATACCAATAAATTATTAATTAGTTTTGTTAAGTGTGATCAGGCAAGGTGGTTAAAAAATAAAATGTTTATATCTTTAAAGGTATATACTTAATCATGAGCAATAAAATTACAAAGTATCTGAGATTTGCTTTAAAATATCCCAGAAAAGAAAAGGAAAGAAGGGAAAAGAAATGGATAAAGCAAATGTGACAAAACCTTGACAATTGTTGAATTTCAGTTATAGATATAATGTGGCAGTTCACTTTATCTATTCTCCATGTTGAGGTTTGAAATATGTATAGAATAAAAATGCTCTTTTTCAAGATTCTGTTAGGCTTCACAAAATAGATTCTATTAGGGTTTTTTTTCACACATAAGCTATAACCCTGAGTTTCAACTTGCTTGTTTTCCCAGGCCTGCATTTCCAGACCTGTTAGCTATTCCTCTGAGCACAGCAGTGACACTGTGCAGATGCTGTACCACACACGTACACATTCCCTCCGGGACAGATCCTGCCCCTCCATTTCCCCTGCACTGTCATTTTATCAGTTAATGAAGGGGAAGAACCGAGGGACTCCTGATGTTTCCAGTTACGGGTAGTATTTCCTGTAAAGTCAACTTTTATTCAAACAGTCAGTAGTGTTGATTGTGTGCATGTGTGTGCGTAATTACTCAGGGTGGGAAAAGGAGGAGTGGACGGTCCCACCTTGAAAACAGCAGCTGCAGGAAGGCAAAGGGGCTTTGCCTTGCAAAGCAATTCCTTGTGAATGGGAGTGCAGCCTGTGTCCGCTGAGGCCTACCACAGGTTCACTGGAGAGAAGGGAGGGGAGGACTATACTGTCAATATTTGCAATGACAAAAGTTAGAGGAAGCGATAGTCCACAGTCTACCACTGCAACAGGATGGGTTGTCGACACTTAATGACAGCTCCCCTGGCCCAGTGGTAGAGAGGCAGGCAGTATGGTTCAGTGAAAGGCGATCTGACTCGGCATCAAAAGACCCACGTTCAAGTGCTGCCTCAGACACAAGTCAGTTGTGGAATTCTCTTGGCCCTTGTGAGCCTTCATTTCCTCATTTATAAAATAAAAGAATGGAAATAAAATGTCTTAAATGAACTTTCAACTCTACAGTTTTTGATTGACCTATAAAACATCTTTCAGCCAACTATGTGTAGTAATGATACAGGGAGACGTGGCCAGATGGCCAGGCAGAGGAATGTCCAAGTGAGGGAGAGGCCCTGAGGCAGCTCAGGAGAGTCTGCCTTCCCTGGAGTGAGGGAGGGGTTGCAGGAAATGCCCCCAACAGGTGACATTGCCCGTGCCCCCCCAACCGAGCTAGTAAGGTGCCTGAGGACAGATTCCCTGCCAGGGGTGCAGACACGGTAGGGGGAAGCCTTGCACAGAGTCTGCGCAAGGCTAGGCCATGATGGACAAAGAGAAAACCTTCCTAACCCCTTCCGGTTCCTGATCGAAGGGGAAACCAGAGGTCACAAAGGGACATGTACCTAAGGGTTAATATGGCAGCAGAAGGAGGTGCGGGCCTGCCAGCATAGCCTGGGAAAAAGTTGGGATTGGCTAGGGAAGCTGGACCCTTTTGGAGCACACAGAATTTTGGGCCCAGAGATTTAAACAGAAGGAGGACAGAGACTCAGCCCTTCTCCTTCCCTTTGCCCACCCTATCTGGTGCCAGAGGGTACATGGACCAGTAGGCCTTAGAAACCGCCTGGTCTGACAGCAGCCCTGAGCCTGGAGTGGGAAGCTGTGGTGTGGCAATGGCAGCACTGGCCCACCACACACAGACTCCAGGGAGGGAGAGTGAAGCCGGAGAGCTGTCCGCTTAGCAGCTTCAGGCTACAGATAAGGATGGAGCAGGATTTCTAGACACTGTTTCAGGTTCAAGGGTGCTGGGTTTGATCTGTGTGAGACTGGCCTGGAGCCAGGGAGTCACCGACTCCCCCAAATTGTGCAACATTTTAATAAAGACCTTTTTCCTTCCCTACAGACCTTTCTTTTATGCCAGTGTTCGGCAGTGGGCAGCCAAACCCCACTTTTGTTTGGTAACTGTCATCCTATTTTAGATGTGTCACGTCGAGCTTAATTTGCCAACTCACACAGGGCTCCAGTTCTGTACCCAGAACATATTCCTCTACAGATGCTTTCATTTAATTAAGAAAAATAGACTTGGCAAAAGACATACTCTGGGTGATTTTACTCAAATAATCTCATAAGTTCCTGGTTAGATTGTAAATTTTACTGTTAGGCTAAAGAAGATCCCCTGAGCAGTCCCAGTAATAACACAGGGTGAAAGGTAGAAAGGCAAAAGCTGTTGCAACTATTACTCAAGGATCCACAGTTCAACAAGTGTGCGGCCAATTTATTCTGAGGTAATACCTTAGCTCCCAAATATTACAGACCCTCCATCTTCTGGATGCATCTCTCCAACTCTAAACCAGACTTTATATATCAAAACTGCAAGCACATCCATGCCCTTTTAACCAAGAAAGTCTTCTAGTCATTTAGTTAAGGCAATTATGTATATATTTTATTTACAAAGGTATTCACTTCAGTACTATTGTGTAACAAATGTGAATAACTAAATGTCCGATAACATGGAATCAGTTGAATGAAGTGCAATAGCCATAAAGTGAAATACTTTATAGCCTTAAAGATGATGCTTTGTTGACTTACAATGGCATGGGAATACATTGAATTCATGTAGTAGGGTTAAAAACTGCTTCTTCCAAAACAGCATATACAGGGTGACTACATTTTGCTTTTAAAAACTCACATATATGCACATATTGTAGCATAGGAAAAGTGCAAATACATATGCAGTGTAGCACAGATGAATGTAATGGCAAGATTCACATCAGGTTGGTTATTTCCAGACATGTGGGGTTATGGCTAATTTTTATATCTATCTTTTTGCTATCATTTTTTTTATTTTAAAAAATAAGTTATTTGTAGCCCTGGATGGTGTGGCTCAGTGGATTGGGCTCCAGTCTGCAAATCAAAGGGTTGCCAGTTGGATTCCCAGTCAGGGCACATGCCTGGGTTGCAGGCCAGGTCAGGACCCTTATGGGGGGTATGTGAGAGGCAACCACACATTGATGTTTCTCTTCCTCTCTTTGTCACCCCCCCCATCTAAAATAAATAAACAAAATCTTTTTTAAAAATAAGGTATTTGTTAAAGCTTTATGCCAGTTTTTCTCTTCAATGACCTGAAGGCTGAGTCTCCCAATCCAAACATTTTAAGACTTAAAGTGAATCAAGAAGGAAGAAAACACTGAGAGGAATATGCCTCAATGTTAAAAAGAATTTACAGAATCTAAACCAAAGTGAATTCCCAAAGTTTTGAAATACTGCATTTCAAGAGCTAGCTCTGTCATCTTAGGCAAATCATCCTTCTGTGTCTGAAGGGATATTGCACCAGCAGGGTACAATATACAGATGTCCTTTATGAAATGTAAAATAGGTATAGATTTGCTTATTATTATTATTGTCATTAATAAGAATGAGTGGGCAGAGCTTAGTTTCTTTTTTTAACGTATTTCTTTTTTTTATTTTAATCTTTGTTCAAGTACAGTTTTTTCTCTTTTACTCCTATTCCAGCCCACCCACCCAACCCTCCCCACTTCCCTCCCATTACCACCCTCCCCCTAGTTTTTGTTCATGTGTCCTTTAAATTTGTTCCTGTAAGAGCTTAGTTTCTACATAAAGAAAATGAGGTTTTTGAAAAAGATGCTTGCTAAGGTCCTTCCCAGCCCCCAATTTCTTCTATGTTCTGCAAGCTAAAAGTTTCTACTACTGCCATAATGTATGCAGAGTATACAAGTAGAGAAAGGCAGCCGAAATGAGAGTTTCATTATTTGGGAAAGAAAATCGAAGAGAAAGCACTTACTCAGGGAAGGAAAAGACCAGCATAGCTTGGGGCTGTCAGGCAAGACCTCACAGAAACCGAAGAACCTGACCCCGTACTTAGGGGAGAGCGAAGGGACAATGGGAATGTTGGAGGGGCGTGAGGGGGTTGCTTTGAGGGTGCACAGGAAGGAAGAACCACCTGGAATTCCATGTGGTTTGACCTCATGGTGTAACAATTCCATTTCCAAATTTCCATTGAAATGACCAAAGAATTACTTCAGTGGTAATGAAATAAAATGAGAAATGCTATCTGTATGTTATTTGTTGGGAGGATTTCTGTCCAATGTCAGATGGTGGGACTGCCCCGAGAGAAGAGCTGACCAACCCACGTTCAGTCTATACAGGCAACAGCTGCCTCAGAGAGGGGAAGGGTGTTCCAGAAAGATTCTGCACCAACTCCCAGAAAGGAGCAGCAATACTGGGGCTGGGAAACAGACGGAGAGCCCCAGAGCCACTTCTGGAAGTGCTCACAGAACAGAGGCCTGGCTGGGGCACGTGACTGTCAGCTTAGCCCAAGTACAGAGGGTCCAGCCAGAAAAATGAATGGTGGTCCTGTCTTGCTGGCTCCTAGTCAAGCCACTATACAGTGAGGGTAGCAAGTACTTTTCCAATTAACCTGGGGCTACTCCAAGAAGAAAAAGAAAAAAAGAAGCTCCCTGAACAGAGCGAAATCTACTCTCCCTAAAGTGAATGCTTCTTAAAAGGTTACACGTAAGCTTACCATGCCACCCAGCAATTCCTCTTCTAGAAATCTATTCATGAGAAGTGAAATGTATGTCCACAAAACTTCTTTGCAAATGTTCCCAGCAGTATTATTCTTAATGGTGAAACCAGAAACAATCCAGACTCCATCAACCGCTGATGGGTGAGTGTGATGCTGGATCTCCATGCCATGCGACACCACCAGAAATGAAAAGGAATGAAGCACTGACATAGGCTGCAACACCATGAACCTCGAGAGCAGTATGCCCAGTGAAAGCTGAAGGCAAAAGACAGAATATTAGGACTCCATATGTAAAAAATACTCAGAAATACAGTCCTCTGGAGACAGAAAACAGATCAGTGGTTGTCTGGGGCTGAGGGTGAGAGCAGGGGTTGGCTGGAAAAGGGCAGAAGGGAACTTTCTGGGATGATAACAATGTTTTAAAACTGCATTGTACTGATTGCTACACAATGTTATGAATTTACTAAAAATCATTGAATTGTACACATACAATAGAATAATTTGTGGTATATAAATTGTACTCCACTAAAGCTATAATAAGAAAAATTAAGAACTATATATATTTAGTTGCCACACACACAAAAGAAACCCACATGGAAAAAAAAAAAAAAGGCCTAGCTGGTGTAGCTCAGTGGATTGAGTGCAGGCTGGGAACCAAAGTGTCCCAGGTTTGATTCCCAGCCAGGGTACATTCCTGGGTTGCAGGCCATAACCCCCAGCAACCACACATTGATGTCTCTCTCTCTCTCTCTCTATCTCTATCTCCCTCCCTTCCCTCCCTAAAAATAAATAAATAAAATCTTTAAAAATAAAAGAAAAAGAAACCCACATGGAAGTAGTGAGGAGCTCAACAGTTGGCAGAGAAAAATAAAAAATAATTCTTTAGTCATTTATAAAAACCACCTTAAACAGACCTCACGCTACACAAAATTTGGGACTTAACCCCATCTTGTCACTCATGTACCCTAGGTGTCTAAAATACTCCAGGAATGCAAGGATGCTTTAATATTAAGAAAACTACTATGTGATTTATTGCATCAATAGTTGAAAGAACTAAAAAGCTACAGATATATGTAACTTCAAAAGATTGTGAAAACATATACTTTTTTAAACATTTTATTTATTTTTAGAGAGGGAAGGGAGGGAGAAAGAGAGAGGGAGAAACATCAATGTGCAGTTGCTGGGGGTCATGGCCTGCAACCCAGGCATGTACCCTGACTGGGAATCAAACCTGCAACACTTTGGTTCGCAGCCCGAGCTCAATCCACTGAGCTATGCCAGCCAGGTGAACTTACATTTGATAAAGTTCAATATTGATTTCTATTAGAAAATTCATTATCAAGAATAGAAGAATACTTTCTTAGGTGGTAAAGGATATCTATCCCTAACTAGTAGGAAGGAATTGAGAGAATATTCTATGTTGCTGAAGATTCAACTACTAAAAATTAGAAGGATCATAAGTTTTTAAGAATCAGGCCAAGTGTTTGGTATTTTAATAGTGCAAGGAAAAATTATGTAAAGGTGAAACGCTACAAAGAAAAAAGGTGACAAAGCAAAAAACATTTCTGACATTTCTCTATGTCACATAATTAAGGGTTGTGGAATGCATAAAAATTTCCATCACTGTGACATTTGGTAATGCTGTTAAAAATTTCTATGGTTTGACAAAAGAAATCATTCTAAAATTTATGAAAAATAAATTGAAAAAATAAATGTCAGCATCTTGCTTAGAACTACTGCCTTGTGGGAAATTATTGAGAGTATACTTTGTCATCAAATCCTGTTGTTTACCAGCGTTGCTGTTCACTTCAGGCTGTATCTCACAGTGCTTGAGAGAGGCTTTGCAAAAGGCAGAATTTCTCCTATGATATTGCCACTGACATCCTGCAACCTCTTCTAAACTGTCAAACTTTATCAGCTGTCTGAAAAAAATGGTTTGGGGGTTTCCCTTTTATCATCCACAGTTCTCACAAAAATGTTGGGATTTAGTTTGCACGCATCTGCGAGCAGCCTGAGTGCCTCTGTCTGACCTGAGTTTCTTGGTGGTCAGATGCTGACCTGGCCCTAACATGCCTTTTTGTGGTTGACCACTCCCTGACAGTTCTCACAGCCTCTACACCAACTTCTTGTTGCCCCAGGAAGAACTAGAAGAGCATCATTCTTTTTTCTCCATGTGTTTGCTTTCAGCCAATGGTCACTGAAGGACAAACTTAACATGGAAGTCTTGGGTGCAGAGGCTGAAGAAGCAGGAAGCTAGACGGACAAACAGGAAATGGAAGAAGGGGAACCACGAATGGGTAATTTTGTGACTGACACCGTGACACACAGGATTCACTCCTTGTTTCAAGTATCTCTGACCTGACACATTCTATAGCATAAGAGACCTTTTCAAGGTAAAAAGTAATTGCAGTGTTGGGTTGGGTTTTGTTAACATTAACCTCAGAGATGTACCAAATAGAGATTCATTGAACAAATAACTGATATGCATTAAAAGAAACTGTGGTGGGGCACAGAAAAGAATAGTGATACAGGGTCCAGCAGATGGAACGCCTGCTTGAGTGTGGTTGGCAGGGCAGTAATATGGGTGTAATAATTTATCATTTTAATTTGAACATGTCACCTAAAATGTCCTATGGTGTGTTTGAGTATAATATTGTTATGTTACAGAATTGCATGCTTATGATTTTGTAAGAAAAGATTTTGTAGAAAAAGGGGGCATTATATGTACCCGACCCTGTTTTTTAATGTGAAATTTTTTAAAATGGGAAAAAGGATTGACTTCATATGCTCAGAATGAATCGTGTTTTTCCTCCTTCAACTCCACCCTTCCCCTCTCTCCTCTTTCCTAGCATTTTTTACTGTGCCAACTGTGATATAGCTGACTTCAGGTCAGACCTAAGAAAAGTGAGAGGAGGCCCTGAAACCATGTCTTTCTTTTAAAAAAGCAGCCCCTGAAATCATGTTTCTGTGAATATATGGGAAGGTATTTCAAAATACAAGCAGAAAAACATAACTAATTAATTACTTGAACATTAAGTTCCACTGACATATAGCATGACTTTTGCTATAAGAGCGGATTTTTTAGGAGATAGGCATCCAAAATGCCTTTTCTACTTGCATAATTTTGCAAAAGAGGATTCAGAATGACATTCTAGAGTGTTCGGCTATAAAAGTAGCACTGACTATTCCAGTCTTCCAGCACTTTCCCCCGCATAATGAAAAACGCTTTGGAAAATGTGACTTTTGTGATCTTTGGGAGGAGGCCTGGAAGGGGCGGGCTGAGGGTTCACAGTGACACAGGAAATCTGTGTTTGTGATGCTGAAGTGTGTGGGTGTGTTCACATGGGCAGGGGGAAATGAACGAAAATGTTTGCAAACCATTGCAGGCAGAAGCTTAATGACAGCATCAAAGAGCCTGTAACATGTATGAAACAAATTTGACATCTACAGACTATCCTGGGTTGGGATGATCAAAAACAACTCTTGACATCAAAAGTGCAATCTATAAAAGAAAAATCTGATATTGGACTTCATCAAAATAAAAAGGTTTTGCTCTATAAAAGGCACAAGAGAATGAAAAGCAAGCCACAATTTGGGAGAAAATATTTTTAAATCACATATGGGACAAGAGAATTGTATCCAGAATATATAAAAGTTCTCAAAACTCAATAAGAAGAAAACAGACTGATTTTAAGGACAGGCAAAATGTTTAAACAGATGCTTCAACAAATGAAAAGATGCTAAACATCATTAGTCATCAGGAAAACAATAAGTAAAACCACAATGAGATATCACTGCAAACATTTTAGAACAACTAAAATAAAATTTAAAAACAAACAACATCAAGGACTGGTGAGGATGAGAAACTGCTGTAACATTCATCCATGGTTGATGGGAACACAAAATAGTACAGCTACTTTGGAAAACAATTTGGAAGTTTCTCACAAAGTTAAACATAAGACCCAGCAGTCCCACTACCCATGAGAAATGAAACATTATGTTCTCACCTGTGGGTACCTATTTATAGAACCTTATTCATAATCTCCAAAAACTAGAATCACTCCAATGTCTTTCAACTGATGAGTAGCTATGTCCATGCAATGGAATACTACTTAGCAATAAGAAGAACAGAAATATGTATACAAGCAATAACATGAATGAATCCCAAATGCATTCTGCTGAGTAAAAGAAATCAGACTCTAAAGGCTATGTACTGTATGGTCCCATTTATATGACATTTTGGAAAAGGCAAAACCATGGAGATGGAGAGCAGGTGAATCATTACCCGGGGTTACAGTTGGTGAAGAGAGGCTGATAAAAAGAGACAGTAGGAGGAAATTCTTTACAATGATGAACTGCTCTGTATCTTGATTGCGGTGGTGATCACATGACTTTATGCATTTGCCAAACTCCTATAACTACAGATAAAAATGAATACATTTTCCTAGACTTCAATTTCAAAATATTTTTTCATCTGTTCACATTTCTTACACAGAATCATGTGACATTCTCACTTTGCTCTGACCTTCAAAAGTTTCCATAGCTAATACAAGTTCTAAATGGAAAAAAAAAAAGTGACGTCTACCATTTCACAGTGACTTGTGTAAGCTGTGTAGCCTCAAAAAACAAAACAAAACATGGAAATGTGGAGAAGATTAACACATCAAGCTAAATCTCCCCAGATGGTAAGACAGCAGGACCCCAGAGTTGATGGCTGGTGCCTCCTTGTTTAGTTTTTCCCTTTCATGGATATTAAATGAGGCCAAGGCCATCCCCAGCAACAAGCCCATGCTCTTGTGAGAGAAGTCCAGTTGTGCTCCTCACCCAGATTGTTCATTTTGATGTCCCAAACAAATTAGAGAATATAGGTGGGGGCGTTTCATTCTATAAATACCATCTCTTAATTCCAGTGCACTAGGTCTTAGCACAAAGGATAGAACAATGTTGCCAAGTTAGTGGGGTTAGAGACCCTGCAAAGGAACTCTCTTATGAAAAGTTGAAGAAAACCCACTGGGTAGTGTTCAGGAGACCTAGTATCCGCTCTTGGTTCTGCTGCCAACTTGCTGTGTTCATATTTGAGCAGCTCAAACAATTTCTCCATATTTTCTCAGTGCCTTACTCAACAAATTTTTGGCTACAAGAAACAGATTCTAGCCCTGGCTGGCGTAGCTCAGTGGATTGAGCGCGGGCTGTGAACCAAAGTGTCGCAGGTTTGATTCCCAGCCAGGGCACGTGCCTGGGTTGCAGGCTACGGCCCCCAGCAACTGCACATTGACGTTTCTCTCTCTCTCTCCCTTTCTCTCTCCCTTCCCTCTCTAAAAATAAATAAATAAAATCTTTTTTAAAAAAGAAAAAAGAAACAGATTCTGAATCAAGCTAGTTTTAGATAGATAGACAGATAGATGGATAAGTGGTTCTCAGCTGGGAATGGTTTTGCCCCCCAGGCGACTGCTGGCAATGTATTTTCGGTTGTCACAAGTGGGAGACCTGTTGCTGACATCTGGCAGGTGAAGTCCAGGGATGCTGCTGAACACCCCACAGTGCACAGGGAAGACCCCGATGGCAAAGCATTCTCTGGCCCTAAATGGCAATAGTGCTGAGGTGGGTAAACCTTTAAATAAATATAGACACACACACATACATACGTAGATCATGTGTGTGCATATGTATATAATTTTTAAGGATAACATTATTTCCAAAAAATCTAAGATAATGTTGAAAAAAATATCATGGCTTCAGATGAGTAAAAATCAAGGCCGATTTCACCAGTGTTGTGCTCTTAACAGAGTCCAGGGGCCCTACGATTTGCAGGGCTTAATTCCAAATGCCCATTCTCTGTGAACCTCAGATGCAGAGAAAATAAGACAGATTCTGCTTGAGCCAGCTGTCTACCCTGCTCCAGTCAACACTGTCCAAAGTGGCAAAGTTACAAAGGCCAGGCCTGCAGCCACCCATGGAAACTGGGAGCCCTCTGAGAGCAAGAGCAGCTGCAACAGCCCCAAAGAGGCCTATTACATTCATCTGTAAAGTGATGCCAATGCCGCCTGTTTTCTAGAAGCCTATCATTAGGCAAATGGTGGTGGGCCTCTGGCCTCTCAGGTCTCTCTTTGAAATGGGATTGTTAGTCTGTCTTTTTCCCCTTTCTATCTTGAAGAACAGTTTGCATTCTTTGCACTGCTACAGAACAAACGAAATCATAACTTATGCTCCACGATTTACATGGTTGATTAATGAACGTTAATGAGTTTTGCTTCTTTCTGGAGGTCCCAAGTTTTACCCCCTTATAGCTGTCAGTATGTGGAAGGTAATTTTTCTGCCTGCCCGTTATGACACAAGGACCAAGTGAGATCATACAAACCACAGTATAACCCTCCCCCAACACAATAAGCAGAGTCCAAAACTCAATCATATACTATACACACGTGGTCATGTTATTTTGAAGCTAATGAAATGGCAGCCTTGAACCTTCTCAGCTTGCCAGCATTAGCTCCAGAGGTTTGGCTGCGCCAGCTAGACCATCCCAGCCCTGGCGGATGGGCTGCCACCTGGTGGTCATGGTCAGCTTCTGCTTCCACACCGAGGAGCAAGATGCGTCCTGTGGCTGGTTAGGACCTGCAGTTTAGCAACAAGAAGCAATTCTAGGAATTTCCCAGTAAATTGTTAGCACTGCTTCGGGCCCCAGCCAGGAAGATTGGGCCAAAAAAAGGCTATGGGCTGGGGATCTCATGTGATATTTTCGCACTCAGCCTTACCTTTTCTTCCCCATCTCTCTATACACAAGACCCAGAAAAATCCTTTGAAAGTGGGGACAGGACAGAGAATGGGAGCCATTTGCCCCTTATATCTAGGTTAATTATTACAGGGCTCTTTACTGAAGGTTTTTCTCTGCTAGCACACATACAGCAGTGATTTTCACCTTTGTAAGATTACAGACCCCTCTGAATACATATAATTTTTCATACAATTTCAAAATGGATTATGGGCTTACTGAAGCTGATTCAGGACACAAAGAGAAGGACATTGAATATAGGCCTGATGAAGGTGGTAGTTGGGTATAATATGTATAATCATAAGCCACTCTGAAGTTATTTGGAACAGAAAGGAAAAGCAGCAGGAGTAGACATAAAAGAAAGAGGAAAGCTATGCTCATTGGAGAATAATAAGGCCCTTACTGTCCTGTAGAATGTTCCAAATGCCATATTTATTCATGCCATGCATCCTTCACCTTCTCTCTTACCCTTAAATGTTGGGTCTCTGTTTTCCACCCCTGGGTTTCTCCTGCGCCTTCCCACTCCCACTCCCACTCCCATCTCATTCCCTTCCAGAATCCCTGGCAGACCCCATTGAGGATTAGACCAGTACCCCTGACTCACTGAGTGGGCATGAGCAAAACCTGCACCTTCTCTGGGCTCTGAATGAAGATGAGCATCCTAGTCCCTCTGGGGATGGAATGAGACAGTGTGTATGGGTGAAAACCAGTGAGAGTCAGAAGTGGCCTGCTGTGTGGTAATCAGTGTGGTGGGGGACCAGCTATAAGGGGACTAAATGGTAATGGGAAAAATACAATAGAAAAATATTCTTTTTTAAAAAAAGAAGTGGTGTACAATTTGGGAGGTCTGCAATATTATTCCCAAAACAAGTCCTTGAATAATACTCCACAGATAATTCATGCTTAGAACAAGTAAAACAAGTGTCAGCTGGACTTTCTGGCACAGAAAGAATGTAACTTCCTTTTTTCCATGGGTCTGTTGACAAACAGCACCAACAATATTATTAGTTTTACAGGAACAAGTATAAAGGACACATGGACAAAAACTAAGGGGGTGGAAATGGGAGGGAGGTGGGGAGGGCTAGGGGGTGGGCAGGGATGGGAGTAAAAGACAGAAAACTGTACTTGAACAACAATTAATAAAATAAAATAAAATAAATATTATTAGCCTCCCCTCCCCCTGCACATGCACACATCATAAGCCAAATACCTTCACCTTTGGTTTCAGTAACATCCTAAAACACCCTTTTACCTCATGCACTGTTGTACCTTATTAAAAGCTATACTCTGAAATACAATGTTTTAAGTTCATTACTAGAGAAGAAAAAAATGTCAAAACTGAAACTAAAAAAATAAAGTTACACAACACCAAACATTTCAGGGATCACCTCCCTGGTCTCCTCTCCAGCTTGACAGGGCGTGGCCCATGTGCCTTGGCTGCAGCACTCAGAGAAGCAGGTCTCCGATACTGCTGCATATCACTTGGGATCTTAACAAAATCCGGATACCTAGACTACACCCCTTGCCACTTAAAATCAGTACCCCTGCAGTGGGGCCGAGGCAGCAGAAATTTTTCAGTCTTCCCTAGGCAATTCCCATGGGCAGCCAACTTGGAGAACCAGGGATTTAGAGGAGGGGTGGGGAAGATTCAGCCCAAAAGTCTGATGCCACCTTCCCATGATTCCCTTGAGTCCTGGAAAGATTGTTCCGATCAGTGAAACTATCCACACATGGAGGCACTGGGGAACTTGCAGAGAATAAGTTAAAGAAAACTGGAGTCTGTGAAAACTGGAGTCTGGATGATGGTTAGGAGGCTTGCAGTGTAATCTTGACCTGAAATGGAGATAAGATAAGTGGGCAGATTTGAGATACAGGTGGGAGATAGAATTAATAGGACTTGAAGTAGGAAGAGGTCCTGAGGTCAGAGACTGGCTCAATGATGACCCAGTTCCTTGGGATAGAAGGTAGAAGAATGTAAGGTTCAGCTGCATAAGTTGTAGGGCCCACTGCAAAATGATAATGTGAGTCCCACTGTTCAAAAATTACTGACTTTCAACATGGCGACAGCAAAACATTAAACCAAACTTAGTCACTTTTGAGCTTGGGGCTCTGTGTGACTGGCTATACAGGCAACACATCCATGCAGGCAGTTCTGAGAAGGGGGCCTTGGCCACTTGATGGAGCTGAGAGGAGTGGACAATAGGGGTGTTGCATGGAGAGAAACAACTAGAAATGGAAGGCCACTGGACTGATGACTCTGTCTTTTTGAAGAAAACACAAAAGTGCTTGCTAGAATTATTGTAGAGATTTTCCTCCTGGTGGGTGAGTTTCTTGTAGAATATTTGAACTGCAGAAGCGTCTCTGAGGCACTAACTCCAGGCACTAACTGGCTAACTGGCTGGCTAACTAACTGGTTGTCCATTGCACCACAGACTCTGGAGATGTGTTTGGTGAAGGAGTTTATGGAATGGGCAATTCCAAGTGGAGAAGATGACAGAGTTGTGGGCAAACTTTGCAGTGGTGACATAACCCAATATATCAATTGGAGTTTAGTATAGGAAGTTGGACATGCTTTAGAAGGATATGATCTTATTAAGATTATTATTACAAGAGTTATTTTTGCTATATGATAAGCTTATGAAATATTTGGAGAAGCTGAAAGAGTAGGCACTAGGTGCCTGGAACACCTCCCAGGGAAATACAGACCCGACATCCTCAAGGAGTCACTACCTTGGAGGCCACCACTGGGGAAATTTCACAGTTAAGGCCTCAGTACAGTGGCTGCTGCTACTGCCCCTTGTGGCCAAGATGCTGGAGTATGAACACTGGAGCTCTGCTTCCTGGAAGCCTTGCATGTTCTGATCTTGCATGCCAGCAGCAACACCCAGGAAGGAGTCACAGGAAGATGCCTGGACTTTCTTCCACCTTCCACATCTCATGTGAGTGAATTTAATTGGAAGCATGTAATCTATTTCTAGAATCCTAGCTGCAAGGGAGTCTGAAGAATCTTGGTTTTAGCTCTTCAATCTCTCCAAAGAGGGAAAAGAAAGGATGACATTTGTGTGACATAGTCCAGAGTAACAATCTTAGCCTATTTTGTCATCAATAATTGCCTAAAATTGTAATTACTTTCTGAACATGTGGTTAATAAGCTCAGTTTGGCTGCTAGTGGGTGGCTGGTGAGTCAACTTGTGGGGTTTTGAATAGTATCCTCCCAAACTGCATACCATATGGAGGCTTCTCTTTTCCGCCCACTTCACATTCTCCACTTTTCCCTCCTCCTTTTTCCAGACCCCTCCATCTGGGTGCCTGTCTTACTCCCTTTGTCTTTTTTCCTTTCCTCCCCTCTTTTGCTGCTCTTCACACCTTATCTCAGCTACCCATTTATACTAAATGACCATATGACAACACTGATAAAGGACTTCAGTGTTTGTATTTCCTGAGTAACGCTGCTTGTGCCTGAGTTAGGAGCTCTCTGGATGCTAAAGATGTTAAAGAGAAGAATTTGCAGGGGGAGCAGGGCTAGTGAGCAAGGATAGTGAGCACGGCTCCCACAAGTCCCTCAGTCTGAGGGTGGAAGTTCTTTGGCCACCCCTGAGTCTCTGTCATCAAGACTTTGATTATAGGAGCAAGAAGTATCCCCTGTGATTTTATCCAGAAATCTAAGCCTTGCAACTTAGTCCCTGACCTCTCTCCAGAACAGCAAAATGCTCAGTCACCCACATACTGTTCCAAATTAGTTTCAGAAATCAAAAGCCCTACTTCCCTCTCCACAAGAAAGTCAGAATTGACTCTTTGGGTCAAACCATTGCTCAATACTAATAAAGGCAGTAAAAAAACAAACAAACAAACCATGCATCTGTCTTATCTTAACTTACTTCAATTCTCTGGGGTGGAAGAAAGTGAGCAGACCTTTTTGATCACCTACTATATGCCAGATACTTCTTGGTACGATGACCTAGAAGTGAAGGAAACAGACAAAACACTGCCTTCAAGGCTAGTGGGGGCTGGAAACCATAGACATGCAAACAAATGAATATTAATTCAGGTACAAAGCATAAAATAAAATAAAATAAAATAAAATAAAATAAAATAAAATGACAAAGGGATTAGAGTAGAGGAGGCTATACTAGATACTGTGGTCAGGAAAGACCTCTTTGAAGAGATAATATATGAACTGAAACTGAATGGAGTGGAGGAAAGGCCATGGCAGGAGCTGTGGGAGGGCATTTCAGAATGAGCAGCAGACAGGTCTTCAGGTAGCCTTGAGCACCAAGTGGTTAAGGAACTAGAAGCTGACTGAAGCTGAAGGGCAGAGCTAGAGGAACTGAAGAGTGGGGGATGGGTTGGAAGAGAGGGGCAGGGGTCAGATCCCACAGGCAGGGACCACTGGTTTGAATTTCATTCTGTGTATTACAAAGGTTTTAAAGAACATATGACATAATTTGATTTCTATTTTTAGAAGACATCAAGTCTGACCATGGCAGAGAGATTATATGGTACAGAACAAGAGTGGAGGCAGGAAGACTAGTTAGCAAATAATTGTAGTAGACTAGGCAAGAAGTGATGGATTTACAGTATCAGAGATAATAGAAATCATGAAATTGAATGTATTAATTAGCAATTGATGTAATAGTTTTTCTGGTGGATTCAATGCAGGGTGGGAGAGAAAATAAAAGGAATGGAAGATGACTAGGCTTTTAGCTTGAGCAACTTGCCAAATGTTAGTGCCTTTTATTAAGGTCAAGTAAACTGGGTAGGGAGGGCTGGGAAGAAAGATCATTTCAAATTTTGTGTTGGACACGCTGGGTGAGAGAAATCTATGAGACATCCTCATAGAGATGCTGAGCAGTCTTGAAGCCACCAGGGAGGTTAGTGTATGAAAGTGCACATGGAATTTAAAATCACATGAAGGAAGATCACCCAGTGAGCAAGGGTGGATGAAGAGAAGAGGACAAGCGACCCAATCCCTGAGACCAGAGCTGGCTTCACAGACATGCAGCCTGTGCAGACATCCTGGCCCCACACCCAGATGATCTCTGTGCTTGGCTTAGTGCTCTGCTGTCCCCATCTCAAAATGCTTAGTGATCTGGAACAAGGAGCTCCATATTTTCATGTTGCACCAGGTCCCACAAATGATGTAGCCAGTTCTGCCCAGGACACTTCAAAGTTAAGAGGTCTGGTGGAGTAGGAGACTCCTGCAAAGAGGACTCAGAAAGAGTGGCCAGTGAGGCAAGGGGAAGCCAGGAAGTATGGTATTGAGGAAGCCTAGAAATTATTTCAAGGAGTAAATGTCTGAGTGTGTCAAATGCTGCAGAGTAGTAGAGTGAGGAAAAGATGGAGGATTCACCCTTGGCTTGCCAAGGTACAGATTATTAGTAACTATGGTGAGAACCTTCTTGGTGGGGTGGTGTGCACCAATGCTTAGTTAGGTTGACTTAGGTGGAACAAACCAGGTCCACCACTAACATTTGAGACCCTGTAGCAAGAATAGAAATGGAGGCCCCATCCTGCAGCCTATACCCCTTTCTCTTCCCACCTCCAGCTCCATGTCTCATAGTGAGGGACCTCACACACACATCCATGGACACATCAGCCCAGACAGCCAAGCTCTGTTCTGGGTCTCTCTATAATCAACCATCTGCAGAAAAATGATTGGAGGGACCCAGGAACACATGTGTGTGGGCCCTGGAAACAGCTCTGACCTGTATAGAATTTCACAGTCCCAAGTGGTCTAGAAGGCAAGCAGGGCACAGGCTACAAGTGGGCGTGTTCCCCTGGCCAGATGCCTCACACTGTGAGGAGGAATAGAGCTTGACCCTCTAAGATCCAGGCCTCTGGGTGGTGGCCCTCATTGCCCAGGGCTAAGGGTAGTATTGGAGGTGAAGGTGTGAGTTAATGGAAGTATCTGGAGGCAGAAAAATGAGGGGGTTATCACTTAGTTGAACATATTTTTCTTTATGACATATAAAGTGAGAGTGATGGTGGGAGTAGGTGGTAAGGCCTTGAGAGCTGAAAAAATAAGTTTGAGGGGAAAGGAAAAGTAAATGTACTAGGTAGGCGTAGTAGGCTTGTCTGGCTCTGTTGAATGTCTGTGTAACATGATTGGTCACAAATTTTAATTAAGTGCAGGCAGCTCAGTGATCTGATTTTCCCAGCCATGCTCAGCTGCCCAGGTACAGACACCAACAAGGTGGACCAATGGTTTAAACAGAGTTAGGGCTTCTTCGAGGTGGTTATGACAGTGGCAGAGAAAGACAGAGGATTTAAGGGTGTTTGTTTTGCAGTTCTACAATGAGAGAAGTAGGAATCTATGCTAAAGAATACATAATGGATGACTGATAGTGAAAAACTTAGAACCAGTGAGATCAAAGAATTGCTGGAGCAGGTGAGCTAGGCACGTAGGGTGTGGCGGTCACAGTGTGGGAAGAAAACAAGATTTCAGTGATGGTACAATTATAGAGATGACATGGTTTACTTATGACTATGAGTAGCAGAGCTGGTTGGAGGAAGTATTATTGGAAATAAGGCCACAAAGGAGAAATATGGCCAATAGTGAAACAACAATTTGTGACCAGGCACTATGCTATGTGACTTGTACGTACATTTTATCTCACAACAATGTTATAAAGTGGGCAGAACTACCACCCCCATTTTTCAGATGGGGAAACTGAGGCACAGAGGAACTTAAGCTACTTGCCCAAATTCAAAGAGATGATTAAAGTGAGCTGGAAACCAAATTCAGGCTTAACTGACTTCTAGGGTGGTGTTCTTTACAATACCCCCACCTTGCCCCCTGCACCACACACACACACACTCAGGTCTGGCTTCTTAGTTGAGTTGGGGGCCTAAGGGGGAACAACTTCATTCATGGAATGCTTTTTATCTAGAATCTCACTTTTTAGGTGTAAAGACACAAAGATGACTAAATCATCACTCACTTTTATTATAATGCTGGGGATTTCAAGCCGCAGAAGGACAGGCTACGGGGATGACTTTGTTTTGGCCCCAGACTGGTTAAATCCAGGGCTTTCTAGAGAAACAATGGAAACAGACCAAGTTGATCAGTAATGGTAACTACTGTACATTGTCTGCCAGCGCCCTCTATTGGCTGTTAATCAGAATAGCAATCTGGGACCGGAAACGTGGTTGTTTTGGAGAGCATAGACTTGAATAAAAAATTTAAAACTTGCCCCTTGTAGATATTTAGGGGCTATGTATAGCTGAGGTCAGGCAAGGAAACTTTAGCTATAGAACAAACCCTGTGCCAGCTTTTTAATGTCATAATTGCAATGCTGTCACTTATGAACTGATTATCTTTAGTGGGAGAGCTCTGCTCCCCTCCGAGTGTCTCTCCAAGAAGACTACGAGCTCCTTGAGGTCCAGAACTTAATCTTTTTTTGTCTTCATATATCCTGAGCCTTGTGCAGTACCCAGTGTATACACAGTAGGTGTTTGATAAATATATGTCCACCAGAATAGAAGGAAAATAAACAAAATGGTATAATCCCACAGATGGAAGAGGGATTCCTCCTACCTGGGCAATTCAGAAAGGCTTCCAGGAGGAGACAGGTGGTGGCGGCCATGGTGATGGGGAAGGAACAGTAGAGTAGAAAAAAGTCCACAAAGTAGAATGTCAAACTAGGGGCCAGGTACAGATTCCACAGGGCAGGGACTTCTATGTGATTCTGAGAAGAGGTAGCATGCCCTGTGACTGACAGGCATGGCTCCCACTGCTCCCAATGAAAGTATGAGCGAGAATAAGAAAGGTCATAAGCACAAATGGAGGAAACTGACAAGATTCAGGTAGGCCAAAGAAGAATTTGAAAGGAATTCTGACTTGAGTATTGAAAAAATCCACAACTTAAGGTTTTAAAAAGTTTTCCCATAACTGCATTTTTTTTTTGTACATTACATTGTGTGACCTCACCAGAAATTCAATTCAGTAAATGTACAGAGCACCTACTGCAATGATGGCATTATTTTTTCAAAATATCTGGGTTTTTTTCTGTTTTTTGTTTGTTTTGTTTTGTTTTGTTTTTAGATATAGAACACAGGGGACAGGGACTTTCCTGGTTTTCATACTGACTATCTCATATCTCAGCAACCCCCTGAATCTGAGACCGGCTGGGATGGCACGTCACCCCAGCTGAGCCGGAGAACTGGAAAGGCTCAGAAAGCGATTGGTGCCCAACAAAGAGAGGGCAAGATGGTCTTAGAACACAGCACAAAGGCTGAGTATGGACCTGGGGTGACAACTGTATCCTGTACCTGTTATTATCATAACTTGGGTTGTGTGCATGGTAAGAGTTCTCCCCCACCAGCTGTGGGTGTCTGGGCTCTAAATGAAGAGGGACACAGAATAAACTACAGAAGGATAATGAGAGAGAGAGTATACACTCACACAAACCCTGCTGTAGCAACAACAGAAACTGAGGCCTAGGAAGATGGGAGTCCCATATCGAGAAGGTCTTGCTGTTTCCTCACAATTATATCTAAAAATAAGGATCTGAAAATGAACAGTAGGTCACATGCAGAATTCTGACAGTAAATAAGAAAAGCTAGTCGGCTGCTGCTCTAACCCACATGTAAGTGATCACAGACATTAAGCACGAGCCCCAGTGAGGCCCAAACGAACACTCAACTTCACTCCAGAGGCCAGAGGTACCTATGACATTGGAAGACATTAGCAGCTCCGGAGGAAGTGGCTAGTCAGTAATGAGGGAGGGTCTTCCGGACAGAGCACAACCCAGAGTCACTGTTTTCCTACCCAGAGTAAGGGAAGTTTGAGGAACTGTTCTCACCACAATAGCACAGAGACAGCGACATCTTGACAGCAGCTTTCTGCAAGAAACTTACCAGAGCTCCTCATTATTCTTACTGGGGAGTCACAACTCAAGGAAGAAAGGAAGGAAGGAGAAAAGAGGGAGAGAAGGAGGGAGGAAGGGAAGAAAGAAAAGCAATAAAATAGAAAAAGAAAACTGATATAGCTACATAAACATGATTGATAAAATTCGTATGCATTAAGGACAGCACATTCAAACAGTGAGGGTAAGAGCAGTAGGAACAAGACATGGCCAGCCCACTGCAGACCAGCAGGTGGTTGTGGGCCAGGAGGGTGGATACACAGATGTGGTAAAGACTATTTCTCTAGAGAAAAGAAAGAACTAAACTGGACTAAGACAGGCCAAACCCTAACACTGCTGGCTGTGGCATTTAGCAATGACTTGGTTAATAGGAGTGGATATCATATCTACATGTTGGCAATGCCCAGAGTGGTGATGTAGTGGCAACCGATGTTTATGAAGCACATACCGAGGGTGCCATTATGTGAAGGCTTTGTTAAAAACCATCTCTTTTAATCCTCACAATCACCGCATGGGTCAGCACTATGTGCCCATTTTACAGATGAAGAAACTGAAGGTGAAGGTCACATAGCCAGTAGTTAGTGATGGTAGAATTCAAATTTAAGTACTCTGACTCCAAAGCTAGCTTTCTAACTACCTTACTATATATAGCTGGCTTATTTTATTGTAGCTAGTTCAGATTTTGTCTGAAATTACTTTTTGTTAAGTTTTAAAATCTTTTAAAGCCCTGGCTGGCGTAGCCCAGTGGATTGAGCATGGGCTGCAAACCAAGCATCGCAGGTTCGATTCCCAGCCAAGGCACATGCCTGGGTTGCAGGCCATGGCCCCTAGCAACCACACATTGATGTTTCTCTCTCTCTCTCTCTCCCTCCCTTCCCTCTCTAAAAATAAATAAATAAAATCTTTCAAAAAGTCTTTTAAAATATTTTAAAAAATATTCTACATCAGTCTCAAAATGTTTATACTGTTAACACTTCTTCCACTTTGAAACTCCCAAACCAACAAAGAGGCATACAAATGGTTTAGAAGCCACAGACCAGAGGTCCAGCAGTAGAGGATTGCCTGCCCCATCTGGAATGAAGATCCATGTGTGTGCACATCTGTGTGGGTAGCACAAGGAGGAAGCAAGGAAGTGAAGCAGTTGTCATGTGAGTGACACTGCCACCAGTAGCAGTCCTGTGATGGGCACCTCACAACTTATGGAGAATATGTGGTGGCACCAAAGTTGAAAAACACTTGGTTTTTAAAGATGGAGGTGTGGGTGAGGGAGTGCTCTCAGTATGAGAAGTATGATATCGAGAATGCTCCTTGAAATGGGCCTACTATAGAGAGACAGTAAATAGATGTTTTATGAATAAATGTATGAAATAAATGGGATGAAATGATCAGCAGCAGTGTACTACAGATACCATCATTTCATGTAACTCTAGAGAAAGAACATGTGTGCTAGTGGAACTGCGTTTTCATTTAGGAACTAAAAATTGTAATGCCCAGTTGCTACTAATAAGTATGAAATCTATTCACAGGGTTCCTGTGTATACTGATATAATGTGTGCACTTACACCCTCTTTTTAAAAGAAAAGATTTAATGGGGTTTTCTTACTTAAATAAAAAATATATTTGAAATCAAGACATAAATTTGTATCAAAGACAGAGGAAAATAATGTTGTGATTGAGCATCAGTTCAACTCTGAGCTTCCTGACAGCCAAGACAAACTGAGAAACACAGTAAGTTGCACAACTGTCTTACCAGAAAGGAGGAAGCATGCTGCCCCTCAAAGGAGACAGCAGTTCTGAGCACTGAATTCTTAACAAATTTTTCACATAGAGCCACACATAGGAGAGTCTCCAGGATTGTCCATTCCCTGTTCTCATTTTTACAACATACTCAGGAACAAATGTCATGAAATCATTACTTGCAGTAATGATAAAAAAATGAAGGTGTAACATTAAAGCATAACTCAGTGAACCCATACTGAGAGGCTGTTGATCTGAGGTTGGAAATGAGATTACCTATAAGCAAAGAAACACATGTTTGCTGAACACCTAACATATGTTGTAGGCATGAAATATTTTCTTCCTTTCAACATATGTATTATTAATCCTATTTAATAATTAAGTTAAGCAACTTGTCCTGGGATTCACTGCAAATTAGCAGAAGGGTCCCAAGCCCATGCACTCTTTTCTGTGCCATACACCCTCTCCCTGCCACCCACACTCCAAGCAAGAAAAGTCAGTGGGCAACTCGTCCCTCAGACAATATTTTGTCAGTGCTGCTCTTTGCAGGCATTTGAGTTTATTCTCTCCAGGGAGGCCCTAGAGCACTGGTGTTGGGAATTACTGATTAAGGACAAATTTCTTTGTTCCAAACCAAGCCATCTGTTGCTAGGGTTGGCTGATCTCATGAAAGTTCAGGAGCATTCACTGAGCTCACCTCAAAGGAAACCCACAGTCCCTAGAGCTATGAGCCTCTATTTAAGTGGCCTAAGGAAGGATTATTATACTCTCCTTCCAGTGATTTGTAGACTTAGGGACTCCCAGAGGACAAGATGTCTACACGTGCAACTAAAAGCATGGATAGGAATTGAATGGTAGTAAGGAAGCCCCGAGTAGAGAGGGCTCCAGGCCAAAGAGAAAGAACAGGGAACTGAAAAAGATAAGATGTGACTGAGGTCTGGTGTGTGAGTGTGGGTGTGCCTGGGAAAGCAGCTGTGGGAGGAGACAAGTGGGCAGGGGATCAGGCCAGGTCATAGGGACTTTCAGTGTTAACACCTTCACAGGGAGGAGCTATACAAAATTAGAAAGTTTTTTCTTCTCCAGGGAATAGAGACTGTGTATGGGGAAAGCAGTGTGAGAAAAATGGCAAGTCCCAGACTCAAGGAAGAACACACATGTCTATGTCTTAAAGAAAACAATGTGGCAGCGATGGAAGAACGGGGCAGGACCAGCTCTTATGCAAAAGCTCCCTGCGGTGGCTCCCACAGCGGTGCTCAGCCCAGTGCTTGTCTAGATGTCATAGAAGTGTTTCCCTTGCCTGTGCCCCTACTAGCCCATAAGCCCTGCAGAAACAGAGAGCAGGAATGCCTTTACATTTAGCTCCCAGACCTATGGGTATAACTTTTTTTTGTAAGGTGACTTTTGTTTTTTAAAAAAGTATTCAAAGTGTTGGAGGTGAAGAAGGTTACACAAGGAGAAAAATGATGATGAGTAAAGCATAAGACAAAATAATGTAAATGATTTCCTCTCTTTGTAACTTCTATATGTCAGTTCCCATCTGGGAAGTCTACACAATTTATGCACCATCCCCTAGACGTAATCACTCCGAGTGGCTTGGGATCCCCATGGATCTCCCAGGGTATTTTCTTGGCTCCCCACAGTGCCCTTTGGTCTTAGTTGCTGTGGCCAAAGCTGGGGCTTCACTTCAGCTCTTCACACACTCTCTTCTCTTGTCTCCAATTAGCCAACCACAATGCTGCTTCATGAGACTTATGCTTCTTCTCTTTCAAGTAGTCTTGTGTGCAAAGGAATCATCATCACCAACTTACTCTCCTCAGTTAGTACTAGGATTTCACACCCCCACAGAAGGCATTCATTACTCAAAGGTCCATGACCCAGCTCTGAAGGGGACAGGTGGTGTCTCCCTAGTCCTCCCATTGGACACTCTGTGCTCATACTTTATAAACTGTAAATGAGAGACAGCAGACTAGCAAATCTGGAAGATATTTATGACTGCATACAGGATCATGCAGCATCTCACCGTAGACACATTATCAGAGACACACGCACCAAGAGCCATTCAGCTCACCGCTGTCCATCCAAGTGCAGATTGGCTCCCAACCTAACACAAAGTATCCATAAGAGACCGAAAACCAAGATTTTGACTTCCTGTCACTACTCAAGTTGGCCCTCGCTCTCCTGATGTTTAGGACAACATCAGTCCCTGTTCCTCAAGTGGCCAGGAGGTTCTCAGGTTGGGCAGTAAGAGGCATGTGCCTTTTGGAAAGAATTTAATTTTTGCCTAAAGGTAAGTCGATGACAACATAGGGACCAACATTTTTACTTGAACAAGGAACAAAGACAGGAAGGGACCTTGAGAGGAGAACCCCTTGTGTCCATGTCCACTGTCTGAGGAAGGCATGTTCTTGTCCCTGACTCTTGCTTGCACGTGTGTGGACCTTTATCCATCAGGGACCAGGAGCTGCTCAGTGAGTGCAAAGGCTTGAGCCACAGAAAATAGACTACATTTGGTCCAGAATGCAGGCCAGTCAAAATTAGCTCATTGTAAGTTTCACAAAGCTGGACACAAAACACAGGCATGCTCAGCAGGGGGTGGGTGGTCTTGGGATTGCCAAGCTGGAGAACCAGTCTTTTGGTGTTCAGATAAAGCGAGACATATGCTCAAGTAGGCTGGCCTGGTCACTGGGGGGGCTATGTCACTCTTTAAAAACAAAACAAAACAAAACACAGTATCCTGGGTCTAGCAGCCCAGAAAGTCTACAGATGACCAGGTGTGGATCCTGGCTTATTTCAACCTCCGCAGGCAGATGAGGGCTTTGCAGCTGGCTGCTGAGAGCACCTGTTGCCTCTAAGACCTGTGCCAATATGCCTGGCCAAGCACTTTGGAATTTGTTTTAGCTCTGAGTATTTTAAAAAACACAGTTAATACCTTTTCATTATTTTTAAAAACCCTGCAAAATACTTATAAAATTATAATAAGCATGTGTGTAGGTATATATCACCCATAAATCCTTCACCCACAGTTAAGTACTGATAACACACTGTGAACATCCCTCCAGATTTTTTAGGGTTTCTTTACATGTTCATGTCTTATTTTACTTCACATGCAATAATGAAATAAATTCTCATGTACCTATTACTGAGGTTAGGTACCCTTGATGCTTCCCAAGTGCATTTCGCTTCCTTTCCCCTCCAGAAGGAAATTTTATATTAGTCAGCTCATTTTTCTTTACAGTTTTCACATACACATATGTAACTTTTAATCTAAATATAACTGAATCTTGTTCTACTCTTGTGTGACTTCCCTTTTCTCTCCAATATTGCTTGTGCAATTCAATTGCACTCGAATGTGTAAGTAACTAATTTTGGCTCTCATGTAGCATTTCATGTTATAAAAATACTAGAACTTATTTTTCCATTTTATTATTAATGGGCATCTAGGTCGTTTTCTGTCCTCTGTTATTGTAGTCACACTGCTGTGGACCTTCACCCACCTGTTCTGTCTCACACGCACAGCAGCTTCTCCAGGGCACGGCTCCGGAGTGAGGTGCCAACTCCGCAGGTTCGTGCATCAGTGTCACTAAGCAAGGCCAAGTTGTTTCCAAAGTGGTTGTACCCTCAGTTGTTGGAGAGTTCCTTTTGCTCCACATTCGGAACACCAGTATTGTCAGACTTTTTCATTTTAGCCAATTTGTGGGCAAAAATCAGTATATTGTGCTTTTCATTTACATTTCCTGACTATTGTGATTAAAAATATTTCCACGTTTATCGGCAACATTATTCCTATGCTGCAAAATGTCTATTCATGTTGTCTGTTAATTTTATTATTATTTTTATTGACTTATGTAGTTTGTTCATATATTTAATTCTATCTCTGTGTGTAAGTATCTATCGATACATCTATCTACTTAAAATCACACTTTCAAATATGACTTTTTAAATAAGAATAATAAACTACATTGCATAAAGCTGTATGGCTTTATAAATTGGTCTAGTTACAAAGGTCTTACAAAGGTACAAATGTTTTCATTCCCTTTACTCTGATTTTCTAAGGAATAGACCCTAGACCCTATATCAGACAAATCATGATTTATCAGATGAAAAAAAATAGTGGAAAAAACCCTCCACTATTGTTATCACTCACTTTACTATTTGAGAGACTAGAATAATGATTTTTTTGTTTCTGAATAATTTTTTTCAATATTAAACTTCAGAGAGAAAAGAGTTGAAACAACCACCTCTCCATAGTCACTTCCATTGTGTATCTCAGAGTCGCATGCTCTCTAGGGCCTGTTCTCCCCTACTCTGGCCTGGGGAACTGAGAAAAATAAAGGTAAGCCTGTGATTAGATACAATGTGGGTGGTCCTGAAATTCACCCAGCAATCTTCCAACTAAACACTCCCAAACCACAGGGCAGAAGAAGGCTTTCCCTGCATGGTCAATATCCTCTCAATAGAACACCTACATGCGAAGCACTGGGTGTCTGACTTCCGGACACTGTGAGAAAGGTTCCTATGTCCTGCAACCCGCCCTCCAGGCCTCACAATGGAGTTAGAAAGACAAATGTGTGAAAGCATCAAAGATTTGAGCAACAATGTGGGAAAGCAGTGGAAGGCTGTCACGATTTTAACTGTTGGGTTAAAATGGATGATAAAAGATCGAAGGAAGAAGGCTGTATTCTTGGTGCCACCTCAAGTCAAGTCTGTTGGCTCTGCATTTCCCTTTCTTCCAAGCCCACCAGCATCAATAGGCCACACGCAAAGTGGCCAGGGTCAGCTTCTCCCCCCGCCAACCCTACCCCCACAGTCCCATGGTGGTGGTCTCCCGGGAGCCCTGCCATCCCGCAGGGCCCTCTCCAGCTCTCTGAGCTGGAAGTCCAGTGGAGAGTCCCTCCACCACTTTCAGAAACTTTCACTTTCACGTCAGCCCTGGTTCGGCACTCACAAGATTTAGGGGAAACTGGAAGCTCAGACCGCCACAAAAAAAAACCTGCTGGGGCCCTTTCTGAGCCACATAATGGGTCAGTTTCTTGCTATTTTCCTAAGTATGTGCTGAACCTGCTTATTCTGTATGCTACTACCCATACCCCTGAAGTTTTCACTTACTAAGAGCCTCCTGATAATTAACCTGGACAGTGAATCATGAGGTAATATTTGGGTTCTAGTTTCAAGTGACATTAAAGCCACACCCTTTTAGTGAACATCTACTCCAGTGGTTCTCAGCTAGGGAAAATGTCTCTCCCCAGATGGCTGGCAATGTCTGGAGACATTTTTGGTTGTCACAACTGGTGGCAGTAGAGGGGTAGTATTATCATCCAGTGTGTAGAGGCAGATGATGCTGCTAACACACTATGATGCACAGGTTAGCCCCCATCACTAAGAACTACACAGCCCAAGATATCCATAGCACCCAGGTTGAGAAACCCTTATCTACTCCTCACTAGCCCAGGCTGGAAAAACCATAGGTCCCTGGCTTCCCTGACATGACTCCCAGTTCCACACGTCGTCTTAATAGAGGTGAGCTTCTCTGACATAAGAAGCCAGTTCACATCTGGACACAGGGTTCTGGAGAGGGGACTGGATGTCTTATGGTTGAGTCAGGGACACTCTTGCCTTGGAGGACTCAGTCTAAAATTTGAATTCTCATCAATGTGATGCTCACAAAAGGTACTCTGACTAAAGTCCAATCTCATTGAATGACAAACTTACAAATGGCAAGGACAATGACAAGGCCTCCTCTGTATTTCACAATGTAATTATTTTTTAAAGATTATATTTATTTATTTTTTAAGCCCTGGCTGGCATAGCTCAGTGGATTGAGCTCGGGCTGGGAACCACAGTGTCCCAGGTTCGATTCCCAGCCAGGGTACATGCCTGGGTTGCAGGCCATAATCCCCAGCAACCACACATTGAAGATTCTCTGTCTCTCTCTATCTCCCTCCCTTCCCTCTCTATAAATAAATAAATAAATAAAATCTTTAAAAAAAAAAAAGATTATATTTATTTATTTTTTAAAAAAGAGGGGAAGGGAGGGAAAAAGGGAGGGAGAGGAACATGGATGTGAGAGAGAAACATCCATTGGTCACCTCTCTTACACACCCCAACAAGAACCAAACTCACAACCCAAACCCATGCCCGACCAGGAATCAAACCAGCAATCTTTTACCTATATCCAACCAACTGAGCCACAGAGGTCAGGGCTGTAATTATTTTTTTACTAAATAGTATTAAATGATATCATCTGCTGGTAATCAGTCACCAAATACTTATTGTGGGCCCACAAACACCAGGCACCGTGCTCTGTTCTAGAAGAGTGGTCACTCTGAGTCCACCGATGTGGACCACAGACCCTGCAGCGAGACATCTTCACCTGGTGGGATGGAGGGGCGAGCACTCCTTACACCTCGGAGGCTTGGGATTCCCTCCAGAGATTCCACTTTCACAAGTCGGAATTGTGCCCAGGAGTCTCCATGTTGAGCAAGCGTTTTAGGTAACTGTGATACAGACTGTCCATGGGACCATGACTTAAGAATCATTGGTAGAAAGCATTAAATCTGCCCAACCTAATCCCAGATCTGAGACTATGCAGACTTGAGCACTAATGTGGTAATTTCCTATATCCCTGAAAAAAATCTTTTAACCCTTTAATCAATACATCATTTAATCATTAATGTTCCTACATTTCCCATGTTTAAACAGAAGGTGAGTAAGACCTATCCAACACAGATGGTGAGGAGGTAAATGATGCCAGGTAAGCAGAAGCAGGACACTTTCAAAGGAACAGAACCATAGAAGTTTTACTTCTAAAAACTAATTTTTATGGCCTATAATAGAATATAAATTAGCCAAATACATTGGTGTCAACAGTAGTTGGAAGAAGAATCTCTTGCTTATGTAAAAGAAACTCACGCTGTCTGCTCTCTGAACCGACCCCAGCGTGCCATGATTCCTAGCTTGGATAGGACTGCTAATCCTTCCTGGTTACTAAAATAAATGGTTTCTCTGACTACTCTCAATTTTCTTTCAAATCCTTCCTCACACCTACATACTGATATTCCAATATGTGACTTTACAATGGATCATTTATTCTACCATCACGTTAACCACCATAGAAGCCCAAGTCTAAACCTTGTTGGAAGCAAACCTTTTTCAAGCCATTAGAAACACCTTACACTTGTCTAATATCAGGGAAGTTGCCTTACCATATGGGCAGAAGTATAAAACACAGGGAATCACTTTTGGCCCAGTTGCTCTACCCTAAATTACTGTGAACAGTTTAATAGTAAAAGAAACCTATATAAAGAAATCCATAACAGTTATAGAAGAGATTAAAATCAATGTGTCACTAACATCATTAATGAGAAGAGTATGGATGAAAGGCCAGAGAATTCAGAAAACATGCCGGCATCCCTTAAGATAATTATCTAAAATGCATTACTTTTCCTCAAATCCTCTAAGAATTCCCTTCCATCCTGTCTCTTTAACTAAAATTGTCTTTATTATGCCTTCAAATGTCTCCATATTCCTGTCTTGTCTACATTGCTTACTTTTGCTGCAAATACCAACCCCACCTCAGCCCCAAGTCGGTAGAGAGGACCTGGAGACCCAAGGGGCTCACAAACCAGGCTACCTTGAGTTTAATCACAGATCAAGCACTGGGAAGGACTACTCTCTTTGCTCCTATCAAAACCCACTCACAATATAAACAAGTGTCCAAACAGGATGGAAATTATCCTTCCATGATAGAGAAAAACTCACAGTTTTATGTGTAATAACCATAGCATTAACGCATCCAAAGTAACTCAGATCCCACACTCCAAGGAGAACCATTCCATCACCACCTCCAAACAAAACAGAAACCCTCCCAGCATGTGGGAACTTTGAGCCTACCTATCAACTTGAATGCAAATTTTTCCCCAAACCCAGGTTTGCCAAGATCCGCTTTTAGGTAAACTATGTGCCCTACAGACCAGCATGCAAATGGTGGGTGCTCAAGTAGAAGAACCACAAAGCCAGCAAAGAGACATCGACCATACCTATTTTCCCAGCCTCTCCTTTCAGGTTGAAGTCCCAGTTTCTTGGCAACTTGAGCGACATTTTGCTTCTGGTTCTGGTGAGTAGCTGCTGAAGTGACGAGTCTGCCTCAGTTCGTGCCCTTCTTGCCTTTTCGAGCTTTCCCTCTGGCTCGTGTATGCGGGGTTTCCGTGTATGATAGCTTCACAGGCAATCTTGGCTTTGAGATTGATTTGCCAGCGTGTGTCCTCCTTTCTCTCAGATGAAAGCCCCAATCATCTGTGACTCGGGGATCGCACTCAAACCCCCACAAAACCCCACCCACCGTCCCTAGAGGGTGGTCCCCCCTGAAGTGTGCACCCTGCTCCTCTTGCTTTCAGTTTAACCAGAAATATCCCAGTTGACACTTCGCTCTGCGTCATGGGAAGCAAAGCTCCCGTTTGAAAGAATCTCAGGCCTCACTGAGGAGAGGTCGTGATAAACAACGGCTGCCTCTCGGCTTTTTTTTTTTTTTTTTAACTGTCTGCTTCCTTGCATTTGAGGAAGTGGTGGCTGTTCAGGGTAGATGATACATTATGAGCACTCTTTCTTAAGAAAATGTTTTTCGGAAATGCTTGCACAAGTAGAACAAGTGCTCTTATAATATAAGGCTATAGCTTTGATTAACAGAAAAAGAAAATTCTGAGACTCTTTCCATGTACCTGTAAGCCCTCTTCCTCACGGAATGGATCGGGCCTCCAAAAAGGGTCAGTCAGACAATCAGCTTTCTCCCTAAGTTACCTTTCTTCAAATGTTTCCTGCTCTAAGGATCACATGGTAAATTCTCCACCTGTTCAGGATGAAGGTTCCATGTGACCTCAGCCTGATGCAGGAGGGTTCTGATGAATTTAGCTGATAAGTTTGCTTTATGTGGGGAGCCCCTCTCACACATTATAATAATTCTTTGGCATTGTGTACAGGGTGTGGGTTTGAGAATCAGACCACATGAGGTCAAAACTCAGTTCTTCCACTTCCTAGCTCTCCAGCTTTTAACCAGCAACTGGATCTCTCTGGGCTTCACTGTCCTCAGCAGTAAAAGGGGGTTGACAAGAACCAGGACTGTGCGGAGTTGTGCAGGCATCTGGTACAGAGCTCAACGGATGGTGGTTGCACCACAAATGTTAAGTCAGCCCTTATTCTATTTAGTTCAGTTCCATGACAGGCTTTCATATGTTTAACTGAGTCTCCCTTCCGAGTGACTAAATATTTGGGCCCAGAGCCAGGCTGTCTGTGTTCAAATCTTGACTGTACCACTTTCTTACTGTGTGATTTAGGACAAGTTTCTTCACCACTCTATGCTTTAATTTCCTCAACTGTAAATGAGGCAAATAATAGGGCTTATTTCATAGGGTGGGCATGAAGCTTTATTAGATGATAGGTAAAAGAGTCACTACTGGCTAGCACGTAAGCCATCCTTAGTCCATTCATTCTTGGACCCTCCTGGATGACTCTGTCATACTTTCTTCACTTCCAAAGTGCTCACCCTTTGTTGATGATCTGGCTTCAGGTTTCATTGAGAAAGTTGTTGCAACTGGAAGAGAATGTCTGCAGGCTCACACGGCTGTACCCGCTGTACCTTCCTGGGGGTGCTTTTCTGGTTGCTCCATCTCTAATTCTTTGCTGTTTCCCTCTCATCTCTCTGACCTCTAAATATTGAAAGAAACCAAGACTCCCTCAGTGGATTTCTGTTCCATCCACCTTCTTGCTTGTAAGCCTGCACACTCTCCTCTCTCCTCATGACAGTGGATGCACCAGCTGTCGGCACCCCCTCATCATCAATGTCTTCTTTCTCCTGGATCATTCCAGTCAGCACTCAAACTTGTTATTCTTTCCCCATTATTTAAAAGCAAAACAAGCAAAAACACAAAAAACCTCTCTTGAGGACACTTTCTTCTTGGGTGACACCACCATATCTCGCCTTCATTTTTGAGCAAAGCTTTTGTAAGAATTATCTACACTTGCAAATGTCTCTGCTATTATTTTCTCCTGAATCCCCTCTGTTGGTGTTTTTGCCCCCATGACTCCACATAATATGTTTTTATCAAGGACATCGATGACATCCCCGTCACTAAGCCTCACTGGTCAATTCTCCATGTTATCTCACTGTTTATCAGCTTCGGACACATTTGATCACTGTCTCCAACTCTAAGCCCTCCCTCCTCTTGGCTCCCAGGACCCCTCCCTGGCCTGGTGGTCTGCCTGCTTTTCTGGCTGCTCCATCTCTAATTCTTTGCTGTTTCCCTCTCATCTCTCTGACCTGTAAATATTGAAGGAAACCAAGACTCCCTCAGTGGACTTCTGTTCCATCCACACCCACACCATGGTAAGTCTATCTGTCTCAAAGCTTTAAATGTCACATAGCTAATGACTCCAATGCAGATTTCTAGCCCAGAACCCCCTGGACCCCAAAGCATACACATCTCTGCTTAGATATCTAATAGCCATCTCAAACTAAACATACCCACAACTTGTATTCAGGGGACCAAGCTGAAGAAACAGTGGTGACCTGAGATATATTCTTCTCATTGTGAATGAAAGGAGCATAAGAGAGAAGCACCACACAAGTATATTTGAAGTCTCTGGTCACAACATGTCTGCTCACATTCCAGTAGCTAACACACACCATATGGTCAAGTCCAAAATGAGTGAGTCAGGAAGTACACACAGCCCTGCGGGGGAGGAAGAAAGGAGAAGGCAGTGAATATTTGCTGACTACAAGACTCACAATATCAAGACTCCAATGCATCACACCAACCCACGTTACCAAGCTATCCTCCAGCCTTCCTGGGGGTGCTGGGTTACTCGGAACTGGAGACTTTGAGGCCCTGATTCCACATTAATGCATGCCAGGCACAAACAACACTGTTCTTTCTTCTGTTCTAGCCTGGGTTGGTGGCAGTAGATAGCTATTCTGAGCCCCACTCCAACAGCATCTTCGCCATCCAAAGTTTCAGTCCTGGGACCTTTCCCTTAGGAACTCTGAAAATATTTTGAAGATAGCATTTAGAAAAATACAGAGAACTTCCTTTACTCTCTGGGGTTGGTTCCTATAAGGCTTGGAAAAACTCATGACTGATGGGGAAGTTGGTTGTGAATACTTGGAAAGGCAATCAGAGGAAAAGCACCCCTGAAAAGGCCCAACCCAGCAGCCTTCCCTCCAAGCCCACTGTGGGTCAGCCGGCTGCCTGGTTAGGGATAGAGTGTGGTTCTCCACTGCAGTGCTGCTCCCCTCTTCCTAACCTTCAGAAAATGAAGAACTAGATGTCTTGTCTGATCTCAAAGTCTGAATCAGCACCTACAGTAGCAAAAGCAAAAATTCACTCATTTGCTTATCAAATGCTGACCATTGAATTTGCTGGACATGGGAGGAATGTTCATGAAAAAACAATCTGGTTTCTGCTCCCATTCAACTTACAGTCTCTATTGAGAGGGAAGACAATTAAATGCAGCATGAGAAGGGTTATGTTGGGGGAAGTGTAGGGACCTATGGAAGTTTATATCAGAGGGGCCTTATTGGGACTTGGGGGATAAGGGGAAGGCTTCCTAGAGGAAATGTGTTTTAAATTAAGACTTAATGAATGAGTTATGGGAGCAGAAGTGTTGGAAAAGGGCTTCCAGACAAAGCAAACAGCATGCTAGAGTCAGAAAAGGACTCATCAGGTTGTTCATGAAAGGATGAAAGGGGTGGGATGGAGAAGAGATGAAGCTGAAGAGACAGACAGGGCTGGACAGAGACAGGATCTCTGGCAAGCCTTGGTAAGGAGTTTTGACTTCACCCTGGAGGAAATGGAAGCTATAAGGAGTTTTTATTGGGGTCAGGATGGTGAGGCTGCAGCAGATTTCCAGGTGAGCGGAGCGTGAGGGAGGGAGGTCGTCAGCAGCAGTGTGAAGGGAAAGAAGGCAAAACAACTCAAGAGCCATTCCACTGATGGAATTGAGAGCCCCAGTGAGTTTCTATGGGAGGAAAAAGAGATGCCAACAGTCTGGCACCAGTCACAAAGGGTCAAAGGCTCCAGTCACAGAGGTGGGGAATGCACAGATGGAGGGATACTAACTAATGTGAAGCCGGGAGTGTTGTCGAGGTTCCCCAGGGAGAAGATGCCGCGCGCTCAGTCTGGGGAATGTTGTGTTTAGAGACCTAAGGGGCACTTGAGTACAGCTGTTCCGCAGGTATGTGAGCCTAGAGCTCAGTAGAGGGACTCATTTATTCATTCACTCATTCACTCCATAAACATTTATCCAGGACTGAGCTGGATGCTGAGTAAACAAGGATGATTAAGAACCTAATCTTCAAATGACTCATAACAGAGAAGTGTAAACATAACAGCAGTGGTATTCGAGGTATGAAGATAGTGCACGCACATAGTGTAGGGTGAGAGCAGGAAACAGTGAGCTCTACTTGGGTGGCCCAGGATGGTTTCCTGGGAAAGGTGGCCCAGGAAAGAGCAGTCAGGCAGGAAGCAAGGTGGGAGTGTGGGAGAAGGAGGTTCTGGGCAGATGAAACTGCAGAGAGCTGCTAAAATAATGAATTCAAGTAGGAAAGTACCTGGAATGATGTGTGGCTGCAGGGTAAGCTTGGAGGAGGGGGCAGCAGGGAAGGCAGGGGTCACTTGGCCAAGGCCTCAGGCACTGGCTAAGAGATTGGACTCCACCCTGAGGTGACATCCATTGGAAAATTTTCTAAACATCTCTTTTATTGTTATTTTTACCATTTGAGAAGTCTATGAAACTTTTAAATGAAGATAAGGAAAATAAAAATTACTGTTACCATTTAATGTGTAATGAAAAATTTTCCCATTCCCAATCTTCATCTCTCCTACTCTTTCTGTTTATGTGTATATGTAGTATATGAGGTCTGTCTAGAAAAAGTCCAGACATTATTACTATAATGAGACCCTTTTGCATGACATCAATGTAATCTGGCAGCCAGGGAGAGTGGACCAGAATGCACATGCGTGAACAATGACAACTTCACTGTACTAATCAGTGGGGGTGGTAGACACTCCTGAGTGAGCATGTGTACTGTGTGGCCATCACATTGAAAATGACTGAGAGAGTAGAGCAATGAATGTGCATCAGATTTTGCATTAAGCTTGAACATTTCCCCATGGAAACTATTTGGATGATTCAGAAAGCTGCAGATATGGACTACTGGTGATTGGCAGCTTCGTCACAACAACACCCCTGCTCATGCAATAAGTCTCATGAAGAGTTTTTGTAAAACATCAAATCACCAAGGTAACTGAGCCCCCTACAGCCCAGATTTGGTGCCCTGTGACTTCACTGTCTTTTCCCAAAACTAAAATCACCTTTGAAAGGGAAGAAATTTTAGGCTATCGATGAGATTCAGGAAAGTACAATAAGGCAAGTGATAGCAACTGGGAGAACTGTGTGAGGTCCCAAGGTGCCTACTTTGAAGGGGACTGAGGCATCATTGTCCTACATACAATGTTTCTTGTATCTTATTCAATAAATGTCTCTTTTTCATAGCACATGGCTGGATACATTTTGACAGATGTGTGTACATATTCATTTTTTAACTTTATTAAGGAATAATTGGCAAGTGTAATTGTATATGTTTAAAGCATACATGACAATTCGATATACATATACAATGTAGAATGATTACTAAGACCCAGATAATTAATATACTCATCACCTCATAGTTAAGTTACACTTTTCTTGTGTGTGAGAAAATGCTTCAAATCTACTTGACTCTTGGCAACTACATAAGTACACAGTACCATATTATTAAATATAGTCACCATACTATGCATTAGATCTTATATGTATGTATTTTAAAATAAAATATAATGTGTGTTATATTTTAAGCTGTTATGTTTCATTGACAAAAAGCAGATCTGTCATGAAGCATTTTCTGAAACATCATAATTAATAACCTTATTGTTTTTAATTTTATGGTGAGAGCCAAATAAATATATTCAACAAACCTCTGTATCATTGAGCATTTGAGATGTCTATAAATTTTCACAATATTCTTGTACATATCTAGATCAGCTTATTCTTCCCCTCTCCACCCCCAGGTGAATTTTTAGAGGCAGAAATGTGGGAAAGTGGATCAAGAAATGTTAAGACTTGATATGTATTTCCAAACTATCCTCTGGAAGGTTCTACCAGTTTATGTCCCATCAGGGTGAGATCTAAGGTCCTGATTGCCACATGGCCTCATTAAGGTTGGCATTGTTTTTTTTTAAATCATTGCCAGTTATTCAAGCAAACAGTTCTTTATCAAATAGTAAAACTGATGTTATTTTTTAATATGCTTACTGGTCATTTGTAGGGGTCAGATATGTCTAGGGTATCTATGAGTCAGTGATTTTGTAGGGAATCTGCAAAGTAGGTGTTCTTATGTCTTTATTTGTGGCTTTCATTCCACTCACCCCAGCATCTCCTTCAGAAACTACAGTTATCTGCATGCTAGCCCTCCACTTTGTCACCTCCTACTTTCACTTCATCACCTGTGTTACTGTTCTTTGCATTTTGAGACAATTTCTCATGTTTGTTACTCATCTCACTGGTTTTGCTTTATTGAGATATAATTTATACATGCCATAAAATCCACCCTTCTAAAGCATACAATTGATTGATATTTAGTTTATTCAGAGTTGTACAACCATTAACATGATCAATTTTAGAATATTTTTATCATCCCTAAAAGAAACCCCAATTCCCAGATTCCCCCATATGTGTGTCCTGGAATATGGTATTTGGAGACACCAAAAGAAAGATCTTTTTCATATTTACTTTAATAATCTATGTCTTTAAGAAAGTTGAATTTAAAAAGCACAAGTTCAAGGTTTTATTCCCTTTCCCTTGGCTATATGGTGAAAACAGGAATGAACAAACAAACTGAACAACCTGACAGAGGAAGAGACTTTTGCCTTCTGAACACTCTGCTTAAGTTCAGGGGACTTGGTCAGGAGTCTTGGTTCAGTGCCACCTTCCTCCAGGGCTGGTGCAGTGAGGTCGTCATGCCCCACCTAATTACTAATCTCACCTCTGCTGAGGTCTCTGATGTTGGTTCTGATGGCTGGTCACAATTTGATAGTCTATTAGCCTCTACATTTTCTACCTACCCTGTAGCCCTGCCAACAGTATCTAGATCCTGCTTGTCAAGACTGGTATAGTTGCTGCCTAGGCTCTGCCTGGAGGAATTCTGTTCCAAGGATCATGGGATTAGGGAGAGAAATGTCTATTTCAATGAGAAATTTGTTGCCAAAGAATTGTAAGCAAAACAGAATCAGAACAAACCAGAGGAAAATGTCCCCCACATAATAACTCCTTTGGGCTACTGTTTTAGATTACATTATTTTAGCTTGAACCACATGAAGTTGCTGATACTTGACTGCTTTTGACCTGTAAAAACAATAACTTCATATGGTTCAAGGTAAGATGCCTACTCTTCTTCCTGCCACTCATTCACTCAAAAATTACTGAATACATCATTCACTTATTATGTACCAGGCACTGTTCTAGGAACTGGGAATATAGCCAAAGGTGAGAAAGAAAAAAAATCCTGCTTTTCTGAGGATTATTCTGGTGAGAAAAGACAGGCATAAACACAATAAGTAAGTAAAATAAGTATATGTTCAATGGTAGTGAGTGCTGTGGAGAAAAGTTAAAGTGCTATGGGAAGGGGAAGAAGTTCTAGGATCCAGGAGGGGTGGCTGCAGTTCTAAATAGCTGGACAGTACAACATTTGAGAAAAGACCTAGAGAAAGCAAGCAATGAGCCAGGTAAATATCTGCAGAAGAACCTTCCAGCAGAAGGGAGAGGGAGTACAGGAGCCCCATGGGAGGTGGGAGCAAGCCAAGTACGATCAAAGACAGCAAAGAGGCCATATGCCTGGATCAAAGGGAAGAAGGAGGTTGTTGGGGACAGATTTGATGCTAGTGGGGGAAGTGTATAGGGCTTTCTAGGACTCGTCCAGGACTTTAGCTTTTGCTTGGAGTGAGGTTTTGAGCAGTGGAGTGACTTCACTTAACTGTACTTTTAAATGATCACTATGGCAACCATGTCAAACACCAGAGGAGATGAGATGAGAGGTCCCAGCTAAAGCAGGCAGGGAAGAAACAAAAGGAGGAGAATAATATGAAAGGTGGGGGAGGGCAAGGGCAGGAGCAGAGACTTCAGAGGCCTCCCATGTAACAGGGCACATGAGAGAGGACAGTGGGACTGCACCAGCGTGGACTAGCCAGCACACCACCACCCATGGTTGTACCTTTGATCACTGCACAGGCCCCAAGAGGGTTGGAGAGAGGCTGGAATCCAGCCAGGGCCTAATGTGGAGCCACATCCCTCCAAAGTACACATTAATCATGAGGAGGATGTTCTTCTAAACTTTACAAAAGCAATACCAACACAGGCTCTGGTGGTAGTCAGTGAGTTGGTGAGAATTGCTGAAATCCTGGTCTAATCCTTTCAACTCTGTTAACAGATTGGATGAGAGCTGTGAGAGAAACCAAGGCCTGAGAAACTGGAATAGTGGATTGTCACTTGCTGAGTTGGGAAAGACTGGAAAGGAGTGGGCTGGGGAGAGGGGATGGAGGTCGGCACATAGTGAGCTAAAGATGCCCCGTAAACACCAGAGTGGAGATGGTCCAGAGGGCACTTTGATGTGGGTCTGGTGTTCAGGGCTGAGGTCAATTGGATGGGCATTTTTAGATTATTTAAAAAGACATTTCTTTGACCTTGCATTTTTTGGTTCCCCAAAGTGGCTCAGGAAGAACATCAGCAGATGCAATCAGTAATGACCTAAAGAGTCCCCAGTGCCCGGGGCCCCCATTCTCTCAGCATCTTGCACAGGTTATGCATTGTGAGGCAACCTCCAGCTGGGGTGACTGCCCATGGTTGTTCTCCTTTTTGTGGGGCTAGTATGAGAGAGGTTTTGCCCAGGAGAAATGAATATTATAGGCTCAGATGTTAAGAGGTCTGAATTACAGGGCAAGTGTTTATGGGAGTTGGGGAAAATATTAGCTCTCTAACACCTGGAGAGTTGGGGGTCCAAGTTCAGTGAGAAGTTGAGTCCAGGCGGTTTCAACCTTTCTCACTGGAAGAGGTGAAGCCAGGCTTTTTTGGCCACACAGAGCTCAGGTCACTCATCAGATGGTCCTGCTTAGTTCAAGTTCTGTCCACTGACCCCAGAGGCTCATCTATCAGGAGCACAGCTCTGCTGTATCTGGAGTAAGAAGAGGAAGATTATGTAACCCACCCTTCCAACTTCCCAGTGTCAGACATGTCCATCTTCAACCAACTGAGCTCTTTCTCTCCTTCCAAAATGAGCTGCATTTATTCATCTCTTTAGAGCAATAAGCTCTGGGAGTCTCTATCTTGCCATTGTAGGTGACCTTCGGGACCAGAAAGAATGTTAGTAAAATCACCAGGACACACCTGTGTGTCCAATTTGTGTCCATCCCAGACTGACTGCCTGTAGGCAGTGAAAGGGCCTGTCTCCTCCCTCTCCCCTTCCTTAAGCCCTCTTTTTTTTTTTTATTTCAATCATTGTTCAAGTACAGTTTTCTCCCCCCTACTCCCGTTCCAGCCCCTCCACCCAACCCTCCCCCTTCCCCCCATTACCCCCCACCCCTAGTTTTTGTCCATGTGCCCTCCAAATTTGTTCCTGTAATCCCTACCCATTCCCCCCTGAAATTCCCTCTTCTCTCCCCTCTGGCCACTGTCAGACTATCCCCTATCTCAGTGTCTTTGGTTATATTTTGCTAGTTTTTTGTTTTGTTTTGTTTTGTTGTTTAGATTCCTGTTAAAGGTGATATCATGTGGTATTTGTCTTTCACTGCCTGGCTTGTTTCACTTAGCATAATGCTTTCCAGCTCCATCCATGCTGTTGCAAAGGGTATGAGCTCCTTCCTTCTTTCTGCTGCATAGAATTCCATTGTGTAAATGTACCATAGTTTTTTGATCCATTCATTTACTGATGGGCATCTAGGTTGCTTCCAGCACCTAGCTATTGTAAATTGTGCTGCTATGAACATCTAAACTATACTACAAGGCCACTGTAATCAAAACAGCCTGGTACTGGCATAAAAACAGGCACATGGACCAATGGAACAGAACAGAGAGCCCAGAAATAAACCCAAGCCTCTACGGTCAATTAATATTTGACAAAGGAAGCAGCAACATAAAATGGAATAAAAATAGCCTCTTCAACAAATGGTGTTGGGAGAACTGGACAGCTACGTGCAAAAAAATGAAACTCGAGCACCAACTTACACCTTATACAAAAATAGATTCAAGGTGGATAAAAGACTTAAATATAAAGCGTGACACCATTAAAGTCCTAGAAGAGAACGTAGGTAGGAAAATCTCAGATATTTCACGCAGAAACTTTTTTACTGACTTGTCTCCTAGAGCAAGGGACATAAAGGAAAGAATAAACAAATGGGACCTCATCAAAATTAAAAGCTTTTGCACAGCTAAGGAAAACAGTATCAAAATAAAAAGAGAACCAACTGTATGGGAAAACATATTTGCCAATGATACCTCAGCCCTCTTAAAACTACTTTTTAAATAGTCCTGCAGCTGTGAGCACTAACCCCTAGGACAGGTCAGAGCAACTTGCAAGAAAAATAGGCCAGCAGGCCAGGTAAGCAAGTGGTTAGCTGGATAACTGCTCCCATCCCTCATGCTTCCACTCTCAAGGATCTGGGAGCCTCCCCAGAACAGACAGCCTGGGCCTCATGATCTTCCCCTTGGAGAGTCCCTCCATCTCAGAATTTCCCAAGCACTCAGTTCACACCAGATCCCAAAGGGTCTGAGACCTTGGCAGAGGTGAATTGAAATTGTCAAGATGCCAAGATTCAGTGCCCTTTCCTTTCTCCTCCAAGTCCTGGGAACTCAATGGGGAGTAGGAGCTTGTTCACTGATCCCTAGAGGGAGCCCTAGAGCAAGAAGGGAACCCTTGTTGCCCTTCTCCCCCCTTGACCATGCTCTGATGGTCCCTCTCCTTCTCATAACTGCTCTAGGTTTTTATCTGCTGTCCTTACACTGTCTCAACTATTACAAACCACCACAAGGAGGTTCCCAATAAATATAGCCTATTCCTAGTTTTCCAAAGGCCCCTTCAGGTTTCAGGGGAGTCCATGAGCATTTTTTTCACAGTTAGTCCCACAATGGGTCTACAGACCTGGGCAGGCTGCCCAGAACCTGTTCAGCCAGCAAAACACCCCTCCCTCTGGTTGACCACCTTCTTCCCTCACCTTGGCCAAGCAGCCACAGTGGCTCTCTTAAGTGCAGGTTTGTTCTCCTGGCCTTAAAAACAAGTTGGGGTTCTCTGAAGGCTCTGCTGAGTCTGGCTTACCCTTTTAGGCTTTCAGTACCATTTGCAGGCTTAAGAATTAGAAACTTCTCCATTTCTCCTTTAACAACAATGCTGCTAGCCACCCTGCCTTAGGTGAAGGGTGCTCATGGCAGATCTGGAGCACCCACTTTTCCCTTTCTGGGCTTCCTCTGCCTTTTCTCTCCTAATTCTTTCCTAGGTGGAACCTGGCAACTGTCCCCATCCTGCCAAAATCTTATAGTCCATGATGACAGGTCAGGCTGAACCCAGGTGGTGTCTGGAGTCCCAGCAGGGGTGTTCAGTGTGGCATCTGGAGTCTCTGGGAAGTTGTTACTACATATAGGTATGTAAACTTATTCACTGTGAGTCCAGTGCAAGATCAAGGCAGGTGTGCCCACCCCTCTGCATCGGCCACCTCGTTCTATGACAAAAGGTTGTGCATTACCTCTCTACTGTCTGTCATTGGCCTTATTCACCTTCATAATGATTCCATCTAGAGATTTTTGTCGTATGGGCCTTAGGGAGCCTAGTTTTCTTACCCCAGAAGGCCCCAAGTACATCTACACAGTAACTTCTCCCGGGGAAGTGTCTTTGGTCCCATTCTCCCCCTAGTTCTTCATGATCATGAGAGGTATCAAAAGATTGAAGGCAGCAGCCTATACCCCCATATGGGTAATTCACACACAGGGTTCCTGAGGGATGACCATGTAGCCACCAGACCACCAACCCTTCTTAGGGCCAGTGACCCATGCTCTCAGGGGTTGTGCTGACCCACAGACATTGTGGTCACCCTGGTTATGACTCTCCTCTGACTTGCTATCACCCTTTGGGTTGGAAAAATATCTTCCACCTGGAGGACCTCGTCGACCCCTTCTACATGTCCAGTTGGGTAACATTCATCCCATATCAGCACACTCTGCCAGAGAAAACACTGGTCTGATGTGGACTCTGGCCATCAGTGTCCACGGTGTTGTGGATGAGACAAAACAAATTCACATAGACGACTGAAGTCCTGTGGAGAAAAAAGGACAGCACGGCCACTCTCTCAAGGGGAGAGCACCTCGACCCTTGCCTTAACAGGCTTTTATTGGCTTTCTAATAGCATACATCAAAGGTTTTCATTCATTATGCTGAGGTTTGCTTTAGGTGATTACCTTTTACAGATAACAAAGGAGAGGATGTTACTGATTACTTCTTACAGATTAACAAGGAAAAAATGTTGCAAATGCAAGAGAACAATAAGAGTAATAGGCCTGATTACACTTCAGTCCTTGGGAATTAGCACAGACTTCAGGAAGTTATTCTAAAGACATGCAATAAACATTTGCTGCTTCAAATCAGGGTGAGGGAGTTTTAGCAAGAGCAAGACTCAAAGCAGCCTAGGTATATGCAGGCCTGATTTCTCACAGGAAAGCCAATCCATGGGTTTGGCATCCTGTGTGCCGACACACGCCTATCAACTTTTCAAAGGGCTGGGCTACATTTGTCATTCCATGCAGATAGGCTCCCTATACTGGTCCTGTCACTGGTACAGGTTGGAGCCACAGGCAGAATGGGTATCTGTGGCCCCCCTCCTCTCAGCCACATCCATGCAGTGTGTTGCACAGAAGGGACCAATTCTGAGAAAAGCTTTTGGAATGAAAAACCCCAGGGAGCCTTCGGATACGGCAGCCATTATAGTATACCCACAGCACACCACAGAAGCTTAAGGGATCCCTGCTCAGACCCAGCACAGGGATGCAACTGTCCCCAAGGACTGGGAAAGCCAACAAGGAATCTTGGACATAGAGCTGCACTGTGAGACAGCTAAGGGAACAGGATTCGACCCCCTGAGTTTACATTCAGTGTCTAGTGTAGGCCACACCTAGCAGGCTAACTTTACAGGTCCTTTGATCCTGAATGGAGGGCTTCACTTCCTTGAATACATTCTCAGGGCATGAATTCTACCTCTCCTAAGTGGATGGCCATGGACTATTAGATTATAAAATACCTCTGACTATAGGAACTCCATTTATGACCACTGCCTCCCAATGGACTCAGCATCATTGAATTTTCTGGTTCTTCTACACTCCTTAGCAACCACAGTCAATGAATCTAAGTGAGCACTGGAATAGCCAGTTCAAGTGTAAAACACAGCCATTGTCACATTCACCCCATAGAAAGAGAGAACAAAGAGGTGGTAGGGCCTTTCTGTTGGAACACAGGCTGATATGAATCCAGCTGAGCCCCAGGTCAAGCTCCCCTCTCCCCAGGTTGGAGAGTGGAGCAATAGGGTGCCTGTTGACCACCTGCCTAGGAGGCATCTACACCAGGTAGACTAGCTTGTGTTTGCCCCAAGTCCTTTGTACAGTGCTGTATACAGCCCTTCTTGAGTACTCACGTGCCCACAGTGATGTGGAAGGGTCTGGGAGTTCAGGAGCATGAGCTGGTGGTGAGAACCACTATAGGGATCAGTGGTCTTTGAACCAACTCCCTGGGTTTGAATCCTGCTTCCTAGGCTGACCATGGGTATGTTGATTAACATCTCTAAGCTTTACCTTTCTCATATGCAAAATTAGAGTAATTATTATATTTATGTTATAATACTGATGAGAAATCAGATGAGATAACTTCGGCCAAGATGGAGGTGTAGATAGATACATTTTGCCTCCTCTCACAAAAAAAAGAAGGACAACAACAAATTTAAAAACAAGAAAAACAACCACAAAAATCAAACTGTATGTAAGTCCAACAACCAAGAAGCTACATTCATCAAGACTGGTAGGGGGGTGGAGACAGGCAGCCAGAGTGTAGAGGATTCATGGCAAGGTGGCAGCTGAGGCATCAGGTGGTCCCACATTTGCATGCAGATAAACCAAGAGGAACAACTGGGAAGTGAGACAGACTGTGTGACCCAGGGTTCCAGTGTGGGGAAATAAAGCCTCAAAACCTCTGACTGTAAAAACCTGGGATGGTTGTGGCAGCAGGAGAAACTCCTAGCCTCACAGGAGAATTTTCTGGAGAGATCCACAGGGTCCTAGAGCATACACAAGCCCCCCACCTGGAAATCAGCACCAGAAGGGCCCAATTTGATTCTGGGTAATGGGGGAAGTGACTGGAAGTGGGACAAGCCCAGAGCAAACAGCATTGTTCCCTCTCTGGCCCCTCCCCAACATGTAGTGCCACAATACACTGACATGGGTTGCCCTGCCCTGATGAATACCTAAGGATCCACCCCTTCCTACTTAACAGGTATACTGAGACAAAAAAAAAAATGGCCCACATAAAAGAACAGATCAAAGCTGTGGGAAAAAAATACAACTAAATGATGAAGTGATAGCTAACCTATCACAGTTCAAAAACCTGGCAATCAGGATGCTCACAAAAATGATTGAGTATGGTCACAAAATAGAGGAAAAAGTGAAGGCTGTGAAAAGGGAAATAAAGGAAATATACAGGGAACCAACAGTGACGGGAAGGAAACTGGGACTCAAATCAATGATTTGGACCAGAAGGAAGAAAAAACATTCAACCAGAACAGAATGAAGAGACAAGAATTCAAAAAAATGAGGAGAAGCTTAGGAACCTCTGGGACAACTTGAAACATTCCAACATCTGAATCATAGGGGTGCCAGAAGGAGAAGAGGAAGAGCAAGAAACTAAAAACTTATTTGAGAAAATTATGAAGAACTTCTCCAATCTGGCAAAGGAAATGGACTTCCAGGAAGTCCAGGAAACTCAGAAAGTCCCAAAGAAGTTGGTCCCAAGAACACACACACCAAGGCACATCATAATTACATTACCCAAGATTGAAGATAAGGAGAGAGTCTTAAAAGCAGGAAGAGAAAATGAGACAGTTACCTATGAAGGAGTACCCAAGACTATCAGCTGATTTCTCAAAAGAAAGCCTTGCAGGCAAGAAGGGACTGGAAAGAAGTATTCCAAGTCATGAACGGTAAAGACCTACATCCAAGATTACTCTACCCAGCAAAGCTATCATTTAGAACAGAGGGGCAGATAAAGTGCTTCCCAGATAATGTCAAGTTAAAGGAGTTCATCATCACCAAGTCTTTGTTATATAAAATGTTAAAGACATTTTAAATGTTAAATGTCTTTATATTAATGTTAAGTAAATGTTTTTACTTAAGAAAAAGAAAATGATAAAAAATATGAACAGTAAAGTGACAACAAACTCACAACTATCAACAACTGAACATAAAAACAAAAACAAACTAAACAAACAACTAGAACAGGTACAGATTCACAGAAATGGAGATCACATGGAAGGTTATCAGCAGGGAGGAAGAGGGGGGTGAATGGGGAAAAGGTACAGGGAATAAGAAGCATAAATGACAGGTACAAAGTAGACAGGGGGGTGGTTAAGAATAGTATAGAAAACGTAGAAGCCAAAGAACTTATAAGTACAACCCATCGACATGAACTAAGGGGGTGGGGAATGCTGGTGGGAGGGGTAGTGAAGGGTGGAGGGGAGTAAAGGGGAGAAAAAAAATGGAACAACTGTAATAGCATAAAAGATAAAGTGTACTTTTTTTAAAAAAGAAGATCAGGTAAGATAATATGTCAAGAACACTCAAGTGGGTGCCTGGCATGTAGCAATTCCTTAAAAAATGTTAGAGAAGAAAATAACTTCCTTTGGGTGAAGTAATGTGTCCTGAAGAACCCTCCAAGCTCCATTTCATGTGACTTAATAAGAAAGTAAGCTAACAGCTAACAAGTGAAAATATGCTATATTGGCTCCAACTTGGGAAACAGGAGGGTCCTGCCGTTCTTGTTTCTAAGGTCTATCAAGCTGCAAAGCCGACTGGAGACAGTTGGGGAGGGGCAGAGAGAGGAGTGAGGAAGGGAGCTATCTGTCCACAAAGCACTGCAGTGCTGAGATACTGGGGGTGGTGACTAATTCTGGACCACAAACCAGTGATGTGGTTTCAAGAGCCTGTTCTGGCCTGCTCTGCAGCCCGGCACATGTGCAAACAATGACACGCCCAATTTTATGGGCTTGGACATATTGGGGGCAAGGAAGTGGTGGTGTCGTGGGTGGTGGTAGAGACATCCAGAGAAGGGAAAAGGATCCAAGGGACAAAAAGGCAAAATTGTAATATTCTGTCTACCTGGGGTTTTACTGAGAGGAAATCCAATCCAACAGTCCAAGAAATGTATTTTTAAGCCAAGACTGGACTGCTCCACCAGCCAGCATCTACTCTCCTGAGACCACAAGGCACTCAGCAGGGCACTGCCAGAAAAGGAAGTGACAGCTGATTTGGCTGGTGATAAGAAACCCAAGGTTCACATTGGGTAATTACATGTAGAACAGCCAAACTGCTAGAGGAAAGGAAGAGTTAATATATGTGTGTGACTTCACCTTAAACTAACTCCACAATTGGCAAGGACAGCACTGGGCTTTCATACCCAATGTAAATCCATTTTCCCCTCGTGATTTTCATCATAATCCTGTATATAAATAGGGCAGATATTATTCATCCCATTTTACAGATTAGCAAATGAATGCAAGGACCAGAGAGGAAATATGCTTAAAGGTCAGATCAGAAATATATAGTTTTGTCCATGAGTTGTTGCAAACCTTAGTCAGAAAATAAAGTATAAAATTCAAAATAAAACAAGGAATTAATTTCTGCTTGTTAGTTCTGATGACAAAAAGGAGAGATGGGGTTGGTCCAGTTTCATAACAGAGTCTGTTTTGTGTTATTCAAAAAAAAACCCTCTGTAAAATTTTAAGTAGCCAGGGTAATTAAAAATTGTACACATTTTCATTGGAAACATAGCTGTTTCCAATGCTAATGTACAGTTGATATATTAAAGTTATCCCCAAGAAGTTTTCTACGTGGTTCCAGATTCACAGGGCTGGAAAAAAGAATGAGGTTGTAATAGGGCCTTGGAGTCTGGGGTGTCTTAAGTGTTTCACATCCAATCACATCTGTGAGCCAATTGGATTAACAGAACATATTTCAGTTTTGAAAGATAATACTGGTCAAGCAACGAAGTTTATTAGAGTCACCTTCAAATATTCCAAAACATCTGGGGTAGAGAGTATATCAGAAAATAGCCTGCAAGTTTTTTAACTACACAGATTTTGCCTACCTTGCTGAGAGACATTTGAGTCTGGGAGGTGTGGAAATGCTGAGATCAGACTGTGGTCCTATGCACAAATGAGTTGCCTTTTTGGATGATTTCAGCAACAAAGTGATTATAGCCACATAATTGAGGGGAATTTCATCTCTGCCCATTGCAAAGCTTCCACAGCAAATATAGGAGCTATTTCTATAAAAGCCTGTTGGAAATGTTTTCATGCCTGCAATCTCTGTTCTGTCCCAACTTCATTCCTCTGCCCCACCAAAAGTCTGAGCCACTGTTTATTATGGCACCTTGTCAGAAGGATCACAGCATTTATGTCTGACTTCTGTGATTTCTAAAGATGGGAACCATCCCAGTCTGGGTGTGTGATTTCTAGAAATGAGTCCTGATCAGTCAGCTGGTAGTGCACAGGAAGTTGCTGGGGCTTTGGTCTAGCAAAACCATCACATTTGTCTTTGCATAATGTTTAAAAGTTCTTTCTCAAAATAAGCCTGCACTTTAGACAGTGGTCTTAATGGGTAACTGGACAACCCTGGACTCTCTGACATCACTTGTGCTCCACTAGTTTGGGAATTAATCAGGTGATTATGTTGATGATCTGAGCCAGGTACAAAGAGGTACTCAGTTACCCTGGCATGAGGGTCAGGGTGCCAGTCCCTGTGATTTTTGAACCTCAGCTTTCTCATCCACAAGGGCAGGATAATATCTGCCATGGGTTTTTCTTGTGAGGATTAGGTTTCATGTATGTAAAGCACCTGAGACACAGCAGATATTGTTAAATAGTAATGATAATAATGCCAAATTTCCTTAAAACAACATCTGACAAGGTTGTTGTGAGAATGACTCCCCAAAGATGTCCACACTCTTATCCCTGGGACCTGAAAATGTGTTACTTTGTATGGTAAAGGGACTTTGCAGCTGTGATGAAGTCAAGGGTCTTGAGATGAAAACACTACCCTGGATTATCTAGGTGGGCCCAGTGTAATCACTTGGGGCCCAGTAGGAGGGAGGCGAAGGGAGACTGCTGTGAGGACAGAGCACAGATTAGGGTGATGTGAGAAAGGGGTGCACCAGCCACACAGTGTGGGTGTCCTCTAGAAGCTGGAAGAGATTGGAAACATTCTCCCTTAGAGACTTCAGAGGGAACCAGCCCTGCTGACACCTTGACTTTAACCCAGTGAGACAAATTTGGAGTCTTGACCTCCAGAATTACCAAAGACTCAATCTGTTTTTTTAAGCCACCGAGCTTGTGGTGATTTATTATAGCAGCAAGCGGAAATGCATATAGAGATTATGAAACTGATTTTCTTGGGTGGCTCATGAGCTGGCTCAGGATGCAATTTCCAACAAAACAATATTTCTCATTTTTCTCAGAACAAGGTTATCACATGTTTATGACCCACCTATTTTGTACTGAGTTCAAAAGTCGATGAGCCCACTAAAGAAGAGTGTGTGCGATGGGAAGAATGAGAGGCCCTAAAGTACACCTAGAGCAGTGGTTTGCAGACTTTCCTGTGATTTTTCAGTCATCTGAGATCTTGTTAAAATGAAGGTCCTGATTCAGGAGGCCTGGGGTGTGGTCCGAGACACTAGCGTGTTCCAGATGACGTGGTGCTGCTGGTCCCCAGACCACACTGTGGTAGCCAGACTCTAGAGGTGCACTTTGAAGGGAACATATTTGATTGGCACACAAGAGGCTCCATTGGTGGAGCTGCCCTTAACTAACTTCTTTACTCTGTACAGTCCTTTGTAAACCTTCTTGACAGGTGGCCAGGGTCTGCTGAGTACTCACGACTGGTAACACATCATTCATTTCTACTCTCACCAAGTGAATTAACTCAGCTGGATCTGTTCCCAAAAGAATGGTACCTCTCAAGGGAAAACAAGCTGCACTTACTATTCTAATTATATGATGAAGTCAATGACTTAAACCAATGAAATATAAGTGCAAAGAAAAACGCAGAGTTCATTTATGAAAATGAAATCAATGGCTTAGGAAAGAGAAACTAAATGTACAGCACTATAAAATATGTCATATCACATATGGGTAAGTGGAGGGGGTGTCATAAAAATCTCAACACTTAGCATGCTTTAAAACATGCCTTTAGGTTTTTACTCCTACTTTAAAGAAACAGAAACTTTCCTGCAGTGCATTACAAATAAGATTTAGACAAGAAGAGCTGTAGTGATATGTATCTACTTTTTAAGTGAAAAGCTAAAGGTCAAGTCGTTGTTGCCTCTCTCAGTGGTGGTGATAGTGCACTTGCCTACAGTTCAGACCTCTGGGGGTTTTTTTATACATTGATGTTCTTACATACCTCAAGCCTATGAGGCCTCAGCACCACAAATCTGTCAGAGACTGCCTTTAATCACCATCTTTGCAGAGGAACAATCTGAAACTCACAAAGAGAGGAGTGAATTGACTCAGTTTTAGAGCCAGTAAAAGCCTAAATATCCTAACCAATAGTCAGGTTGTGATGCCTCTGTGATGTGTCACCCTTTATTTATTTATTTATTTTTATTTTATTTCTTTCATTGGCTTTTTTAGAGAAAGGTATCAATTGGTTTGCCTTACTTCCATAGACACCCAGATGGGGAACCAAGCCAGGACTTGGGATCATACACAATAGGACAGGGGCGCATGAACCCACACACACATGCCTGGGTAAGAAATCAAACCCACAGTGTAGGTATGTGCCCTGACCAGGAATTGATTGAACTCACAACCTTTCGGGTACCAGATGATGCTCCAACCAACTAAGCCACACTGGCCAGGGCATGTGTTGCCCTTTAAAAGAGACACATATAACTGATCGCTTAACATGTAGTTAACTATAAGAGAAATATTAGGAAATACACATAAAGCAAATCCTTCTGAACCCCCATGTATTGTTTGACTACGATTAAAGAGTGAAGAAGGCTACAACATCAGCTGTGGCAAAACCCCATCACGTTGAAGAAAGTTTAGATCAGAAAACTCAATGAAGTAACTTCCAGCCAAGATGAAGGCATAGGTAGATACACTGTGCATCCTCACACACCCAAAACAAGGACAACAATAAATTTAAAAACAAAAAACAACCAGGACTGACAGAAAATCAAACCATATGGAAGTCCAACAACCAAGAAGCTAAAGAAGCTACATTCATCAAGACTGGTAGGGGGGTGGAGACAGGCAGCCAGAGTGTAGAGGATTCATGGCAAGGTGGCAACTGGGGCATCAGGTGGTCCCACATTTGCATGCAGATAAACCAAGAGGAACAACTGGGAAGTGAGACAGACTGTGTGACCCAGGGTTCCAGTGTGGGGAAATAAAGCCTCAAAACCTTTGACTGAAAAAACCTGGGGTGGTTGTGGTGGCAGGAGAAACTCCCAGCCTCACAAGGGAGTTCACTGGAGAGACCCACAGGGTCCTAGAACATACATAAACCCACCCACCCGGGGAATCAGCACCAGAAAGGCCCAATTTGCTTGTGGGTAGCAGGGGAAGTGACTGAGAGCCTGCTGAGAGCTGAGCAAGCAGCATTGTTCCCTCTCTGACCCCTCCCCCATATACAGCATCACAACAGAGCGACCTGGTTTGCCCCACCCTGGTGAATACCTAAGGATCCGCCCCTTACTACATAACAGGTATGCTGAGACAAAAAAAAAAAAAAAATGGCCCACATAAAAGAACATCAAAGCTGCGGAAAAAATGCAACTAAATGATGAAGTGATAGCCAACCTATCAGATGCACAGTTCAAAAAACTGGTAATCAGGATGCTCACAAAAATGGTTGAGTATGGTCGTGAAATAGAGGAAAAAATGAAGGCTATGAAAAGAGAAATAAAGGAAATATATAGGGAACCAACAGTGATGGGAAGGAAACTGGGACTCAAATCAACGATTTGGACCAGAAGGAAAAAATAAACATTCAACCAGAACAGAATGAAGAAACAAGAATTAAAAAAAAAAAATGAGGAGAGGCTTAGGAACCTCTGAGACAACTTGAAACATTTCATCATCTGAATCATAGGGGTGCCAGAAGGAGAAGAGGAAGAGCAAGAAATGGAAAACATAATGAAGGAGAACTTCCACAATCTGGCAAAGGAAAAGGACTTCCGGGAAGTCCGGGAAGCTCAGAGAATCCCAAAGAAGTTGGTCCCAAGAATACACACACCAAGGCACATCATAATTACATCACCCAAGATTGAAGATGAGAGAATTAAAAGCAGGAAGAGAAAAGGAGACAGTTACCTATGAAGGAGTGCCCATAAGACTATCAGCTGATTTCTCAAAAGAAGCCTTGCAGGCAAGAAGGGGCTAGAAAGAAGTATTTGAAGTTATGAAGGGTAAAGACCTACATCCAAGATTAATCTATCCAGCAAAGTTATCATTTAGAATGGAAGGGCAGATAAAGTGCTTCCCAGATAATGTCAAGTTAAGGAGTTCATCATCACCAAGCCCTTATTATATGAAACATTAAAAGGACTTACCTAAGAAAAAGGAGAAGATAAAAATATGAACAGTAAAATGACAACAAATTCACAACTATCAACAACCAAACCTAAACAAACTAAGCAAACAACTAGAACAGGAACAGACTCACAGAAATGGAAATCATGTGGAGGGTTATCAGCAGGGAGGAAGAGTGGGGAGAATGGGGAAAAAGGTACAGGGAATAAGTAGCATAAATAGTAGGTGCAAAGTAGACAGGGGGAGGATAAGAATAGTATAGGAAATGTACAAGCCAAAGAACTTATATGTTTGATCCATGGACATGAACTAAGAGGGGGTGGGGAATGCTGGTGGGATGAAAGGGTACAGGGTGGAGGGGAATAAAAGGGGGAAATTGGGCAACTGTAATAGCATAATCAATAAAATATACTAAAAAAAGTAAACCTCAATAAAGTAGAATACAAATGCCTATTTGAGATGGCCCTAGAGACCCCATAGTGGTTTCTCACCAATGAAAGTGCTATCTCAAGACTGCCTCATGTGGTTGAGGGTTTGAATAAAACTGTTTATACATTCTCAGTCTGTTTATGCTGGACAACTGAAACTTCAGTTTTGTAAAATTATGAAGGTAAACGGACCCACATCCCATATGTTCTGAGTTGTTTCCTGGAAGAGAAGCATGTTGGCCCACACTTGAAGGGAAGGTAGAAGCACCCTAAGGCAAATTTGGGAGCCTTGCTGACCTCCACTGCCACACTGACTCACTTCACTATACCTGTCTAACTTGAAGGATCTGTATTTTGGGAGAAGCCACGGCATGTAAAAGTGAAGAATAATTTCTGTAGCATCCAAGTACATCCTACAAGATTACATGAGTGTTCCAGGTAGACCTCACTGAGCAGCTCTCCTTGTCGATGCCCTTCATCTTTTCTTTTAGAAATGGGTTACAGAGACAATGGGTGTCAACTCTCAATAAGAGCAAACAAACACCTGGGCCTTCTGATTCACATGGCAAAGTAAACATACTCTTTTCTCTTTCTTTTCTCTTTTCTCTTTTCTCTTAGGGGCCCTCCCCAAGCCCCTTGTAAATGACAATAAAGAAGGCAAGGAGGAATGGAGAGCATAAGGGATGATCAGCAGGCCAAGGGTTTTCATGACTCTCTGGAAGCCAGGGGACGGGTGAGATGACACTAAGGGATATATTGGCAGAACGGACATCAGCCCAGAACATGCCCACAGTGCTGCAACAGAACAGGGGTCTGGAAGGGCTCTGGATTTGGGTGGCAGGTATGAAACTGAATGAACAAACAACTGGAAAAAATGGTGGTGTAGGTTCATTATCCTATCGCCTCTTCTCCCCATTCCCCCAAGATGTCCACAGCAGGATGACTCCAAGATGGATCATGTCAGGGCTCTAGGATCATTATGCATCTAGATCTTTCCACTTTTCAGCTCCACCCTGCTTGGTGTGTCAACCCACCCCATGACCATAAGTAGTCAGTAGCAGTTCCTCCATCTCACCTGGATGCAACAATGTCTAGTAGAGGGGTTGAGGATGACCCTCACTCTTCCATGTATCTCTTTTAAGAACAATAATTCCCCCAGAAGCCTCCAAAACAAACCTTCCATCATATCTCATTAGCCAGAACAGGGTCACATGTCCACCCCTAAACCAATCCCTGCAAGAAGAATGGGATTCCTGTTGCCTTAGAACAATGTGTCTCAAAATGGGTGCATATCAGAATGGCCTGAAGAATTTATTAAAACACTGGTTGCTGAGTATCACCCCCATTGGTTCTGATTCAGTAAGTCCTGGAGTGGGGCTGGAGAATTTACATTTCTGCTGAGTTCCCAGGTGATACTGATGGTGTTGGTTTAAGAAATCAATGGATCTGAGGAGGCAACCAACAGTGAAAGGGCCCCTTCCCTTTCTACAAAGGTTCTCACATGACTTCCTGCCCACTTGTTTCAAGTTAAGCCTTCCAGTGCCCATGACCCACCCTCATGCTCAGAGCTTAATCATCCCTGTCATTCAAGGAAGTTATGGCTGTAACCATCACAGGAGCTAGATGCAGAAATTGTCAAAAGTGGCTACCTCTGGGGAGCAGGTATGAAAGAGGGAGAAGAAGGAAACTAATAAAATATTTTATTATGATTATGTGCTCATCTGAATTGATTAAATCTTTTATCTCCATTTGTGCTTTAATAACAATACTTTTGGAGTACATGTTTTTCCTACTAAAGAATATTTGCCTCTTTAAGCCTTGGCTGGCGTAGCTCAGTGGATTGAGCGCGGGCTGGGAACCAAAGTGTCCCAGGTTCGATTCCCAGCCAGAGTACATTCGTGGGTTGCAGGCCATAACCCCCAGCAACCGCACATTAATGTTTCTCTCTCTCTCTCTCTCCCCCCCGCTTCCCTCTCTAAAAATAAATAAATAAAAATAAAATCTTTAGAAAAAAAGAATATTTGCTTCTTTCTTCCTTTCTCCAACCAGCAGTTTCTATGCTTCAAGATGAAGGTTGTTGATGGACCTTCATGTACATGGGAGCAGCTATTGTTTCCAGAATGCTAGAAATTACGTTAAAATCATCATAATGATGTTGACAAAATATTAACCTATTGCTTGTACCAAAATTTGTCTTCTGAAGGGCACTCTTCCCTTTTTGAAAGATAATTTGAGAAGAACCTAGGAAAAAATCCACTTTCACTAATCCTCACGCTGCCACCACCACCACTATGGACTCCATGAATGCCACCACCAAGGCTCAGGGGAAAAGGGCTGAAATTAAGGGAGAAGCTCGGCAATTAAAGGGAAAAGCCTTTGGACCTCCTTGGGATATCTACAGAGGAGAAGGGAAGAGGAGCGTGGGGGGAGGAGAGGGGAGGGGATGGAAAAATGGGTGTCACTGACAGGTACATTTTGAGCTGTAACTCTCACCTGGACATCTTTCATCACTTCTCCAAAACCTTCTTCAGTGAAGAATACCTTCACTTATATCTTGTGTGACTGGGTTTTTGTGGTGGAAACTAAGGCAGCCTTGTTTTACAATTGACATGGGTGACCCAGACAACTCGGGAGGAAGTAGAAAGCCAAGGACTCAGATGAGACTTGGAAAACAACTTCAGGTTGGTTCGTCCTAGCAGAAATTTTGGTTTTTCATTTTCCATAGATCCAGTTATTAGAGAGTTGCAGGTAATTTTACTTATATCTTAAGGGGCAAGTATCCCAGTTGAAACCCGATTACGTAAGAGTTAGGAATGGCCACCAAGTTCATGTCAGGAAGCAAATATTTCAACCTTTTGAAATCACCAGATGACTGAGAGCTCTGATCTCCTGAGAAGGAACTGTCACTTACCTGATGTGGACACATCTCTTAGAAAGAGGAGATGTTCATCAGTGTCCAGAGTCACCTGGGCTGGGAGCTGGAGACCATAAACTGTGTGTGTCCTTCAGACAGGACACCTTGAGAGCTCCTGGGCTGGCTTTCATCTACACAGAAACCAGAAAAGCCAAGCTGGAGCCATTTCAGAGGCCTCTCTACGTAAATAAATAGGTAAATACAGGATGGGCAAAAGTAGGTTTACAGTTGTTCATATGGAAAATAACACAATAATTAGGAAATAATAACACAAGAATAAACTCTGTGTTTCAAGTGCTCAAACTATAAACCTACTTTTGCCCACCCCTGTAAATAAATAATAGCCCTAGAGCTACTTTTAGTCTGATTCACATTACTTCATTCTCCATCTGAAGAATAGGGACTCTGATTAAAATAACACTTATATTCCATTTGGTTCTGGTCATCATTCCTCACTATTACCCAGGAAACAATCTGAAGCTCTGCCATTAGTACAAAATCAACGTTATTACTCCATTTGCTCAGGAACTTAAAGGATTCTAGTCATCAATACATTTCTTTCATAATTCGAGTTTGTATCTTTTTTCTTTAACAATTTCCATCTCTGTTTGCAATTGCAATACTAGGTTGAGTTTTATTTTTTTCCTCCCCTTCTATGGCCAGTTCTCCTTTTCACTTATAAATCACCCATTTGGCCCATTTGCAGAACTAGCATAAATCAACCTCGTGCTATTTGCTCTGAATAATTAGATGTTTCCTGTGTGGATCAAACAGAAGGGTTTTTCATCAGACTCTTCACTAATGCATTTCTCTGTCTCTAAAAGAACAACACTATTATCTTCAGAAAAATCACTCAACTTATCAGAAAAAAATTTGAAGAGAAATATATTGGCCATTTTTGCTTGTAATCTAAAGCCAGATTTTATGCTTGTCTTTGGCCCCACCTGGAAGAGGATCATAAGGTAACACAGAGGTCCCTGTCGCCTGGCATGCACTAGGCGACAGAGTCCTCCTATCCATTGGGAACAAGGACCGCATGCTTATCTCAGGGAGGCAAAAGTGAGACTAAAATCCCAGAAACACTAAGTTGTCGAATTCTGGGATATTAGGATCTTGGTATAATCTTTACCAAATTATAACGTCGTAGAGAAAAGTTGACTGTTTTTCTACACCTGCGACGGTTTAATCTGTTCCAAACTACAATATAACCCATTAGAGGAATGTTGACTGTTTTTCTGTACCTGCAGCCACGGAAATACTTGGTAAGAGGAAAACTTGTTCTATAGCTCCCCCTGCTGGCCTTTCAGAAAACAATTTGTCCCCTTACCGACCAGAGCTTGAGCTTTGCCTACAGAGACCCATCTTCCTGAGAAACTAAGCTGATAGGGAAATTAAGTCCACGCCAACTGGGAAAAACTTTTCAAGGAATCTAATGCTGCAAAAAACGAAAATGGAAGAGGGGCCTTCCCAATGGCGAGTCCAAACCAAAATGCACATTCTCCAGACCACCTGACAAAGAAGTAACCCTGACATGGGGCCCCAGGCATGTGTACTCTGAGAAAGAATCCCAGGTGATTCTGCAGCACCTCCTGGTTGAGAACCACTGGTCCTAAATTCTGTTTTATCTTTAATGTATATTCCAGTTGCTCATTTTTACATCTATTTTGCAGGGTGTGTGTGTGTGTGTGTGTGTGTGTGTGTGTGTGTTGGGGGTGGGGAAGAATGCCCAATCATTAACCTGACCCGATATGCTTGTTTTTTTTTTAAGTGGCATCTATGGCCTTGCTTCCTCTGGCTAAAATCCCCAATTCCATTTTCCTTTCTTCACAGTTCCTATCTTCCTGAAATCTTCTCAGGACCCAATAATAGCAACTCAGCACTGTATCCAAATTTCTGAAGTCTTGCTACTTTCTCCCCTTTGTTTTTCTGGTTTTCTCCTTAAGGGTTTTGCTAAGGTCAGTGAGTTCCCTCTGAAGCTGGTCACAGTGGGAGTGAAACTAACTTACTTAAAATGGTTCAGGAATGCTTCTTGGAAGAGCTTACACTTACATGGAAGATGATATTAGCAAGGAAGCCGTCATGGTGGCCAAGAGAATGTTCATGGCAGAGAGAATGGTATTCACACAGTCTGTGGAAGATCAATTGCCCATACAATTACTCCAGTTCAAATATTTCTGCTAGTCCTCATGGGCTGTGTACCTAAGAAAATCACACTCCCTTAAACTCTGCATGGTCCAGTAGGTATATACCATAGCCTCTGTACCATGGTCTCTCGTCAACTCTCCACCTGGACATAGCAGTTTCCTGCCTTGTAGCCATGAATACTCCACCAAGCAGCCCTTGCACCTGCTCCAATACAGCTTGACAGGGACGAGCATCACTGCCATCCCCCTGGACTACCCTGTTGTAAACAGTGAGGCACAGGGCAGCAGAGCTGTGCTATGTCCTAGAAAGGAATGAGAGAGAATGACTCCCTCCCTTTTGTGTTAGGTACTGTAGGAGAGATCCCAAAGCAGCATTTCTTGAGTCTGATGTGTTACAGAACTTCCCGTTTTTCCTTCAATGTGGATATCTAGGTTAACAGCAGATTTAATTCATCACAGTTATGTCCTCCTATCTCTAACCCCTCTGGGAAGTACATCTTTTTATTGTTTCAAACTCTTCATGCTTGGCTCCTTCCTCCCTCAGGACACAACCTCTCACAGCAGGCTTCTTTCAGACCACTCACCAGTTCACCAGAAATCCCCACTTATTTCTGAACCTCAGCAATAAATGCAGCTTGAATCCCACGCCCAGGTACAACATTAGTTAGAAGATTTGTTAGCCCCAAATGCAAGTTAGCCATCTGTCAGACCTGTCCTCCAGTTAACCAGATATGTCTGAACTCATGTAATAGGCTGAAACTCCAACTGCAATTTTCATATTGAAAATATATTTTTGTTAACAAAAGTGCTTTCCCTGAAAGTAATTTAGAAAAATGCAAAGCAGCTTCATATTGCCATGATGCAGTAGGAATTGTCTCATTTTAATTGTACTAACTGGCATTTGCGGGGTTTTATCCTAGGGACTGGGGAGATGGTGGAGGAACATGTGTTCAATGTCAAGAACAGAAAAGGTCATTAATCTAACCAAGAAATCATTTCTTGGAAGTGTTTTAGTGAAACTAAAGAGAACATAAAAAGCATTTTTACAAGAATATGTTCATTTTTGTGTGTTATGCTCAAAATGGAAAATAAGATACACACAGTATTAACTTCAGAATGTATATACTGTAATAGATCACAAGATCTCAAGTTCTCACACCTGATATTTTTAGGTCATTAAAAAGAAGATGTAGGAGAATGGATATTATTTTATGTCACTGAGATTTAAGAACTGAATTTGAGAACCTTTAAATTCTTTTTCATTAAATTCACAATTTATATAGCCATACAGAAAAATTCACACTTGTTAGTCACCTGATGAGTACCCCTTTTTTCCATATATGTTGCAAATTTTTATTAGCCCAGATTCAGACATACCCACCTTCTCGCCACCCACCTTTCCCTCTTAGCATCTCTTCTCTTTCACACTTCTTCGACTTCAGATTACTACTACCCTCCCACATGGACTTTTAAATAAGTCCTTTCAATCGACATCAGTTCTTTATTTATGGTAATAAATTGTCAGGAATACTTGCATTCTGTAGCTTTATTTCCAACTGTATCCTGAAAAATCTTCTTTTTAATGAAAACCCAGTATCAGCTGTCCAAGAGACCCAGGCAAACTTGATTCAAAACCCCCAGTTCCACAGCCCTCTTTATGATGTTGTGAAGTCCTAAGTGTTGTTTATTCTCTTGGTAGTCTCTGCCAATAGATACCAAGTCCATGTGTACTGTCTCTGTCATGCATCAACTTGGACTCAGAAGTCAGCATGATTTTTTTAATTTAACAGGATTTGCTAAAGATTTGGAGTTAGGATGGATAGCACACATCCTTCCACTAACCCACATGCTCTCTTCCTCTCTCCTTCTTTTCCCTGTACACACCCTGTAAACCTCAAATTCTTCCCTTCCTATTATGCAGAGCGTTTCTTCTCTCTTATTGATACTGCTCTGAAACTTGCTGGTAGAACTCATCAAAGGAATCAACATAGCTGAGATCCTTCCATTCATCAGGGGCAACCTTCCTTAGAAGATAATTGGAATTATAAAGAATGGCTTTTCTCTTTTTGCCCCCAAATCAGGTGGTTCTGACAGTAGTTGGGAACTCTTTTAGAGAACAACCAATTTTGGTAGTTTGGGCTGAGTAAAGACTACAGTTCCTGCCATCTTTCGAACACCATCAGATGTGTTGGGTGAGGAGGGGGCAAGAATGGCAATGGCATGGAGTTGGTTCTTGGCAAGGGACTGCACCCTTGCACACTCAGCAAAGTATGGTCAGCAGTAATCAAGCATTGTGTTGCTGCGGTGGTGAGAGCAACTAACTGCAATTTTAACCAGCTCCCGAGAAAGAGAAGCTTTGGAGGATAAGGTGAAGCCAGCGCACACTGGCACTCAGCACACTTCTGATCATTAACTGAAAGAAGTACTTTTCTTTCTTATATTATGTTTTCTGCATTTATTGCAAAGATAGGTTCACTACATTTTTCCTGGGCCATAGTTTAAACAATGCTTCCCAATTCAAAGAAAAAGTTAGACAACTACAGAGTCGTTAAAAACAATTTGAAGTCATTTAACTATTGCTCCATCTCTTGAAAAGCCACCTTGTTAATTCATACTCGGATATCTTAGTCATCCTCTCTCTTCAGCTCTTCCATTCTCAGTATCTTCCATGGAGATGGAAGTTACTCCCAGGGAATGTTTTCTCTCCCATTCTCAACTCCCAACTTAAAATTTTGTGAAACCTACCCCACTAGACTCTTGTAGCACTCTAACTCATTTTTAGATTTGTTTTTTTCCTTCATTTCCAGTACAAATTCTAGTTAATGCTTCTCCTGTTCTCTAATAAACTAGATCCTCAAAATAAAAACGACTTTTGGGGAGGTAGGTAAAGAGGGTAAAAAAAAATAATAGAGAGGAGAGCATGGTCAAAGGGAAAAGGCCAAGTCAACAATGCTAGAATTTCCAGAATTCTCTTTATGGGCAAGAGAGGGGTCAGTGACAGGGTCAGAGTTTACGAGTGCATATAAGTTATTTGCTTTCATTTGCATTATAAAAGGAAAATAGGATCTCTTGGAAAGGATCAAGGTGTTTTTCTTTTTTCTTTTCTTTCTTTCTTTTTTTTTTGTTTTTGATAAGGGAGAAATACCCCTTCTTTTGTATCTAGGTAAGGGGTTTTATTTAAAAAAAAAAAAAGAAGGAAAGACAAGTTTCAAAAATATGGAAGCTTAGAGTGTTATTTTTCTGAGACTGGCCTCTCTTCACTATAGCTATTTAAGCAGGCTCTTTCTACAAGAAGGGGCCACAATGATGAGAGTCTTAATTTCAAGTGTGAGAATCTTTGGAGCTGTGAGGACTAATGTGAACTTGCTGAGCAAAGGCTCTCAGAGATCTTGAGTGTAACCTGGGGAAGGTCTGGCCTTTTCTGTCGTTTACTCTTTTGTTACTAAAATTTTAGTAGCATTTTTATGCAACCATCCAGAACTATCATCCCCACATAGACAAGAATTTGTCAGGTCAGGCCCCTGTGACAACAAAGGGTGAAACCCTCTTACCCCGGCTATTGATAAAGCCTCACTAAAGACCCACAAGCCAGTTGTGGACAGATCATCCCCTCAACAGCATACTTTCTGGAAAGCTTGATTCATGGCTGAGCACTGAATATCAGAGGCATTCCCGGCTGTCAAGCAAGAGAGACTAACCTTAGGAGTATCCACGCTATAGTCCTTCCTATAAGCCAGCCCCCAGCCTTTGTCACCAACTGGAGGGGTCAGGCTGCATATACCGCCACCAACCCTTCAGGCAACACCAGCACCAAGAAATAACAGTGAGTCAACACAGGTGACTATGCTATTCACTCAACTTTTTTTAATGCAAATTCAATCCAAATCTATAATAGCCCAGTAACAACAATAATCACTCAGAAACAATCAGCAATAACATCACACAAGAGAATTGGGGGATAATGAATCCAAGTCCCAAGAGTCCAGATCAAAGATTTGTAGAAATTGAAAAACTATGCTGATGCTGCCACTGCTACCTTCCCAGAACCCATCATGTAATTTCAACTGTAGCCTTCTTCCTTGCTTCCTTCCTCCTCGGTATAAGTCCTCCCTTCCCTCACACATACTTGTACATCACCCCATATCTCTTAACCAAAGTTATAAACTTAACATGTCTTTTTCTATAGTTTTTATTATTTTTATATAATACTACACACATATGCATTATATAAATGATTTTCTTTTAATTTTTTAAACAAAAACAAGATTACTTATACATTTTCCTTCATCATGCTTTTCTCAGTCAGGAACAACCAGAGGAAATTTCTCCAAATCACCCCCATAGAACTCTCTTTCTTTCTTGTTAACAATAGCAGAGGGGTGCATGGGTTATAATTAATCTAACAATGGTCTTAGTGATGGCCTTCACTTTGGATTCTTGCTGCCACAGAAGCATCTGTGATGGACACCATTACATAGGCCCTTACATGTCAGTGCCTCTGTTTCTAGGAGATAGACACTCAGGAGTATATTTACTGGGCAAAAGTGTTTCTGATTATTGCAGGAATAAAGATGAGGTCATTTAATAGTCATTGCATCCACTCCTAGCATGGTTTCCCATTGAAGTGAGAATGGAAAGCTAAAAATCCCAGACCCTGTTTTGTTCATTAAAGTAAATACACTTGTGCTAGATTAAATGCTGTATGTAAACTATGTGAGAAGTGTTCATACATGACATGTGGTGGAAGCATTTGATTCCCTTCAGGAAAGCTGCGTTGGAGTTCCTTCCTACCGTCTTCTTTCTAGTCTCATCCATGTCCATAACAGGTAATGGCAGCAGTGAGGTTTCCACTGGATCATCCATGATGAGGTTGGATTTCTCCTAGCTGCATTATTGCCCCAAATTTCTTGGAAATTCTTAAGACAATACTTTATAATAAATTAAAACATGCTAGAGTAGATTCTGTTGGCTAAAACAAATAATGATAATACCAAGTCTGAATGAAACTAGAAAAGTTGGTGTTCATGCTACCTGTCACTACCAGAACCAATAAATAGAGATAAGGATTGAATCTTTATGGACACTTTATTCAGATGCTGGTGATCTGAGAAGATAGCTGGTTATGTACCCTAAATATCTTAGCACCTCAATTCAAGCCAACCTTTTTATAAGAAGAAGAAAAAGGTAGGTGAGGAGTTTGAAAAGAAGGTTAATCACATAAGAGTTGTAGTCCAGTGGCAATTTTCCTAGTACTTCTTTATCTGTTAATCAGGAATCCTTTATCTGCACCCTGGCCACCACAGCTCAGTTGGTTGAGCATCATCTTGCAAAGCAAAAGTTCACCAAATTCAATTCCTGGTCAAGGCACATGCCTAAGTTGCTGGCTAGGTCTCTGGTTGGGGTGCATGTAAGAGGCAGCAGATTGATGTTTCTCTCACATGTTGATATTTCTCTTCCTCTCCTCCCCTCTCTCTAAAAATAAATAAATGAAATCTAAAAAACATTTTTTAAAGAATTCTTTATCTATGTCATAGACATTCCCCTTCTGGAACACAATGACTCAGATACCATCTCAATCACTTGCAGACCCCTGGAGCACAAAGGTGAATTGCTGATCTACCTCCTGGATCACGTAGGCCACGCATTCCAGTTCCTGGAAGAACAGCCTTCCACATGCATTAATCACTTAAGATTATCAACTATAAGTACAGCTAAAATCTTTAACTCTTGAGTTTCCCTTATGATAATTGCAGGTGACACTACCTCAGTGGAATGGGAAGATAGAATTGGTTATCTAACCTGGTTGCCGCTGAAAGCTGTGACAACCTGTTCAACTTCAGAGAATGGATTACTGGCATGGTTTATGGTCCAGCATGGTGGATAATTACTTCAACTATCATCTGTGGTTACCTGAAAGAAAGTACATATTAAAGGCAGTTCCTTAGTGATCAAAGTGGCTGCTGTGATACACCATGTGAAGGGCATAAGGAATATAAAGGCTGTGGCCTGGGCTGGCTATTTCTAATTGTGCCTAAAGAAAATGAAAGTCTTTGAGTATTAAATTCTTGTCTTGGTTAGAGAACCAGGGAGTTCCTATGACTGCCCTAAAATAATCTCTTCATGCAGTCCCACGTGGTTGAATGTATTATTGGATTAACAGAAGGTGAACTGTCTTGTCTAATCTTTTAAGTAAAAGCTAAGGCACCAATTGGGAAAGGGTGGTACCATGAGAACTGGAATAGGTGAATGAGAGGATCTGGTCAAGTACTTCAACCCCCCTGAGCCTCCTCCCCGCCTCTAGCCTGTGTGCCTTTTCCTGCCCTGGTTGACACCTTTTCTATGACCTCACCTGGGATAATCACTTACAAGTGAATGCCAGTTCTATTCATACCCCTTCTATCTCCTCTCATTACACCCAGACTTATGAATAGAGTCACACAGTCCCATGTCCCAGGGGACAAATTACAAAGTCCAATCTTAAAAAAACTGCAAGATTTTGCTACTTTATTTCAAAACATGGATAATATATGTGAGTGTGAAGTTCAAGTGATTAAGGACATAATTTTACATTGGCCTAAACTTATTTAGGGGATCTAACCACTTGATTGATTGAAATCCGGTGTGGTTTATGCTACATGAAGTTGAGATACCAGAAACTCTTTGGTATGACAGAGAAATCCAAAGATTTTGGTATTTTGTAGTGGATTTATCACCCACCCCTTTCTTAATTAAACCATTCAAGAAAGCTCAAAAAACCTTCCCTTCATTATGGCATAGAAAAGTACACTAGTGAGGAGAGACCTATATTTTTAAAAGGAACCATGGTAGCTGTCCTCTGTAGGTCAGGGGTGGGGTTAGATATTCTGCTACTGGAATGCATTTCTCAATTTCAATGGAGATAGTCACACCCAGAGTGGCAGAGGCCATAGAGTGGCACTTAACAAAGAAAGGTGGGCATGGATGGCTACTGTAATTGGCAGCAGGACTAGATGGCAATCAGAATAGCCTGACCCACAGGAAACTTTGATAGTGCCTAATACGGGCTGCTCAGAGCCAAAACGGACAGCCCACTAAGGTTCTACTTAAACTGTTTAACTGAAAAAAAAAAGTTTCAGTGTACAAAGAGTCTTGACATAAGCCATCACAGTGAAAATTCATGGCCTCTTAGCCATTTTCCACTTCTGAGTCAGTTCAATACCCCCCAGGACCCCTTGAATGAAGGAGAGATCAAGAACCCTTGAGAAATGACCCTGTGATAACTTAGATACATACAGTAATTCATTTTCCTAGTCTTCCCCAGAAAGATTCATGCTTATTTACCATGGTAACTGAACCTGGGGGAAGGGAAATACCCAGATCTCTCAAGAATTATCAGTTATTGAGTCTTAGCCAAAGTTACTTCCTAAGGAACTTGAATTCCACTGTAGTCAACCAGTGAGGGTGGGGCTTATGAGGGCTAGGAGGCCACCATTCTTACAGTGGCCCAAAGTGTCTTCAAATCCATCCTGTGTTCATTTTCCAAGTTCTTGAGTTTATAGTGGGAGTAGAGATACTTAGCTACTAGTAGAAAAGAATTTATTGGTCTCTGACCCATGAAGTCAGTCTATTATAGTAGAAAGAACCAAAGGAAGGTCTTAAGATTTTCCCCTCCCTATCAAAACCATAAAGACAATACCACATCCCTTGGCGAAATTTCAGTGACTAGGCACCATTGAAGACAAAATATTTTTACGTGATTATTCTTATCACATCTCCATTTCACTCACCTGTTTGAAGTGTGTCTCAGATAATTTTATTGGATTGCCATAAGTTTATTCAGATGATAATTTTAATTGTAGCTGCTGAGTCAAACGTGATCTCTTTACTGGAGAAAAATCAACAAATTTTCTGGTAACTGATAGGCTGTTACTGATCTTGAAACTGGAAAAGGCTGCTGGTCACTACCAGAACCAATAAGTAGATAAGGATTAAATTTTTACATGAGCTTTATTCAGATGGCCAGCGATCTGAGAAGACAGCAGTTAATGTAGTCTCAAAAACCATCTTAAAATCTCATTTCCCCTGGCTGGCGTAGCTCAGTGGATTGAGCGTGGGCTGTGAACCAAAGTGTCACAGGTTCAATTCCCAGTAAGGGCACATGCCTCGGTTGCAGGCCACGGCCCCCAGCAACTGCACATTGATGTTTCTCTCTCTCTCTTTCTCCCTCCCTTCCCTTTCTAAAAATAAATAAATAAAAATCTTTTTAAAAATCTTATTTCAAGCCAACCTTTTTATAAGGAGGAGAAAAGGTACGTAACAGGTTTGGGGGAAAGGCTAATTGGATAAGAGTTGCTGTCTGGTGAAATTTATCTAGTACTTCTTTATTGTTGATCAAAAATTCTTTTATTGTAATTATATTTTATTGATTATGCTATTACAGTTGTCTGGATTTTCCCCCTCTGCCCCCCTCCATCCAGCACCACCTACTTTCTCAGGCAATCCCCCACCATTGTTCACATCCCTGGTGAAGTATATGTTCTTTGGCTACTGCATTTCCTATACTCCACTTTACACACCCATGGTTTTTCTGTAACTACCTATTTGTACTTCTTAATCCCCTCACCTGTTCACCCATTCTCTCCCTTTCCACTTCCACTGGGCAACCATCTGGTAACTAAATTTTCTCTTGCTGCTTTTAAGAGTCCCTCTTTATTTTTAACTTTTGGCTTTTAAATTATATGTCTCAGAGTGGGCTTCTTTGGGATCATCTTGTTTGGGACCCTCTGCACTTCCTGGACTTGCATGTCTATTTTCACCAAATTAGGGAAGTCTTCTTTCATATTCTTTCAAATAGATTTCCAATTTCTTGCTCTTTCTCTTCCCCTTCTGGCACCCCTATGATGTGGATATTGGAATGCTTGAAGTTGTCCTAGAAGCTGTTTATACTATCCTCATTTTTTCCCCAGGGGAGAGCGTGAATGCAGCCCCTCACTACTACAAATTATGCAGTCAAGTTTCCCACATTTGGGGAAATCGCAGGGATCAGCATATCCAGATGCAATGGATAAGTCTTACGCTGGAAAAACCACTTTCACAATTATGGTATCTCCCCTGTCAAGCAAGTGTGAATTCTCATTTTGGGGGGTTCTTTTTTCTTCTTGTTGTTCTGCATGGTTGTTTTTTGCTTCCTTAGTTTCCAAATTTTTTATTTGATTCTTGGCTTCACCCACTCTACTGTTGTTTCCCTGTAAATTGTTCTTTATTTCAATTAGTGTGTCCTTTGTTTCTGACTGGGTCTTTTTTATGCTGCTGAGGTCCTCACTAAGTTCTTTGAGCAACCTTATAACCACTGTTTTGAACTCTGCATCTGATAGGTTGCTTATCTCCATTTCTTTTAGCTCTTTTTCTGGAGTTTTGATCTATCCCTTCATTTGCCCATATTTCTTTGTCTCCTTGTTTTGGCAGCCTCCCTGTGTTTATTTCTACGTATTAGGTAGAGTAATTTTTTAAAAGATCTTATTTATTTACTTTTAGAGAGAAGGAAAAGGAGGGAGAAAGAAAGGGAGGGAAACATCAATGTGTGAAAGATATATGGATTGGTTGCCTCTGGCATGCCCCAAGTAGGGACCTGGCACACAACCCTGGCATGTGCCCTGACTGGGAATCAAACCAGTGACTTTTTGATTGACTGGCCTGCACTCAATCCACTGAGCCACACAAGTCAGTGTTCTTCTATTATTCTATATAAAGTGGATGTTTTGATTAGCTGATGCTGTATAACAAGCCACCACAAAATTTAACGGCTTAAGTACTGACCAGTGTGGCTCAGTTGTTTGGGTATCATCCCACAAAGTGAAAGGTCACTGGTTTGATTTCTGGTCCAGGCACATCCCTAGGTTGTGGCTTTGGTCCTATCATAGGCAACCAACTGATGTTTCTCTCTCACCTCAATGTTTCTCCCCCTCTTTCTCCCTCCCTTCCCTTCTCGCTATAAATAAATAAATGGATAGATAGATAAATAAATATTTAAACTTAATGGCTTAAAACAACAACAACAACAATTTATTACCTTCCACAATTCTATAAGATGACTGGATAGTTTTGGTTCACATAGTATGGAGCTAGACTATATTTTTCCAATAAATTTATTTATTTTTTAAAAAGATTTTATTTTTTAAAATTTACTTTTAGAGAGTGAAGAAGGGAGGGGGAAGGACAGAAATATTTACGTGTAAGAGAAACATCCATCTGTTGCCTCTCCTAACCCCCCAACCAGGACCCTGGCCTGGCCCAGGGATCAGGGCCCAGACATGTGCCCTGACAGGAAATCAAACTGGAAAACTTTCACTTTGTGGGAGAACACCCAACTCACTGAGCCACACCAGTCCAGGCTCCAATAAATTTAATTTCTAATTGAATTTGTTGGGGTTACATTGGTCAATAAAGTTATATAGGGTTCAAGTGTACAATTCTACATCAAGCACAACTGTACAAACACATCATGTGCCTATTGTATGGTGCGCTCACCATCCAAAGTCTAGTCTCCTTCTGTCACTGTTTATACCCTGTCTACCAAATAATTTCTTTTTAAAATTAAGTTGGCCAGCATTAATTTCTATGGCTTAGTACCAAAGAACGCCAACTGGGACAGAAATTCGTACCTGAGAGTATGTCCCAAGCAAAAGGCCCCTGAAGAATTATGGGGTATTTGGAATTAATCATCAGGTAAAGATAAGGCAGTGAGACTCCAGTTAATACTGGGGGAGAGGAAGCTAATAGCTCATGGAACCCAGCGGAGAAACACCAAAGTTCTATGGAATTGGGTAGCAAGTGCCTAGAACACACCCCAGAAGCATGCTGGGTGTTTGAACAAAGCAGTACCTGAACAAAGAGGTCTTAGGGGCAGAGATGAGTACTGTGTGTGAACTCAACAATATGACTTCTCGTCGCTAAAGCTGACCCAGCTATCAGCACTTTTAAGTATCCAGTTGCTGATAACAGCATCCAGCTATGAACCAGCAGTGTGGTAGCAAGTCTTAAGGGGATCAGTGAGTTGAGACAGTAATTCTGTACTCACAGGAATAGAAATTTATTGCATATTTCATGTTATCCTCGCTGGCTTATCATATACTAAATTTTATATATATGTATATATATTTATATACAGACACATATACATATATAAAACAAAATTTTTGCCTACTTATGCTACATATTAACTTTTATAATTTATTTTTCTGATTATAAAGCATTATAAAAATGAAACTATTAACTTAGCCATCAGTGGAAATGACTCATCCTAAGGGAAAGTTTACCACCAAGATTCAACTGCAGGGTCAAATTCAAGCACCTGGAGTCCACTTCACTTTCAGTCCAATGAATGCCCCCAGCCGCCAGCTGGGAGAAGGAATGAAATGTTCCCCAGTAGCAGACATCTTTATCTGCCCCAGTGAAACCAAACTTATTATTCTGAAGCTCTATTTGGAATTTTTTGCCCAGCCAACTTTCATTCCACCATGTTTTTCAAGCACCTTCCTATATGCACAACGCAGTCACAGGCACTAGGCATGCAGTGGCATGCAGAAAGACAAAGTCCCTTCTCTCTCAGAGCTTGCCTTCTAGTGAGGGAGACAGACAATAAGCAAACAAATAAATGTTGGGTAGAAATAAATAGTAAGAAGAAAAATAAAGCATTGGTAAGGGTGTGGGTATATCAGGTTATCAGAGAAGACCTCTCTGATAACATGAGCAGAGACTGTGGGAGTGTGTTCCAGGTAGTAGGAACAGCAGGTGCAAGAGCCCTACAGTGGGAGTCTTGTGTAACTATGAAGTGGCCTGCGTGGCTTGAGTGATGGGCAGGAGTTTAGAAGTGGAGACATTGGTTAGGAGCCAGATCACAGCCAGGGGTGTCCAACCTGCAGCCTGCTGGCCACTTGTGGCTCAGGATGGTTATGAATACAATCCAACACAAAGTGATAAATTTACTTAAAGCATTATGAGAATTTTTTGTGATTACATGTTGCAATATATTTAATGTGTGGCCCAAGACAACTCTTCTTCTTCCAGTGTGGCCCAGAGATGCCAAAAGTTTGAATGCCCCTGATTAGGCTCTTACAGACCTGGGTTAGGACTTTCAATTTCATTCTGAGTGAGGCTGAAAGCCCTTGAGGGGTTTTGAATAGAGACACAATATGCTCAGATTAATGATTTAACCAGCATTCTTGTTCCCCTATAGAGAATAATCTATGATAGAAACTAGTTCCATACCTCTAAGTTTCATTTTTGGCCATGTCCAAAAACTGCAGGCTCTTCTCATTTCCTCTCACTGCAGGGCCTTCATTTACATATTTTTGCAAGTGTTCTTTGGCTTGTCCTTCACTACTGACCTCCTTCCTCCAAACCTGTCCAGAGTTGTAGACCACCTTTGCTGCCCTGTTGCCTCCTGCCTCATCCTGCCCTTAACTGAACCCAGTTTGCTCCTGAGGACACAGCTGTCCTTGCAGCATGGAGGTTGACAGTTTCTCATGTTCCACATACAGTGGGGCTAGGACTTGGGCTGTGACTGCTCCCATTGCCCCACTGGAAGCTTCTCCACTGTGTGGTTTGATGGGAAGCGGCATAGGCTGTATAACCAGACAGACTGGGCTTGAAGCTGTGGTGTACCCCCTCTTATTGTCTGGGTTACATTGGACAAATTACTTTAACTTCTCCGAGCATTAGTTTCTTCGTCTGTAAAATGCTTTGTCAAATTGTTATGAAGATTAGAGGAGGCAATTATTATAAAATACTCCTCATGGTGCCTGGCACTCAAAAAAACCTTAGTCTTTCCTTCTCTCCTGTCCCTTTGATGACCATGTGGCACTCCATGTTGCTTACCTGGGTAGTGTGTGGGGAGAAAGTGGCATCTGACCCACCTTCTCCCTAATTCAGCACCTGTCTCCATCCTAGGTCCACCCACCCCCACCAATTTTTATGAGGTTATTTGAGCCAAACTAATCAGACATGTAGGGAAGCAAGATCTCAAATGCTCCCACCATCCTAGGAGTTTTTAATAACCACGTGGGGAAACCTGTTTCAGGAACTCACTCTCACACCACACCTGGGGCCTTTTACACTTCAATATTTTGGTCTCCTGTCAAAACCCTCCTGTTTCTCCTTTCACCCATTTGTGCCATCAGCCGTTTTGTGCCCTTAGTCTCTGAGTGCTTCTTCTCCAGGTCCAACAGCTGCATCCCAGGGCTACGCCTTTCCTCCCTCTGGCTTAGACCTTCTCCTATGGATCAGTGGGTGTTTTGAGTTTCAGTCAACAGAAGCTGACACTGGCTAGTCTCAACAATATTGTACTAGACGGATACTGTAGGGCTCCTAGAACCAGTGGGAAAGCTGGAAACCAAGCTTGGAAAAGGGGTGGTATACCATATTGGTCTTATCATTCAGTACATTTATTCCCTCTCTTCTGGTAACCGCCATGAGAGAAATATGATGTTGGATTGGCTCATGTAAATTTCTTTTTAACTTCTCAATCAGAAAAGGATTAAATCATGTCTTATTTTTTTAATCTTTTTTTCAATTATAGTTTACATTCAATATTGTTTTGTGTTATGGTAGTTTCAGGTGTACAACATAGTGGTTAGACAGTCATATACTTTATGAAGTCTTCACCCTGATATTTCTACTTATCTAGCACCAAACATAGTTATTATAATATTTTTGATTATATTCCCTATTGTACTTTATATCCCTGTTACTACCAATTTGTAACTACCAATCTGTACTTTTTAATCTCTTCACCTTTTTCACCCAGTCCCCGAAACCTCCTCCCCTCTGGCAACTATCCTACACTTTCTGTATCTGTGAGTCTGTTTCAATGTTGTTTTTTCATTTATTTTGTTCTTGAGATTCCACATATAAGTGAAATCATATGGTATTTGTCTTTCTTTGGCTGACTTTTTTCTAGAGGGTATTGTATTATACCCTCTAGAAATCCATGATGTTACAGATGGTATAATTTCATTCTTTTTTTATGGCTGAGTGGCCCATGTGATTTGCTTTGGCCAATGAATTGTAGGAGGAAGTGCATTTGTGTTTCTACTTCCTCTGGAGCTTCCTCTGTCATGGTTGGAACATTCTTTGGGTCACCTGCTGGCCCCAGAGTAATGAAAGACAGGGTGGAGTCAAGTCTCCCCAGCCAACTCATACACTGTACCTGAAACAGATATCCTCAGGCAACCAGCTAGTGAAAAAACAAGAAACAGTACTTGTTTAAAATTAGGTCACTGAGATTTTGTGATTGCTTGTTGCAATGCACTAACTGTGAACAGCTGACCAAGACAGACAAGAACCAAGGAGAGCTGGGGAGCAGGACCCATGACAAAGGTCATGCAATAAGAACCAGTTGGTGAGGATATTTCTGCTTGTTCCACTGGCTGTTGCTACTGCTGAACTCTAAATTCCGTCACTATGAATGGGTTTTAAGCCAGTTCTTTTCAAACTTCAATGTGCCTATGAGTCACCTGGGAATCTTGTTAAAATGCAGATTAAGTAAGTCTGAGTGGTGCCTAAGGTTCTGCACTTCTAACAAGCTCTGGGGTGATGCTACTGGTACCCAGAATATGTTTTGAGAAGCTAAGTTCTGAACTTCTCCTGCTTTCCCCCTTAAGAGTCAAAGTCACAGATGGCAGCATACGAATGTGTGAATCTAGATCACATGTCCGTGCTCTGGCTGCTAGGTGGCAGGGAGAGAGATAACTTTCTGCAGTAGGTGAGGAAGAAATGTATTGTCCTTGATGTTTGACAGGGAAAAGAAAGCAGTGATTCTCAACCATTACTGTGCATCCACATTACTTGGGGGTGGTATGGCATTAAAGATCAGATCCTTGGAGCCAACCCAGACTTCCTAAATCTTGTTCTCTGGGCAATGAGAGCTGGGATTCTTCATAAAACACACACCTCAGGTAATTACGATGAAGGCGGTCTGTGGACCACACTTCAATTAACATGAATAAAAAACAGGAAATGAATTAAATCAACTTGTTACCTGAGTAACAATCCACTTACCTGAGTAAAGGATCTTTTTTGGCACCTGTCTTTCCTCTGCTATATGAGAAATCCCCACATTTATCCTGCCTGATTGAGGTGATCCCTTCACCTGAATCAACATTATCCTCTCTGATTTTGTCAATTCTCTTTTGGTTTTCTTTTCTAGCTTCAATGTCTTTCCTTCCCTTGGGTCAATTTTCTTTGCCCCATGAGTGGGCAGGTCCAAACTGAGTAGCCTTTCAGGTCTGTGGCACATTAGACATGTGGTGCAGAGAGCAAAAAGTTGTCTCTTAAGAATAAGGAAGTCTTAATTATTTTTTAAAAGATTTTACTTCTTTATTTCTAGAGAAAGGGGAAAGGAGGGAGACAAAGACAGAGAGAAACATTAATGTGCGGTTGCCCCTCATGTACCCCCAACTGGGGACCTGGCTGACAACCCTTGCATGTGCTCTACTTGGGAATCAAACCTGCAACTCTTTGGTTCCCAGGCCGGCATTCAATCCACTGAGCCACACCAGGCAGGGCTAATTAGGTTTCGAAGTTCAACCATTAGGCAAAGAGCAGAAGCCCCCACCTCCCACCCTGCATGACTGAAAATCTGTGTATAACTTTTGACTACCGCAAAACTTAACTACTAATAACCTACTGTTGACCAGAAGCCTTACCAATAATATAAACAGGATTAACACATATTTTGTATGTTATATGTATTATATGCCATACACCTATACTAAAGTAAGCTACAAAAAAGAAACTGTTAAGAAAATTAAAAGGAAATATATATACAGAATTTGTTGAAAAAAATCAGCATGTAAGTGGACCTGCACAGTTCAAACCCACATTGCTCCAGGGTCAGTGGTACTTGTTGTCCATCAAGAGGTATGAGAAGGGGCCCTGAGAGGTGTGAGGTGTGAGAGGTGTGAGAAGGGGCCCTGAGAGGCCTTGGGCTCCAGTCCATGTTCTACTTTTACAGTTTTGCCAGGATTGAGTCTTTGGTGGAAAGGAAACACATTTTTGGAAATACCCCTAAAATTACCCTGTCGGTATTGGTCCAGTATCATTGCCAATTTATCTCTGCTATTCTGGGTAATACCATGAAGAATATTTGCTGATTCCGCGTTAGTTATGGCCATATCCTTAGCAATATCTAAACATCTAAAGATTCTTTAATTTGCCATTCATTTTATAGGGGTTCCTGTCATGATCAGGAAATCTTTTTTTCTAAAGCATTTCAAAGTCATTGACTAACCCCAGAACTTAAGTACTCTCTGAATAAATATTTGCTCTTTTTTCCTTCACTAGCTGATAGGTCTGGGCCAGGGCAATTACTGGACTTACAGAAGACCTGGGATGGCACGGACTCAGCCAGCCACCTTCTAGGTAAGAGGCTTTGGGCAAGTTATTTTCTGACCCTTAGATTTTTCAAATATAAAATGATAATATGTCTCAAGAACTGCAAGCATTTAATGAGTTACTGCCTAATAGTCAATGAATAATACCTACCACTAAGTCCTTCAAATTGGTTAATTCCTTTGATTATCATAACTATCCTATTCAACGGGCCATCATCCTCGTTTGATAAAGGCTCAGTCACACCACTTGCAAGGGGTGACGTCAGAATTCAAACTCCCCATTTCTCTGATACCAGCGCCCATTCCTTTCTTAACTCCTATACTACCCTTAAGGTTCAAGTGCCCTGAACCTGTCACCCCTTACAGCTTGTCACACCTTAGGCACTCAACTTTTAAAAATTTGTCATTTGCAAGTTTGTCATAATTTTGTCCTAGTCTATGCTCTCCCCTCCATGCAGGGGCAAAATTCAGCCTTGGCCCTGCCCCTCCGAGTACTAAGTTCCCCTCTCCCGCGAGGGGAGCCTAGTCTGGGTTTATTGTGAGCTTACACTTCTGTGAGCAAGATACCAGCCGGTGACGAGGACGCGGCAGTGGCGTCACCTACCCCCGCCCCCTTCTCAAGCCTTCCCGCCCGCCCCCGCGGGGCGTCCTTAGCAACGCGCGCTCTCTCCCGGCCCCGCCCCGTCCGCGCTAGGCGGCGCGGGACTCAAGGTGGCGGCGGTCTCTGCGCCTGCGTGAGGCCGCAACCGCCAGTCAGTTCTCTTCCCCTCCTCTCCCTCCCCCCTTCCATCTCCTCCTCCTCAACCTCGGAGAGCGTGACACCAACATGGAGCCTGAGGACCTGCCTTGGCCTGGCGAGCTCGAGGAGGAGGAGGAGGAGGCGGGAGAGGAGGAGGAGGAGGTACAGGAGGAGGTGGTACAGGAGGAGAAGGAAGAGGTGGAGAAGCCAGAGAACTTGGATGAGGATGAAGTGGTAACGGTGGAGGACGAAGAAGTAGAGGAAAGGCGGGAACTGGACGCGGACTTTAACTATGAGAGCCAGCCTCTGGAAAGTACCGACGACGACGAGGAGGATGAGGAGGCCAAAGCCTGGCTGCAGGCGCACCCCGGCGGGACCTTGCGTCCAACGTCGCTGCCCAAGCACCGCTACTCCGAGATCCAGCCAGCCGGCCGGGATAAGGTGGGCCAGGCCGGGAGGAGGTGTGAGCGGCCGGCGGGGCGGGGTGACGGGTCGACCCTGAGCGCTCCGCTGGTGCTCTAACCCTGCTCCCTCCTGCTCTCTGCCTGTCACCGTTTCTGACAGAGAATAAGCGCGCTTTTAAAAGGCTTGCAAGGGCTCTCTCGACTCTTAGGTTCTGGCTGAGTACAACCTCTCGTTCTTTTTGGCAGAGACCAAATGTTTCTGCCCTTCGGTGGGTCCCGGGCCTTTTGAATAACACCAGGTGTTCAGAGGAGCATTACCAGCTTGTATAGTTAAGAAAAGCTTTTGGGAGGAGGTGGGTTCTATCGTGCTTCGGAGTAGGTGGAAAGGGCGGTGTCGGAGTGGTGAGGGTGGTTGCCCAGGGACTACCGTGTTGGGAAGACAATTAGATTAGTTCGCCTGAGTGCGGGCGAACCACACTGGCGTTGAGTAGTTAGTCTCTAGCGGCTCCTCGCGGATTGTGTTTATCTGGACCCTCTTTGTAGCAGTAAAGGGGCTCCCAGTGAGTAGGAGGAGCTTATAAGTGCAGGTGGTTTTTGCCACAGGTACAGTCTGGAAAACTATAAAGCGCCACAATGGAGAAAGAGCTGATTTTATGGTTGGCTCCCTAAGATCATTTTGAAAATAATTGCATTTAATTAATTGCTTTTCGGCGAGAAAAAAAGCTACTCAGATAGCAAGTTATCATTTATTAAGTTTCTATGCTGTACAGTGTACATTGTGAGGACAAAAAGAAGCCTAGGGTTTATTGGCTAGGGCTGCCCTTAGGCAACATGTAAACTGAAGAGTAAAACAAAAAAAGTACAACTGAAAAGACAGAAAAAGCTCTATAGACTTGTGCTGTTCAATCCAGTAGTCAGTAGCATTAAAAGTAAATAAATTAAAAAATTCCGTGCCTCTGTTGCACTAATCACTTTCCAAGTGCTCAGTAGCCACACTTGACTAGTGGCTACCGTCCTGGACAATGCAGATATAGAATCCCTCCATCGTTACAGAAAATTCTGTTGGTCAGTGATGCTATGAACTATTGATCATTAAAGAATATTAATAGTTGTTTTGCCTGGTATATGTTCCGGTGGAACTCTAATTCATTGAGCATATTATTGTTGAGCATTCACCACCGGCTGTGCATTTGTACTGGATGCAAATGAACCTTGGTGAACCCAACCTTTTTTTTTTTTTTAGTATGTTTATTAAAGCTGGGGATGGTGAAACAAGAAAGGGCTTAGGATAGAAGCAACAGAAGAGAGCCTAAGCGGGGTTCCTTTGGCTCACTGGAAAGGGGCACTTGGAGACAGATTTAAGGGGGTTACCCAGGTCGGCGCCTGCTGCTGCCTATTGCTCCCTTATTTGCAAGAATTGTGGGGGTCCTTCGAGTTTAGGAGATGCAGGCGTGAGGGGGAAGAAAGGCATGGGCGTGCTCTCGGGAGGGAGAGCACCAACCCAAACATTTTTTATGTCTGACTTTTGAGTGTTTAGGGAGAAAGGCAGAAAAAATGTAGGTGGTGCCATAAATAAAACTGATATGTGTTAACATGTTTCAAAAGCATACAGTAAGAGAATCTGATTTTGTCAGTGAAGCTGGAGAAAGCTTCCCTTGGGAAGTTATGTGATAGAGCTGAGATCTGAAGTCAGATTAAGGTTAGCTAGGAAAGGTAAGGGAAAGAGCCTTGTAGTTGAGGGGAAAGCACAGGTAAAGGTACCGTTGGTTAGAGAAAGCATGGTATTTTTCAGGGAACTGAAGGCCAATGTGGGTTGAGCACAGACTTCAGTTGAAGCTTGTGTGCTATGTGCAGGTTTTCCCAATCCTTGGAGGTTTGGGAAGTCAATGAAAATGTTTTAAACAAGGGGGCCATATATGATAATGTTTGTGTTTTAGATAGATCACTTCATAGCAGAGTGGAAAACAGCTTTAACAGCAGGGTGGGGTGGAGGGTAGCAATAATAGATCCGGGATGCTAATTAGGAGAGGTTCCAGTATTGCCAGGAAAAAGATGATGCTATTTTGGAATAGGGAATTATTGGTGGGTACAGAAAATAGACTGATTCAATAGACATTTAAGAGGTAAAATCACCACACTTAATACAGTAATTTTACATTATTATTACACTAATAATGGATTAGATGTGGAACATAAGGGCAAGAAGGTGTCCAGGTGTTAGGTTATTGGATCAGTGGTTGTACTGGATATTGAGATATGGCCAGGTATATGATGTGGGTGGTGGCCATGGGGATTGGTGATGGGATGAGTTGGGATGGGTTGTTAAGGTTATCAGTTTGGGTTTGGAGAGCAGAGGAGGGGTCTGAGCTGGAGATTTGAAGTTGTGAGTTGTCTCCATATACATAGACCGTAATTAAAGCCACACTTGTGGACAAATTCTTCTAACTTTTATGTTTTAAGACTTCATTTAATTAAATTTAATTTGTATCTTTAAGCCTAAAGGGGAATGTTTTAGTTAAATCACTTTTAACACTTTTACATGAGATGTGGAAAAATTATCCTGTTTAACAAGGACTTATCTAAGTATAATAAAAAATTTTTTGCTTCTTTGAACCCAGAGTGTTTTTCCCCCAGGGGGTTTCTTTTTTAAAAGAAAAATCCAATATTCTTTTATTTACCTCAAAATATGAAGGTGTAGATGGTGTGCTATGTTAAAGATAGTTTTAAAATAATATGAAGAGTATTATGATTTTTTTGTTTAGTTCACTGATACATTAAAACTTACTGGAATAAGTTGCAAAATGTATAAGGGAGAAACTTTAATGTTTCTTGCTAGAAATTTCTGAACCATAAAATTTTTTGAAGATGAGTTTGTTGTGTAGTACTTAATGCACTATATTTAAAGGATGAGACCAAATAATAGGAAACATTAATAATTTCTTTCAGTTTAGTTCAAGTTAAATGACAAAATTGTAGTATCTGATTCATAATAAGGATGTTGTAGTGATGTTGTATACGGTAGTGATTGCTTTTGTAGTTCTGGTAGTGAAATTGAGCTAAGGCAGGGAACTGTTTAAATTCAAAGTGAAATGTGACCACACTTACAACCATATCTTTTTAAGAGTTCAGGAAAGTGAAAATTCAGAGCCTTTGCTGTGTTGGTCTTATATGCTGGTCCTGCAGACCATTCAACGTGAATCATTTCAAACCTAAATTTCTGAGCTGTGTTAGGGAAAATAACTCAGTTCTGCAGAGTGGTATCAATCACTAGAAATTCTTGGTCTCTGACCTTTTTTTTTTTAAGATTTTATTTATTTATTTCTAGAGAGAGGGGAGGGGAGGGAGAGAAACATCGATCCCGTTGTCTCTTCACATGCCCCAACCAGGACCCAGGTGGCAAACCAGGCATGTGCCTTGACTGCAGTGAAACCAATGACCCTTTACTTTGCAGGGTGACGCCCAGCCCACTGAACCAAATGGGTCAGGGTGGTGGGGAGGGTCCTCAACAGTGTTGGGAAATCTTTTTATGTCTCCCTCTTAGCTTTCCCATCTTCACTGTTATTCTCTAGCCCTTACCCAATGTTCAGATCCTCCTCCCATCAGCAGGTTATCATTGCTTAGAAAGAGAGGAAAAAGGCCTGAGTGCCTTCACCTTTCGGTTCCCCATCACCAAGTTTATTTACACTGCACAATTCTGATCTTTTTTGACCCATTAACACATACTTTATTCTTAATCTTTTCCTGGGCTCCTAGGCTAAAAACTATTAATCATAGTGTATTCTCCTCTTAAGGAACTGCTGGATTTTATTTGGAGATGCTTTAGAAATGATAATTTTTTAATTGGTTTCTTGACCTATCATTGTCAAATTTGGCATCAGTATTATGCTGCCTTCATACAAGATACTGGGAACATTTTTATTTATGCCCTGGAATAGTTTAAGTAATATATGAATATTTCTTTATATTTCTTTGTTGGTCTTCTGTCACAGTGCCTATTTAAAAAAAACTAGTCAACTCTTTTGAAGCAATTTTTTAAAAAAGATTTTTTAAAAAAGATTTGTAAACAGATTTTATTTATTTTTAGTGAGAGGGAAGGGAGAGAGTAAGAGAAGGAGACAAACATTGATGTGTGAGGGAAACATCAATAGATTGCCTCTTGCACATGCCCCAACCCTGTTCAGGCCTGCAACCCAGTCTTGTGTCCTGATCGGGAATCAAACCAGCAACCTTTTGCTTTGTGGGATAAAACTCAACTCACTGAGCCACACAGGTCAGGACTTTGGAACAATTTATGTCTACAGAAATATGGAGCAGAAAGTACAGAATTCCCATATACCCTCTCTCCCTCCCCTATTTTCCTTGTTTGTGTGGTACATTTATTATAATTTGTAAGCCGACATTGATGCATTTCTATTAAAGTTCATAGCTTATATTTGGGTTCTTTCTGTACATTCCGTGGGTTTTGACAAATGTATAATGACATATATATGACAGTACCATACAGAATAGTTTCACTATCCTAAAAATTCTCTTTGTTCCACCTATTCATCTCTCCCTCCCTTCCTCTGAAAACCTGGAAACCACTGATATTTTTACTGTCTTTATAGTTTTGCCTTTTCTAGAATGTTATATAGTTAGAATCATATCGTATGTAGCCATTCCGGAATGGCTTCTTTCACTTAACAATATGCATTTACATTTTCTCCATGTCTTCTTATAGCTTGGCATCCTTCTTTTTTTCACTCTTGATTTTTTTTGAATAATATAAAATTTACCATTTTAAGTGGCATTAAGTATGTTCACACTGTTCTGTAACCATTATTACCATTCATCTTCAGAATGTTTTCATATTTCCAAACTGAAACTCCAACATCTCTGCCATATTTCAGTCTGGTTCTTGCTTTCTCTTCAAACTGTTTTCTTTTTTTTTTTTAAATATGTTTTATTGATTATGCTATTACAGTTGTCCCATTACCCCCCTTCATTCCCCTCCACCCTACACACCCTCTCCCACGCACATTCCACTGCTTTAGTTCATGTCCATGTGTCAAATTCTTTCGCTTTTGCATTTCCCATACTACTCTTGCCTTCCCCCTGTCTATTTTCTACCTACCATCTATGCTACTTATTCTCTGTACCTTTTCCCCCTCGCTCCTCCTCCCACTCCCCTCTTGCTAACCCTCCATGTGATTTTCATTTCTGTGGTTCTGTTCCTATTCTAGTTGTTTGCTTAGTTTGCTTTTGTTTCTGTTTTAGGTGTGGTTGTTAATAATTGTGAGTTTGCTGTCATTTTACTGTACATGTTTTTTATCTTCTTTTTCTTAGATAAGTCCCTTTAACACTTCATAAAATAAGGGCATGGTGATGATAAACTCCTTCAACTTGACCTTATCTGAGAAGCACTTTATCTGCCTTTCTAAATGAAAGCTTTGCTGAATAGAGCAATCTTGGATGTAGGTCCTTGCCTTTCTTGACTTGGAATACTTCTTTCCAGCCCCTTCTTACCTGCAAGGTCTCTTGAGAAATCAGGCGATGGTCTAATGGGAACTCCTTTGTAGGTTACTGTCCCCTTATCTTTTGCTGCTTCTGGGTTTCTCTCCTACATTTTTACCTTGGCTAATGTAATTATGATGTGCCTTAGTGTGTTCCTCCTTGGGTCCAACTTCTTTGGGACTCTCTGAGCTTCCTGGACTTCCTGGAAGTCTATTTCCTTTGCCAGAATGGGGAAGTTCTTTATTATTTGTTCAAATAACGTTTCCACTTGTTGCTCTTCCTCTTCCCCTTCTGGTACCCCTATAATTTGGATGTTGGAACATTTAAAGATGTCCTGGAGGTTCCTAAGCCTCTCCTCATTTTTTTAAATTCTTGCCACTTTATTCTTTTTTGTTTGGTTGTTTCTTTCTTCCTTCTGGTCCACTCCATTGATCTGAGCCCCAGTTGTTTTCCCATTAATGTTGGTTCCCTGTGCATCTTCATTTCACTTAGCGTCGCCTTCATTTTTTCATCTAATTTGTGACCAAATTCAACCAGTTCTTTTAGCATCCTGATCATCAGTGCTTTGAACTGTGCATCTGCTAGGTTGGCTAGCTCTTGGTCGCTTAGTTGTTTTTGCTGCGGAGCTTTGGTCTGTTCTTTCGTTTGGACCTTTTTTTTTTTTTTGGTCTCGTCAGGTCTCTTATGTATGAGGGGCGGAGCCTTAGGTGTTCACCAGGGCAGGGCAACCCACATTTCTAGGTTGTGACACTGTATGTGGGGGCAGGGTCCGAGAGGAACAGTGGCGCTTGCTCCACTCTCCGTCAGACTTCAGTCCCTTCTGCGGCTTCACCCAAGCAAACTGGGCCCTTCTGGTGCTAATTCCCATGTGGGTGGGCCTGTGCACGTTCTAGGATCCCATGGGTCTCTCCAGTGAACTCTCCTGTGAGGCTGGGAGTCTCTCCCTATGCCTCAATCCCCACAGGTGTTTTCAATCAGTGCCCTGAGGATCTATTTCCCAGTGCTGGGACCCTGGGTTCTACACAGTGCCTCGCTTCACAAGCGCCACCTTGCTGAGTCTGCTGGTTGCCACCCTGAGGCCAGGGTCTGCCAACTGCCACTTGCGCACCCAGGGTCCACCGGCTATGGTCTTGTGCACCTGGGATGCCTTACATGCTCAGTCACACCACTCTTTATGCCTCAACCCCTCTCCACCTGGCTGCCCAACTCCGCCCCTCTTACCGGTCTGGATGAAGGTGTCTATTTTAACTCCTTGGTTGTCCGACTTCCATGCAGTTCAATTTTGTCAGTTGTGGTTGTTATTCTGTTTTTAAATTGTTGTTGTCCCTGCCTTGGTTGTGCGAGGAGGCACAGTGTCATCTTGGCTGGAAGTCCAAACTGTTTTCATTTGTTTGTTTTTGTCTTTTAGTATGTCTTATAATTTTTTGAAAGTCAGACATGTACTGAATGAATATGAAAAGTACTGAAGTAAGTGGGCCTTTAGTAATGAAGTTTTATCTTTACCTGGCTAGAGGTGAGGTTGTTTTTACTGTTTGTTGAACCTGTAGTTGCCAGAGACTGAAATTTGCCCTCATGACCTTATTTGTGTCTCCTTTGTTGTATATGGGTTCCTCCAAGGACCTCTTAAATAAGGTCTGTTGTGTGCTGTTTCACTTATAGTCCCTTCTTAGTATGAGGAGCCCAGTTGATGTGGTAAAATGTTGGTGGAGGGGAGATGTTCTGTAATTACATTATTGGGTCTCAGTCTTCCTCTTGGGCTCTAATCTTCACTAGGGTTCCTCAGTTTTTTTCTTAGGTGAGACAGGAAGGCTAGAAGGGGGCTAGAGTTGGTTATTTATCTCTTTCCCTGGGTCACTTAGTCTCTGCTATAACTCCAGTCAGCTAGGCTCTGGTAAAACAGTTTCTTTGGGGGCAGATCTTATTAACAGAATGCTCTGGGCTTATTTCACAATGGCTTCTTTTCTCCTCCTCCTGCCAGAAACAGGACAAGAGTTTTCTCTCAACTGTGGGAACCCTGTATAGTTCTTGGAGGTAGAACTCAAAAAAGTGTAGGGACTCCCTCTAAGAGTTTACCTGGAGCTTTTACATTTCAAAATGAGCCTCTAGCAAATTCCACGCTGAGCCTCTAGCAAATTGTTAGTTACCATTTAGATTTTCCTATCCTAGTGCTGGCTCCTGTGATGGTGTCTGCTTCTGGAATGCTGCTCCAGTAAGCTGTGATTCTTTATATTTGCTTGTCTGTCTTCATGGTTTTGGGGGCTGTAGTTTGCCCTTGCTTTCAGTTCTTTGATGGATGTAAGACAAGATACTGATTTTCAATTTATTTAGCCTGTTTTTCTTTTGGTAGAGATGGGAATGATGACTCCCTAACCACTTGCATACTGGACCAGGGCTCTTTTATTTTTGTTGTGTTTTAACAGACTTTGTTTTTAAGAGCACTTTTCGGTTCACAGAAAAATTGACTGGACAATACAGAAATTTCCCATCTACTTACTGCCACTACCCTCCTCCACTGTTAACATCCCACTGTTGTGCATTTGTTATAATAGATGAACCTACATTGACATCCACAGTCCATAGTTTTTACATTAGGGTTCACTGTAAGTATTGTAAATTCTGTTGTTTTTGGAAAATGTATTAGGATGTGTATCCACCATTATAGTACTACATAAGGTTTCTCCATGTCTTTTGATGGCTTGGTAGCTCATTTTGTTTTTAGTGCTAGATAATATTCTATTATCTGGATATACCATAGTTTATTTATTATTCACCTGCTAAAATATATCTCAGTTGCTTTCAGATTTGGTTGTTATGAATAAAACTGTTCTAAACATCCATGTACAAGTTTTTGTGTACACATAAGTTTCCTTTTAAAAATTTTTTTATAATTTATTTTTATTGTATTTTTTCCATTACCATTTAGTCCCCTTATACCCTCCTCCCCCGACATAAATTTTCAGTCTATTTAGGTCAATACCAAGGAGTGTGGTTGCTAGAATGTATAGTAAGGTCATGTTTAGTTTTGTGAGAAACTGCCAAACTTTTTTACAAAGTGACTTGCTTTCAGTCCTTTTGAATGTATACCTAGAAGTGGGATTGTGGAATCATATGGCAGTTCTATTTTTAATTTCCTGTGGACCCTCCACACTGTTTTTCATGGTGGTTGCACCATTTTATATCCCACCAACTAGGGTGCCAAGTTTTCAGTATCCTGGCCAACAAGTAATACTATTTTTAATAGTAGCCATCCTGATTAGTGTGAGATGATATCTCATTGTAGTTTTGATTTGCATTTCTCTGATGATGGTGATGTTGAGCATCTTTTCATGTACTTATTGGCCATTTGTATATCTTTGGAGAAATGTGTAAGTTCTTTGTCCATTTGTTAATCAGGTGATTTTTCTGTTGAGTTTTAGGAGTTCTTTATATATTTTAGATATTTTTTATCAGGTATATGATTTGCAAATATTTTTCTCATTCAGAGTAAAAAGGGTTGCCTTTTACTCTGTTGGTAGTATCTTTTGATACACAAAATTTTAAAATTTTCATGAAGTCCAATTTGTCTGTTGTTCATTTTTTTGTTGTTGCCCATGCCTTTGGTAGGATATCCAAGAAATCATTGTTAAATCTCTTGTCGTGTAGATTTTGCTCTGTTTTCTTCTAAGAGTTTATAGTTTTGGGTCTTACATTTAAGTCTTCGATCCATTTTGAGTTTAATTTTTGTATATGATGTTAGAAAAGGGTCCTTCTTTTGTATGTGGATATCCAGTTTTTCCAGTGCCATTTGTTGAAAAGACTATCTTTACCCTTTGAGTGATCTTGGCACCCTTGTCAAAATTCATTTGACCATATATGTGAGGGTTTACTACTGGGCTCTATGTTCTGTTTCATTGGTCTATTACAGACATTTTCAACCAGTGTGCTGCAAGAATTTTTAAAACATGTGATAACCTGACTATTTATTCAGGGGCAATGACTTCTTTTTCCCTTAGATTGTCAACGAAAAAAAATGTCAACAACCAATACAATAATAGCTGTCCAGTGTGAATAGATCAAAATTATATCAATTTTTTTGGTCAGATTCCCCGCCCCCTCCCCCCCGCCAAAAGTATATGTATGCACATGCGCGCACACACACGCACACACACACTGTATACTATAGAATTTTAGTAAGTACTTTATGCCAGGAAGTGAAAAAAGTTGAAAATCACTGATTTATTTGTCTGTCTTTATTCCAGTGCCATACTGTTATGGTTACTGTAGCTATTTAATGTATTTAAAAATCAAGTAGTGTGAGTCCTCCAACTTTATTCTTTTTCAAAATTGTCTTGGTTATTTTTGGTCCCTTGAGGTTTCATATGGATTTTTTTATTTTTCTCTGAAATCTGTTATGGAGTGTGTTGGATAGTATGGACATTTTAACAATATTAAGTCTTCCAATTCATGAACACGATGTTTTTCCATTTATTTTCATTTAAAAAATTTTCTTGGCAGCATTGTTTTGTAGTACAATGTACAGATTTTTTGCCATCTTGGTAAAGTTTATTCTGAAGTATTTTAAGCTTTATAATGCTATTGTAAATGGGACTGTTTTTGTAATTCCTGTTTTGTATTGTTTATTGCGGGTGTATAGAAATGCAGCTCATTTTTGCATGTTGATTTTGTGTTCTACAACTTCGCTGAATTCTTTTATAAGTTCTACTACAACTCATGTGGAATATTTTGGGGGGTTTTAATATATAAAATTATGTCATCTGTGAACAAAGATGATTTTACTTCTTCCCATTCCAGTTTGGATGCCATTTATTTATTTTTTGCCTAATTGCTGTAGCTAGGACATCCAGTACTATGTTGAATAGAAATGGTAAGAGCAGGCATGCTTGCCTTGTTTCTTTTCTTAGAGGAAAAGCTTTCAGTTTTTCATCATTGAGTTTGATGTTAGTTGTGGGTATTCATAAATGGCTTTTATTATGTTAATGTAATTTTTTCCATTCTGAGTTTGTTGTTTTTATCATGAAAGGGTTTAAATATTATGAAATGATTAATACTGTCATTTAGTTAACATCTGTCATCTCCTGTAGATACAATTAAAAGAAAAAAATTCACTTTGTGTTGAGAATTCTTAGGATTTACTCTAACAACTTCCCTGTATATCATATAGCAGTTTTTGTTTTTGCTTTAGAAGAAAAAACATTTTTCTAGCCACAAATACTTACTAATGGAATTTATGCTCCTGTTGGATACTGTACAGCTTCTCAAACTTCAGAATTCAGCCATGCTACCCCCATTTCCTATTCTGTGCTGATTTTCACAAAAGCTTTTTTTTTTTATTAGAAGGATCTCCTAAAACCCAGTTTCACAAAGATATTTTGAAATCAGAAGGAATGTAGCCATACAGCAGTTTTAACTATACTCATCGTGTTACATTTTACATTCTTAGTACTTTTTGGTCTTATAATTGGAAGTTTGTACCTTTCCACCACTTTTCTCCATTTCCCCCTCTCCCCAACACCTGTCTCTGGTAACCACAAGTTTGATTTCTTTTTCTGCAAGTGTTTTAGATTCCACATGTAAATGAGATCATACAGCATTTGTGTCTCTGTCTGATTTATTTCACTTAGCATAATGCCATCAAGGTCTATCCATGTTGTTGGAAATGGTAGGATTTCCTTTTTTGAATTTTTTTGGATGAATAATATTCCATAGTATATATACCACAACTTAACCCATTTGTCCATTAATGGGTACTTCAGTTGTAGTTGGGCTATTGTAAATAATGCTGCTATGATTGTGGGGGTGCAGATATCTTTTTGAGTTAGTGTGTTTGTTTCCTTTGGATATATTCCCAGAAGTGGAATTGCTGGATCTTACAGTACTTCCATTTTAACTTTTCGAGAAACTTCCATATATTGTATTTTCCATAGTGGCTATACCAATTTACAATCTAAGCAACAGTGTGCAAGGGTTCCTGTTTCTCTACATCAACCCCAGCATTTATCTCTTGTCTTTTTGATCATGGCCATTCTAACAGGCATTAGGTGATATCTTAGTGTGGTTTTCATTAGAATTTCCCTGATGACTAGTAATGTTGAACCTCTCTTCATGTATCTTGGCCAGTCATATATTTTCTTTGGAAAAAATGTCTATTCAGGTCCTTTGCCCATTTTTAAATAGGATTATTATTATTTTTCATATTGATTTGTAGGAGTTCTTTATATCTTTTGGATATTATTTTTATTATATATATAATTTGCAATTTTTTTCCATGCTGCAGGTTTTCTCATTTTGTTGATGGTTTCTTCTGCTGTGTAGAAGCTTTTTAGTTTTATGTGGTGCCATTTGTTTATTTTTAACTTTGTTGCTGTGCTGTAGGTGTGATTTCCAAATAATCAATACCGAGACCCATGACAAAAAGCTTTTTTTCTGTTTTCTTCCAGGAGTTTTATGGTGTCAGGCCTTACATTTAAGTATTTAATCCATTTTGAGTTAATTTTTGTGAGTGGTGTAACATAGGGTCCAGTTTCATTCTTTTACATGTGAATATTCAATTTCCCCAGCACCATTTATTGAAGTGACTGTCATTTAAATCTCCTTTTAGTATACTTGGTTCTCCTGTCAAATATTAATTGACCATATAACCAGTTTATTTTGGGGCTCTCTGTTCTGCTACATGGTCCATTTTGTCTGCTGTTATGTCACCACCATATTGTTTTAATTATTGTAGCTGTATAATACAGTTTGAAATTGGGACGTATGATGCTTTCTGCTTTTTTCTTTTTCCCTAGGAATTTTTCTTTCTGGCTATTTGGGGTCTTCTGTGGTTCCATATAAATGGCTATAGTCACTGGAATCTTCATAGGGATTGCATTGAATCTATAGATGACTTTTGATAGTATTGAAATTTTAATAGTATTAATTCTACCACATTGAGTTTTATATGTTGAACCATCCTTGCATTCCAGAGTTAAATCCTACTTGATAATGTATAATCTTTTTAATGTGCTGTGGATTTTGTGTGCCAGTATTTTGTTTAAAACTTTTACATCAGTATCCATTAAGAGGGCTATTGTTTTGTAGTGGTTTTTTTCCCCTTGTAGTATCTTCATCTGGCTATAAGTATCAGGGTAATCTGACCTCATAGAATGAGATAGAAAATGTTCCTTCCTCTTCAATTTTTTTTTTGAGTGTCAGGGGGATTAGTGTGAATTCTTTAAATGTTTGGTCAAATTCAGGAGTAGAGCCATCTGGTCCTTGGGTTTTCACTTTTGGAAGGTTCTTTTGTTACACATTTAATTTCTCTAATTGTAGGTTTATTCACATTTCCTATTTCTTCATGATTCAGCCTTGGCAGTTGTGTGTTTCTAGGAATTTATGCATTTCTTCTTGGTTCCCCAGTTCGTTAGTGTACTATTCTTCATATTATTCTCCTATCCTCATTTCTGTGGTATTGGTTATAATATTCTCTTTCATTTCTGATTTTATTTGCTTTTTTTTTTAGTCTAGCTAAGGGGTCGTCAGTTTTGTTAATATGTTTTAAAAACAACTTTTAGTTTAATTATTTTTCCTACTCACTATTTTGTTTATTTGTGTTCTAATTTTTATTATTTTCTCCCTTGTGCCTGCTTCAGGTTTAGTTTGTTCTTCTGCAAGTTCTTTGATGTATATCATAGGTTGTGAATTTGTGATCTTGCTTTAAAAAAAAAAAGAAAATGACGCCATTACAGGGAGCCATAAACTTCCTCTTATACAAAGCAGAGGCTTTTGTTTCATCCCATAAGTTTTGGTAATTTGTGTTTTTATTTTTATTGTATCAGTATTTTCTAATTTCTCTTGTGATTTGTTTGACCCATTGTTTTTCTAAGAGTATACTGTTTAATTTTCACATTTGTGGAATTTCAAGTTTTTCTTCTGTTGACATCTAACTTCATTTTATTGTGATTAGAAAAGATAGTGTGTACGAATTCAATTTTCTTGAATTTGTTAAGACTTGTTTTGTGGCTTTATGTATTCTATCCTGAAGTATGTTGCATGTGTACTTGAGAAATGTATATTCACCTGTTTTGGGGTAGATTGTTCTGTATATTTCTGTCAGGTCCAATGGTCTATAGTATTTGTCCAGTTCCTCTATTCTCCTTATTGTTGTTCTAATTGTTCTATTCATTGAAAGTGAGGTATTGAAGTCTCTTAATATTGTGTTGCTGAGCATCTCTCCCATTAATTCTTTCAAACTTTTCCTCATTAATTTAGGAGCTCTGAGGTTTGGTGCATAAATACTTTTAAATCTTCCCGTGAGTTGACCCTTTCGTCATTGTATAATGTCCTTCTTTGTCACTTGAAACAGTTACTGATTTAAAGTCTTTTTGTCTGGTATTAGCATAGATACTCCTGTTCTCTTTTGGTTGGCATTTACGTGAAATATCTTTCTCCATCCTTTCACTTTCAGCCTGTATGATCTTAGATCTAAACTGTTTCTCTTCTAGAAAGCATACAGTTGGAAGTCAGTTAACTTTTAATATTAAAAACTGACTCAGGGAAGGACTCTTTAAAACCTAATTTATGTCACCCTGGCCAGTGTGGCTCAATTGGTTGGACTGTCATGCTGTAACTGAAAGGTTGCTGGTTTGATCCCCTACCAGGGCACATACCTAAGTTGTGGTTGGATCTCCGATCTGAGAGCGTATGATCCCTGGGAGGCAACCGACCGATGTTTTTCTCTCTCTCTTCCTCTCTAAAAAGCAATGAAAGAATATCCTCTGGTGAAGATTAAAAAAATAAATAAAATAAACTTAATTTATATCAAAAGACATTTAACCTCAGATCAGGGAACTGCTGATGACACCTGCTTATTTTTGGAGCACTTATTTTAAGAATCATCCATCTAGAATTTTGGTTACACTATGATCCAGAGGTGACTGTGGGAAAGCCAATCAAACATATGTATTAGAAATGGTGTCTTTGATGAAGTCTACAGTCCGGTAGGTAATAAAAATCAGGAGTTCTGGGAAATGGACTTGCTAATGCTTAATGTTTACTTTTGCATTTCCTTTTAGACAATACAGTGAGGGGGGATGTTCTTATTCTTGCACTTTAGGATGCTAGTTTTTTCATATTGTATCATTAATTTTCTACAACTGTTCTTGAATTGAACCCTCTCTTTGTAAGCTGTTATGAATCAGCCATTTTCAAAGACAAGAACTCCCATGCTCCACCCCCAGTATTATTTAGTTGCAGTAAATAGGCATTTTGAACTTTAATTTGAGCATTCTTCTTTCTTGGAGGGCCCAAAGAATAGCTGTGCCGCAACATTGGCTGTAATGTTATATATTTATGGATTTCAAATTGCCAAAATGAGTTTGTAAAACAGCTTTCTTTGTTTTTTTATGCTTTATCTCTTGAAAGTTGCCATTGAAAGTTAACCAGTGTCACCCCAGTACATCCAATAAAAAGGGAAAAAAAAACATTGAAGCAATGTGGGTGTGCCCCATGGTATTCTATCTTTTGAGAAGAACCTCTGGGAAGACTTGATATCTTAGAAATCTCTTTAGTTATTGGATGGATGTTCAGTTAATCAGGCTTTTCTATGACCAAAAACACCTTGTTGTAAGTGCTCTGTAAAAAGTGTTTTGTTATTGTAGTAACAGTTTTAGTTCTGAAAAAATCTGATGACCTTGGGTTTCCTTCAGAGGCTCTTTCACATTTGTTATTATTAATATTTTGTTAGCATTAGTTTTTTTTTTTGACTCATACCTGCCTATTTTATAACAGTTTCCTTTTCTGTGGACATTTTATCTTTTTTCTTTGCCTGTTTGAGAACCTGAGATATTTTTATTTTAAAAATGTTTTGAAAGCATAGTTTGTAATCTCACTTTTGGTTTTTTGGTGCACCATTCTCTACTTGGTATTTTGTGGTTGTCTCTGTCTTGCCCCCTGCATCTACTTCTTTGGGAGGAAGTCTAATATTGGAAGCTTTGGGTTTTCTTTTCTAGGGATACTGGGTAAAATCTCAAAAACCAGTCCTTTGCCAGTGAGTGACTTGACCTAGTTTGTTTTTGTTTGATTGCCTCTGCTGTTTTTCATTTGCATTGTTTCAGCCTTGGGCAGCATCACAGCTTTAATGCAAGTGGGAGAGCTCTGTTTCAACCCAGTTTCACAAAATGAGCCTGATTTTTATTTTAGTCCTTATTATTAGAGTTAATTGCTTAGGTGTCTCAAACATTAAGATTTTAAAACACCTAATTTGCTTGTTTCTGCTTGCTTCTTTTACCTCTGGGGGCATAGGCTGTTAAGGAGCTGCCATGGTTTATTGGAAAGTATGTTGTGTCCTAACAGGATAACCATAAGTCCCTGTGTTTCCTTATTTTTAAGTGAAGATAATAATAACTTGAACTGTGGTTGTGATGTTGAAATGTCATTATATATATGAAAGAGTTTATAAACTGAGAAATATAATCTAAATGTTAGATTTTGTTACTGCTCTATTTAAATCTGCTTTTGATTTTCAGGTTGTTCCATTGACCAGTCATGTATGGCAGCAGTCATATCAAGACAAGAACAGAACACCTATTTCTGATTCCAGTGTGGTCTCTTTGGAAGAAACAGCTCAGTGGGACTCTGAGGATGATCAGGTATGTCTTATGTAACTGGCAAACTATCTTTCCTTTGGTAAACAGCATGAAAAATTGTTACCTAGCTGTGAATAGTGGAAAAAGTTGAGTTACTTTAATATTCCGTTCCTCTAATAGATCTTTGGCAATCTTAATTATGAAACAGCGGCTCGCTGTTGCTTCTTTTTTTGTTTCAGAACTCCTTTACATTCTTCAAAAGTATTTTAAAGAGCTTGGCTTATATGGGTTATCTATATTGATAGCTTACTAGAAATTAAAACATTAAAAAATACTTATTTAAAAATACCAAGCCCATTATATAGTAACATAAACAATGTATTTTAAAGTGAAAAATGACTGTTTTCCAAAGCAAAACAAAATTAATTGGAAGAGTGGCATTGTTTTACATTTTTGCATATCTGTTTAATGTTAGGCTTAATAGAAGACAGTCTATTAGAAAAATAGAACCAATAGAAGACATATATATGTGTTATTGAAATAATATATACCACATATGTTGAATATATATATATATGTATATATATATATATATATATATATATCTGTAACCTGGTAACTCAGGACAGCTGATAGTATAATTACACTCTGAATCTAAAGGCCTGAGGACCAGGCCAGTTGTTGGTTTAAATTTTATTCTGAGTCCAAGTCCAAAGGCAGGGGAAGACCAGTGTCCCAGCTCAAAGACCATTAGGCAGAGAGAGCAAATTCTCTTACTCAGCTTTTTGTTCTGTTCAAGCCTTTAATGGGTTGGATAAAGCCTGCTCACATTGGGAATAGCAATCTGCTTTACTCAGTCTATAGATTCTTCTAATGTTAATCTCATCCAGACATACCCTCTAAAATGTTTAGCCAAATATCTGGGCCCCCTGTGGTCCAGTCAAGTTGATACATAAAATTAACCATCATAACTAGATTCTCATATCTGCTTCTGCATTTCGTCCTTTGGGATATATTGTTTCAGTTGAAATACGTAAAGGAAATCTGGTCTTACATAGAAATGTAAGAGGAGAAATGTAAGAGGAAATGTAAGAAATTATAAAAGGAAGGCTTACATAGATTCCCTCCCTGAAAGGATGTCAGTGACCTGCAGGAAGCCTCAGACCACACTTTGTGAACCATTGATTTAGAACATAGTCATAAACTTAGAAGAAATGGAAAAATTATGAGCATATAGGAAAAAGGTCATATGTGGTATATGTTTTGGAGGAAAAAATAAAGCCTTACTCATAATGGTTAGATATTTAAAGTTGATTATCTAATAACATTGTAAGGAAGTGCCAAACTGTTTTCTAGAGTGACTGTATCATTTTACATACTCCACAATGTATGAGAGTTCTAGTTGCATTGCCTTCTTGTGAGCCCTTGGTATTATTGTCAGTTTTTACATTTTAATCATTCTAGGTATATTATGGTGTCTAGGTGTGTTTTTTTTTTTTTTAATCCTCACCTGCGTATATGTCTATTGATTTTAGAGAGAAAGGAAGGGGGAAAGGGAAGATAGAAAGAAACATTGATATGAGAGAGAACCATTGATCAGTTGCCTCCTGTACACTCCCCAAGTGGGGATAAAACCCACAACCTAGGCATGTGCCCTGACCAGGAATCGAACCCTCAACCTTTTTGTGTAGAGATGATGCTCCAACCACCTGAACCACCCTGCCAGGGCTTGTTGTGGTTTTAATACGCATTTCCACAATGACTAATAATATTGTGCGTCTTTTTTTGTGCTTATTTGCCATACATGTGTCTTTAGTGAAGTATCTGTTTAAGTCTCTTACCCATTTTTTATTTTTTGGCCAATTTGTTCCATTTGTTGAGTTTTGAGAGTTCTTTATATATTCTAGATGTAAGCCCTTTATTAAATATATGTTTTACAAATATTTCTTTCCAAGGTATGGTTTTTCTTTGAATTTTTCTGTCTTTCAAAGAGCAGAAGTTTTAATTTTGATGAAGTTGGGTTATTGATTTTTGTTTTTTATGGTTCATACTTCTTGTGCCCTGAGAAATTTTTGGCCTCGTTCTAGGTCACAAAGATTTTCTCCTGTTTTTTGTTAAAACGGGATTTCTCAATCTTGCCACTTTTGATATTTTAGGCCAGATAATTTTTTCTTGTATGGCCTGTTCTGTGTATTATAAGATGTTGAGCAGCATTCTTGGTCTCTTCCTACTAGATATAAGTAATACTCCCCATGTTTGACCATTTATGTATGGGTCTATTTCTGGACTCTCTATTTCATTGATTTATTTGTTTCTCCTCATCTCAATACCACATTCTTGATTACTGGACTATCTAGAAATCAGGTAAAATGAGTTTTCTCACTTTTTTTTCTTTTTAAAAATAGTTTTGTTTATGCTAAGTTCTTTGAATTTCTATATGTACATTTCAGAGTCAGCTTGTCAATTTCTATATAAAAAGTCTGCTGGAATTTTGATTAACACTGCCTTAAGTATAAAACAACATTGCCTATATATAAATTTGCAGAAAATTGACATCTTAATACCAAGGTTTCTAATCCACAAACACAGTAGTTCTTTCAGTTTTATTTATGTCTTTAATTTCTTCATTAGTGTTTTGTTATCTTCAATGTACCAAACTTAACACACATTTTGTTAGAATTACTGGTATTTTTAAAAATTTCAATTTCCTATTGTTCATTACAAGCATATAGAAATATAATTGAATTTTTATGTTGACCTTGTATTCTATGACCTTGCTTATCTCATTTACTAGTTTTAGTACTAGCTTTTTTATAGATTCTTTAGGACTTTATATGTAGACAATTGTAACAACCGTATTTTTTCCTTTTTAATATACAGATTACTGTTGAACAAGAGAGGTTTGAATTATGTGGGTCCATTTATACATGGAATTTTTTCATAAGTACCTGTAATGTTTTCAATCCGTGGTTGGGAGTCTGGATGGGGAGGGCTGACTGTATGCATTGATCTATGCCATTTTATATAGGGACCTGACCATTTGTGGATTTCAGTATATATGGGGATTCTGGAACCAATCCCCTGTGGTTACTCTGGGCAGTTAAATTTTGGGGGAGTGAAAAGTCATAGAGGATTTTCAACTGCACAGAGGGATTGGCGCCCCTAACCCTGGGTGTTATTCAAGGGTCAATTGACCCTTGTATATGCCTTATATCACTCGCTAGGATCTACTTGTTCTTCTGCTTGATCTGTTGATACTTTGTGATCTGACTTCAACTTGGTAAAAACAAGTGTTACCAACAATATTTATGTAGCTGAATATAGTGAATACTTCTCTATCTTCATCTTAGGTGCATGAAGTAAATAGCATTTGACACTGTTAACCATTGCATAACTTCTTAAAAATCATTTCTTGGCTTCTCCTGGTTTCCTTCCTACTCCTCTAGCTATTTATTCTCCTTCAGTTTTCTTTACTGCTTTATCTTTCCCTTTAAACCAGCAATTCCACTGTTGGGATTATATGCTAAGAATTTCAAAACACCATTCAAAAGAACCTATGCACCCCAATGTTCATAGCAGCACAATTTACAATAGCCAAGTGCTAGAAGCAACCTAAGTGCCAATCAGTGAGTGAGTGGATCAGAAAACTTTGGTACATTCACACAATAGAATGCTACACAGCAGAAAGAAAGGAGTCCTACCCTTTGCGGCAACATGGATGGAACTGTAGAGCATTATGCTAAGTGAAATAAGCCAGGCAGTAAAAGACAAATACCATACGATCTCACCTATAAGTGGAACCTAATCAACAAAACAAACAAACAAGCAAAATACAACCAGAGACATTGAAATAAAGAACAAACTGACAATAACCAGAGAGGGAGGGGGAGAGGGATATTGGGAGGAAACAGGGGAAGGGCCATCAAGGAACATGTATAAAGGACACATGGACAAAGTATAGGTTTGAGGGTGGAAGGTGGGGGTGCATAGGGTGGGGGAGTTTGATGGGGTGAAAATGGAGACAACTGTATTTGAACAATTTTTTAAAAAGAAAAGAAAAATATATAAATAAATAAACCTTGAAATCAAAGGTTACAAGCTGTGGACCTGAATAAGGCCCAAATATAAGTTGCAGAAACAACTTTTTTAGCACAGTACTTTAAAATTTTTGAAGTAGAACACTGTCAAGTGTGCATGCAATGCATAGTTGGCAGTAAGTCCTATCACTCTCTGATTCCAGACAGATTTACTCATTTCTATTTACCTCTCTGCCCCAGTACACATTTGAGTTTTTGACCTCTGCTTGAAATGTTGGAATGCTATGGTTCTCATCTAGATCCAGGGCTTTATACTTAAAAATCCTAAATTTATATCTTCAGTGTATACTTTTCCCTTAGAATTTGTATTTATCCAACTGTTTATATGCCCTCCCTCCTTATACATGTCAAAATATTGAGAGTTGAGGGCCTTTTTATATTCATTTAAAAGGTATTATACAAGGAATCACTGTGTGACAGAAACATAGCAACAAAATATGCAGAAATTAAGAGGAATGTTGAACAGAGACTTAAAAAAATTATTTTTTGATGGAAAATTATGCAGATATGTTTGTCTGGGGAGATGAATGAATCATAGAGAGGGAAAGTGGGAGAATCACATATAGGAGGGAAATCACCAAAAAAAATTGGGAGATGAGAATGCCTTTGATAGTTAGACTTTTTTAAGCCACAAAATGAAAATCTATATACATAATGGGTTTGTAGATTTGGTGGTGGGAAGATTAGGAATTTTCATCTTCTGCTATTTACTTACTGCAGTATGAAATGAAGTCATCAGTTGACTTTAAGGAAAGATGGGTCTTAGTGGGATGGTTCAGTTGGTTAGATACTCCAACTGAACCATCAACTTGGGGTAACGTCCTGATACCCCAATGTTGTGGATTTCATCACCAGTCAGGGCACATACAATAGTCAACCAATGAATGCATAAGTACAGCCCTGGCTGGCGTAGCTCAGTGGATTGAGTGCTGGCTGGGGACCAAAGTGTCCCAGGTTCGATTCCCAGCCAGAGTACATACCTGGGTTGCAGGCCATAACCCCCAGCAACCGCACATTGATGTTTCTCTTTCTCTCTCTCTCCCTCCCTTCCTTCTCTCTCTAAAAATAAATAAATAAAATATTTTAAAAAATGAATGCATAAGTAAGTAGAACCACTATCAGTGTTTCTCTTTCTCTCTCTCTAAAATATAGATTTAAAATAATTTTTATAAAAATGAGGAAGGAGAGTTCAGTTGAATTTTGAGAAGAAATTAGTTATTTTAGCAAGTCAACTGAAAATACAGTAGGGTTTTTTCAGGCAATGCTGAGTGCCCTTGTTGTTTAATGTCATCAATTTAAACCTGTCTGGGTATGTATTTTCTTCAGCAATGTGCTGCTGCTTGGATTCAGGTAAGGAGAAGATTCAACCAGAACTAACCTTTTGCCAGGCTTAGTGGGATAATGGGTGAAAAGGGCAAGAAAGTTAAAAATGTTTGCAAGGTAGTAATTATAAGGATGACTATGAACTCTCAGGATGGTAAAGAAGGAAATACAAGTAAGAAAGGTATTATGAAAAGTGTAAATATGATAGGGTGGTTGTCTTCATGAGGTTAAATAATTATTACAGTTAAAGACCTGGAGTAGAGTAAGTGATCTGTGGACCGGAGACCAAATAGATAACATCTCTTATTAGCAATGAATAGTAAACTGGGACCAGGCTCAAACCCTGGTCAAAGGAACTGAGAGTTAAGGTCAGGGACTAGAGATTTTGTTGTAGTAAGAGTCAAAAAATGACTGGAACTCCCATCCTTTAAAGCCCTTTATTGGCCTACTATTCCCTATAGAGTGGAGTGCTCTCAAAAGATTTAAAATTAATGATTATCATTTCTTTTATTTTCAAGTATTAAAAATTTAAAAAACATGTTTCTAATAGCAGTTTGGTGCTATAGATTTGACTAGTTTATCCAGAATAGAAGGAATTGAGACATTTTGGAATGTCAAAAGTGGACTGTTTCAGAATCCCACAAGCCATGAGTAATGTTAATATTTTAGAGTATTTCTCTCCATTTTTTCTCTGTATATATTTGTATAACAGTTATTAGGTAGTGGATAGTTATTTCTAAAATAAAAAATGAAAAAGCCTTTGGTTAGTATATTTTAAATACTAAAAATAGCTTTTCAGGAGACTTCCGGCCAAGATGGAGGTGTAGCTAGAAACACTATGCCTCACACAACCAAAAGAAGAACAACAATTTAAAAACAAAAAACAACCAGAACTGACAGAAAATTGAACTATATGGAAGTCCAACAACCAAGGAGCTAAAAGAAGACACACTCATCCAGACCGGTAGGAAGGGCAGACATGGACATGCAGAGAGGACTCATGGCAAGGAGGACCGAGAGTGGCTAGAGGACTGGGGCAGGCAAGGCGGTGGCTGGCAGACCCAGTGCCAGATTGTGGAGTGGGGCTCGCAAGGCTGCAGCCGGCTGGCAAGGCTACGATGGTGGCTGGTGGAGCAGGTGGTCCCACATTTGTGCACAGATAAACCAGAAGGAACAGTTGGGAAGCGAGACAGACCTCGAGACCTAGGGCTGCAGCTCGGCGAAATAAAGCCTCAAACCACTGATTGAAAACACCTGTGGGGGTTGAGGCGCCAGCAGGAGAAACTCCCAGCCTCACAGGAGAGTTCATTGGAGAGACTCACAGGCTCCTAGAACGTACACAAACCCTCAGTCCTGGGAATGAGCACCAGAAGGGCCCAATTTGCTTGGGGTAAGTGGGACTGAAATCCGGCAGAGAGCTGAGGAGGTGCCATTATTCCCTCTCAGGCCCCTCCCCCACATACAGTGTCACAACCTAGAAACGTGGGTTACCCCTCCGAGGTGAACACCTAAGACTCTGCCCCTCACTACCTAACAGTTGCATTGAGGCAAAAAAAAAAGGGGGGGGGTGGCAAATGAAAGAACAGATCAAAGCTCCAGAAAAAATACAAGTAAGTGATGAACAGATAGCCAACCTATCAGATGCACAGTTCAAAACACTGGTAATCAGGATGCTCACAGAATTGGTTGAATTTGGTCACAAATTAGGTGAAAAAAATGAAGGCTATGCTAAGTGAAATAAAGGAAAATGTACAGGGAACCAAAAGTGATGGGAAGGAAACTGGGACTCAAGTCAATGGAGTGGACCAGAAGGAAGAAAGAAACATCCAATCAGAAAAGAATGAAGGAACAAGAATTCAAAAGTAATGAGGAACCTCCAGGACTCTTTAAACATCCCAACATCCAAATTATAGGGGTACCAGAAGAAGAAGAGGAAGAGCAACAAGTGGAAAAGTTACTTGAACAAATAATAAAGGAGAACTTTCCCATTGTGGCAAAGGAAATAGACTTCCAGGAAGTCCAGGAAGCTGAGAGTCCCAAAGAAGTTGGACCCAAGGAGGAACACACCAAGGCACATCATAATTACATTACCCAAGACTAAAATGAAGGAGAGAATCTTAAAAGCAGCAAGAGAAAAAGAGGCAGTTACCTACAAAGGAGTTCCCATCAGACCGTTGGCTGATTTCTCAAGAGACCTTGCAGGCAAGAAGGGGCTGGAAAGAAGTATTCCAAGTCATGAAAGGCAAGGACCTACATCCAACATTGCTCTGTCCAACAAAGCTTTCATTTAGAATGGAAGGGCAGATAAGTGCTTCTCAGATAAGGTCAAGTTAAAGGAGTTCATCATCACCAAGCCCTTATTACATAAAACATTAAAGGGACTTATCTAAGACAAAGAAGATAAAAAACATGTATAGTAAAATGACAGCAAACTCACAATTATTAACAACCACACCTAAAACAAAAATAAAAGCAAACTAAGCAAACAACTAGAACAGGAACAGAACCACAGAAATGGAGATTACATGGAGGGTTATCAACAGGGGAGAGGGAGGGGGAGAGAAGGGAAAAAGGTACAGAGAATAAGTAGCATAGATGGTAGGTAGAAAATAGACAGGGGGAGGGTAAGAACAGTATGGAAAATGTAGAAGCCAAAGAACTTATACGTACGACCCATGTACATGAACTAAAGTGGGGGAATGTGGGTGGGAGAGGGTGTGCAGGGTGGAGGGGAATAAAGGGAGGAAAATGGGATAACTGTAATAGCATAATCAATAAAATATATTTAATAAAATAATACTAAAAATAGCTTTTCAAAGACAAATCTTGTTTGAAAATGTTTGTGAAAATTTTTCTAATTGTAATACATCTTTATGGATTCTGGTCATTTGGGAATGAAAAAAAAATCTGTATTCTCTTAAAAAACATTTATGTTGGTCAAGGAGGAAGACTCCAGTAATAGACTACAAAATAATGAAAATCAATACATTATATATCTAAGTATGTAGGTCACCGTCAATATAATGCCATCTTTATATTTAAATAAGTAAATGTGAAATCAAGTGAATTCATTATTTAACAAAACATTTTAGATAAAGAAAAACTACAAGTAGGGAAAACATGGTAAAGAGAAGAACAAATAACTAAGTTAGAAAATATAATAAAATTGTTAAATTACAGATAGAAAAATGGATATATTTCTAGTAAATCCAGTTAAGAGGAAAAAAAAAAGCTTAGACCTATTAAAGCTTATAGAGATGGACTAGTACAACTAGGGAGGAAATGGACAAAGTTATAATAGTACCAGCCATCAAAAAGATTTCTGGCCTGGCTGGCATAGCTCAGTGGATTGAGCGCGGGCTGGGAACCAAAGTGTCCCAGGTTCGATTCCCAACCAGGGTACATTCCTAGGTTGCAGGCCATAACCCCCAGCAACCGCACATTGATGTTTCTCTCCCTCTCTCTCTCTCTCTCTCCCCCTCCCCTCTCTAAAAAATAAATAAATAAAATCTTAAAAAAAAAAAAAAAAAGATTTCTGGACTGAATAGATTCACTGGTGAAATCCTTAATATTTTTAAGGAAAATTGAATTTCCTTGTGTAAAATAAATATGGAACAAAGTAATGTATGGAACAAGGTTAGAAAACAAAGCAGGCATTCTAAAATAGGGATTAGTTATAACCTTACTATTAGTATATATGAGTGGAGATGTGAAAAACTGTGGTAGAGCCCTGGCTAGTGTGGCTCAGTGGAATGAGTGCTGGCCTGTGATCCAAGGGTCACTGGTTCTATTCCCAGTCAGGGCACATGCCTGGGTTGCAGAACAGGTCTCCAGTAGGGAGTGCTCAAGAGGCAACCACACATTGATGTTTCTCTTCCTCTCTCCCTTCTCCTCCCTAAAAATAAATAAATAAAATTTTCTTTAAAAAAAACTGCTAGAAAATATGATTAAGAGTCTGATCCAGCACTACCAAGTAAGAAATGTGAAGATGTTGCAACATAAATAAATTTATTGCTATACTTTACCAGACTTAACTGAAAAAAGAAATGAAAGAGATGTTACAGCTGATAGCACAGAAAAACGAAGGATCATAAGAGACTGCTAGAAACAATTATACACTAACAAATTGTGATAACCTAGAAGAAATAGGTATTTTTCTAGAAACATACAGTCTACCAAGAGTGAGTCGAGATGAAACAGAACATCTGAACAGACCAAATATTAGTAAAGAGTCAATAATCAAAAACCTTCCAACAAACGGAGGTCCAGGACCAGATGGCTTCACTGGTGAATTCTACCAGACCTTGTTAATACAAGTTCTTCTCAAACTCTTCCAAAAAAAAAAAAAATAGAAGAGGAGGGAACTCTTCCAAACTCATTTTATGAGGTCAGCAGTATCTTGATGCCAAAACCAGACAAGGATGCCACAAGAAGAGAAAATTATAGGCACTGTCTCTGATGAAGAGAGATGCAAAATCCTCAACAAAGGATTAACAAACCAAATTAAACAGTACATCAGAAGGATCAGGCAACATGATCAAGTAGGATTTATTCCAGGAATGCAAGGTGTTTCAGCATTCTCCGGTTAGTCAATGTGATCTACCATATTAAAAGATGAAGGATAAAAATCATATGATCATCTCAATAAATGCAGAAAAAAGCACTTGACAGTATTCATCATTTATTTATGATAAAAGCTGAACAAAGTGGGTATGGAGGGAATGTACCTCAACAGAATAAAGGTCTAAATCATATATCTGAAATATATGACAAGCCCACAACTAATATCATACTCATACTTTGATTTCATCATACTTTGGTGAAAAGTTGAAAGCTTTTCCTCCAAGATCAGGGACACTGACTAACAAGGCACCACTCTTGCCACTGTTTTCAACATAGTTGGAAGTCTTACCCAAAAAATTCAGCAAGCAGAAGAAATAAAAGGCAACCAGATCAAAAAGGAAGTAAACTGTCTCTATTTGCAGATGGCATGATACTCTAAAAGTGCCTATGAGAAAGAACTATTATAACTTATAAATGTATACAGTAAAGTTGCAGGATATAAAATCAGACACAAAAATCAGTTGTACTTCTAGATACTGATAATGTACTATCAGAAAAAGGATTAAGAAGAGAATCCCATTTATAATTTTATAAAAAAGAATAAAACACCTAGGAATAAATTTAACCAAGGAGGTAAAAGATCTGTACACTGAAAACTCGCTAAGACATTGATGAAAGAAGTTGAAGGAGATACAAAGAAATGGAAAGATATTCTGTGTTCATGGATTGGAAGAATTAATATTGTTAAAATGTTCAGACTGCCAAAAGCAATCTACAGATTTACTGTGATCTCTATCAAAATTCCAATGGCATTATTTTCCCACAGAATTAAACAAAAAATCCCCAGATTTGTATGGAACCACAAAAGACCCAGTATAGCAAAAGCAATCTTGAGAAAGAACAAAAGTGGAGGCATCACACTCCCTAATTTTAAACTATTGGGTTAGCCAAAAAGTTCATATGGTATTTTCCACAGTTTTCATTTCACTAGTAACTGTATTGATTTGGGTATTTTGAGTATGTTGGCTATTTCCTGCATGGTATAACATTGATTGTTTTAATTAACGTCTCAATTTGATTGCTGTCAACTTCAGTTGGTCTGCCCAACCTTGGAGTATCATCCAACGAGAAACCTGTAGCACAAAACTTCGCAAACCGCTTTTGACACCTTAGATGAGTCACAGCACCTTCTCCATATATGGCACAAATCTTTTTTATCTTATTTTTTATGTGTGTTTCAGTTGCATTTTTACCTTTCTTGAAATAATAAAGCATAATATGCTGAAAATGTTGCTTATTTCCCATCTTAAATATTAAAATGGCTACACAAAATTCACCACTTTTGGTAAGTTTTTTTTTTTTAAATGAAAGCTGATACGACAGTTGTCACAATGCAGTCTAACATTGTTTCGAATGAAGTTAAAGATAAGTAAGTGCTATTAGAGGCATCTTATGGAAAGAAAAACCAAAGGAACTTCTTGGCCAACCCATGTATTACAGTTACAGCAATCAAACCAGTATGGTATTGACATAAAGACAGCCTCATAGGTTAATGGAACAGAATAGAGAGCCCAGCAGTAAACCCATGTATATATGGTCAATTAATTTACAACAAAGGAACTTAGAATACACAATGGGGAAAGGACAGGCTCTTTAATAAATGATGTTGGGAAAACTGGACAACCATAGTCAAAAGAATGAAACTGGACCATTATCTTACGCCATACACAAAAATTAACTCAAAAAAGATTAAAGACTTGAACATAATGCCTGAAACTCCTAGAAGAAAACATAGGCAGTAAGCTTTTTGACATGTGCATTTTTGAATTTCATGCCAAAAGCAAAGCAGCAAAAACCAAAAATAAACAAATGGGGCTACATCAAATTAAAAAGCTTCTGTACAGCAATAGAAACCCATCAACAAAATGAAAAGGCAACCTACCAAATTGGGGAAAATATTTGCAATTCATGTATCTGAAGACGGATTAATATCCAAAATACATAAGTAACTTATACAACTCAATAGCAAAAAACAATTAAAAAATGGGCAGAATATCTGAGTAGATATTTTTCCAAAGGATAGATAAAAATGGCCAACAGATACATGAAAAGATGCTCAATGTCGTTAATTATAAGGGAAATGCAAATTAAAATCATAATGAGGTAATATTTCACAGCTATTAGAATGGCTGTTATCAAAAAGAAAAGAGCCCTGGCTGATGTGGCTCAGTGGATTGAATGCTGACCTGTGAACCACAGGGTCACTGGTTCGATTCCCAGTCTAGGGCTCATGCCTGGCATGTGGGCCAGGTCCCCAGATAGTGGATTCATGAGAGGCAACCACATATTGATGTCTCTTTCCCTGTCTGCCTCCCTCCCCCTCTCTCTAAAAATAAATAAATAAAATCTTTAAAAATTTATTTATTTATTTATAAAGATTTTATTTATTTTTAGAGAGGGGAGGGGGGAGAGAGAGAGAGAGAGAGAGAAACATCAATGTGCAGTTGCTGGGGGCCGTGGCCTGGAACCCAGGCATGTGCCCTGACTGGGAATCGAACCTGCGATGCTTTGGTTCGCAGCCCACACTCAATCCACTGAGCTACACCAGCCAGGGCTAATAAATAAAATCTTTAAAAAAAAAAAAGAAAGAAAGAAAGAAAAGAAGTGTTAGTAAGGATGTGGAGAAAAGGAACTGTACTGTTGGTGGGAATGTAAATTGATAGTTACTATGGAAAACAGTATGGAGGTTCTTCAAAAAATTAAAAATAGAAGTACCATGTGATGCAGCAGTTCCTCTTCTGGGTGTTTACCCATAAAAAATTAAAACACTCAAAAAAATATATGCACCCCCATGTTCACTGCATTTTATTATTTCTAATAGTCAAAATACAGAAACATCCTAAGTGTCCATTGATAGATGAATGAATAGAGAAAATATGGTATATACATACAACAGAATGTTATTCAGCCATAAAAGGAATGAAATCTTGCCATTAGGGACAACATGGATGGGCATTAAGGGTATTATACTAAGTGAAATAAGTGGGACAGGGAAAGATAAATACTGCATCATCTCGCTAATATATGGAATCTAAAACAAAACAAAAAGCTAAGCCTTAGATATGGAGAACAAATTGATGATTTCAGGGTGGGTGGGGTAGGGAGTGGGAAAAAAGGGTGAACTGTTTTTGTTTTTTGTTTTTTGTTTAATTATTAGTTTAAATAAGTTAAAAAATTGTAAATGTTTATTAATGAATCCTAGTATGACTATTGTATGACAGAATATGTTAAAGACTGCTAGCAAATGTGGTTGAAAGTCTGGTCTACCACTGCCAAATAAGAAAGGCCAAAGACATTGCAATATAATGAAAGTTATTGCTGTACTTTATCAGAATTGGGGGGAGAGCTGTAATGTACTTTGATCAAATTCAGTGCTCACTCCTAATCAAATTAATTCAATGTGAAAATAAAAGAATGCTTTCCTAGCATCATAGAAAGAATATTTTTAATTAACCAATACCAAATTTAGAAGAAAAATAACCTTATAAAACTTGTTATCATTAGTATTTAATTCAACTTTAGTTTAACATTGCTACGTAATATGGTCTGAGAACTGGTGCCAGTCCATGAATTTCTTGTTACTGGTTTTTCAAGAGATGAGTACAAAAGTTGAGGCGAGGTGTTTAGAAACTTTTATAGTATTTTGACAGTATGATTTTATGGTTTTTTTTTTAGAACTAACAATGAAACATTTAGGCTTGTGTTTTGTATTTTGGGCTTAAATTTCACTTTTCTAGTTATTTTTACTAGCTTTTAAATTGTTTACTAATTATTTTTATTAACATTTTAAAAAGACCTCTTCCTGTGGTGAATTAGAGGTAGGAAGAACTGATCCTTTCCATAGTTATTTTTTGAGGTATTGCTGTGAATCATGCCACTAATATAAGAGTATAAACATTTGAAAGACAACTACATTATTTATGGATGATATAATACTGTTATTGAGAGGAGCAAAGAGTCCAGTAGAAACTGGTATAGCTAATAAAAATTCAATAAAGTGGTCATATGTAGAGAATATTGTAGCTTTAGGTTTGGATTTTTTTTTCAGTATTATAATGAAATTGTAAGAATTTCATTGTATAGAACCATATTTATTCATTGAAGAGAACCAATTTTTCAGGAATCACTGGCAGATTCAAATTGTTAAGATATGGGTATGAGGTATAAAATATAGTTAATATTGTGAAAAACAAAAAGAAAAGCTTTACTTTTTATAAACTTTGATGAGAATGTTATCCAATAGGAACCGTGTGAGTGGATATTTTAATCTGAATGTTAATATTTATGTTAATTCAGTTAATAACTTAGCATATTTTCTTTCAAAATTATTGTTTTAGAAAACAGAATCTTGGCATTTTCTTCCTCAAGAAATCGACTCTTCCCACACCTCGGATACAACCCACACCAGGTTTAAAGTGAGAGAGGAAGGGACAGAAATGACAGACTTCCCCTCTGTGGAGGAAGGTATATTGACCCAATCAGAAAATCAAGTAAAGGAACCCAAGAGAGATCTCTTTTGTTCTTCATTGCTAGGTAATGCCTCTTTTTTAAAAAACTAGTATTAATACTTCTTTTAAAATCCTTACTTTTGGAGGATCAAGTCCTGCATTTAAATCCTTTCTTTTTTTTTTAATGTTTTTTAATGTATTTTTTCCCATTACCATTTATTTCTTTTATACCATCCTATCCTCTTCCTGCAAACCACACTGTTGTCCATGTCCATGAAATCCTTTCTTGAGTTGAGGAGCTCTGTAGCACCCTACTCAAAGGTATTAGGCTGTTTTTGGTTTTCCATACAGCCCAGCTGGTGTAGTTATGTTAAATGTGCAGTTGCCTCTCATTTTATCATGCACTATTGCTGACAGAAGGCAGAAGGTTGATAACTTCCTCTCTAGTGGTTATGCCTCCTCAGTTCTGAATTTGTGGAAGTTTTTCTTGGTGTAAACCATATATAAACCTTTGACTATTCAGTAAATACAAGCAAAAAACAAATATTCATGCTTACCTTATTAGATTCTTATACTTGATTACTACATATGTTATTCTCAGTTTTCAGAGTCAAAAATTGAGATAAAGAGGTTAAATGACTTGTCTGAGGGTAGTTCTTACTGCTTTCCTTTTCTGTATGTGGAACTGATTTATTAGCTCTTTACAAAAGGTAATCTCTAAGTTCATCTCAAATCATCAAAGTAGGAGATAGAATAAATTGTACTGTTAACTACTTTGGACCATATGAATGCTTTGCCGGATATATATGAGTGCTAAACCAATATGGTAATTTAAATTTGTTTCATGCCTAAATCATAGTTCAGACAAATAGTACTTTGTTCTTCCTTCCTTCAGAGTTTTTTTCAAAAGTTGAAAAAATAATACCACCAGATTTTTTGGAATTAGCTGTTGTCAGAGAAATGGGTTCAACCATGAAGTTGTCTTGTCAGAGATTTTTAGAGGAGCAGGAATAGGAGTTAAGTTCTTTTCAAACATAAGCTAATACTATTCTAATCAAAATATTAGTGCCAATGTATTCTGTGATGTGGATCATCAAAATCAGTTTTAATTTCAGTTTCACATTTTAAGAAAGATATTGACAACATTAGTGTTTTTTTGTTGGAGGAGATGACTATGATAGTAGATGAAAGAGAAGATTTTGCTGTGATCAGGTATTCAAAGAGCTGTCGTGCCAAAGAGGAAGCAACTTATTTCATTCATTAATTTATTTAACAAATATCTAAGTGCCTATTATGTGTTTGATGCTAGGGATATATAAATGAAAGCTATCGCCTTTTGGGAAGACAATCCAGTAAACAGAAAATAATAGACCATGTATGAGTACTTACTGGTCTGTATCAAGAGTATGCAAACTATAGGCCACAGGCCAAGGCCTGATTTTTTTACAAGCTAAGAATGGTTTTTGCATTTTTAAAGGATTATAAAAACAAACAAAATGTGTGTGACAAGAGACAACATATGCCCAGCAAAGCCTAAAATATTTACTGCTTAGCCTTTTACAAAAATATTTGCTAATTCCTAGTCTAGAGGTTAAAATGAGAGTACATATCTTGTAAAAAGGCTGTTTTAGACTTGATATAAGAAAGAACTTACCCTGTCCAGTGCGGCTTAATTGGTTGGGCATTGTCCTGCAAAGCAAAAAGTTGCTGCTGTTCGATTCCGGTCACGGCACCTGCCTGGGTTGCAGGTTCAGTCCCTGGTTGGGACACATGCAGCAGGTATCTGATCAATGATTCTCTGTCACACTGATGTTTCTCTCCCTCTCTATTTCCCTCCCTCCCACTCTCTCTAAAAGTAAAGAAAATCTTTTAAAAAATAAGGAACTTACTACTAGAGCCATTTATTAGTGCAAAATCTACTAACAAAAAAAAGTGAGCTTATGTCACAGCAAAATGTCAAGTAAAATTCTCTAAAATAGCATTTCAGCATTTGGTAGGAGATTGTGTGTTTGGCTTCTAAAATTTTTTGTAACATAAAGTTTTATAACTGTCTTCTCATTTACTACAGATGAAGCAGAACATTTTTGATTTTTAGAGCAGATCCATAGATCTTGATGACCAAAGAAATTTCATCATTGCTATTTTGTTATGCATGAACACTGCAGTCATTGTGGGACATTAGTCTCCCCACTGGCAAGTGTCATAATGAAAACTGGTTCCAGAACAGTTGGATATCTCAGAAAAGAGTTATCCAAACTATTAGCAGCATCCAAATATGTGGAAATGTGGGGTCCTTGTGAAAAAAAAAATTTAATGATTCTTAGAGGGGTGAAGGACTTACACGAAAATTATGAAAACAAGGTTACAAAGGTTTATGACTGAGTCCTAAAGTCAAGGCCAAAGAGGAAATACCAATTAGTCCTTGATGGTAAAAGTTTCTCTTTTTTAATTGATTGATTCAGTAAATAAATAATGCATTTATTTTGAATGCCTACTAAGTGTAGCAGGTATTTTTCTAGGCACTGAAGATACAGGTGTAAATAAAGCTCACATGGAGTTTTCAATCTAGGTGGTAAATGGACAAGACAGAAAATTAAAACAAGACTGGGATAGTTATGACAGGGAAGATATATAGTAGTTGTAGGCATTCTGACATCAAGAAAGTGAACTGTAGCAACAGTATTATTACATGCATATTGAAAGAACCATTTAGTTTTAGCAAAATATAACCCATCCATCCAAGTTAATATTAAATAGGATACTATTGGTTGTGTAGATTTGTTTCTATTAATATTTAATTTTTTTCATTGTAATTATGTGAATGCTATAAGGAATAAGGAGTTTATACCTATTTTGTACATATTCAAAGGCATTCTAATAAGAATTATTTAAGCTGGCGTTCAGGAATTCATAAGAATTTTTTTCTTTTTAAATTAATAGTTCTTAAACTTTTTGGTCACAGGACTACTTTACACACTAAAGTTACTAAGGACTATAAAGACCTTTGGTTTATGCAGGTTATTGATATTTTTCCATATTAGAAATTAAAACTCACCAATTTTTTAAAAAAAGAATTCATTAAAAATAACCTTTATTGCGTTTAACATAAATTACATATTTTTTTAGAATAATAGCTATATTTCAAAACCAAAATATTTAGAAGAGTATCATTGTTTTACTTTAAAAAAATATGTAATGTCTGACTTCATAGAGAACAGGTAGTTTCTGATATCTGCTTCTACATTCCATATCATACATATCACTTCTGGAAAATTCCACTATACCTTTGTGAGAGAATGAGAGTGAATAGGGCAAATGATATCTTAACATTATTTTGATAATAATTTTGACCATAGACACCTCCTGAGAATGTCTTAGGGATGCCAGGGAGCCCATGAGCTACACTTTGATGTAAGATGGAAAAAAACATTCATGATGGTTAAGAGCACTTTCTAAAAATTAGTGTTTAGGATCAGATCTCACTCTAACACTTACCGCTATTTGAATGTGGGCAGATTACTTTATATTCCTTACATTTTGTAAAGTTTCTTACCTATAAGATGCATATAATAATACTTACTCATCCTTCAAGCTTGTCATGAGGATTAAGTGAAATGTAGGTTTAGTTGCTTAGACCTTGTCAGGTAGTTGCTGCTGCTGTTGTTATGTTACCATAGTAAAGCTTGTAGACACTTCCAGATGGCAGCATGTTTAGGTTCTTTAAAGTATTATGTAAGTAAGCTACAAAGTTAATTTTTAGTATTTCTAACATTTTCACATTTGAAACTTTGCAGTCATACAGGACAGCTTTGCTTCTCCTGATTTGCCTTTGCTGACATGTTTGACACAAGACCAAGAGTTTGGACTTGATTCCTTATTTCACCAAAGTGAACTAGATTTTGCGCCTCTGAGGTAGGATGATTTATGTTTTTATTTGCATGTAACCTTTCTACTCTTTCTTGTTCTTAGTTACTATTAATATTAATGACTTCAGCCTAAGGTGAGACTTTAGGGTAGGGGTTAAGTAGTCTCAGCTCACACTCTGAAGGTAACAAGACCCTGAGTTAAGTAAGACATGATGCATAGCAGTTTGGCATAGTAACATATGTATGTGTAAAGATGAGCCAGGTTACTGTAGTGCATCTAAAAATAATTTCTAATATATTCTAGCATTTCAGGCATATTTTAATTTAGAAGGCACACTGAGTTTTTCTTTTTGATAAATTTCCCCTCTTGCTTTCCATCACCCAACCTCATTGTGCAAAAAGCATTTGTTTCACAGTCACTAACTTGTTTGGCACTCTCATTTTGGTCAGCTGATACTGAATGAGCCTCGTCTGATAGGTGTGAATATGAAGTAACAAGATTTTTCTAACTGACATGTCTAAATTAAAAATTATTCTAAATTAATACCCTTTGGAATAGTCATAATGGCAGACAAGTCTGGAATTATCTAAGAATTGTAAGTTTTCCTCTTTTAGAGCAAAAAAAGACATCTTAAATTAAAAACTGTAGATGTTTACTGAGTAAAAATCTCTGCCCCTCTACATGTATTACTTTAAAATTACTTTTATGAAAAGTGTTTTGTATATAACAGCCAACCGATGATTAGATTATTGTTGTATTTTGGGGCGGGGGAGGTACTCTTAAACCACTTAAGTGGTTTTCAAGAGCATAATAAACTAGTAAAAGAACTAGTTAAATGAATTTTAAATTATAGCAGGTAATAAATCAAACATTTTAAATAGTAAAATTTGAAGTTTCATTTAAAGAACCATTTTTTTGCCAATATGAAATTAGTCATTTTTTGGCAATAATGGTTTAGAGTAGCCTGAGAATATATTAGGGTCACAGGATGGTAGGTAGTTCACCTGTTTATATAGTCATTAACTACTTTAAAGGAATTTGAAATTAGAACTTTGTTTTTGAACATACTTCAAATAATCTTTATCAATAATATATCAATTTTGTATTTTTTATGTTGTTATTTTAAAAATGTTTTAAATGTGTAACTTTTTTATTTTTAACTGTGTATTTTCAGGGTGATTCCTGGTAAGTCTGAAGACACAGAATGGTTTTCTCGACCGTCGGAAGTTAGTGAGGCTTTGTTGCAGGCAGCCTCAGAAGTAGCTTCAGACATAGTTAATAGTCACTTTAGTGTATCTCAGCACACACTTATAGGGAATACAGCTCTTGAATCTCAGGGCTCTATTTTATATCCTGAACAAGGAACCAAAGAAGAGACTGTTTCATCTGGTGCAATTGATAAACTGAAAACCCCCAAAGACTCTGATAGTTATGATGTTCTTTGTTCATGTATGTCATGGAAGACACAAGAAGTTACACAGGAGCCAGAAACCACTTTAGCTAATAAAGATCAACGTTCTTTTTCAACTTCATCTGATACAAGTGAGGAGGAATATGTAACTCCTAAAGAAAGAGACAGTTTTGATGCTTCTTGTTTATATGTGCAGTATTGGAAACAGGAAGCTTTACAGCAGTCAGAAAAATATTTAACCAGTAAAGACCATGATTCTTGTTCAGATTCATCTGACACGATTGATAAAAATAAAATTTCTGAAGGAATTGGCAATTTCAGTGCCCCCCTTTCATGTATGCCATGGAGCGAACAGGGAGCTTCACACCATCCAGAAACATGTGCAATCAGTAAGGATCATGTTTATTTTCCACCTGAAGTTGCTTCTCATAAAATGTCATATTCTTTCTTGCATTGCTTGTTGGAAGGGAGAGGAAAAAGTGCTCCCTTTATGTCTGATAGTCATTATTTGGAGAGGGTTTATTTAAGGGCTTCCACTGAGAATGAGGTAAAACAAAAGATGGTTTCTTTGGAGGGTTATGAAAGAAATGAAGAAGGTCTGGGGAAAGAATTATCTCAAAGTTTTGAACTAAAGGAAAATAGCAATACTGTAGTATTTTTGAAGTTGTGTCCCAGTTCTTCAGAAGTACAGTATATTGAGAATGTTGTAGTTCCTGATAATTCTGTAGAAGTTTCAGAAACACATATACTCTCCAGGGAACATGATATCTCTAAGGTAGAGACTTCTGGTGGTCCTCTTCAGACTATTACATCCACCTTGGATGAGACATCAGAACAACTATATTTTCAAGAGGAAAGAAACCAAAAGGCAAGTGCTGCTTTTGGTGGGAAAAATGTTAATGCTACTGAAAATGTAGCCTTTGAGGCAGTTATTGCCTCTATTGAACCTTCCAAGAAAGAGAATACAGGAAATGAAATCCAAACTGACATCACTAAATCTTTAACAAATTATAGGCAAGATAGTGAACCAAAAAATTCAGATCTTTTCTTATTAAATTATAATGATGTCAACTCTTTCTTTGATAAATTTAGTCATCCATGCTGTCAGTCTACTCCTGGGGTGTTTGAACCAGCAGCTTCAAAACCATTGTTGCATAAAGAGGATGATGGTGTTAGCTCCCTGTACTGGCATACTAATGCAGAATTACTCCCCAGTGCTCCTCAGGAAATGTTCATTAGGCCACTTTCTTCTGCTTCCTTAAGTGAAAACTCTCACAGCCAGGTTGTTGGTCTTTGCAAAACACAAAGCCCTCTATTTCAGTGTGGTATAGACAATGAACCATTTCTTCCCATTGCAGAGAAGGCAGGATCTTCAAACATTATTTACCCACTGAAAGTATCGACTTCAGATTCTTTGTTTTTGCAAGATTTAAAGCAGCAAACCTTTGAAGAAGTTGCAGATTCTTCAGACTATATTTTGGGTAAGAATGTAAATTCTAGTCATGTCATTGAATGTCCATCTGCAGCTATAGGAAGCAGCTTTTCAGCAAACTTGGTGGCATATGATGCAAAGTCACAAGGTGCTTTACCAATGACCAGTGATGCATCATTAATTGCAGTTGGCCAAGAGACATTGCTGAAAGCTGATACAGGCCTAGGTGAAATTCCTCGGCCTATGGGAGCCAAGTCCACTTTTACAGTACATACAATTATACAAAATGACTCCTATTTTGTAGAAGGCCTGAAAGGGAAGTCTGAGTCTGAGTCTGACATCGGTACTCTGGGTGATGATACTGAATGCTGTAGCCTAGATGAAAATGCTGTTGTATGCAGTAAAAGATCTACTGAGCTACAAAGAGAGGTGAGATACAATAAGATGGCAGTTGGGGAAAACATGATCTTTTCCAGTATTGTTTCAGGAAATTGCATTGTTATTTGGTTGTATTTTTTTGCTATTTCTCAGATGTGTGACCAAGGTGACTTGAGTGGTGAGTGCATTGAGGTAGCACATTTAGAAAATATGCTTGATGATCTAGAGATTTGTGACAGCTCCTTGCCCTGGCAATCTGCTTTACAACCACCCAAGGAAGAGAGCAGTTTTGAAGAGCCTGTAAGTTTTTCCATTTGACATTTCTTATGGGGCAGTGAAAGAAATATTTTAGTTGAAAATGGGGATAAAAGTGTCTGTTTATGTTCTCTAATACCAACTTGTGATTTGTAACCTGGTCTTCATCTGATATGCAGAGGTATGGTTTATTAATTTGTTAGAGATTGACATAAAAGAAATGTTTGTATTTTGTGGACTATAAGACTTGGTGAGTTCAGTGGTGTCTTGGACAAAGCCATCCTTGGCACACCTAGGTCTTTCATCTTGAGGCATCCTAACTCTTCCAGGTTGTGCCAGCAAGAACCTTTGGGACAGGCCCTGGCCGGGTAGCTCAGTTGGTTAGAGTATCAGCCCAGTACACCAAGGTTGTGGGTTTGATCCCTGGCCAGGGCATGTACAAGAATCAACTAATGAATGCATAAATAAGTGGAACAACAAATTGATGTTTCTCTTTCTTTCTCTCTCTCAAATAAGTAAAAAAAAAAATGGAAAAAAAAAAAGATCCTTTGGGGTAGAGTTAAAACCTGTAGGCTTGTTCATGGAGACATTGATATCTGCTTTTTCTACCCCCTCCGCCTTTCAGTGTACAATTCTTGGAATAGGCCCTGGAAATATTCTAGTATTTCTTTTTAGACACTCCTGAAAGATTTGATTTCAGAGGTATCTTGAAAATTTTAAGAACCTGTATTTCCCCAGGAAGGATACTGAGGTGGTTACTGTCCAAACTAATTAGTGTCCTCAAAGGGAGCTAACTAGTTCCCTGATTCCCACATAAGTAACTTATTTATGTATAATTACATTCCCTTACTCTCTATATCATCATTATTGTCTGTGTGTGTACCAAAAGATTATAACTTTGAGGGGGTAATAAAAATTCTGCGTCAATGTTTCTTTTATACAAGGATTCATTTTCCTGGGTCTTTGGATTCCTTGGCTTTAACGTCCCTCTGGTCCCATTGCCCATCCTCTTTTGTCTGATACTGTCAGCTCTAACCTGGGTCCCACTTCCTTATAATATATACTAATATCCTATGCATTTTTATGTATTATGTGTAGATATTTGTGCTATATATAATGTTACTTGCCTTTTCCTGTTTTCCCAGGTATAAGATCAGCATGATATTGGAAAACTTACTAGTTACAGTTGCAACTATTAGACCTTTAGGTTCAGGCAGTTGATAAGAGAAGATGAGCAAAGATATTATGATGAACTTTCCTCTTATTTTTAATTTGTTGGATTTAAAAAAGATTTTAATATGTTAGGGTAGTTTTATTTTCTTCATTCTACAGTAAGCATTGTTTAATTCTAATTTTCAATCTAATAACATTGGGGATGAAAGTAGAACTTTGTGCTGAAATACTATGCTAAATTTTACTTATAAACATCAATTTGTTTAGTCTTTTTGTCAATCTTACTAGGTAGGATTGTTGGGAATTATTGTCATCCCCCATTTTTGTAGTTGACAGAGTTAAGGAACTTGCTTATGATCATTTAGTAGGTAGGGAAACTAATTTAAAACTAACTTTATCTGTGTATTTAACCACTATGCCATAAACTCTCTCCCTGTTTGGCTATTTTTCAGTGAAATCGATGCTAAGATTTTGCATTATTTTGGCAAGAGAGAAGGTTTTGAAGTTAGTTTCAATAAGAATGAGAAACAAAATCTGATTAGTTTTAAACATAGTTTTTATATTTTTGATGCTACTTTTATAACTTGTATCAACTTTTTCATATAGAGAAAAAATATTTTTTAAAAATGAAAATATATTCAGTTAATAGCAATATGGTGAAGTTAACTCTGACCACATTCCAAATTTTATTTGCCCTAATATGGTGAAAAGTCATATATGTTTATGTACTAACATCACCAATAATGTCTACTAATTCCTTTTTTATTGTATTTTTATTTTTTTTATTTTTAGGGAGAGGGAGATGAGAGGGAGAAGAGAGATAGAAAAACATCAATATATGAGAGATACATTGATCATTTACCTCTTGCACACCCTCAGCTGGGGTCCTGGTCTGCATCCCAGGCACAGGTCCTGACTGGGAATTGAGCCAGTGTCTTTTTGGTTCCCAGACTGATGCTCAATCCACTGATCCTCACCAGCCAGGGAACTAATTCCTTTTTTAGCAAGGACTTGTTGGGATCTGGTAAAAGTTTAGGAACTTCTTTATCAGCATTTAACCTTTACTTCACTATCAGTTTATATTTCCCACTACTTTCGTTTCAAGAAATTTGAAGATTTTTGTTTTTTTGGTAACTGATAACAGATATAGTTTTTTGATGCTCTTATTGTTTTTCTAAACATTTGTGGATTTCTTGAAAATTTTCCTGTTTTCTCTTCCCTCCTCCCCTCTTTTCTTTCCATAACATACCTCTTTCTCTTAAAAAATCCTTGTACCATAGTTCAAATTCTGCAGTGATCATACTAGTATAAGGAGAAAACTCTGAGTAATAAAATATTTCTAGGCCTCCTATCTGTCATATTCTATACAGATAGACTTCCAGACCCTTAGAATAATTTATAGTCTTATTGGAAGTGACCAAACAAGGTATGATCTGGATATGAATTCAGGATGATTGCGAATATAATCTTGAGGACTGGTATAACTGGTTAGTATTTATTTTCGTAAAAGTGAGATTTGTACTTGTATTTTAGCAGATAAAAAAATTAATCTTATTTTTTTTCTCTTTTCATAGGTAGGCCATTCTAATATGGATATTGATCAGTCTTTTGCATCTGTATTGCCTTCATTTGTTCCTCAGGAGCCAATCGGAGAGTTGGAGTATCAGTCTTCAGATCTCAGAATGTTGAGGGTGTCTCCTGAGATTGTACGGAAGACTCTCAAACATTTATCAGGTATGTAGAAAAGGAGATACTGCGTCCTTATGATTAGCTTGTTAAACATATCTTGCTATGGCTAATTTTTTATTTTTGAACTCCTGCAATAATGTTAACTTTTGATGAAGTATGTTTATAAATGCCCTGGTCTCTTTTATTAGATGAACCATTTGACTTTTCATCACTTTCTTCATGACAGTATTTAGAACTGAATTACGTGGAGAATTCTGAATTAGAGTCAGTTTGTTCTATACTCCTTTCTGTGATTTGAAGGGAAAAATTAATTGAGCACAAGAGGACAAGAGTAGATACAAGAAAGTTTGTAGAGAGGAAACTGAGAGCTCAGTTTTGAGGCAGAAAGCAAGATTATCTGCTGTGGGAGGTGGGGACTGGTGGAGGTGCTAGGTATTTAGAGGAGAGTGGCTTGGTGAAGGCTCAGAATTTATGTTTCAGTGAAAAGGACAGGAGCTAAAAATGAGCAAAGGAATTGGCAGGTAGTTCTGAGAAGTCAGCAGAGACTAGAAATTATTTTATAATGTCAGCCTATATATCTAATTTTTCTGTGTTAAAACTCAAGAATGGAGAAGACGAATTATAGAATCGATCCTTGGTTGAGGAATTTGGGTGTGGTGGAAAGATAGCAATGGAAAGGAATCAGTGAGAGAAGAGTTGATCAACTATTGGTTTCAGCCAGCACAGAGAAAGAAAAGAAGTCAGGAGAGTTGTTAGTCTGGGAGAAAATAAAGGAACAGAGGTTTGTTTATGAAGTTGAATACATGAGGTGGGTATGAGTTACTGAGAGAGCTAGAGGAACATGCAATTTTGATCAGAGTGAGTTAGTACATTTAAATGTGAATCAGTTTGAAGATTCATTGCTTGGCCCTGAGAGAATTAGATAGTAGGAGTTGAATAAAGATCATTGGGATAAAGTAAAATGAGAGCTTTGAGGCTAGCTTATTGAATTCATTATGTTTAAATATTTTGTGATTTTATGGGATTTAGGGTTTAAAGAAACCCTGTGTATTAGACCTTGAAGTCTTAAAAGTGAATGGAAGCATTTGGGAGTTGCAAGAACATGATAGATGGAGGATGGTATTGAAGCTATATGTGGCCTAAGCCAAAGAAAGGTTTTATTTTTATGTTTTTGTTTATTTGAGGAAGATAAAAAATATTGGTAAGGAAATCATTGTGAGAGGTAGTTAAATGCCATTGTTCATCTCTCCTAGTTTCTAGTCATAGTATATGGAAGAGGGCTGCACAAACAATAAGATTATCAAGAGGAAATTCAAGTGGTTTTTTAAGACAGAAAGTTGGAGAGTATTCTCTGAAAAAATTGAGAAAGGTTGTTTATTAAGTAGCAGAATGGTTTCCAAGAGCACAGAGGAAAGAAGGGAGGGAAGGAATAAACAGTGGGGAGGAATCTAGGTAAGAAGAAAACAGCAGGAATAGACTATGGGGACAAGAGAGTGGCAATATTTGCATTTTTTCTGGACCAGGGATTACAGTGATTAAGATAGTTGAAATGAGTAGCCTCAAATATACTAATTTTTTCAGAGGTAATTTTGATGTCAGAACTGAGGGTCCCAGCTCATCTCTAAGGTCTAGTCTTAGAGATGATTCTTTAGCCGTGCAGAAGTTTTTAATTTGGTGAGGTCCCCATTTGTTTGTTCTTTCCTTTATGTCCCTTGCTTTAGGGGACATATCAGTGAAAATGTCGCCACATGGAATGTCTGAGATTTTCCTGCTGATGTTTTCCTTTAGGATTTGTATGGTCTCACTACTTACATTTAAGTCTTTTATCCCCCTTGAATTTATTTTTGTGTATGGTATAAGTTGGTGATTGAGTTTCATTCTTTTTTTTTTTTTTTTGCATGTAGCTGTCCAGCTCTCTCAACACCATTTTCTGAAGAGGGTATTTTTACTCCATTTTATGCTTCTTCCCCCTTTGTCAAATATTAATTAACTGTAGAGACTTGGGTTCATTTCTGGGCTCTCTGTTCTGTTCCCTTCGTCTATGTGTGTGTTCTTATGCCAGTACCAGGCTGTTTTGATTATGGTGGCCTTGTAATACAGTTTGATATCAGATATTGTGATCCTTCCTACTTTGTTCTTCTTTTTCAAAATTGCTGCAGCTATTTGGGGTCATTTATGGTTCCATATAAATTTTTGAAATGTTCTATATTTGTGAAATATGTCATTGGTACTTTAATAGGGATTGAGTTGAATCTGTAAATTGCTTTGGGTAGGAGGGACATTTTGAGGATGTTAATTCTTCCAATCCATGAACATGGTACATGCTTCCATTTGTTTGTGTGTCTTCCTTAATTTCTTTCTTCATTGTTGTATAGTTTTCTGTGTATAGGTCTTTTACCTCCTTGGTTAGGTTTATGCCTAGGTACTTTATTTTTTGTTGCTATATTAAATGGGATTTTTTCCCCTAATTCCTGTTTCTGATATTTCATTGTTGGCATACAAAAATGCTTTTGATTTCTGAATATTGACTTTGTATCCTGCTGTTTTGCCAAATTCACTTATTAGGTCAAGTAGGCTTTTGGTGGAGTCTATAGGATTTTCTGTGTACACTGTCATGTCATCTGCAAACAATGACAGTTTTGCTCATGCCTTTCCAATTTGGATGCCTTTATTTCTTTTTCTTGTCTTATTGCTGTAGTTAGGACTTCCAATACTATGTTGAATCGGAGTGGTGAAAGCGGGCATCCTTGTTTTGTTCCTGATCTTACTGGGAAAGCTCTAAGTTTTTGCCCATTGAGTATAATGTTGGCTGTAGGTCTTTCATGTATGGCCTTTATTATGTTGAATGCTCCCTCTATTCCCAGTTTGCTGAATGTTTTTTATCATAAATGGGTGCTGTACCTTATCAAATGCTTTTTCCGCATCTATTGATATGATCATGAGTTTTGTCTTTGCTTTTGTTTTGTGCTGTATTACATTTATTGATTTATGAATATTGTACTGTCCTTGTATCCCTGAGTTGAATCCCACTTGATCATGGTGTATGATCTTTTTAACATATTGTTGGATGGGATTTGCCAATATTTTGTTGAGGATTTTAGCATCTATGTTTATCAGAAATAATGGCCTAAAGTTTTCTTTCTTTGTTATGTCTTTATTTGGCTTGGGGACTAGGATGATGCTCACTTCATAAAAAGAGTTTGGGAGTCTTCCATCTTCTTGAATTTTTTTGGAATAATCTTTGAAGGACAGGGGTTAGGTCTTCCTTAAATGCTTTGTAAAATTCTTCTGTGAAACCATCTGGTCCAGGGCTTTTGTGTGTCGAGAGATTTTTGATTACTGCTTCAGTTTCGTCAGCTGTTATTGGTCTGTTCAGGCTTTCTGCTTCTTCTTCATTGAGTTTTGGAAGATTATGTTTTTCTAGAATTTGTCCATTTCACCTAGGTTTTCAAATTTCTTGGCATATAGTTCTTCATAGTAATTTCTTAAAATGCTTTGTATTTCTGTGTATCAGTTGTAATCTCTCCTCTTTCATTTCTGATTGCCAACACCATTTCTTAATGAGACTGCCCTTTCCCCACTGTATATGCTTGATTTTCTTGTTGTAAATTAATTAACCATATATCCATGGGTTTATTTCTGAGCTCTCTATTCTATTCCATTAATCTATGAGTCTGTTTTTGTGTCGGTACCACAATAGTTAGTTTACTATAGTTTTATAGTATAGTTTGAAATTAGGGAGCATGATGCCTCCAGCTTTGTTCTTCTTTTTCAATAGTGCTTTGGCTATTTGGAGTCTTTTGGGGTTTCATACAAATTGAAACTACAAATAGGAACTATTTGATACAAATTTGAACTATTTGAACTATTTCATACAAATAGGAACTTCTTGTTTTATTTCTGTGAAAAATGTTATTGGAATTTTGATAGGGATTGCATTGAATCTTTAGATTGCTTTTAGTAGTAAGAACATTTTAACAATATTAATTCTTCCAGTCTGTTAGCACAGAATAGCTTTCCATTTATATTTATCTTCCAACTTCTTTTATCAGTGTCTAGTAGTTTTCAGTGTACAGATCTTTCACCTTTTTTGATTAAATTTATTCCTAGATATTTGACTCTTTTTAATTGTAAATGAATTTCATTTTTTATGATTTTATTTATTTGGTTTGAGAGGGGGGGAAGGGAAGGAGAATGAAAGGGAGAGAAACATTGATGTGAGAGAGAAACATTGGTGGGTTGACTCTCTAATGCACCTCAACTGGATATTGAACCAGAGACCTTTGCTTTGTGGAATGACGTCCAACCAATTGAGTTATACCAATCAGAGCTGAATTTGTTTCGTTCTTTCTTCTTTTTTTTTTTTTGATAGCACATTATTAGTGTATAGAAATACAACTGTATTTTGTGTATTGATTTTGTATCCGGCAACTTTATTGAATTCACTTACTTTAAGTTTTTTGGCAGAGACTTTAGGGCTTTCTGTATCATGTCATCTGAAAATAAAACACATTTACTCTTCCTTTCCGATTTGGATGCTTTTTATTTTATTTTTTTCTTGCCTGATTGTTCCAGTTAGGACTTCCAGTATTATGTTCAATAACAGTGCTAAGAATGTGTGAGAGTGGGCATCCTTGTTTTGTTCCTGTTATTAGAAGAAAAGCTTTTACCTTTCCACCATTGGATATGATGTTAGCTGTTGGCTTGTCGTATATGGCATACCTTATGTTGAGATAATTCCCTCTCCGCCCCTTGTTGAACATTTTTGTTATAAATGGGTATAGAATTTTGTCATATGCTTTTTTTATATCTACTGAGATGATCCTATGATTTTTAAACTTCATTTTGTTAATGGTTTCTATTGCATTTATTGATTTGCAGATGTTGAACTATCCTTGTGTCCCTGGGATAAATCCCACTTGGTCATGGTAGAGGATCCTTTACTGTACTGTTGATTTTGGTTTGCTGATATTTTTGTTGAGGACTTTTGCATCTTTGTTCATCAGGAATATTGGCGTTTAATTTTCTTTTCTTGTGGCATCTTTTTCTGGTTTTGGTATCGGGGTTATGCTGGCCTTGTAAAATGAATTCAGAATTGTTTGCTTTTCTTTTTTAGAAGAGGTTGAAAAAGATTGTATTAATTCTTTGAATGTTCAGTACAATTCACCAATGAAGTTATTTGGTCCTGAACATTTGTATGTTAGGAGGTATTAGCTTACTGATACTTCCTAACAAATAGGACAATAGAAATGTTCTATTTCTCAATGATTCAGTCTTTGTAGGTTGTGTGTTTCTAAGACTTTGTTCATTTCTTTTGTGTTGTAAAATTTGTTGGTGTATAATTGTTTATAGCAACCTGATAATTTTTTGTAATTCTGTGGTATTAGTTGTAGTCTCCTCTTTTATTTCTTTTGAAACAATTTCTATTGAATTTATTCAGATGTCATTTGTTAATAAAATTATATCAGTTTCAAGTGTACAGTGCTCTAATACATCATCTCTATATTGTATTGTGTGTTCACCACCCAAAGTCAAGTATCCTTTCATCACCATTGACCCTCCCTTTACTCTCTTCTTTTTAAAAAATTTTAAACATTTACTATGTTTTTATTATCTTTAGAGAGAGGGGAAAGGAAGGAGAAAGAGAGGGAGAGAAACATCGATGTGTGAGAGCAACATTGATTGGTTACCTTTCGCATGCCCGCAGCCAGGGACCTGGCCAGGCATGTGCCCTTTGGGGAAGTTGGACTGGCGTTGTTTTGGTCTATGGGATGAAGCCCAACCCACTGAGCCACACCACTCAGGGTTCCCCTTTGCCTTCTTCTATCTCATCCGACTCCCTTTTCCCTCTCACAATCACCATACTGTTTTCTGTGTCTACGAATTTTTTTTTTTTTTTGCTTAGTCCTTTCACCTTTTTCACCTAGCCATTCAGCTAGCTGCCTTTCCTCTGACAACTGTAGGTCATTTGTCAGTATCTATGAGTCTGTTTCTATTTTGTTTTTTAATTTATTTTGTTCATTAGATTTCACATGTAAGTGAAATCATAGGATATTTGTCTTTCTCTGACTAGCTTATTTAATTTAGCACAATACCATCTAGGTTCATCCATGCTGTCACATAAAGATAACATTTCCTTTTTAATTTTTTTGTTTTTTATGTCTAAGTGGTATTTCATTCTGTAAATGTACCACAGGGTTTTTTTTATCCATTCATCTAGTAATGGGCATTTGGGCAGCGTCCAAATCTGGGCTCCTTTAAATAATGCTGCAGTGAACATGGGTTCATAGATTTCTTCGTATTAATGGTCTGGATTTTACGGATATATTTCTAGAAGTGAATCACTGAGTCATAAGGCAGTTCAATTTTTAATTTTTTGAGGTATCTCCATGCTACTTTCCACAGGGCTGCACCAATCTGCATTCCCACCAGCAGTGCAAAAGGGTTCCCCAGCACTTCTTTGTTGATAGCCATTCTGACCAGTACGCTGTGATATCTCATTGTGGGGTTTTTGTGGGTTTTTTTGAAGATTTTATTTATTTACTTTAGAGAGAGGGGAAGGGAGGGAGAAAGAGAGGGAGAGAAATACCAATGTGTGAGAACAATACAATGTGTGAGAGATACATAGATTGGTTGCTTCTCACACGTGCCCAACTGGGAATTGGCGTGCAACCCAGGCGTGTGCCCTGACTGGGAATGGAACTAGTGACTGTTAGGTTCACAGACCAGCTTTTAATCCACTGAGCCACATCAGCCAGGGCTCACTGTGGTTTTAAATTACATTTCTGTAATGAGTATTGATCTTGAGCACCTTTTCATATGTCCATTGTCCATCTATATGTTCTCTTTGGAGAAGTGTCTGTTAGGTCCATTGCCCATTTTTTAATTGAGTTGTTTGGGTTTTTTGGTGTTTAGTTGTATATGTTCTTTATAAATTTTGGATAATAATGCCTTATCAGATGTATTATTGATGAATGTGTTCTCCCATTTAGTGGATTGTCTATTTTGCTGATGTTTTCCTTTGCTATGCAAAACCTTTTTAGTTTGATGTAGTTGTACTTGTTTATTTTTTTTTATTTGTTTTCTTGCCAGTGGAGATACATCAGAAAAAATACTGCTATGATAAATGTTTCAGGTTTTACTGCCTATGTTTTCTTCTAGGATTTTTATAGTTTCGAGTCTTACATTTAAGTCTTATTCCATTTTGAATTTATTCTTGTGTATGGTTTAAGAAGGTGGTCTAGTTTCTTTTTATCTTCACCAGAGGATAGGCTTATTGATTTTTTTTTAAGAGATAGGCAAAAGAAGGGGAGCAAAAGAGGGAGAGAAACATTGATATGAGAGAGAAACATTAATAGATTGCCTATTCGTGGAATCTTTAGTGTTCTTTATTTATAGTATCATGTCATCTGCAAATAACAACAGTTTTACTTCTTCCTTTCCAAATTGGATGCTTTTATTTCTTCTTGTTTGGGTGCTTGAAGCTATCTTCCAATACCATGTTGAATGAGAGTGGTGAAAGTTGGAATCCCTGACTTGTTTTTGATCTTAGCAGAAAAGTTTTTAATTTTTGCTCTCTGAGTATAATATTGGCTATGGGTTTGTCTGATAAGACATTTATTATGTTGAGATATGTTCTTTCTATTCCCACTTTGCTGAGAGCTTTTATGATAAATGGGTGCTGGATTTTAATGAATGCTTTTTTCTGCTTTTAGTGATATGACCATGTGATTTTTAGTTTTCATTTTGTTTAGTGTTGTTTCACATTTATTGATTTCCAGATGTTGTACCAACCTTGCATCCACAGAATAAAACCTACTTAAATAGTTTGAGAAGAATAGGTGTTAGTTCTTCTTTGAATGCTTGGTAATATTCACCTTTGAAGCCATCCAGTCCAAGACTTTTGTTTCTTTGGAGTTTTTTGATTACTGCTTCAATTTCATTAGTTGTAATCTGTCTATTCAGATATTTGATTCTTCCTGATTCATTTTTGGAAGATTGTATGTTTCTAGGAATTTATCCATTTTGTCTAGAATGTCCAATTTGTGGGAATATAGTTGTTTGCAATATTTTCTTACAAACATGTATACTTATTTCTGCAGTGTCAGTTGTTATTTCTCCTTTTATTCCTGATTTTATTTTGGTTTTATCTCTTTTTAATGACTCTGGTTCAAGTTGTGTTTTCTTTTTAAGATTTTATTTATTTATTTTTAGAGAAAGGGGAAGGGAGAGAGAAAGAGAGAGAAACATCCATGTGTTGTTGGTTGCTTCTTGTGCGCCCCCTACTGGGGACTTGGCCTGAAACCCAAGTATGTGCCCTGACTGCAAATGGAACCAGTGACCCTTTGGTTCTCAGGCTGGCACTCAATCCACTGAGCTACACCAGCCAGGGCAAAAGTTTTGTCAATCTTGTTTATCTTTTTAAAGAACCAGCTCTTGGTTTCATTGAGCTTTTGTATTGTTTTTGTTTTTTTTTTAAGATACTATTTCATTTATTTCTGCTCTGATGTTTATTATTATTATTACTCACCTTGGGCTTTGTTTATTCTTTTTCTAGTTCCTTTAAGTGTAAATTTAGGTTATTTGAGTTTTTTTTATTTCTTAACTTTGACCTGTAATGCTATGAATTCCTCTCTTTGGATTGCTTTTGCTGTGTCCCATAGATTTTGGGGTTGTTGTGTTATTTTCATTCTTTTCAAGGTATTGGATTTCTTTCTTAATCTCACTGTTAACACATTCATTGTTTGGTAACATGTTATTTAGCTTCCACATCTTTGTGTATTTTTTAATTTTTTCTCATGATTGATTTCTAGTTTCCATTATGGTCAGAGATGATGCTTGATATGATTTCAGTCTTGTCAAACTTATTGAGACTTATTTTGTGTCCTAACATGTGGTCTATCCTAGAAAATGTTATATGTGTACTTGGAAAGGTTGTATATTCTGCTAGTTTGAGGTGAAATGCTCTGAAAATACCAATTAAATTAATGGGATCTGGTATTTCATTTAAGGGTGCTGATTCCTTATTGATTTTCTGTTTGGAAGATCTATCCATTCTTGTCAGTGAGGTGTTAAAATCCCCTATTATGATTTTGTTACTTTCCGTCTCTCCCTTTATGTCCATCAAGATTTGTATATTTAGGTGCTCCTGTTGGATGCATAAATGTTTACAAGGGTTATATCCTTTTGTTGGATTGACCCTTTTGTCATTATCTGCTTCTTTGTCTCTTCTTATAGCCCCTTTTTTTTTATCCTACCCTGAGGGCTTTTTTTTTATATTGCTTTTAGAGAGTGGATTGGCGGGGATGGGGGAAGGGGGGCAGGCTGTGGGGGTGGAGAGAGAGGGCATGGGAGGCAGGCACACCAATAGGTTGTCTTCTCATACATACCCTGACTGGTGATTGAACTTGTGACCTTTTTTTTTAATGGGATGACCCTCCAACCCACTGAGCCATACCGGCCAGAGCTGTAGTTTTTTATTTCAAGTCTATTTTGTCTGATACAAGTATTGCTACCCTAGCTTTTTTTTTTTCTTTTTTTTTTTTTTCATTTCTATTTGCATGAAATATGTTTTCATTCCTTTACTTTCAGTCTGTGTGTATCTTTCATTCTCAGGTGGGTCTCTCGTAGACAACATATACATGGGTCTTGTTTTCTTATCCATTCAGCTACCCTATATGTTTGGTTGGAGCATTTAAGCCATTACCAAATTCTGTGTATAAAGCGCACTTTTTTGCCCAAATTTTTCAGGGAAAAATAAGGATGTGCATTATACATGAGTATAATGATTATATACCACGAGTATAATGGTATAATAATCCTGTGTATAATTCACACAAAAACATGGGTGTGCATTATACACGGGAGCACATTATACACAGCAAAATAGGGTACATTTAAAGCAGTTAATGTTATGTTCGTATTAATTGCCATTTTATTTTTTATAATAAGTTTCTTTGTTGTTGTTTTTCTTATAGAAGACCCTTTAACATTTCTTGTAATATTGGTTTGGCGGTAATGCACTCCTTTAGCTTTTTCTTGTCTAGGAAGCTCTGTGTTTTTCCCTCGATTTTAAATGATAGTCTTGCTGGGTAAATAGTCTTGGTTGTAGGTCTTTGTTTTTCATCAGTATCTTCTGGCATGAAATGTATCTGTTGAGAAAACAGCCAATAGTCTTATGGGAGCTACCTTGTAGGTAAGTCTTTCTCTTAGTGCTTTTAAGATTCTCTCTTTGTCGTTAACCTTTGCCATTGTAAGTATGATGTGTCTTGGCATATGTTTCTTTGGGTCCATGTTGTTTGGGATTCTCTGTGCTTATTGGACTTCTATGTCTTTTTTCTTCACCAGGTTAGGCAAGTTTTCAGCCATTGTTTATTCAACTAGGGTTTCAGTCCTTTGCTCTCTGTCTTCTTCTGGTCCCGCTGTAATGCAGGTATTGTTATATACTTCATGTTGTCTCAAAGGTCCCTTAAACTATGCTCATTTTGTTTGTATTTCTGTTTCTATTTCTATTTCTTTGCTGCTCCAATTTGTTGTTTGCTGCTTGTTCTCCAAATCACTGGTTTGATGTGCCCCTCATCCAGCCTACTGTTTACTCCTTTTAATGTATTCTTCTCTGACTGAGTTTTGTTTTGTTTTGCTTTTTTATGGTTCCTGTGTCCTTTTTCAGGCTGTTGAAGTTCTCACTATTACTTGAACTTCTTAACTATATTCTTTGAGCATCCTTATAACCATTTATTTGAACTGTATATTTATCAATTAGCAATTCCCAATTGCTTGCTTTTATTTCATTTAGCTCTTTTTCTAGAGATTTCTCCTCTTCTTTCATTTGGGGCATGTTTCATTTTTTCCTTCCTATGGCATCCTCTTCTTGGTGTTTATTTCTATGTACTAGGTAGGTCTTTATGTCTCCCAGTCTTGGTAGGGTGGCTTATGAGACCCAGTAATACAGTCTGCTTGACCACCTGAGTCGAATGCTCCAAGAATGTGTCTTGTGTGGTTATGCAAGCCCTCCTGTTGTAATTGAGTCTTAATTGCATTTGGCCTGCTCATGCATGAAGTCATCTCTCACAGTGGCTGACCGTGACGATTGACCCAGTCTACAGTGTAGGAGTTACTGCACAGGTGCTGACTAGACAAAGTAGAATTCACCTTAGCAGGGTCCAGTACTTGCCGAGATCTCTTTTTGGATATGCTACTTGCTAAGCTAATTGGATTCTGCTCTGATGTTTCCTGAAGCTGGCCACTGGCCTCTTCCCAGGCCTCTTGGGAGGGACTCTGGTTTAGGTCATTCTTAGACACAGCATGTGACTGGCCCTGATCAACCTGTTTCAGGCTATAAAGCTATCCAAAGCTGTGGCTGCCTCTGCTGGGCCTTGGTGTGCATAGGAAGGGCAAGCTGCACCAAGACCAGCCTTCCACCAGTACCAAGCCTGGGGACAGGTCAGTAAATGGCCCAAGGCACTCTATGGTTTGCCTTGTCATTCCTTTGCCTACTGGCTGCCTTTTTGGCTCAGTCACTGAAAGAGCCTCTGGTAGTACTCAAGTAGCTTGAGGTTGGTTCTCAGTGAGTCACCAAGTGGGGGTGAATGTTGTTCACTAGACTGATACCAGGTCAAACTTAGTGCTAGTAATGATTCTGAGGCCACTCAGTAGAAGTCCCAGGGTATACCAAGTCTATCCACACACCCCAATCCCAGTGCCTGCAGACCTGTTTGGTGGGTTCAGGTCTCAGGGAATCATCAGGGTGAGTGCAGCAGAGTTTATCAGGCCCAGACAGACCAAGATTTGGCCATGTAAGTGGAAGGCTCTGTACCAGTGTGACAGGCAAGGGAAAAATGTTCCCTGTGCTAGAGCCACACAACTCAGCCTGTCCCAGATTCTTCCAGGAGCCAGAGCTTAGCAAAACAGGGCTACCAGGATTCAGGAGGGTGGGACTAAAGGATCTCCCATGAAGGAGGCACTGGTCAGTCTTGAGGGGGAATGAGTGGGGAGTGACCCTGCTCCAGAGCCAGACAACTAAGTCTATCTCGAACTCTGCCCAGACTTCCTGAGGAGCAGGCATTTTTCAGGACAGGGCCACTGGGATACCAGAGGGTAGGTCTAGCAAATCTGCTATGAGGGGAAACCATCGGTGTCATTCACAGAAATGTTGGAGGAATGGCCTCTGTCCCAAAGCCACACAACTCAGTCACTGACATCCCCTGACTCTGCCCAGACATTTAGGCTCTGGCCCAGACAACTGGCTCAGCAAAGGGAGAGGCAGAGTGGAGGGACAGGGAGTTTAGAGGGTAGGGCTTTTGCATTCCCCTAAGTTGATGCCCTATGGAGGGGAGTGTTCCATCTAAGAAAATGTCTGTGATGTGGGAGAGGAACTCAGCACAGGGATTTTGGCTCCTGTGCCATCAGCTCTCTTCCCAGAGCCACAGCCCCCAGTGTCTACTCATGTAACTCTGGTCCATTCAGCCCTCCCTCTGCCAAAGCCTAGGGTGAGTAAATGCAAAAGAGATTTTGTGCTTTGGCTTTTTAGTAGGGCTTCTGTGTCTCCAGTAGACTGCTTTCTCTCCATGGTGAATTTTCACAGCCAAATATTATGTGGGTGCTTCTTCCTGGCTGTGGTGCTCTGGGCTGGTGAGCTTGGTCTGGGATCTCAATTCCACACTCCTCAAGGGTGAACCTTTGCAGCTAAGTTATCCCTCTGGAATCTCAGCTGGTTCACCCGGGGGTGGGGCCAGCGCTTTTTGCACCTCTGCCCTTCCTACCAATTTCAGTGTGGCTTCTTCTGTAAATCTTTGGTTATAAGACTTCTCTTCAACTAGTCTTCAGTTGGTTATTCAGGTTGATTGTTCTACATTTTAGTTTGATACTGGGAGGAGGTGAATATATTTTCCACCTACTCTTGCCATCATCTTGGACGTCCTTTCCCCTTTTCTGATTTTAATTGAGTCCTGTCTTTTTTTTTTCTTTTTTGGTGAGCCTACCCAAGGGTTTGTCCATTTTTATTTGTCTTTTGAAAGAATCATACCTTAATTTTGTTGACCTTTTAAGTCTTTTTTAAGCATTTATTTCTGCTCTTTGTTATTTCCTTCCTTCTGGTACCTTTGGGCTTTTTATATTATTCTATTTTTTTTTAGTCTATTTTCAGCTACCTTTTTGAAGCTCACCAGTGGGTTTAGAATGGCAGTCTATTGTGAAAAGAGTTCAGAATTATCAGTTAGAATTAGAAAACTAAAGTGCCAGTTTTTGTTATTTACTCACTGTACAACTCTAGGAAAATATATATTACTTGAAATGTGGTTTGTGGACCAAAAGTATTAGGCACTACCTAGGAGCTTATTAGAAATTCATAATTTGAGATCCCACTCCAGACCTACTGAATCAGAATCTAACAAGATCTTTACATGGAGTAGCACTGTTACATTGTTACCTTTGAAACTCAATTTTTCTATCTGCAAAGTATAGATTAATATTTGCTATATATACCATATGTTTTACCAATTTACTTTTTGTCTGTTTCTTCGTATAAGAATAAAAGCTTTGTGAGATAGAATTAGATTGTAAGCTTTGTGTATATTTATCTCTCCTACTTTCTACATCTGTAACAGTGACTGACCCACAGTAAACATTCGTGGTTTTTTTAAATGAACAAAGGAATGAATGCATTATTTCTAAAATCTTGTCATTGCTATTGCAGTCATTTACTTTCCACTGCCATTTAGAACTATTTTTTATTTAGAGATACTGTGTTTGACACTACAAACATAGAACATTTCTGTTGTTACAGAAAGTTCAGTTAGTACTACTTACAGTTTTACGTCCCCTTCCCACCCAGAACTTCTATTTCTGCAATATAATTCTGCCTGTATATGGCATAATGAATTAAGTTCAACAGGATTTACAGTTTCAGATAGTTAAAAATGTATATCTTATTATGGGTGCACTTACTAGCATAGCATCCATCTGGACCATATTGCATTGCCCTTGTATTACTTGAAAGAAAGGCAACCCATGAAAGTAAACTGATGATCCTTTGCTATTCCATGGAATTAAATATTTTGTCTTAGTTGAGGAGTGTCATTCTTATGCCAGCATATGTGACACAGTAGCAGGGTACCTTGTTGGCTTATAAGCAGTGTGAAATCAAATCCCAAAGTAGACAGCATTTTCATACCATGTTGAAAATTCTTTAAAAATCACCTAAAGATTTGTATAATATTTTATGAAATGACTATACTGCTATTTTTTAATTTTAATTTTTTATTTACTGATTTTAAAGAGAGAGAGGGGAAGAGTCTTGTATGTGCCCTGATGGGGATTGAACCACAACCTTGTCATACCTGGACAATGCAGTAACCCAATTAGCTACCTGACCAGGGCCTATACTGTTGTTTTTAATCTTTTGTTCTGTAGTTAAATATTTAAATTATTTATACATTAGATTGCTGCTTTAAGAGACTTTGTAATAAATATCTTTGAGTGTAAATATTTGTGTCCTTTGATGACTATTTCTGTAGGATTCCTTTCTAGAGTGTAAAGTCCCAAGGAGGGAATGCTTCCTTTCTTTTAGTGAATAAAAGAAATATTTTTAATTCAAAAAACATATACTATCATCAGTATTAAGTAATTTCATTTTTTTTAGGAGATATTTCTGAAGGAAGCATAACTGAAATTACTCTATCCAACTCGAAGGCAGGCATCACTACCACTTCTGGAGATTCAGATATTGGATCTTATTTGCCCTTGACCCCTGAGGACTCTCCTCAGTTTGTTGTAAGATCTTCTGTGGAAAATACTCTTCATCTACATACTGACAGTCTTAACAAACAGATATTGGCAGATGGCCATGTAACTGAAGAGGCACTAAAAGTTTTAGCTGTTCCTGAATTATCTGACCAGAAGGCTGGGATATCAACACTACCCTCTAGTTCCTATTCATTAAGAGAGAAGCCCAGTATTTTCTACCCACAGCCCTTGAGAGACAATCAGACTGAAGGGACTCTAACAGTTTCAGGTGTTCCTGGACCTACTGACCAGAAGACCAGCCCATCTACAATACCTCCAAGTTCCTACTTAGTTGGAGAGAAGCACAGTATCTTCTCCCAACAGGCATTGCCAGATAATGATCAAACTGAAGAGGCTCCAAAAGTATCAGCTGTTCTTGGTCCTGCTGACCAGAAGAGTGAGAAAACAACATTGCCTTCTAGTTCCTTTTCACACAGAGAGAAGCACATTGTTTTCTCTCAGCAACAACTCCCAGACAGTCATCTAACTGAACAGGCTCAGAAAGTTTCAGCCACTGCCGGACCAGCTGATCAAGTGACTATGATACCAACAGTATCATCTACTTTATACTCACATGCAGAGAAGCCCCATATTTTCTTTCGAGAGACATTGCCGGAGAGTCATCTACCTGAACAGTCTCAACAAGATGCAGCTGTTTCTATATTCACTGACCAGAAGACTGGGATACCAACAGGAACCTCTACTTCTTTCTCACGTGGAGAGACACCCCTTACTTTCCAGCAACAGACATTGCCAGGAAGTCATCTACCTGAACAGGCTCAGAAAGTTTCAGCTGCTCCTGGATCCACTGAGCAGAAAACAGGAATACCAACAGTGTCCTCTACTTATTCACATAGAGAGAACCCCAGTCTTTTGTACCAGCAAAAGTTGCTGGAGAGTCATATACGTGAACTGTCTCAGCAAGCTGCAGCTGTTTCTGGGTTTGCTGACCAGAAGACTGGGATACCAACAGGAACCTCTACTTCTTACTCACAAGGAGAGACACCCCTTACTTTCCAGCAACAGACATTGCCAGGAAGTCATCTACCTGAACAGGCTCAGAAAGTTTCAGCTGCTCCTGGATCCACTGAGCAGAAAACAGGAATACCAACAGTATCCTCTACTTTTTATTCACATAGAGAGAACCCCAGTCTTTTGTACCAGCAAAAGTTGCCAGAAACTCATGTACGTGAACTGTCTGAGCAAGCTGCAGCCGTTTCTGGGTTTGCTGACCAGAAGACTGGGATACCAACAGGAACCTCTACTTCTTTCTCACGTGGAGAGACACCCCTTACTTTCCAGCAACAGACATTGCCAGGAAGTCATCTACCTGAACAGGCTCAGAAAGTTTCAGCTGCTCCTGGATCCACTGAGCAGAAAACAGGAATACCAACAGTGTCCTCTACTTATTCACATAGAGAGAACCCCAGTGTTTTCTACCAGCAAAAGTTGCCAGAAACTCATGTACGTGAACTGTCTCAGCAAGCTGCAGCCGTTTCTGGGTTTGCTGACCAGAAGACTGGGATACCAACAGGAACCTCTACTTCTTACTCACATGGAGAGAAGGCCACTATTTTCTACCAGCAAGAGCTGAGAGACAGTCATCTACCTGAACAGTCTCAGCAAGCTGCAGCCGTTTCTGGGTTTGCTGACCAGAAGACTGGGATACCAACAGGAACCTCTACTTCTTACTCACATGGAGAGAAGGCCACTATTTTCTACCAGCAAGAGCTGAGAGACAGTCATCTACCTGAACAGTCTCAGCAAGCTGCAGCCGTTTCTGGGTTTGTTGACCAGAAGACTGAGATACCAACTGGAACCTCTACTTCTTTCTCACGTGGAGAGACACCCCTTATTTTCCAGCAACAGGCATTGCCAGGAAGTCATCTACCTGAACAGGCTCTGAAAATTTCAGCTGCTCCTGGATCCACTGAGCAGAAAACAGGAATACCAACAGTGTCCTCTACTTATTCACATAGAGAGAACCCCAGTCTTTTCTACCAGCAAAAGTTGCCAGAGAGTCATCTACCTGAACAGCCTCAGCAAGCTGCAGCTGTTTCTGGATTTGCTGACCAGAAGACTGGGATACCAACAGGAACCTCTACTTCTTTCTCACGTGGAGAGACACCCCTTACTTTCCAGCAACAGACATTGCCAGGAAGTCATCTACCTGAACAGGCTCAGAAAGTTTCAGCTGCTCCTGGATCCACTGAGCAGAAAACAGGAATACCAACAGTGTCCTCTACTTATTCACATAGAGAGAACCCCAGTGTTTTCTACCAGCAAAAGTTGCCAGAAACTCATGTACGTGAACTGTCTCAGCAAGCTGCAGCTGTTTCTGGATTTGCTGACCAGAAGACTGGGATACCAACAGGAACTTCTACTTCTTACTCACATGGAGAGAAGGCCACTATTTTCTACCAGCAAGAGCTGAGAGACAGTCATCTACCTGAACAGTCTCAGCACGCTGCAGCTGTTTCTGTATTCACTGACCAGAAGACTGAGATACCAACAGGAACTTCTACTTCTTACTCACATGGAGAGATACCCCATATTTTCTATCAACAGACATTGCCAGGAAATCATCTCACTGAACAAGCTCTGAAAGTTTCAGCTCCTCCTGGACTTGATGACCAAAGGAGTGGAATATCAACAGTATCCTCTACTTCTTACTCACATACAGAGAAGCCCCATATTATCTACCAACAGGAGTTGCCAATTAGTCATTTAACTAAGGAGGTTCAGAAAGTTCCAGCTGTCCCTGGACCAGCTCAACAGAAGACTGGGATACCAGTAATACCCCCTACTTCCTACTTACATAGAGGGAAGACCGTTTTTTTCTCTCAGCAAGAGTTTCCAGATAGTCATCTAAGCAAAGAGGCTCTAAAAGTCTCATCTGTTCAGGGACCAGCTGAGCAGAACACTGGGATACCATCAGGAGCCTCCGGGTCCTACTCATTTGAAGAGAAGTCCAGTGTTTTTTATAAGCAGACATTACCAGATAGTCATCTGACTGAAGAGTCTCTGAAAGTTTCATCTCTTCTTGGTGACCAGAAGACTGGTGTACTAACAGTACCCTCTAGTTCCAACTCACATAGAGAGAAGCCCAGTATTTCCTACCAACAGGAGTTGCCAGACAGTCATTTAACTGAACAGGCTCAGAAAGTTTCAGCTGTTCCTGGCCCAACTGAACAGAAGACTGGGACACCAACAATAACCTCTACTCCTTACTCTCATAGAGAGACGCCCTTTATTTTCAACACACAGGGCTTGCCAGACAGTCATCTACCTGAAGAGGCTCTGAAAGTTACAGCTGTTCCTGAACTAGCTGACCAGAAGGCTGGGTTGCCATCAGAACCTTCTGGTTCCCACTCACATAGAGAGAAGCCCATTATTTTTTATCCACAGGGTTTACCAGACAGTCATCCCACTGAAGATGCTCTGAAAGTTCCCACCATTTCTGGGCCAGCTGACCAGAAGACTGGGATACCAACAGTACCCTCTGCTTCCTATCCACGTGGAGAGAAGTATATTTTTATCTCGCCACAGGCCTTCCCAGACAGTCATCTACGTGAAGAGGCTCTAAAAGTTTCAGCTGTTTCTAGACCAGCTGACCAGAAGATTGGGTTGCCATCAGAACCTTCTGGTTCCTACTCACATGGAGAAAAGCCCATTATTTTCTACCCACAGGGCTTGACAGAGAATCATTTACCTGAAGAAGCTCCAAAAGTTATAGCTGTTCCTGAACCAGCTGACCAGAAGATTGGGATACCATCAGAACCTTCTGGTTCCTACTCACATAGGGAAAAGCCCATTATTTTCTACCCACAGGGCTTGACAGAAAGTCATTTACCTGAAGAAGCTCTGAAAGTTTCTGGTGTTCCTGGAACAGGTGATCAGAAGACTGGGATACCAACAGTACCTACAAGTGCCTACTCAGTTGGAGGGAAGTCCATTAATTTTTACCAACAGGCCTTACCAGATAGACGTATCACAGAAGAGGCTCTGAATGTTTCAGCTTCTCCTGAACCAGCTGAACAGAAGACTGGGTTACCTACAGTATCTTCTCCTTCCTACTCTCAAAGACAGAAGTCCTTTATTTTCTACCCACAGGCCTTGCCAGATAGTCAGCTAACTGAAGAGGCTTTGAAAATTTCTGCTGTTCCTCTACCAGGTGACCAGAATACCAGAAAACCAACAGCAATTTCTAATTCTTACTCACATAGAGAAGGGCCTATTATTTCTTACCAGCTGGAGTTGCCAGGTAGTCATCTAACTGAAGAGGCTCTGAAAGGTTCAGGTGTTCCTGGAACAGCTGACCAGAAGACTGGGATACCTGCAGTACCATCTAATTCCTATTCATATAGAGAGAAGCCCATCATTTCTTACAAGCAAGATCTTACTCAAGAGGTTTTAAAAGTTTTAGGGGGTTCCAGACCAGCTGGCCAGAAAACTGGGATACCAGTAGTAACCTCTACTTCTTACTCTCATGAAGAGAAGCCCATCATTTCTTATCAGCAAGAGTTGCCAGATCATAATGAAGATGCTTTAAAAATTTTAGTAGTTCCTGGACCAGCTGACCAGAAGACTGATATACGAATTGTTCCCTCTTCTTCCTATTCACATAGAGAGGTCCCCATCTCTTCTTACCAGAAGGAGTTTCCAGATATTACTGAAGAAACTTTGGAAGTTTCAACTGTTGCTGGACCAACTGAACAGAAGACTGGAATACGAATAATCCCCTCAGGTTCCTACTCATACAGAGAAAAGGGCGGTACTTTTTACCAGCATGAGTTGCCAGATACTACTGAAGAAGCTTTAAAAGTTTTTGTTCTTCCTGTACCAGCTGGCCAAAAGACTGAGATATCAGCAGGACCTTCTAGTTCTTACTCCCTTGAAGAGAAACCCAAGATTTCAACTGTAGTTTTACCAGATGACCAGAAGACTGAGTTATCAACAGCTTCCTCTACTTCCTACTCACATAGAGAGAAGCCCAAGAATTTAACTGTGATTGGACCAGACGACCAGAAGACTCCGTTACTGACAGTTTTTCGTAATTCTTATTCTCAGAGAGTGAAGCCTAGTATTTTCTTTAAACAGCATTTGCCAGGTGGGCATCATAGTGAAGATATCGTGAAGGCTTCATCTGTCCCTGAACCAACTGACGTGAATTCTGAGATACCTATTTCTAGTTCCTATTCAAACAGAGAGAAATCTAATATTTTATCTGCACAGGAATTGCCAGAGAAACATCTAACTGAAGATGTACTGAAGGTATCCACAGTTCTAGAACCAGATAACCAGAAAACTGTGTTACCAACAGCTCCTCCTCGTTTTTTTCCACACAGAGAAAAAACAAATATATTCTATCAACAGGATTTGCCAGATAGACATCTAACTGAAGATTCTCCAAAGTTCTCAAGTGGTCTTGGGCAAGCTGATGAGAATACTGGGTTATCAACAGGTCACTCTGGTACTTATTCACATAGTGAGAAGCACAAACTTGTTTCAGACCATGTCCAAAGGCTAATAGATAATTTGGATTCTTCTAACTCTAGTATTATCTCAAACAATATGCCTTTAAATTCTCAAGGTGATTATAGAGTTGTAGTAAATAAGACAGAACCTTCAGGTTTTGAAGATGTTGGCTCTGAGGAAATCCAATATACAGATAATAGTTCTAAAACTCTTAAACAGATTCAGACACTTTTAATGGAGGCAGAAAATATAGCACTGAAACGATGTAATTTTCCTGCTCCCCTTGTACCTTTCAGAGATGTTAGTGATATTTCATTTATTCAATCTAAGAAGGTTGTTTGCTTCAAAGAACCCTGTACACCTGATGAATCCAATGATGATTTGCCTCTGAGAAAGCCATTCACAGAGGAAAACCCAAGCAGCAAGTACATACAGAAGGATATTAACACAGAGGCGAATCTGAAATGCCAGAGAGGCATTGAAAATTGGGAGTTTATTAGTTCAACTACAGTTAGAAGTCCTATACAAGAAGCAGAGAGCAAAGCTAGAGTGGCATTAGATGAAACCCTTAGGCAATATAAAGCAGCCAGATCTGTAATGAGATCTGAACCTGAAGGGTGTAGTGGAACCTTTGGAAATAAAATTCTTATCCCTATGATGACTATCATAAAAAGTGATTCAAGTAGTGATGCAAGTTCCTGCTCATGGGACAGTAATTCCTTAGAGTCAGTTTCTGATGTTCTACTAAACTTATTTCCATATGCTTCACAGAAGACAAGCATGACAGATAGCAGAGAGGAAGAGTGTGTGTCCGAGAGTGATGATGGGGGTGGTAGTAGTGTAGATTCACTGGCTGCACATGTGAAAAACCTTCTGAAATGTGAATCCTCATTGAATCATGCTAAACAAATACTCAGAAATGCAGAGGAAGAGGAATGCCGGGTACGCGCACGAGGTAGGAACTGATAATTTGTTATAAAGGCAGGTGAAGTCTATAAACATTGTAGTTTAATAATTTATTTAAAGTTAAGTGTTTGGCATTCTGAATTTATTTTCTTATAGAACTGTTAGGATGATTACATCTTCTACAGTAATCCAGAATAAGCCCATTTAATCAATAATGTAGCTAAATCACAATATTAATTATATTATTAATGCTAGTCTGAGTTTGGGGTCTTAGGAAAAGGAAGTTCTGATGTCTGAAGGAGGGTAGGGAGCTTGAGTGTTCCTAAAGCTCTCATGTTTTTCTGATCCATTATAGTACCCTTATTTTGGAGATGAAAAAAAAATCAGTTTGTTCTGCTCTAAATTACTTTGTTTCATAAAACTACATATACTTTCTCATCCCCTTTGCTAATAAAATTCTTGGAGCAGATCTTAGGTAGACATTGGAAAAAACTAATCAGGGTATTTTATACTAGAACTTGGGTTACAGTTTTAAAAAAGAATATTGATCCTTTTAATCTCTAATAGTGGAATTCTTTTAAAAATATTTAGGGCAATGTGGGGAATATATAATAGAGTACAACTTATAAGCAATAGATGCCTATCTGGGAATCTTTTCCTTGAGGTTATCTTCCTAAACTATTCCTTTAATCACTTATGCATATTTTGATTCTCAAAAAAACTCCCAAGTTTTATTTATTTTAAAATATTAGCTCTTATGGAAGTGGCAGAAACTATAGCAGGAGCTAATAGGGAAGGCAAAGGGACTGTCCTGATTAGAAGGATGACTATGATAAAAATGATTGAATACCATATTTAAAGGAGCCCCTTTGGAGAAAAGTCTGTAGAATGTGATTTTAAAAAGTCAGACTTTTCAATAAAATATTCTCTCAATAACTTAATAGTTTGTCATATAATTTAGAGCACTCACTTTTGATAAGTACCTGTTAGGCATTAAAGTAGGTATGATGATGTGTGCTCTTAAAATGACTGATAAATTATCACTTTTTGCATTGTATTATCTCAAGTGTCTTATGCTTTCTCTACAGCCTGGAATCTGAAGTTTAATATGGCTCACGAGTGTGGCTACTCCATTTCCGAATTAAATGAAGATGACAGGAGAAAAGTAGAAGAGATCAAAGCAAAGTTGTTTGGCCAAGATGACTTATCCAAGGTATAAAAAAAATGTGGAAGTAAAAAGAGAAAATGTAAAAGAAAAGGTAGTAGACTTTAGATCTCTTACCTCAGCTTTCATGACTAGCTGAGTCACTGATAGTGTTTGGCTTAAAGTATTAAGAGTCTTAATTCTTCAAAAATTAAGATTAAGATTAGATTCTGTAAGTTTTTGATTAATTTCAAATTCATCTTTTGAAAACAAACAAACAAGCAAAATATAACCAGAGACACTGAAATAAAAAACAAATCGACAGTAACCAGAGGACGGGGGGGAAGGGATAATGGGGGAAAGTAGGGGAAGGTCCATCAAGGAACATGTATAAAAGGACACATGGACAAAGTCAAAGGGGGTAGGTTCGAGGGTGGGAGGTGTGGTTGGGTGGGGCAGGGGGGCAGTGCTGGGGTGAAATGGAGACAACTACTTGAACAACAATTGAAGGAAAAAAGAAAAAAATTACCTCCTTTGGAAAATAAGAATAGGTTTGTTTTATCAATATATTGTTGTCAATCTTATTTTCTCTTGAAGATGATATCTTGAGATGCAGATAAAGTCCATTTATTTTCAAATATATATTTTCTGCTTAGGAACAGAGAACTATAATAGCCTATGTATAAATCACTTTTATTTTTTTAAGATTTTATTTATTTACTTTTTAGAGAGAGGGAAAGGGAGGGAGAGAGACATCAGTTGGTTGCCTCTTTCATGCACCCCAACAAGGGACTGGGTCTGCAGCCCAGGCATGTGCACTGACCCAGAATTGAACAGGTGACCTTTCCCTTTTGAGTAATGATGCCCAGCCAACTGGGCCTCACTTGTTAGGGCTCACTTCCTTTTTAATAGTATTTATTTTCCTTCCATTTTGAACTGTGTCGTGCATAGAAAAAAACATGAAATTATATATATATATATATAAACTAAAGTTAATCCCTGTATATCAGCCACACATCTTGAGAAATAGAATATTATCAAATGATACTGAAGTCCTGTGTGCCCCCTTCCTTAGTCATAACTCTTTTTACTCCTTATTTTGACATGTATTGATTTTATTTTTTTCTTTTTTAAGATTTTATTTATCTATTTTAGAGAGGGGAAGGAAGGGAGAAAGAGAGGGAGAGAAACACCAATGTGTGGTTGCCTCCCACGCAACCCCCACTGGGGACCTGGCCTGCAACCCAAGCATGTATCCTGACTGGAAATCCAACCTGCGACCCTTTGGTTCACAGGCCAGTACTCAGTCCACTGAGCCACACCAGCCAGGGGACATGTATTGATTTTTTTGCTGTTCAGTATGGTTTTGAATTCTTTAATAGATGGAATTAATGTAGTGTATATTCTGAGATGTCTGTTTCTCATCTAGTCTTAGGTTTTTGAGATTCTTCTATGTAGATGTGTATAGTTTTAGTTTATTTTCTATTTCTGTAAATACTCAGTGTATGGATATATTATAGTTTATTCATTCTCTTGATAGGGCATTTGGTCCACTATTATAAATAGTAATAGAGTATAATGATACCTGTCTTACAGGGTTTTGGTATGGCTTACATGAGATAATATGTAAGCCATATCTATCTATGGCTTACATGAGATAATGCTTAATATCTAAGCATTAAGAAATGCTTAATAGAATGTGTGATATCTGACTAGTGCTCAGCAATTGGCAGCTGTAATCATTATTATTACTCCTGTAAAAATTGATATAGCTACCAAATGCATAGACTTTAATTCATACAGTTTCTTAGAATATAGTTCATCAGAGATATGGCATAATTATTTGGTTTAGCAATTTTGGAAAGACTAGATTGAATTTTAGGTTCACACATATGCTTATGAAAAACACAATTAATAAATATGGGTAATTTTGTTGTCATTGTTTAAAAGTACATACTTCTCCCAGTGATCTCCATTTCCTTGTTTCATTAATGATCATAATGCTGATGTTTTCAGACCTTGCAGCAATCAAATTACCTTTCTTTGAGTAAACTCTAGTTAGTTAGTTAGTTAGTTAGTTAGTTTATTTGTTTTAAATTGTTCAGTTACAGTTGTCCCACGTTTTTCTCCATTGTTCTCCCCGACCCTGTCCCCCCCAACTCCTATAGTCGATACCCTCCCATTGTCCATGCCCTTGTCTCCTCTATTCATGTTCCTTGACTTGCCCCTTTCCCTTCTTTTCCCTGTCATCCACCCACCCTGGTCATTGTCAGTTCTTTACTTTCATGTCTCTGGTTCTATTTTGCTCATTTGTTTGTTTTGTTCATTAGGTTCCACTTCTAGGTGAGATCATATGGTATTTGTCTTTCACTGCCTGGCTTATTACACTTAGCATAATGCTCGACTCTAGTTTTTAAAAGCTATTCTTCTTAAAATACATTGTTTTAAATAACATCAAGCACAAAATTTCATATGTTCTGACCAGCATAAAGTATATCTAGTAATTCTCTTTTAGCTAATGTATTTTTTTATTACTTCTGGTCATATCATACTGTGGTGTTTTTTAAAAAAGCATGAACTGACCAAATTCTACTCTCATATCCTGTGCATATAATTCTTTTCTTTTTTCTTTTTTTAATACATTTTATTGTTTATGCTATTACAGTTGCCCCATTTTCCCCCCTTGACTGCCCTCCACTCTGCACACCCCCTCCCACCCACATTCCCCCACTTTAGTTCATGTCCATATGTGATACTTATAAGTTATTTAGCTTCTACATTTCCCATACTGTTCTTACCCTCCCCCTGTCTATTTTGTACCTACCATCTATGCTACTTATTCTCTGTACCTTTTCCCCCTCTCTCCTCCTCCCACTCCCCTGTTGCTAACTCTCCATGTGATCTCCATTTCTGTGGTTCTGTTCCTGTTCTAGTTGTTTGCTTAGTTTGCTTTTGTTTTTGTTTTAGGCGTGGTTGTTAATAGTTGTGAGTTTGCTGTCATTTTACTGTACATGTTTATCTTTTTCTTAGATAAATCCCTTTTACATTTCATATAATAAGGGCTTGGCGATAATGAACTCCTTCAACTTGGCCTTATCTGAGAAGCACTTTATCTGTCCTTCCATTCTAAATGAAAGCTTTGTTGGATAGAGCAATCTTGGATGTAGGTCCTTGCCTTTCATGACTTGGAATACTTCTTTCCAGCCCCTTCTTGCCTGCAAGGTCTCTTTTGAAAAATCAGCTGACAGTCTGATGGGAACTCCTTTGTAGATGACTGTTTCCTTATCTCTTGCTGCTTCTAGGATTCTCTCCTTCATTTTTACCTTGGCTAATGTAATTACGATGTGCCTTGGTGTGTTCCTCCTTGGGTCCAACTTCTTTGGGACTCTCTGAGCTTCCTGGACTTCCTGGAAGTCTATTTCCTTTGCCAGATTGGGAAAGTTCTCCTTTATTATTTGTTCAAATAACTTTTCACTGGTTGCTCTTCCTCTTCTCCTTCTGGTACCCCTCTAATTCAGATGTTGGAACATTTAAAGATGTCCCAGAGGTTCCTAAGCCTCTCCTCATTTTTTTGAATTCTTGTTTGTTCATTCTTTTCTGATTGGATGTTTCTTTCTTCCTTCTGATCCACTCCATTGATTTGAGTCCCAGTTTCCTTCCCATCACTACTGACTCCCTGTACATTTTCCTTTATTTCACTTAGCATAGCCTTCATTTTTTCATCTAATTTGCGACCAAATTCAACCAATTCTGTGAGCATCCTGATTACCAGTGTTTTGAACTGTGCATCTGATAGGTTGGCTATCTGTTCATTGCTTACTTGTATTTTTTCTGGAGCTTTGATCTATTCTTTCATTGGGCTTTTTTTTTTTTTTTTTTTTTTTGGTCTTGACGCGCCTGTTACATAGTGAGGGGTAGAGCCTTAGGCGTCCACCAGGGTGGGGCAACCCACGTGGCTGGGTTGTGATGCTGGATGTGGGGGAGGGGCTTGCTCTGCTCTCTGCTAGATTTTGGTCACTTTCCCCCCTACACACAAGCAAACTGGGCCCTTCTGGTGCTGATTCCCATGTGGTTGGGTTTGTGTATGTCCTAGGAGCCTGTGGGTGTCTCCAACGAACTCTCCTGTGAGGCTGGGAGTTTCTCCTGGCACCTCAACCCCCACAGGTGTTTCACTCGGTGTTTTGAGGTTTTATTTCCTGGTCCTGGGACCCTGGGTTGTACAGTCTGTCTCACTCCGCAGTTTCACCTGGTTTATCTGCATGTGTATGTGGGTCCACCTGGTCTGCCAGCCACCGCCTTGCCGGGAGCACTCCCGGCCTGATCGCCTAGCTCCACCCTTCCTACCAGTCTGGATGAATGTGTCTACTTTAACACCATGGTTGTCGGACTTCTATACAGTTCAATTTTCTGTCAGTACTGGTGGTTATTTTATTTCTAAATTTTTGTTGTGCAAGGAGGCACTTTGTGTCTACCTATGCCTCCATGTTGGCCAGAAGTTCAGCTATTGACAGAAGTTCAGTTTACTGCTATTAACTATTTTTAATAGCAGTAAAAAACCTAAAGAATATCAAAGGGGCATTTTTGTTTGTCTAACAAAAGATATATGATTGTTATTGAAGAATATTAAAATTTCTACTAAAAGAGAAAAAAACCTAATTAATTAGAAAGACATCGTATTTATTAATAGCAGGTCTTTAAAAAAATTTCAATTACAGATGACATTCAATATTTATATTGGTTTCAGATGTACAGCGTAGTGGTTAGACAGTTACATAATTTACAAGGTGACCTTTCGATAATTCAGGTACCCACCGGGCACCATACATAGTTATTACAATATTATGGACTATATTCCTTATTCTGAACTTTACTTCCCTGTGGCTGTTTTGTAATTACCAATTTGTACATCTTAATCTTTTCACTTTTTCACCCAGTTCTCCAACTCCTCTCCCTTCTGGAAAACACTAGTTCTCTGTATCCAAGCCTGTTTCAGATTTGTTTGTTCATTTATATTGTTTTTTAGACTCCACATGTAAGTGAAATCATATGGTATTTGTCTTTCTATGTCTGCCTTCTTTTCTTATCATAATACCCTCTAGGCCTATCCATGCTATCACAGATGGTGGGATTTCATTCTTTTTTAAAATTTGTATACACTTTATTGATTATGCTATTCCAGTTGTCCCATTTTTTTCTTCCCTTTATTCCCCTTCGCCCTATACCCTGCCTCCCACCATCACTCCTCCACCTTAGTTCATGTCCATGGGATGTACATGTAAGTTCTTTGGCTTCTCCATTTCCCATACTGTTCTTAACCTCCCCCTGTCTACTTTGTACCTACCATTTATGCTTCTTATTCCCTGTACCTTTTCCCCCATTCTCCCCATTCCCCCTCCTTGCTGATAACCCTCCATGTGATCTCCATTTCTGTGATTCTGTTCCTGTTCTAGTTGTTTGCTTAGTTCCTTTTTGATTTTTGTTTTTTTTATGTTCAGTTGTTGATAGTTGTGAGTTTGTTGTCATTTTACTGTTCGTAGTTTTTTTTTACCTTCTTTTGCTTAGATAAGTCCCTTTAACATTTCATATAATAAGGGTTTGGTGAACTCCTTTAATGTGACCTTATCTGGGAAGCACTTTATCTGCCCTTCCATTCTGAATGAAAGCTTTGTTGGATGGAATAATCTTGGATGTATGTCCTTGACTTTCATGACTTCGAATACTTCTTGCCAGTTGTTTCTTGCCTGCAAGGTTTCTTTTGAGAAATCAGCTGATAGTCGTATGGGAACTCCTTTTTAGGAAACTGTCTCCTTTTCTCTTGTTGCTTTTAAGATTCTCTCCTTATCTTTGATCCTGGGTAATGTAATGATGATGTGGCTTGGTGTGTGTTTCCCTTGGTGCAACTTGTTTGCGACTCTCTGGGCTTCCTGGACTTCCTGGAAGTCTATTTCCTTCACCAGATTGGGGAAACTCTCCTTTATTATGTTTTCAAATAAGTTTTCCACTTTTTGTCTCTGTCTACTCCTTCTGGCACCCCTATGATTCAGATGTTGGCATGTTTCAAGTTGTTCTGGGGGTTCCTAAGCATTTCCTCATTTTTTTGAACTCTTGTTTCTTCATTCTGTTGTGGTTGAATGTTTATCTCTTCCTTCTGGTCCAGACTGTTGATTTGAGTGCTGGTTTTCTTCCCTTTACTATTGGTTCCCTGTATATTTTTTTTATTTCACTTTCTATAACCTTCACTTTTCTCTCTATTTTGTGACCATACTCAGTCATTTCTGTGAGCATCCTGATTAACAGTGTTTTGAACTTGGCATCTGATAGATTGGCAATCTCTTCATCACTTAGTTGTATTTTTTCTGGACCTTTAATCTGTTTCTGTTTGGGCCATATTTTTTTGTCTCAGCAGGCCTGTTATGTAGTAAGTGGCAGAGCCTTAGGTGTTCACCAGGGTGGGGCATCCCATGTTCCTGCGTTGTGGGGCTGTATGTGGGGGAGGGGTCCCTTGTTGGTTGATTTATTGATGATAGGCATTCTGACAGGTATGAGGTATCTTGGCCATCTGTATGTCTTCTTGTGAGAAGTGTCTATTCAGGTCTTCTGTCCATTTTTTTTTCTTTTTCCTATTTCCCCATGAAACTAATTTTCCTCATGTTGGATTGGTATCTTACTCATCTTTCTTTCCTTAAACAGCTAGTGCAGTAGGTATAATAAGCCTTTAAAAAGGCTTACATTTTTTTTTATTATTTTTTAATTGTTGTTCAAGTACAATTTTCTCCATTTTCACCCCACCATGCCCCAATCCCAACCCATCCCCACTTCCCACTCTCGAACCAACCCTCTTTGGCCTTGTCCATGTGTCCATATATGTTCCTTGATGCTCCCCCCACCTCCATTATCTCCTATTACTCTTCTCCCTCCACCTCTCTGGTTACTCTGAGATTATTCTTTATTTCAATGTCTCTGATTATATTTTGCTTGCTTACTTATTTTGGTCACTGGATTCCACATATGAGTGAATTAATATGGTATTTGTCTTTCTCTGACTGGCTTATTTCACTTAGCAATGTGTTCAATTTGATATCAGGTAGCTTGATACCTCTGATTTTGTTGTTCTTTCTCAAAATTGTCATCGCTTTTTGGGTTCTTTTGTGATTCCATGTAATTTTTGGGTTCTTTGTTTTAGTTCTGTGAACAGTGCCATTGGTATGTTCATAGAATTATGCTGACCCTTTATTCAGGTCATATAAGCTATTCAAATAATCAAAAGTCATGGATTTAAAAATATATTTTTTGTGATAAAATAGTTTTGCCTTTTCAAAATTGCCTGTAATTTGTTGTGTTTTAAAAGGTGTGTTTTATGATGACTGTTCTGTGTGAGCTTGAGAAGAATGCATATTTTGTTGTTTTTTATCTGAAATAGTTTGTAGATGCCCATTATATTTAGTTGCTTGATGGAGGTGTTGAGCTCAACTATATCTTTACTGATTTTTTGCCTGATGGATCTGTTCAGCTGATAGAGGGGTGTTGAAGTCTGTAAGTAGGTTTTTCTGTTTCTCCATGTTTACGCATATACACATTAAGGTTGTCATGTCTTAGAGAATTACCCCTTTATCATTATGTAATGTCCTTCCTTATTCCTGATAACCTTTCCTGTTTTGCAGTCTGTTCTCTCTGAAATGAATAATAGTATACGTACTTCCTTTTGATTAGAGTACGCATGGTAGTGAGCATGGTATTTTTTTATTCATTTAGTTTTAAATTATATGTCTTCATATTTGAAGTGGCTTTCTCATTAGATACCCTGTAGTTGGACCTTATGTTTTGATATGCTCTGACAGTTTCTGTTTTTTAATTAGTGCACTTAGACCATTGACTTTTAAAGCAGTTATGGATATAGTTCATATTTCATGGATATCTAGCATATTTATTACTGTTTTCTACTTGTTATGTTGCCCTTGTTCCTGTTTTTATTTCCATTTTTTTCTGCCTTTGATGGTTTTATTTTTTATTTTTAAATGTTTTTAATTGATTTTTTTTAGAGAGAGATAGACAGACATACATCAATTTGTTGTTCCCCTTTTTTATGCACTCATTGGTTGCTTCTTATATGTGTACTGACAGGAGATCGAACCCACAATCTTGGCATATCAGGATGATGCTCTAACCAACTGAGCTACTCAGTCAGGGCCTACCTTTTGTTGTTTTAATTGAGCATTTGGTATTTACATTTTCTCTCATTTCTTAGCATATAAGTTATAAATATATTATTTTTACTTTTTTTAGTGATTGCCCTAGAGATTGTAACATATGTATACTTACAAATAAACCACTTTCAAATAACACTGTGCCACTTCACAGGTAATGTGAGTACCTGTCAATCAAATAATCCTAATTCTTCCCTCCCATCCCTTGTGTCATTCCTGTCATTCATTTCAAACACACACACACACACACACCATGTTTTGCCTTGTATAATGTGTTCCCCTGTATAGTGCACACCCATGTTTTTGGCCCAAACTTTCAGAGAAAAAAATCTTTTGTTTTAATTTTTAATTCAATTTTTTTATTTATTTATATTTAGATACTTGTTTTTTGTATTATAAAGGAAGTTTAACATTTAGTTTTGAACATATTATAGTACAAGAAATTTTATGTAAGAAATCATTTCAAAACAAGAACAGATACAAGGTACAAGAAATTTTATGTACTGGTAACAAATTAGTACTGTCCATGCATAATGTGCATTATTTTCCGCTCAAGAATTGGGGGAAAAAACATGTGCATTATACATGGCAAAATATGGTACATGGCAATATTTCAAACAAACTATTTTTTATCAGATGAATTCAGGATAAGAAAAATGTTTAGGGCTTTTTTTAACCTTTACATACTCCTCCTTTGATGCTCTTTCTTTCTTTATGTAGATCTGAGTTTTTGACCTACAGTTTTCCCTGTAAAGTTCTTTTTATTTTTTTAAGAATTAAAAATCTATATTCTCCATTTGAAAGTCAACCATAATTCAAATTTGGTATTTTTTTCTTACAGAACCATTTTATTTTTTAAGTATTTTTTTATTGATTATGCTATTACAGTTTTTCCAATTTTCCCCACTTTATCCCCCCTCCACCCTATGCCCCCAGCCCTCCAGCATTCTTCCCCCCATTCATGTCCATGGGTTGTACATATAAGTTCTTTGAGTTCTCTGTTTCCTATACCATTTTTTACCTCTCCCCGTCTATTTAATGCCTACCAACTCCACAGTCAACTCTGAGTCTCAGTTTCCCCTTAAGTTAGCCCTACCTGCATGGCCTCGCCATAGGTTCTCACCTGTCTGGTTGTTCTGCTTGACTTTTTCTTTAATTCCTTGGTTGTTGGAGTTCCATGCAGTTTGATTTTCTGGCACTTCTGGTTGTTTATTGATTTTATATTGGTTGTTATCCTCCTTTTGGTTGTGTGAGGAAGCAAAGGGTTTCTACCTACACTTCCATCTTCACCAGAACTCCCCTCTGTAAAGTTCTGCTGTTTACATATATTGAATGGCAGGTCTGCTGGCACAAATTCCCTCAATTTTTGTTTGTCTGAGAATGTCTTATTTCTTTTAGATTAAAGGATAATTTCATAGGCTATGGAATTTTAAGTTGCTGGGGTTTTTATTATCTTATCATTTGAAATATTTCACTCTATTCTTTTTTAGCTTGCATGGTTTCTGTGGAGAAATTGGATGTAATTCTTTGCTTCTGTCGATAGGACATTTTGTCCCTCTTTCAGGATATTTTTTCTTTATCTTTGATTTTCTTTATTTTGAAAATGTTATACCCTAGGTGTAGTTTTTCTGGTATTTGGGGGTAGAGGACATTTATCCTACTTCATGTTCTTTGAAATACCTGAATCTGTATTTTGGTATCTGACATTAATTTGGGCAAAATTCTTAGTTATTTTTTTAAACAGTTTTCCTGTTCTCTTTTTGGTATTTCTGTTGCTCATATATTAATATCTTTTGTAGTTGTCCTATTGTCTTTTGATGTTCTGGTCTGGCTTTTAAAATTTTTTTCTTTGATTTTCAGTTTTGGTGTTTCTTTTGAGATATCGGAAGCTCAAGATTCTTGGCTTGGCTGTGTACAGTCTACAAATGAACCTATCAAAGGCATTCTTCATTTCCATTCCAATGTTCTTGATCTCTAGCATTTTTTTTTCATGCTTTCTTAGGATTTTTATCTCTCTGCTTCCATTGTGTTTGTGTTCTTACATGCTGTTCACTTTAGCCATTAGAACCGTTAGCATATTAATCATAGCTATTTTAAATTCTTTGTCTGGTAATTCCAGCATTCCTGCCATATTTAGTTTTATGCTAGCTCTGTCTCTTCAAACTTTTTTTTTTCGCTTTGTAGTTTATGTTTCAGACCCTGTAACTGGTGTATTAAATTAATATGTAGATTATGACCTTTGAGTGTGCAGGCACAAGCCACTGGGGTAGGTAGGTAGCTTTCTCAACATCTGAGCTCCCACTTTGAGGAAGTAAAACCCCCTGGGTCGTTTTGCTTGAAGGTACAGTTTTAATATATTCACACAAAGGAAGTAAAGACACAAGATTTATTACTTACAAATTCCAGAAGCCTGGGGGTTGGGGTGCATTGAGTTGAGGGAAGGGCAGTCCTCTGTCCAGGTCCCAGGCAGGAGCTAAAGAGCAGGGTAGTAAGCACTTATTTCTTACAAGGTTGTTGAGGCAGAGGTCACTGACTTTCCACAGGCTTGACTCTAAGTGATTGTTTTAAGGTGCCCTGGAGAAAGCAAAGAGGGAACTTCTGGCAAGAATCCTAAAGTCAAGTCCTTATGTAACTGTCCATACTCTGGACAGTGTGAGCAGGGTTGTCATACTGTAAAATGCCTAGGCAGCAACTCAAAATAGCTTTTTTCTCATCACAATTGACCCTGTGATGCCTAGGCCTTAGTCTTTAGGGAAAATCATGGGCACTGTCTAGATGGTGGAGATATTAACAGCCACTGGCAGGGTTTTGGTCACCTAGCATATGAAACATTTGAGTAAAGTAAAAATGCCAATCAAGAACATCAGTAGATAACGGATAGTTTGAAGTCCTGTTTGTAACCATCTCCATAATTGTTGGGGTGCAGCCAAGAAAAAAATCAAGGCCCATGGATAAGGTTATGGTAGGTATTTGATTAAAAACTTGGGTGAGATTATGGAGTACTGGTACATGTTTGATCATCTTTTATAAATTTATTTTGTCCAGAATTATTAATATACATGCAGCAAGTGGTGTACTTAAAGTGTGTTTCTCTTTCCTTGACCAATCAGTAATCTAAAGCCAAATGGTTATCTAAAATTCTCTGCACTGAAGAAGCATGTTTTTGTTGCATTACATTACGCTTTAGAGTAACAGCTTAGTAGGCTCAGCCAATGTAGTTGACAGGTTGGTGTTTGCCTCAATAATTTGTTCTTATGTGCCTATTGTGGTATGTAACCCAGTTCCTGTAAGAAATAGTAGCAGACAGACCTACTTCCAGCATAATGGGGGTGTATACCACATCCTTTTCATGTGATAGACAGAAAAAGAGATGGATTGAGGATCCTGTTTACTGATTTGTGTAAGTATGGTGACAAGTAGACTAAAGTACATTGATATGAATGTACAGGACTTCTCTGGACCAGCAAAGAAGTTGAGCGGAAGAGAAGTGCACATATGGAGAACCACAAATGTGTAATGGACCCAGGGCCCTAGATGCGCAGTGGTCACTAACTGATTGGGGAAGCTGATGTAATTTAGGGTTCCTCCTGAGTGACTAGACTGTGAGGCTCAGTGCTTTGGGGATTATGCTCCTTGGGACACGGTGTAGGTCATGTTCTTCTTTGTGATGGATGCCTGGGCACATCCAGAAGATTATAAAGCACATGTGGTACTCCTGCCAAATGCCACATACTGTATGGCAAGTGTACTGCATGGAAGCAGTTAAGCACCACAGAGAGTATCTGGGAAAGCTGCAGGATTGAATGGGGTGCCTTCTCTTAGGCAAATGGAGGCAGTGTTAAAAACTCAACCAGGGCGCTGACTGGTGTGACTCAGTTGGTTGGGCATCATCCGGCAAAGCGCAAGGTTGGTGGTTGGATTCCCAGACAGGGCACATGCCTGGGTTGTGGGTTCAGGTCCTGGTTGGGGCACGCGTGAGAGACAACCAATTGATGATTCTCTCACATTGATGTTTCTCTCTCTCTCTCTCTGTCCCCCTTCCTTCCCCTAGCTCTAAAACTAAATAAATCTTTTTTAAAAAATCAGCCAGGTAGGCCAATAAGGTGGGGGAAAGTTTTTGTTGAGCTTGCTAATGTGCCTAGTAATTATCACAGTCACCCAGAATGAGCTCTGCCTCATTTTGATGAGTCGTCCAAAAGGTTTCTGCTGATTGTGTAAAAATGTTAGACTCACTATAATCTACCAAAAGTCAGCCCCTGATACACAGTTTGAAGAGAGAAAGAAAATAACTATTAATAATTCTGGACTGTTAGAGGTCTTGAATCGGAGGATTGTAGAGTCCTGAGTGTTGATGGTAGGAAAGGGTCTGCTTAGGTTGAGGTAGACAGGTGACCCTGTGGTTGTGATCCTGGAGGGTGTGTCAGGGTGCGGGTGCTGTGGTGATGATAGCATCTGCAGCATGGTAGGGGTCCTCCTAACAGAAATTAAATTCACTAACCCTCAGTAGGGTGCAAAATGTGGACCCATCTAGTGGGTGTAGTGAGGGCAAGCAACTAAGTAAACTGTTTAAAGGGGGAACCCCATAAGGTTATGAGACTTGACATGTATCTTGGTTTTCTAAAGACCAAGAGTCAATGGAGAACAGCCTAGAAGTCTTAGTACCACCTCACACTTGAACAGAAAGTGTTGTAGTAAGCAAGACATTGTATTCTTCATTTCTGACTGGTTATGTTTTATGGTTTCTCTGTCCTTTTTTATGTTTACTCTCTCTCCCTTTGTTGAGGCTCTCACTTAGTAGCTTATCCATTCTTCCCTTAAGTTTCTTGAGCATCCTTACAACTATTTTTTTAAACTCTGTATCTAGTAGATTGCCTCTATTTCATTTAGCTCTTTTTGTGGGTGTTTTTTTAGCTTTCTCCTGTTCTTTTATTTGGGGCATTTTTAAAATATATTTTATTGATTATGTATGCTATTACAGTTGTCCCATTTCCCCCTTTATACCCCTCTACCCTGCGTACCCCCTTCCACCTGCATTCCCCCCTTTCAGGGCATGTCCATGGGTCATACAAATAAGTTCTTTGGCTTCTACATTTCCTATACTATTCTTAACCTCCCCCTGTCTATTTTGTACCTACCATTTATGCTACTTATTCACTGTACCTTTTCCCCCTCTCTCCCACTGCCCCACTGATAACCCTCCATATGATCTCCGTTTCTATGGAGATCATGTTCCTGTTCTAGTTGTTTGCTTAGTTTGTTTTTGTTTTTAGGTTCGGTTAATAACTGTGAGTTTGTTGTCATTTTACTGTTCATATTTTTTATCTTCTCTTTCTTAGATAAATCCCTTTAACATTTCATTTAACAAGGGCTGGGTGATGATGAACTCCTTTAACTTGACCTTATCTGGGAAGCACTTTATCTGCCCTTCCATTTTGAATAAAAGCTTTGCTGGATAGAGCAATCTTGGATGTAAGTTCTTGCCTTCCATGACTTGGAATACTTCTTTCCAGCCCCTTCTTCCCTGCACGGTCTCCTTTCAGAAATCAGCCGACAGTCTGATGGGAACTCCTTTGTAGATAATTGTCTCCTTTTTTCTTGCTGCTTCTAGGATTCTCTCCTTCATTTTAATCTTGGGTAACGTAATTATGATGTGCCTTGATGTGTTCCTCCTTGGGTGCAACTTGTCTGGGACTCTCTGAGCTTCCTGGACTCCCTAAAAGTCTATTTCCTTCAGCAGATTGGGAAAGTTCTCCTTCATTATGTTTTCGAATAAGTTTTTTATTTCTTGCTCTTCCTCCTCTCCTTCTGGCACCCCTATGATTCTGATTTTAGAACGTTTAAAGATGTCCTGGAAGTTCCTAAGCTTCTCATGTTTTCAAATTCTTGTTTCTTCATTCTGTTCTGGTTGAATGTTTCTTCCTTCTGGTGCAGACTGTTGATTTGAGTCCTGGTTTCCTTCTCGTCACTGTTAGTTCCCTATAGATTTTTCTTTATTTCACATAATGCAACCTTCATTGCTGCCTGGGTCTTTTTTTATGCTGCTGAAGTATCCAGTGAGTTCCTGGAGCATCCTGATAACCAGCGTTTTGAACTGTGCATTTGATAGGTTGGCTATCTCTTTGTTGCTTAGTTGTATTTTTTCTGGAGCTTTGAACTGTTCTTTCATTGGGACGTTTTTTTCAGCACATGTGTTATGTAGTAAGAAGCGGAGCCTTAGGTATTCACCAGGGTGGGGCAACCCACATTGCTGCGTTGTGACGCCATATGTCAGGGAGGGGTCCAAGAAGGAACAGTGTTGATTACTCTGCTCTCTACCGGTTTTCAGTCACTTCCCCCACTACCCACAATCAAATTGGACCCTTCTCGTGCTGATTCCCTGGTGGGTGGGTTTGTGTATGTTCTAGGACTCTGTTAGTCTCCCCAACAAATTCTCCTATGAGGCTGTGAGTTTCTCCTGCTGCACCTCAACCCCCACAGGTGTTTTCAGTGAAAGGTTTGAGGCTTTATTTCCGGTACTGGAACCCTGGTTGCATGGTCTTTCTCACTCCCCAGTTGTTCTTCCTGGTTTATCTGCATGTGAATGTGGGGCCACCCAGTCTGTAAGCCACCACTTCGCTGGGTCTGCCAGCCACCTTCCCTGCCTATTTGGGGCATGTTTTATGTCTACCCATTTTGGCTGCTTCTCTGTATTTTTGTGTTAGGTAGATCTACTGTGTCTCCACTCTTGGTATGGTGGCCTTATGTAGTAGGTATCCTCTGGGTCTCAGTGCTGCAGAGTCTGATCACCTGAGCTAGTTGCTCCAGGAGTGTTTCTTGTGTGGACTTTGTGAGCCCTCTTGTTGTAGTTTAGTCTCAACTGCTTTTGGTCCATCCATGGGTAGAAGATCCTCTGGCTGTCTGGCTGGCTGTGAGTTTTGACCCCCTCCCCCAACCACGGTATACAAGTGGCTGTGCAGGTTCTGGTGCATGCTGAGATCTCCCTTTGTGTAGCCACTTGTGGAACTAATTTGGTCATTCCCTAATCGGGCCTATAGCCTGCCACCAGGGTATGTTGGTTTTCAAGCCTTATGAGAGGCCTCCAATGCAGATCAATGTCAGAAGTTGCCTGTGACCAGCCCTGGGCTATCTGTTTGGAGCTACAAAGTGATCACACAGTTTGGGGCTACCTCTGCTGCGCCTGGATATGTGTGGGAGTTGCCCAGCTGCATACCGAGGCACTGAAAGAGCCTCTGGCAGTATGGGAATTCCGTAAGATAGGTTCTCAGAGAGTCACCAGGTAGGGGCAAGTGGTGGTCACCAGGTTGATACAGATTCAAAGTGTCAGTGCTGAGTATGAGGTCACTCAACAAAAATCTCAGTCAGTGTACACCAAGGCCAGCTGCCACCTGCAGATCTTTTAGGTGGGGTGGGGCCTCATGCAGTCATCAGCATGAGGCCAGCTGAGTTTGTCAGGGTAAAACAGGCCAAGGTTTTGGTTACATAGAAGGAAGTCTCTGCACAGAGCAGTGGTGCCAAGTGGTGCCAGTTGTCGAAGGAAAAAGGCCCTCACCGTAGAGCCTGCCAAATTTGAGTCTCCACCCTTCTTACCAATCTTAGTGTGGCTTTTTCAGTAAATCCTTGGTTATAAGACTTCTGTTCATCTAGTCTACAGTTGGTTATTCAGGTGGAGTGTTCTATAATTAAGTTATAATTCTGGGTTGGTTCTGGGAGGAGGTGAGTGTAACTTCTAATCTACCACAATCTTGTTATTAGTTTTGTTCAGTGGTGTTTAATTAATTGTCTTTTAAAGAAGCTCAATATTTTATTTTGAAGTAAATGTAGATTCATAGTCAGTAGTAAGAAATAACATGGATAGATACTTTTATTCTTTACCCAGTTTCTACCAATGGTAGTATCTTGCAAACCTATAATAACATATTGTAACCAGGATATTGGCACCGATGCCATCAGGATGCTTAGCATTTACATTAGTAGAAATGTCCTTTATGTTGCTCTCTAACAACTACACCCACTTATCTCTAGCTCTTACCCCTTTCTTAACCTGGTAGTCATTAATCTCCTCTCTATAATTTTGTCATTTCAAGAATGTCATATAAATGAAACCATATATTGTGTAACCTTTGGTATTGGCATTTTTCATTGAGTGTAATTCTTTAGAGAATATTTAAGTTGTTGAGTGTATCAATAGTTTGTTTCTTTGTATTGCTCTGTAGTGTTCCATGGTATAGAGGTTACCAGTTTGTTTAAAAATTCACCTACTGAATGATACCTTGGTTGTTTCCCAGTTTTTGGTTATTACAAATACAGCTGCTGTAAACATGTGCATATTTTTGGTGAACATATGTCTTTATTTTGGTGGGATAAATGCTCAGGAGTGCTATTGGTGGGTCATATGGCAGTTGTAATGTTTAGTTTTTTTGAGAAACTGCCACACCATTTTTTAGGTTGGTTGTACCATATTACACTCCCACCAGTGATGTGTGAGTGAATCCATTAATCCACAGCCTCACCTACATTTCATATTGTCACGACTCTTTATTTTAGCCATTCTGATAGGTTTGTAGTGACATTTCATTGTGCCTTCAGTTTGCATTTTCTTTTCTTTCTTTCTTTTTTTTTTTTTTTTTTTAGTTTATTGACCTTAAAGAGAGGGAAGAATGGGGGGAGAGAGAGATTTTTGTTTCACTTATTTATGCATGTATTGGTTGATTCTTTTATGTGTCCTGACTGTAGATTGAACCTGCAACCTTGGTGTAATAGGGCAACACTCTAACCAACTGAGCTATCTGATCAGGGATGCATTTTCTTAATGTATTAATCATGTTGAACATCTTTTCATGACGTTATTTCCCTTCTCTATCCTTGTTAGTGAAGTATATATGGGTTTTTTGCCCATTTTTCTGATGGAATTCTCTTTTTTTTAACTGTTAGGTTTTAAGGGTTCTTTGTATATATTAGATACAAGTCTTTTATTGAATATGAGATTTGCAAATATTTTCTTCCAGTTGGTAGTTGGGTAGAGGGCCACCTCATTATTGCTGAATAAGAATGAAGATCCAGTCTTCCTGCATGGTCTCCAGTAACACCACAGGGAGGGAAATAAGTTCTGGGCTCCTACATGGTCTGTGCTCCTCACTTAGACTTTACTGGTATGGGTAGGGTGAGGCCACATTTTTTTCCTATGGTGTGTGGCTGGAATAGGTCAGTTTTTGTCTAAAAGTTTTCTGTCTTGCTAGATTTCACCTTTACTGGTTTTTTAGCTAATAAGAGAAAGTTTTGTTAGAACTTTTGTCTGTGCCCTTTGTTTTTGGGTTGCTGGCTTTTTCAGATCCACATCGGTGATACATGTGGTAAAAAAGAGAACCCAGGGATCTCACTACCATGTCCTTCTTCAGGTGCCAAGGTCCCTAGCCACTCTGCCTTCATTTCTACATCTTTCAGATTCTTAGTATGTTTTATGTATAATGTGCAGGATTTTGGGTTGGACTTAGCAGGTAGAATAGGGCAAAATCACATCTCCATTATGCCAGAAGTGGCAGCATATTTTTAAATACTTTTATATAATATCAAGTATGGCTATATCATCCAATAGAATGCCAAGTCACGACTTTATAGGTAAAACTCTGAAATCTCAAAGAAAACTTACATTTATGGTAGCATTGGATACTGATCTTCAACCCTAGGGGAAAGAGATACTAATTCTTTTTTCTTTTCTAAGTGGTAAGATATCAGGGTGTAGGCTAGGTTTCTCCAACAAAGAAACCCAAAAATACAATGACTCAAATAAGGTAGAATTTTATTTTTCATTTATGTGATAGTTTTGGGGGTTTTTTTAACATGATAGTTTAGGGTAGGAACAGAAGCAAGCTCCAAGGACCCAAGCTGGGTGGGCAGTTGAGCCATCCTTTTACATGGCTTCCAAGATTGTTCTAGATATCACCTATTTCAATTGGCAATAGTAATGGTGATTGTAGTGATGGTGGTAGTAAGTTAAATGTGGAAGTCTAGAACTTAATTTTTTTAAGGACAAGTAGCAAAATTTGTACTTAACGGCTTTTGCTCATATCTCATTGATCTAAACCTAGTCATATAGTTATTCCTGCCTTCAAATGAAACTGGAAATATCTGCAGCTTGGTGGCCATGGGACCAGAAAAGGCTGTGGTATGGAATTGTGATTACTGAAAGAAAAATGGTGAGAATACTGGGGACAGCAGTAGTCTGCAGTTGTTACTTCTCTGAACAGTTTACAGAAGAAATTAGCTGCATGGTCTTGGTCAGTGTGGGCCATTTTCTTATATAGTTAACTGTCTTATTCTTGTTGTTATTACCTGTTTTATTATAAAACATCAACAAAATGATTTTTGTATAAATATTAGTACTACTTCAAGTAAAATCTTATTTATATTTTCTAGGGGTTGCAGAGTCCACGGGGAATAGGATGCAAGCCAGAAGCTCTGTGTAGTCATGTTATTATTGAGAGCCATGAAAAAGGATGTTTCAGGACTCTCTCTTCCAAACAACCACAGCTGGACAGCCATCCCTGTCTCTTCAGATCAGCTGAACCCTTAGAAATTATCAGAAGACAACGGAGCCCATTATCATGGAGACCCAGACACATCAACCTTTCCAAATCACTAGACCAGAGCAACCCCCACTTCAAAGTTTGGAATTCCTTGCCATTACAAAATCATTCCCCATTTCAAAACTTTACAGGTGATGACTTCAGAATTACCAAGGATTTTCGAACGCCATTCCGTGAAAAGATGGACCCTTGGCTGTCAGAATTAGTAGAACCTAATTGTTTGCCACCTGAAGAAACGGATTGTCATTCTTCATCACAAATGCTGCCCCCAGAATCCATGAAAAAGTTTACCTCCATCACTTTTTCATCTCACCGACATTCTAAATGCTTTTCAGATTCCTCTGTTCTTAAGGTTGGTGTTACTGAAGATAGCCAGTGTTCTGGAGCATCTGTAGGGGTATTTAATTCTCATTCCACTGAAGAGCAGAGTCCTCCTAGAGATCTAAAACAGAAAACTTCTTCCCCATCATCATTTAAAATCATTAGTCATTCACCAGATAAAGCTGTGACTATTTTAGCAGAGAGTAGTAGCCAAGGCCAAAAATTATCTGTTGAACATTCCCACCAAGAAGAGAAACTTTTAGAAAAACCAGATATTAAAGGCAGTCATTCTGAGCCCAGTACCAATACAAATTGTAGCAAATTCAAAGAAGTTCATTTCTCTGATAACCATACTCTCATTAGCATGGGCAGACCAAGTTCCACACTAGGAGTAGAAGAGAAGAATGTAACTTTAACTCCAAATCCTCCTTCACATATATTTCTCGAACAACAAGAGCTCTTTGAACAAAGCAAAGCCCCACATTCAGATCACTATGTTAGAAAACACCATTCTCCTCCTTCTCAACATCAGCATTATGTGATTCCAAACCTTCCTTGTCACATTTTTCTTGAAAACCGAGAACTCTTGGAACAAAGCAAAACCCCACATGTAGATCATCAGATGAGAGAACACCACTCTCCCCTTCCTCAAGGTGAGGATTATATAGCTTCAGACCTTCCTTCTTCCATTTTTCTTGAACAACGTCAGCTCTTTGAACAAAGCAAAGCCCCAGATATAGATCACCACATTAAAAAACAATATTCCCCTCTTCCTCAAGGTCAGGATTTTGTAGTAGAAAACAGTGGTCAACATAAGCCTAAATCACACATTTCTAACATAAATGTTGACACTAAGGTCAATAATGTGGCCTCCCAATCAGCCCCAAATCAACGTACATTAGTAGTATCTCCTGCATCTACTCCACCTTCAAACAGAAAAGCAATTTCTTATGTGCATATAACTATTTCCCCCAAGACTTCTTCCAACTTGGATAACAGAGCCTTAGATAAAAGATTTCTTTCATTGGATCCTGCTTCTAAAACAAAGATGAATAGTGAGTTTAATCCTGACCTACAAACTATATCTTCAAGATCATTGGGACCAACCTCCAAATTACTAATCAGTAAACCTGTAGCACATGATCAAGAATCTTTAGGTTTTCTAGGACCTAAATCTTCACCGGACTTTCAAGTCAAACAGTCTCTTCGAGATGGTAATACTGGCACTAAAGACTTGAAAACCAGACCTTTTCAAAATAGCCAGATAGTAACATCAAAGCAAACACAAGTGAACTTTTCAGATTTGGAAGAATATTCCAATCCAGAAGGGACTTCAATATCTGCAGATCGGTGAGTCTCATTGTGATGACAAGCAAGCTGATGGAATTTGTCATAGAGGGTTTTAAACAACTAAGCAAATGTAAGTTTCTAGGGGAAAGCAATATGATTCTCTTAAGGGAGATTATATCTGATGAATCTGCTAGAAGTCTTTCCAAGGATAAATATCAAAGTAGAAAAGAATACCAGAAAGTAACTTGGCTTCAACTATTTAAAACATTGAATTACTTTGAGAAGAATCTTTGATCATGCGGTGGTACAAGTTACCAATTCCTCATTGTGTTAGAGACATGCTGAAGACCAGGCTCTGGGGGCGATGCATGTGCATGCTTGCTCTCCTGCACATTCTCTCTTCCCTTCTCTCTCCCTCTCTTTTCATTTCCATTTCATGATTTACCTCAAATATTTAGTATAAACAATGTCAAAAGGTAACTTTCCAGTGGAGAAGTCGGGCAAACATCACTTTAGCCAAGTAATCAAAGTTAATATTACCAGTAATGCATAATGTTCTCCCTCATGTGATGCCCTATTTCACAATGTATTGTAGTGAAAGAAACCCAGTTCGGGGGGGGGGAATACATTAGATTTATATTATTTAGCCTAATTTTAAGGCTCATTAATTCAGTTTTTCATTAGCCTCTTACAAGAGACTCATAACTTCCTGTTATGGCTAAACAGAACCACCCTGTACATTTAATGTTTCCATCTTAGAGTTGGGAAGCCAGCATGTCACAGTTAGCCTTGGAAAGGAGAAAGGGAAAAAATGTTTTTCAATATCCACATGTAGTAGTCTTGACAATGAGAGACTTAAACATGTTATGTCATTTAACACTCATGATAACTCTACAGGGTAGATGGTGGTATCCATGTTTACATTCTGGGAAACTGAGACATAGACATTGCTACTTTGTCGGCAAACAGCATTGTCTCAAATTATGCTGTTTGTAAGCAGCAGATTGGGCATTCAAATGTAATAAGTTTAATCAAAGCAAGAGTTTGTTTACCACATTATACTGTCTCTCCAAATCTTGAACCCTACTTCCAGCTCTTCTACCAACTATCTTCTTGGACAAGTCATTTAATATCTTTGGCACTCGTGTGGATGATGGTGGAAGGGAAAGGGTTTATATCCTGAAGGTCCTTTCAGCTCTAGAAGTTAATGATTTGAGAATTGAATTGGGGCAAAACAAACAAATGGTGAATCTGTAGTTTCAATATTGTAAATAGTAAGGTGCAGTAGAAACCAGTATTGATAATTTTTTTGAAAATTGTTTAGAAATTAAAAGATTGACAAATTTATATATAATATTTAAACTCATCAAAGTGATAAAATACTTATTGGAGTTGAGTTCCTTTAATGAGAAGTAAATTATAATTATAAATATGAACTATTAATAATGCCCTTTGTTCAAAATGTACTAAATGCCAGGCATCATAGTCGTTGCCTATATCATTTTTTTATTCATTATAATCAGAGATAGATAGTATTACTTCAGTTATAGATTTAAAAGCCCTAATACTCAAAGAAATTAACTGTTTTACCTGACATTGCATGGCATTAAGTGTTGGAGGTAGCATTTGAACCTAGGTGTGTCTGACTCCGGAGTTCATACATAATTCAAACTATGTATACAGTCATACACCACATAATGATGTTTAGCTCAGTGATGGATGGCATATTTGACAGTGGGCTAACAAGACTATAATGGAGCTAAAAAATTCTTATTGCCTAATGATATCTGTGACTCCAGATGATTTGCCAAAGATGAGGTTGCAAAAATAACAAAGTTGTGGTTGAGATGACAAACTGTAACCTGGGTATGAGTGAGGATGACATTGAGGAATTCATAGAAGAGTTGACTAATTCTTCAGGAATTAGTGGAGCTGTTAGAACTGGAAAAGGAATGCTTAACTGAAGAGGCAAGAGGAAGTAAGACTGCAGAAGAAAAGGAATTCCTAGAAAATGTACAGTGAAAGTTTTAGCAGAAGCTTTTGCAGACCTCAACAAGCTCCTTAAAATTTTTTGAAAACATGGGCCTCGAGGCTGAAATGTTTTCATTCCTAGAGAGGAGTATTCATGGTGCATTATCTCCTTACGAGCAAATATATGATGAAAAAAAAAAAACAACGAAGCAAACCACCATGGACATATTTCTGAAAAGAGTCCCACCTCTTCAGAAGAGCCTCAGGCAGGTCCTTCAGGAGGTAGTCCAAAATACATTATTATCATAGGAGGTGCCTATTATTGCCCCCAAAGGCCTTCCAGTGGGACACAATGTAGAACTGGAAGATAGTTATACTGATGATTCTGACCCTGTGTAGGCCTAGGCTAACGTGTATGTTTGTGTCTTTAAAAAGTCTTAAAATAAAAAATTATATGAATAGGAAAAGGTTATAGAATAAAGATATGAAGAAAAATATTTTTGTACAGCTGTACAATGTTTGTATTTTTTAAGCTGTGCTGTTACAAAAGAGTCAAAATTTTAAAAAGTAAAAAAGTTCAGTAAGCCCAAGTTAATTTATTATTGAAGAAAGAAAAGTTTTAAAAATAAATTTGGTGTAGTTTAAGTATACAGTGTGTATAAAGTCTATAGTAGTGTACAGTAATATTCTAGGTCTTCACATTCACTCACTGACTCACCCAGGGCAAGTCCCAGTCCTATAAACTCCATTCATGGTAATTGCCCTGTGCATGTGTACCATTTTACATCTTTAATACCATATTTTTACTGTACCTTTTCTGTCTTTAGATATGTTTAGACACACAAATACTTAGCACTGTATTACAGTTGCCTACAGTATTTAATATGATAACATGCTGTGTAGACTTACAGCCCAGGAAGAATAGGCTATACCATATAGAGTGTGTAGTAGGCTATACCACCTAGGTTTGGGTAAGTGCACTCTATGATATTCACACAACAACAAAATCACCTAAGGATTCATTTCTCAGAATGTACCCCCGTTATTATGCAAGGTATGATTTTGTGTGTTTGTATGGATAAAACATACAAGTATTAAATATTTTTAAAATTTTTTGAGATAATTTTCAACTTAAAGAGGAGTGAAATATAGCAACTTAAAACAATATTATCCCAACGTTTCTGTGGGTCTGAAATCCAGGCATAGCTCAGTTGGGTGTTTTGGGCTCAGGGTCTCTCACAAGGTTGCAAACAAGGTATTGGCTGTAGCTGTGGCCTCATCTCAAGGCTTGATTGAGAGGATATGCATCCAAGCTTGCTTATGTGACTGTTGGCAAGAAACATCAGTTCCTTCCTTCTATAAGGCTGCTCCAATATGAAGCTAAGTTTTCCTCGAATGAGCAAAGCAAGTAAGAGTGCAAGAGCGGGTGCCTGAGGTGAAAGCCACAGTTTTTTTTGTAACCTAATCTTGGAAGTGAATCTCACCATTTCTGCCACATTCTTTTTGGTAGAAATGAATCACTATTTTTAGCCCACCCTGAAGGGTTAGGGATTACACAGGGGTATGAATACCAGGAGGCAGTGATTATTGGGGAATATCAGGTTGCCAGTATTCCTTTTACAGAAGTTTCTGCTTACGTTAACATCTTATAATAACATTATAACCACAAGACATTTACCAAAACTAGGAAAGTATCCTTCATATAAAATTATAGCTAAAGTATAGATAGATTTGGAGTTTACCTGGTTTTTCCACAAATGAACCACCTCTGTTTCAGATCCAATCTAAGAGCTTGCATTGTAGTTGTCATATCTCCTTAGTCTCCTCCAATCTGTGTCAGTTTCTCAGTCTTTCCTTGTTTTTCATGACCTTGCCACTTTGAAGAGAATTGATTAGTTATTTTAGAGAACGTATTTTGATTCGGCTGTGTGATACTGTCTCAAGATTAGATTGAGGTTAGGCATTTTTTAAAATTGAATTCTAAGTGAGAAAGTGAGAAAGAAAAACATCCGATTTGTTGTTCCAAACTGAGTTACCCAGCCATGGCCAGGGTTAGGCATGTTTAATGTACTTTATCAGGGAGCACATTATATTGACATGCATTGTGGGTGATATTGACATGCATTATGCATTAACCATGATCACTGAGTAAAGTGGTATCTACAAAAATTCTCCACTGTTCTACATATTTATAAATTCCCACAAGACATTATTACTGTTCCTTGTTTATTCCATTATATATATGTGAAATACAGTATATAATTATATGTACATATAAATGGTGTGTATGTATGTATATGTACATGTATATGATACTCATTAAGTGCTCTTTATTCTTTACTCTTTGCAGTTCTTTACTTTGTTGGATCATTTAACTTCAGCCTAAAAAAATTTTTCTTTTGGTATTTGCTGTGGTCCGTTGGGGAATTAGTTCCTTTTTCTTTATTTCTATTTTAAAATAGATTGTAATTTTCTGTTGAGATTCTTTATATTTTTTATTATCACCCATCTTTGCTCTCTTACATTGTAAAGTACTTCTGTGCTAACTTCAGTATCTGAATCCCTTGTAAATCAATTCCTGTATTCATACAATTTTTACTTTTTTCCTGCCTCACAAATAATTTTTGCTTGTATGCTTGACATTGTGAATAGAAAAATTATAGAGACTGAAGATGCTATCACTTTGCAACAGAAAAGATTTGCCCTTTTCTCTGTTAATAAGATAGAGTGGCTGATCAAAATTTCAGGAATTTTACTAGATCAGAATAGGCTTGGAGCTTTAGTTGACTCATTATACCTATGATTGTTAATGATTGGTTTGGATTTTTGCTTTAAGCTGACAAGGGGTTTATTCTTCAGTAATTAATTATAGTGAGAGATACTCAGTTCAGTCTTTCAGATGTTTGAATTCAGCTCTTTGGACTCTTAGCTTTCCCAGCTTCAGAATGTAAGGGGAAACTAGTTATGTGTTTTTGTGGTTATACTTTCTCAATGGAAATTTGTTTCATAAGCACTCAAAAGGTTATTACAGGTATATTTCGCTGTTTTCTCAGCTCCCTTCTTAGAGGCAGCACTTCTGGGTTTTTTAATGCAAGTCTGGTAGACCTCTTATTTTTCACATTGAAAGTTCTCCACATCCAGCATTAGTTATTTAGCTTCCTGCCTTATGTAGGTTCAAAATCTGGCAAATGTGAGGAGACCTGAGGTTTATCATAAGCCCCACTATTTAGTGGGAATTAGTTTGTTATTGGTGCCATGACTATGCAGGAGATTTCACTCTGCTTTTCTGGCTGAGTTCCCCATCTTCCCATACCACTCTAACACTTAGGAAATGACCTGTGGAGGAAATCAACTTGGCATTCTGCTAGAATTCACTCTGTCGTGCCAGCCCATGGGTTCAGCAAAAACTCTGTTGGTTTCTCTTTTTCCTGTGGAGTGTATCTGCTTATACCAAGCCCCTGCCCATAATTTCTAAGATGCCCTTCTCTAGCATATCAGTTGGCATTGTTTTCCTATTGCTCCCATAACTCTCTGATTTTTTAGTATCATTTTTATAATTTATTCAACTTAGTTTGCTTATTACAGTAGGAATGATGGCCTGTGGCTATCTACAACAACTTCCTGGAAGTGGATCCTGTTTTAGATTACTTTTAATTTCTATCTGTCATGTATTAACAGTATTTTACTTAAGAGTGTTTATATCTTTTAGTATACTTATTAGGTATTTTTTATATTGTATATGGTTTTTTTTAGCTTTCAATTTTATAATTTCTAATACTGAAAAAAATATATTTTTTAAAAATGTAATTTCATATCTGGCAATTTTTTAAAAACATTCTAATAAGTTATCTATAGATTGTTTTAGATTTTTTCTCAAAATTATATCAAATATGAAAATGACAGTGTTATTTCTTCCTTTACCATTCTTTTTCCTGTTTTAACTGCTGATACCATTTAAGACCTTTAGTAAAATGTTGAGAATAAATGGTAAGAGTTGGCATCCTTACTTTGTTGCTACTCTCACAGTGCACATTCTCTACATTTCAAAATAATTAGGATAATTGCTCTACGGTCTTATTTATTTATTTACTTTTAGAGAGAGGGGAAGGGAGGGAGAAAGACTGGGAGAGAAACATCAGTGTCAGAGAGAAACATTGATCAGTCAGTTGCCTTTCCCTGTATGCCCGGACCTGTGACCAAATTCACAACCCAGGCATGTGCACTGATCAGGAATTGAACTGGCGACCAACCAACTGAACCACACCAGCCAGGACCTGTTTCTCCCTTTTTATGTTCTGTTCTTTGGAATCCAGCCACTAAATTTTAGTCCATACTCAAGGGAGAGGGAGAGATTAATCTTCACCTCCTTGGGCTAGGGTTGGAGGTTGGTAATCTACATTTATTATTTGGAATTCTTCTGTAAGCAAGATTTGTCATTTCTCTCCTGTTATATATTTATTCAGTCATATATTTGCTCCATTCCATTTTAATATGCATTCTCTATAACCTTAATATGTAATTACAACTTTGAAAACTTATGTTTCCCCCACTGACATAAACTCCTTGAGGGAAGGCTTTTTTTTCTTATTTATCTTTGTGTACTCTATACTTTAGCACAGTCCCCTAATTTATACTGGACCTCTAGTAATTTTTATAAAAATGAACGAATGAACGAATGGATTTTGCTTGAACTGAAAAATACTCTTTCCTTAGCTAAATTATGCAATAGCATTGATTTAAATTAAAAGTAGATTTTAAAACAAACAAAAATAAACTCCTGTATGGTTGCATTGTAATAAGTATCTAAGAAAGCAAAGGTTACTGCAGAAATAACCATTTAAGGTTGGTATGTATGCACAAAACATTCCTTGAAAATACTTAAGTATTCCTAGAAGCCACTTTTGGGAAGATATTACAGTATTTTATAAGCCAAAGATATGACCTGCTGTCCCATTCTCTTATTTGTTCAGATCACTGGAGATTAAACCCGCATTTTCTGCCTTCTCTGGAAAATTATCATCTGATGCAGTCACTCAGATTACAACAGAAAGTCCAGGAAAAGCTATATTTTCATCTGAGATTTTTATTAATAGTGAAGATCGCGGACATGAAATTTCAAAGCCCAGTTCCCAGAAGGTGGGCAAAGTTCCTGTCAGGTTTGCTTCATCATCTTCAGTCCCACAGGTTACTATTCCTGATGGCACAAATGGAGGTAAGAGAATTGGGTTGCATTTTAGGTCACATTATCAACTTTTGTGTGTAATTATCTTAGAAATTTGTGATTGTGTCTTTGTAGTCAGAAAACCTAGTGTTACTTGTAAGCATTAGGAGCCACATGATTATACTTAACTTTTAAATGCACAGCCATGAGGAGAATATGATTTATTATGTTTTTACCTTAATTTCTAGTGGAGTTAACAAATATGGAACTCATGATGCTTGTGGTTGATATATTTTTTTACTCATAATACTTGTAATAAGAACACAGATATTACATAGAAACTTAAAAACTACAGAGCTCCTGCCCTGGCTTAAGTGGCTTAGTTGCTTGGAGTGTCGTCCCATACACCAAAAGGTTGCAGATTTGATCCTAAGTCAGGGCACGTACCTAGGCTATGCATTCAGTCCCCGGTCGGAGCATGTACAGGAGGCAACTGATTGATGTTTCTCTCAAATCAGTGTTTCTCTCTCTCTTTCTCTCTCTCTCTCCCTCTGTCTCTCAATAAGTATATCCTTGGGTGAGGATTTAAAAAAAAACTGTAGTGGTTCGAATTTAGGTAGGCAGGTGAATTTTTGGCATTTCGTCTTATAGTTAATGTTATATATTATAATAAACAGGTACAAATAAATGTAATAATGCAAATACAATATCATAAAACAATGATCAGATACCCAGGTTAGCTGTGGCCCTGCTGTTCTTGAAACATGGAACCCATGATGACCTTGAGTTCACTATCACAGTCACTGGAAGGGACAAAAATCATGGGAGAGTGCATGTGGGAAGTTTTTATGGGATAGACCAGAAAGTGGCTTGGATGACTTTCCACAGTATAGAAATAGTTTAGCTGTGTTTTTCATGGTGAAGAAGAGATGGATTTTGGTGAACAGCTAGCCATCTCTAACATAAGGTCTACATTGAGAATGCTACTATGACAGTGATATTTCAGTAGTACTTACACTATATAATATTCAAAATTAGAGTAAGTTATTTTCTTTTTCAGACCAGTAACAGGAAAATTAACAATTAATTTTCCATTCTTCCCCCAACTGAGAATGGAAACCATAGATTACTGTTTATAAAGTATAATAGTTTGCACAAATCTATATATTTTATTCTTTTTAATCCTCACCCAAGGATATGTTTATTAATCTTATTTATTTTCTTTTTTAATATATTTTATTGATTATGATATTACAGTTGTCCCATTTTCCCCCCTTCACTCCCCTCTACCCTGCACACCCCCTCCCACCCACATTCCCCCCTTTAGTTCATGTCTATGTGTGATACAAGTTCTTTGGCTTCTACATTTCCCATAGTATTTTTACCCTCCCCCTATTTTCTACCTACAATCTATGTTATTTATTCTCTGCACCTTTCCCCCTCTCTCCTCCTCCCACTCCCCTGTTGCTAACCCTCCATGTGTTCTCCATTTCTGTGGTCCTGTTCCTGCTCTAGTTGTTTGCTTAGTTTGCTTTTGTTTTTGTTTTAGGCATGGTTGTTAATAATTGTGAGTTTGCTGTCATTTTACTGTACATAATATTTATCTTTTTCTTAGATAAATCCCTTTTACATTTCATATAATAAGGGCTTAGTGATGATGAACTCCTTTAACTTGACCTTATCTGAGAAGCACTTTATCTGTTCTTCCATTCTAAATGAAAGCTTTGCTGGATAGAGCAACCTTGGATATAGGTCCTTGTCCTTCATGACTTGGAATACTTCTTTCCAGCCCCTTCTTGCCTGCAAGCTCTGTTTTTAGAAATCAGCTGATAGTCGTATGGGCACTCCTTTGTAGGTAACTGTCTCCTTTTGTCTTGCTGCTTTTAAGATTTTCTCCTTATCTTTCATCTTGGCTAAGGTAATTATGATGTGCCTTGGTGTGTTCCTCCTTGGGTCCAACTTCTTTGGGACTCTCTGAACTTCCTGGACTTCCTGGAAGTCTATTTCCTTTTCCAGATTGGGGAAGTTCTCCTTCATTATTTGTTCAAATAAGTTTTCCACTTGTTGCTCTTCCTCTTCTCCTGGTACCCCTATAATTCATATGTTGGAACATTTAAAGATGTCCCAGAGGTTCCTAAGCCTCTCCTCATTTTTTTTGAATTCTTGTTCCTTCATTCTTTTCTGATTGGATGTTTCTTTCTTCCTTCTGGTCCACACCATTGATTTGAGTCCCAGTTTCCTTCCCATCACTACTAATTCCATGTACATTTTCCTTTATTTCACTTAGCGTAGCCTTCATTTTTTCATCTAATTTGTGACCAAATTTAACCAATTCTGTGAGCATCCTGATCATAGAAGATGCATGTTTTGTACTATGCATCTGATAGGTTGGCTATCTCTTCGTTGCTTAGTTGTATTTTTTCTGGAGCTTTGATCTGTTCTTTCATTTGGACCATTTTTTTTTGTCTTGACACGCCTGTTACATAGTGAGGGGCAGAGCCTTAGGCGTCCACCAGGGCGGGGCAACCCATGTGGCTGGGTTGTGACACTCTATGTGGGGGAGGGGTCCAAGAGGGAACAATGGCCCTTGCTTGGCTCTCTGCTGGATTTCAGTCACTTCCCCCACTTCCCCCAGGCAAATGGGGCCCTTCTGGTGCTGATTCCCATGTGGGTGGGTGTGTGTACTTCTAGGAGCCTGTGGGTCTCTCCAACGAACTCTCCTGTAAGGCTGGGAGTGTCTCCTAGCACCTCAACCCCCACAGGTGTTTTCGGTCCATGTTTTGAGGCTTTATATCCTGGCACTGGGACCCTGGGTTTCGCGGTCTGTCTCACTCCACAATTTCACCTGGTTTATCTGTATGTGAATGTGGGACCACCTGGTCTGCCAGCTGCCTTGTGTGCTGCACTCCTCTACAGGCCACCGCCTTGCTAGGTCTGCCTGCTGCTGCCTTGCATGCCCGTGGTCCGCCAGCTGTTACCTTGTATACCTGGGTTCCACCAGCCGCCACCTTGCACACCCAGGGTCCATCAGCTGCCATTTATTTTTTGCTGCGACCCCTCTCTGCCCAGCCGCCCGACTCCGCCCCTCCTACTGTTCTGGATGAATATGTCTACTTTAACTCCCTGGTTGTTGGACTTCCATGCAGTTCAATTTTCTGTTGGTACTAGTTGCTTTTGTTTCTCAATTGTTGTTGTCCTTGTTTTGGTTGTACAAGGAGGCACAGCATGTCTACCTATGCCTCCATCTTGGCTGGAATTCTGCTCAAATCTATTTAAATCTGTTTAAAATTTTCCTACTTATGCATAAAGTTTATCTATCTGGATACAGATGGGATATGCCTAAATGGATAAAGAAGATTGCTTGGTTCAGCATTTAAATTGCATTGAATTTAATTTAAATAAGTATATTAAATAAGTATATTTATATGTTAAGATGGTTATACTTCTTACACATTTTTATTGTGAAATAAAACTGCCAAAGTATACACTTTAATAAATTTTACAAAGAACACTTTTATGTGTCTGTTACTTTTTGCCACAGTGATGCTACATAACAACCCCCAAAAATCTCAGTCCTTTATAACAACAAACATTTGCTTTTCTCACTCACTGGCTTGTGTGTCAATTGGAGTTTGACTGTAGGCAGCAGAAATGGCTTAGTTCTGTTCCACTTGCCTTGTTCTGAAACCAGGCTAATACTGCCCTAGGGTATGTACCTTGTTTTCATGATGGTGTCAGAAGCAGAGGAGGGGAAACCCAACCATGAAAGTGTATTTTAAACCTTTCCTCACATCAAAATGGATTAATCTGTATAGGAGCCACAATTTATGATTTTACTTTTATGTACAGATACCTGGGAGCACCCTTTAAAGAATTAATATTATTTGGTTTATTAATAAAATATTTTTAATACCTTGACTTAAAAAGTAAAATTTTATGGGGTTTTTGTATGTGGAACCATTTTAAAGTACAAAGAATGATACATTAAATACATGATTATCTGCCCATTTGTTATGAATTAACAAGTTTATAATAATTTACTCTGTTTCTATTTGGTTCTATTTTTAAGTTTTTTTGACGAAATTTATAGTTGAACTTTCTATAACCCTTTTCTGTTCTTTCTTTCCCAAAAGCAACCATTATTTGCTGTGTAGTCACTTCTTCCCCCCAAAGATAAGCTGTCCAGACTATCCCTAAGACTATTGCATCCAAACATAAGCTGGATTTGATAAGAATTTTAAAAAGCCACTTATCTTTCTCAGAATTCTCTATCTCCACATTATAACTGTTCTTGCTCTGGATCCATTGTAGTTCTGCCCCAGTGTTGTTACTCATTTTCTGCAACCTTTGAAATAAATGGTAAATTTAACCATCACTATGAAGCTTTATGTACACTGGTAGAAAAAAACTAATAAAACCATATTCTAACAATAATGATTGCAGCAGTGACCAAATAGACATGTAGGCTACAGCTATTTTTTCTGTTGTTTAAATGCTTCCCTCTACAGATACTTTGTTCCTCTTAACTTCAGTCAAGTTCTCATTGGCTAGGTTTTGGGGGGATTTTTTTGCATGTGTGTGTGTTGTTGGTTTTAGTTTTGCTTTATTTTGTTTTGGGGGTTGTTTTGTTTTGCTTTTGCCTGGTGGAGTGATATAAGTATTCCTAAATAGTCTGAATAGTCTGAGACTTTACTAGCCCTACATCCTGCCCCAGTTTCCTTGGTATTCCTAATCACCCTTACGGTTTTCTAATTATTTTCTTTAAATCACTTATAATTTATTAAAATACTAGGTAATTTACCTATATAGTATGTTGTTTACTGTTATCTTCCTCTTAAGGCAGAAGTACTTTTCTGTGTAGTTCACTGATAGATCCCAAGAAATCTGGCATATTGAAGATACTCAGTATTTGTTTTCTGAGTTATTAAATGTTTTCTTATTTATTGTTCTGATTTTTATCTCCTTAGCCCAGCCTTCACTGTTGCCATATAAACCTCCTGGCAGTGTGAAGATGTACTATGTTCCACAATTAGGTCAGATTCCTTCATCTCTGGATTCCAAGTCAGACACCACCATTGAGAGCTCACACTCAGGTACCATATAGAATTATTTAAAATTTTTTGTTTTGAAATTTTATATGTGAATTGGCTAGTTAATTCTGGAATGAATATGAAAGTTCATGCTATTTAATTTTTCTGGGAAATATGGAGCTTTCCATGCTTCAGTCTTTGGTTCAGATAGACAAGTTATTTGGTCAGATATATTATGTACACTTAAACAAATATTAAATATTTGATGAAGAAAATTGTATGGACAGTTTCTTGTTTGAGTTATTGGACTCTGTCTAGGTCAAAGTTTTCCAAGTTTTCTCTGTTTACAGAGCCCTCTGTATTTCAGTGATTATTTTTCTTCATCATTATGTGGAACTTATAAAATTATAAGAAGTATATTTTCAAATAGCTAGTAAGTTATTAAGATACAAATGCTTGTTGTTTTGATGTGACAACATAAAAAATATTAGGTTTTGGTTTTGCTCTTTTAAAGAACAACTTACCTTTCTGTGTAACTTCTGCACATATAAAGATGCCTTAGACAAGACATATAGAAATAACCAGTTATTTACTAATGAGATATGTGAAATAGTTAGGGCACTGTACACCTTCTCACACGTTAAGATAACCTATTTTCCTGCTTTTACTTCAGAAACTGTCAAAAATCAAATTTATAAAGATACAACAGTATTGAAAGGAATGTAGCACTATCTAATATTGAAACTTTACCTTAAGCTAGTAGTTTGTGTAGTGTATACCAGATAGCAAATATCATTGTTGTTTCCCTAGAATTTTAAAATATCCCATTGCGCTCCTATGAGATCATCCCAGGGCAACTGCAAATCTAGAAAATGAAGAACACCTCCTGGAGTTCTCAATAAATACTTCCCATGGGGATTTTAAAATAAGGATACCGAATTAATGTGGTGTGGGGTTTTGATTGATGGAATAACATTTTGAGTGGTTTACAGGAGATGACTTGGTTCAGTTTTAGAAACAAATTATTTTCTACATGACTTGTCAATAGGCATCTTTATATGTGCAGAAGTTACACAGAAAGGATAAGTTGTTCTGGTCTTAGTCAGTTTTGTTTTGGGATTTGTTTTTTGTTTGTTTTTGTTTTTGTTTTTGGTTAATTTTGAGAGGACAAAACTAGTATCTGATAGTAATTGAGTTAAAGTCCCTGGTATAACTGTTCTTAATTCCCCACAATGATACCACTGAAAGAAAGAATCATAAAAGTGCTCATATTACCACATATTAGGATTGATTACTAAGCCTTTAACCAGAAACTAGAAGAAATTTCTATTACTTGCAAGGCTATGATTTTAAAAACATACTTAATGGCTATGAGAACTAAAACAAGCCTAGCTCACTCAATTGAGTGTAGGTATGAAAATCTTTGATCTCTCTACCACTTTCAGACCCCTGTTTCAGAAGACAGATGTCTTTATCAACAGATCTGATCAGGTGTCCCAATACTTTTTCCTGTTCTCTGTTCATATCCGTGACTATTTTATCTATTTAGAAGCATTAACTTTGAGTAAAATTGGACAGTGGTAGGAGGAGAAAATGACTCAGAGGTGGGGTAGTGTATTTTTTCCTAGAAATATTTTTCTTATAAATAAAGTACTGAATGCCTCAGTAAGATAAGTAACTGTACGTTACTTATCTTGAGATTGTAGTTTTCCATGTTCTCCATCTATTCTGAGAAAACAATCCTTTCTTAGACCAGTGAAGTTACTCCAGATGAAAGCCTTGGAATTGTTCTAATACCCATTGTTTATTAATGTGTTGTGCATCCACAGATATGAGAAGAATCCAATTAGAGTTTGGGGCCAAGGGCAAGTCATATGTTATTGTTAGCAAATATTTGGGCCAAATAGATTACTCCTTAATTGAGAATGGGTAAGCAATTAAATTCATAAAATCCTTTAAAAAATACAGACAGGACAAAGGTAATAACATCCCAAAGAAATAGATAGATGTCAGAAATTTACTTATTATAGTAGCAAATTCTCTTTCCCCCCAGGATGGAGGTGTAGGTTAACATGACTCACCTCCTCTCATAACTCCAGCAAAAATTACTGCTAGACTATGAAACAAATATCACCCAGAAACATCAGAAGATTGAGCTATATGGAAGTCAGACAACCAAGGGATTAAAGAAGTCACATTCATCTAGATGGGTAGGAGGGGCAGAGAGGCATGGGGTCCTGGTGATGTGGAATAGGTAGCCCCACACCTACATATGGTGGATGAAAATCAGGAGGGATCTCAGCCCCACACCAGACCACCCAGCCCAGGGTTCCAGTGCCAGGAAGATAAGTACCCATAACTTCTGTCTGTAAAAACCAGTGGGGGTTGGGGCAGCTAAAAAACTGCAAAATTCTCAGGAGTCTCCTGTTAAAGAACCTGCAACAGACTTAACTAAAGGACTTACACAGACTCACTCCCTTTGGGCTTCACCACTGGGGCAGCAGCTGAAAGGGCACCAGTGGCATATGGGGAGAAACTGAATTATCTGACGTCAGAGTGAGTGCCAGGGGACAGCTTCCTCCCAGACAAAACTCCAGAGGCCAGGCAGTGGCATTGTGCCCTTTCTGAGTCCTTCCCCACACAGCCACAGAGCAGGAACACTATATTGGAGATTCCATCAACCTGATTCACATGGGTTGCCTTATCCTGGTGATTACCTACGGCTCAACCCATCCACCTTACCAGTGTGCTTTTCTGTAAGAGGCCATGCTACTAAGATAGGAATTCAAAGCAGCTCTACCTAATACATAGAAACAAACACAGGGAGGCTGCCAAAATGATGAGACAAAGAAATGTGGCCCAAATGAAAGAATAGAAAAAAACTCCAGAAAAGGAACTAAACAAAATGGAGAGAAGTAATCTCTCAGATGCAGGGTTCAAAACACTGGTTATTAGGGATGCTTAAGGGATTCGTTGGGTACTTCAACAACATCAAAAAGGCCCAGGCAAAAATGAAGGTTACAGTGAGTGAAATAAAGAAATATTTACAGGGAAACATCAGTAGAGTGGATGAAGCCAAGAATCAATAATGATTTGGAACATAAGGAAGAAAAAAATACTCATTCAAAATAGCAAGAAAAAAGAATTTAAAAAATTAGGATAGGCTAAGGAGCCTCTGGGACAACTTCAAATGTACCAACTTTTGGATCATAGGGGTATGAGAAAAAGAAGAGAAATTGGAAATCTATTTGAAAGAATAATAAAAGAACACTTCCCTAATTTGGTGAAGGAAATAGACGTGCACGTCCTAGAAGCACAGAGAGTGCCAAACAAGATGGATGCAAAGAGGCCCACTCCAAGACACATCATAATTAAAATGCCAAAGTTAAAGATAGAGAATCTTAAGAGGAGCAAGAGAAAATTAGTTACCTACAGGGAAATTTCCATAAGACTGTATGTAAGCTGATTTCTCAAGAAGCTAGGTTAGAAGGGATTGGCAAGAAGTATTCAAAATGATGAAAAGCAGGGACATTCAGCCAAAATTGCTCTACCTAGCAAAGCTGTCATTTAGAATCAAAGGTCAGATAAAGAGTTTCCCAGACAAGAAAAAACTAAAGGGGTTCATCATCACTAAACCACTATTATATGAAATGTTAAAGGGGGGGGGGGATTTATTTAAGGAAAACAAGAGATCAAAACTGTGAACAATAAAATGACAACATATCTATCAACAATTGAATCTAAAAAACAAGCTGAACAAACAAGCAGAATGAATAGAATCATATACATGGAGATCACTTGGAGAGTTACCAGTTGGGAAAGAGGAGGAGGAGGAGAATGGGGGGAAAAGGTTCAGGGATTAAGAAGTACCAATTGGGACTTACTGGCCACATATCCCATCCAGACTAGCAATCCTGATGCACCTCAGGCCAAGACCTCACCAAAATCCTGTCTCATCTGGAGCACACCATGGAAACCATGATGTTCACATTTCACAAATATGCTGGGGATAAAGGCTACTTAACAAAAGAGGACCTGAGAGTATTCATGGAAAAGGATTTCCGTGGATTTTTGAAAAATCAAAAGACTCTCTGGCCATAGACAAAATATTGAAAGATCTGGACCAGTGCTGAGATGGCTGAGGGGGCTTCCAGAGCTTCTTTTCGCTGATTGCTGGGCTCACCATCACATGCAGTGACTATTTTGTAGTATACCTGAAGCAGAAGGGAAAGAAGTAGGCTGCTGAGCAGCTACTTCCTCCCTAATAAAGAGTTCTCCCAGTAGGTCACCTAAGGAATCTCTGCCCAGCTGCTTCTTCCTGTGTAAGGATTTCATGAACAGATTGGGATTGGCACCCTTAGAAAATGTACAAATAAGATCTCACCCTACATTTGACAAGAGAAAGAAAAGCCAATTAAAGCCAGATAAGCTTTTGGTTTTTATGTTGCTTGTATTTTGTTGCCCTCAATAAGCAAATTTCTTTTTTAGTTCATGGGAAAAAAAGTACAAATTGGTAGGTACAGAATAGACAGGGGGATGTCAAAACAGTATAGGGGCCTGGCTGATGTGGCTCAGGGGACTGAGTGCCTGCTTGAGAACCAAAGGGTCACTGGTTCAATTCCCAGTCAGGGCACATGCCTGCGTTGCAAGCCAGGTCCTTAGTGGGGGGTATGTGAGAGGCAACCACACATTGGTGCTTCCTTCTCTCTCCTCCCTTCCCTTCTCTCTAAAAATAAATACAAATCTTTTTAGAAAAAAAAAAAAAACAGTATAGAAAATGGAGGAGCCAAAAAACTTATATGCATGACCCATGGATGTGAACTAAGGGGATTACTGGAGGGAATGGGGGGCACTGGGGCAAGGGGTCCACAGGGGGAAAAATTGGGACAAGTGTAATAGCATAATCAATAAAATATATCTAAGAAAAGAAATTTACTTATTCGACCCAGTAACATTCATTAAAAGACTTTAAAACAAAAACTATTACTATAGACAAGGTCATTTTATAGTGATTAGTGTCAATTCATCATCAAGAAGATTAACAGTTTTAAATGTATATGCACCTGGCCACAGAGTCCTAAATGCAAAAAGAAAAACAGAAAGAATTAAAAAGAAAAAAGCAACACGAGAAATTACTCAAGCCAAAAGCAAAAAGTCATGTACTCAAATTTTATAATTCCATTATATGAAAACTATAGAATAAGCAAGTTCATATAGACAGAAAGTAGATTACTGGTTGCCAGGAATTGTGGATGAGGGGGAAATGGAAAGTATCTGCTAATGTGTATAGGGTTCCTTTTTGGGGTGACAAAAAAGTTCTGTAATTAGATAGCAGTGATGTTTGGGAGAATACTGAGAACTACCTTATTGTATACTTATTTAAGTGTTACCTGAATTATATCTCATTTTTTTTTAAAAAGAGGAACAGGAATGAACAAATGAAGGAAAGACTGCCAGAACATTTAAAGATTTTGGTAGCAGATTTAAAATACATTTGCAGCCCTGGCCAGATGGCACAGTTGGTTGGAACATCATCCCATACACCGAAAAGGTAGTGGGTTAGATACCCAGTGAGGACTCTTACCAGGTTGTGTGTTTGATACCCTGATCAGGGTGCGTGTGGGAAGTGACTGATTGATGTTTCTTTCTTTCTCTCTTTTCCTCTCTAAAATCAATGAACATGTTCTTGGGTGAGGACTTAAAAAATATGTACATTTAAAATACAATTTGTAGGCAATAAAGAGTAAAATTAATGTGAAGGGAATTGAATTGGTGATGAGGACAAACTTAAAAAATTCTCCAAATATACAGAGGAAAAATAAAAACAAAATGAAAGTGGTGAAAAAGAAGATGAGGGACATGAGAGTCACACCTAAGAAAAACAAACCAAGAATTGTATCTGTAGCTGAAGAACAATGTGAACAAAACTAGTATCAAAGACTTAATGGAGGAAAACCTCTTACTCCTGAAGAAGGGGACACAGTATGCAGATTAAAAGTTATACGGTCCAGGCAAAAATCCGTAGAAAGACTGACATATATACTAGAAAAAGATTTTGAATTAAAATGAAAGAAAAAAATTATACAAACATATAGTTATATTTCTAAGAAAGGTTATATACTCAGGGGAACAAAATGTAATCTGATAACCAAATTTATTTAAAATAAAATGCAACATAAATGGAGCAAAATCTTTAATTATATATTCAAAGATATATTAACCCAATTGCATATTCATTAAGTATTATGACAGTGAGAAGACATTCTCACAAATGTGCAAGAACTACAAAATATATTAGATCGCCGTCCCATCTTGAAAAATTCACGTGAAGACTCACCCAGCTGAAGGGAGAATGGAAACAAGAGTTCAAAAAAGAAAGGAAGTAGCGTTGAAAGTCTAGTAGTGAACTTTGAAGCCAGTTTAACATAACACTCATTTAAAATGATAATTTAGTTTCAAGATGGAAAGAGAATGCCAGAAGTTAATTTTGGAATGAAAGTCATGGAAAGAAAAAGCAATTTAATTGTATCTTTTGTTTTTAATAGAAGAAACTAATGGGCTTTCATTTTATTCATGACTTGGTGATTCGACTGGTTAAAGAAGTTTTTATGAAACTAAAGCACAGCAACAAAAGAAAAAATAAGTTAGGCTTCATCAGAATTCAAAATTTGTCCGTCAAGAAACACTACCCACGGAAGTAAAATCAAAACAAAACAAAAACACTATCCACAGAGTAAAAATGTAATACAGAATTTGGAAAAAAAATTTGCAAATTAGATATCTGGTAAGGGATTAATATCCAGGATATAGGAAGAATTCTGACAACTTTACAACAGTAAAACATAATATAAGTTTAAAATGTATGCAGTATATTTCTCCAAGAAAGATACATATGGTCAAAAAGAACACAATAATATGCTCTACATCATGTTATGAAGGAAACACAAATAACAACCACAATCAATACCACTTCATATCCACTAGGATGGCTATTATACAGAAAATAACAGGAGTTGCTGAGGATATGGAGAAATTGGAATCTTCGTATATTTCTGGTAGAAATTTAAAATGATGTATTTGCTGTGGAAAACAGTATAGTACAATAGTTCCTCAGAGAATTAAATAGGATTACTATATGATCTATGCCCTGGTTGGTGGTGTGGCTCAGTGGATTGAGTGCTAGTTTGATTCCTAGTCAGGGCACATGCCTGGGTTGTGGGCCAGGTCCCCTAGTAGGGGACGTGTGTGAGAGGCAACCACACATTGATGTTTTTCTCCCTCTCTTTCTCCTTCCCTTCCCCTCTCTAAAGATAAATAAATAAAATGTTTTTAAAAAATATTTTTTAAAAAAGAACTACTGTATGATCTAGCATTTCTGCTTCTGAGTATATACCCAAAAGAATTGAACTCAGGAATTTGAACTGATGTTTGTATACCCTTGTTCACAGCAGCATTATTTACAATAGGCAAAAGGTGAAAACACCCCAAATGTCTATCAAATGATGAAGTTATGAATAAAAATATGACCTATACATGCAATGATAAAGATTTAAAAAATAAATTAAAAATTTTTTTAAAGGAGTGAAATTCTGGTATATGCTATGCTGTGAATGAACCTTGAACACAGTGCACTAAATGAAATAAGCCAGTCACAAAAGGACAAATTTTATTAGATTTCACTTATATGAGGGACCTATAAATTTGTAGAGACAAAGTAGGAATGGTGGTCACCACGGGTTGGTAGGAAGAAATGGGAATTATTATTTAATAGGTACAGTTTCAGTTTAGAATTCTAGAGATGGATGTTGTGATGATTACACAGCCATGTGAATGAAGTACTTTATGCTCTGTACTGTGTGTTTAAAAAATGGTTAAAACGGTAGATTTTATGTATATTTTACCACCATAAAAATACTAGAAAAAACACAACTAAATAAAACCACAGTTAAATTTTAAAACTAGATATCTATCTTCCAAGTTATTGTTGAGTGTACAAAATTAGCAAAATAACAGAAAAAAAGAAACAGAAACTTAAGATAGCATAAACAAGTCAGCTGAATGGATTACAATGAAGTGTTTTTAGCTGTTATAAATAATGTTAGCATACAATGGCATTGTCTCACATTCATTTAACTTAAGCAAATTCAGTTGCTTATATTTAACAAAAGACAAGGAAAGTTTCTTGGAAAATCCTTCATGAACTCCTAAAACTAAAATAGATCCTCTTATTCTCTTAGTACTCTATATTTTCTTAACAGAAGGAATCCACAAATAAAAACAACAAAAAAAGAATTTTAAGAAAGAATTTTAAAAAGTGCAAGTGTTTTGTGCGCTGTACTCTATGAGCATATTACCATGAGGGAGTTTGAAATGGGAGATGGGAAACCTCCCTTTTTCAAAATTCATTGTCCTCATTTGCCTTTTATAGTTCAAGCATCCTATCTTTATTCTGCTTTCCTCATTGTAGAGTTTAAAAGCGTCTTTTTTGGTGCAACATGGCCTCTAAACCCAAGCCAGGTAATTCTTCAGGTACTCATTGCAAGCCAGGAGAAAAGAGCGGACTCCTGTGTGACGTGGACACTGGCCCGCAGTGTCCGTGGCATTATGGATGAGATGGAATAAATTCATACAGACTGCCAAGTCCTGTGGAGGAAAAGGGATGGTGAGACTTCTCTCTCAAGGGGAGAGCAAGCCTCAAAGCACCTTGGCCACCCTCTCAAGAAGAAAGCGCCCTAACCCTTGCCTTGAGAAGCTTTTATTGGATTTCATTTGCATAGGAACACAGGGTGTATACATAAAGCTCATTAGTCATTATCAGGCAGTAAGGATCAAACAATAGATAACATACAAAGAACTCTAAGGGCCTATTTTGAGTCAGGGTCAGATAGTTAAATGGCCATAAAACTTTGCGGAACAAACTCACTTCCTGCTTGGACCCTTATTATTTAATTGAGAGCATTCTAAACAAAGCAGGTTTCACAGGATTTTACATATTCTTTCTTAGGCCTGATCGCCCTAGGGAACCCGCCCTTTCCAGCACAGGGCTGCACCCACCACCAGCATTGTTTCAGGCTTAAGGCATTGTTTCAGGCTTAAGTCAGGCAAGGGAAGTAAGGCAGCCAAGAGATTAGGAGAGTTCTGGAAGACAGAATGAGGACTCAGGCTCTGTCAAAGCCAAGGGGCAAGGGTCCATCACCCCTTTTCTGTAGCCCGCAAGTCCTTCCCTGGGGGGCCCCCTGTGATTGTGCCTGTCTTAGGTTGTCCCTCCCTTGAGGAATTTTACCCATCATTGGCTAACCAATCAAGCTTTGGGGGCCAGGCAGGGTGAAGTAAAAAAGGCAGAGATGGCACCCCTGCCAGGGATATAAGCTTTGTCACCTTAGTGACTTATGGTCCAATGGTCACTCACTCAGCCTTAGCCATGGGGTGTTACAGCTCCTGAAACCAGGCAGGGCGGTTCCCAACACCAGTGGATTTATTGTACAGACAGGATGTCAGTTTTGACATGGTGCCTTCTTTAGGAACCTTCAAGGTTGATTTTGATCCTGCATGGTTTTTCAATTTATGTGCTAACTTTAAATTCTAAATTCCATTTAAAATGTCTCTATTTAAGTGAGTAAAAGGATATGAAACCATACATTGTGATCTCATATGTTCACTTAGAAGAATATATAATCAAAGTTACAGGGTTTTTTTTATTGTCTTCTGCATACTTTTCTAAGAATTTTCTAAGATATGCAGGTCGGTTTTTTTTAAGATGACAGAAAGCTTTCAGCTTATGTTCATTTATTTTATTCAATCAAAAGATGTTAAAGTTCTTACTGTGTTCCTGGCAGTTACTATGCTAGGTGTTACATTTCAGGGGTGTGGGAAATAAAAGTGACCCCTATAATTAGGAAGTGCAGGTTAAAGTGGAGAGATAGATTAAGCAAATTAAACAAATAGACCACAAATAAGTACAGGATTACAAATGATGAGTGCTAAGAAAAGACAAAATCCTAAGAGCATAATAAGAGGACCCAGTCTAGTTTTAGGAGCTTACGGAGGATTTTCCAAGACAGAAGAAATATTTGAGCTGAGTTCTGGAGATTAAATGTGAGTTAGAAAGGCAGGATGGAGAATGAGTGCTTTGACCAGAGGGAACAATGTGGCCTAAGTTACTGAAGCAGGGAAGTTCGATACCTTTGACAAATGAGAAAAAAGCAATGTAGGTAGAACAGAGTGGTAGCTAGATATGGGTAAATATAAATAGGTCCAAGATCATAAAGGGTCTAGAGTAAACCATATTAAACTATTTGAATATCTAGTAGGCAATTGTGGTTTCATTTACATTTGTAAAATTTATTCTGGAGAATAGCACGTAGATGGGAAGGCAGGGAGCCATTGTGGGGAGGGTCAGGAAGTGAGGACACCAATTAGTTAGAAGTCAGTACCAAAGATGGTAATATCTAGGGTTAGAGAGTGATGGTGATACAGATGGAGAGAAGTAGATACAGTCAATTTATTTTTAGGAAGTAATTCCTCCTGGACTTGGTGATAGAATGTGGTGAGGCATAAGGATGTGAAAAAATGACTTTTAGTGTTCTAGAGTAAGCAAGCAACTTACATAGAAACTGAATAGAAATGTCATTTTCTGAGATAGAGAAATCTTCAAGAAGTAGCAGATTTGAGGAAGATGATCAAAATATCTGCCTTGCTCATGTTAACATGAGATTCCTGTTCCACATCCGCGTAGAGATATTAAATCTGCAATTGAATGTAGGCATTGTCAATTTACAGATGTTGAGGTTTATGCCAGGGCAGCACAAAGATGGTGGCACTATTCACATCATAAACATATGCTGTTGTTTTATGAAAACACACAGGTGAGCATGAAGGTTCAAGACCTCCTGTCAGAGACTTGGAATAGCAGTGTTAACTCTTCCTGCCCGAAACATAAATTTACCTTTACACATCCTACAGCTATGCACAGGTGCAGGAAAACAAGTATACACACACTCATTGACACACACACGTATATAGCTCTACTCTTTCAGATGCCTCTCAGCTCCACTAAGATTGATTCACTTGCTCATCCATCCACTGCTCTCAGGAACTTAGTTATTGTTCCCCACCTGACTCGGAAGCTGACATAGTCACCTGTCTTGGTGAAAGGTGATAGTAAAGGTAGTGAAGAGTGTGCATGTGTATGCTGCTCTTGCAGTGTGTGTTCTCTGGTTATCTGGAAGTAGTTGTAAGAAGAGTGACCCCCATGTATAGTTGCTTGTATTCTACCATAATACATAATAACTTAAATTTTTTGTAATTGAGGAAGGGACTGGTTTTCTTATTTCAGCATAAAATGTTGTAAGGGCTAGCTGTGTCCTGAATGCTAGAATCTGAAGCTCAGAAGAAAGGTCCCAGTTAGAGACATGTATTTGTTGGTCATCAGCATAGAGATAGTGTTTCATACATTGGGAATTTTATTTCACCCAGGATTTAACGAAAGCCCGGTTCTGACCCCTTGATGAACTCCTATAATAAGAGATTTGGTAGAAGAAAAGATACTAGGGATTTGCCAGAGAGGTAGGGAGCAAATAAGAGAAAGTGATGCCATAGCAACTGAGAAAAATCCAAATACAATCAGTATCATAACTAATAAGGCTTAGAAGGATCCTTGCAATCTGTCTTGAAAAATTCTTCATGGTGTATTAAATACTTGCATTGTACTGATGATACTGATACGTACCCAACTTTTATTGCATATACATTTTAGGTGCCCAGAAAATGCATGAAGTATAGAATCCCAGATTAGAAAGAAAAAAACATTTGTACAAGATAATTCTAAAGTTACTGCAAACTCTTAGATGTTCAAAGATGTTCTTTTGTCCCTTATATGTGGCATAGATAAACTTATCAGTGAATATAGGAGCACTGAAATTTTTTAAAAAATAGTTTCAGATCTTGTATTTCTTTATCACATGAGCTTCCTTTCACTGTTTTGTCCTTGTATTATCAGACTGATCTTCCTAAAACATAGCTGATTTCATTTCCCTTTATTAAAAAAGGGAATTCCATGTGTAATAAAATTTGTACTCTTTAGCTTGGGATTCCATGCCATGCTGAATTTTGTCCAGAACAATTATTTCTAATATTTCCCACCACTCTTTTATGTACTGTCTATTCTGTAATCCAGCCTGACCACAAATGTGTCTGCAGCTCTTATATAGTCTTTGCTTTCCTGCCTCCTTGTCTACTGATGCTGTAACCTCTGCCTAAAATGTCTTTATTCCTTCCTCTGCGTTTTTCAAAAAGCCCACTTATTTTCCAAGGTACAGTCTATTTTCTCCTTCTTCTCAAAACCTTCCTGAGCTGGAAATTGTCTCCCTTCTGAGCTATTAGTCTACTTTATATTTCTTCTCATTTGTTTCTCCACTGTGTATTGTTGCTATTTATTGTACATGTCTGACACTTCAGTTCGACGTCTCCTGATTACCCTACACATTCCCGTTGTAGTGCCTTTTTTATTTAAGTGGGGTAAGAGGTAAATTTTTGCCTTTCTTCAACTTCATGTCTAAATTTGTGTTCATTGCACTACTTTCCTATTTTTCTCAGGATCCAATGATGCCATTGCTCCACACTTCCCAGCTCAGGTGCTAGGCACCAGAGATGATGACATAGCACTTCCTGTTAATATTAAACATAAAGAGGGGATCTACAGTAAGAGGGCAGCAGCCAAGACATCCTCATTGGCGGGGCAAAAACCTTTTCAGAAAGATAGTGCAGGTAACTAGATTGGCTTTGTATATTTTGTGGCTTCTGCTTCCCATTCATTTTAAATAAGAATGTTATCCAGTCTTTTACTGCTTTGTTATATAAACTTTTTTTTTAAGTTATTTTATGGATACATAGAAAAAAGTAGAATTATTTATAAAATCTTTAAGATGCTTCACAGATTTTTGAAACCTGTAAACTTTATTCTTACTATGGAAGATAAAATAAGTTACAACTTTTAAAATGAAATAATATCTAGTAGAGTATGTTTTAGAGACTGGAATCCATAGAAAATCTTGATTAAATTGCCTGATGAGTTTATCTGTCAGATGGTACAAACTAGTGGCAATTTGGTATACATAGATAACCCTTTGAACCCACTGACAATCAGTTGAAGGACAGAGAGGAAATGGAAAATTTGGCAGGGAACAAAGTGATAGACTAGGGGAACTTTATTAGAAGCCTGCATAAAGAACTTGCCAGCTATAACTCACCCCTGGGCTGCATTTGGTATATGAGAAATAAAAGTCTCAGTGGAAGGACTGAAATATAAAAATGAGAAATTGCTTAGAAAATAGAACATAAAAAAGTGAGGGAAAGAAAATTTAGATTGGCTCAAAAGATTCAATCTCAAAAAACAGATGTTCCAAAGAGACAACAGAAAATCTATTAATTAGAGCCATATATACTCATATTAGTGTGAGTAAATTCCCAAATCTTAATATTGAGTGAAAAGGCATGTTGCCTAGAGGTACATAAAGTATCATACCATTTACACAAAGTTTAAAGACATGCAGAACAATCCTGTATATTGTTGATTAATTCATGTAATATAGTAAAACAAATAGAAATAAATCCTTGAGACTGATGAGCTCTATGCAAAGTTTGTTACTGAAAAGAAAGAATGGAATCATTGTGGCTTAATACATAGAATTATTATAATTATTATATCTGTAATGTTTTATTTCTTAAGCTGTGGTAGACATATTGGTATTCATTGTGTTATATTTTTAGTAATCTCTATTGCCTTTCCGATTTTTTAGTTGAAAATATTCATACTTAGAGATAGGAAATGGTTTTCTTGTTAACCCATTATAAAAACTTAACCATTATTAACTGACAACTGGTACCTTAGTTATATTGGTGGATTTTGAATATATTTACTAACATATTAGTTTATGCTTACATTTTCTCATATAATAAAAAAAGTAAATAGTTGATTTAAAAGACCAATAAGATAGATAAATCTCTAGAAAGTATGACCAAGAAAAAAAGAAATTTGAAGGTATTAGACAAGTTTAAAGGCTATAATTTAAGATTTTAAAATTTATATGAGTACTATATATAAAATGTACATGATATAAGTACTTTCTAGAATTAGATGGAATATCAAAACTGTCTCCGTAAGTAACAAAAACTTTGAGTAGGCCAAAGAACTTGAAAGAGTTGGGCAAATATACTTTTCTACTTTGAAAAAGATACCTATCTCAACTTCGTTTTATTTACTGTTGTATCAAACTGCAAGGACAGATTTTATTTAAAGTGATATTTTATTGTTGTATACAGAAAAATACAGAAAGCTTTCCAGTTCGTGTCATAAATACTCCGTAACTGTCACAGCTTTTACATCATGAGGCCTAAGAAGTGCTTTTTTCCTGATATATAAAGCAGTTTGGTGTTTTGGGGTAGGGGGAGTAGGGTTATTTGCCCTTTGTTTTTATTATCTTTTCTTTCTCTGGTGTGAAATGATGTGATTTCAGATGCCCAAGTTCAAGTTCTTATCAGTGAAGATGAGAACCTCTCAGACAAAAACAAGAAAAAGAGGATCTACAATAAAAAGGCAGTGACTAAGCCTGCCCAATCTGAAGAAATAGACTTCTTGCAGGAAGACACTGCAGGTAGCTGAACTGGATTATCTGGCCTTCTGAAATGAGAATAAGCAGAACAGTATTCTCTATTCTCTTCTTGCTCTCTTCAACCATTCTCTATCTTGCTCATATGTGAAATAAATATTAGCTGTAATTTTTATTATACATTGACAGGTATAAAACCAAATGTTTTATAAAACATTTTTAAAGCTTTTTGAGACATTCCTAGAGAATTTTGTGAATATAGTACACAATTTCATTGACAGAATTTCACACAATGGACATTTATTAAAAATTCAGTGCCATGAGATGCTGACTTTCTAACATCGTTGTACAGAAACTTATGAATTTAGCTTGTTTACTTTCTTAATTAGCTATCCATTTATTACATTAATGGGACTATGCTAGTTTTGACTCAGATGAAAACAAAAACAAAATAACATTGGTGTAAAGAAAGCAGAAATTTTTTCTCTTTCCTGTAAAAACTCAGAGGTAGACATCCAGGGATGATATGGTACTCCATATTATCAGGAAACAAAGCTTTTGGCCTTCTGTTGCTCTAACATTTCTAGCCTCCATTATCATGCTGTATCCATCTGGCTCATATTCCAGCCAGCAAAAAGTAAGAAAGGGAAAGAAAAAACCATAGTCCTTCTTTATAATACTCCTCAGTACTTACTTGTAGTATTCCCTTTCCATGCTATTGGACAGATTTTGTTACATGGTCTCACCAAGCTATGCTGCCACAGAGGCTGGGAAATATCTTTATTCCAATAAAGCCCAGCTAAGTCAGGGATCTATTTTAAAGGAAAAGGAAAATAGATTTCAGAGGACAGCTGGCAGTATGCCACAATGTAAACAGAAAAATATTTTGGAGTATAATTAGCCACCTGTCTTTATTTTTGTATTACTTTTCAAAACTCATATTGTATTCTGCTCAACACTTCAAAATTTTATCTTCCTTTTCAGTGTTCCAGAAATACTTTTGATCATGTTAATCTAATCAAAACTTTTCATTGCCCTTAAGAATAAAACTTATCTTTTAGCACACTTTCAGAACAGTAGAGTCAGCTCCCAAATTTTCAAATGCTAATTTTTACCTGTTTCTTACAAATTCTGTAATCAAACCATATACTTGTTCTATTTCTTAGATGTTCAGTTGCTTTCCTGACTCTATTCTTGTGTAGTCACCTCTGCCTTAAAATGTCTTTGTGCTTTCATCTTAGTGTGTATCCCAGCTCAGCTATCTTTTTTATTATTATTATTTTATTGATTATGCTATTAACAGTTGTCCCAATTTTTCCCCCTTTGCCTGCCTCTGACAGCACCCCCACTCCCTCAGGCAATCCCCACATTATTGTTCAAGTCCATGGGTCATGCGTATAAGTACTTTGGCTACGCCATCTCCTACACTGCACTTTACATCCACATGGCTATTCTGTAACTACCTATTTGTACTTCTTAATACCCTCACCTCTACACCAATTCCCTTCCACCCCACTTCCTACTGACAACCATCAAAACACTCTCCATATCTGTGATTCTGTCTCTGTTCTTCTTGTTTGCTTAGTTGGTTTTTTAGATTCAATTGTCAATTGATTTGTATTTTTTGCCATTTTATTGTTCATAGTTTTGATCATTTTCTTAAATAAGTCCCATTAACATTTCATATAATAATGGCTTGGTGATAAATATTGCTTTAGTATTTCCTAGCCTGGGAGGCTCTTTATCTGCCCTTTGATTCTAAATGATAGCTTTGCTAGGTAGAGCAGTCTTGGCTATAAGTCCCTGCTTTTCATGACTTTGAATATTTCTTGGCAATCCCTTCCAGCCTACAAAGTTTCTTTTGAGAAATCAGTTGACAGTCTTATGGAAACTCCCCTGTAGCTAACTTAACTGCTTTTCTCTTGCTGATTTTAAGATTCTCTCTTTATCTTTATTTAACCTTTGACATTTTAATTTTGATCTGTCTTGGATTGGGGCCTCTTGGCATCCATCTTGTTTGGGACTCTCTGTGCTTCCTGGACTTGCGTGTCCATTTTCTTCACCAAATTAGGGAAGTTTTCCTTCATTATTCTTTCAAATAGATTTCCAATTTCATTCTCTGTCTCGTCTCCTTTTGGCACGGCTATGTTATGAATGTTGGTCCTCTTGAAATTGTCCCAGAGGCTGCTTACATTATCCTCAGGTTTGTTTGGTTTTGGGGGGGTTCTCTTTTCTTATTGTTGTCCTGATAGGTTGTTTTTGCTTCCTTATGTTCAAATCATTGGTGTGATTCTTGGCTTTATCCACTCTACTGTTGTTTCTCTATAAATTGTTCTGTATTTCAATTAGTATGTCCTTTGTTTCTGACTGGATCTTTTTTATGTTGTTATCCTCACTAAGTTCATTGAACATTCTTATAACCAGTATTTTGATCTGTTCTTTCATTTCAGCCAAGTTACTTTGGCAGCTTCCCCATACAGCTACTGACTCCCTATCTTGTGGCTTAATGTAGTAGGTGTCCTATAGGGTCCAGTGGCACAGGCTACCATATCACCTAAGCTGGGTACTTGAGGTATGCCTTCTTGTTGGCTGCGTACACCCTCCTCTTGTAGTAGTCTTTGTTGGTATTGGTAGATCAGTGGGAGGGATTTACCCAGGCTAGTAGGCTGCAAGGTCTGGCTGTGACCACTGACCACCAACCTCCACCCTCTGTGGAGGATCAGCTGTGCAGGGGCAGGGTGGTGATGCTCCAGCATGGTCTGTAGCTGTCCACTGGGTTTTCAGGCCCTGCAGTTTCTCTGGTGGTGCAGACCAAGGTCAGCCTACCTAAGTTCTGCCTGGGGCCACACTGCACGAACTGAAAAGCAGTCTAAGATGGCTGCTACTTGTGCAGGGCTTGGAGATTCCCAGGTGAAGCTAAGCTGTGAATCTAAGCTGGCTGCTGCTAGTGCCAGGCCTGGAGCCACTTAGCAAGAGTTACGGGTCGGTGCACTCACTGAGGCTGGCTGTTGCCAATGTTTGAAAGGATTTAGAAAGTTGTGAAGCATGACCCAAGACCAGCCATTCACATGGAAAAGTCACTGTTAACAACTTGGGTGCACCATAACTGGAGTAGGGCGGAGCCTCAGGGAATCTCCAGGGTGGGGTTGGAGTTTCAGATAAGGCACCTGCCTGTCAACTCTTTGTCTCTGTGGAGGGAGGATTCAGAAAAGGAACAGTGACCTCTGCCCACCTTTCTGTCTGGGAGAAAGCTCTCCCAGCTCTCGCCTTGATGCCAGACACTTCAGTTCCTCCCTGTATGCTGCTGGTGCCTTTCAAGCTGCTACCCTGGTGCTGGAGCTCAAAGGGAGTGAGTCTGAGTAAGTCCTTGTGCAGGTTCTTTAACAGGAACTACTTGGGTCTTTAGCAGTTTCTTCCACTGACTCAATTCCTACTCGTTTTTGCAGCCATGAGTTATGGGGACTTATCTTCCCAGCAGTGGAACCCTGGGCTGGGACTCATCATTCCCAAGATATCCCTCCCAAATTTTTATCTACCCCATGTGGATATGGGACCAGCCTGTTCCATGTCTCCACCCTTCCTACCAGTCTGGATGGATGTGGTTCCTTTTTATTACATAGTTGTCAGAGGTCCATTCAGTTCAATTTCTAACAGTTCTGAGGGATGGTTTTCTATAATTTAGTTGTAATTTTGATAAAGGTGTGCGAGAAGGCCATCCATATATGCCTACACCATGGTCTTTACCGGAAATCCCTCAGCCATCTTCTAACAGCAAACTTAGTTAACTTTACTCCGGAGGTCTTGCATGACCCTCCTAGTTGGAATTGGTTTTACTTCCTTTGAGTACTTACATTTCTTTATCTGTCTTTCTCTTATAGTGTAACTCTCTTATTTTGTATGATGTTTCTTTTTGTACATTTTTGTAAACTCCAATTTAGGGCAGCTGTTTCTAAAAACATTCCTGATTGATCTTTTTAATTTTTTTTCTACACCAGTAATAATTGCTTTTCACATAATAGATGCTGGAGAAGTATTTTAAAACATTTTTGTCAAATTCTTATTTGAATAGAATGTTAATTCCTCTTTCTTAGATTCCAGTGATGCTGTTGCCGCAAAGCTCTCAGCTCAACTACAAGACACAAAGATTGAAAGGCTGCCAGACACTAAAGCCATTAAACAGAAAGAGGAGATTCATAGTAAGAGGACATTTCCTAAGGAAGCCTGGACAGAAGATAAAGAATCCTTGCAGATAAATATTGAAGGTAATGGGATTGGGATGTGTGTGTGTATTGGGTGGTGCTATGACTGATTTTGGAGGTTTGGTTGGGGGGTGGGTTTTTGTTTGTTTGTTTTGTGTGTATGTGTGTGTGTTGTTTTTGTTTTTGTTTTTGTTTTTCATTTTGATGAGAATATAGCCTCATGATTTAAACAAATATCAATTTCTTTTTTTTTTTGCTTTCTTATATAAATTATAAGTTACTTCATTGCTACTTTGTTTACGTGGATACACATACTGAATTTGTAAAATTGTTATACCTAGGAAAAGATATTAGCTACTCGGAAACAAGATTGGAAATAAATACTTGATAGTATTACAAGTGAGGTATTATGTCTCAGTATTGACTCAGGGAAAAACATAAAAGTATTCCAGAAGACTGTAACAAAAACAGAAAGAACCTCAGTACAAACTTTGAAAAAATTACAGTAAAAAAGAGCCAAGACTGTATCTATTTATGTTTATTCATGGCCCCATTTTTCTAACAAAAGAAAAGCTCAGAGGACACAAGCCATTACTACCTGACTGTTGTACTTTACCTCTTTGAGGAAGACAGAGAACAATACCCAGATAAGGAAAGAAAGAGTCAAGGAGCTATAATCTATCCATATTTTATTTTGAAACTAGTACAGGGGCAGCTGATCACATTGAGAATGTATAAGATAAATCATTGTCCACAAGGATGCCTAAACTACATAGTCAGGGAGAAACGTTGTCTTCAACAAATGGTGTTAGAAAGTAGACATCTATGTTCAGAAGAATGCAGTTGATGCTTACCTTTTACCACATATAAATATTAACTCAAAATGAATCAAAGTTCTAAACATAAGAGCTAAAATTATAAAACTTAGCAGAAAACATAGGGGAAAACTCCATGGCTTTGGATTTGGCAGTGATTTCTTAGATATGACACCAAAATGACATGCCACAAAAGGAAAATTAAAAATAAGTTATACCAAATTAAAAACTATCAAAAGACACAACAGAACAAAAAGGCAATCTATGAAATGGGAGAGAGTATTCATAAATCATGGTGTTTTTTATCCAGATTATATATGGACTTCTGTAATTCAACAATAATAGAGAAATCCAACTTAAAAAATGGGCAAAGGATTTGAATAGACAGTTCTCCAAAAAAGATACATGAAAAACTAAGAAGGATACGAAAAGATGCTCAATTTCACAAATCATCAGAGGAATGTCAGTTAAAACCACAGTGAGATACCCCTTCACACCCATTAGAATGACCACTATCAGAAAAAAAAATTACAGTTGTTGGCAAGGATGCAAAAAGACTGGAACCGTTGTGCACTGTTGGTAGAAATATAAAAGGGTGCAGCCATTGTAGAAAATAATATGAGGGTTCCTCAAAAAAATTAAAAATACATTTGGCATATAACCCAGCAGTCCCATTTCTTGGTATGTATCTAAAAAGAAAGAAAATCAAAGCAGATCTCAGAGATGTCTACACATCCATGTTCATGTCGACATTATTCAGATTAATCAAGATATGAAAACAGCCCAACAGACGGATAAAGAAAATGTGATAAAAACATACAGTTAAATATTATGCAGCTTTAAAAAGGAAGGAAATCCTCCTACTTGCTGCAGTGTAAGTGGGTTCAATGTCTTTGAGGTTCAAAGACATTGTATTAAGTGAAATAAGCTATTCACAAAAGAAAAAAATACTGGATGTTCCATTTATATAAAATATAGAAAGCAGTCAAAATTATAGAAATATAAAGTAGAAAAGTGATTGACAAGAGAGGGAGAGGGTGGAAGAATTCATGTTTAGTGGATATAGAGTTTCAGTGTTGCAGTATAATGATGTCCCAGCCCTGGCCGGTGTGCCTCAGTGGATTGGGTTCCGGCCTGCAAACTGAAAGGTCTCCAGTTCAATTCCCAGTCAGGGCACATGCCTGGTTTGCAGGCCAGGTCCCTGGTTGGGAACATGTGAGAGACAACTGTTTCTCTCTTGCACAATGATATTTCTCTCCCTCTCTGTCTCCTTCCCTTCCCCTCTCTAAAAATAAATAAATAAAATTTTTAAATAAAGATGTTCTAGAGATCAGTTGTATAATGATGTAAATATACTCAATACTACTGAACTATACACTTAAAATGGCTAAGATGTTAAATTTAATTAATATATGTTCTTTACTACAATAAAAATGTATAAGATATAAAAACAGAACGTCGCAACTCTGCAGTGGGTAGTGTAGGAGACATAGTTTGGAAAAGATGGGAATCTACTCTGTAAAAGCATATTCTAGAAGAACAAAAAATAATTCTAGAAGACATGAAATACATTAAATAAAAATTGAGATACTAATAAGATAGAAGAAGAGATTTAGGAGATGAGAGAACAAATTGAAGGAGAAAATTATACCAATTAATAGAAAAAGGAGATGAAAACAATTAGAAAAAAATAATTTCAGGACTGAGTGAAAGCTCAACACAATGATGTCTGTTGGTATCTCAAAAGAAGATAACAAAAAAAGAAAAAATGTACAAAGAAAGCTGAACCTGCAATTTGAAAGGACATACCAAGTCCTAGGAAAAATTTATATGTAATAATCAAAACCCAAATGTATGTTGGTGATAGTACTGAACTTCAAAGAGAAAGAACAAATTGTACAGGCATCCATGCAGAAAAAGCATGGAGAAAAAGCAAAAAGAAAATCAGCAAGGGGACAGGCAGAGTAAATGGAAGTCAAAGGAAATGCAAGTGAGCTAATTTCATCTTTAAAGTTGATGAATCAAGAAATACATATGTAAGTATAAGGCTAAAATTATAAAAGTTACCTCTAAAAGAGCTAAATTATAAAACATTCAAAGTATTTAGTAAAATGGTGTACTTGAACAACAATTAAAGTAAAATATTTAGTAAAATGGTAGGAGCAACAGGGGTGTGGGACAGGAATAAAAGAAAACATTAAATTTGTAATAAATAAAAAAATATAAAATGAGAGAATGAAGAGTATATAAGCCTATATAAATAAATATATGGGGTGAATTCACCTATTTAAAAAAACTCATATTAGTTTAAAAAACAAACTCAGCCCTACTGTATATAACAGACACATTGAAAATAAAATGACTCAGAAGTGTTAAAAATAAAAGGAAAGCTAGAGACATATGAAGAAATATGGAGGCATAATATTAATATAGGTGAGATTAAATTCAACACCAAAAGTATTACAGGAACTAAGGAGTAATGTTTTTATACTGATTTGCAATTCACAATGGGGTCATACACCTGAATATTTAAACATGAAAGAGCATAAAAATATACAAAACAAAAATGGGAGCATCATCAGTAACGAAGTTTATATTGCCTTATAAAAGAATGGATTTAACAGAATTATGTGAAAACAACTGTTATGCTATATTATTGTGCCAAAGGTGCTTAGGGGGATAGGGAGATTTCCTCATGGGAGGAAGAATGCAAAGCCATCCATAAACTGTCCAAAACTTGAGAGGGCCTTCGTGAAGAAGTCGACAATACAGACTAGTGGTAAGGAGCTTGAACACACATACTTAGCTCATACTAGGTCATGTAAATAAAAATTTTTTAAAAGCAAAGTTAAAAATTCATCTGGGAATGCAAGTAATAAAGTTCATTTAATAGATGTGTAAAAGTATGCTTATAAAAATAAGGTATCCTCTAAAGAGCAAAGATCTTTAACTTTGATGAAGCCTGGTTTACTTTTTCTCTTGCTGCTTGTGCTGTCTGTGTCATATCTAACAATCCTTTGCCAAATCCAAGGTAATGAAGATTTAGCCCTATATTTTCCTCTAAGAGTTTTCTAGTTTCAGCTTTACATTTAGCTCTTTGATCCATTTTGAGTTAATTTTTTTTTATGTCATGTGAAGTAACGGTACAATACTTCATTATTTTCCATGTGGATATCCAGTTGTCCCAGCATCATTTGTTAAAAAGTATTCCTTTCTCACTGAATGGGCTTGGCACTCTTCTTGGAAAATCAGTCAACTGTAGATACCTGGGTTTATCCTGGACTCTCAGTTCTATTCTGTTGATCTCTACATATTTATCCTGTGTCAGTGCCATACTCTCTTGCTTATCTTTGCCTTATAGTAGTACATTTTGAAATTGGGAAGTGTGAATCCTCCAACTTTGTCGTGTGTGTGTGTGTGTGTGTGTTTATGTTGGCTGTTCTGGATCCCATATAATTCCATATGAATTTTGGTATCAGCTTGGCAGTTTCTACAAGGAAAACATAGGGATTGTGTTGAATATATGATCAGATAAGAGATACTGCCCTTTTAACAATGTTGTCTTCCAGTCCATGAACATGGGGTGTTTTCCATTTATTTAAATCTTTTTTAAATTTCTTTCCACAATGTTTTGTAGTTTTCAGCGTAATAATGCTACACTTTTGTTGTATTTATTCTTAAATGTTTTGTTTTGACATTGTTGTGAATAATACTGTCTCCTTAATTTTTTTCAGTTTAAATGTAAGTATATAACAGTGCAATTGATTTTAAATATTTATTTTTTATCCTTCAACATGCTAAACTTGTTTATTAGTTCTAATAGATTTTTAAAGTATTCTTACAATCTTCTGGATACAAAATAGTGATGTCTGTGAATATAGCTTTACTTCTTACTTTGAAATCCACATGCCTTACCCCAACCCCAACTGCCCTGGTTAACACCTCAAGTACAGTGTTAAATATAATTAGTAAGAGAAGACATCCTTGTATGTTCCTGTCTAGGGGTCAGACATTCAAGTTGAGTGTGATTTTAGCTGTGTGTTTTTCATGGATGCCCTTTATCAGATTGAGGAAGTTGCCTCTACTGCTAGTTTTTTTAATGTTTTTATCAAGAAAGTGATTGGATTTTGTCAGATGCTTTTTGTGTGTCTTTCAGATTATCAAGTAAGTTTTCTTTTGTTGTTGTTTTTATTTATTTAATTTTTAGTTGAGTTTTGGGGGTAACATTGGTTAATAAAATTATATAGGTTTCAGGGGTACAGTTCTATAAAACCTCATCTGTATATTGTATTGTGTTGAACCAAACTTGCATTCATGGGGTAAGTCATACTTGGTCATGCTATATAATTCTTTTTCTATGTTGTTAGATTTCATTTGCTAATATTTTGATGAGGATTTTTGTGTCTGTATTCATAAAAATGTTCATTTGTAGTTTTCTTGTGATATCTTTACTGAGTTTTATTATCAAGGTAGTACTGGACTCCTAAAATGAATTGGAGAAATTATTATTTTTTACATGTTTGATATAATTCAGGGGTAAAATCATCTGAGCCTGGACTTATTTTGAAGGAAAATTTTTTAATTAATTCAGACCCCTCATTTGCTTTAGGTCTGTTCAGATAATCTATTACTTCTTGAGTCATTTTCAATAGTTTGTGGCTTTCTAGGAATGGGATGCGTTCATTTCATTTAAATTATCTAGTTTAGTTTACAGTATTCCTTAATAATATTTTTGTTTCAATAAATAAAATTTATTTATTGGTAATAATGTTCTTTCTTTCATTTTGGATATGAGTCTTCTCATTTTTTTCTTAGTCAATCTAACTAAAAGTGTGCTGATTTTTTTTTTAATCTTTTCAGAGAACTAGTCTTTGTTTTCAATTATTCTCTTTTTTAAATTCTCTATTTCATTAACTTCCACCTTAACTTTGATTTTCTTTCTTCTGCTTGCTTTAGGTTTAATATGATCTTTTCCAATGTCTTAACATGGAAATTTAGGCTTTATTTCATCTTTCGTCTTTCTTGATATGGGCATTTACAATTATAAATTTCCCTTTTAGCTTTAGGTATATCCCCTAACTTTATTGGCATTTATTAAAAAGTATTTTCTGGTTTCTCTTTGATTTATTCATAATTCATAGATTATTTAGGAATGTTTTGTTTAATTTTTACATATTTGAGGTTCACAAATTTTATTCTCTTGATTTCCAATTGCATTCTGTTGTGGTTGAAGAGTATACTTTGTATTATTTCTATCCTGTTAAGTTTATTCTCTTGCCCGATTGCTCTGGCTAGGACTTACAGAACTAGGCTGAATAAGAATGGGGAGAGTGAGCATCCTTGTGGTTTCTGATTTTAGAGGGAAAGCTTTGTTTTTCACCACTGAGTATGTTATTAGCTAAGGGTTTGTCATATGTGGACTTTATTGTGTTGAATACTTTCCTTCTATACCCATTTTATCAAGTATTTTAATCATAAATGGGTGTTATAGCTTATCAAATGCTTTTCTTATAATTATTGATAAGATCATGTGATTTTTATCCTTTGTTTTATTAATGTGCTGTATTATACTGATTGATTTATGTATGGTGAATCATCTTTTTGCGCCTAGAATGAACCCTACTAAATTGTGATGCATGCACATTACAGTCCACTCTCCTTGTCTGCCAGGTTACACTGATGTCACAGAAACCATTCTCGTTATATTAACAATGGCTGGACTATATAAGTCATACTACTCAACACTAAACAGTCCAATTAAAAAATGGGCAGAGGATTTCAACAAGACACCTCTCCCAAAAAGACATACCCACTGCCAACAGATATTATATTTTGCCATGTGTAATGCACACTGTTTTGCCCAAGTTTTTGAGAAAAAAATAAGAATACACATTATACATGGGTGATACCATTACATAAAGTTTCTTGTACCTTGTATCTATTCTTGTGTTTTGTAATTATTTGTTACATAAAATTTCTTGTATTAAAATATGTTCAAAAATAAATGCTAAAACTCCTTTATAATACAAAAAACAAGTACCTAAATATAAATAAATAAATAAATAATTAAATTGAAAATTAAAATGAAAGATTCTTTTTCCTGAAAAGTTGTGGCAAAAACTTGGGTGCACATTATATACGGCAAAATACAGTATATAAAAAAGATGTTCAACTTCACTAGCTCTTATGAAATGCAAATCAAAACTACAATGAGATACCACCCCACACCTGTTAGAATGGCTATTATCAACAACACAGGTAATAAACAAGTGTTGGAAAGATTTTGGAGAAAAGGTACCCTCATTCACTGCTGGTTGGAATGTAAACTGGTACAGCCACTATGGAAAATAGTCTGGTGGCTTCCTAAAAAATGAGGACTAGAGTTACTATATGACCCAGCAATCCCTTTTCTGGGCATTTACTCAAAAAACTCAAAAACATGTATTCACAAAGATATATGCATCCTGATGTTCACTGAAGCATCTGCAGTGACCAAGACATGGAGGCAACCAAAGTGTCCTTTGATAGAGGATTGGATAAAGAAGATGTAGTACATATACAGTATGGAATACCACTCAGCCATAAGAAAAGATGAAATACTGACATGGATGGACCTTGTGAATATTATGCTAAGCTAAGTAAGTCAGAAAAAGCTAAGAATGAAATGATTTCACTCATGTGGGATATAGAACTGAAAGTCATAGACTCAGACAACAGTATGGTGCTTCCCAGATGGAAAGGGGTCGCAGGGGTCACATGGTGATGGAAGGTGATTTGACTTTGTGTGGTGGGCACACAATGCAATATACAGATAATGTATCATAGAAATGTACACTTGAGATCTATATGATCTTATCAACCAATGTCACCCCAATAAATTTAATTTTAAAAAGGAGAAAAAAAGTTTATCGAAGCTTGGTCTAGCAGATGGTCTTTTCTGGCAATCAGTTCATATGCACTTTAGAAGAGTGCAGTCCTGGCTGGGTAGTTCAGTTAGTTAGAACATTGTCCTGACATGCCAAGGTGTAGGGCGTATACAAGAATCAACCAATGAATGCATAAATAAATGGAACAACAAAATGATGTTGCCCTTTCTCCCTCTGCCTCCCTCTCTCCCTCCCTCCCTTGCTTTCTCTAAAAAGAAAGACAGATAGATAGATTAAAAAGAAAAAGAAGTATGTGCATTTTCCTGTTGTTGGGTAGAATGTTTTACATAGATGTCTATTAGGTCTGTTTGGTTTACAGTTATTCAGGACTTCAGTTACCCACTGTCTTGTCATTCTATCTATTATTAAAAAATGGACTATTGAAGTCTTCAAATTTTATTTGCCATTTCTCCCTTTACTGTCAGTTTCTGCTTCATGTGTTTTGATTCTGTTACCAGGTAGAAAGATATTTGTTTATAATTCTTGTATTTTCCTCACAAAGAACTCATATCATTATGGAATACTCCTTTTTTTATCTGTCATAATGTTTATTTTAGGATGTTTTTTCCTATTCGGGTAGCCTAGAGCTTTCTCATGATTGCTATTTGCACATGTTTTTCCATCCCTATATTTTCAATTTGTTTGTATCTGTGATTGTACAGTATGTCTTTTGTAGACTGCTTATAGTTGAATCATGATTTTTAAAACCAATCTGACAGTCTCTACTTTGTGGTTGAAGTTTTAATCCATTTACATTTAATGTTATTGTTGATATTAGTTAGAATTACATCTGCTGTTTTACTTTTATTTTAAATATATTTATCTACTTCTGGCAGTATGGTGAATTAGATATCCTGAAAAACTCCCTTGAAGAAAATAACTAGAATGCTGGATAAAAATATCAAAACCCTTTTTAAACTCATCACAGAGTTGACATGACCAGAAAGCATCTTCAGGTCCCAAAAATAGAGTGAAAGGAAGAACCTCCTGAAATGTAATTAAGACTAAAGCAGACTGTTACTGTAAGGGTTTTAGCTGAGTTCTGTAGATCTGGGATTTATATTTGATGCCTACATGAAGTCGGGGAGAAAATATAAAACTTAGGCACACCAATAGTGAAAAATGTTAAAGGGTGCTCCTACTTAAAGCTGGGCCTCCAGTAGGCTGCAGTCGAAGTATAAATATAAAAGAAATACATCCATGCAAAAGAAGAAATCAAGGAAACTTACCTGTCTCAACCTTGGTAATGAGTTTGGGAAGATAAGACAGCAGCAAATTTATCCTGAGAATATTTAACCACAAACCAGCTTTCACATATGTTTATAGTCATGAATTTTGCACTGGTACAGTTTATTGGTACACTAATACATGTATGTTCAGTAAAACCTCCAGCCCAAAATTTTATTTAAAATGGCCCTAGCTTGGTAGCCTGCTCACATACCTGGCTGAAGTAAATGCATATCTCTCTTAAAAAACCCAGACCTCTATAAATATTCCCCCAAATGCCAAACTCATAGTTAAGGCACCATGAGTGGGGAAAAAAACACATTAAAAAAAAAAAGCATACGTGAGACCCAGAGAAACAAATTTCCAGGGTTTCTTGGAAAAATGGCTGATTCTAGGGTTAGAGCAGGAAATACAGAATATGCAGCTGGAACATTTTGTAATGCTAGAAACTAAAGGAAAAAGCTCACTATGATGGGTAATAATACTGTGTGAAAGGGACACAGGAGCTGCCAATAAAAGAGCTCCCATTGGCCAAAATTGCTTCAGTTCAAGTAGTATACTGACTTTGTTTAGTTTTTTCCATAAAATACACATTTTTCATTTTTCACAAATAACTTGATTGATTTGGATATTTTGAGTATGTCAGCTGTCTCTGATATAGTATAAGGTTGATCTCAATTAATGTCTCAATTTGATCATTATCAACTTCAGCTGTTCTACCCAACTATGGAGCATCATCCAGCAAGAATCTCCAGCACAAAACTTTGCAAACCACTTCTAACACGTTCAGTCAGTCACAGCACCTTCTCCATACACTGCACAATTCTTTTTTTGTGTTTCAGTTGCATTTTTACCTTTCTTAAAATAATAAAGTATAGTATGTCCAAAATGTTACATATTTTCGTCCATCTTCATTATTAAAATGGCTGCACAAAAATTTACAAATTTTGATTTTTTAAATGCTCACTGATACAATACAATCTAACAAAATTGTTTCGAATGAAGTCAAAGACAACTAAGCACTACAAGAGTCATCTTACTGAAAAAAACAAGCTTTCAAATAGCCAACCCAATAGTATTGAATTATAACAAAAGTATAAATATTCATGAATCCATACTGATCTAAGTAAATTATTAAATGAATGGATGAAGAAATAAATAGACAGCTCTTCTGTGCAGAATTTTAAATACTCTGTAGATACTCTGCCCTTAAGGAGGTGGAACATAACTCTCTACTCTTTAAGAATGGGTTGTACAAAGTAACTGCCTTCCAACAAGTTTAGTATAGGAAGGCAAAAAATAACTTTACAGTAGGGAACCATGACAAACATTATCTCCAAGAGGTAGCCACAGTCAACATCAACAGAAATAAGTCATGTTGTTATTATGTGCCTTTAATATGTGATGAGAATGCACTTTAAAGTTTTCCTTCTCAAAATCTATAACCCCAGACTAATAAGAAAAACACCCGGCAAACCCAAGTGAACAACATTCCACAAAATACCTGAACAGTACTTCTTACTACTTCATGGAAAACAAGGAGGGTCTAAGAAACTGTCACAGAAGGAGACATGATGACCAAATGGGATCCTAGAACTGAAAAAGGACATTAGGTATAAACTAAGGAAAACTGATACAGTATGGACCTTGGTTTATAATAATATAATTCATAGGTTCTTAAAATGTAATAAATATACTATATTATTATAAGGTATTAATGGGGGAAACTGGATATGGAGTATAGGGAAACTGTCTTCTCAGTTTTTTTATTAATTTAAACTATTCTCAGAGTGTATTTTTTTAATTCATGTATTCATACAGATACTAAAACAGTTTGACAAAATAGATTAGATTGATTACATAAGAAAGGACGAAACTGTTCTTGACAGTATAGTGCTAATTAAATGTAGACAAATAGAATTAGAAAATGTCCATATTATAACTATCATAGTAACAATAGATTTAAGCAAGCAATTTCAGTGGATGATAAAACCATTGAGTGAAAATTTATTAGGGAATAGGATACTTATATAGCCCCAAATATCTTCCCACATTACTCATTAATTACAAAGTGGAGGAAAGTTCATCTTTACAGTGGAGATCCCTAGACATCATTTTAACCAAGGAATCAAAGTTAACATTACTGATAATGGGGCAAGTTGAAATTAAGTAGTTTAAGATTTAATGCCCTTAGGACACATTACTCATACCCAGTTTTTTGTCAAAATATATAACTTGAGTCTAATCATAATGAAACTCAGACAAACTCAAATTGAAGGACTTTCCGCAAATAATGATCTGTCCTCTTCAAACTATGTTAGTGTCATGAAGGACAAAAGTTGAACCATTATATATATAATAAAGGAGACTAAAGAGACAGGGCAGCTAAATGCAGTCATGATCCTAGATTGGACTCTAGTCTGTGGAGAAAAACCGCTATAAATGATGATTTGGGGAAAATTTCTGAAATTTGACCATAGATTACACATTAATATTTTATCAATGTTAAATTAAATGTATTTGATAATTATACCATGATATGTAAGGGGATATCTTTCTCATTGGGATATATATACTGTACTTGCTGGAACTGAAAGGACATGACCTCAATAACTTACTCCCTAATGGCTCAGATAAAGTATTAATAATATGTATATAATTATAGGTTGTGAAAGATATAAAGCCAGTGTAGCAAAATGTTAACAATTGGTGAATCTAAGAGAAATATATGGAAGTTTATTCTACTGTTTTTGGACATTTTTGGTAGAGTTGGAAAATTTTTTTTTAAATAAAATGTTTAAAGAATATATGAGATTTACCAGAGTCTGAAACAGATGATGGGTGTGGTGTAGGGTTTGGCTTTATAAGGTATTAAAATGAATTACATAGTGATAATAGTTAAAAGGTTGCTCTTGGGGCAAGAGACTGAGTGATATACATCGATGGAAATAAATAAATACAATGAGAATTTATTCTATGGTAAAAGAGCCATTTCAGATGAGTTTGGAAAAGTTGGATTATTCAATTATGTTCTGCTAAGATAACTAGCTAGCTATTTGGAATTGGTGTACAGATTTAAGTAGTACCCCTATCTTACTCCTGTTACCATATTTTGTATCTTCAAGATCTAACTAAAAAAGAGATCATAAAAGTTCTAGATGAAGGCAGGGTTATTATTACTTTGTTTATAAAGTGAGGTGACAAAATCTAGAAGACATAAAGGCAAAGATTTGATAAATTTGACTACATACTAAAATTTGAGTTTCTGCCTAGTGGAAAATAACCAAATGCAAAGTCAACTTAAAATAGAAAATGACAAGACAATTTTTAATTTATAAACCTAAGAGGGCTAATTTTCTTAGTAGGCAAAGAGCTTTTTATAAACCAAAGACAATCTAGTAGAAAAACATAGAATGTGAACAGGAATTTTATTATAAAAGAAATACAAATAGCAAAGATATGAAACAATACTTAGCCTTTTTGATAATCAAAGGGATGTACTAAAACTATAGATTTCTTTAAAAGCCTATTAGAATAACACAGATGAAAAGATTTTATTATCCTCAGTATTGAGTATATGGGGAAACATCCATACACTTGGACAATACTGTTGTTACAAATGCAAATTTGCCACAACATATTTTGAAGGATAGGGCAATTTGACAATACCAAACTGTTGTGGCTTTGTTTTTAACATTTGTTTGGTCCTGGAGTGTTCAGTGGTTCAACAAAAGACCAAAAGGGAAATTGAAGTTGAGAAGTTTATTACTCACAGGTCTTAGAGGAGGTACACAGGAAGTCAAGACATGGTGAAGACAGAGCAGCAGGATCTGGGGCACATGCCTTCGCTAGGGCCTGCAGGTACAGTATATAAATAAATATTATGTAAGTGCAACCACGCAGTACTGGGTCTGTGACTGTTTATCTTATTTAACATAATGTTCTCAAGATTCATTCCTATGTCACATATTACAGAATTTCCTTCTTTTTATGTATATGCCACATTTTCTTTATTCATTCAGCTGTCCGTGGATATTTAGGTTGTTTTCACATCCTGGCTATTATGAATAATACAGCGGTGAACATAGGTGTACTAATATCTCAAAGTTCCTGATTTCAATTATTTTAGATAAATACCCATAATGGGACCACTGGATCATTTATGATAGTTCTATTATCACTAGCACTTCTTTTGCTTGGTTTTATTTTGGGTGTTTTGGGGGTTTTTTTTAGTATATTTTACTGATTATCCTATTACAATTTTCCCAATTTCCCCCCATTATCCACCCTCCACCCCTGAAGCCTCCAGCTTTCTTCCCCTACCCTTAGTTCATGTCCATGGGTTGTACATATAAGTTCTGAGTTCTCTGTTTCCTACACCATTTTTGACCTCTCCCTGTCTATTTAATGCCTACCAATTATGCTTCTTCCCTGTACCTTCCCCCCATTCCTCCCTTCCCCCACCCCACTGAAAACCCTTCATGTGATGTCCATTTCTCTGAATCTGTTCCTGTTCTAGTTTGTTTAGTTTTCGTGTTTTTTTTCTTTTATATTTTTAGGTTCATTTACTGATAGTTGTGAGTTTGTTGTCATTTTACTGTCCAGCGTTTTTATCTTCCTTTTCTTAGATAAGTAAGTCCCTTTAACATTTCATATAATAAGGGCTTGGTGATGATGAACTCCTTTAACTTGACCTTATCTGAGAAGCACTGTATCTGCCCTTCCATTCTAAATGAAAGCTTTGCTGGATAGAGCAATCTGGGATGTAGGTCCTTGCCTTTCATGACTTGGAATACTTCTTTCCAGCCCCTTCTTGCCTATAGGGTCTCTTTTGAGAAATCAGCTGACAGTCTGATGGGAACTCCTTTGTAGGTTACTGTCTCCTTATCTCTTGCTGCTTCTAGTATTCTCTCCTTCATTTTAATCTTGGGTAATGTAATTATGATGTGCCTTGGTGTGTGTGTTCTTGGGTCCAACTTCTTTGGGATTCTCTGAGCTTCCTGGAAGTCTATTTCCTTTGCCAGATTGGGGAAGTTCTTTATTATTTGTTCAGATAACCTTTCCATTTGTTGCTCTTCCTCTTCTCCTTCTGGTACCCCTATAATTGGGATGTTGGAACGTTTAAAGATGTCCTGGAGGTTCCTATGCCTCTCCTTATTTTTTTTAATTCTTTTTTCTTCATTCTTTTTTGTTTGGTTGTTTCTTTCTTCCTTCTGGTCCACTCCATCAATTTGAGTCCAAGTTTTCTTCCTATCACTATTGGTTCCCTGTGCATTCTCCTTCATTTCACTTAGAATAGTTTTCATTTTTTCATCTAATTTGCAACCAAATTCAACCAGTTCTGTGAGCATCCTGATCACCAGTGCTTTGAACTGTGCATCTGCTAGGTTGTCTATCACTTGGTCGCTTAGTTGTATTTGCTGTGGAGCTTTGATCTGTTCTTCTGTTTGGACTTTTTTTTTGTCTTGTCACACCTGTTATGTATGAGGGAAGGAACCTTATGTGTTCACCAGGGCAGGGCAACCCAGTTGCTGGATTGTGACACTGTATGTGGGGGTGGGGTCTGAGAGGGAACTATGACACCCGCTTCACTGTCCGTCAGATCCTAGTCCCCTCCACCACTTTCCCCAAGCAAACTGGGCCCTTCTGGCACTGATTGCCATGTGGGTGGGCTTGTGTACGTTCTAAGACCCTGTGGGTCTCTCCAACAAACTCTCCTGTGAGGCTGGGAGTCTCTCCCTGTGCCTCAACCCCCGCAGGTGTTTTCAATCGGTGTTTCAAGGTCTTATTTCCCAGTGCTGGGACCCTAGGCTGTGAGGTCTGTCTCATTGCCCAATTTCACCTGGTTTATCTGCACATATATGTGGCCTGGACAGCCAGGTGCCTTGCTCACAGTGCCTCACTTCACAGTCACCACCTCGCTGGGTCTGCCAGCTGCCTGTGCACTCAGGGTCCGCCTGCTGCAGTCTTGCACTCAGGATGCCTTATGCACCCAGGATGCCTTACGCGTCTGGTACCACCGATTTTTGTGCTGAGACCCGTCTCCGCCTGGCTGCCAGACTCCATCCCTCCTACCAGTCTGGATGAATGTGTATATTTTAACTCCTTGGTTGTCTGACTTCCATACAGTTCAGTTTTCTGTCATATCTGGTTGTTACCTTGTTTCTAAATTGTTGCTAACCCTATTTTGGTTGTGTGAGGAGGCACAGTGTGTCTACCTTCACCTCCATCTTGGCCGGAAGTCTCCTGTTATTTCTTTTTCTTGCCTAATTATTCTGACAAGACTTCCAGTACTGTGTTGAATAGACATGTCCTTATCTTGTTCCTGATCTTAGAAGAAAAGTTTTAATTTTCCACCATTGAGTATAATGTTAGCTGTGGTATTGTCCTATATAGCCTTTATTAAGTACAGATACATTTTCTTTATACCTACTTTGTTTAGAATTTTTATTATGAATAGATGTTGAATTTTATCAAATGCTTTTTCTGCATCTGTTGAGATGATCAAATGATTTTTATTCATTTTGTTAATGTAGTGTATCACAATAACTGATTTACAAACATCGAACCATCCTTGCATCTCTGCCTGGAATAAATTCCACCTATCGTGACCCTTTTAATATTTATTGAAGTTAGTTTGCATCTCTGTTCATCAGGGATATTGGCTGGTAATTTTCTTGTAATGTCCTTTTCTGTGTATCTGGGTAATTCTGGCCTTGTAAAATGAGTTTGAAGTATTCCCTCCTTTTCTATTTTTTGGAAGAGTTTGGGAAGGTTTTATATTAATTTTTATTTAACTGTTTGGTAGAATTCACCAGTAAAGCCATCTGGTCCTGGGCTTTTGTTCATTGGGAAGTTTGATTGTATTTTTATACTTCTGACATAATAGCAGATTTCATGTGCCTTACTATATTCTGGGGAAATTGCCTTAGGGATTCCCAAAGTATTTAATGAAAACTCTAGTTGCCAATAATCTATAGTTTAAGTGAAAAGAATCCCATAGTTACAAGTGTTACTTTGTTGCATGTATGTGTCTTTGTTTCTCCAAAAATATATCTATATGGATCTTACATCACTATTTACAATTAGGGTTTATTATTGTAAGATGTTATTACATCTAAAAATGCCCATTTTGACATAGAATAATAACTGTCAAAAAGTGAATTTGAAGGATGGTAAATTTTGTGTTAGGTATATTTTACCACAATAAACAAAATTGGAGGGGGAAAAATGTAAGGATGGTTCACAGAAAGGAATATTAAGAGGCTCTAAAACATGTAGAGTTTTTCTGTTTTTATCCCACACATTTAATTACCGATGATTAAAATAAATTCTCAGGTTTCTTCACTGAAAGAGGTAACAATACCTATCGCTTGGTTTTATCAACACATTTGAATGAAAAGGGGAAGAAGAAGATACAGAGGACATAGTGTAATACCCCGCACATAGCAAGCAGTTAATACAAAGCAGCTGCTGTTTAGTCCAGAGGACTAAAGTGTCTTTCTTGAGGTCATACAGCCAGTCTGTGGCAGAGTCCCACCCAGATTCCAGGTCTTCTGACTCTGAGTCTCTTAAATGCTTACCATGCCAATCTGGTCACTAGGCATAAATTCTTTTTTTTTTTTTTATAAATACCTTTTTTTAAAGACTTTATTTATTTATTTTTAGAGAGGGAAGGGAGGGAGAGGGAGAGGGAGAAACAGAGAAACATCAATGTGCGGTTGCTGGGGGTTATGGCCTGCAACCCAGGCATGTACCCTGGCTGGGAATCAAACCTGGGACACTTTGGTTCCCAGCCCACTCTCAGTCCACTGAGCTACGCCAGCCAGGGCCTAGGCATAAATTCTTTATTGAGGCAGTGAGTTTTCTGAAACTTCATATAAACTGTTGTTTCCTTTTCTCTATAAGTGTGAATACTGTTTCTAAAGGGAATGAAAATATTTTCAAAGTCCTTTAAAATCTTTTTTTTCTCCTTTTCAGAGTCCAGATGTCATTCAGAATTTGAAAATACTACCCATTCTGTGTTCAGGTCAGCCAAGTTTTACTTTCATCATCCAGTGCACCTGCCAAGTGATCAAGACTTTTGCCATGAATCTTTAGGGAAAAGTGTTTTCATGAGGCAATCTTGGAAAGATTTCTTTCACCATCATCCAGACAAACAACATACTTGTCTACCTCCCCCTTCTCAAAATGAGGAAAAGACAAAGACCAATTATACCAGAATAGAGAGTGTCAGTATCGATGTAAATTTGGAAAACAAAGAAGTGATGCATCCTACTAAAAGTCAGGCTAGAGATTCTGCAAAGTGTGACAAACAAATTAATGATCAAAAAAAGGATCTTCAAGTCACCCCAGAGCCCACAGCTCAGCACATTACAAGTTTGAATGAACTCTGGAACAAGTATCAGGAGCGACAGAAGCAGCAGAAACCTCCAGGGTTCAGTGATAGGAAAGAAGTATCCTTAGTGGAGCGACTTGATCGTTTGGCTAAACTTCTTCAGCATCCCATCACGCATTCTCTTCGGCCCTTCGACAGCACACAGGATGATAGCAGAGAGCAACAAGATGCTAAAGAATGCAGGGGTAGACAGCAACAACAGAAAAACAAGCTTCAGAAAAAGAAACGGTATAAAAGCTTGGAGAAATGCTATAAAAACATAGGAGATATTAAAAAAAGCAAGGTGCTCTCTACTCATGAAGCTGGAGGTTCCAATCAGATTAAAATTGAACAGGTTAAATTTGATAAATATATTCTGAGAAGACAGCCAGATTTTCATTATATGAACAGCACTTCTTCAGATTCTAGACCGTCAGAGGACAGTGAGCTGCTCACAGATACTGCCACCAACATCCTTTCCACCACCACCTCTCCTGTGGAATCAGATATATTGACCCAAACAGATAAAGAAATGATTTTGCATGAGAGGAGCAGCTCTACTTCCACCATTGACACTGCCCGATTGATCCAGGCTTTTGGCCATGAGAGAGTTTGTTTGTCACCCAGGCGAATTAAATTATATAGCAGCATTACTGACCATCAGAGGAGATACATTGAGAAGCGGAGCAAGAACAAGAAGAAAGCATTGAGTACAAGTTATCCCCAAATGACTTCTGAACACACCAGAAGGAAACGCATCCAGGTACATGGCTACAAATTGCATCTGGCAGTGTGACTTCCTTTTTCATGGACTTCTTGGTTAAGCTTTGCACACAGGTGGAAAAAAAAAGCCATTTGCCCTTTCCTCACTATATTTCTTACCAACTGGAAAAGAGTGAGAAAGTGTAGTACAGTGCTATTGTGAGTTGTCTTTCTTTTCATCAATATTCATTTACAAATTACCCTGTGGCTGCTAACTGCTTCAGAATCCGCAAAGTACATTCCTGGCATGGGGGAGCTTCAAGTTTAGAATGACCTTTATTCTGAACAACATTGCTGGGGTTTTTTGTTTTTGTTTTCTGTTTATTCATACTTCCCTGTCTTTCAAGAAATTTTGAGTTGCTTTTAAACACATATACACACACATAATACGATATGATTTTTTTAACATAAATGAAGAATTTGAATGAAAGGAAATTACGAAAGCCAGAGAGGAGTGAGCTATAACATGATTTTTAAAAATAAATAAAGAATTGTGAGTAATGGGAAGACAAGTTGATGCTGGAGGGGAAATAAGACCTACCTTGTAGATATGTTTGTGAGCCACTAATTTTGCTTTCTTTTCTGCTGGTTAGTGTCCCTACTAGAATTTTGTGATCAATCAATCACATGAATCTATAGTATGAAAACAAAAGCATCACATATTTCTGGTACTGAAACCTGAGCAAAATTTACTTGTCTGTCCTCAGCTAGAAGGCACCACAGTAACAGTCCTCAGCAGCATCCTTACAGTAAGGTTCAGTAACAATGCCTATAAGGCTGATGTGACCTTATTAGGGAGTTCAGTAAAGACATATCTCAAGGGGTCAACAAATGCAGACAATTACTTGAACCCAAGAATGAAATTTACGGTGTCTAGAGAAGTGCTTTACAAAGAGTGATACTTGCAAAATGGTTCTTTGTAGTGTAGAAAGAAAAACTTTATATTTATTTTTCTCTAATTTAAAATTTATATTTTATATGTTTGTAATATATGAGTACAGTAGTAATATGTAATTTATAAATACAGGGTAGAGCAAAGGTAGGTTTATAGTTGTGATTAATGCAAAAACAGTTTACTGTTGTATTATTATTCACTAATTATTATATTTTTATATGAACAGTTGTAAACCTACTTTTGCTCCACCCTATAAATATCTACTTTGGTAATTGATGCTCAGAAATATTTTATCAGCCCTGACTGGATTGAGCACTGGCCTGTGAACCAAAGGGTCACCAGTTCGATTCTGAGTCAGGGCACATGCCTAGGCTGCAGGCCAGGTCCCTAGCAAGGGACGTGAGAAAGGCAACCACACTTTGATGTTTCTCTCCCTTTCTTTCTCCCTCCCTTCCTCTCTGTCTGAAGATAAATAAATAAAATCTTTAAAAAAATACTTTTACCAGTAGGACCCATGATCAAATAATTTAAGAGACCACTAGTCTAGAAGAAAGAAGGCACAGAAGTTTAGACAGTTTACCATAAATACTTTTTCTCATAATTGAGATTTGATAGGTATTCAATGATAGTGATTACATATATAAATAGTACAGTATGACCTTTTTATAAATAAGAAAGAATTGGGAATAGTACTGACTAAGGCTTTTTGTTCCATAGAGGAGATAAGGGGAAAGGATCCAGGTAGAGGCATTTTTGTGTATGTAGTAAAATACATACACATAACAAAGTTTATCATTTTAACCATTTTAAAGTGTACAATTTAGTGGCACTGAGTACCTTCACAGTGTTTTACAACCATTGCCACTGTCCGGTTCAACAGCTTTTTCATCATCCTAGTGGAAACCTCGTACCCATTAAGCAGTCTCTATTCTCTTTTCCCAGTAGCCCCCGGAAATCACTTGCCTAACTTTCTTGTTTCTGTGAGCTTGCTTGTTCTGGTTACTTCATATAAACAGAATCATACCATATGTGGCCTCTGCGTCAGGCTTCTTTTACTTTAGCTTAATGTTTTGGGGTTCATCCATGCCTTAGTATTTATCAATACTTCATTGCACATATTCATTATATACTATGTTTTATTTATCCATTCATCCATTCATGGACATTTGGGTTGTTTCCATCTTTTGGCTGTTGGGAATAGAGCTGACATGAAGTGTACAAGTTTTCCCTTGAACACTGTAAACAGTTCTTTTGAGAATATACCAAGGAGTGGAATTACTGAGTCTTATGGTAATTATCTGTTTAGCTCATTGAGGAACTGTCAAACTTTTCCACAGTGACTATACTATAGTATACTACTATACTATACTATATAATAGTATACTACACTACTATACTACTTTTCCACAGTATAGACTATACTATACTATTATATTGAATCAGCAATGTCTTAGGGTTCCAGTGTCTCCACATTTACCAACCCTTTTTACTTACCTTTTGGGGGTCATCCTAGTGTGAATGAGGTGGTATCTCATGCTCATTGCCATTTTGATTTGCCTTTCCCTTATAACTAATGACATCATCTTTTCATGTGCTTATTGGCCTTTTGTATTTCTTTGGAGAAATATCTGTTCAGGTCTTTACCTACTCTTTAATTGTTGTTTCTGAGGTAAGAGATTTCTCTATATAGTCTGGATTGTAGACAGTTATCAGATGTATAGTTTGCAAATGTTCGCTCCCACTCTCTGGGTTGTCTTTTTACTCACTGTTCCTGTCCTTTGGTGAAGAGCCCAGTGCACGTATTTTTTGTTGCTTGTGCTTTTCATGTTATCCAAGAAACCATTGCTAAATCCAAAGTCATGAAGATTTGTCCCTATATTTATTTTAAAATTTTTATACTTTTAGCACTTTTATTTGCATCTTTAACATATGTTAATTTTTGTCTATAGTGTGAATTAAGGGTCAAAGCTTCCTTCTTTTCCACATGGATATTCAGTTGTCTCAGTACCAGATATTGTAGAGTACTTTCTCCCTGGAGTGCTCTTGGCTCCATTGTCTAAACTTAACTGACCATAAAATTGAGAGTTTATTTATAGGCTTGTAGTTCTATTCCTTTTATCTACATTCCTGTTTGCAGGCCATTACTGCAATATTTTGATTACTGTAGCTTTATAGAAAGTTTTAGAACTGAGAAGGTGATTCTTCTACTTTGGTTCTTTTCAACACTGTTTTGACTATTCAATCAATCCCTTGTATCACCATGTGACTATTATGATCAGCTTCTCCATTTCTGCTGTAAAGGTCATTGGAATTTTGATATTAATTGCATTAAGTCTGTATTTGCTTTGGGATTTATTGCCATCTTAATATTAGTAAGTCTTCCAATCTCTGAACACAGGATGTATTTTTCGTATACTATGTAAAGTAAGGCTTTAACTTTATTCTTTTGCATGTGGGTATCTAGTTGTCCCAGCACCAGTTGTTGGAAAAAAAAAGTCTTTTCCCTGTTAAATGGTCTGAGCATAGAAATCATTTGACATTATATATGTAAGGGTTTATTTCTGGTCTCTATGTCTGTCTTTACGCCAGTACCACACTGTTTTGCATTACTTGTATTTTTTTAAATAATATTTGAAATGATGAAGTGTAATACCTCCACCCATATTCTTTTTCAAGATTGTTTTGGCTATTTAAGGGTCCATTGGGATTCCATGATTTTTAGTATATTTTCTTTTTGATGCTATTTGAAGTATGATTGTTTTCTTCAGTTTTTTGTATTGTTCATTGTTAGTATATAGATAACACAACTGATTTTCTACAAATAAGATCATGTAATCTGTGAATAGAGATAGTCTTACTTCCTCTTTTTAAATTTGTTAGCCCTTTATTTTTCTTGGCTAATTGATCTGGCTAGAACTTCCAATATACTGTCAAATAGAAGTGGCAAAAGCAGGCACCATTGTCTTGTTTGTGATCTTAGGAGGAAAGCATTCAGTCTTTTGCCATTGAGAACAGTTTTAGCTGTGGATTTTCATATATGATCTTTATCATGCTGAGGAAGTTACCTTTTTTTCCCTTGTTTTATTGAGTGTTTTTGCCATGAAAGCATTCTGGTTTTTGTCAAAACACTTTAGCATCTATTGAGATGATCATCTGGTTTACTACTACTACTACTACTACTACTACTATTATAAATATTAATATGAATGTTAATAATCATGTGTTGAACCAGCCTTGCATTCCAGGGATAAATCTCACTTGGTCATTGATACCTTATCCTTTTCATATGCTGCTATATTTGATTTGCTAGAATTTTGAAGAGGACTTTTGAGTCTCTATTTGTAAAGGATATTGTTCTGTAGTCCTCTTGTGGTATCTTTGTCTGCCTTTAGTATCAGGGTGATACTGGCCTTTAGAATGCTTAAAATGTTTTCCCTCATCATCTATTTTTTGGATGAGTTTGAGAACTGTGTTAATGGTTGATGTTAATTCTTTTTGCTTGGTGGAATTCATCAGCAAAGCCATCTGGTCATGGGGGGTTTTTTTTTAGGGAAATTTTATTACTGATTCAATCTCTTTGTTATAATAAGTCTACTCAGGTTTTCTATTTCTTCTTGAGTCAGTTTTTATAGTTTGCATGTTTCTAAGAATTTGTCCATTTCTATTGTTTTTCTACTCTATATTTTATCTCTACTTTGATCTTATTACTTCTGCTTACTTTAGGGTCAGTTTGCTGTTTTCTAGTTATTTAGAGTTTCGTTATATTATTGGTTTGAAATTACTATTCATTTTTTAATATAGGTGTTTACAGCTATAAATTTTCCTTTGAGAACTGCTTTTGAAGATATAAATCTCCTTTTAAACTCTGCCTGCTGCATTCTATAAGTTTTGATGTTTTGTTTTTATTTTCATTCATTCCAAATTTTTCTTACAATTCCATCTGTGACCATTAATAGTTTAAGGCTATTTAATTACCACATATTTGTTTATTTTCCAAATATCTCCTCTGTTATTTATTTCTAGTTTCATCATTGTGGTCAAAGAATATATATTGTGTTATTTCATTCCTTTTAAATTTTTTGTAACGTTTTTATGGCCTACCTGTCTTCTCTCCTAGAGAATTTCTGTGTGTACTTGAGAAGATTGGGTATTCTACACTTATTGGTTGGAGTGTTCTGTATATGTTAGTTTCATATGGTTTGTAGTATAGTTCAGGTCCTCTATTTTTTTATTGGTCTTTTGTCTAGTTTTCCTGTCATATTGAAAGTGATGTATTGAAGTCTCTAGCTATTAATGTGAAACTATCTATTTCTCCATTCATTTCTGTCTGTTTTTGCTTCATATATTTTGAGGCTGTATTGTTGGGTGTGTATATATTCATAATTGATGTAACTTCTTCATAGGTTGACCCTTTTATCAGTTAATAATTCCCTTTAACAAATTTTAATTTAACTCCTCTTTTGTTTGAATTTAGTATAGCTACCACTACTACCACAACTCTCTTTTGATTACTCTTTGCATGAAATATCATTTTTATCCTTTCACTTTGAAACTCTGTGTCTCTAGATCTAAAGTGGGTCTTTTTTAGATAACATATAGATATATTGTGCTTTTTTTAATCCATCTGCCATTACTGCCTTTTAATTGGAGAGTTTAATCTATTTACATTTAAAGTAACTAGGTACTAATAGGAAAGGACTTGTTTCCATTTTGCTATTTGTTTATGTCTTGTATCTTTTTTTCTTTTTCAGTTCTTCCATTACTGTCTTCTTTTATACTTAATTGATGTACTTTTATACTTTTGATCCCCTTCTCATTCTCCTTCCTTTATACTTTTTAGTTATTAGTAGTTACCTGGGGATTAAATGTTTTTAATTCTTTTATTTATGCTGTGCATTAAAAGTGTTATTGTAGAAAGCAATAATGATATCCACACGCAAAGTAACACCTTGGAATACAATAATTGGTTTTCTTTCTAAATATAAATAAATTGAATTAAAAAATTAAAACTAAAGATTTTTTTTCTTGAAAATTTGAACCAAAAACATAGGTGCATGTTATATTTAAACACACATTATTTATGACAAAATACAGTAACAGCCTAATATGAAATGATTCCAACTTAATTTCAGTAGTATACAAAAACGCTGCTTCTATATAAGCCTGTACCCTCACCATTTATATTTTTATAGTCAGAGATTACATCTTTATACTTTTTGATATTCTGTCTTTGGTAAGAAAGACATCATTCTCCTTGTTTCTTTGTTCATAGATTTTTTTAGCTCTTTAAACATATTTAAGATAGTTGATTTCAAGTCTTCGTATAGCAAGTCCAGTGTTTGTTTCCTGAGGGTCAGTTTCTGTTAATTTTTTTTCTTGTGAATGTTCCATACATTCTTGTTTCTTGCAATGCTTCATAATTTTTTCTTGAAAACTAGACATTTGGGATATCATAATGTAATAAATCTGGAAATCAGATTCTTCCTTCTCCCTCCCTAGGGTTTGTTGCTACTGTTTGTTATGGGTTAAAGATCTTGGTATGTTTAGGGACTTTTCTAAACCATTTTTTGTACAGATTATGTTGTTTGTTGATCTCTAATGTCTCTGTTCAGATTTCCTGAAATGCCTGGGGATGGGGCAGACAGGAAAGGGAAAGAAAGAAGGAAAGGAAGGGAAAGGAAAAAAAGTTCACTGGGTCTTTGTAGATGGTCTGTGTATTAGAGACTTGAATGGTTATCTAGAGGCCATTTACAGCTCTACTTTAGGCAATGTCTTCCTTGTATTAAGCTTAAACATCAACCAGTAGTGAAACCTTAAGGTCTTTTCGGGTCTTTCCTGCACATACATCCTGCCCTGTGCATGTGTTTTCTAGTTTCCCCAGGGTACAGGGGAGATTTCCAAAATCCTGTTTCCCAAAAATTTTCACTGCTTTTCTCTCTGGCTTTCAATGTGGCTATTGTTTGCCCCAATTGTCTTTGTTTGTTTGTTTGTTTATATTTATTTTTTTACTTCATGCAGTAACACCTTTTTAAATTGGCTTTCAGTGTTTTCAAGGAAATCTTTACTTCTGAAATTCCGTAAGAGAATTCCAAGTTTAATGAAACCTAGGCAGGCCCCCTTGTGTCAGTCTGTCAGGTCATACTCGGGCAGGTTGAAAGAAACAGTTCCTTGGGAACAAGATATTCTGTGCTTCCTTTGGAAGCAAATACCCACACTGGGAATACAGGTGGCTGTCCTCTGTACCTTGCTGGGGAACAGGGAACTCTTCTACTTTGTTTAATTGGCCTTGCTCCTGCTTAAGTTTTTATTTATTTGCCATAAATCTTTGTATTTCAGAGTTGATAAGGCTGATTTTCACATTTTTCTGTTTTGACAGTTTTTGTCGGGTTTTTGATTCTAGGAGAGGGACAAGTCCCTGGAGCTCTCCCTGTTCTGCCAGTTTTGCTGACATCCCTCCCAGATAGTTTTGTGCCCTTCCCACTACAGCTGCTGTTCCACTTCCCTGGGTCTACATAATGGACACTCCTAAAACTCTTCATTCTTTTTCCTGGTGAAGTTTGTAGAGAAATAGCAGCAAAAGGATGCAGACTCCCTCAGTTTCTGTAGCACCCAAGGGCCTTCATACACACTTATCAGTGCACACTTGTCCAGCACTAAATCCAGTCTCCAGCCTTCTTAATTGTACCCAGTTGTATCAACAGGGAATCTAGTGCTCATGTCTCAAATTCCTCCACTCATGTGAGGACGTTTTTTGCAGGCAGTGGCAATCTCTTCTTATATTTTGGGCCAGGGTTGACCTTTGACCTTGATTCTGATGACTTCCAGAAAAATCTGTGAAATTAAAATTGATACATTTTTATTGTTATTGTTGGTGGTGGTTATAAGGATGGGAGCATACTTTATTCAACTCTAGATTTTTAAATGGAAAACAGATATATATATCTAGTAGATTTTGACCTGTGGTATTTTTATTAGTAGTACTTTTTAGATGTGTTTTAATCATAGCCTTGGATTTCCTGTTTGATCCAAGAGAATTTAGGGCAAGTTTTTTATTAATTCCATTAGCTTGGGTATATTGTCACTACATATTAATTTATAATTTCATTGTATCGTAAGTAGAGATTGTGCTCAGTTCTGTTTCTGTTTTAGGATATGTAGAGATTTCCTTTGTGGCTTAATGTATGAATAAGTACTTCAAGGTTATTTATAAAGGAGGCAGAGTCTCCATATAGAATATGGCCTTCTAGTTGTGATTATATGTAGTAAATTATCTTTATTAATTATACTTATTATATTCTTCCCAATATTGGTTTCTTTAATCTATTAAAGACTTCAAAGAGTGTGAAAGTTGATTTGTCTTTGTGGTAATTGAAGGGTAATGTATATGTTTATGCCTGGCACATAAGCATAGATGATAGTTTTTTACTAGCTCTGAATTATACCATAAATCATGCAAAGTAAGTTTCATTTTCCATTTTTAATATGTTTTGTCTTTGATTCTGTTTCATCCAATGCAATTTTTTAAAGATTTATTTTATTTTTAGAGAGGGGAAGGGAGGGAGAGAGACAATGTGTGGTTGCCCCTTTCATGCCCCCTACTGGGGACCTGGTCCACAACCTAGGCATGTGCCCTGACTGGGAATTGAACTTGTGACCCCTTGATTTACAGGCCGGCACTCAATCCACTGCCACTCCAGACAGGGCCCAATGTGATTTTTTAAATGCACATTTGCACAATTGGTCTGTGCTCACCACTTCATTTTTAGCTTTCCTAAGTCACTTCACTCAAGTATAAGTAGCATCTGGTTGAATTTAACTTTTTCCCCCCAGTAATTATGAGGAGGGTTTTTTTTAGGTGAATTTATTTCATTTAGATTCAAAGTTGTAACAAATACATTTAGTTTAAATTTTATCTATCTTTTTTTCCTGTTCTAAACTGGGGAAATGATCTTTTTATTGTAGTTAAAAAAACATAGTGCATAAAATTTATCTTAACTATTTTTAAGTGTACAATTTAGTAGCATTAAGTATATTCACATTGTTGTGAAACAAATCTCCAGAACTTTATCTTGCAACACTGAAATGCTGTACCAATTAAACAACTCCCCATTTCCCTCAGTCTTGAGCACTTGCTCACCATTCTATTTATTTCTATGAATTTGACTATCTTAGATAATGTCATATAAATGGAATCACACAATATTTGTCTTTTAGGAACAGACATATTTCACTTAGTATAGTGCCCTCAAGGTTCATTCATGTTGTACAAAACCATGTGACCAGATTTTTTTCCTTTCGAAGGCTGAATAATACTCCATTGTACGTATATACCACATTTTGTTTCCTCATTCAGCGTCAATGGACATTTGGGTTGCTTTCACCTGTTGGTTATTGTGGATAGTACTGCTGTGGACTTAGCTGTGCAAAGACCTTTTTGGGACCTTGCTTTCACTTTATTTGTATATATATCCAGAAGTGGAAAGGGTAGATCATATGATAATTCTGTTTTGAATTTTTTGAGGAACTGCCATACTTTTCCACGGTGGCCGAACCATTTTATAACCCGCCAACAGTGTACAAACAGTGCACAAGGATTCCAATTTCTTCCTATCCTTGCTAACACTTGTTATTTTCTGGAGGGAGTGGTTCTAGCCACCCTAATAGGCATAAAATAATATCTCATTGTAATTGTAATTTGCATTTCTCTATTGATTACTGATGTTGAGCATTTTTTTCATATGTTTGTTGGCCATTCATTTATCAGTTTTGGAGAAATGTCTGTTCATTTCCCATTCTTGAACCAGGTTATTTATTTTTTGGTCAGTGAGTTGTAGGAGTCTTTTATACATTCTGAATATTAACCCCATGTCAGATATATGATTTGGAAACTTTTTTCCCCAATCAGTGGGTTGCCTTTTCACTGTGTTGTGTTGATTGTATCCTTTGATGCACAGATCTTTTTAGTAATTTTTAAATTTTTAAAAAAGATGTTATTTATTTATTTTTAGGCAGAGGGGAAGGGAGGGAGAAAGAGAGGGAGAGAAACATTAGCGTGTGGTTGCCTCTTGTGTGCCCCTAACTGGGGGCCTGTCCTGCAACCCAGGCAGGGCCCTGACTGGGAACCAAACAAGGGACCCTTTGGTTTGCACGCCAGTGCTCAATCCACTGAGCCACACCAGCCAGGTAATTTTTAAATTTTTAAAATCAATAACTGATGTAGTCCTAATTGTCTCTTTTTGCTTTTATTGCCTATACTTCAGTATCATGTCCAAGAAATCGTTACAAAGTTCCATGCCATGAAATTTTCTCCTGTGTTTGTCTAAGAGGTTTTAGGTTTTATGGTTAGGTCTTTAATCAATTTCAAGTTAATTTTTGTGTGTGGTATAAGGCTCCAACTTTATACTTCTGTATGTGGACATCCAGTGTTCCTAGCGCCGTTTGTTGAAAAGACTGCACTTTCCTTATTGAGTTGTCTTGTACCTTGTCAAGGGTCAAAAGTCATTTGACCATATATCATCTGCAGAAGAATTGTTTCTGGGCTCTCCACTCTGGTTCACTGATCTATTTGTCTTTATGCCAGAACCACTCTGTTATATTACTATACCACTGTAATATGTTTTTCTTTAATTTTTTTATTTACAATTTTAGAAAGTGGGGAAGTAAGAGAGAGAGAAACATCAATTTGTTGTTTCACTTATTTATGTATTTATTGTTTGATTCTTGTTAGTGCCTTGACCAGGGATTCAACCCACAACCTTGGCATACTGGGACAATGCTCTAACCAACTGAGCAACCCAGCCAGGGCCCACTGTCGTCATATGTTTTGAAATCAGGAAGTGTGAGTCCTCCACCTTTGTCCTTCCTTTCAAAGCTGTTTTGGTTCTTTGGGGTTTTTTATGATTTTTTAAATGATTTCTTACTGTTTCCAATCTTTTTTGTTCATTGCTATATGATTTCCTTCCTGCCTTCCTTCCTTCTTTCCTTCTTTTTCTTACTGTCCAAACTTTTTTAATTTATATAGTTCAACTTTACAGTTGTGTCACAAAATATTATAAACAGAACCTTCAGAAAGAGGGGGGGGGAAGCAAATTTAAATATATTAACCAGATTAAAGTATGCCAACAATCCGGTGGTAAGTACATTAAACAATAATATGCTAATGGTATCTAGTTTACACACTTTATATTCTGTCATAAAAATATTATTAAACATCAATTTGAAATTTGGTGAATGGACTTGATTCCTCATTTCTGTATTAGATATGAATGATATAGCCTTTGCATGTATATAATTAACTTTGCTGGTTGTATTATTTTTACAGTACATTTAAAGTTGGCATTGATATATATTTACTACCCATAGTGCAGTAAATAATGGTTAGAAATGCATTCTCCTAATCTTCTCTGTGAATTTAGAAAGCACTAATGAATTAACAACATGGGTCAACTAAGGGAATAAAATTTCTTACTATTCACATTTACTTTTCTCATGAAAAGCTTCAAATATGACTAATTTTAAAAATAGAGTTTTCAAGGCAAACTTTTCAGCATAATTTATAGAAGCATATTTAAATAGAAGAACTCAATAACTAAGCTAAGACTTAAAATACAATTAACTAGGAATTATCTCTTTTCTACCTTGATATTAAAGTATGGTGGCCTTAGCAGAGGCTGAAATGCCATTAGGAATCCCATCATAAGCACAAGGAACAACCTAGACAAAGAGGTGGAAAATGTATCTTTATTCACAAATTTTAATATGTTGAGATTTAAATTAAAGGGGTTGAAAGTGGTTCATGTTAATGCTTTTCGTTTGTTCAGAATACAACCAGAGACATTGAAATAAAGAATAATCTGGCAGTAATCAGAGAGGAGGAGGGAGAGGGATAATAGGGGATAATGGGGGGGGCGTCAAGGAACATGTATGAAGGACACGTGGACAAGGCCAAAGAGGGTGGCTTCGAGGGTGGGAGGTGGGGATGGGTGGAGGGGGCATGGTGTTGTGAAAATGGAGACAATTGTACTTGAACAACAATGAAAAGAAAATTAAAACTGAGTGGGTTAGAACTCCAGAGATTTCAGAAAGTAATTCTGCAGAGCTAGTGTGACCGTTATCAGGATGACCATGCTGAATTTTAGAAAAGGAGTTGAAATGGCTCCTGCAAAGTACTACTATTTTTTTTTAATATTTTTATTTATTTATTTTTAGAGGAGAAGGGAAAGAGAAAGGGGGCAAGAAATATCAATGTGTGGTTGTGTTTCATGCGCCCCCAACTGGGGACCTGGCCTGCAACCCAGGCATGTGCCCTGGCTGGGAATTGAACCTGTAATGCTTTGGTTCACAGACCAGTGCTCAATCCACTGAGCCATACTAGCCAGGGTGCAAAGTACTACCCTATAACAAGTTGATGAGTCCACTGTGGAAATATAGAAAGGATCTGATGTACACCATCATCTGCTGATATGGGTTGGACTACACCTTTATACAATTTTCTTTTAAATTGACTTATTTTTTCTATTAACGTAGTATCCATATAATCTAAGGGGTTGGCCAAAATGTCTGTTTATTTTTTCCAAAAGAAAAAACAAAAGACACATTTTTTCATTTTCACCAATAATTTTATTGATTTGGATATTTTGAGTATATCAGCTGTCTCCCACTATTGGTTTCTAATGGGTAGAAGCCAGGGGTGCTGCTAAACATCTTCCAATGCGTAAGGCAGCCTCACAATTTCAGTGATTTGAGTTTTATCTTTTTTTTCTTAGTGTTGATCTAGCTGAAGATTTGTAAATGTTGATTATTTCAAAGAACCAATGTTTGGTTTCTCTGATTTTTATTTTTATTCTCTATTTCGTTTATTTTCCCTCTGTCGGCTTGCTTTGGGTTTTGTTTGCTCTTCATTTTCTAGTTTTCCAAGGTAAAAGGTGAAGTTATGAATTTGAAATCTTTCTTTTAATAGAGACATTTATACATAAATTTCCTTCTAAGCTCTACCTTCACTGCATTCCATAAGTTTTGGTATGTTTTGCTTTCATTTTCATTCATCTCAAAGTATTTTCTAATTTTCTTTGTAGTTTCTTTTTTGACCATTGGTTAAGAGTATGTTTTTTCCCACATATTTTTTAACTTTCCAAATTTCTGTGTGTTACTGATTTCCAACTTTGTAGGATTTAGTCCTCATATGTGTAATATGACTTGTTTTACGGCCTAGCATATGGTCTTCTGGACATTCCATGTGCCCTTGAGATGAATGTGTGTTCTGCTTTTGTTGAAGTATTGTCTGTGTGGGGGTGGGTGTGTGTGTGTGTGTGTACACACACATCTTTTGGTTTATAGTGTTGTCCAAGCCTTCTGTTTCTTTATTGGTCTATCTAGCTGATTTACCAGTTTTGCAAGTGCTATATTGCATTCTCCATTCATTACTGTCAAATTGTCTGTTTTCTCCTTCATTTTTGTCAGGTTTGCTTCCTGTATTTGGGGTATTAATTTTTTTCTGGTACCAAGTAACTCAATATCCCTTGTATGTTCAGATTTGCTTTCACTTCAACGAAAATTTTCTTTAACTGTATCCTTAAATATTTTTTCCCTTTTCTCTCAGGCTGTTCTCTATCCTAAGAGTGAGGGATGCGACAAGCCCTCTTCCCCACATATTAGATCTTTGTTGTTGTCTTCCTCTCCTAGCATTCTGATTATTTTTATTTCCTGCATCTTTTTCTGCATTTCATGAGACTTTTCAGTCTGTAATTTACTCTACTGGCTTAATTTCCTTTCTTTTAAATATCTCTTTTAAAATTTCTATTTTTTCAATTGCATAAATTAGTTCTGAAGTGGTATAATTCTGTTATTTTTTACCTTTGTTTTCTTTAGAGCCTTCTCTGGTCTTTTTGATGAATTATGTTAATTTTGTCAACTGCCTTTTAATCTCCCTCCATTGTCTTAGCTTATTGTGGATCTATATCATTAGGTCCATGGGTTTTTTGTTTTGTTTTGTTTTGTTTTTTGTGAAGTGAAAATATAAATGATTTATTGACTAAAATGGGTAAAACTTCTTGCAAAGAAATTCTTTTTCTCTTCCCTTTCTTCCACTTTAATGCTATAAAATATTTACATATTTCTTCTCTTTTGTTTTCATATTACTGTCTTTATCTCTGAACAGTTCTGTGGAAACCATTTATTTGCCCACAAGCAATGTATAAGAAGTCTCTATGACTGTTTTATTACCTGTTTTCAAGATACTGCTTCAATCCTCTTTCTAGGAATTGAACCTAAAGACAAATTGTATATGGTTTGTATTTCTTTTTCCCTCAGAGTTGGGAAAGACAGGGAGATAGTAGGTGATTTTAGAGTCTGGACAGCTACTGTAGGTGACAGTTTTACCTGCCATTGTTTTTAAAACTCGTAGACTGATGGCCCCCTTATAACTGTGGAGGTAAGGAAACTGCCTAGTTCTGTGGAACATTCCCTTAGGATTTTGTTATTGTACTACCTTACAGTCAGCTGGAGGCAGCTTTCGTGGCATTGTTGTGTGAGAGGTGATACAGATGAGGCCTTACTTTATTTTCTAGCAAATCTTAGTAATACAACTAAGGTATTTAGATTTAAGAGATTATTCTGACTTTTTCCTGACCAGAGGGGAGAATGTGTTCTGGCTAGGGCATAAGGTGCTATTTTTTTTTATAGGGAACATGTCTCCAGTTAGAACATTTATCTTTTTCCAGGGACACTTATTACCTCAGTTCCTTTTCTGAGATACCAGAAGGGCATGTCTTAATTTAATGGACTCTTCTGTATGATCCTTTGTGTAGAAAGAGCTTTGTGACCGCTCCTTAAATTTGGTCCCAGTTGTTTCTCTAGACAGTATTTCTGGAATTCTGTGGTATGAGTTGAATCCTTTCCCTAGATTCTGAATATTCTTTTCACTTTTTGTTTGTCTTTCAGTTATTGAAGAAGAGGTTCATTAAGCCTGTCATTATACTATCATATTTTCTAAAATTCATTCATCTATTTTCTCTGTGTTTATCTTTTATATTGGATTTCTTCTTTTTCTGTAGGCTTCTTCCTCTCAACTAGAGCCATACTTATGTCTTTCCTTATCATAGACAGTGGATGACTTACCTGTCAGGATAGCTTCTTTTGGTCCTTCTACCACTCCATATTTTTCTCTCTCTTTATTATCAAATATTTTGTAAAAAAGATATCTGTTTATTTCCTTTGAGTATAAAGGTAAAAAGATTACTAAATATAAAGAGTTCAGATAATATAGAAAATATAAAGACCTTGGAAATCACCCATAGTTCTCACCGTCTTGAAATAGTCATGATTAACATTTTCATAAATAAGCTTCCAGGTTTGGGTTTTATGATTCATATACCTACTGCTTATGTTGGATCTATTTCTTCATGCCCATTTTCTAATATAGCTAAATACCCAATGAAAACATACTGATTTCATATCAGTCTTTACAACCATTCTCATATGTAGAAAGAAACAACAGTAAAAAATGAAATCATATTATGTATATTGTTTTAAAGCTCTACTTAGTATATCATAGACATCTCTTTATGCCAGAAGAAGATTTATATGCTCCTTTTTAATGGCTTTATGGGTTTTATTGTATAAATATAGTATTTATCTAATTAGTTCCCTAATGACAGAATTTACATTGTTTTGAACTTTTTATCATAATCTGTGCTTTGATGAATAGTCTTATTAGATCTTTATGAATATTTCTGTTTCCTCAAGATACATTTCTAAACATGGAATAAATGAGTTACTAAGTATGCACATAAAAAAGGTTTAATTTAGCCCTGGCCAGGTGGCTCAGTTGGTTGGAGCATTATACCATACACCAAAAGGTTGAAGGTTCAATCCTGTGTCAGGATACATAGCTAGGTTGCAGGTTCAATTCCCAGTCAGAACACATACAAGAGAGCATCTGATTGATGTTTCTGCTGACATTGATGTCTGTCTCTGTCTCTCTCTCTCTCCCTCTCTGTCTCTCTCTCTCTCTCTCTCCCTCTCCCTCCCTCTCCCTCCCTCCCCTTCCCCCCAAACTATCAATAAAACATATCCTAGAGTGAGAATACTTTTATTTCTCCTTTTTTTAATTATATTTTATTGGTTATGCTATTACAGTTCTCCCAATACTTGCCCATTTACCTCCATCCACCCAGCATCCCCTACTCCCTCAGGCAATCCCCACACCTTTGTTCATGTCCATTGGTCATGCATATAAGTTCTTTGGCTGCTCCATTTCCTATACTGTACTTTACATCCCCATGGCTATTCTGTAAACTACATATTTGTACTTCTTAATCACTTCACCTCTTCACCCATCTCCCCAAACCCATTTCCCATCAGGCAACCATCTAAACATTCTCCATATCCATGAATCTTTGTTCTTGTTTGCTTAATTGTTTTTTAGATTCAATTGTTGACCACCACAAAAAAGTATCACAAGAAAGAAAGTCATGAATTTGTTGGTTTCCCAGCTCGTAAAGATTGTGTCTATACTGTAGTCTGCTAAGTGTGCAAAAGTATTGTGTCTAAAAACACAATGTACACACCTTGATTTTAAAATACTTTATTGCTGCCCTGATTAGTGTAGCTTAGTTGGTGGGGCATCATCCCGCAAAGCAAAAGATGGCTGGTTCGTTTCCAGTCAGGGCACATGCCTGGGTTGTGGGTTCCGTCCCCAGTGCAACCAGTCAGTGTTTCTCTCTCACATTGAATGTTCTCTCCCTCTCTTTCTCCCTCCCTTTCACTTTCTCTTGAAAAAAAAAAATAATTTATTGTTCAAAAATGCTAACCATCAACAGAGCCTTCAACAGGTCCTAATCTTTTTGCCAGTGCAGGGTCTTGCCTCAGTGTTGATAGCTGCTGACTGGCAAGGTGGTGGTTGCTGAAGGCTGGTGTGACTGGCAGTTTCTTAAAATAAGACAACAGTGAAGTTTGCCACATTGATTGATTCTTCTTTTCATGAGTGATTCCTCTGTAGCATGCGATGCTATTTGACAGCATTTTACCCATAGTAGGACTTCTTCAAGAATTGGAGTCAATCCTTTAAACCCTGCTGCTGCTTTTACCAATGAAGTTTATGTAATATTGTAAATCCTTTGTTATTGCAACAATCTTCACAACATCTTCACCCGGAGCAGATTCCATCCCAAGAAACCTCTTTGCTCATCCATAAGAAGCAATTTTTCATCCACTAAAGGTTTATCATGAGATTGCAGCAATTCAGTCACGTCTTCAGATTCCACTTCCAGTTCTCTTGCTTTTCCCACCATATCTATAGTTACTTCCTCCACTGAATTCTTGAACTCATAAGTCATTCATGAATTTTGGAATCAACTTTTTCCAAACTCCTGTTATTGTTGATATTTTGACCTTTCCATGTATCACAGATATTCTCAGTGGCATCTAGAATGATAAATCCTTTCCAAAAGGTTCTTAATTTTCTCTGCCCAACCCTTCAAAAGAATCGCTGTCTATATATAGCTTTGCAAAATGTATATTTTTTCATTTATTGATTTTAGAGAAAGAGAAACATCAATTTGTTGTTCCACTTATTTATGCATTTGTTAGTTGATTCCTGTGTGTGCCCTGACTAGGAATGGAACCTACAAACTTGGTGTATTAGGATGATGCTCTAACCAACTGAGCTACTCAGTCAGAGCATGGAATGTATTCCTTAAATAATTAGACATTATTAAAATCAAAATTACTCCTTGGCCTATGGGCTGCAGAGTGGATGTTGTGTTAGCAGTCATGAAAAGAACATTAACCTCATAGTACATACACGTTACAGCTTTTGGGTGACCCGCTGCATTGTCAATGAGCAGTAATATTTCAAGAACAACTTTTTGTCTGAGTCTAAAAAATATTCAGTAAACCGTGTGGTAAACAGGTGTGCTGTTATCCAGGCTTTGTTATTCCATTTATAGAACACAGGTGGAGTATTTAGCATAATTCTCAAAAGATTTTTGGAGTGGTAAATGAGCATTATCTTCAACTTAAAGTCAGCAACTACATTAGCTCCTAAAAAGAGCCAGAAATGGACTTCTCTCTAGCTGTGAAAAGCTTAGGTGATGTCTTCTTTGAATATAATGTTCTTTTGTCTATCTTGCAAATCTTGTTTAGTGTAGCCACCTTCATTGTCTTAAAGTAGATCTGAATAACTTGCCTCAGCTTCTAAATCAGCACTTGCTGTTTCACCTTGCACTTTTATGTTATCAAGGTGAGTTTTTTTCTTTAATTCTCCAGAACTGAACTCGGCTAGTTTCAAACTTTTCTTCTGCAACTTTGCCACCTCTCTCTGCTTTCATAGAATCGAAGAGATAGGGCCTTAATCTGAATTAGCTTTTAGCTTAAAGGAATGTTGTAGCTGATGTGATCTATCCAGAAAAACTTTATATTAGCAGTAAGGCTATTCTGCTTTCTTAACATCCATGTGTTCATTGGAGTAGCATTTTTAATATCCTGCAAGAACTTTTCCTTTGCATTCACAACTTGACTGGTACAAAAAACCTACCTTTCAGCTTGTCACAGCTTTCAGTGTGTCTTCCTCATTAAGCTAAATCATTTCTAGCTTTGGATTTAAAGTGAGAAGCCTGCAGCTCTTTCACATGAACACCAGAGGCCATTATAGGGTTACTAATTAGCCTAATTTCAATATTGTATCTCAGGGAATAGGGAGGCCCAAGGAGAGAGGAGAGAGATGCGGGAACTGCTCATCAGTGGAGCATTCAGAATATATACACAATTTGTCAAGTTTGCCATCTAATATGGGTGAGGTTCATGGCATCTCAAAACAATTACAGTAACATCAGATCACTGATCACAGATCACCATAACAAAGTTTAATAACAATAAAAAAGTTTAAAATATTGCGAAAATAACCAAAATATGACACACAGACGCAAAGTAAACATGCTACTGGGAAAACAACACCGATGCAGGGCTTGCTCGACGCAGGGGTGCCGCAAACCTTAAAACTGTAAAAAAAAATAGTATCAAATTCAATAAAGCAAAGCACAATAAAACAAGATATGCCTATAGTACTGTCACATACACAGTTTCATTTCTTTGATCCATGCTAAGGAAGATTTGCTCAACCTCAAGAGTTTTTTTTTCTCCTGTTTTTCTTTTAATACTTTTTTTTAGGGTAGGGAACAATACACTTAAACCCTTAATTTACATGAAATTTATTTTTGTGTGTATAGGTGTGATTTATTTTCATGTTCAGCTAATTGTCAATAGAGGTTTTTAAATAAAGTGATATTCCTCAATTTATTAGAAAAATGTAATATTCCTTTGTTAAGTTGAACTCCAATCAGTCGGTCTTGGTAATTAATGGCCGTGGTTCTTTCTAAATTCTCATAATGGAGAGATCTAAAAAGGAAACTATTTCAGACCAAAATGTGAAGACATTTCATTTAGTAATCTTTTTCCTTAATTTTTTATTGTTCAATTACAATTGTCCCCATTTTTCCCCCATTACTCTCTCCTGCCCTACCCACTCCCTACCTTTCACATTCAATCCTCTCCCCACACCCCATTGTCTTTGTCCTTGGGTCCTTTATACATGTTCATTGACTTGACCCTTCCCCTTCTCTCCACCATTATCCCCTCCCCTCTGGTCACTGTCAGTTTGTTCTTTATTTCCATGTCTCTGGTTCTATTTTTCTCACTTGTTTGTTTTGTTGATTAGGTTCCACTTATAGGTGAGATCATATGGTATTTGTCTTTTACTGCCTGGCTTATTTCACTTAACATAATGCTCTCCAGTTCCATCCATGCTGTTGCAAAGGGTAGGAGCTCCTTTCTTTCTGCTGTGTAGTGTTCCATGTGTGGATCAAAAAACTGCAGTTTCCTGATGTGCACTTAGGTTGCTTCCAGCACTTGGCTATTGTAAATAACGCTGCTATGAACACTGGGGTGCATAGGTTCCTTTGAATTGGCATTTCAGGATTCTTAGGGGATAATCCCAGCAGTGGAATTGCAGGGTCAAAAGGCAGTTTCATTTTTAGTTTTTTGAGGGCATTCCATACCTGTTCCACAGTGTCTGCTCCAGTCTGCATGCCCACCAACAGTGCACTGGGGTTCCCTTGTCTCCACAACCTCACCAGCACTTGTTTGCTGATTTATTAATGATGACATTCTGATCAGTGTGAAGTGGTATCTCATTATGGTTTTAATTTGCTCCTCTCTGGTGACTAGTGATGCTGAGCATCCTTTCATATGTCTCTGGGCCCTCTGTATGTCCTCCTTGGAGAAGTGTCTGTTCAGGTTCCTTTTCTAAGGATTGTGTTCCTCGTGTGGAGTTCTGTAAGTGAGTTCATTATACATTTTGGAGATCAAACCCTTGTCTGAGGTGTTATTGGCAAATATATTTTCCCATAAGGTTGCTTACCTTTTCATTGTGCTCATGTTTTCTTTACCTCTGCAGAAATTTTTTAATTTGATGTGGTCCCATTCATTTATTCTTTCCTTTATGTCCCTGGTTCTAGGGTACATATTGGCAAAAATATTGCTGCATGGAACATCTGAAATTTTCCTGCCTATGTTCTTCTCAAGGACTTTTATGGTGTCATGACTAATATTTAAGTCTTTTATCCATCTTGAGTTTATTTTTGTGTATAGTGTAAGTTTGTGGTCAAGTTTCATTTTTTTTTTAACATGTAGCTGTCCAGGTCTCCCAACACCATTTGTTAAAGAGGCTATTCTTACTCCATTTTATGCTTCGGCCCCCTTCATTTATTAATCTTGAAGTTAGATCAGAACGTCCAAATGGAAATATCTAACATAAATATATCTGACTTTGTGAGTATATCATGAGTGAAATAAAGATTTTAGAGTCATCATGTAAAGATGGTCATAATCTTCATAAATATTAAAGCCAATAGGAAAGATTTGAGAGAATGCAGAGAAGGAAGGGGGAAAGGTTCTTCCACACCGTAATTTTCAAACCTGATAGGAAATCTTTTGGGACCCGTGTCATCTAGCTCTGCCACTCTCTACAAGATTTTCCTGATCATTTGTTAACCTGGTTTTTCCCATATTTTAATTGAAGACTAGTTTCCTTTTCTGTTTTTCTACCCCAAGCCCTCTCATTATCTGGGAAACTTTACTATCCTGTTAGAGTTTCTGAATTCATTTCTCATTTTAACCATCTGGTCTTATGACCATACTTTGAATTTTGGCATGATTCAGAATCATTCCATCTCCATAATCTCTACTGATTCGTTATCACCTGAGTTACTGGTGGTGTTTTTTAAGTTTTACTATTGTCACTAGGGATTGAAACTGTTAATATGTTATTTTTTCGATAGATACTTTGTGATTGTGTCACCCTTTATTGGTTAGTTTTATTATTGCAACTACCACTGTCAATTTGATCTGCACATAACTAAAAACTTTTCACAAGGAAAAAGTTTGATGATGCCATCAGCTATATTTCTTATTTTGACTCTGACTGCCTTACCATTGTGTATCTCTGGTCCTAAATGTGAGTGGTTATAAATTAATTAAACCCATTCATCTGGGGGGAAAACAAAACAAAACATCTCCCAACCTGGCCACTGTGGCTCAGTTGGTCAGAGCATTATCCTGTAAACTGGAAGGTTGTGGGTTCCACACTTGGCCGGGGCACATGCCTAGACTGTGACTTTGGCACCTAGTTGAGGTGCACATGAGAGGCAACGATCCATATTTCCATGTAAGAAAACTTCGCCTTTTTCTCCTAAAGTTAGATATGTTTTCATATTGACACTTAAAAAGTAAATTTTAATTGAAAAGCTTTTTTTATCCTGAATATATTTGATGGTGCCTCTGATCAACAAATATGGGAATGAGTCTCACATAGATTTTAGTTAAATTAAAAAGTGCTGCAACAAAGCCTGAAACATTTCTTGAGATGATGGCAGTTAACTTTCTTTTCCCAGTGTGGAATAAAGCATCAGCAAGTGAGTTTGCTCCCATAACAGTAGAAATTAAAACAGAAGCTGCAAGCCAGCCTGTCTCTCCTTCCAAGATTCTCTACAACAGAAAGCTTAAATCATGGTAGTTGATAATGTCAGTTGACTTGTAGTCACTTAAATCGTCACTTGTGAGCCCCACTGCAGAGAACTGAGCAGGCTGATCCATTCCTGGCTAACCCCAGGCCCTGGGGGATAAAGTCATTAGAGGAGATGTCTGAGCCTTTCCCATGGACCAAGGAAAGTGAACCGTTGTGGTTTACCGATAGCAGAAAATGTTCTATCCCTTGGTGGGTTCTCAGCATAAATTGTCCAACACTATGCAGGCCTGTGCCCCATGGTTATTGTGAGTCTGTGGAAGTCACATGGCATGATTGCATGATCCTGATACTGGCACTTGGCTCTAACCATAGAGTGTGTATAGTGTTTCATCATACCTACAACATCCAGCACCCACATTTTCACTAGGACTGTTTTTTATTATGTGAAAATGACAAAGTCAACCACCTTCCATTGTTTTCGTATCCCTGATTCAGTAACACAGGAGATGCAGAACCATAAAGCATGAGAAGCTTTTCCCTCCAAATGAAGCGTCATAATCTACATGTATGTCCATTGGTATACATGAATAAATACATTTTTAAAGTATACAGTTTAGCGGGTGTTAGTGTATGCACAGCACAGTTGTATACCATCACCCTAATCTAATTTTAAAACATTTTTAATACCCCCCAATATATTTTGTATACATTAGCAGTCACTTCTCATTTCCCCAACATCCCACCCCTGCCCCAGCCTCTGGCTATGGTTACTTAATCTACTTTCTGTCTCTATAGATTTTCTTATCCTGGACATTTCATATAAATGGAATCATACAAAAGACAAGTTTCTTTCACTTAAAGTTTTCAGGGTTCATTTACATTGTAAAATGTATTCATTCCTTTTTATTACCAAATAACACTATTCCATTATATGAAGATACCCTTTTATTTGTTTAGCCATCAGTTAATGGACATTTGGATTTCTTCCACGTTTTGGCTATCATTAACAAAGCTGCCGTGAATGTTCATGTGCAGGTTTTTGTGTGGACATAAGTTTTCATTTGTGCAGATGCCTAGGATTGAATATATCCTGGGTCATATATAACTCTGTGTTTAACATTTGAGAAACTACTAAACAGTTACCCTTTTGCATTCCCACAGCAATGTATGAGGGTTCCGATTTTTCCACATCCTTGAAAACACTTGTTTTTTAATGTCCTTTTTATATTCACCATTGTAGAGGACTAACTAAATATATTTTGTTGAAAGGGAATTTATTTTTAGATTATTTTCTATTTTTAAATGTTAACCTTTTTCTAGGCAGGAATTAACAGAGACTTGACCTATAAGTGGAAACACACACACCAAGGCTCATTTTATCAGATGTAAACATGTGTCCCTTCCCAGCAGTGGTGTTGCATACCACAATTTGGTGTGTGCTTTGGAAGTGTAAGAGGCTCACGGACTCAGGCTGCAGATGTACCACAAGGTATTCCAGCTTCTGCTTCAAGAGCACCACTCACTGTTCATGAGCAGCTCGTTCCATTTGTGTAAGACTTCAGTTATCAAAGGGTATGACTTACAAAGATCCAAAATCTTCCTGCATTGATTTCCCAGCTCTGTTCCCAGTTTTACACACTGAGGTCACAGAATATAGGTCTGATCTTCTACCTGTTGGGTCCCCACTTTATTCCGTGAAGTGTTTTTATTCTTTCTGGTCTTCACTCTGAACCAGTCTCATCAGGTCATGCTTTCTACTCCCCTTTCCTAAGTTGGCAGCTTTCCTGGGTCTATTAAGTTTGTCATCCTATTTTTAAGCATGTCTTTTTACACTAAGCATGCTGAACTTCAGATGGTGAGAGCAGGTTGACAGCAGATTTTGTCTGTGTGATTAGAACATTTCCATGCCCTAACACATATTTTACTCCCTCCTGTTGAACTCACCAGAGCCATTAGACCTATGTTGCCACACTCTTCAAGTTTTTGTTTTGTTTATTCTCACTTCTTAAACTAGTAATACAATCATATGGCACAAAATTTAAAATGTGTAAAAGTATTTGATGGAGTGTCCTTCCCACTTCTGTCTCCAAGGCACCAGCTTTCCAGAATCACTCAGTGTTACTTGTTCCTGCACATCATTACAGAGATTTTTAAACAGCTTATGGTAGTATAATTACATAACATAAAAGTAATCTGTTTCAAGTGTACAGTTCAATTGTTCTTAGTAAGTTTACAGAGTTGTGCAGCTATTACCACAATTCAGTTTTAGAACATTTCTGTCACCCCCAAAAAGGGGTGCAATCAATCCACATACAGCCTCAGACAATTCTAACCTGCCTCTGCCTTTTCTGGATATTTCATGCAAATACCATTATATAATATGTGGTCTTATTCCACCTGGCTTTTTTTACTTAGCATGTTTTCACGGTTCATTCACGATGTGGTATGTATCAGTAGGTCCTCTTTTTTAAGATGTCATTTTTAGAGGGGAAAGGAGGGAGAAAGAGAAAAAGAGAAACATCAACGTGTGAGAGAAGCATTGATCAGTTGCCTCTTGAACATGCTGTGACCAAGGACCAAACCTACAACGCAGGCATATGCCCTGATGGGGAATCAAACCAGCAACCTTTCATTTGGCAGGACAGTGCCCAGCCAGCTGAGCCACATTGGTCAGGGCAGTAGTTCCTTTCCATTAGTGATCAGCATTCCTTTATATGGATGTGCCACATTTTACTTACCCAGTTTCCAGTTATTAGAAAATTGGTTTTTTTAAATTTTTGGATAATAATATGCTATGAACATTTATGTAACCATTTTTGTGTGAACATGTTTTTATGTGGGTATATACCTACTACAAGGGGAATTGCTGGGTAATATGTTAAGTTTAATTTTTAAGAAAATGCCGAAGTGTTTTCCAAAGTGACTACCATTTTTACATTCCCACCAACAATATATGAAGCTTCCAGTTTCTCTGCTTTCTCATCTACACCTAGTATTGTCTTTTTTATTATAGCTATCCCAGTAGGTGTGAAGTGACCTCATTGTGATTTCAATTTGCATTTTCCTAATGACTGATAATGTTGAATGTCTTTCATATGTTTATTGGCCATTCATATCTCTTAAGTGAAATGTTTATTTAATGCTTTACCTACCTTTATATATATGGAATATCTCACTATTTATTTAGATCTTTAATTTCTTTCATCAGTGATTTGTAGTTTTCAGAGTGCAAAGCTTACACTTCTGTTAAATTTATTCTTAAGTATTTTATTCTTTTTGATGTCATTATGAGTGAAATTTTTCTATAATTTCACATTGCTCATTGCTAGAATATAGAAACACAGATTGATTTTTTTATCTTAATTGATCTTACATTCTGCAATCTGGCTAAACTTATTTTAGCTCTAGTGCCTCTTATGGATTCCTTCATATTTTCTACAGATAGGATCATGCCATCTGCAAATAAAAAACAGCATTATCTCTCCCTTTTCAATCTGGGTTTTCCTTCACAGGTAATTAATTTACACATTATAAAGCAAATGCCTGCATTCGTTTTATACCCTTTCTCACAAAAATGGCAGCATACTTTGTTTTTTTGTACTTATAACCTATCTGAAAAATCCATCTATTTCAGTATCTAAACTGCTTTTTTTCTTTTTCTTTTATAGCTGCAAAGAAGGTGTAGTATATTGCTGGTCAGTCACGTCTTCCTCACCACACTTTCTGTGCTTGTACATTTTGGGTTTTTTGTAACAGTAATAATCTCATTGTTTTATATTAGCTTTTTACAGTTTATGATCTAGATCATTTGTTCTAACACTTCTGTATTTTCAGAAATGTAGGTGTTCCCTTTCTAGATGGGGAAGACTAGCATAAAGAGGTTATGGCTTATTCAAGCAGAAACAGCTAGTAAAAAGAAGGTGTGAGCCTGGCTTAGGTCTTGGACTCCAGACCCAGAGTTTTTTGTACTGCATCCAAGTCTCTGCCATTCCTCCTACCTAATGATGGCACTTCACAATTATCTCTTGTTTGATTGGACCTGTTCGTTCCTGTTATTTCAGACTGTGGCAGCATTTAGGCCCTTGCAGATGTGCATTGTAGGAAAGTCTTATTTCTACATCTCTAAGACATTGATATATAAAAATGTTAAGAAGGAATAGCCAGAGCAAACTTAGTGACTGGCACACAGTAAGTGCTTACTGAATATTTGTTGTTGAATGCAAGGTGTATCACTCAGTAAAGGCTTCTCACTGCGTTGACAATAATAGTTGAGAGTGTTTCAACCAATTAGGGTTCTACCAACTCATATTATCATTTAACCCAAATGAGTCCTTCTTGCCCTCAAAGATGTCATGAGAAGTTTCACCATTTTACTCAAATGAAGTACCTCTACTACACGTTCTTTCCAACTGCCAGTTAGTGACCATGTCTGTGAGGGAAGCCAAGGCTGACTGGGCAAGGCTTGTGCTGCCCGCCTTACTGAGCCCTACATGAAATGTGCTAATCTTTTCTTTGGCCTGCAGATGCTTCAAATTATCTGGTTAGTGACCCATTCTAAAATCTCTCCAGTCATTAGTGTTAAACCCACCAGCTTACAATGCTTATCTTTTTGAAAATTAAAACACTTCCTGTCCCCGGACATCTAACATAGCTCCTCTCCTCCAGGATTCTGTTGCTAAGGTTCCTAAATCCCTGGAATATAATCTGTTTAGTTCAGGGGAGCAAATACCTTCAGTTTCCTTTCTGACTTGGGTTTCAATATTTGCTTAAGGAGGTAAGCACCTGGCATTTATTCAAAACACAGTGCCCACATCCCTCCCCACAGGACTTCAACTCATTTTTTTGGATCAGGGTTCCTCCCCCAGAGGATTGCTATGAAATGCAAGTTTAAGAAATACTATTTTATACTATATTTGTTCAACTCCATTTTGATAAATTTTTTTGTCACCCACCCACTAAATTCCACCATCAACTTAAATCCATGAACTTTCTGACCCTTGCTCTGAATGTAACTAAAAAGGCCATTTTTTGGCATTCTAGTGCTTTTTGCAGTTCTGAGTCAGGACTTCCCGGGGGGCCTTTCAGCTCTTTGGCATTTATCCTTGTGTAGGTGTCTGAGTCTGATCTTAGAAAGCACTCTGCAGCTCTCCATCTCCTTAATTATCCCTAGCCTTCTTTCTCACATCAAAGCATATGCAGGTGTCAAGTTGGAATTTCATTCTGAAAACCAACCAAACTAATTTTTGGCTCACATCTTCTTCAGAACTTTTCATCCTAGGAATATACCATTTTGTGAGTGTGTGTCTTACCTTCAGGAAAGAGCTCAGGCCCTTATTCAATCACATTCTCCTCCCTATCAGAAATTATGTGGCGGCATGTCGACATTGTCACAGCTTCCTGGCAACTTTATCTCAACAATTTGAATCGGGTCATCTGGCTGACTTTGTATATTTTCTTATCCTCTGGGTAATTGTACCATTGACTACATGTAATGGTAACTGTCTCTTGTTTTTTTCTAGGTGACAAACCATCCGATTTCTTCTGACTCTATTTCATCTTCTGGTAGTTTCTGGAGCTCAAACTCTACCCTTTGCAACAAGCAAAATGTACATATGTTAAATAAGGGAGTGCAAGCAGGTAAATTACTTGAATTTAAACATTTCTTTCCTTCAAATTACAAGTAGCCATTAAACATAAGATACTCAACCTCACACAAAATGAAGATTAACACTATACTTGGATGCCATTATTCACTTATCAGATTGACAAAAATCTAAGCTTGATAACAAGTATGTGGGCAAGAGTGTAGGGAAATACACTCCTACATTCTAGTGGGAGTATAAGTTATAGGTCCAATGCCTGTGACAGGCAATTTGGCAGTTTCTGTCAAAACTACTTTCACACAGCACTTTTACTTTTGGAATTTAGCCTGTAGATATACTGTGCATACGTGCAAAATGACAAATGTGTACAATTAGCCACAAAGTTAATCTAGGTTTTTATTATCACATAAAATTAAATTCAACTCAATGTCCATCAATAGCCAAATGGTTAAATTATTGCACATCTATATAATGAAATTCTGCATAGAACAATATAGGTCTTTCTCTCCACCAACATGGAAAATCTCCAAGATATATAATTAAGAAAAAGCGAGGTACAGAACAGTGTATAGCATGCTACTACATGTATTTAAAAAATAAGGAAGAGAATTGCTTAACTGCACAAAAAAATTTCTCTGGAATCATGGGGTTATAAACTGACTGAATGGAGAGAACAGGAGTAGAAAGAAACCTTTCATTTTATGCCTTTCTATATCTTTTGATTTTATAAAACAAAAATAAACTGCCCTGATTCCCCGCCCACCCCAAGTCTTGTCTTTACATCTGTCAACCTCTTCCTTACCTGGGGACTGCCGGTAGGACTACAAGCATTTACTGTCTTTCTCACTTGGGTTCAGAACTGAAATCCTTTTCCTATTGAGTCTATATTAGTAGTAATTAATTCTAATATCTAAATGGACTTAGAAATACAAACCCTCTTTCTTTTTCCCCTCCCTTCTCCCTCTTCTCTCTCCTCCTCTTCCCCTCTCTCTCACAACCCCTTCTTCCCACCCCCCCACCTTCTCTCCCTCACACAGCCCCAACCCACCCAGCAAAGACAATAGACTGGGTTTTTCGAGCCTTAAAAACTTTGAATGTACCTGCCAACTAAGTCTCAAGGCTGCTCCCAGAGACATCTGTGATCTTTCCCCTCAGGTAACTTGGAGATTGTGAATGGTGTCAGAAAACACACTCGAGATGTTGGGGTGATTTTCCCAACGCCAAGTTCTAGCAAGGTTAGAGTGGAAGAGGACAGTGATGTGACTACTTGGTCAGAAGGAAAAATAGAAGAAAAAAGGCTCATTACCAGTTATCTTGGGGACAAAAAGTTAAGGAAGAACAAGCAGAGTTGCTCTGAAGGTCAGTTTCTAATTCCCAGTTTTGCAGAAAAACTACTGAATTTTCAGTCTCTTACAATGCTCGGATTCTTTTTTCTGAATGACTCTATTTTGACCTCATCTCTACCCCCGGCACCACCATGGCAAGGAAAACAAACTTTAAGTATCTAGCACTACAGTTACAGAGTCATACCTGCAATTGAGCAGACTCCTGGGCACCATGATGGCTTCTAACAGCTGGCTCTGCAGAAGCCCTGTTACACACATATCAGTGATGGGAAAAAAGAAAAATCTTTTTTTCTTAAAAATATTTCCTATAGGAGTTTCATGGTTTGTTCCTGTGGAAAATGTGAAGTGTGGTCCTAAGAAGGAAAATCTGCTCAAGCATTGTGGCCCCGGTATCTCCTGGTTTGCACCAATAACCAACATCAAACCCTGGAGGGAACCACTCCGGGAACAAAACTGGCAGGGTCAGCACACAGACAGCCATGGGTCACTAGCAGGCCCAGGCAGAGGTCCTCTGAAGCCATTTGTGAGAGCAACTTTACAGGTACAGTGACATTGCGTTAATTTTAGCCATGTGTTTAAGCAGGGAGAAAGGGTGAGACACAAAGAAGTTAAATCTGTGAGTTGGCCTTCAGAAGTACAGTCATGTGACCCTACTTTCTAGCACCTCTGTCGTTCATATGTTCTCACTCTGTTAATTAAAGGTTGCCTTACTCTGTTAACCATTTTAAATCATGCCTCACCCTCAGTCTCTGGGGAAAAGGCAGTCGAAAGGAAGATGTTGCAACACTGCTCATGGGGTTTGTAGACACACGCAGTGCTCTGGAGGCCTCTGCTTGCATCAGCCTTGTATTCGTTCCTCAGTAACTCGTATTCCTGTTTAACACAGGGTTTAGCAGGTGTCAAGTCTCTTCTCTATAGGTCCCTTGGGAGCTACAGGAAATGCTATTTAATGATGTACAGGGTGGGGCAAAAGTAAGTTTACAGTTGTAAGTACATGTAAGTTTATTCTCATATTATTTGTTAATTGTATTACTTTTTTCCTATGAACAACTTTAAACCTATTTTTGCTCCACCCTGTATTTGTTTGAAGGGAAATTTAAAATAGCACAATGGGCCAAGTTCTATCCCATTTGGAAGAGTTGTAATTACCACAGTCTTGGTTCTTGGCTTATTCCAAAGGCATATCTTTGATCCCTCTGACTTCCCTATTGGAGTTCTCCCCCACAGAATTGTTAGATTATTTTTCAACTTGAGATCATTTCTAGAGAATAGAAATAGAAAATATGTTCATTTTCTTTAGAAACAGGCTCTTCAAATCTGTTGGTCAGGTACTGTTTTTTCCAGACCCTTGGAGAGCAGACTGCATCGCTAATGTGTGGACGGGGGCATTTTCTCCTCCTCAGGAATCACTTCAACTTCACAGGCCTGACTTCATCTCCCGCTCTGGGGAGCGAATAAAACGCCTGAAGTTAATAGTCCAGGAAAGGAAGTTGCAGAACATGTTTCAGAGTGAGCGGGAGGCACTGTTCAACACTGTGAGAGAATGGCAGGGCCACCGGGACCCCATGCGCCCGCTCCCTAAGAGAGGTACACTCTGTTCACTTTCCCGTTACTGGGCAAGAAAGGCAAGATCTGTGCTTGCTGAGACTTACATATCCTTAGGTAGCAGACGCTGCCCAGTTTAGCTGTCAGTACTTGCATGATCCAAATAAGCCCAGTTACTCTCGCCTTGTCACTGGATCTTAAAAACAAGCATGTGCGGTGAGAATGGTGTTTTTATAAAGAAGCCCTGCGTCTGTGAGCAGGTTAGTTCTAAAAGTAGTATAATGTTTTGTTTTGTTTTTTGTTTTTCATTAAAGATGGGGCAGATTCTAGGCTTGGCTACTTTATGGGGTGGCAATGATAATAATAGAAGTAGTGGTGGTAATAATAATAATAGTTATTAGCCCTTATGTTTTACCCAGAAATGTTTTACCCAGAATTGTTCACGTTTAATGCTTACACCTCTTGAGTCAGATACTATTAATATCCCCATTTTAGAGGGGAGAAAACTAAGGCAGAGAGAGATTAAGTACCATGCCCAAGATTACACACCTAATCTTGGATTTGAACCCAGGCGGGCTGGCTCTAGAATCTGTGCTCCTTACAGTTATGCTAGGTGTAAGATCAATAAAATAATACATGAAAGCTGTGAAAATACATATAAAATAGTATATGAAAGTATACCTAATGCTTTCATCACATTACCTATAAATTGGGCAGTATTTAAGTTCACAGTCTAGTCTGTGCCACAGTGTTGTGTCTTCAGGAGACTTAGGCTACTGTCGCAGTCATAGTCTAACCTTGGCTGTGGCCTTGGCCCCTGGTGACCACCTAGCACTCTCAGCTCACAGTAGGGCCACAAAGTCCTAGCAGCTCTCTCAACACAGCTCTTGCATACCATACCCTTCCCCGTTAAGTCACTATTCACTGAAAACCCTTTCTTCTCTTGCTTAGGTTTCCTGGCTGCCCAGAAGGGCAGGCCCATTGGAAAGAAGGAAATGATTCAGAGGTCTAAACGGTAAGGCCCCCAAAATAAGAGTGATTAGAAGAGTACAGGTCAGGCCAGCAAGTGGTCAAGAGCTCTGGCTTGCCCCCGAATAAAGGCATTCTGCTCGTCAAAACATTATAAGAAAATTAATTGTGAAAGTACTTTCTCACTAAAAAAGAGAAGAAAAATAGGTGGCAGACGTGGAATGAATGACTTGCTGCAATGAATATGGAGGTGCAGGTGCCTCATTAAGATGATAATTTCATCTCCTTTGGATCAATATCCAGAAAATGGTACTGCTGGATCATGTGGTGGTCCTGTGTTTAGTTTTTTGAGGGGAAAAACTTTTCCATAGTACTTTACCAGTTTACATTCCCACTGGCAGTGCACAAGGGTTCCCTTTTCTCTGAATCCTCTCCAGCATTTGTTCTCTCTCTCTCTTTTTTAATAGCCATTCTGACAGGTTTGAGGTGATATCTCATTATGTTTTTCATGGACAGTGACTTATAGTTTCATTATTTTTTTAAAAGATTTTATTTTACTTTTTAATTTAATCTTTATTGTATTTTTTCCCACTACCATTTAGTCCCCTTATACCCCCCTCCCTCCAGCAGTCACTACACTGTAGTCCATGCCCGTGAGTCCTTTGTCCTTTTTGCTCAATCCCGCCATCCCCTCACCTCACCCCCCACCACCTAGCTGTCATCCTGCTCTCCATCTATGAGCCTGTCCCCATTTTCCTTCTTATTTCAGTTTGTTCATTAGATTCCACATATGGGTGAAATCATAAGATATTTGTCTTTTCTCTGACTGGCTCATTTCACTTAGCATAATGTTCTCCAGGTCAATCCATACTGTTGCAAAGGGTAAATTTTTATTTTTTATGGCCAAGTAGTATTCCACTGTGTAATTTCCCATAGTTGTTTTATCCACTCATTTACTGATGGACACTTGGGCTACTTCCATGTCTTGGCGATTGTAAATAACGCTGCAGCGAACATAGGGGTGCTTATGTTCTTTCAAATTAGCATTTTGGGTTCCTTCAGATATATTCTCAGAAGTAGGATTGCTGGGTCAAAAGGCAGATCCATTTTTAATTTTTTGAGGTGTCCACATACTGTTTTCCACAGTGACTGCACCAGTCTGCATTCCCACCAACAGTGCAAAAGGGTTCCCAGGGTCCCATAGGTTTGGGATTGTTGTATCCTCATTTTCATTTGCATCAGGTATTTTGATTTCTTCCTGATCTCATTGTTGACCCAGTCATGGTTTAATAATGTTATTTACCTAACATGTCTTCGTGTGTTTTTCAGTATTCTTCTTGTGATTAATTTCTAGTTTCATAGCATTATGGTCAGAGAAGGTGCTTGATATGATTTCAGTCATCTTAAATCTATTGAGTCTTGTGTCCTAACATGTGGACTATCCTAGAAAATGTACCATGTGCCCTTGAAACGTATGTATATTCTGCTGCTTTGGGGTGAAATGCTCTGAAGATGTCAATTAAATCCATTTGATCTATGGTGTCATTTAAGGCCACTGTCTCCTTGTTGATGTTATGCCTGGAAGTTCTATCCATTGAAGTCAATGGGGTGTTAAATCCCCAATTGTGACTGTATTTCTCTTGATCTCTCCCTTTATGTCCATCAAAATTTGCCTTATATACGTAGGTGCTCCCATGTTGGGTACATAAATGTTTCCAAGGGTTAAGGCCTCATGTTGGATGTTCCCTTTATCAGTATGTAGTGTCCTTCTTTGTCTCTTACTAGCCTTGGTTTTAAAGTCTGTTTTTTAGGATATAAGTACTGCTGCCCCAGCTTTTTTTTTTCCTTTCCATTTACATGAAATATCTTTTTCCATCCTTTTACTTTTAGTCTGTGTGTATCTTTCAGTCTGAGATGTGTCTCTTGGAGGCAGTATATATATGGGTCTTATTTTCTTATCCATTCAGCTACCCTGTGTCTTTTGGTTGGAGTATTTATACCATTTAGATATAAGGTACAAATATCTAAATGGCTTATCTATCAATATGTATCTATCAATATAAGTACATATCTATCAATATAAGATTGTTGATAGGTATTTAGCCCATTTTATTGTTACACTATTTTCCTCCTTTTTTTTCTTTCTTTTTCTTCTCCTTAAAGCAAGCCCTATAACATTTATTGCATTATTGGTTTGGTGTTAACAAAGTCATTTAGCTTTTTCTTGTCTGGGAACCTCCCTATTTCTCCTTTGGTTTTAAATGATAGCCTTGCTGGGTCAAGTAGCCTTGGTTGTAGGTCATTGCTTTCATCACTTTGAATATTTCACACCACTCCCTTCTGGCCTGAAATGTTTCTGCTGAGAAATCAGATGGCAATCTCATTGGTGCTCCCTCGTAGGTAACTACCTGCTTTTCTCTTGCAGCTTTTAGGATCCTCTCCTTGTCATTGCCTTGTCATTTTATTGATGTGTTGCTGTAGGCCTCTTTGGGTCCAACTCGTTTGAGATTCTCATAGCTGTATTTATATATCTTTTTCTTCACCAGATTAGGAAAGTTTTCAGTCATTATTTCTTCAAACAGGTCCTCAATCCCTTGCTCTCTCTCTTCTCCTTCTAGTAATCAGAGGACGCAGGTGTTATTACACTTCTTGTTGTTCAAAATGTTTCTTAAGCTCTCCTCATTTTTTAAAAAAATTCTTTTTTCTTTTTGCTACTCTGCCTGGGTGTTTGTTTGTTTTGGTTTTTTACCTTATCTTCCAAATCACTGATTTGATCCTCTGCTCATCTAACCTACTGTTTATTCCTTCCAGTGTATTATTTATTTCAGATATTTTATTCTTTATTTCTGACTGGCCCTTTTTTATGGTTTCTATGCCTTTTTTTCATGCTGTTGAGTATCCTTATAATCATTACTCTAAACCCTCTATCTGATAAACTGTTTGTCTCTATTTCATCTAGTACTTCTTCTGGAAAATTGTCTTGTTCTTTCATTTGGGGCCTCTTTCTTTGTCTTCCCTTTACGTTGGCTTCTTTGTATTTCCCACCATAGTTGTTAAACCATCAGTGATATAGCCTCAACCTGTAATCAGCAGCCTGGCTTAAGCTCCACAGGGTAGGGCAGAGTAATTCCTGTGGGCAAAGCTATTGCTTCCCTTCAGGTTGATGCCACTTGGAGAGGAATGCTCTGCCTGAGAAAGATGGCCTCAGTAGCGTGAGGAATAACTCAGCATAGGCATCCTGGCAGCTGTTCCTTTAGTTGTCTCCCCAGAGCCACCAACCCCAAACTTCCCTTGGGTGTCTCTAGTCCACTCTGCCCTCCCTCTGATAGACCCAGAGTAAGTAGCTGCAAACAAAATTTTGTGTGTGGGCATTTTAAGGGACTGTCTGCATCTCCAGCAGTCTCTTCCTGGCAGACAGAAACCCTGCTGCTTTTCACAGCTGGATGTTTTCTGGGTTTCTTTTTGGCTCTGTTGCTAGGGGCTGGTGAGCCCAGCTTGGGGTTTAGACCCCACACTTCTCAGTGCAAAACCCCCTCAGCCACTGAAATACCCCTCTGGAACTTCAGCTGCCGCCCGTGGGAACCCACCCAACCCTCTGGCGCCTCCTCCACATTTCCTACCAGTCTCATTGTGCTGAAGTGTTTTCTTCAGTCTGTCTTTGGTTATAAGGCTTCTCTCCAGCTAGTGTTCAGTTGGTTATTCAGGATGATTTCTCTACAGTTTGGCTATAATTCCAGATTGGTCCTGGGAGTTGGAAGTTAATGTAGCTTTCACTTACTACTCCATCATCTTGGATCCTTCTCCATGAACAGTGACTCTTACAAGTGTATACTTACTCCTTTTTGTTCTCTTTCCTGACCTCCACTTTTGCTTTTTCAGTTTGTGATCACCTTCACTATGTCCAAAATGGAATTCCCATTCACTCCCATACTTGCTTGGGACACCCACTCACACGGCCAGAAAGCTGGGGAGCAGTCACTTTACCTATCATTGCACATGCTCGCAGCTTGCACATCCTGGAGATCAGGCTTCTTGATTGCTCTGGAAGCCTCTTCTCACTCCTGGTGTGGGCTGGCCTCCACTCACAGAAGACTGCTGTTCTCCCCACCTTTGCTCTCTGCCTGCTTTGATCTCTTTTCCACAGAGCCTCTTTTTTCAGTGATTTTCAATGATTTTTTTTCAGATATAGAAAATGTTGGAAAATGCAGAGAAAAGTTGAAATAAGAAAATACATATCACTTCCTCTTCCTTTCATTAAACATAACTCACACTATTCCTGTGTCTGGCAGGAGTGGGGGTTCTGCAGAGAATTACTATTAACACACACTTTTCCCCAAATTTACTGATCAAACTAATTAATATATACAGGTTTGAATATTTTCCCATAACACTAAAAATTCTTTGAGACATCTTTTTATGCTTTGTAATAATTTTATTTTATTCCATAATCTGTTTAACTATTTTTGTTGGAAATTTAGGTCATTTTCAATTAGAGTGTGTTTACCAAGTGTATGTTCGATCATGTTCCTCCCTACTTAAAATCAGTGACACCAATTCCTAATAGGACAGAGCCCACGTTTTCACATCGCTGTGAGACCCTCCACCGCCTCCCTCACCTCCACCCCATCTGCTTCCCACCTGTTCCCCTACACCCCTCTGTGAAGCTCTGACTTACCATTACTCCCTTCTCCTCCCATCCCCTTTCTGCTCCTATTTTTCAAGACCCACCTCAGACTCAATCTCCTCTCTGGTCTTCGTCAACCTACTTCACTTAGAATAAGTTTTTTCATTTCCTATAATATTGTGTAACATTTTAGAGATATGACTGTTATTGAACTTTCTCCCCATTATTACCCTTATGTTTAAAAATATAATAGTAATACATGTTCATTATTCATATTAAAGATGTACATTTTTTGCATATAGAGTGAAAAGCAGGTTATTTCCACCCCTTGATCCCACTCCTTTCGCAGAAGTAAATACTGTTAGCAGGATTTTATTGTGTTTTTGTTTGTCTTCCCTTCCAGATCATAAGCACCCCAGGCCAGGATTCTTTGTGTCCAAGTGTCTAACAGGACGCTGGGCACACAACAGGCCCAGGGCCTGACTGTGAGGGACTGAATGCGTTGAGAGCAGTAGAGCTTAGTTGAGAAGACACCATGTGCCCCTGTAGTCAGGTAACCTCGCTGCTTTCTGTCTTTCCACTGGTGCCATTTCTAAGGATTTATGAGCAGCTCCCAGAAGTACAGAAAAAGAGAGAAGAGGAAAAGAGGAGACTGGAACATAAGTCATACCGGTTGCGAGCCCAGCTGTATAAAAAGGTCAGTCAGTCCTAGAGTGGGATTGGTCGGGTTTGTCAGAAGGAAAAGAAATTGAGAGAAACACATCTAACCTGTTTGATTGACTGCGTGTGGGGAGTGAACTTAAGCTCATAATGTATCATATACCACCGCTGAAATTTAGAAGATAAAAGCACCTATGACTAGATTTCAAATCTAAAAATAAAAATGCAAGTCTAAAATGAAACCTTCCATGCATACATTTGGAAAGAAGCCAAATTTCATCTTTGGGAGTCAATTTAGATGTATATCATGATAGAAATGTTGGGTTTTTATTGTCTAGTAGAATTGTTTTGTTTTGTTTTTATTTTAAAAAAAATTTATTTATTTTTTAGAGAGAGGGGAAGGGAGGGAGAAAGAGGGAGAGAAATATCGATGTGTGGTTACCTCTCATGTACCCCCCACCAGGGACCTGGCCTGCAACCCAGGCACGTGCCTGGGAATCAAACCTGCGAGCCTTTGGTTTACAGGCTGGCACCCAATCCACTGAGCCACACCAGCCAGGGTGAATTGTTGGTTCAGTTCAATTGTTTCGTTTTTATTCCAAAGTCCCAGATGGTAGTTTTATACCTCTAGAACTTTTACAATAAACTGGAAAAAGTCCCAGTATAGCTTAAGCATAGGTGGCTTGGGGAGCCAGAGCCTCGAGGCCACACCATTTCCTGCCCATGGCCCCAGCACAGTCAACAGTGCTGCAGATCCCGGGACCACACAGGCCAGGGGACTTGCTAGCAATTATTCCTTGAGAAACAAAATCAGCTACTATGCCTGGAGGCCCATATCCTTCACTGTCCTGGTTATTTCCCAGCCCCCTCTCTTCACCCCAAGAGGACTCTGAAGGTCATAAACCAAAAGACAAGTTCATACCAGACCGATGTGGGATTGGAAAACTGCCTCTGAAGCACACCCCAAAGCTCGGGCTGGGCCCCCTCAAGTGGACAGGCCCCAGGCACTGTGTCAGCCTCTCTTTGTGCTTGTGTGTTTGTGAACTGGATGGATCAGTCTATCAGGATTATAGAGATCTGTATCTATATAGAAATAATAGATATTGATTATAGATCATCTTTCCTAAATACTTCAGAAACAATTTTTGTATAATCACCATAGTTTCTGTAGTTGGGGAAGACAGGTGAACAAGGTCTGGGCAGAACCAGCTGGCTCAGCGACAGGTCTGCAGTGAGGAGCAGAAACATCTGCCTCTGACCGCAAGTTGCTAACCTCTTCCTGCCTGTGTTTCCTTCCACAGAAAGTGACCAACCGACTCTTGGGAAGGAAAGTTCCCTGGGACTGACATAAAATTATTTTCTTCAGAGCCTTGGAATTTTATTTTATCAACCCGAAGAAGCACATTCCTTAGTTTTTATGAGTCTGGTGTAATAAAACTAACTCCTTATCCATGTGTAATTGAGAAGCAGTGACCTTTCAGTCTGCGGCGGAGTGGTGATTATTAATGGTTGGGAGCAACACTCTCTCTACAGTGGCCTTGTCCACAGGGATGTTTGCTATAACCATATTATCTCTTAATTTCAGCCAAGAAATAGTCCCTTTTTGTATGTGCTTTTGTACTTTTAGAAAATAAATACCTTCTTATTTGCTCATTGTAAAGCAAGTCACAGAGGGTCACTTCTTTCCCTTCTAGAGATGTGCAGGGGACTGTGTAATGTCCCCCCTGAAGCACACTGGGTGCCCCAATCTAAAAGGTCAGGCAATCCCTGGCCAGGTAGCTCAGCTGGTTAGAGCGTCGTCGTGATACACCAAGGTTGTGGGTTCCATCTCCAGTCAGGGCACACACAAGAGTCAACCAATGAATGCATCAATAAGGGGAACAACAAATATTCTCATTCTCTCTCTCTCTGTCTCTCTCTGTCTCTCTCTCTCTCTCAAATCAATGTTAAAAGATAAATAAAAGGATCAATCAAGGGAAATGGTCTGTGAGGGTGAAATGTGGCCTTTCTTTAGAACACACAGCTTGGTGCGGCAAGAGCCCTGTCATGGGCTTTGCGGAGAGAATGTCTAGTTAGGGTTCTCTCTGGGCATACCCAGAGACTCCCAGCAGACACAGGCATATATGTCTGGTGCCTCCCTTTAGTCTCGTCTGAACTGCCCCAGAAGATGACTTTGTAGGCTGCGAAGAAAAGCAGCCGTTGGTGAATTTCCTCCACTCACCATCTTGTTTGCAGGATTGGAGCTTCAAACCATTTATCATCTCACATAGAACCAGTGTGTATAATCTGGAAAATCACTTCTGAAAAGCAGGAATTAATATATGTAATAATGCGCATAAAGCTCTTAATCTTGGGACCTGGAATTACAAGTAAGGCCTAATGTTGAGCCAGGGAAGGTGCTCAGAAGCCTTCTTCGAAGTTCCCTAAGGCTCCAGCAGGGCAGCAGGGCCGGTTGCCTCCCCAGAAGGCTCCCTGAGAGGCTCCATCAAAGAGAAGGCCCCGCCACCAAGCACAGCTCAAAAGCTTTCAAATGGCGCCACCTGGGCTCCCTCCCTAAATCAGAAGGAGGATGTGAAGAAGGCAGGGTAATTAGCTACTTCAGGCCAGTTTACCTGCCAAATAAGGGCATAAATATGTCTATACTTCCTTTGAGCTATCAAATGCTGTGACTGTTTACATATATTATGGGAAGTCATTCCTCAGAATACAGACAAAGTGATCATTGTCTGGCAACCTGGGTCTGCAAGGGAACAGACAGGATGGAGTCCTCTTAAGAATGATGAGTGTTACTCTCTACACCTGTGCTGTGTCTTCCAAGCACATTCCCAGAGCTTTTAGGTTCAGAGTCTGGGAAGCCATAGGTCCTACCCCAGTCAGAGCACACCTTAGGAATGCTAGGGCAGGGACCTTGAGGAAGATCATTTAAACAGGAGCCCCAGGCACACAGGGTGCCAAGTCAAAGCACAGCGTGGGGGAGGGGTGCTGAGAGCTCACAGCGTGGTTTTCCTTGGCTGAGTGCTTCTTGCAGAATCTAAGCACTGGCCATGGTTCTCTCCCAGAATCTGTTCTGCCCCCCAGAGCTCAGGATGGTTTCCCCACTGTGCCTGCAGTGGTTCAGGCTGAGCACCTGGCAAAAGCCACAAAGTCACCATCTTGTGCCCCCACTCCTGTGGCTATGAGGCTGCTCCGCCCCCACACTCTACCAGCCCCCCACCCCCAACAACCACTCCAGGATCTTGCTCTGAAAGGGCCTTTTCCTATCCCTGTGGGGATCTTGAGACTCTTGTTTTGTTTTTTGTTCTTGCACTGATGCAAGAAGCCCAAGCCTAGGCTGAACTTCTGATCTACTCTTGAATTGCTTCTTCCTACATCTAGTTCACACCTAACCTAAGAACCGCCCTCTTTTCTCCTGGAGGTCAGTCCCAGCCTCCTCAACCACTCCTCTTCCCTGAGGGCAGCTTCTGTTCCTGCACCTCTCCCATAAAGGCCTCCAGTGACCATCCACAGGTGTGGGCTGAGGAAATAGAGAGAGAAGGAGTGTTTTATCTGTACACAGTGCACTTTATGTCCCAATGACTGTACTGCACAGTCCTTAGAAAGTTAGACCAAGCTGAACTGTTGATATGGTCTTTATCTTTACCTGTTTGGGAGTTGGGTGATTTTAAACTACAGTTTTATTTTGACTGGCTGTAAACCCTTGCTTACAGCCCTTTACCAATTTCTCACTAAATACTCATGAATTCTGGTTGGGCTGAATAATAGCAATACTAATTTATTGACCTCTGGGGGGGCACTCTTGGCTCATCTCACAGCTTCCCCACCATCATACTCAAAATGAAGATCCCAGTGTAAGGAAACTCCACTTCCTCCTGTAATAGGGTGTAGGCTCAAAGGCTCCAGGGTCCCCCATAGGAGGGATTTGTAATGGGGTCCAGAACTTGGAGTGCCTGGGAATATCGGATATCCCCCATAGGCCTGGCTGGGGGGAGGGAGACATGGAGCAGGGCCATTGAGTTATTTTACATATCAACAGCAGGCTAGCTAGGGAGATGGGCGTGACTTTGATCCATGATGGAGCTGGGAGGCAGCTCCCTGGTTACAGTGCCTGAGTGAGAGCACTGAGACGGTTCGCTCCACACCATGGGGCCACACCTGCCCGGACTAACTATGGCAGCCAAGAAAGGCAGAAAATATGGGATGCTGGCAGGTGTAGTCAATTATGGGAGCAGTCCAAAGTGGGGTTATGAAGGATGTTCCAGGCTGGGATTTAAACTAAAGGTGGGCTTCCAGGTGAGATGAGAGACAATGCAGGACAATGTGAGAAGACAATGGGAGACCATGCGAGAAGGAACGGGGTGAAAGGACTCTTCCTCGTGGCCATGAGGAGGTGCCATGCAGTTTTGGATTAAGAACTGGAGATCTCGAGGACACAGCTGGTGGTGCTGGGGACTGCGGGAGACCTGCCCAGCTGAGCACGGATTCCCAGGAGGAACCAGGACTCCAGCCAAGCTACGGACTTCTTTCTTTCTCCTGAGATACAGTACCCCTGACTGGCCTGGTTGGGCAAAGGGGGGAAGGCAAGAACTCGTGTGTGGTTGTGTGTGTGTGTGTGTGTGTGTTTTAAAGGGACTTTGGCGACTCCACCATTACTCTAAACCTGTATAACTTTTGAATAAATAGTTCCTTTCTTTTTTACCATACTGGCATTGAGAGCCACAGTTCCTACCTGGCAGTAGCAAGACAAACCTAGTACAGGAAGACCCCAGGGCAGGGGGCTTGTTTCAGTAACAGTATCTGGGCCCCCCATGGGTCCTTTTGGTAACACCCCAATGCTGGATCATTTTCCAAATTTGATTGGGCCACATTTTAAGGGGATTACAGTCACAAGGTACATAGATGTGTGCTCTTCATTGTCTTGGTCCACAGCTGTAATCCTATCTGTTCCTCTCCTACCTGTCTTTAAGACAGCGACAGTTGGCCCAAAAATACCCAGTAGTAGCCCAAGCTAGCCCCTCCTTAGATACTGAAGTAAATTATTCTTTTTCTTTTTTCTCTCTCTCCCCCTTCTTCCCTCCCTCCCTTTGCCACAGATTCCATTACTCTGGGTGGTCTTGTGGCACAGAGGAAATCTGAGTCTGCTCTGAACTTAGAGAAAATAGAGCCTCTTCAGAGGTCAGCCCAGCTTTCTCGACTTCTGCCTGTGGTTTGGGTCCAGCATGTCCCCAGGGAAGTGTGGCCAGATTCACATGTTTCTAGGATCCCCAACCCATGCTCATCACTGTTCACCCAGCCTCACCATTGCACCTCACATCCGAATCTAAGTCCAGAACTTCAACAAATCATGGGGCAAGTGGGGCTGGACAAAAAAAAAGTGCCTACTATAACTTCATTTTGTGAGCCAGGACCCAGTTGAGAAAAAGTGGGAGAATGTTCATATACTTCCCACCATCGGCCCCTAACTTAGAGGCTGAGCTTTGGCCAAGGAGAAAACCAGGAAGCAGCCCTCTCATACTCAGGAGATACATGTCAGGTGCCATCTTATGAAAGGCAGGCATCAGTTCCAGGCCCTGGGAAGAAAACCCATTGGCCCTCACTAGTGTGGCTCAATGGCTCAGGCATCGCCCCACAAACTAAAAGGTCTCTGGTTTGATTCCCAGTCAGAACACAGGCTTGGGTTTTGGGCCAGGTCCCCGGTTGGGGGCTTGCAAGAGGCAGCCGGCTGATGCTTTTCTCTCACATGAATGTTTCTCTCCCCCTTCCTCCCATCCCCTCTCTAAAAAAAAAATCTTTTTATTAAGAAAGAAAAAAAAACCTCATTGTTTCAGAATCAACTATTAGATAGTTAACTCCATGAAGGCAAGAATCATTCATGACTGTCTTGCTCACTTTCTTTTGCCAGGGCCTAACACACTCTGTGGGCACATGGTTAACTTAATAAAGATTTGTTGAATGGCACACAGAATGTGATCAGTCGAGATTGGAGGCCAAAGGCTATGGGAAAGACTTCAGGGAGATCTAATTGACAGGTTATATGGAGCACCTGAATGTGTGTGTGTGTGTGTGTGTGTGTGTGTGTGTGTGTGTGTGTATAATAGTTTGGAGTTGGATACATGATAAATACACAGAAAACTAAAGATAAAGTTCCAAGGGAAAGAATACAAAACAAAAACCTACAAGAGAGGATAAGTAATCTTGGTTTTAATATGTAGCTTAGCTTAAACACAGAATATTGATGCACCCCAAACGGTGACCTAACCACTTTGGGAAGCTGGGGAGCAGGAAAAGTGCATATGCATATTGGAGACAAGGCGTCCACCCCCCAGGTGGCAAAACAGCAATCAACAAGGAGCCCCACACGCCGGCCCACCGCCCATTAAAGAGGTGGGAGTGAGCGCACATGGGGCAAGTGGGAGGGCCGCTCTTTCTCACCCAGACTTACAGAGCTCTGACCCTTTAAAATGGGTAGGTATGCCTATGATTTTGATAAGATTAAGAAATTAAAGTAAATGAAAGAAAAAACACTAGAAGTAAATGTAGGACAGTATCTGTAAGAACTTAAAAATGTCTTAAGACACACAGAAAAGTCCAAACCATAAAGAAAAATATTGATAAAATGTAAAAGTTTTATTTATCAAAGGAAACCATAAAGACTGAAAATACAAGACACAAATGGGAGAACATAATTGTACCACATGTCATCAAGAAAGGATTTGTAGCCAAAGAGCTATGAGTTCATATTTTTTAAATATATTTTATTGGTTATGCTATTACAGTTGTCCCATTACCGCCCTTCATTCCCCTCCACCCTGCACACCCTCTGCCACCCACATTCCCCCACTTTAGTTCATGTCCATGTGTCATAAGTTCTTTAGCTTCTACATTTCCCATACTACTCTTGCCCTCCCCCTGTCTATTTTCTACCTACCATCTATGCTACTTACTCTCTGTACCTTTTCCCCCTCTTTCCCCCTCCCACTCCCCTGTTGCTAACCCTCCATGTGATCTCCATTTCTGTGGTTCTGTTCCTGTTCTACTTGTTTGCTTAGTTTTTGTTTTTGATTTAGGTGTGGTTAATGATTGTGAGTTTGCTGTCATTTTTCTATACATGTTTTTTATCTTCTTTTTCTTAGATAAGTCCCTTTAATATTTCATATAATAAGGGCTTGGTGATGATGAACTCTTTTAACTTGAACTTAGCTGAGAAGCACTTTATCTGCCCTTCCATGCTAAATGAAAGCTTTGCTGGATAGAGCAATCTGGGATGTAGGTCCTTGCCTTTCATGACTTGGAATACTTCTTTCCAGCCCCTTCTTGCCTGCAAGGTCTCTTTTGAGAAATCAGCTGACAGTCTGATGGGAACTCTTTTGTAGGTGACTGTCCCCTTATCTCTTGCTGCTTCTAGGATTCTCTCCTTCATTTTTACCTAGGCTAATGTAATTACGATGTGCCTTTGTGTGTTCCTCCTTGGGTCCAACTTCTTTGGGATTCTCTGAGCTTCCTGGACTTCCTGGAAGTCTATTTCCTTTGCCAGAATGGGGAAGTTCTCCTTTATTATTTGTTCAAATAACTTTTCACTGGTTGCTCTTCCTCTTTTCCTTCTGGTACCCCTATAATTCAGATGTTGGAACATTTAAAGATGTCCTGGAGGTTCCTAAGCCTCTCTTCATTTTTTTTTAATTCTTGTTTCTGCATTCTTTTCTGTTTGGTGTTTCTTTCTTCCTTCTGGTCCACTCATTTGTTTGAGTCTCAGTTTTCTTCCCATCACAATTGGTTCCCTGTGCATTTTCCTTCATTTCACTTAGCATAGTCTTCATTTGTTCATCTAATTTGTGACCAAAATCAACCAATTCTGTGAGCATCCTGATCACCAGTGCTTGGAACTGTGCATCTGCTAGTTTGGCTATCTCTTAGTTGCTCAGTTGTATTTGCTCTCAAGATTTGATCTGTTCTTTCGTTTGGACCATTTTTTTTTTTTTGTCTTTTCACACCTGTTATGTATGAGGGGTGGAGCCTTAGGTGTTCACCAGGGCGGAGCAATGCAGTCACTGGGTTGTGAAGCTGTATGTGGGGGTGGGGTCCGAGAGGTAACAATGGCACTTGCTCTGCTCTCTGTCAGATCCCAGGCCCCTCTGCCACTTCCCTCAAGCAAACTGGGCCTTTCTGGTACTGATTCCGTGTGGGTGGGCTTGTGTACATTCTAGGACCCCGTGGGTCTCTCCAACGAACTCTCCTGTGAGGCTGGGAGTTTCTCCCTGCACCTCAACCCCCACAGGTGTCCCCAATCAGTGCCTTGAGGATCTATTTTCTCGCACTGGGACCCTAGGTTCCACAGTTTGTCTCGCTCACCCCCCTCACCTGGTTTATCTGCATGAGAATGCAGGATCGCCCAGCCAGCCAGCTGCCTTGCACGCCATGCCTTGCTTCAGGATTGCCACCTTGCTGGGTCTGCCTGTAGCCACCCCACACCTGGGGTCTGCCAGGCGCCGCCTGTGTGCCCAGGGTCTGCCAGGTTCCATCTTGTGCTCTCGTTGCCACGGCTTTTTGTGGCCTGACCCGTCTCTGCCCCCCAGCCCGACTCCACCCCACCTACCGGTCTGGATGAATGAGTCTACTTTAACACCTTGGTTGTCTGACTTCCATACAGTTCAATTTTCTGTCAGTTCTTGTTGTTATTTTGTTTTTAAATTGTTGTTGTCCTTATTTTGGTTGTGTGAGGAGGCACAGTGTGTCTACCTACGCCTCCATCTTGGCCGGAAGTTTTGAGTCCTTGTTTTTAAAAAGGCACAATCTATAGGAAGATAGGTTGGAAAAAAATTAGCAGGCAATTCATAGAAGAACAAACACAGCTGACCTATAAAAGTATGATAAGTTGCTTAACTTTATTAATTAGAGAATGCACATTATTGTTTTACACTCACTGGATTGGAAAAAAAAAATTCTGACCCTGTTGGCAAGGATGTGGACGGAATGAAATTTACGTGCCACATGAGGGAGTTGGCATTTGCTCTACAACAGGCAGTTGTAAGTGTGCGCTCTGGGAAGGGGGCTCACCTGTTAGCAGCCCCAGGATGTTCACAACAACGTTTCTCACCATAGCGAAGAACCTCAAACAACCCAGATGTCCCTTGATGCCGCAACCAGCGCTGAGTGGGGGTCCCTGAGTGGGGGTCCCTGAGTGGGGGTGATGGCAGATTAGAAAAGAAACAACACAGATGGTTTGAGGAAAAGCGGGAGCCTGGTGGGACACTGTCCTCTGATGGAGAGACAATGAACCACGAACACGGTCTCTGCGCTTATTTTATAGGAGTTGGTTAGATTCAGCTGAAGGACATTTTGCAAACTCAGGGAGACGCTGCAGGCACAGACTGTTCCATTCCCAGGCTATCTAACTGACACACATGTCTTCTGCAAAAGTTACAGCACATACAGCTGAAGCTTGTGGCTATTTCATTCTCAACCCCCACAGGTTCTGGCTGTGTCAGCTGCTGCCTTGATCGGCCTTGCAGATGCAAGCAGTCAAGTGTGGCTTTGTCAAGCACTCACTCTTGGCTATGACGCCAGCCTTCACTGTCCCCCACACTTTGACAAGAGAACGAATACGTGAAAAGTTATATATTTTCACAATGGAATCCCAGACAGAAAAGAAAATAAATGATTGGTCATATACATTAAGCTTGATGAATCTTAAAAACAATGGTCAGTAGACAAAAGCAAATTCCAGAATAAAGTTGTATAACACCACCATTTTAAAGTTCAAAAACAAGCCAAGGTCAGCATATGGCTTTTGGAACATGAATGGACACGTGGTTTTCAGATGATAAAGGATAGAAAGATGGGTTTAAAAAAAATAGTGGTTACCTTTTGAGGATGATGTGGTTGAGGAAGAGACATAGTTATATATCAAAAACAGTGACATCTTTCTAGTGCTTTAGTTGGGTTCATGGATATTCATTTAATTATGCATTATAATTTATGTGAGATTGTTTTATATGTCTCAAATATTTTCTAACCCTACAGTAAGCATTTTGTTGAACATCCATAAGTAGTTAAACATAATTTCTAACTCTTCTGAGCAATGCTGCCAGAAACATCAGGACTCAACTTTGCATCTAAGTGACCTATCAGGGATTCCTTTCCTTGGACTAAAGAAGAGAGCTCGGGGATCCCTTGACTGTCCTGAGCACCTTGAGATGAGTTGCATTCTACGTTGCTCACTTTTTATTGCAAACCCACTCTCCACTCAATATGAAGAAGTGTCCAGTCCCAACTGATAATGAAACCTTCCAACTTGATTGAGAGTTAAAATCTCTCTTTGGCAGCTGAGCCCCACTAGGCATCATCTGGGGGAGCTGATACATCTCCTCCAGCAGATCATGGGGTTTCTGTCCCACCTCTGTGTGTGCATGTCTGTGTGGTCAATGGAGGTGGCGAAGGGGGGGCATGCAGCATGGCTTCATGCTCTCTGGCCCTGAGAGTCCATTGTCTCAGAGTGACTTTCTCTCAGTACTTTCATGGGTTCTTCTGAGGCCCTCAACTGAAACATTGGACCATAGCTCCTGTGAGGCAGATGACAGGTTTTCCTCTGGCCACTCTGCTCCAAGCCTGGTTTCTGGTAGTCACTCTAAGGAGACTCAGTCTCCTTGGCAGGTCTGAAAACAGCTCCATGCTGGCCGGTCCCAAATCTAGCTGTCAGAAAACACGCAGCCTCTCCCAGCACACTTGGGAGTGCAGGCCAACCCCACGGCCATGCCCAAGCAAGGCCCATGCTCGCCCTCTAGACCCACTGAGCCTCTCCAACTGCAGGGAGTGCGTATCAAGCTGCCCAAGTGGTGAAGGCCTGCCACAGTCTAGAAATCATGAGCCTGCATTGTGATCCTCCTTCTTTTCTGAACTGGCCCTGGCCCTATGGTAAGTAAATTGGCACAGATTAACCCAATCTTGTATTTTTCTGTAGAGCCTAAGGAAAGGTGAAAGTGCAGTCCATTCTTCTCCTAGATTTTCTAGGAGAAAGCTGGCAGCCTATAGACTGGATTTGAGTTTGGTATTCTGAGCAGCGTCCACAGTAGGGCTGCCAAATATAGCAAATAGAATACAGGAATGTCAGTTTAATTTGAATTTTAGATGAACAATTTTTTTTTAGTGTAGTCTGTGCCATGCTGTAGTTGAGACATACTTATACTAAATAATACCCATTGTTTATGTGAAATTCAAACATTGGGGCATCTTGTACTTTATCTGGCAACCCTAGTCCACAGCTATTATAGGGCAGCCTGTAAGTGGACGCCAGCAGCAACAGGACACATGCAGGGGTAACAGCAGGAGGAGACCTTTCAATTGCTGTGTAGGTTAGAGAAATACTGCTCATGAAAGACGAGAAGGATTTTGAATCTGTCTCCAGTCATACAGGAGACTCCTTTGGAAAGCCAGCCTTGAAGACCATAGATCTATTGAAGAGCATTAGGGCAACAACCTCCCTAATGTTCAAAGAGAACTGGAGGGCAGAAGGTCAGCCTTCCATAAGGACTGACCCTGTCAGCATGACAAAACAAAAATCCCTACCATAAACCAATTTCTCATTAAAGAAGCAAAATGGACAAAAGTCCAATGACATAAAAGTTTAGGAATAGTCATTTAGAGTGAAAGGCAAAAAAGAAACACATAAACAAATACTGTATGATTCCATTTGTATGAAGTACTTAGAATAGGCAAATTCATAGAAACAGAAAGTAGAATGGCAGCTATTAGGGGCTCAGGGAGGAGGGAACAAGGAGTTATGTACTGGGTACACAGTTTCTTTTTGGAATGATGGAAATGTTCTGGAGATAGATATTGGTGATGGTTACACAACAATGTGGATGTATTAGTGCCACTAAATTGTACCATTAAAAATGGTTAAAATGGCCCCGGCAGGTGTAGCTCAGTGGATTGGGGGCCAGCCTGTGAACGAAAAGGTCACCAGTTCTATTCCCAGTTAGGGCACATGCCTGGGTTGCAGGCCAGGTCCCCATTGGGGGGCACGCAAGAGGCAACCACACGTCGATGTTTCGCTCCTCCTCTTCTCCCTCCCTTCCCTTCTCTAAAAGTAAACTTTAAAAAAAATCTTCTTTAAAAAAAGTGGTTAAAATGCTGCCCTGACCAGTGTGGCTCAGTTGGCTGGGTGTGTCCCACAAAGCACAGGGTGGCCAGTTAGATTCCCAGTCAGGGCACGTGCCTAGGTATCGGTTCAGTCCTTGGTTGGAGTGCAAATGAGAAGCAACCAATTGGTGTTTCTCTCTCACATTTATGTTTCTCTGCCTCTCTCCTTCCCTTCCCCTCTCTCTAAAAGTAAAATAAATAAAATATTTTTAAATGGTTAAAATGCCAAATTTTATTTTTTTATATTTCCAGATTATATTTTCTACAGTAAAATACATGGTTTGGAAAAACATACACTGTGGAAAAAATGTGTATTTTCCAGAATAAAAATATAAATAAAATATAATGAAAGTAATTATAACTTATAAGAAAGAAAAATCACAGACATCAAGAAATCTGTGGATTATATCTCTCAGAACAACAATTAAAATATTAAAAATAAAAAAGAATACATATCTCTCAGAATTTAAAAGCCTACATTAAAATATTTAAAATATCAACAGAAGTTTTAAAATTTAAAAGATGTGGAAATCCTAGCCACAGCAATCAGGAAAGAAGTAAAGTCATTCGGATTGGAAAGGATAAACAAGACTGTCATTACGTGCAAATGACATGATGCTGTATATAAAGAACCCTAGAGACTCCACAAAACACTACTAGAACTGATAAATAAATTCAGTAAAGTAGCAGTATACAAAATAAATATTCAGAATCAGTTGCATTTTTATACAATAATAATGAACTATCAGAAAGAGAAACAGAAAACAACCCCATTTACAATTGCATCAAAAAATATAAAATACCCAGGAATAAATTTAACCAGGGAAGTAAAAGACCTGTACCTAGAAAATTATAAAACACTGAGGGAAGAAATTGAAGAAGATATGGATAAATGAAGCATGTACCATGCTCATGGATTGGAAGAATTAACATTATTAAAATGTCCATACTAGCCAAAGCAATCTATAGATTCAGTGCAATCTCTATCATAATACCAATGACATTCCTCACAGAACTAGAATAAATTATCCAAAAATTTATATGAAACCACATTAGACCTCGAATAGCCACAGTAATCTTCAGAAAGAAGAACAAAGTTGGAGGTATCATGCTATCTGATACTAAACTACACTACAAGGCCATAGTCATCAAAACAGCATGGTAGTAGCATAAAAACAGACATATTGATCAATGGAACAGAACAGAGCCCAGAAATACACCCACACCTACCTGGTCAAATAATATTTAATGAAAGAGGCAAGAATAGACAATGGGGTAAAGACTGTCTTTCAATAAGTGGTGTTGGGAAAATTGGACAGATACATGCAAGAAAATGAAATTAGAGCACCTTACATCATCTACAAGAATAAACTCAACATTAATTAAAGACTTAAATAGTAGACTCAAAACCATAAAATTCCTGGAAGGAAACACAGTAAAATCTCTGACATTTCTATTAGCAATATTTCTTCTGCTATAACTCCTTGGGCAAGGGAACCAAAAAATTAACAAATGGGACTACATCAAACTAAACACTTTTGTACAGCAAAGGAAATCATTAACAAAATAAAAAGACAACCAAACCACCAACAAAATGAAATGACAGTCTACTGAATGAGATATTCCCATAAAGAGTTAATATCCCAAATTTATGAAGAATTCACATAACTCAACACAAAAAAATACAAACAATTCAATTTAAAAATGGGCAGAGGACCTGAATAGTCATTCCAAAGAAGACATACAGACGGCCAGTATACATATGAAAAGATGCTCAATGTCACTAATCGTCAGAGAAATGAAAACTAAAACCACAATGAGATATTGTTACTGAACACCAAGGGTGGGGGGCCAAAGGCAATATAATATTACCAAAAGGAACCCCCCAGGTTCATTATGTCCGCTGCTAGAGGAAAGACGTCTCTCAATGCCAGAGATTTGTGAAAAGAAAATGAAATGTTTATTTAATGCTATATAAACTTAAAGTAGTGACCTAATATCTTCATCAAAATCCCAAAGTCCCTTAAAACACCCACAAACACACATAGTCCTTCCTTCCCCCCTTTGCCCAGTCTGAAGTGCCATATCTCAGGAAAAGAAATAGGAGTCCGATGCTCGGGCAGCCTCCATTTCTTCTCAGTAATCCATCTTGGCTGGTAGGCCTCCCTCAGTTCCCGGCACCATCAGCTGTGTCGCCGGGATCTCTGCTAAAGCCGGGATGTGGTTCCCCCTTCCAAAGCTGTGGGGGTCCCCACTCTGGCAAAGGCATGTGGTTCTCTCTCCCAGGGCCATGGGAGTCCCCATTCAGCCAAAACCGCATGATTCTCCCCTGCAATTGCTGCCATGTCTGGGTTTATATCCCCGTGCCAATCTTCCTCTGCAGCCCCATTTCCAGCACTCTCATATCCTTCCAGCTGGCATCATGGGTCTAGGCAGGCATGGCCCCATATCATGGAGCCAGTCATTTCCAAGCTCTCACACAGGCGCTGTAACTCAGGGGACCTGCCCCCCAGTTATGTCTTGGTGGGGAAGTTACTTCCATTCCCCTGGCTCAGAACATGGCCACAGCTATTTAACATATCTATGCAACCAGTTAAAGGTTATAGATATGTTAAATGACCACATCAGAAGTTAGCTACAAAGCTGTTGCTATGCATAACAGCTCTCAAAGGCCCTGCCCCATTTGTCCCTTCCCCCAACCCACACCTGGAATGGGGGTGGGGGTGAGGACATCCTAATATTTCCTGGACACCTTGAGTTCTGGACCCCATTCCAAATCCCTATTTGGGGTCCCCCCTTAGCTGCACCCTGTTACAATATCATCACCTCACACAGATCAGAATGGCTATCATCACTGAATCAACAAGTGTTGGTGATGATGTGGAGAAAAGTGAACTTTTGTGCACGGTTGGTGGGAATTCAGACTGGTGCAGCCACTGTGGAAAACAGAATGGAGGTTCCTTAAAAAATTAAAAATAGATCTGCCTTATGACCTAGCAATTCCACTTCTGAGTATATATCCATTCATAGTGATCCAAAACATTAATTTAAAAAGATATATGCACCCCTATGCCCTTTGCAGCATTATATACAATAGCCTAGATATGAAGGCCACCCAAGTGCCCATCAGTAGATGAGTGGACAAAAGAAATGGTGATACACACACACACACAGAGGAACATTACTCAGCCACAAATAAGAATGAATTCTTATCATTTGCAACAGCATGGGTGGGCCTGGAGGACATTATACTAATAAATCAGAATGCCCCGTGTTGAGAGCTCCACTGGCGCCAACCTTCCTACCAAGCACAGTTTCCTTGAACCCCCACATTTCTGGTAGCACCAAGGTTCTATTCCAGCACACTGGCAGGTTACTCTGGCCTCCTGTTTCCTAGACCTACAAGCCATGGCGGGAGGAGGGGGGCTTTCACTTTCCCCCATGGATGCTTCTCTACTTAATGGTGCTGCTGCTTCAAGCAATAGGTGTCCCTGCCCCTGGTTCACACTCCACTGAGTTAAGATTCCCCAGAGGGGAGATCGTGGCTGGAGGGAGCAACCTTCAGGCTCTGCTCTTCCCTGTGGGGTAACTCTAGCTTTAGGTAGTTCAGACCACAGGCCATCTCTTTCCAGTTTCCTCTGGTGCTCAAAGTAAATGTCTTCCCATTTTCTCCAATCAGCTACTAGTCTCAAAACCTGTCTGCCACCTGGTCACAAGTCCATTGTTTCCTACATTATTGTTTCTAAAATAAACTTCTTATAACAAGACTCCTATTTAACTAAATTAATTTATCCCCAGTGTACAAATATGAGCATTTATTTCCACACTGATTTTTTCCAGAAGGCAACCATGAGACCTGTAATACATGCACATGGGTTATTCAGGAACAGCACCCCCTAACCCCACGCACTTGGGATGCTGACTCCTGATTAAAAATTCACTATGCCCCTATTTAAGCTTAATGTTGGGAACCGCCCTGACTGGTATCAGAAGCTGAAACCCCCGCCTAGGCTAAGGCTAAGGGAACACCCTTGGAACCGTAAGCCAGCAAGGAGACAAAAGTTTATCTCCCTGGCAGGAATGCTGCTTCTGCTGCTTTATTCATAACTGAACCCCAAAAAGCTTGGTCAGTTAGCCAAAGACAGGTAAGATTCCCCACGAGGGGAATGACCTAAGACAGGCACGATCACTTTGGGAGGCCCCCAAAAGAGGGACTTTGAGGGCTGCAGCAAAAGGGGGTGATGGACCCTCACTCCTCAGCTTTGACATAGCCTGAGTTCTCATCATCTGGGAGAAAAACTCCTTATCTCTTGGTTGCCTTAGTTCCCGTGCTAAGCCTGAAACAATGACAGGGTGGTGCAGCTCTGTGCTGAAAAGAGCGGATTCCCTGGGTGATCAGGCCTAAGAAAGAATATGTAAATTACTGTGAAACCTCTTTTGTTTAGAATGCTCTCAGTTGAATGAGAGGGGTCCAAGGAGGAAATTAGTTTGTTCCTCAAAGTCTTACAGCTCTTTGACCCCAACTCAATAGACAGGCAGATTTCCTTGTTTTCCATGGTTCCTTACTTCCCCCTAATGAGTACTGTACTTTACCTGAATTATTATGCAAAATGAGCCCAATAAAGCAGGTATGGATGGTAAATCGGCGCTCTCCCCACTGGGGGGGGGGGTGGCCATTTCGTCCCTACTTCCCCACGCAACAGCTGGCGCCCAACGTGGGGCCGCGATTCGGGACCACAGAGGTGGGACCCCATTCGAGACCACTTGGAACCAGCGGCTACAAGCCGTCGCTGTGGACAACGCATCAACTTCGGGTGGATTTGCGAGCTAACAGCCCAGGTAAGGGCCAACGACCCCGTACTCTTTCTCGGACATGTCATAGGATGCGTTGAATTTTCAGGGAAGTAGGTCTTTCTTTTCCCTACTTCTCCACAGAAACTAGTTTGTCTTTGTGCATGTTTTTTCTAGCGTGTTATCGTTGAGCCATCCACAGCATTCCGTGGTCACTGCTGGCCGGTGACCCACGCACAACAGCTTAAATGTTTTTTTTTCCTGCTGAATGGTTTAAAAATAAATTACTGAGATCATATGGTATTTGTCTTTCACTGCCTGGCTTATTTCATTTAGCATAATGCTTTCCAGTTCCATTCATGCTGTCCCAAAGGGTAGGAGCTCCTTCTTTCTTTCTGCTGCATAGAATCTCACCTTTAACAGGAACCTAATCAACAAAACAAAACAAACAAGCAAAATATAACCAAAGACACTGAAATAGAGAACAGGCTGACAAAGACCAGAGGGGAGAGGGGAGGGAATGTCAGGGAAAAAGCAGAAGGGTTTTCAGGAACAAGTTTAAAAGACACATGGACAAAAACAAGGCGGGGGCTGGAAATGGGAGGGATGTGGGGAGGGCTGGGCCGGCTGGGCTGGGCTAAGGGTAAAAGGCAGAAAACTGTACTTGAACAATTAAAATAAAAAAATAAAAATATACTTCCAGCCAAGATGGAGGCATAGTTAGATACACTGTGCCTCCTTGCACAACCAAGATAGAGACAACAACAATTTAGAAATAGAATAACAACCAAAACTGACAGAACATTGATCTGAATGGAAGTCAGACAACTAAGAAAATAGACGCTTTCATCCAGACCGGTAGGAGGGGCGGAGTCAGGCAGCCGGGCGCAGGTCAGGGTGTGGAGAGCAGAGAGCATTGGGACCAGGTGTGTGAGGCATCTGGGTGTGCAAGACCGCAGCAGGTGGACCCTGAACGTGCAAGCGGCACCTAGCAGACCCTGGCCAAGGGGTGGCAACCAGCAGACCCAGCGAGGCGGTAATTGCAAAGCAAGGCACTGTGTGCAACCCAGGATCACAGCGCTGGGAAATAGAGCCTTGGGGCACTGATTGAGGACAGCTGTGGGAATTGAGGAGCAGGAAGGCACTCCCAGACTCTCAAGAGAGGTCCTTAGAGGGTCCCACAGCATGCGCAAGCCCACCCACACGGGAATTGGCACCAGAGGGGCCCAGTTTGCTTGGGGAAGCAGTGGAAGGGACTGAGGTCCCACGGAGAGCTCAGCAAGCACCATTATTCCCTCTTGGACACCCCCCCCCCACATACAACGTCACAACCCAGCAACTGGGGTGCCCCACCCTGGTGAACACCTAAGGCTCCATCCCTTATATATAACAGGCACAACCAGACCAAAGGGAAAAAAAAAAAAAGATGACTCAAACATAATTGAAAGCCCCAGAGTCAGTTTTTTTAAGCTACCAAGAAATAGCCAACCTATCAGATGCACAGTTCAAAGCACTGCTGATCAGGATGCTCACAGAATTGGTTGAATTTGGTCACAAATTAGATGAAAAAATAAAGACTATGCTAAGTGAAATGAAGAAAAATGCACAGGGAACCAATAGTGATGGAATGAAAGCTGGGTCTCACATAAATGGAATGGACCAGAAGGAAGAAAAAAACAACCACCAGAAAAGAATGAAGAAATAAGAATTCAAAAAAAATGAGGAGAGGCCTAGGAACCTCCAGGACATCTTTAAATGTTCCAACATCTGAATTATAGGGGTACCAGAAGGAGAAGAGGAAGAGCAACCAGTGAAAAAGTTATTTGAACAAATAATAAAGGAGAACTTCCCCATTCTGGCAAAGGAAATAGACTTCTAGGAAGTCCAGGAAGCTGAGAGTCCCAAAGAAGTTGGACCCAAGGAGGAACACACCAAGGCACATCATAATTACATTAGCCAAGATGAAAGATGAGGGGAGAATCTTAAAAGCAGCAAGAGGAGACAGTTACCTACAAAGGAGTTCCCATCAGACTGTCAGCTGATTTCTCAAAAGAGACCTTGCAGGCAAGAAGGGGCTGGAAAGAAGTATTCCAAGTCATGAAAGGCAAGGACCTACACCCCAGACTGCTCTATCCAGCAAAGCTTTCATTTAGAATGGAAGGGCAGATAAAGTGCTTCTCAGCTAAGGTCAAGTTGAAGGAGTTCATCATCACCAAGCCCTTATTATATGAAATGTTAAAGGGACTTATCTAAGAAAAAGAAGATAAAAAATATGTATAGTAAAGCGACAGCAAACTCACAATTATTAACAACCACACCTAAAACAGAAACCAAGAGAAAGTAAGCAAACAAGTAGAACAGGAACAGAACCACAGAAATGGAGATCACATGGAGGGTTAGCAACAGGGGAGTGGGAAGAGGAGAGAGGGGGAAAAGGTACAGAGAGTAATTAGCATAAATGGTGGGTAGAAAATAGACAGGGGGAGGGCAAGAATAGTATGGAAAATGTAGAAGCTAAAGAACTTATGACACATGTACATGAACTAAAGTGGGGGAATGTGGGTGGGAGGGGATGTGCAGGGTGGAAAGGAATGAAGGGGGAAAATGGGATAACTGTAATAGCATAATCAATAAAATATATTAAAAATAAAAATAAATTACTGTATTTTTTCATGTACAATGCGTACCCATACATACATACGTTTTTGTACACAGTTTATATGGGATTATTAAACTCATGATATGTAACTTTTACACCCCTGTATAATGCATATCCTTATTTTTTCCTCAAAAATTTGGGCAACAATGTGCACAATGTACCCAGCAAAATACAGTAACTCTTGTCAAAAGGTGGAAATGAAATGTCTGTCAGCAGATGAGTTACTAAACAAAGTGTGGTATGTACATATGACAGAATACTACTGAACCTCCAAACGTTAATGAAATTCTGTCACCTGCTACAACACGGATGAACCTTGAAAATGTTATGCTAAATGAAAAGCCAGTCACAAGAGGACAGTGTATGATCCCACTCAAATGATAGACAACAGAAAATGGAAGGCAAATTCCTAGAGACGGAAAATGGAAGAGTGGTTCCAGGGGCTGAGAAGAGGGAGAAATGGGCAGTTATTGCTTAATGGGTACAGTTTGTGTTTGGGGTGTTGAAAAGTTCTGGACAGAGAATACTGCTGATATGTAGACAACATTGTCAATGTAGTTAATGCTACCAATCTATACATTTAAAAGATGTTAAAATGATCAATTTTATGTTCATAAAAAGAATACAAGGAGAAAGAGAGGACGAAGCAGAAGAAGAGCAGGCAGACTGGGGGAGCAAAGCAGACAGCCCTGCTTGAATGAACCCAATACTGACGAGCGCAGGAGGAAAAAAAAAGTCTAGTTTAAACTATACACTGTTATATAAAAGGAAACCTTAGCCCTGGCTGGCGTAGCTCAGTGGATTGAGTGCGAGCTGGGAACCAAAGTGTCCCAGGTTCGATTCCCAGCCAGGGTACATTCCTGGGTTGCAGGCCATAACCCCCAGCAACCGCACATTGATGTTTCTCTCTCTCTCTCTCTCCCTCCCTTCCCTCTCTAAAAATAAATAAATAAAATCTTTAAAAAAGGAAACCTTGATGTCTTTAAGTTTTAACCAAGTTCAGAATAAAACTGCAACCTTCAGATTGAGTAAATTACTTACTAGCTGAAGAACGGTGAAGGGAAGTTTGGAGTCAGCATTCTGGGTTTTCCTCCTGCTGGGCTCGAGTCCCTCACCTGGAAAATCACCATGGCCCATGCCCTCCCTGCTTCCTAGAAAACAGTCTCCCACACCTGCCCCAGTGGGTCCCTGCGCAAATCACAGACCTGTCCAGTGCGGCTGCCCAGACGCCCTGCTTCACCTCTGTCTGCATCCCAGGGGCTGGCAGGACCCACAGCCCACAGCCCAATTCAGAACCACCCCCGCCAACACACACACACACACACACACACACACACATGGGCGCACACCAGCAACATCCTTCCTCTGCCAAAGTTCCAGGCCCATAGGTGCCCATGTGACTTTCAGACTCCTTGGGGCCGGGGCTTTTGCTCCAACCACAGAGAGACACAGGTGCCCCAGGCCTCTCCTATGGCCGGCCTTGGGTTGAACATGGCGCCCCCTCCGCGCTTTGGTTGGGAAGGGCGGACTCAGCACAGCCGCACCTCTCCCAGTCAAAAACTCTCAACACCTTTGCTCTCCAAACTTTTCTATCCTCTTCTGGGATTAAGGGGCCAACTAACTCATCCTTTCTTTCCTGATTAAAAAAAAAATAGTATGGCATTTGCCCTGGCTGGTGTAGTTCAGTGGATTGAGTGCAGGCCTGAAGCGAAATGAGGCGTCCCTGGTGTGACTCCCTGTCAGGCAGGGCACATGCCTGGGCAGGGGGCCAGGTCCCCAGTAGGGGGCGAGCGAGAGGCAATCACACATTGATGTTTCTCTCCCTCTCTTTCTCCCTCCCTTTCCCTCTCTAAAAACAAATAAAATCTTTTAAAATTATATAACACTATTTTTAAATGTTTGGTGGCATTTAGTGCATTCATTATGCCGTACAGCCATGTATATTAAGTCTCAGAACATGTTAATCACCCCCAAAGAAAACGTGCACCCATTAAGCCATCAGTTCCTGTTCCTTGCCCCACTGGCAACATTTGGGAACCCCCTACACTGTCTTGACAATCTCCTTTGATATTTCCACATTTTGGTCTTCAATCTCATAGTAACATTTCTTGTATGTCGTATCTGGTGCCTCTGTCTGAAGCCCAGTTTAATGCCCATTACCCTTAGCCCACCATCTTGGCCCAGTCATCCCCCTCCAGTTCACAGACACATGCATCACTCGACAGCTCTGGGCTCCTCACATGGATCCTTCAGGAAAACACTGTTTAAAAAGCTAAAAAGCGGTGGTGCATACACAGTGGATTATTTCTCAGCCATGAAAAAGAATGAAACCTTACCATATGCGGCGAACTGAATGGGTGGACCTAGAGGGTATTGCATTAAGTGAAATAAGTCAGAGAAAGACAAATACCATGTGATTTCACTTATATGTGGAATCTAAAGAACAATATGAACAAACAAAACAGAAACAGACTCACTGACACAGAGAAGAGACTGATGGTTGACAGAGGGGAAGGATATTGGGGGCTGGGTGAAAAAAGTAAAAGGATGAAGAAGTACAAACTGGCAGGTACAAAATAGTCATGGGGACCTAAAGTCAGCATAGGGAACACAGTCAATAATATTGTAATAACTATACACGGTGCCAGGTGGGTACTGGAAACGCCAGGGGGATCACTTTGGAAAGCATATGCTTGTCTAACTGATGTGCTGCACACCTGAAATTGATACAAAACAATATGGAATGTAAACTGTAATTGAAAAATAAAATTAAAAAAAAAAAGATTCCATTGGCAGCGAGTGGGGATTTGGTCTGGGGAGCATCGGCCAAGATGTAACCAGCTTGGGTGGCCAGGCCTCTGTCCCCCCGAGTTGGGCCATGCCAGCCCCTCAACCCGACAACCAGGCGGGAGGGCGGGAGCGTGGACCAACAAGGATCCTCTGATTCCTCCGCCTCAGGCAGAGAGCTACAGGCTCGTAGGAGGCCGGTGCCATGTTGCATTTAGAAGAAAACTGTCCAAGATTAATACGAATGTGCTAATATTCCCCTTGTGGGCCCAATAAGCTTCATATTCACTCTTATCTTTAACAAGCAGCCAGGCAATGTCCAGCTGCTCCTCGGGGGACCACTCTTGGAGTAGCGGGCACTGCTCAGCTATAGCAGCCAGAATAAAAGTAGGATGAACTGCTTCCTTCCTCTTCCAAAGTTGCCTTCCCAAGCCAATTATCCCTGCCCCTCGGCTGAGAAGGGTGGAAACTGAACAGACATAGAGGGCGCGTGGACGAGAGGTGGAAGGAGAATTTCCAGACTGAGGGAACAGCATGCGCGAAGGCCACAGGCAGAAAGAGAGCTTCTGCTTGGTGAAAGCAGCTCAGAGTGGCTGCGCAGCAGCGAGTGCAGGGGACCAGAGCAGGTGATGGGCTCGCTCGCTCTGAGTTTGCCTTTCAGAAGCCCTGACCCCTCAGAAAGGCCCTCCCCAGAGAGGCGGTTAGGGGCCCTTTTGGTGTCCTACCGTGTGCTCAGCAGTTCTTCGTCCCCACTGATGACAACACGTCTGCTCCTGCCCTCCTTGTTCTCCCAGCCCCCACCCCACCCCTGGCCCCGAAGCCCCTGGAGGTCACGGACCACAACTGTCTGGAATCCGTACAGCCACCTAATTGTTACTTTAAAGACCTTTCAAAGCCTCGGGGTCACTGTGGACTCCCCTGTCTCCAGGACTAGTGGTGCCCAGGTGGGACCCATCAAGGGACCCCGGGGAGCTGACAGAAGCCTCTTCCTGCCCCTCAGGGAGGGTGAACCCTAGGCCCTGCCAGTACACTTGAAGCTGGAGCACAACTAAGGGCCCAGAAGTTTGCTTTAAAACCCAGAAGTACAGGCACAGTTAAACAAGTGGTTTCCATGGTCAAGTTCTCTGAGAATCACATGGGAGGGGCAAGGCGCAGGCCTGGAGGAGGAAGATGGGTGGCAGAGTGGCCCGTGGGGCGGCTCTAAGGCCAAGGAGACAAGAGGCTGAAATAGAGGGATCAAGTTGAGGCTCGTGGTTTTGGGTGAGAGAAATAGGAATGTTGGAGCGGCCCTGTGGACTTGGTTGGAGGGCTCCATTTAGCTGTAATGTGCTGAGTCCTACACAAGGTGGCAGAATGAGGCCAGGTTTGTGGCCTGGCTGACCATGCAGGAGACCTAAGCTCCCAGCAGGGGGCAGAGCAGAGTACACCAGGGCACAGACACTGCTGTGTGTCACAAGATCCACCTGAGAGGGCACCTGGATTTCCAGCTCCTGAAAGTAGCCTCTGGGTGGGGGACCCGGTGAGAGGCTCCAGACCACGTGTGGGACACCCATGCTGGTGGTGAGCAGGCTGGGAAGGGTGCACAGGGCTGCACCCACCAGTCCTGGGCCCCAGCTCCGCCTCAGAGTTGGTCAGACACAGGCTTGAGGGGATGAGGCAGTTGGGCCTGAGATATCTGTGAAAACCTCTGAGCATCTGGGGACAGCCGTGGGGTCCCAGGGGTGGCAGATCTGGGAAACTTACCCTTTCTCTTCCAGGACACGAGTTTCCCAGCCTCCCTTCAGACCAGTGGGGGCCATGTGACAGGGTCCCAGACAGTGGGATGTGGCTCTCAGGAATTCCAGGTCTAGCCCAGGAGTCAACATCCCACACTCTGTCGCTGGCTGCCTTCTTCCCCTCCAGCAGAGCAGCTGGGGGCCAGGCAGACGGAGGGCATCACTGGCCCCAGCCCTTCCCACCTGGAGTCAGCCACACTCCTCTCCAAGTCCCCCTGCCATAGGGCTCCTCAGCTCCTCCCACTGAAGACGCAGGTCCCTTTCCTCTTGCCAAGCCTGGGATGTTAGCAGGTGTGAGACCTGCAAAGGCTTCAGGAAGCATTTACTTGTTTCTGCTTTACTTTGGCTCATCTGCAATCACCCTGGAACCGTGCCTGAATGACCCTGCTGGAACAGGACAGAGCCCGCTCACTGTCCTTCAGTCAACACCATGCCACACGAACCAGCCACCACGCCCGAGGCGAACAAGGCCAAACCAAAAGAGCTGCCCCGCCAAGCACAGGCTACACGGCTGACACACACACTCACAAACTGAGTAAATGTTTATTATGCTTTTGTGATTGATTTTATGCAACGTTTGTGTCACTAGATCAATGCAACAGTGATGACCCAAAAAGACGGAAAGGAGCAGAATCACCCCCACCCCACCCCCCGGGGGCTTTGATGTTTACAAATAAAAGCTTTTATTGTTACAGTGAGAACTCAGAGTCAGCTTGTTACTGCTACAGGGCCCATCCTGTCCTGACAGGTGCACCAGGCTACAGATGACAGGTCCCCTTTCTGCTATGGTGCGTGAGAGACCTGAGCAGAAGGGAGCTGATAGGTAAAATCAAATATAGAAATAGCGAGTAGTCTGCCACACATGGAAGGGAAGTGCTGGCCCGTCTTCTGGAAGCCCATGCTCTGGTAGAGGGCTATGGCCGAGTACTGCAGCATGGTGGTGCTGAGCACAACCTCACTGTAGCCCTGGTCCCGAGCAAACTGAAGGAGAGTCCTGACCAGGGCTTTTGCTATCCCCTGGCCCCGGTGCTCCAAGGACACACTTAAGTGAAGCAGCTCCAGCTGCTTCTTCTGCAGGGTGGGCTTCTCCACAGGCAGAGCTCCCACTGTGCCCACCACCTGCCCCTCAGACTCAGCTACCCAGAAGCAGGAGCCAGGCCCACTGAGGTAGGTTTTGGTGATGTCAGACATGTCTGTGTGCAAACTGTGGGCCACATACTCAGTCCAGGGGTATTTGGCAAGGAACCTCAAGGCAGCGAGGAGGGTGAGGCCAGACACCAGGGCCAGGATCCAGGACCCAGAGACCAGGAATAGGGTGAGGGGCACCCCAAGCAAGAACACAAGTGTTCGAGGCAGCTTCAGGATGTGGCGGAAGGTGGTGGGGACGTGCTGGATCATGCCCTGGGAGAACAAGTCCAGGACACGTTGGCGGTCGCTCTCCTGATATTTGCGGATGCGGTAAGGAGCCATGGAGACTTGTGTGTCTGAATCTCAAAGAACACCAGAGAGAGCTAGGCACCTGCACCCCTTCCAGGCAGCCCTGGGGAAGAGAGAGGAAGCCGTGTGAGAACCTCCATCTCTTCCACCTCCCAGGAACCAGAGACCCTGCTCACAGGCTTGTCTTTGTGCTTCTGCCTGGCAGGAAGTCGCCACAGCCATGGGAGAGGGGGCAGGGTCAGAAAGACCTGCATGTGATGTGGCTCCATTCCTCTCTTGCTGTGTGACCTTGAGCATGTCACTTAACCCCACTAAGCCTCTGTTTTTCGGTCTGCACCACAGCATAAAATCAAAACCTGCCTTCTGAGGTTGTTCTGAGAATTTGACTGAACAACATATACAAAGCTCTGGTATAAAAAGTACCTTCCACCTCCACCCTCTGCCCTTTTCTCTTGTCTCTTCTCAGCTTCTTGGTGTATCAGGGTGACACTGGGTGTCACAGGGTGGCAGCAGCCAGGGAGGGCATGTGTCCCCTACCCTTTGGTCCCTCTGCCAGGGTCCACACACTGCAGGAACCCTGTGTTCCCAGGCATAGGTTTCAGCACAGGCTGCTTCCCCCTTGACTGCAACGTTTTAGGCTGAGGTGGCATAAGAGCCAAACACCAAAACCAGCCCTGCCCTGAGAGCCAGGAGGGCCTGGGGCTGCAGGCCACACCCCGAGCACTGTCCCTCCACCCATGTCCTCTCACCTGTCACCTCCAAAGCCTCCAATGTCCAGGGTGGCCTCCTCCCTCAGCTCTGACTGGCATTCAGGAAGACTGTGCAGGGCCAGCACCGCCTCTGGAAACCAGGCCCTGGAGGCCACCTCATTGGGTGGGTCCTGATTTGTTAATCATGAACCCCAGTGTCAAGGAGCTGGGCCAGGACAGGGCAGGGAGCCCATTTTTGCATTCTTCTGATCATGCAAATTTAGCTGGGAGGTGTGGGAAGCAAGGTCTGGAACACCTTCCAGGGTCCTCACACTGGGGTCTGTCTGTACTCCCTCCTCCCATGGAGGTTCAGGCCCAGAACACCCCCACCTGGCACCTCAGTGCTCTCTGGTGGTCACCCTCAGCCCTTCCACATCGAGCCTCGGGATGCACCCTCCCCCGGTTCTCTGTCGTCCATGCCGGAGTCCCAGGTGCCTTGCTGGGCACACAGTGTCCTTCACACTGGGCTTCCCCCTGTCTAGACTTTACCTGGTCTGAGAAAAATGGATCAATTGCTGTCCCCTGCACTTGCTCACCCTGTTCTACCTCTGTTTATTCTTCTTCCTTCCTTCCTTTCTCTCGTTCATGACATTATTAAATAAGATGCACCTACTATATGCCAGGCATCCCTTCCAGGTCTGAGCAATGTTGACACACAGCTGACGGGCACCATTGCCACCGTGCAGCTGGTGTGTGTTCTGGTCACTGGTCAGATTCTGTGCCCTACAGCTGTCAAATAATTTTCACTGAGATGTACCAATAACAGAAATAGGCAAAAAACAAAACAGATAAATCTCTTCTTTGTGGAATTATGTGCTATACGGAGTTGGGGGGATACTTCACTTCCAAAAATTAGCTGGCACCTCTCCCCTGATGACCTCCCCTCACAGACCAGATGAGTTCCTAGCTTGATGTTGTCATGGTTTCCTGAAACCAGTGTCACAGTTAGAATCAACCTTCTGTTCATCATATTTATCTAATGTTTATTTGGGCCATGCACTGAGTGGGCACTTGGGATAAAGCAGAGACCCCGACTGGCATGGGTTCTTCACTCAAGAGGCTCCTCAGGAGCTCAGGAGTTGGGAGACTCCAGCCATCTCTCACACCCTGAGGAGGGCTCAGGGAGACGTGTGCCAGCTGCTCTGAGAGAGGATAACGCGGGCTTCTGGGAAAGACCCTGTGGCAAAGCCCTGAAGGAGAGGTAGGCCTAAGCAAGGTCAAGCCAAGGGGAGCTCTTCAGGCTGAGGTACAAGAGGCATGAGGACCCTGAGGCAAGACACAGGCAAGGCTTTCGGGGAAGACGGCCAATGCTGCTACCGAGGGAATGAGTGGTGAGGGCAGCCAGAGCTTGGCCATGCAGAGCTGATCGTCCAGACCAAGGATTTGGACTCCATTCAAAGAGCACCAGGAGGCCATTCATATGATTTTAGCTGGGAGTAACATAACCGGAGCACTGTGGCAGAGTGTGTGTGTGTGTGTGTGTGTGTGTGTGGTGTGGTCGTGTGAGGTATGGGCTGTGGTGTTCTGTGTGTGTATTCATGTGTATATGCGTTACTCTAGTTTTATGTGGACAATGGATTGGAAGAGACAGGTATAAAATATAATATAAACAAAGTCACTTTAAAATGGAGTTGGAGCTGTAATCCCAGAGGAGCTGCCTCCTACTTCTCATGCCTCAGAGCTGTGAAATATTAAATGGGACAAAATAACCTTCGGACTGGGCTTAAGGCAACATTGTGTACCAAAGAACTGTTTGAAAAGTAACAAAAAAACCCCCAGACATTATGATTAATGGACTGATGTCTACCAGACTGAAAATTAAAAATGTATAAATTAGTGTCATTGTGTTAGCTTACTGGCGCCTATAGAAACACCTTCCTTTATTGATGTGTTGTTCTCCTGATCCTTCTCATAAATACCTTTGCCCTTTGCCTCATAATTGGAAAACCATTTGGGTTTCTGTTTGAATTAGTGGTTCTCAAATAGCTATTCTTTTTTTTTTTTAATTTCAAATGCTTGTTGCTGCTCATTTTGGATTTTTAGCTTAACATATTTGGAGTCAGAATTGGAATCTATGTGGTCTCACCCTCATGGATGCACAACCCTGGAACCAGACACAGTACCTACAGAGTCTCTTTTGTGCTGACCACGTCCGTGTACTGCTGCCTCATTGACTGTGAAGACCTCTTGGGTTTAGCACTACTCCCTCCTTCTTTGGTTGAGGTCAAATGCCTTGATTTGAGATTAGGAGGAGTTTTGTTGAAGGGAGAGATTTTTCCCTGTTGAAGGGGGTGGGCAATCGCCCCAGGGACAATTGTCCTGGTGCCAACATGTGGCAGGATACTACAGGAACTTTCTACTGTATGGGAAAGAATCTTTTTTCTTCAGGAGGGGCTTTTCACTCATGAGGACTACCCTAGGGAGTGAACCGCTCACAAGGTTTCCTTGATGAGTGAGTACTCATTTAGTTGCATGCTCTTTTGTTTCCTTTTCTCATCTTTGTCTATTATGTTGTTTGTCATAAGAAACAGATTTCATAAAGAAAGAAATTCAAAACTTTCCGTGACAATGGAATGTATTCTTCAGTTGATAAGCAGACACTTCTAAAAGACAAAACAATTTCTCTGAAAGAATCCTAAAACAAACTTTGGCCACCTTAGCAGGTGCTTAAAAATTTCTTATTATTTGTCCTACCTGAAACTTGACAAGATATTTCAAAGAATTTAATAACTCTATAATCAGAAATTTAGCAAAATTAGAAGTCTAATAGGATTTTTAAAGCCTCCTCAGCAACTTTTCAAGGTTCCTCTTACAGATAATCAAAAATAGAAACAGAGGTCACGACTGCCTGAAACTAAACAAACTAAAGGATGGGAAAAGGAATCTTTTCTTTTAATAGCAGAAATTACTTAAAAGATGCCCTTTCCTGAGTAGCACCGCCTGCCCCCACTCTCCTTAAAATTTTCTTATCAAGGACAAACACAAATCTTAAAAGTCAATTAAAATTGGTAAAAGCCTTAGCCATCTGAACAAATGCTAAACTTACCTTATTCCAACTGCTATAAATTATAGAGTTTTACCTGATTTTTTAAAATGAATTTATTGGGGAGACAATAAAATTATACAGGTTTCAGATGTACAATTCTACAGTACATCATCTGTAATTGTATTGTGTGTCCACCACCCCAAGTCAAGTCCTTCCATCACCATTTAGCCCTCCTTTGACCTCCCCTTACCTCTCTTTCCCTCTGGTAATCACCATGCTGTTGTTTGTGTCTATGAGTTTGAGGTTTGCTTTGTTTGTTTGTTTTTTGTTTGGTCCCTTCACCTTTCTCACCCAGCCCCCAATCTTCCTCCCCTCTGGACAGCTTTCAGTTTTTTCCCTGTAGCTGTGAGTCTGTTTCTTTTCTGTTTGTTAGTTTATTTTGTTCACTAGACTCCACATATAAGTGAAATCACATGGTACTTTTGCTGACTGGCTTATTTCACTTACCATAATATTCTCCAAGGTCCATCCATACTGTCACCAAAAAAAAAAAAAAAAAAAAACAAATCCTTCTTTTTTAAGGCCAAATAGTATTACGTTATGTAAATGTATCACAACTTTTTAATCCACTTATCTACTGATGCACACTTGAGCTGTTTACAGATTTGGCTACTGTAAATAATGCTACAATGAACACAGGGATGTATATATTCTTTCAAATCAGTGTTTTGGGTTCTTTTAGATAAATTCCTAGAAGTGGAATTGCTGGATCATGAGGCAGTTTCCATTTTTAATTGTTTGAAGTAACTCTATACTGCTGTCTGCAGTGACTACAACATTCTGCATTCCCACCAATAGTGCACATAGGTTTCCTTTTCTCCACATCCTCGCCAACACTTGTTTGTTGATTTAGTGATGATAGCTGTTTTGACAGGTGTGAGGTGATATCCCATTATGGCTATAATTTTCATTTCTCTGATGAGTAGTGATGTTGAGCATCTTTTCATTTGTCTATTGGCCATCTGTAATGTCCTCTTTGGAGAAGTACCAGCTCAGGTCCTCTGCCCATTTTTAAATTAGATTGTTTGTTTGTTGGGTACTGAGTTTTATAAGTTTCTTATACATTTTTTATATTAACCCCTTATTAGATGTCTTATTGGCAAATATGTTCTCCCATTCAGTGGGATGGTTTTTCATTTTGTTGGTGGTTTCCTTTGCTGCGCAAAAAATTTTAGTTTGATGTAATCCCACTTGTTTATTTTTTCTTTTGTTTCCTTTGCTCAAGGAGACATACCAGATAAAACATTGCTGAGAGAAATGTCTGAGTTTTTACTGCCTAGGTTTTCTTCTAGGGCTTTTATGCCTTTGAGCCTAACATTTAAGTCTTTAAGCCATTTTGAGTTTTTTCTTTTATATAGTGTGATAAGGTGTACTCTCATTTTTTGCACATATCTGTCCAAGTTTCCTAGGATCGTTTATTGATTACTCCACTGTATAGGTTTGCCTCCTTTGTCAAATATTAATTGACCATGTAGTCTCTAGTCTGTTCCATTGATCTCTTTGTCTGTTTTTATGCCACTAACATGGCCTTATAATATAGGTTGGTATCAGGTAGCAGATTCCTCCAATTTTGTTTATCTTTTTCAAGATTATTGTGGCTATTCAGAGTCTTTTGTGGTTCCATATAAATATTTGGAAAATTTTTTAGTTCTGTGAATATGCCATTAGTATCTGGATAGGAACTGTGTTGAATTTATAGATTGCTCTGGGTAGTTTGAACATTTTAATATTGTTAATTCTTCCTACCCATGAACATGGCATATGCTTTTCCTTATTTGTATTTTCTTCAGTGTCTTATAATTTTCTGAGTACAGGTCTTATTTAAATGTATTCCTAGGTATTTTTTTTTTTACTTTTGCTTGTTTTTGAACTTTATTTAAATGGTATTATACACTATGTATTTTTGTGTCTGTCTTTTTTTCACCAAATTTTAAGCTTATGAGATTTATCTACATTTTTTAGTGAAGTTTTAGTTTCATTGCTCTGTAATGGTGTTTCTCAACAGCAGCACCATCGACATTTTGGGCCAGATAATTCATTATTGTGGAGGCCATCCTGTGCATTTAGATTGTTCAGCAGCGTCCTTGGTCTTTACCCACTAGATGCCAGTGCCTTATGCTGCCCTAGTTGTGGCCATCAAAAATGTGTCCAAGCATTGCCAAATGTTGGTTAGCCAGCAAAATTGCCTTCATGAAAACCACTGCTATACAGTATTGCATTGCATAATATACCATGGTAATTCTCTTATTCTACTATTCTGCTATTGATGGGTAATTGGGTGGTTTCTAGTGTGGGGCTATTGTAAACACAGCTGCTGTAAACATTCTTGAGTTTATGTCTTATGTCTTATTCTTATGTCTTTAGTGAGCATATTTTTGAACTTTTCTTTAAGCATATTTTATTGATTATGCTATTAGTTTTCCCAGTTTTCCCTCTTTATCCCCCTTCTGCCCTGCACCCCCAACCCTCCAGTATTCCCCCTCTTAGTTCATGTCCATGGGTTATACATATAAGTTCTTTGAATTCTCTACTTCCTATACCACTTTTTACCTCTCCACATCTATTTTATGCCTACCAATTATGTTTCTTATTCCCTGTACCTTTCTCCCCCCATTCCTCCCCTCCCCTTCCCCACTGAAAACCCCTATGGGATGTCTATTTCTCTGATTCTGCTCTTGTTCTAGTTGTTTGCTTAGTTTGTTTTTGTTTGTTTGTTTAGTTTCAGTTGATAGTTTTGAGTTTGTTGTCAGTTTACTGTTCACAGTTTTGATCTTCTTTTTCTCAGATAAGTCCCTCTAACATTTCATTAATAAAGGCTTGGTGATGATGAACTCCTTTAACTTGACCTTATCTGAGAAGCTCTTTATCTGTCCTTCCATTCTAAATGATAGCTTTGCTGGATAGAGCAATCTTGGATGTAGATTCTTGCCTTTTGTGACTTGGAATACTTATTTCCAGTCCCTTCTTGCCTGCAAGGTCTCTTTTGAGAAATCAGCTGACAGTCTTATGGGAACTCCTTTGTAGGTAACTGTCTCCTCTTGCTGCTTTTAAGATTCTCCCCTCATCTTTCATCTTGGCTAATGTAATTATGATGTGCCTTGGTGTGTGACTCCTTGAATCCAACTTTTTGGGATTCTCTGAGCCTCCTGGACTTCCTAGAAGTTTATTTCCTTTGCAAAATTGGGGAAGTTTTCCTTCATTATTTTTTTTTTCAGATAAGTTTTCAATTTCTTGCTCTTCCTCTTCTCCTTCTGGCACCCCTATGATTCAGATGTTGAAATGTTTAAAGTTTTCCTAGAAGTTCCTAAGCCTCTCCTCATTTTTTTGAATTCTTCTTTCTTCATTCTGTTCTGATTGAATGTTTATTTCTTCCTTCTGGTCCAAACCTTCATTTGAGTCCCAGTTTCCTTCCCATCACTATTGGTTCCCTGTACATTTTCCTTTATTTCACTTTGCATAGCTTTTACTTTTTCCTCTATTTTGCTATCACACTCAACCATTTCTGTGAGCACCCTGATTATTAGTTTTTTGAACTCTGCATCTGATGAGTTGGCTATTTCTTCATTGCTTAGTTGTATTTTTCTGGAGCTTTGTTCTGTTCTTTCATTTGGGCCAATTTTTTTGTCCTGGTGTACTTGTTACATAGTAAGGGGCGGAGCATTAGATATTCACTAGGGCAGGGTCACTGTGTTGTGGAACTGTATGTGGGGGAGGGGTCTGAGAGGGAACAGTGTTGCTTGCTCAGCTCTTGGCGGGCTTTCAGCCACTTCCCACAAGCAAATTGGGCCCTTTTGGTGCTGATTCCTGGATGGATGGTTTTGTGTACATCCTAAGACACTGTGAGTCTCTCCTCTAGCAAGAGCTTCTAGGAGGATGCTGTAGAGAATCCAGACAAGAGAAAGATCATGGCTGCCCCTAAAGGTGCCATCTGCAGCCTTCCTATTCAGAAACCAGCAGCTGGCAGCCAGCACCCAGGCTGGCGGGTGGAGACTGCCGAGGCTGCAGATCTTGGCACGCAAAAAGGCACAAGGTTAGAGCTTCACGACATGAAGTCTGGTTGGTGAGTCCATGGGTATTTGTCCCATTGTTTTCTGTACATTTTATTTATGTTTTACTTATTGATGACAGAGATGGAAAGAGAGAGAAAGAGAGAGAAACATTGATTTGTTGTTCCACTTATTTATGAATTCACTGGTTGATTCTTGTTTGCACCCTGACTGGAGCTCAAACCCGCAACCTTGGCGTATGCAGACAACACTCCCACCAGCTGAGCTCCCTGGCTGGGGCTTTCTGTATTTTTTAATATTTTATTTTAACATTTCAGTGTTAAGCAAAACTTGAACTAGAAATCAAAAGAGAATAGAGTATTCTAAAGTACAGTTGCATAGTCCTTGTGACTCTGTTTAATATTAAATCTAGCAGTCAGTTGAAGGCCAGAGGTCAGTGCTGGCCCTGCCCTCTCACCTTTGAAACCTGTGTTCTCATCAGGCGTCCGTGGCTTTCCCTAAGCCCTGTGCCCTCGGGTGACGTTCAGGCTTTTTATCTGTCCTGACAGCCATGAACATTAAAGGTGTAATGACATGAAAAGGTTGTCAAAATATATTGCCAAGCAATAAAAGGTTACCAAACTGTATATTTTCACTCATTTTTTGGAATGCTATAACTTAAAAGGAATATGCAGAGGGAAAGTCTGAGTGGTCACAGCATGTGTTGGCAGCAGCTGCCTCCGGCTAGAGCACTTCCAGGTCCTGTGCGAGAGACAGAGTCTGGGTGTCCGAGTGCACGCCAGTGTCTCGGTCCGCTTTCAGGCATTGAACCTGAGGCTCGGCTCCGCCTCAGCTGCCTCTGAGCACTGGCAGGGGTGTCTGACCTGTGGGCCGTGGGCCTCACGCAGCCCAGGATGGCTGTGAATGTGGCCCAACACAAAATCGTAAATTTACTTAACACATTATGAGGGGTTTTTTATGATTATGTGGTGCAGTATATTTAATGCTGTGGTCCAAGACAACTCTTCTTCTTCCAGTGTGGTCCAGAGATGCCAAAAATTGGACACACCTGGTAGAAGAACCCAGTTAATATTGTGAACTCCTAAGGTAAGGTGGGTGTGTTATTCTATTGGTTTTTTTAAGTAACCATCTCAGTTGTGTACAATTGAGTGGCACTTAGTACATTCACAGTGTTTTGCAACCCACCACCTCTATCTAGTTCCAAAGCATTTTCATCGCCCCAAAAGGAAACCTCTTACCCAGGAAGCTCCTTTCTTCTTCTCCTCAGCACCTGGCAACCACTTGTCTGCTCTGTTTCCAAGGATTTACCTGTTCTGGGTGTTCCATATCAATGGAATCCTGCAGTGTGAACTTTGACTTTACATCTTCAAGGTGCACCCATGCCGTAGCACGCACCGGCACTTCATCGCTTCTCACGGCGGGACAGTGTTCCGCTGTGCAGACAGAGGGCTTTTGTTTGTCCATCCATCCACCGATGGACATTGGGTTGCTTTCCCCTTTTGGCTGTTGTGAACAATGCTGCAATGCACACATTCAGGTACAACTACTTGTGTGAAGACCTATTTTTAGTTCTTTCGGTAGATGCTTAGGAGCAGGATTGGAGGGCCGTGTTTAACATCCTGAAGAATGCCAAACTGTTGTCCAAAGTGGCAGCACTGTTTTAGTTTCTTGTCTGCCTTGGCACCACTGCCGGTATGAACAGTACAGACAGCTGGTATTCACAGAGGAGTTTGAAGCCTGGCACTGTGAGAAAGGTCTCTTCCTACGCTGTGCTATTGGACATTCACAACAGCTTAAGAGCTAAGGTTGCTATTAATGTCCCCATTTTACAAATGGCAAACTGAGGCCTGAAAAGCTGAGATAATCCACCCAAGGACCACGGCACGTGGCAGGGTGGGAACTGGAGCCAAGGCGCTCAGACTCCAAGGCCTGCTTGTTTGCCTTCTCGGTCCCTCATGCCGACCCCACTGGCCGGCGTGCCTGACAAGTGTTCGACGGACTGTGAAACAGTGTGCAGCGCTGTGTGCAAGGAGAACCAGCTCTGTCTGGTGGGTGTCAGATTCATCCCTCAAGCCCAACCAAGCCCATCACACCACCAGTGGTCAGGCCACACTCAGCCAAAGTCCGTGCGTGACTAAGGCTCTCGTCTTTCTTCAAGATCCATTTCAGCGCTACCTTCTCTGCCAAGACCTCTGACTACTCCCAACTGGACAGATCTGGTACCCCTCCCTCCTTTGAAGCCTTTGCACCTCTTATCAAGTACTTCTATTGCTGTCAAATTGATACTTGTTTAACGAGCAACTATTAACTTATCACAATTAATTTGACTCACCATTAACCTGATAAACTATTTATTCCTCTTTCTACTGTCCATAGGCACCTGAGTAAAACAGGTGCCTATGGACAGTACACACACACACACATATATAGAGAGAGAGAGAGAGAGAGACACTCATTTCACTGCACACATTGACAGTTCGTTCCTTCCTTTTTGTGCCTAGTAGTATTCCATTGCACAAATACTTTGTTTATCCATTCACCTGATGGACACTGAGGCTGCTTCCAGTTCAGAGTTATTACCAAAAAGGCTGCACTAAACATTTGTGTACAAGTTTTTGCATGGACTTGTTTGCATTTCTCATAGGTAAATACTGGTTTTGTGGAAGACAGTTTTTCCATGGCCAGAGGTGGGGGAGGCAGGGATGGGAATGGGAATGTCACTCAGGCAGCAGTGTGAGCGACCGGAAATGGGATGAAGCTTTGCTCATTCATCCGCCCCCCCACTCACCTCCTGCTGTGCGGCCCAGTTCCGAACAGGCCACAGACCCAGGTCCATGCCCAGGGACTGCGGAGCCCTGCCCGAGTGCACCAGCACAGCCCAGAAATGGGTCAGCGAGATGGAAGGTAGACAATCAAGTGGCATTACATACTGGAAGTTTCAGGAAGAGAAAAACCAATTCAAGTTCACTTAACTTAGGCTTCTGGAAAGAATACCATCTCCCTTGACCAGTCATTAGGGTCCCCATAAACCAACTGTGGTCCATGCCCCGCATTTCCCCTGAGTAAGAGGAAATGAGTAAGAGAAAATGATGGGAAATCATTGCGGTGGGGAAATAAGGTGATCCTTGATAAGATGCTCAGAAATCCTGAGACAATAATTCCAGCTCTAGAAAAAACAAATTCTCTGAGAAAGAGAGATGATCTCAGGTCCTGACACTCAATTACGTGGTTCAAGCAGATTTGATGGGACTGTCATGGAGGGGATGCAGGATGGGACAGGAACCAGGAGTTCTTGCTCAGAGGCCAGAGGCCAGGTGGTGGGAGAAGTGACAAGAACCCAGTCCAAGATTCCAGTAGAGCAAGCTGTCTTGAGAGGTCCAGGGACCAAGCCAGCCTTGGGGACCTCGCAGGGAGGGGACAGGAGAGTAAATATTCCAGCCTCACTTTTCCTCCCTCCTATCTCCTGCTAGCCTGCCCTCTCCATACGTGTGGCCAAACCCAAGCAAATGCCAAGGGGAAGGGAGACTGTTGCTGTTACATAAAACTTCACCCATCAGATCAAACAATTTACTAGCTGAAGAACAGTGAAGGGAAGTTTGGAGTCAGCATTCTGGGTTTTCCTCCTGCTGGGCTCGAGTCCCTCACCTGGAAAATCACCATGGCCCATGCCCTCCCTGCTTCCTGGAAAACTCAGTCTCCCACACCTGCCCCAGTGGGTCCCTGCGCAAATCACAGACCTGTCCAGTGCGGCTGCCTGGACGCCCTGCCTCACCTCTGTCTGCATCCCAGGGGCTGGCAGGACCCACAGCCCACAGCCCAATTCAGAACCACCCCCGCCAACACACACACACACACACACACACACACATGGGCGCACACCAGCAACATCCTTCCTCTGCCAAAGTCCAGGCCCATAGGCGCCCATGTGACTTTCAGACTCCTTGGGGTCGGGGCTTTTGCTCCAACCACAGAGAGACACAGGTGCCCCAGGCCTCTCCTATGGCCGGCCTTGGGTTGAACATGGCGCCCCCTCCGCGCTTTGGTTGGGAAGGGCGGACTCAGCGCAGCCGCACCTCTCCCAGTCAAAAACTCTCAACACCTTTGCTCTCCAAACTTTTCTATCCTCTTTTGGGATTAAGGGGCCAACTAACTCATCCTTTCTTTCCTGATTAAAAAAAATAGTATGGCATTTGCCCTGGCTGGTGTAGTTCAGTGGATTGAGTGCAGGCCTGAAGCGAACTGAAGCATCCCTGGTGTGATTCCCTGTCAGGCAGGGCACATGCCTGGGCGGGGGGCCAGGTCCCCAGTAGGGGGCGAGCGAGAGGCAATCACACATTGATGTTTCTCTCCCTCTCTTTCTCCCTCCCTTTCCCTCTCTCTAAAAACAAATAAAATCTTTTAAAAATTATATAACACTATTTTTAAATGTTTGGTGGCATTTAGTGCATTCACTATGCCATACAACCATGTATATTAAGTCTCAGAACATGCTAATCACCCCCAAAGAAAACGTGCACCCATTAAGCCATCAGTTCCTGTTCCTTGCCCCACTGGCAACATTTGGGAACCCCCTACACTGTCTTGACAATCTCCTTTGATATTTCCACATTTTGGTCTTCAATCTCATAGTAACATTTCTTGTATGTCGTATCTGGTGCTTCTGTCTGAAGCCCAGTTTAATGCCCATTACCCTTAGCCCACCATCTTGGCCCAGTCATCCCCCTCCAGTTCACAGACACATGCATCACTCGACAGCTCTGGGCTCCTCACATGGATCCTTCAGGAAAACACTGTTTAAAAAGCTAAAAAGCGGTGGTGCATACACAGTGGATTATTTCTCAGCCATAAAAAAGAATGAAACCTTACCATATGCGGCGAACTGAATGGGTGGACCTAGAGGGTATTGCATTAAGTGAAATAAGTCAGAGAAAGACAAATACCATGTGATTTCACTTATATGTGGAATCTAAAGAACAATATGAACAAACAAAACAGAAACAGACTCACTGACACAGAGAAGAGACTGATGGTTGACAGAGGGGAAGGATATTGGGGGCTGGGTGAAAAAAGTAAAAGGATGAAGAAGTACAAGCTGGCAGGTACAAAATAGTCATGCGGACCTAAAGTACAGCATAGGGAACACAGTCAGTAATATTGTAATAACTATACACGGTGCCAGGTGGGTACTGGAAACGCCAGGGGGATCACTTTGGAAAGCATATGCTTGTCTAACTGATGTGCTGCACACCTGAAATTGATACAAAACAATATGGAATGTAAACTGTAATTGAAAAATAAAATTAAAAAAAAAAAAAGATTCCATTGGCAGCGAGTGGGGATTTGGTCTGGGGAGCATCGGCCAAGATGTAACCAGCTTGGGCGGCCAGGCCTCTGTCCCCCCGAGTTGGGCCATGCCAGCCCCTCAACCCGACAACCAGGCGGGAGGGCGGGAGCGTGGACCAACAAGGATCCTCTGATTCCTCCGCCTCAGGCAGAGAGCTACAGGCTCGTAGGAGGCCGGTGCCATGTTGCATTTAGAAGAAAACTGTCCAAGATTAATACGAATGTGCTAATATTCCCCTTGTGGGCCCAATAAGCTTCATATTCACTCTTATCTTTAACAAGCAGCCAGGCAATGTCCAGCTGCTCCTCGGGGGACCACTCTTGGAGTAGCGGGCACTGCTCAGCTATAGCAGCCAGAATAAAAGTAGGATGAACTGCTTCCTTCCTCTTCCAAAGTTGCCTTCCCAAGCCAATTATCCCTGCCCCTCGGCTGAGAAGGGTGGAAACTGAACAGACATAGAGGGCGCGTGGACGAGAGGTGGAAGGAGAATTTCCAGACTGAGGGAACAGCATGCGCGAAGGCCACAGGCAGAAAGAGAGCTTCTGCTTGGTGAAAGCAGCTCAGAGTGGCTGCGCAGCAGCGAGTGCAGGGGACCAGAGCAGGTGATGGGCTCGCTCGCTCTGAGTTTGCCTTTCAGAAGCCCTGACCCCTCAGAAAGGCCCTCCCCAGAGAGGCGGTTAGGGGCCCTTTTGGTGTCCTACCGTGTGCTCAGCAGTTCTTCGTCCCCACTGATGACAACACGTCTGCTCCTGCCCTCCTTGTTCTCCCAGCCCCCACCCCACCCCTGGCCCCGAAGCCCCTGGAGGTCACGGACCACAACTGTCTGGAATCCGTACAGCCACCTAATTGTTACTTTAAAGACCTTTCAAAGCCTCGGGGTCACTGTGGACTCCCCTGTCTCCAGGACTAGTGGTGCCCAGGTGGGACCCATCAAGGGACCCCGGGGAGCTGACAGAAGCCTCTTCCTGCCCCTCAGGGAGGGTGAACCCTAGGCCCTGCCAGTACACTTGAAGCTGGAGCACAACTAAGGGCCCAGAAGTTTGCTTTAAAACCCAGAAGTACAGGCACAGTTAAACAAGTGGTTTCCATGGTCAAGTTCTCTGAGAATCACATGGGAGGGGCAAGGCGCAGGCCTGGAGGAGGAAGATGGGTGGCAGAGTGGCCTGTGGGGCGGCTCTAAGGCCAGGGAGACAAGAGGCTGAAATAGAGGGATCAAGTTGAGGCTCGTGGTTTTGGGTGAGAGAAATAGGAATGTTGGAGCGGCCCTGTGGACTTGGTTGGAGGGCTCCATTTAGCTGTAATGTGCTGAGTCCTACACAAGGTGGCAGAATGAGGCCAGGTTTGTGGCCTGGCTGACCATGCAGGAGACCTAAGCTCCCAGCAGGGGGCAGAGCAGAGTACACCAGGGCACAGACACTGCTGTGTGTCACAAGATCCACCTGAGAGGGCACCTGGATTTCCAGCTCCTGAAAGTAGCCTCTGGGTGGGGGACCCGGTGAGAGGCTCCAGACCACGTGTGGGACACCCATGCTGGTGGTGAGCAGGCTGGGAAGGGTGCACAGGGCTGCACGCACCAGTCCTGGGCCCCAGCTCCGCCTCAGAGTTGGTCAGACACAGGCTTGAGGGGATGAGGCAGTTGGGCCTGAGATATCTGTGAAAACCTCTGAGCATCTGGGGACAGCCGTGGGGTCCCAGGGGTGGCAGATCTGGGAAACTTACCCTTTCTCTTCCAGGACACGAGTTTCCCAGCCTCCCTTCAGACCAGTGGGGGCCATGTGACAGGGTCCCAGACAGTGGGATGTGGCTCTCAGGAATTCCAGGTCTAGCCCAGGAGTCAACATCCCACACTCTGTCGCTGGCTGCCTTCTTCCCCTCCAGCAGAGCAGCTGGGGGCCAGGCAGACGGAGGGCATCACTGGCCCCAGCCCTTCCCACCTGGAGTCAGCCACACTCCTCTCCAAGTCCCCCTGCCATAGGGCTCCTCAGCTCCTCCCACTGAAGACGCAGGTCCCTTTCCTCTTGCCAAGCTTGGGATGTTAGCAGGTGTGAGACCTGCAAAGGCTTCAGGAAGCATTTACTTGTTTCTGCTTTACTTTGGCTCATCTGCAATCACCCTGGAACCGTGCCTGAATGACCCTGCTGGAACAGGACAGAGCCCGCTCACTGTCCTTCAGTCAACACCATGCCACACGAACCAGCCACCACGCCCGAGGCGAATAAGGCCAAACCAAAAGAGCTGCCCGGCCAAGCACAGGCTACACGGCTGACACACACACTCACAAACTGAGTAAATGTTTATTATGCTTTTGTGATTGATTTTATGCAACGTTTGTGTCACTAGATCAATGCAACAGTGATGACCCAAAAAGACGGAAAGGAGCAGAATCACCCCCACCCCACCCCCCGGGGGCTTTGATGTTTACAAATAAAAGCTTTTATTGTTACAGTGAGAACTCAGAGTCAGCTTGTTACTGCTACAGGGCCCATCCTGTCCTGACAGGTGCACCAGGCTACAGATGACAGGTCCCCTTTCTGCTATGGTGCGTGAGAGACCTGAGCAGAAGGGAGCTGATAGGTAAAATCAAATATAGAAATAGCGAGTAGTCTGCCACACATGGAAGGGAAGTGCTGGCCCGTCTTCTGGAAGCCCATGCTCTGGTAGAGGGCTATGGCCGAGTACTGCAGCATGGTGGTGCTGAGCACAACCTCACTGTAGCCCTGGTCCCGAGCAAACTGAAGGAGAGTCCTGACCAGGGCTTTTGCTATCCCCTGGCCCCGGTGCTCCAAGGACACACTTAAGTGAAGCAGCTCCAGCTGCTTCTTCTGCAGGGTGGGCTTCTCCACAGGCAGAGCTCCCACTGTGCCCACCACCTGCCCCTCAGACTCAGCTACCCAGAAGCAGGAGCCAGGCCCACTGAGGTAGGTTTTGGTGATGTCAGACATGTCTGTGTGCAAACTGTGGGCCACATACTCAGTCCAGGGGTATTTGGCAAGGAACCTCAAGGCAGCGAGGAGGGTGAGGCCAGACACCAGGGCCAGGATCCAGGACCCAGAGACCAGGAATAGGGTGAGGGGCACCCCAAGCAAGAACACAAGTGTTCGAGGCAGCTTCAGGATGTGGCGGAAAGCGGTGGGGGTGTGCTGGATCATGCCCTGGGAGAACAAGTCCAGGACACGTTGGCGGTCGCTCTCCTGATATTTGCGGATGCGGTAAGGAGCCATGGAGACTTGTGTGTCTGAATCTCAAAGAACACCAGAGAGAGCTAGGCACCTGCACCCCTTCCAGGCAGCCCTGGGGAAGAGAGAGGAAGCCGTGTGAGAACCTCCATCTCTTCCACCTCCCAGGCACCAGAGACCCTGCTCACAGGCTTGTCTTTGTGCTTCTGCCTGGCAGGAAGTCGCCACAGCCATGGGAGAGGGGGCAGGGTCAGAAAGACCTGCATGTGATGTGGCTCCATTCCTCTCTTGCTGTGTGACCTTGAGCATGTCACTTAACCCCACTAAGCCTCTGTTTTTCGGTCTGCACCACAGCATAAAATCAAAACCTGCCTTCTGAGATTGTTCTGAGAATTTGACTGAACAACATATACAAAGCTCTGGTATAAAAAGTACCTTCCACCTCCACCCTCTGCCCTTTTCTCTTGTCTCTTCTCAGCTTCTTGGTGTATCAGGGTGACACTGTGCAGCAGCCAGGGAGGGCATGTGTCCCCTACCCTTTGGTCCCTCTGCCAGGGTCCACACACTGCAGGAACCCTGTGTTCCCAGGCGTAGGTTTCAGCACAGGCTCCTTCCCCCTTGACTGCAACGTTTTAGGCTGCTGAGGTGGCATAAGAGCCAAACACCAAAACCAGCCCTGCCCTGAGAGCCAGGAGGGCCTGGGGCTGCAGGCCACACCCCGAGCACTGTCCCTCCACCCGTGTCCTCTCACCTGTCACCTCCAAAGCCTCCAATGTCCAGGGTGGCCTCCTCCCTCAGCTCTGACTGGCATTCAGGAAGACTGTGCAGGGCCAGCACCGCCTCTGGAAACCAGGCCCTGGAGGCCACCTCATTGGGTGGGTCCTGATTTGTTAATCATGAACCCCAGTGTCAAGGAGCTGGGCCAGGACAGGGCAAGGAGCCTTTTCTCCATTCACCTCTGTGATTACTAGTAATTAGTTTGGGTGGAGAAGGTGCTGTTAGCAGGTTCTGGAACAGCCTAAAAAGAAGGCACAGGGCTTATGAGCAGTCCCTGTAATTTTCAGTGTGTTGGGGGGTAATTAATAGGGTCTAAAGACGCTTCACTTGCAGCAATTCAGTTCAAGGCTGGGTCGATGCGGAGCAACAATGTTCACCAGGCTAACAGAGCGCATTTCCCCCACCGTGTTCCAGAGCACAGGGGAAGACAGCCAACTGTTTGCTTTAGTATGTAATCCTTGACTAAGGAGCCAAATCCCCGTGGTCTACCAACCTGCAACCCTTCCCTCCCAGCACCAAATGCTCTCTAGGAACAGTTTGCTTTTGCCGGTGAAGCATTTGGACTCTGGAGCTCCCAGGTTAATTAATGTAAAGGAAACTGCTCCTAATTTGGCTGAAAACGACTTTCTCTAAAAGACTTGTGGAGCTTATGTAAACTTCTTCCCCAGGAAATGGCAATGCTTTGATTTGTTTTCTTCTTGTTAGAAGGAGCTGAAAACACAGTCTATCATTACAGAAACGAGACCTGTAAAACCGCTGTTCATACCATGCAAACCAATAAACATACGAGTTCAACTTCATCAGTTGTCCGACATGTCGCAATGGCAAAACGCTTAAAAGTTAAAAGCCCTGGCAGGGATTTGCAAGCTTGCACTCTGCTACTGGGTATGCAAAATGGCGCAACTTTCTGGTATTAAAAGCCTTTAAGGAGTGCACATCCTCTTTCCCAATAATTCCGCTTCGGGGAAGCTATCCTAAAGAAAGAGCAACATCTACCAAGATTTACTTGTTAGGGGGCAAAAATAAAGGCAACACAAATGTGTAACAGAATTGCGCATGCGGTGGGTTACACAGCAATGAATCGAACTCGCACAGTCCGCGCTCACTCAAGCTCCCGGAGCGGTGGCGGCCTCTCCAGCTCTACTTGCTCCTCCTCCTGCGGAGCCACTTTCCTCCCAGCGCTGGGTCCTCATCTGGGTCCCGCAGCTGGAGCCACAGCAGCCTCTAGTCCCCGGCTGCCGCTTAGCACGCCCCGGCTTTTCCCCTCGCAGTCACTTCGGGGCCCTCCCGCTGATGCGCCGCCCCGCCCCACCCCACCCCACCCCACCCCGCCGCTTTCTCCCGGATTGAGGACCCCCGGGCACTGCCCCCACCCTCTTCCTCCCTCACCTCCAAGGGGACAGTCCACGTCTTACCCCTCAGACTGGCGCCCTGTCACCTCTGCCCGGCGCCGGACACCTCTCGGGCCTCCCCAAAGAAGCGGCAAAAGAAGAAAGTGCGGTTCGTCAGCACCGGCAGCAACAGGCGGGGCTCAACCAGCGGAGCGGAGCGCAGCGCTGGAAGTCGGGGACTGGGCCACAGCCTAGGCCTCAGGTCCTGCCAACTCACCCGAGGAAGTGAGTCTTTTTCCTGGTCCACTGCCTCCTGTGGCGCCTGGCCAGCCCTTGCTTAGAAAAGAGGAAAATCAGAGAAAATGATATTCCCCAGGGGCAACTTGTTCCTAACGTGCACTTGTATGAACAACCAAAGATAAATAGACAAAAAGCAGATGTAACTTACCACTAACCAAGACCACTGCTACAAAAAGAAATGAAAGTAACTTTTGTCAGAATTCTGTTTTGTCTGACAGAATTCAGAAGCAGGATGGGAAAAAAGCCTTTTAAAAATATTTAGAACATTTTTTTAAAAGCATTTGAAGAAATCAGCATTTCTAACTGGAGTGAGCCAAAAGGAAAATTACGCTGGGGCAGTTTAGTGATGCATGTCCTCCTGGTGTTCTTCCAAAGCCATCCAGTCACTAGATGGGGAGCAGTATTGAAAATACCAACCCAAATAGGGAATTGATAGCAAGATATTTAAAAACTTGCCTAGAAGTTCAAACTTAGATCTTGGATTTCAGTATGTATGTAAAACATATTTTTCCCCAAACTTCTGGACTCTTGAATGTTAGTCAGAAATGGAAATTTTATTGTTGCAAACTACAAGTGCAAACTAAAGATGAGTTTAAAAAATTACAGCTCGTATTACATTTTATTTTGTAAATAATATATACCATGTACTGTGTGTATATTGTTCACATTTGAGAGGTACATTATAATTTGGTTATGAAAGTACATACTTTGCCTTGCCCAAATGGTAGGTGTTTTGTATATACACAATGGAGATATTTTAAGTGTGTGCCAAGGCATGTGGAAGACCGATTTATTTGCACAGAGTACTGAGAAAGTTTTCAAGAAATAGCTGTCGAATCTCAAGATGAAGACCCTAAATGTGAACAGTTTACTGATGCGCTACTGACATTCCAATGTGCGGCAGAATCATTCTAAAGACGGGGTTTGTCTGTTTCTCTAAATTGCTTTCTGCCTTCAAATCTGTAATTACTGGAATACTTCTCATGTTTTTACCAAATGTCCTTTCTGGTTTTTTATTTATATCCACATTCAAACTTAAAATACCTCTAAGCTTAATGCCAACAAAATCTGTTGTAATCCAATTTTTAAATAATAATAATTTAGCCCTCTTCCCCCCCTATAAAAATAAATAAAACGAACATGTTTGAGAATGATGGCATGGGATGAAGTGGTGTAAAGTCATTGATAGGGGACTTACGAGCTGGAAAATTTTAGTTTAAGGTAAATAGTTATAAGCCTAGTAAGTAATGTGTATGTTAAAGCTTTTGTTTCAGAACCTACAGATAAGGGCCACCCTGGCTCCTGGGAAAATAGCTGACCTCCTGGGGCACTGCTAAAGATTACCGCCTGGGGACAAGTGGAGGCATCTGGGCCTTTGTGTTCCAGGGAGAGATAGATGACCGCCCTTCCCTGGGAACAGTTAACTGCCCAGGACAGGAACGTTGCAGTTTCTTCTACCTAATCCTCCCTGAATTTCAAAACCCCTTACCACATATTGTTTATTCCCTGCTATAAAAACATTGGCCTGGAAAGAAAAGACAAGACAGTTCTTCTGGGTGCAGACCGGCCCTCTTCTCAGATCACAGGCCATCTGAATAAAGTGTGACAGGCAGCCTGAATGCCGGTGTCTTTTCCAGTAGCATATTCTAAATTGCTTTCTGCCTTCAGATCTGTAATTACTGGAACACTTCTCATGTCTACCAAATGTCGTTTCTGGTTTTTGGTTTATATCCATATTCACACTTAAAATACCTCTAAGTTTAATGCCAACAAAATCTGTTGTAATCAAATTTTTACATAATAATTTGGCCCTCTCCCCCCTTTAAAAAATAAATAAAATGAGCATGTTTGAAAGAGATGTCATGGGATGAAGTCATGCGATGAAGTCATCAGGAGCACAGCCTATGAGGCCTCGCAGATCTGAGTTAACCCTGACCCCAGCATTGTGAGCTCTGAGGGGAGCTTCAGCTCTTTGAGCTTCAGGGGAAAGCTGCCGTTAAAATGGAGAGGTGTGGGGGTACCATCTGGATCAAGTGATAGATTTCATTTCTCCAGTGGGGGGACAACTCACATGTGCCTCTCAATGACATGCAACAGGAAGGACCCGAAATCCATCTGCCTACCATTATTCCAAAAATATTTGAATCGACTCAAATTAGGAACAATTCCATGTTGTGGAATTCTGAAAGACATCTACAGTACTCTAAAAAAATGTCAACGTATTTTTTAAAAGGATTGTTCTAGATTAAAGGAAACCAAGAGCCATGGCAATTAAATACAATGTTGGGAGAGTATCCTAAGGTCTGCAACTTCCTTTCAGATCGTTCAGAAGAAAAGCAGGTGTTGTGTTTGTGTGACACGCAGACAGACAGGTGCTTGACACACACCAAATGCAGCAAATATTGACGGATGGTGAATTCACATGAAAGACACATGGATATTCATTGTAATATTTGCGATTGTCTTATATGCTTGAAATTTTTTGAAGTAGAGTTGAGAGACCAAGTTTGGTTCCTCACTTGGTACATCTCTTGGGGTTGTAATGAGGACTGAGGGAGTGCTTATAAAGTGCTTAGCACGGTACATGCAGGAAACATTAGGGGAAGATGGTGGTGAGGTAGGTGGGAGCAGAGCCCACTTCCCCCTGCGCTCAGCTGGAACACCTAGCAGATCTTCTGAGGAACAGAGTGTACAGCCAATGAAATCCCAGCTTATATGAAGTGTGGAGGCCAAAATTTTAGAGGACATTGAAAAACAGACAGTAAGGAGATTGTGTGGGGACAGTAAGATCCCTGGGACCAGCACGGGGACCAGAGCTGCTGCAGCCCCCAGCCCAGTGCTTGCCACAGGATCTTTGGAAGAGAGCCAGATCAGCAGCTCCCTCCCCTACTGAGGCAGGGAGGACAGAGCACAGAGCAGCAGCAGAATAGACCTGGATCCTTGAGGTCGCTGGGGGGAAAAAGACAAAGTGGGAGATGCACAGGGGTGGTGTTCACCTGCTGGGACTGTGGACTCCACCAGAGCAATTGGGGAGCTGGGCGACCCCTGGGGAAGAGAGGAGTTGGGTTGTGTTGGACCCTGACCCAGATACTCTCTGATCTGGTTAGAAAGTTGGGCTGTGTGAAAAGCCAGGCGCTTATCAAGAATGGTGGGCTTAAACAAGAGGATTTTATTCAAAAAAAGGTTCTCAGTTGCTGCTTAAGGAATGCTTGTGCAGTGGCTGGCTGGCTGGCTGAGGAGGGCAGCAGGGCTCAGGGAGTTAGCAGTCCACAGAAAGACTTAACTCAGTGGGGGAGCTGAACTACCCTGAAGAGACTTTGAGAGTGCCTAGCACCTAGGCCAGCAAAGAGGGAGAAGGTGGTGTGTGTTTTCCCTAATTAGTGCACATCACAGGTGGCTTAACTGGGGGGTTAAAGGCATTGGCCTGGCACAGATGGACAGTGGGGGCCTGGCAATGAACAGAGGACCCAGGCTGGAGGCTGGGCAACTGTGAATATTGCCACCCAGACCTGGCCCCCATCCTTGCAACACCTGAGGAAGGGAGAAAAGCGAAACCCAGTCCCCCTCAGCCTGCAGCATCCAGGAAGACCAGCAGAACTCCCTTGGCAGGCTTAAAGTCTGCAGGCTTTTTTTCTTCTCCCCACCCGCCCCCCTTTACTTCCCAAGAGAGACAATAACACCCAGAGCTCTGAAAGGTCTAGAGACAGATCCAAAAGGGAGCACAAGGCTAACTGCAACATCAGAGAAACTGAGACAAATTTCATTTTGCTACCCTATAGAACTTGCATATTATTATTTGTTATTTTTTTACTTTTTATTTCATTAATATTTTTTCTCTCCGTTCTGTTTAGTTTTATTTATTTAATTGCATTGTTTGACTGGTTTTCCTGGTTCTTTCATATTGTATTTTAATTTTCCTTCTTTCACGTCACTTGAGTTCCAATAGCATGCTACTCTAGGTCGAGTACTCCCTATTCTTGCTATTCAGATCGTATAGATTCTGTCATATTATTGTTGTTCCAGTACTATTGTAAGTAATTATTGTCCCATATTATTGTAAATACTACACAGCACCCCTCCTGGATCCTAGCCCATTTTGCTATATTCCTGAGCTTTATTATTGTTATGGTTAACTCTATTCTCTCACACACTATACCTACATTCTATCCTTTGTTCTCACTATAACTTATCATCTGACCTTTCACAAGTTCTCTGTTTTCTGGAGTCAGCTCAAAATCCTTCTCCCCTCTAACAAGAGTTCTATCTCTTTATCACCTTTTATGGAAGTGGTTAGTTGGGTAAAATATCACGATTAATGCTATTCTAATCCAAAGGATCCCCTATCTCTTTTCTATTTGTTGGTATTTTAAATCCCACAGAATACTCTCCCGCTGTCTTAATCCATTTTGCCTACCCCCTGCCACTGATCATATACAAGAGTAGATGGGAGATGTGAACACCAATATACCTGCTGGAGGAGCTATACAACAAAGGAACCACCAACAAGTAAAAACCCAAGTACAACAAGAGAGCCCACACAAACAGAAGAAAGGGTAGCCCCAGAGCATCCAGACAAGGAGATCAACGAGACCACATCATCGAATCCTACAGAAATCCTACCACAGAAGTCCACCTACAAAGACAGCTAGCAAAGCAGAACATCAGGAAGCGCAGAAACAAACAAAAAGAGTCACCTAAAATGGGGAGACAAAAAAAGAACCTGCATTCAAAAGGAATGGAAGACTCCCCACTAAAAGAGCTAAACGAAATGGAGGTAAGCAAACTATCAGATATAGAATTCAAAATAGTGGTTATAAGAATGCTCAAGGAACTCACAGACAAAGATAAGGAACTGAGTGACAACTACAACAGTATGAAAAAGGAAATAGAAACTATAAACAAAAAAAAAACCAAAGAAATGAAAAAGAAAATTTCTGAAATTAAAAACACACCAGAATGAATTACAAGCAGGTTGGATGAAGCAGAGGACCGAATCAGTGAGCTGGAAGACAAGGTGGAAAGAAACAGCCAGGTAGAGCAGCTGCATAAAAAATGACTAAAAAAATATGAAGATAGCTTAAGGGAACTCCACGATAACATGAAATGCAACAACATTCAAATCATAGGAATACCAGAAGGAGAAGAAAAGGAACAAGGCATAGAAAGACTGTTTGAAAAAATGACAGGAAACTTTCTGAACTTAGAGAGGGAAAAAACCATGTAAGTTCAGGAAGCACAGAGGATCCCAAGCAAGATGTACCCAAAAAGGCCTGCTTCAAGACATATCATAATTAAAATGCCAAGTATTGAAGACAAAGAGAGAATCTTAAAAGCAACAAGGGAGAAACAAGAAGTAACATACAAAGGGGCTCTGATAAGGCTAGCAGCTGACTTCTCAACAGAAATACTCTGATCCAGAAGGGAATGGCAAGAGATAGTCCAAGTAGTGAAAAACAAAGCCCTGAACCCAAGAATATGCTAGCCAGCAAGGCTCTTGATTAAAATGGAAGGTGAAATAAGGAGTTTCCCAGACAAAAGTAGCCTCCTCTAAACCAGCTCTGCAAGATATGTTAAAGGGATTACCATAAGAAGAGGAAGGAAAAGAGTGAGAAAGGGAGGAACACAAGTACAAAGGGGGAAAAATGAATAAGTACCTATCAATAATAACCTTAAATGTTAATGGATTAAATGCTCCAATCAAAAGAAACAGAGTAGCTGAATAGATAAAACATGACCCACACATATGCCACCTACAAGAGACCCACCTCAGAACAAAAGACCTACAAAGACTGAAAGTGAAGGGTTGGAAAAAAAAATATTCCAAGCAAAGGGATACAGAAAAAAGCCGGAGTAACAATACTCATATCAAACAAAACAGACTTCAAAATAAAGGCCATAAAAAGAGACCCAGGACACTTCATAATACTCAAGGGAAAAATCCATCAAGAAGGCATAAACACAATGATTAAAAAGAAAAAAAAAAGAAAAAAAAAGAAGGCATAAACATTATAAACATATATGCATCCAACATAAGAGCACCCAAATACATAAAGAAAATCTTGGAAGACTTTAAGAAAGATATTGACAGCAACATAGTTATAATATAATAAGGGATATTAACACCCCACTGTCAAAAATGGGTATCTCTTCCAAACAAAATATCAAAAAAGATATTGTGGTATTGAACAATGTCCTAGATCAAATGGACTTAACTGATATTTATAAAACCTTTCATCCCAAAGAACCAAAGTACACATTCTTTTCAAATGCACATGGTACATTTTCAAAGATAGACCACATGACAGGACACAAAACAAGCCTCAACAAATTCAAGAAAATGGAAATCATATCAAGCATTTTCTCGGATCACAATGGCTTGACACTGTAAACCAACCTCAAGGAAAAAACTCAAAACCACTCAAATTCATAGACATTGAATAGAATGCTATTAGACAATGGATGGGTTAAGAATGAGATCAAGGAAGAAATCAAAAAAGTTTCTGCAAACAAATGAAAATGAACTCACAACAGTCCAAAACTTATGGGACATAGTGAAGGCAGTCCTGAGAGGGAAGTTCATAGCAATACAGGCCTACCTAAACAAGACAGAAACATTTCAAATAAACAACCTAAGCCTACAAGAACTGGAGGAACAAAACCCAAGACAGCCCAGAGCAAGCAGAAGAAAGGAAATAACCAAAATCAGAGAATAAAATGACATAGAGACATGAAAGCACAATTTGAAGGATCAAGAAATCCTTAGAATTCTAAGGATCAAGAACCAGGAGCTGGTTCTTTGAAAAGATAAACAAAATTGACAAGCCTTTAAGCAGACCCATCAAGAAAAAAGGAGAGAGGACCCAAATAAACACAATCAGAAATGAAAGAGGAGAGACTACAACTGATACCACAAAAATACACAGCACTGTAAGAAACTACTATGAAGAACTATATGCTAAGAAATTTGAAAACCTGGGTGAAATGGACAAATTTCTAGAAAAATATAATCTTTCAAAACTGAATGAAGAAGCAGAACGCCTGAACAGACCAATAACAGCAGATGAAATTGAAGCAGTAATCAAAAAACTCCCGACACACAAAAGCCCTGGACCAGATGGTTTCACAGAAGAATTTTACAAAACTTTTAAGAGCTAACCCTACACTGCACAGAATATTTCAAAAAATTCAGTAAGATGGAAGACTCCCAAACTCTATGAAGTCAGCATCATCCTAATCCCAAAGCCAGATAAAGACACAACAAAGAAAGAAAACTATAGGCAAATATCACTGATGAACACAGACACTAAAATCCTCAACAAAATATGGGCAGACCACATCCAGCGATACATTAAAAAAATCATACACCATGATAAGTGGGATTCATCCTAGGGATGCAAGGATGGTACAATATTTGCAAATCAATAAATGTAATACATCACATAAACAAAAGAAAAGACAAAAATCACATGATTATATCAATAGATGCAGAAAAAGCATTTGATAAGGTGCAGCACCCATTTATGATAAAGACACTTAACAAAGTGGGAGTAGAGGGAGCATTCCTGAACACGATAAAAGCCATATACAAGAGACCTACAGCCAACATCATACTCAATGGATAAAAACTAAAAGCTTTCCCACTAAGATCAGGAACAAGACAAGGATGTCCGCTTTCACCACTTCTATTCAACATAGTACCAGAAGTCCTAGCCACAGTAATCAGACAAGAAAAAGAAATAAAAGGCATCCAAATTGGAAAGAAGCAAAACTGTCATTTTGCAGATGATATGACAGTGTATATAGTAGATTCTATAGACTCCATTAAAAAACTACTCTACCTAATGAATGAATTTGGCAAAACAATGGGATATAAAGTCAATATTCAGAAATCAAAGGCATTTTTGTATACCAACAATGAAATATCAGAATCAGAAAAAAAAATCCAATTTGATATAGCACCAAAGGCATAAACCTAACTAAGGAGGTAAAAGACCTGTATTCAGAAAACTACACAACACTGAAGAAATTAAGGAAGACACAAACAAATGGAAGCATGTACCATGTTCATGGATTAGAAGAATTAACATCAAAATGTTCATACTACCCAAAGCAATCTATACATTCAGTGCAATCTCTATTAAAGTACCAATGGCATATTTCACAGATATAGAACAAACATTTCAGAAATTTATATGGACCCATAAACAACCCCAAATAGCTCCAGCAATTTTGAGAAAGAAGAACAAAGTAGGAGGGGTCACCTGATATCAAACTGTATTACTAGGCCACTGTAATCAAAACAGCCTGATACTGGCATGAGAACAGATATATAGACCAACGAAACAGAATAGAGAGCCCAGAAATAAACCCAAGTCTCTATGGTCAATTAATATTCAACAAAGGGGGCAGAAGCATAAAATGAAGTAAAAATAGTCTTTTCAACGAGTGGTGTCGGGGAGATCTGGACAACTACGTGATAAAAAGCTTCTGCACAGCTAAAGAAAACAGCATTAAGTGAAAAGAGAACCAACTATATGGGAATACATATTTGCCAATGATACCTCGGACAAGGGTTTGATCTCCAAAATATATAAAGAACTCACACGACTACACTCTAGGAAGACAAACAACCCAATTTAAAAATGGGCCAAGGACTCGAACAGACACTTCTCCAACGAGGGTATACAAAGGGCCCAGAGACATATGAAAAGATGCTCAACATCACTAATCATCAGAGAGATGCAAATTAAAACCACAATGATCTCACTTCACACCAGTCAGAATGGCCATCATAAACAAATCAACAAACAAATGCTGGAGAAGATGTGGAGAAAAGGGAACCCTAGTGCACTGTTGGTGGGAATGCAGACTGGTGTAGCCACTGTGGAAAACAGTATGGAATTTCCTCAGAAAACTAAAAATGGAACTGCCTTTCGACTCAAAAATTCCACTGCTGGGATTATACCCTAAAAACCCTGAAACACCAATTCAAAAGAACCTATGCACCCCAATGTTCATAGCAGCACAATTTACAACAGCCAAGTGTTGGAAGCAACCTAAGTGCCCATCAGTAAATGAAAGGATCAAAAAACCATGGTACATTTACACGATGGAGTACTACACAATAGAAAGAAAGAAGGAGCTCCTACCCTTTGTGACAACATGGATGGATCTGGACAGCATTATGCTAGTAAAATAAGCCAGGTAGTGAAAGAAAAATACCATATGATCTCACCTATAAGTGGAACCTAATCAACAAAACAAACAAGCAAGCAAAATATAACTAGAGACAGGGAAGTTAAGAACACTGATAGTAACCAGAGGGGAGGTGGGAGGGGATAATAGGAGATAAAGGGGGAGGGGTTTTCAGGAACAAGTATAAAGGACACATGGACAAAACCAAAGGGGTATAGGATGAGGGGTGGGAGCTGGGGATGGCTGGGGTGGGGGGAAGTGGTCGGGGTAAAATGGAGGCAACTGTACTTGAACAATAAACAAAAGAAACATTAGCTATGTGCTTCTGTACTTCATTATTTATGATCATGAGGGAAATCACTAGTTTGTTCCCTGCTTATTCCTACCTCTCCACTTTCTAGCACACTGCAGGATCACACTTCTCCACCCCTTTTGAAGTTGGAATGGTCAAGACTGGCTTTGTTGTTTGTTTGTTTTCTTCTGTCTTTGAACAGTGAAACATGAGCTAAGCCTCATGTCACTTCCATGAGAAAGCTTTAAGAGCCACTTTGTAATTCATTGTTCCTTTTAGCTCTGCAGTGATCCATGGAGCATGTGTGAAGATGAAGCCTTCAACAGACTGTGTTCTTGAGTCACTGCAATGAGTCTTCCTACAATTCATGCTGGCTTTGTAGAATGAGCAAGGAACTTTTGTCATGTGAAGCCAATGAGCTATAGGGACCAACCACCATTGCAGCCTAATCTACCCCAGAACTCCACAAACCATGGCCCTTGGGGCAAATCCTGCCCATCACTTATTTCTGTAATAACAGTCACACTCATTTATGTGTTGTCTGCAGATGCTTCTGCACTACAACAGCAAGAGTTTAGTAGATGCAACAGAGACCATATGGCCTGCAAAGCTGTACACAGTTTCTATCTGGCCCTTCACAGAAAAGTTTGCTGACCCCTGACCTAGTCTACCTTGATAGATACAATCAAAATATAAAGCAAGAAAAAAAACCCGAACTATTTGTAAAACGAGATTTTATACTAGCAGTAGGACCTTGGGCAAGTTACTATGATCTTTAGTGTCTGTGTGTAAAATGGGGGTAATAACAGCATCTATCCCAGTATTATGAGAATGAAATTAATTCTTGTGTCTAAAACACAACCAGGAAGCTTAGAAGAGGGATGCCAGAACACTCAGGAGTAAGAGCAGGGATATAACCAGGCACATATAAAATAACTAAGACAAAATACTAGTATCTTGTAGATCTCCAATAAATGTTTGTAATTACTATTCCAATTATATAAAAATAAAATATATTTGAATGAAAATAGAAGGTTAGAAGAAAATAACAAATAATACTGATTATCTTTTAAAATATTAAAAGGTAGGATTGCATTTTTTCCCTTTTGTTACACCATTCTGTGTTTTAAAATTTTCTACAATGAACACATATAAATTTTATAATCAGAAAAGGAAAATCAATATTTTTGCAAATGGTGAAAGTTTTTAATATTTCTGTAATTTCACAAAACATCTTTTGTTGACATTCTACAAATGACACTATCCAACAATGTCCCAATACTTTCTTCTTTTGAAGATAGTTTATATATCTATAAAAATAAAAGGCAAATTATGATTTGCTAATTATTCATGTACTACTAAATTTTAATATACAAACATGCATAAATGAAACTGTTTATCATTGAATTATTGGCATATGATATGAAATTACAAATGTGATTAAAATATGCGAAGTAGATGGCCATTCATCAGTTATGTCAAAAATGCTCTTTAAATTGAAGTTATAGTGGCAATTCTCTAAACACAGAAACCAAATTTGTACCAGTTTTAAAAGCATACTAGACATTAACTTCATACTAAAGTTACATATTTTATATTACAAATGTACTATGTCAGCTTGATATTTAAGCTATTCTTTCTTAAAGAATGCTCTTTAAAAATTTTTTAAGATTTTATTTATTTTTAGAGAGAGGGAAGGGAGGGAGAAAGGGAAACATCACTGTACAAGAGATACATGATCGAGTTGCCCCTCTCATGCCCCCAACTGGGGACCTGGCCCATAAGGGAGGCATGTGTCCTAACCAGGAATCTAACCAACAACTTTTCGGTTTGTAGGCTGATCCTCAATCCACTGAGCCACAACAGCTAGGGCTCTTAGAGAATGGTTTCATAACTAAGTTTTTTTATTATATTTTATATGAATATGCATCTTCCAATTCTTTGTATCTGTAATTATTTTTCAATTAATTTTATATTAACCTTTCTTAGAAGTTCAAAAAATAGCACTGGTGAGCAACAGCAAACAGCATCGGCACTATTCCTCATCTATCCCACTCTACAAATGTGGATTTACAAACCTTTTTAACTTCTGTAATATTTGTAATTTCAGGAAGATTTTTCAGAGAAACTTGATGACCTTCTACCTGAGATATTAGGTTTTCTTGATCTATTTGTTTTTCTCCATCTTCAATGTAAACAATTAGAATTGAAGAGTCATTTGCTGAGATACCAAATTTTTTCAAAGCCTCTGAAATCTAAAGAAAAAAAGACAATAAACCAATAGTTTCTATATCTGAAGGATCTCCCATTTGTTTTCTTCCTTTCTCAGATTCTTACTTTCATATCCTAAGGGTTCTCTCTACCTACAGTTTTTATTGTCAACAGTCCCTTCCCAACATCTACCTGTCCTGCCCCTAGAGGACTCCGCTCAAAGGTGCACCTCATTCCTGTGGAATCAAGCTCCGACTTCTCAGCACAGTGCACACACAGCCTGCTCCTCTGGCCCCAGGCGAGCCTCAGCCATGCACTGCCATCTTCCAGCCAGTCTGGACTACTGGGAGATGCCAGCACTTCATACTTCTTTGACTATGTGCACACCGTGTTCTGTGCCTGGAATGCTCTCATCCTTCAAAGTCCAGTTCAAATGTCACTCCCCACTGCACCATCCTCCTTACAAACTGTTCTTCACTGTTCCCACACATGTGAATTATTATTCCCATTATATCATTTATTTTAGGGCCTTTAAACCTGGTTTCCTCCAGAACATATTTGTTTCTTCTGTTTCTAGAACTGTAAGTGGAATAGGGACAAACTCAATAGATATTTATTGAATAGTTTCTTGAATTATTTCAAATTATCTCAATGAAACAATAATCATCTAGTAGTTTCTTCCTCCAAGTACTGGGGATTCTATTACTATGTATTTTATAAATATTTCAAACATGTGTATTTTAAACCATACCACAAGTTTTCTAATTTTTTTGGTAATATGACTGCTTGTGTTAGTAATAGTAATACTAAAACTTAATCAGCAAAATTTCAGTTATTTTTTTACTTTTATGTGCCACATGTGGAATGTCTTTAACTCAGTAACTTTGATTACTATCAGTATCTCAATCTACAAACTTCCTTGCACTGAGTGTGTGAATAAGCACATGTTAAGGGCTGGTCTTGGTATCAGGCAGGCTTTTGGTGTATGGAAAAGACAAATTCTATCCTCAAGGAGTTTATAGAAAGAATAAAAGATGCATATGATAACACATAAATATCCATGCCTACTGTTTTATCATTTAAATTTAGGTACCATTTATAGGGATCTTCCTGACCCTATAAAGATAAAACTATCATCACCTAATGTTACAAAACTAGTTGACCTAATAAATGAATCGGGCAAAGTAGCAGGATACAAAGCCAATATTCAGAAACTGATGGCATTTTTATACACCAATAATGAATTATTGGAAAGGGAAACTAAGAAAACAATCCCATTTACTAATGCAAAAACGAAAACAAAAACCAAAAACAAAAAAACGCACCTAGGAATAAATTTAACCAAAGAGGTGAAAGACCTGTGCTCCAAAGCTTATTTTTCTAGTAAGAGGCAGTGCTAAACCTCAACTCTCTGTCCAGACCTCTCTTCACTATTACTTTGGTTTGTTGCTAACAATAGGCTTGCAGGGATTTAGCCTTCAGCTCAACACTGGGGAACACACGTGCTATCATGGCAAGCCCAACAGATAGGAAAATCTACTATATTAATTACATTGTTATTTGGGGACAGGTTGAAAATAATTTCAGTAGCGAGAGTTCTCGTCTTCATCTTCCCTAGTTTGTAGAGATGAACTGCTTTGTTTGCTGCCACAAGTATCTGAAATGGATCGACGATCTACCAAAGAGAACAACAAGAATATTTATACACACAGAATTTGAGTACTCTGAAGACGCAGGCCCTATCTCATAGTCACTCCAAGGTCAGGCTGTTTTACCTCATCACAATTCCTATGGACTATATTTTCAAAATTGCTATATCAAGGACCTGGGTGTTCAAAAAAAAAATCATAGAATTTTAAAGCTGCAAAAACTTAAGTAGTAAAAACTTGAAAATAACCCATATTTATCAAGCACTAATATGGGAAAGGTCATATCCTAAACATTTATACTTGTATTATTTTCTTTAAATCTTAAAACTACCCTATGAAATTGGTGTTCTTATTTGCTGGCACTAGATGAGGAAATGAAGGCAATGCATCTCTGGGTTTGAATGCCAGCTCTGGTCACTTACCTATGAGGGAACTTCGGCAAATTCCTTAGTGTCTTATCTGTTACATGCAGGTAATCATAGTACTTTGCAGGATTGTTATGAAATGAGTTAGTATATGTAAAACACTTAGAACAATGCCAGGGACAGAGTAAACACTATATAAAGGTTGGCTACCATTTGTGCAAAGTCATCATAATTGGTAGAATTGCGATTAAGCCCTAGCAATGTGATTCCACCGTGAGTGCTCTTCAGGACTATGCAATGCCTCCTCTGCAGAGATTTTCTAGTTCCGGTGAGAAATAGAGAGCCAGGTGTCTGCCATTATGAAGCCAGACCTTCCCCTTCTCTCCGTGCAGGGCCTGACATTTCAGCTTCTGTTCACAGTTAAATTCAAGGTTGCCCAAACCTGACTCCACTCCAGAGCCTGAAAAAGAACTTTTCATCTGAAGGTGACAATTTTAGACTAACCTGTAACATCATGAAAAGTTAACATATTCTTAAGTGCTCCGTACATCTTACTCATTCTCAGGTGCACTTACCACAGTAGGGTTTATTAATGAACCATCAATGACACCTTCCATGGCCTTTTTTCTCAAGTCTCCAGCATTTTTTACATCTTTAAATAACAGAAGGGTCACCCTGCATTCAGGAAATAGGTCCAGCTGATGTGTTAACTGCATTTCACAGGTAAGCAGGATTCTACTGCATAAAACCAAAAAGACCAAAAGACTTCATTTGTTTAAAAGTTGACATTATAATTCATAACAAATATCTTTGCTAACAAATAAAAATAACTTTAATAAGATGATAGAACTGTTAACTAGAAAAATCCATACCAAAAGGACATCCTCATGAGATGTTATCTTCCTAACCCCACAGAGCTTTTGTATCTGACTTTACTTGGGAAAGGATCAAGACTGCTGTCTAATCCACTTTTTGTACAGGTGAAGCCTCAGATACATGGTTGAGGGGCAGCAACCCCAACAGACAACTAGAGAAGAATACCAAGAATTCTTTAGACCACAAGTTTTCACTTCTACTCAGCCTTTTTAATTTTCTGATCTCACCCTTTTATTTGTATTTTTGCAGAACCTAGACACACATATTAGGAATAAAATAACTTTATAGAAAAAAGTACAACACAATTCAACGATAGCCATTTCACACATGGAATTTGAGCAGAGAGGGCACATTATTAAATAATCAATAATATTGGCCTTTTCTTAAACATAAGTTTAATAAGGAAAGAACAGACTATATACATAGACATAAAAGAAGCACAAGAGACAATCTGAATAACTAGGAAGACAAAACCATAACCTTGGATGGAAAAACAAAGCAGTGCCAAAATTTGATCTTTTAAACAATTTCCATCAGAATCTTAATGAGATTTTTGGGTGAGGCAATTTGGTAGGTTCATTTTATCTTTCTACCTGGTAGGTTCTATTTCTAGAACTCTTTCTCAAGGAATAAATTGGAAATATGAGAATTTATGTAAAAAGATGTCATCCTCATTCTAACAGCAAAAAGTTGAAAGCTTATTACCTAGTAACAGAGGATTGGTTGTGACTAAACAACCATTAAAAACTGCAGTCTCACAATACATTAAATAGATCTTACACCATGATCAAGTGGGATTTATTCCAGGGTTGCAAGGATGGTACAATATTCGTAAATCAATAAATGTGACGCATCACATAAGCAAAATGAAAGGTGAAAATCACATGATCCTATGAATAGATGCAGAAAAAGCATTTGATAAAGTCTAGCACCCATTTATGATAAAAACTATCAGCAAAGTGGGAATAGAGGGAGCATACTCCAAAATAATAAAGACTGTATATGAGAGACCTACAGACAACATCATACTCAATGGGCAAAAACTAAAAGCTTTCCCACTAAGATCAGGAACGAGACAGGATGTCTGCTTTCACCACTCTTATCTAACATAGTACTGGAAGTGCTAACCACAGTGATCAGACAAGAAGAAATAAAGGCATCCAAATTGAAAAGGAGGAAGTAAAATTGTCATTTTTTGGAGATGACATTATAGTGTACAAAGAAAACCCTATAGAATCCACCTAAAGACTATTTGATCTAATAAATGCATTCAGCAAAGTAGTGGGATACAAAGTCAATATTTACAAACTGATGGCATTTTTATACACCAATAATGAACTATCAGAAAGATAAACTATGAAAACAATACCATTTACTCTCGTTTCTTTTGACAGTTCCATTTACTATAGCAACAACAACAACAACAAAAGCACCTAGGAATAAGTTTAACCAAGGAGGTAAAAGACGTGTACTCAGAAAACTATTGGATATCAAAGAAAGAAACTGACGAAGATATAAACAAGTAGAAGCATATACAATCTTTGGGTATAGGAAGAATTAACCTCATTACTTCCAGCCAAGATGGAGGTGTAGGTAGACACATTGTGCCTCCTCGCACAACTAAAAGAAGGGTAACAATTTAAAAACAAAAAACAACCAGAACTGACAGAAAACTGAACTATATGGAAATCCGATAACCAAGGAGTTAAAGAAGACACACTCATCCAGACTGGTAGAAGGGGCAGAGACGGCTGCGTGGACAGGACTCGCAGCAAAGCGGTGGTGGAGGACCCAGGCAGGTAAGGCAGCAGCTGGATCCAGCGCCGGATTGTGGAGTGGGGTGAGCAAGGATACAGCTGGTGGAGCAGGCGGTCCCATATTTACACGGAGAATAACTGGGAGGAACAATTGGGGAGTGAGACAGACCACCCAACCCAGACCCCCAGCTCGAGGAAATAAAGCCTCAAACTACTGATTAAAAACCCCTGTGGGGGTTGAGGTGGCAGCGGGAGAAACACCCAGCCTCACAGGAGAGTTCACTGGAGAGACCCACAGGTTCCTAGAATGTACACAAACCCACCCACCTTGGAATCAGCACCAGAAGGGCCCAATTTGCTTGTGGAAAGCGGGGGAAGTGACTGAAAGCCGGCAGAGAGCAGAGCAAGCGTCATTGTTCCCTCTTGGACCTGTTCCCCACACACAGCATCACAACAAAGCCATGTGGGTTACTCATCCTGGGTGAACACCTAAGGCTCCGCCCCTCACTATGTAACAGGCAAGTCAAGACAAAAAAAAAAAGATGACCCAAATGAAAGAACAGATCAAAACACCAGAAAAAAATACAACTAAGTGATGAAGAGATAGCCGACCTATCAGATGCAGAGTTCAAAACACTGGTAATCAGGATGCTCACAGAATTGGCTGAATTTGGTCACAAATCAGATGAAAAAAATGAAGGCTACGCTAAGGGAGATGAAGGGAAATGCACAGGGAACCAACATTAATGGGAAGAAAACTGGGGCTCAGATCAATGGAGTGGACCAGAAGGAAGAAAGAAACAACAAATCAGAAAAGAATAAAGTGACAAGAATTCAAAAAAACGAAGAGAGGCTTAAGAATTTCTAGGACATCTTTAAACGTTCCAACATCCGAATTATAGGGGTACCAGAAGGAGAAGAGGAAGAGCAACAAGTGGAAAACTTATCTGAACAAACAGTAAAAGAAAACTTACCCAATCTGGCAAAGGAAATAGACTTCCAGGAAGTCCAGGAAGCTCAGAGACTCCCAAATAAGTTGGAGACAAGAAGGAACACACCAAGGCACATCATAATTACATTACTCAAGATTAAAATGAAGGAGAATCCTAGAAGCAGCAAGAGATAAGGAGACAATTATCTACAAAGGTGTTCCCATCAGACTGTCAGCTGATTTCTCAAAAGAGACTTTGCAGGCAAGAAGGGGCTGGAAAGAAGTATTCCAAATCATGAAAGGCAGGGACCTACATCCAAGATTGCTCTATCCAGCAAAGCTTTCATTTAGAATGGAAGGGCAGATAAAATGCTTCTCAGATAAGGTCAAGTTGAAGGAGTTCATCATCTCCCAAGCCCTTATTATATGAAATGTTAAAGGGACTTATCTAAGAAAAAGAAGATAAAAATTATGAACAGTAAAATGAGAGCAAACTCACAATTATTAACAACCACACCTAAAACAAAAACAAAAGCAAACTAAGAAAACAACTAGAACAGGAACAGAACCACAGAAATGGAGATCACATGGACAGTTATCAACAGGGGAGTGGGAGGGGGAGAGAGGGAGAAAAGGTACAAAGAATGAGTAGCATAGATGGTAGGAAGAAAATAGACAGAGGAAGGGTAAGAACAGTATGGGAAATGTAGAAGCCAAAGACCTTACATGTATGACCCATGGACATGAACTGAAGGTGGGGAATGTGGGTGGGAGGAGGTATGCAGGATGGAGAGTGAAGGGGGTAAAATGGGACAACTGTAATAGCATAATTAATAAAATATATTTAAACAACAACATAATAAAAATAAAAACACTTAAATGTTAAAAAAAGAATTAACATCATTAAAATGTCCATACTACCTAAAGCAATCTATAAATTCAACACAATTCCTATTAAAGTATCAGTGGCATATTTCACAGATCTAGAACAAATATTCCAGAAATTTGTTCTAGAATCAAAAAAGACCCCAAATAGCCTCAGCAATCTTGAGAAAGAAAAGCAAATTTGGAGGGATCACAATACTTGATATCAAACTATACTATAAGGCCACTGTAATCAAAACAGTCTGGTACTGGCATAAGAACAGACACACAGATTGACAGAACAGACCAGAGAGCCCAGAAATAAACCAATATCTTTTTGGTCAATCAATATTTGACAAAGGAGTCAAGAGCATAAAATGGAGTAAAGACACCTCTTCAATAAATGGTATTGGGAGCACTGGTCTGGTACATGCAAAAAATGAAACTTGACCACATCTTATACCACACACCAGAATAAACTCAAAGTGAATAAAAGACTTACATATAAGTAATGATACCATAAAAATCCTAGAGGAAAACATAGGCAGTAAAATTTCATATATTTCACATAGCAGTATTTTTGCTGTTGTATCTCCTAGGGCAAGGGAAACAAAGGAAAAAATAAACAAATGGGACTACATCAAATTAAAAAGCTGCTGCACAGCTAAAGTAACCATCATCAAAATGAAAAGGGAACCGACTGTATGGGAGAACATATTGGCCAACAGTACACTGAACAGGAGTTTAATCTCCAAAATATATAAAGAACTTATATGATTCAACACCAGAAAGACAAACAATCCAATTAAAAAATGGGCAAAGACCTGAATAGACCCGTCTCAAAGGAGGACATACAGAGACATGGACATGAAAAGATGCTCAACATCACTAATCATCAGAGAGATGCAATTTAAAACCACAATGAGATATCATTTCACACTGGTCAGAATGGCCATCATTAACAAATCAACAAACAAATGCTGGCAAAGATGTGGAGAAAAGGGAACCCTAGTGCACTGTTGGTGGGAATGCAGACTGGTACTGCTACTGTGGAAAACAGTATGGAATTTCCTCAAAAAATTAAAAATGAAACTGCCTTCTGACCCAGCAATTTCACTGTTGGAAATATACCCAAAGAATCCCAGAATGCCAGTTCAAAAGAACTTATGCACCCCTATGTTCATAGCAGTGTTATTTACAATAGCCAAGATTTGGAAACAGCCGAAGTGCCCATCAATAGATGAGTGGATTAAAAAAGCTGTGGTACATTTCTATAATGGAATACTACACAGCAGTAAAAAAGGAATTCCTACCTTTTGTGATAGCATGTATGGAACTGGAGAGTATTATGCTAAGTGAAATAAGTCAGGCAGTGAAAGACAAATGCCATATAAGTGGAATCTCATGAACAAAATAAACTGAGCAAAATAGAACCAGAGGCATAGAATTATGGAACAGACTGACAGCTGAAGAGGCCTGGGGGAGGTGGAGAATGACTGAAAGAAGGTGACAGGATTAGTCAAAGAACATATATAAGGACCCCTGAATGTGGACAATGGTGCTGGGTTTGACTATGGAAGTGGGGGGCAGGCTATGTGGAGGGCAGCAAAGGGGGGAAAATTCAGACAACTGTAAAAGCATAAACAATAAAATATTTTTAAAAACTGTAGTCTTGAAGAGTAGATGTGTGAAAAGACCAATAAATAACATTAAATAAATATATATGATGGGGAAACAAGTAATAAAATTTGGCATAAATCACGGGGCTTTTAAAAAGGTGCACAGATGCCCTGACTGGTGTGACTCAGTGGACTGGGCATCTTCTGCAAACTGAAAAGTTGCCAGTAGGAGGGTTCCTGGTCAAGGCACATGCCTGGGTTGTGGACCAGGTCCACAGTTGGGAGCGTGCAAGAGGCAACTGATAGATGTTTCTCTTACACCTGATGTTTCTCTCCCTTTCTGCCTCCATTCCCCTCCAAAAAAAATAAAATAAAATAAAATCTTAAGTAAATAAATGGTGCGAGCGTGCGCGTGCGCTCACACACACACACACACACACACACATACACACACATACACACCAACACTGAAAGTAAAATACACCAAAAAGTTATCTCTGACTTGGTAGAATTACATCTGACATTTTCTGTTACAACAAAAAAAAATCTGTAAATAATGTTCTGACACATACCGGTTCAATCTTTATTGTCATGATACTGTCCAGTGGGAAAAATACAGACACAGATAGCTATAATGAATGTATTCTCATTTATGCAAAAAGATGCAGGCAGAAAACAAAAACATGAAGGAAGTCCATCAAAATATGGCCATCTTGGGTAGTCAGATTGTAGACAATTTTTTTACTGTCCTCTACAAAAAAACCATTGTATGTTCTGAGTTGTCTACAGGAAGCACACAAAATATACTGAATATATATAATCGTGGAGAAAAAAACTGTGGTTTTAGTTTTTATACTAGGGTAAAAGGGACTCCAAGCACACATCAAAATAGTTTAGTTTCGTTTTACATAATTCACTCACTTGGGCCAGAAACTTAAGTAAGATGACTCTCACTTAAATAGCACATCTAATTCATAGTCTTGTCAGTTTTACCTCTTCAGTATTATGGTCAGTCCACTTCTTATACCCAAAGCCGCCAACCTAGACAACTGTCTCTGGCCTCCTATACAGCTTTGGCCTTCTACAGTTGTGGCCTCCTAGCTGTGGTCACCTCACAACTCCTACCCTCCTACCATCCAACCTCAACCCGGCAACGTGATCCTTTCAAAATGTAAACCAAATCTTGTCCTTCCGCTGCTGTTGGGAAAGACCCCAACTCTCTGTCAAGGCGTCCCAGATTCTAAGTCCTGGGCCATCCGCCCCGCCCTTTAAAAAAACTTTAATTGCTCCTCAATCCTTACCCGAGAACATGCTTACAGAGGGGAAGGGAAGGAGGGAGAAAAACCGATGTGAGACAGAAACATCTATCGATGGGTTGCCTTTCCTATGTACCCCGAGTACCCCGACCGGGGATGGCAGTAGGACGCTCCAGCCAACTGAGCCACGACGGCCACGTCACTCTCAGCTTCAAGTCATCCACTCTGCCCTCTCGGACTGGTAGTTCCCCTGAACCAATTCCTCCCTCCCTAACAGAACGCCCAGAGCCCTGGGGTCCCTATTATACGAGCTCCTTCTTAGCCCTTGTCACGCCTTTAAAGAACCGCGAGCTTATCTAAACTTTATGTGCATTCCTTGAAGTGAGACTGAGTCAATCACGTCCGTGCCGCCTTCCCAGGGCCTGGCCTAGGGAGGCGCTTGGTAAACGAGGGCGGAGGGAATTCCAGACATCCTCGCAAAAAAACCAGTTACAGGTGTGCGACATCCGCCAGCTTGCGCACCCACCTCCGGTCCTTTTCCTTCCAGGACAGCCCGGCCTGGCTCTAGTGCCGCGAGACTACACCGCCACCTCCCCGTCAGTCTCGGAAGCCCTTCCCCTCGGAAACAAAGCCCTCAACTTCCGGGAGCGGGCCGCAGCAGCACCCCATCCCTTCCCTCCGCCAGTCCGCAGTTTTCCGGATCCGCGGGAGAGTAAACTTCCGGGCTTCAGTTCCATCCGCCCTTCCGTTTTTCCGCACGTCTCCGTTCCCCGGCTGGATGCCTAAGCGGAGAGCCAAGGTGTAGGAGGGTGCAGCCAAAGGGTCCCCAAATAGAGATTTGGAATGGGGTTCAGAACTCAAGGTGTCCAGGAAATATTAGAAAAATATATAGAATGTCCTCACCCTCCACCCCAGGGGAAGGGACAAATGGAGCAGGGCCATTAAGAGCTGTTTCCCATAGCAACAGCCTTGCAGCTACCCTCTGGCGTGGTCTTTTAACATATCTATGGCCTTTGGCTGGTTGCATGAATATGTTAAATAGCTCTGGCCAAGCTCTAAGCCAGGGAAATGGAAGTAACTTTCCCTAGTTACGGAGCCTGGGAGGCAACTCCCCCTGGTTACTGCGCCTGTACCTGCGTGAGAACTTGTTAATGATTGGTTCCATAACATGGGGCCACACCTGCCCAGACCCACAATGGCAGTCCAGTAAAGCTGGAAGGCTTTGAGAGTTCTGGCATGTGAGGCCGAGTGTGGGAGGAGTCGGAAATGGGGCTGCAGAAGAAGATTGGCGCGGGATTTAAAAACCCAGACTTGGCGGCCATTGAAGAGAGTACCATGCGGCTTCAGCAGAGTGGGGACTCCCGCAGCCGTGCAGACACCGTCCGGGATGCAGCCGCCTGCAGCTCCTCTACCACCCGGCTCCGAGCCCCAGCCAGCTCTGCAGCCGAGGCCGAGAGAAGGGGCCACCAGTAAGTGACTCGGGAGCACCGGATCACTGCCCGGCCGCCGCAGCCACCGCCAGGCCTCCGCAAGCTGCGCCCGCGCTCTCACCTCTCTCGGGCTCAGCTAACCTCGCAGCCACCTGCTCTGGCCAAGACACAATGAGCTCCGCGCTAGCCCTCTCGGTGCTGCTGCCGCCGCCGCCGCCGTCACTCTCCCAGAAAGAGGGATTCCCCCCCCTCCCCCCCGCAGCCATGGGAAGAATCACCACGCGGCTTTAGCTGGCGATCCTGGCAACACAACCAGTGGTACTGGGAACTAAGGAAGAACTGCCAGCTGAGCACAAATTACTAGGAAAAACCAGGAGCTGCCTAAGCCACGGACTTCTATTTCTTCTCCTGAGATACGGTACCCCAGACTAGGCAAAGGGGGGAAGGAAGAACTGTGTGTTTGTGGGTGTTTCAAGGGACTTTGGGATTTTAACAAAGACATTAAGTCATTACTTTTAGTTTGTATAACTTGAATAAATAACTCTTTTCTTTTTCACCAATCTCTAGCATGGAGAACTATAATTCTCTGGCTTAGAGAAAGGTGAACCTAGTACAGGGGGACCCCAGGAGTAATGGGGATTAATTCCCTAGCATTTTGGGACTCTCTTCCCTGGTGGCCAGTCGGGGAGGATCATGGGAAACCACATGCGCAGTAGCTTTAATGCAACTACTTGTATATACTCAGTAAAAGCCCACCACAACTAGCCAGGAAGGATCCACTCTATAAGCATAAAGTCCCTTCAGCCCATGAGGTCAATCTCTGCTTGGAGTTGGCCTGCTCCCATGTTCTCTTCTATGAACTCTGGGTGTTCGGTTCAATTCTTTGTCCCGATCACTAAGAACCTGGTTACCTGTGCCCACCTGTGACAAAGGTGGCGCCCGTCACTTCCGGCGAAGGGGGCTGAAAGGTTCTGTGGGATGGAAGCTGAGGTCTGAATGCGAGTCTCAGCTTTGCCCCTAACTCTTGCTGGGCTTTGGACGAAACGCCCTCTCTTCCTATGCAAAGCATTGGCCGTGATGAACTCTACATACGTCTCTGCTGGTCAAGATTCAACGGTTTTGGGGGGACAGGAGGGACTCATTTTCCTTCTTGCTCTCAGTGGGTCATTTAGGGAGGATCTCTAAATGTTGCTTTGGATAAGGAAAGATCCATAACTACATTAATAAAATCAACCTCTTCATCTACCAGGCGCAGAAATTTGGTGCCATCCCTGAATGTAACAGCCTCCAAGAAAAGAGGTTATCCTCTAAATAGGCTGTATTTCCCATGTTCTATATGGTTGGGGCTCATCTTGTTCAACATAGGAAGACAGGTAAACAAGTACAGCTGTCTTATGGATATGTGCTATAGAGATAAAGAGGGAATGCCTCTGTTTTAAATAGGATGTTGAAGAAATATCTCACCAAAAAAAAAAGGGCTATATGAATAGTGACTGGAGGAGATCTCGATGGAAGCTGTGTATCTGGGAGAACAGCACTGCAGGCAACAAAGAGAATTCAAAAGCCCTAAGTCACATAAGACTAAGGTCTTAGCTAAGACCTATTTAAAGGGAAAACCTATAAAATTTCCTATTAAATAGGCTAAGACCTATTTAATGGGAAAAACATGCTCTGCAAAAAAAAAAAAGCAAGAATCTAAAATTGTTACTGTATGATCCCATTTCTACAAAATTCTAAGACCTACAAATAGGTCTTAGCCTATTTAAAGAATAGGAGAGAGAGAACCCTGTGGCTTGAACACAATGGGAATATATTTAATTGGAAAAAGTTATTCTGACAAAAGTCTGGTATGCAGATTATATAAAGAACTCTACAACTCAAAAATGATAAGAGAAACAACCTAATTAAGAATGGATGACATTTGGACACTTCACAAAGGATATATGAAAGGTCAATAAACACATAAAAAGATGCTCTGCATCATTAGCCATCAAGAAAATGCAAATTAAAAACGCAATGACGTACTACTATATGCCCATGACCAAAATTTAAAGACTGATAACATCAAGTGTGCAACATGCAGGACTGGAACTTTCATATATTGCTAGTCTAAATATAACCATGTTAGAAAAGAGTGGAAGTTTCTTTAAAAATTATATTTAACTTAATAATAAAAAAATTCTTTATAAAATATTCTTACCATACCCAGAAGTTTCACTGTTATTTATCAGGAGTGAAAATGTGTCCACACAAAGGTTTACACATAAATATTTATAACAAATTTACTCATGATAGCCCAAAATGAAACCCAGTGCCCAACTGTGGTAAATTCATACAATGAAATGTTACCCAGTAATATAAAAGAATGAACCACCAATACCTGCAACAATACTTGCAACATGAATGAATGGGAAAAACACACTCAGCAAAATAAAAAAGCAAGAATCTAAAATTGTTACTGTATGATCCCATTTCTACAAAATTCTGGAAATTACAAATTTATTCTAGAGTGACTAAAAGCAAATCAGTGGTTGCTAGGGATGAGGGAGTGAAAGACAATGGAAAGAACCCCAAGGGAGCCTCAGCAGTCAAACCAGTGTTCCATATCTTGATGCGGTGTTAGTTATCAGGGAGCATGAGTTTGTCAAAATTTATCAATTTATGCACTTTAAGAGTATGTTTGAAAGACTATAAATTAAAATAAAGTGGCCCTGGCTGGTGTGGCTCAGTGGTTTGAGTGCCAACCTGTGAACCAAAGGGTCACTGGTTCGATTCCTAGTCAGGGCACATGCCTGGTTTGCAGGCCACTTCCCCAGCAGGGAGCATGCAGGAGGCAACCACACACTGATGTTTCCCTTCCTCTTTTTCTCCCTCCTTTCCCCTCTCTAAATAAATAAAATCTTTAAAAAATATTTACAAAAAATTAAGTAGATTGAAAATAGACAACAAAAAAAAGTTGTCTCAGTTTATAGCAGCTTGTTTGTAAGTGTCAAAAGCTGGAACCCCCCCAAATATTCATCAAGTGAATGGATAAATTGTATATCCATACAATGGACGACAACTTGGCAGTAAAAAGGACCAGCTGTTGCTACATGCAATAACATGGATGAGTCTCAAAATAATTACACTGAATGAAAAAGCCAGATATAAAATAGTACATGCTGTATGGTTACACTCATATAAAATTAATCTATAGTGACAGCAGACCAGTGGTAGGGTAAGGGGTGTGGGGTAGAAGGGGGGATTACCAAGGAGCACAAGGAAACTTTGGGGTAATATGTTCTATCTTAATTGTGGTAATGATTTCATGGATGTATACATATCAAATGTATCAAATTGTACACTTTAAAAATGTATGTTGTACATGTCAATTATATTTCTAAAGCTGTTTAAAAAATCACAACAGGCCAACACATCTGTATTAGACTAGCTGGAATACAAGGAAAACGGACAGCACTGTGCTGGTGAGGGTGTAAGTGGTTCTTGTGCTTTGTTGGGGATGCACAACTGTACAGCCATCTTGGAAAAGTTTGGCAGTTTCTTAAAAAAATTAAACACCCACTTACCCCACAGCAGCAACCCCACTCCAAGGGATATAAACATGTTCATAAACTCTGTACACAAATGTTTATAGAATCTTCGTTCAAAGTCAAAAACTGGAAATAATCCAATCATTCAACTGGTAGATGGATAAACAAATTGTGGTATATCCAGCATTAGTAACAGTATACTGACTCAGCATTAAAGGGAATGAACTCAGTGACAGAGATGAAACTCAAAAGCATTATGCTAAAGGAAAGAAGTTGCATTCAAAAGGCTATATATACTGTCCAATTCTACTTACATGGCATTCTAGAAAAGGCAAAACTAGAAGGACATAAAACAGATTAGTTGTTGCCAGGGTAAGGTTGGTGGGAGCAGTTGGTTACAAAGTGACATGAGGAAATTTTCTGGTGTGATGAGACTACTCTTAAATGTAGTTACAAAACTGCATGTGTTTGTCGAATTTTACTGTTATTCAAAAAGTCATCTCAGAGGTAAAGATGTTCCTTATACCTACAGCTGCAGAATAGAGATCATTATGTACCATAACATTAATTTAAAAACTGATCTGATGAAGGGTTAACTGAGAACTTTCATAATATCAACCTTGTTCTCCTCTGCAACACATAGACCTGCATAAATATGCATGACTGTTATCATCTGTTAAAGTGAATCTAACCTTGGAAGTCATATCTGAACAAATGGATCACGGAAGACACCCAGACTCTAAAAACTATCCCCATGCCAGGTGAAAAGAATTCGTACTTCTTGAAAACTGTTACCTGAGATGTAACTGACATTTCTGTATTCCTAAAAGGTACAGAGATATTTGCAGAATCTCAATGTGAAATTGGGAACAGCTCGTTTTTCCAGCTCTCGTATGCATGGTAGAACAATTAAAATTATGACTGCAGATTTATTAACAAATACTCTAGAAAGCAGAGCCTGAAGCAAGTATTAGAGTGCTGGTGTTTTATTTGGGTGGTGAGGGTGAGGAAAAAAGGAAGTGAAGCGAGGAAAGATGTAAAGTATGACACAATAGATTACCTCACTGGCAGATTTCACAATGAGGCAGAGCCAGCACACACAGCTCATTTGGCCTGCCTGTTCACTCAGCAGGCTAGACTTTCTCTGGAAGGGCTGAAAGAGAAAACCACGCCTGAGTGGTCTACAGAAGGGGGAGAGGAGGGGAATTAGCCTGCCAGGCTCCTGCTGTCTTTTGTGTTCCATTAATTAAGGCTCCCCACCCTGGGAACTGACTGTTGCACTTCTGATCATCTCACCCTTCAGTAGCAGTTCAGAAAGCCAGATCCTGTGGCCTGTAGTGTGCCATTTCCCCTGTCTTTAAAGTGGAGGGGTGACAGAGGCCAGAGGGCTTGATGTGGGCACTATAAGGGCCACACAGGTCCAGTGTAAACCAGAGTTCTAGTCAGGCTGGGGAGCAATAAGTTTTGCTGGCAAGGCAAAAAAGACGACAGTGGTCCAGGTACAGAAGATGCCTGCAGGAAGGAGGGGGTTGAAACACTGCAGGAGTGTTTGTGGCTGGCACTGTAGGACCAAATCATGACTTAGGGGACTCAATGGCCTACACTCCCAGGAAATGATGCATAAAAACCAAGCTTACCAGACTGAGGATAAATTGAAAACCCAATTTTATTGGCTCATTTTCAGTCTCATTACACTGGCTGTATTGATCTCATGCCTATCCTACTCCCTACCCAAAATGATAGTTTACAGATTGAAAACTCACAAGAGAATGACAGGAATGACAAAGGACAGATGAGAGAGAACAGTAAAATTATCAAAGATGGGTAACAGTCAGAATGGAGAAAAATAAAACCTAAATGTGTACAGCAAGGGGAAAGTAAACAAAACACGAGCCAAGCGATCACCTTATTACAAATCTACCACAGCACAGCCAAGGTTTCCATCCACTTTGAGTGCCTCAATCAGAAGAAAGAAAGATGGTACAGATGATCAGACATCTCAAGAACATCTCCAATATGAGAGACAGGCATCAACAAACAAGAAAAAAAGAAAACAGCTGGTGCAGGTAACAGAAAAATCTAAAAATAATTGATATTACAGAGAAAAAAATACATTCATTAAAAAGAGAATCAGTTCACAAATGTGTTCCTATAGTATGTACATCATTGGCCTTGTATATCTTTCCTCAAAAAAAAAAAAGAATTAGTTGAACTTCAAAGAATTTTCAGAATATGCAAAATTAATAAAATTATCTGATGTTTTAAAAATATTTTATTTATTTTCAGAGAGAGGGAGGGAGGAAGAAAGAGGGGGAGAGAAACATCAATGTGTGGTTGCCTCTCGTGCACCCTCTACTGGATACCTGCCAGCAACCCTGGCATGTGCCCTGACTGGGAATTGAAATAGTGACCCTTTGGTTCCCAAGGTGGCACTCAACCACTGAGCCACTCCAGCCAGGGCTAATTGTCTAATATTTTAAAAAGTGAAGTAACTAAAAAAATGCCATTTGAAAAATAAGAGCTAGCTTTTAGAAATGAAAAACAGTAGAAAAAAATATATGTAGCAGAAAATTTAAATAATGTACTTCTAATCAATAGAAGGATAGAAAAGTAAAGCAAGGAAATTCTGTTTTTTAAAAAAAGCAAAAAGGTTAAAATGGAAAATTTTAAAAATTATCATAGAGGTACATTTCAGAAAATCCAACATTCAACTAGAAGTTCCTGAAAAAGAAAATAGCATAAGTGAAAAGAAAATTTCTGAGATGAGTATAAGGGACTAGACTGAAAGGGTTCACTAAGTATCTAACATCACAATAATTCCTGCACTAAAATGTATCGTGAAATGTCAGGACATTTGAGATAAAGAAGATCCTAAAGCTTTCAGGGAGAAAAATTACAGGTCCCTAGATAAAAGCTTAGGAACCAGAATAGCACAGGGTTTCAACAGCAGTGGATGTGGAAAAACAATGAGTAAATACATTTAAAAGTGTCTACCTTCAATTAAATAGCCTACCAAATTATTAGTGCAGTGAAAGAATAAAATAAGCCCATTTCAGATATGCAAAAGGCTCCAAAATTGATAGCCTATTAACCCTCCTTGGGAGTCTACAGGATATAATCTAGCCAACAGGGAAGTAAACCATGAAAGCAATAGCTATGGGGCCCAGAAAATAGAGGTGAGCAGAAGAAATGACCAGGCTGAAGGTTAGTAAGAAACCCCAGAACCAGAGCTATGCCCCAGGTGTAGAGATGTGCTCAAGTTATAGTCGTCCTAACTCCCAGGACCTCAGAACGTGACCATACATCGAGATGGGGTCTTTAAAGAGAAAGTAAGTGTAAATGAAGCCATAAGGGTGGGTACTAATCCGGTGTGAATGGAAATACAGACACAGACAGACGCAGAGGGAAGACCACATGAAGACAAAGGGAGAAGGTGGCCATTTATAAACAATGAAGGGCTTCAGAAAAAAACCAAACCTGCTGGCAGTCCGTGGAACTTTGTTATGGCAGCTGTGGCAAACTAATGTAACGCCCAGCCTGAAACAGGTCAGGATTCCAGGAAAGATTTCAAATGAAAAAGAATCTAATGTGTTCATCCTATTCACATTTAAGAGAAATGTTACATACAGTGCTGGCAGAGATCTGGGGGATGGATTAGTGGTAAGTCCACAGGAAAAGAGGCAAACAAATGAGGCAAGAACGAGGGGGACAAAAATGGCCTAAGAAAGGAAATGTAACAATGGTCCACCAGGGCTCAGAGTGAATGGTGCTCACTCTGAACTCAGTATACTGGTTTCAGTGAAAGCTGGGAAATAACTACACTGCAAAGTTGAGGTTAACAGAAGTGTGCATGTGGGTATGTGATGTGAAAAAACTAAATTGTCTTCCACAGTAAGAAGTTAGTAGATAACACCACAAATTGAAAAATCAAGAAGTGGCAATACAAGCATAGTATTTTAATAAAGCAGCAAATATTAGAAGAGAACACAAAAACACTTAGTGACTGCCTTTGGGGAGTGATAATTGGGTATGGCAGGGTGGGGGCTGGGGACTATTCTTTTTCAGGCTAATCTTAGTAGAACTATTTGAATTTTAAAATACTCACTTTTTAAAAAATAAAAATAAATTTTAAAAGTTTAAATAGGACACTAAAGACCTTTTTAAAGGGAGTTGCTGGTCCCTTTAGCCAGAAAACATTCAATGGTGTGGTACAAGTTGAAGCCAGAGCTATGGAGTATAGAAGAGTAAATGACACACGAGAGAGCAAATGGAATCTAGTCTTTAACAAGCCACACTGATAACTGAAACAGAAGTGGATGGGGACGGAGGGGCAATAGGGTAAAGAAAGGTCTTCTGAAGGTGGCAGTGTTCGGATGATGGCCCTTCCGCTGGCAATGTCCTCCTGAGAAACTCCTTGCCAAAAAACTGCTCAGAGCTGTTAGTCCGACTGGACTGCTGTCACTGCCCCTGCTTGTTCTTTTTTGTCACACCAATTATCTTCCTCCAATTTCTTCCCCAGGGAGCCTTCTTGAGTATCCTGGGGAATAATTCCCCAGGACCAGCCTCTTCGCAACAGCCCTTGTATCTCTGTTAAATGTGGCAGGCAAAGAAAAACCCTTATGAGCCATCATTTAGATGAAGGATTAGCAACTTGAGACACAGGGAGTAATTAAGCTGAAAATTTCCTTAAGGTCAGGTTCAACATGTCCTTCACATGTAAAAGAGAACAGATGAAATAACTATCACATTTGGTAAAAGATACTCTGATACAAATGTTCAAAATAAGAGGCTTTAAAAAATGAAGCCAATATTCATCAAATATCTACCCAGGCTTTGATGACATGAAGGTGTGACACTTTCTTAAGCAACAGTTTTTGGCTTCTCTGCAACTAAAAATAATCAACACCCCCCAGTGATCCACCTTTGTGATCTAGAGGTACAGCAGCAAAAGAGACAACTTAGAAAAGTCAAAGTCAGAGCACTGCTCCACTGTGAGAGGCAAGTGGAGAGAAACCCCAGTAAGTTATGTTCAACAGAAAAGCACAAACATAAGGAGCCACGCAAGTCTTCCCAATATCCCAGGCTTTAAATGTCGTGTCCTATTCTGTTCATTAAGCAACTTTTACAGTCTATAAAGTTTTCAAGTTTTCTGAGTAATTTCAGTTTGTAACAATCACCCTGTCAGGTAAATCAACCAGCATTCTGGTTGATCAGTCTCTTGCCCAGTTGATAATCCCTAAAAGCTCGTCCACTCCTGTGTTTAGACGGCATACATGACAACTCAGTGACAGGAAGTTGGTCAAACCCCACAGAAGACTGCCAAAGAAAGAAATGCCTAATCGCAAAATACCACCACTAACTTGCAAATAGTGATTAGGTTCCAAAGAGATTGTTTCCTAGGTATATTTCAACAGAAATCTTGAACAGTTAGGGAAAAAAAGAAACCTTAATGATTGGGTCAAAAACAGAAAAAGACAAAATAGAACATAACTAAAAATTTCTGTATGCACACATCACAAGTCTAGTCAAAAGGAAATACATAGAAAAGATAGCATTTTTAAAAATTAGGTACATGGGATATTCTTTATTATTTTTTCAGTTCTAAAATAACATTTTCCTTTAAAAAATTTTAAGACTGGAACAACACATTAATTCATCCAGTATTTCAAATACTGCAAATTTATCAGCAAAGAGTCAAGTAGTAATATAATTTTTCCTTAAGTTTGAACTTAAGGGAGGAAAAATAGATTATAAACCTCATTTGACCCGATCTTAGAGTCACTCCAGCTGTCTTCAGTCCTGAGGTCTCCAGATAGATTTCCAGGATTGGCTGGTGTCACTCAGTCCATCCATAATAGGCTGGATAGGGAAACCCATAGTAACTGCCAGGACACCACCTTTTGTTCTGGACCACATGATTGGCGTCTGGCCTTACGCTCCAAGAGAATCTCCTCCGTGAACAGTCCTCTCCAGGGGGGCCAGGAGGAGGGTTACCATGTCTCTGGTAAAAGCTTTGATTCTGTGAAAAGTTTCTTAAAACAAAAAGTAATAAACCATTATTAGTTTTTTATAAATATATATATTTTTAAAGATTTCTTATTTTTTTTAAGATTTTATTTATTTATTTTTAGAGAGAAAAGGGAGGGAGAAAGAGAGAGAGAGAGAAACGTCAATGTGTGGTTGCTGGGGGCCATGGCCTGCAACCCAGGCATGTGCCCTGACTGGGAATCGAACCTGCAACACTTTGGTTCACAGCCCACACTCAATCCACTGAGCTACGCCAGCCAGGGCTAAACCATTATTAGTTTTAAAAAGATATATAATAAGCTTTGGAAATGACACATAAATACACTGGTTCTAATGTTCTCTACCTGTATGACCTTAGCACATAAATTACCTAAATCTTTGGATTTCTTTGTTCTTTATAAAATAGAGCTAATAACACCTTCCATCTTCATGAGCTGTTCTGAAGTAATAAAGTAAGACAATACAGATAAATTACCTACCATAATGTCTCAGCACACAGTAGACTCCCAGCAGCCTTTCTCTCCTTCCCTAAAGAGGTGAATGCCCATACTATTCTAATCGGATACTTCCCTTCCAAGTCTGGCAGACTGACATGAGAGAGAATAAGCTATTCATTCCTGAAAACATAAAGCTGCTTTCATTTTATAAATAAATATGTATGTATATATTAATTATAAAGTATAGAAATTCTAAAAATAGTATATGCAAATTTGGAAAATTAAGATTGTAAGCAAGATCAGTAAATCTAATATAATCATACAAAAGAAAATTTGAAATCAGAAAAGAAAAATTAACCTCAATCCTCTCTCAATCCTACCTAATCTAATTAGACTGGTTAATATTTTCTTTTTGCTCTTCTCCTCCAGCATCTTCTTTTTTTGAAACTGTTAAATCATAACAGACTATTTTTACTTATCCTAAGTGAGCTATCAGTTTCAATGGCTTTATAAAATGTCATAGTATGGACATACTTTACCCGACTATTCTTCACTGTTAGAAATGGAAGCCGCTGTCTACTTTTTCACTGCTATAAATAACGCTGGGCCTGACATCTCCCAATATCCTACTGTACCCTGAGCACCTACTCAAATGTCTGATATGTAGGAGAAAGGTTTTAGAGATGTGCTGATTAAATGAATATAACTCTTTCCATATTTTAAAGTATTTCCTTACTCAATGTGGAATCAACAGGTATGTGCATTTTGTATGGAATTCAAGTTATCTTTGCAAAGGATGATACAAATTTTCAATGCTATTGGCAACACAAGTAACACTTTAAAAAAGATTTACATCTTCTAAAAAGCTAACATCTCTTTGAAAGTGTTTATAATGTGCTCAAAATACTTTTTTAGTTCATGTAATAGTCTACGTCAATCCCTATGAGGTAGGTTTTATTAAAATTGTCATTGGATTGATGAAAAATTAGAAATTTAGAAATCTTACCTGTGATCATATAGCAAGTGAAGGGCAGAACCAGGATGCAAATCCACATCCGGCCTGACAACCACACTCCACTGCTTTACCAGAAACTATTGTTAAGTTAATAGGTAAAGCACAGAACCTTGCTATTTTAAGTGTACTGAGGGTTTTTTCATTTCCCAAGTAAAAAGTCTCTTTTGATTTGTTCAAACCCTTTGCAAATTCCTCTACTGAAATTTTTACTATTTCCCCTATAATTTGTACCTACTCTTTAAATGACAACTTTTCTTATTCCGAAAACTATACCACTTTGAACATAGCCAAAGAATGCAAGACCATTTTCGGTAGTCATATCAAGTTGCTGGCTGAAACTAAGTTTATAAACAATGAAAATTTCTAAGTCCCTTTCTTAGTTGCCTCTGAAAAGTCACATATTTCCCATCCTACACCTGATTTTCCAGCCCTAAGGGCAAATATGAAGAAATGATACCTTGCAGTTGGCACTGACCAGCCAGAAAATGTCAATTCCTCACCATTATCATAGCATGTTACACTAAGTTATCACACTATTCACCTCTCTTTCAATTCTAGATAAGAGGGAAAGCAGACATACCTTGCTGACTGCTGCACATCTGGGGCCTGGGTGTGGAAATGCCAAGAAGGTGTTGGGTAACCTTGGGTCCAACGTCTGTTATTCCAAGATCCTTGGTGAACAGCTTTATTAGTGGTGTGGACTGTTTCCACTGTATATGTTGAGTAGTCAGAACCCCTTGGTCTGGATACACTGGGTTCCCGATCCCTTAAAGAGAATGATTTTTACACACGATATTACTGGTTTCCAAATTCAGTAGCCAATTTACTGCCTATATTTTGGCCAATGAAAATAGCAACCCCATTCTCCCTCCATTCCTATTTGTACCTAAGCAAGTAAACAAGTGACAAGAAGAATGGCTATATGTAACTTAAATGATATAAAAACAGATCTCCCTAACCACAAACTTCACATGTAAAATGCAACTCACCTGATGGGACCATTCTGAAGGTCTTCGAGGTAGTTTTGCCTTTCTATGCAATGTCCTCGGCATCGATTGAATACTAAGGAGTGGAAGAACTGTCAGAAATAGCTGCACAAAAAGCAAATCTTTTCCAGAGAAAGCAGATCAGAGCTGAAATCCATTCACTAATCATTCAGGGTGTTATATCTCAATATTTCCAGATACATCCCTGTATAAACTTTTGGCAAAAGATTATCTTAGGTCACAATGAATGAATTACAAACTTTTCTCTTTTCCCAAAATTCAAAAAGTTCATCCACATTTCCACCTTCCACTTTTATAAAAAGGAAAAACAGTGATAACCCTCATACTCACATTCAATTGCATCATCTGGCCTCATGCCTTCTACATCAATCAAATATCTAACAAAACAACATAAAAATCAAGTTTATTGCAGAAAAGTTCCAATAGCACTTACAGATACAGATATAAACATCCTAAGGAAATATTGCACATCTAATCCAGTAATTACTAAAGAATGACACACCATGATCACAAAAAGCCTTATGCTAAGGATGTAGGGGTGAGCCACCTTTAGAAAATCTATTAATAAAATGACTTACATTAATACAACAATTTAATTAATAAAAGAGTAGAAAACACACAACCAACTCGCCAGGTGTTAAAAAGATGTTGATAAAATACAAGTAATTTTTAAATAAAATATGACGAGTATTTATCAGAAATCAACAAATAGCAAAAAACAAGTTGGGGAAATATTGATATCATATCTCAAAAATGAGGTATTATGAACCGACTGCATGGGGAAGAAACTTAGCATTCTCCATCACTGCCAGCCATTTCTTCCTTACCCTCCTTTTCATCCCACCACCAGCCCTAGCGGTGATATCACATATATACTCTGGAGTACGTCCACACCTTCCCGCCAAAATGACCTGCACACCCTGGACCAAGCCACCATTATGCCTCGACTCCTAGAAAAGCCTCACTTGTCTACTTGCTTCCACTCTGTGCCCCTGCAGTGCAAACTGATTATCCTCTACACTAACTCACCCTCAATGAAGAGACTTAAACAGTTTTCTACTGCTCTTAAGTTAAAACATAAAACATTCAACACAGGCCTGCATGACCTCATTTCATTTTGACGCCATTCTTCCTCCACGGCCCAGCCTCCCTAGCCAGGTCTTCTAGCACAGCACATGCTTTCCCGTTATAGGGCCTGTCCTGCTCCTTGTGCCCAGGATTCTCTACCCCATGTCCCTACCTTGTTAATACCTACTTTCCCTTAGATATCAGATCGACTCTCCCCAAGAAAACTTTCTCTGATCTCCATGATGAGGTCAAGTCCTCCCAATTGATATGTTCTCTTAATACCATGTCCCTCTCCTTCTGGGCACCTGTTCAAGTTGTAATTTAAATGCGAGTGTGTGAGCAATTGCTGGAATTATGAGTAATTGCTGGAATTACTCTCTAAATTGCTGGATCCTTAAAGGGTAGGTCACGTCTCTCTGCTCACAGTCTCACAAGTTTCTTTGCTAGCACCCAGGATAGTGCTTACACGTAACAGATGCTAAATACGTATTTTCTGAATAAACAAACACAAATCAGTACATTGTAGCAACATCCACAAGAAAGCATAAGGACAAACTTTTTGATTCAAAAAATTCCATCCTCAGTGAAATTATCTCTCAGACAACAGCATATATATCCAAAGATGTACTCAGAGGAATGTTTATTATTTCAACATTTTATAACTTCAATCTTCTGATTTTTATGTACATCAGTAAGGGAAAGAAAAATGCAGCCTTTTAAAGGAATGAGGTCTCCAAATACTTTCAAAGGAAGATGCCCATCATATATTAAAATGTAAAATAAAACTATAAAACAGAATGTCTGAATATTACACCATTAACTTACATGTATATGCTTATATCTGCAGTTTTTAAGTCTGACAAAACATGCAGTCAATTATTACTGCTGGCAATCCTGGGTGGGAGGCAACACTGCTTTCTGCTTCATATATTTCTATACTAATTGCATTTTTGCAATTAGTTTGTATTGCTACTTAAAATAACAGGCATGGTTTGCCTCTTGGGGTTGGCAACTCACCTGCAGATGAGGTAGCCAGTCCTGTTTAAACCATGGGTACAGTGGACACCAATAAGTCGGTCTATGAAACAGGGAATGTAGAGTTAAATAAATGAAGTCAATGCCCTAAAAACAAGTCATACACTTTTCTGAGGAGTAACATGTACTAGTTACCACAGCAGTACCACTACCTGAAAAGAAATAATACCTGAGGAAAAATGGGGTCTTTAAGTAACATACTATAAGGAATGGTGTAATATAAAGTCAAAACTCACCGTCTCTGGGAACTTGTGCATAGTCCCCATTAGACGCAACAGTGTAACATGGGGAAGGCCAGACACTTACAGCAAACTCCACTGAGAAAACTCTGGCCCTGGATGGCGTAGCTCAGTGGATTGAGCGCGGGCTGGGAATCAAAGTGTCCCAGGTTCGATTTCCAGCCAGGGTACATTCCTGGGTTGCAGGCCATAACCCCCAGCAACCGCACATTGATGTTTCTCTGTTTCTTTCTCTCTCTCTCTCTCTCTCTCTCTCTCTATCTCCCTCCCTTCCCTAAAATAAATAGATAAAATCTTAAAAAAAAGAAAAGAAAAGAAAACTTTTCTCTTAACTTACAGGGTCTGGCCCAAATAATGCCCCTTTTTATTACAAAATCATAAGGACGAAATTCTGTAACATAACAATACCAACTCAAGGACACCATGTGACATTTTTTAAGTGAAATGTTCAAATTGCTGCCCATCTCGTACAAGACATTCAGCTACCTGACCAATACACTCACGCAGGCTCTGTAGGACCCTGTAGAATGCTCATCAGTAACAGATCAGTTATAGAAAAGGGGAGTTAAAGAAAAACAGGCTATGAGGGGAGTGAAATTTGTTTCTGAGTGAAACAAATGGAATGCCTTCACTTTTAACACTGATTATAAAAAAGGACAGTTTCAGTAGTGCTATTCCAAGGCACGTCCACTCCCCCATTTGTTGCTCCTCGTCCATCACAGGCCTATGTGCCCTGTGAAGTCTGCTTGTAGTTTACAGTGAAAAAGCCAGACTTGGAGACATAAGCCTGGGCTACACAGTGGAAAAATAGAACCAACATGAGAATCGTGTCTATGATTTTCCCAACTATGCCACAGGATGTCTTAGTCCTTCTTTTAAAAACACTCTGTGAGAAATTAAATAAATTAACAATGTGTAACTGATCCCTGCACAATGTATGCCCATGACTAGGTGCTGTCTGGTAGGAGGGCGCTCATCATCTCCCACCTGCATTACTACCGCCCTACTTCTCACCTCTTCTATTTCAATGCAGCCGCCATGTGGAAGATGCTCTTTCTAAAATACACAATTGCCTGGGTTGTTCCCTTGCTGAAAAATCTTCATTTTGCATTGAATAAAGCCCAAATATTTAGGATAGCATTTAGAACTCTTAATAAAAGGAGAGCAATGTCTGTCTAACTGTAAGTCCACAATGATCTGAACTGTGACCTACAAGGACTTGCCACATGGTCCACCTCGCTCCCACCCCATGCCGACCTCACTCACTCTCCCCACTCCAGCTGCACTGGCCTCCTCACTGTTGCTCAAACATGCTGATGTCGTGACAGTCATGCCTCAGGGACTTTACACCTACTGTCCTCTCTCCTTAGAATACTACCCAGCACACTGTCTTCCCCAGATACCCAATGACATGGTTCTTCCCTTCCATTAAGGCACTGCTAAATGATATCTTCCTAGAGGGGCCTTTACTGATCACCCACCACGTTCCCTCGCCTCCTTATTGTTTTCTTATTCTACGAAGCACTATCACCACCTGACATTCTGTATATTCACTTTTTATCTCTCTCCCCCCAACTAGAATGTGAAATACATAACAGCAAAAACTTTCTTCTGTTCCTACTTCCTAGATCAGTGTCCTTACCTTCGAAGGTGTTATATATAAATAGTCATGGAATATGAACATAAAAATTATGCCCTTTCACTCTACCCTCTAGTGGCACCAGAGCCTGCTTCTCCATGACACAGATTCGAGCCTTGTAGGATCTGGACCGTTTCTAACACCTGAGCTGTCCTCTCCTCTTTCTGGCCAAACCCTCCTCCCCCGAGCCTATCTCAAACACTGACTCCTCAGAAAGGCCTTCCTCCATCTCTCTATATTCTCCGTGCATGTAATTTATTCTCTTATTATAATTAACTCAGTGACTAATACTTCCTGCATGTTTAACTTCCTAGATAACTGTGAATTTCTAATGAACAAAGACTGCTACTCACCTCTAAATCCCTGTACCCTAACAATAAACCCAACAGACTGTCAAGTATGTACTGAATCAATTTATTTTCTGAGACTATCAGTTCTAGGGGAAGGATTTTGTAAGGTCCTCCTCTTCATCAGTGAGCCTGAAATCTGTGCAGGGACTCACAGCAGAGGTAGCCGAATGGCTCATAAGCCAGGTCCTGAGACCACCATGGCAAGAAGCGCTGCCAGACACAGTGAAGTAAGCATAACACAAGCAGACCAACATCGAGTCAACTATGCAGTGGAGTACACTTGGGGTAGCATGTGAAGAACCAATACTTACAAACATGTTCTCATACACCCCCGTGGATCTTCTGTCCCTCCTGGAAACAGATGGGACACTGCATAACAGTTCCACACAAAGGAGCCTGTAGACTCCGTGGTTATCACAGGCAAAGTCTAGCCTCTCACACCTTAAAGTACTAGAGAGATCTGTGACCAGGGCTCAGATATTTAGGAACTAGTGCCTACATTAAGTGACCAGGTAACAGCTTGAACATTTATCTCAAAAACCACCAATTCCATCTCTCTTTCCTTCCATCCCTTATCCTCCCACATCTGTCTCTATTCTTTCTCCCTTACTCTCTGCTTCTTTATATTTAAACTTACATTTGTATGTCAAATTTACTTAAGTATACACTCCCTAAGCCACATGTAGAAAGAGAACAAAATGAACACTTGTTCCTGTGAATGTGTGGCTTTCCAAAGAAAAGATTCCTCAGTCTTAAAATGTGGCAAATATCATGTTCCTTCTGATAGCCAGATGCCAGAAAAAGGCAATGGATTCTTTAAATGCAGAAGCTATTAAGGTCTGTTTTCAAACAGAGTCAAGTAGATCTTAAAGCAGAAACAAGCAAACACTGGCCTACTTTAGTTCTTCCTATTGAAAACTAAGAATAACAGGTGGTTGTGACCTTCTTCACTTGTACCCAGAGTGGAAAAACAGCAGAAATGTTTCAAATACAAATGATGAAGACACTTCACTGGTCCACTCCGTTTTCTTCTGCTTTTAGAGGTCTGTCTCACCTCAAACCTTTGCCTCCTTTTTCTTTTTTTACACACTCCCAAACACTGAGATTCTATCCCTTTCGTCCACCCACCAATCACCTCTTAACCAGTAAGACAACAGAACATTTTTATATTATATATTCCCCATGCATGTATCTGGAAGAGAGATGAGCTAGTTCAATTCATATTTATCACTAAACTCACGTTACAAACTAAGGTGCTTACTTGTAACCATAACAGGACAAACACCTTACTCTATCACCACCCTCTGACATACCCACATCATCAAATATAACAGGATTAAGGCAAGAGCTATTAAAAATATTAAAAATTCGCAACCCCATTCAAAATGCATAACAAAGTTCAGGTAAGGAAAGGAACAACTCACCATTATCTTTGTTTTCTTTCAAAAACCCATTAACGGCACATTTAAATTTAAAAATAGTGTTATCGTCAGGCACCTGATGCCCAATTGTATAAATTTTTAAGTAAGGAATAGTTTCCGGTAAGTCCTAAAAGGCAAGACCATGAAAATGTATGTTATTTCATTTGCAGGGAAAGTTAATTACAAGAGCCAGAATAGAGATTATAATAAACTTAGTATATCAGTAATTCTGATAAAAAAAGCCATTTTGTCCAAAGCTGCTTCAACTAAGAAGTATCACCAGATTTGCATTAAAACCGCAAAATGGATAGTCAGTAGGTATACACAACTGAAAGCAAAATGCGTGTGAATGAATGCTTATAGAACTAAAAACTGCATAAACAATCCCACCTAATATTTTATATTTCAAGGGCAACAGAGTCAGAAGAACTTGGACAGAGCAAATTTCAGGCACTGCTGAGAGCTAGTACTCTTGGGGTGGGAAAGAGGAGATATTGCCAAAACCAGAACAAGTTAAATAAAATCCTGTAGTTCTGAATTCAACAGAAAAGCATCAGTATGAACCTATGATGTATTCATATGAAAAACAAACGTACAAACACATTTCCTAATTGTTACCCCTGAAAAAGTATAGGAACCACTGAGGTCACATCCTGTCCAGAGGACTTGGGAGCCAAATGGAGAAGTTCCAACTGGCCAGAGTAGGACCTTGATTTGTGCCTCAATAAGAATAGTAACTGCAATGAAATCCCTGACAATACAAAAATAAATAAATAAATAAATAAATAAAGTACAATCGAACTGGTCATCACTGGAGGATTTAGTGAATCAACTCATTATTTTGAAAACTGTTATGAAAGGAAAGAATCATGCCTCTACAGCTGGGCAACCAAATACCTGATGAGCTTCTTTTCATAGAAATATAACCAGCTAATGTGCGCTGGCTGGTGTAGCTCAGCAGACTGAGTGCTGGTCTGCAAAGCAAGGGGTTCCTAGTTCAATTCCCAGTCAGAGCACATGCCTGGGTTGTGGGCCAGGTCCCCAGTAGGGGGTGTGGGAGAGGTAACCACACAATGATGTCTCTTTCCCTCTCTTTCTCCTTCCCCTCTCCTCTAAAAATAAATAAACAAGATCTTTAAAAAAAAAGAAAAAGAACAAAATATACCCAGCTAATAAATGAAAAAAGAATAGTAGAGTTCACCATTTTTGAAGCCCCAAAATAATTCTGGATGTAGGTATCAGTCATCAGTGACTGCTCATATTACAGAAAGAGGCTATCACTTACATGTCTCCGTGGAGGAATACTCATAACCTATGAAACTGTCTTGAAAAAACAAAACCCCAAGCCTGAATGTGATCAAGCCTCTGGGTCAATTACCAATTTAAAATACAAGTCCTAAAGAATATGGTTACAACACATGGGGGTGCAATCATCAAAATTATATGGGACAAACTACATAGTTTCTTAAAAAGTGAAATTCAAGGGGAGAAATAAAAGAAAGTGAGATACATGGTGGGAGAAACTATAGATTAAAGACTTCAGACTGTAACAATCAAATGCAAAGTGTGGATCTTATCTGGGTCTAATTCAAACTCTTTACAAATGTTTCTTTTCATGAGATTTAGAAGACAACTACAAATCTGCACGCTGACTAAATATTTAATATTAAAAAGTTATATTAAGAAATACAGTCCTATATTTTAAATACACATGACAAAAATGTACAGGTACAATATCTGGAATCTACTTCAAAATAATACAGAATAAGTTGGAACAGGTTGAACTGCAGATGAAACCCCACATTGGTTAGTGAATAGCACAGCTGGATGAGTTTATGGGTGGACAACAAACACCCAGCACTATGTCACCTTCTATGTAAGTTTAAAGTTCATGATAATTGTGTAAAAACAAGAGGACACTGTGTAAAACAGTCTGGCAGTTTCTCAAAGGTTAAACACAGAACTACCATATGACCTAACAACTCCACTCCCCCCTGCACATCCAAAAGAACTGAATGCAGGGATTTGAACAACTATTTGTACATCTGTGTTCACAGCACCACAATTCACAACAGCCAAGGAACAAAACAGTCCAAGTGGCCATCAACAAAGAGGTAAAATATGGTATACACACACGTGGATTATTCATCCACGAAAAGGAATACCATTTGGTTGCATGCTATAACCAGGATGAGCCTTGAAAACACTGTGTTTAGTGAAATAATCCAGACACAGGACAAATGGATGAACACTTACATGAGGTACCTAGAATAGGCAAATTCATAGAGACAAAAAGCAAGAGGTTACTAGGGGCTGAGGGGAGGGGAAATGAAGTCATTACTATTTAATGGTTCAGTGCTTTTGTTGAGGATGATGTAAGTTTTGGTTATAGACAGGGTAATGGATACATATGATGTGAATGTATATAATGCCACTGAATTGGAAAGTTATGAATGGTTAAAATGATAAATATTATTAATGTGTATTTTAAAATAATAAAAGAGGAACCGAGTTCCTTTTCATTATTCCTATTCTGAGCCTATTTCATCATCTATAAAATTCCTAATCATGATCATTATTCTCTGAGCTTAGTGAGGAATAAGCACTCAATAGGAGATATCAGTACTACGACTACTTCATCAGCTAGAACTTGTTGTGCAGATTAACTAAGGTATGTGAAAGTACTTTTCTATTTATTTTTTTAAAGATTTTATTTATTTATTTTGAGAAAAATGGGGAGGGAGTGATAGAGGGAAGGAAACATCCATGTGTGAGAGAAACATCAATCGGTTGCCTCTCTCATGCCCCCAACTGTGGACCTGGCTCACAATCCAGGCATGTGCCCTGACCAGGAATCCAACCTGTGACCCTTTGGTTTGAGGAATGATGCCCAACCCACTGAGCCACACCAGTCAGGGCTCAAAGTACCTTTTAAATGGCAAACTGCTACACAAGCATTAACATACATTGGGTATTCTTGTTTCCCATGGTCATTGAACTGGTCAGAAGGAGAACAATTCTTTCCAACTGACATGCCACGTGGGCCAACAGAAAAGATGGGTTTCTGTACGACATGGAAAAATTGTAGGAAAAGAAAGTATACACCTTTGAGAACAACTTTTACTATGATGCTTACACATGCGTAGGTAACTTCTTAAAATAAATGCTAATGACATAATCAATATTCCTCTTTGTGCTATTAGGCTACTACTTATCTCACTAAAAGTTTACTTCGTTTTCAAAATATAGAACACAGAAGCTTACAGAATTTCTTAAGCACATATAGAGCCTACTGCCAAATATAAGACTTTAATTCATGTCTTTACTCTCATTCTGAGACAACAATTAGAATTGTTTAGTTCAGGAAACCACTTGGTTCCCTTTTTCAACTGTTACCCATGAAAGTTGGCCTGGATTCATCTTAGCCTGTGGTGATAGCTACTAGTTACTGTGAATTATTATAGTATCAGAAAGCAGGGTTTTTTCCATTAACATTTCCATTTACCTCTGGTTTATAATAGCGGTGAGTATATGTTAAATCAATGATCAGTCCAAGTTCTTCATTCTGTTCTTGGATTTTGTTAAAAAGATCCGAGGGGGAAAAACGTTCTTCTGGAGCAAGTCTCTCTTCAAAACTCTGTGAGAGAGGATGAAATAGGAAACAGACAAGGTATACTTAAAATCCTTCATTACATGACCCATTTACTCAAGCCCTGTGATGCTGACAGGAGAGGGGCTAAGCAGAGACCCTTGTAAAGCCTCCGGAATCCCCTTTTAGTGGTCATAAAGTAGGGACTGGAGCAGTTAGAAAAACTGCATAGAAAGGAGGAAAAATACAGGACAAAATTTACAGTAACTGCAAATGTGGGTGGAGAGTCCGTTTATTCATTCAACAAAGATTTGTTAAATATTTATTGTATGTCAAATACTTGCTTGGTATTGATGAATGTAAGAACCATGTTATCTTTATACCAAATCTTAATGTCCAGAGATACAGAAGAATTGACACAGTAAGAGAAAAAGAAACCCCTACCCATCAGTCACAAATTAAATAAATTAGCAATACACTTAAATTAGGCTTTTACTGATGCTAATCCATGCTATAACAGGCAGTGTAATGAGACATGGAATCCCTTCTCGCCTTCTGTATATCGTTCAAATGCTTTCTCCACCTATTCCTTTCTTAGTTAAAAAACAAAAACAAAAACAATTTTGAGAATTTCCATGCTGAAACCCTAACCTTGCATTTTTTTGGTTGTGATGGAGGCAGCAAAGGGTCTTCCTGGCATTCAGTAGGTGCAGTCATGGATGCTAGACATTTTGTCAAATCAGAACAGTCCTACAAATGTGTCTTATGCTTGAATGACTATCGAATATCCTACTCCATGTTCAAAGAGGTGAAAAAACTGTTTATAACTATGTAAACCTTAGAATCTAGCTCCATTTCACAATTAAACACAAAGGTTTTCTTTTTCTCCAGTTTTAATGTACACTGAATTCTCCAGGGTAGTAGTCACCTTATTAACCAGTGAAGAATGAACTTGATTTTATTTGGAAATCTACCAAGAGCTATTCACTTTCATGGAAACTCCTATCACTAAGGCAATATAACCCACCTAAATCAGTCTGCATTTGCAGTTTTTGCATTCATGGTGCAAGTAACCAACTACTTCTTTATTTCTAGTATAGTCACACCTAAACATTTACATAGTGAAATGTAAATACACATTACTTTATTATAAATTCTTTTATTTATTCCTTGCATTATACAAGAGGGGCACCCAACCCCCCCACCCCAAATCTCTGGAGGGCAGGTCCCTTGTAGTATAGGCCTTCCCCACTATGGGAGTGTTCAAGGAGCCCATCTGCACCAGAGTACCAGCTAGCATTGTTGTGAGAGGCTGTGTTTGGCTCCAGAGAATTTTTTTTGAAGACTGCCACACATTTGCCCTTTCACGATGGGTGATTTACGAGTGCACCTACCCACACAGTGCTGACCAAGAACAGCACGACTCCTGCGCCTCATCCTCCCTATTCACCTGTTCTCACCCGAAGCAACACTTTTTTTTTGTTTCCCCCAGGTGGAAAAAGTCATCAAAGGGAAACAGTTTGCTGATGTAGAAGAGGTAAAACAAAACACAGCAGAAGCACTAAAAGGCATCCAAATTGACGAGTTACAAAGCTGTTTTGAGTGGTGGGAAAAAGTCTCAATAGGTGTGCTGCATCAAGTGGAGAGTAACTGGAAAGTGACTGAAGTTTAAACATGTAATAATACACATTTTTTAATACTGGTTTTTGGGGTCCCCTCTCATAATTAGAGCATCACACTGATTTTTTCCTTTAAAATTAAGTATGGAAGTAGGTTGAAATTCATTTGCAATGAATTTCATTTCATGGCAGTAAAGGGCCAAATATAAAGCATGTGCTAAAGAGAAAGTGGAAGACTGACAGGACTGAGAATCAGTGTTCTACATAGTAAATTCAGATTTCTGAAAGAATAGTGAATTAATTTTTGCTTACCTTTTTCAAAGGAACTTTGAAAGCAATGAAACGAGTCCCAGGCATCCTCTGTCCAACTGGGAGATAGTCCTTCCACCTGTTAATACATTTTTCGTTAGCCTGTCTCCCTGGCACAGACTGAAGACTCCTTGGTCCCTTCTTCTCTTTGCTTTGCATTTTGCTGCTCTACTTATTCAACCCCACCTAGGATGCAATAGTACTTCCTTCTTCCTGCTTCCCCATCTTGAGAACAGATACAAGGCAACAGTGCACAGGTCTCAACAAATGAGGCATAGCTAAGACCAGAGGTGGCCAGAACTTCTGTACCCCTGACAAAACCTAGCCTGGTCCTGAATATTAAGGTCCCATTAATATATACGTGTTAACTGAAATAGTTTCAACTCAATCCTTTCACTTCACACTTTATTTTCAGTCTTCATACAACTGAGCCAGCAAATCCCATCAGTAGGAAACTTTGAGTTTATGAGTTCATATATTAAAAGGAAGCCTGATAGAAAAAGAGACTCTGAACATCACCTAATGCTAGGAGTCAGAGTGAAAAGGAATACTGACTTCTGTCAGATGGCTGGAATGATCCAAGGTTAATTCAGTATATCTGAAGCATAGAAAGTGAGGGTAAAAGCAGAGTAAGTTGGGGCTGAAGAAGTAGAGTGGATTCTAGACAGTACAGAATCTCAAAGGCCATGGTAAAGACTTTGTGTTTATGCTTGACACAATATTTCTGAGTGCTGTTTATGACCAATGTTCCAATTTACTTTTTAAAAAAGATTTCTGTGTGAAGAATGGATTAGAAGGAAACAAGAATAGACAGATATGGATACACTATAGCACCTAACTGCGACAGATCAGTCAGGTTCTGGACTAGGATGCTGACCGATAGAGACTGAAGGACTCAAACTATTTTCAGGAGATAAAGTGAAAGGGACGTAATGAGATAGATACGACGTGGAGAAAAGGAAGGTCTCAAGGAATAAAAAAGCGTTCACTGCACAAATGAGCACAGTTCCAACATTAATCATGTAAACCTACAGAAAAAGATCTTTCAACTGAGACCTGTTTGGAAGCTCCACAGTATGCCCGTTGTGCTCTCTGTTAACTCCACAAACCAACGTTTTTGGTTGAAAATTCAGCGGCACTGGGGCGTTTTTTCACTCAAACTTCGTACTTGTTACATTTTCTGTGCCATAAGAACACAGCTTCTGGAATTAAGGGGGACTCTATTTTGGTAATGAATGATACATATCCCCAACACTGACAGTCCCATCTAAGAAGGCAGTCCCTCCCCATTTACCAGAGAAGCGATGGCCAGAGCCTCGCTTTGAAAAGTATGGAGAAAAAAATCAGAAAAGCAAAGACCGTCCCTTTCAGCTACTGCGGGCCAGGCAGAGAAAGGATCAGAGTCCCCGGAGCGCGCGACGGCCACTGAGACAGGCAGAGACTGCAATAGGCGAAACCCAGACCCCAAGAGCTACAAACAGGAAGAGCCACGCCCAGGGTTTAAGGCGTGTTACCTTTCGGGGATGTGATTTCCGCCCTTCTTCTTGGCCTTGGAACGTCCAGAAAACACGCGTCCCGGGCCCCAGCCACCGCGGGCACGATGCCATTGGCTCATGTGGGCCCCAAGATGCCGCTGAACTAGCACCAGGAGCGCCAAAGTCGCCAGCTCTACGCGATCAGAGCCAAAACAGTATCCCCCACCGGAAGCTTCTATACTGCAACCTACGCAGCTCCACCCCTGACACCGCCTCCTTGCTAATGCGCATGCGCCACCGCCCTTGGTGATGAGGTCACCACGCTGGCTGGTTGAAAATTTGATTAGCAAACAGGATTTTGGTGGCTTTGGTGCCCTCCTTAGCCGGCGGCCGGTAGCGCAGGTGCTTGAATTCGCTTGTGTACCCTTCAAAATCCAAATACTACTGCACATAGAATGAAAGCTTAAGTCTCCCTCCCCCAGGTCTTTCAGTGGTCTTTCCATATATTTTCCAAGTGTTCACATTAACTCTTATGATATAGTGTATGTAAATATTTATTTGTACAAATGTGGATACCCTCTATTTAATATAAAAGCAGCATATACCTTACAATATATCCACAAAAATTTTGTACTTTCCTCAGTCAATTTAAATGTACATACATTCAGTTGGTTTTAATGGTCACATAGTATTCCACTGATGATAATAAGTCCATAATTTATAAAACCAGTTCTATATTGATGGACTTTTAGATTTATTTTCAGTTTTTTGCCCTCCACTACACACAGGCTGTGATGTGAACATCCCTAATTTAGATACAGGTGTATGCTGAGTTCAGAGTGCTGGACTAACTTTCTTTATGTTCCTCCTTTTACACTTAAGATGCTTTCAGAGGTTAAGATGATGATGAGTATGCGAGCAAAAGTTAAGTGGACAGAGCTATGGACAGAAAAGTTATACAGGTTGTGCACAGGTAAAGACCAAATTAAGAATTTGTTTAGATAGAATTGAATGTTGGAACTGAGTATTTAAGGAATAAATGTGTTCCAGTTCCTAGAATTTATCTCATCACATCTTTCCCCAATCTTACACCACTCGTCCTAAGCTGCAGTAATGGTAATCCATAGCTATGGATTCTCTTGATTCCATGGGAACACAGAAAAAGGAGACTGCTCTCCTCACGTTACATACTCCTCACAATAGCCTCACATTACAGACTACTATCGCAAAAGTTGGCCATCTGAGAGGCATGAAGCTTAGGGGGAAGACTTTCAATAAAACTTTCAAGTTTAAGCCACATCTTTGCACTGCCACACCCCTCACAATTTCCTCTCAGATTAGTGTCATAACCCACCTTCAAAAATCTCTTATGTCACAATACGAAAAGTAGGACTATAAAAGAAAAATGTCTGTTTGCAGATCCCATCTATGACCTACCACCTCGTGGGCTCTTGGCATCTTGTATCACAAACTTCCTACACATGGCACTGACAAGTGCCGAGGCAGATTGACCTAGGTACCTCTAAAGGCTTACCATAGACAACAATAACTAGATCCATATGTTTCCTCCCCAAAAGCAGCTTCATCCACAAACAGGGTGAGACAAATGTAGGTTTCTCATCGTGAATATGAAACAGAGTTAATTCCTGTATTATTATTTATTAATTATTGTATGATTTTCCAAACAAACAACTATACACCTTCTTTGGCCCCACCCTGTGTAGGTCAGTAGCATGTCAGCCCTCACTCACAGTCACAAGAGTGGTTAGTGTGAGCACCACTAACCAGAGCAAGAGAAACAGAGGCAGCCCAGGCCAAGGCGGGCTCATGCCACACATCTCTCCCTTAGGCTTGGCGCACAGCGTAACCCACCACAGTGTCTTTCACACAGACCTCTTTTTAAATGTCTCCACAATGCCCATCAGGACAAGTTGGTTTGTGATGCCTCTAAGTAAAGTCATCAGGAGGAAACCCATGCAATATGTCTTATAATGATAGAATCTTTAAAATTTTCACTAGGAAAAAGACATGTGGACAAAAGCAGAGCATTGATACAGGGCATGGATGCAGTCTATGTTCTACAAACATACCAATGAGTGATAAAGATGAGCTGATATGACATGAAACAAAGTGGAAAATACATTTAAGATTATTCTGTCTACTGAACAGAATCCCTGGCAGTTTCTGGAGTACCTAGCACACACATTCTGTTAATGCAAAATGAGGCCACAGCGTGTCAACTCGTTTCTCACAGAAACCGAAAAATCCACACAAATGTCCTTTTTCTGCACACTTTCACCTTGCCTATTCCCTGTTCTCTGTGAATGGCCTTGACTTTCTCTAACTAGTCTCCTCTTCATTTCTGCCTGGCCTTGCACCCAAACATGGCAGACAGAGAATCCTAAAGCCCCAAAATTCTACAATGGCTGTTTGCAAGGGGGAGGAGACTACAGTAACTGCCACACTGGACACACTTTATGTGAGAAGGAAAAGGGAGAATACCATGAATGCCTCTGCTGTGTAAAAGGACAGGATGGCAGCATTGCTTCAGGAGCCAAGGAGCCACAGGAGGCAAAATCTGGTCGAGAGAACTGCAACCACAGGCTGGGAGTGGCAAGGTTTGCAAGGAGCTCACTCCTAGTTGTTTGGCATTTGCTTGTAAGGGGCAGACTCTATTTGGGCAAGTCTCAGACACTGAGGGGAAGAACCCGCTGCTCACAGGTGACAGGACATAACACCCAAGAGAGTGAGAATGCAAGATCAAGGCTCATCTCAGAACAATGCCAAGAATGAAGAAGAAAAAGCAAAGGAGAGCAGGAGAGAGATACAAGTCCAAACTGGCCCTGACCAGCTCAGCCCAAGGAAGGTAGGATTCAAGGAGAGGGAACTAAAAGCAAGAAGCCTTGGACCACTTCATTCTCCACAGTATGCACTCAACAAACTTTCTTTTACTCTTTAACCAAGTTACAGAAAAGAGCTCCTTAATCCCTTTGTCTGTTCCTGCAAAGATGCAGTAAATTCAATGATCAGATGGTCTCATGAAACCTCAGAAAAGGTGTAATTGTACAACCTAGAGAGAGGTCCCTTTTGTTCCTCCTAGGGATATTAATGATTTTACATATATATATAAAATAAAATACAGAGAATATGTTACTACTATTTATTTATGTTAATGAATGTCTGTAAGAAACATTGAAGTGATTCTTCCCTTAACTGGGGAAAGTGAGAATATCACATCTGCCTTGTGGACTACCATATCAGTCCTCAGAGCTCAGCCTTTCAGGGGTTCGTTTCCCTCTCCTACTGCTCCCTCCATCCAATCCTGTCTTCTTATTGGGAATGTGACTCCCTATTGGCTCTCTCATCTCTTTAAACTGCCTGCTTTGTGACATCATTCTCCCACCAAACCTACCACCATCTGGTAGAATCTTGGGATGTCCATACAGTGGTCTGTAAATAAATTTGGATCATCGCAACTGACCAGTGACCAGTAACCAGTAACCAGTAACCACTGACTAGTGACCAGTGACCTTCGTACTGGACACTTGTGCTCGTTGGCTCCTGCCGATCACGCATCTGGTGTTGTCTCCTCATCTTTTGCATCTACAGTTAATACTTCTCTTCTTCTCTGACCATGTCAGGTAAGAAAAGAAACTTTTTAAAATTTTGTATTAGATATTTTTGGCCCTAAATTTAGGAGTAGTAAATTTAGACTCTAAACAGCATGGATAAGGGGGAAAAATATTGATCTAAAAATCTGGAGACTTAATTTTAGTTTTGATTTCAACATTTACTAGCTATGTGACTTTACACAGGTAACTGAATGTCTCACAAAATCTGGTTTTTCCTCATCTACTACCTTAATATGTTAGATTGGCTGTTCTTTCTAATCACTTCCTTTCTAATACTGAGTCTTAAAAAGACATCCATATAAAAAGTGAAATCAAGGCTTCCTGAGACGGTTTCAACAGAAGTAGATTGAAAACATAGGTGATATAAAAAACTTTATCTATGTAAAATATATGTATGTAGAATATGTATATACACACACACTGGATGTGTCATGTGTAATGTTTTCCCACCACTAACATTTCTGCTCCGGGATTTTAAATTGAGTGCCATTTAAGAAGTAATATATATCAGTTTTTGGAGTTTTCTATCCAGACTAGGTGAGAAGAGAAAATAGGTAGAGAGGATGAAGAGTCCTGGGCAACAGGAGGGACAATATTTAAATGAAGGAAAGTTGAGGAGTATGTTTATCAGCACAGGCCAACAGGAGGAACCTAGAGGGAGGGGGAACTACAAGAATGAAGGAGGAGAGCGTGGAGGAGCACTCAAGAACAAAGATGGTAGTTTGTGATGGAATGTTGAAGGATACCAAAGATTTTAAATTAAAGCAGAAATAGCATAGGGTAAAATCTGCTCAGAGTAGGGCAAAATAAAGGTGATTTTTAGCAAATGCTTACATTAATAGACCAGAAAGGAAAGTAAGGCCAGAACAGGGTACCACTAGGCAAAGGAGGTACACAAAAAGTCACATTCCGTTGTCTGTGTTTTTCTGTCACCTTTCTGAAAACAGATGGCATTTGACAGTTGAGTGTAACATTTAAAAACTACATTTTTGAAATGTTTCCTATGATCACTATGAAATTGGTTACCTAAGGTGCTGGAAGAGACAGCATTTTCAGTGTTGCACTTGATTTTTAAACCATGTAGATGTTTAGTCTATTAAAAATAAATATTTTAAATGATATATCCTAATTCAAATCAGAAAGGCTAATTCTTTTATATGATATGTTCTGTGATAAAGCTCATTTTCATCTTTTTTTTTAAAGATTTTATTTATTTATTTTTAGAGAGGGAAGGGAGGGAGAAGGAGAGAGAGAGAAACATCAATGTGCGGTTGCAGGGGGTCATGGCCTGCAACCCAGGCATGTACCGTGACTGGGAATCGAACCTGCAACACTTTGGTTCACAGCCCACGCTCAATCCACTGAGCTATGCCAGCCAGGGGTGTTTCATCTTTATACTTATTTTCTTCCTAACACAGAGAACATACTGATAAACTGCCACCATACCTTTTTAAATCTTAGCTACCTAAGAAGAAAAAGAAAAGTCAAGCCCCACATGTCTAATTCACATTTATCTAGAAACAATTTTGTGGGGTCTCTTGGGGATTCCTACATTAAGTTTTTCTAATGGGAATCTGGTGATGATGGTTTTTAAGGCTTTGGGTATGACACATTCCTGGATGTGGAAGGTCATTATAACCTAGGTTTTAAGATAAATATAAAAAGCTTCATGATATTTTATAGTGTTCTCTTGTGTTTGTTACATGGCTATATTAATTGGAATATGTATTTCCACTGGACTCACTATCTGTTACTTGCCGGGTAATATTCAGATGAACATGAATGAGCACATTAATGGAATCCCTTTATCCTTTGTTGTCTTCTTTATAGCTGTTTTCACTGAAATATTTGTCTATATTGGAGTTACCTGTACATCCACACTTATTGCATTTTGCTTCTTGTTATGCAATTTTTACTGATATGTCTTCTCCATCCCTATGTATAGCTGGGAATTCCTTCAAAATCACCTTTCATTCTGGGCTGTGAATGGTTACACCAAAATGATGTAACCATCATTTTGGTTACAGTACACACTAAAATAAAATAACAATGTTCACTTTTATAGTATTGCATGCATAAACAGAACTTCATTTATTATTAAATTTTATTATGTTTTGATCCTACTACACTCCTCAGTTTTGATATATATATATATATATATATATATATATATATATCTTTTTAGTGCTTTGATATGTTTTTCATTTTTTTCTTTGATATTTAAGAACATATACATCACATGTAATATACCACTTGTTCATGTATGAATTATTGCTGCTGTTATTATTACAAGTACTTTATAGAGGAGTAGCCTAAAGCTCACTTCTTTTGAAAAACACTTCTTGAGAAACACACTCTCACATAGTCATTTTGAGAACAAATCAGAAATAAGGCTTCAAAAGGGTAAGAATAACTTTATATTTACCAACTGCACTGAGCTACATGTGAATTCTAAGAATAACATACAAACTGGTCAGACAAAATGAGACACTGAGATTATAACGGCAAGAGCCGTACTGTTTACTCTTGGACAAAAAAAATCACCTATAGTACAGGTTTTATTGCTCCCAGTTAATGGTTGTGTAATACTCTGAGCACAGTCCTGTCAATGCAGTCAGGATGCTATGTGGCCTGGGAATAATCTGACATAATGGGAGAACTCTACAAGTCTGTCTAACCTCTCTGAGCCTCAGTTTCCTCACTCAGAAAATGAGAATGTTAGAACACAGATTCTCTGAAGACCACTAGCTCTAAAACTATTCAATTCTAGGAAATAGCATACAAATCAACACTAGTGCAGCCTCAAGAGAACGACAGGGCAAGGAGAGGTTGCTTCTAGTCTGGAGAACAATATGTGAACCACATAAATTGGGGCTTCTGCACGTTTTTGCTAAGTTGGGAGCAAGGGCAGTGAATACAGAGAATAGCAAACTGCTCCAGCACTCACAACACAATGAACTGATTTGTAATACTGCAGTGAGTATTGGTATTAGAAGCTTACTGATAGCAACAGTCTTAACATAATGGTATTCTTCAAAGACAGTGAGAGTTCATCAATCTCATTGATTTCTTCATGGCTCTCTTGTTCCCTACAGAGAATTTCCAAAATCCACCATTCCTTGGAAATTCAGATTCTCTGCACCTCTCTCTTCCTCTAGTGAGCAACACAGCTTCCCTAACAGGCAGTGTCTGCAATTTCTCCAGGGTCCTTGCTCCAGCTGTCAGTTCAGCATGGCTATCACCATCAGCCTCTGGCACCTCATTCCAACCACTCATGGGCAGTGCCTGCCTTAACCAACATTCTGGTGCAGCTATGTTGTCTAGAGTTGCTGTCCAGAGCCAGATATCCGTCTCAGCTGCTTCCAATCCTGGTACTTTTGAGTGGGCTATCACAGGAGGCTCTAAAAAAAAGTCATCATTACTCAGAGACTTCACTGTGACTGTTGTTGACCAGGACACAGCTGTTTCTTCCATGTCTATGGCATCCCAGTATGATACCACTTCAGATGCCAACAACATGACCTCTCTGTATACATCACTTTCTGCCCATCTTGTTCAGGTGGCACCCTTTCAGATTCCTAGTCAGGGACATAGCCTGTCACTCCCCTACCAGGAAAGAAGTCAGGGATATTACTGCAATCAAGGCCAATTGGGGCCTCTGCCATCTGGAGAACTCAGCCCCTATCTCCAATCCTATGGCTCTGTTGTTTCTTACACGGAGAGCAGGGCCTCTGTCCCTCAACCAGAGTTGGTCATGGTACTAAAGGAGATTCAGCCCACAAATATGATACCACCAGCCTCCATGTCAGGAATCTACTCTTCTGTGTCTGCTCAACCTACAACACAGACAAGTTTTCAAGGTGAGTACATACAGTAAGAAAAAAGAGGAATAACATGTTCAAAAACAGGGCCAGTCTGTCACTGGGAAGTGGTGAGTCCACAGATAGGTAGAATTTAAGTGTTGTGACTTTGAGAACTTACTACTCTCAGTCAGCACTCTCCAATTGCAGAGTCTTCATGAGAACACCTAATAGAGGAGGGAACGTAGAGCACTGAAAGGCCATGTTTGCTCCATGTATGAGAATCCCAAGAGTGGACCAAGAGATACCACCCTTTTCCCTGCCCTACCTGATTATTCCCCCGGTACTACCACACTGTGATGAACTCCCTTCCCTGATTGTTTGCCTTGGCCTATTTGTAAAGGGATTTCAGAACTCATTGCAACCATGCCAGTTTCACTGTCCCTCACTTCCTTGGTTTACACCAGGATTTAAGACCTTGTGTTCCAAGATCACACCCAACCAGGCAGGCTAAGTGTCTGTGCTTACCCATTTCATCAGGAAGAATTCCATTCCCTCTCATACTTTGTGGTATGAAGTGTTTTTCTTCTGTCAGGGCAGTAGAGAAAATTAAAAGGATTCTAGATGAGATGCTAGGGTTGTAAAACATTTAAAGATCACATTTACTTTTTATTTGACTCAAAACAACGCTATGGAAAACAAAGAAAACCATGGAACAATGACATCCGATGACCATCAGTAAGAAGTAGAACTGTTGCCCTCTAGCTCTTAGTGCAAGGTGCCATCCATGATCCTTCAGAGGAGCTAGTAGAAATGCCTTCCCCTTTGTTGTTAGGTACCCGACAGGGGACATGGGGAGCATATTCCTTCCCAAGGACTGACTTTTTTCCCTTGATTCCTTTGTAGTGGTCGAGAGTTCCCTGGGGATAGAGACCTCCCTGGGACTGCAACCTCCAAGCCAAACATTTTGTCTACCACAAAATCCAGATTTCCCTAAGTCTTGCACTAGCAAAAATACCCAGAAACCAGAGAGCAATCCACCATCTGTGTTTGGGGACATTTCAATAGTAGTTTCAGCCCAGAGTTCTAGTAATCTCCTGGCACTGCCTCCATCTCCAAGCCAAGAACAGGAAGAGAATAAGAATTTGGATGATATTAACAACAACCTTTCAAAGCCTCTTGATGCCTACTATTTTCCAATAGGAATCCAAGATTCTCCACTGCTCCCCTTAGAAGTGCCTGATATTCACCAGCTCCTGGCTAGCATTGATCCACTACTCTCAGAAAAGCAGCCTGATTGTGAAAATGATGATCTGGAAAAGAATAGCCTGAGTCTTAAATACAGTCCTAAAAACAAAGAGACACTTGAATATGGGACTGAATATAATGATAGCTTTGCAGACATTGCTACACTGGTACAGGATATTCACCTTCCACAGGTCTTAAATTCCTTGGATGACCTTGATCAATCCAAAGGTCCCAAGGAGGTCAAGATAAAAAATACCAGAGCCCTCAAGTTGAACGAGCTGCAGGAAAACTCAAGTGTCATTAAAGCTCTTGATCAAGCTAGGAAGAACAAACATAAAGCCTCTGAGACCATCAGTGGAGCTCCCAAGGACAAAATCAAACGTGAGAGCCCAGATTGCGTGTGCTTGGGAGAGGTGGGTATTTGCAACGCTGCAGCCAGTGATGGAGCCCCTGAGAGCACAGCCAAGCATCCTAACAGCAAGCCTCAGAAAGCTGCATCCAGTAGGAACAGAAAAACTAAGAGTCATGGGCAGGAAAAGAACAAAAGAAACAACGACAATTCCAAGAAAGCCGGAGAAAGCAGGCAGTCAGGGAAAAAACTCAAGACAGAAGAGAAGTCAACAATTCCCAAGATGAAGAGGAAGAAGAATCAGCCTGAGTTGACCCAAGAGACCTTCAAAAAGCCTCGGACTCACCTAGGTATGCAAATGCTGGAGTCTGTGCAAGTGTTTCATGCACTGGGGAAGAGGCTTGATAAGAAAACTGAACTGTCTTCCTCCCAGGTCTTGGGAAGCTCAAGCAAGCCCATATGCCCCCAGTCGCCCCCACTTACCAAAAGATGGCTGGATACCTTGAGTGAAGGCAATGATCTTGAGAAAACTCAACTCACATGCCAGAAACCAGATGGCAGCGCTGAAAAAGAATGTTCATCTCCATCTCAGCACAAGCTGCCACCTCCTGGCAAGGTCAAGTTGGTACCTTTGCCTTTTCTTAACTTGGACAAGCCTCAAACTCGACCAGTTCCTCGCAGGCCACTGAGTCTGGCATCACGTCGCCCTGCTGTGGCTAATCCTGGTCAGCCTGGTTTTAGCTCTGCTCAGCCTGCTGCAACCAATTCATCGGGACCAACTCCTGCATCTTTGACAGGTCCTGCCAGACCAGACCAGCCAATTTCAAGCAGCTCATCCCAACCAACTTTGACCAGCCCTGCTAGGCCTGGTTCTAACTCAGCTCCACCTGAAGCAGTCAATTCATCCAGACCAACTCCTGCACCTTTGACAGGACCTGCCAGACCAGCTTGGTCGCTTTCCACCAACCCATCTAGACCAGGTCTGACCAACACTACCTGCTCTAGTGTCCCTCAGTCTGCTGCTCCAAGGCCTGCCACCTACAAAACATCAGCTTGCACTTCTTCCCAGAGGGAGCCCATTAGAATTGCTGTGACCAAGCCCCTGACCCCACCAAGGCCTCAAAACCAATATCTACTCCAGGATTTCGCCCTCCAACCAAATCCGTGGAAGAAACCCACTGTCCTTGGGCCAGTCATGTCAAAGCCCATCACAGATGAGCAGAGGCCAGAGCGGGAGGCCATGAAGAGGATGGCTCAGCTAGAGCGTGAGAATGCTGCCAAATACACCTCTTTGGGGAAAGTGCAGTATTTCATTGAAAGGGAAAAAGAAATGGAAATTTCTCGATACTATGGCTATGCAATATGAGATGTTCACATGGTTGGTGCCACTTTGCATACCAATATTTTTCCATAGATACATAGACATAAATTTCTCTATTATATTTTAAAACCTAATAAAATTGAATAAGAAATGCAATAGACTTAATATATGAGTAATAAAAAGACTTCTGAGTTTTGAGATGCTGTTCACTGTGGTTTCTCTTTGGTGAGGGTACATGAGAATGAAATACTGGAAGGTGAGTGGGAGGTTGAGAGGTAAGGGGTGGGAACTGAGAAAAAGGAAGGAAATTGGTCCATAGCTCCAAAGGCAAAAAGAGGAGAAATGTTCGGGGAGGGGGGGGTTATAATTAGAAGAAGGAGGAGGGAAAAGGGTCTGAAGTTAGGGTTAAAAGAAAAAAAATTGAATAGGGTTGAAGATGGCAGAAGATGACCCTTGGTTGACCAAAAGAAATGTAAAATGTCTCCCGTGGAGGCTGGCCTTATGTCTCATGATCAACAGATAAGCATATACATTAGAAAACAGAACAGGATGTATTTCTCCCATCCAAGTATTAACCATGCCCCGACCCTGCTTAGCTTCCGAGATCAGACGAGATTGGGCTTGTTCAAGGAAACATTTCTAAAAGGCTTGGATTGTTTAATCATATACGATTGTAGCTGGGGAAGGTGAGTACAAAACGGGACAATCCACCAGATGAGTGGCAAGGACTTAGAGTCGTCCTGGGGGCAGTTGATAACAGGGCCCTGGCCAAGAGAACTGTTGCAGCAGGAGCTCACCCAGAACAGGCTGTGGGACATAAACCACCACTTACTCAACCCCTGTGCACCAGACCCAGAAACACACTAGTTCAGGCAACCTTCCCCACAACACGCAGGCCAGGGTCACTGTGCCACTTTACTTGAGATGTTTACCCAAGGGCTGAGGTCACATTGCGTGTGGTGGCGCTGAGCCTCAGTTTGAGCTTGTCTCCCAAGTCTTTAGTATTTTCAGGGCCTGGCCCTCAGAGCACAGCATCAGGACGTTACCAGTGGACGAGATCAAACTCCAGGAGAAGCCTAAGCATTAACGGTGGGGCCATCCAGGGCCTCCTCCATGACCCCGGTGGCACGTGCCTGCTGGTCTGAAATCCGCCAGCAACCGAAGCCCACCAGAAAAATCTGAGGGAAGCGTCTGTTGCCCTGGGGCCAGAGCAACAGGCACACATGCGCACTGGCGTGCCGCTCGAACAGCCCCTCTACTCAGGCGTCAGTTCAGAGGGGTTTCGTGGGCGGCCTCGCAGGGGCAGGGAGAGAGAGTGGGAATCATCATCATTTTAAATTGTTAGTGTGCGTTTTAATAATCACTTTTATTAAGACAAAATTTGCATTCTTTCAAATTCGCAGCTTTGAACTGTGAACTCAGTGACATTCCATGTAATCACAGTCCATGCAGCCATCGCCATCACCTGTCCCATAGCACTTTCACCAGCCCAAAGGGAAACCCCTCAACCAGTAGCAGTTATTCCTTGTTTCCTTCTCCCTCCGGCCCCCGGCAGCCACTGGTCTGCCTCTGCCTGGACCACTGTGACTTTTCCAGAGATTTCACATATGTGGAGTAAAACAGTATGTGACCTTTGTGTCTGGCTTCCCTCACTAAGCATGTTGTCAAAGTTCATCCGTGTTGTAGCGTGTGTCAGTCCTTCGTTCCATTCATGACTGTGCAATAGTCCACTGAATGGGTCTACCACTTTGTTCATCCTGTCATCGGTTGACAGACATCTGAGTGGTCCCCACTAGCCTTTTACATCTACTGAGAGTTCATTCTCTTCCAGCACCAGCCTACCTTAATCACCCCATTTAACAGATGAGGAGACAGACTTGGGGTGTGTCAAGTGTTTGCCCAAGGTTAAGAGCTAGCAATTGTGGGAGCTGGGGTTGAACTCAAGCAGGCGGACTTCAGAGGTAGCAGATTCACATGATGGAACTTGGAAAGGTACAAAAGGGTTTTCAATGGACATTCACCCTTTTCCTGAAGTTCCCCAGACACCAATTTCCCTCTGACCTTAGACACACTATTTTGCTGTGCTGTGGATGTTTCCAGAGAAAGTGCTTACACTCTAATATATATTTTTCACAATTTACAGGTGAGTGTGTCCCACTAGTTTGAAATAATGTCAGTTTTATGATATACTAAATGCCTGTATGCATTCCTATTACCTTTTTCAGAATTATCCTGTTTTTTGGCCTGTCTTTCATATTTGCTGCTTCCTTAGATTCCCTTTTTTTCCTTTTGATTTCAAAAAATTTGATTCTTTTCTCATTTGTTTCCCTTCAGTCATCGTCCATTTTGTTCATTTGCTCTTGTATTAGATTTAATTTAGTCTTCAGTTCTGAAATATTTTTAATTCTGACCTGAATTCTATCATCTCACCTCATTCTGATAGGTTATTCTTTCATCCCTTTTTTATTATGGTAAAATATACATACATACACACAATTTTCCATTTAGTCCTTTTTAAGTATACAATTCAGTCACAATAAGTACATCCATGATGTCATGCAACCATCACTACCATCCAAATTTGAGGTAATTATGTCAAAACATTGAGCAACATTTCAGAAAGATACATGGAGCAGGACATGTTTTGAAAATCCCCAAACCCTGTCATGGAAATAGATCAACCCACATCGAACACCCAGGGGTAGCTTTTACCACCATTTAATGTTTCTAGAATGGCTTCATCATCCCAAACAGAAATTCTGTCCCCTTTAAATAATAACCTCTCATTCCCTCCTGTACCGTGCTCTTGCTTCTTCTGCATTGTTTTATTGAATGTCTTTTAGCTCATTGTGAAATACCAGGTTACTTTTTTGGTTTGGGGGGCCCTCCTATTCTGACTTGTTTCTTTTGCAGACGAGATGAAATTTCCGCTCTTCACCCTGCTCTTTATTTTCCTTTTCCCATGCTACCTTTGTATGGGATTGATCTCAGTCCTTGTCTGTTATTTATTTTTTAGGTAAAATTAGTTTTGATGTACTTAGAAAAGGAGGTGAGGTTGAAGACCCCTCTCTTAACTTTCACAGAACTTTTCTGTATTTACTTTAATGTAGTATTCAGAAATGTGGGACTTGCTATTTGAGGTTTCCTGGCTCTGTTCCTCATCTTTATCAGGATATTTTCCTCTTGAGTCTGCAGTTCCTCCCTGCATTCTCTCCTCTGTGTGGGCCACCTCCTGGAAAGGTGCTCTGGCGCTCAGTGTCAAGGTACAGTGTCTGGACTGCTCCAGTCCTTCACACTGTTTCCCTGGTCCTTGTACTTACCCAGTTTGGGCTTGTGCAAACCCCTCCCAGTCTTAGCCGCTCTCCTCAAATAGGCCTTCAGTGCTTTCCAGTGACTACTGCTGGTGTTTTGAAGGCCTCCTGCCATCAGTCCATCAGATGCTTCCTTTGTCTGCCACTACTTCTGGTGCAGATGCTGAGACCAGGCAGTTGTGTGTCTAATCCTGGGTGAACCTTCTTACTTTGTGGTGTCTAGGATCATGGTAAATGCCATCCATGGGTATCCTGGCTGGGATGATCAATTTCCAGGAGAGGATTTAAGGGAATTCAAACACTCTGTTGCAGCACCTATTTTGCTTAAACTCTGCTCCATCCTTTGACATAAATTAGTTTTAATTTGGGGGCCTTGTAATTTTCAGTTCCTTAAACAGAGTCCCATTTGCCCTACTCTAATAGGACTCTAGGTCAGATGAGGCTTTCTGGCTCTTCGCTGCCCGACATAACACCTAATGTCTACATTCGTTCATACCATGTTTTGAATAGGAAGGCCAAACACAACAACCCAAAGGACTCATGGGTAGAGTTGCACTGTCCACCAAAGGCATAGAATAAACTTGTGGGTAGGTGGAGAGTCTGTAGGCATTCTGTTCAGGAATGTGTATCTTTTTAAAAACAAAAAACAGACAAAAGACAACAGCTGGTCCCTGTGCCTGCACATCTTTCTTCATCTCAGTTCATGGTAAAGCAACTTTTCTAGTTTCTCAGTCCAACCTCACATCCAGAACATCAGCAGCCCCATCTGTTTAGGTCTCCATTATATCTCAAACAGTCCACTTTTGACCACTTTCCTCCATATCCACCTAGCCCAGGTTTCCATCATGTCCTGCCTAGATTAGTGAGAGAAACTTCCATCACAGAATTTCCAAGTTTCTAGATTCACAGAGCCCTTGGTGTCTGAACTCTAGGCTTCAAAAAATAAAATTTTACCAGTCACACTTATTAAGTTGTTAGTTCTCAAGACTTTATTAAGCATTTATGGCTGTAGTGGGCTGGATAACAGCCACCCAAAGAGATCAGTGCTGATCCCTGAAACCGGTAAATCTTACTATTTCATTCAGGAGAAGGGTCATTGCCTGAGTGATTGAATCAAGGATCTTTATATGGGAGGTCATCCCGGATTATCAGAGTGACCTGAACCATAAATGCGATCCCTGTACCCCTGTCAATGGAGACAGAAGAAGGTTTGGTGCAGACCAGAGAGGAGGAGGTGGTGTGACAGTGGAGGCAAAGACTGAAGCGGTGCCACCACCAGCTAAGCAATGCCTGCAGCCAGCCGAAGCTTCAAGAGGCAAGGAATGAAATCTCCCCCCACAGCCTCCAGAGGGTGTGGTCCTGCTGATATCTTAATTTGGCCCAACGATACTCACTGCAGACTCCTTACCACCACAACAGTGGGTAATAAATTCCTGCTTTTTGAAATCCACCCAGTTGTGACCACTTGTTAGAACAGCTTCAGGAGAAATGTTCCAATAAAGCTATACATTGTACAATGATACAATGCTCCAACAGCAAGTAGATATTTGAAAAGTAATACATGTAAATTTAAAATCTATTTCTATTTTACTCTTAAATTAAGGGTAAAATTACCTGTGAATATGTGACCATTGGGCGCTGTACCACATGTCACACCTTAAAATCGCACTGGACCCTGACAACCTCATTTCCTATTCCAGATTAATTTTCAAGCAGTGCTTGCTTCTTATTACAGATATTGGCAAAAGCTCAGTTTCACAACAATATGAACTTATTGAAAAAATACAGCATGACCCAATGTTGAAATTATGGGCTACCCATTAGATTATCTCTCCAACAGATTATCATTGTACATCCTTAAAAAACTTAAATTACACTGGTATACCCTGTGAGTTTATGGTGGTGTCCAGGGGACTCCCCAGTGTACCCTGTGAACCATGGTCCGAATCAGCTTACCTGCTGCCACCCTTGCCTCTCTAAAATTTGTCAACACAGCCACCATGATGATCCTTTCAAAATGTACATCAGACCCTGTCCTCCTTCTGTTCAAACCCTCCCAGGGCTCCTCATTTTTCTCAGAATCAAAGCCAACATTGCGACAATAACCTGTGAGATCCTACCAACAACAAGGGTCAGAAATCATTTTCTATGAGAAGGCAGACAGCAAATATATTAGTCTTTATGGGCCAGGCTGCCTGTCTGAACCACTCAACTCTCAAATGTAGCAACTCACTCCATATACAGGGTAGGGCCCAAGTAGATGTGCAGTTGTGAGTACACGAAAGAGTTTATTCTTATGTTAGTATTTATTAATTATTGTATTACGTTCCACACAAACAACTGTACACCTTCTTTGGCCCCACCCTGTGTAGGTCAGTAGCATGTCAGACCTCACTCACAGTCACAAGAGTGGTTAGCATGAGCAGCACTAACTAGGGCAAGAGAAAAGGAGGCAGCCAGGCCAAGGCGGGCTGATGCCACACATTTCTCCCTTAGGCTTGGTACACAGCATAACCCACCACAGTGCCTTTCACACAGACCTCTTTTTAAGTGTCTCCACAATGCCCATCAGGACAGGTTGGTTTGTGATGCTTTAAGTAAATTCATCAGGAGAAAAGCATGCAATATGTCTTACAATGATAGAATCTTTAAAAATTTCACTAGGAAAAAGACATGTGGACAAAAGCAGAGCATTGATACAGGGAATGGATGCAGTCTATGTTCTACAAACATACCAATGAGTGATAAAGATGAGCTGATATGACATGAAACAAAGTGGAAAATACATTTAAGATTATTCTGTCTACTGAACAGAATCCCTGGCAGTTTCTGGAGTACCTAGCACACACATTCTGTTAATGCAAAATGAGGCCACAGCGTGTCAACTCGTTTCTCACAGAAACCGAAAAATCCACACAAATGTCCTTTTTCTGCACACTTTCACCTTGCCTATTCCCTGTTCTCCATGAATGGCCTTGACTTTCTCTAACTAGTCTCCTCTTCATTTCTGCCTGGCCTTGCACCCAAACATGGCAGACAGAGAATCCTAAAGCCCCAAAATTCTACAATGGCTGTTTGCAAGGGGGAGGAGACTACAGTAACTGCCACACTGGGCACACTTTATGTGAGAAGGAAAAGGGAGAGTACCATGAATGCCTCTGCTGTGTAAAAGGACAGGATGGCAGCATTGCTTCAGGGGCCAAGGAGCCACAGGAGGCAAAATCTGGTCGAGAGAACTGCAACCACAGGCTGGGAGTGGCAAGGTTTGCAAGGAGCTCACTCCTAGTTGTTTGGCATTTGCTTGTAAGGGGCAGACTCTATTTGGGCAAGTCTCAGACACTGAGGGGAAGAACCCGCTGCTCACAGGTGACAGGACATAACACCCAAGAGAGTGAGAATGCAAGATCAAGGCTCATCTCAGAACAATGCTGAGAATGGAGAAGAAAAAGCAAAGGAGAGCAGGAGAGAGATGCAAGTCCAAACTGGCCCTGACCAGCCCAGCCCAAGGAAGGTAAGATTCAAGGAGAGGGAACTAAAAGCAAGAAGCCTTGGACCACTTCATTCTCCACAGTATGCACTCAACAAACTTTCTTTTACTCTTTAACCAAGTTACAGAAGAGAGCTCCTTAATCCCTTTGTCTGTTCCTGCAAAGAAAGGTACAGTAAATTCAATGATCAGATGATCTCATGAAACCTCAGAAAAGCTGTGATTGTGCAACCTATAGGCCCCTTTCTTTCTTCCTGAGGACATTAATAATATATAACGGTAGACATATATGTTATACAATATAATATAGAGGCTATAAGTTACTACTCTTTAATTACATTAATGAATGTCTGTAAGAAACATTGAGATGATTCTTTCCCTAACATAAGAGTCTGGGGAAAGTGAGAGTATCACATCTGCCTTGTGGACTACCACATCAGCCCTCAGAGCTCTGCCATTCAGGGGTTGGTTTCCCTCTCCCACAACTCCCTCCATCCAATCCTGTCTTCTTGTTGGGAATCTGACTCCTTATGGGTTCTCTCATCTCTTTAAACTGCCTGCTTTGTGACATCATTCTCCCACCAAACAGACCACCACCTGGTAGAATCTTGGGGTTTCCATGGAGTGGTCTGTAAATAAATTTGGATTTTCACAACTGACCAGTGACCAGTAACCAATGACCAGTGACCAGTGTGATCAGTGAGTGACCTTTGTCCTGGACACATGTGCTCCATGGCTTCAGCTGATCAGGCATCTGGTTTTTTCTCCTCATCTCTTGCATTTCCAGCTGATACTTCCTCTTCTTCTTTGACCATGTCAGGTAAGAAAAGAAACTTTTATAAGTTTTCAATAAATATTTTCACCTTTCATTTTAGCAGTAGATTCAAAATAGCATAAAACAAAGGGGACAAGTTTTGATGTAGAAACCTGCAGACCTAATTTCAGTTTTGGTTTTGATATTTACTAGCTATGTGATTTTGGACAAGTCATTGAGTCTCTCACTAAACCTGTTTTTCCCTCATTTGTTACAACAGGATATTACATTGAGTGTTTTCTCTAATCCCTTTGTTTTACAAAATGGAGTCCTAAAGGACACCTCTATAGAAGATGAAATCTAGGATGTCTCATGTGTAATGGTCTCCCACAAATAAAGGTTCAACTTTAGTATTTTATTTAGTGCCCTTTGAAAAGTAATATTCACCTGTTTGGGGGGACTTTCTGTCCAAACTAGGTGAAAAGGGAAAATAGGGAGAGAGGACTGGGCTATAAGGGGTCAGTATTTATATTTAAAATAGTTTAGGATTGTTGTGATAGCACAGACCAACAATGAGAACCAGGAGGGAGGGGAAAAGACAAGAATGAAGGAGAAGAAATTGTAAGAATGAAGAAAGGCAGCAATAAAGAAGTTCTCAAAAGCTAAAAGGGCAGTTTGGAATGGAACATTGAAGGGAAACAAAGATTTTAATTTAAAGCTTGAAAAAGTGTAGGTTACCTGCTCAGAGTAGGACAAAAAAGTGATTTTAGAAATCACAGTAATAGACTAGGAAGGGAAGTGATGCCAGAGCAAGCTATCACTAGGCAAAGCAGCTCAACCACAAAGTCATATTCAGTTGTTTTTTTATTACCTCTCTGAACACAGATGACACTTGACAATTTTGAATATAACATTTAAAAACTGTATTTTAGAGATGATGTTTCCTCTAAATGAGAACTTAATAAAGTGTTTTTCTGGGGTGGGGTGGAAGAAACAGCATTTTCAGTATTTCACTTCATTCTGATTTTTAAACTATGTAGAAGTTTTGTCTATTAAAACAAATTTAAGTTCTTTTTTAAAGTGTATATTGTTTTGTTTCAGTATTTTTTAAATAAATGCATTTTGATTTTTTAAAGATTTTTATTTATTTATTTTTAGAGAGGGAAGGGAGGGAGATAGAGAGAGAGAGAAACATCAGTGTGCAGTTGCTGGGGGTCATGGCCTGCAACCCAGGCATGCACCCTGACTGGGAATCGAACCTGCGACACTTTGGTTCACAGCCCGAGCTCAATCCACTGAGCTACGCCAGCCAGGGCAATTTTAAGTTCTTAAATGATGTATCCTACCTTGACTCAGAAAGAGTAATTCCCTTGTCTGAGGTATCATTGGGAAATATGTTTTCCCATATTACTGGTTCTCTTTTCATTTTAATGCTGTTTTCTTTAGCCATGCAGAAGCTTTTTAATTTGATGAGGTCCCATTTTCTCCTTTCCTTTCCCTTCCCTTCCCTTCCCTTCCCTCCCCTTCCCCCCTTCCCTCCCCTTCCCTCCCCTTCCCTCCCCTTCCCTTCCTTTCCCTTCCTTTCCCTTCCTTTCCTTTCCTTATTCTTTCCTTTATGTCTCTTGCTGTAGGGGACAAATTGGTAAAAATGTTGCTGTGTGGAATGTCTGAGATTTTCCTGCCTATGTTTTCCTCTAGGACTTTTATGGTGTCACAGCTTATATTTAAGTCTTTATCTACCTTGAATTTATTTTTGGGTATGGTGTAACTTGAACAACAATGAAATAATTTAAAAAAGAAAATAAAGAGTAATTCCTTTGTGTGGTAAGTAGGTTTTGAGTGAAAGCTTGTTTTCATTTTTATAGTTGTTTTCTTCCAAACACAGACAGCACATTGATAAACAGCTATCATCTCTTTTAGATCTTACCATTCTAAGTAAACAAAGTCAAGCCCCATGTGCCCAATTTCACATTTACCTGAAAACAATGCTGTGGAGTCCCTTGGGGTTTCCCACATAAAATTTTTTTTTTATTAGATACCAATGGTGACAGTTTTTAAGCTTTGGGTATGACATGATCCAGTATGGTGAAGACGATTATTACCTAGGTTTTAAGATAAATATAAACCTTCATGATATTTTTTTTAAGTGTTCTCTTGTGTTTGTTTCATGGTTATATTAATTGGAATATGTATTTCTACTGGACTCACATCTGTTACTTGCTGGGTGATATTCAGATGCACATGAATGAGCACAAGAATAGAACTCCTTTCCAGTTACTTTGCTCTCTGTTTTCTACCAGTTTTCACTGAAATATTTGTCTTCATATATGGGGCTACTGATATATCCCCATTTATTGCATTTTGTTCCTTATTATGTAATTTTTACTAAATATCTTCTCTCTCCATAGCCCTGGATAGTAATTCATTCAAAATGATCTCTATTGTGGGCTGGTGATTTTTGTGGTGGCGGGGGGGGGGGAGGTTACTACTATTCACTAAAATAAAATAAGCAATATGCTCTGTTATGATATTGCATGTGTAAAACAGAACTTCACTTATTAGTAAATTCATTAGGCTTTATGCTTGCTACATGCCCCAATTTTTTTTTATTGTTGTTCAGTTACAGTTGTCCCATGTTTTCCATTCCGTTGTTCTCCTCTACCCCACCCAACCCCTTCTCCACCCCTCCTCCCACACTCAATCCCCACCCTGTTGTGCATGTCCATGGGTCCTTTGTACATGTTGCTTGACTTGACCCTCCCCATTCTTTCTCCTGTTATCCCCTTCTCCCCACCCCTCTGGTCACTGCCAAATTTGTTCTTCATTTTCACATCTCTGGTTCTCTTTGGCTCATTTGTTTGTTTTGTTAATTAGGTTCCACTTATAGGTAAGATCATATAGTGTTTGTCTTTCTCGGCCTGGCTTATTTCACTTACCATAATGCTCTCCAGATCCATCCATGCTGCCGAGAAGGCGTAGGATCTCCTTCTTTCTTTGTGCTGCATTGTATTCCATTGTGTAAATGGTTCAGTGTTTTATACCCACTCATTCACTGATGGGCATTTAGGCTGTGTTCAGCACCTGGCTATTGTAAATAACACTGCTATGGACATAGAGGTGCACTGATTGATTTGAATTGGTGTTTCAGGATTCTTAAGGTATAATACCAGCAGTGGAATCAGCGGGTCAAAAGGCAGTTCCATTTTTAGTTTTTTGAGGAAATTCCATACTGTTTTCCACAGTGGCTGCACCAGTGGAAAGAAGAAATTCCCTTCTTTCCACAATTTCACCAGCACTTGTTTTTTGTTGATTTGTTAATGATGGTCATTCTAATGGGTGTGAGGTGGTATCTCATTGTGGTATTAACTTGCATCTCCCTGATAGTTAATGATGTTGAGCATCTTTTCATATGTCTATGGGCCTTCTGTATGTCCTCCTTGGAGAAGTGTCTGTTTAAGTCCTTTGCTCCGGTGCGGAGTCATGTGAGTTCTTTATATATTTTGGATATCAAGCCCTTGTCCAAGGTATCATTGGCAAATATGCTTTCCCATGCAGTTGGTTCACTTTTCATTTTGTTGTTGTCTTTTTTAGCCATGCAGAAGCTTTTTAATCTGATGTAGATTCATTTGCTAATTCTTTCCCTTATATCCCTTGCCTTAGAGGACAAATCAGTGAAAATATTGCTGCCTGGAATATCTGAAATTTTCCTGCCTATGTTCTCATCAGGACTTTTATGGTGTCATGACTTATATTTAAGTCTTTTGTCTATCTTGAGTTTATTTTTTTGTATGGTGTAAGTTGGTGATCGAGTTTCATTTTTTTGCATGTACCTGTCCAGATTTCCCAGCGCCATTTATTGAAGAGGCTATTTTTACTTCATTTTATGCTCCTGCTCCCTTTGTCCAATATTAGTTGACTATAGAGACATGGGTTTATTCCTGGGCTCTCCATTCTGTTTTATTGATCTATGTGTCTGTTCTTATGCCAGTACCAGGCTGTTTTGATTACAGTGGCCTTGTAATATAGTTTGATATCAGGTATTGTGACCCCTCCTACTTTGTTCTTCTTTCTCAAAATTGATGAGGCTATTCCGGGCTGTTTATGGTTCTCCAGAAATTTTTGCAATTTGTTCTATATCTGTGAAGTATGTCATTGGTATTTTCATAGGGATTGTGTTTAATCCATAGATTGCTTTGGGCAGTATGGACATTTTAATGACGTTAATTCTTCCAGTCCATGAACAGAGTATATGCATCCATTTATTTGTGTCTTTCTTAATTTCTTTCTTCAGTGTTCTTTAGTTTTCTGAATACAGGTCCTTTACCTCCTTGGTTAAGTTTATTCCTAGCTATTTTATTTTTCTTCTTACTATAGTCAATGGGATTTATTTCCTAATAGGATTTTATTTCTGATATCTCATTGTTAGTGTACAAAAATGCCTTCAATTTCTGAATATTGACTTTGTATCCTGCTATTTCATTTATTAGGCTGATTAGTTTTTTGGTGGAGTCTATAGGATTTTCTATGTACACTATCATGTCATCTGCAAACAATGACAGTTTTACTTCCTCCTTCACAATTTGGATGCCTTTTATTTCTTTTTCTTGTCTGATCACTGTGCTTAGAACTTCTAATACTATTCTGAATAGAAGTGGTGAAAGCTTTTAGTTTTGCCCATTGAATATGATGTTGGCTGTATGTTTCTCATATATGACTTTTATTATTTGAAAGTGTGCTCCCTCTACTCCCACTTTGCTGAGTGCTTTTATCATAAATTGATGCTGTACTTTATCAAATACTTTTTCAGCATCTATTGATATGATCATGTGTTTTTTTTCTTTCATTTTGTTTATGTAATGCATTATATTTACTGATTTGCATATGTTGCACCATCCTTTCATCCCTGGAATGAGTCCCATTTGATCATGGTGTATGATCTTTTTAATGTGTTGCTGCATCTGGTTTGCCAATATTTTGTTGAGGATTTTAGCATCTATGTTCATCTGCAATATTGGCCTATAGTTTTCTTTCTTTGTTGTGTCTTTATCTTGTTTTGGAATTAGATAATGCTTACCTCATAAAAAAGTTTTGGAGTCTTCCCTGTTCCTGGATTTTTTGGAATAGTCTAGAAGGTTCATGGTTAGCTCTTCCATAAGTGTTTAATAAAATTCTCCTGGGAAGCCATCCAATCTAGGGTTTTTGTGTGCCAGGAGATTTTTAATTACTGCTTCAATTTCACTAGCTGTTGTTGGTGTATTCAGGCTTTCCACTTCTTCTTGACTCAGTTTTGGAGGATTAAATGTTTTTATCAACTTGTCTACTTCGTCCAGATTTTCAAATTTCTTGTGCATAGTTGTTCATAGTAATTTCTTAACAATTCTTTGTATTTATGTCGTATCAGTTGCAGTTTCTCCTCTTTCATTCTGACTTTACTTATTTGTGTCCTCTCTCCTTTTTTCTTGATGAGTTTGTTAAAGGCTTGTCGATTTTGTTTATCTTTTCAAAGAACTAGCTCCGGGATGTATTGATCCTTTCAGTTGTCTGTCAGTCTCTATGTCATTTAATTTTGCTCTGATCTTATTATTCTTTTCCTTCTACTCAATCTGGGCTTTGTTTGTCATTCTCTTTTTCTTGTAGATGTAGGGTTAGGTTGTTTATTTGAAATATTTTATTTTTAAAATATATTTTATTAATTATGCTATTACAGTTGTCCCATTCTCCCCCCTTCACTTTCCTCCGTCCTGCACACCCCCTCCCACCCACATTCCCCCTGCTTTAGTTCATGTCCATGGGTCGTACATATAAGTTCTTTGGCTTCTACATTTCCTGTACTGTTCTTACCCTTCCTCTGTCTATTTTCTACCTACCATCTATGCTACTTATTCTCTGTACCTTTTTCCCCTCTCTTCCCCTCCCACTCCCCTGTTGGTAACCCTCCATGTGATCTCCACTTCTGTGGTTCTGTTCCTGTTCTAGTTGTTTGCTTAGTTTGCTTTTGTTTTTGTTTTAGGTGTGGTTGTTAATAATTGTGAGTTTGCTGTCATTTTACTATACATGTTTTTTATCTTCTTTTTCTTAGATAAGTCCCTTTAACATTTCATAAAATAAGGGCTTGGTGATGATGAACTCCTTCAACTTGACCTTATCTGAGAAGTGCTTTATCTGCCCTTCCATTCTAAATGAAAGCTTGGCTGTATAGAGCAACCTTGGATGTAGGTCCTTGCCTTTCATGACTTGGAATACTTCTTTCCAGCCCCTTCTTGCCTGCAAGTTCTCTTTTGAGAAATCAGCTGACAGTCTGATGGGAACTCCTTTGTAGGTAAGTGCCTCCTTATCTCTCGCTGCTTCTAGGATTATCTCCTTCATTTTTACCTTAGCTAATGTAATTATGATGTGCCTTGGTGTGTTCCTCCTTGGGTCCAACCTCTTTGGGACTCTCTGAGCTTCCTGAGCTTCCTAGAAGTCTATTTCCTTTGCCAGGTTGGGGAAGTTCTCCTTTATTATTTGTTCAAATAACTTTTCTGCTTGTTGCTCTTCCTCTTCTCCTTCTGGTACCCCTATAATTCAGATGTGGGACTATTTAAAGATGTCCTGGAAGTTCCTAAGCTTCTCCTCATTTTTTTTTTTGAATTCTTGTTTCTTCATTCTTTTCTGTTTGGTTGTTTCTTTCTTCCTTCTGATCCACACTGTTGATTTGAGTCCCAGTTTCCTTCCCATCACTTTTAGTTCCCTGTACATTTTCCTTTGTTTCACTTAGCATAGCCTTCACTTCTTCGTCTAATTTGCGACCAAATTCAACCAATTCTGTGAGCATCCTGATTACCAGTGTTTTGAGCTGTGCATCTGATAGGCTGGCTATCTCTTTGTTGCTTAGTTGTGTTTTTTCTGGAGCTTTGATCTGTTCTTTCATTTGGGCCATATTTTTTTTTGTCTTGAGGTGCCTGTTAGTAGTGAGGAGAAGAACCTTAGGTATTCACCTGGGAGTGGTAACCCTCATTGCTTTGTTGTGATGCTATATGTGGGGAAGGGGTCTGAGAGGGAACAATGGTTCTTTCTCCGCTCTCTGCTGGCTTTCAGTCACTTCCTCTGCTTCCCCCAAGCAAATTGGGCCCTTCTGGTGCTGATTTCCTTGTGGGTGGGCTTGTGCACATTCTAGGACCCTGTGGATTTCTTCAACTAACTCTCCCACAAGGCTGGGAGTTTCTCCTGCTGCTGTCTCAACCCCCACAGGTGTTTTTAATCAGTGGTTTGAGGCTTTATTCCCCTACGCTGGAGCTCTGGGTTGCATGGCCTGTCTCACTCCCCAATCGTTCCTCCCGGTTTATCTGTGAGCAAATGTGGGACAGCCAAAAGCTGCTTCCTTGTCTTCAGTCCTCTCTGAGCGCCCTTCTCTGCCCCTCCTACCAGTCTGGATGGATGTTTCTTCTTCAACTCCCTGGTTGTCAGACTTCCATACAGTTCGATTTTCTGTCAGTTCTGGTTGTTTTGTTTGTTTGTTTTTAAATTGTTGTTGTCCTTCTTTTGGTTGTGTGAGGAAGCACAGTGTGTCTACTTATGCCTCCATCTTGGCCAGAAGTCTGAAATGTCTCTATTTTTTTTGGTAGACCTGTAATGCTATGAACTTCCCTCCCAGGACTTCCTTCACTGTGTCCCATGGGTTCTGAGCTGTTGTGTGTTCATTTTCATTTGTTTCCAGAAATTTTTTGATTTCTTCCTTGATCTTGTTGTTAGCCCATTTATTGTTTAATAAAACGTGATACAGTTCCCATGGATTTCATTTGTTTTGAGTTTTTTCCTTGAGGTTGGTTTACAGTGTCAAGCCATTGTGATCTGAGAAAATGCTTGATATGATTTCCATTTTCTTGAATTTGTTGAGCCTTGTTTTGTGTCCTATCGTGTGTTCTATCTTTGAATGTTCCATGTGTACTTGAAAAGAATGTGTATTTTGCTTCTTTGGGGAGAATGGTTCTATATATACATCAGTTAAATCCATTTGATCTAGAATGTCATTCAGTGCCACAATTCCTTATTGATTTTTTTTTGGAAGATCTATCCATTGTTGACAATGAGTGTTAAAATTCCTGACTATAGGTGTGTTGCTATTTATATCTTTCTTGAACTGTCCTCCAAGATTTTCCTTATATATGTGGGTGCTTCTATGTTGGGTGTGTATATGCTTACAATGTTTATATTTTCTTGATGCATTCTACCCTTCAGTAATATTCAGTGTCCTTCTCTGTCTCTTTTTATGGCCTTTGTTTTTAACTCTATTTTGTGTGATGTAAGTATTGCTCCCTGGGCCTTTTTACCCTGTCCATTTGCTTGGAATATTTTTTCCAAATGTTCACTTTTGGTCTCTGTAGGTCCTTTCTTCTGAGGAGGGTCTCTCATAGGCAGCATATATGCAAGTCATATTTTTTTATCCATTCAACTACCCTATTTCTTTTGATTGGAACATTTAATCTATTTACATTTAAGGTTATTATTAACAGGTATTTATTCATTGTCATTTTCCCTTTGTAGCAGTGTTCCTCTGTCTCTCACTCTTTTCCTTCATCTTCTTCAAGCAGTCCCTTTAGCATGTCTTGCAGTGCTGGTTTGGTGGAGATGTATTCTATTAGCCTTCTTTTGTTTGGGAAACTCCTTATTTTTGCCTCCATTTTAAATGATGGTCTTTCTGGGTAGAGTAGTCTTAGTTGCAGTCCTTTGCCTAACATTACTTGGAATACTTCCTACCATTCCCTTCTAATTTTCAGTGTCTCTGTTGAGAAATCAACTGCTAGCCTTCTCAAAGCTACCTTGAGTGCTATTACCTATTTCCCCTTTGCTGCCTTTAAGATTCTCCCTTTGTCTTTAAGATTGGGCATTTTAATTATCATGTGTCTTGGAGTAGGCCTCTTTGGGTTCATCTTGCTAGGGATCCTCTGTGTTTCCTGAATTTGCGTGACTTATTCCCTCACAAATGTAGGGAACTCTTCTGTCATTTTTTTCAAACAGGTTTTCTATCCCTTGCTGTTTTTTTTTCTCCTTCTGATATTCCTATGATGTGAATGTTGTTCTTAACATTCCCTTAACATTCCCTAAGAGTTCCCTTTAACTCTCTTTGTGCTTTTGAGTCATTTTTAGTTTTGTTGCTTTGCCTGGGTATTTCTTTCTATCTTTTCTTCCAGCTCACTGATTTGGTGCTCTGCTCCATCCAATCTGTTCTTAATTCCTTCTAGTGTGTATTTCCTTTCAGACATTATATTCTTCATTTCTTCCCAGTTTGTGTTCATAGTTTCTATTTTTCATGCTGCTTTAGTTCCCACTCAGTTCCTTGTTGTCACTGAGTTTCTTGAGCATCCCTATAACCACTTTCTGGGATTCCATGCCTGATAGACTGCTTGCCTCAATTTCACTTAGCCCTTTTTCTGGGAATTCCTCCATCCCCTTCGATTGGGGTTTCTTTCATGTCTCTCCATTTCAGGTGATTCTTTTTATTTGTTTCTGCAACTCAGGATGCTCTGTTTTGCCTGCCTGTCTTCAGGGAGTGCACTTCTGTAGTAGGAGTTCTGTGGAACTCAGTGGTAGTCTCTTTGACCTCCTGCTCTGCATGCTCTAGGGTTGCCCTTTAATCAGTTTGTGTGGGTTCTCTTGTTTTATTTGGGCTTTGCTTGTGGGTGGCTCATTTGGGGTGGCAGGGGCAGGGGGCGGTTCTTCCCTCTAATTGACTGACTGGTAGTCTCAACTCCAACTGCATCTTATATGCCCCTGTTTTGAAGTGTCCTCAGTACTCTTTGGTGTCCAAACACTGTATCAAGTAAGATTCCATTGACTGTTCACTTTGGTTTTTGGAATTCAGCTAAGTGTTCATGTGGTGTGCCAGAGCAACTGGACTCAGCTCCCACATACTTGGTTGCCTTCTTCTGAATGTTTGCACACCCCACTTTTTATTAATGTCTCTATATTTTTTAGTTGTGTGATATGTTTTTCATGACATTTTCTGTTTTTTCAGAACTATAAATCATATTTAAATTAATACTCATGTATGAATTATTGCTGTTATTACTATTATAGCTACTTTATAGTTAAATAGCCTAAACCTCAGAGAGTTTAAATGATGGATTTTAAAAAAAGTAACAGTTCTTGAGAATCTCATGGTCAGACAGTCATACTGATAGAGAATTAGAAAACAGGCTTTAAAAAAGTAAAATCAAGCATTTAAATTTACCAGCTGGGCTCAGCTATATGTGAATTCTAACAGAGAGCATGTGAACTAATCAGGCAAAATGAGACACTGAAGACTACAATGGTAACAGCTGTACTGTTTTCTCATGGACAAAAAAATCCTGTGATATTAGAAGTTGTATTGTTCCCAGTTTATGGCTGTGTAATGCTCTGAGCAGAATCCCAGCAATGCAGTCAGGATGCTATGTAGCCCAGGAATAATACTAACATAATGGGAGGACTTAAACCAGCCCCTCTGGAGTCTCTGTGCCTCAGTTTATACGCTCATGAAATTAGGATGTTAGAATATTGGTTCTCTAATGAGTCCTATTTCTAAAATGCTTCAATTCTAGGAAACAGCATAAAAATCAACACCACTGCAGGTTTAAGGGAAATATAGGGCAAGGAGAGGTTGCTTTTAGCCTGGAGAACAGCACATGAACCTAACCAGTTGGGTCTTCTGCACGTTGTTGCCCCCTTTGGGAGCAAGGGCAGTGAATACAGAAGAGCAGCAAACTGGTCCAGCACTTACAACCATCATAAGCTGTGTGACATTGATATCTCAGTGACTATGGTTATTACAGGCTTTCCTACAGCAACAATCTAAAGATACGGGTATTCTTCAAACATAGTGAGAGTTCATAGATCTCACTGATTTTTTTCATGGTTCTCTTGTTCCCCACAGAGGATTTCCACTTTTTCATGGAACTTCAAATTCCCTGCAGCTCTCCGTTTCAGTAGTGAGCAATGCAGCCTCCCTATTGGGAAGAATCTGCAATTTCTCTGGAGTCTGCTTCAGCTGCCAGTTCAGCATGGCTATTGCCTTAAGACTCTAATACCTCTTTCCAAACACTCATGGGTTATGCCTACCCTTATCAACATGCTGGCATAATTATATTGTCTGGACGTGCTGGCCAGAGCCAGATCTCCACCTCAGTTGCTTAAAATCCTGGTACTTTTGAGTGGGCTATCACAAGAGGCTCTAAAAAGGAGTCATCATCACTCAGAGACTTCACTGTGACTGTCATTGACCAGGACACAGCTGTTTCTTCCATGTCCATGGCATCCCAGTATGATACCACTTCAGATGCCAATAACATGAACCCTCTGTGTCCATCACTTTCTGCCAAGTTTTTTCAGATGGCACCATTTCAGATTCTAAATCAGGGACATAGCTTGTCCTCTAACAGGAAGGAAGTCAGGGATATTGCTGTAATCAAGGCCCTTTGGGGCCTCTGCCATATGGAGAACTCAGCCCCAACTTCTAATCCTATGGCTATTTTGTTTCTTACATACAGAGCAGCGCCTCTGTCCCTCAACCACACTTGGCCAATGTAGTAAGGAAGTTCAGCCCTCAAATGTGGTACCACCAGACTGCACCTTGGGAATCTATTCCTCTGTGTCTGCTCAACCCATCGCACAGACAAGTTTTTAAGGTGAGTACAAAGAGTAAGAAGGAAGAAGAATAAACTCACCATTCAAAAATAGGGTCAATCCGTTGCTGGGAAGTGACTCAGGTAGAATTTAAGTGCTGTGACATTAAGAACTGCTACCCGCAATCAATGCTCTCCAATTTCAGAGTCTTCACTAGAACACCTGATACAGGTGGGAATGTAGGACACTCTAACAGCCATGTATGCTCCATGTACATGACCTGCAAGAGTGGACCAAGAGATACCACCCTTTTCACTGCCCTACCTGATTATTCCCCCTGTACTACCACACTGTGATGAACTCCCTTCCTTCATTGATTGCCTTAGCCTATTTGTAAAGGGATTTCAGAACTCTTATGGTGATCATGCCAGTTTTACTTTCCCTCACTTCCTTGCTTTACATCAGGATTTAAGACCTTGTGTTCCAAGATCACATCACATCCATAGCAAGCAGCCTAAGAATCTGTCTGTGCTTATCCATTTCATCAGGAAGAACTCCAGTCCCTCTCCTATTTTGTAGAGTGAAGTGTTTTTTTCTCAGGACAGTGGAAAGAATTAAAAGAATTCTATATGAGAATGTTACTGTAAACCATTTTAAAAATCACTTTTACTTTCTATTTGATTCACACAACTCTGTGAAATACATAGAAAATCATGGAACAATGATATCAAAATGTCACTTTTACTTTTTATTTGACTAACAACAGCCCTGTGAAATACCAACAAAATCATGGCCTGATGATATCAAATGACCACCAATAAGAAGAAAAAAACCACTGCCCTCTAGCTCTTAGTGTAGGGTGCTGTTCATGATCCTTAAGAAGAGCTAGTAGAAATGCCTTCCCCATTGTTGGAAAGTACATAATTGGGGATACAGGGAGCATCTTGCTTATCAGAGACTGATTCCTTCCCCTTCATTCCTTTGTGTTAATAGAGAGTTCCCTGGGAATGGAGATTTCCCTGGGATTGCAACCTCCAAGCCAAACATTTTGTCTACCACAAACTCCAGACTTCCCCAAGTCCTGCAGTAGCAGAAATACACAGACACTTGAGAGTAATCCACTGCCTGCACTTGGAGACATTTCAAAGGTAGCTCCAGTCCAGAGATCTAGTAATCTCCTGGCACTGCCTCCAGTGCCAAACCAGGAACGGAAAGAGAGTAAGAATTGGGACAATGTTAAAGCCAACATTTCAAAGCCTCTGGATGCCTACCAGGTCCCAATATAAAACCAAGATTCTCTGTGGCTCCCTTTAGAAGCCCCTAATATTCACCAGCTCCAGGCCTGCTTTCATGCCCTTGGCCCAGAAAAGCAGCCTGGTTGTGAAAATGCTGGTCTCAGAGAGAATGGCCTGAGTCTTAAGAACCATGGGACACATGAAAATGGGACTTAATCTAATGATGGTTCTGCAGACATCACTACACAGATGGAAAATATTCACTTTCCACAGGTTGTAAATTCTTTAGATGACCTTCATCAATCTAAAGGTCCCAAGGTGATCAAAAGCAAAGAAACCAGAGGCATCAAGTTGAATGAGGTTCAGAAAAAGTCAAGTAAGGCTCATCATAGAGCCAGAAGAACAAACATAAATGCTCTAAGCCCATTAGTGGAGCTCCCAAGGCCAAAATCAAGGCAAAGAGCCCAGATTGCATATGCTTTGGAGACATGCATATTTGCAATGCTGCAGCCAGTGACAGGGTTCCTGTCAGCACAGCCAGGCATTCTGAGAGCGAGCCTCAGAAAGCTGCATCCAGCAGGAACAGGAAAACAAAGAGCCATGGGCAGGAAAAGAACAAAAGAAACAAAGTCAACAACTCCCAAGAAAGCCAAAGAGAGCAAGCAATCAGGGAACAACATCAAGGGTGAAGAGAAGCCAACACTTCCCAAGATGAAGCAAAAGAAAAATCAACCTGAGCTGACCCAAGAGACCTTCAAAAAGCCTCAAAGCTCCCTAGGTACGCACACGCTGGAGTCTGTGCAGGTTTTCCATGCACTGGGGAAGAAGACTGATAAGAAAATTAAACTGTCTTCCTCCCAAGCTCTGGGAAACTCAAGCAACCCCAAAGCCCCCTAGCTGCCCCCAGCAACCAAATGATGTCTGGATAACCACACATGAGGGCAAAGGTCCTGAGAAATCTCAAGTCAGATGCCAGAAAACACATGGTGATGCTGAAAAAGAGTGTTCATCTCCATCTCAGTATAAGCTGCCACCTCCTGGCAAGGTCAAGTTGGTATCTTTGCCTTTTCTTAACTTGGGCAAGCCTCAAGTTTGACGAATTCCTCACAGGCCACTGTGTCTGGCATCATGTCAGCCTGCTGTGGCCAACACTGGTTGGCCTGGTTCTAACTCAGTTCAGCCTAGTGCAGCCAATTCATTTAGACCAACTACTGCGTCTTTGACAGGTCCTGCCAGACTAGCGTGGCCTATTTCAACCAACTCTGACCAGCCCTGCTTGGCCAGATATGACCTCAGCTAAACATACTGCAGTAAAGTCATCCAGACAGACTCCTACATCTTTCACAGTTCCTGCCAAACCAGCTAGGACAATTTCGAGTGATCCATCCTGACAAGCTTTGACCAGTCCAGCTGGACCTGATCCTAACTGAGCTCATTCTACTGTACTCAATTCACCCAGATCAACTCTGGCAACTTTGACAGGTCCTCCAAGACCAATTTGGCCAATTGTGAGCAAACCATCCCAACCAGGTTTGACCACACCTACCCAGCCTACCGTCCTTCAGTCTGCTGCTCCTAAGCCTGCAACCTACAAAACATCAGCTTGCACTTTTTTCTAGTGGAAGCCCATTCACATTTCTGTGACCAAGGCCCAGTCCCTGCTCAAGCCTCAGAACCAATTTCTACTCTAAGATTTCTCTCTCCAACCAATTCCATGCAAGACACCCTACATTTGTGGGCCAATCATGTTAAAGCCCATCACAAAGAAGCAGAGGGCAAAGCATAGGACCAGGAAGAGGATGGCTCAGCTAGAATGAGGGAAGGCTGCCAAATGTTCTTTAGGGAAAGTGCAGGATTTCCTTGAGAGGGAAAAGGAATAGGAAACTTCTCAATACCATGGCTGTGCAATGTAAGAGATGCTAGCATTGCTGGTTCCACGATGGACAGCAGCTTTCTTCCCTAGAGAAAGAGAAATTTCTCTACTCTGATATGTTTTAAAACTTAGTACAATTGCCTAATAAGTGTAATAGAATTAGTAGATGAGTAATACAGAAAATTTCTGAGTTTTGAGATGCTGTTCATTGTGTTTTTTCTTTGTTGAGGGTAGGGATCAAAGGCTGCAGGAGAATGAAAGAATTGGGAGTTGCATGGGAGAATGAGGGACAAGGGGTGAGAACTGAGGAAAAGGGAAGAAAATTAGTCCATAGCCATAAAGTCCAAAAGGCGACAATGTTAGGGGTTTATAAAAAGAAATAGGAGGTGGGGAAAGGACAGAAGAAGCAAAGTCTGAGGTTAGGGATAAAAAAACAAGTTTTATACTGTTGACATTGGTAGAAGATGACTCTAGGTCGGCCAGGAGAAATGTAAAATGCCTCCTGTGGAGTCTGGCCTTATGTCCCATGACACCCACATAAGTGTTTCAGAAAACAGATTCTGGACACATTTCCAAATGGTTTGGGATGTCTTGTCCATGCATGATTGTACTTGGGGGAGGTGAGTACAAAGGAGGGGAATCTACTAAGTGAGTTTCAAGGGCTCAGAGTTGTCCAGGGGGCAGCTGATAACAGGGGCCTGGCCAAGTGAACTGTTGCAGTAGGAGCCCACCCAAACAGGCTGTGGGGCATAAATCACCACTTACTTAACCCCTGTGCACCAGGCCCACTAATGCACTACTTCAGGTCACCTTCCCAACAACACGCAGGCCAGGGTCACTGTGTCACTGGTGAGGTTCAGAAAAGGACTGAGGTCACATTGCATGCTGTGGTGCAAAGCCTCAATTTGAGGCTTATCTCCCAAGTCCTCAGCATTTTCAGGGGCATGGATGAAAGCATGGTCCTCAGAGCACAGCATCTGGACGTTACCGGTGGACGAGATCAAACTTCGGGAAAAACCTAAGCATTAACAGAGGGGCCATTCAGGGCTTCCTCCATGACCCGGGCTGCACGTGCCGCTGCGTCTAATCACCACCTCAATCAAAGTCCACGAGAAAAATCTGAAGGAAGAGTCCATTGCCACAGGGCCAGAGCAACAGGCACAGGTGCGCGCTGGTTGGTAGCTCAGAGGGGCTCCTTGGGTGGCCTCGTGGTGCTGCTGGTGGAAGTGGTGGTGGGGGAGAGTGGAAAGCAGGAAAGGGAATGAGATAGGGAAAGTGAAGAGAAGGAAAGGGGAGAGATGAGAACCATCATCATTTTAAGTTGGTAATGTGCATTTTAATAATCACTTTTATTGAGACAAAATTTGCATTCTTTCAAATTCGCAGCTTTGAACTGTGAACTCAGTGACATTTCATGTAATCACAGTCCATGCAGCCATCGCCATCACCTGTCCCATAGCACTTTCACCAGCCCAAAGGGAAACCCCTCAACCAGTAGCAGTTATTCCTTGTTTCCTTCTCCCTCCAGCCCCCGGCAGCCACTGGTCTGCCTCTGCCTGGACCACTGTGACTTTTCCAGAGATTTCACATATGCGGAGTAAAACAGTACGTGACCTTTGTGTCTGGCTTCCCTCACTAAGCATGTTGTCAAAGTTCATCCATGTTGTAGCATGTGTCAGTCCTTCGTTCCATTCATGACTGTGCAATAGTCCACTGAATGGGTCTACCACTTTGTTCATCCTGTCATCGGTTGACAGACATCTGAGTGGTTCCCACTAGCCTTTTACATCTACTGAGAGTTCATTCTCTTCCAGCACCAGCCTACCTTAATCACCCCATTTAACAGATGAGGAGACAGACTTGGGGTGTGTCAAGTGTTTGCCCAAGGTTAAGAGCTAGCAATTGTGGGAGCTGGGGTTGAACTCAAGCAGGCGGACTTCAGAGGTAGCAGATTCACATGATGGAACTCAGAACGGTACAAAAGGGTTTTCAATGGACATTCACCTTTTTCCTGAAGTTCCCCAGACACTAATTTTCCTCTGACCTTACACACACTACTTTGCTGTGCTGTGGATGTTTCCAGAGAAAGTGCTTACACTCCAAAACACGTGTTTCACAGTTCATGGGTGAGTCAGTCACACTAGTTTGAAATGATGTTACCTGTATGATATACTAAATCCCTATATATATATATATTTCTATTGCCTTTTTCACAATCATCCTGGCTTTTTTTTGGGGGGGGGGTGCCTATCTTTCATATTTGCTGATCACTAGATTTTTTTTATCTTCTTCGTGATTTCTAAAACTTCATTCTTTCTTCATATGTTTTCCTTGAAACCAGGGGTTTCAAAGTCATTTTCACTGGGGGCCACATCAGCCTTGTGGTTGCCTTCAAAGAGCCAAAATAATTTTAGGACTGTATAAATGTAACTACTCTTTAACTGCTAAAGAGTTGAAATTTCATTGGGCCCTTTGAAAGCAACCGCAAGGCTGATGTGGCCCCGCATGAAAATGAGTTTGACATTCCTGCTTCAGATGTTATCCATTTTGTTCATTCACTCTTTTATTATATTTAGTCTTCATTCCTGAAATTTTTCCTTTCTTTTAATCCTGTACTTTATTTTATCATCTCACCTCATTCAATTTATATTGTTCTTTAATCCCTTTTTATTATCGTAAAATATACATAACACAGAGTTTTACCATGTTAATCATTTTTAGTATATTATCAGTCACAATAAGTACACTCATGATGTCATGCAACCATCACTACCGTCCAAATTTAAAATAATTAGGGTAGAGACAGAGCAGCACTTCAGAAACATGGATGGAGCAGGACAGGTTTTGAATCTCCCCCCAAATGCTGTTGTGAAAATAGATGAACCCAAACCAAACTCTTGAGAGCTTTCCCCAGAATTTACTATTTCCAGAATTTTTCCATCATTCCAAGAAGATATTCTGTCCCCAATAAATAATAATTTCCCATTTCCTCCTCCACCATGTTCTTTCAACTTCTGCATTGTTTTGTCAAATGTTTTTTAATCCATTTTTATATAACAGGTCCAGTCTTTCTCTGCTTTGGGAGCCTGCCTTTCCTGACTTATTTCATTGGCAAAGGAGATGCCATTGTGTTCTTTACTCTCCTTTTAGTTTTTTCAAAAATATTTTTTTGAGAGAGGGGAAGGGAAGAACAAAGACAAGGATAGAAACATTGATGCAAGAGAGAAATTTCAATAGGTTGCCTCCTGTACACACCCCAAAGGGGGACTGAATCTGAAACCCAGGCATGTGCCCTGACAGGGAATGGAACAAGTGTCTCTTGCTTTGTAGGATGACACACAACCTACTGAGCCACTACAGTCAGGGTAGTGCATTCCTTTTTCTTACACTACATTTGTATGGGATTTGATCTCAAACCTATTCCATTTTTCCTCTATAGGTGAAATTAGTTTTAATGCCATTTAGAAAAATGAAAAGGTGGGGTTTAGGACCCATTCCTAACTTTGCAGAATTTTTTATAATTACTTTAACATAGTATTCAGAAAATTTGGGGCTTGCTATCTGAGGGTTTGTGGTATTGTTCCTCTTCCCTGAAATTCTCAACATGCTTTACCTTTTAGTCTGCAGTTCCTCCCTGCACTGTGTCCTCTGTGTCAGCCACATGCTGGAAAGGTGCTCTGGCACTCAGTGTCAGCATATAGAGGGTCTACACTTCTGTAGTCCTTCTACTCTGTCCCCAGCCGCCTGTACCCACTCATTTCAGATTTGGGCAAAATCTCTTCTCAAATTGACACTCAGTGCTCTCTGGTAATTACTGCTGTGTTCTGAAGGCCCCCTGCCTTCATGTCCTCCAGATGCTTCCTCCTGTCTGTCACTTCTGGTCCAGACCCTGAGACTGGGCAGGGCTCGCCTGGTGGTAGTTGTCTTCTGGGCCTTCTGACTTTGGGGTTTCTAGGTTTCTGGTTAAAGCTATCCATGGGCAATTGGTTTGGCTTGATCTGTTCCCAGGAGAGGGTATAGGGAAATTCAAACACCCTGTCACAGTCTCTAGGTTTCTTAAATTCTTCTCCATCCTTTGAATTAATTATTTGAAATTGGGAGCCCTATAATTTTCTTTTCTTTTCTTTTTTTAATATATTTTGTTGATTATGCTATTACAGTTGTCCCATTTTCCCTCTTCACTCCTCTCCACTCTGCCCACCCCCTTCCACCCACATTCCCCCCCGCTTTCGTTCATGTCCATGTGTCATAAGTTCTTTAGCTTCTACATTTCCCATAATATTCTTGCCCTCCCCCAACTATTTTCTACCTACCATCTATGCTACTTATTCTCTGTACCTCCCCCCCCCCCACTCCTCCCACTCCCCTGTTGCTAACCCTCCATGTGATCTCCATTTCTGTGGTTCTGTTCCTGTTCTAGTTGTTTGCTTAGTTTGCTTTTGTTTTAGGTGTGGTTGTTAATAACTGTGAGTGTGATGTCTTTTTTTACTGTTCATATGTTTTATCTTTTTTTCCTTAGATAAGTCCCTTTAACATTTCATATAATAAGGGCTTGGTGATGATGAACTCCTTCAACTTGGCCTTATCTGAGAAGTGCTTTATCTGCCCTTCCATTCTAAATGAAAGCTTGGCTGGATAGAGAAATCTTGGATGTAGGTCCTTGCCTTTCATGACTTGGAATACTTCTTTCCAGCCCCTTCTTGCCTGCAAGGCCTCTTTTGAGAAATCAGCTGACAGTCTGATGGGAACTCCTTTGTAGGTGACTGTCCCCTTATCTCTTGCTGCTTCTAGGATTCTCTCCTTCCTTTTTACCTTGGCTAATGTAATTATGGTGTGCCTTGGTGTGTTCCTCCTTGGGTCCAACCTCTTTGGGACTCTCTGAGCTTCCTGAGCTTCCTAGAAGCTCTATTTCCTTTGCCAGATTGGGGAAGTTCTCCTTTATTATTTGTTCAAATAACTTTCCACTAGTTGCTCTTCCTCTTCTCCTTCTGGTACCCCTATAATTCAGATGTTGGAATGTTTAAAGATGTCCTGGAAGTTCCTAAGCTTCTCCTCATTTTTTTGAATTCTTGTTTCTTCATTCTTTTCTGTTTGGTTGTTTCTTTCTTCCTTCTGGTCCACACTGTTGATTGAGTCCCAGTTTCCTTCCCATCACTTTTAATTCCCTGTACATTTTCCTTTGTTTCACTTAGCATAGCCTTCACTTCTTCGTCTAATTTGCGACCAAATTCAACCAATTCTGTGAGCATCCTGATCACCAGTGCTTTGAACTGTGCATCTGATAGGTTGGCTCTCTCTCGGTTGCTTAAAAGTACTGCATGCAGAGCCTCTAATTCTGTTTCAGCCATCTCCTCCCACCCCTTTGGTCTGGTCATGCCTGTTATATGAGGTGTGGAGCCTTAGGTGTTCACCAGGGCAGGGTACCCCAGTGCTGGGTTGTGACATTGTATGTGGGGGCGGGGTCTGAGAGGGAACAATGGTGCCTGCTGTGCTCTCTCTAGGACTTCAGTCCCCTCTGCCACTTCCCACAGGCAGATTGGGCCCTTCTGGTGCTGGCTCCTGGGCAGGTGGGCTTGTGTACCTTCTAGGACTCTGTGGGTCTCCCCAAGGAGCTCTCCTGTGAGGCTTTGAGATTATCCTGGCACCTCAAACCCCACAGGTATTTTCAATTGGTGCTTTTAGGCTTTATTTCCCAGTGCTGGGTTCCTGGGTTGCGCGGTCTGGGTCGCTGCCTGTTTTTTGCCTAGTTTATCTGCACGAAAATGTGTGACTATGGACAGCCAGCTGCCTTGCATGCCTTACTGGGTCTGCTCATTGCCTCTTGCACCCAGGGTCTGCCACCGGGTCTGTCAGCTGCCCCTGTGAGTCTGGGGTCCGCCAACTGCTGTCTGCACCCTGCGTGCCCACATCTGCCAGCCACTGCTTTTTCCTGCCAGGACCCCTCAACCCCTCTCTGTAGGCCTCCAACTCTGCCCCTCTTACCGGTCTGGACGAATGGTTGTCAGACTTTTGTATAGTTCATTTCTCTCTGTTCTGGTTTTTGTTTGTTTGTTTGTTTCTAAATTTTTGTTCTCCTTAGTTTTGGTTGTACAAGGAGGCACAGTGTGTCTAACTACACCTCCATCTTGGCTGGAAGTCCAGGAGCCCTATAATTTTCAGTTCTCCAAAACACAACCCAATTTGCCCTACCCTGTAAGACTCTGGGTCAGAAAGGCTTTCTGGTGTTCTCTGTCTCACTTTTGTTCTTCATATTATAGACTTCATGTCTATGTTTGTTTACATGATGTTTTGAATAAGATGGTGAAACACAACAACCTGAAGGACTCATGGGGAGAGAGAGATCTGGCCACCAGGAGATGTGGAAGAAGCATGTGGGCAGGTGGAGAGTCTAGGGAGGCTCTGGACTGGAATGTGCATCTTTTCCATCTTTCTTTTCTTCTTTTTTTATCTTCTTTTCCAAATATGTGCAAAACAGCATCCTCCATAGTCCCTCCTGCCCAGAACAAAGCCTCATACTCCCCCACCCCTAAATCCTGGTCCATGCAGTTTTCTTCATCTGCATTCATGATAAATTCACTTTTCCAGTGGCTCAGTCCAGGAACCTTTGAAATTATTCAACTCCTCTTTCTCTCTCCCAACTGCTCACCCATAACTTCTGCAAATTCCATCTGCCTTGCTCTCAAGTTGGGTCTACCACTACCCATTTCTGATAGCATTCAGATATTTCCATTCTAGTTTAGCTGTCCATCAGTTTTTTTCTGGATTACTGGGAGAGTCTCCTAACTCACAGGTCCCCAAAGTTTCTAGATTCACAGAGCCTTGCTGTCTGAACTCTAGGCTTCAAAAATAACAATAATAAAAAGAATTAACCATCCCATTTATTAAGTAGTTTGCTGTCAACAAATTTAAAAGCATTATGCCTATAGCAGACTGGCCCCCAAAAGAGATTAGGTGCTGATCCTTGAAGCCAGTAAACCTTACTGTTTCATTCAGGACAGGGTCTTTGCATGAGTGATTGAATCAAGGATCTGTATATGGGAGGTCACCCCGGATTATCAGAGTGACCTGAACCATAAATGCAACCCTTGTACCCCTGTCAATGGAGACAGAAGGAGGTTTGGTGCAGACCAGAGAGGAGGAGGTGGTGTGACAGTGGAGGCAAAGACTGAAGCGGTGCCACCACCAGCTAAGCAATGCCTGCAGCCAGCCGAAGCTTCAAGAGGCAAGGAATGAAATCTCCCCCCACAGCCTCCAGAGGGTGTGGTCCTGCTGACACCTTAATTTGGCCCAACGATACTCACTGCAGACTCCTTACCACCACAACAGTGGGTAATAAATTCCTGCTTTTTTGAAATCCACCCAGTTGTGACCACTTGTTAGAACAGCTTCAGGAGAAATGTTCCAATAAAGCTATACATTGTACAATGATACAATGCTCCAACAGCAAGTAGATATTTGAAAAGCAATGCATGTAAATTTAAAATATATTTGTAAGAGTAAAATTACCTGTGAATATGTGATCATTGGGCACTGTACAACATGTCACACCTTAAAATCATATTGAACCCTGACAGCCTTATTTCCTATTCCAGATCAATTTTCAAGCAGTGCTTGCTTCTTATTACAGATATTGCAAAAAACTCAGCTTCACAGCAATATAATAACATAGAAAAGAATACAGCATGACTCAACATTGAAACTGTGGGCCATATGCTAGGTAGAAGTGCACACACTGTATAACAGATGTCAAGTATCACTGTAAATCCTTCCAAATGTTAAAATACCCTGCTACACCCTACGAGTTTGTGGTGGTGTCAGGGGGGCTCCCCAGTGTACCCTGTGAACCACAGTCCAAATCAGCTTACCTGCTGCCACCCTTGCCTCTCTAAAATTTGTCAACACAGCCACCATGATGATCCTTTCAAAATGTACATCAGATCCTGTCCTCCTGTTCAAACACTCCCAGGGCTCCTCGTTTCTCTCAGAGTCAAAGCCAACATTGTGACAATAACCTGTGAGACCCTACCAACATCAAGGGTCAGAAATCATTTTCTATGAGGAAGCAGACAGTAAGTATGTTAGTCTTTGTGGGCCAGGTTGTCTATCTCAACTACTCAACTCTCAATTATAGCAACTTACTCTATATACAGGGTGGGGCCCAAGTAGGTGTACAGTTGTGAGTACAGGAAACAGTTTATTCTTGTGTTAGCATTTATTAATTATTGTATTATTTTCCAAACAAACAACTGTATACTTACTTTTGCCCCACCCTGTGTAGGTCAGTAGCATGTCAGCCCTCACTCACAATCACAAGAGTGGTTAGTGTGAGTATCACTAACCAGGGCAAGAGAAACGGAGGCAGCCCATGCCAAAGTGGGCTGATTGCACACATCTCCTCCTTAGGCTTGGGGCACAGTGTAACTCAACACAGTGCCTTTTTCACAGACTTCTTTTTAAATATAACTGATTATTTTTACTTATCATAAGTGACCATCACTTTCCATGGTTTTATAAAATGTCATTGTATGGACAGAATTTATCTAGTTATTCTTCATTATTAGAAATGTAAGCTGCTGTCTACTTTTTCACTACTATAAATAATGCTGGGACTAACATCTCAGAACCTATATTACTATATTCTGAGCACTTACTCAAATGTCTGGTATGTAGAAGGGAGGTTTTAGAAATGTGCTGAAAGATTACATGAATGTAATTTTTTCCATATTTGAAAGTATTTCCTTACACTCTTATGGAATTAATAGGTATGAGTGTTTTCTATGTAATTAAAGTTATGTTTCAAAAGAACTGTGCTATTGGTAACACAGGCAACATTTTTTAAAATATGTAATCTTTATTATATTTTTTCCTTTACCGTTCAGTCCCCTTATACCTCCCTCACCCCAGCAATCACCACACTGTACTCCATGCCCATGAGTTCTTTTTCCTTTTTGCTCACCCCTCCCCCCACTAGCCTCCCTTCCTCCACTAGCTGTCATTTGTTCTCCATCTATGAGTCTGTCTCTGTTTTGCTTGTTAGTTCAGTTTGTTCATTAGATTCCCCATATTAGTAAAATCATATGGTATTCATCTTTCTCTGACTGGATCATTTCACTTAGCATAATGTTCCCCAGGTCCATCCATCCTGTTTGTTGCAAGGGTAAAATTTTCTTCTTTTTTACGGCTGAGTAGAATTCCATTGTGTAAATGTCCCATTATTGTTTTATCCACTCATCTACTGATGGGCTTTCAGGCCACAAGCAACATTTTTAAAGAAAGATTTATATCTTCTAAAAATGTGAACATCTCTTTGAAAGTGTTTGTAATGTACTCAAGATACTTTTTTAGTTCATGTAATAGTCAGCATCAATCCCTATGAGGTGGGTTTTATTAAAATTGCCATTTGAGTCAGACTCAAAGAGGAGCCATCCCAACAATGAGAAACTGAGACAAATTTCCCTTTGCTATTCCAGAGAACTTGTGAGTTATCATAAATTTGTATTATTATTATTTTTCATTATTTTACTTCTTTTATTTTACTAATATTTTTATTTCTCTCTTTTCCATTTAGTTTTCTTCATTTTTTGTATTTAATTGCATTGTTTGGTTTTCCTTGTTCTCTCTTTTATAGTGTATTTTTAATTCTCCTTCTTTCATTTTACTTGCGTTCCAATAGCATACTACTCTAGGTCCTGTACTTCCCATTCTTGTTATACAGATCACATAGATTCTGTCATATGATTGTTGCTCCATTACTATTATAAACAATTGTTGTTTCATAAAATTTTAAATACTACACAGCACCCCTCCCAGATCACTGTCTTCTGGAACTCTGTTGTTTTTGTGGTTAACTCTATTCTCTTGCACACTATACCTATTTTCTATTCTTTACTCTCACTATATCTCATAATCTGACCTCCCACAGGCTCACTGTTTTCTAAATCCAACTCACAATCCTTCCTCCTCATAACAAGAGTCTTATCTTTTTCTACCCTGCCTTAAAAGTGACCAGTTGGGTGAAATATCAGGGTTAACACTATGCTTACCCAAAAACCTCCTAGCTCTTCTCTACAGGTTGGTACTTTAAGCTCCATAGAATACACTCCTGCTGTCTTAATCCATTTTGCCTTCCCCCTCCAACTGATCACATAAAAGAGTAGGTGGGAACTGTGAACAACAGTATACTCACTAGAAGAGAGAACCCACCAACAAAGGAACCATCTAGATAATAACAGAAGAAGGTGAAGGAATGAGTGGAAGCCATACTATCCTCCACCCAGGACCAACCTGGAATTACAACTAAACAGTGGAGAAATTACTTAGAACAATCAACTGAACAATAGTAAGAGAGAAGCCTCCAAACTTTGGACCAACAGAAGAACCAGCTTCAACACAACCTGTTCATACCTGCACAACAGAATACAAGACATGGTGGGCATAGTGACCCTCAGTTAACCTGTTGGAGGGAAGGACCCACCAAAAAATGACCCAACAATCAAAACCCAAAGACATACAGAGAGCCAACATGAAGAGTATCCCAAGAGCAGCAAATCCAGGAGATCAAGGAGATTGCACTATTGAATCTCACAGGTTTCCTACCATATAAGTTCACACCATAAACCCAGGGAGTCAGAACAGATCAATTTAAGAAGCAGAGGCTAACAAGAAGAGTCTCACAAACAATGGGAAAACAAAGAAACACACCCAAAATGAAAGAAAAGGAGGAAGCCTCCGAAAGAATCCTAAATGAAATAGAGGCAAGCCAGCTATCAGATATTGAGTTCAAAGCAATGGTTATAAGGAAGATCAATGAGATGGCAGAGAATTACCAAAAACTACAGGGAAATTACTATGAACTCACTACAAATTATATCAACATGAAAAAGGAAATAGAAACTATCAACAAGGGCCAAGAGGAAATGAAAAAATACAATTTCTTAACTGAAGGACACAATAGTAGGAATCAAAAGCAGGCTAGATGAAGCAGAGGATTGAATTAGCAAGCTGAATGACAAGGCAGAAACAAACACTCAGAGCAAGAAAAGGAAAAGAGACTCAGAAAGAATGAAGAGGTGTTAAAGGAACTGCAGAACAACATGAAACAATAATATCCATATAACAGAGATACTAGAAAGAGAAGAAGAAGAGCAAGGGATAGAAAACCTGTTTAAAAAGTAATAATGGAAAACTTCCCTAATTTGATGAGAGAAAAAGTCACACAAATCCAGGAAACACAGAGAGTCCCAATCAAGAGGAACCCAAAGAGGCCCACTTCAAGATACATCATAATTAAAATGGCGAAATTCCAAGACAAAGAAAGAATCTTAAAGGCAGCAAGGGAGAAACAGGAAGTAACATACAAGGGAGCCCCAATAAGACTGGCAGCTGACTTCCCAATGGAAATACTCCAAACCAGAAGAGAATGGCAAGGAATATTCCAAGTAATGAAAAGAAAAGACCCTCAACTGAGAGTACTCTACCCAGCAAGGCTCTCAATGAAAATGAAAGGCCAAATAAGGAGCTTCTCAGACAAAAAAAAAAAGCCTCAAAGAATACACCTCCTCCAAATCGGTCTGCTTTAAGAAAAGGAAAGAGTGAAAGAGAGAGAGAGGAACACAGGTACAAAAAAATGGTAATCAATAAGTACCTATCAATAATAACCTCAAATGTAAACAGATTAAATACTCCAATCAAAAGACACAAAATAGCTGAATGGATAAGAAAGCATGACTCACACATATGCTGCTTACAAGAGACCCACCCTCAGAACAAAAGACCTACAGAGACTGAAAGTGAAGGACTGGAAACAAATATTTCAAGTGAATGGACAGGAAAATAAAGCCGGGGTAGCAATACTCATATCAGACAAAATAGACTTAAAAAAAATGGCCATAAAAAGAGACCTAGAGGTCACTTCATAATACTCAAGGGAAGAATCCATCAAGAAGACATAAACATTGTAAATATATATGCACCCAACATAGGAGCACCCAAATACATAAGGAAAATCTTGGAGGACTTCAAGAAAGATGTTGACAGCAACATAGTTATAGTAGGGGATTTTAACACCCCACTGTCAAAAATGGATAGATCTTCCAAACAAAATATCAACAAAGATATTGTGGCATTGAACAATGCCCTAAATGAAATGGACTTTACTGGTATTTATAGAACCTTTCATCCCAAAGAACCAAAGTACACATTCTTTTCAAATGCACATGATACATTTTCAAAGATTGACTACATAATAGGACACAGAACAAGCCTCAACAAATTCAAGAAAATTGAAATCATATCAAGCATTTTCTCCAACCACAAAGAACTGAAACTAGAAACCAACCTCAAGGAAAAAAAAAACAAAACACTCAAACTCATGGAGATTGAATAGCATGCTATTAGACAATGGATGGGTTAAGAATGAGATCAAGGAAGAAATCAAAAAGTTTCTGAAAACAAATGAAAATGAACTTGCAACAACCCAAAAGTTATGGGACACAGTGAAGGCAGTCCTGAGAGGGAAGTTCACAGCAATACAGACCTACCTAAAAAAGATAGAAACATTTCAAATAAACAACCTAACCCTACATCTACAAGAACTCAAGGAACAAAAACAAAGACAGCCCAGGGCAAGTAGAAGGAAAGAAATAACCAAGATCAGATCAAAATTAAACGACACAGAGAGTAAAAGTACAATTCTAAGGACCAAGCAATCCAAGAGCTGGTTCTTTGAAAAGATAAACAAAATCGACAAACCTTTAAGCAGACTCATCAAGAAAAAAAGAGAGGGGACCCAAATAAACACAATCAGAAATGAAAGAGGAGAGACTACAACTGATACCACAGAAATACAAAGCATTGTAAGAAATTACTATGAAGAACTATTTGCCAAGAAATTTGAAAACTTGGGTGAAATGAACAAATTTCTAGAAAAATATAATCTTCCAAAACTCGATGAAGAAGAAGCAGAAAGCCTGAACAGACCAATAACAGCTGATGACATTGAAGCAGTAATCAAAAAACTACCAACATACAAAAGCTTTAGACCGGATGGTTTCACAGGAGAATTCCATAAAGCATTTAAGGAAGAGCTAACCCCTATCCTTCACAGACTATTCCAAAAAATCCAAGAAGATGGAAGACTCCCAAACTCTTTTTATGAAGTGATCATCATCCTAATCCCAAAACCAGATAAGACTTAACAAAGAAAGAAAACCTCAAGCCAATATCGCTGGTGAACATACTCGCTAAAATCCTCAACAAAATAGTGGAAAACCACATCCAGCAATACATTAAAAAGATCATACACCATGATCAAGTGGGATTCATCCCAGGGATGAAAGAATGGTACAATAATCACAAATCAATAAATGTAATACATCACATAAACAAAAGCAAAGACAAAAATCACATGATCATATCAATAGATGTGGGAAAAGCATTTGATAAGGTGCAGCACCCATTTATGATAAAGACACTCAGCAAAATGGGAGTAGAGGGAGCATTCCTCAACGTAATAAGGCCATATATGAAAGACCTACAGCCAATATCATACTCAATGGGCAAAAACTTAGAGCTTTCCTACAAAGATCAGCAACAAGGCAAGGATGTCTGCTTTCACAATTCTTATTCAACATAGAATTGGAAGTCCTAGCCACAGTTTTCAGACAGGAAAAATAAATAAAAGGCATCCAAATTGGAAAGGAGGGCGCAAAATTGTCATTGTTTGCAGATGACATGTCAGTGTACATTGAAAATCCTATTGACTCCACTAAAAAATGAATCAGCCTAATAAGGGAATTTGGCAAAACAGCAGGATAAAAACTCAATATTCAGAAGTTAAAGGCACATTTGTATACCAACAATGAAATATCAGAAATAGAAATCAGGAAAAAATTCCATTTGATATAACAAAAAGAAAAATAATGTACCTAGAAATAAACCTAACCAAGGAGGTAAAAGACCTGTATACAGAAAACTATACAATACTGAAGAAAGAAATTAAGGAAGACACAAAACAAATGGAAGCATGTACCATGCTCATGGATTGGAAAAATTAACATCATCAAAATGTCCATACTACCCAAAGCAATTTATACATTCAACTCAATCCCTATTAAAGTACCAATGACATATTTCACAGATATAGAACAAATAGTTTGGAAATTTATATGGACCCATAAACAACCCCAAATAGCTGCAGTGATTTTGAGAAAGAAGAACAAAGTAAGAGGGTTCACAATATCTGATATCAAACTGTATTACAAGGCCACTGTAGTCAAAGCAACCTAGTACTGGCATAAGAACAGACACATAGACCAGTGGAACAGATAGAAAGCCCAGAAATGAACCTAAGTTTCTATAGTCTATTAATATTTGACAAAGGGAGAAGCATAAAATGGAGTAAAAATGGCCTCTTCAACAAATGGTGTTGGGAGATTTGGACAGCTACATACAAAAAAATGAAACTTGATCACCAACTTACACCATACACAAAAATAAATTCAAGGTGGATAAAAGGCTTAAATATAAGTCATGACACCATAAAAGTCCTCGAGGAAAACATTGGGAGGAAAATATCAGACATTCCACGCAGCAATATTTTCACTGATATGTCCCCTACAGCAAGGGACATAAAGGAAAGAATAAACAAATGGGACCTCATCAAATTAAAATGCTTCTGCACAGCTAAAGAAAACAGCATCAAAATGAAAAGAGAACCAACCATATGGGAAAACATATTTGCCAATGATACCTCGGACAAGGGTTTGATATCCAAAGTATATAAACTCCACTCCAGAAAACATGACTCCACTCCAGGAAAATAAAAAACCCTATTAAAAATGGGCAAAGGATTTGAACAGACACTTTTCCAAGGAGGACATACAGAGGGCCCAGAGACATATGAAAAGATGCAAAGCATCACTAGCCACCAGAGAAATGCAAATTAAAACCACAATGGGATACCATTTCACACCAGTGAGAAGGACTATCATAACCAAATCAACAAACAACAAGTGTTACACAAGATGTGGAGAAAAGGGAACTCTAGTGCACTGTTGGTGGGAATGTAGAATGGTGTAGCCACCGTGGAAAACAGTATGGAATTTCCTCAGAAAACTAAAAATGGAACTGCCTTTTGACCTGGCAATTCCACTGCTAGGATTACATCCTAAGAACCCTGAAACACCAATTCAAAAGAACCTATGCACCCCCATGTTCATAGTAGTACAGTTTACAATAGCCAAGTGCTGGGAGCAACCTAAGTGCTCATCAGTAAGTGAATGGATCAAAAACCATGGTACACTTACACAATGGAATACTACGCAGTAGAAAGAAAGGAGCTCTTACCTTTGAGAGAGCATGGATGGAACTAGAGAGCATTATGATGAGGATGAGTGAAGTAAGCCCGGCGATGTGGGACAAATACCATATGATCTCACCTTTAACTGCAATACAATCCTCAAAAAAAAAACAAGCAAGCAAAATATAACCAGAGACATTGAAATTAAGAACAATCTGACAGTAACCAGAGGGGAGGTGGGAGGGGATAAAGGAGGGGAAGGGCAGGGAAGGGTTTTCAGGAACAACTATAAAGGACACATGGACAAAACCAAAGGGCAGTAGAAGCAGGGGAGAGAGGTAAGGATGGCTGGAGTGGGGTGGGGAGTGGTGGAGGGTTAAATGAAGACATCTGTACTTAAACAGCAATAAAATAATTTTTAAAAAAGAAAAAGAAATTTCTGTACAACATGGAAAAATTGTAGGAAAAGAAAGCATATACCTTTAAGAACAACTTGTCTTTTACTATGATTCTGACACATGCACAGGTAACTGCTTGAAATAAATGCTAATGACATAATCAATATTCCTCTTTGTCCTATTAAGCTATTACTATTTTCACGAAAAGTTTACTTCATTTTCAAAATATAGAACATGGAAGCTTATAGAATTTCTTAAGCAATACAGAGCCTATTGCCAAATATTAGACTTTACTTCAAGTCTTTAATCTCATTCTGAGACAGCAATTACAAATGTTTAGTTCAGGAAACCACTTGGTTCCCTTTTTCAACTGTTACCCATGAAAGTTGGCCTGGATTCATCTTAGCCTGTGGTGATAGCTACTAGTTACTGTGAATTATTATAGTATCAGAAAGAAGGTTCTTTCAGTTAACATTTACATTTACCTCTGGCTTACAATAGTGGTGAATAAATGTTAAATTCATCATCAGTCCAAGTTCTTCATTCTGCTCTCAGATTTTGTTTAAAAGATCCAAGAAGGAAAAACGTTCTTCTGGAGCAAGTCTCTCTTCAAAACTCTGTAAGAGAGGATGAAATAGAAAACAGACAAGGTATACTTAAAATCCTTCATTATGTGACCCATTTACTCAAGCCCTGTGATGCTGACAAAAGAGGGGCTAAGCAGAGTCCCTTGTAAAACCTCAGGAACCCACTTTTAGTGGTCATAAAGTAGGGACTGGAGCCGTTGGAAAAACTGCATAGAAAGGAGGAAAAATACAGGACAAAATTTACAGTAATTGCAAATGTGGGTGGGGAGTCTATTTATTCATTCAACAAAGATTTGTTTAGCTGGGATGGGAGTAAAAGATAGAAAATTGTACTTGAACAATAATTAAAATAAAATTATTTTTAAAAAAGAAAAAAGATTTGTTTAGTATTTCTTAAAAGTTTTTATTCACTAATTTTAGAGAGGGGAAGGAAAGCAACAAGGGAAGGAGACCACATGCCCCCATCAAGGGACTAGCCTGCAACCCAAGCATGTGCCCTGACTGGGAATTGAGCCAGCAACCTTTTGGTTCACGGGCCAGCACTCAATCCACTAAGCCACACCAGTCAGGGCATACTTTTTAGTTTCTAATTTCTGAAAGTACCTTATATACACCCTAAATCATCACAACCATTAGAGATCTGGATAAACTGAGGATCACAAATGTCAGTTACTAAAGATATGATTGCTACATGGCTAAAAAGGTCACTAGTTTTATCATTCTGGGGACAATCATACTCTAACCAAGTTTATATCCACAAGCATTTACAATTCTGAAAACTTCCACATAATAAAAAATCTGTTAATATTATTAGTAAATTGCTATTCACCAAAATATGGAAGTTAGCGCAGCACAGTTTGCAAACTTACAATTAGGCACAATAAAATTTGGTGCTAAAACATAAAATATTGTCTTGGATTTATGAAAAATATACAATATGGGTGTAGTAGCTGAAAAGTATTACTGGTACAAATACCTACGGACATGGCAATATGCAAAAAGTGGCATAAATCTATCAGAAACCAGGAAAACAATATTGGTCTTGTGCTTTCAATTTGCTAAAAGACACAGCTTGAGGTGGGAACAAACTTGGTTAGTTAACACAAGCAAGTCTAGACCTAAACACAATAGGGTTTTCAGAAAGTGTGGGAACTAGCAAAGAGTAGACTATTGCATGGGAGGGAATCCAACATGAGCTAAAAAATAGAAGACAGAGGTGCCAAGGATATTTGGAGCAACAAGCAGCTAAGTAAGTGTTGACACTATAAAATCTACCAGTGTCTGGAAGGGCCCCAGGTACCATGTAGGAACTGAAGGCACCAGGGACCGGTTTCATGGAAGACAATTTTTCCTCAGACAAGGGTGGGGTTGGGGGAGACAGGAGGTGGAGGTCAGGCAGTAATGCTAATTGCCTCCTTGGACCTGGAGGAGGCAGGTAACAGACCCCTGAGTGAAGGGATTCCAGTCTTCAATTAAAACAAAAGTGAGAGCTTTGGAAGGTAAGGCTCACTTGGTTAGAGCATCATTCCATAAAGGTTGTGAGTTAGATTCTTGCATGGGGCACATGCCCAGGTTGCAGGGATGGCCCCCGGTTGGGGCAGCATCCATGCCAAACCAAAGACAACCATTCCATGATTCTCTCCCACTCTCCTTCCTGTCTCCTCTGTCTAAAATCAATGAGTATGTCCTTATGTGAGGATAAAAAAAGGGGAAAGTAACAATGGGTCCAGTGGTAGATGGACTGAGAATGTTTCATTGGGACAAGTCCTACTTATCCCAATGGGAACCACAGACAGGAAGTGGGTCTGTGGGACAAGACAAGGCCCTCACTATAAACAGAAGGCTTGATGTCAAGGTAGAGCTAGATACTGAGTTCAGAGTGCTGGACTAACCTTCTTTAGGTTCCTCCTCCTACATTTAAGATACCTTTAGAGGTTAAGATGATGCTGAGTGAGCAAGAAATAGTAAATCGGACAGAACTGTGGGGAGAACAGTTATAAAGACTGGGCATAGGTAAAGACCAAATTAAGAATTTGTTTAGATAGAACTGAATGTTTGAACAGAATTTTAAGATGTAAACATTTCCCTGTTCCCAGAATTTATCTCACCACATCTTTCCCCAATCTTACGCCACTGATCCTAAGCTTCAGTAATGGTAATCCATAGCTATGGATTCTCTTGATTCCATGGGAACACAGAAAAAGTAGACTGCTCTGGCATATATTTTTAGCCTCATGTTACATACTACTATCGCAAAAGTTGGCCATCTGAGAGGCATGAAGCTTAGGGGGAAGACTTTCAATAAAACTTTTAAGTTTAAACCACATCTTTGCACTGCCACACCCCTCACAATTTCCTCTCAGATTAGTGTCATAACCCACCTTCAAAAATCTCTTATGTTACAATAGGAAAAGTAGGCCTATAAAAGAAAAATGTCTGTTTGCAGATCCCATCTATGACCTACCATCTCGTGGGCTCTTGGCATCTTGTATCACAAACTTCCTACACATGGCACTGACGAGTGCCGAGGCAGATTGACCTAGGTACCTCTAAAGGCTTACCATAGACAACAATAACTAGATCCATATGTTTCCTCCCCAAAAGCAGCTTCATCCACAAACAGGGTGAGACAAATGTAGGTTTCTCATCGTGAATATGAAACAGAGTTAATTCCTGTATTATTATTTATTAATTATTGTATGATTTTCCAAACAAACAACTATACACCTTCTTTGGCCCCACCCTGTGTAGGTCAGTAGCATGTCAGCCCTCACTCACAGTCACAAGAGTGGTTAGTGTGAGCACCACTAACCAGAGCAAGAGAAACAGAGGCAGCCCAGGCCAAGGCGGGCTCATGCCACACATCTCTCCCTTAGGCTTGGCGCACAGCGTAACCCACCACAGTGTCTTTCACACAGACCTCTTTTTAAATGTCTCCACAATGCCCATCAAGACAAGTTGGTTTGTGATGCCTCTAAGTAAAGTCATCAGGAGAAAACCATGCAATATGTCTTATAATGATAGAATCTTTAAAAATTTCACTAGGAAAAAGACATGTGGACAAAAGCAGAGCATTGATACAGGGCATGGATGCAGTCTATGTTCTACAAACATACCAATGAGTGATAAAGATGAGCTGATATGACATGAAACAAAGTGGAAAATACATTTAAGATTATTCTGTCTACTGAACAGAATCCCTGGCAGTTTCTGGAGTACCTAGCACACACATTCTGTTAATGCAAAATGAGGCCACAGCGCGTCAACTCGTTTCTCACAGAAACCGAAAAATCCACACAAATGTCCTTTTTCTGCACACTTTCACCTTGCCTATTCCCTGTTCTCTGTGAATGGCCTTGACTTTCTCTAACTAGTCTCCTCTTCATTTCTGCCTGGCCTTGCACCCAAACATGGCAGACAGAGAATCCTAAAGCCCCAAAATTCTACAATGGCTGTTTGCAAGGGGGAGGAGACTACAGTAACTGCCACACTGGGCACACTTTATGTGAGAAGGAAAAGGGAGAGTACCATGAATGCCTCTGCTGTGTAAAAGGACAGGATGGCAGCATTGCTTCAGGGGCCAAGGAGCCACAGGAGGCAAAATCTGGTCGAGAGAACTGCAACCACAGGCTGGGAGTGGCAAGGTTTGCAAGGAGCTCACTCCTAGTTGTTTGGCATTTGCTTGTAAGGGGCAGACTCTATTTGGGCAAGTCTCAGACACTGAGGGGAAGAACCCGCTGCTCACAGGTGACAGGACATAACACCCAAGAGAGTGAGAATGCAAGATCAAGGCTCATCTCAGAACAATGCCAAGAATGAAGAAGAAAAAGCAAAGGAGAGCAGGAGAGAGATGCAAGTCCAAACTGGCCCTGACCAGCCCAGCCCAGGGAAGGTAGGATTCAAGGAGAAGGAATTTAGAGTGGGAAGCCTTGGGTCACATAATTCTTCACAATGTACACTCAGCCAACTTCATTTAACTCTTTAGCCCTTAATCCCTTAACTCCTAAGGGATTAACTCCTTAATCCTTTTCTCTGCTCCTCCAAAGCCACAGTAAATTCACTGATCAGATGGTCTCATGAAACCTCAGAAAAGCTGTGATTGTGCAACCTATAGGCCCCTTTCTTTCTTCCTGAGGATATTAATAATATATATAATGATAAACATATATGTTATATAATATAATATGGATAATATAAGTTACTACTATTTAATTATATTAATGAATGTCTATAAGAAATATTGAGATGATTCTTTTCCTAATGTAAGAGCATGGGGAAAGTGAGAGTATCACATCTGCCTTGTGGACTACCACATCAGCCCTCAGAGCTCAGCCATTCAGGGGTTCATTTCCCTCTCCTACAATTCCCTCCATCCAATCCTGTCTTCTTATTGGGAATGTGACTCCCTATTGGCTCTCTCATCCCTTTAAACTGCCTGCTTTGTGACATCATTCTCCCACCAAACCTACCACCACCTGGTAGAATCTTGGGGTTTCCATAGAGCAGTTTGTAAATAAATTTGGATCATCACAACTGACCAATGACCAGTAACCAGTGACCAGTGTGACCAGTGACCTTCATACTGGACACTTGTGCTCTTTGGCTCCTGCCAATCACGCATCTGGTGTTGTCTCCTCATCCTTTGCATCTACAGTTGATACTTCTCTTCTTCTCTGACCATGTCAGGTAAGAAAAGAAACTTTTTAAAATTTTGTATTAGATATTTTTGGCCCTAAATTTAGGAGTAGTAAATTTAGACTCAAAACAGCATGGATAAGGGGGAAAAGTATTGATCTAAAAATCTGGAGACTTAATTTTAGTTTTGATTTCAACATTTACTAGCTATGTGACTTTACACAGGTAACTGAATGTCTCACAAAATCTGGTTTTTCCTCATCTACTACCTTAATATATTAGATTGGCTGTTCTTTCTAATCACTTCCTTTCTAATACTGAGTCTTAAAAAGACACCCATATAAAAAGTGAAATCAAGGCTTCCTGAGACGGTTTCAACAGAAACAGATTGAAAACATAGGTGATATAAAAAACTTTATCTATGTAAAATATATGTATGTAGAATATGTATATACACACACACTGGATGTGTCATGTGTAATGTTTTCCCACCACTAACATTTCTGCTCCGGGATTTTAAATTGAGTGCCATTTAAGAAGTAATATATATCAGTTTTTGGAGTTTTCTATCCAGACTAGGTGAGAAGAGAAAATAGGTAGAGAGGATGAAGAGTCCTTGGCAACAGGAGGGACAATATTTAAATGAAGGAAAGTTGAGGAGTATGTTTATCAGCACAGGCCAACAGGAGGAACCTAGAGGGAGGGGGAACTACAAGAATGAAGGAGGAGAGCATGGAGGAGCACTCAAGAACAAAAATGGTAGTTTGTGACGGAATGTTGAAGGATACCAAAGATTTTAAATTAAAGCAGAAATAGCATAGGGTAAAATCTGCTCAGAGTAGGGCAAAATAAAGGTGATTTTTAGCAAATGCTTACATTAACTTACCAGGAAGGAAAGTAAGGCCATAACAGGGTACCACTAGGCAAAGGTGGTTACACAAAAAGTCACATTCCATTGTCTGTGTTTTTCTGTCACCCTTCTGAAAACAGATGGCATTTGACAGTTGAGTGTAACATTTAAAAACTACATTTTTGAAATGTTTCCTATGATCACTATGAAATTGGTTACCTAAGGTGCTGGAAGAAACAGCATTTTCAGTGTTGCACCTGATTTTTACACCATGTAAATGTTTAATCTATTAAAAATAAATATTTTAAATGATATATCCTAATTCAAGTCAGAAAGACTGATTTTTTATATGATATGTTCTGCAATAAAGCTGGTTTTCATCTTTATACTTATTTTCTTCCTAACACAGAGAACATACTGATAAACTGCCACCATATCTTTTTAAATCTTAGCTGCCTAAGAAGAAAAAGAAAAGTCAAGCCCCACATGTCTAATTCGCATTTATCTAGAAACAATTTTGTGGGGTCTCTTGGGGATTCCTACATTAAGTTTTTCTAATGGAAATCTGGTGATGATGGTTTTTAAGGCTTTGGGTATGACACATTCCTGGATGTGGAAGGTCATTATAACCTAGGTTTTAAGATAAATATAAAAAGCTTCATGATATTTTATAGTGTTCTCTTGTGTTTGTTACATGGCTATATTAATTGGAATATGTATTTCCACTGGACTCACTATCTGTTACTTGCCGGGTAATATTCAGATGAACATGAATGAGCACATTAATGGAATCCCTTTATCCTTTGTTGTCTTCTTTATAGCTGTTTTCACTGAAATATTTGTCTATATTGGAGTTACCTGTACATCCACATTTATTGCATTTTGCTACTTGTTATGCAATTTTTACTGATATGTCTTCTCTGCCCCTATGTATAGCTGGGAATTCCTTCAAAATCACCTTTCATTCTAGGCTGCATTTTGGTTACAGTACACACTAAAATAAAATAACAATGTTCACTTTTATAGTATTGCATGCATAAACAGAGCTTCATTTATTATTAAATTTATTATGTTTTGATCCTACTACACTCCCCAGTTTTGATTTATATATATATATATATTTTAGTGCTTTGATATGTCTTTCATTTTTTTCTTTGATATTTAAGAACATATACATCACATGTAATATACCACTTGTTCATGTATGAATTATTGCTGCTGTTATTATTACAGGCACTTTATAGAGGAGTAGCCTAAAGCTCACTTCTTTTGAAAAACACTTCTTGAGAAACACACTCTCACATAGTCATTTTGAGAACAAATCAGAAATACGGCTTCAAAAGGGTAAGAATAACTCTTTATATTTACCAACTGCACTGAGCTACATGTGAATTCTAAGAATAACATATAAACTGGTCAGACAAAATGAGACACTGTGATTATAACGGTAAGAGCCGTACTGTTTACTCTTGGACAAAAAAAAATCACCTATAGTACAGGTTTTATTGCTCCCAGTTAATGGTTGTGTAATACTCTGAGCACAGTCCTGTCAATGCAGTCAGGATGCTATGTGGCCTGAGAATAATCTGACATAATGGGAGAACTCTACAAGTCTGTCTAACCTCTCTGAGCCTCAGTTTCCTCACTCAGAAAATGAGAATGTTAGAACACAGATTCTCTGAAGACCACTAGCTCTAAAACTATTCAATTCTAGGAAATAGCATACAAATCAACACTAGTGCAGCCTCAAGAGAACGACAGGGCAAGGAGAGGTTGCTTCTAGTCTGGAGAACAATATGTGAACCACATAAATTGGGGCTTCTGCACGTTTTTGCTAAGTTGGGAGCAAGGGCAGTGAATACAGAGAATAGCAAACTGCTCCAGCACTCACAACACAATAAACTGATTTGTGATATAGCAGTGAGTATTGGTATTAAAAGCTTACTGATAGCAACAGTCTTAACATGGTATTCTTCAAAGACAGTGAGAGTTCATCAGTCTCATTGCTTTCTTTCATGGCTCTCTTGTTCCCCACAGAGAATTTCCAAAATCGACCTTTCCTTGGAAATTCAGATTCTCTGCACCTCTCTCTTCCTCTAGTGAGTAATGCAACTTCCCTAACAGGCAGTGTCTGCAATTTCTCCAGAGTCCCTGCTCCAGCTGTCAGTTCAGCATGGCTATTACCATCAGCCTCTGGCACCTCATACAAACCACCCATGGGTAATGCCTACCTTTACCAACATGCTGGTGCAACTACATTGTCTGGAGGTGCTGGCCAGAGCCAGATCTCCACCTCAACTGCTTGCAATCCTGGTACTTTTGAGTGGGCTATCACAGGAGGCTCTAAAAAGAAGCCATCATCACTCAGAGATTTCAATGTGACTGTCATTGATCAGGAGACAGCTATTTCTTCCTTGTCTATGGCATCCCAGTATGATACCACTTCAGATGCCACCAACATGCACCATCTGTGTCCATCACTTTCTGCCCAAGTTGTTCAGGCAGCACCATCTCAGACTGCAAATCAGGAACATGGCCTGTCACTTCCCTACCAGGGGGTAATTCAAGGATATTACTGTAATCAAGGCCCCCTGGGGCTTCTGCCATCTGGAGAGCTCAGCCCCTACCTCCAATCCTATGGCTCTGTTGTTTCTTACATGGAGAGCAGGGCCTCTGTCCCTCAACCAGAGTTGATCATGGTACTAAAGGAGATTCAGCCCACAAATATGATACCACCAGCCTCCATGTCAGGAATCTACTCTTCTGTGTCTGCTCAACCTACAACACAGACAAGTTTTCAAGGTGAGTACAAAGAACAAGAAGGAAGAGGGATAAGGTCAGCATTACAATATAGGGTCAGTCAGTCACTGGGAAGTGGTGAGTCCACAAATAGGTAGAATTTAAGTGCTGTGACATAAAAACTACCATCCTCAGTCAGTGCTCTCCAATTAGAGAGTCTTCATGAGAACACCTAATAGAGGTGGAAAGATGGGGCACTGCAATGGCCATATATGCTCCATGTATGAGAACCAAAAGAGTGGATCAGGGGATACCACCCTCTTCACGACCTTATCTGATTAGTCGCTCTGTACTCCCACTGCAATGAACTCCCTTCCCTGATTTACTGCCTTAGTCTATTTGTAAAGGGATTTCAGAACTCTTACTGTGACCATGTCAGTTTCACTGTCCCTCACTTCCTTGCTTTATGCCAGGTTGTAGGACCTTGTGTTCCAAGATCACATCCATAGCAAGCAGCCTAAGAATCTGTGTGTGCTCCCATATTTCATTAGGAAGTGCTTCATTCTCCCTTCCAGTTTGTGGTATCAAGTGTTCTTCTTCTGTCAGGATAGTAGAGAGAATGAAAAAGATTCTATGTGAGAACGTTACTGTAAAATCTTATTAAAATAACTTTCACTTTTTATTTGACTCACAACAATCATATGAAATAGAAAGAACGCCACATGACATCAAATGACCACCAATAAGTAGTAGAACCATAGACTTCTAGTTCTTCATGTAAGGTGTTGTCTATGATCCTTAAAAGAGCTAGTGGTTCTCAGACAAGGTCAAGTTAAAGGAGTTCATCATCACCAAGCCCTTATTATATGAAATGTTAAAGGGACTTATCTAAGAAAAACAAGACAAAAAACATGTATAATAAAATGACAGCAAACTCACAATTATTAATAACCACACCTAAGGCAAAACCAAAAACAAACTAAGCAAACAACTACAACAGGAGCAGAACCACAAAAATGGAGATCACATGGAGGGTTAGCAACAGGGGAGTGGGAGGAGGAGAGGGGAGAAAAGGCACAGAGAATAAGTAGCATAGATGGTAGGTAGAAAACAGACAGGGGGAGGGCAAGAATAGTATGGGAAATGTAGAAGCTAAAGAACTTATGACACATGGACAAGAACTAAAGTGGGGAGTGTGGGTGGGAGCGGGTGTGCAGGGTGGGGGGAAATGAAGAAGGGAAAATGGGACAACTGTAATAGCATAATCAATGAAATAAAATTAAAAACTAGAAAAAAGAAAAACAAGAGAGGTAGCAGAAATGTCTTCTCCATTGTTGGAAGGTGCATGATTGGGTGTATGGACAGCATCTTGCTTACCAGAGACTGACTTCTACTCCTTGATGCCTTTGTAGTGATGGAGAGTTCCCTGGGGATGGAGACTTCCCTGGGACTGCAACCTCCAAGCCAAACATTTTGTCTACCACAAACTCCAGATTTCCCTAAGTCCTGCACTAGCAGAAATATCCAGATACTTGAGAGTAAACCACTGCCTGCACTTGGGGACATTTCAATAATAGCTCCAGTCCAAAGTTCTAGTAATCTCCTGGCATTGCCTCCATCTCCAAGTCAAGAACAGGAAGAGAATAAGAATTTGGATGATATTAACAACAACCTTTCAAAGCCTCTTGATGCCTACCATTTTCCAATAGGAATCCAAGATTCTCCACTGCTCCCTTTAGAAGTGCCTGATATTCACCAGCTCCTGGCTAGCATTGATCCACTACTCTCAGAAAAGCAGCCTGATTGTGAAAATGATGATCTGGGAAAGAATAGCCTGAGTCTTAAATACAGTCCTAAAAACAAAGAGACACTTGAATATGGGACTGAATATAATGATAGCTTTGCAGACATTGCTACACTGGTGGAGGATATTCACCTTCCACAGGTCTTAAATTCTTTGGATGACCTTGATCAATCCAAAGGTCCCAAGGAGGTCAAGATAAAAAATACCAGAGCCCTCAAGTTGAACGAGCTGCAGGAAAACTCAAGTGTCATTAAAGCTCTTGATCAAGCTAGGAAGAACAAACATAAAGCCTCTGAGACCATCAGTGGAGTTCCCAAGGACAAAATCAAACGTGAGAGCCCAGATTGCGTGTGCTTGGGAGAGGTGGGTATTTGCAACGCTGCAGCCAGTGACGGAGCCCCTGAGAGCACAGCCAAGCATCCTAACAGCAAGCCTCAGAAAGCTGCATCCAGCAGGAACAGAAAAACTAAGAGCCATGGGCAGGAGAAGAACAAAAGAAACAAATACAGTTCCAAGAAAGGTGAAGAGAGTAAGCAGTCAGGGAAAAAACTTAAGACAGAAGAGAAGTCAACAATTCCCAAGATGAAGAGGAAGAAGAATCAGCCTGAGTTGACCCAAGAGACCTTCAAAAAACCTCGGACTCACCTAGGTATGCAAATGCTGGAGTCTGTGCAAGTGTTTCATGCACTGGGGAAGAGGCTTGATAAGAAAACTGAACTGTCTTCCTCCCGGGCTCTAGGAAACTCAAGCAACCCCAAATGCCCCCAGTCACCCCCACTTACCAAAAGATGGCTGGATACCTTGAGTGAAGGCAAAGGTCCAGAGAAAACTCAACTCATATGCCAGAAACCAGATGGCAGCGCTGAAAAAGAATGTTCATCTCCATCTCAGTATGAGCTGCCACCTCCTGGCAAGGTCAAGTTGGTACCTTTGCCTTTTCTTAACTTGGACAAGCCTCAAACTCGACCAGTTCCTCGCAGGCCACTGAGTCTGGCATCACGTCGCCCTGCTGTGGCTAATCCTGGTCAGCCTGGTTTTAGCTCTGCTCAGCCTGCTGCAACCAATTCATCGGGACCAACTCCTGCATCTTTGACAGGTCCTGCCAGACCAGACCAGCCAATTTCAAGCAGCTCATCCCAACCAACTTTGACCAGCCCTGCCAGGCCTGGTTCTAACTCAGCTCCACCTGAAGCAGTCAATTCATCCAGACCAAATCCTGCACCTTTGACAGGACCTGCCAGACCAGCTTGGTCGCTTTCCACCAACCCATCTAGACCAGGTCTGACCAACACTACCTGCTCTAGTGTCCCTCAGTCTGCTGCTCCAAGGCCTGCCACCTACAAAACATCAGCTTGCACTTCTTCCCAGAGGGAGCCCATTAGAATTGCTGTGACCAAGCCCCTGACCCCACCAAGGCCTCAAAACCAATATCTACTCCAGGATTTCGCCCTCCAACCAAATCCGTGGAAGAAACCCACTGTCCTTGGGCCAGTCATGTCAAAGCCCATCACAGATGAGCAGAGGCCAGAGCGGGAGGCCATGAAGAGGATGGCTCAGCTAGAGCGTGAGAATGCTGCCAAATACACCTCTTTGGGGAAAGTGCAGTATTTCATTGAAAGGGAAAAAGAAATGGAAATTTCTCGATACTATGGCTATGCAATATGAGATGTTCACATGGTTGGTGCCACTTTGCATACCAACATTTCTCCATAGATACACAGGCATAAATTCTCTATTATATTTTAAAACTTAATAAAATTGAATAAGAAATGCAATAGACTTAATATATGAGTAATAAAAAGACTTCTGAGTTTTGAGATGCTGTTCACTGTGGTTTCTCTTTGGTGAGGGTACGTGAGAATGAAATACTGGAAGGTGAGTGGGAGGTTGAGAGGTAAGGGGTGGGAACTGAGAAAAAGGAAGGAAATTGGTCCATAGCTCCAAAGGCAAAAAGAGGAGAAATGTTCGGGGAGGGGGGGGGTTATAATTAGAAGAAGGAGGAGGGAAAAGGGTCTGAAGTTAGGGTTAAAAGAAAAAAAATTGAATAGGGTTGAAGATGGCAGAAGATGACCCTTGGTTGACCAAAAGAAATGTAAAATGTCTCCCGTGGAGGCTGGCCTTATGTCTCATGATCAACAGATAAGCATATACATTAAAAAACAGAACAGGATGTATTTCTCCCATCCAAGTATTAACCATGCCCCGACCCTGCTTAGCTTCCGAGATCAGACGAGATTGGGCTTGTTCAAGGAAGCATTTCTAAAAGGCTTGGATTGTTTAATCATATACGATTGTAGCTGGGGAAGGTAAGTACAAAACGGGGCAATCCACCAGATGAGTGGCAAGGACTTAGAGTCGTCCTGGGGGCAGCTGATAACAGGGCCCTGGCCAAGAGAGCTGTTGCAGCAGGAGCTCACCCAGAACAGGCCGTGGGACATAAACCACCATTTACTCAACCCCTGTGCACCAGGCCCAGAAACACACTAGTTCAGGCAACCTTCCCCACAACACGCAGGCCAGGGTCACTGTGCCACTTTACTTGAGATGTTCACCCAAGGGCTGAGGTCACATTGCGTGTGGTGGCGCTGAGCCTCAGTTTGAGCTTGTCTCCCAAGTCTTTAGTATTTTCAGGGCCTGGCCTTCAGAGCACAGCATCAGGACGTTACCGGTGGACGAGATCAAACTCCAGGAGAAGCCTAAGCATTAACGGTGGGGCCATCCAGGGCCTCCTCCATGACCCCGGTGGCACGTGCCTGCTGATCTGAAATCCGCCAGCAACCGAAGCCCACCAGAAAAATCTGAGGGAAGCGTCTGTTGCCCTGGGGCCAGAGCAACAGGCACACATGCGCACTGGCGTGCCGCTCGAACAGCCCCTCTACTCAGGCGTCAGTTCAGAGGGGTTTCGTGGGCGGTCTCGCAGGGGCAGGGAGAGAGAGTGGGAATCATCATCATTTTAAATTGTTAATGTGCGTTTTCATAATCACTTTTATTGAGACAAAATTTGCATTCTTTCAAATTCGCAGCTTTGAACTGTGAACTCAGTGACATTTCATGTAATCACAGTCCATGCAGCCATCGCCATCACCTGTCCCATAGCACTTTCACCAGCCCAAAGGGAAACCCCTCAACCAGTAGCAGTTATTCCTTGTTTCCTTCTCCCTCCGGCCCCCGGCAGCCACTGGCCTGCCTCTGCCTGGACCACTGTGACTTTTCCAGAGATTTCACATATGCGGAGTAAAACAGTACGTGACCTTTGTGTCTGGCTTCCCTCACTAAGCATGTTGTCAAAGTTCATCCGTGTTGTAGCGTGTGTCAGTCCTTCGTTCCATTCATGACTGTGCAATAGTCCACTGAATGGGTCTACCACTTTGTTCATCCTGTCATCGGTTGACAGACATCTGAGTGGTCCCCACTAGCCTTTTACATCTACTGAGAGTTCATTCTCTTCCAGCACCAGCCTACCTTAATCACCCCATTTAACAGATGAGGAGACAGACTTGGGGTGTGTCAAGTGTTTGCCCAAGGTTAAGAGCTAGCAATTGTGGGAGCTGGGGTTGAACTCAAGCAGGCGGACTTCAGAGGTAGCAGATTCACATGATGGAACCTAGAAAGGTACAAAAGGGTTTTCAATGGACATTCACCCTTTTCCTGAAGTTCCCCAGACACCAATTTCCCTCTGACCTTAGACACACTATTTTGCTGTGCTGTGGATGTTTCCAGAGAAAGTGCTTACACTCTAATATATATTTTTCACAATTTACAGGTGAGTGTGTCCCACTAGTTTGAAATAATGTCAGTTTTATGATATACTAAATGCCTGTATGCATTCCTATTACCTTTTTCAGAATTGTCCTGTTTTTTGGCCTGTCTTTCATATTTGCTGCTTCCTTAGATTCCCTTTTTTTCCTTTTGATTTCAAAAAATTTGATTCTTTTCTCATTTGTTCCCCTTCAGTCATCGTCCATTTTGTTCATTTGCTCTTGTGTTAGATTTAATTTAGTCTTCATTTCTGAAATATTTTTAATTCTGACCTGAATTCTATCATCTCACCTCATTCTGATAGGTTATTCTTTCATCCCTTTTTTATTATGGTAAAATATACATACATACACACAATTTTCCATTTAGTCCTTTTTAAGTATACAATTCAGTCACAATAAGTACATCCATGATGTCATGCAACCATCACTACCATCCAAATTTGAGGTAATTATGTCAAAACATTGAGCAACATTTCAGAAAGATACATGGAGCAGGACATGTTTTGAAAATCCCCAAACCCTGTCATGGAAATAGATCAACCCACACCGAACACCCAGGGGTAGCTTTTACCACCCTTTAATGTTTCTAGAATGGCTTCATCATCCCAAACAGAAATTCTGTCCCCTTTAGATAATAACCTCCCATTCCCTCCTGTACCATGCTCTTGCTTCTTCTGCATTGTTTTATTGAATATCTTTTAGCTCATTGTGAAATACCAGGTTACTTTTTTTATTTGTTTTGAGGGCCCCTCTATTCTGACTTGTTTCTTTTGCAGACGAGATGAAATTTCTGCTCTTCACCCTGCTCTTTATTCTCCCTTCCCCATAATACCTTTGTATGGGATTGATCTCAGTCCTTGTCTGTTATTTATTTTTTTAGGTAAAATTAGTTTTGATGTACTTAGAAAAGGAGGTGAGGTTGAAGACCCCTCTCTTAACTTTCACAGAACTTTTCTGTATTTACTTTAATGTAGTATTCAGAAATGTGGGACTTGCTATTTGAGGTTTCCTGGCTCTGTTCCTCATCTTTATCAGGACATTTTCCTCTTGAGTCTGCAGTTCCTCCCTGCATTCTCTCCTCTGTGTGGGCCACCTCCTGGAAAGGTGCTCTGGCGCTCAGTGTCAAGGTACAGTGTCTGGACTGCTCCAGTCCTTCACACTGTTTCCCTGGTCCTTGTACTTACCCAGTTTGGACTTGTGCAAACCCCTCCCAGTCTTAGCCGCTCTCCTCAAATAGGCCTTCAGTGCTTTCCAGTGACTACTGCTGGTGTTTTGAAGTCCTCCTGCCATCAGTCCATCAGATGCTTCCTATTGTCTGCCACTACTTCTGGTGCAGATGCTGAGACCAAGCAGCTGTGTGTCTAATCCTGGGTGAACCTTCTTACTTTGTGGTGTCTAGGATCATGGTAAATGCCATCCATGGGTATTCTGGCTGGGTTGATTTCTAGGGGAGAATTGGAAGGAATTCAAACACTCTGTTGCAGCACCTATTTTGCTTAAACTCTGCTCCATCCTTTGACATAATTAGTTTTAATTTGGGGGCCCTGTAATTTTCAGTTTTCCAAAACAGAGCTCCATTTGCCCTACTTGAATAGAACTCTGGGTCAGAAAAACCTCTGGGTGTTTTCTGTCTCACATGGCTCCTTCTGTCTAAATTTGTTGACACCATGTTTTGAATAAGATGGTGAAACACAGCAATCTGAAGGACTCACGTGGAGAGAGAGGTCTGGCCACCAGGAGATGTGGAAGAAGCCTGTGGACAGGTGGAGAGTCTCAGCAGGCTCTGGTCAGGAATGTGTATTTTTTCCATCCTTCTTCTCTTTTTATCTTCTTGTCTAAATATGTACAAAGCAATACACATATTTCCTCCTACCCAGATTCTCCCCCAAAATACCTGGGCCATGGACAGTTTTCTTTGTCTCTATTCATGATACAGCCACTTTTCCAGTGGCTCAGTCCAGAAACCTTTGAAATTATTTGACACCTCTTTCTCTCTCCCAGCTGCCCTAGCAGAACATCCACAAATTCCATCTGCCTTGCTCTCAAGTTGGGTCTACCACTATCCATTTCTGACTGCATTCAGATATTCCCATTCTAGTTTAGCTGTCCATCAATTTCTTTCTGGACTACTGGGAGAGTCTCCTAACTCACAGGTCCCCAGAGTTTCTAGATTCACAGAGCCTTGCTGTCTTAACTCTAGGCTTCAAACATAACAATAATAAAAAGGCTTAACCGTCCCATTTCTTAAGTAGCTTGGTGCCAACAATTTGAAGAGCATTTATGCCTGCAGTAGGCTGGATAATGGCCATCCAAAGAGATCAAATGCTGATCCCTGAAACTGGTAAATCCTACTATTTCATTCAGGAGAAAGGTCTTTGCATGAGTGATTGAATCAAGATCTTTATATGGGAGGTCATCCCAGATTATCAGGGTGACCTGAACCATAAATGCAATCCCTGTACCCTTATAAATGGAGGAAGAAGGAGGTTTAGTGCAGACCAGAGAGGAGGAGGTGGTGTGACGGTGGAGGCAAAGACTGAAGCGGTGCCACCACCAGCTAAGCAATGCCTGCAGCCAGCCAAAGCTGCAAGAAGCAAGGAATGGAATCTCCCCCAACAGCCTCCAGAGGATGTGGTCCTGCTGACACCTTAATTTGGCCCAGCGATACTCACTGCAGACTCCTCACCTCCAGAACCAAGACAAGTAAATTATTGCTTTTTCTAAAGCCACCCATTTGTGATTATGTGTTAGAACAGCTTCAGGAGAAATGTTCCCATAAATCTCTGCATTGTACAATGATACAATGCTCCAACAGCTAACTAGATATTTGAAAAATATAGTAAAACATATAAATTAAATATAAAAAGTTTTATTTTACTCTTTTTTTCAATCCTCTCCCGGTGATACTCTGATTGATTTTAGAGAGAAAGAAGAAGGGATGGAGAGAGCAAGAAATATTGTCGTGACAGAGAACGTTGATCTCTTGCCCCTCGAAAACACCATGACAGGGAACGAACCTGCGTCCTAGAGATGTACCCTAACCAGGTTCCTACCTGTGACTTTTTGGTGTACAGGATGATGCTCAACCAACTGAGCCACCTGGCCAGGGTTTTTTTTCTTTTACCCTTAAACAATTACAATTACTTGCTTATATGTGACTCTTTGCCACTGTACAATATCTCAAACCTTGGAATTCAATTGGATACCTCCAGCCTCATTTCCTACTCCAGACTGAATTTCAAATAGTGCTTTTTTAAATTGCAGCTACTGCCAAAAACTCAGCTTTACAAAGATATGACAACATTGAAAGAATATGACATGACCCAACATTGAAACTGTGGGCTACATGCTAAGTAGAAGTGCACACACTGTCTAACAGATGTCAAGTATCACTGTAAATCCTTCCAATGTTAAATTACCCTGCTACACCCTGCAAGTCTGTGGTGGTGTCAGGGGGGCTCCCCGGTGTACCCTGTGAACCACAGTCCAAATCAGCTTACCTGCTGCCACCCTTGCCTCTCTAAAATTTGTCAACACAGCCACCATAATGATCCTTTCAAAATGTACATCAGACCCTGTCCTCCTTCTGTTCAAACCCTCCCAGGGCTCCTCATTTTTCTCAGAGTTAAAGCCAACATTGTGACAATGGCCTGTGAGACCCTACCAACAACAAGGGTCAAAAATCATTTTCTATGAGGAGACAGATGGCAAATATGTTAGTCTTTGTGGTCCAAGTTGTCTGTCTAAAATAGTCAATTCCACAATTGTAACATGAAAACAGCCACAGAAAATATGTAAGCAAATTGGCTGGGCTGTATTTCAGTACAACTTTATTTACAAAGATAGGCCACACTGTAGTTTGCTGAGCCCTGCCCTACACAGTCTACTGTATGCTCCCTTTCACTCACTTCTTTCCAGTTACACTGAGCCCTTGTTGTTCCGTAAACATGTCAACAAGCTCTTGGCTCCAGGTCTTTGCACTTGCTGTTCCCTTTCTGGAATGCTGTGCTTACCTCAAAGTCTACTCAGTCTTTTCTTTTCTTTTTTTTAAGATTTTATTAATTTACTTTTAGGAAGAGGGGAAGTGAGAGAGAAGGAAAGGGAGAGAAATTTCACTGCGTAAGAGATACATTGATTGGTAGACTCTCACATGCCTCCAACTGGGGCCCTTCCCACAACCCATGCATGTGACCTGACTGGGAATCAAACCAGTGACCTTGCAGTGCTGGTGTTCAATCCACTAAGCCCCACCAGCCAGGGTTTAGTCAGTCTTTTCAATGAGGGTTTACCTAACCACACTATCTGAAATTGCAGCTGCCCTCCTGCACTTCTTCTTTCATTCAATCTGATTCCCTTCACTGAGACCCACTTCTCTCATAGTACTTAGAATCTTCTAATATACTATGTAATTTACTTTTATCATAATAATTACACACTCCATCACCCATCACTAGAGTGTAAGATTCTTTTTTAAAAATATGTTTTATTGATTATGCTATTACAGTTGTGCCAATTTCCCCCTTTGTCCCCATCTGCTCAGTACCCCCATTTCCTCCAGCAATCCCCTCCCTTAGTCCACATCCATGGGTCATGCATATAAGTTCTTTGGCTACTACATTTCCTATACTGTTCTTGACATCAGCCTATTTTTTACTTACCAATTTGTACTTCTTAACCCCTGAACCTCTTCCCCCATTCTCCCCCTTTCTCCCTCCCAACTGATAACCCTCTAAATGATCTCTACATGCATGATTCTGTTCCTGTTCTGTTTGTTTGCTTAGTTTGTTTTTTAGATTCAGTCATTGATAGTTGTGCATTTGTTGACATTTTAATGTTCATAGTTTTGATCTTCTTTTTCTTAAAATGTTCCCTCTAACATTTCATATAAAAATGGCTTGGTGATGATGAACTCCTTTATCTGGGAAGGAGTTCTGGGAAGCATTTTTCTGCTCTTCAATTCTAAATGATAACTTTGCTGGATAGAGTAATCTAGGTTGCAGATCTTGATTTTTATCATTTTGAATACTTCTTGCCAATGCATCTTTGCCTGCAAAGTTTCTGTTGAGAAATCATTGACAGTCTTATGGGAAATCCTTTGTAGGTAACTCTTTGTTTTCCTCTCACTGTTTTTGAGATTCTCTCTTCATCTTTAACTTTTGGGATTTTAGTAATGATGTGTCTTAGTGTGTTGTTCCTCTTTCAGCCCATATTCTTTAGGGCTCTCTGTGCTTCCTGGACTTGTATGTCTATTTCCTTCACCAAATTAGGGAAGTTTTCTTTCATTATTTTTCAAATAAGTTTTCAATTTCTTGCTCTTCCTTCTCATTCTGGCACCCCTATGATTAAGATGTTGGTATGTTTGGAGAGGTACCAGAGGATCCTTATTCTATTCTCAAAAAGAATTTTTCTATTCTTAAAAAAGAATTTTTTTAATTCTTTTTTCTTATTGCCATTCTGATTGAATTCTTTTTTCCTCCTTATGTTCCAAATCATTGATTTGATTCCCAGCTTCATGACCTCCACAGTTGGTTCCCTATCGATTTTTTTATTTCACTTAATATAATCTTCATTTCTTCATGGGTTTTTTTTTAGGTTGTTGCAGTGCCCAGTGAGTTCTTTGAGCATCCTGATAACTAGTGTTTTGAACTCTGCATCTGACAGGTTGCTTATCTTTATTTCATTTCATTCTTTTTCTGGAGTTTTATTCTGTTCTTTCGTATGGGCCATATTTCTTTGTCTCCTCAATTTGGCAGCCTCCCTGTATCTGTTTCTGTGTGTTAGGTAGAGCTGCTTTGACTCCCTGTCTTAGTAACATGGCCTCTTATAGGAAAAGCATCTGTAAATTGTGTGGGACAGAGTCTAAGGTAGTCACCAGGGTATGGCAACTTGTTTCACTGCTTTGTGCCTCTGTGTCTGGGAGGGATCCAAGAAGGGACCATGCTGCTCTCTGGCCCAGGAGATTGCTCAAGAGGAAGCTGTCTCCCCTGCACTCACCCACTTTTCCTCACATGTTACTTGTGCCCTTCCAGCTGTTGCCCTGGTACTAAATCCCAGAGTGGGTGGGTCCACATGAATCATAAGTCCATTGCAGAGCCTTTAAGAGAAGTGTCTTAAGAATCCTGTAGTTTCTTCCTCTGGCCCAACCCCCATTGGTTTTTGCAGCCAGAAGTTATGGGGACTTATCTTCGTGGCACTGGAACCATGGGCTGGGTGGTTTGGTCTGGGGCTGGGATTGCTCACTCCTCAGGTATCCCTCCCAATTTTTATCCACCACATATGAATGTGGGACAGCCCATTCTGCCACCTCTCACATCTCCCCATGCCTCTCTGCACCCCCATGTAACCACCTCTCCTACCCATCTGAATGAATGTGGCTCCTTTAAATCCTTGGTCGTCATACTTCCATAGAGCCCAATTATCTGACAAAGCCAGGTGAAATTTGTTTGTAGTCCAGTTGTAATTTTTGCTGTAGTTGTGCATGGAGGTAAAGTGTGTTTATCTATACTCCCATCTTCACAGGAAGTCAAATGCCTAGAATGTAAGATGCCTGAGTGCACAGGTTTCCTTTATCTACTTTGTTCATGGATATATGTTCAATGTCTTGAACAGTGTCTGGCACATAGTAGGTACTCAATAAATACTAGTTAGTTGACTAAATGAATGTTTTTATAAGAGTAGAAACATAGTGGCATAAAATTCTATCCCACATTCAAGTTTGTAGTACCTGGTCATATGCCAATAATTTTTCAAAGTAGATACATAGACCAAATAAAATGATACAATCCTTCCACTGAAAGTGTCCATTTCAATAGCCCTAAAGTTCCTTATCTCATTTACTTTTTGTTGAAATTTGTAATTTTGAGAATGACATTTGAGAATGGCACTTAATACAAAAAGGCTTTAAGTAAAAAAAAGGGGGGGCTTTAAGTCTTTAGGAAATCAATTATATAACTGATACCTATCTAGCAGGTAACTAAGAAGAAAATATTCTTAAAACAAAATCTACTCCTTATATACACATTTAAGCATTAATTGTAATAATACACACACATTGAAAATTTTCCAAGCATGCATAAAAGTTCATTTTCCCAGCTACACTCTTTTTTCCTTGGTGATGGCAGATACCAGTCTTCAAACAAACTATAGGTGAAGTTCCAAACCTCAGATTTATCTTCATGTTATTGGTTTTACTGTAACCTTCTTTTCAAGGAACATTTTTTTTCATCAGGTAATTCCAATGACAACTGAAAAGGAACATAATTTGCCTGTTTTCATAAAATCACAAGTGTAAATGATTCCAGTACACTTGCTGTATTTCCTGGTTTTTTTTTTTTTTTGAAAGCTCATCCCTCATCTTTTTCTTCACAAGTATTTACTTTTGAAATTACATGTTTAATTTTATATTCCCAATGGATTCACAGCAAAAATTTTAACAATATAAACAATTTTTAGTACACATTCCTTTCCTGCTTTCAGAGCACCTGAATTTTCTAGGAATGTTCAAGGTAGGCTGTATTAGTGTCTCAATGCATGGAACTCACCTACCATCGCCTTGAGAAGCTTAATCATCTTTTAAAGAATTTTTTTCCTTGTGGTGGCTCTAGGTACTCATCCATGAGATCCTTAAAAAACAGGAACTTTTTCTTTATTGTAGACCCATCACCTGACATAAACCCATGAACATGATAGGTACTCACTCAATAAATACTTGCTCAATAAATGAAGGCATCTAGTCTTGGAGGTTTTCTGCTCTTAACACTAACTGCCTTAAGACTTGGTCCCAAAAGCATCATGGCCACTGTTTTTCTTGCTTATCTTGGCTATCACCATAATTGGCTACCCATCCCTGTGATTCATTTTGGACAAGTGAAATGACATTCAGTTCAACAATGTTTGAATATCCAACAATTTTTATTGAGTGTCATCTGGGATTAATGCTGTTCTAGGCACTAGAAATAGAGTTGTGAGCAAGTCAGAAAGGGCTCCTGTCTTCCTGTAGATTATATTCTAGGGAGGAATGAAAGACAATATACAATTCAGACCATAGCAGATAGTGGTAAAGACTATTAAAAAAGAATTAAAGTAGGACTGAGTGATAGAATGTGACTGGGTGGCTACTTAGAGTGTGTAGTCAGAAATGTTCTCTTTGAGGAGGTGCCAGGTAAACTGAAATGTAAATGACAAGACACAGCCAGCCAAGTAAAGATCAGGGTAAGAACACCCAGGAAGACAAAACAGCTCTGCAAAGGTCCTGACTGGAAGAACAGTTGTCTAGACAGTGTGGGTAGAAAGTAGTAAGAAAGGAGAAGAGTGGGAGAGGAAGTCATGGAGATAAAGAGAACAGACTCACTAATAAGCAGGGTAAGAAGTGTGGATTTTTTATTTGAAGCCATGGACATAACTGGAGGGTTTTAAACCCAGGAGCAATAGAATCTAATGTGCAGGGGAGGGAGGGGTGTTAGATTTTATTTATTTATTTATTTTTAGAGAAATGGGAAGGGAGGGAGAAAGAGAGGGAAAGAAACATTGATGTGTGAAAGACAGAACACCAGTTGCCCCCAAACAGGGACCTGGCCTGCAACCAAAGCATGTGCCCTGACCAGGAATCGAACCAGCAACCCTTTGGTTCACAGGCCCACGCTTAAACCACTGAGCCACACCAGCCAGGGCTAATTTCTGCTTTTAAAATAATATTAGCTTCTACTGTAAGAATACATCGTAATAGGTAATAATGAATGTCATTCTTGTATTAAGGAGATTGCCCCTCTAGGTATGGCACTTATCACCGGAATAACAACTAGGCAAATGACATCTTTCTGGAATCTTCCTTGTTTTCACTCCCCCAGAAAGCTAACCTGGGTCTGTTTTCTATACCATGATGTTATATATTAAAAATTCTGTCTCCTAGGAGTCCCTTGATGCTTCCAAGGAATGAGCTGGTAGAAATATGCACGCAAGTGTGCCAGAGTCGGTGATATCAAAGTATGCAAGAGGTCATGGAGGCTGTTCAGGGCAAGTGTTCACGGCTAGGTATGGGCACTGTAGGGAGAAAAGCACCTCACTTCTGAGCCTGTCCTTGGCCCACCGGGTGAAATGCTGAAGCCATTTGCTGACAGCATGTGTGTAGTGTGTTTGCTGTGTTTGTGACTATGCCTCTTTCATGTGCTTCCCAGTCATTGCTTCTTAAAGCCTTCTCCTCATAATCTGAACATATAGCAGGTTTGTAAACTCTGCTAACTTAAGTTAAACATTACAAAAAAGAGCTACTTTTTGGAGAATGTGCTCAATGGGAGCAGAAGCCCCTAGGGGCCCCATACTCCATCAGCTCTGCTTCTGTCTGTATTACCACAATAACAGAATCCACCTGGATTTGTTCACACCTATATCCCTAACACATAGAACAGAAACTGGCACATAATAAATGCTGAAGAAATATTTACTAAGAGGTTGAATCAGTTGGTTTTTGTCCTGTGTTGTCTCCTGCCAGGACCCCACCTGTATTGTATGCCCTCCCTATGACCAGCACTCCTAGGCCATCAATTTCTTTATGCTCGACTCACAATGTTTACATTCTGAAGGGAAAGAGGCAGTATAGAAATAAAAGTTTTGAAGACACAAGAGAGTGCCCTTTACAGCTGTCTTCCCAAAGTTACCTGCAAGGGATCCAGGAGAATCCACAGTAGATCCTAGCACTGACATGCATATTTATGCTTGTAGAGGGGAAAGGATCTGCTAGGTGCTTTCAGTCACAAGACTGAAAAGCTGATGACCACACAGAATCACTTCAGGGAAATCCAAGAGAAATTTACACAAAAGGGAGTAGAAAAAATTAAAGATCTGACGCTGGCCTGGAAGAAGAGGTAACATCTGTGCAGGAGCTTTAAGCTAGACTTTGAAAGATATGTCACGTAATCACTAACAAGTTTGCAGGGTGTTAGGGTGGTGACACAGGCTGTGAAAGAATTCACAAAAAGAACAAATTGCAAAAAACAAAGTTTTTATTTTATTTTCCCAAGAGAGGGAAAGGGCTAGGTGTGCAGATATGCACAGGCACTGAGGGGTGGGGGCTTTGAACTTTTATTGGATTGTAATTGGATTAAAAGGGGTTAGGAGGTTGCTCTTGTGTGGCCCCTGGGTTGTTAGGACATTGTAACAGGGGCTGCAGTTTGTTCCAATGTTTTCTTCTGCAAGGGGCAGTAGAGAGTGGTTAGTTCTGTTCTTGCTTCCAGTAATTTCCAGTCCTGGGGACACACCCAGAAGAGTAAGATGGCAGTCATGTTTAACAAGTGCACAGGCCTCTCAGCAGATGGTGCCACAATAGCAGATGGCGCTGACTTTGTCCTTTCACAAGAAGGCTCCCAAAATTGGAGGTGGGTTAACCGGAAGTGAGTCAAGTATTGCCAAGAAAGTTAAAATTTTAAACCAAGGCATAAAGTTTCAAAGTAGTGGTATATATATAAGGTCTCCTGAGACTGACTGCAGTGACTTATAGGACCTTTTCGAAAGAGACTGTGCATATATTCATACTCACACACATCCACACACAGAATGTGCCATTCTGTTTACATTGGCGTAATAGCCATCTTGTGCTGGGCGCGGCCGGGGGGGGGGTCAAAAAAAAACTGGGTCATACAGATATTTGTCCCTATGGATTTGTACACTGACCTTTAGAAATCAAACGCTCATTTTCAATAAATGGTATTGGTGCTCACATTAAAAAATTAGTCTTTCTTTCCTAATCAATAAAAGCTATTGTTTAGTACCTCGAGCCATCAATTTTGTGTAGAAATAACACAAACTGAAAATTTGTTTTCCTTTCCCTGCTTTAGAAATCCTGGTTAGTTTAGCCAGCGACTCTGGGTCAGCAATGCCTCCTTAAATGCTGGACTTGTGTGTAACAGACAGCCTAGCTGACAAGAATTTCCTAACAAAATCAAAATAATTCTGATGACAAAAGTAAGCTTGGCCGTTAGTCCCTTTAACTACTTGGCTCTCCTTCCCCGTTGATTTCCTTTACAAAGATGGCCACCCTCATGCTCTCTCCTCATTGGTCGGACTTTCAGTAGCCCCTCCCATCACCTCCTTAGGCCCTGGGTCCTAAATTTTGGGAAATGTAGTTTATCCGGGCGAGCGGGAGTGGACGGCACGGCCGCCGGATGTGACGTTTACGGAAGCTCGGGAGCTCCGAGTGCCGTCCGCAGGGACAGGTTGGGAAGGGCCCGGGTATGTGGTGGGCCCCGGCCTCTGAGCGTGGTCGGACTCAAGGGGAGCATCCGCCGTGAGTGTGGGGCTTAGAGCCTTCGCCTCCCCTGGGTCCCCTGCCCGGCCCGCCGCGCGCAAAGGCCCTGCCGGCTCCTGGATCCCGTCCCCCGCTGGGCCCAGCGCGTCCCCGCCTATCACACTCGAAAAACCTGAAGACCTTGGATGATTTTTGTCCCAGTTGGCAACTTGGGCTTGAGTGCCTTCAAAGAGGGGCCTCAGGTGGTTGTCAGGAGGCCCCCCGTCCTCTGCATACGCCCCCTCCGGTCATTCCTGCTGCTGCTTTTCTCCTTTTCGTCTTTCCCCCTCAGTCCTTTACGACCCCTTTTCCCTTGTTTACGGATGCTGATTTCCTTTCTGGAGAGTTGTTTGGGCCTGTAGTACGGGGCACCGCTTGCTGCCCTCAGGAGAGTGTTGCAGTCGTGACCCCAAACATCCTCTCCCAAGAGCTACTGAGGTACAACAAGCATCCTCCGCTTCGGTTAGCTTTAAATGGGCCCTGGACAGAGTATACTAATTAGGCAAATTGGGGAGATTTTAGATTTGCTTAGGCTTTCTGAGCTCTTAAAAAGGCTTTGTTGGAGATGGAATGCCTTGCATCCCTGGCAGCACCCACAGCTTTTGTACCATTAGCGAGGGTGTTTTAGAAAGGAAGCTTAGTGGAGGAAATGTGGCCTGGAGACAAAATTGGCCGGGAGAGAACTCTGAGGGAGGGGCTGGAGTGGGAAACAACAACAGTGGATGAACAAGTGAAACTGAAATGTGAGGATTTCTGGGCAGATCAGAGTCCTGACTGAAGCAAATGATCTCCTTTGGGAAGGGGTAAGGTTTAAAATTAAAAAGACAACATAGGGCCAGGTGACAGAGGGCCTTGAATTCCAAAGTGAATTCTACTATAGCTTAATATATTCAGAGCATGCTGGTTAGGATGTGCTGTAATTCAATATATATCAAATATCCTGATTCTTTTTGGAAATGATGCAGAGTGATACCTGATTGGAAGCTGGAATCTGATTCTGACCACTATCTGCAAAGATTGTAGATTTATTGCAGTTTGAGACCCAGGAAGAGAAAGTACCCAGGTTTTCTTGCTGCCAGGTTACCTTGTGCCCTTTTGTTATTCAACGAGTCCTTAGTCTGTGAAGATATATTTGGGTGAATTGTTTTCAAGATCTAAATTCCTTGCACTGGTATGATGAGTGATGTAGATTGACTGGAATAGTGGTTTAGTGAGCAAATTAGGATTATGAGCATTCATTCCCAGACCAGTTTCCCTAACTAACCTTCCCTAGCTAACACCATAGGAAAATGTCAGTTTACTCTCAGACTCAATAAAAATAATCAGACTTGAAGTGCATTAACAATCACCATGAAAGTTCATTGAGTGTACTCTGCCAGGTACTGGGGTAGATAGAATGGGTAGCTGGGAGGAGAAACAATGCCAGAAATATAAGATGCTGTCCCTCCTTTTATATAGTGCTGAAAGCAGGGCCACCTAGAGACAGAAAAATTAGCATGAAGGGTAGAACTAAACCCCTGTGGCCCAGTATAGTTATATTCCCTGTACCACCTAATTATGGCACAGGGACTGTGGGTTTTTGAGTCTGCCAATATTCATCATTGTGATAGGGGCTTCCGTGTGGGTCTCAGCCTTCTTGTAGGAGGCATTATCTGATATGAGCCACAGCATGTGGTATTTTCCTCCCAGTGTGCTGGGTTGTGCTGGGATGATGTGGGCCATGACATTGATGTCGTCTTTTTTTCTGTTTCCTGTCTCAGAACTTGGTCCTGATGTCTGATCATGGAGATGTGAGCCTTCCTCCCGAAGACCGGGTGAGGGCTCTCTCCCAGATGGGTAGCGCAGTGGAGATAAATGAAGACATCCCACCCCGACGGTACTTCCGCTCTGGAGTCGAGATTATCCGAATGGCATCCATTTACTCTGAGGAAGGCAACATTGAGCATGCCTTCATTCTCTATAACAAGTATATCACGTAAGACACCTCCAATTACTTTTTTCTTTTCCGGTGACTGATGCCTCACTCACTCTGCTTTTGTGCTCATTTATTTGTTCAGAATTGCTAAAGCTAGAGAACTTTACATCATTAGCATTAATCATTTTTGCTGGCAGCTCCTACATATTAGCTGTCCTTGATATTCAAAGACATGAGTACTGAAAAGAGTTATCTCCATGATTCAGTATTTCATGAGTCAGAGACCTAGCTCTTTGGCCTGTGCCAGCTGTTAGGCAAGAGAGTTGGTGGTTGAACTGTCCATGTTTTGTATTGATGAATGTTTTTCCTCTCCTCTATTAATCATAGGATTGATGATAAAGCTTTGCAGAACCAAAATTCCTCACCTCTACTTATTTAGTAGCAAATTGAGTGGTTCAGGAAAAAGTTTTTTAACTTGTTTCTTAACTTTTATTATGCAAGTCATCAAACAAGTGTTGAACATCTACAGCTTGTGTGGCTCCCTTTGCTTGCTTAGCATCTTAGGGTTTAGCAGCATAAATAAAAGATTTCTGTACAATTAACAGGGAACAGCTCCTAAAGCCCCAGTGATGTGTAATTTAGGAAGGGAATAATGTTCTAGGGTCTCATTTATAATTCCTAGTCTTCTTTGGTAATACCAGGACCTTTTAAAAAATAATAATAGTATATTTGTATGGCTTTTAATAGTTCACAGAGCATTTTGCCTGCATTATTTCATTTGATCTTCCTGGTTCTGTGTGTGTTTAGTAGTGCACATCATCCTCCCATTCTGCAGGTGAGGAGACAAGCCCAGCATTCAGCAGTGTACTTCATGCCATATTTCAGAGTGACAAAACCCAATATGGATTCTGTCCTTTTTGTTTTCCTTTTGATAATGTTCTGTTTTTTGAGATCATAGTCTTAAGCCACACTGACTATTTTTAAATTATTTTTTATTATTGTTTTTGAATAGGTAACACATAACATATGGTGTAGAATTCAGAAGGCACAATAGGGTATAAATATTTAAAAACATAAGTATTTAAAAACTACGTCTCCTGCCACTCCTCTTTGCAGACATTCACTTGTATTAGTTTCCTGTATGTCCTCCCAGAGGTGATATATGCTTATCAATAATGGCACAATAAGCTTTTGATCACATACCACTCGAAAACAGGGTATATCAGCGTTGGCGTCATTTACATCTTGGGCTGAGCAATTGTTTGTCGTGGAGACTATCCTGTTCATTGTAGGGTGTTTATCCGTAGCCCTGGTCTCTCCCACTGAGTGCCAGCAGCACCTCCTGCCCCCTAGCTGTGACAACCAAAAATGTCTCCAGACATTACCTAATGTTCTCTGAGGAATAAAGTTGCCTTGGTTGGTAACCGGTGCTCTAAAGAAAAGTGGGAGTTAAGAGGGGACAGCCTAGGACTCATACTGTGATTTTAGAATGGCGAAAAGGGACTGCTGTTGTCCTTTTTACTTAAGTCTAGAAACAGTGCGTGTTTTCTCAAAGATCTTAAATTCCATCCACGCCATCATGCCTCATCTTGTGGCCTCAATGTTGATAAAGTTTCATTGAATTGTAATTACATTTTGGCCTCTCTTTACTGTAATAAGTTTTTCATTCCTAGGCACAGTGGGCACACAATTTATTTTCTTGAGAAGTTTTTTTGGCTACTAGCCGTGTCTTCATATACTCTGCTGCTGGTAGAAATAGTATTCTTGTATATTGTCAGTAATCTTGTAGATAGTTCTCTCAGAATGAAACCCAAGGGCATAATTCCTTAGGGAGACTTCAGTAGAATCGTGAAATGACTCTACCAGGTATTTTTTTAAGGGACTTCCAGGTCCTGTTGCCCCACATAGAAAGTGCTTTGAGGTCAAAGACCATATTCATTTAACAAATATGTATTGTGTATACCTACCATATACTTGGCACTGTGTGAGGGCCTGCATACATAGCACATAAAATGGCCCCTACCTTTATTGGTGTACCTTTTTGGATATGAGAGAAGACAACAAATAAGTAAGCAAATAACTATAGTCACAAAATGAAAAAAATGCTATGAAAGCAACATACAGAGTGTTGTGACAGAAAATAACCAATATCTAATTAACTAGAGTAGTCAGGGTAAGGTCTGTCTGAGAAGATGAGATTTAAACTGAGACTTGAAGGATACAGTAGCGTTGGCCATTGTGTTTGGAGTGTAGCAAGTGAGGGAACAGGATGACTGCAGATGAGATCAGAGAGGCAGGAAGGAATGAATCTTGTAGAACTGTATAGGCTGTGGTAATGAGTTTGCATTTTATCTGGAGAGCAATAGAAAACCACTGAAAAGTTTTAAGTGAGGTTGTGACTTTAAATCTTATCTTACTGTATTATAAAAATATAAATTTTGGCTACCATGTGGTGAATAGTTGAGGGAGTGTTCAGAGAAGACAGGGAGATTAGTTAGGGAACAAAACTGTTCAGGAGGGAGGCTGGTGGCTTGAAGGACGGTGGTGACCTGGAAAGAAGCGGGTGGATTTGGCATTCTGGAGGTGGAGTCCATGGGACCTAGTTATAGTTTAGGAAAGATTACGTCAAGATTGACCTCAGCTTTCTTCCTTGAGTCATGTGGGATGTGTTGGTGTGTTTATTGAGATGGAGAGAGTGGTATTGAAAGGGGAAGTTTCAAGAGTTCAAGTTGACATGTTAAGATGATAAGTTTGGGATGCCCGTGAATTATCCAAATAGAGATGTGCAGTAGGAGGTTGGATGCACCAGTCAGCCTGAACTTAGAAAAGTCTGAGTTGGAAATACAAATGCAGGAGTCCTCAGCATACAGTGGTTCTGGAACCTTGAGAACCACTGAGACCTTCTCATACAGAGGTTCTTTTTTTTATTTTTTTTAAGATTTTATTTATTTATTTTTAGAGAGGGAAGGGAGAGAGAGAGAGAGAGAGAGAGAGAGAAACATCAATGTGCGGTTGTTGGGGGCCATGGCCTGTAACCCAGGCATGTGTCCTGACTGGGAATCGAACCTGCGACACTTTGGTTCACAGCCCGTGCTCATCATACAGAGGTTCTTAATCGGGAGTCCAGGAACCCCACAGTGATTCATAGATGGAGTTTGGAGTCCATTCTTGGTTTGGAGTCCATTCTTGGTTGAGGAAAACTTTTCTTACTTTTACTAACCTCCAACTGAAATTTACCATTTCCTTTGATTTTGAATATAGGCCTCAAATGACAGCAGTATTAATAATATAGGCATACCTCAGAGATATTGTGGGTTCAGTTCCAGACACTGCACTAAAGCAAATTGTGCAGTAAAGTGAGTCACATGAACTTTTTGGTTTCCTAGTACATATTAACATGTAATTACATATTCTTAGTACATATTAACTTATTAACATAACTATAACATATAGTTATGTTTACACTATCCTGTGGTCTATTAAGTATGCAATAGCCTATGTCTAAAAAACACAATGTATAATACATACCTTTATTTAAAAATACTTCATTGCTAATAATCTGACCATCATCTGAGCCTTCAGCGAGTTGTAATCTTTTTGCTAGTAGGGAGGATCTTGCCTTAATGTTGATGAAAACATCTGCAAAGCACAATAAAATGAGGTATGCCTGTATTTGTAATTTTGTCACCAATAGAAATCAAGATATTTTCATTCTACGTTACAATTTTTACTGATATCTCAAGGTAGCATTTATACTTATCACTACCTCATAATTATAGTGCAGAGTTACTAAACCCATGACTAGGTCCTGTTTTTAATGCATTAATAAATGCATTAACAATACATTGATGTTTGCATTAATAAAGAACACATCAGTGAAGAAGTTCATATCACAATATTTCGTATTTCGAAAACCGTATTTCAGTAGAATTGGCTTCTTCTGTAATTCTTTGTATCTTAAGTTATTACGAGGAGGAATCTATAGGTTTCATCAGATGCCAGAAGGATCCATGGTGCATAAAAGGATCAAGAATCGTTGATCATGAGACTATAGAATGAGAAAAGGAGCCTGAGTTGGAACCCTGACTTTGGTTAGTGAAGGGAGGACCAGGAAAGGAGACTTTGAGGAAAGTTCGAGAGGCAGGAACAAGTCCAGAAGAGGGTGGTGCCATGAGAGCCAATAGAGGTCAGTGTTTGCAGAGAGGAGCCAGCTGGATCAGATGGGTCAGATGGGTGAGGATTTGGGTTTGGTAACATGATGTCATTGGTGATTTTGGTAAGTGATTCACTAGAAAGATTAAAAACACACTAGATTACAGTGGGTTGAAAGGTGAATGGACAGTAAGAAAGTGGAGACAGTGACTATACTGCCAGCCCGCTTTTTTGGTAAAGGGCCACATAGTAAATATTTTTGGCTTTGCAGGCACTTTGATCTCTGTCATGACCTCTGCTTTGTAGTGTGAAAACAGCCGTAGACAACACGTGAATGAGAGAGTATGGCTGTGTTCCAATGAAGCTTTATTTACAAAAACAGATGGTGAGCTGGATTTAACCCACTAGTGCAGTTTGCCAAGACCTGACATAGACAGTGCTTTGTAGAGGTTGGATCGGAGGCAAAGTGGAAAAATGAGGAAGTAACTGAAGGGAGACAAGGAGTACCTGAAAATGTGTTATGTGTTTTAAGATGGAAGATTCTAGAGCATATTTTTTTGCTGATGAAAAAGATCCCGTGGAGAAGGAGAGACTGCTGTTACAGAAAAGATAGTATTTAACTGTAGCAATAAACTCCTAAATAGGCAAGAGGGGGTTGGATTAAGAGTACACAGGTTCTTAAGGAATTGATATTTTTCTGTGACTCAGTGTTACTTTGAGTGACATGAATGTTAGTGTTAATAGCCAGACTGATGGGTAGTCTGTTCCTATATGTGGTTCCCATTTACTATGATGAACTAGGCCTGGAGGAGAGTTGAATGAGAAAGAGATGGGATGTAGCAGCTCATTTACTTAATTTGTTAAATTTGGGGTTTAATTTGGGATTTTGTTGACCTGGATCAATAAATATTGCTACCTTCATTTTTCTTGCAGATATCTTTAAGACCCTAATTCTGATTCTGTGAACCAACAAGCCCTGAGAGTAAGAAAAAAGTTCTAGCTCAGGATTCTCATTCTGTTTTTTTAAGACATTTTACTTGGTCTATTTTTGTCAGTAACAATGGCTCACTTTGGCAATTATTACAACTGAGGAAGGATGACGGCATCCACGTCACCACTCCTCCGCCTCCCCCAATATTGGGAGTCATCATTCTAGACCTTTTGTGGATCCTTCAATTCCGGAGTTTAAAAGGCATGTTTTTTCTTTTCCCTGGAGCAGTTCAGGCATCTGAATGATCTCAAGTGCATTCCCCACTCAGAGATTTTCCCTGCTGTAGGAATGCTTTGCCTTTTGCAGACCCCGGTATAGGAGAAGGATTTTGCACACATTAAAGCAGTGCATAGTTTCATGATGAGCACAGCCAATAATCCAGGCAGTGGATTCTTTCACAGCTTTTTATGGTCATTGACTAGGCTACACAGAAGGTAGTTAGAGAAGGCATAAGCAGTTCCTGTCAGCTCTGTGAGCCTCCTAAAACTCAAACCCACTTTCTGAAAATGGTCTGTCACCAGCACTGAAAATGCTTACAACTGGCATTGGGGCTCATAGACTGAAGAGTTCTTCATCTGTGATTGTGCTCCCTTGGCTGATTAACTCTTTGAGACTGGAAGAAGTGAAATGAGAGGCCTTAATATTCTCATGTTATATAATTTCTGCCTGATTTTCTGAATTACTTTTTTACAAAATTAATATTTGTACATTGACTAAAACTATTTTTTCTAAAACATACAGCAAGGGAAATATTACAGTGAAAAGTGTCATCTCCCAGAGGTAAAACTGTTGTTTCTTGTACATATATACTACAAGAAAATGTTTATGCCATGCAAGCATATGGACTCACATGTTTATCCTTTTTTCTTAAAGCATGAATGAAATCATATAATCTATTTTGTTCTACAACTTGCTTTCTTAACAGCCTGTCTTTCCATATCAGGACATACTGATTCACCTCACTGTCTCAGGGCTATTTTTTCTGCCTGGAACAATCTTATCCCGGATCTCTTCCTGCCTCCCTCTCTTCCCGTTCACACTTAAATGCCACCTTGCCAGTGATGCCCTTAGCTGCCCTATCTAAAGTCTCAGCCCCTACCCCCTTCACTTCCTATTTCCCTTCTCTATAATGACTTTTCCTTGCGCTGATTATCTGCATACTTTTTGTTTTGTTTATTGTCTGTTCCCCCACTACAATGTATACTCTTTGGGGAGGAATTTATGACTGTGTTCACTACCAAATCCCTAGCCTTTACAATAATGCCTGACCCCAGAGTAGACACTCAATAACTATGTGTTGAACAAATGGATGGATGATTACATTGTTTATCACATTTGGGTACACCATAATTTATTAAATGATCCCCTATTGGACATTTAGGTTTTCAGTTTTGCCTGCTTTTATGAACAATGAATGCCATGTTGAATAGTCACACGCATGTGTGTGTGTACACACACACACACTTTTGTACTGTTGTATAGGGTAAATTTCTAGAAGTGGGATTGTGAGTTGAAAGAATATGCATATTTTAAATTTCTAATAGTTGTCTCACTTCCCTAAGAAAAAGGTATTACCAAACTGTAGTACTGCTAAGAGTGTATAAGGACACTCACTTCCGTACACCCTTGCCTATACTGGTTATAATCAGCCTTTAAGACTGTTCCAGTCTGATAGATGAAAATGGTATCTCATCTTAACTTCAATTTCCTTCATGATAAGTAAAGTTGAATACCATTTCATGTACTTATTCACCTTTTGTATTTTCTTTTCTCCTTATCTCTTTTCTCCATTGTTCGGTTAGGGAGTTTGGCCTGTATTTTTGCTAGCACATCTTTCTTTGTTTTGGTACCTATCCTCTGCCTAGGCTGCAACCAGATCTAACCCCAGAGAACAGTATACATCTGGGCCACAGCTATTCTATGCCTGGAACATTTCTAGTCCTGGTGTTAATGTCTTCGTCTCTTGCGCACATTTTTTATTTGTTTACTTATTAGTAAAAACAATTATATAAGCACATAGATGTTAGCTATATATTAGGCACTATACTCAGAACTGTATTTGTTTATCTCTTTAAGCATCACTGCAATCCTATCAGGTGGTACTGTTTTGTCTCCACTTATGTAATTTATGTATATAAAGCAACAGGGATGGTGAAATGCAGTAATTTTCCTGAGGTCACAGTAAATGGCCTGGCCAAGCCAGGATTTGAGCCCAGGTGAGGTGGCTCCAGAGCCTGTCCCCCTAACCACTGAGCTCTGTATCCTCCAGTATGGGAAATGGGTTATGTGGCCCAGTCTCACTTTCAAGAGACCTTTCGGCCCATATATTCCCATTCAGAAAAAGGGCAACAGTTGAAACAAGGGAAGGTATTCATGTATAGGTCTGAAAGTTTTTTCCTTACATATAAACTAGATTCTGTTACCTGGTTCAAAGTTTAAAGAATATAAAAAGGTTCACAGTGAAAAGTTTTATTCCCACCCTTGTCTCATTCACCCTATTTCCCCTGCCCTCTACTTTTGTTAGTTACTGTATATACTTCCTATTTTCTTTATATATCTATAAGCAGGATAAATAAATATACAGATTTGTAAGTTTTTTTCCCTTTCTTACAAAGTAATGCACATTTATTTACATTTTGGTTTTTTCACTCAGCTCATCCACAGGTTTAAGTCCATCCTGTTCATCAGATATTTATTGAGTGCGATATATACAAGGCACTGCATTGGCTTTATAGGAATATAGAAAGAAGCAGGAGACAGAAGTCTCTGGCCTCAGGGCATTTACAGTCTCTTTCTTCAGGTTGAGCCATAAGCAAATGTAAAGCGAGTGCTCCTGTGGCCTGGTCCTTTCCTGGCTGACTCAGGCTGCTGCACAAAGCTCTGTTGGTCTACTGAAGGCAGGAACATGAGCCTTTGTCTTTAGGGCAAGACTGAGAGACTTCCTGAATTGTAAGTCTCTTATTTATCTTAATATCCTGTTAGAACTTTATGACTGAACAAATAAATTTGTACTTGTTTTAGACTTCAAAGAAACTAACCATTTTATATCTTTTTCATAAACCCAAAGGAAAGATTTTTAGGATCCTTTTGATTTTAGAATTTATCCTGGCCTGAGAGGTGTTGGATTAAAAGGAAATTTTTCTATGTCAAATATAGAGCCAAAGGAGGCGGACTCATCTGTAGAGGGTTTGTTGTACTGCGAGTGGGGGGAGCCTTCTTCTTTTCCCCTTACTGAGGTTTCCTTCTCTGCTTTTCTCCCACCCCTGATAGATAATGGAAAAGACTCAGTTAATCCCAACTATAGCAGAATATTTTAGGGCTGTGAGCAAGCTACCTCTGTTTTATTTGTTTTGGGTCTTGGCTTGTATTTTTTTATAGCTTAATTCTATTAAAAGACTGCTGTGTTCAGAACCCCTCCCACAGTTGTGGACATTCCAGGAACCATGTGGAGGCAGTGTGGTGTAGTAGTTAAAAGAGTAGATTCTGAAGCTGGCACTGAAATTCCATTTTTTTTCACTGCCCCCAAGTAGACATTCTCAATGTTAGAAGTCTGTGAATTGAGTCAATTTACCTTTCCCACTGAGCTTTACAGCCAAGGGCAAGAACTGAAAGAGAAAATCTAGCACTTATATTTCTCTAAGTACTTTTCATCAGACTATAATGCATGTTATACATGTAACATGAATGTATTACACACAGGTGCTGTCAAAGCTTCTCTGTGCTTAGCATTATGCAAGGAGTATTCTTTAAAGGAACATGAATTACAAAGGGAAAAAAGTCAAGTTCTAAAGTGAAAGGTCACATGAGGCTGGGAGTAGAAATAGAACATGGGTTTCCTTTAGCTTCCCACCATTGGCTGCCTCACTGTTCTTCGAAGAATTATTTGTGGCAGAGACCCTTTCCTTTGGAGACCTGTTGCTGTCACAAGAAAAGAATGTCTTTGGAGCTATATTTTTGGGTACAGGATAGGCTTTCCCCCATCCCCCCATATATTTTGTTGTGGGAGTCTGGTGCTTGCCGCAGCAGGCCCGAGTTGGGAGAAGAGAGAAACACTCTGTTGCTCTTTAGAGGGCTGGAGATGGGTGGGGGGACGCAGCCTGTCTGGGTGAGCCTGTTACCCCTGCCTGGCACATCTGGATCCCTGTCTTACAGGGGCTGCAGGATGAGGGAGTTGCATTGCTTCAGAATCTTTTGGCCATGTGCTCATTTTCTTTGTATCATAATCATTCTAATCTGTTTCCTTAGGCTCTTCATCGAGAAACTACCAAAACATCGAGATTACAAATCAGCTGTCATTCCTGAAAAGAAAGACACACTAAAGGTGGGTCTTCACTCTCACTGGTGCCCACCTAAAAGCTTCAGAGTGGCACACACTGACTTCAAAGTAAAAGTAGGAGTGTCTGCTTCTGAGCACCAAATCCTGCCATGGGAGATGAGGACAGTTGTTTCACCAGATCAGTATGAAGTAGCAGGGGGTATTTTAAATTGTTTTTAGAAACATTGTTGCTATTGCCAATTTGACTTCTCTACTTAATTAGCGGGGAATTATTCTGATTCTCAGTATTTTTGTGTATGTCTCAGAAATTAAAGGAGATTGCATTTCCCAAAGCAGAAGAGCTGAAGGCAGAGCTGTTAAAACGATACACCAAAGAATATACAGATCATAATGAAGCAAAAGTGAGTATATAACTACAAAGTAGGGAAATTAGTTTGTTTTCTTAGGCTGCTCTGGGATTATAATATTTCAGCAGATCCTGTGATTTTAATGTGATACTTAGCTTTTTTTTTTTGGCAAAGGCCAGAACACAAAAAAGTAGAGCACAAATGTTTAGACTGAGTGTTCTAACACAGATTTAGCCTGCTTGCCCAAGGGGGTGACTTGAGGGACAGAAAATCTATTGCTTGTCTGCTATATCTGGAACAAGAACCTAAAAAACAGTGAAAATTCTCCCTGAAGCATAGGTTTTTAGATCAGAGAATTTGTCAGGTTTGATTCACATTTTGTTATACCTGAAACAGGCTATACCTGTTTGAAATGACTCTTTTTCAAGGCATTTTCACATAATTCTTGGTAGGAAGAGTTAGTTCAAGCTCGTGGAGACACTCCAGGGCACTGTCAGAGGTCTGTGACAGATGGGAGTGCACCCGGTGGCGGGCCCTCCGCGTTGCTTTGCAGCACTCCACTCAGCTCTGTTCCGGACTCTGTTGGTGAACGTCAGCAGAGAGCTGAGCAGCTATGGGGCATGTGTTTCTAAGACACTGAGTAAGCAAAAGCCTTAATGAAGGAGATTATTACCTAACATTTCTTGTTCATTAAAAATGTCACTCTATATTGAACTGATCACCAGAAAATTACCGAGACTTCATTTTGTGTTAAAAATTCAATGAGACCCCTAGCATAGGAAGTATAAGTTTGGATTTGGTTCTGTCTTACATCCCTATTTGGGATAGAGAATGTAGACATGAAACAGAGAATAAAACTGTCTGTGATTCTTATTATGATGTGCAAACAATAAGTTGCATTGAGATTTTGTAAAAAAGAAAGTACATTAGAGTCACTGGGAAGAACACTAAGAGGATTAGGACTGTAACTGGCATTGCAGAATAGGTACATGGTGGCTAGAAAGACAGCAGTGGTGACTCTTCCGTGTGTGTAGGGGTAGAGGGAGTAAGGGAAGCATCAATCCTGTGTTGGGAAATCAGGTCAGAGCAGAGGTACATTTTGGGAAATCCCCCTACTTGCACAGCCTTGTCCTCCTGAGATATGAAGTCACTGAGTGTAGTGTTAGCCTAACTCCTAGTCTTTCTTTGTAGAAGAAGGAGGCGGAAGAATATGCCCGGAACATGGCTATCCAGCAGGAGATGGAAAAGGAAAGACAAAGGGTAGCACAACAGAAGCAGCAACAGCTGGAGCAGGAACAGTTCCGTGCCTTTGAGGAGATGATCCGGAACCAGGAGCTAGAAAAGGAGCGGCTGAAAATTGTGCAGGAGTTTGGGAAGGTGGACCCTGGCCTAGGCGGTCCACTGGTGCCTGACTTGGAGAAGCCCTCCCTAGATGTGTCCCCCACGGCACCTGTTGCATCCACACAGCCCTCAGACTGTAATATAACCGTAAGGCCTGCCAAGCCACCTGCGGTGGATAGGTCCTTGAAACCTGGATCGCTGAGCAACTCAGAAAGTAGTGAGTCGTTTTGCTCATGTCCTCTTCCGTCTTAGCTATAGCTAAACAGTATGTCATTCCAGTGGATTCAGCCTAAGATGACCTCCATGATCCCACTCACTAGGCTGTATTGCCATGCTGTGTCCTATCACACTGGCTGTATTATGAGAGTGGCCTTTGCCTAAGCCATATAATTAACCTGGATCCAGGTCAATTTTCTGAAGAATTAATACTATCCTTGAAAGTCCCACCTTCAGTTTTCCCACCTTCAGTTTGTAAAGGGCTATACAGAGATTTGAAATGTTCAGTGAACTAGACACCACTATTGGCCTTTTGTAAAAGACATTTGAAGTTAATTGTACCACTTTGTAGTGTAACAGCTGATTTGATAGGGCAGTGGACTACTGAATTGTGCTTGCCCTGAGGACATTCCTAATCCTTAAAGAGCTTAGTCAGGTAAATATTGGATACAGTCTGATAATTCAGCTTAACCATAGAAACTGTTGACAGTCTTCCTCCTTTCAGCAGTGGTTGACCGTCTGAGAAAATAATAGCTGCAAAATAAAGAGTATACCTTAATTATTAAAATAGATCTTTTTGGATAGGAAGATGCTTTCAAGTAATCATTTGAACAAGTCTGCTTTGCAGAAGATCCACTTAAAAGGACACTGTAAGAGTGGGCAAGGCGTGCTAGGCTATGAAGCCTGGTGTTTAGGGTTTTTTCCCCCACATACTTGGCAGACTTGTCTGTCACTACTGTTCCTACATACATACTCTATACTTTGGTCAAATTGAACTCTCACATTCCCAGAACAGTTCCTGGACGATCTTATCCAAAGAGGTTTGTTAACATTTGCCCTGAACCTAAAATCTCCTTTCTCCATCTCTGTCTTCTGATTGTCTTAAAGTTTTTCCCGATCCCCTTCCCTTCAACCAGATTGATTCTGTTCTTAAAACCCTTGGAGCTCTTATTATCTGTAATGCAGTTGAGGTCACTACCTGATAGTGTAGTCATTTGTCAATGACTAGATTTTAACTTCTTGTAGGGTTAGGGTTTGAGTGTTACTCTGTTTTGTATTCCCTGTGGGCTGAACACAGTGTCTACTTGGTAAGTGATTATTGAGTTGAAAGGGAAGCACTGTGCCAAGCCTTAACTCAGAATCCTCAGATACGTCATCAGATTACCATGTGACCACTTGGCTCGTGGTCTGCCATTGTTACACTCCAGCAGTTCAGATCTTGCTGTTGAATGTGCAAAAGCAAAATATCCTTTTTTTTTTAATGAAAATTTGACTATGAGAGATACCTCCTGAATTTAGCCTGCTGGCTCTCATAGGTTTCTCCTTGGTGTTCAGGGACTGGGTCATGTTTTTTTAAAGATGTGATTTATTTTTAGAGAGAGGGGAAGGGAGGGAGGAAGAGAGGGAGAGAAACACTAATGTGAGAGAGAAACATCGATCAGTTGCTTCTTGTACAAGCCCCAACCAAGAGCCAAACCCACAACCCAGGCATGTGCCCTGACCAGGGATTAAACTGATAACCCCTTGCTTTGCAGGATGATGCCCAACCAACTAAGCCACGCCAGTCAGGGCCTGGATCCATGCCTTTTCTGAGGACCACAATTTCTGTTGTTGTTTTCTTTTACCATTTTAACTTTCTTCTAAATTAATAAATTCAGAATTAAGTAGTTACCCAAATTACTTCCCATTATCTAGAATGTATCCTGGTGTATTTCTTTGAAAGGTGTACTCTTTGATATTTTTATCTTAGATCAAAGAGATTTAAAATAGAAGTGAAAGTTTAATTGAATGAGATTTTTTTTCATCCTTTGTATTAGATGGTGACAGAGAATTCCTGAAGAGCTCAGAAACTTCTTTTCAGTAGTAGTTTACTTTTGTCTTATCTTGAATGATTGAAGCCTCTTTTCTTTTCTTCAAATAACGTACTCCCAACAGCTATAGCCAGAGATTGGAGAAGAGACTTTACAGCCCTCTTTCTCCTGCCATTTAGGATGAGGTTTCCCACTTGCTGCCTGACCTTGGTTGGGGAGAGGGGACAAGGCGGAGGGGAGCAGTGATTTGGCATCGCTCTCCCAGGGTTGCCAACTTGGAGTCAGTGTGGGGACGCTCTGCTGGTGGTCTCAGACTTTTCCCCTTTCTCCACTACAGCTCCTACAATCGACGGACTGCGCCACGTGGTGGTGCCCGGGAGGCTGTGCCCGCAGTTTCTCCAACTAGCCAGTGCCAACACTGCGCGAGGAGTCGAGACCTGTGGCATCCTCTGTGGAAAACTGGTAAAAACAAATGCTTTCCTGAGTTGAAATTGTTTCTTCCCCCTTGACCTCTGACTCTCAGAGAAGACAAACAGGGTCAGTTACTCTTTGCACTGACCCCTCTGCTGAAGGGACCATGGACAGCGTAATACAGATGTCGCTTTGAATTTGGTAACTCTGTATTTGGTTGATTTTCAGAGTCCCTTGAATTGAACTGATTATTTTAATGCTAGTAGTAAGAAATACCTACTTCCACACTTGGTGGGAAGATCCAGTCATTACCTATATATCATTTTTTTCAAGCACCTGCTCTAAGGTAGGACTTGGGGATATGAAATACATAAGGCATGTAGCATGTGTCCACAGAAATTACCCCAGCACTGTGGAAAGGTGAGGGATATACGCCAAAAGACAAATAGCATTCTGAATAGCATGTGCAATAGGAGCACTAAGAACTTTGAGGAAGGAAAGATTGTTAAATGGAGGCACTTACAGAGCCCATTACTAACTGCTGAATGAATAAATGAATGACATGGAATAGACTTACACTGAGCCTTAAAGGATGAGAAGGACTTAGAGAAACAGGAAAAGGGAAACTAAGCATGAGCAAGGGAAGAGAAATGGTACTATTTGTGGAGCTTCTCAAGAACCACAAGTAGACCCATTTCGTTACAGCAGGAAATTGCCCCAGGGCTGCGGGCATCTGTAACTTTGCAGAGCACCGCCAGGGGAATGCACATCAGTACCAATGTTGTGAACCACAAGGTGTGGCACTCGGAGTGAGATGTAGACTGGGGTGGGAAGGGCCTTTATTTGTACAGATGTTTAACTTTCTACTGTTGTGGCAGAGTAGAGTTTCGTGAGTGCCAGGGAATCGTGATAGGCTGTTTTGTCCTTTGACAGATGAGGAATGAATTTACCATCACCCATGTTCTCATCCCCAAGCAAAGTGCTGGGTCTGATTATTGCAACACAGAGAATGAAGAAGAGCTTTTCCTCATCCAGGATCAGCAGGGCCTCATCACACTGGGCTGGATTCATGTAAGTAATTCCGAGCTCTCAGGGTCAGCCTCTTCTCTCACAATGTTATAAACATACTGCTTGCTTTTTTCCTTCGAGCAAAGTGGATTATTTTCAGATTATTTAGATGATTGTTTTTCCCTTCCTTGGATGCAGACTTGTCTTCTCTAGCATACATGACTGCTTGTACTCCACTATTGATTTCTGGAAACTACTTGGGGCTTTTAAATTTTATTGAAAAAAAGTTTTAAAAGTCCTGCCTGGCATAGCTCAGTGGATTGAGCACAGGCTGCGAACCAAAGTGTTGCAGGTTTGATTCCCAGTCAGGGCACATGCCTGGGTTGCAGGCCATGGCCCCCAGCAACGGCACATTGATGTTTCTCTCTCTCTCTCTTTCTCCCTCCCTTCCCTCTCTAAAAAATAAATGAATAAAATCTTTATTAAAAAAAAAGGAGTTTTAAATAACAATGAACTTGTTTTCCTAAAGCCCCAGTTCCCTCATGAGTGTGAATGGTGATGGGATGCTGGCCTAGACTATAAGTGGACACAGACTAAACCTACTTCATTCATACTCTATATGTTCCTACAGGTATATAAACCAAAGTACTTTAAATGAGCCAAGAGAGTTAATTCAGATGTTTGCATTTGGTTTTTTGTTAAAGCAGCATATACCATTGTATAAGCCAGAAGGGCCACCAGTATAGGGGATTTTCAAGTGTCTCCATATGTTATGTAGTCTTTTGGTCATATTCAGGTAGAATATAATTTTATCTCGAAAGATTATTTCTTAACTTCCTGTTCCTTTTTAATTCCTCACTCTCACAGACTAAGCTACTTTTTACGTTGTATGCCAGGGTTACACACAACCAAGTCAGCTCGTTTCTGTGTTTGGGAAGATTACTCACACGTGCATGTTAGCATTTGGGAAACACTGGCCTGTGAGGCGGTCCCGTGTGCCTCTGTCCTTTACTCAGTTTAATTCCACGAATATCTGCCTTTCATCGTGCATCCCCATTGGAGAGAAAATGTGTTCCTTATCTGCAGGTAGATACAGATTTGAGTAAGATAGGATCTTAGTCTCAAGAAGGAGATTAGACACAAACAAATTATAACTCCTCAAATGAGGCAGAATGTACCAAGTTCTTCAAGAGGAGCAGGGAGCCTGTGGGAAGGACCACACTTGGTACGATTTACTAGAATGTTGACCAGATGGGCCAAGAGAGAGATCCATGTGGAGAGAAAGGCCCTGGAAGAGGCACATGGTGTTCCTGGAGCCTTGAGCGTCCAGTTTGCTGGCGTGTGGTTCACATAGGAAATGGTAGTAGATAAGCTTTGTTATGAAACATTGAGTAGATAGACTCAGAATAGTTGTCCTTTTTCAGTAAGTGGAGAACTCTTAAAGTTTGGGGGTTTTTTCCTTTTCTGTATTTGTGATGATTTCTTTCTTTATTAGCATAGTTGACATACAATATTGTATTAGTTGCAGGTGTACAACATAGCGATCTGACATTTGGAGTAGAGCAATGACAAATCAAAGTCATACTTCAGAAAATGTAAAACAAAGGCAATTTTAAGATAAGTTGAGGCAAGGAGATCATGTAAGAGATTACTGTGGTAATAAAATCTGAGTAGACTTCCGGCAAGATGGAGGAATAGGTGGATGCACCATACCGCCTCGCACAACCAAGAATAGAACAACAATAATTTACAGACAGAATAACACTCAGAACTGTCAGAGGATTTATCTGAATGGAAGTCGGACAGCCAAGAAGTTGAAGTAGACCCGTACATCCAGACTGGTAGGGGACGACGAGCCGGGCAGGCGCGGGGCTGGCACGGGTCGCGGGCGCGTGGAGGTCGGGGAAAATTTGGCGTGAAATTGGTGCGACAGCCATCCAGGGCGCAAGAACGCAGCGGTGATCCCTGAGTATGCAAGCTGTGGCTAGGGAACCCAGCGAGGCAGCGATTGTGGACCAGGGCAGAGCTCGCAGCCCAGGATCCCAGAGTAGGGTCTGAGCCCAGGAGAACGGAACTACCGCCATTGTTCCCTCCCGCCCCCGCCCCTGCCCCTACATACAATCAAGCGACTGGGGTGCCCAGCCCCAGTGAACACCTAAGACTCCACCTCCCACCGTAACAAGAGTGACCAGACCGGGGGGAAAAAAAAAGGAGAGACAGGGAAAGACATAAGACATGTTTCCAACAGAACAGATCAGTCCCCCAGGACTCATCCTTTTGAGCAACCAAGAAATAGCCAAATCTATCAGATGCACAGTTCAAAACACTGGTGATCAGAAAGCTCACGGAATTGGTTGACTTTGGGCTCAATTTAGATGAAAGGATGCAGGTTACCATAAAAGAGATGCAGGAAGATACGCGGAGGAGAGCCAATAGTGAAAGGAAGGAATCTGAGTCTCAAAACAATACAGTGGACCAGAAGGAAGATAGAATCAACCAAGCAGGAAAGCATGATGAAATAAGAATTCAAAAAATCGAGGAAAAGCTTAAGAGCATCCAGGACACCTTTAAACGTTCCAACATCTGAATAAAAGGGGTACCAGAAGGGGAGGAGCAACAAGTGGAAAAGTTATTTGAACAAATAATAAAGGAGAACTTCCCCAATCTGGCAAAGGGAAGTCTTCCAAGAAATCCAAGAAGCTCAGAGCCCCAAAGAAGTTGGACCCAAGAAGAAACACACCAAGGCACATCATAATTACATTAGCCAAGGTAAAAACGAAGGAGAGAATCCTAGAAGCAGCAAGAGATAAGGGGATAGTAACCTACAAAGGAGTTCCCATCAGACTGTCAGCTGATTTCTCAAAAGAGACCTTACAGGCAAGAAGGGGCTGGAAAGAAATATTCCAAGTCATGAAAGATAAGGACCTACATCCCAGATTGCTCCATCCAGCAAAGCTCTCATTTAGAATGGAAGGAAAGATAAGTGCTTTTCAGATAAGGTCAAATTAAAGGAGTTCATCATCACCAAGCCCTTATTTTATGAAATGCTAAAGGGACTTATCTAAGAAAAGAAGATAAAGAAAAGACATGTATAGTAAAAGGACAGCAAACTCACAATTATTAACAACCACACCTAAAGCAAAACCAAAAGAAACTAAGTAAACAACTAGAACAGGAACAGAACCACAGAAATGAAGGGCACCTGAAGGGCTAGCAGCAGGGGGGTGGGAGGAGGAGAGAAGGGGAAAAGGTATAGAGAATAAGTAGCATAGAATGTAGGTTGAAAATAGATAGGGGGAGAGCAAGAATAGTACGGGAAATGTAGAAGCTAAAGAACTCACAAGTATGACACATGGACATGAACTAAAGGGGGAGAACGTGGGTGGGAGAGGGGGTACAGGGTGGAGGGGAGAGAAGGGGGGAAATGGGACAACTGTAATAGCATAATCAATAAAATATGTTAAAAAATAATAATAAAAATAAAATCTAATAATGAGAGCCAGGGTGATGTCACTGTGTGTGGGTAGGAGGAGATGAATGTAGGATTGCAAAGGATGTGGGAATGAGTAAGAGGATGATGAGTAGAAGTCAGTGATGACGTAGAGACTTGGGTCCTGACTCACAGCAGTGGCAGTGATCATCTCATAAGCAGAAACAGGGACTCCAGGAGGAGGACTTACTTTGGAAGTTGGGTAAATAGTGTTCACTTGTGAGCATGACGATGGTACCAATGAGACATTAAGTTGGTAGAGGTAGTTATCAGTTGGAAATGTGGCTGGAACTTGGGAGCAAAGTGAGGCAGTAGAGAGACCTGGGAACCTCTGCATAGAGCTGATCTTCGAAACCTGGAAACTGGAGGACTGGCAGCCTAGGGGAGGGGCTACCTGGGGGGACATAGGAAGTTGGCAGTAGTGAAGCAAAGAGACATAAGGTGAGGGTAGTGTTAAGGCACAGAAGTCAAAGGAGGAGGACTTTTTAAGAAGAAACTTCAGGGTGTTAAATATGTCACATTCTGCAGAGAGTTCCAGAATAGCGAAGACCTGGATGAGCCTGTTGGATTTGGGAAAGTCACTAATGACCTCGATTTTGTGAGTTTTAGGCAGTAGTGGGAGTAGATTATAAGGGTTTAAGAAGTGATGGGAATTGAGGTTGTGGTGATAGTGAAATACACACTAATTTTTTGAAGAGCTCATTTCTGAAGGAAAGAGATAGAATGGTAGGCAGCTGGAAGAGTAGCCAGGTTGAGAGAAGATTCACTTGATTTATGGTTTAGTGTGAAAAGCTTAAACATGTGTTTTGTTCTGATTTTGGTTTTTTTAAACCTTTACATTTGAAATACAACTATATATAAAAGTACATAAACTAAATTATGAATCATTTAGCAAACATCTATGTACACAAACTATAAGAAATAGACATTGTTGAAGAAACAGAACATTGCCAGAGGCAGCCCCCCCTCCCAGTCTCCTGCCCAGTCATGCTCCCCCCCCCCCCCATCCTGACTTCTCTGGAAATCCTTTCCGTTTTTTTATAGGTTTACCACCTAAACATGTATTCCTAAACAGGATGTTTACTTTTGCCTGCTTTAAAACATTATACTAATAGAATTGTGTAATATGTATTCTTTTGTGTCTGGCTTCTTTTGCTCAATGTTTTTAAGGTTTATCTCCATTCTCAGGTATAGTTGTCTGCATGTGTGTTTAACACCCGTGAGCCAGTGGAGGAGATTTTAAAGGGCAGGAGAGACAGTAATATGGAGGTAGGAAAGTATCAAATCAAATGTATAAAAGGACATTCACATATGGGAGAGAAACTCACATTACTCTGAGACAGAATTGAAGGCAGAGTGAAGTAAATATACAGGGAGATTTTCGAGGTTATATTTAGAGGAGTTAAGGAAACTCATTTTTGGTGATCTGATTTCAACAAGATTGGAGTCCAGATCCACTGCCCAGTGGGAGGGAGATGGGGGTTTAGGACCTGGAGGAGATGGGGAAAGTGGAATATTTACTGTTCAGACTTCGGAAAGCTTACCCACAGATGAATAAAAGGATTTCTAATATCAGTGAGGGCCCAGGTGGGAACAAATTTAGAGCCTAATTGATAGCATTTCAGCTTTCCCCACCCCCCACGATATTTCTTTTCCATTCCTTCCTAACTTGGGATTAAAAATAAACAAAAGCAAATCATAAGTGTGCTCCAATTTTAAAGTTGGCAAGAGGAAAATGCAAAAGATCAGTTCTTCCTTCTGCACCTTGCCAGCCACAAACCAAGTTCTCTAGTCAAATGCCTTGCATTGTCATGTTTGATCGTCAGCTGTCCTGTGGCTTCCAACCCAGTATTCAAGGTGCTCCTTTACCTGGTCCCAGCCTGAATTTGCTCCTGTGGCCACTCTGCTCCCATCCAGGTGCCCAGGCTGCCCTCAGCATCCACTCCCCCTGCTCATTTCTGTTCCTTTGGTACATTGTTTTCTCTCCATAAAAATGCCTTCCTCTGTCCCCAGCATGGTGGACACAGTGGACATACCTATTTTTTCAAGAAACTCAATTGCAAAGGGATGGAGAGGGAGTGAAGGCATAATAGTTAGAGGGAAGCAGAGGCTCAAGGCAAGATTTTTTTATTTAGTTTAACAATTATTTATTGAACCCCTGCTATGTGTCTCTATATTGTCTTTCTAGCTAACCCAACCTAAGATCAGAGGCCTAGCTCAGCATATAGAGGCCTCATTTCTTCCCAGTTACAGTACTGGTTCTAACCATGGGATAAAATGTGTTGTCCAGCCATCTGTCCTCAGCAGTCTATAGGACCACATTATTATCAGATGGAAACTGTTCTTCCCTGTGCTCACCAAAATTCTTACCTGCCCCATGAGGACCTCTCTGCATTCGGCTAACGGTTCCTGTCCTGCAGACCTCTTCCACAGTAAGCTGGCCACAGTGTTCTATGGGCTGGTGCTTCTCAGACAAGGTGGCACATAAAGAACCATTTGATGAGCTTTTTAAAAAAGAAAAGCTCCTGGTGTGACTCAGTGGGTTTTTTGCTGGCCTACAAACCAAAAGGTTGCTGGTTCGATTCCCAGTCAAGGCACATGCCTGGGTTGGGGGGCCAGGTCCCCAGTTGGGGGTGTGCAAGAGGCAGCCAGTCAATGATGTATCTCTTGCACATTGATGTTTCTCTCCCTAAAAGTAAATAAATAAGTAAAATCTACAATTTAAAAAATACAAAAAGAGAAGTTCCTCTCAGGATGGACATTTCCAGGGGTGGAGCTCCTCAGGAGCTTCAGGTTTTGCACAGCAAGTTTGAAAATGGTGGTCAAATATACTTACTTGTTTTCTGTGCTTTTCTGTCAGTTAAGGTTGGTGGTCTTTTTAAGTCATACTGGGCCTTTCTTTTTCCATTCTGGTTATCTAAAATCACACCCCCTCTAAGATGAACATACATCATTATATATTTGTTCAATCGTGTATAAAAGTGGACTTAATAAAACATTAAATAATTGAAAACAAATGAAATAAACTGAATATACATTTAGATGGTGCTTTAACTGATTACCTTCAAATTTCAGTATCTTGGTCTTTTTCCCAAACAAGACTGGGTCCCTTGTGTGATTTAACTACTCACTGAAATCCTGGTCACCCGCTGCCTCTTAAGTCCTTGGGTGATGCACTTGAACTGTTGCCGTCTTTGCCTTTAGAGCCCCAGACTCATGCTTGATCTCACAACACCTCCTTCAGGAAGAAGAGTCATTCATCTAACTGTGGCTTATTAAGCACTTGACTTCTATATTGGACAGCTGTACCATTTATTCCAGCATGGATGACTCTCATTGCGGAGAGGGAGCGTATGAGGAGTTAAACAAGTTGGAGATTATGAGTCTCTTCACACACTCACATTAAACAACCCTTGTTTACACTGCTGGAAAGGAAGCTCACTATCTATTATGAACTTCATGCACACCCCTCATGGCTACAAATGACTTTGTACTTGACAATCAGATTGTGACCAGCTGTTGAGAGCTATCTGACTCTTCCTTCATACATGGGCTGGGTTAGCTGGGTAGCCTCACTGAGAGGGTCTGACTGCTCTTTCCCTTCTCAGACTCATCCCACACAGACTGCCTTCCTCTCCAGTGTTGACCTGCACACGCACTGCTCCTACCAGATGATGTTGCCGGAGTCCATAGCCATTGTTTGCTCCCCCAAGTTCCAGGAGTAAGTACCTAGGACACCATTCGATGGGGCGTTACAAGGAGACAGTTAGGGAAAAGCCTCAGAGGAAAAGGTCCATATTCTTAAGACCTTGTTCTCTGTAAAATAGACTGTGGTATTGACTGGCTGTTCTGAAAGGCTTCCTTTTAAGCCACTTTGCCTGATAAACATGTTATGCTTGTTTGAAAAGATATCCAAGCAACAACTTAGGTGCTTTTCTAAGAAAAGGACATAAGAAATTTGAAGTGTTTGACTTGAAGCAGTAGGAATTTTAAGAGGTGGACGTCAGATTAGAAATTTCAAAATTGAACAAATTTCTCAATGTTAACTTCTTTTTCATTCTAAATCATGTTATTCACTGTGAATTCCCCCAGCAAAATTAGTGTGGTGACAGTGATGAGTCATTCTCTAACTCTGATTCATTCACCAGAGAAGAGACCTACGATCCCACACACTTTGAAGCTGCCCCAAAATGAGCTATGAGCTCTGCTGTGTGTGTGTGTGTGTGTGTGTGTGTGTGTGTGTGTGTTAGGGATGGGGGGTGCATTTGCTTGATTCTGGGCCTGCCTTTTCTTTTTTTCAGAACTGGATTCTTTAAACTAACTGATCATGGACTAGAGGAGATTTCTTCCTGTCGCCAGAAAGGATTCCATCCACATAGCAAGGATCCACCGCTCTTCTGTGTAGGTATCTGTGTAGAAGAAACTGGGGCTGTGCCTCAAGCAGGGACAGTCAGAGCTGAGGAGGCACATTGCACTTTGTGACCCATACAGAAGATCAGCCTTATCCACCCGTCTTTTCAGATCGTCCTGATGAGGACGAGCAGGGGCCGAGTGTGTCACAGGAGCAGGTTGGAGTCGGCTCTGCCGCTTACGGACGGTGTGCCTTTGCTCGAGCTACTCAACCTTCCTGGGCCTCAGCTTCCTCACCTGTAAATGGGGGTGGTGATAATAATAATACCTACTCTACAGGGTTTTCAAGAGGATTAAATTAAATAATATGCAGAAAGTACCTAGTGCCATAAGCTGGCTTATTTATTAATGCTTAGGTTTTTTTCTTCATCAACATCAGTTGCTAAGCCTATACTTCAGTATGAGATTTGGAATCAAGGTTAAAAAGTCACTTAAGATAAGTAAAGTATATTTGATTCCGGAATTTTATGTAGATAATAGAGATTCTTATGGACTTCTTAGGAAGTTTTTTCCCGTAAGTTGTGTTCTGTGAATAAAAGGTCTCAGTTGCTGGTAAGATCCGCATGATTCAGTATGCCCCTCAAATCTGATGTGGTAGCGTTGCTCCACTCCACGCTGCCCATGGAGTGTTATTTCCTTTGGGTTCACTAAAAAGTGACCCATGTGGAAAAGAGACTCAGAACCTTGTCACGTAAAAGGAACTGGGGTTGTGCAGAAGAGAAACTCCAGGGAGAATCTGAGAACTGACCTTGATGTTGGGAGAACTATTGTATAATAAGATGTGGGGTGCATCTCTAGGTAGAAACAAAACTACGATCTCACAGAATGACAGTTTTCAGCTGAGAATGAGAACTTTCTGACAGATCTGCTAAAAAATAGGTGGAATGGTGCACCTGAAATCTGTGTGATTTGTTAACTAGTGCCACCCCAATGAATTCAACAAAAAGGAAAAAATATATTAGGCTAAAAACTCTTAGAGAAAAGCATTAGACTGGAAAAAATGGGCTAGTCTTCCTTAAAATGTAATAAATGTCTGGGTGCCATGATGCTGAAACAGAGGCCGCACTATCCCCCCAGAATGCCCAGGTTTGCAGTTGTAAAAAACCCTTTTACATGCCCAGGGAGCATTCCCCACATGCAAGTAGGCGAGCTTTATTATCTGGTTGGCATAGTGACCCAAAAACTGCAGTGAGTTCAGTTCTTTCAGATAGATCTATACCTCTTGAATGACTCTAGAGTGTAGACACGTTTGGAAAATAAATGAGGCTGCGAGGGTCCACGTTGATTCAGGCTACAGGTGGGGACTGGTGGAAGTAGTGGTTCCCAGGCCCCTTACTGAAACTGCCAGTGAAGTGGCAGCCTGGCTTCCGCAGTGAGTCATTAGCCACTATGAGCATTTTAAGTAAGAAATTTTAAAGCATGACTTCAGAATTTTCCAGGACTTCCCCTTTCTTTGTTTATCCCTGTTACAGAGCTGCAGCCACGTGACCGTTGTGGACAGAGCAGTGACCATCACAGACCTCCGCTGAGAGTTTAACTCAAGCCCCTGTCAAGAACTATAAAACCACATCAGTATACTGTAGCCCCTTAAGTTAAACTTTCCAGAAAGCTTTGGAAGATTAGACAGGATAGAAAGTGAGTATCACCTGGGGGAGAACCGATTCTCTATTTCTGACTTGAAAAGAAATAATTGAATATATTTTTTAGGCAAGTCTGGAAAATAGCACAGTCATGCTAAAGCAACTTTTCAGTCTGCCTCTAACTAAAAATTAAGTTGAAAGAATGGTATAAAGTCCTGGCCGGGGGGCTCAGTAGGTTGGAGCATGGTCCTGTACACCAAAAGGTTGTGGGTTTGATCCCTGGTCGGGGCACAGACCTAGGTTGGGTTCCATCCCCAGCTGGGGCGTGTACAGAAGGCAGCCAGTCAATGTCTGTCTCTCCGTCCATCCGTCCGTCCGTCTGTCTCTCCCTCTCTCTCTCCCCCGGACCCCAACAACCCCCACTTCTCCTTCTCCCTCTCCTCCTCCCTTCCTCTCTCTCTAAAATCAATAAAAAACATATCCTCAGATGAGGATTAAAAAAGGAAAAAATGGTATAATGAACACTCCTATGTTCTTTGTTCTAGATTCACCGATTGCTAACATTTTTTTCTTTCAGCTCTCCTAATTTCTCTGCCAACTTGTTTATTGTTTACCTCTGGACTAATTAAGGGCATCTATGCAGAAATGTGGAAGTCATTCAGAAAATCTCTGGGTTTTCCTGTGGTTTATGGCAATATTAATGAAGTTTATTACAAGAGCCAGGGACAGCTCACTATGTCTGACCAGATGGTGAGGCTTGAAAACCCTGAAGAATGATTTTGTCAGGAATTATTGTTATTTAACACATGGTTCAGGATATTTTTTCCTCTATAATAAAATAACAGTTAACTTATTTGTGTACGTGTGCTCTAAAGACACCTGTTTGACCAACCATTGTCCAAACAGACACTGCAAGGTCTGGTTGTTTGGTGATGTGGAATTTGAGATGAACTTCCGTGAAGGTGTGCCCCAGTTCACTTTTAATTGTCCCGTGTTTTTTGTCTACTTATTGCCATCATCCAGAGCTATGAAGTCATCTGTTCGTTTTGGGACTGTCTCAAGTGGGTCATCCATTCACTTCCTCCTTATGCCCTAAAAGCTTTCAGATGAAGATAATAGAGCCTTTATTTGGAGTACCAGGTTACGCTCCACATAAATGACTACATTCCCATGCTACCTCACCCTACCAAATTTGTGTGTTAGCTGTTCTTTTCTGACTGGGCAACATTTAGGTAGAAAGGTGTTTAAAGCTGCAATTGATCCTGTGTTTTTCTCTATGAGCTGAGCCTTGTGTTCTAAGGTGGCCTAGAAATAATGTTACTGTTGGTGACCCCTCAGGGTGCAATTGTAAATAGCTTGGATAGGAAGGCAGAGGTTTCTTTTCACAGCAAAATTCTGTGGGAAAAATGTATGAAGTTTTGCTTCATTTTGAAATTTTGCGTCCTAAATATGTTCAGTCTTTATCACTTATGTTAGTAGTCCTTGAAATTTTCCCCTAAAAGCCCAGTCTTTATATTCTTGTTCTTCTCTGGGTTTTTAACCCCCAAGGCATTGGAAATTCTTCCTAACACAATTTCAGTGCAGGTAGGAATGTGGGGCCAAGTGGGGTCAAGTCACCTGTCACTGTCCCCGTTTCCCTGCTGTGACCCCAAGGCAGCCTGGCCTCTTTCACCTTGCTCTAACAGTCCTGCCATTGCCTGGTCCTGTACTTCCCATGAGGTTCGTGCCTTCTGCTCATTCTCAGTGCTCCCTTTCACTTGATCTAGTGCAGCAGGCTTTTGCCAGTTCCTTTGTCTTCAGTGTGTCTTGACTCTAGTCTGTTCTGCCCAGTGCATTCAGGAGAAGCTTCCCACATTATGATCATTCTCATCTCTCCTCTCTTGCTCAAAAACCTGCAATAGCTTTCCATTGCCTAAAACCTAAATTTAGCCTTTATTCAGAAATGTATACATATAGTCACATAAAGTTCTTGCCTCTGGCTACACATTCAAATACCTGAGCTTTTAAATACTTGTGTTCTGCCCCCTCCTTCTGACCCCCCACCAGTGAAATACAGTGAAATCTGGGGGTTCCAGAGATGTTTGTGTTTTGTTTGTGTCTTCCTGTCAAGCTGTGAGGATCCTTAAGCATAGCCAGGGTCAGCACTGAAAACCAGTGCACCAGTCGTTTATACCTAAGAATTGTGTGCTGTCTTAAATCTCTGCCAATCAGAGGCACTCAGCAAATGTTTGTTGAACCTAGGTGAACTGAATGTATCACATGTTGCAAGCACATTGATCACTTACTGTTTACCAAACTGCCATATTTTCTCTACCTCTGCACCTGTGCACAGGAAGGCGCAGTGGCTGGATGAGCTCAGGAAATCAGCGCAGGTGCCCTCTTTGCACCTGCCGCAGCCTGGCCACAGCAGAGGCACTTTGCACAGGACAGCACATGCCTCTTTCTTCACTGCACCTCTGTGGGACAGACTCTTGTGGTGTCAAGGCAGCCCACAGGAGGGAGGGAGGCTGCATAAGCTGGTGAGAGAAAAGGAACCAGAGGTGTAGGGAAAGGAAGAAATGAATGTTGCAAATAAAAGGGAGTTAGACCATGAAACCTGAGGAAAGTTTATAGTAAAAGTACCAACTACTCAGTAACAGTACTGACTCCTGGGCCTCTGAAAGTCTTCCCACTCTCCCGAGCCACACAAGTGCCATGTTGACCGGCCTGGGCTGAGGGGAAAAGAAAGGCCGTGTCTGGCTGCAGAGACACAGACCCTCTGCAGTGCCACTGACCAGGTGCAGAGACTCCAGGAAAGCTGCTTTGCTAGATGTGAGGGCGGGGCTGCATTTTATTTGTAAGTTTGTTTTTGATGACCACTTTCAAATACTCCTAGGTAAAGGAGACTGAAGAGAAGGGAGAAACCACTTGAGCTGCCTCACACACCAGACACTTAAAAGGCAGCCTGGGGAGAAGTGGTCCCCAGTGGGGCTGGTGTCATAGTGGATATCTGTAGCTTTGAAGGCAAGGATTTTAACTCTCAGTTTGGTAACCCAGGATTTAAAATCATAATGTCTATCCCCCTTTGACTGTAGATTGCTTCTTCTGGGTTTCAGTTACTCCGGTGGAAGGGAAACTTGTTCATGTGGGGTTGAGAGGAATGGCGTGTGCGAGGAGCAGAGCTGAGGGCGTGAGGGCCCAGTGCATCCTGCATCTTTGGTCTGTTTCAAAGGAATTTTGGGAACAGTTTTAGGGCAAAACCAGATGTTGTTCTCCAGAACACAGTTTTCCTGTAGGTACTGTGCCTCCCTCCCCCTCCACCTGGCATCTCGGTGCTTTAACCCCACCTGGGTTTGGAGACCAGTTTGTCCAAAGATCTTTCAGTCCTGTGAGCCGAGAGTGGTACTTCTAAGTCAAGGCTCATTTCTCTTCGTGGGGAGCTTTGCTTCAGGCACTGAGAAGGCCTATTTAGATCAGGACCATTGAAACATTTAAGACTTTGTTTCTAGGCACAGCTGTTCATTCACCAGCAAGTCACTTGCCTTCCCAAATTCTTTATAATCTGTAAAATGAGGTCAGTTTAGTATGCCTACCTCAAATAAGGGTGGAATGAAATCTGTATGGAACTCTGAGAGTCGTAAGATGATACTATAAAGACCTAAGATACTTGTTACTTGTATCTCTCAAAATGTTGGAGTAGAGGTGCAGTTGCTTCCACCTACTAGGCCTCTACTCAGTCCAGCTTCCAGCTAGAGGACTCTTTATTGTTTGTAACTAGCTGGCCCTCAGCTGCAAATATCTTGCCTGGTCTGCCCTGATATTCTGAGCTGGAAAACTGAGAACCTCAAGAGCCAGAAGAAACTTTCTGAATGTCTACTCATATTCCCAAAGACTGAGAACAGAGCCAAGACCTGGAGATTGCACCAGGTCTTTTATCCTTAGGCTCCACCCCGCTCTGATTAGAACCTCTCACTTTGTTCCACCTCTTTCTTGAGATGAAAGAAGAGGAAGAGAACTTTGACTCTCTTTACAGAAGTCTTCACGCCTTCATCCTGAGTTGAAATTTTTGTTAACCTTAGCTTACTTGGTGTTAAAGCAGGACCTTACACTTATAGGATGTGTCCAGTATCATTCACTGTTCCAGTTAGACCCGGAATCCAGCCCCATTGTGCTGCATAACCAGGACTCTTGTGTCCTTTGGTGATCAAACCTACTTTCTTTAGGGCTTGGTTCTGGTTTGATCTCCTGCAGTGTCTACTGGTCAGTTCACTCCAAGGGCTTCTCCTTCTTTGAAGTGTGGTCATTTATAGCATGTGTCTCACAATTTCATGTGTATGTGGTTTGTTTATACCATTTTTGTTTATTTTTTTTTTGCTGGTTTGCAGTGTTTTCTCATTGTCTTCTTACATGAGTCATGCCTCTTAACTGTCATGTAAACTCTGTACAGGTAGGGACCGTGTTGCTTTTTAGCACTGTGTTGAGTGCCTTTCAGTCATCCTAGTACTTCCTTACTGCTTTTTGCTCAGCTCTTCCTTGAAATAGTCGCCATGGTGTTGAAGTATGTGTTAGGGAGCCAGTTGAACTTGTGCCCTAACCTTGAAGAGCTCTACCTTTACCTTGTAGGAAGGATCTAAATGCTGTGGCTCAAACATGGTGTCTTGGTCCTGTGCTGTCACCCCAGTGTCGCCTGTGCCTGACGTCTGAACATGAGCATGAGCTCTCAGCAGAGAGAGCCAGGGGTTGAGCTCTACTTCCAGCTGCCAGGACAGACGGCTTTCCTGCCCAACAGGCTCACTCAGTGGGTGTTCCAAGGAGGCATACCTGCAATGAAGACTGAAAGGGAGAGCTTGTAGAGATGAAGGGAGACCAGGAGATAGTGATACCACTATATAGTTACAGAAACCATGGAAGACAACAGTTTAAAGGAAGGAGGAGAGTAGTGTCAGATGGCTCAGGAGAAATTTTCTGGGCTGAGGACAAAGCTGATTCCAAGATGGGATCTGGCACTTAGCAGAGGTCTTCCCTGACATCCCCACCTAAAACACTTCCACTCCATCACCCTACGACAGCTGTTTTACTGTCTGTACTGCACTGTCATTAGCTGAAGTCATCCTGTTGGTTTATTTGTAGCTTACATATCTCCTTAAGTAACTCCTTAAAAACAGCAACTTTGCCTTGTTCACCCTTGTATTCTCAGCTCCCATCACAGTGCCTGACACTCAATAAGGTAGAACAAATGCATAGACTTGTCCAAAGTGACCAGTTAGTGGGAAAGCTTTGGTTGGGGATGAGGGACAGAGCAATAAACATGCACACATTTTGACTAGTGATTTTAGAGACTGTACAATTTAAAAATTAACAAGTTAATCATACAATAGGTTAACTTTTAGAAGGTAAAAGAAGGAAAGCATGAGAAAATACTACATATATAGTCATTTGTCTTTATTTAGAAATGAGTGATAATGCAATATCACAAATCAAACTTCTGAAATTTCCACAAATTGTACAAAGAAGGAAATTTAGAACTTTAAATTCTTTAATTATTTAATAAAGAATCAAAAGATACGAGTTAAGCATTTGACTCATATTAGGAAAAAGAATGAAATATACTGGGAAAGCCAAAAAGAAAGAAATATGAAAGCAGATATTACTAAGTTTTAAAATGAGAGAATTGGTAGACATATTGATGGTCATTCTTCCAGTGGGGGGTGGGGGGGGGGGACAGTTAAATAGCCAAAGACAAAAAAATTAGATACAACAAATGCACATTATAAAAAGTCCTATGTAGGACTTCTGCTCAAGATGGAGGCATACATAAACACATCTTGCCTCCTTGCACAACTATGGCAAAAATTATAACTAGACTACAAAACAAGTGTCACCCAGAAACATCAGAAAATCAAACTGTATGAAAGTCCAACAAACAAGAATTTAAAGAAGCCACATTCATCCAAAAAGGTAGGAGGGCCAGCTATGTGCAGAGAAGCACCGAGAGGTGGAAAGGCCCAGAGACAGGCACCGAGTCACAGAATGGGTGGTCCCACATCCGTGTGTGGTGGATAGAGCTTGAAGGGCTATCTTGGAATCAAGGGATCACAGTCCCAGACCATACAATCCAGCCCAGGGTTCCATTGCCAGGAAGATAAGTCCCCATAACTTCTGGCTGTGAAAACCAGTGGAGGTTGGGGTGGTGAAAGAAACTGTGGGGTTCTCAAGAGACTCTTAAAGGGTCTGCAATGGACTTGGGACTCACACAGACCCAACCCCTCTGGGATTCAGCACCAGTGGCATATGGGGAGAAAGCGAAGTGACTGGCAACAGGGCAAGCGACGGGAGACAGCTTCCTCCCAGGTAAAGCTTCTGAGGCCAGGCAGTGGCATTGTCCTCTTGTGAGCCCTCCCCCACACAGCAACAGCGGTGGCATGAGTTGCCCTGCCCTGGTGATTACCTAAGGCTCCACCCCATCCAGCTTACAGGTGTGCCTTTCTACAATAGGCCATGCTTCTAAGACAGGGAGTCAAAACAGCTCTACCTAATAATACATAGAAACAAAAGGTGGCTGCCAAATCGAGGAGACAAAGATATATGGCCCAAATGAAAGAATAGAACAAAACTCCAGAAAAACTAAATAAAACAGAGATAAGCAACCTATCAGATGCAGAGTTCAAAACACTGCTTATCATGATGCTCAAGGAACTCATTGGGAACTTCAACAGCATAAAAAAGACTCAGAAATGAAGGTTACATTGAAATATGTAAAGAAATACATGAAATAAAGTATATATTGAAGTAAAGAAAAATCTACAGGGAACCAACAGTGAGGGGGATGAAGCCAAGAATCAAATCAACAATTTGGAACACAAGGAAGAAAAAAACATTTGGTCAGCAGCAAGAAGAAAAAAGAATTAAAAAAAAAAAAAAACAAGGATAGGCTAAGGAGCTTCTGTGACATCTCCAGATGTACCGACATCCAAATCATAGGGGTACCTGAAGGAGAAGAGGAAGAGCAAGGAATTGAAAACTTATTTGAAAAAAAAATAAAGAAAACTTTCCTAATTGGGGGAAGGAAATATACAATGCCAGGAAGGAGAGAGTCCCAAAGAATATGGGCCCAAAGAGGACCACACCAAGATACACCATAACTAAAATGCCAAAGGTTAAAGATAAAGAGAGAATCTTAAAAGCAGCAAGAGAAAAGCAGAGAGTTACCTACAAAGGAGTTCCCATAAGACTGCCAGCTGATTTCTCAAAAGAAACCTTGCAATCAAGAAGGGACTGGCAAGAAGTATTCAAAGTGATGAAAAGCAAAGACAACCTAGGGTACTCTGTCCATCAAAGCTATGACTTAGAATTGAAGGGCAGATAAAGTGCCTCCCAGATAAGGTAAAGTTAAAGGGGTTCATCATCACCAAGCCATTGTTACATGAAATGTTAAAGGGAATTATATAAGAAAAAGAAGATCAAAACATGAACATTAAATGGCAATAAATTCATAATTATCAACAATTGAATCTAAAAAAACAAGCCAAGCAAACAAGCAGAACAGAAATACAATCATAGATACGGAGATCATTTGGAAGGTTATCAGCTGGGTGAGGGAAGGGAGAGAATGGGGGGAAAGGTGCAGGGATTAAGAAGTACAACAATAGGTACAAAATGGATAGGGGGAAGTTAAGAGAATGGAGCAGTCAAAGAACTAATATGCATGACCCATGGATATGAACTGGGGGCAGGAATTGCTGGAGGGAATGAGGGTACAAGGTAGAGGGGGACAGGGGAAAAATTGGGACAACTATAATAGCATAATCAATTTTTAAAAAAATTAAAATAAATTCCTATGTATAACTAGGCTAATGAATTTGCTACTCAACGAAATAGGTGATTTTTTGGTAAAAAAAAAAAAAATACATGTGCATGAAACCCCAAGTAAAGGACTTGAAAAATCAATATTCAATGAAGAAGTAGAAAAAAGTATTAGCTCCAGGTGCTTCTATGAATGAGTTCTTCAAACTTGTAAGGAATAGACCATTGTTATTGCCTTTTTAGTATAAAAAAGAAATCACATAACCTACAATTTGCCATATAAACCCTTTTAAGTGTACAGTTCAATAATGTCAAGTATGTGTTCATTATTGTAACACCAATCTCCAAAACTTTTTCATCTTGCAAAAGTGAAACTCTGCACCCATTGAACAGCATCTCCCCTTTTCCTCTTCAGATGCTGATAACCGCCTTTTTTTTCTGTCTCAATGAATTTGACTTCTTTAGATCATACGGTATTTGTCTTCTTGTGACTTGCTTATTTTACTTAGATAAGGTACTCAAGGTTCATCTATGTTGTAACATGTTAGAATTTCCTTCTTAAGGCTGAATAATACTCTGTTGTGTGCATGTAACACATTTTGTTTATCCATTCATCCAATAGTTGACACTTGGATTGCCTCCACTTCCTGGATATTGTGAATAATGCTGCTGCTGGTATGAATGTATAAATATTTTGCTGTTTTAACTGCTGTAAAGCATAGGAAAATAAGAAAGCCAATATAATTCATTTCTGTGAACACACCTAATAAATTGTGTATACACACATACACACACTTCACACCATTTTCAATAATAGATTAAAAATGCTAAATAAAGCACTAACAAATTCATCAATATGGTAATGGAATGATGTTTAATAACTGCCAGCATTTATTGTGCAGCTCTGTTTAGAATTTGCCCATGACCCCTCAGCTAGTAAGTGGTGGAATAGAAAGGCAGCACAGGTCTGCCTGACTCCAGAGCCCAGGATGCATTCAGTGAGTTTGTTGAGAAGGTAATGATGGACCCGTAAAGAAATCCACTGATATGATACATCACATAAGTTGGTCAAAAGAGAAAAGAAACAGACTCGAGTCTCGTAGATAATGAAGTATTTGAAGATGAAAGTCAATATTATTTATTTTTAAAACTCCCCTAGTAAATTAGGAAAGAAAGAAATTTCATTGACATGTTAAAACGTCTTCTGAAACAACACCTAGCATCATTTTTAATAAATAATGTCAGGGAAAAGACAAACCTATCCTGAGTAGTATTCCTCAATAGTGTCCTGAGAGGTTAATCTAGCCAATGTAATGAAGCAGGGTAAAGGGGTTACTACTGGAAAGGAGACAGTTTTTGGCTGCAAACTGTCCACCTAGAAATCTGAACATAATCATAAAAAAAAAAAAATCTAACGAGACAGCAGCAAGGATGTCCAGTAAAATATATACATAAGACTTCTAAAATAGCTTTCTAGTACAGGTAATAGTTGTGATTGGGAGAGGAAAAAGTTCATTCACCCTAGCAACCACAACTATAAACTACCTTGGAACAAAATTAACAGGAAGCATGCAGGACTTACATGAAGAAAACTAACTGCTAAGGTTCACAGCAGGACATGAAGAAAGTAGATAGGTAAGCTATATTCCATGAGGGAAGACTTACTGCTTAAAAGATGTTAACCCTTCTCTAATCCATAAGCTTAAATGCAAATCTACAAAAATGTTTTAGCAACTTGAATATTTAAAAATTTACCTGGAATAAGTGAAATAATTATTTTTAAAAATTGAAAGAAGAAGAATGTTGGGAGAAATTTTATTACCAGATAACTCTTATTATAAACCTGTGTTAGAATAATATCGTACTGGTGGAGGACTAAATTAAGAATTTGCAAGCTTCATTTCTGAAGGGGACAAGACTTAAGTTGTCGAAGTCCACAAAACTCTAAGTGAGTGGTGTCAGATTTCCAAACCACATTCTTTTTTAAAAATTGTTCATTTACAGTTGTCTCCATTTCCCCCCTATGACTCTCCTCTGCCCTACCTACTGCCTGCCTCCCACATTCAACCCTCCCCCCACCTCATCGTCTTTGTCTGTGGGTCCTTTATACAGGTTTCTTGACCCTTCCCCTTCTCTCCCTGGTTCTCCCCTTCCTCCCGCCCCTCTGGTCACTACCAAACCACATTCTTAACCAAAATGCAATATTACCTTCCAAAAATATACACAGATACATCAATTAGTAAAAAGTCTGAGAAGCAAGTACACCAAAATATTAATATTAGTTATCTGTAGGTGATGGAATTATGATCTTTTTCCCCCTCTATACTTTTTTTGAATTTGCCAAATATTCTACAGAGAACACACATTGCTTTTATAATTGGACAGAAAGGACATTTCTAATATTTTCAGAAACCAAACCTCCACTGCCCCGTCAGTGTGGGAATCCAGCCATGACCTTATTCTTGGACAGTGTCAGTGGAGGGGCCTTGGGAATGCTCTTGGGCACAGCCGCAGAGGCATGTCATATATGGAGACCTTCCACGAGGATGACCTCACCACTGGAACCCATTCAACATAAACCTTGCCTGCAAGAGCTGGTGGAGATCTTTGGACAAAAACCTGGAGAGTGAAGGGCCAAGAAAGAACTGAAGAAGTCCAGTGTGTCCGTCTGGCCTTAGTCAGTCTCCTCTGTGATGAGTGCTAGGGAAGGATTACTTTTCCCCACCTCCATGTCCTCCAAAAAAGAACCCCCACACTGGTCCAGGGTTATTCCTTTTTCCCAGGCCTGAGGGAGAGCACGAGATGTTACTGTCTTTGGAGAAGTGGCAATGGGTTACTGGTGAGTGAAAGAAGTGGAAACATCACCTAGACTAAAAGAAAAAGACCATTTTTAGATAATCCTAAATCATTCTCTGTAGCTGGCTTCCTTATCCCTGGAAGCCTTGCCTCTTCACCTCACTTCAGCTTTAAAAAGCCAACAGCATCATACCCAAGCACATTTCCATCGAAATAGAGTCTGGCCATCGACAGTGCTGGCCCTTCTGCCACCTTGGACAGCTCTGAAGTCCCTGGGCCCACCACACTTCAGCATCCATGTCTACAACCTCTCTCCCCCCTCATTACCAACTCTAGAGGCAAAAAGTCCCCATGAGTGCTGGGCATTGAAGGGCCATAACAGGGCTCTAGTCAAAGACTGGCCTCACATTTATAAAAATTGGGGCAGTAGGCTTGTGTCAAGCGCTGGAGGAGGTACACTGCCTAGGTGCCATCCCGTGTTCAGCCTCATGCAATCTCAGCTCCCAGGATACATGCTGAAACTCCGCTTCCAGAGTCTGCCCTCCTTGATGGATTCCCTTCTCACCACAAGGTGTTATCAAACTTCTAAGAGTGAAAAATGTTGTCTAAACTCTAACTTTTATCAGGCCCTGAGGGGTCTCCTATTTTGGCTTTTCACCTCCTTCACTGGACTTGTTCAAGGGTATTTTAGCCAGAACGAGTCAAAGCCCAGGAATTCATATGCCAACTGTAGGAAAAGCAGGATCAGCATTTGCAGTAACACTTTGAAAGTCAGATGGATTCTAAATTATTTGCATGATGTCGTTATGGGAGAACCTTACCTTTGGAATGCAAGTGATGCTTCTAATAGTTCTCAGCTCATACCAAATTGCAAGTATATTTTTTCCCTCAGCATCAGGAGAGGGTGTGGTGCTAAGGTTGTAAGAACAGGTTTTGGAGCTAGACTGACCTGGGGTGGATGGATTCCTGGCTGCTTCTGGCTGTCACTTCAATAAGTGTCTTATCCTCCTGCAAAGTCCTCAACTCTAAAAAATGTGAATAACACTAGGATTAAATAAGAAAATGCATACACAGGGTTTACTACAATGTGTAGCACAAAGACACAATCAATGGCAACTATCAATAATGGTAATTAATAGTGAGGCCTAAGGCCGATAGTCTGATCCAGATCACCCTTTGGGGACTCTTGTTCTTGCCTAGAGCGGTGGGCAGAGCATCCTAACAACCCAGGCTCTGCTGAGTCCCTGTGTGCAGAGGCCTTTCCCTGGGAAATCACAGCACCTAATCACAAAATGCTTTCACTTAAAAGCCACCGTTCTGGGTGTGAGGGCCTGAGTGTTCAGTGGAGCTTGACTTTTGAAAGAACCATCCAGTAGGGAGCTTACCAACCTAGCTTTTAAAGTTCTCCAGTCCTCCCCTGGCTGGTGTGGCTCAGTTGGTTGGAGCATTGTCCTGTAAACTAAAAGGTCATGGGTCCAGGGCAGGGCATGTGCCTAGGTTGTGGGGGATTCGGTCCCTGGTCGAGGTGTCCAAAAGATGTTTTTCTCTCACATCGATATTTTTCTTCCTCTCTCTCCCTTCCTTCCCATCTCTCTAAAATCAATGAGCATGTCCTCAGGTGATGATTGATAAATCAACCAATCAATCAATCAATCAATCAATCTACTCCTGCCTGCAAGGATGAGGATAGGGCCGTGGGGGCACCACAACTCAAGGGCTTGCCAGGAAGGCAGAGTGTGGGAGTCTGGGGAGAGAAATGACTGATTATAAGTAAGGAGAGGAGCTGGGATCCTGGGGTACCTCCCAGGCCACCCCACCACTCAGGACACTTAGAAAGTGGAGCGTAGCCTGTTTCTAGCTGCTCCAGAGTGGGGGTCATCCCCAGCTGGTGGGAAAATGCGAGTGTCTTTTTCCTTAGCTATCTAGTAGGCTTCAAAGTTTTCCCCTTGGGCTGTTACTTCTCCATTTGGCACTGACTATCCGAATGCTTGCTTCTTGTAAGTGCAAATCTCTGGTATATGGTAGTTCAAACAGTTTCATCCTCCCTTATTCACACCCCCTCCATTGGAACCCTGTCTTGGGTGGGGTACTGACAAGAAGGCTCCAGCCCAGCCACTTTCCCTGTGCCCATTAGACTTGTGAGGCTGCCCCAAGTTGGGAGGGGGACAGTGGGCCCCATCCCCACAGCCTGCCCAGTCCCCACCCCAACCCAGAGAAAGAGAAGAATCCCCTCTCCCCACCACACTGCTCTCAGCTCAGTCTAAGGACTATGACAGGAAGACTCAATTTTTTCTAGCTTCCTTGCATAGACTCTCTCCTAGAGCCTATTGTTTGCAGCTGGGGCCATGGAGACAATTTCAGGGAAACAGAGAAATGTTCACTCAACATTTTGAACACAGATAAAATTTAATCCTATTTTTCAAATCCTCTAACTTTTTCCTGATGTTTTTGTGCCTCCTTGTTCAATCAGTTACTGGAAAACTTGGGTTAAAATCTCCCAGTACGATCACAAATTCCTGTTTCTCCTTTTTGTTTAGAAAATGTTTGTTAGCCCTGGCTGGCGTAGCTCAGTGGATTGAGCGCGGGCTGGGAACCAAAGTGTCCCAGGTTCAATTCCCAGCCAGGGTACATTCCTGGGTTGCAGGTCATAACCCCCAGCAACCGCACATTGATGTTTCTCTCTCTCTCTCTCTCTCTCTCCCTCCCTTCCCTCTCTAAAAATAAATAAATAAAATCTTTAAAAAAAAAAAGAAAATGTTTGTTGTTTCTCTCTCTCTCTCTCTCTCTCTTCTCTCTCTTCTCTCTATCTTTAGGGCAGCTCCTTGACTTAAAACTACTTTGTCTGATGCTGCTATAACTTCATTTTGATTAGTGCTTCGCTTTCTTTTTTTTTTTATGGGTAGGTGACCTATTATTCTGCCTTCCTACATGCAGTTTTGTCTCCAATATATAGACAGGCAGGTGTGTTTTTTTTTAAGATTTTATTTATTTTTAGAGAGGGAAGGGAGGGAGAAAGAGAGAGAGAGAGAGAGAGAAACATCAATGTGTGGTTGCTAGGGGTCATGGCCTACAACCCAGGCATGTACCCTGACTGGGAATCGAAACTGTGACACTTTGGTTCACAGCCCGAGCTCAATCCACTGAGCTACACCAGCCAGGGCTTAGTGTTTCACTTTCAATCTTGCATTATAAGTGCATCTTTTGCTCAATTTAATGTTATCAAATATCCAGTCCAACAATCTTCATCTTTCACAGCTTGCTTTCTATTGTTCCCACCTATTTTATCTTTCTTTTTCTCTCCTTTGTTGATTTCCTTTGGATTAATCAAGTGTTTTTTATTATTCTAATTGTTTTCTCCTCTATTGGCTTATTAGTTACACATTCTTTTTCTTTTAAAGATTACCCTAGATATTATAACACTCTCTTTGCATCATTAACACTCCATGTAAAGTAGTAACTTTCTCCTTCCAAGACAATGCAAGGATCTTAGGACATTTTAACTCCATTTACCTCCCCTCCTGACTTGAGTGTTACCATTATTATGCATTATAATTCTCCACATATTTTAACCCCTCAGGACATTATTACTTTTGTTTTATATAATTAATATTTATGCAATTTATGCACATATTAATCTTTTCCATTGGTCTTTACTCCTTTTTTAATTTCTATGCTTCCTACTGGGATAATTTTTCTTCCTCTTGAAGCATTCTCCTTAAGGCAAGTTGCTGATGATGAATTATTAGTGTTAGGTTCTCTGGAAATGTCTTTTTTCCTTTGTCAGGATATCTTCACAGGTTATGTAGTTATAAATTGCATCTATTTTCATTCAGCATTTTTAAAGTGTCATTCCATTGTGAAAAGTTGGCTATAAGTCTTATTGCTATTCTTTTGAAAGTAACATTTTTGCCCTGATGCTTCAAAAGTTTTCTTTTTAGTGCCCCCACACACACACCACATATCACGTTTCCAGTATGATATGCCTAGGAATTGTTTTCTTTGTATTTATCCTACTTACAATACAGGGTACTTCTTAAACCTGTAGCTTAATGTCTTTCATCGGTTTTGAAAATTTCTTGACCATTATTTTTCAGATATTCTTTCTGTCCCATTCTTTCTATTTTCTCCTTCTGGGATTGCAGTTACAAACATTTTAGACCTTTTCACCATATTCCACATTTATCTTTTGGTATTTTTTTATATTTTTCCACAATATAGATTATCTGTGGTCTATTTCTGCTGCTTTCTTTTTTCTCTTTCAGTCCTATTTCCTGGTACTCCTGATAATTTTTAAATTAAATGCCAGATGGTATGGCCAAAAATTTGTAAAGGTTCTTAATAGTATTATCTTCCTCTAGAGAGGATTTACTCTGACTTTGGCAGGTAATTAGAGATCACCTTGTTCCAATCTGGAACTAAACTTATTCGAAGCTAAGCTCATTTCCTTTTAGAGTCTATTTATTTCTTGCTTGCCCTTGCTCCTAGAGCACATTTTTTTTAGGGAACTGTATCGGTTGGGGTTGTCCAGAAAAGCAAAGCTAGAGACCAAGGGAATAGTTGCCATTTGAGTCCAAAGGCAGTCTGTTGACACCTTTCCAAGGAGGACATATAGAGGATCCAGAGACACATGAAAAGATGCTCAGTATCGCTAGCTATCAGAGAGATGCAAATTAATACCACAATGAGATACCACTTCACACCAGTCAGAATGGCCATCATAAATAAAGCAACAAACAACAAGTGTTGGAGAGGCTGTGGAGAAAAGGGAACCCTAGTACACTGTTGGTGGGATTGCAGACTGATGCAACCACTATGGAAAACAGTATGGAATTTTCTCAGAAAACTAAAAATGGATCTGCCTTTTGACCCGGCAATTCCATTGCTGGGACTCTATCCTAAGAACCCTGAAACACCAACCCAAAAGAACCTCTGCACCCCAATGTTCATAGCAGCACAATTTACAATAGCCAAGTGCTGGAAGCAACCAAGATGCCCATCAGTGAATGAATGGATCAAAAAACTATGGTACATTTACACAATGGAATTCTATGCAGCAGAAAGAAAGAAGGAGCTCCTACTCTTTGCAACAGCATGGATGGAACTGGAAAGCATTATACTAAGCAAAATAAGCCAGGTGGTGAAAGATAAATACCATATGATCTCACCTTTAACAGGAACCTAAACAACAAAACAAACAAGCAAAATGTAGCCAAAGACACTGAAATAGAGGACAGGCTGACAGTGACCAGAGGGGATTAGGGAGGGAATTTCAGGGGAAAAGGGGAAGGGTTTGCAGGAACAAGTATAAAGGACACATGGACAAAAACAAAGGGTGTTGGAAATGGGAGGGAGGGAGGGAGGGCTAGGGGGCTGGCCTGGGACGGGAGTAAAAGGCAGAAAACTGTACTTGAACAACAATTAAAATTTAAAAAAAGGCAGTGTGTTAGTAGAATTCCCTCTTCTTCCAGGAAGATCAGCCCTTTTTTATCAAGGCCATCTCCTCATTGTATGACACCCACCCACACATAGAGGACAATCCATGAGTTCACTGATTTAAATGCTAATCACAGAAACATTGATATTTGACCAAATATTTGGATACTGAGGACTAGCTAAGTTGACAATAAAATTAACCATCACAGGTCCTGGTGGAAAGCCTGGAATGTTTCCAGGATCCTCCACAGACTGCTCTGAACTCCAGTATTTTTCTGCCCAGCCCCAAACGTCTGCCAAAAGTGTCACGAGCTTCTCAGTCTCTTACTTACTACTTCTTGCTCAACTTCTTGGCCTCTGCCCTGTGCAGCATTAACATTGAAAGATGGTTCAAGAGGAAAATGGCTTAGGATGTCAGGTTACCCAAATGACCCTTCTTTCTCTAGAAACCTGGCCTCTCACATCCTGTCTGCATGCGTGGTCCTCTGGTGCCTTCAAACACTTGTTTCTCCACACTTTATGCTAGAGAGGAGGTCAATGAGATGCTGGGAAGACATTTTTTATTAAATAAATTTAATTTAATTCCCAATTAATAACTCTTAATAAATCTAGAGGAAAATAACACTTCCCTAACATAAACATAATGCATATTATATAAAATAATACTTAATGGGAACACACTACAGTAGGGTCCTCAGTGGTGTAGTAAGAGAGACCATGCCTCAGCACTGCCTGTGTAACTAACAGAACAGAGGTGCCTGGGTCTCATCTCAGACTTGTGAATTAGAAACTGCAAGGGTTGTAGGAGCTGGGGTTAAGAATAATAATTAGAGACATTCTCATTAAAGACAAGGATGCCAACTATAAAGGTTAAACATCAAACATTGTTCTAAAAGTGCTTGATAGTAACATAAAAATAATAAATAAAAGGCAGAAATATTGTTTAAAATAAATATTATTTCCAGATGATGTTATCTACCTAAAAAGAAAAACACCAAACTGATGAGTTGGCAGGAGAATTAGATATGTGTGTATAATAAGGTATTATACATCATGTGTATATAATATATACATTTCCTATCTGTCAGTAATCAGTTAGAAAATATAACAAAAATGTTAATGTAGTAGCAACAAAAAATATAAAACCCTAATTAAAAAACCAGAACTGTGCAAGATCTATATGATGAAAACTTTGAGGTGTTACTGAGGAACATAAAGTCTTAAATAAATGAAAAGACACAATTGGAAAGTTGAACAATGTAAAGATATGAACATTTTCTAAATTAGTATATAAATTCGAAGCAAATCCAATTAGGATCTAAACTTTTTCAAAGTGTGTGATGACAGAATTCCACATAATGATTTTAAAGTTTGCCTGGAAGAATAAATGTGCAATAATAACCAAGAAATGTTTGAAAGAGAGTGATGATGCAATATTCACTTCAGCAGATATGAAAACCTAGAGTTATATTTGAAATCGTGAGATACTGCTCCTGCAGAAGTAAAAGACAAATAAAGGAAGACAGCAGAGTATAGGAAGAGGGAATATTTCAAATCATGGATAGGGTGTTGACTAACTTACAGGCAATATTGGCTAATTAACTAATGGTATTGGGAAATAGCCCCTGGGGGAATAGAGAAGGAAGGAGAGTTTGATCCCTATCTCATTGTTTAAAATACATTTAAAATACATTAGAATACATTTCAGCTGGATTTCAATATAATATATTAAATTATCAAAGTGCCAGAATGACATGTAAGTGAGTATTTACATAATTATGAGTTGAGGAATACTTTTCTAAAGATAACTATCATGAAGAACAGAGAGATGTTATCATGATAAAAGGTAAAACTTTATCAGAGCGGTGTTTACCTAGTGGGGAGAACTGACTGGGAGAGGTCACCTGAAAACCTGGGTTAGGTCATGGATGTGTAGATATAAAGACTCATTACACAGTTAAATTTGTGTACTTTTCTCCCTCAATTTAAAAAAAAAAAAAGTAAAACTTCTGTTTGGAAAAAGATACTATGAAAATAAAATAAAAAGAAATGACAAACTAGAAATAAATATTTGCAACATTCATAACATACAAGAGTTTAATTATGATCTTATATATAAAGAACTATTGTAAATCAATAAGAAAATATTAAGCACTCTACTAATAGAAATGCAAAAAGCCCAAACAGTTTACTAAAGAACAGATACAAATGGACAATAAATAAGATGCATAACTCACTAACAAAAAAAATGCAAGTTAGAATCTAGTGCAGCACTATTTTTTATATATTACATTATGAAGATTAAAAAGGTTGATGCTCTCTAGCTGGGTTTTAAGGAACTGAACACTCCTATACCTGAGTGGGAGAATAAATTGCAGTTACTTCCTGGACATTTGGCTTAGTGAAATGATTTATAATTAAAATGTGCATTCTACTTAACTAAGAAATTTCTCTTTTTGAAACCATCTAAGAAGATAACCCCAGATACACAGATATAAGTAAAAACATACTCATCATAATATTGTCTATAATAGTGATAAGTTGGAAACCACTCACCCAGCCAATCAGTAAGGGACTGGTTCAATTAATTGAAATATATGCAGCCAATAAAATAAATCAAGCAAACCTATATTCATGGGCACAGAAAAAAGAATTCTAACACATGTAAGTGATAAAAGTGGAATTTATTTATTTCTTCACATAGCAGATATTTATTGAGTACCCATATGCACCAGACCCCCTCTAGACATGGGGGATAGAGCAGAGAGCAAAAAGAAAAGAAATTACTGATTTCCTGAAGCTGACATTCTAGTGACAAAGGAAAGATAATAAAAATGAAATAAATTGTGTGGTACATAAAGTAGTGTTTACACTAAGATACCAATTTTTAATGTGTATATGTATTGAAAAACGTCTGCAAAGATTTTAGTTCACGATGGTTATCTGGATGATGAGCATATTTATTCTTTACTTTATACTTTTTTCCTGAAATATTTTGAATGCATATTCTTTTTAAATCAGAAGAAAATAAATAAATATCTATTTTGACAAAAAGAAACTGACAAAAATAATTTTTAAGTGTTTGAATAATTGATATGTGCTATTTTCTTCTCTCAAAGAAATTAAAAGATCAACAACTGTCAAGTGGGAGAAACTTTTGATATTAAAAAGAAGTGCTTAAATGCAAATCGAAACCACAAGGTGAAATAACAGAAACTCTCATACATTACTGAGGGAATGCAAATGGTAGAGGCACTGTGGAAAGCAGTCTGGAAACTTCTTATAAGACTAAACATGCTCTCACCATATGATCCAAGAATTGCACTCCATGGTAGCAACTAAGATGCTCTTCAATAGGTGAAAAAATGAATAAATTGTGCTACATTCAGATAATGGATTATTTAGCACTAAAAATAAATGAGTTATCAAACCATAAAAAATGAAGAAAACTTCAATGGGTATTACTGAGTGAAAGAAGTCAACCTGGAAAGGCTACATACTGTACAATTCCAGCTACATGACGTTCTGGAAACGTAAAAACTGTGGAGACAATGAAAGACCAGTGATTGCCTGGGGTTGCTGTGAGTGGAGAGGTATGAAAAGGTGGGGCAGAGAGGAATTTTAAAGCAGTGGAACCATCCTGTATGATACTATAATGATGGATACAGGTCATTGTACATTTGTCTGACCCTACGGAATGTACAACACAAGACTGAACCCTAATGTGAACTATAGACTTTGGATGATACTGAGGGGTCGCTGCAGGTCTATTGACTGTAAAACATACCCCTCTGGTTGGGGAGGTTGGTGGTGGGGGAGGCTGTGCATCTGACGGTGGGGAGTAGGAGGCATATGGGAAATCTGCATTTTCTGCTCAATTTTGCTGGAAACCTAAAACTATTTTAAAAAGTAAAATCTATCTAACTTTTTTAAACCACTTCACACCCATCAGAATGTCTACTATCAAACAAAAAAAGCAAAGAGAAAAGAACAAGTGATGGTAAGGATGTAGAGAAATTGGGGCCATTGTGCCCCTTGGCTGCAATGTAAAACAGTGCAGTCGCTGTGGAAAACAGCACGGGTGTCCTCAGAAAATTAGAAACAGAGTTGCCACAAGATCCAGCAATTCCACTTTGGGGTATATACCTAAGAGAACTGAAAGCAGGGGCTCAAAGAAATTCTTGTACACCATGTTTATTGCGGCATCACTCACAATAGCCAAGACGTGGACATAAACCAAGTGTTCCTGATGGGTGAATGGGTGAGCAAAATGTGGGGTATGCATATAATGGAACATTACTCACCCTTAAAAAGATAATACCTAATGGGGGAATTGGCACTATTGTTCAACGGGTACAGAGTATCAAGTTTTTTATGCATTGGTTTTAGAATTTTTAATTAAATGTGTAGGGCTGACATGGGTTAATAAGATTATATAGGTTGCAAGTGTAGAATTCTATAATGCAGCATCTGAATATTGCATTGTGTGCCCACCAGAGTATCAATTTTTTATGATGAAAAGTGTCTGGATATTGCACAACTAAGTGAATACACTTAACACTACTAAACTGAGCACTTAAATGGTTGAGGTAGTAAATTTTATGCTACGTGTATTTTACTTCTTAAAAAAAGAAGGGCTCGGCCTTTCTAAGGATGTTATGAAACACAGACACCAAAATGGAAAGATATTTGATTAAACTTCAGCAACACCAATGCTACCAGACAAAATAGAAAAAGCAGTAGTTACATCAGTGGGGAAGTGGGCTGGAGTGGGGGAAGGCAGGAATATTCACAGCCTCGTCACAGGAACAAGGCTAATAGGACCACAAATGCAATGTGCCAAGAATGCTTCTAACTCAACAAGGAAAGGGTGAACAATCTAAGAGAAAAATGAACCAGCCACTCTCAGAGAGAGACAAAAACAAAAGGTTAATAAAAGCCAAACATGTCCACTCTAATTAGCTAGCAAATCATTTACATTTTTAATTTTAAAATAAGAAAATGCTAAGTGTTTCCTTTTGGATTAATAGATTTAAGAGATGGCTAACTGGCAATGTTTCACATGATTCTTTCAGGCACAGAGAGAGACTCTGGCTTGGTTGTCACCTGTTTTCTTTTTTTTAATATATCAGGTGTATTATTTTATAATCAGGAAAAAATCTAAACAATTCTTAGGTGGTGAGTCATGAAAATCGGCGTGTTTCCAAATGTAATCAGCACATTGGACAAAACCAGGGACGCCCAGCATCTGAAGCTGAATATCCAGCAAGTGAAGAAGAAGGCGGTCGCACATGTCACCGGCAGGAGTGTAAACTCACACAACCTTTTTGGAAGACAATTTGGCAGTTCCTGTCAACATTTCAAATGTTCTTGCTTTAACAAAGAATTTCACTTTAATTTACCATATAGATATACTCACATGCACAAAGGTGCATGTAAGTTTTATGAATTGCAGCAATGTTTGCATAAGTAAAAAAACTGGAAATGACCCAAGAACCCATGAGTAGGATATTGGTTAAATGATTCATGGTGTACCCCTGTTGTGGAAAACTATGGTTGAGTTTTACAAAGTATATAAACTGATTTGGAAAAACATCCAAGAGTGTTATTAAGAGAACATGGCAAGTTCTGGAACAGTTCTAAAATCATATGTTATAAGGTGATCTCATTTGTATAAAGTAATATATATATATGTTACATATAAAGTAATAGAAAAGTGATAGAAAAAATCTGAAAGAATACACATCATACAGTTAACGGTGGTCATCTCTGCACAGGTCTGTGTAGGGGTGCAGGGGACATTTGCTTTCTAAAATAAACATTTTTGTGTTCTTTAAAATTGTGCATTGATTTTTGAAACTGGGGGTGCAGTGGGGAGAAAAAGAAAGAAAAAAACACCAAGGGTGGTTTGCTTATAAAAGGAAAAAAAAAAAGAGTACTCTGGCACCTGCTTTAGCCTGCCTCCTCCTCTCTATCAAAGTCAAGGCGGACTCCTGCTCCCCAAGCATTCCCTAACAGGGGTGTCCAGCCCATGGTCCATGGGTGCATGCAGCCCAGGGTGGCTATGAATGCAGCCCAACACCAAACTGTAAATTTACTTAAAACACTATGAGATTTTTTTTTTTTGCAATTGTGTGTCACAATGTATTTAATGTGTGGCCCAAGACAACTCTTCTTCTTCCAGTGTGGCCCAGGGCCACCAAAACTTTGGACACCCCTGCCTAAGGGTTTCATTTTACTCAGACAGCCTTCCATTCTGATCTCTGGGCTCTGTGGACCCTGAATTACAACCATCCCCCTTGGCTACAGGCTCTGTTGTTTTTCAGCTGATGGTACCGACCAAGGTGTGAAAGTCCTCCTGGCCACAGAGTGGAATGATTAGAAGGGAGTGGAGCCCTGACACAGTGGCGGGAAATATACCCCTCTAGGTCCCTGATGGGGGCAAGAGACACTGGCACCCTGTCTCCACCTGCCTGAGGAGGGCAACTGTGAGGAGGAGGGACTCAGGATCTGGGCACTAGCTCTTAGCTGCTTTGGCCAGTCAGGACTGACAGCACTCCGTCCTGCTGGACAGCTCCCACCTCGGCGGCTGCTTGGGATGCCCCCATCAACCACAGGAGGGCTTGTCCAAAGACCTGAGAGACTTGGGAAAGCTTCCCAAGAAGCCTGGAGTTTAGGCGTAAGTCTAAGCACTCAGGGCAGTGGTCAAAAGATGAGGAAGTACCTGTCATGATAGCTACAGTGTCCCTTCTCTAAGGAGATGAGCATGAGCCCTCACATAAAGCCTTCCCTAATCTTTCCCTGGGCTCTCTGCAGCGGGCACCCCTCACCCATACCTCCGCCCCCCTCAGTCTCCAGCTAATAGGAAAGACACACCTGCATCAAGCCTTCACTCCAGGATGCTCAAAACCAGCCAGAACTCCCATGCAGTGTCCCCAAAGTGAGTGCAGCCATGCCTGCTCTCGTGTAAGCCCAAGACAGCTAAAGGCCAAAGGGAAATGCCATCCATACCTGGGGAAGAAATCTCCTGTGTCCTGCTCACCTGCTGCCCCTCACACAAGCTCCCAAGCCCTGACTGAGTCCCCTAGGGTCCCAAGACACCTTCCACAGGTAATCAGTGCAGCTTTCTTCTGGCAAAGGGTAGATATTCTAGGCACCAGGGTGGGGTAGCTTTGTAAAACATCTATAGCTGAGCTTACCTGCCCCCAAAATTTCTGGTTCGATCTGTCCCGGTAGGGCCTAAGAATCTGTTTCTAATACCATCCCAGGTCATGTTGCTGCCTTCCAACGGGCCTAGAGACCACACTTGGGGAACCACTGGGTTTGAAGATGGGGCAGAGTCAGGAAGGCCAGCCAGGGAGCCATGGTGGCCCCAAGCCAGACACAACCAGAGCTTGAAGCAGGACAAGGCGAGCAGGGATGGACGAGAAGGGCCAGAAGGGAGGACACAGAGCTGGAGGTGTTTTTGAGCAGAGGGCCACCAAGAAAGCTGCCCAGGTGGTTGTGAAACATGAGGGGGATCAAGGAGTAAGACTGACTCGGGGGTTCTAGCTTAAAGGGCCAAGGGGAAGGACTCTGAGGGTGGAAACCAGGAAGGCTTGCCCACGCTAATGGCAGGGCAGCATTGTTTTGGAGCATCCTCTGTGTGGGGATGTCCACTGGACAGTCAGTAATTTTAGTCTGGGCCAGACACAAGGTATTGGGACTGTGGGAATATGAAATCAAAGATAATTGCCACAGAGCTGGTAGCTGATGGAGTGGGAGAGGCGAGAGCTACCCGGGGAGAGTTCATAAATTACAAAAAAAAAAAAAAAAGCAAGAACCACAGGGTTGTAGAAAGTTCTACAAGTTTCTGAGTCTTGCTAGCTGTGCCTCAACCCTAAGGTAGTTCCCTTGTTCTGTAACGTCCTGTACTTAGGCACTGATAGAGGGAATCCAGAAGGGAAAAGTAGGAGGCAGTGAAGTTTCAGAGGAAGCTTAAGGTGTCCTAGGACCCCAGGTGAATTATCCCAGGGCTTAGAAGCTTGTGTGAGGGGCAGCAGGTCAGTAGGACATAGGGGATTTCTTTCCCAGGCGTGGATGGCATTGCCCTTCAGCTGTTAGCTGTCCTGGGTTTGCACTGGACCAGGCACAATTGCATCCACTGTGGGGACGCTGCACAGGTGCCCCAGGCTGACCCAGAATGGCAGGCTTCAGGCCTGAGGAACGGAGGCATGGAGGGAGGAGGCCCACTGCCATTCTTGGTATGGTTCTCACTCCAGGAGCAGGGCTGCATCTGGCCTCACTCTGGGCAGCTTATAAGGCCTGGTGTGAGACTTGTTTATGTGAATACAACATAAAAGGAACAAATCCACCAGCGCCAGGGGTGTTGCCACTCGAGTCCTTCTACATACATTTTTCTAATGATAATTCACTCTACCCAGCCCCCCCTTCCCCACCCCCCAAGGCCGATTTATTGAAAAAAACACCTTATATGGTAATATTGCTAACACACCGTCAGCTGGCCTTTTTAGGGACTCTGTTTAAAGAAGATCCGCCTCTGGGGTTTTATATTGCTCTGGTACTTATGCCAAAGACACACCAGCCCTCAGTCCCTGGGAGAAGGACCTCTCATACATTCGGTGAGTACAATACAGCTTCTGTGGGCTCTTCCTGCATAGGGCTGCCTGGCCCCCTGGCTGCAGGAGGCGCCTCCATTGGCCTGGCCCCCATGACGTGACGCTAGCCCAGGTCACACACATCAAGGCCCTCAGTGGACAGCGGTGCCCTGCAAGCACCCTGCTGCCTGCCAGGAAGAGGCCTTTCTGGCCAGCAGGTATTCTGGGGCAGGGGCTTTCTGAGGCCAGATGGGTGCTCCCTGCCCTCGTAACTGGGTAATGGGTGGGATCTTACACGTGCGGTCTCTACTCATCCTGCTGCCAGGAGCAGTGTGGATCTGCACTCTCATGTCCTTCGTCACAGCTCCAAATGTCTGGGAGAGACTGTCTTAGGTGAGCGGGTGCTTTTCAAAAATCCCACTTCTTCTGAGGGTGTTTGAATCAAAGTTAACAATAGCCCCAGTGTCTGTGAGATGTCTGGGTTGGGAATAAGAGTGTATTTTCTTCAGCCCTCTGAGGGTTGCACTGTCCTCTGATTTGTGCTTGGCTGAGGTGAACAGAAACTTTTCTCAGGCCTCAAAGGCTCTGGGGTCACGGGGTGGGGGGGTGGAAAGTCAGGGGTGGGGTAAGAGTGACTGTTCTGTGGCATCAAGCAGATTGAGGGCTGGAGAGAAAATAGGAGCCATTCAATTCACTCTCTGATGAGGACACTGAGGCCTGGAGAAGTTAAGCAGCTTGTCCAAGAGACACACCCAGCTGTGAAACCACCTGCCAATGCCACCGCCCCTCCCCTGCACACACACACGCATGGACAGGCGCATGTGCACAAATAATTAAGAGGAAGATGAGACCGAGGGGCTGCAGGGAAGGACTCTGAGGTAGGGAACCCAGGAGGCTCACCCGCACTGATGGCTGGGCAGGTTCAGTTTCAGAGCATCCTCTGTACAGGGATGTCCAATGAGCCATCGGTAATTTTAGTCTGGCAATTTCCACTTCGTGATCAGAGTCGCTACCATCTCTTCATGGCTGAGACAGGTAGTTTAGTGGTGCAGGCCTTGGGAGCAGACTGCTAGCTACCAAATTTACTGAGTGAGCTCAATTTACTCTCCCGCAAAATGGGAGCAATAGTAATATTACCTACTTGGTAGTGCTGTTATGAGGATTAAGTGAGATAATACATGGGCTCTGAGGGCCTGATGCCAACTGCTCAAACTTTAAAAATCACCTGGAGCTCTGACTGGTGTGACTCAGTTGGTCTGGCGTCATCCCACAAAACGAAAGGTCGCCAGTTCAATTCCCAGTCAGAGCACATTGCGGGTTCAGAGCGCTTACAAGAGGCAACTGGTCAATGTTTCTCTCTTGTATCCATGTTTCCCTCCCTCTCTCCCCGTTCCTCTCTCTCTCTAAAACAAAGCAAAACAAAACAAAACAAAAACACCTGGAGAGCTTGTTAAAACACAGACTGCCCTACACTTCACCCCAGATTCTGATTCAGGGGGCTGGGGCAGGGCCCACTAATTTGCGTTCCTAGTAAGCTCCCAGGTGGTACTGAGGCTGCAGGTCTGAGACCACACTTTCCTTAGGGAGCCCCTGGGTGCCTGCTTTTATTTTTTTTAATGGGTTTAGACTTCGAGATTATCCATTGGGCTGAAAAGAGAGCTTCCCACCTTGTGATAAAGAAGAATGAGTGCTGGAGAAAGTGTAATGAGCAGTGATTCTACATGCCAGGCCTGGGAAACCAAGATGGGCAGCATGACATCCTGACCTTGAAGCATGATTTTTTCCCTCCTTCCCTTTGTTCATTCCACCAACATTTACTGAGTATTTACTATGTACAAGACACTGTCCCAGCTCCTTAGGGACAATGTAGGGACTTCTGTAATCATTAGGAGAGGCAGAAAAACAGAAGAGAAGCATGGAGTAAATAAATGTATAAAGGTCTCTAGGAGAATCCTTTCACCCAGCCCAGGAGTTATCAGGGAAGGCTTCCTGGAGGAAGGGGTACCTGAGCTGGGTCCTACAGTTGGGGTGGTCCAGGTAGAGAGGAAGCATGGTCTTTGGGATTCTTTAAGTAGCTAAACTCAGCTGAATTTAGACTTCAACTCAGGAAGCAGGGAGAGATAAGGACAGAGGGGTGGGCAGGGCTGGATTGTCAGGGCTTTATACATTACACTGAAGGACTGGGCAATGGGGAACTACAGAAATGTGACAGCAAGAGATCTGCCTTTTGAAGGGGCTGCTCTGGCAGCTGTGAGGAGAGGGAACTGGAACAGGGCAAGAGTGCTACTGCAATGTGCAGTGGTCCATGGGTGTCATGCAGGTTGGCATGGAGATAGAATTAAGATACCCTGGGGATTGGTTGGGAGGGAGGAGTCAGGGTATAGGCTCCAAGGCGGGTGGTGTGCTTCCCTGAGGAGCAGTCCTGGTTTAGAGGGTGGTGACAAGGAGAGCAGTCCTGGAGGTGGAGTTGAGGTGCCAGGGGCATGGGTTGCAGATGCGGTCTGGACTGAGCCAGGAGAGCGAGTGAGAGGCCCAGGTAAAAGCCTGCAGAGCAGGTCCAAACAACAGAATCCTGAGGACCAGAAATATCGTTCACCAGTCGTTTTAAGTGTAATTAATATATATCAACCAAGCCCAGGTACCCCAAAGTTAATTAGAGGTGCTGCTAGAGTTTTCTGCTGAAGGAATGTTTTTCATGGAATGATTTTGCTCCACCAGGCTTTTTGATGAGTATATGTGTGTGCGTGCACATTATAATAGGCTGCTGCTTACATATCATTTAACGTCTTTGTCCCAAAATATTTCCCCAACTATTATTTGAAGTCTCACCATCTGAGAGGTCTTCCTTTTAGGGTTTAAACTTCCTGCTAATTACCAAAATGTCTTTGGAAACTGGCATAAATTCAACTTGCAATCATCATTGATTTGTGAAGTGGCTCATTCAACTCCATCCAATATTCAGCAGACCTCATCCAGGGAGCAAGTTCTGGTGAAGAAGAGTAGGAGAGATAATAAGAACTAATTTTGCAGCCCTTTACAACAGAGATTGACAAACTTTTCATGAAGAGGGCCTGATAGTAAATACATTAGGCTTTGTCAAAACCATTCTTAGCCCATGGGCCACACGCAATGAGGCCTTAGTTTGCTGATACTGATTTACAATTTATAAATCACTTTATTTCCATTATTTTATTTGGTCCATCTGCTTAAGAGATAGATGTCAGGGTTTCAATTTCATAGTTAAGGAAACTGAAGGTCAGAGCAGGAAACATGGGACTGGGCCATCGGGAGGGGGCGCCTGAAGAGGGGATAAGGGCACAGAAAGGAAGGCGGAGGGAACTCTGAGGGCAAACCTTCAGAGTGACAGGGAGGGGATTTAACGCCTCTCTCCCCATAGTTGCCTGGAGGAGGAGGGCAGGAGAAAAGTGCGTGGGCAAATTCTTTTTCTTTTTTAATTTTTTATTTACTGATTTGAGAGAGAGAGAAACACCGATTTGTTGTTGCACTTAAGTTACCTGTTCATTGGTTGCTTCCTGTATGTGCCCTGACCGGGAATCAAACCTGCAACCTTGGCACACCAGGAAGACACTCTAACCAAATGAGCTACCTGGCCAGGCCTAGCCAATTCTTCACGTTCATTATGTGTTTGTTTTTTGGCCACCGTTGGGGAGGAGAGAGGAGCTGTGTTTCTAAGTTCATGAAATCCTCAATGAAGCCCAGATGTAGTGCATGCTGACAGAGCCAGAACCTTTTGCTCAGCTCTCTGCCAGCGCAAAGCGGTTGTGACCCCGGGAAACCACAGTGCCTTTGGCTCTGGTTCAGCTGACTTGCTCCAGTCTAGCCACAAGTTACCAGCAGGCAGATGAGGAGGGTGTCGAGTTTCTCCCAACAGAGACATTCCAAGAGAGTCTGGCTCCACTGTAAAACCCTAGTTCCCAGGGCAGCGTGGGGCCCTGCAGAGGCTCCAACTCCCAGCCAGCAGCCCTGACCCTGCCTTCACCTTCCTACTTTTCATCTGGGTCTGCCTTGGAGAAAGTAGATTTAAATCCACCCGAGTGCTGCAGAATGGCGTTGTTGACAACTTTAAGTGGCTCTGTGGCTTGTCTCAGCTGCTGGGACACAAAGTCCAACACTCTCCTTCTGCGTGGGGGAGCATTCGGGGGAGACAGAAGGATTCACTGAAAAGCCACACAGGCTTGAACTATAAATCACACATGACAGAGAGAAGTGCTGAGGGGACCCTAGAGCAAGACAGTTACAGAGGTGTGGCTTTGCCTCTTGGCTACCTACTAGTTTTCAAGGTTGCTTTCCCCTCAAAGTGGACCCCTGCTAGAACGTGGAAACATGGCTGTTTGCTGAACAGGTCCTGTAGAGAAAACTGTCCCTGCGTGGGTTTAAATCAGGCCCACGTGACCACGTTGTCATGATACTAGACTGTGGGACCCCAGGGACACCAGGGAAAGCACAAGCCAGGTCTGGGAGGGGTGCTCAGGTGATGAGGTTGTCATCCAACATTAATTGAGCACCTACTATGTGCAAAACACTGAAATAGATGCAAGGGCTATAAACATAAATGTAGACATAATCCTGGCATCAGAGGGGCCCAGAGAGTCAGAGAGAGACAAGAACACAGACCTTTTTGTTTTAGGGTATTTGCTGCCAACAGCTCTAGAGAGACAGAGAAGCAGGCACGAAAACACCAAACATGGAGAAATTATGAGAGTTTCGCTAAGGTGGCGAGGAAGGTGCATGTCCAGGCTACGGGATCTGCCAGCCCTGCCTCTGCCTGGCTAGGAGGCATTAGGTTAGGTTCTTTCCCTTCTCAGAGACTTGGTTGCCAAATCTGTAAAATGGAAACAAAGATACCTTCCTGCAGAGTTTTAGGAGCATTGAACAGATAATATATGTGAAGGGCCCCCATTTTTTAATTAAAAATACTTTTATTTTTTAAAAAGGCAAAAAGAACTTTGTTTCCCAAAAATGGAAACAGAAATACACTGCTGTGTTTCACTTAACAAAGCAGCTGTACCTTTTCCATTGCATTAAAAATTCTGCTCTCTCCATTGTATGGAGGCTTCTGGCAATTAGTTTACAAATCAATTTATCATTCAATAACTTTTCAACATTAAAGTTGTTTCTCATCTTGGTTACTTTCCACAAAGCTGTGATAAACTGGCTCCTGGCCAAATCATTCTGCTTTCCCATGAGTGCTTCCCAAGGATAAATCCCTAGAAGTGTCTTTGTAGAGTCAAAAGACATATACATTTTTTTATCAAAAGCTATATACAGTTGTTCATATGGAAAGTAATACAATGATAAGTAATAATACAAGAATAAACTCTGGATTTCACATACTCACAACTGTAAACCTACTTCTTCCCACCCTGTCCATTATACACAAAAGATAAATGTTTATTTTAAGGCTTTGAATGGTACTTACAAATTCCCCATCCAAAAAGTTGTACAATTTGACACATCAGCAGTGAATACAAGCCATTTCCCCACACTTTTTCTGTTAAGGGTGTCCCCAGGCCTGGGCCACGGCTCTCCAGCCAGAGGTGGGGTGAGCTTTCATCCGGGCCACAGCACACTCCCAACTGTCAGCGAGACCCCAGGTCCCGCTCAGAGAGGCTGAGCAAGAGCTTTCACAGTTTGGTTATTTAGACTCACGTGCAGAACCTCGTGTTTATCCTGTTAAATTTAATCTTACTGGATTTAGCTTATTTTCTCTGCCTTTTGAGATCTCCTTTGGATTTTGGTTCTTCCTTCCAACATATTTAATATTACTCTCTCCTCAGTCTGTTTTATCTGGAAGTTATCAGCATGTGCTCTGTATTTTCATCCAGCTCATTTATTAAAATGTCACATAAAAAAAACCCCAGGAGTAGAGCCTCAGGCACATCACTGTCTCCAGGTTGATGTTGATCGATCAATTAACACATTTCAGTGACTAATTTAGGCAGCTACAAATATGCCTAACTGATTTATTGTTCAGCCCACTTGGCTTTCTCAAGAGGGATGTCACAGGAGACCTTGTCAGATGCCAAGATCCAGTTAAGGTCAATGTCTCTCAACTTCTCCTGCCCCGTGGTCCTGAGAGAAAATGGAGGGCTGTTACTCTGACGACACTGGCTCTTGGTAAACAATTACCAAATATAAGAAATCATGGCTTCTTTAAAATTGCCTTCTTTAACAGTGTCTCTGGAAACCTAACTTGCATGTCAAGGTTACCTGAGGTTTTAGAGATCTGCCTTCTTACCCTTTTGAACATTAAACATTTGCCCATCTCCAATCTCCTACCATCTCCTCACTTCTCCATTCTTCCAAGATGATAGGAGGTTGGGGGATCTTCTCCACAATCCAGAAGCTGTTCAGACCCAGAGACAGGACTGTTCTGAGTAGCTAAGTGCTTTCTTTCAATCACCACTTCACCTCAGACCCTGATTCCTCTTACCAACATTTGTCCTTCCTTTGTTGTTCTGAAAACCTTTCTCCTTAACAGCCACCGCTTCATTCACTCATCCATTTTGATAACAAATATTTAATAGTCTACTCTGTGCCAGACATTATGTTAGGCACGCTGAAGAATCACTGGGGAATAAGGCAGACCCAGCCTCTGTCTTTACAGAGCTATGTGTGAGCCAGGATATTCAGAGTTTATCATTCCCCGTGCAAGTTCAAGGTGCTGTGGGGCAAAGAGGAGGGGTCACTAACTAAGACCACTGGCCAGAGAGGCCTCATGAAAATGCAGTGTCAACACAGAGGTCTGACAGGTGACAGGAGTAGCAAACAGGTAGGGAGAGGATCTTCCAGATCCTGTGGGAAAAGTTCAGAAGGAAGAGGAAGTGACACAGTTCATTCAATGGAGGAAAAAAAAAACCCTCCACATGTGAAAAGCATGAGACAGGGCAGGAGGGCAGATGAGCCTGGAGACACAGGCTGGGGTCAGACTCTGATGGGCCCCGGAGAGCTGGGACTTGATCTCCATTGCCAGTGGAGGTCATAAGGATGAACAAAGACAGAAGAAAAACTGGACTCAATAGTCATGGTGGGCCTTTCCCTGGGCGTGCATAGTGCTTCAAACACAACAGGAAAGGGCTTCCCTTTAATCTTCAATTTTTGTTAATAAGCTTCTGCCCAGTCTCTACTTAGCCTTTCTGACCTCATGTTCACAGGCCTGTGGCTCTGTCTCCTCTTTGCTTTGGTCATCATCTTCACTGTCCATTTCGGCACATAGCCATTGATGGGCCAAGGCCACAGGTTCCCATAGCGCCCATCTTCTTCCCCTCCTGTGGCCTCACATCCTGCATGAAACTTGACTGGGGCTTCCTCTGCCACCACCACCACCTTCTCCTTCCATGCCTTGGGCCTCTTTCCCTGGACTCCTGAAAGCTGGCCTTCCCACCCCCTTAGCTAGGACCCTTCCCATTTCCATTCTCACTTTCCCACCCAGTGCCTCCCAGGCTAGAAGGCCATCTGCTGTCTCCCAAGTGTTGTGTCTCTTTTATCACTAAATGCCAAAATTCTGTCAGACGTTGTCTTTCAACCCCCCCCCCCTCACAAAAAAAGAGAAAACCTTCAACAGATGTTGGAAAAATGAATTCCCTCCTCGCTCAGTAGCTGCCCGGGGTCAGGTAGCAGCGTGGGAGGAGGGACTTCTGTGTTTTCTCCATGTGGAGCAGCAGGGGGCAGTGAGCCTCGTCTGTCCGGGTTAACTTGTTTCCTCTCCTCTCAGGCTGCCCCCTCTTCCTCAGGGGCTTCTACACTTACGATTGTATGTCTCCCCTATACCTACTGCATATTTTTTCCTTACTGATATATTATGTTGATTTTAATTGTAAACTATTCATGAATAGAGTCACCCTGTAAAAATCTGAAACACTGCAGCTGTGACCCAGCACCCCCTCTCGAAGCCCCTTCCCGCCTCCAGATGTAATCACTATAATCAGTCTTAGACTTTTTTCCAGGACTTTTTGCTGTGTTTTTATCCACAAATAGAATACTGTGGAAAATACATGATCTTGTTTTTTGTTTTGTTTTGTTTTGTTTTGTTTTAAAAAGAAGGTACAGAAATGGCTTTATGCTATACATTCTAGAATGGTTGAGAAATCTAGCCATGTGAGTCCATAAACACAGGCCTGGCTCTTCTCTTAACTTTAGGACAGTATCCCATACTGTGGATTTTGGGCAATTTCAAATTGTGTGTTTCTCAAAAGAGTGCCAGTTTTTCCACACTTTGGCCAACACCTATTATAAAACTTGGAATCTTAACACCATGATGGGTAAAAAAGGTCTTACTTCACCTGCACTTCCCTGATAACTAGTGAGGCTGTGTGTCTTGTCACACAATCGTTGGGTGTTTGCATTTCCTTTTCTGACAGTTCTATATTCGTCATCTTTGTTTTTCTTTCAAGCTATTTACTTCTTCCTTATTGATTTTTAAGAGTTCTTTATGTAAATCCTTTGTTATATATTCTGCACATTTTTTCAACTCCTTTCCTAATCTTCAAGTCTTTTAAGATTCTCTCTGTTGGATTAAAGCTCTGTAGCCATTTTAGGCCTTAAGAGGCAGGCAGGTGAGTTTGCTAAAACTGCCGTAACAAACTATCACAGACTGGGCGGCTTACACAACAGAAATGTATTTTTTCACAGTTCTGGAGGCTAGAAGTCCCAGATCAAGGTGCTGGCAGGGTTGGTGTCTTCTGAAGCCTCTCTCCTTGGCTTGTCGATGGCCGCCCTCTTGCTCCCTCTTCACGTGGTCTTCCCTCTGCACATCTCTGTCCCAATTGCCTCTGCTTACAAACACACGCATCCTATTGGACTAGTTATATTGGATGAATGGCCTCATTTTATTTAAATTACCTCTTTAAAGGCCTTATCCCCAAATACAGTCATACCCCGAGTTACTGCAGGTTAGAATTTTAGCATATGAATGCAGTCCATATCAGCACAGCAGAGGGAAGAGGCCCAACTGCCGGGGACTGGGAGGCCAGGTCCACACTTGCGCCTCCTGAAACTGGGCCCTGGCTGCAGGTGGAGTTGGGCCCCTAAGTCAAGAAGACTGTCTCCAGCACGTTTTTGACAATTGGTTGACTAGTTCTCTTCTGCCCCAACCTCCAAGGTGCTCCAGCCCCCAGTTCACTTGGCCACACTCACCATGTGTGAAGAGGAAACCACTGCGCTTGTGTGTGACAATGGCTCTGGCCTGTGCAAGGCTGGCTTCGCAGGAGATGACGCCCCCCGAGCTGTTTTTCCTTCCATCGTGGGCCGCCCTCGCCACCAGGTGTGTGCTCATCTGGACACAAGGATTTCAGCCACTAGGAGTAAGCACAGCATTGTGGAGACCATGCTGAACTGTGTTGATGTGTGTATGTGTGACTAAGAGAGAGAATGGATGTGCGTGTGAGAGGGTATGAGTGTGTATGCGTGAGTATAAGGGTGTGTGTGTATGTGTGTGTTTAGGGTGCGGTCCTATCTTCTGATTAACTAATAGAGAAGGCCCCTTTAAACAGAAATACACAGAACCAAAAACATCTATCAGACATCAATGATGGTATTATGTCTGGCTTAAGTCTTTGGGATTGCTAGGTTTGGAAGAAACCTTTAAAAAAATATATATGCAACAAGTTCCTTGCCTTTAAGCAATTTATACTCTGTGAAGATACACCCCAACTGATTTGAGATCATATTTCGCCAGGAGAGGGAGAGATTAAATCTGAATGGAGAGACAAAGGAAGGGGAAGACTTCATAAGAAAAAGGCAGTTGAAGCTAAAGAGGATCTCAGCATTTGGAAAGAACAGCAAGAGCAAAGATTTAGGGGGTTACAGTGTGAGCATAGGGTATATGAGGAAGGCAAGTATAAGGGGTGTGTGTGTGTGTGTGTGTGTGTGTGTGTGTGAAGTAAGCAGAGGAAGTACATGGAGGGACCCTGCTTTCTCTCTCTCAGAAAGTGACGTGGTCTTAGGAGAAAGAAGAGAGATAAGCCCACAAGATATCCTCCACTTTCTCTCCTTATCACATCCTTATTCACTGGTATCTGCCTCACCCTTATCTCCTGCTGTTCTGCTTCCTGGGGAAGGACATTTTTCCTGTCTTCATCTTTCCTCAGAAACCCTCTGATGCCTGAGTTCTGCTGAGGGGAGCCCTCAGCCCATTCACATCTCTCCTCTTTTGTGTTGCAGGGTGTAATGGTGGGAATGGGCCAGAAAGACAGCTACGTGGGGGATGAGGCTCAGAGCAAGCGAGGGATCCTGACTCTCAAATACCCCATTGAGCACGGCATCATCACCAACTGGGATGACATGGAGAAGGTATTGGTGAACTCCCCCTTTAACATGCTCATTTTAATGGCAACACATCATCATGACCCTCATATCCCACAGCCCTCTGTGCCCTGTCAGCTCTTCCTCTAAAACGTTTTTCAAACCCTTCTTTTCTTCCTGTCTGTCCCCATGGCCATACTCAATCAAGATGCTGATATTGCATAGGACTCTTGCACCTGCTTCCTGACTGATTTCTTTGTCTCCTGTCTCACTCACCCAGTCAATTCCCTACACTGCTGCACAGCTTATCTTTCTAGAAATAAATCAGATCATGTCATTTACCTCCTCAAGAATCTTCAGTAGCTCCTCAGGAGCCAACGGCAGGTTCCTAACTTCCTGCCTGGCATCTGAGGACCTGGTCCTGCCTAGTTCCCAGCTTCATCCTTTCACACAGCCTCCTCTCAAGCCAGTGCTTGTGCCTTCTTCCAGATGCTGCTGCTGCCCCGAGAGAGGCAAATAGCTTCTCTCCTTTTTCTTCTCTCTGCCATGACCTCAGATAGGTGCATTGATGCTACATTATGATAATGATTCCCTAATGAAAATCCTAAGTAAGAATCCATCGGGGTTTCTAGCAGCTTTTTTGTGTAAGAAAATGTGGGGAAGGGACAGTTTTTAAATGGTAGTTTGTGATCAACAAAATCATGTGTGCAAAATGCTAATAGAGCCTTTTTAATATTCTTTTGATAAATTTTGCTGACAGTTGTCTGAGAGTGCTTGCTTTGCAATGATTGCCTTTTGAAATGTAATAGAGGCTTATTGAGCAGACTGCCACTGGGAATAAAGAAGGTTGATTTGAAATCTGTGGTTCAAAACACTGTTCTCTAAACCCTAGATTCAAGCACTCTGGATGTGAGATAAATAGGTAAAATAGAATAATGTTTGCTTCACACAGCAGAACCATTTAGGACACAGACACAAGTCAATGACAGGGTGATCTGGGAGCAAATTCTTCCCCCTAAGCCTTGGTTTCCTCATTTGTGGAGATAAAAATACTTTCTTCACTAGATTGCTTTGTAGATTGAATTAGGTAAATATTTAGTACAATCTCAAGGCATGGAACATACTTAATGTTCAATAAATGGCATATACAATTTGTACATATCTAGCAATGTATAATTAAAAAATGTAACAAAAATATTTTATTCATAGTAGTAACTATATGAACTCTTTAAAGAAACCCCTAAAAATATATTATGTGCCTTAAAAGGAAAACGGGACAAGATAAAGCTGTCAAATCTTCTAAAATTAATTTATGGGCTCATTGCCATTTCAATAAAAATCTCACAATTTTCAAATTGTATGCACTTAAGGCACAATTTGATGATTTTATATATATATATATATATGTATATATATATATATGTGTGTGTGTGTGTGTATGTGTGTTACAGTCACCACATTCAAGCTAATTAAGATTCCTGTCACCTCACATAGGTTTTTTTCTTGTACTGAGAACAACTGATTTTACTTTCTTAGCAAATGTTAAGTAGGTAGTACAGCACTGTCACCTGCAGTCGCCATGCTACGTATTAAGTCCCAGAGTTTATTTTCTCCTACATCAATCACTGAGACTTTGCTCCCCTTGACCGGCCTCTCTTCATTGGTTCCCCAACCTCTCCACCTCCTGCTAACTCTTGTGCCATTTTATTCTCTGCTTCTATAAATTTAACTTCAAAAAAACAATTTTTAATTATGCAAGATAATCATAAGTTACATTCAAAAAAGAAATAAGATAAAATTTGTGAGAACAAAATGAATAAGAAAAACTATGAGGATACTTGCCATATTCAATTATTAAAATATAGAGTTATAAAATTAAAACAATTTGGTACCAGCACAAAGATAAAGAGAAAATGCATGATAAATGAAACTTCTAATACCAGAAAAAGATCACTCAATGAATTATTTATTCTGGGACAACTGATTACTTATCTGGAGGATGAGGAATATTGTTTATTGCCCTTACTTCATATTATTTTCACCAAACACATATCAATTAAATATAAAAGTTAAATATAAAAATTCAAATATTCAAAAATACAATATAATAAGTGTATTTATCAAATTTCTAGTGAAAGAAGTCATAGAGAAAAAGAATGACAAACGGGATTTCTTAGAAATTGTAATTTCTGCCCTGGCTAGTGTGACTTAGTGGATTCAGCACTGGCCCATGAATCAAAGGGTGGTTGGTTGGATTCCCAGTCAGGGCACATGCCTGGGTTGCAGGCCAGGTCCCCAGTTGGGGGTGTCAGAGAGACAACCACACATTGATGTTTCTCTCCCTCACTTTCTCCCTCCCTGTCTCTCTCTCTAAAAGTAAATAAATAAAATCTTTTTTAAAAAGTTGCAAATCTGAAGAGATTTAAAGTCTTTTGAAACAAAAAAGTCAAAGTAAAACTAGATATTATTTTTATCTACAAAATTATTTCATATTTTAAGAGCAAGAGCACTGAACACAGGTTAGGATGAGATGGGCACTTTCTTATTCTGGAATAAAGAGTAATTTAACCTCTTTGTTGGTAGTAAAAATCAAAAAGTCGTACAATTGTCATACTCTTTAGCCCGTAATCCACTGTTAAAATTCTTTTCTTTGGGAAACAATCTGAATGGAAGAAAGAAACTGTAATATGCACAAAGATAGCTATCACAGGACTATTTATAAATAAAAATGGAAGAGATCACACAAATAGTGATGTGATTAAATATATGATGATATAAGGTGAAATATCAGCACTAAAAATACATGTTCAATATATAAAAATAAATATTTACTATGAAAAATATTTATGTTATATTAACTAAAAAGTGACAGGAAACAAAATTGAATATAAAAGTACAATAATAGTATTTTTTAATCCTCACCTGAGGACATGTTTATTGATTTTAAGAGAGAGGAAGGAAGGGGGACAGAGAGAGAGAGAGAAAGAGAGAGAAACATCAATTGGTTGCCTTCCACATCCACCCTGACTGGGAATCGAACGCACAGCCTTATGGTGTATGGTGCAAGGCTGCAACTGACTGAGCCACCCAGCCAGGGCTAATAATAATAATAATAATATAATCAATCAATCAATCAATAAAAGTATGTGAAAATAAATAGTAACAGTGATAAATTTGAAAATACATAAAGGTGAAAGATTAGGAAGAAAAAAAAAGCCAAAATGTTAGCTGTTTATTATTCAGTAATTGAAATATGGGAGGTTTTTATTCCTCTTAAAAGAGGAATAAAACTTTAACTTTATTGATATCTTTTTTTAAAGTACTTTATTTAAAAACTCCAATAAAATGCAGTACAGATAGATATTCAAGTCCCACTCAAAGATTCTGAGTGACGGTCCTGGGGTGTGCCTCGGGACCTGCATCTGCAACAGTTATCTCAGGTGATGCTGACAGAAGGCACCTGAGGACCACATTTGAAGAAAAGTTGACATCACCTTATTCAGACTGTCATCTCCTTCATGTCACTCGTGAAACTTCCAGAGTCCAGAGCCTCTGCTTGTGCCATTTGCTCTGCCTTGGGTGCCCTTCTCAGCCTCTGCAGAATTTCTTCACCTTCAGGTCCTGTCTAAATCTACCAGGGAATGAACTGCTTCTGATTCATCCTTTGCTTAAAGTGCAGATGTCTTTGTATTTTGTCTTTTTGCCTGTCTTTCTCCCCTCCAGACTTAGGAACTAAGATCTAGGGGCCATGTCTGTTTCATATCTACCCTTCTCACATTTAGCTCTGCCTTAACACAAAGCCAGGGGTCCATAAATATATGGGTGCAATGAAATCAAATGATCCTGTGCCCCACCTCTGAGGAGATCAAAGCCCTAGGTCTCTGGCACTCTTTGCCAAATGCTGCTGAAGTTAAAACAAACAAACAACAGCAACAACAACAACAAAAACACTCCTGCTTTGTGGTCCTGGATCACTGCAGAGGGACCTGACTCAGAGGGAAGAAATGCCTTCCTTTAAAACCGTGGTCCTCCACTGGGGTGATTTTGCCTCCCAATGAGCATTTGGCAATGTCTGGAGATGTTTCCTGCCTGTCACAAGCTGGAGATCTAGTGGGTGGGGGCCGGGGATGCTGCTACACATCCTATGATGCTCAGGTCAGCCCCTTGCAACGAGGGATTATCCAACCTAAAACAAAGTGCTAAGGTTGAGAAACCGTGCTCTAAACTACCAGCCAGATCAATAATATACATATACTGGGAAGGTTCAGGTGTGACTGTCAGTTTCCCCACCAGAGACAGCATACACTTAGTTGGGGCTTGAGAAGTGTGAGCAGAATTAGGGAACCAGAAAGGGATGTTGAGGCACCCAACTACTAGCAAGAGAGGGAAGCTCTTACACCACTCATGTTGGGTGGGAGCAATTTCAGTAAAACTTTGTGAGAGCTGGAGTCCTGAAAGAGGGACCACCAAACAAGAGCAGCACTAGAGAAAGGCTGGACTATTTCCAGGAGAAACTCGCTGACCTCTCTTCCTCCTCCCACCCTCCAACCTCTTCCTGGTATCTTCTATCAGCCAAACAGCCAGAGGCCAGAAAGCAAGGAACACAGAGGTAACAGACCTGGCCCCCTCAGGGCACAAAGAAGGAGAGAGAAGGGAAGTTCAGACAGAAATAACACCTTAAGTAGATTAGCCTCAGATGTGAGTCCTGTCTACGGCTGCACTGAGAAGCAATATAACCTCTGACCTTCAATCAGAAATTCCCAGGGCTGATAGTTCTCACCTGTGCTCTACTCCCCTCGCATGGGCATGTCAATTGGAATTTTCCAGCCCACTGGGAGTCTGCTGGACTCATCTGGCTTTTTTCCCAAACAGATCTGGCACCACTCCTTCTACAATGAGCTTCGGGTAGCACCAGAGGAGCACCCCACCCTGCTCACGGAGGCCCCCCTAAATCCCAAGGCAAACAGGGAGAAGATGACCCAGGTAAGAGGCCAGCCAGGCTTGAGCACTGGCACAAGAACTCAACGTGGATGCTCAGCCAGACCCATTCTCCCACTCACACATCAGTGTGACAGAATTTTTTTGAGAACCTGTTATGTTCATAGTCTGTGTCAGGCCCTATGGGAGGAGGGAGGAGGGTAAACAGGCATATTTCCTGCCCTTAACAAGATTCCAAACTATTCTTTGGACTGAAAGGTGCTGCTATTTCTGCCAGACAGTCTAATTCTGCGTTGTCCTTTCAGATCATGTTTGAAACCTTCAATGTCCCTGCCATGTACGTCGCCATTCAGGCTGTGCTCTCCCTCTATGCTTCTGGCCGCACGACAGGTAGGTAGCCCTGTTGTCATCATCCATTCCCTTTCAGACTTCAGAGGTAGGAAAAAAAAGAGGTTCCTGCTCAGAAGAATTAAAGGGACAGCCAAAGGCCAGGGAAATCCTTGCTTTGGGATAACAGAAAGGAAGCCATGTAGATGAAAGTATGCCCGGGACAGATGGAAAGAGTTCACATGAACAAACCATGAACTAGTACATCCATCAAGGGCCGTTTCCCTCACAGTAGTTAGTCCTAGAGCTTATACACACCTTCCAACAATAGTGGAATGTTTCTGCTCAGGAAGTAGCAACAGCAACAACTGTGATGGTGAATATGCAAGTACGTGTCCTTGGTATGGAAAGGTGCTCAGGAAAATGGAGGGAGTTTCGAAATAAAACAGTGTTTAATTGGGACTCAACAACTTCCATGAACATCATTCCAACATGTATTTCTTTGTCTTTGTTTTTTATTAATATTCATTCATGTCTTCATTGATATGTCCATTCATTCATTCATCCATCCATCAGTATTTTCCAATCCTGCCCACCATGTGCCGAGCACTGCACCACTGACACACAAGACAGACCCTGCCATTATGGAGCTGACAGTCTAGTGGGGGAGAGACAAAAGTAAAAGATCCTTTCACTCAAGGCAGTAAGGACAGTACTAAGGAAGTACGGGGTATATACAGTTTTGTATCCTGTGCTTTGCACTTGATTTTGTTGCAAACATCATGTTGAATGGCCATGTGGTAATCATTGTGCAATGGTTCCATAACTTATTTATTTATTTTACCCTTTGTCCATTGCTGGGCCTGTAAGTTGTCTCAAATTTTTATTTTTCGTTATAAAATATGCTATGATCAACATATTCGTACAAGAGTAAGCTACTTGTCCCTGCATATTTATTTTACCTCTGGTTCTTATAAAACCATCTTATTAGCTTTAATCATTTTTCAGTTGATTCTCTTGGGTCTTCTAGGTAACAACCACATCATGTACAAATAATGACAATTCTGTTTCTTTTTGATAATAGTACTTTTTATTTCCATTTTGTGTCTTATTGCATGGGCTAAAACACCCACGAGTATAGTAAATAATAATAATAAAATGACAGTATTATGTTTTCCCATCAGTTATGATGTAGCTGTAGGATCAAGAGAGATTTCTTATCAAGCTGAGAAAGCTTATTTTCCTTTATGGTTTACTAAAAGTTTTAATAGTAGAGAATGCTAATTTTTTTCAAATTGGCTGGTTTTTATAGTCTCTTTCAGATCTAACATTCCATGTGCATGTACACATGTGTTTGATACCTGAAAGATGTACAAATTATCCTGTCTCACTTAAATAATGTGTACGTCACATTCTTTAATGCAAGTGTGCATCATCATGAAAGCATTTCAAGTAGTATGAGGAGACATTTTACTTGCTTTCCAGTAGGCTGTATTCTCATTTGGGAGAATAAATTGATGTGTACAAAAATATGATTGATTATTCTTATGGAGAATGAATTTTTTCAGATACTAAAGAAAATATGGTAATTTAAGCTCATTGGTAAATGGTCCCAGGAAGAGAGAGATGAAAGACAAGAAAGGTTTTCATAGGTCCTATCCCTCTGTTTATAGGCATCGTCCTGGATTCAGGGGATGGTGTCACCCACAATGTCCCCATCTATGAGGGTTACGCACTGCCTCACGCCATCATGCGCCTTGACCTGGCAGGCCGAGACCTCACGGACTACCTCATGAAGATCCTCACAGAGAGAGGCTACTCCTTTGTGACCACAGGTATCCAGCCCCTTTCCTGATTCTGAGCTCAGCTCAAAACACCAAATCTGATCTAGGACCAGAAGTTCCCAGGACTAATGAGAAGGCTGTAGCTCTGTATCCTCCAACTATCTTGGGGTAGGCAGGGAGGCCCTGGCCTAGGGCTGGGCCTCTGGACAAAACCAGACAGTCAAGGTAACCATATTTAAGGAGGAAGATTCCAGACCAATATACCTGGAGAGAGGGACAAGGCTTAGGCCTACTTATCCTAAGCAGCACTCAGCTGAGCCCTCTTCAAGTGCCTTTTCACAGGACCCCCTCCTTCCCAAGGAACCTGCTGCCTCTGTCCATGTCCACACCAGATAGGAGCTAGTTTTTAACAGTGCTGAATGGTAGTAAGATCTGGTGACACATTTCATTAACTAGGGGCATTTATAATTTGTCTGAGGACACATAGAATACACAAGGTCTGAATATCTAAGGGGAAGGTATCATGCCTCAGTGGACACCCTGGGAAAGAGAGTATTTAGGTAGGGGCCTTCTTAGATTCTGTGAGAACACAACATATAAGCCTACATCAAGACTGGAACTGTGTCCTGCCAGGCCCTCAGGAAGGCCTGCAGCGTGGTCAGGGCAGAGTGAAGACAGCAATGAGCAAAGCTTGTGCAATGTTTTGCCTGGGAATCAAGACTTTGACCTCCCACTTGAGGAACAGGAATAAAAAAACTAACATTCGCCCTGGCTGGTGTGCCTCAGTGGGTTGAGTGTCAGCCACGAACCAAAGGGTTGCTGGTTCAATTCCCAGTCAAGGGCACAGGCCTGGGTTGTGGGCCAGGTCCCCAGTCATGGGCACATGAGAGACAACTGATCGATGTTTCCCCCACTCTCTCTCTCTCCCTCTCTCTCTCTCTCTTTTCCTCCCTTTCCTTCTCTCTAAAAAATAAATAAAATCTTCTTAAAAAAGAGAAAAATTAACTTTCATTCTAAGACAGAATCCGAAGAAGTAAGAAGGAGGTTTTCATAGAGATCAAAATGGGACAACCAAACTAACAAAACTGAGTATCTGCTCTCTGTCATTTCCACTCTTTGCAGCCGAGCGAGAAATTGTGAGAGACATCAAGGAGAAGCTGTGCTATGTGGCCCTAGATTTTGAGAATGAGATGGCTACAGCAGCTTCCTCTTCCTCCCTGGAGAAGAGCTATGAACTGCCAGATGGGCAGGTCATCACCATTGGCAATGAGCGCTTCCGCTGCCCTGAGACCCTCTTCCAGCCTTCCTTCATTGGTGAGATGCTGCCCACAATCCTGCCAATCATGAGGGCACCGTGGGGGGTAGGTGGGCAAGGAATGGAGGAGAAACAGCAGGAGTCACAAACGCATTTATTGTTATACATAGCCCATATTTTTCCAGCCAAAAATATATAAACAATACAACTAGATAAAATCTCATTTTAAATACAAGAGTAAGGCAATCAAAATAAAGCAAGAGAGGGATATAATATGAAACTAAGAATGAGGTTAATAAACAAAACACTTCTTGGATTGCTCAGCATTTAGGTCATATGGCTGAAGTTTATGGTAGTAAACAGGACAGGCTTGGGGGTCAGACCTGATTTTAAGTCCTGACTCTGCCTCTTCAAGTCTTGTCACTTTAGACATGTGACCTTCTTTAACCCTCAGTTACCTGACTTGTAAAGTGGAAACAATGTAGTACCTACTAAATAGTATTGCAACAAGGATTAGATAAGAGAATAACATGAGGACAACTCTTTCTTTAGGAGTATATAAGAAGAGATGAGCCTGTAAGCAAATGTTGACATACTAGTGGTAAATTGCAAACTGGACAGAGTGTAATAGGCCTAAGAAACCAGGGAGGGCTTCTTAGGGAAGGTGAATATTTGAACGGAACTGTGAAGAATGAGTATCATTGTATTTTATAGTATCTGGAGGTGGAAGAAGTACAGAGTAGGGAATGGCATACAAAGCCAATGGAATGGTATGTGCAAAGGCATGTAGGTGTGAAATGATTTGGGGCATGATAAAAGAATTCTGTGTGTGCACATGTGTGTATGTATATGCATGTGTGTCATGTGTTTACACATACAAGAAACTGGAGCGAATAGCTGGACCACACAAAGAATGTGGGGTTAATCATATCAGCAATGAATATCCCCCAAAAGCTTTTAAGCAGTGGTATAGCAAGGTCAAGTTTGCACTTTAGGAAGATTCTGTCTTTTGTGTGGAATTATATCACATGGACAAAAGACTAGAGGTGGGGGGGCCAGGTAGGTGGGCATGAGCTGGTTTAGCACGTGGAAAGGTCTTGGTGCCAGGCTAAGGAAGTTAAATGTCAGCCTGTAGGTACTGGGGGACTATCAAAAATGATGCAATGTATCATCCACACAGTGGAATATTATCTGGCAATCAAAAAGAATGAAGTACGGATACCTGCTATAACATGGATGAACCTTGAAAACATGCTAAGTGAAACAAGCCAGACACAAAAGGCTGCAGAGTGCATGAGTCCATTTACATGAAATGCCCAGAGTAGGCAAAGCTATAGAGACAGAAAGTAGAGTAATGGTTGCCTAGAGCTGGGGTAAGGGTAAAGGGGGAAATAGGAAGTGTCCACTAATAAATATGGGGCTTCTTTTAGGGGTGTCAAAAATTTTCTAAAATTACATTGTGATAATGGTTGCACAACTCTGTGATTATACTAAAAACTTCTGTATACTTTAAAAAGGTAAACATTACAGCATGTGAATTATATCTGAAAAAAGCTGTGAAAAGAGATCATGCAATGCTAGTGGTCCTTTAGAAATATACCTCAGGCAACAGTGTGAAAGATCAATCAGAACGGAGGGAAACTAAAGGCAGGATGTTGACTAGTTAAAGGGTAATGATCTTGTAATCCATTTAGGAGTTAATTAAGGGTCCAAACTAGGGTAGTTGCAACAACAGAAGGGTCACTTGAGGAGCTGAAGGTGCCAGTGATTGTGAAGGATAGATGTTGACTATATACTATGATTTCTACTAGGCATGGAGTCTGCCGGAATTCATGAAACAACCTACAATTCCATCATGAAGTGTGACATTGACATCCGCAAGGACCTATATGCCAACAATGTCCTCTCTGGGGGCACTACCATGTACCCCGGCATTGCTGACAGGATGCAGAAGGAGATTACAGCCCTGGCCCCCAGCACCATGAAGATCAAGGTGGGTCTTCACCCATTTCCCTCCATCCTGTTCTTTGTACAATGATCTGTCTACTTGCAAGATACTCAGAGTTGAGCTGACAGGCCTGTAGCTCAGCAGTCTCCTGGGTTCAGGGACACATTCTGTCCCTAATTAGTAGACTCCACTTTTGGCCTTGTGGAGTTACATTCCTCAGGTGCTGATAAAGTCAGAGACACTCTTAGCATGAGCTCTCAAACATAACCACCTGATGTCATATAAGAAGGGGGTGAAAGAATTTGGGACGAAGAGAATATGGAGCTGGTTGAGAAGGAAATCAAGAGAGAAATAGAGGGAAAGAAAAGAAGGAGGTGACACTACAGCATCTCCAAACTTTAAAAAGGAGTTGGGTGTTACCCCAAAGGAGAGTGAAGTTTTCAAAGAGATCATGTCTGGCCATGGAGCAGGCTACTGGTTCCAACTCATCAGGACATTCCTTGATCCCTGGACAGCCTGTTGGCCCAGTTTGGCCACAGCTCTTCCCGCACTGCTTCTCACCAGGGTTTCTCACCTCACAGGCCTCAGAAGAATGGGAGCCCACTTGTCTTACTGCTTCTACCCAGCCTCTGGTCCCCAAGCAATCAATAACATAGTCCTTTTTACGGGCTCCTAGAAACTTTGCTGCTAATGGGTTTAGAAAGAGTTGGGAATAGAATAGAGATAACAAATAGGTTGAAAGTTACAAAACATCACAATAAAGTTGTTCTCTGGGGAGTAGACCTCACCCGAGGAAGTATATTCTCTATGTCAGTATTCCAAGAACCTTCTTTGCAAAGGAAGGCTGCCCCAGACCTTCCTTCTGCAGGCAGGTTATAACCTGCATAGCAGGTTATGCTCAGCACAGGGAAGCAAAGCAGGCCACCAGAAAACAGGTGAGAACCTTCGGGCTCCTCTCCTCACCTGGAGATACTGAAGCCTGCCACATGTGGCTTTTGACCAGGACTACGTGTCAGGATACCACACCTAGCCTCACTTCCAGATTCCAGTTCATCAGTTCTGAGGCTGAAGAAGGTGGTAGTCCCATCACCTATAATGATAAACGAACACCAGTGATTTGATGCATATCCCAATTTATGAACCACTGCCCTGAGTTTAGCAATATTCACCAGTCCTCAAGGAGTCTAGGATCTAATTAGTAGACATAATTGATGAAAGGGTGACTTAAATGAGAGGAGGGAAAAAGGCACTCCAGGCAGGGAAAACAGAGTGAACAAAGGTGCTGGGTGTGGGCAGGGAGCCTGTTCATGTATCAGCATCCCAGCCAAATCGGATAGCAGGATTTGTGTAGAAGAATTGGGGGAGAGGAAGCAAGCCCTGGGGGAGAGGAAGCAAGCCTCAAGGATGTGAAAAAAGGAATATAGGGTTGGGGTGGGTGGCTGAGATTGAGGACCTGTAGCCCAAGATAGCCCAGAGTTTTCTCACAACTGGAACTGCCCAGCAATAAAATCACTTACCTTCTTAGTGTCTGTGCCCGTCCTTGAGTTATCTATTCAAGGAGTGATGGGGTGACTTTGGTCTGCCTGAACAAGATAACTTCTAAAGGCCCTTCCTAGTCTGCAATTCCATGGCCCCTGGAAATTAAGAAATACAGAGAGAGATTTTAAGGAGACAAAATAATCAGTTTAATTTCTGGATTGTTCTAGCACTGAATTCTTAGACCCTTCAGAATCTGAGAAATTAATTGAAGAATCTCAGTCCTTCTGGATCTACTTTTAGGTGGAATTCAAAGGTGTTTGACAGGACAACCAATTTCTAAAGGCTGAGCTCAGTGACAAGAATGAATAATGTATGTATGAATTTAAGAACTTCTCAGATGCAAGTGGCTGTCAACAAATATAGCTCAAGACAGGGTCTGAGTAGACTGGCTCACACTCAGGAATGGAGGGAGTCCAACCTGAGCTGCTCATGCAATCAACTCCAGGCAAGAACAGAACAGCACTTCCCCTGTAGATGTTTGTATTGGTCAGCTATTGCTGAGTAACAAGCAACTATGAGATCACAGGGTACATAACAATTAGCATGTATTGCTCATGTACCTGCAGGTCAGTTGGAAGTCAGCTGATGTAGGTCAGGCTTGGTTAGTCAGCTCTGCAGATCCAACCAGCTCAGGTCAGGTCCATATCTCTCATTATGGGACCCAAGCCGAAGGGCCAACAGCTTCCAAAGGAAGTTCTTTTCATGAAGTTGGCAGAGGCACAGGAGAGTATGCCCAACTGCATGCCTAAAGCACATTTCAAGCTCCTGTTTCCGTCACATCTGCTAACATTTTGTTGGCCAAAGCAAATGCAGAACTGAACCCAAAGTCACATGGTAGAACACTACACTCTTCCTATGGGGGTGGGGGTAGTAAAGATTTGAGCAATAATTCAATCTACCACAAGTTTTACCCTGTTACTTTCTGACTGACCATGGAGTCTGTTCTTTTTCTGGGGCAGCCCAGTAGTGTGATGAGATGATTCCTGAATCATCTTCCTATTCCCTTGGGGACTGATTATTATTCACCACATTTGCTCTTTGCAGATTATTGCTCCCCCGGAGCGGAAGTACTCAGTCTGGATTGGAGGCTCCATCCTGGCCTCTCTCTCCACCTTCCAGCAGATGTGGATCAGCAAGCCAGAGTATGACGAGGCAGGGCCCTCCATTGTCCACAGGAAGTGCTTCTAAAGTCAGAACAGATTCTCTGGGGATCTCCTTGAGACTACTGTTACCAATCATGAAACATTAAAACCTGCAAGTCTTACTTCTCTGTGTGGAGCTCTTTCTCCCTCCCCACCCCATGCTGTGCCTCACACACAGTATGAATGGTTTTTCACACCTTATTTCTAATCCACATGTGAGATAGGTACTATTATATTATTAACTCCATATTACAGTTGAGGAAATTGAGGCTTAGAGAAGTTAAGGACTTACTGAAGATCACCCAGAACCAAGATTAAACTCCAAATGTAGCTCACTATAAAGTTAGTATTCCTACTACAGCACCTTGATTCCTTTTCCTTGAACATGAGTTTAAGGCTAGATGATGAGGGTGGTGGGGGTAAGAAACAAGGGCTTTCAGAGATGTAAGTCCTTCTACTTAAGGGTGATGTGCAGAGAATACAAATAGAAAGGGAAACACAGGCTTATCAAGAAAGTGGTAGCACATTTAGAAAAAATATTTTTTTCTACCCTTCATCTCTTCTTCATTTTTCTTCCTCCTATGACGATCTTTCGTCACTTAGTTCTATTTTTGGAGCTTTGATCTGTTCTTTTACTTGGGCCATATTTTTTGGTCTCTCTGTGCCTGTTACATTGTAAAGGGCAGAGCCTTAGGTATTCACCAGGGCAGGGCAACCCTCTTTGCTGCCTTGTGGTGCTATGTGTGGGGGAGGTGTCAAAGAGAGAACAATGCTGCTTGCTCAGCTCTTGGCCGGCTTTCAGTAACTTCCCCCTGCTACCCACAAGCAAATTGGGCCCTTCTGGTGCTGATTCCTGGGTGCTTGGGTTTGTGTATGTTCTAGGACCCACAGGATGAACTCTCCTGTGAGGCTGGGAGTTACTCCTGCCACAACCCCCGCAGGTTTTTACTGCTAGAGGTTTTGAGGCATTATTTCCCAGCGGCAGAACCCTGGGTTGTGTGGTCTGTCTCGCTCCCTAGTTGTTCCTCCCAGTTATCCACATGCAAATGTGGGACTGTCTATGGGACCACCCACCTGCCAGCCTTCCACTAGTTGCATATTCTCTCTACCCTGGCTGCCAGTCTCCGCCCCTCCTACCTGCCCAGATGAGTGTTTCTTCTTTAATTCCTTGGTTGTGGGACTTCCATACAGTTCTATTTTCTGGCAGTTCTGGTTATTTTTTGTTTTTAAATTTGTTGTTGTCCTTGTTTTGGTTTTTCGAGGAGGCAAAGTGTATCTACCTACACTTCTAGCTTGGCTGAAAGTCATCTTCTTCTTCCTCTTCCTCCTCCTCCCTTCTCCTTCTTCTCCTCCTTCTCCTCCTCCTCCTTCTCCCCCTCCTCCTCCTCCTCCTTCTTCTTCTTCTTCCTTTCCTCTCTCGCTCTCCCCATCCCCATTCCCTGTCCTTTGTTAATCATGTTTAACTAATTTCACAAGTATTTACTAAATTTTTGGTAAATAAATCCATAATTACTGGGTAAGGCCACATGGAATTTATGTACCCCACAAAGATGATTTCACGGTCTCACTGCATAAAGTGGGAGACAGACACATATACAAGACAATGATTTGAGGTGACACAGAAGCACACACAAAGTAATACGAGAAAATAAAGGATAGGAATAATGGCTAACATAGATTGAGGATTTACAATATGGTAGGCATTAGATTAAGAGCTTTACATGGATTTCCTCATTTAATCCTTACCACAGCCCTATGAGGCAGGAACTAGTATCATTCCCATTTTATAGCTACTTTACTAGTCAACTCTGTCACCTAGCTAGTTAATGGTAGAACTAGGTTCTCACTTCTGCCTGGTGTACTTTTCCCTCTCTCTGCCTCTCCAAGTCCCATTTTGGATGCTCCTGAGCAGATCCCACCTGGTCCATGAACCTTCTCAGGAACACCTGTTTGGAGACGGTGGAACCCAGTGGAAGTGCAGGTACCTCAACATCAGAAATTCCTCCTCCACCATCTCTGCAATTTCCCTCTGGAGATGAGGTGGAGAAGTTTGTTTTCACACACCCCCTGGAGGATTTATTTGCATGTCTCAGGAAGGGCTTCCCAGAAACAGACTCTAAAATAAGGATCCTTGTGCAAGTGAGTTATTGGGGAAGTACTCAAAGGGGAAACGCATGAGCAGAGTGGAAGAGGCATGACAGGAAAGAGGAGGAAGCTCAGCAGGGGACCTCTCAGGCATAGTTTCAGCTGTCCCCAGTGAGCTCTGGAAGATAAGCCTAACTGCAGACAATGAGCTGGGCTTTCACAGCCACCTGTCAGTGAAGGTTCACCTTGGACATAAAGTCCCAGGCTTTCCTCTTGTGAAGGGAAAGACCTCCAGTGGGCTTAGGGCAGTCCTGCAAAGAAGAGCTGCAGGCACTGGCTCTTGGGAGAGAAAGCACAGAGAGGAGGTTGGAGGGTGTTCACATGCACACAAGGAGCCATGGAGATGTGGAGCACTGATCCTCCCTGCTATAGAGGGGCATATTGGAATCTCCATATGAGGAAAGAAGGGGAAGTTGACTGGACATGCCCTTCCCTCCTCCATCTGGTCTTGCCCCACTTCAAGAAGTGCTGTCCTAAAATTATTTAGTGGATTGGCTACAATGGCTTAAGAAGAGTGAAAATCCAACAGGAAGTCTACGAAAAATAAATAGAAGTTATGTCCTAGGCACGGAGGGCCAAGCTGAAGGAGCCATTACCTATTATATACTGTCTATTGAGTGGTAACTATGTGGCATGCATTGTGTTAAAAAGCTGTCCATGAACTATCTTTCTTAATCTTAACCCCTGGCTGTCTGAATCCAGAGCCCACACTCTTAAGCACCTCCTTGATATCTCTCTTTATGATGAGGTATATCAGTCAGAGTTCATTCAGGGGAGTAGAGCCACCATGCACATTGCAGAAATAAGAGTTATTAGAAATATGACTACTCAACCCTGGCTAGGGTGGCCCAGTGGATTGAGTGCCAGTCTGCAAATCAAGAAGTTGCCAGTTCGATTCCCAGGCAAAGCATATGCCTGGGTTGTGGGCCAGATCCCCAGTTGGGGTGCATACGAGAGGTGTGAGAGGCAACTGATCCATGTTTCTCTGTTTCAACTGATCCATGTTTCTCTCTAGCATCAATGTTTCCTTCTCTTTCTCCCTTCCCCTCTCTCTAAAAATAAGTAAATGAATAATCTTTAAAAAAAGAAATGAGACTACTCAAAGGTGAGAGGAGCTGGGGAAGTACAGATCAGGAAGGAATTATGGCATGATTAGAGAGGAGTCACTAAGGTCTTGAGGACTAGCTGGGATCTATCTGTAGGTGTGTCTGTCACAGTATCTGACAACAGAGATCTCCCCAGAGGAGTTGATGAGGCTCCCATATGCCTTCCAAATATCACTAGGTCCTCTTTTGTCCAACTCTAACTCACAGCCAGCCCTATCAGGAGATGATTCTGCAAGTGTACTGCCCGGCCTCACCAACTTGAGTTAGCATAATCCTGTGTTAGAGTGGTCAATGATGTAGGCTGTGAAAGAATTCACAAAGAGAAGAAAATGTAAAGAATAAGATTTTTATTCACTCTCCAAGAAAGGAGAGGGGCCTGGGGTAGAGTGACACACCAGCATTGAGGGGTGGGGCAAGCTCAGAAGAGTAAACATGACATGGCAGTCATGTTTAACAAGGTCATAGGCCTGCTAGGCAAATGGTGGCACAATAGCAAATGGCTCTGGCTTTACCCTTTCATCCAGCACATCAGAATTTCTTTAATGTAGATGAGAATGTAACTGACCAGACATCCAAGCAGCAGAGGAAAGACAGGGTCACATTTTTAATGGCTGCATAAGCATTTTTGTATATATGAGTTAGTATTTATTTGTCACAACAGCACTTACATTTGAAAATAATAATTTCTTCAGAAGTATACTCCAAGGACTAAGCAGGGTGCATGGTACACAGTGCATGCTCAGTAAACATTGGATGAAGGAATGATACTGAATGGCTAGAATTCATGTAGGACAATCAGCTCTTATTCATAAACTCCTGCAGATATCTGACAATCCCTCAGGAGCAGGAAATGGACCCATTCCTCCAGGAAAGTGGGACATAATTCTCCTTACCAAATTGCCACTACTTTCTGACCTCTGGCCCACACCTGAGGTGGGATGATAACACCCTGTTTACTACTTCTAGGAGGAACTGATCACCATTCTTTTTACGTGTCTTCCTTGCTCATGATGATCCCTTAATTTTTTAAAAGATTTTATTTATTGATTTTTAGAGACAGGGGAAGGGAGGGAGAAAGAGAGAATCATCAATGTGAGAAACATCTATTGGTTGACCCTTGTATGCACCCCAACTGGGGACTGAACCTCAATCCAGGCATGTACACCAACCAGAAATCAACCGGGCGACCTTTTGCTTTGCAGGATGACACCCACCCTGACCTGAGAATCACACAGGTCAGGCAACAAAGATCCTTTTAACTGCCCTTCTTCCTCCCACATATGTGTGGGGATCTGACACTCCTGTTTGTTCCATGAGACCCTGTCTTTTGGGCACAGTTGGGCCAAACAGTTTCTCTCTTCTAGGAATTTGGAATTAAGACCAAGAAAGATACTAAATTTTTATGCATGGTATAACATAATAAAAGAAGCATAAAGAAATGAAGGGGAATAGAAGAATTATTGGTAATATTGAGATAACTGACAGGTAAAAAGCATTTTAGTTTCTTACTTTACACAATACATCAAAAATCTTAACGCTTTTAGAAGTAAGAAACAGAGAGAAAATATTCAGAAAGGACTCATATGCAAAATATATAGTGAACAATAATAGTGAGTAAAAGACAGTAGAAAAACAGGCACAGGAATTGAACAGGTCCTTCACAACAGAGATTACTAAAATGGTCAATAAACATGAAAAGGTGTCTTACTTCATTACTCATCAGGAAAACGTGAGATAAAACTATAAGAAGATACCATTATATACAGAAGAATGAATAAAATGAAAAAAAAAACTGACAATACCAACTGTTGGTGAGAATGTGGAACCAGAGCATGTGCTCAGTCATTGCTGGTAGCAGTGTCAACTGGTACAATCACTGTGGATCTATTTCTTATTTAGGAATATTTACTAAAGTTAAGCATACAAATAGCCTATCACATAGCAATTATGCTCATAAGTATCTACCCCCCAAAATCATCTATTTATATTTTTACCATAACACATATTCAAGAATATTGATAGCAATGCTATTCATGATAACCCAAATCTAGAAACTCTCAAATGTCCCTCAATAGTAGAATGGATAAAAAACTTTGTGGTAGAGTGACATAGTGAAATACTGCCCAGCAATGAGAATGAATAAACTAACAACTACAGGTATAATATATAGAAATCTCACAGATATTATTTTGAATGAAATTAGTACTCACTATATAATTTCATTTATATAAGGAACAGGCAAAACTAATGTCTGCTGTTAGAACTCAGGCTATCGGTTACCTTTGGGTGGGGGAGGGGTAGTAACTGGCTAGAAAGTGGATTCCGGGGATGCTGGCAGTGCTCTGTTTCTTGATCCGAATCCAGGTAACAAACGTGTGTATTCAGTTTGTGAAATTTTTCCTTAAACTGTGCACTTATGGTACATGCTCTTTTCTTCACTACATACTATACTTCACTAAAGTTTTTAAAAAATAGTAACTGAGGAGCGGGTTAGTTCCCTGTCTGCACATAAATCTGCTGACAACTTCCTCATTTAACCTTCAGAGAGACCCCGAGGGCAATGAAGCAGCGAAAATATGGGGGCCCAGAGAACCTCTCAAACTTTTTTGGATGAATATTTTCCAAGTCCGGGTTTACATAGGTAAAAAAATGTAAGTAGTAATTTTACACAGAGGTGGCTGTGGGAGGAGGGGTGGGTGATGGGACAGACTTCAGCGCTCCACCCAGGTTATCCTAAATAAATTTACAATCCATTTTTAAAATAACGTTTTCAATATATAAATGTCACTTCAACCATTCATATAAACATCAATATAGGAAAAAGGAGTTGATTCCCAGGTTGTGCTTGCTGTGCAAACAGCTTCAAGACAGGTGTCCGGGCTACTGACCTCTCCCCACCCCTTTGCACCCAGGTCGCTGTTTCCTAAAAACTCCCACCTCAGAGTGGTGCCTGAATGCGGGTTTGCCTGTTGCCTCTAGTGGTTTAAGCGTGAAAGGTGTATGCACCCCCTGACAACATGTCATCAATCTGAGGTCGTTGAGATATTTGAGTGCAGCAGGACAAAGCCAGTCAAGGGCCTCACCCAATGGCAGCAGCTCAGAACTGGCCCTGCTCCTCCGCAGAGCAGTTGTCCACCGACAGCAGGACACCAGTTTTATACACCAGCTCGTTAGTTTCTCTCTACCCAGACTCTTCCTTTGACAAATCCCGTTCAGAATCCCCATCACTTCACACCCTCCCCACTCCTCACCCCCGCTGTTGTTCACGCCCACAGAACCCAATTTCTCAAGTTTAAACCAGTTCCAGTCACATCCGAGCCTCCACCCACTTTATTCTAATGGAATTTTTGGCTACTGTGCAAATCGGTTGAGCGAACTTTTATTTATTCATTCAAGAGACAAAATAGGAGGTGGGATGTAATCGAATTCTTTTTTTTGCTATATTAAATAATGTGCCAGCACTGTGCTGCTGCGTTGCAGGGAATGGGAAAAAGTTAATCTGTGTAATTTATCACTTTGCATCATTTTCCTACTTAAAATAGTCCGATTTAATAAATACCAGATAACAAACACCTGGGGGGGGGGGGAGCTTGTTTGAAATTACAATCATTTTGATTTGTCTTTACTTATGAGAATTACGCAAAGGTGATGGAATTATTATAATTCTTTTGAAATGTTATTTTCCAGTGAGCAAATACACAAAGGTTAATCACGCCCTTGCAAGTCCAGTTATCAGCAAACTTTCCCCTCATCCCAAACTAGACTCTCACAACGCTTCTCTACAAACAACGCGAGAACAAAGAGGTCCCTTTGGCCCCACCTTCTCGGTCACATCAACCCCACCCACTTCCTGCCTGACGATCTCTTGACGTCAGAGGTGCGCCAAAGCGCGTTGAGAGCAGTAGCAGAAGCGGAAGTGGCTTGGGCGGAAGGGCTGGTTGCGCGGTTCCGGGGTAGGATGGTCTCAGGCAGGCTGTTTGTAAGGCTGCTGCGCGCGCTATGCAGTTCCAGGTCTCAGACCTCCCTCGAGGGCGTGCCCCTCTCCAGGGGCCTGCACGCGGGCCGCGAGCCCCGAAGGCTCTCCATCGAAGGCAACATTGGTAAGGGCCGGAAAGGGGCTGCCAAGCCTTGGCCTCCGCTGAGCAGGTGTCTGAGACAGAGGTTGGGAAACGGAGCTGGGCCCGAAACCCCTCCCCTCTCCCCTCCTCCTTACCTCCCCACCACCCGGTCTAATGCAGCGGGGCTGCTAGTCCTGAGCTGCCAGGGCCATTCCCCTCCCAAAATGCCCGGTGTATCTCTGTCTCTTTGACATTTAGAACGTCCTTCTTCACTACTGCTCCACAGAGACATAAAAGCCACGCAGTTTGTGGATAGGACAAGAGTTCAACTAGCTTGTAGGAATAGAGCTAAACGAAAGCGACAAGAAGCTCGAAGTAATTTCTTTGTTGTCAGGTTTAGGCAAAAGACAAAAACAAAAGAATGCCTATTTAAAATGGGTCTTCAGATAAGGAGTAATTTCTTAGTGCAGTTGTGTGCCATACAATATTTGGGGCACTTGCTAAAAAAATCATTGTGTGTAGCTGGGTGTCCTGTATTTTATCTGGCCACTCGACCCTAAGAGAGTTCTTAGCCTTCAGTCATTCAGGCACCACTTTCACTATTTTTGCCATGTTTCTGTTAGTCCCACTATAAATTACTAACGTTTTTCTTAAACTCACTTTTTAACCTTAAAAACGTGTATTAAGTTAAAAACGGTTACAAGAGCACATAGAAACTCAGTATCTTAAAAAGTAGTTAAAAAGTGAATGAAAGCAAAACATTTTGGTTTAATGTTACTAAATTCTGACTTAATACTTTTACCTGCAAACTTACTGAGATCTAAAAGAGGATTAGCAGTATTCAATGTGGAAGGCACGCTAGCAGGAAACTGAGAATTTCTCTGTTTATTCATTCATCAAGTAACCCTTTGAGCCACATCTACATGCCAGCACCATTGTTGGCCCTGAGGATACAACAGTGAACAAAACAAACATCTGTTATCATGGAACCTAAGTAGGCTGAGACTGACAATGAACAACATAAATTAAGCAAAGTAAACCATATATTATTAGGTAGTCATGAGTGTGATGAAGAAAATTCAGGGATTGAGGAAAGTTGTAATTTTAAGTAGGGTAATCAAGACAGTCAAGACTTCGAAGGTGACATTTGAGCAAAACTCAGAAGAAGGTGAGGGAGTGAACCATGTGGATAACTGGGAGGAGAATCTTCCAGGCAGAGAGAGGACCAAGTGCAAAGGCCCTGAGATGGAAAGTGTGTTCAGGGAACAGGAGAGACGCCATGGTGGCTGGAGTGCAGTAAACAAGAGGGAGAGTGGGAGGAGGGAAGGGGTGGCCATACTGGATATAGGCTTTGCAGTGCTTGATGCGTTTTTATGCTGAGGAAGATGGGAAGGATAGTCAAGTGATGTGATTTGACTTGTTATAAAAAGATCAGTCTGGCAGATAAGTTGAAGGTAGAAAGTATCAGGAGGTTATTGAAATGGTGAGTTTCAGTGACTTGGACCAGGGTGGTAATAGAAGAGGTGGTGAGAAGTGATTGGGTTCTAGTTCCGTTTTAAGGTAGAGCTAACTAGATTTGTTAACAGATGGATATGGAATGAGATAAAGAGAGGGTTCAGTGGTGACTAATCATTTTGGCCTGAGTAGCTTGAAAAATGGATTTTCTTCAGTGGAGGAAAATAGGAAGAACAGATTTGAGGCAGGGAGTGGTTTCAAGATTTTGTTTTTAGGCATGTCGGGTTTTTATATGGTTGTTAGATATCTAAGTGGAGTTGTTGAATAGGCAGTTGGATATGTGAGCCCGGAGTTCAGAGTCTCCCCAAACTAGAGTTGTAAATATAGTATGTATTTTACATCCAGAAGGACCAAGCCCTGGGTACGGAAATGCTAAAGAGATTGGGGAGATGGGAAGGAACCAGCAAAATGGACTGAGAAGGAATCCAGCCACTGAAAAAACAAAAGAGAATGATATCCTGGAAGCCAACTGAACCTGTTTGAGGGAGGGAATCTTCAACTGTGATACTCTCTTAATGGAGCTCTTTGATGAACTTGAACAATTTTTAGGAGCAATAAAGCTGAAAGTCTGATTGTCATAGGTTCAAGGAGAATGGGAAGTAAGGAACTGGAGGCAGCGGGTCATACAGCTGTTTGGAAGCTTTCTTAGAAAGGAAAGACATGGGTGGTAACTGAAATGGAAAGAGGGTTTCAGGTCTTTCTTTTTCTTTTTGTAAGAGAAATTATATCATATTTGTAAGCTGGTGGAAATGGCCTGGTAGAGAGGGAGAAAATGGAGAAACAGGAGAGAGGATAGGATTGCTAGAGTGATGTTAGTAAGCAAGAAGGAATGGAATCTACAGACCAAGCGGAGCAAGGCTGGTTTTAGCTGGAGGCACAGTTCATTTCTAATAATGGAGAGCATGGCAAATAAGTGAGTACTGACTTTAGATGTAGTGGGAACTTATGGAAGGTCACTTGGTTGTGTATGTTTTCTCAGGAAAAGGGAAAAGAGTGCATGTGGGGAGCGTGGAAAGACATGGAATATCCAGTGAGTGAAAGGGGGAAATACAGAATTACTGGGCAGCACTAAGGACCCATTTGGACTTCGTAGTCCAGAATTTAAAGTGGGACCAATCAACTTGGCACTGTGTGTTTTCTCCAGCCAGATCAGAAACATTGAGAGAAATGAGAAGGGAGGGTTCTGCTACCTACCTGATGGTGTTATCAAGGATTTTCTGTACCGTACTTTGAAAAATATGCCCTCAAAGGAAGCTCTGCCTTAGAGCTCAGAGAGGTGCAAAGTACTTTACAAAATAAGTGTTTTGGACAGGCTATCAGGTGAGGTGTAAGCTGCCTGTCCCAATTTTCCTGACCTTTGCTTCTTAACATTCCCGGACTTCTATGCTTCTTCCTTGCTTTCTCATGCAACCAAGGCTCACTGAGTGTGTCCTATGAAGAGGAACTCATGTGTGATACAACTCCTGTCCTTTAAGGAGCTCACAGCCAAGTGAAAGAAGCCAACCTCTAAACGTGATTCATATACCATGTGATGAGTGCCATGTTTGGGCATGGAAACTTGGAGTCTCAGGGGTAGGGATTCCCAAGGGGGAAAAGAGGAAGGGTGTTCCAGACATAGGAAATAACCTTTGCCAAAGCAAAGCCTGAAGAAACATGTAGTTTTAATAACACAGAAGTAGTTGGATGGGCCTGGAGTTTAAAGGGCCTGTGAGAGGATGCCAGAACAAGAGGGTGGAAGGGTTGGATTTGCCAGATGTTGAACTTGTGGGCTGTGCAAGGAGTTTTTGCCTGTAGGCAATGAGAGGCTGCTGAAGACTTCAAGCCAGTATGTACTATGACTAGATCAATTTTAAAAAGAAAATTGGCTAGCATGAGCAAATAGGAAGACAGGTCCATGAAGCTGGCACTTTCTTTGCATGTCTTGTTTGCTGTAGTTCCCATATTGCCTTGCATGCAGTTGGTTGAATGATTAAATAAAAACAGTTTCAAGTAAATAGACTAATTTTGTGGCTCTTATAGTAGTTGGAGGGAGGAGAGATGCCGGCCTGCACAGAGGAATGGAGAGGCAGAGAAGTAAGTGCTGATTTGAGAGAGATTTTGAAGTAGGATTGATAAGCCTTGGTAGCCACTTGAAGGTGAGGGATAAGGAAGCATAGAAGATGGCAATGAGGTTTATACTTTGGACACTGACTTTGAAAACTGAGGATGGGAGTAAGAGAAGAAGAAATCTGGGGAGGTAAGAGAGATATACAGAGTCCAGCAAAAATAGTGCCCCGTGTTTTATTACAAACTCTTTTATTACAAAGTCATAAGCATGTAATTCTGTAACATAACAATATCACACTCAGTCACACCATATGACATTTTAGGTGAAATGTTCAAATTGCTGTCCATCTTGTGCGAGACATTCACGTACGCTACCAACCACACTCAAGCAAGCCTTACTTCTGAACACTGTATTTTATATGAGATGCCTCTGAGACATACAGAGATAGGTGTTCTGAGGTAGGTTAGAATATATATGTGCCTGGAGTCAGGAGAGTTGGAAGCTGAGATTTCATACATGGAAGTTGTTGACCTTGGGGTCATTGTTGAAGCCTTGGAAGTGAATGCAGTTGCCCAAGGAGAGTGACTAATGAGAAGTGGACTGGGATTCTTTAATCTGGCTTGCTCTCTATTTCCTGTTACTTCTCATCACCCCACACACTCTGATGACTCTCCTCAGACAAAATTAGTCACTGCCTCCTCTGTATGCTCTCATAACATTTTGTGCCCACAACTGCTGCAGCACTTGAGTTCTGTTGAGATTGTTTGCAACATTTAACATCTTCCCTGGTCTGGCCACTTAGTCTCTTGTTCATCTTTCTGTCACCAGAACCTGCCCCCCTTCCTGACCCATTGTACTCATTCAGTGTTTACCAGATACTTGAATCCTATGCTGTGATACCCATATGGAAGTTAATCATTGATACCCACAAAGGAAATATATTTTAAACTAATAGTATAATCAAATGAGTTATTTGGTTCTCTAATCACAGGTGGCATCATTAAACAAATCAGAATGAGAATACCCATTCAGGAAACCTGAACAGAGCAAGGTGAGCCCCTGTCCTGAGGTTAGATATCTTCAGAGTGGCTTTTAAAAAGATATTTATTTATTTATTTATTTATTTTTAGAGAGAGGAGAAGGGAGGAAGAAAGAGGGAGAGAAACATCAATTGGTTGCCTCTTCCACCCCCAACTGGGGACCTGGTCCGAAACCCAGACATGCGCCCTGACTGGGAATCCAACCGGCAGCCTTTCAGGTCCTAGGCCACACCAGCCAGGGCTGGAGTGGCTTTTCTTGTATTGTAGTTATACTTCTCTACATCTTGCTGTTTTGACCCTGCAGATGTAGATAGCAGCAAAGGAAATGGGTCAGTGAAGTAACAACTAATGGCATCCAGCATGAGTTGTGAAGCCAAAGGCCTGTGTGGTTGTAAGTGAAAAGCTTTATACCTAGACTTCCTTAAGATCTAAAAAATAAAATACCTAGCCTATCTTTTTAAAGTATATTCTTCACTAAAGTATAAAATTACCTTCCAAATCTAGTTATTTTATTGTTACAAATCTAAATTGAAGATAGGAGTGTTCTTTGAAATATTGTCAGTGAGTCATCTCAGACTATTCTTACTTTGATTTGAAAGACCCCACCAGGAAAGAGGAAGCTGTTTTGTACTTTTGCAGTCTAGAGACTGGGACATAAAGCAGTGGAGAGTTTCTCTATAACATGTGTCCTCTGGCATTCAAGGTTAGTGATTTAAGATCATTAATATGCATCTTTAACTTGTATTGAATATAAACAATTGGGCAGAGAATCCTGGCAGGGGAGACCTATTTAATCCAAACATTAAGAATTAGAGTCTACTTCTGTGATTTAACTCATTCCATGCATCCATCTCCATTCTTTGTACCTGGCTAGACACTCAGGGTGTAAAGAGAATAAAGTCAGTCTGTGTCTTCAAAAAGTGAGCTTCCAGTCTAGCTGGAGAGAGTGATGAGTCAACAATTACATTGTAAAACCTTGGTAAACTAGAGCAGGCAGTAATTAACTTTGCCTAGAGATGAAGGAGGTGCAGACAGTTGGAGAAGGCAACAGTGAAAGGATGAATCAGCTAGTGGACAGATTGGGGGAGGAAGGCATTCCAGATCAGGAAGGGTTTCAGGGAGAATGGATGAGTTTGGGATGTACTTGGAAGCGGTGAGAAGCTTTTTTGTTTGTTTTGTTTTGTTTTTTGGTAAACATAGTTTCCCATAAAAAAGAATCAGGGCAAAAATGTACTAAGTTTTGTTTCAGCTGCTGCATGATTTTCTAAAGTTTTCCCAGAATGGCTACTGGCTCAGAGCTTATGTGATCCTGGGTACTTAGATTCAGGACTGAAGTGTAAGTCCCTAAAGGGCAGGATCTCATCCTAGTCCATCATTTTAGCTGTAGTACCTACCACTTGGTAGCTACATTGATTGATTGAATGACAGAGTGAATAAATGCAGCATCAAATGAAGTTCCTGAAATAAAGTCTTTAATTTTCTTTGAAGAATTTTTGTTTAAAGATAGACTGCAAAATTTATATTTGTGGCCATTGGTTGTTTTTTGTTTGTTTTTTGTTTTTTTGTATAAAGTTTCAGAAATGGATTGGAATGTTTCAGAAAAATGTTTGGAATAAATAGGTCTCCTCCACCAGGATTCTCTGCCCAATTGTTTATACTCAAAAAAGTTAAAGATACGTATTAGTGATCTTAAACCACTAACCTTGAATGACAGAGGACACATGTTACAGGAAAACTCTCCACTGCTTTATGTCCCAGTCTCTAGACTACAAAATTTATATTTATGGCCATTGGTTTGTTTGTTTGTTTGTTTTGTATAAAGTTTCAGAAATGGATTTTTCCTATGTTTTTCATTTTGTTTTAATGAAGAAAATGCTTGGAAGTGATATATTTAAGAGGCTCCCCCTGAGATATAGCTGTATTACATTTAAAGTAATAGATTATTTGGGGTGTTAACATCCAATACTGTCTTACTACTAGATTTTAGCGTAATGTTGTTATAGCAGGTGTTGTAGTGCATAGAAAAATTTGTGGGAGGAAGAAACCATGACTTAGGAATAAGATGAACATTAACAGTGGAACTCTTTGGTCCAGCAGGTGGAATGACAATTCCAGTGCTGATAAAAATCAACATGTTGAAGTAATGTACTCTCAAAACATAGCTCCCACCCCTTTTCAAGTCATGGCACATTAAGTAAGGTACAAGGATAGCCAAGGCCCCAAGGGAAGGTTTGATGCTGAGATCTGTTACCTCCAAAATTTTATGGTATTAAAAAGTATAGTGAAAAGTAACAGTCAAGCTGGGACATAACTAAATTGTGATAATGATATCATAAGAAGCCAGTGCTCTGCATAGAGACCAAACGAAGAATTTGTTGATTTGCCAGATGTGACACAGAGAGGAGTGGCTTCCAGTGGACGTGAGTGTTTTGGTCACGAGGAGGAGGGCAGTGTAGCAGTGCAGAGCCAGCCAGCACCACCAGAAACACCTCTGGGGAAGTCCCTGGGAACACTTTAGAAACATGTATATTTAAAAATCAAAACCCAAGCAGGAAGAAAAAGCTATTATGATGAGGTATCACAGCACTAAAAAAAGTTACGCTGTGTCTGGTTTTAATATAAACATATAACTTCAAATGTTTTTTTAATTATTATTTCATCTTACCTGGCTGGTGTAGCTCGGTGGATTGAGCACAGGCTGCAAACCAAAGTGTCCCAGGTTTGATTCCCAGTCAAGGTACATGCCTGGGTTGCAGGCCATGACCCCCAGCAACCGCACATTGATGTTTCTCTCTCTCTCTCTCTCCCTCCCTTCCCTCTCTAAAAAATAAATAAATAAAATACTTTTTAAAAATAAAAATTATTATTTCATACGTGTGGATGGTGCCTGGCACAACCGAGTCCCATTGCAATGCAGTTGAAGACATTCTGCGCTGCGGTAAATGACTCAGGTTCTCCAAGCCCCACAGCAACATGGATGGCACAGCTCTTGGGACCTCCCACCACCACTTACTGCCATCCTTTGCTGAAGCCATCTTCTGATTACTAAACTGGCTTCCAGGAGCTTCGGAATGGGGAAGGGATGCAGGGTGGAGGTGTGATTGTTCCAGTCATTGGAACTGTGTATATCCCATTACATCTCATTTGTTGGCATTCCGGGTTTTGTGTGATTAAATGAGTCAGTTTCTGAGAGTTTTGACTGCTCTTAAATGAACTAATAGTGTCTGATCTCAGAGGTAAAGTTGCACTCCCTAACCCACAGGTCCCTTGCTATATGTGGTAATTTCTACAGTAATTGTTTTCCTTTTTTTAATGGTTGTGTGCATGTCTTTTTTTTAATTGATTTTAGAGAGAGAGAGTGAATAAGAAACATTGATTTGTTGTTCTACTTATTTATGCATTTATTGGTTGCTTCTTGTATGTGCCCTGTCCAGGGATCGAACACGCACCTTGGCTGATGACACTCCAACTAACTGAGCAACCTGGCCAGGGCCATAATTTATTTTAATTTTTAAAAATTTTAAATAATTTTAACAGTTATTCAGCATCACTCTGATAACAATTACCTTCATCTTTTCATAGTAATTAAAATAGCTTTTCAGCTGATAGCAGGGCACATGTTTTAGACTTAAATCAACAACATGCAATCTAAATATTGACCATCTTTGCCAGATATTTTAAACTAGTGACTACTCAGGCTGGACAAGTACCTGATAATATACAAACTCAACCAACTTGTAATTCCTGCCACTCTGTTAGATACTCAATGACAAGCACAGAGGGTTTTATTTAGCAGTTTAGTATGTAATTTTAGAATTTATATTTTTTATGAACTACCTCTGTTGATTTTGATCAGATAGTTCTGGATAGCATTCTCAAAAATAAGCATCGAACTGGCCAGATGGCTCAGTTGGTTGGAGCCTTGCCCTGTCCACTAAAAGTCTGTGGGTTCGATCGCCCGTCGGGGCACGTACAGGAGGCAGCCAGTTGATGTTTTTCTCTCACATAGATCTCCTGTCTGTCTATTCCTTCCTCTCTCTCTAAAATCAATGAACACATCCTCAGGTGAGGATTAAGTTTAAAAAATAATAAAAATAAGTGTGTATCAGGAGCACTTGGGGCATACTTTAAAACTGCATTCTGGGAGCCCAACCCCAGAAATTGAAAACCTTTTAGGAAACCAAAACTGAGATGAATGAAATAATCAAAACAATTAAATGCTAAACAAATTATAGGTGGTTAATAAATGTATCTTGTTTGGTTCAGCTGCCCAGTATGGTAGAAATTTGGTGTGAATTAGAGAAGTCCTGAACTTATGGAAGAAGTGAGACCTTGGGCTTGATAGGGGAGAGGATTTAGACACAGGCCTAGAGGAGCAGGGAAAGGCATTTAGTCACTGAAGTGTGGGAAGAGCAGAGGCTGAGCACATGTGCAAAGGCACTCAAAAGTTTGGTGGAGTGGGAGTGAGAGATGAGCATGACTGTACAAAATGCATAGATTCACGTTGTTTGTTCTTAGCCTGTGAGTTCAGAGAGGAGTTGGAGTGGTGTGTGATAAATGTCACTTATTGGGTGTGTGGGTTCTTTTCCTGAGACAACTCTTCACTCCTGATCAGCAGCCATGAGTGGCTGATAAAATTGACTGGAAGCGTGCCTTCCTCTCTTCTCTTGGTTCTGTTGGGTTGGCCAAAAAGTCCATATGGTTTTTTCCATAAAGTAAAAGACACATTTTTCATTTTCACCAATAATTTTATTGATCTGGATATTTTGAGTATGTCAGCTATCTCCTACATGGTAGAACATTGATTGTTCTCAATTACTGTCTAAATTTGATCTCTCAACTTCAGTTGGTCTGCCTGACTGTGGAGCATCATCAGTGAGAAACCTCCAGCATGAAACTTTGCAAACCATTTTTAAGTATACTTTATTGATTATGCTATTACAGTTATCCCAATTTTTTAACCCTTTTATACCCCCTCTGCCCTGCACTTCCCCTACCGTATAGCATTCCCCTCCCCTTAGTTCATGTCCACGGGTCGTACATACAACTTCTTTGACTTCTCTATTTCCTATACTGTTCTTAACCTCCCCCTATTTTATGCCTACTATCTATGTTTCTTATTCCCTGTACCATTCTGCCCCCATTCTCCCCCTCCCCACTGATAACCCTCCATGTGATCTCCATTTGTGATCCTGTTCCTGTTCTAGTTGTTTGCTCAGTTTTTGTTTTTTAGGTTCAGTTGTTGATAGTTATGAGTTTGTTGTCATTTTACTGTTCATAGTGTGACACGTTCGATGTCACAGCACCTTCTCCATAAGCTGCACAAATCTTTTTTCACTTGTGTTTTTACCTTTCTTTAAATAACAAAGCATAATATGCCAAAAATGTTGCTTATTTTCTTCCATCTTCAGTATTAAAATGCTACACAAAAATTCACTGATTTTGATACTTTTTAAATTTTTTAAAGATTTTATTTATTTTTAGAGAGGGAAGGGTGGGGGGAGAGAGAGAGAGAGAGAGAGAGAGAGAGAGGGAGAGAGAAAGAAATGTCAGTGTGCAGTTGCTGGGAGCCGTGGCCTGCAACCCAGGCATGTGTCCTGACTGGGAATTGAACCTGTGATGCTTTGGTTTGCAGCCCACACTCAATCCACTGAGCTACACCAGCCAGGGCAGATTTTGATACTTTTTTTAAGATTTTATTTATTTATTTTTAGAGAGGGAAGGGAGGGAGACAGAGAGAGAGAAACATCAATGTGTGGTTGCTGGGGGTCATAGCCTGCAACCCAGGCATGTACCCCAACCGGGGATCGAACGTGCAATACTCTGGTTCACAGCCTGGGCTCAATCCACTGAGCTATGCCAGCCAGGGCATATTTTGATACTTTTTTTTAAAAATGCAAGCTGATACGCCAGGTGTCACAATAAAATCTAACAAAATTGTTTCAAATGAAATTAAAGACAGCTAAGTGCTACTAGAGCCATCTTATGGAAAAAACAACAAATGAACTTTTTGGCCAACCCAATATTTGGATTTATTTTAAGAGTAGAACATACATAAGAAAAATCAACTCCAGTAGAGGAGATTAGATTGAGTTCCAAAAGCACTCTTAGGGTTTATTTTATTTAAAAAAAAAATAAATTTTTTTAGAAGGGAAAAAGAGAGAAACATTGACGAGCGAGAGAAACCAGTTGCCTCTCGTACACACCCCGACTGTAGGGAGGTACCAAATCTGCAACCCAGGTTTGAGCCCTTACTGGGAATTGAACTGGTGACTTTTCGCTTTGCGGGATAAAGCCCAACTAGCTGAGCCACACTGATCAGGGCATCCTTAAGGGTTATATTTTATATTTAACAAAGGTAGGTTTCAGAGGGAACTAAAATTAATAATGTATTAAATGTTTTATTTATTCAGTCAGGTCATTGGCCTGGGCTTTGGTTCCTGCCCTGGAAGACCCCTGTCTTGTACCTGGAGAAATACAATTATAATGGCAGTGATGGAGTCTTACCCAGAATGCCAGTCCAAGCATGAAGGAGGATTAGCTAATTGAATAGAGGTATCAGGGTCTGGAAAGGCTTCACATAGAGGGTACATCTAAGCAGGTTCTTTTTTTTTTTTATCCTCACCCAAGAACATTTTTTTCATTGTTTTTTTAGAGAGAGAGAGGAAGGGAGAAAGAAATATCAATGCTAGAGAGAAGCATCAATTGGTTGCCTCCCATATGCGTACGTGCCCAGACTGGGGATCTTATGTGCTCATAGACTGGGGCCCGGGAATCCTAAGTGCTGGACCGGGGATCTCACATGCACAGAACAATGAGTGAACCTGCAGCCTCGGTATGTGCCCTGACCGGGAATAGAACCCAGCAACCTTTTGGTTATGGGATGATGCTCCAACCAACCGAGCCGTACCGGCCAGGGCCTAAGCAGATTCTTGAAGATTGAATTGGAGTTGGCTAACTGAGGAGAGAAAGTGTACCAGGAAATGGTAAAGTGTATGAACAGTCCCATTTGCAGCAGAAAACATGGCATGATTGGAGTTGGAAGGAGTTTGGTCCAGAAGGAGCTCAGGATGCCTGAAATGAAGCTGAGGCCGGAGAGGTATATGCAGGGGCTAGATCATAACATCTCGGGCCATGTTAAAGGGTTGGGTTTTGTTATGAAATCAATGCAGAGCTGTCAGAGAGTTTTAAGCAATGTTGTTTTGTGTTCATTGTGGCTGCAGTATGAATGATGGTTTGAAGAGGGCAAGGGCAGAATTGGAGAGGCAAGAGAAGTTGAAGGGCTGGTCTCGAACAGGCGGTGGGAATAGAGAGAAAAGGATAGATGGGGGGGATTTAAAAGGCAGGTACCAAAGCACTTGGTGGCTACTTGAGGTTTCGCAGAGGAGGAAGTTCTGACAGTGAGTGGATGGTGGGATATGGAAAAGAAAACAGTTTGGTGGGGAAGTTGGTGAGTTCATTTAGGGAATATATTGACTTTGAGGTGTTTGTGGGACATCAAAGTGAGATGTCCAGAGGACTCTTGGAGGGTGAAATCTGGAGCTCAGGGAGGTATGGGCTAGACAATGGTGTAAATGGGAAAAGATGACTTGACTGTTTTGGTCCTAGGTTGATTTAATCTCCAAAGTATTTCTCAAAGCATCTGCTATCTTCTACACCTCTGCCTTCACCTTGGTTCAAGCTACTATTGTCTTCTAACTGGTCTGCCTACTTCTGTAGCAGTCCATTCTTATGTAGCTGACAGTGATCTTTTAAAAATGATAGAAATTTGTCATTTCCCTATGTGTAAAACCCATCACCACTGACTTCTCATTGCCCTTCCAGTAGATTCAGACTTCCTCCCATGGCCACAAGGCCCTTCACGACTCGCCCCGGCTGCCTGCCTGCCTCTCCACACACACCTTGAGTCACACTTCTCCCTCACTTGCCCACACTGTAGTTGCACTGGCTTCTTCAAGGCCACATGTAGACTTCTATGTCTTATGGTGTGCCTACTTCTTTCTCTTTTCCCTCCTTTGTTCATGCTGCTGTCTGTGCCTGGATTGCTGTCCCCTATCCCTTAGCCCATCTTTCAGATTTTACTTCAGGTATTTTGCAGAGGAGCCTTCCCTGACCTCCTGAGCTGTATTAGAGCCATCCTGCATTTTTCTTTTCTAGCACTTAACACAATATAAGTTCCTTCTGTGTTTGTTTAGTATCTTGATACAAGCTATGAGGGCAAAGTTGATCCTGTGTTTATCATTACACCCCCAGGGTCAGACAGTCCTGAGCATTTGGTCAGATTGTTAAATGAATGAGAGTCATAATCTATTGTGAAAAAATTTCAGTTTTTACACCATCACAGAATAAATAGGATTGTGATTCAAGCTTTACAACATATGTAGCTGATTTCATCTACTTTTCATACTCTATTACATTTTTTAAAAAATTCTTGTTATCCAAGGCCATTTTTGTCATTGCTTTTAGAGAGAGAGGAAGGGTGAGAGAAGCATCGATGTGTGAGAGAAACACTGATTGGCTGCCTTGTTGTCTGCACCCCAGCCTGCAGCCTGGGTGTGTGCCCTGACCAGGAGTCAAGCCTGAGACCTTCTGGTCTGTGAGGTGATGCTCTAGCCAACTGATCCACACCAGCCAGGGCTGGACTATTACATTTTTAACTACTATTAAATACTCTTTGCCTCTGGGAGTTTGGGACATTAAAATTTCAGGTCAAATCTCAGGGGTATTTTTCCTCCCTGTTGCCTACATTCACTAGGGTGACTCCGGGTAGCATGGCCTGACCTATTGTCAGTCAGACAGTGGATATGGCTGCTGCTGAGTTTTGAAATTGTAAAAACTGATCATTGTTCCCTTGAGTTGGGCAGGATAGCCCCCTTTTCCTTCAGCCCTGATTTGGGAAATGTCCCAATACATGCTATTTGCATTGCAGCCGTGGGAAAGTCTACCTTTGTGAAGTTACTCGAGAAAACTTACCCAGAGTGGCACGTAGCTACAGAACCTGTAGCAACATGGCAGAACGTCCAGGCTGCTGGCACACAAAAAGTAAGTTTTCAGTTGTGGTGGGTACTTGGCAGGCATGCGTGAGTAAACTAATTGTAATAATCTAATTTGCTCTGAGGGGGTGAAGTAGCCCAGTTTAGTCTCCTTTTTAAAATACCTTCATTCCAGCATGCAGACCACGTATGCAAGAGAGAATATGACTTGCTTGAATATGTTTGGTTTTCTTTTTTGTGGTTATTACATGTCTACATAAGTGACTGCTTCTGTTCTGTGTGGTTTCCCAAAGCATGTCCAGCCATTCTGGCTTTGAGGTTTAATTTTGTCATTCCTACCCTTAAGTATTTTACTGAGGCTCACGAGCAAAATTAACAGTTAATTAAAGTGATTTTAACTATTTATGAAGTCTTAAAAATTGGGAAGGACCATAGAGAGCATTTTGTCACACTTCGAGTCAATGCAGATATAACTAACATTTATAAAGCACGTACTTTGTACCAGGTACTATACTGTGCCAAGCACCGTACATTTCATTTATACGTCATGGCTTAGACCTTCATTGCAGGTCTGCTGCTTTGGGAAAGGCCGTAGGGTTGGTTTCAACACCAGCCACATCAGTATGAGTAAGGAAATACCAGTCTGGACATGAACCTTAGAGGTAGCTGGGGGAGTGGTAGCACCATGCCTCAGTTGCCACAGGCTCCTCCTCTAGCCAATGGAAACATTCACTGAGTGGCTCATTCTGGTTTTTAACAACTAACTGTTAGAAAGTTCTTGTATGAACCACTTTGCATACCTGTGACTGACTCTGAGTCATTGGTTCAAGTTTTGCTTCTTAAGCCTCCTAACTTTTCCACATGGCAACTCTTCACATAGTTAGTTGAAGGCAATGATTTGCCTCCTCTTTTCCCCCCTCAAGTCTTCTTTCTTTCAAGGCAAACACCATGTTCCTCCAGATTATTCCTTATTCTGAAGTCACTTTGTCTAGGTGATGAGCTCCAGTTTGTTAGTTTGACACTAAAAGTCCACACATTGTTTGAAACTCTTTCCTTTAAGAGGTGAACCTTAATTCTCTCCTTTAGTGTGGGCCGGACTTAGTAACTTGCTTCTAATGACTAGAATGTGGCATGAATAACAGAGTGTGACTCTCTGCATAGACCAGAAGAGACATTGCATCTTTAGTCTTGTTCTCTCCTGATCACTTTTGGCTCTGGGGATGCCAGCTACTATGTGATGAAGCATCCCCTCCAGCGAAGAGGCCCACACAGCAAATATCCAAGTCCTATGTGTTGTCATCACATAGCTGACAACAGCTGCGTAAGTGAGTCTTCTTGGAAGTGGATCCTTTTCCCTGTCAGGTCTTCAGATGGCCGTACCCTCAGCCAACATCCTAACTGCAACCTTATGAGAAACCCTAGGCAGAACTGCCCAGCTAAGCTGGGTCCCAAGTTCCCTGCCTACAGAAACTGAGATAATGAGTGTTTTCAAGCCACTAAATTTTGGCACAGCTTGTTATGCAGCAACAGATACCTAATACTCCCATAATCCCATTATCCAGAGGTAAAATTAACATTTTGTCCTTTTAGATTTTTTCCTATAGAGAAAAAAATATATATTTACATACACTTACATAAATGTATAAAACTACTGTCTTTAATCAAAAATTGTGATTGTCACCTGCACATCACTATATACAAGGTCATCCTTTCATAGTAATGTCAGTTTAATGGTGGCAGTATACTACATAATATGATATACTCTCAGTTATCTGGTCTTTTTTTAATATTTAGTTTTTTAATTTCTCCCTATGACAAATAATGTTATAATAGTTAATATTCTTGTAACTACATTTTTAAAAAAGATTTTATATATTTCTTTTTAGAGAGAGGGAAGGGAGGGAGAAAGAGAGGGAGAGAAACATCACTGTGTGGTTGTGCCTCATGTGTCCCCCACCAAGGACCTGGCCCACAAGCCTGGCATGTGCCCTGACTGGGAATCAAACTAGTGACCCTTTGGTTTGCAGGCCAGCACTCAGTCCACTGAGCCACACCAGCCAAGGTTATTTACTTGTCCCAGTACTATTCTTGTTTAGTTTATGCCTTAGTGGTTATACATTTTGTTGTTACTGTGGCTGCAATCTTTTTTCCCATCATCTTTTTCAATCTAGTTATTGCTATTAATTTTTTTGAATTAGTTAAAATTTGGGGGGGTGACATTGATAAAATAGGTTTTAAGTGTACATTTCCGCAATATATAATCTGTACATTCATTGTGTATCCACCACCCAATCATCTTCTGTCACCATGTATTTGGCCACCTTTACCTTTTACTACCCCACTTCGCTTCCCTCTGGTAACCACCATACTGTTGTCTGTGTCTGTGAGTTTCAGTTTTATATCCCACATGTGAGTGGACTCATGTGGTTCTTAGCTTTCTCTGACTCACTTATTTCACTTAGCATAATATTCTCAAGTTCCATCCATGTTGCAAATAGCAGTATTTCATCTTTTCTTATGGCTGAGTAGTATTCCATAGTATATACGTACCACATCTCTATCCAGTCTTCTACTGAAAGTCCTCTACTGAAGGACTTTTATCCAGTCCTCTACTGAAGAACACTCTCCATGTCTTGACCACTGTGAATGATGCTGCAGTGAACATAGGGGTGCATATATCTTTTAGAATAAATGTTTTTGAGTTTTTCTAGTAGGTGCCCAGAAGAGGGGTTGCCAGGTTATATAACTCTATTATTAGTTTTTTCAGGGACACAATAGTGTTTTCCATAGTGAATGAGGGCTCCTTTTTCTCCCACAACCTCTCCAACACTTGTCATTACCTGTCCTGTTGATAACAGTCATTCTGACAAGTATGAGGTGGTATCTCATTGTAGTTTTTATTTGCATTTCCCTAATAGCTAGTGAAATTCAGCGTCTTTTCACATACCTGTTGGTCATTTGTATGTCTTCTTGGGAAAAGTGTCTGTTTAGATCCTCTGCCCATTTTTTAATTAGATTGTTTGCTTGGTTTGGAGTGGTATGAGTTCTTTATGTATTTAGGATATTAACCTCTTGTGAGAGCTATTGCTTGCAAATATCTTCCCCCATTTGGTTGGTTACTTTTTTGTTTTGTTATGGGTTTCTTTTGCTGTGTAAAGATTTTTAGTTTGATACAGTCCCATTCATTTATTTTTGCCTTTACTTCCCTTGCTTTTGCAGTCAGGTTCATAAAATCCTCTCTTAGGATCAAGGTTCATAAGTTTAGTACCTATGTCTTCTATGTAATTTATTGTTTCACATTTTATATTTAGGTCCTGGGTCCATTTTGAATAAGTTTTTGTACATGGATACAAGCTGTAGTCTATCTAGTTTTATTCTTTTGCATGTGGCTTTCCAATTTTCCCAGCACCATTTATTGAAGAGGCTTTATTTTCTCCACTGTGTGTTTTTGGCTTCTTTGTCAAAAATTATCTGCCCCATACATGTGGTTTTGTTTCTGCTGCATTCCTATTTACTAACAATGAAATTTCAGAAAGAGAAATGAAAAACACAATTCCTTGTGCAATTGCAACAAAAGGAATAAAATACCTAGGAATAAACAAAGGATGTGAAGGACCCATATAATGAAAACTGTAAATCACTTTTATTAAAAGAGATTGAAAAAGACACAATGAAATGGAAAGATACTCCATGTTCATGGATTGGAATAATCAACATAGTTAAAATGCCCATGTTACCCAAAGCAATGTACAGACTTAATGCAATCCCCATCAAAATCCCAATGACATTTATTTTTAAAAAAAATTTTAAAGCATCAGGTTTATATGGAATCACAAAAGATCCCAAGTTGCCAAAGTAATCCTCAGAAAAAACAAAGCTAGAGGCTTCATACTACTTGCCTTCAAATTATACTACAGAGAAACAATAATCAAAACAGCATGGTATTGGCAGAAAATCATACAGACTAATGGAACAGGATTATTGTTATGTTAAAGGAAAGCAGTCAATTGTATTTGTGTAACAATTCTCATGTCACTTTTTTTTTTTGCTCTATTTGCTTACCTCTTCTATAATTTCTAATCGTTTGCAAAAGTTTTCCAAAGCCGTCTCATTTCTATTTTCTTGTTTTCCTTCATTGAGTAGAAGCTCCAGAACAGTGTTAAATAATAGCAGCTATGGTAGTCACCCTTATTTTGTTCTATCTTTAGTCCAACTACCTATACTGTATCAATGTTACATTCTAGGATTGTTACTCATTTCAATAGACCACATGGAGGAGGATTTTTCTATCACTAGAATATTAACTTTTTTTATCAGAATCAGATGTTGAATTTTCATCATAAGCCTTTTTAGCATCTAGCAAGATAACCATGGGGTTTTTCTTAACTCTCTCAGTCATAGATTTGATAATGGTGCCATTTTCACATTTCTAGAATGAACTCTTTTGGCCTTAGTATACTGTTCCATTAATTTACTAATATGTTGTTAGGAATTTTGCATATATATTTGTAAGTTTAATTGGTATTACTATTCGTGTGTATAGTTTTTGACAGGTTTTACCATCAGGGTCATGAAAATAGTTGAGAAGTTTTGTGTCATTTTTAGCATAGGAATTATCTAGTCCTTGAAGGTATGCCAGAAATCATTTTTTAAATGCCATGAGGTCAGTGTTGTTTGGAGGAAATAGTTATTGGACAACGGTTTATTTCTCAATTCATGGCTTTTTCTTTTAAATCTTCTTGAGTCAATTTTGCTTTCTTAGAAAACTCACCTTGTATTGAAATTTTCACACTTAATCAAGTAAAATTAGTAGGTTTTCTTTAATACTTTAAACTCTGCCAGAGTTATTTTTGTCTCATGCTGCTTATTTGAATATTTTGAGGAGGGATAGATTTGATAGATTGTCTATTCGACATTTTTAAAAGGGAACTAATTAATGGATTTTATTTTTAATTCTATGGGGGCTTGCATTATTTCTGCCTTTATTCATTTCTTTCCCAGAATTTCTTTGCATTTTTAAAGATCTTAGGCTTGAGTGATTAATTTGTGTACTTTTCCCTTTTTTCTGCCTTAATAATAAAATCAATTGCAACTGGAAATTTTTTTCATGGGATAAGCTTTGTTCGTATCTTCTAGGTTTTGACATCCAAGATTTTAACTGAAATTTCCAAAGAGTTTATAATTTTAGTTTTAATGTATTCTTTGCCCAAGAATTATGTTTAAAATATTTTACATTCTCTGAGTAGATTTTGTGTGAGTATTACTTTGCCGTTCTAATTTTGTTATGGTTAGACAATGTGGCTTATATAGTTTCTAACTGAGATAACTTACTAAGACTTTCTTCATGGCTTATGTATGATCAGTTTTTCATATGATCAATTTTGGTAAATGTGCCATGTGTTATGTAGAATATATATTACTTGTAAGGTATGGAGTTTGATATGAGATATTTTATAAATTCTAAGATGCCATTTATCATAAGACATAATGAATTTAATAACCCTTCAATGGAATAATTAAAATATGTGTGTTAAGTTTAATTTAGTGAACATTGTAAGATATATCCCAGTTTGAGATAAGTGCAAAAAGATGATTTAGAATTTTATTCTCCAAGTTCTCATTTCTGGGGTCTACTTTTTATTTTAAAATCTGAGAGAAATGTGTTAAAATTTTGTGTTTTTATTGTGTTTTATTTTTCCTTATATTTTTAATTGTCTTTGCTCTATATTGATAATATTTCAATGCTTTAATACTCCATATAAAAAGGTTCATAACTTATTTGTGGAGTCTGTTGGTTTATTAGTATTTAAAAAAACTCTCCTAGCAGTTAATGCCTTTTTTTAAATACAGTTTTGCCACATCTGCCTTCTTTTTATTCGCATCTATTGGGTTGGCCAAAAGTCCATTTAATTTTTTCCGTAAGATAAATGACACATTTTTTCATTTTCACCAATAACTTTATTGATTTGGACATTTTGAGTATGTTAGCTATCTCCCACTGTTGGCTTCTAGTGGGTAGAAGCCAGGAGTGCTGCTAGACATCTTCCAATGCATAAGACACCCCAACAGCAAAGAATTATTTAACCAAAACGGCAGTAGTACAAGAAACTTCGAAAATCACTTTTGACACGTTCTGTCAATCACAGCACCTTCTCCATACACTGCACAATTCTTTTAGTCTTTTGTTGCATTTCAGTTGCATTTTTTACCTTTCTTGAAATAATAAAGCATAAATCGCCAAAAATGTTGCGCATGTTCTTCCATCTTCAATATTAAAACGATTATACGAAAATTCATCAATTTTGTTACAGTTTTTAAAAATGCACAGTGAGGTCCTGGCTGGTGTGGCTCAGTGGATTGAGTGCCGGCCTTCAAAACCAAAGGGTCGCCAATTTGCTTCCTAGTCAGGGCACATGCCTGGGTTGCAGCCAAGTCCTTAGTGGGGGGTGCATGAGAGGCAACCACACATTGATGTTTCTCTCTCTCTCTTTTCCTCCCTTCCTCTCTCTGTAAAAATAAATAAATAAAATCTTTTTAAAAAATGCACACTGAGGGGGAAGAGTGACGTCAAGGAGCCAGTATAAAGGACCCATGGACAAAAACAACAGGGTGGAGGGAGTATTGAATGTAGGAGGTGGGGTGGTGGGTGGGGCAGGAGAGAGTAATGGGGGAAAAACGGGGACAGCTGTAATTAAACAACAAAAAAATTTTAAATAAAATAAAAAACATTTAAAAAACACACACCGATATGACAGCTATTACACTAGAATCTAACAGAACTGTTTCAAGTGAAGTTAAAGACACACTAAGTGCCAGTAGAGCTATTGTATGGAAAAAACTAAACTAACTTTTTGGACAACCCAATACTTAGTGGATTTTTCTGTCCCTTTGTCTTCAACCAATTTGTCATCTTGTTTTAGGATTTTTTAATTTTAGGTGTTTCTTTTGTGAACAGGAGTTTTAGTTTTTATTCAGTCTTAGAGTTTGCCTTTCCTGGGAGTTTTTCTCTTTTATTATGATTATGTTTATTTATTCCTGCCACCTTATTTTGTGCTTCCATCTCCATCTTTTTCTTTTTGCTGTATTTGAAGTTTTCTTTCATTTTCCTCCCCTTCATTCATATAGCAAATTTACTGTGTTTTGTTTGTTTGTTTGTTTGTTTTTAATCCTCAACTGAGAATAGATTTTAGAAAGAGAGAGAGAAACATCGCTGTGAGATAGAATCAGGTCAGTTGCCATTGCACCCCAGCCTGGGATCAAACCCACAACCAAGGCTTGTGCCCTGACTGGAAATCGAACCAGCGACCTTTCAGTTCATGGGACAGCACCCAACCCACTGAGCCACACCAGTCAGTAAAGAAAGTAAAAGAAACACCAACCCTATCACTATATTACAGTACATACCAGATCTTCTGACTTGCATGTCTTTTCATTTCTTTCATAATTTTTTCCTTTTTTTTCCCTCTTAGTTTAGGGAGAATTTCTTCTTAAAAAAATTCTGATATACTTTTTTACGATTTTATTTATTTTTAGGGAGGGGAAGGGAGGGAGAAAGAGAGGGAGAGAAACATCATTGTGTGGTTGCCTCTCACACCCCCCCCAATGAGGACCTGGCCTGCAACCCAAGCATGTGGCTGGACTAGGAATCCTCGGAATCGAACTGGTGACCCTTTGCAGGGGGGCACTCAATCCACTGAGCCACACCAGCCAGGGCTAGGGAGAATTTCTTAAGCTGATTCTCTGTATGATATTCAGTCATTAGGTTCACTGCAATGTACAGTCTAGTTACTGTCTTCATTGTGTGTTTTGTTTTAGCAAATCTATTTTTTCTCCTCTAAGAATGTTCTTTTCATATTGCTCCTTTTTTATGACTGCCTGCTTTTATCAATGTGGCATTCTTTTGAATCTCAATGAGATTCTTCTGCTTTTTTTCCTGTTCCTGGCAACAGCTGTCTCCTAAGAGGCTGCTTGTTTTGAGCACGCAGATTGGTCCTATCCTTTTGAATTGCTGAATATTTTTATGTCCAATGATTATTCCTCTATTTGTTTATATGTTGGAAGTGATGTTTGCATTTGTTCTATAGCTGAGATGTTTCTTTCAGAAATTGTGTAGACCCCTGTGCAGTTTTTTTGTTCTGGAACAGTCTTTTTTTGGTAGCCCAGAGCCTGATGGTGGAATAGCATCCACCCAGTCATCCTAGTACATCTGTCAGCGCAGAGCCCCAGTCATTCAGTGGGCTGGCATGCAGTGTCAGAACTGTGCCACACAGCAGTCTAGTGACATCAGAGACTCCAGGTGATTCAGATTTGCACCCCCCCCCCCCACCCCCCCCACCGCGCTTCTGCCTCCAGCTCCTAGCCGGGGACCATTTATGGGACTGGTGTGTGTCTGTGGTTTGTGGAATCGGAAAGAGGGAAATCATTTTGTGACCCACTCTGCTCCATCTGTATTGCTCCTGTTGAGGCCTTCCAAAGGGCGGGACCCTTCTTTGGAATGTAATGGTGGTGTTTAGCCAAACTGCATTACTTGTTATCTAACCTTGTTTCCCTCCTGTATCTTTGTCCCTACCTGAAATTTCCATCTGAAAATTTTACATATCAACCCTGGCTGGTGTGGCTCAGTGTACTGAGTGCCAGCCTATGTACCAAAGGGTCACCAGTTCAATTCCCAATCAGGGCACATGCCTGGATTACCGGCCAGGTGCCCAGTGGGGGCGAGCAAGGGGCAACTACACATGGATGTTTCTCTCCCTGTCTTTCTCCTTTCCTTCCTCTCTCTATGAAAATAAATAAATAAGGTATTTTTAAAAACTTTTTCACATATCATTCCACATAGCTTAATGCCACTTTTTTTCCAGAAACTTCCTCAGATTCCTTCCATCATAAATGATCAACTCTTTATCACACGTTCTTCCTTATATCCTGGCTCTTTATATCCTTGCCTCACCCCCTTTCCTTTTGCATTGTGAGCTCCTTGAGTTTTGGAACCTGTCTTGCTCACCTTTATAGAGAAAAATAGTAGAATGAAGAAGTCAGAGGAAGCCAGGGTTGTGTACCCATTTAGTATCTACTCACCATGAGACCTTGGGCAAGAAAGTTACTTAACCTTTCTGAGTGGATTTTCTCCTCAAGAAAATGAACATAACAATCTTACCTACCTCGTGAAGCTCATAAAAGATTAAATGAGATAACATAGCATAGTGAACATTGAAATAAATCTTAGTTTTGTTTTCTAGTACCCCTTGTAGCACCTAGCTCATGTAGTGCCTCATTCACATAGGCCTCCAGTTAATGGTGACTACATGAGTGCAGATCCAGAGTACTTTCCACAAAACTCACCTTTGTGCTGAGTCAGCGGTGGAGCCCAAGAAAGGATCCAGGGCTCCTTTGTGTCCCACACATGCTCCCACCTGCACGTGCTGAGTGAGTGGGTGACCAGATCCCTTTCATGAAGTCTGTAGCATGGAGAAGGGTTTTGTTTGTTAAAAAACTGTAGCCCTTCTTTGAGAGAGAAAGGATTTTATTTGGTTGGTCAGATTTTCAAATAAACAGTTGCTTTCTTGCCTTGGTTGAAGTTTTGTGAAGAAATAGCCACATATGGAAGCCCAAAAGGAAGGCAACATAGTGTTAGAATGGAAAAAATTGTTTCCAAGTAGTTTTAGGTGATTGTTGATTGTTAACTCCCCCTCAGACAGTTTCCACAAATCCATTAATAGTAAGTAATATTCTAATTCCATGTGGGGCCCTTCCTCTGCTCTTCTGTGGTACGTTGAAGATGACATATCATCTTCCTGTATCAGGTTCTTGTCTAATAAAGTAGAAAATCTGTTCCTTGACTATGTAGCAGTGACTAAAGAAAATGTTTGTAATTGCTCCTCTCCTTGATTATTAAACCTGCAGGGGGGTGGGGAAAAGGTAAACACAATGAAGTAAATATGCCTTCTAGGCAATTCTCTTCTTTTGTAATTCCCCTCTAGGCCTGCACTACCCCAAATCTGGGGAACTTGCTGGATTTGATGTATCGGGAGCCAGCACGATGGTCGTACACATTCCAGACATTTTCTTTTATGACCCGCCTGAAAGTAGGGCTGGAGCCCTTCCCTGAGAAGCTCTTACAGGCCGAGAAAGCGGTACAGATCTTTGAGAGGTCTGTGTACAGTGACAGGTAAGACCCTGAACCCGCCACCAGTCAGAAGCCCTGTGCTTGGGGCTGTTGGTTTTCTCTTCTTGCTCAGACCCTGCACCACTGTGGTCATTGAACATTGTACTTTTAAAAACTGTCTCCTTTTTTAAGACAACACCATACAGTTTTGTTCAAACTTATGATTACACAGGACTACCATATATGTCAAGAAAATTGTATTTTTCATAAACTAAATGCACTTTTTCCCACATCTCCACTGATTATGTTTCCCTATTCTTTTCTGGCACAGAGGCAAGCTGGTAAATGCCTAATAGAATCATCACACACTAAAAGGCACAGAATAGACACTTAAGTAGTGTATGTGCTAGGAAACCAAATGAATCGGTGGTTGGTTATCACCTTGAAGAAGATAGCAGATGGAACTAAAAATTTGTGTTTCTAAAACGATACTGCGAGATGCAGTCACCTTTTTTTTTATTCTTCAAGAAAGGCTTTCTAAGAAGAAATAGCACATCTGTGAAATTGGCTTCTATTTCGGATTTACCCTTCTTATTTTTTTAATCCTCACCTGAGGATATGTTCACTAACTTTAGAGAGAGAGAAAGTGTGCAAGAGAGAAACACTGATTGGTTGTCTCCCGCATACACCACAACGGGGGGGTTGAACCCGCAAACTTAAAGCGTGATGGTCTATCTTAAATAACAAAATGGAAAATGCTGCATTTTTGTTGTCCATTCACTTCTGAAGACACTGAGTTGGTTGCCCATTTAATTCCAAGTTAGACAATCTAGTTCTGCTTCTTTGTGCTCCCATAAAGCCTCCTGGAAGGAAAAATAAGAGTACATTTGTAAATGTCATGTTACTTGTTTTAATGCTACCTAAAATCATGCAAGATATGAAAACAAATCATGTGGGCTATGCATTCCTTCTCCGTACTCCAAGAGAGAGCCTCCTCTTTATAAAAGCTAAATTTGTGAATTACCAATGGTTGGGCTCTAGATTTTGCTTCTTTTTCACCTGTTGGGTATACTGCTTCCTGTTTTCCTCTCCCCTTTCCAAAGCCATGCCTTCTGGACTAGGAAGATGAGTTACATAGAATCACCTAGGTTATTTGGAAATGTACTCACCCTTGGTCTCTTTATTTCCAACCCACTAGTAGGGTAGGCATGTGAGAGTCCCCTCAGAAATCAAAATGCTACTTTGTTTAGAAGCTACAAGATCTTACTGTTTTCTTGGAAGAGATGAGAATTGATTGCACTGTAGGCAGCTACAACATCCTAGATGTTTTCTTCAGAGGGGGCATTTTTAAGACAGAAAGGATAACTAATTACACATTCTAATCCCAATGGTAATTTAGAACCTTTCTACTCTTAAAAATTCGTTCATGTGTGTATTCACTCAGCACAGATACCTTGAATGGCACCCGTGTTCAGACGGCAGGCGGGGCCAGGGGCTGTGACAGGAGACAGAGCAGACCCAGTCTGTGCCTTCACGGCGACTGCAGTCTAACAGGGAACTCTGACTGCACACATGCTCGCGTGTTGTATGCGTTCACAGGTGGAACGCGGTCGTTTGGTTGAGTGGACGACAGAGAGGAAGAAACCTGAATCTTCCCTGTTTGAGTTAAAGAAATAATAGCATGTGGTTTTAGAGAGGGGCCCTGCCACCTAGGTCCTTGCAGGGACTCCTTGCAGCCCCTGCATTTGATTTGGACTGCAGTGGGGCCCTGCCCTTAGCATTCAGCGCCACAGCCTTCTGCTCCCACTCTCCCTGGCAGTCACCACCAGTTGGGAGAAATAAAGAGGTGCTGAGGAAAGCAACAGCTTTTTGTAGGGCTTATTAACAGATCATTAAGTTCTCTTCATAAGATCTTAATTTCCATGTTACTATGACACAGCTGAAAACATTTTTTCAGAAATTGAGTGACAGAAGTCACCTCTTTTCTTTTTACCTTTAGCTAGGCTATCGCTATACCTTTCCAGCCTGGAAGAGTTGACCCTGGAGCTCTCAGATTGGTGTCTTCATAGCCTAGCAAAGGAGTTACAACAACCAAAACACCTTGGATACTATGTGCCACGCACTCCTCTAAGTACTTGGATTATGTACAATCCTCACATCAACTCTGTGAGTTAGGTTCTACTGTTCTCTCTTTATACAGATGAAGAAATGGGCCGAGTTTACTGACGTGCCCATGGTGACACAACTGGTAAATTTTTGGAGCCAGGATCAGGCTCAGGATTGTGATTCTGCAACCCATTCTCTTACAGCACACAACTGTGCGGTGTATACTTCCTAAGCCATTCATACACAAGGATTTTGAATTTCATTTTCTCAGAAGTGCCCAGTTGCTGGGTGTTGCGTTAGAAACTGGAATTCATTATTTAGGATGTAAATTGTGTTTTGTATCAAGATGTCTGAGGTCTGAAAGAGAATTGACCCTTCTGAAGCCATGGTTCTGGTTACCTCTTATTTCCAGTTTATCAGATGTTCCTTTAGCAGTAGAAGTAAGCTAGGGGCAAAGCCAGTTGGTTTTTAGATTTGGCCTTCTTGGGTCTAGATTAGAGGCTCAACAGATGAAGCAAGTAAATAAAGAGCTCATGTGTGCTGTGGAGGAAAGTTGCATTCTTGATAATCCTGCAGTTAGGACGAAATGCATTTATTTCCTGCTCCGTAGGTGATGCTGCTGAAATACAGTTCCTTCTGTACTTCTCAGCTAAACAAAGGATAGCTCAGCAGCCTGGAGACCCAGAAGCCCTGTTTTGAAATAAAATGCGGTGGGTGCTTTATACTAGATTGGTTTTTGTTGAGGGGCTTGCTACAATTATAATAAAGACATCTCAAAAGTTTGAGTGTACACGCACCTTTGCTGTGTGTCTGACTGGTTTCCAGCAGGAAAAAATTGTTAGCAACCAATGATACAACATGCCCTTCCAGGGCCCCTTTCTCCCAGCAGGTTAATCCAGCTGGAGAGCAGCGATTTTGGCTTCTCAAGTCCAGTTGCTATTTTCTGTCTTAATGTTGAACATGAGGGGAATATTGGTTAAAAATTCAGATTTCTTCAAAATTGTTAAGGCACTAAAAGGATTAAGTGATTTGAATAGCCATGGAACAAGTTGGTTATTGATTTTTCTGCTTCTTTCTCTCCTTTGCCCATTCCATTTCCCATTCTTCTTCTCTCCCTCCCCTCACCCCTCCCCCCACTTACATTTCCAACCAGGTATATCTTTGCAAAGAGTCTTTTTGAAAATGGTTCCATCAATGCTATGGAGTGGCATATCTATCAGGAATGGCATTCTTTTCTCCTGCAGGAGTTTGCCAGCCGGCTCCAATTATGCGGCTTCATCTACCTTCAGGCTACTCCCCAGGTAATGCAGAACCGAAAGCCTCTGACTTGAGGGCCATATGAACCTTGAGAGGAGATGTTTCCCAAGCCCCTGATTTCCTGGTTGGAGAAATTAGACTATGGGTATTGTCTGGACCACAGAGAACACTAGGTCAACACCCTCCCATCCTAGCGTAGAGCACCCTGTTTCCCACAGGCCTTCTGCAGCAGAAGGGTGAAAAAAAATGTGCACAGAAAGGGTCCCTCTTGATGTACCAAAGCAAATTGGGTGTTCTTTCTATCACCCAGAGTTTACAGGTTGGACCCTCTGACCAGGTAACCTATAGCCAGTTACCTCAGCTTTTCCCTCCCCCTGTGGCTGTCTTAGTGGTTTCCTGAATGGTGTGTGGGGAGCAAGAGGATGAGGTTGCCTCATCTCATCCTGGTACTGCCCTGATTTATAGCCTCATTTTGAACCTTGAGGATGCCACTGGTAAGGCAGCGTGGACTACAGAAATTGCTTTCCATGACTCTCTGACTTGGACTATGGAGCCAGCCTAGCACAGATTCTGATAGGAGCACCAAAGTCTCTGGAGCCAGTAGTGGTCCTTGGTCTCTGCAGACTGGCAGTGACCTTGGGCAGTCCCTGGAAACCTTTCCCTGGAAGGGTTCTTACCTATTAAATCCAGTGGCTCAGACTACAAGTGTCTAAGGGCTCTTCTGGAGTGGGGTCCTGAGTCAAGGCAGGAGGTGTTTTTTGAGAGATGTATTGCTCTAAGTCTTGAGACATATAGGTAATGTGTAGTCAAATCCAGATATACCACATGATCTTAGGATAGGAAGGAAAGCTCTCTCCAGACCAGAGGCCTTGCTTTTTAGAGAGAGAACTGAGCCTTGTAGACAAGAGGAAGCCTGAGGTCAGACTGAGTTGTGTCCAAAGACCTGTGCCCACACAGGTGGGAGAGTTCTGTCACATAGGCTGGCAGGAGCCAGGGAGGTGAGGACCAGAAAGAAGGGCCTCACCCCAGGAAGGTGTCAGCCAGGAGAGAGTCCAGGAGTGTGACTGGGACCAGCTATTGGGGTCTTTGTATCAGGAGTTTCTGGAGATTGTGAGGCAGAAACTAGGTCATAGAAGGAAATAAGAAAAGGATTCAATAGAAATAAATAGGATCTAAGGTTTAAAGTAAAACTGAACTAGAGATTCAGTGAGGCCACAGGACTGAGAACCTTTAGTGAAAAGAAGCAAGCTGAAATGAGATGTATTCATTGCAAGTTGACTAGCTGGGTCACATCTGTATGACCTTGTCCAGTAGTCTTCGTTGCCTGGGAGCATTAATGGAAGAGGCATATTAGGAAGGTGATACACTGGGGTGGGAGGCAGGGATTGGTGTCAGTGATTAGGGGAAAGAGGACCCCTGCCAGAGAGGATGACTTAAAGTCGCTGAGTGTGGGGTTCAGGGTGAGAGGAAAGTCCTGGTCCCAGAAGGGCTCGTGGCCCGGGCAGAGGAGGAGTGAGCGACAGTGGGGCTGGGCCTGACTGAAGATTGTAGTTGGAGTTTGAAGAGGTGCCAGGTTTCTGTTAGGAGTCCTAAGGTGGCTGGCCGCAAGGTGCAGTGGGTTGGAGGGCTGAGCATTGGAAGAACTGGGAGTGCTGACCTGACCTTTTCGAGAGGAACAACTTCATCATAATCAACTCGGTACCATGAAGACAGTACTGGTGGTGACAAGGAAGTCGGTGGACTGGTTCCTGAGAGCGGAATAGGGCGTTTGGCTAGCTGCAGAGGCTTCGTTTCTGGGGAGCTGAGATTGAAGTGGACCCAGCAAGGAAAGCAGGAAAGGCTTGCTCACTTCTTTGTGCATTCAGATGGCTTCGAGATGAGGGAGCAATGAAAATGATGGTGGTGGTGAGTACTGTTATGATGCTGGTGTGGCTGACGTATCTTTTTGGAGAAACTAACTGAAGCATTTCAGCTGAGGGAAGTTGAGGGATTATTGCAACCCAATGATAGAAAAAGAAAAATAGTTTAATTTTTTTGAGAGTGGATGGAGATTTTGGTGCTGGTTTGAAGGCATTAGAGCCTGGGACCCAGGAATCCTGGTATCCTTTCCATGAAGTGAGCCTGACCTTCTGTGAGACTGAGAGGTAACTATATCCAAGAGAAGAGCAGGACAGAGGTTGAAACATCTGTGTAAAAAGCCATGCATGTGACCAGTACTCCAGTGCAGAGCCCTGGTAAATACTGATTCAGAGCATGTGAGATGGACCTAAACTAAGTAGGACCTTCTGCTCCTTTCCATCTTCTCTCCTCAAAATTCTAAAAAGCAAGCAAGTCAACAGTAACAAACATTAGAAGAGAAGTGTCTGGGCCTCAGTGTCCCTACCCAAACCTGTGGACAGGAAGAGAGTGCAGCCGGCCAGTGTGCCTCCAAGAGCCAGGCACTGCCCGGCTGTTTGCAGCACAGAGACTGCGTGCAGAAATGCCTGGGAACAAACGGCACCTGGGTTTGGGAAGCACAGGGGCCAGGCCCACCAGCAGTCACCATCCAGTTGCTGTCTCATCCAAGCAGTCTGAGCAGCAGCTTTTTATGAGGGGGTGTGTGTGAGCGGGGCAGATGGGCAGAAGGGTCCCTCCCTTGGCATTTGCATATACACTGCCTTTCCTGTTTACATTCAGGTGTGTCCTCCCATTGAGGGGGAGGGACCAGACTAAAGTACTGTGTGCACAGGCTTCTTTTAAAAAGAATTTTTGTAACCATACCAGTAAAGCAAGAATTATGCCCCATGCTGAAACTTCTACAGGGAAGAAGTTTGCTCTGTTAAGCAAATTAGTAGTAAAAATGGAAATATTAGCCTTTTTAATAGGAAAGACCTTAGCATCAATGCTTGCCTGCCAGCAATGAATGAATAAATATAGCTTTGATTAAAAGAATTGCTCTGCCCTTGGTATAATTGAAAACAGGAAGTCACATTTTTAAAAATAGACATTTTTATAAATTCTGATAATACTTTTCTCTCAGAGAGGAAATCAGGTAGCTTTTCTATGTTTAGAAACCCTGAGGCTTACCTTGCTGGCAGGAATGGAAATTGGTTGGCCTCTAAGGAGCAGTTTGGCAATATGTACTAACAAGCACACATACCTTTTGACCTATTAATTATGCTCCTTGGAATTTACTCCATAAATACGTTCCCACATGGGCAAAATGTCTCATGTGCAAGGCAGCATTGTTTGTGAGAGCAAATTAATGGAAACAACCCAAGTGGTCATCAGTAGGGACCAGCTGAATACATTGTGTCCCATCCATGCACTGGAAATTCTGAAGTCCTGAAAAAGAATAAGAAAGTATTTTACTGACATGTAACAATCTCCAAGGTGCATTGCTAAGTGAACAAACATAAGAACAGAATGTATAGTAGGATACCTTTTATATGTATGGGTATGCTTTAAAAAAAAAAAAAGATGGGTGTGTATGTGTGTAAAAATAATTTGAAGGTATACAAAAAGTTAATAATATTGGTTGGTTGTCAGTGGGGTGGAGACCTGGGCAGCTGAAAGGCAGGAGTGGAAAGCTGTGTGACTGCGGAGGGAAGGGAATATGGGGAAATGCCTTGAAGCCATCAACAGTAGGAAGGGGATGTAGGTAGGGGCAGAAGGCAAGAAAAAGAGGCAGGTTCAGAGTAAAGAAAAGTAGAAATGAAAAAGATTTTTTTAAAGTAGGAGAAAATAGGAAAATACACATTTTAAAAGGAAAATGGATAGAGAGACTAAATCAGATATTAAAACATTAAATGAATATGTGCAACAAATACTTAATGACCTACTGCTCTGCCAGGCCAGGGCTCAGCCCTCAGCAGGGTGGGCTCTGGCCTGCCTCCTGGGTCCCCTCTTGGAGCACCTCGTGCAGACCTCCTCTGTCATCTGATGCAGCCAAAGTGCCCCTGGAAGTCTGTGTGTGCCCAGGGCCTTCCTAGGACAAGGACTTCATCTGAGTTTTGGACAATTATTGATTGAGGGAAGAGGGAGAGACCAGAAGGGATAAGTTCTAAAACTATTAACATCTGTCTGTTAATTTGAAAAGTTGGCATACGATCATAAGTGAAATCTTTGTACATGATTTTGTCTCCTTAGAAGAATGACAGAACAAGAGGGAAATAGCAAAGACTCTGTGCTTTAGGAATTTTGTGCACTATATTTGGGGATTAAGTTTACATTTGGGAATAAAGGTTTTTTCAGTGTTTGGAAGAGAGAAGTCCTAAAATCAGTGGGTTAATCCACCTATTCTTCCAGGACAGGTGACGTTGAATAATGAAATGTTTGCTATGCAGAGAGAGAAAGGAAGACAACTGAGACAAAGCAAACATTTGGAGCAAGAGTTTGGAGATGTGAAAGAGCTTGGTCTGCCCTGAAGGCAGGCTGTCAAATCTGGCTAAAGCAGTGAGTCCAGGAGAGGGGCTAAGGAAATTGAGAGTGGGGATGTGGGAGGGGCGGCCAGACTCTGGGAATGGCCTTGTGACAGGTAAAGAAGAAAGTGACATTCTCTGAGCCATTGTGCTTCAAACTTGTCTACCATGTGAAATCAGAAGGGAATTATGCACACTCTGGAAGTAGGGAAGGAAGGAGACTTAGTCCCAAACTTCACTGTTTTTCTTCTTTATCTTTGACCAAGGCAGATTTTGCATTTTCCTGCAGAGAGCGTTTGCTGTGATCTGAAAGAGGTGTTTGCAAATACACTTTCGTAAATGTGATGGTACTCATACTTCCTTGAACCCGGGGGCGGTGGCTGTAGGCAGTAAGGAGCCTGGAAGTGTTTTAGGCAAGGAGAGTGAGGCCATTATATTGGAGTGCTATGGAAGGGTGGACTGAGTGGACAGACCAAGAGGAAAGAACAGATTTTAGGGGAACTTGACGTGCCTTACCTGCTGAATCCTCACAGTGACCCGTGGGTGAGTAGAGGATGAGGAAAGGGAAGCCCACAGAGATTGCACCACTGGTGCGTGGTGGAGACAGGAATTTAATCCTGGACTTTCTGACCTTAAAGCCTGGACCCTTTCCATACCCTTCACCATCTCCAGGAGGCAGAGAGCCAAAATGCTCTAGCTGTAGTTCAGGTGAGAGTTGATAAGGACCCGACCAGGCCAGAGGTAAGAGAGAAGCAAGGAGAGATATGAAGGAGCATTCAGTGACTTCCTGGAGAAAGCAGGGTAATTCCAGATTCCTGGGTGGATGATGTTTGCCCTTAACCTGTGATTGAATAAGAAAACAAGACTACAGAGGGAAAGTCAGGGCATATAGCATCCAGGGTAGACATTATGAGTGGGTCTGAGAGGCCCCCCAAGACTGCATTGTAACAGCCAAGAATGAGCTCAGCAGGGCCTGGGGATTGTCTTTCAGGTTTGTCTGAAGAGGCTACACCAGAGAGACAGGAAGGAAGAGATAGGAATTGAGCTGGCGTATCTCGAGCAGCTTCATGATCAACACGAAGCCTGGCTTGTTCACAAGACCACCAAGTAAGCAGCAGAGAGAACAGCGGCCTGCCGCCTCTCTACAGCCAGCCAGTAAAACCCAGGGAGTTTGACACGCAGCCCCATAAGAAGATTCAGAGTGTACTGGAAATGGTTGGAAATGTCAAGCACTTTCCAGCTCAGAAGTTTAACACTGGGTATAATCTGTATATGCCAAGAGACTTTGTTAGATTGTATTTCCCCAGATTTCTGTTTTATGACATTCCACTGGGCTGAACATGGTGATTGATGATGATTATATAATAGGCTCAGGGTGAACGGCTGAAAAATTTCAGAGAAATTAAGTTGACACTGCTAGTTTTGGCCTTTCCTCTCTAGGCATGGTATGCCCTCTGCTTAAATGTTTGCGGCTCTCACCTTCAGGGTTAGTCTTAAGACTAAAGAGAAATTTTAGCCTTAGTCTTTCCAGCTAACTTTATTGAATTCCTTTTTTTTTTTAATGACTGATATTTCTTCTGGTGATAGAATTTTGTTGATTCCTAGTCACAATTTAAAACATATGAATTTATTTGTTTATTTTTTATTGAGTTTATTGGGAGGACACTAGTTAACAAAATTATACAGGCTTCAGGTGTACAATTCTACAGGACACACCTGTAGGTGTGCACACCTGTAATTGTGTTGTGTGCCCACCACCCTAAGTCAAATCTCCTTTCATCACCGTTCATGCTTCCCTTTCCCTGTGGTAGTCACTGTACAATTTTCTATGTCTGTGAGGTTTTTTCCTTTTTTTACTTAATTCCTTCAACCTTTTCACCCAGCCTGGCATAAATTATTTTTTAATTGCTGTGTACACACCATTTCATTGGGAAGCCATGTGACTGTAGATGTGTTCTCTGGATTATGAAGATGTGGTGAGCGCATGTGAAGCTTGGCCCAGCTTCTTTTTTCTGTTCCCTAAATGGTCGTGCTCCTTACAGGCTCCACTCTGAGGCCCTGCTGAACATTCCAGTGCTGGTGTTGGATGTCAACGATGATTTTTCTAAAGAAGTAACCAAACAAGAAGAACTCATGAGAAAGGTGGGGAGGGCCTGAGCTCCTGCTTTCTAATGGCGCTCCTTTATTGCACTTTTATCTTTGCTTCAAACCTAAATATAATGCCTCAGACTACATTTCACACTCCAAAGCCTGTGGAGCCTTGTAAAAGTTGCAAATATAATCCCAATTTTCTAAAGTATTGGGGGCCAATAATTGTTAAAAAGTTAACTTATAATATGTGCTTCCCAACTAACTTACTCCCCTAAGGTATTCTAGAACTAGGGAATGGAGACTTCTGGATTCTATTGCCAGCTCTGCCACTTGATACCATATGACCCTAGGCAGGTCACATTTCCTCTCCATACCTGTTTTCCCTTCTCAAAAAACTCATGGACTACTTATGCATTGTGGATGGACTATTGTATAGGCTGCTGGCAAAGTGAAATTTAACTGTTGGGTTTTCTCTTTCCCACAGGTAGACACCTTTGTAAATGGTTTATAACCAATACCAGGATGTTCTGGCTGTGCTGTGGGCTCACTGACTCTCTGAAGCTAGAAAAGCACCGAGTGAACCACCTTCCCATCCTTACCCCCACCCCCTTGTACCCTGAGTGCTGACACTTCATGATGTGGTTTCTGTTACTCATAGACTTTGCCGTGGTCTTCTTTTGTATCTCAAAGTTTTCTATAATAAAGCTTATATAAGTTTTGCTTATTTTGCTAATCTGGTTGTTCATTTATTTCAGCATGTATCTATTGGTGCCTGCTCTGAACTCCTCTCTAAACTAGCTATTTTCACCCGGGAAAAGAATTTTAGCTTCTCTTCTTCCTGAATCCTTCACCAACCAGACATGCCAGGGCAGGAATTGCTCCCAGGACCCTAACCAGGCCCTGCCATAGGTATGAAGGAGGGAAGTAAGTGGCTCAGGGGTGGGTGGGTGCTCAACTATGAGCCCCCGGAGTTCGAAAGCTCCTTTATCTCTTCTCATCCAGCACTCTTGGTACGGAGGGCAGGGTGGAGATTTAGACCTTTGTCCTAGAGCTGGTAGAACCTGGACAAAGGAAAGAAATGGAGAAGTAGGAGAGAACAAAGCAGCGTAGAGCTCTGCATCTAACACGTAGGGTTTGGTCAACCTCACACTATGGCCTGCTCCAAACACCTTACCCAGTGAGTTTCAGATGCCTTAAGGGAGTGAATCTGTTTATGCTGGAAAGAAAGAAAGAAAAATTTTGTGCCACACTTCAAGCTTCAAAAACAATTTACTGTTAAAAGAGAAAAATACATGTCTTGATCAAATCAAATTGCTCCAGGAAGCTTGCCGGCCCATGAGTTGCTGGGAGCAGAACTGCTGGCTCGAGCCCTTGACAGCTGCGCGGGCTCTCAGAGAAACGAACGAGCCTGGGACCCAGCCGGTCCTGGGGCAGACCGGTTTCCTTCGTGCTTGGGAACGTGGCTGTGACATTGGTTTCTTACAAATGGGATGTTTCGAAATAGCGCATCATTTCTTTTTCTACTTAAAAAATTTTAACAGCTTTTTTGAGATAGAATTCATATGCCCCTTATGTTTAAAGTGAATGTTCAGTGGTTTTTAGTGTAGTCACAGGCTTGTGCAACCACAACCACAGTCAGTTCCAAAAGGCTTCACCCGCCTGAGAAGAAATGCCGTGCCAATTCATCGTCTCTGTCTCCCGCCCCCAGCAGTCCCCAGGCACCCCAGGCCTGCCCAAGGCAGCCACCAGTCCACTTTCTCGATATATGTGCTTATTCTTGTCATTTTGTATAAATAGAATCTCATCATATGTGGCCTTTTGTGACTGACTGCTTTCATTTTCAAGGTTCATCTGTGTTGTATCAGTACTTTGTTCTTTTTTTATAGCTAAATGGATATACCATATTTTGTTTATAGCTTTATGGATATACCATATTTTGTTTATTCATCCATTGATGGACATGTGGATTCCACTTTTTGGCTATTATCAATAACACTGCTCCGACAGTTCATATACACATTTTTGTGTGGCTGTATGTTTCTATTTTTCCTGAAGGATGGAATTATTGAGTCAAAGGAACTCCATGCTAAACTTTTTCAGGAACTGCTAAATATTTCCAAGGTGGCTATACTATTTTACATTGTTCTAGCAATGTAGGAGGGCTCAGTTTCCCCACATCTTCACCCTTGCCGTGTGCCAGTTGAATTACAGCCATCCCAGCAGGTGTGCAGCTGTGTGCCGTGGTGGTTTGGATTCACATCCCCCTCATGGTTAACGACGCTGAGCATCTTGTTATGTGCTTATTGGTTCCTTGTACATCTTACTTGGAAAAATGTCTGTTGAAATCCTTTGTCCATTCTTCAGTTGGGGTACTTGGCTTTTCTTGTGGAGTTGTAGGACCGCTCTGTATGTTCTGGATACAAGTCCTTTTTACAGACATGACTTACAAGTGTTTTCCCCCATTCTATGGGTTGTATTTTCATTTTGCTAGTGTCCTTTGAAGCGCAGAAGTTTTTCATTTTGATGCAATCAAATTTATTTTGTCACCTGTCCTTTTGGTGTCATGTCTAAGAAAGTTTTGAATAGCCCAGGGTCACAGACATCTATGTTTTCTTCTAAGAGTTGTATAATTTTAGTTCTTACATTAGGTCTGCAATCCACGTGAAGTTCATTTTTGTGTGTGCTGTAAGGAAGGGACCCAACTTCCTCATTTCACATGTGCACATCTAGTCCCAACACCATTTTTAGAAAGATTAATCTTTTCTCCCATTGACTTGTCTCGGCACCCTGTTGAAAATCTGTCCCACTTGTTCTTGAGTGTGTTTGCAGCTTCAGGCTTTGGACAAGACCAGGAATGAGTAGTATGGGGTGTTAGGTATGTTTTGGAAACTCATTAATGTTGGTCCTTTAGCTTTAAGGAGCCTTATCTTTCATTCCCATTTATGTTTCCAGGAACCACTAATACCCAGAGTAAACTCAGAGTAAGAGCGCTCAGCTCTCACCCTTCATTCATCTACTCTGTCATCAGCAAGCGTGAGTGCCTGCCATGTGCCAGAGACCACAGAGACAGCAGTGGACACAGCAGAAGGCAGACCGTGTCTTCACCTCACAGGACTTTGTCATCTAATGGAGAAGGTGACAGACACAGAACCAATCATGACAGGTGTGGTGAGCGTTTCAAAAGGAGAACTACAGTGTACAGTGGGGGCCTCTAACAGAAGGGGCCAGTGGCATCTGGGACAGCCCTCCCGATGAAGGTGCTGAATTCTGAAGAATGAATGGGCTATACTACAATACCACTGTAGTATTCAGGCAGAGAAATCGGGCATGTGCCTAGGTCTTCCTGTGACAATGAGAGAGTCAGCCCAGATTGTCAAAACCAGATGAGATTAGTGAGTTTAATGTAAGAACATAGTCCTCTCCACGTTCTTCACTTAGTCTTAAAGCCTGAAAATCTACACACCCAACATTTCTTTCCATCTGTGAACATTTTAAAATGTAAATGTTCTCTAAGATAGTCAAAGCCATCAGCAGTCTCACCAGGGTGAAATAACTTGCCATTTTCCAAACTGGTAGCTGCGATGGTCTGGAGAGAGAGAAAGGAAATACTTCCAGGAGGAGCAGTACTCGTGGACCTCAAGTCTCAGGGGCAGGGTCGGTCTGGGAGGAGCGCTGAGGTGTGGAGACAACCGCTGTGCCGTCAGGCCGGCCTGGGAGGCTGTCCCCCAGAGCCCAATAACTTGAATTAACACATAAAAATAGCTACGTATCTTTCCCACTTGCGATGTGCTAAACTGCTGTTCTGGAACCAGAATATTGCCTTGATGGGTTTCTAGCATGGATTGAGGTCGTGAGAGTTCTTAGGTAAACTCTTAGTCTTTCAACATGAAGGGAGAAGGTGGTAGTTTCAGGTGAAAGAAGCTGTTATGTGCAAGTGCTAGATTCACAAGGAAAATGAAGCAAGGAAATAACATGCACTTTAAATTTCGAAGACTGTTTAACCTCAGTCCTCCCTTTGAAGAGCAGGCAGTTTAAATCTCTGCACCACTTTCTCAGCACAGACTTCACAGTTCTGAGGGTCAGAACTCTGACGTGGTTCTCACTGGGCTAAAATCAAATTAGCAATAGGGCTAATTTCTGGAAGTTCTAAAGGAGAATCTGTTTCCTTACCTTCTCCGTCTTCTGGAGACTCTTCAAAGCCAGCGACATTGCATCTCTGGGTCACTTTCCATGGTCGCCTCTCTGGCCACAACCAACAAAGGTTCTCTGCTTTTAAGGGTCCACGTGAGTACACTGAACTCACCTACATAATCCAGAATACTCGTCAAGGTCTTTAGCCTTAACTATATCAATCTCAAGTCCCTCTTGCTATTAAGATAACATTCACAAGTGCCAGGGATTAGGATGTGGGTATTTTTGGGAGGCTATTAGTTCTGCCTTCCGCTGGTCTCAAACACTGCCATGGCTGGCACTATTAGCATGGGGTGAGGACTTCCTTAAACTTGGAAATGTTACAGAAAATGAATCATTTGCCATAGCTGAGGGGGGTAATACAAAGACCTCCTATATCTCCATTACCCATGCCCTGACCCAAACAGCCTGAGACCACTAGGAACAAACCTGTAGTCTGACAAAATCAGATTTATTAACTCTTTGCAATAAAGGAGACCACACACCAAGGGAATATGTGGTGTCTCACCAAAGAGGCAAAGAGAAAGTTACAGGATTTGGGGGAAGGACAGAGTTTAGGTAAGACTTCAAAGCAGCAGTGCTCTGATGGGCTCATGGCAAAGCAGGAGTCAACATCTGGTCCGAGCTGAGCAGCAGACTCAGGTTAAGATGAACATGGAGCATTGTGTCAGAGGTCCCGTATCTGGAGCTCCGAACCTGAGTTGCAAGTCGAGACTCCTTCTCCGTGTCAAAGTGACTTAGATCCTCCTGGCAACAGAAGGGTGTTTCATTTTTATTGATAAAATTTCAAACAGCAAAGTTTCTGATGGTCTGTCACTTTAGAGAAGGTTTCCCCATGAGTCAGAAGCGGTAGTCACGCAAAGAAGGGGGTGGTTGTGACATTTCAGCTGCAGCGTGCCCTCGGGACAAATACTGTTTCACTGCGACTTTGTGCCTATGTCTGCCCACCCAGCCTGGTGAATGCGTTTGTTCTTAATCCTAGCTAATTTTTACTTTCTCACCCCCTTCAGTTATATACACATAGCCAACTTTGTTTCACCTGTATCCTACCCACTATTCTCAGGTTATTTTGAAGCAAATCTCAGACGGGGGATGACTTTTAAAGCTAGAGCCATCCCGACCTGCAGCTGTCATCACTTGGATATCCCTTGTGCTCAGTGTGTGTGGAATGGGGTTCTCGTCCCACCCCCACCTCAGCCAGCAAAGCCTGTTGCCCCTGCTTCTCCATTTACCCAGTTATGAGGAGACTTAGAGTCATCGTTGCCCCTCGTACACCCTTTCTCAGCAAGTTCTGCCTGTTCATCTCTGAGATCTCTGGACTGCTCTCTGTGCTTCATTTGTTCTCCAGTTGGAGGGGCCCAATTCCCACCTTCCCCACAGCCACCCATGACGACCACCAGTGATCCTCCCTTTCCCAAGGCGTCCCAGCTAAAGCAGGTTCAGGAGAGGAAAGGACTGAGGTTGCTGTGCACAAGCAGAGTGTCTCGGTCTCCCGCCCCACCCCTGCCCCAGATGGCCACCCCTCCACCCTTCGTGGGCAGAGGTGATAGAGCGGCCATACTTTTATAACCTCATCTCCCAACACTCATTGCACAAAACCCATGGGGAGACCTACAGTTCCAGAGAACATCCTGTGTCTCCCACATGACGGAACACTTCGCTCTCTCCCTCCCTCTTGGCTCCGCCCCACCCTTTTACACTGGAAGAGCTGCTCATTCTGTCAGTCCAAGTCTACCCCCACCACCCCTGTCCCTGCAAGGCTCTCCCCTCCCCCCACACAGTAGCCAGTCTTTGTGCTCCTGGGCACTCTGCGGTATTCAACTGTGTCAAACTGTGTGTCAGACCTGACTGAAAGTTGTCTGGAAACAGCCCTCCCCTCCTGGGCTTTGCCATTCTTGACCTGGACCATGTCGTGGTCACTTAGCACAGTGCCCGACGTTTACTGTTTATTGCCATTCAGTGAGTGCTTAATACAGACTTTTAAATAAATGAACAATGCAACTGGAGACGTGATCTGCCCTTTCTGAGGTCATCGGGTTTGTGAGCTCCATATCGCAATCACCAATTTATGAAGTACCTTGTGTGTGTGAAGCTCTATGAGGATATGCAAGAAAATGGCTGGCCCAGACCCCACCCTCAAACTGCCAAGGAAACCGATGATTATTGAATGCCTCCTGTGTGCCAGACACCCTCCTGAACACTTTTAAAATGTTAATCAGTCCTCACAATAACCCTATGAAGGGAGTTTAAGATCCCAAATTGAAGCTCAGAGAAGTTCAACTGAGTATTTTGAGGGTCCCTCAATAAATGGCAGAACCAGGACTCCCCCCCCCCCCCCCGATCCATTCTTACTCCAGAGTCTGTTCTCTTTCACAACATCAAACCGCCTTGTGAGGAACACAAGACTAGACTCTCAGAAAAGGCAAACATACATTCCTCTGGCCACCTCTCTAGATTTATCAGTTTGCTGTCGTTTCCTAGCAGGAAAACCATCTAGCTGGCCAGCACTACTACATGGGACCCCCAGACCCCAGAGATGTCTCTGTCCCACTGGGGCCCTGAGCAGGCACACAGATGCTTCTAGTGGCCCAGGTTTCCTCCTCCCGGCAGCTGCACCTTCAAGGTGGTGAGCCCTTTCAGGTAGTGTGTGTTGGGGTGTGTTTGGAAGCTTGGGGAAGCTCTGGAATGCCTTTACAAATGCCTTCCCACCCCACCTCTGGGTCCAACCTGCACGTCATTATCAAACGGTTCTCCTGAAACACCTCTAATCACATTAACAGCGGTATCTAAATGCAGAGTGGTATCATGGATTGCTTCCTGCGATAGAAAAAGGGCATTAGTGCAAAAGGTAGTTCAAGTCTGGAGTGTAGTTAATAGTGACGTACTAATAACAGCATCTTCATTTTGACAAATCTACCAGTAACGTAAGGTATTAGCAGTAAGGGAAGCTGAATGAGGGGGTGTACGGAAACTCTGCACCATCTTTGCAACTTTTCTGTAAATCTAAAATTCCCCCAAAAGTTCATTTCTTAAAAAACGTTGATGCCTCTTACAAGACGATGACCAGGCTCCTGAACTGAGCTTTCGAGGTCCTCCGACCTCACCTGCCCGGCCCTGTGAAAGGACCCGCTGTGCTTGCTGAATGGCTTCACTCACTGTCGTCTGAACAAAGCTGTGCTCTCTGTGTCCCTGCGTCTGCCTCAGCCACGTACCCTGCTGGACTGATGAACTGCCACAGACTTGGCCCTGGGCCTTAACTGCAAAACAGAAGTAAGTTACTGTGAACCTGATGAAGCTTAAGCTTCAGGGCCCTAGAGAACCCACCATGGCCGCTGTCACAGAAAGCTCCTCAGGGACCCAAGGTTCAGGCAGGGATATCTGAGTTGCAGCCTGGGCCACATGGCCCTAACTTGCCAAATAGCTGCGAGGGAAATACAGCATCTGATTTTTCAACTTGGCCGTGGGAGGAGGTGGGTAAGTACCCTAACACAGGAGAGGGATTCATTTGTCGGCTCACCGCAAAGTGGCAGCTCTTCACTACAGGTGGGTTTTCTGGAACCGAGGCTTCCTCTAGGAACCATCAGGCTCAGACGACACTTGTGAAGCTCCAGCTTGGTTTGGCTTAGAGGTTGCACAGTACAGACTATGCTCCTATATTTGATTTACTAGACCGGGGTCATGTGGACTTCACCTCGTGAGAACTTGCATAAAACCCTTAAAGTGAAACGAGCCCGTGGGTACACCTTTGGGAGCACTAATGGAAAACAGCGACCCAGGGAAGCGATAGTCTACCCTGAGGCTGCGGGTCTTCCCATGGCAAGAAAACGCTCAGTCTCTGGGAGAAGACCCTGTGTTCTCTATGAGTGGTGGCCCCATCACTCCTCTGATCCTTGGGAGCATCTGGCTTCTCACTCATCCCCAACACCCAGGAAATCACCTGGGGCTAGCCACTTCCCCCTAATATTCCTCAGATGTCTCATCAACAAGCACCCTCTTTGGGAAGCCATAGCTGGCCCCCTCCTCAACTGGGTTCTGTGTCTTGCCTTTGTATCTCCTGTGGAGTGCCTTTTGCATCTATCTTATCGTTGCTCTCACCAGGTAACATTAACATGATCTATTTCTTGTCAGAGCTCAGAATGTGTCTCCGCCCTCTTAGACTCTCCAGTGCCTGGCACATAGGAGTGAGCAACTCAGTAAATGTTAGACAGATGGAAAGAAAGAAGCCGAGAACAAAAGGAGAAATAGGCTGAGCTTGAGAAGGCCCCCTTAGACTAAGCAATGAAATGTCCCCCACACCCTCGCCCCTTTATGCTGCCAGCTACATAGTTGCTACAAACTTGCCAAGTTCCAGGTCAGCCCCCAGCTGGGCTCCAGCAGTCTCTCTGCCTCCGGACTGGTGCCTCATGAGGAGGGACTTGCCCAAGTCAGAAGAAGCTTCAAGTGAAACTGCAACATCAGCCCTGGACTGCCCTCCTCTGAGAAATTAATAAACTCTGTCACTGTTTGGGATTTTATCGTTATATACAGCCATCACTCTGAGCTTTTTGTAACATTCTCTTGTCTAGTTTGGGGCCCTGCTTGCAAGACAACTGTGAGTCAGATGACTTGTAACCAGGGCCCCAGGGAATGTAACCTAGTACTGGGGACCCCCTGCAGTTGATAGATGGCTCCTGGGCTGCCGGTGCTGGCACGTGGCAGGAACGAGGATGGGCAGGGAGCAGCTGTGCCACTTTGGGCAAGTCATCAGGCCTCTGTAGGTTCCTTGCTTTGAAAACAAGATGATCTTCAAGGTCCTTCCAGTCTCATGTTCAAAATATTCACCTTATGAATGAACAAGTGTCTTAGGATAATGGAGGGCTTGGGTTTAAGCACCAGACCAACCTGGGTCCCAATCTTGAAGGTCCCCTCACCAATAGTGCAACTTGGACAAGCTACTTAACTTCTCTAAGCTTCTGTTTTCTTTAAATCTAAAGGGGAAACTAACTTTCCACCCACTTTGCTTTGCAGGGGTTAGAAATACTGCAGTTGGAACATATGGATACAAAGTAGCCAACCTATAAATGGAGCTGGCAGGTGTGTGTGGGTGAAAAGATTGGAGAGAGTTAGGAAGTCCTTAACAGAGAGGCCAGCTGAGCTGAGACTGGAAGGATGAGGTGAGGACTATGTTGGCAGGCAGAATGGTAGGACGTGCCAGACAGGTAAGCAGCATGGGCAAAGGAAGAAATACACACGACATGGTGGAGAACGGTGGGTTTGGTGCCATCCCAAATGGGGGGAGACAACGTGTTTCTAAGTGTGATGCAAGAGGGATTGTAACAGGTGCTTCTTCCAGCTAAGGGAGCGTCATGGATCACATGGCATTCTAGCTAGGCATTAAATGACAGTAGGGTTTTCAGAGCAAAAGTTGGGATGAAAGTGGCTTTGGAGTAAACACCATGGTCAGAAGCAGGAAGCTACAAAAGTGTGCTGTGTGTCTGGGGGAGGGGAGGCCATAAGGCTGGAGGAGAGGGCAATAGTGGAGAAGGAATGCTCAAGTGTTGTTGTTTTTTTTTAAGATTTTATTTATTTATTTTTAGAGAGGGAAGGGAAGGAGAGAGAGAGAGAGAGAGAAAGAGAGAGAAACATCAATGTGTGGTTGTTGGGGGCCCGTGGCCTACAACTTAGGCATGTGCCCTGACTGGGAATCGAACCTGCAATGCCTGATTTTGCAGCCCACACTCAATCCACTGAGCTACACCAGCCAGGGCTAAATGTTCAAGTAGTTTAAATACAACGCTTGGGCCCCTCTTCTCCAAAAGGCAAAGACAACATGGGCTGGCTGAGCCTCCGTTGCTCACGCTGTCTCCTACCTGGGTAACTTCGGCACTTCTGTGAGGGCTCTGCCTGTGAGAACAGAGCCAGGATGCCGGGTCTGAAAGGAGCCTTTGAGGTCCCCCTTGGGGCCCTGGCAAAGGGGCCAGTGGGAGACTTGTGTTCAGAAGGTGGAGGGCTGGGAGAGCAGGCAGGCAGGCAGGCATTCACTGCAGCTTCCTTCCCGCCTGGTGGCTGGCTTTGTGCCCTGAACTTGACCTCAGATGACCTGCTGTGTTCCCTTCCTGGAAACAGTTCCCTTGTGAGGAGCAGTTAGGCTTCCCTTCGTCTTCGCTTTCTTCCTCCTTCAAAGCCAGGACTTTGTCTCAGACTGGCTTCTGCTGCTCCCAAGGTCTCCCCATTACCTGAGCAGGACCCTGCCTCTCCGTTGCGTGCCAGTGGGGCATCTCCCATTAGCAACTTGTTCTCCTTGCCTCTTGTCAGCCTTCATTGTTCTCCCTTTAGAACTGATGACTTTGAAAGTGCAAGATCATGGTATAGATAAGGACAAAAAGGCTAAGCGGGAGCTGTGAAATGTTTTCCCTGGGGCACAGCTCAAACAGCCCAGGAGTTCCAAGTATCAGGCCCATGCTCTCTACCCTGGCTGCCCACTACCTAACTGTACTCCCCAAACTTATTGGGGAGTGGAGGTGTGGACCTTGGCTATTTTGCAAGTCCAGATTAATGTCAGTGTCTTGAAATCCTTGTGTGAAGGAGTGAGTTGTTTCAGGCTTTGTCCTTGTTAACAATACCACGCTTGGATGTTTTGTGGATTGAGCTGGCATGAAAAGCAGTTCCCCAAATGCCTGGATTTGCCCAGTGTCATTGATTTGTGTTGCCTTCAGAGACTAAATCAAGCATCAGCTCCAGCACGGGGAAGGATCTACATCACAGATATATGAAGTATACGCAGCAGACTTATCAAAGAAAGGAGCTGATCTGTAATCAATATACAAGATGGAATTTATTAATCCCAAATAGGCTGCTGTTGCTCAAAAACCTTTTCAGACCTACCTTTGGAGACAGTTTATGGGTCTCAGTAGCAGCCAGACTCTGTTCGCCATTTGATAAGAATAACATTCAACACTGGGCCCCAGGTGCTACGCAGAGTGCTGGGAGCACACACCTTACAAGTGACCTCTTTACATAAAAAAAAAAAAGTTTTACCTAGGTTTGAAAACAATCTTAATCATCAGGTTTGGTTCTGAAGGATATTTTGGCTGCTTTATAAAATGAAGCTCCTCTTCAAAGGATAGAAATGAATTCTCTAATTCAAAATACTCAGAAAAACATGTAGCTTAGACAAAGGCAATCTCAAAAAAAGGAATTCCCAAGACATTTTAAGCAATGGTCATGTAACCTCCCAAGGAGACAACTTAGATAAGAACATTTATTTTGTGATGTTGGTTTAAAGAAAAGGCACGTTTTTCTGAGAACAAGGTTCTGGCTTCTGGAGGCCTGCCACCTCTCAAAACGCCAGATGAGCAAATGGTCTAAACAAATCCAGACCTATTGGCCACTGTCCACTGTTCGTGAGCCCTGTGGCTAGGACAGCCCCAGGCATCCACATTTGACAGCACCTGCCTACACAATCTCCAAATCAAGTCAAATTATAAGACTGACAGAGCTTAGAAACACACTCATTTATTTGCATGGGTTCCCATGTTGCCAAGGATATTTCATCGATCAAAAAATAATTGCTATCATCTGAGTGTCCAGAGTCTAACGACATATTCAATATGCTGTCTGTTTCGCGCAGCACTTCCTCGTTTATCCTCTCTGTGAAGCCACACCACAAGTCTTGCAGTAGGCATGAAACATTCCCATTTTGCATACAGACAAACTAAGGTTCAGTTAAGCGACTTGCCTAAATCACACAATTAGAGAGAGTCGAGTGTGGGGCTTGAAACGAGATCTTGCAGTTCCCCCTTCACCGGAGGACAGTCACTTCAACTCCTTCAGAAACTTGTGCAAGCAGTGTTTCCCAGCCTGGCTGCACCTTAGACCCACCAGCCTGGGCATGATGGGATGTTGCCAAGGACCCATCCAGGCCCATCAACCGCAGTCTCTGAGAGTGGGGCCTGGGCATTTGGTTAGCGATCAGGGTTTTGCTTCTCTCTTAAGGACCTGCTTTAAGGCATGGATGTTCCGCTTGTCCTAGAAATAGTAATTTTCTATCTCTTCATTATAGGACTAACAACACCTATTCATTGTAGAAACTTTAAAAAGAAGGTATAAAGAAGAAAACAAAAATCAAGAGAGTCATTTTTAATCTTTTCATGTATTCTCTTCCCATCTTTGTATATATTTACATACAATTTTTTTTATTTTATATATTTATTTTTAGAGAGAGAGGAAGGGAGGGAGAAACAGAGGGAGAGAAACATCAATGTGTGGTTGCCTCTCACGTGGCCCTCATTAGGGACTCAGCCCACAACCAGGGCATGTGCCCTGATTGGGAATCGAACTTGTGACTCTTTGGTTCACAGCCCACGCTCAATCCACTGAGTTACACCAGCCAGGGCTACATACAAATTTTTTATAATACAATATATACTGATTATCTTCTTTTGACTTCATATAATTCCCAGTGTTACCAAATGTTTTTCAAAAACACTATTTTAAGTATATTTTATTGATTATGCTATTGCAGTGGTCCCATTTTTTTCTCCCCTTTACTCCCCTCCACCCTATTCCCACCAGCATCTCCCCCACTGCCCCACCGCACTGTCATCTATGTCCATGTGTCATACAAATAAGTTTTTTGGCTTCTCCATTTCCTATATTATTCTTAACCTCTCCCTGTTTATTTTGTACCTACCATTTATGTTTCTTATTCCCTGTACCCTTTTCCATATTCCCCACCTCCCCCTCCCCACTGATAACCCTCCATGTGATCTCCATTTCTGTAATTCTGTTCCTGTTCTTGTTGTTTGCTTAGTTTTTGTTTTTGTTTTCCTTAGGTTTAGTTGTTGACAGTTGTGAGTTTGTTCATTTTACTGTTCATAGTTTTGATCTTCTATTTATTAGATAAGTCCCTTTAACATTTCATATAATAAGGGCTTGGTGATGATGAACTCCTTTAAATTGACCTTACCTGGGAAGCACTTGATCTGCCCTTCCATTCTAAATGATAGTTTTGCTAAAAAGAGTAATCTTGGATGTAGGTCCTTGCCTTTCATGATTTGGAATACTTCTTTCTAGCCCCTTCTCAACTACAAGGTTTCTTTTGAGAAATCAGCTGAGAATTGTATGGGAACTCCTTTGTAGGTTACTGCCTCCTTTTCTCTTGCTGCTTTTAAGATTCTCTCCTTAATTTTAATCTTGGGTAATGTAATTATCATGTGCCTTGGTGTGTTCCTGTTTGGGTCCAACTTCTTTGGACTCTCTGAGCTTCCTGGACTTCCTGGAAGTCTATTTCTTTTGCCAGATTGTGTAAGTTCTCCATTATTTTTTTCAGATAAGTTTTCCATTTCTTGCTCTTTCCCTTCTCCTTCTGGCACCCCTATGAATCAGATGTAGGAACATTTAACATTGCCCAGAATTACAGAAATTCCTAACCTCTCCTTGTTTTTTTGAATTTTTGTTTCTTCATTCTGTTCTGGTTGAATGTTCACTTCTTCCTTCTGCTCCAAATCATTGATTTGAGTCCTGAGTTCCTTCCCTTCACTGTTGTTTCCCTGTACATTTTCTTTTATTTCACTTTTTATAACCTTCCCTTTTTCCTCCATTTTGTGACCATGCTCAGCCATTTCTGTGAGCATCCTGATTACCAGTGTTTTGAACTCTGCATCTCATAGGTTGGCTATCTCTTTATCACTTAGTTCTATTTTTGGAGTTTTGATTTGTTCTTTTATTTGGGCCATATGTTTCTGTCTCCATGTACCTGTTATGTTGTAAGAGGTGAAGCCTTAGGTGTTCACCAGGGGGTGGCAACCCATGTTGCTGCGTTGTGATGCTATATGTGAGGATGGGGTTTGAGAAGGAACAATGCTGCTTGCTCAGCTCTCAGCAGCTTTCGGTCACTTCCACCACTAACCAAAAGCAAATTGGGCCCTTCTAGTGCTGATTCCCATGTGGGTGGGCTTGTGTACATTCTAGGACTCCGTGGGTCTCTCCAAGGAACTCTCCTGTGAGGCTGGGAGTTTTTCCTGCTGCCACAACCCCCTCAGATTTTTACAGCCAGAGGTTTTAAGGCTTTATTTCCCTGTGCTGGAACCCTGGGTTTCATGGTCTGTTTCACTCCCATTGTTCTTTAGGGTTTATCCACACACAAATGGACTGCCAGCTGCTGTCTCACCCACCAGGTCCTCCAGCTGCAGCCTTGTTGCATGTCCTCTCTACCCCCTGCTGGTTTCCACCCCTCCTACCGGTCTGGATGAGTGTGTCTCCTTTAACTCTTTGGTTATTGGGCTTCCATACAGTTCAATTTTCTGGCAGTTCTGGTTGCTTTTTGTTTTTAAATTTGTTGTTGTCCTTCTTTTAGTTGTACATGGAGGCACAGTGTATCTACCTACATCTCCATCTTGGCTGGAAGTCTCAGAAACACTATTTTAATATTAAGAGAGATGCAATTTTGAAAGATATGGTTTATGACAGTAACAGTGGTTATCAATGCATTGCAGATTCTTTTGTAGATTTTTCTTTTTGCCCATTTGTATATTTTTATTTTTCTATAATTAACCTGTATTTACTGAATAATCAAATCATTATAATAATAGCTTTATCATATTCCAACATGCTCATAGCCCATAAGTAAATCACCCTTTAATATTGGATATGTAGGTTGTTTTCAGTTTTTTTGCTGTCTTCATGAAGATCTTTGTACCAGATTTTGGAGCATTACTTTCCCAGAAGTGAAATTATGAGTCAGAGGGTATAAACATCTTGAAGGTTATTGATAAACATTACTAAATCACTTCCCAGAAGATACATGAGTTTATGGTCCCATCAGTGGCATATCTTGGGAAACAGAATTGTTACAGACTGCAAAATTGAGCATTTCACTTGTGATCTATTGATTTGCTATGATTATTAATGAGGTTGGACCTTTTATGTCTTTATTGGTCACTTGTATTTCTCCTTTTGTGGATGTTCATACCCCTTTCCCTTTTTTCCAATCTTTTAGTTATTTGTCTTTTTTCCTTACATATTAAGTATGGATAAAACCCTTTTCCTGTTCTTATGTTTTGTAAACACTTTCCCTCGGTTTATCACTTACTTTGGTTTTTTACATCCAGAAGGGTTTCTTGATTTTAAATACCTTTAGATTAGATTACTTGGTCAGGTAAATAGTCACCAACATTTTCTTCACAGTTCTCAATGTATAAATGCTTGTTATATAAGAGCAGTTTATGTGGGTAAGCAGGATTTTATTGGTCTGAACTAGGGAACAGTCCATCTGCTTTTCCTGTAGGAACCTGAGGTGGCTCTACAACACTTTTATAGGATACAGTCCTTGAGCTACCCTGCCTGATACTGATAACATAAAAAACAAACAAACAAACATGTTGTTAGTTCCCACCTACTTTGTAGAGAGAAACATTTTCAAGACAAAGAATATAGCATAACTTCTCACAAAAGACTGCCCTACCCCCAAACCGACACAGCCCATTTCTGCTCTGTATTCAGAAATCAGTTTCAGGGCGGCACCACTGGGCCCCAGGCCGAGACTGTGCTTCAGCTCCCGCCAGCCCTGGTCCCATACCCTGGGGATAGACTTTGACCCTGAGGAGGGCTGCTGTGGCAAGGTAATATTGGGACAAATATATACTAAAAAATTATTTGTTGTTTCTTAGACATTCAAATTTAACTGGATGTCCTGTATTTTTCTTTGCTAAATCTGGTCACCCTAACCCTGCATTTTCTGCTCAGTGTTACTGTCAGGGCTTACATCCCAGAGGCACGCACAGGAAGCGGGAGGCAGACAGGCAGGTAGCCGGTCAGGGCGCTCTCAAGGCCAAGGAGCAGCCTCCTCCCAGGGCCATAGAGAGATTTTTGAAAACCCCCACTCTACTGACTTTTCTACACATATCAGCATGTGCTTATAAATCTGAACTCTCTGCCAGGCCTCGTGGGGGCTTCTAGGCTTCATTGTTCTTTGTCCTCTTTTTTTATTTTTTTAAATATTTTTTAGCAGCTGTGAGGCTCCTTTTGGGCCTGTGAGCCACTGCCTCCCTCAGACACCCACAGCCCACTGCACGTTCCTGTTTGAGTGGCCAGTCTGTCCCCCGTGGCCTCTCTTTGCCTTCAACGCCCTATTTCTGGTCTTACAGTTTTTCGATTGACTATGAATAATTGGACTGTTTTCCAAAGGCTGGATGTTCACATTCAAGTTTTACTGTGGTTTAAGATGCTGAATGTCCCGTGCCTGTGGGTCACGGCCCAGCCATGCAACCATTAGGACAGTCCTAGGAACAGCAGGCAGACGGAGGCACCGCTGGCAGCCCCTCCCGGTTTAGGAGGTGACTAGAACAATGTTGGGAGCACAGTATATCTGCCCAGGAGTGACGCTAGAGGGACCTCAAAGGACTCCATCCGTTTGTGCAGGTGTTTCCAAAAACGCCTCTCCTGGCTCAGTAGGGGGTTCCTGTGTCCTTTTTACCTCTGGCCTACTTATCCCTAGCCCCTGGGAGGCTTCTAAAGCAGAGCTTCTCAGTCTTTAGGCTGCCTCTGAATCACCTGGAGCTCTTGTTAAAATGCAGAGTCTGATTCAATAGCTCTGGGGCCTGCTGAGTTTCTGCATGTCTACAAACTCTCAATGGTACCACTACCGCAAGTCTAGTGATCACACCTGGAGGCAAGAGGCTGACACTTCTTTTCCAGATTGCCTGCTGAATGGCCCAAGAGCCCAGCCTTTTTACTTCCAGGACTTTGGGTGGGACTGCCCGGAGCCCAGGAGGTCTGACTCAAAGGCAATGTGGTTCATGCTAATGAGAAAGGAGAGCACAGAGTGAGGGCAAGGGAGGTGGGCTGGAGTGGAGCAGGCTGGGGCGGAACAGGGAGCCTGAGCGGGGGTCGGGGGGGGGGACGACACAAATTTAGGACAGTTTAGAGTGGAGCTGACTGGACATGGGCTGACTCCACTTGGGGAGGCTGAGCAGGGGCTCTTTCTCAGTGCCGAGCCTCCTCCTGGGCACCTGGACATCTTTATCTCCAATTCCTTAGGTGACACAATGTCCCCACTGATTACCTGCACACATTTTAACTCTGGTTGTCATGGATACATACGGTTAAATTATTGTAGACACTTTCTCTGTGAAGTAGGAAGAGGATCAGGGAATAGGGAGAGGACGGAAGAATGGGATAGTCTGAGTGCCTGCTCTATACCAAGGTCTGAGGTAGGACTTTGCTATAGTGGGGCTCATTTGATCCTCTGCAAAGGAGGCATCGTGAGTCCCATTTTTACAGATGGGAAGGAGGTCAGGAGAGGGGATTATTTCACCCACAGTTACAAACCAGTACAGCGAGGAGCTGGAAACGGAGTCAGGGAATCCAGAGGGAGCATCTCACTGTGTGGGAAAGGCAGGTAATGAAGGAGGGGGGTGGACAACGTCCAAGCAAGAAGAATGAGGTCTCTGATAGGGTCTTGAGGATTGGCCCCCGCACAGTGCAGCTTCTGCATATGGGGCTTGATCCCCACCCATAAAAGGATGCAAGGAAGGGGGGCCTCCAGGATGAAAGGGGTTGATGTCAGGTTCAGATCTCAGATGGGACAAGCAGGGTTCTGCTCAGCAGAACGCAAGATGGGAGCACCACATGGAAACAAATCCCCAAATCAGCAGGACAGTGGCAGACAGGACAGTGGCAGTCAAAGCAGTTTTTCGGGGATGCTCAGCTCTTTCCATAAAGACTTCGCACTGCTCTGGATGGATTCTTAGGACTTGTGTAGTTCAAGGATTTCACCATTTAAAAACAATTTTTAAAAAATACTCACCCGAGGATATATTTATTGATTTTATAGAGGGGGTGAGGAGAGAAGAAGAAGGGGGGGAGAGAGAGAGAGAGACATTAATGTGAGAAAGAAACTTGGATCGGTTGCCTCTCGTACGCGCCACAACAGGAAATTGAACCCGCAATCTAGGTGTGTGCCCTGATCAGGGATTGAACCTGCAATCTTTTGGTGCATGGGAGGATGCTCCAACCAACTGAGCCACCCACCAGGGCTCATCATTTTTATACTATACATATTTTCTCTTCATTCCTCTCCCTCCTCCCCCAACGCTTTTTTTCCCTCCGCACACACGTTCCTTTAAAAAATGCTGACCCTGCCCTGGGTGGGTAGCTCAGTTGGTTAGAGAGTCATTCTGATAAGCCAAGGTTGCTGGTTTAGCCAAGTTTGCAGATTCGATCCTGGTCAGGGCGCATAACAAGAATCAACCAATGAGTGCATAAATAAGTGGAACAGAAAATCAATGTTTCTCTCTCCCTCTCTCCCTCCCTCCTCTCTCCCCAAGTCTCTAAATAAAAAATAAAAAATGTTGACCTCATTTGAGGATTTGATGCCGAAGTTTAGTCAAGGGGTAGATCATAGGGCCTGGGCCCAGCCAGTTTTCCCAGCTGAACTCAGGCCCTCATGTGTGCTGCTTCCTGGGTCTCTCTGTGGGCGTGTCCCGTTAGTGCCTCCAAGGGACATGTCCTTGTTGACCTTACTCAGCAACCTGCTCCTCTCGGCCTCTCGGTGCTACCATCTATCCCGTTGCTCTTCCAGAAACCTCTTCCCTTCCCAGTCATTCAATCAACCCCCATCCTGTGTATTTGACTCCCTGAATCACTCTGTAACATCTCTCTCCAACCCCACTTCCACTACCCTACTGGAGACCATAATTTTTTCTCACCTGGGTTCCTATAACAGTCTTCCAGCTGGTCTCTCTGCCTCCATTTTCAGACCCTATTCTAGTACATTCCCCCATACCACGGCCAGTGTAGAGCAAGATGTAGTCCCTGTCCACAGCACAGTGGATGGGACAGACCCAGGCACGCTTACCTTGTGACTGGCGGGCCCAGTCATCAAAGGCTTCCTGGAGTATCCACCTGAGTTTAGCCAGGAAGGATGAGTGGCAGCGAAGAGCAACAAGGCAGGAAGTGCTTCTACCAAAGACATGCTGTTGTAGAAGTTTGCTTTAGCAGGCAGGCCCCTAGTGACACATATACCCTGAGTCCTTTCCTTTGCTACATTCTTTCTCTGCTTGCAAATTAACTTCTAAGTTTGTCCCACTGCCACTTACCCCTTCCACCATGCTCATCTCAACTCAGATTTTTCACTGTAGTCTAAATCTCTGAACCCGTTCTTTGGTAAGGAATGACGAACCATTAGAGTAGAAATTTGAAGTACATGTTCCCAGGAGGGAGAAGAACCCTGGAGATGGGCAGAACTGATGGGACTTACACGTACTTCAAAAGCACACTTACACACCCACCTCTCATATACACATTCCCTGTGTGATAGTTATTAGTGCTGTTAGCCAAATGTTTTTGCTTTTCCCTCCAGGCACATGGGAGCATTGCATCTATTGCATTTCCCTGCCTACCACCCACCACTTGTTTTGGCCCATGAAATGAGAGCAGAAGTGATATGTGTTACTTCCAGGTAAAGGTTCTCAATCAGTGCTCTGTCTGCCCTACCTGTGTTCCTTGCCTTCAGGGTTAAGTAGGCAACATGTCCGTTTGGCAGCCTGAGTCCCTGAGTGGCTGTGGGAAACAGAGTTCCTGTTGACCCACAATAGACACATTTTTAAAAAAGATTATATTTGTTTATTTTCAGAGAGAAGGGAAGGGAGGGAGGGAGAGAAACATCAATGTGTGGTTGCCTCTCATGTGCTCTGCACAGGGGAACCTGGCCCACAACCCAGGCTTGTGCCCTGACTGGGAATCAAACCAGTGACCCTTTGGTTTGCAAGTTGGCACTCAATCCACTGAACCACACCAGCCAGGGCACAATAGACATATTTCATGATTGAGAAATAAAATTCTGTTATGTCAAAGCACTGAGATCTGGGGATTCTTTGTTACTACAGCATGAGCTAACTGATCCTGACTGACACAAACTGCCAGATCAAGGTTTGGGGGCATCAAGGTCTTTATCCCTGTTGAATTTTCAGCAACCTGAGTTTCTGAGTTAATCAAAGTTCCTATCCTGCTCAGCCCACTTAGATTAAAAGGTTTCTAGGAAATTTCATCTCTTTTGCCTTACAGTGGGGACCCTGGCATTCTCCTTATAAGTTATATTGTCCATTTGATTCAAACTTGATTCAAAGCAAAGTCATAGAAACAGTGACACATACAAGCGTTTGCTGAACTAGCTATTCACAAACAGTCTGATACCTTACGCATGTGAAACTAACAAATGCATGTTCAAAAGCAACCCATTATTGAATCTCTCTTTCCACAAGGGCAAAATGCCATCTTCTGCCCCATACCAGCTCTGGTGTTTGGTAGGCTAATTTCAGAGGTCTTCATTCTACCATTTAGTACTGAAGGACCCTGAACAAATTACCTCTCTGAGTCCCAGTTCCCTCATCGGCAAAATAGTGACGATGATAACAATAATAATAATGATGATGATGATGATAAAAACTACATCATCGAAAGAAAACGAGAGTAACATTTGGTGTATTAGCCTCTCTGTACAGACAGAATGATAATGTGTGTGGAAATGCTTGAAAAAGGGAAACGCTATGAAAATATTAGCTGATAATGTTTTAACCAATATATGACTAAAGAAGAAGCACATCCCAAATCAAATAAACTTCCCAATGTCTTCAATCTTCACAACCAAGCCCAGGTGTGAACATTTGTGTCTATTTACATTTCTGCAAAATGTCCCATCGTACAAAGCACATTCTTCAAATAGGACGAATTGCTCATTAGCTAAAGAGGAGTGGGGTCAAGCATCTCAGGGTGGTTAGTGCCATTCAATCACTCGCAGGTTCAGCAAACGCTCAGCAGTGTTGGTTCCACGCGGTGACTTCCCCCTGAACCACAGGCGTTCATACAATTTATGTCCTGGGCCCTGCGCTGAATCAACCGCAGTTCATCAATGCAGCGGGAAGCCCTCCTTTTTCCTCAGCCCCACCTCGGCCTCCACCCATAGATTGCATTCTCTGTCAACATTGTATTGCGAGCAGTCCGGGCTTTCCCTGGAGACGGGATTTCCCTTTCTAGCCCTTGGGGCACCTGCGCCGCCAGATCCTTAACCTCACAGAAGCAGTGGCCTAAAATTCACCGCCGCCCAGCCGGCCGGCCGTGATCAAAGGAGCCTTCCGCAGTCTACCTCCTCTAAGCGCCTGGGGCCTGAGCCTGGCCGCTGCCTCGGTGCTGAACTTGTTTCTGGCCCTCTTCCTCTAGCCCAGTATTTTTCAAACTTGAGCGTGCATCAGCTGAAGGGCTTGTTAAAACAGATCGCTGAGCTGTTTTAACCCTAGTCCCCGGAGTTCCTGCTTGAGTAAGTTTAGCGTGGGGCCCGAGAACTTGCCTTTCTAACAAGTTCCCAGGTGTTGGTGATGCTGCAGTCCTGGGACCACACTGAGCGAACCATACCATCTCTAGCTTACTGCTGCTCACGGAAAGAGGCTTTCTCAGTGCACCCACGCCGGCTCCAGCTGATCTCCTGCCCTGAGCGCCAGACTGGTGCACGGGAAGTGGCACACCCCTCGAGGCAGGGCCAAAGAAGTCTGGATTTTATTTTGGGGCATCCTGATGGGCTTTTGCGGGTAAGACGGGGGGGGGGGGGGGGGGGGACCTCTGGAAACTGATGGCTCCTCCGTGTTACTGGGTTATTTCATTGACCTCCTAGGGTTACAAAGGTGAAAAGACAGAGTCCCAGCCCTGCAGGAGCTCACAGTAACTGGGAGGGGAATGTGCAAACAACGACGGTGCCTGCCTGGATGATGCCTGTTCCGAGGGAGGGAGCAGTTAAACTTCTGTGGAGGGTGAGTGGGCGGGGCTCTGGAATCTGAAAAGCAGGGGGAAGTTTCATGGAAGAGCTGGCATTTATGCGGACACTTGGAGGATAAGTGGGAATTTGACAGGTAGAAGAAGTAGCTGGAAGGGGCTGAAACGGGAAGAGTTTTCCCCAGACACAAGGAAAGAGCAGCGAGACTGCAAGGTGCAAGGTTCCAGGGGGAGAAGCAGTAAGTAGGACGACCTGACAGGCAGGTCTCCGGCCTGGGCCAGGTTTCCCTCCTATCTCAGTGGCAGCCAGCTCCTTCCTTCTAATTGCTGACTCCTTGTCAGGTGCTGTCCCTCAGGAGCTGGTGTTCCCTGGGGATCTGTCCAGGCTGCCTTTTCCTCTCATTCTCCTTGGCCACTCCTGATGAGCTCCTCCTTACCTGAGGCCTCGCTGACAGGGGCCCATGTGTGTTCCAGCCCAGACTGCCCCTCAGCTCCACACTCATCTCGGCGCTGATGTCCCCAAGCATCTTTCCTCCTGTACTTTGTCTTGGTGAAAGGCACCAGCAGCCTCCTAGTTACCTAAGCCAGAGGACTGTGTGAAAACACCCTCTGTACATAGTTGGTGAAGAGTAAATTGGCATAGGAAATTGCTGGTACCACTTGCCAAGAAAGAATACAGGAGGAAAGATCCCAGGCTCAAATTCTGAGTCTACAGTTTACTAGCTGAGTGACCTTGGGATTACTTTATCTGCTTCCTTATCTATAAAATGGATTTAGTACCTACCGCACAAGGTTGTTCTATAGATTAAACAATAATTGTCATTTATTAAGCCCTATGTTAAGTACTTTACTTGTGTTCTCTTGAAAGATGGTGAATACCTGGCCCAAGGTCACTCTGCTAGCAAATGGCAAAGCCAGGTCTGGAACCCAGGGTTCTCTGGCTCCTAAGTCAGTGTCTTCACCTCATTTTCACACTGTCTCTCTTGAGATTGTATAAAAAATAGGGAAATACTTATGATATAATGTTAAGTGAAAAGAGGACAGCAAATGGTATAATCAGTGTGAGGACAACCATTTTATTAAAAAAGGAAACTACTCTGCCCACAGAAAAGGCTAGAGAGAAATGCAGCAAATGGTTCAATATTGTATTGGAGTGATGTTCGTCTTCTAATCTTCTGACTTTTCTACATTTTATTTAATATAATTTCTATTAAAATAAATTTAAAACATCGAACAATTATAACATTAAAAACAATTACAAGTCCACAACCTGTTCTTATGTTTGATTGAAAATTACACTCTATTGGTTTCTCTTCTCAGTTCTAGACTTACTTCCCTGAATAGAAACTCTTTGGTTCTCTCAAAGTCCAGGGTAGGAAGTAGGTATTGCAGCCATGTTCACCACGCACCCCGCAGCCGACAACCTCACCACTGGAGCAGGCTGTCAAAATCAAGCATGCTAGAAGGGAAACTCCAGACAGAACCCGAGCTTCTCCTACCACCTAGGGCTGCCTTGGACAGCGCTACCAGAGATCAGTAACATTTTTTTTTTTCTGAATAGCCGGCCGAATGCTCTTTTTCCAGTTCTGGCTGACTTGTTAGCTTCAGCCTGGCGGGGATGCCTGCCAGGTACCTGGATGGCTCCGTGAACACAGCCCAAACTGGTCAGGCCAGTCTGCCCGTGGTTGTTTCTGCCAGGACTTGCCCGCGCGCGCGCGCGCACACGCGTGTGTGTGTGTGTGTGTGTGTGTATTAGAGATCCACCCTTCTCCCCAGCAACCCAGGTAGGTGGAAGGCAGCTGCAGGCACCAGCCTGGCAGTCAGGCCAGAGGGGTGGAGTTGAATTAATCTAACCTGGAATTTCAACTTGGCCTGAACAACAGGTGAGGGAGAAAAGCAACAGAGAGAAGGGGCTGTTAAGCAACTTGGAAATATTCTTGTGCCTTGCCCCTTGCCCCCTGGCTGAAAAAATATCCCGGGGTGACTTTTCAAAGTGTCTGCGCCTGGTTACAGGGCTTGGTTGTGCCATGGTCCCCTCCAAGCTGTCCGAGCCCCTCCTGAACGCTTGTCCTCCTCGGTTACCCTCCGCGACGCGCCCGTTCCCCCTCCTCTGAGAGGCAGGGCGGGGGTATCGGATTAGTCTTTGTTTTCGACGCGAAAGAGCCGAGCGCCGCGCGGGGGAGGCTCGCGATGGCAGGGTCCTGGGGTCCGCCTGGGCAAGGCGCTCGGCCGTGACCCCCGCGAAGGTGCCCCACAGCCGGCCCGCGCGCCCTCTGTCCCCGGGTACCCCCTCTTTGCCGGCCAGGCTGACTCGGTACGCAAACGCGCGATGTCCCCCATTGTCCTGCCTCGAAATGAGCGAGCAGCAGTCGGGGGCGGGGGGTCAGTCGGGTCCGGAGCTCAGGAATCCCGAGGGTACCGGGGTCGTCCCAGACCGCCGCGGCCCGCAGGGAGTGGCAGGAAGTGGGGATCTCGGGCCGGCTCGGAGAGGGCCTAGGCTGGGAGGTCCGAGTGCCCCACCCCGTGCGGCCCGCCTCGCCCGCCGGGGCTGCAGAAGCACCGGAGGGCGGGGGCAGCCACCCCAAGGGGGTGGCCGGGTCTAGGGAGGGCGGACCGCGGGGGTGGGGAGGTTCTGCAGGTGCAAAGGCGCAGCGGTAAGGAACCCTGCCCCCACCCGCTGGTGGGTAGCCTGCTCCGTCCCCTCCCCCTCCACGGGAACTCCCTCCTTCGCGCAGCCCCAGGCCCGGCTGAGGGGGCTGCGGCGAGGCCGGCGGGGCTCCGCGGGGCCGCACGTGCGCGCCCTCCCGGGCGGGGGAGTCCCCGGGCGAGCACGTGCCGCGGCGCGCGGGGGGCGGGGAGTCCCGCGGACGCCTTCATTGCTGCTGCTGCTGCCGCCGCGGCCGCCGCTGCCTCTTCCTTCCTCCTGAGCCGTCCCCTCTCGGCTTGGGCGGGGGGCTCCGTGCGCCGAGCTCGGCTGGGCCAGGCGCTCCAGGAGGCGGGTGCCCCAGGCGGCGGCGGCGGCCGCGACGGTGGTGGCAGCAGCGCGGGCCGGGAAACTTTGCCCCTTTGTGCGCTCCGCCCCGGAGGCGGCGGGCAGGTCGGTGCAGTCGGTGCCTTTCCGGCTCCGGGGTGGGGGAGGGGCGGCGGGGAGGCGTGAGGGGCCCAGCCCCAGGGGAGGGGACGGCCCGGGGACCCGCCATCGGGGGGGGGGGGGGCCGCTACTTTGTTGCGGGGGACGGGGCTGGAGTGCCACGGGTCAGAGAGTAGCGGAGCCGGGTGGGGGCGGCGGGGCGGGGGCTGCGGAGCCGCTGGAGCCGAGCGGCCAAGGCCCCAGAACAAAGGAGCCAGAGCGGCGGCGCGCGCGCGGCCCGGGCCAAGCTGGAGCGCGCCCCCCTCCTTGAGCCCCCCTCCTTGCGCCCCCTTGGCTAAGCGGACTGTCCTCCCTGGCCTGGCGAACAGGCGGGCGTGGGGGGCGCGGCCGGGAGGCCAGCGAGGGCTACGCTAGGTGCGACCCCCCTCTGGGCTGTCCCCATGCTGGGGGCGCCTGGGCAGCCCCGCCGAGTGCAGCTCTCATCAAACTTTATTTTGAAAGCTCTTCTCCGTTGGGGAGGCCCCACCGACCTTCAGTGAGGGGTGTGTGGGAATTTGGTTGAAACTCTTCCAGGCCCGTGGGGGTGGGACAGAGGACGACTTTTTTATGTCATCTTGACCACCTTCTTCAATTCATGGTCGACGTGCCCTTAATAACCCATTGGGACCTCAGCCTCCTCCCTCAGGCAGGGAGTGGGTGCTATTGTGTCCTGCCAAGGGGTTCTGAACAGAACTTCATTGAACAAGCCCCTTTGCTTCCCCCATTTTCTCTTTTCCTAGCAGCAGGAAGAGGTTAACACGTGAAAGTTGTCCCTGAGCCCTGAGTGATGTGCTTCCCCTTTCTGTCTCTTTCAGGCAGCGTTGCCTTCATCATCCTGACTTGGGAGAAGAAATATCAGGAGAAACCCCTCACCCTGCTCTGTCCCCATCACACACCTGCTCACCTCATGCCTGGGTCCAGGGTGGGTGAGGGTGAAGAGCCCACCCAGTCAAGATGATCCTTTCTCTGGGTTCTGCTGCTGCTGTCGTCCCCCAGACCCTGGGCCCCAGCAAGTGGGAGTGTGGCCCCCAACTGAGCCCTATCAGACTGCTGCAGAGGAGGTGAAGAGGTGCCCACCCCAGAGACTGGAGCTACTTGCCTTCACCTTGTAGACTCTTGACTGTTTTAGGAAAGAAGGACCTGTCCGGTGGCCTTTGTAGCAGGCAGGAAGCTAGACTGTGGCTCAGCCCTGGCACCTATGCCCCCACTTCTGGTAGCGTCATGAGTCAGTTTCAGGTGCCCCTGGCAGTCCAGCCGGACCTGCCAGGCCTTTATGACTTCCCTCAGGGCCAAGTAATGGTAGGGGGCTTCCAGGAGTCCGGGCTCCCGATGCCTGGGAGTGAACCTCAATTCCGAGGGGGTGGAGATGGGCGAAAGAAACGAAAACGGTGTGGTACTTGTGAGCCCTGCCGGCGGCTGGAGAACTGTGGGGCATGCACCAGTTGTACCAACCGCCGCACACATCAAATCTGCAAACTGCGCAAGTGTGAGGTGCTGAAGAAGAAAGTGGGGCTTCTCAAGGAGGTAAGCTGGCCGGTGCTTGACTACCCTGTTCCTTTCTTGAGTGTGCTGTATTCCCAGGGGTCTTGGTAAAGACAGTTAAGCCCACCCACGCATTCCAGCCTCTTGGTCCAACTTTGAGTGTTAGAGCCATTGGAGGCTGCCTTGGGCTCCTTTGCTAGGCTGATAATTTATAATACAGTAACTAGGTCTCAGCAGACTGGACAGTGATATCCAGCTTTATCTCTAGAAGTTCCTTATCTTGCTGGAGCCCTCATGTATTTCAAGATCCCACCAGCACTTGGGTGATGTGGGGAAGTGATGGTGTCAGGTAAGGGATGGAGGCTGATGGGGTTTAGAAAGAAAAATCTGGAGTGGTTTTATGCTGCCCTTGACAGAGTGGGATATTTCTCTCTGTAAACCTTTTCTTGGGTACCAGTGTTTTTTCTCAGACAGACAGCAGGAGAGCCAGTTGAAATTGCTTGGGAATTTAATGAGTAACCCAGGATTTGGGTTCCCCTACTAAGTGCTTCTTGAAGTCAAGACTGTTTATCTCTGTTCCAGGACCTGGCTTAGTCTCTTGATGTGTCAGAAGCACTCAGATACTAATTGAATGAATGAATGATGTGTTTTTGAGACACTGTCACCTCAGGGAAGAGTACTCCCTGTATTTGGAGTAGCGGGGTAGAGGGAGGGGAGGAGGAGTTGAGATGAGATCAGAGGAGGGAAGTGAAGAGGCACTGACCCCACATTGGCCACCCTTCCCTTCCATGAGGTTGGTGGCAGCCGTGACAGCAGAGAGTTGGCAGAAGTAGGGACGAGCGAAGTCGAGCAGCTCGGCAGGCACGGTGTAGCGGCTGAAGTCGCTTCGGCAGTGGAATTGACGCTGGACAGAGACGGAGGCCTGCGCTGTCTGTGGGGCTCCCTGGCTCTGCCACTGATTCATCCAGAGGATTAGAAAACTGGTCCTCTCTCTGAGCCTGTCTTCTCTCAGGAGAAATGGAGGGGTTGTGCTTGATCTTTGAAGCCCTTTCCAGCTGTTTGCCATTCTGCTTCTGAGGGCTAGGGCACCTGTGGCTTTGATGGACTTGGCTGGGGTTTTCCTGATCGCTGGGTGCAGAGCTGTGCCATGGGCTTGGTGGAGCTGCAGTCCTGTGGCTAGGTTGAATGATGGAAGTATTGGGGGGCGGAAATTGGGTGTCGCTGGGATGTATCTGCCCCCTCTCACCTTCTCCTATCCACTCCTAGTGGATGTATAATATCATGGTCTTGGGATCAGAGACTTGGGGCCCTGTTTCCCTAGTCTCGGGTTAAAGCAGACATCTGGATCACATTTGCAGCTCCCATCCCAGCTTGGGAGAAGTGTACAGCCCTTTCCGTTGCTGGTGTTGGGGGGAGTGGGCATCATGCTGGGCCAATGCCTCATGGGTCATTGCTGAAAGGGTGGTGGGATCAGCGGTGAGTTTTACTCCTGGGCGTGAGATACGGTGTTTTGAGGTGGGGAGAACCTGTCCAGTCTAGTTTGTAAAGCTGGGTTCCTTTGCTTCCTTCCTTCCAGTGTTCACCCCCTTCTCCACCCGTTGTTTCATTCCATTCCTCCCATAATCAAACCTGAGGGGTAGAGGGCTGAGCTTTCTAGGCTGGATGTTCCTGGAACCAGTGGCCCTTGTGAACCAGGTTTAAGTTATTCTTCAGCAGCGATGAGACATACCTGAGCGAAAGGGGCTGGAGCGAGGCCAGAGTCCTGTCATCCTTGTGTGTGAGCTGCCGCCTGGCAGCTGGGTGGTCGTGGTTAAGACACCTGCGATCTGGGTTGGCTGAGGCTTAGAGACAGCCCTGCTGAGAGATGTGTGCACTGCCGTGGTCGGCTGCTCCTCCGGGCCCCGGGGTCAGGGAAAGTGTGGCCGGTGGCCTGCGGGATCCCAGGACAGAAGGTCCACGTGGTGGCCCATGACAGTGTCTCTCAGTTTCTGGAGAAATAATGGAAAGGAGACAATGGATTGAGCTTTTTTCTTAAAGTGAATTTTCTATGACTTAAAGAGGATTGCTTTGTTTTAATAATAGCTCAACTCCACTTCTTAATGTTTAAAACGTGCTCTTTTTTAAAAATCAAACCTATTGGAGTAACATTGGTTTCTTTTAGGAAATGATGGTGTTGATAGAGAGTTGATCTTTTTTTTTAAAGAAGTCTTAGCAAAGTACAAAAGGATAACTGGTATCAGTCTCCATAACTTTTTTATCAGTCTGCGAAGGCTGAAGGCGTGGGAACCACTACCCGGGCAACAGTGCGTTTAATGCATGCACCTCTAGCAGAGCCGAGGCGCCTGGAGGCTCTGCCTGAGCGAAGGAGCTCCAGAGTCAGCGTTTACGGGGACTGCTGGGACCTTAACCATGCAATCTAAGCAGCCAGGTAGCAGAGGAACAAGTCCCGGGATTGGGGAAGTTGAGAAAGGAGGAGATGCATTCCTGGCACCTGCGTTTTCTTTGGTTTTGGTTTAGGATTAGAACTTTAGAATTTGGCCCTGACTCTTCAGGTGGAACAAGACATGGGAGTCTCTTGGGAATCAGAGCATCTCCTTGCATCCTTGTTCCCTGGTATTTCCTCTTCTGGGTGCCTTTTCCTTACTTCCATCCTGTCTGCGCCTCTCCCGGCTTCCTTTGAGCTACCTGCTGACAGCCGCTCTGTATCATCCTGTAAGCAGCTAAATATTATCTTGGGTTTCCTGGCTTCCTTCCCTGCTCCTCACTCTTTTCCCGGTGGAGGGGGTGGGTGGTGGTGCTGTGGAGCCCCTCCACTCACAAGGGAAGTTCAGCATTGTAAGGCTAGAGACAGCTCCCAGGGTGGCCCTCCCACCAGGGGCAGATGACTGCCGCTCTGGGTCCTAAAGTGCAGTAACACACCTAAAGCGTTGGTTCACTCCTGTACCACAGTCGTCCTTCCTAGTTCCAGGAAGCGTTTAGGTCCTGGGCTGATGCCCGAGGTTGTGTGACCGCCACATTCTTGTTACCTGAGTGGTGGCCTGTGGCACACGACAGCTGATCAGAAAAGTCCAATCTGGTGGGTGTGGAGACACAGTGGTCTCAGAACCCAAAGGAAGCCCTGTGCTGCTCACTCTCCTGAGTATCAGTTTTCTCATTCGTCAGATGCGGTAACCCTTTTTTCTGCAGGGCTGTTGTGGAAATTGAGACCAAGTGTGCACAATGTCTGACACATAGTAGGTAATCAGTGCTTGGTGACAGAACATCCCTAGAACATCTAGAAAATAATTAATCTTTGCACATGCACAGTTGTGCATTAGTGAGCCTCTGGGTTGTAATTTTAAAGATGCAGTTCATATTAAATGTTTATCTCAAGACATTCTCCAACATGCTCATATCAGAATTGCAGGGCCAGGCAGAGGGAGGGAGGAGTTTGCCAGCCTCTTTGCTGGGGAGGAGGCTGGACAGCAGGAACAAGGAGCACTCTGGTCCTTTGCAGAACTGAAAAGTTGCTCATGGACAAGGGAAGTGAACGCCTGGTAGGGTGGGAGAAAAGCCCTTTGTGTGTGTGTAGGGGGGGAGGTGCTGCACTGGAAGATGTATGCACAAGCGTGGAAGCACGACTGAGAATGTGATCAGTGAAAAGGGAAAGAAATCGGAATATATATCATGTGAGACACTGTCTGACACTCAGCCAAGTGGTTGAAACAGCTCTCCGTGCCCGTTTTGAGACAAGATACCTTGGAATTAGGGATCGCTCAGCAATATTAGAACAGCTGGTGGATTTGTGCCTCACCTGCTGTGAGATATGTCTTCCTAAAGATAGAGGCTATGAGGAGGGATTCTTTCCACCAACAAAGGGAGAGTTGATGGGTAAAGTAGAAGTGATGAGACTGTAGAGAAAGGGACCCCATCTTAGGGTGGTGAGGCCAGAGAGAAGACTGGGCAAGAGAGGTGTTTACCATAGACTTTACACAAATGTTTTTCATACTGCTTTTCAAAAAAGTTTTTAACCCCAAGGCCACAGGCTCTCAAAGGGAAGTTAGCTGGAGGGCTAAGATGGCTCTTTAAAAAGGAAATGATGAAGGAACAGTCCTGAATGGTGCCCTGAGGAGGAAGGTGGTGGGCGAGGGGGAAGAGCCAAACGGGCTGTGTGCGGCACGGCTGTGGCCTGTTCCTTGGGCGGAAAAGGGTGCGTGACACCAAAGGTAGATTCACGAGTGGTCTGAACAGGGGTAAGAGGAGAGTCAGGAACTGCAGTGACCAGAATATGCTGAAGCTGGTGGAAAATACTCAAGACAATAAAAGCCTTTTATTACTCCCAGTAAGAATGAGAAGGAAGGGGTAGGCTTACAACTTCAGAGAGCATAACCAGTGAATGACACAGAGAGTAGTAGCCATTGGGCCCCTGTTGTGTTAGGAGGTATAAACAGGGAAGGACTGAAGCGTGCATGGCTAGGAAAGCAGAGCCAGCCGTCTGCCGGAGTCTGAATCATTCATTCCCTGCCGAACACCTTCAGACGTGTATGCGCGGTGACATCTTCATGAATTACGATGACTGAAAGGGGGCAAAAGACCAGACCCAGGCAAAAAGTTCAGTTTGTCAAAGAGATTTGGAAAATTATAACTTCAATGTCAACTTTTGATGGTTCTAGACCAGATTGTTACAAAGGTGGTTTGTGAAGCTTTAGAAAGGCAGGTGGTGAACTTTGGGGGTCCCTGTGATTCTTCACAGAGCAACACAGTCAAACTAACATATCTTCAGATAAATGATGGTATCTCCTGCCAGCTTCTTGGACAGATCAGAGGGCCAATTTTTTATTTAAAATCATCCTGAAGAGATGGCACTGGTATAATTGCCCTGTTTCAATCTTTCTTTCTTTCTTTCTTTCTTTCAGAAAGAGAAATATTGATTTGTTGTTCCACTTATTTATTCATTCATTGGTTGATACTTGTATGTTCCCTGGTGTATCAGGACAATGCTCTAACCAACTGACCTACCTGGTCAGGGCATCCTTCTTTAGTCTTCCCCTGCCCCTGCATTTATTTTATTTATTTTTTTCAATTTATTTATTTGGTTCAACCTTTTTGTCAACCATGTGGACCAGGGTTCCATCTGGGGCTCACCTGGGTCCCGCCCCTCCACATTGATTTAATTGGTTTGGGGTGGACCCACAGGGGCTGGGGCTCCCAGGTGTATCTGCTATGTAGTTAGAGTGGAAGTCCTTTGATGCATAGGAGAGCTGAGGTGATGGGCACCTTCTGAACTCTTCTGCAAACTGCTTAGCTGAGTCTTGGGGCACCTGAGTGGTTCACACCCATACTCCCACCTTGCTCATTATTGGACCAGCAGCAATGACATCACTTGGCGCCACCTTAGACTTAGTGAGCCGTAATGTCCACTTTCACCAGACTCCTAGGTGGTCTGTGTGTCCACAGGCGTCTGAGGAGCTGGAGACCGTGAGAAGGGAGGGGGCTTGGAGAGGAGGACAGAAATAAGTCTTAATAAACAGGTAAGAGAACCCCAGTTGCCAACAAGGTTAAGGAGGATGACCCAACCATTTCTTTACCCTGTAGGCCAGGGAGACCAGAACCTCTTGAGATTTATTCCAGGTTTGTTGCTCTTCTGGAGCCCGTTTGCTGCTTGTCTAGTGAGTCATTGGTAAAACCCTCTAGGGACCTGTGTGTGCTCTGAAGAGAGTCAGGAAAGGGTTCTCTGATGTCTGCTGTTCAGGGGCCTGACTCGGGACATTGGAGACCCCTGAGGGAGTAGTAGCTGATGGTGGCTGGGAAGAGGAAGGGTATGTTCATAGATTCCTGGAACCTAAGGAAGGGCCTGGAGGCCTATGCAGCTGAAGGCAGTCGTGCCTTCTTCATCAGATGTAGGTAAGGGGTAGGTGTGTTAGATCTGTGGGTAGGTGGTGGAGGAAGGTGCAGGTATTAAGCTGGATAATAGATTAGGGGTTAAGGAGACAGGGGCAGTGTGGGACAGTGGGCCCAACCAAACCTGATGGACTTTAATTAGGGTAAGTCCAAAGTCACGTACTTGCTTTAAAAAAGAGAAGGAATAAATGCAGAGCGCTGCCTTCCTAGCAGGTGAGAAGAGCTGAAACTCGAAAAGGAATGTTGATAGCCTGTGTTGAGGACATCTTTCAGAGCAGTCACAGGAGAGGCAGTGGAAGGAGGCTGGCCTGTTCAGCTTGGACACGGGTAGAGGAATGCAGGCAGCTCTGGGGTGGAAGACGGAGTCAGCTCTGTCACATAGAGGAGTGTGCAGAACATTTCTTAGTGGGTGGGAGTTGTAAGCAGGCACACTGAAGTCCTGCTAGAAAAAAGAATTGTCTAACGTTTGTAGCTGTTCCAAAACTGAAGAGCAAGCCATACCCAGTGCTGCGTTTCCTGTGTCTGGGCCGAGGTGGGGTGCTGAATGGCAGGGATGTTATGAGGACATCCTCTAAAGGGCGGAGGCTTCCACCCTTGGTATCTCTTGCTAAAACTATGTAAAGTATAATATCAAGGCTATGTTCATAGTCCTCAGATAACTACATTGCAGAAGAAACATCTCCTTTAGACCATAAAGTTTTTGTCAAGTTCTAGACAATCTTATACATAGACCTGATCTCAGACCTAGGTTGAAAGAGAATCTGTGAATTTTCTGCAAACTTCAGCCAAATGCTGAGAGTGTGCAGGGGTAGCTTTTCTCAGGGAAAAGGGCCCATGGTTTTTGGTAGATTCTCAAGAGTATTCATGACTTCTCCAGATTTAACAAGCGTGCTCTACCTGAGCTGTTCAGTATGGTAGCTGTTAGCCATGTGTGGCTATATAAATGCAAATTAATTAAGCCCTGACCGGTGTGGCTCTGTGGGTGGGGCCTTGCCCCACAAAGTGAAAGGTGGTCAGTTCTATTCCGGGTCAGGGCACGTGCCTAGGTTGCAGGTTCGGTCCTGAGTCGGGTGCATATGAGAGGCACCCAGTCAGTGTTTCTCTCTCACATCCTATTTCTCTTCCTTTCTTTCTCCCTCCTTTCGCCTCTCTCTAAAAAATAAGTAAATAAGTTCAAATTAATTTAAATTAAGTAAAATTAAATTCAGTAACTGAGCCGCACTAGCTGCCTTTCAAGTGCTTGCTAGTGGCTGGTGAGCTGAACGTGCAGATGACATTTCTGGGTTGGGGAAGTAGCTGTCCTGGGTGACCGCTCTCAGAAGGATATTTTGGGTTAGGATCCCTGTCCCCACCCCAAGGTAAGTGGTGAGGGGTGTGGAGGGGGACGGTGGTTTCCTGGGTTCTAACCCACAGTGACGCTCACTGCTTCTCCTTGTGGGCGTGGCCATGTTTTAATTATCTGCTGCGGGGGAAAGAATAGCAAGAGAAGTGGGGTGTGGCTCTCCACCCAATGGCTCTGTCCAGAGCTCCCTAGTAGAAAGGGGCGTCTCCCACCCACAGACCTGACTGGAGGCCATGGTGAAACTAGATCTGTTTAGTTTTGGCCCCAAGCATGCCTCTGCACAGACCCTCCCGGAGTCAGTCATCACCTCTGTGCTTTGGGCCTCTTATTCTCGAAGCTAGTGAGGTGACCAGCAGAGTTGGAAGACCACATCAGGGGGCTCAGGAGCTGTCACTAGTTCCCCTTCACTTCTTTGCCGCTCTCTCATGGGCTGAGGCAGGACACTCGGGCTGCCACCTCCTCTCCTACCTTGAGCCCTGCTGCAGTCCGGCTACTGCCTTTGGGGGGGAGTTCTTGAGGGTTGCTGGAGTGTCTACAGGGCCTTTCTGCAGGGACACCTGGAAGGCACACGCCCCTCAGTGGCTTTGTCCCCTGCTGTTTGCATAAGAAATCTGATAACTCAGGTTTTCACTAGTCACCCAGGGAGGGGAAAAAAGAAAGCCACAGCCTGGCGGGGGGCCACGGGCCGGCCTCCAGGCTGTCCTGGCGACTGTAGGTTGGGGGGGTGGGGTTTGCTTGCTTTGCCTCAGGCTGCACAAGCTGCCTGCCCGCCCTGCTCACTCTGACCCATGCAAGTCCTAGCTCCGCCGTGCCCCACATTCCCGCACCCAGCCAGGGAGTTCGTGGGCAGATTAATGCACCTCCCATGACTGGCAAAGCAGTAATTTCTAGATTCTCCAAGTGGAGGGGAAGTGACACTGGGTAGAGTCATTTGGAGGCATTTGCCAGCCTGCACGTGCCCAGTAGTGTCCCACCTCTCCTGGAGACCACTGGGAAGCTGCAGGAAGGGTGTGGAAATGCTGGACCAAAAGCAGGTGATTAGCTACTGCACTAGAGTCTGTCCTACTTCTAAGCCATTCCTCGTGAGGAGGACATTGGGTGGCTCTCTCATCTCATTTTTTTTCCTGTCTTTTTATTGATTGCTGTGCCCTTTAAGGGCAAGCTCTGAGTGTCCCAGTTCCCTCGTGGATGCTGGAAATGACCCTGGAGTCCTATAAGAGAGAGGGATGGCAGACTTTCACTGTGAAGGCTGGGTCCTGTCTGGGCTGGGTTCCTGTTCAGGACGGGAGCCATCAGGAACGGGAGAGCTCATGCTAGGAGGACAGGGAGGAGAGACACCTTCCTGGAATGTTTTCTCTGTCCCAGGACCCACAGTATCCCCGGAATGCACCAGGGGAGGGCAGCTCCTCTCTCTGGTGTTGCTCCAGTTTCCCAGGGCAGGACGTCATCTGCTTTAACTCGTAGACCCGCGAGTTGCTTTCCCAGCCTCATTCAGCAAGTCTCGCCTGGGACTGGCTGTGTGCAGGGCTGCGGCTGAGCTATGAGTAAAGAGGAGGCAGCATGTATTCTGTCCCTAATGAGCTCTCAGTCTGTGGAAGGAGATGAGCGTGGAAACAAATAATTACAGTGCAGTCTGGTAGGGGTACCAGGGAGGGATGCCTTGAGGGCAGAGACCACCAGCCTTTAGTCATCTTTGGGCCCAGAGAGCCCAGTGGGAAAGGGAAGGGACACGTTTTGAGAGTTTCAGTGTAGCGATATGTGAAGGATGTGGGGGCGGGTGAGATGGGAAGACAGGCACTTCCAGAAGGAGGAAGGCATCTCCTCTGAGCCTGAGGTGTGTAGAGATGCTCCCCAAGTGCTTGAACATCCAGTCACTGGTGGCAGGGGTGTGGAAGGACCCAAGTCTCAGGGGACCGCCTGCAGGTGTTCTTGGATCAGGCAGGTAGAAGGTAAGACCCTTTGTGTTAATGCCCCCAGGAAGTTTTCCAGGAGGCTCCCCCCAGGTTCCTAAACCACTCAGCATTCCCATCCCACCTCTTAAGGTCTCCTGTTACTTACTTGACTTCTGGAACATTTGGTGGTCCCAGGCTGTTGAATGTGGGGTGGAGAGACCCTAATAAGGTTCAAAGATCGTAAGACCTCACAAGCCTCTATGAGGGCATGGGGAGTATGGGCAGAGCCACTCCTGCTACCTGTCAGCCTCAGGGCCAGGGCGCGTCCTGCCTGTCGGTACTGAGGCTTGCAGGTGGAGTGCTCGACTGGCTCTGACTCTGTTTCCGTGGACATTGCTGGGTGCCTGGGTTCAGTCTGGTTCTGCTGTATCTCTGAGGAGGAACACCTTTTCTTCTATTGCTGCTACTCCGCCTCCACCTCCTCCTCCTCATCATCCTCCTCCCTGAGATTGCTGTTGACACAGACTTCCGCTGCTGAAGCTAATTGTGAGGCCTGATCAGTGAATGAAGGCAAAGGCAGTTCCCATGACAACCGCAAAGAGTTTCAAATATAAGGGATGATGTGTGTGATGGGCTGCAATTACTTGGGTGGAAATTGATGCGTGGACACCAGGGACTTCAAACATAGGCTCTGAAGGTGGAGGGGGTGTTGGGTTTCTTTGGCAGGATCCTTTGTGTGATGAAGAAGGAAGGGAAGGAGGTCACAGACTTCCCCCACACTTGATTCCAAGTGGCTTCGGTGTGGGAATGTTGGGCAAAACCCCACAGGGGCTTTGAAAAGGTATGCCTCTGGCCATTCTGCTCGGAGAGGCAGGACACCAGAGAGACAAATAGCAGCACCAAGTGTCAAGTGAGAAACATTAGAAGTGCTGTCAGCTGGCAGAGGACTGTAGTAACTCGAGAAGGCTTCCTGGAGGAAGTGGGCTTGAACTGAGCTTTGAAATAAAGCTTTGTGGGGAGTGACCTCATTCAGGACACAGCCATGGCCAGGGAGGAGAAGTCCATCTACCCACCGCCAACTCCAGAAGAGGTAGGTCGACATGAAAATCACAGGGCTGCACAGGGCAGCCCGGACTGTATAGTTACGAGTGAGGGGGCAGCAGGAACCCTCCTCGTTCTGTAGCTGTGTGACCTTGAGCAAGGTGCTTAGCCTCTCTGTATCTTAGTTTCTCCATCTGTAGAATGGACATGAATAACTCCTGTCTTGTTGGTTTGTTTTGAGGGTGAAATAAGATGTGGTACATTTCACTCCAAATGTGGGGCCTGACATGGGGTCGGTGCTTGCTTGGTCTGTGTCTGAATCGTTCCCGTTCCCTAGTCTTTACCTATCTGCCCGGGCTCTGGCCTGTGGGTGTCTGTGCTCTGGAGCTCCTCAGTCTTGGAGTATTTTGTGTGTTTGAGTGAATTTATTCGCCTCTCCCTGGTGGTGAGGACTGTGGCCCCATTCCTCCTGTTGGGAGGTCATGGTGGAAGGTGCATAGGCACCTTGGCCCCCATACAGAAAGGTCCCAAGCACCTCTGGGTCGGTCACTGTGGAGCTCCAAATGTAGAAAAGAGGAGCAGATGGAGATGGGGCAGGGTTGGGTGTGCAGAGTGGCCCCAGCAGGTGCCTTTGTGACTCCTTGGAGCCCTGGCATTCCAGATGCCTCAGAAAAGGCAGGGTGCCAGGGTGGGACAGTGGTGGGTGCAGGTGGACTCCTCAGGGACCGTGGGCTCCTCTTAGGGTAACCGCAGGGGGTGGGCCAGGAATTGTGGTTGAGGTAGGACTGAGTTATCAGTGGGGGCTGGTGAAGCAGAAAGTCAGGGTGGCTCCCGTGGGCTGGTGAGGAAGATGTGGGCTGAGCCGAGCAAGCTGCGACTCAGCTCCAGTTCAGCTGTGTCAGATCCTGCCCTCCCAGGAGAAGAGGTGTCCCACTGATTCCTGGGGACCTCAGTGAAAGCCGGCCAGGAAAGTGGCCTCTGTATCGCCCAACCCCCTGCCTTTCCTCCCTCCTTGCGTAGAAACTCAGCTCAGCACATTCCAGCTCTGTGCAGAGCCTAGTAACTTGGGGAAGACAGGGCCCCCGCCCACGTGGGGAAGACTGCCGTGTAAATAAATAACTGAACTTGGCTGTGATTGGTGCTCTGGAAGAGGCCCTGCACTGCTCCGCTTAGGCCCTGGGAGAAGTAGGTGATGCTCGTAGAGGCTAGACGAGCTGGAGAGTGGCAGAAGGAGGTGGCTTTGGGATTAAGCCTTGCTCCTTGCACCACGTTAGGCAGGGATTGGGGAACCCAGGCAAAGAGCAGTATCTCAAAGACTCCGATACTGTTCTCAGACCCATACCTTAAAGGTCAGTGGCTGAATTCAAGTGACCCTATCCCTCTTTGTATTTCCCTGGGCTTAGAGAACTGGGAGGAGGAAGCCTGGATTGGAATTCTGGCCTGCCACTCAACAGCTGTGTGTTATGTGGGCAAATAATCAACATCTATCTCTAAGTCCGTTTCCCCAGAAGAGACAAGGTTGTGTGTAGAGTAATTCAAATGAGATGCTCCTACTGACATGGTTGGCACAGAGCCTGGTACATAGCAGGGGCTTGATAAATGGTGGTGGCCGCAGCAGCAACAGTATTAATTGTATTGTCCAAGCGGTGTTAGTTGCTCTGTTCCAGCGGCAAACTGTGTGGTGGGTGGGTGGGTCAGGCCAGGGTTTTGGGACCAGGATAAACTTCATTTGGCCTGGCAGAGGTAAGAGCTAAGGGGTGCAGAAGCCCATTTTTTCCATCTTGAGCCATTCCTCAGGACACTGCTCCTTGCCCTGCCTGTCACCTGTCCTGGAGAGGAGCCTAGCAGTGCTGCCCTTTGTCCCCAGGGGTGATGAAGGTGTGGACCCTGTGCCTCCTGGAATCTCCTCACCAGAGGCGAGCTTTGCTGTCCCTTCTGAGGCAGCTTATCCCAGCTGACGAGCCCTTTGGGACCCCAGGGTGGGACAGCTGTTGTGTGGGGCACATCTCTGACACAGGCCGTCACACATGCTGACTGGCTCTGAGTCACTTCTCTCTGGTCTCAGCGTCTGCATCTGTGAGATGAGAAGCAGCACAGAATGACTTCTCCCAGAAACGAGGAACAGTGGTAGCCAGCAGCACCCACACTGTGCAGGGGATATGCTGCATTTCCCCACAGAACCTTCACATCTGTGTATGAGGTCACCGCTCTTTCTAGTTTCATTTTACAGATGGGCAGAGTGAGGCGAAGGTGTCACCACAAGGGTCCTGCAGCTAGGTTATGGAGTAGCCAGGAATACAACCAGATATGTGAGGACCAGAGTCTGTGACATCTCCTTCCTGGGAGGTGGAGGCTCTGGGTGTTCACCAAAGAGAGGGGATGGGGCACAGCAGGCTGTACCTATGCCAGGAATTAAATCCAGGAGTGGAGTACTGGGCCTTCCTCGCCCTACTCTGTTCTCCTGCCCCTCATGTCCTGGGTGGTGCAGCTTTCAGAGGCTCAGAGTCTGGAAACTGGAGGCCAGAGCCCTTGGGGTCTGGACCCACCTTCCCTCCTCAGCCTTTCCCAGGGTTGGGAAGCCCAGATGCTTATTGGGGGTGGGGGTTCCTGTGGCCCTTCTAAGAGAGAAGAAAGTGTCCTGAAGGTGGTGACAGCAGTGGTGGAGGTGGGGGTGGGGAGGCTATCTGGATGGGGTGGGTGTGTGTTCAGGCAGGCATGAGTTGTCCCTGGGTAAGGTGTGGGTGTTTGCGTGCAGGGCGGGGGGTGGGGGCAGGCTGGCTTGGTGAGGCTTTGAGCGGTAGGCCGTGTGGGCTTCAGGAAGTCTATTTTCTGAGGTGGGAGCTGGAGGGAGGGAGAGTAGGGCTGCATATGGTTAAAAACCTTGTCTTCAGAGCCAGATAGACCTGGCTTGGAGTCCCAGATCTGCTGTTTTCTGGCTGTGTCACCTTGGGTAAGTTACTTCACTTGGCTTGCCTTGTTTCTTCATCTGCAAAATGGGGTAAAGAAAGGTTTCTATAGCCAAGGCTTTATTTTTTTCTTTGAAGACTGCAGGGGTTGTTGCTCTTCACGTTGTTGTCATAGCACTGGCACTGGGTGAGGCTGGTGTCCTGAGGTTAGGCAGTGGTGGGAGGGGAAATCCCACCAGAGGCTGCTGGACCCCAGGCGTAGTCTGTCATTTGACCCTGGAAACGCAGAGGATGCCGCTGGTATTATCTTCTGGGTCCTCTACTCAGAGGAGACGGGGTGCCCTGGGATTCCCCCCCCCCCCCCCACCTCCACTGCCTGGGGCCGGCAGTGGGCCTGGGCCGCAGCCGTGCGGCCGACGCGGCCCCAGGCACCCTCAGCTGCGCCCCCGCCTCCCGCCTGGGCAGGTCCAGCCTCCCGCCGCCCTGCCCCCCGCCCGGCCGGCCTCAGGGATTGGCTGGTTAGCGCGCCGCCCCCTGCACACCAGCCTCGCCGGCGGCAGGGAGGGGAGCCAAGCCGGCAGCTGGCCGCCGCCTCCTCTGCAGTGCCTCCCTCCGTGCGCTCCGGCGGGGATAATGGGAGGCCCGCCGGCCCATGCACCAGAGGAGGCCGGCCGAGGTAGAGCGTTTAGGGCAGGGAGGGACAGGCCAGCCCGGACACAGGAGGAGGGGCAATGGCCTTCTGGATCTTGGGAGGGTGGAAAAAGGAGAAATGAAAACAAAAACGCACTGGAAGGCGAATGAGCCCCTTCACCGCGCGTCTGGGCGGCAGCTGGAGGCAGGAAGATGGTCCCCGCTGTCCTTTCTTTCCGGGGAGGCCCCCTCCCTCCCATCCTCCCGCTTCCCCTGCAGCGGTGCTGGGGGTGCAGCAGAAGGACTTCGGGTCTCTCCTGCTGTCAGCCGGGCTCATCAGTTTCTCTGGCTTCTTTTGCAGGTGGAAATAAAGGCTTGTGAAGGAGCCCCGCCGTGGGGACAAGGGGCTGCTGTCAAGGTACCTTGTGTGTGTGTGTGTGTGTGTGTGTGTGTGTGTGTAAGAGAGAGAGAGAGAGAGAGAGTGTGTGCGCGCGCGCGCGAGCGCGGTGGGGGTGAAGTGTCTGACTGGATTGGATAAAAATAAAGGGTCTCCTCGGGTGATCCCTTAATCTCCCACTGTGTGTAGCAGCAGCTGAGGGGGAGGGGTGACGGGGGTGTGGGCGGCCAATGAATTCTCAGGCCTGTGTGGGTTTTGTTTGGATTCTTTTTGCTTTCTCAGCTGGATGGTTTGGGTGCAGTTGGGACTGGATTTGTTGAACTGTGTGTGTGTGTGTGTTTTTAAGACGTACAACCCACTCCCCACCCTTGCCCCTGGAAATCTCTCGAGAATGTCCCTAGCACTGTTGGTTTGCATCCAATCTGCAGAAATCCCTGGGTGGGTGGGGGGTGAGGGGAGGGTAAATTGCGCTCCTGAGTCTGAAGCTGATAGGGTGTCATTAGTCATGCTGCTGTCACCATGGAGATGGCTGGAGGGGAGAGGAGGTGGTGGGGTGAGGATATTTTGGGTAGGGTGGGGGCTGATGCAACATCATGACTGAGAATCTGGCAGGCGGCTGCTGTTACTCTGTGGCTTGGTGTCTGGGGAACCAGGAAGGGAATGTTACCAGGTGAGTGGGAAGCTGGGAAGGGGCACTGGGCTTCTTCTCCATGTGGTTGTCTGAAGGTCAGGGCTGGGGTATCAGGGATAGGGCAGGGTCTGGTGGGGTACCAGCCATTACTAGGAAACACAGATAGTTCTCCCAGTCTGACAAGGACCAGGATCAGTAGGCTTCCTTGGGCTTTGCCCGCATTGTCTGGGCTGGGGACCCTGAGTGATTTTGGGATTACTCAGCAGTATCCTCTGCTGGCCCTGGGCAGAGAAGACAAAGCTGGAGGCAGCTCCATGTGGCTGTCTGTCTAGTTCCAAGCAGAGAGGCTGGAGAAGGCTGGGGACAGGTGGGCAGGGGCAGGACCAGATGGGACTTACCTTAGGAGGAAGGGAGCCCATTCTAGCCCATCTCAGCCCTACCTCCTCTTTGGGCCCCTGGAGCCTGTGGAGAGCTGGGGGAATCTGGTTGCTTGGGTAGCAGGTGGATGAGCTGCTTCTGTCCCCAGACGCTTCTCCTCCTGCTTCCTGGGAAAGCTGTGGGAAGCTCTGTGAGGTGCTGGAAGTCGCACTCTGCCACCTCACTGCCTGGGTGGGGACACTGGCAGGGAGGGGCTCTGCTTCCCTATGTGGGATGGGGGCTCTTGGGTGAGGCAGCAGGGTGGATCAGAAGCCAGGGTGGTTCCTTGGCCTCCTTCCAAGGAACTTGAGGCAAGGAAGTACTTGAGGGAGGGCAAAAATTTTGCTTCTGAAGCAGCTTCTGGGGTAAGGAGAAGAGCCGGAGGGCATTGGCTTCCCTGGGGAGCCGGGCATGCTTTGGTGAGGCCAGGAGAAGTGGGCGATCAGACCGTGAGAGGCCCCTGAGGCAAGCAGAGGGTGGTTGACACTGGTGATGCTGTGGGTGGGGAGGGGAAAGCTGTGAGCTCACTCTGCATGTTCTTCTCGGGAGCAGAACCCCCAGTTCCACCTCCACTTCCTCCCCTGGCCTCCCACTGCTGACGGGGAAGCTGCAGTCACCAAGTGTGCTGCTGAGGGCTGTGGGCATGGAGATCCCGGTGTGCACCTGCTCTGTCCCCCACCCTGGGGACAGCAGGACAAGGGGATGAGGACAGATGGGCTCAGGGAGGGGGCAGCTCCCTCCCTCCTCTGTGTCTCCGGAGGCTCCTGGGCCAGAGCTTCCCTCTCTGCTAGGAGGAAGGACTGCTGGCAGGTTTGTTTACTCCCGAAAGCACCCCCTCCCGCGCGGTGGTTTCTTCAGCTCTTTCCAAGTGTGTTCTCCATTTCTTTCTGCCTGCGAATATTCTCCCGGCCCTGCAGTCCTACTAGAAGCTTCTAGCCTAGTACCTCGACCCTTAATTTTGTGGGCATGTGTCAGGGCTACTTGAAAACCAGAGGAAGCCCTTCATCTTCTTCCTTCCTCCTGCTCAGAGTGGAGCCTGAGCTGTCTGTGTTTTTAAAGCTCTGAGGTTGTGTCTGTGCTTGCTTTTACTAAGTTTTCCGCTGGAGAATCACTGCGTCCTTTTGGCCTGCCTTGGGCACTGCCAGCAAGTACTGGAAACTGAGTCTCCTGTTCCTAGTGCCACACCAAGTTTTCTTTGGTGACCAGTTTGGTGCAGTGTCCCACACACCCTGGATGAGGCAGTCTGGCCAGATCCACTTCCACCAGCAGGTCGTGGTGTAGGAAGACACCGGGCGCATGAGTTCATTCTGAGATCAGGCCGAGACTCTGGGGCACAACAGGGGGGTCTCACAGTCTGTTCCCATGGGCTGGGTGCAGGCGGGGGTTTCAAGAACATCCACGATGTAGGGCGTGTGGAATTGAGCTTGATAAACACAGGTTGTCACTTTGCTGTCTAGTGTGTTATGTGTCTACCCATGATATGCGAAGGACCGAGCCAGAGCACACACTGTTGCTGTCACCTCCTTGTTGGCAGCCTGGACAGGAGTGAGTGCCCAGTGCCGAGAGCATCATGCCGCCCGACTTTCAGGCTCCCACACTGCTCCCACGCACTGCCCCATGGGAATCCTCAATTGGCTGAAGATGGTTGGAAACTATTTTGGGACTCTGCCCAGGATCTCTACCTTCTGTCTCTGCTTTTGACCACTGCAGAAATGCCCCTTTGTTGAGGATCTGTGGTCCTCAACTTTCCGTACACCGTGGGTGACTCCTGCTAGTTTCTTGCCTGCTTTGCTTGCTCTTCCCATTTGCCAGCCCTTTGTGAGGGTCCAGCAGGAATTCTTTATCTCTGAGGTGTGTTTACAAGCAGTCGTGAACTTGGGGAGAAAGGGCAGTAGGTGAGCATGGCAGGCTAGAGTGGGAAATGAACCAACCAGGAGGATTTCTGGTTCAATTTGAGGAGAGAGAAGACGTCCCCAGTTAAAGCAAGAATGAGAGTGAGAGTCTCGGGGCTCAGCCCCACCTCCTTGGTGACTCCCAAATCATTTTGAATGTTCTGGGAGAGAGAAAGGACTTTCCAGGATAGACAGGTGAGTGGGCCCCAGGGGGCCCTCCTGCACCCCACAGTGCCCACAGGGGTCACTGCAGGGCTTGCCAAGCAGGGGCCCGGCCCTGGACTCCCTGCAGCTGCAGTTGGTCGTTTCTGCAGAAACGGTCTTTGTGGTCTTGCCAGGTCCCCTCCCAGGCCCCCGAGGCTGCAGCAAATGGTTTGGCTGGCCGAGAGTGGGTTCAGGGAGTGTGGGAGGGGCTTTGGTTTGGCTCAGTTTTTGGGTCTCCCAGTCCTCTCCAGTCCTCTTTCCCACCCTGACCTCTGGCCTTGTTTCCTCTCACACTTGAGAGCCTGGCAGTCAGCCGAGAGCCCCCCTTTGTTCCCAGCATGTCTGCAGCATCTGGGGAGGAGGTGGCTTCCTCGTGCGTTAGTTTGGGAAGCCTTTGCGCAGAGGGAGGACAGGGATGGCTCGGGCAGTGAGAATCTGTAGATTGTGGTGCCATCCAGGACCCCGACCCCATCCCCCTTCACTTCCTCTCTCTTTCTTCCTCCCTTTGTTTTTCAACATTTGCTGAGCTTTTGCCCTGTTCCAGGTACAGTCCTGGGTCCTGAAAAATAAGAGAAATCATATTATTTTATCTTTACAATATATCACTGGAAGTGAGAGACATTGACTAAATTATCTAAAGTCAGTTTTTGTTTTTCAAACAGCGAAGGCTTTTAACCTTTGTGTTTGGGGCTGCGAACGTGCAGGCGGCAGGACCGCGCCCCCAGCTGAGCCCGGCTCTTTACCTTTGCTTTCAGCACTGGCTCAGTGGACCTCAAGGGACTTTGAAGGAAGAATCAGCATGCCAGGCATGTTTTCAGTAAGTTAGCATTTCTGGGATCTGGCAATTACAGATTAGGGGAGTGGGGTCAGGAGTGGAGCAGCTGGGAAGAGAGCTTAGTTTTGAAAGGCAAGTGTTAGCTTTAGAAGTGTCGGACTTGAGAGTAGGTGTGAGACTGGATAGAAACACGGTTCTGGGCGTCTTCCTGGAGCTCACGCCTTCTACATGCTGTGCGTGTTCAGGCCCTCCAGCCTTGACTGCTTTGGGGGCTCCCTCGGAGACCTCTGCCTGAGACGAGGAGGGTGAGAAAGTGCAGTTGTCCCATTTCTTTCCCGCCCTGTTCCCAACTCTACCGCTCGGGTTCCGTCAGCAGTCATGCGGAGGTCACTTAATGTCCCTGGTCTTCAGTTTCCTCTGTAAAAGGAAGGGGTTGCCTTCCGAAGTTTATTTTTCTCAAACTAAATGTGGCAAAGGGCCAGGGTTTGTTTTTTATTTTTTTTTTAATACTTTATTTCCAAAATGTTGCAGACCGCCGCACAGTCCTACTTTGTACAAGTAGTTTGCAGCTTGCGCTGCACATGGCTCAAAAGTTCAGCACCATCCAGAACGGTCCCTGAGCCGCTGAAGGAGGCGAGTCTGGTGAGCTTGCTGTCGCACGTCCGTGCAGGTTCAGTCGCTGTGCCGGCTTCCAGAGGCCTGCCGTCGGTTCCTCTGTGTGTGGTGTGGGGCCTAGTGACAGACAGTTTACGGGCCATGACCTGGACAAGCCACATTTTTGAACTTCACTTCTGGGAGAGCAGAGGGTCTCTGTTTTGGCCACTCCACCCCTTTTTGGACATGACCTACCCTCTGTTCTGTACTGTCCCCCTTGGGGACAGAGCAACACTCGGAAGAGTAGAGATCTTGCTCTTTCAGAGATTCTCTCAGAGCCCCCTCAAAAGATTACTTGCATCTCAGCCTCCCTAGATAAGGATGCCTCCCGTTTTCAGTCATCTCTGCAAGTCTCAGATTATTCTGATGGAGAAGTGTTGGAACGTGCAGAGCCCCCCCACCCCCACCAAGGAACAGGACTGTGTGTGTGTGTGTGTGTGTGTGTGTAAACTGCGTGATATAGAGGGAGGGGGCAGTCAAGGCAGAGGCGAGGTCTCCTGTAGATGCTGGATGGACTTGGGCCCTGCAAGACACTGGAGCTCTGTTGCCTCATGCAGAGCCCCTTGCGTTTTGGCTTTCCCCATTCATTCGGTGGCTGTCAGTGGTGTAGAAAAAGTAGAGTCTGTTTCCTCCGAGGGCTGATCACAAATTCTGCCCTGGCGTCTGTAAGGATAGACACTCCAGTATTTTTTAGGACATGAGTTTGGGCATCTTTTTCCTACTTTATCCCAATTCTCTCCACCCCCCTGCCCCTGCAAAGTTTTTTTTCCACTGAGGATCTGCTAAGTTTAGCTAAAAAGATAAAAATACTAGTTTCCTTCTACCCTGGCTGCCTCATCATAGAGGAGAATAGGGCGAGGACTAAGGAGTAGGTAAAATAGTCTTGCCACAGAAATATTCCTTAAGAGGCAAATATCCCAAGGACAGTAAGATTAGAATCTGGCTAAACCCTGGTCACCTCTGTAGCCTGGACCTCTTGTGCCCTTGGTGCTTAAGTAATTGGATTTCCCAACCCCGCCCCCAAGCATTTTTCAGTGTAATCCTAACCTCCTGGGCTTTGCAAAGGAAACAAAGACATTGAAAGGGTTTGCAACTTGTCCCTGACAGGGAGCTCCTAAACTCCCTGACTGAGTTTTCCCCGCTTTGCTTTCTCTGAAGCGTGATATCCCTCCCCAGGAGCCTGCTCTCAGCCTGTGGGCCTTGGGTCCTAGCCCTGCTAAGCAGATGGTGTTTACAGAAGGAGCCAGTTCCTGCCAGTCCACCTTCCTGGACCTTAGGAAGGTCCATCTCTGATTCCTGCTGGCCACTCTGCAGACGGGTGAAGAACCAGGGAGGCCAGTACCTCCGGGCAGAGGCAGACACCCTGGAGGGCTCAGGCTGAGAGCCCAGGCTGGATCTCCAGCCACTCTGTGCTGCAGCTTCTCCCTTTGAGTGGGACCCCTGGGCCAAGTCGCTGCTCCACTGGCTTGAACAAGCCCAGGATGGGTGCAGAGAATGTCCCCCGACTACACCAGGCCCTGGGGATCACTGGTGCCCTACACCCTGCGCTCCAGGGGACACAGGTGGATTTGCAGTGGAGCGCTGGAGGCTGTGCTCGAGAGATGCCCGCTCCTTCCCCGTTTTCCTGGCACTGTGATCCCTCTCTCTTCTCTCTCAGTGTTCTCCATCCTAGGGCACTCTTCATGGCCTCAGCCCACCCTCACTCTTTGCGCCCCTCGTGCTTTGCGCGCAGCCCTAAGTCCTGAGCTGAGCAGAGGGGGCCTCTGAGGGCACTGCTTTGTGGGGCGTGGTCCAGGGGCTTCTGTGGCAGAATTGCCCTGGAGCGTGTGAAGTGCTGCAGGGCTGCCGGGCGAAGGCAGACATCGGCTGGGGTCAGACCCACGGGCTCCTGTCCCATAGCCCGGTAGAGCAGGCTCGGGACGAGGGTGGCGCGGGGGTCTCAGGGATTAGTGTTGGAAGCACTGGGCACTTGGGCCTGGTGGCATCCCCTTCCTCACTGGCCCTGCCTCTTGTCCCCGAGCCATGTCCTACCTGATGATTGAGCTATATGCTGACCTCTGCCCTGTGGCCTTTCTTCCCACTATTATTTCTCCTCGGTTTCCTGTTTTCTAGCTGTGGGTTCCCAGTGCTGTCATTTGGACCCTGGGTAGTGTTTAGGGCTTAGCTGTGGGGCTGTGTGGTTGGAGTGGTGTATGTCTTGGGGTTGTCCTGGCAAGTGGTCCAGAGCAGCCTGAACACCCTCTGGGAGCCAGGGCCCAGGCTGCTATGCCCAGCTCCCGGAGAGCCCCTCCCCTCACTTTCCACAGACTGCCGCCTCTGTGCGGAGGGCATCATTCCCCACTGGGTCCCGGCCTGAGGTCTGGGGGAAGGGAGATGCGGAGGAGGACTGGGTGGGAGCCAGGGCACTTCTGCCCTGAACACTACCTCCCACCCCCGCAGCCTCCACAGGATGGGCAGGGGCTGTGCACACATGCACACAAGCATGCGCACACACACACGCACGCACACACGCATACCTGCCTCAACTTGCTTAGAGTTTCCTGTGGCCAGTCCCTCTGGTTCAACTAGTTTAGTAGTTTTCAGTCCCACTGCATGTTAGAATCATCTGGGAGTTTTTAAAAAAGAAAATATCAATGCCTGGGCCCACGCCCCAGAGAGGCTGATGTAATTGGTCTGGAGTGGGGCCCAGGCCCCAGCATTTGTCAGGGCTCCCCAGGTGATTTGAAGGTGCCCCCAGGCTTGGGAAGCCCCTGCCCTCGCCCAGTGAAGCTTCCCTGGGCCTCCCGTGCCCCTGGGTTGCCCCAGAATTTTTTCTCATCCATTGGTAGTTTCAGTGATAACACAGAGCCTGGGAAAATCAAGGCAATGAGATATGTCCAACAAAATACTGGGTTGAATGTTCTGTTCCATGAGACTGGTCCATGAGTTCAGATTGATTAAAACCAGAATTTGAGGGAAACTAGCAGCTGACAGACACTCAGTATTCTCCTTTCCATTTTTAATTATTTAAAAATGTTTTATTGAAGTACAGCATACAAACAAAAAAGCACCCACTGTGTACAGCTTGGTGACTTTTCCCAAAGTACGCACACCTGCGTGACCAGCCTCTAGATCCAGAAGTCAGTACCCTCGCCCCATTCCCACTGTCCAGAATTTCTGTGGCCCTTGGGCAAGCCAGGTCAGGCTGTGTGTGTAATGCAGCACTGTGCTGGCCCTGCGCCCAGAGGACGTCAGCTTGTCCTACGCTGGGAACGTCCTTCCTTCCACATGTGTGTGGGTGTTCCCGAAGCCGAGTGGGTTTTACAGCCACAGGGCACAGGGCAGAGGAATCCCACAAGCCCCCCCTCCCTGGTGTTACCCAATTCCCTGTCACCTTCAGCTCTTTTCCCACCTTCGCCTTTAGGCTTGCCAGTCCTCTTGGCTAAATCCAAACATCTGTTTCTTTCTTTTTTTCTTTTTGGCTTTTTATTCTCTTTTTTGAGTATGCAGATAGTACAAGTTCTTTGGAAAAATTCGGAAGTAGAAAAAAGTTAAAACAGGAAAGAAAAATTAGGAAGTAGAAATAGAAGAGGAGGAATTTACCCAGTTTCGCAACCCTGTTAACTGCTGTGAACTGGAGCACCCCTCCAGACTTGATTCTCTGCATGCTTGCACTTGTTTTGTGCTGTTTATAAAAATGGAGTCATGCCGCACTGGAGCCCACTTTTCCCTACGTAATGACTAGTCGTAATGCTTGTGGAGCACTTACTATGTGTGGGGCGTGGAGAGGCAAAGTTTTCATTGTTTGCTCCCTGAATTCTCATGACAGCATGCATGGTTTGAAGATGAAATTGCATTTTTCTTTGCCTATTATTAAGATGAATTATATTAATACATGCTTTGAATATACCATACTTGGTAATGGGGTATTTTTTTAAATGTGCTATTTAATTTGAACTATTTTTTAAAAGATTTTATTTATTTATTTTTAGAGAGAGGGGAAGGGAGAGAAAAAAAGGGAGAGAAACATCAGTGTGTGGTTACTTTTCACACACCCGCTACCGGGGACCTAGTCAGCAACCCAGGCATGTGCCCTGACTGGGAATCGAACAGGCAACCCTTTGGTTCACAGGTGGGCACTCAATCTACTGAGCCACACAAGCTAGGGCTAATTTGAACTATTAATGTGGGAGTTTTGCATCTATGTTTGTTAATGAGATTGACCTATGATTTTCATTGAAATAGTGAAACAATGTTGACCTGTTTCATGGTATGATTTCATGTTTTCATTGTCACATGTTGGTATTACAGTAATAGTAATTTCAAATAATGGATAATGAAGATTTGATTCTTCCTTTATACTGTGGAACGATTTCTTTTTTTTTAAAAGATTTTATTTACTTATTTTTTTTTTAGAGAGGGAATGGAGGGGGGGAGAGAGAGAGAGAGAGAGAGAGAAAGAAAGAGAAACATCAATGTGCGGTTGCTGGGGGTTATGGCCTGCAACCCAGGCATGTACCCTGGCTGGGAATCGAACCTGGGACACTTTGGTTCCCAGCCCGAGCTCAATCCACTGAGCTACGCCAGCCAGGGCTCGGAACAATTTCAATAATATTATTCCTTAAAGATTTGAAAGAAATCTGGTGAAACTGAGCCTGGCACCTTTTCAGAGGGGCGGGTCTTTGCAGCTCTCTGATTCGTGTTTCCTGTGGCTGTTGATACACGAAGTTGACTTTGTGTTTCATGTGAAAGGGAGCGACTTTCAAATTTATTTGTGTATATAGTCATTGCTTTGCAGTTCCCTTATCTGATTTTTTCGCTTTCTTAATTTCTAATGTCATGTATTAATTTTTCTTTTCTTTAATTAGCTTTGCCAGAGTTTTATGTAACTTGAAAGTGCATAGATGTGTCAGCTGTGTTTTCTGTTTTCTAAAGCTTTAATTTCTGCTTTAGTGTTTATTGTCTTTTTCTTACATCCATTTGGTTTGTGCTTTTTCTAGATTCTCAGGTGGATCTCAGGACACTTTTTTTTTTTCTACCTTTTTCTTCTTTGATCACAGACACATTTAAAACTATGACTTTTTCTTGAAGTTCTGCTGTGGCCTCATTGTCCAGGGTTTGATATCTTATGTGTGCTAGAGGTTTTGGGGAGATGCTGGTGGCCTACCTACCATATAAATGAATGCCAAGTCCTGATTCAGCCTGATCCCCCTTCCTCCCAACTGGAGCCCCCTGGGGAATCCCTGTACTTAGAATAACACAAGACCAGAGAGTGTATTGCCTGGTTATTCTTGTGGGCTCCGTCTCCAAACCCCTGGGTAGGGACCTTGTAATAGCTGACCAGCTTAGCAACCAGGACCTGCAGAAACTTTTTTTTTAAACATAAATAAAGCAAAATCAGTTTGACTTATTGCTTAGGACTAGAGTATCTCCCAAGCCCAAGCGGAAGTTTTAATAGTATTTAGAAAAGCCTCACGCATTAGCACCAGAGGAAATGAAGTAGGAGCTTAAAGGCAGTGATGGGGGAGGCGGGGTGGGCATTTGGCTCAGATATCCAGTTGAGCTGGTCCAGGCGCCAGGTTTGGGTCCTCCTCCCTGCGTCTTTCATGCACCTCTAGAAGATGTGATCCAATTGGTGTCCCTGAAGCTTGGAACAGTGTCCTGGGATGGAGAGGACAGTAGGAGAAGAGAGGGATCACAGTGCCAGGAAAACAGGGTGGGTGTCTCTTGGGCACAGCCTCCAGCGCTCTCTGAAAATCCATCTCTGTGTCCACCAGAGTGCAGTGTACAGGGAACTGGTGATCCCCAGGGGGAGGGCACAGCCTCCACTCTCCGGGTCTGGCAGGGCTTGGTGGGAGTGGGGGGGGGGGGGCACCTGTTTACCCATCCTGTGCTTATTCCAACCAGCGGAGAAGTGGCTTGGCCCAGGGGACCCACTCAAGGGAGAATGTGCAGCACTTTGGGGGACAGATTTCTTTTTTACCCTCTGTCTGGGCTCCATAAAGAGCGGTGGAGGCTGGGGTGAGGGTAGGAGGCTGGGGGAGCAGAGAAGAGATGGATTTTGAGTCCAACCTAGAAACCAGTAGCAATACTCATCATCTTCCTCCCCCGCAAAAAAAAATAATAGAGAAGCTTTTGGACATTAAATAAAAGTAGTACATACCCATTTAAAGGAATAAAATAATATAAAATTGAAAATCTCTATTTTCTGTTTTCTTGTGGGCTCCGTCTCCAAACCCCTGGGTAGGGACCTTGTAATATCTGACCAGCTATTGTATATTGAAAACTGAAGATCTCTATTTCTTCTCCATCCCAGTGTAGTCTCTACGAGCAATTTATACATATCTTTCCACACTTTAAAATGAGTACATGGACTTCCTCTCTTTCCCACAGAAAAGTGTGCGTACCATTGGCTTTTATTTTATTTACTCATTAATATGTGGGGGACTTCTCTCCATGGCAGTATATCTATCTTAGGTTTTTAAATGCTGTGGAGTCTGTCATTTTATAGGTTTATTATAATTTGTTTCTTACTGATGGACATTTACAGTTTCAATATTTTACAATTATATATGATGTGTAATTTACATATCTATAAATATATATTTTTTTCTTTTTTTTTCTTTTTTTATTATCTTTTTTTAAATTTTAAACATTGTTCGAGTACAGTTTTCTCCCCGCTACTCCCATTCCAGCCCACCCACCCAACCCTCCCCCCTTCCCCCCATTACCCCCCACCCCTAGTTTTTGTCCATGTGTCCTCCAAATTTGTTCCTGTAGTCCCTACCCATTTCCCCCTGAAATTCCCTCTTCTCTCCCCTCTGGCCACTGTCAGACTATCCCCTATTTCAGTGTCTTTGGTTATATTTTGCTAGTTTTTTTGTTTGTTTGTTTTGTTGTTTAGATTCCTGTTAAAGGTGATATCATGTGGTATTTGTCTTTCACTGCCTGGCTTGTTTCACTTAGCGTAATGCTTTCCAGCTCCATCCATGCTGTTGCAAAGGGTATGAGCTCCTTCTTTCTTTCTGCTGCATAGAATTCCACTGTGTAAATGTACCATAGTTTTTTGATCCATTCATTTACTGATGGGCATCTAGGTTGCTTCCAGCACCTAGCTATTGTAAATTGTGCTGCTATGAACATCAGGGTGCAAAGGTTCTTTTGTATTGGTGTTTTAGTGTTCTTAGGATAGAGTCCCAGCAATGGAATTGCTGGGTCAAAAGGCAGATTATAAATATATTTTTGGTTATTTGTTCAAGCACATGTATAGGACAGAATCATACAAATGGAATTTTAATTAACTTTACCAAATTATCCTCCCAAAAGGTAATTTGATAATATCCATCAAATTTGCTATCCCACCTACACTGAATGAGGAATTACCAGTTTTTTAAAATTATATTTCGATTATACTATTACAGTTGTCCTGATTTTCCCCCCTTTGTCCCCCTCCACCCAGCACCCCCCAGTCCCTCAGGCAGTCCCCCCAACCATTATGCATGTCCCCAGGGTCCCAGTGGTAGGTTCTGTGGCTGCTCCACTTCCTGGACTGTACACCCCCTGGCTGTTCTTCCCATTTGTCCTTTTTAAGCCCCTCACCTCTTCCCTCATTGCCCCACACCCTCCTCTCATTTGGAGTTACAGGTTTTTAACTTTTCCAGTTTGATAGGTAAAAAAGATATCTCTTATTATTTTAATTTATTTTATTAGTGGACTTGAGGATGTTTTAAATGTTAACCATTTTGCATTTATTCTGTGTATCACATATTTATTACTCACTTTTTTTTTTTTTAATATTTTGTTTATTTATTTTTAGAGAGGGAAGGAAGGGAGAGAGAGAGAGAGAGAAACATCAATGTGCGGTTGCTGGGGATTCCGGCCTGCAACCCAGGAATGTACCCTGGCTGGGAATCGAACCTGGGACACATTGGTTCCCAGCCCGCGCTCAATCCACTGAGCTATGCCAGCCAGGGCTTATTACTCACTTTTAATTACACTTTTTATTGCACCATAATGTTCTTATATATTGTGAATATTAACCTCTGCTATATTTTGAAAAAATTGTGGCCTCTCATTTCACATGTGTCTGTCATATGGAAATTTGATTTTTATACAATTGGAATTCATCAGTATTTTGGCACCCACGTTTTTACTTTATAGTTTTATTATAGATGGGTAGATCCCTAAGCCAAGATTTATTTTGTATTTGGTATAAGATAGGGGTTGAATTTTTCCCAAATAGAAGACCTATTATGTCCAGTCTATCAGATATTTATTGTTTTCCAAAAGGTTTGTAATTCTACCTTATGCATTTTATACATACACATATATTCATGAATTTTTAGGGCCTGTCTTCAGTTCCATTGACTTGATTGTCTGATTCTGTGTCAGGATTTCATTGTTTTAATTACTGCAGTTTTTATATAACAATTTGGTTTTTTTAAAAACATCCTCAAAAACTCATTTTTTCCACAACATTTTTTTGGCTTTTCTTTTGCATTTCCTTTTCCAAATAAGCTTATAAACAACTTGTCAAGTTCTATGAAAAATGGATTTTTTCAATTGAAATCACATGGCATTTTATAGATTATTTGGAGCAGAATGGACAGCTTTATAGTAAGCCTTCCCACCCAGGAAATAGGCAGTAGATCTTCCTCTGCGTTCTAGTCTTTCTGTGTGTCCATCAGAGACTTAAAGTTCTCTTCCTAATGGTTCTTCCACATTTCTCATTATGTTTATGCCTAGGGGGTTGTAGGTTTGTTTGTTGCTGCAGTGACCGGGGTCTTCGCTGTTAAACTTTCTAACCTGTCACTGCAGGTACGTTAGAAATGCTCTGGTTTTTGCCAGCTGCTCCGTGATGCTGTCTCTGGGCCCGGGCAGCCCCTTGCTCCCTCAGTCCCCATGTGTGTTTTATGTGCCTTCGAAGCAATACTTTAGGGCCTGGTGTGAGTTCCTAGTTGGTGAGGTGCTTGTCTTACTCAATTTCATTCCCTAGTACCTGGCACAAAGCCTAGCATGCAGTAAATCCTTTTAATAAATGCTGTGGAATCAGATTGATGAGAGAGACAATGAGCTTCACCTCCCCAGTGTGACAACCCGGGCCAGTGTGAGGACAGAATCTAAAGCAGCCCTGGCTCCAAGCCGGGGGACTGTGAGCCGGGCAGCAGAGATGGGCACCTGCCCTGCTCCCGCAGTGAAAAGAAGATCCTGGGCCACTTTCCCACAGGCGGGCATCAGGGAGGAGCCCTCTGATCTGATACCTTGTAATTACCCTGGGACTGACAGCCCACTTGTCATTAACCCTCATTAGTACTAACTAGTAGGGAGAGCGGCCTTCCTGGTTCCCAGACACCTGAAGGCAGCACAGACTTCCCGCAGCTGCTCTTTGGGGATGAGGAGCCATCAAGTCTGAAGCAGAGCTTGTAAAGGCCCCTGGTGACAGTGGACTCCACGTCTGTGTGCCTGGTCTTCTTTCTGAAAGGTAGTGGCTTTCTCCTTCTCCCTACTGTTCTCCAGAGTCTGTGGCCTTCCCGCCCCCAAGTGATTTCTAGGTGAAGTTTATTCTTATCAGTGTACAAATTCTCCTCATTGTGTTTGCATTTTAAGCTTGTAACTGGGGAATGAAAGACCCTATTTCTTAAAGGAGCTGTCCAGTGCAAGCCACTGTGCCTTGCGCCCTGCCATCCTGCAGCTTCCTCTCCGTGTTGCCATAAGAGCTAGGATGGAGATGGAGATCTCTACTTTCCTGGGAAGGCTGGGTCCACCAGAACCCATGAACAAGGGCCCCTCATCTCTGGGGCACCAGGGCTATAGACCTGGAGATGTGAGGATCTCTGCTGCTCTTAAGCAGAGGGCAGGAGTTCTACCCGAAAGAAAGTGGGGAAAGGGGACCAACTGTGCTTGTATTTGTATAAAAGAAATACCAGTTAGAGGTGCACTGTGTGCTGCTTCCCAGGCACTCTACCAGTCCTCCTGCATCTGGTTCAGTGTGTCACCAGGATGTGTTTGACTGTGGCCGTGAACAGCTTCATTTAGCCTGCAGTCTGTGCTTCCCCTTCCCTTTAATGCTCAGGGCAGCAGAGGAGGTAGAAACACTTTCTCTGGCTCCTCTTCTAGTTAACTTAAACCCACCAGAGAAATAGTACAGCCAAGGGTACACCCAAGAGGTTGGGCCCTCACCCCATCCATGTCTTACTCCCATTCCTAGTGCCCACCTGAGGTTGGGGAGCAGCCCAGGGCTGGGGGTGGTCTTCATGGGCCCTGCCTGCACAGTGCCAAGTCCTTGGGCCCCTCATGGCAGCCACGGCTGGATCTCTGCCAGCTCTGGAGGAGCCACCTTCTCAGGGTGCCCGGCAGAACCTCTGACAGATGGACCTCTGTGATCCCATGGAGTTGTTCCAAATGACTTCTCCCGGAGCAGAGTGAGCTCTGGCATGAGGCTGCGATGCTGCGCTGCTCAGGACTTCAGCCCACCTGTTGGGGAAAGCCTTCCCTACCCCTGCCTCCCTGCCCACTTGTTGCCCTCTTTCATATAGCAGGGGTGCTGACCACTGACTGTTGGAGCCCACGAACACACAGGGCTGGGTGTGTGGGTAGAAAGACTGCTGTCTCCTGCCAGCCCGAACACCGTCACTTCACCCAGTTTCTGAACCACCCAGTTTCTGAACCACTTGGTTTTCCGCTTTCTTCCGTTCACCCTCAGCCTCAGGGAGTTAGTTATTGGAGGAGGGCTCTCAAAGGCAGTCCACGGACGACCATAGACACACAGGACTGATCTCTGGGGGTGGGGCCTGGGAACATGCATCTGTGGCCAGTGCCCTGCAGGTGGTTCCTCTGCCCACTGGAGTTGCAGAACTCTGTGTAGTGCTGGGAAAGCGCTCTGCTTACTTGGGGTTCCCAGTGTTTGATGAGGACTGAAAAGACATGCCTGTAAGGGCTGCCATGATTTGTGAAAAGGCCAGGCCTTATGCAAACACTTGTGAAAAACCAAGAGAGACTAAGTGTCAAAGCTGTTAAATTTCAGATAAGCTCAAACTCTAGGAAATAAACTTTGTTGTTGTGTATTACAAAGAATGCAAATTCATTGCAGGAAATCAGGAAGTTCATGTAAGCAAATAGAGAAAAATAGCCATAATTTTACCACTCAGAGAGAACTCCTATTAATATCTTGATCTTTTTACAATATTACATGTATTTTGAAATTTTAAATGTCTTTTCATTTTTCCACTTATTATAATACATGTTTAGTATAAAAATGATTTATTTTTAATTGGCATGAAATTCGTGTGAAATGTTTTGATCTGCAGATCTTCCATTGCTGTGTTAGATGAGATCTGTATTTCTTTGTGAGTATATTTTGATTTGCTTTACCTATTTACCTTTGTGTGATTTTTCTTAAGAATTCATGAAGAAGCTTCAGATCTTAGTGGTATTAACTCTCTTATACCTTGGCAACTATTACAAATATCTTTTAATTTTTTAATGTTTGTTTTGAGTTTCTGACAAATTTTGTACATGTTTATACAATCTAGGTTTTTTAAACAATTTATTTATTTGTTTATTTTAATGCTCACCTGAGGACATGCTTAGAGGGGGAAGAAAGGGGGAGAGAGAGAGGGAGAGAAACATCAGTTGGTTGCCTCTCACATGCACCCTGACTGGGAACTGAGCCTGCAACCCAGACATGTGCCTGACCGAGACCTTTTGGTTTATGGGATGATGCTCCAACCAACTGAGCCACACTGGCCAGGGCTCAAGTCTAGTTCTGATAGTTTATCAAGTTGATTTTTTTGTTTTGTTTGGCCAAACAAAACAGGTACTGCTTTTGTAAATGTAAGAGGATTTGAAGAGCTTGGACAGTTATAGGCCAGACCAGTGCGTCTCACATTTTAATGTTCATCTAGAACACCTAGGAATCTCTTTATAATACAGTTTCCAATTCAGCAGGTCTGGGTAGGGCCTGAGATTCTGCATTTCTAATAAGCCCTTAGGTGATGTTGATGCTGCTGGTGTAAGTAGTAAGAGGGCCAGAGTTTCCAAACATGGATGATCACAGAGGTACTTGAGGAGCGTTTGGAACACGGAGTTTTCCGGGTCATACCCTGGAGACGTCTGGCTGTGCAGCTGAGTCCCAGCTTGGCCACATCTGGCTGGATGACTTAGAGACAATGCCTTGGCCTTTCTGGACCCTTGGGTTCTGTGCCTATTAATTGGAGAGACAGTGCTTACCTGAGAGGGGTCTGAGGGAATTAATGAAAGAATAAACAGATTGACATTTTCTATGAGCTAGAAAATAATGTAATATACAATTATTGGGCCTGGTGCCCTTTTGAGGGTTAGTTCTCTGACAAATTTCTACTTCTCTGGTGACTGATATTTTCGGTGTTTCTACTTCTTGAGGAAATGTTTCTAGAAGATTGTTCTTTCATCCATATTTTTAAAGTTTTTAGTATGAACTTCAAGTTTTATCTATTGGCAGTGGTATTTCCTTTTCACATTTCTAATACTGCTTATTTATGTTTTTAAGATGATCATCCTAGCCAGAAGTTTATTTTATTGGTCTTTGGAGAGCCACCTCTTGGATTCATTTATAAATACCACTACATTTGTTTTAGATCAAGTATTTCTGTCCTTTATCTCTACAGATTTCTTTTTCCTGCCTTTCTTAGTTTTATTTTTTAGCTGCTTGGATGGAAAACTACATTTTTTCCTCCTTATTTAACAAAAGTATTTAGAAGCATGATTTTTTTTCTCTTTAATACTCATTGTTTTCATTGATGTTAATCTTCAAATCTGTGTGACTTTTTTCCCACAGAACAGCTCTATTTTTATACTCATATCAGTTTATATATTAATGATATTTAAAGTATGTACTTACCAGAACAAGTACAACTAGCATAAACAGATTGAAAATAAATGTAATTGTGATTGTTTTCCCCCTTGACCCTGGAGTGATTTAGGAGACTTAATTGGGATTTCCAGATGTTGTTTCTTTTGGTTAGAGAGGCTCATCCAGGTCATTCCAGGCTGTGATCCTGTGCTCCACGTGGGCCTGCGTGCTCTGGCGGGAGCTTGTGCATGTGCGTCACGCAGCTTCGGGTCAGTCTTCGGGGCATGTGGGTGCAGAGCCCCCTGTGCCCTGTGCAGGTGGAGGGCAGGGGTCTTGGGAGAAGAACGGGGTGGTCCTGTTCTGAGGCTCTGGGCTTCTCCTGGCGACAGCCAGCCCAGACACTGTCCAGAGGCCCCCTTCCTCTCCTGCCTGTGCTCTTCCGTTCTCATCCAAGGCCTGGGGTGGTGCCTGGGATTCACTGTCCCACGCCACCGATTGGAAGAGCTGGGGTCTGGGGAGAGCGGACTTGAGTCGGAGGCCCTGGGTTTCCGGGCCACCTGCTGCCGCCCTTCCCAGCTCCTCGAGTGCGAGTGCTGCTGACGCTCCTGTCTCACAGTGGGCAGCAAGAGTCTCTCAGATCATCCAGTAACATAACTCTTAAAATTTTTTTTTATTTTGGCATAATTTCAGAGTTCATAAAAGCTGCAGGAATAGGAACAAAGAATTGTCTCTACTAAGATTCCCAAATAGTAACATTTTACTACATTTGCTTTATTTTTTTCTGTCTCGTTCTCTGTAATTTTTATTTGAACCATTTGAAAGTAGGTAGCAGACCTCATCCCTTCTGAATACTTGAGTGTGGACTGGCTTTTTTCCTTTTTAAGGTTTTATTATTTTTAGGGAGAGGGGAAGGGAGGGAGAAAGAAAGGGAAAGAAACATCAATCGGCTGTCTCTTTCACACGCCCCAGCCAGGCACCTGGTCCACAGCCCAGGCATGTGCCCTAACTGGGAATCAAACCGGCGACCTTTTGCTTTGCAGGGCGATGCTCAGCCAACTGATCCACGCTGGTCAGAGCTGAGTGTGGACTTTCTAAAATCACATAAATAACCACAAGTGCAACGATCAGAATCAGGAAGCTAACAGGCATACACCACCACTATAGACTATCTGCAAACCGTATGAACACGAATGTTGCCACTTACAGACCTTACCCACATTTTGCCTGTTGTCACAACCTCTTTTCTATTTACATGTCTTCAGTGGTCAGGCTTTTTGTGTCCTTTACTCTGGGACAGAGCCTCTGTTTTTTCTGACATTTAAAAATAATTTTGAAAAAGCAGATGGCCAGGTGGCTCAGTTGGTTGGAGCGTTGTCCTGTGCACCACAAAGGTTGCAGGTTTGATCCCAGTCAGGACACATACAGCAGGCAACCATTAGTGTTTCTCTCACATTGATGTTTTCTGTCTCATGAATGTTTTTTTCTTTCTCTCGCTCTCTCCCTATCTCCCCTCCCCCTTCCTCTCTCTGTAAAATCAATAAAAATATCTTCAAGTGGAATTTTTTAAAAAGCAGATAAGTAATTTGAAAGCACAGACAGGTGTAAAAAAATGACTGTGCAGGGCTTACAGCAAGACAGTTTTAGAAGAGCTGGGGCTGCGGATCTAGGATCTGGTCTTGCTGAAGCGCTTTCCTAGTTACACTCCTCTTCCCTCCCCCTCCCCTCCTGGGGAACACCTAGCTCCTGGGTCTTTTTCCATCAGCCAAGTCCTCGGGCAGAGAGGTGGAGCACACCCAGTTCCCAGGGATCTTCTTTCTCCTGCCCTTCCCCATTGCCCCTGCTGTGCGCAATGCCAGGCCCACAGCACCCCACCTCCACCCCTTCCCTCGCCGGTTTAGGTGTTGGCAGGGGATCAAGGCCATAGCTGGGGAGAGAGGGACTTTAAAACTGGTCTAGCCACTGCCTCTCCTTGAGAAACGGGCTGAGGAACAAGGATCACTGCGCGGGCAGGGCAGGGCTGCTGCTTTCTGAGGAGTGACGCCCACAGGTTGGGGGCGTGGGTAGTAATGCCCCTTGGGAGTTTTGGGGTTAGTGGCTGGGACTTGTTTCTTCTCAAACCAGAACGTGGGAGCCTGCCATGTGTCCCTGGGCTGCGCCAAGAGTGAGCAGGTCACCTGCTCACCTGCCCCAGGCCCTCCCCTGCAGCAGGTTCAATAGTGGTCATATCGCAGCACAACAGAAGAGATAATCGATGTGGGGTTATCTTGCAGCCTTGGCACCCTCTTGTATTGTGGGTCCTAAGCACATGATTCTTTTTTTCCAACAAAATGATTTGTGTGTATCTCTTTAAGGGTATACTAATTGCTTAATACATATTCTTGTCTTTGTTGTTTTTATTTTACTGAAGCTCTTGTGAACTCCCCTCTTCAACTTTTTTTAACTAATAAGGACCTTTTGAACCAACCTATAATTCTTGTCTGACTTTATCTGTGACTCTGGTTAGCTCATCAGCTGGTTTTCTGCAGTGGTGCTTGGGTTTAGGGACCCCCACCTGTGTGTTTCAGAGCTCATGGCCACACCCACACCCTGCTGTCCTGAGAGGCCTCTCCCCATCAAAGCTCAGCCTCCCCACGGACTGGACCACTGCCACCTGCCCAGGGAGGGATAAAACCTCTCTTGCTTTCACTTTTTCACTTTCACTTGTAATCCAATGGAGAAACAAAGGGAGTGAGTAAATACTTGTGATGGAGTTACAGAGAAGAATTTTTCACTGATGTCCCTGTCACTCCTTTTGTCCTTCTCACTCCACCTTTGGGGGAGGGGGAGGGCCAGGGAGGGGTCCTGCCTGCTCTGCCAGCCCTTCCTTGAGCAGGTGTTTAGTTTCTGCTTTTGTCTTAGATTCTTACCAAGATGGAGAAGATGACAAGGGTTTACTCTAAATATTTTTAAATTGAAATATCATTCATATAACATACAATTTACCCATTTAAAGTGTACAATTCAGTGGTTTTTAGTGTATTCACAGAGTTGTGCAACCATCACCACAGTCAATTTCAGAACATTTCCATTGCTCCAGAACAGAAACTCTCCCCAGTAGCGTTCCTCCCCTCCTTGTTCCCCCTGTCCCCTCAGCTTTAGGCAACCACTAATCTTTTTGTCTCTATGGATTCGCCTTATCTGGCCATTTCATATAAATGGAATCATACAATATGTAGCCTTTAGGTCCTGGTTTCTTTCACTTAGCAGAGGTGTGTTCAGGTGCGTCTGTGTTGTAGCATGGATCAGTACTTCGTTCCTTTTCATGGTTGCATAATATTCCTCTTCGCAGGCAGACTCCGGACATCTAAGTTGTCTCCCAAATGAGATGAAACCCTTGTGTTCATGTGATCAAAGTCCTGCCTGCTGTGACCCAGGTTGTTACCTCCAGTCTTTGGGGCTGGTCGAGTCCATCTGTTCAGCCAGCCAGAGCGCTGACTTTGTGCCATGTTTTCTCTGCCCTCAGGGCAATCAAATGCCAGAATAGACGTGGGGGAAAGAGGAAAGAAACCACCTCAGTAGTCACTGTGTGCCGTGAGAATGGAGCAAAAAGTGACAGAAACTAGGCATGCAGCCTCGGGCTATACGTACACCACATACATACCAGGCAAAGCATGGCAGCTATTAAAAATGAAACTCCTGAAGAAGAGTTGAGACTGTGGAAATACTTAAGCTAGAGAAAGGGAAGAAGTTAGCATTTTTATAAATCCCGAGTAAGACAACTTTGTGAAAATCTAATTTCAATAATAAAATAATTCACATGCAACCACCCGCCCCCTCCCCCTGCCCCCCACAAATATGCTCATTGACCTCAGCTTTGTAAAAGCAGCCTGTGCTGCACAGGAAAGAAGAGGCACCAAGTGTCAACTCCAGCCATCTCAGGGGAGCCGGACTCTTTGTTACTTACTTCATTTTCCACTTCGCAGTGGCGGAACTTCCTGTTCCCCCAGCATCTTCTATTGAAACTATTTTTTACCTTCCTTATTATTCTGTTTTTATGACTTGACTTTATTATTTTGGGTCATCCACCAGGGTTTTCCTTGGCTGTAATGAGCTTTTGTCCGCCTTTGATATTCTCTCGGTAACTACACAAAGGGCAGCTTCACTCTGAGGTCAACTCACAGTTAATATGAGTTTCATTGAATTCATCACACACTCAGAGCCACAGAGTACATAACATAGATTTATACCGCCCACACACATTTAGAGATAGTGGCACAGTGTGTACCCTAGAGGAACCTGTTTTTGAATGGGACCCAAAGCATTTAAATAACTGGAAAGTCTGTCCAAGAGGCAGGGACTGCTCACTCACTGGTGTATTCCCAGTGCCTAAAAGTGACACTCAGGTAGTAAATGCTACCTATTTGTTGAAGAAATAGATGAATGAATACGTATCTATCATGTAATAAAGATATAATTGCCGTAATGTGCTGATAGCATCAGTAGGTGAAATTTCATGACTCTATGGGGGCTTTTATGGCTATTCCACTTTTTTTAAAGTACCTTCCCTCTTCTGTCATTTGCACACACAGTTTTACACAGTCATAATAATCTTCATGTACAGCTTGGTATTCTGTTTTTACTCCCCATGTTGTCCAACACTCTTCATACTGTTTATAATTGTTTTGACTGTATAGTGATCTGCTGAGTTGTACTATCACTTACCAAACTGTTGCCCTCGTCCTGAGTTTTCGGCTTTCATTAATGTGTAAACAAAACTTCTGAAGTGTGAATTTATAAACCTAAGTTCTAGGAGCCTCACTACGAGGTGGGAGCGTCTTTATTGCTCTTGATACATTTGTCCATTTACTTATCTATTTGTTTATTTTTACTGTTGAACCAGAAGAGAAGATGGGAGTTGTGAATTAGCAGGCACCCTTGCCTGGGTGTTGGGGGGCATGGGTTTGAGGTTCAGTGGATTGACTGTGTGTCCAACAGTGGGGTGCTGGGGTGAATGCAAAGGGGGATGGTCAGCCAGTGATCCATGATCCATCTACTGCGATTGTCCCGGTGAGAAATAAGTCAGGAGAAACCAGAAAGCAGATCTGAAATACTCTCAAGAGGAGCAGTCTGCATGAGTGTGGAAGCAATAAAGAGGGAGACATCAAAGGTGATGGCAGGGCATTCCCAGGATGCCCAGGGGAGGGGGACAGGCGCTAAGTTAGGTTTTAGGTGTTGAGTTTAGTTGCCACCCAAGTAGGAAATGTCTGGTAGCTGGAGAGTTTGAGAAGCAGTCCAGGGGAACAGAGGCTTCGGGCTATTAGTGCTGGCTGAGCGGGAGAGGTTTCCGGGAGAGCTGTTGGGGCCGGGGAGGAACTGGTGGAGAGCTCTGTTGGGGGGATGGATGGGAGGAAAAGGAGAGAATGGTGGAGGACCATGATCCTATGGAGGGACACATGGGGGAGGGCAGGAGGGTGGCGGTCTGCCACAGAGACGCTGGAGGGAGAACTAGAGGGAAGACGGCTCCGAGGGTCTTTCTTATCAACCCTGACCCTCAGGGAGGAGATAATGGATGAGGAGGGGCCCAGGGGCCCATTCCCTTGTTCTCCAGTATTGTAGGCAAGACTTTGAGATGAATGTGTACAAGAACCCAAATTACTGGCATGTTTCAGTTTTCTGGACTAACAGACCAGCAGGACTGGTGGATAATGAGACTTTGCACTGAGATGTGTTGTTGTGATTTTTCCAGGGGTTTAGGAGAGAATAGAATTATGCAAATAGATTTGCTGCCTTCTGGACAGCGAAGGCTTCCCTAAACGGCAGTTTCCCCCTTTTCCATTTCCTAGCCTACTGGATGAAATTGGTTTTATGACTAATGGGTGAAGGCTGCTCTCCCCCAGATTTCTTTTTTTCTGGATTTTTGGGGTGGGACTTAAAGATTAATTCCTTTTGAATGAGAAGAAATTAAATTTTTCATTTCTTTGAATGAAAGCAATTTAAGCCTTCTTGAGCCCCTGAGAAGGGAATGTGTGGAGCAAACTCACTTCCAGGGGTCCAAGTGAGAGGCTGACATCCGTAGTCACTGAGTCGCCTGCGAATGTAGGAGCTTGTTCTCCAACAGATGAGAATCCTGGCAGCTGGAGGCTGTGGGCATCCAGCATCAACTCTGATGTTCAGTCTTTGCCCTTGCTAATTACGTACTTGGAGCATGTCACATACTTCAAGTTAACCTCTCTGTGCTTCATTTTGTTGACCCACTGAAATAGATGTTGGCTTGTTGGAAGAATTGAAAGGTTACATGTAAATATAAAAATGATTACTTAATGAGTAGTTCCAGGGTCTGTCACCCAGCACTCAAAACTATTAGCCCCTGTTATCAGGGTGGTTCTCTAGTCCCTGCCCTTTGCACACACCTGCACGGCCAGTGGGTTATGTGGGGTTTGGTGCACCTTTAGGGAGAGTGCATGGGACTGTTAGTCAAGGTTAGTTGACTTGACATTGGCAGCGTTTCTCTTCTCATGTCCTTAGCTTTTTAGACTTTGGGGTAGGAGGTGAGTGGTGAGAACTGGGTTTGAGCCGGGGTGGGCGGAGCTGTGGGAAACCCCACCCTCGCCTGGAACTGACGGGGCTTTTCTGGCGGGGAGACGTGCACTGCGTGGCGTGGGCCCTGTTCTAAGCAAGCGCTGCTGGAGTGCGGCGGGTGTGTGTTTACACGTGTGTGTGTGTGTGTGTGTGTGTGTGTGTTAGGGAGTAAGGGCTCTCGCTGTTTGGCTGAGGAGCCGTGTCAGCGCCTGACCTGCCTTCTCGTGTGCTGGCGGCTTGGAGGCAAGCTGCTGCTCCTTGCGCCAGGCCTCAGATGTGGTCGGCTCAATTTCCTCCCACTGGCCTCCGGCCGCCAGCGCCGGCTGCTTGAGGCAGGGGCTTCCGTCAGAGTGCTGGCTGCCGCTCAGGGCCGCAGCTCTAGAGGCTGGAGGGGGAGCCTGCAGAGCGGCACTGCTGCTCGGCTTCCCCCACCCCCACCCTTCCTGCCACGGCTGCTGCGTTAGGGGAGGACCTAGCTGCCGGGGGGAGGGGGTTCTGCGTGGGTCGCAGTTGGAGGGCTTTGCTTTGGAGCCCAGCAAGTTACAGAAAACTTTCAAGGCAGGGCAGGGGGGTAGACTTTAGGCTCAGCACCCCACCTTGACCAGACCCCGTCTTCCCTTCCAGTGTTGTTCTCCTCTTGTAGAATTGTTCTTGCTTTCCGCATGTGTGTGATTGTGTGTGTGTGTGTGGGTGTGTGTGTGTGTGTAACAAACTCTGTAGCAACAGAAATAGCAAGAAAGAAAATTTACCCCAAATTCCTTTGCCTGAGCCTGCATAGTTTGTGAATGTTCAGGTGTGTTGTAGGTACTCTTTTCTTAACTGCCCCCCCACTCAATAAAAATGTACTACCTACAGTAAGTTCTGGAGACTGTGAACAACAGAATGTACTCATTCTCTACATCGGAGATGAGTCCTGTTGACATAGCTGAAAATTTCCCCTCGGTGCCTGTGTGTGCATTGTTAATGGAATTGAATTCTTAAATTGGGCAACATTTTGAATCCTTTTTCCCCCCACTTCAAATAGTATGAACACTTCCCCTGTCATAAAAATCCTCAGCATGTATTTATGAGTACAAGTATATTCTTGAGTTTCATTTTTATATTTAAGACAGTTCTCTATTTTATGTGTTCTCATTCTGTGTAATTTAAGCAGTTCTACATCTAGTGAGTAAAATATAATGTATTGTAATTTTTCTTATATATAATTTGAAGCATATTTATTTGACTTAGTATTTTATATATAGGCATCCTCATTTTATTGTACTTTGCTTTACTGAGCTTCATAGACGTGTGTTTGATTTTTTTTTTTTTTTAACAAAAAAATTGAAGGCAAGATTCTCCACCATCAAAAAGATTATGACTTACTTGATTGCAGTGGTCTGGAGCCAGATCTGCAATATCTCCGACATATGCTTGTACGTTAAACAGATGATGCGTAATAATAAGCACATGTGAATCCTCTACCCAAGTTAAGAACTAGAATGTTGCCAACCTAACTGGACCTATCTGGGTGCCTTCCCCACACTGTGTACGTCTTTGTCACCTCCAGAGATCACCTCTACCTTGACTTTTCTCACTCCCTTCCTCCACGAAACGAGGAAAATCTCAAATAAGCAAGTTTGAAAAGTTTTTAATTACGTTTTAATTCTTATGTGATACATTTAATTTTTTGTTTTTTTTTTTAAGGATTGAATTGGTAGACTATAATCTTTTGAAGCTTGTTGTTTTATTTTTACTGAGTGTAGTTTCTGAGATTCACTCATATGCTTGTGGTTCATTCGTTTGCACTGCTGTAAAATATTCCACGTGGCTGGCGGGCACGTAGAATATTTCTGTAGTGTGGATTTTATGCATCACGCTACCCTGAGCATTGCATGCCCATCTCCTGATGCACATGCGCAAAGTCTGTCTACAGGTGGGATTGCAGAGCTGTTAGGTACGTGGTAGCACCACCAGACCTCTCCAGAGTGGTTGCTCTGTGATGCCTTTTGCCAGTGCTGTATCAGAAAGCGTTTCTGCTGAACACCACAGCACTCGGTGTTTAAACTGAAAAGCCCTTTTATGGTGCTTTTTACCACACTATGGACCTGGTATTGTTGTAAGTGTTCTTCATATATTAGCTTGTTTAATTCTTATTGATGTTAGGTACTGTTAGGTATTAACTCCCCATTTACAGATGAGGAAATAAAGCACAGAGAAGTTAATTGTTAACCACACATTTATAGATGAAGAAGTGAGGCACAGAGAGGTTAAGTAACTTGCCCAAGGTCACAGCTAGTAAGTGGTGGGGGCAAGATTTGAACTAAGTGTTCTTGCTCTTAAATTCTATATACTAGATATACCAAGAAACATCATAATTCTATTACCCAAGATTAAAGATAAGGAGAGAATCTTAAAAGCAGCAAGAGAAAAGGAGACACTTACCTACAAAGGAGTTCCCATAAGACTGTCAGCTGACTTCTCAAAAGAAACCTTACCAGCAAGAATGGACTGGAAAGAAGTATTGAAAGTCATGAAAGGCAAGGACCTACATCCAAGATTACTCTATCCAGCAAAGCTATCATTTAGAATGGAAGGGCAGACACAGTGCTTCCCAGATAAGGTCAAGTTAAAGGAATTCATCACTACCAAGTTCTTATTATATGAAATATTAAAGGGACTTATCTAAGAAAAAAGATCAAACTATGAACAGTAAAATGATGACAAACTCAGAACTATCAACTATCGAATATAAAAAAGAAAAACAAACTAAGCAAACAACTAGAACAGGAACAGAGTCACAGAAATAGAGATTACAAGGAGGGTTATCAGTGGGGAGGGGGAGGAGGGAGAATGGGGGAAAAGTTACAGGGAATAAGAAGCATAAATGGTAGGTACAAAGTAGACCGGGGAGGTTAAGAATAGTATAGAAAATGGAGAAGCCAAAGAACTTATATGTACGACCCATGGACATGAACTAAGGTGGGGGGATGCTGTGGGAGGGGTGGTGCAGGATGGAGGGAGATAAGGGAAGAAGAAAATGGGACAACTGTAATAGCATAATCAATAAATATACTTAAAAATTCTATATACTGGATATAAATGGAACTCACAGTGGTTTTATTTTGTATTTCTCTGATTACTAATGAAGTATTTTTTCATATTTTTTTCCATTCTCTTTTCATAAACTGTCATAACATTTTAAAAACCACTCCCTATTGTAGGATGCTAGGTTACTTGTAATTCTTTATTGTTAATACTTCTGGGAAAATCTTTGGCACATGTAACTTTTTTATTTTTTCTGTTGTCTTATATATTTGTTTCTATTTCCTGAAATAAGATTAATAGTAGTATTTAAAAAATAGTAGTACTTAGTGGTTAAAAATGGCTGTGCCCTTCTGGATTGCTGTTTGTTCTTGAGAACATGACTCAGTCTCTCTGTGTAGTGTCCTCATCAATGGAGATAAGTCTCTGCCTTGGAGGAGTCTGTGATGATTGGAGGAGATGAATGAGTGTGCAGTGATTAGCATGATATTCGGTACATTACAAGAGTGTTCCGTCAGAGTTATGTGGAGACTTTTCTTAGTTTCTTGCTGCTCTTTTCCTTTCTTCCCTGAAGCCACATTAACTACTACTGGGTCAGAGGGCATGAACAGTCACAGCCCGTGCTTCTGCCAGATATGATGACCTCAGGGAATTTGGCCTCAGTTCAGCTTTTCCTGAGCATCACCCCAGCGGCTGAGAGATCTGCTCTGTCCATTTGTAGTAGGAAAATGTCTTCCTGCTACATTCATGGTAACCACAAGAACCAGTACCTCTCCTCACCTAACACAAGAATACCCTCTGCCAACACGAGACAGTCTCGAGAAGTTAGACATAACTCTCTGAGATTTGCTGCCTGCAGAGAGAGTTTGGTTGTGGAGAGTGCAGTCACAGGACCGGGCTAGGCAGTGTACATGCGCACACACACTCACACTTACACACAACTGCCAGTGGTGCACATTCTCTTAAAGGTTTCCCTAAGAGTCTCTTTCCTCACTCTTTTTTTTTTCATGAATAAATCCCAAGAGGGGAGCTCCCCTCAGGAGATGAATAACTGATGAAATCTGGACAGACTGCGCCATGAACGCAACCCGTGTGCTGTTAGAGGAGTGGGGCTGTCCACGTGGGGCCGGGAGGGTGGAGGGGAGTTTGCGTGGAGGTGGACACTGAGCTCCAGGACTGGGGCGAAGGGTGGAGCTGGAAAGTCCAATCCCTTGGCCAGTGGCTAGAGAAATGGAACAGCTGAGCTGGTGGTGCTGGCGGCCAGGCTGGGAAGGCACTGGGTGGGATTTACTGGCCAGCAGCGTGGGGAGCAGCCCTCGCTATCTTGCAATCCCTTGAGAAGCCATTCTTGGAGATTCCACTGGGGAGGACGTGCCCCTCACGTCCTAACCTGCTTCCTAACCACTGGGAGGTTGACTGCAGACTTTTCATCCTGGATAAAAATGCCTCTCGGACCTGTTTCTTCTACCGTGGTGCCTGACTGTGGAGGGTCGGCGGAACGGCCCTGGGGACTCTGCTCTTCTAACTTCCCCTTTCCTAGAGGCCCTGAGAAGGTTGGTCAGCGAGGACTTTGCTGTCTCGAGATAAATAGTCTTTGTCTCCACACATCCCTTCCATTGCTCCTTCATAGAGGATTGTTGATCTGGTTTTGAAGGGTCGACCCTGAGAGCTGGGAAAACCTTGGAAACCATGGTGTGTCTCTGCACTTCTCATTGTGTTCTGGACCAAGTGAGGTGTCTGGGAGGTGGGTTCCATAATTCTCCAGCCTTGCCTGGCATTCGTGGCAGGGGTCTGTGGAGTCCCTCTGGTGGGGAGGCAGGTTCTTGTCGAATACCTGCAGGTGTGAGGGAGGGGCAGCTGTGGAAAATTGGGAGCACAAGAAAGGGGTTGGCTGTAGAACGGATGGGACCTTGGAGTCCTGACCAGGCAGGGTACAGGGACAGACTCTAACGGAGGTTCCTGGACCCCCGGAGAAGACCTGGAGCCCTCCGAAGATGAGACTTGTGACTGGCGGGGAGGGGGCGATGCTGTATGCACACGTCAGGTCTTCATGAAGTAGGATGGGAGCCAGGTCTCTTCTGGGGTCTGAAAAGGGCATTCACCATGCCCGACCTCCAGTACCAAACCCCTGCTGCCCCCAGACAAGGGAGCACACCCCCAGCCCGGGCAAGACCAAGCCTGGGATGGTCCAGAGCCCTCCTAAGACACCATGAGGCAGGGAAGAGACCTGGTTATGGCTGGGTGTGCAGGTCAGTGCAGGTACACTGGGTGTGCAGGGCAGGGCAGGGCTTTGTGTCTGGAAGGTGGCTGTAAGAAGGACCAGAGCTGACACCTGTGATGAGCCTCTCTGTGGGTGAGGTGGGGCTGTTTCAAGATCAGTTGTGAGGTTTCTGCGTCCCTTGTGGCAGAGGCATTCCTGACAGCATTGGTGATGCTCAGACTTCCCCCGTGCGTGCGCTTTGATGGGTGCAGTGACAGAGGAGACTGCTGACTCTGCCCAGAGCTTCTGTGGGCCGTCCTCTCCAAGTCCTGGGGTGCTGAGGCTCGTACCAGGTCTGGGGAGGAAGCAGCGACAGTTCTTTCTGAACACGTGGAGCGCTCTCTGTGAGGCTCTGCGAGACTCTGCAAGGCTCTGCGAGGCTCTGAGAGGCTCTGAGGTATGGTGGAAGCCTGGCACCCGCTGGAGGAGCCCAGCGTGTGGTTGGTAATGCACCCTATGGAAAAGATCCCTGCAGAAGGTGTGCTGACTACAGCATCTGGTTCAGACCCTGCAGTGGGCAGGGCTGGCTGTGGGGGACTTCACCAGGCGTGGACTGATTCAGTTCCTCGTCTCACCCTCGGCATTTAATCATTTGCCTCCAGAACCACGCTTTACTCCAGACTCCCTGCTCTGGCCTTGGTTCAGGCCCTTGCTGTTGGGCGTCTGGATGGTGGCTCTACCTCCCAAATGGTCTTCAGGCCGCCAGCCTCAAACTCCGCAGTCCTTGCCCTGCTGGGACACTGGGTGTCCCTCCTGAAATGTAAATGAGCTCTGCTGTGCTCATGCTGTGTGAGCTGCACCCCTGCCCTCCCCACGCTTGGCGCCCAGCAGCTCACCCATCCCCCTTCTGCCAGGCCTTCTTCTGAATCTTTGCCTTCTCAATGCTAGTCCCTCCATCTGGAATTCCTCCTCCTTCCCCCTCCTTCAAAGCACCTGCCCATCTTTCAAACCTCATTCTGAAGGTGAAACCTTTCTTGACACATGCGATCACCTGCCCAGAGAGAAGCGACCCCTCCCCCCTGTGTAGACCGTTTTTGCTGCACTGATGGCGCTTCAGGGGCACTCGTGTGTTTGTAGGTCTGTGTCGTGCCTTTTACCTTGTAAACTTCTCAGTGTTCCTAAAATAAACAGTCTGGTCTGTTGTTGGGTCAGAAGCCTCTGTAGAATTTGGGGGCATAAACAACAGAGATTTTATTGTGCTCACAGAGCCTGCAGATCCAGAAGTCAGGAAGGACACAGCATGGGTAGCTTGTCTCTGTTCCTTGATGGTTAAGGCATCAGCTGGGAAGGCTCAAACGCTAGAAGTAAGTGCATGACTGGGCTGGAATCCTCACAGGCCTTCCTCACTCAGACATTTGACAGGTGACGCCAGCTGTTGGCCGGGGCCTCAGCTGGGCACCTACACACAGCCTTCCCGTGTGACCTGGGTTTCCTCATAGCGCGATGGCTAGGCTCCGAGAGAAGGTGTCCCAAGAGAACCAGGCAGAAGCTGTACTGCCTTGTGTAATCTAGCCTTTAAAGCCACATAGTGTCACTTCCACCACTGTCACAAGCCCACCTGGATTCAAGGGGAGGGAGCACAGACCCCCGCCTCCCCATGGACGAAGTGTGTGGGGGGCAGAGGGGTTGTGGTGGCCATCTTGGGAGAATAAAATCTGTCACAGGTGCTAAGAACTGGGTGCATGCACATGGCACTCTGAAAATACGAAGGTGGAGCAAGGAAGAGTTACGAAGTTGGTGGCCGGGAGTCTTGAGGGAGGGCGAGATAGACCAACAGCAGAGATGGCAGGGTGGAGAAGAGATGGTGTGTGTGTGCATGCACATGGATGATGGGGAAAGGGACTCGGGGGTGTGTAGAGTTGCTTGAAGGAGCCACTGTCAGGTTAGAAAATTTACAAAGTGCACACACCCCAATGCCCAAATTAGGAGAGCAAGAACAGAGAGGGAGGAGATGGGACAGAGAGGCATCATGTTTAGAGTTCCTTGGATCTGGGGACTGAGTGTGCTGGCAGAGCGTGGACGATGTTTGAGTAGGGGACATTGGTGAGTGTAAGAACACTGGCAAAAAAAGAAGAGTTGGAGCAGGAGCCGTGGGAGGTGGGGTGGGGGAATTCATTTCCGTTTTAGATGAGCTGACTCCTGTTCCAGGTGTGCGGGCTAGCTGGAGGTCAGCTGAGAGGTTCAGACAAAGGGTGGACACTGAGGAGCATCCTCGGAGTGTGGTGGTTGCTGGAGCCCAGAGGGGACTGACCATTGAGGGAGAAGCTGTGGAGGCTTTTAGTGTTGGGGCATATCTGCACAGGAATTTGAAAGGGCCTAAACCGCCCCTTTCTCTTCCTCCAGCATTGTCCTGCCCACCTGTCAACAGTCACCAAATAACTACTTGGTTTTCTTTTCGACATCTTTGTTTTTTAAACAGAAGTGGGAGGGGGAGAAAGAGAGGGAGAGAAACATCAATATGTGGTTGTCTCTCATACGCCCCCTACTAGGGATCCAGCCAGTGATGCAGGCATGTGCCGTAAACTGGGAATCAAACTGGTGACCCTTTGGTTCACAGGCTGGCACTCAATCCACTGATCCACACCATCCAGGGCTGGTGCATTTTTTAGTATTCTTAAGTATTAAAACTACCCCAAATCGAGTCAAAGTTCTTCTCTCTAAAGCTTTACCCTTTTTCTAATTCCATTTTTTAGCACCACTCAAAACAAGTGGAATTCTTTCCTCAAATGACAGACCTTCAGATGGTTAAAGACCTTGAGTTTTGTCTTCTTCAGAACCAAAGGGACCTGTCCTGTTGTGGTTTTGAACTGTCCAGCTGGCTGTCCACTGTGCCCCCTCCGAGGTGCAGCCCCAAAGAGAAGCCCACCTTGCGGGTAGAGACTGCAGGGGCGGAGCAGGGCGGTGGTGCCCTGTGCTGTGGCGCCTGCTCTGGTCAAGTCTGCATCTGACTGTGGGCTGGGGTGCATTAGTGCACTATGAAATGCAACCTGCAAGAGAGAGGGAGGGAAGGAGGGATTCGTTAATCTACTGAAGAGAAAGACTGTTTTGCAAAGTTATCACACATTTAAGTATGTAATAGATCCTGGCATAAAATGTATTTCTCACTGTGGATTGTAGTAAAAACATTTGAGAAAACCCTGGGTTGTAAGACCCTTTAAAGCCACCAAGTCACATCATATTGGGTGCCCCATCACAGTCTTCTGCCCCTCCCGAATCCTAAAATATCCTTATGTGTGCGCTAGTCACAACATCCTCGCTTCTTCCATCTTTAGTTTGCACAGGTGTGGTGTGGAGCCTCGTCTCGGACCCTGTTAGATTTTTTTTCTCCAGCTTGTTGGCCTTTTGGACTTGGTTCTGTCACTTAATATAGGTGTGTCCTTCCCGTTTTTGGCATCTATTTGGCAAACGTGCCTTTGCTATCCTTATTGATAGCTGTCTTGAACAGGGCAGTTCTGAGGTCAGAGCACCGTGGCAGGCTCTCCGGGTGACACGCCACTCGCGCTTTCAGTGTGGCTGCTCAGCCGGTGCCGAGCCGCCTCTGCCCTGCCTGTGCTTCCCTGCACCTTGCCCTCCAAGGGATCATGGCTGACCCTGTGCAGCTTGAGTGTCTACAGCCCCAGTCACAAACCCCAATGCCCACAGGGGCTTGGCAAGTAACACAGATGAACAAAGTGACCATTAATTCAGGCATCTGATAAACAATCCCTGAGCCTTGGCCCTGGTTTCAAGAAGTCAGTGCGGAATGGTGAAGCTGGGTGTGAGCGGGAGTGGTAGACAGAGCGGCCAGGCAGAAGTGCGGACTGTGGGGAAATCTGAGTTTCATGTGAAATTTGATTTTTTAATGTTGGCAACACAAGCAAATAAAAACTCAGCACTGTACAAGTTTCTCCCACTGTCTGAAAGTAGAGTGTTTCTGTGAAACCTGTTGTAAGCTGAAACAGCATACAGTGTAGCATTACCATTAATTTATATGGAAAATTTTTTTAGCATTCCTAGCTCCAGCAAATAAACTCTCATATACTAAAAATACTGAATTATGTCCAGTTTTTTTTAAAGATTTTATTTATTTATTTATTTTTAGAGAGGGAAGGGAGAGAGAAAGAGAGAAACATCAATGTGCGGTTGCTGGGGGTCATGGCCTGCAACCCAGGCATGTACCCTGACTGGGAATCCAACTTGCGACACTTTGGTTCGCAGCCCGCGCTCAATCCACTGAGCTACGCCAGCCAGGGCAATGTCCAGTTTTTTAAAAAAAAATATTTCATTTATTTTTAGAAAGAGGAAAAGGGAGAGAGAAAGAAAGGGAGAAGAACATCAATCGGTTGCCTCTCACACACTCCCAGCTGGGACCTGGCCCACAACCCAGGGCTGTGCCCTGACTGGGAATCACACCGGCGACCTTTGCCATTCACAGGCTGGCACTCAGTCCAGTGAGCCACACCAGCCCGTGCTAAGTCCAGTTTTGTATCAAGCATGACACACACCCTTATGAGCTCTGTTACGCTTTTCTGATACCTTAGGACATACCTTGCTGAAGGATGCACAGAGTGAATCTAGATCAAGTGTGGATGCTCACAGACACAGGTCGAAGTTCTGGCAGCTGATGCTGAGACTCTGAGTGTGGACCCTGGGGTAGGAGCTTGGCGGCGCCACCCCCGCCGCTCAGGGTGCAGGCTGCTTCTGTAAAGGCTCGCTGCCAAACAAACACTGAACGTTGTTTTCACTTTTTTGTCTTTTTTTGTAAAAGTTAAAATCCTCTGTGGTTTTCTTTCAGTTAAGCAAAAACAAGTACTAATGTCAATTTTCATAAAAATAAAGTGGCGTAACTCGAACTTTCAAAAAGCGGGGGATACCTGTACAGACCAAACAAAACAGATCTGTGGCCGATTTGGCCGGCAGCCCTTGAATTTGTGATCTGTCAGCCAGGATGTCTCATCTCCTGCCAATAACCACGCGACATAAAGCAGTAAGATTAGTTGGACATTAAGGGGTTGATGGCCTTGGTGGGGCCTGCCTCCTGTAGTTCCTGTTGTTACCCACTCGGGAATCTTACCTGGGGCTGTTCTCACTCAGTGTCCTGAAAGTTGAGACAACACTTGTCCTTGACCCACCTACTGGCACCTTCCCCTGGTGGCACGTTTCCTCCAGGGTCACCAGCAAGTGTGAGGAATGTATGAGTGGGCTCCCCTGGCCAGGCAACTGGAATTCAGCCTTTCTTCAAGCCTCCCACCCATCCTGGCTTCACTGCCCTCATACCTGTGTCTACCCTTCCCTTTCTTCTTTTTTTGGTCCAACTAACACTTTCCTTTCCAGGGAATTCAGAGGCCCCAGAGTGGGCTTAGCCCTCTCTTACTCTTATTCACACACTAAAAATAACTTTTCCAGTCCTTTTTGTTGTCTCGATCATTTTGGGGAAGCCTCAGTTCATGTAGCATTGTCCTTCCGCGGCACTGCTTTTGGGAAGTCTTCTCTCCCATGTTTCTTCATGGTTATGTGTGCTCATTTTGGCTTTCATCCATGAGCAGGCAAGCTTTGACCACCTCGGATTTTGTAGCCTTGGCAGCCACATTAATTTAGGTTTCTAAGACTGAAGGAAGGGAGTACTGGGTGATCAGCCACATTTCCTAGAGGAAAGGTATTTGTTCCTATTCTTACACCAGGATCAGGAAGAGGCTGGCATATTCCATGGCCATTGCGGGGTGGGAGGCCTTTCACTGGACTGAGAATGTGTTTCTGCAGCAGCTACAAGCAGGAGGCACAGAAATCAGGAAGATTTGAATGGTGTCTTAAAGGAGCTACCAACTAGTGGGGAAGACAGCTGCTTGAGAAACAGTAGTGGCATGTGATAGGTGCTAATAGAGACATCTCTCAGGTGCCACGGGAACTCAGGGGAAAGAGCCACAGGTAGTTCCGCCAACCAGGTCAGGGAGGAGGTCAGGGAGGAGGTGACGTTGTGGAATAAGCCAGAGTAACCTCACATAGGCTGGGAAAGGCATTCCAGGTGATGAGAATTGTGTTGGCAAGGCTCAGAAAAGCATATTGGAAAAGCATGAAGGTCTTGGGTTCACAGTTGTGGGTTGAAGAGGATGGGGTAGAACCATGGGCTGGGGCCTCTGCCCACCTCCCACCAGGCTGATCCCAAATCTCAGCTTCCCCACGCCACTCTGGGGCCTGTGATGGTCATGGTCAACAGACCGGGGACTCGTATCATTTTGGTCATCTGTTTAATACACTTATGTTCTATCTGAGGGACTAATTTTTTTTTTAACTTTTTATTTCAATAAAACTTTAAAACTTACAAAAAAGTTGTAGGAAGAGTACCTGGGACTCCCACAAACCCAGTTTTTTTTTTTACATTTTGCCTCACTTGCTTTTACGTACATATGGATGTGGGCTCATAGTCGCTGGCTGCAGAACGACATTTCGGTTGACGGCGGACCATGTGCACAGTGGTGGTCTGCCGGGGAGCCTAGTGTGTAGTGGGCTGCCGCATCTAGGCTTGTGTGAGCACATGCTACGATGTTCGCACGATGGCAAAATCGCCTAATGACACATTTCTCAGAATGTATCCCTGCCATTAAATGGCACGTGGCTGTAATTTTTTCTGATCCATTTAAGATTAAGCTGGAGATAATGGCGAACCTTCACCCTGAAGGCTTCAGTGTGTGTGTGTCCTGCGGACAAGGGGTTCTTTTACACACCTGTCGTGTGAGGGTCCAAGTGAAGAAGACGAGGATGGGCGCAGTATGATCTTATCCGTAGCCGTGTTCAAATTCCCTCAGTAGTCCCGAGGGTGTACTTTATAGCTGTTTCTCCCCAGTCCCAGGTCTGACCCATGAGTGTGCATTTTGCTCTCCTGTGTCCTTAGTCTTGTGTAAACTGGAGGAGACGTTTGTCTTTCTTATCTTTGAAATTGGTGCAGGGGACAACCCAGGTGCCTTCTGACATGCCCTCAGTTTGGGTTTTTCTGATGTTTTCTTGTGATTGCGTTCGGGTTATAGGTTTCGGCAGGAGTTCTGTGTGACTGGTGTTACATCCTTCACCATGTAGCATGCGAAGAGACACACGCTGTTGGTTTTTCCCGGTATCTGTGGTGATGATAACTTGGATCATTTGGCAAAGGTGGTGTCTCCCAGATTTCTGCACCATGAAGTCACTGTTATAATTAAGTAACTTTTGAGGACATGTTTTGAGACATGTATGCATCCTGCGCCTTGTCAAGCTTTCACCTGCTAGTTGTACATCCAGTGACTTTCTAAATCCATCATTCCTTCTACATAGTTTTTAAAATTGGTGTATTTTACTGTAAGGAAGAGCTTTCCTTCCTAGAGAGATGAATCTTGCAAACTCAATTTTGCATCTTTGTATTAGCTTTTACCTTGCTGGACCAGCCCCCTGGGCCCTCCCCAAGCTGTGTGCTTTGGTGGACCTTGGCTTCCTGGGCTTGGGGAGGGGCCTGGACCTTTTTCCCCACGCCAGTAGGCTTGTCATCAATAAGACCGGCTCAGTGTGAGGCAGAATACATGCTGTGTCAGATCATTTGGGTTTCCCTCAGGCCTGGGATGGGGACTGCTGTCCTGTCCCAGACTCTGATCCCAGCCTGGCTTAAGTGAGGACAGCAGTGGGCAAAGGAAAGAACTGTGGGTTCCTTCCCACTGTGAAGCTGTGTCTGACCCCTGTCCTGGCTGAATGTGTTAATCAAATCCAATCTGCACACACATTTTACATAATGGCACATTATTACTTGGTGTACTTGGGTAGCTTTCTTTGTCTTCTGACACACCCACAAAGTCAACATGGTCCTGCTGTCACCTCGGTCATTGCGAGGTCACGACCTTTCTGTGTGTGCTTAATAAATGCTTAGTCTCAGGGGACCCTCATCAGTGTGATTGGTCTGAGTCTCCAAAGAGTCTGACCAGCGGTCAGAGTTCTGTGCTAAGAGCTCTTAAAGTCCTGCCTTCCATTGCTGCCGATGCGGCTAGTTGGGCAAGGAGACGTGGGAAGATGAGCCCGAGGTTCAGGCCCTATCAGAGACGGAGAGGGTTGCCAGGAAACCAGGGTTCAGGGGTGCATCTTAGTGGTGTGAGGTAGGACAAGCTTTTCAAATGTTATGGCTCATCTTTTTTCTTTTTTCTCTCTCTCTTTCTCTCTCTCTCTCTCTCCAGACAGGCTCAGAGCTCAGCCCAGTTGATGGACCTGTTCCAGGTCAGATGGACTCAGGGCCAGTGTACCATGGGGACTCAAGGCAGCTAAGCACCTCAGGGGCGCCGGTCAATGGTGCTAGAGAACCCGCTGGACCCAGCCTGCTGGGGGCTGGGGGTCCTTGGCGAGTAGACCAGAAGCCCGACTGGGACGCTGCCCCAGGCCCAGCTCACAGTGCTCGCCTGGAAGATGCCCACGATCTGGTGGCCTTTTCGGCCGTGGCCGAAGCTGTGTCCTCTTACGGGGCCCTTAGCACCCGGCTCTATGAAACCTTCAACCGTGAGATGAATCGCGAGGCTGGGAACAACAGCAGGGGACCCCCATCAGGGCCTGAGAGCTGCTCTGCTGACAGCGAAGACCTTGACACGCTGCAGACGGCCCTGGCCCTCGCTCGGCATGGCATGAAACCACCCAACTGCAACTGCGATGGCCCGGAATGCCCTGACTACCTCGAGTGGCTGGAGGGGAAGATCAAGTCTGTGGTCGTGGAGGGAGGGGAGCAACGGCCCAGGCTCCCAGGGACTCTGCCTCCTAGTGAGGCTGGCCTCCCAACACCAAGCACCAGGCCGCTCCTCAGCTCTGAAGTCCCCCAGATACCTCCCCCTCCCCCTCCCCCACCCCCTCCCCCTCCCCCAGATGGCCTGCCTCTGTCCCAGAATGCCCTGAGTATCGCCAAGGAAAAAAACATCAGCCTGCAGACCGCCATCGCCATCGAAGCCCTCACACAGCTCTCCTCTGCCCTGCCCCAGCCTTCTCACTCCACCTCCCAGGCTTCTTGCCCCCTTCCTGAGGCCTTGTCCCCTCCTGCCCCTTTCAGATCTCCCCAGTCCTACCTCCGGGCCCCCTCATGGCCTGTGGTCCCCCCTGAAGAGCCCCCATCGTTTGTTCCTGATAGCCCTGCCTTCCCCCCAGCCACGCCTAGAACAGAGTTTCCTGAAGCCTGGGGCACTGACACCCCACCAGCAACTCCCCGGAGCTCTTGGCCCGTGCCCCGCCCAAGCCCAGACCCCATGGCCGAACTGGAGCAGTTGTTAGGCAATGCCAGTGATTACATCCAGTCAGTATTCAAGCGGCCCGAGTCCCTGCCCAGCAAGCCCAAAGTCAAGGTTGAGGCACCTTCTTCCTCCCCAGCCCCATCCCCCATCCTCCAGAGGGAGGCTTCCACACCATCCTTGGAGCCCAGCACCCACCAGAAGGCCCAGGCCGCCCTGCAGCAGCACCTCCACCACAAGCGCAGTCTCTTCCTGGACCAGGCCCACGATGCCTCCTTCCCTGGTCCCACGGAGCCTCCTGCTCCCGGCTGGTGGGCACCATCAAGCTCACCTGTCCCTCGGCCTCCGGACAGACCGCCCAAGGAGAAGAAGAAGAAGCCCCTGACACCAGCTGGAGGTCTCCTGGCAGCAGAGAAAGCCACTCCTGGGATCAAGCCCACTGTCCGGAAGCCCATTCAGATCAAGAAGTCCAGGCCACGGGAAGCACAGCCTCTCTTCCCACCTCTCCGGCAAATCGTCCTAGAAGGGCTGAGGCCCCCAGCCACCGAGGATGCGCAGGCACATCCACCTGCCCCTGTCCCTGCCTCACAGGGCTCTGCTGTCCCCCTGCCCCCAGAACCTTCTCTTGCGCTATTTGCACCTAGTCCCTCCGGGGACAGCCTGCTGCCCCCTACTCAGGAAATGAGGTCCCCCAGCCCCATGGCAACCCTGCAGCCAGGCTCTGCTGGCCCTCTTCCCCCTGCCGATGACAAGCTGGAAGAGCTCATCCGGCAATTTGAAGCCGAATTTGGGGATAGCTTTGGGCTTCCTGGCCCCCCGTCTGTGCCCATTCAGGACCCTGAGAGCCAGCCAACGTGTCTCCCAGCCCCCGAGAGCCCTTTCGCTACCCGCTCCCCCAAGCAGATCAAGATCGAGTCTTCAGGAGCCGTGACTGTGCTCTCAACCACTTGCTTCCATTCAGAGGAGGGAGGCCAGGAGGCCACGCCCACCAAGGCTGAGAACCCACTCACACCCACCCTCAGTGGTTTTCTGGAGTCACCTCTTAAGTACCTGGACACACCCACCAAGAGTCTGCTGGACACACCCGCCAAGAGAGCCCAGGCCGAGTTCCCCACCTGCGATTGCGTCGGTAATTGCTTCTGGGTGCCAGGGAAGGGCGAGGGGGTGTAGCGCAGTGGGCTCAGGCTCCTAGGGCTCTGTCTTTCATCTGGCAGATAGTTACTGTGTGCCACCCACCACTCTGGGTTCTGGGGACACAGAAATAAGCTCATAGGGCAATGGGAAAGACATCGAAGGAAAGTAACGATGATGCTTTGTGGCGTGTGGCATGTCAGTAGAAGTGGGCAGAGGTGCTCTGTCACGCAGACTGAGGTGAAGGCTTCCTGGAGGCCTTCCTGTTAAAGGTGGTGCTTGTGCTAAGACCTGAGCTTGGTGGCTGTGAGAGGGCTTTGAGACTGTTCTTGGTCTGGGGGGAGCATGAACAAAAGGTGGCTTCAGAGATAGACAGGCCAGATCTTTCAGGGCCCAGCGGGCTGAGGTTGGGAGTTCGATCTCATAGGTAATAGTGAGCTTCTCAGGATCTTAAAGCAAGTAATGACCTTATGCTTCTGAAAGACTCTTGTGGCCTGTGGCAGAGAGGAAGGGTTGGTGGGGGACCTGTAAGGTATCTTGAGCCCAGAAAGCAGTCTCAAGGGTCTGCACTGAAAGAGTGGGCGGGTGTGAGGGCCTCTGAGGAGGAGGGAGGGTGGAATGATGGCCACTCAGGTCTCCACCTTGGCAGTGGCCGTCACTGAGAACAGGGGCTTGGGGGAGAGGTGATGATTTCTGTTTGGACGACCTGGGTTTGAAGAGGCCGAGAGACTGGAATCTGGATTAGGGTTTGGGCATAGTTGTGTGTCCAGGTGGGTGGCTGAAGCCATGGGCTGGGTGAAGGCACTGAGGAACTTGGGTCCATTTCGTGCCTTCCAGACCAGACGCAGTCCTGGGCCTGTGAGGACTGTCCCTGTGGACGTCGCTGTCTGGGGCAGGGGGTGGGGTGGGGTGTAGATGCAGGTTGCAACTGATGCGTTGGCCCCAGGCACACTTTGGACTCCAGCTCCCTGGTGTTTATGGAGTGTTCCCTACAAGATACATGTGTTCCTGATGTTGACCAAAAAACACGTTGATGCTGGTAATGAGCATGTTGAATTTTTATGTTTTTGATACACAGACAGGTTCTACAAAAAAGGCTATCCTCTCTGCTTGTGAAATACATTAGTAGTAGGTCCACTGTGTGATTTGTTGAGACGTTGTGTCCCTGTCAATGGAGAGGAGCTGGGCTGCCTGCCCAGTCCAGCCACCCCAGACTCCTGGGGTGCAGGGCAGAGGATCAGTGATGAGCAGTCACTTGGGGAGCACGGAGGAGTTGGCCCCAGGGCTTCTTTCTGGGGGCAGACAAAGGTGCAGGGTCCTGGCGGTGCTCACAGACACGCGGGGTGTGGTTCCCGCTGAGGGTCGACCCCCATCTAACGGTGGTATGACTTCGAGGCCCTTATTTCCCGGCGGTCGGGAGAGGCTCGCTCTGACCACAGGGGTTGGGCTCCCGGTGCCCTCTCCTCCCGTTCTGTGTCTGCATGTGTCCACCCCACCCGACTTGGGCTTAGCGCATGGGTAGGTGTGCCTCCTGGCCTGGTAGGAAGCGTCCGCACCTAGTGCTGTGGACATTAATATCCTTAGCAGACATTTTAATTGTTGGCTTCAGTATATAGACATTGTGTTTGATCAAAGTAGTCTTTTTTAAATTTGAATTCTATTCCATCATTTCCTCATGTATAAAGTAGAAATGATAATAGTACCCCCTTCCCCAGGGTGATGTGGGAAGAAAATTTGTTAATATGTGTGAAGCACTTAGAACCTTAGAGAACATTGTACGCATTCTAAAACCGTTCACCATTTTTGAGCCCATTGAATAAGGCAGCAACAGGCCTTATATTGCAACAGGCCTTGCAATAGACAAGAAAAAGAAGTAAAAATATACATATTAGGTTGGCCAAAAAGTCTGTTTAGTTTTTCCATAAAACAGAAGACATATTTTTTCATTTTCACCAACTACTTTATTGTTTTGGATATTTTGAGTATGTCGGCTGTCTCCCGCTATTGGCTAATAGTGGGTAGAGGCCACGGGTGCTGCTAAACATCTCCCACTGTGTGACAGCCCCATGGCAAAGATTTGGCCAAAATAATCAGTAGTACCAAGAAACTTCACAAACCACTCTGGCGTGTTCAGTCAGTCACAGCACCTTCTTGCATACACTGCTGCATTTCAGTTGCAATTTTTACATTTCTTGAAATAAAAAATACACTGAAAATGTTGCTCTTTGTTCTTTCATTTCAATATTAAAATGGCTGCATAAAAATTCACCAATTTTGATAAGTTTTTTATAATACATGCTGATATGACAGCTGTCACTTTAACTTCAAATGAAGTTAAAGACAACTAAGCACTACCAGAGCCATCGTACTGAAAAAACTAAACAAACTTTTTGGCCAACCCAATACTATAAAGAAAGAAAAGTGCTCGCTGTTGATTGATTCATCCATCATTTATTGATTATGTTGCTCTGTGCTAGGGAAATAATTAATCTCTGAAGGACTTTGTGGTTTGTTTGAAGAGACAGTATAAACAGTAAAATACTCAGTCGCCTGTTCAACAGGTGTCTGCCAGGTGCGTGTGCTGTCACACGGCAGTGGCCTGAACTGGAAGAGCACTGAAGCACGAGGCTTGGTTGTGATTATGAAGGGTAATGTTTTATTTAACAAATCCTTGTTCAGAGTCTTGAAAAATGCAGTGAACACAGATGGGGAGAGACAAGAAGGGGGGCCCCTCCAGACCGAGGAATACGTGAGCACAGTCTTCAGGGTAGCGAGGAGCAAGCTAGCAGGAGGTAAGACCTGTAGCACAGGGGTAGACGTGAACCCTCAGTGTTCTCCTGTGTTCCTTGGACCAGAGGCCCCCATCCCACCCTGAGATGACAGGTCTCAGCTTTGAAGCTAGTGGGCAAAAGTGCAGGCAGTAAGCTGTCAGCATCAGAGACGCTCGGCAGCGGCAACGCTGGCAGCTGTTGCCTTGGCAGCTGGGGAAGGAGACAAGGGGAGTGAGATTCCCACTGCCAGTCATTATAGCTCCAGTCATGTCCAATGCTACACAAAGAATTAGAAACCAAACCTACCTTGTGAAAAATACAGAGAAAAGACTGGAAGGAAATACACCAACAGTGTATGGGTGACTTTCCCCTCATTAGTATTTTGTATTTTCTGTAGTGAAATATGTGTGCCTTGTAGTCAGGAAATATTTTTGAAAATACATCCTAGGGATAACATGGAAGATGGATTGGTAAAGGGGGATAATCTTTTTTTAAGTATATTTTATTGATTATGCTATTATAGTTGTCCTATTTTTCTTATCTCCATTATCCCCCTTTGCCCTGCATCCCCCCTCCCTCCAGCATCCCCCCCACGTAGTTCATGTCCATGGGTCGTACATATAAGTTCTCTGGCTTCTCCATTTCCTATACTATTCTTAACTTCCCCCTGTCTATTTTGTACTTACCATTTATGCTTCTTATTCCCTGTACCTTTTCCCCGATTCTCTGCCCCCTCCCTGCTGATAACCCTTCATGTGTTCTCCATTTCTGTGACTGTTCCTGTTCTAGTTGTTTGCTTAGTTTGTTTTTGTTTCTGTTTTTGTTTTAGGTTCAGTTGATAGTTGTTGAGTTTGTTGTCATTTACTGTTTATAGTTTTGATCTTCTTTTTCTTTAGATAAGTCCCTTTAACATTTCATATAAGGGCTTGGTGATGATGAACTCCTTTAACTTGACCTTATCTGGGAAGCACTTTATCTCCCCTTCCATTCTAAATGAAAGCTTTGCTGGATAGAGTAATCTTGGATGTAGTAACCTTGCCTTTCACGACTTCGAATACTTCTTTCCAGCCCCCTGCCTGCAAGGTTTCTTTTGAGAAATCAACTGATAGTTTTATGGGAACTCCTTTGTAGGTAACCGCCTCCTGTTCTCTTGCTGCTTCTCTTCTTATCTTTAATCTTGGGTAATTTAATGATGATGTGCCTTGGTGTGTTCCTTCTTGGGTCCAACTTCTTTGGGTCTGAGCTTTCTGGAGCTGCATGTCTATTTCCTTTGCCAGATTAGGAAAATTTTCCTTTGTTATTTTTTCAAAGAAGTTTTCAATTTCTTGGTCTTCCTCTTCTCCTTCTGGCACCCCTATGATTCAAATGTTGGAATGTTTAAAGTTGTCCCAGAGGTTCCTAAACCTGTCCTTGTTTTTTTAAAGTCTTGTTTCTTCATTCTGTTCCAGTTGAATGTGTATTTCTTCCTTCTGCTCCAAATCGTTGACGAGTCCTGGTTTTCTTCCCTTCACTTTTGGTTCCCTGTATATTTTTCTTTATTTCACTTTGTATAGCCTTCACTTTTTCCTCTATTTTGCAACCATACTCAGTCATTTCTGTGAGCATCCTGATTACCAGTGTTTTGAACTCTGCATCTGATAGGTTGGCTATCTCCTCATTGCTTAGTTAGTTTTCTGCAGTTTTGATCTGTTCTTTCATTTGGGCCATATTTCCTTGTCTCAGTGCACCTGTTACATTGTAAGGGGTAGAGCCTTAGGTATTGGCCAGGGTGGGGCAACCCACTTCACTGCCTTGTGGTGCAGTCTGGATGAATGTTTCTTCTTTAACTCTTTGGTTGTCAGACTTCCATACAGTTTGAATTTCTGGCAGTTCTGGTTGTTTTCTATTTTAAATTGGTCATTGAAGTTCTTTTGATTGTGTGAAGAAGCAAAGCATAGGTACCTATGCCTCCATCTTGGCCACAAGAAGGGTGATAATCTTGTTGCAAGAGACCAGTTAGGAAGATGATGGTGGTGGTGGTGGTGGTGGTGGTGGTGGTGTCATGATAATAGTAACAATAGAACCTTGTCCTACTCCAGGCATGGTGCGGAGTACTTTACAGTCCCCTCCATTCAAGTCTCATAACATCCATATGAGAGGTGCTGTCAGTACTGCAGTTCCTCTTCATGATGAAGAATTAAAGTTGGCTTAAGTAGTTTACTCAGGCCATAAAGGCTAGCAAATGGTGGAAGTGGGATTTGAACCTAGGCAGTTGGACTCTAAGCCATGTCATATAGTGACTGAGATTGTTAGTTGAGACATGAGTCCTAACTTCACAGTGGTCTTAGAATGAAGAGGGCCAAAGAAGAAGGGATTCACTTGGAAATAGCTTCTAGAGGTGCTGGGGTGCATGTTAGGGAAGGTCATTGTTCTTTTCCAGAAATGTCTGGACCCCACGTCTGGACAGATGCTCCATCAGCTGGGATGGCAGAATTGCCTTTGTGAACTGGGCTCAGGACAAAGGTTAGAATAAAGCCGCTCGCTCTGGGATTCACGTGAGATGGGAGCCCTCTTCTCTCCCAGAAACTCATGCCTCAGCAGTGCTAGGCAGAGGGATGCAGGTTGCCTGCCAGTGTGGGGAGGCATTTTTGTAGAAGTGACAGTGAAATATGGAGATGCCTTTAAGGGCTCACAATAAATAATTGATAATGTACTGTAAAAACAACTTTATAAAAGTATAAAAATGTTTTCTAGCAAAAAGAACATAATAGTCAAGGTCTCTGGTGATTTTTCCAAATACGCAGTTTTTGCCAATATGGGCATCACCAGGTAACCAAAAACCCAAGCTCCAAGAGCATTGTTTTACCCTTGTTTAAGACCACGGGGTTTGTGAAGGAATGGACGGGATTCCTATGGACTCGCTCTGTGAATCTGGAAATACTAGAATTAAAGGCAACCCTTTGAAGCGTTTAAGATATAATTATAAGAGTCATGAAAGGAAGTGGCCTCGCTTCAGAAGGTACAGGTTTGAGAAAAGCTAGCACACAATTGATGTTCCATACTGAGTTATGGGAGGTGAGAGTACTGGGACACAGTTCTGAGGCACATACTGGAGATCCCGCTAAACACCCCTTACCCATCCGACAACACAGTCACTGTCAGAGGCAGAACAGTGAGTGCAGGGCTGTGGGCTGGGCCCTTTGGTACTTTATCTATTCTCAGAAGTGGGGAAATTCACATAGAGAGCCAGTTTAGGACAGGGAATGGATCCAGAGGACATTTTAGTGGGAAAAGCATCCTTTGAGATCATCTGCTTATCATTGTACAGATAAGGAAATAGGTCTGTGTTTACTTTTAAGTCTTGTCCTGATATCTCTGAGGCGCTGGCAACTGTAAGCAGATTAGGAGACAGATGTGAGGGGTTGCCGTCAGAGAAATGCTGTATTTTTATCCCGTTGATCAACCTGCCCTAAAAGAGCAGCCAAAGACCAATACGAGAAAAATATCTCCTTGGCCTGGAATGTGATGAAAGTTTGGCCGAGGGAGGGATGTCGTCCTGCAAACGTGGTTGACAGCAGGACCCACTGAGTCACCTGAGTGTGGTCACAGTCTGCAAGAGGGACACAGAGACTCATCTCTGTTTACAGGCATGTAAGATCTACTTCTGCGGTTTTTATGGGAATGTATTTCCACCCTTGCATTCAATTTGAGATAAAGAGGAACTTCATCGTTTAAATTTTTTTAATGACAGTGGGATATTTGGACACCATTGTAAAGGTGGGGATCTGACTCTGGGTAGGAGGATATTAGAGAGACCTTCCTGGAGGTGGTAATAGCTGATCTGAGTTTTAAAGGATAAGTAGAAGTTTAATAGATCAAGAGGGAGAAGGTAGTAGAGTGTTCCAGGCAAAGGTACATAGAGATACGGAGGTGAGAAAACACAGGGAAATACAAGTCATTCCGGTATAACCAGTGTGTTAGATGAAAGACTGAGGGAGTGGCTGAGGAGGAAAGTTTCAGGGTAAGTGGGGATGGTACCAAAGGCAGAGAAACCAGTTTGCAAGTTCAGGCAAGAAATAATAGGTGCCAGAACTAAAAGGGACAATGAGCAGGAGGGAGGGAAGGAGAGGGTTGAAAAGAGAAAGAATAAGAAAATGAATGAATTGGTTCACTGACCAGCTGGAGTAAGGAAGAAGCAGTCACAGGTGACTTCTGAGGTTCTAGGTGGGGTGACTGGTGGGATGGTGGCACCGTTGGCCAAAATTTGAAATACCAGGAGGGAAGCAAGTATGGACATGTGGACTTGGAGGTGTCTGGAGGTGTGTGTCTGATTGACTCTGTGAATTGGAGGTTCTTCAGCAAACTGATGGTAGCTGAAGTTTCAATAGAGTCATTTCACCAGGCTGAACATGTAGATGGAGAAGAGGGCTGAAACACAGGATACTAACATTCAGGGGAGAGAAGCTGGAGCAGGAGGCTGTGGAGGAGGTGTGGGAGAGATGTGGAAAGAAGCCGAGCAGAGGATAGGTTAAGGAACCAGCAGACAGTCTGGGAGGTGGAGAGGGCTGACCAGAGCTGAAGGAGGGTCAAGATTTAAGGCTGGATTCTTCTTTGTCCTACATTACCTATTATACATATATGTGCTGTAGTCTTTTGAATTAAATCCCAGGTTCCTAAAATAGGGACTGAATATTGTATTTCTAAAGTATCTACACTCATGCTGAGCATATGGTAAGTTCTCCCCATACAGGGTGGGGCAAATGTAGGTTTAACATTGTGAGTGCACGAAGCACATAGTTTATTTTTGTGTTATCATGTAATTATTATTTTCCAGACAAACAGCTGTAAACCTACTTTTGCCCCACCCTATGTTTTTTGGCCAACTGGTCAACCTTATTTGACGTCTGTATTTAAACTCTACAAAGACATCAGATTGGTTTAGGCATGATCCCCTTACTTTTAATCTTTGCCATCAGTGAATATGCCCATTGTTATAATGGTATTTTTGCCTACTACCTATAGGCCCAATATGCCACCCATGAACTTACAGGCAGCTGATGTGAGATTTTAATTTAAGAAAAAAGTTTATCTGGCACACCTGAACCCAGGTAGGACCCAATCCCCTCCCGTCCCTCTGCGTGGATGTGTGACTGCCAGGAGTACTGTGCTAGCAGTCACTGATGGTTGTGGAGGTAGGGCCTCATTAGTTATGTAAGCTTAAGCTGTTTGGCTGCAAGTCCACTGACATTACATCATGAAACTGAGGCATTATATTGGATTATTTGGGAAAAAGAGGATAGTTGCAATAAAATCTTTATGTGATCTTGACACCTATGTATTAATTGTATGCCAGTTATCAACTGCCTCTCTGTGTCAGTGTCATAGAGAAGAAATTCTCAGCCTACATCTATACCTGGCATGAGGGTCCCCTCTTGGGAAGTGTGGGGACACCATTCTCTGTGTAGAAAGAGGGAAAAGTGGAAGGTTTGTCTAGAAACGAAGGTCCCTTTTTCTGTTAGGCAGTAAGGAGTAGTTTCTCGTGCTCTGTATCTCTTGCTGATAGCAGAAAGGATACATTTCATTTTCTCCCCAGCCTAGTGCAGAAGTGGAACAGAGCATATTTTCTACTTTAATGAGTTTAAAATTAAGTGCACAGGGCGAAGAAAAGCACCTAGAGCCACATAATCAGCATTTGTCAAAAACTGGACTTTTCTCTCCTGAGCCCTACCCCAGGGCTTTCTATTATGTATTTGGGGTGGCTGGGGGGAGGGGACTTCTCTTCTGCTTTCATTGCTCAAAGTGAGACATGAAACAGATTTTCCTTTTTCTTTTTCTTTTCTTTTATTGTTGTTCAAAACAGTTGTCTGCCTTTCCCCGCCACCACTGTCGAGCCGTTTCCTTGCTCTGTCACTTCACCTCTTTGGAGAAGGAAGAACTATTATACCAGGGACTAAAAGGAAAAATGATGAACTAACAGCAGAATAGTAAAATGTTCCTTTCCTGAAACCTGGTGAAAGAAACCAAAAAAAAATTTCATCCACTGAAATTTGGAAATAGCCCTACATTTCAAGGGCTCTCTGCCAGTTTAAGGTCAATTTGAATTAAAATAAAGCGTGCCGTGTGGTATACAACTCCCAGTATTGAGAAACACAATAGTGGAGGCTCAAAGGGACTCCACAGCTGGAAGAGATGGGCTGGAGACCACCCATCTAGAAAGCATGCTCTTTGGAAAAATCAGGATTGCAAACAGGCCCCCTTTTCCTCTTTGCTCCAGCTTCCAATGGGGGATGAGGTGTGAGGCGAGGGTGGTTGGCTGGAGAGAGGGGAATCCATATCCTAGGAACTAGCTTCATAACCAAGGGCTGACAGCACCAAACAAAGGCCATTGTGCAGAGAGAAATAATTGCTGAACCACCCAACAAAAATCCTGCAAACCATGGGGCTTTGTTTTACCTTGATATCTTATCAGAATGACCAGGTCGCTCCCAAATGAGGAAATAAACCAGAGTCTTAGCATTAGGACAGAGTACAACCCAACCCTCAACACACAAACACAGAGGCGTTGGCCTCCACAGACAGAAAGCATGGAGACACAGTTTCCTAGTTGCAACCGTCCACAGTCAGCCCCAAGTCCTCCCATTCCCCCTCAGGCTGCTGAACTTTTGAACCAATCTTTGAAACCTCTATAACATCCAAGTCTCTAGCCTAATTTCTAAAAGAAGAATTGAGCAGTGTCCAGGTAGAGAGGAGTGAGGAGATTCTACTTATCCTGTTTCTGAGCAAATAAGCCTAGACTGGTGGCTTTCCACGGGGGGGCTATTTTACCCCTTTTTCCCCAGAGGACATTGGACAATGTCTGAGAACATTTTTCACTGTCACAACCAGTGTGGTTCTACTGGCATCTAGTGGGTAGAGCTAGGGATGCGGTTAACCCTTCAACAATGCACAGGTCAGCCCCTGCAATAAAGAATCATCTAGTCCAAAATGTCAGAGTGCGGAGCAGGAAAAATCCTGGTGATGAATTTCCTCCATTGAAAGATTAATAAGCAAATAAACACAAAATCCAACATGCATCCCATTCAAATTCTTAGGGGTAAGTAGAGGGATTAATATAACATTTTAAATGAAGGCTAACATTGGAAAATAAGAGTTTGAACAACTTATTTATACCTTCAAGGAAGTAGAATGGAATGTTCATTGTGAAGCCAGAAATGAGTGATGGGGCGCTAGAATGAAGTTACAGAGAAGTCACAAGGGGTATGGATTGAGTTCCAGAAGAAGCGGGCCAACAAACAGAGCATTTGCAACTCTCCAGAAGCTGCAAAGAGCAGAATCAGAACTACAGAAACAGCAAATCAGGGAGGAGGAGAGACAGGCTCCAAGAAGCACTCCACAACAGGAAAAGAAAACAGAAATGAGCATCATTAGAGTAGAGATAAGCGAAGGCAACAGAGGGGGCGCTGCACGCAGATTCATTCTGTGCAGATGTCGGGATCGTTCGTGGGTTCCTGGCAAAGAGCACAGAAGACACCGGACAAAGGCACGAGTCAAAGAATAAAAAAAAATTTCTAAAATGAAAAATTGACAAATAATGATCCTGGTGAAATTACTGAAATTTAAGAATGAAGAAGTGCCTACAAATAACTTAATCAAAAAATTAAGTCAGTCACACATACTTGGTTTTTCAAACTTTTTTTACTTTAAAAAATATTTTCTAAAAACAGTCTTTTAATTGAAATACACATATGAGAAGGTATGCAAATCTTAAGCATGCAGCTCAGTGTGGTTTTACAAAAGGTTCATACTTGTGTAACCACATCTAGATCAAGAAACAATTTCACCAGCCCCTCAGAAGTTCCTACGCCCTTGCTCAGTCACAGCGCCCGACCTCCTCAAGCAAACTCTGGCCTGAGGACCGAACCTGGCCCACATCTGTGAGCGAAAGACGATTTTCAGGTTCTTAAATGTTTTTTAAAAATCAAAAGAAAAAATACCTCTCAACACTCACGAAAATTACATAAAGTCCAAATTTCAGTGCCTGTGAGTTTTAATGAAACACAGCCATGCTCATTTATTTAAGCCTCACCTGTGGCTTCTTCTGTACCACATCAGCAAGGATGCGTAGTTGCCACAGGGACTGCGTGCCCTGCAAAGCCTTGTATGGTTGCCATGTGGCCCTTAACGTAAAAAGCTTGCTGACCCCTGTCCTGAAGTAACCACTGTTCTAACTTCTAACATGGATCAGTTTTGCCTGTCCTTGAACTTCTTACATATGGAATCATGTCTATATACATACTTTTTCATATTCTGTCCTCTTTTGCTCAGGGCTGCATTTGTGAGATTCAGTTGTGTGTGCAGTGGTAATTGTAGATTGTTCATTCTCATTGCTGTATGGTATTTTATTTTATGACTATACCATCATTTACCCATAAGATGGTGTATAGTCCCTTGGAGTGTTTCCAGTTTGGGGTTGTTAATGAATCATGCTGATTAAAAGGCTCCTACATAAGTCTCTTGGTACATGTATATATACACTTATATGTCCCTGTAGGGTGAATACGTAGGATGGAAATTGTGTGTTCAGTTTCAGTAGGGACTGTCCATTTTCCCAAGTGGTAGTAACCGTTGGACTCCCATCAGACTGCCCCACACCCTCGCCAGCAGGTGACACAAATGAACAGTCTTTCTGGAGCTGTGGTAGGTGTTTAATCCCATCTCCTTGTGGCTTTAGTTTACGTTTCTCTGATGATTGAAGAGGTTCAGCAGCTTCTCGTATGCCCTCTCTTGCAGAGTGCCTGTTCAGGTCATTTGCCCATTTCTCTTTTGTATTGCTGCCTTTTTCTGAGTGCTTGGTAAGTGTTTTATAGTTATTCTAGATAGGAGTTCTTTTTGGATAAATGTATTGCAGTTCTCAGAATACTGAGATAAAAAGTTTGACCTAAGAATTTGCTATCCAATAAAGTTGATAGTTACATGTAAAGTCTTCATAAAAACATTTCCAAATATGGGAGAACTCAAATTTCCTGGAGGTGAATGAAGTAAGTAGCAGGTTGGGGATGCTGTGGTATGAAGGGGCAGGCAGGGAACACTAAATGTTTTCAAATACAAGGTCTAAGTTTAAATAATGGTGATAATTATTTTTCCCAAAAACGAGAGGTAATATGCTTACTTACACTATACTTGAAGTAAATTTATTTTTATATTAAATATCTTCCATAATAAAGGGGAAACAAGTGCTCATGAGGATACCAACAGAAAGCAGGAAGTACAAAATGAAGGAAGAGGCAGGAGAAATAATAAGGGTGCTGACTTCTTTCTCTCCAAAATTACCATTACCATCACTAAACACGTACTATAGATTTTTCACATTACTGGGGAGATAGGTAAAAGGAAAATACAAAATTATAACAAAAGATAGGAAAGAAAGAAAACAAGGAAATACAAACATGGAAAATAAAATGACAGAACACCATGCATATGTTACACTAATAAATGTTAAGTAGTGTAAACTCACCTATTAATTTTAAGATTAAAGGCATTAAACTTTCCCAAGAAGGTTAATAAATCTTATTTCACTATGGGAAAACAGAAATCTATTGGTCACTAATTGAGAGCATCATATATAATATATGCCGTACCTGTTGTAAACATATGCAATGAAGACATGTATAAAAATTAGCATAGTTAAACTTGTAAAAGTGTATTAGTTTTATAACTAGGCATACTTGGTTATAAGTCCAGTTTCTTCCATAGAATATCTTCTCTCTGATACACATAATTAACACATATAGTGGATTAGGAAAAGGGATGTATGAAAGGAAACAGTACTTCTGTAATACTCCTTGGGCTGCCTTGTAAACTGCTAACAGGGAGAGAGTGCCTTTGGTTTCATGTGGCTCTCGGGGCTGTGTCTGCCCTTTGTGTTTCATGGCCTTCCCCAGAGAAACAGACCATTCCGTTTCCAGGTTGGCTTGGTTTCGGATTTTCATACCTTTTCCCAGCTGCTAGGATGGAGCTGCCAAGATTTGGTTTGCATCTTCTCCTTGAAAATCTCCTTTCCCTGCCCTTAACTATGTAAGTTTTGAGTTTCACTGATTTGGGGCACAAGGTAGTTCCCAAAAGCTACATTACGTTCCAGTAATGTTCCATTCTAGTTCCAGTGTAAGACCCTGCAGTCACTCCATTATTTTGACTTTTCTCCAGACAATAGACACTGGAATAGAGCCCAGAAGTTCTGGCATGTCCTATGTTTCATTTTCTGTGTGCCGTCTATTATCCCAGTGCCTATAAAAAGCCTTCAGACCACTGCTTCCAACATACACAGTCTTGCATTCTCTTTCCCTGTCCCCCTCGGTCTCCTCCCCTCCCCCACTTTGCATGGTTTCCTTCTGTAATTCTTTCTCGTTCAAAATAGTGTCTGTTTGGAGCAAGTCATTTTTAATCCCCCAGTTGAAAATATGTATTCATGAAATATTTAAGCATTGATAGGTTGAACTGTACTAGGTACCTTATGTCTCATCTAATAATCGGCAATCTAAACATAGTGTGGAGACTTCAGTTTAACTGCTTTAAGGACCCTAAAGGCTGTAGTGACCCAACCACAACTGCACAGTTTGTGTGACAGGGTCTGGACAGCAGCTGCCTATTGCGTTCGTGTCATGCACCAAACACTGCTCTTAGACCTGGGAGAGGCATGAGGGTTAGAGGCCGGGAAGGTAACTTGTCACCATTGCCCAGGTCTTTGCAAAATCCATGTTCATTCTGCTGTTCCATGTTAACAGTTAAAATGAACTGTGTTACACGCTTTGATATTTCTGTCGTATGCAAGGAGCTCTGGAAATCCAGAGGGAAAAAGAACCTCGGAGGCCCAGTAGGGTTTCACAGAAAAGGAGGCATTGAAATTAGGCCTTAAAAGATGAGTTTTCCAAAGAGAGACATAAAGGAAGACACTTTGTTTTCAATGAGAAAATGTTTAAAGAGAGGGTGTTGCCTGGTTATGTGGAAGGAGCTGTGTGGCCGAGGCTGGGAGGGATGCAGACCTGCCTCCGTGGGAGCCTTGGGGACTGTGCCCTGGAATTTGGGTTCTGCCTTCTATTTAGTGTGGAGTGCTCACTGGGAAGTGGTATGGTCAGATTTCTGTTTGGGGGAGTATACAAGGTGCTGCTGGGTAGGGTGACCTGGGAGGACTGAGACCAGCTGGGAGACCATGCCAATAATTCAGCCAAGGACCTGACCCAGGATATTAGGGGGTGATGAGGAGCCTCCATGAGCAGAAGCCCTAAGTGGTAGACAACTTCCATCAGTTCATTGAGCTGCACACACCATGGCCGAACTTGCTCTTACACTTATCATTAGTGTGTGTGATGGCATATACACCTTCATGCTTGTGTGTATGCATGTATGCTGATACATGTGTGGGTGTGTGTATGCTAACTAGCATATTATACATGCTATACTGAAACTTGCTTGTTTCTCACTTAAAATACTTGGAGGTCATTTTTTATCAGTGAATCTGGAACCACCTGGTGCCTTTTGATAACTGCTTAGTATTTTATTATATGGATTTGCCATAATGAATTTGTGACACATAATGAATGTATTATGATGGACATTTAGATTTCAGATATTGTGTCATTACAAATGATGCAATAAGTGTTCTAGTATGTATATATTTTGCACTCGTGAAAGTATATCCAAATTCCTAGAAGGATTTGACATTTCTTTGAAATTGCTGAGTCAAATGGATTGGGCAGTTGTACTTTTACTATATTGCTAAATTACGTTCCATGCAGCCTGTTTTCCGGTACCCTTGCCAGCAGAAGGGGTCATCAGACTTTGGTGGTGACTCGTCTGAAAGGTGAAACTGGCATCTCTACGTATGTCTGAGCCATTTTCATCTCCCTTCAAGAGAACCACTTTTATCCTGTTTTCATTTTTCTGTTGTGTTACTGACCTTATTTAGCTGTGGGAGCTCTTGATATAGTAAGGAAATTCGACTTTTGTCTGGTATGAGTTTCAGATATTTCCTGTCAGTGTAGTATTTGTCTTTTGGCTTGACTTTTGGTAGTAATTAACTACAAAACTTTCTTTAGTTAACTCTATCAGGGTTTTTTGTTGAATATATGTGGCTTCTGAATTTCATGTTATATGTAGAGATCTTACCACTTCTTGACTATTTTTAAAAATCTTTCATTGTTTTTCTTCCAGATATTTGTATAGTTTATTTATCTTTTGTACTTAAAGATTTAGACCATTTGAAATGTATTTGAGGATAGGGTGTATTAAGTATGGATCAAACTTTCCCCCCAGTTGTCCCAACACCATGTGTTTAAAAAAAATTAATCTTGCCTGTCGATTTGAAATGCTATAAGGTACCTCCTTACGTGTGAGTCTACCCTGCCCAGCTGGACAGTACACTTCGTAAGTCAGTTCTGTCTGCCTCGTTTCCCCTATAAAGCTGAGCATCATGTTCCCCATAGAATAGGTACATTAATTTTTTCACATGTTATAAGTTGTGAATTCCATATACTGTATAGAAAAGTGCACAGAACATTCACCTACTGTTTAATTAAAATTTCTAAGATAAACACTCGTGGACCACCTAGTCCAAGAAGTAGACCATCCCCAGTTTCCCTGGTATCCCCATATTCTCTTCTAAACACAGTCCTCTCCCACCCTGCAGGGGTGACCGTTCTCTCCACTTGTGACAACAATCTCCTTGTTTTTCTTTAAGGTTGAACCATCTGAAATTGCCATTTTCTGTAGGTACAAAATTGTTGAATATCTGCAACAATTTTTATATTTTCTATAAAAATTTTCTATATTTCAACCTAGTGATTTGAGCACCTATGGATCTCTGAGCAGTATCGTTCATTCAGTCGAGCCTGGTTTTGAATGTTGTTTCCATGTAATCTTGCTGTACTTGTGCTGTGCTGTTCTCCTTCCACTCACTGCAGTGCAGCCTGCAGCCGTGCTGCTGCAGGGTGTCAGTTCTCATGCCGGATGCCTGCCGTGGTGTGACTCTGCTGCATTTCTGACCTCTGCCCCTGTTGCTGCATTATGGGCTGTTTCTACTTCCATCCACTGAAAATAATGTCGCTGTGAGTGAAAGTCCTTGCATATAAATTGGTGCATGTGGCTGAGACACCCTCTAGCACAGATAGGATCAGCAAGTTAGGGCCCCCTGCTTAGTTTTTTACTTTGTCTTTTTATTTTTTTAACTTTTTATTTTGACATAATTTTACATTTATAGTAGAGTTATAAAGTTGATACAGAGAGTTCCTGCATTCTCTTTACCCAGCTTCCCCTACTATCAGGGTCTTACACGACTGTGGTACATCTAAAATCCATTTTTCCACTGATGTTTCTCTTCTGCTCTGGTATGACACCACACTGCATTTCGTTGTCATGCCTCCTTAGACGTGAAACAGACTTTCCAACTGTAGTTCAGTGTTTGTATAAAGTTCTTTAAAACCCACCCATGTTGTTCCGTGAATCAATAGTTGCTTCCTTTTTAAAAAAATTTTAGTGAACTTCACATAACATAAAATTAATCATTTTAAAGTGAATAATTCAGTGGCGTTTAGTACATTCACAGTGCTAGGCAACCACCACGTGTTAGTTCCAAAGCATTTTCATCGCCCCAAATAAAACCCGTTATGTAGTTACTTTGTGTTTCTCTCTCCTCTCAGCCTCTGGCAACCACCAGTCTGCTTTCGGTTTCTATGAATTTACTCATTCTGGGTATTTTATGTGAATGGAGTCATACAATATATGATTGTTTATGTCTGGATTCTTTCACTTAGCATAATGTTTTTGAGGTTCAGCCACATTGTAGCATGAATCAATACTTCATTCCTTTTTTTAAAAAATTGTGGTAAAATATATATAACCTAAAATTTGCCATTTTCACCATGTTTAAGTGTACAGTGTAGTAGCATTAATTACATTCACAGTATGGGGCAACCATCACCACTTTCTATGTTCAAAACCTTCTCATCACCCTAAACAGAAACTCTGCACCCAGTAAGTAGTGACTCCACTTCCCCCACTCCTTCTAGGCCCTGATAATCTCTCATTTTCATCTCAGTAAATTTGCCTGTTCTAGGCAGTTCATGTAAGTGGAATTCTGCAATATTTGTCTTTTTGTGTCTGGCTTATTTCACTTAGCCTGATGTTTTTAGAGTTCACCCATGTTGTAGCAGGTGCCAGACTTTATTCCTTTTTACGGTGGACTAATACTGTACAGCTAGACCGCATCCTCCTCCTCTTCTTCTGTTGATGGACACTTGTGTTGTTTGTGTCTGTGGCTCTCGTGGATCGTGCTGCTATGAACGCAGGTGCTCAGGTGCTGTTGAGTCCTTGTTTTTAGTCCATTTGTGTGGATACGTGGAATAGAGTTGTTGGCCGACCCCTGGTCTAGAATATGTATGATGATAAACTAAATTCCAATGTGGTTGGACTGCAGTCTTGACAACACGTAGTTTTGTGTTTATTTTTTTAAGATTTTTATTCATTTATTTTTAGAGAGAGGGGAAGGGAGGGAGAAAGAGGAGAGAACATCAGTGTGTGGTTGCCTCTCACACACCCCCTACTGGGGACCTGGCCTGCAACCCAGGCATGTGCCCTGACTGAGTATCAAACCAGTGACCCTTTGGTTCACAGGCTGGCACTCAATCCACAGAGCCACACCAGCCGGTGCACATGATTTTATTATACTTTAAATTTTTTGCCAACTTGTGTGATGGTATTTCATTTAATTTGTATTCCCTGATTTCTAATGCAGTTGAACACGTCATGTGTTTATAAGCCATTTGAGTTTCCTGTTTTGTACTGTGCCCATTAATTTTCCTATTGGTTTGCCTTTCCAAATGAATGTTGAGGAACTGTTGTCTCCAAATAATGTTTACTCTGTGTTTCTGCAGAACAAATAGTGGAGAAAGATGAAGGTCCGTATTACACCCACCTGGGATCTGGCCCCACGGTAGCCTCTATCCGGGAACTCATGGAGGAGCGGTGAGTGATGCGCAGATATCCAAGGAGAAATACACAAATTGTTAACACAACATGGACTTCAAGCACCTCTCAGTTTCACTGCCTCATGCTAGACGACATACAGAAGGGAATATTGATATTCAGACTGTGGAAGGTTGAACGTGGGACTCTCCTGTTACTTCTGAGTCTCTTTCTTTCTGTAGGTCTGTCCTCCATCCATCCCCTTCTCCCCTTTTCCTCTCTCTCCTGAAATATTTCTTATTGAAGAAATGTGGTTAAGTGGTTATATGTCCTACAGAGTTCTGCATGGTCTGAATTTTGCTGCTAGCTTTCCTGTAGTATGTTTAACATGGTCTTCTGCCCTATGTCCTATCGATTGGTAGTTAGATGTAAAGGCTTGATCAGAAACAGATTGTTTTTTTCTTTCTTTTTTTTCCAAAGCTACTTTATAGGTGATATGTTGTACCTCAACTAGGAGGAATGTATTGTCTCATCTTTGGCCAATGGTCTCCTGAGTCCTTTTGACATGGTCCTGAGAGTCTAGCATAGCTTTCTTGATTTCTCGGATGACAAGATGTTCTGGACTTACACTGTACCTTTATCCAAGAAGTCCTGGTTCCTTTCATTGTGGGAAAAAGTATTTAGAAAACAGACTCTGGGAGCTGGCCATGCTCACTGCCACTGGGGTGCTCAGTTTCTGGACCACTTCAGTGGAAAGAGCAAAGATGTGTGTGTGTCGGTTTTTTATTTTTGTTACTGTTTAGTGATTACATACATTGGAAGTTTGTATTGACCCTTCTAATTCAAAATCAAGACTATAGGGTTTTTACTTAATAGCCGTCTCTTGTTTTTTCTTAAGCAGTTTGTATGGCTAGAGACTGTAAAGTCTGTACACATGTCCACAGCAGGCCTTAAATGCTGTGTGTTCCAGTGTATGGAGAGTAAAATAGAGATTGAGAGCATGTGAACACTGAAGCTGCACCAAGGTCCAGTCAGTCCCGGCCTACCCACTTACTGCCGAGTCGCTCATGTTCTCTGTGACTCAGCTTTCTTATCTGCGAACCGGAGTGAGAGACGTGCACACACTGTAGGAGAGTTGTGAGGGTAAACTGAACTGATCGTGTGTGAAACACTCAGTGTTTACTACTACATAGGGAGTGTCTACCTCATATACCCATGTACTGGATGCATTATTTCATAACAAACAATAGTATTTTAGTAGTAAAGGCAAAGGTTATGTAGACACAAACATGTTTGTTCATACATATACATACATGTGTGGAAGGCTGAGTGGCTCCGAGGGTCCACAAATGTGGGAACCAGATTTTGTCTGACTGGGGAGGCCAGACTAATCCTTTCATTAATAGAGCAGGGACCATGATTTTTAACTGAGTAACTCAGAGCATCCCTGAATGAATAAAAGGTAAGGTGGATGGAGGACAGTGATCTGCCGTAATCACTCTTCATTGCCCTGTACCACCTGGAAACATTTATATTTGAAGTAGCCCATCAGGAAAGCAGTTGATCAGAGAGACCCAGGCTGTGAATTCGGGCCTGGCTGAAGGGGCACCTCTGAGGCAGCAAGAATGAAACGTACTTAAAACAGGTGTGTGTTGTACACACATGCCTGCGTGTTGCAGTTTCAGTGTTGGGAGGGCATCACTTTGGCCACTGATTTTTGTAAGGAATTCTCATACTATCTGAGGGCCATCGGGGAGTCAAATGTACAAAGTTTGTTCTGGGATACTGTGTGCGTGTGTGTGTGTGTGTGTGTTTCTCCGTCACAATTTTATGAGACTTCTAGATAGCTGTCTAAATAACTTTTAGTTACAGAAGACTCTGTTTTCAAACAAGGATTAAGAGATAGTGATAAAGTTGAGATTTCTTCTCTCTTTTCCTCATTGCTTTAAGAATAACGGCCAAGTATAGATTCTTCAGAAACTGGTCCAAGGGAGGAGTTTTTCTCAAGACCAGGAATACATGTGTTTTTCCTCAGTAACTGATTTATTTTTATCTTGAGGACCTTGTAAATCATGTAACAGGTTGCGTTTGCATCTTTATGTCGGCTGCTCGTAAGCTAGAGCCAGATTTGTGTGCCCCATTAGAGGAATGTCATTTCTCATCTTTGGCCCGTGGGAGCCTGTTCAGGTTCACTCCTGAGTCCTTCTGACGGGACTCTGAGGAGCCTCCATTAGCTTCCTTGATTTCTCATGTGATGACATGTTCCAGGTTCATCTCAAAAACACACACAAGACCCACTCTCTGCATTTTGTGCACCAACATCATGTCCGTCTGTTTCCACCTTTACTCTGGTGCCATCGCCTGCTATTTTTATCATCTAGACGTGTCTTCAAGTCCCTTTTGGAACCAGAAAGGGAGTGAACGGTTGATGATGAACAGAACCTGGCTGGGGGTCTAGCTTGTGAATGAGTTGGGCTGCCCCTTTCCCTGGACCTCCCCTTCCTCTGCGGGACCATGCCTCTCTCAGGAGGTGGCCAAGGCAGGAGGGGAAGCAAACTGAAATTTTAGGGAGACACCGGTGCTTTTAGCTTACCTGGTAAAAATGTGGAGGAAGGAGGGGGAGTCAAAAGGGAGCCCTAAAATATTATCCCAGTTTAGTAGGTGTTCTATCCCTCCCGGCGACCCAGCTCCTCATTGCCCCTGATGGTTGGAGCCCGTTTCAACGCGTGTCTAAGAATGGTATGCTGCTCAGAGCCCTGTGTTCTCTGGCGGGAAGAGGATTGATTCTCTGCAGGCAAGGAGTTCATTCAAGGTTCATTCTGGAAATGAAGAGCCAGCACTATTCCTCTGAGTGTGGGGGAGCTGGCCTCACGGTGATAGAGGTAACCCCGGGGAAGCACCGGTTTAGGTCAGTGGTCCTCAGACTTGAGTGTGCTTCCATCTCCTAGAGGGCTTGGGAAGGCACAGCATGTGGCCCCTAGCCCCGAGTCTGTGACCTGGCCGGTCTGGCGGTGACCCTGGAGTGTGCCCTTCCTACCCGCCCCCCTCACCCCGTTTCTAGGCAATGCCGGTCCTGCCCCCGCCCGTGAAGAACCACTGGCTGGGATAATCAGGTTACCCTTGGGGATGAGGTTTCAGCCCATTCTTACAGACTTAGTTTAGGGTCTAGGAATTTATCCATATTCTAAAAGGGCCTCTTAATGGTAGGCCAGAAAGTAAGACATTTAAGAAAAAAGAAATCTAGAGCCGGTTGGTTGTCTTTAAATGCCAAGATGGTTCTGGTTTAAAAAAGTGTCTAGCCCATCGTTCAGTGCTTGGCTCTTTTATTTGCTCTGGAATATGAAGTTCACTACAGGAAGCTTTTCTCGCAAGAGTGGGATGGTGCAGCAGGTCCTAGCCAGGAAGCCCGAGTCCGTGTCCTCAGCTCACCCTCCTGTGGGGAACACGATATCCTGCCTTTCTGGTGAGAGCAGTGTGGTCGCCCCCAGCTGTTCCTCCCACAGCGACCCCAGCACTCACCGGGCACCCAGCCTCTGCCCTCATGGGCCGCTTCCTGATAAATCTTGTTGAATTGAGCGTTTTCCGGAGCCCAGACAAAAGCAGCACTATCTGGTCTTGTCCTCTTGAGCCAGACCACGCCGTGTGAACTCCCCAGAGTGCTGTCTGCAAGCACATTCTATACGGGACTCACATAGCCTTAGAATTTTAATGTGGTAATTGTCAGAAACAGTTTTCACCTCTTCACTGAGACCTTGAGTGAAATAGAGAACTCAAGAGAAACCTTAGATCAGCATTTTTAAAATATTAGTTCTCTTTTCCAATTACAAAAACAAAACATGTCTGTAAGAGGCCTTTTCAAAAAAGTTTAGAGTGAATAAAGCTCTCTAGCAGTTTGCCTTCCCAGAAGAAACTTGAAAAAAAAACCCAAAACTTACCTTTAAATTTTTCGTAAGCATTTACAAAGATCTACAAATGATATGAAGAAATGTCGAACCAAGTGGGATCAGCCATACTGTGCCCACCGTGTGCAGCTGCTGCCCTCTCCCTTAATCTCGTCCCCGTCAGCACATATAACTCGGTCGTATCCTTTTAGATGGCTGCATGGCCTTCGTTGTGTGGAAGTGCACTGTATTCTGTGTAGCCAGCCCAGTGCTGGACACGCACGTTGTCCCTGATGTCTCTGTTATCTGTGCGGCCATAAGTGTCTCGTTCCTAATCTTGGTGTCTTCACACAGTCATTTCAGGTCTCAGGAGTGAGATGGAGCATATGTGTAACTGTGTATGTGTGTTAGCAACATGTATGACCATAATAGCTGTGATAACATTACCCTCTATTAAATGATCTATTAAAATAGTATGCTGAGACCAAAATTGGATTCACTACAGAAATCCAAGGATAGTTTGATTTAGAAATTCTGTTAAAATAGCATTAAAAAAAATAGCATTCCATGTTAATGGACCAAACGAGAAAAACCATTCTGTTATCTCTCTCCTCAGATGCTAAAAATGTTTTTGATAAAAGTAATCAATTTTTTAAATGTTAAAAAATTGGTTACATTTATTGGGGTGACACTGGCTAATAAAGGTAATCAATTCTTGATTAAAGGTCCTTAGAACAAGAGACCCTTTCAAGGTGAGGAAGCCTCTCTCTCTCCCAAAGTCGGTGAGCTTCACGCTCAGCGCTGGATAGTTGGGGACATTTCCGGGAAAGTCAGGAAATAAGCCAATGTGCCTGCCAGCACTTTGGCAGTGCTGGTCAGCACGGAGACGAGAGATGGAAATAGAGGCATAAAGAGTTAAAAAGGAGGAGGTGGCAAATAACCACTATTTGCAGGTAATATGATACTGTACCTGAAAGTAAGAAGCTATTAAAAATAAGATAATTCAGTAAGATGACTGTTTACATTATTAAGAATAATTAATGTTTGTTGGACTCTTCCCTTATGCCAAGAACTTCAAAGCATTTTAAATAATGCACTCCATGTGGATTACCTCACTTGATCTTTTTTTCCAAGCCTAGGAGGAAGAAATCATTTTTATCTCCATTTTACAGATGAGGAAACTGAGGCTTGGAAAAGTTCCATCACTTGGCCACAGTCTTTGTAGTGAGAAAGTCCCTGGGCTGGCACTCCAGCCCAGTCCCCTCCAACCCCTCTTGGGCTGCACATCAGGCATCCTTACCCCCAGGGAGTTGGGTGGCATCAAGCAGGCCGGTTCAGCTCTGGGGCCATAGTCTCATCACCTCTGAAGGTGCTTTGGGTAATTAGCTGCTCTCAGGATCCCTGGGTGTGTGCACGTGTAGGTGGGCCAGGGCAGAAGCCTGACTGGGAACCAGGTGTGTTTACTGTCTGAGGGGACCTCGGCCAGTTTGTGCTTTGTAGGGTCACTTCTCCCTGACCTCAGCTGTCCGTGTCGTGTTCACATGTCAGTTGTGGATTGTTGAAAGAGAACAATGCAGATTTCCCCGTGTATTTTCTTTGTTTAATTGAATTTATAAATAGCTAGCCCTCTGGGCAACTCGGCTAACAGGGCTAGACACAGATGTTTGGTTTGTCTACCTTCCTAGAGGCTCAGAACCAATACTCAGGGACATTCTGCTGGACCTCTCCCTGGGGCAGAGCTGAGCCAGGTGCGCCAGAGGCTGTGGGAACCTGGAAGTGGCCACTGTGTTTTCAGAAGCTCTTAGCACAGCATAAACATTTACACCTTTCTTTTTCTTCTCTGTTGCCCCCACAGTAACTAGAAACCTGCAGAGGCTTGGCTTCTTACTGTAAGTTGCTCTCCTTTGGGTTCCTCTGAGCGAAGGGTGCTTCTGTCTCCCTCTCCAGGTATGGAGAGAAGGGGAAAGCCATCCGGATCGAGAAGGTCATCTACACCGGGAAGGAGGGGAAGAGCTCACGCGGCTGCCCCATCGCCAAGTGGGTGAGTGCTGTGACCCTGTAGCCCAGACTGTGCCTCCCTCTCCAGGGCTGGGCTGTGGGGAGGAAGTAGACATGTTTCTTTCCAGGGAACCTTGGGACTGGCCTCATGTGTGTGGTTACAGTCTTTTCCCCCAGCCTCGGCTACTTGACTTTCTTATACTTAAATGCCAGCCCCTGGCATCCTGGGCTGGCCTCAAAACTGCTCTAGTCATTAGACTCGGCTCATATCATCCCCTCATTTGATGTTGGAGATGGCGTCTAACTGAAGTCCGGGCCCCACTGTGACCAACTACAAACAGACTGCTCTGCCCCCTCTGTGTGCCTGGAGTTTCTGGTGGCTCTGTCTCCTGTCTGGAAGGGGCTAGGTTAGGCTGGGTCAGGGGCAGCCTTGCTTCTGAGCCACTGTGTCTTACAGGCAACCTGGGTGTCTCAGCAGGGTGACGTCAGCGACTCTGACCCCAGTTTCACCCAGAGTTTCCTGACCCTTATACTTCCAGTCCACAAAGAGTTTTCTAGGACCACTGCGGCATGAGGAGTGACAGCAGGGTCGTCGGGGGGGCTGTGAGCCCCGCACTGTGCTGGGCGCATGGGAGAGGGACCTGCAGGGAAAGTGGAAAGCCCTCTCCCTGTGTTCATCTGCTTGTGATGTTGAGACACATGAAATAAAACCACAGAGATGTGAATAATCAAGGCTGAACTTGGAGAGGCAGACTTGGTGCTGTAGCGTTGAGGGGCAGGGACACGGGTGGTGGGAGGAGCGTCAGGCCAGGTTTCCCCGTGAATGTGGACATGTGCGGGGCCGCGAATACAGGGCCGCGTCTGACGGGCGAAGGAGAGAGCGGAGGCATTTCTGGTGAGGGGACTCCTGCGGGCTAAGGCCGAAAGGCAGCGTGAACGCACACGCAGCTCACTTGGAGTGCGGGATGGGGGTCAGTGACCTTTGTCAGCCTGTGCCCATCTGTACACATGCCTGTCCTTATCTGGTGTTTACCCCCTGCCTTTGCATCTTTGTATTGAATGAAGGCTCAAAGCAGGAACTCATGGCCCAGAGGTGTTTTGTTTAGCATGTGAGGAGGAGATTCTGAAACACACAGGGATGAACCTTGAAGACATCATGCTAAATGAAATCAGCCAGTTATAGAAGGACAAATATTACGTGATTCCACTTATGTGAGGGACCCAGAATAGTCAAACTCATGGGGTGAAAAGGTAGGAGAGTAGTTACCAAGGGTGTGGGCGGGGGAGAATGGAGAGTTAATGTTTAATGACGGCAGAGTTTCTGTGTGGGAAGATGGGAAAGTTCTGGTGACGGTTGCACAGCAGTGTGAATGTACTTATTGCCTCTGAACTGTACACTTAGAAACAGCTCAAATGGTAAATTTTATGTCACATATTTTTTACCACAATAAAAAACCCCGCATGGGGTACCTCCTGTCTTTTTAAGCGATAATTGCATGTAATAATCTGGATTTCTATTTTCTTCTTGCAAAATTGCTAGAGATAGCTACATTGGGCTGGAATTCCCTATAAGCAGTGGCTGATGAAGAGGAGGCTTTGCTTCCTCCTTTTGAAGATGCAAGTGCTTTCGCTTTGCCATGGTCCACGCCACTCCCTAGTCTTCTTACATCTGGCCCATTTTCCTCATTTATGTCACCTGCCTGGATGCCCTTTCAACACGGACATACTCATGACCAAGTCTGTCTCCAGCTCAGATGTCTGCTGTCCTCCGGGCCCCTCTGTTGGGCCTGCTGGAAATAGGCACACAGGTGTTGCAAAGGGCCTCAGCCCTGTGTGTTCCCAGTAGCAACACCAACAAGCAACACGATCAGGAAGCGACACTGACACGCACTCCTACAGCACAAAACGTGGGCGTCCTTGAGGACTTTTCCCTGTCCCTCGGTTCCTGTATTCATGTGGTCCCCAAATCACCTCTCTCCCAAATATCTCTGGAATTCACTCCTTTTCCTATTTTATTCCCCACTGCCCTAGTTCAGGACTTTGTGCTTGTGTTATGTCCTGTTTCCCAGGCCCCCCCTGCCAACCATCTGTCCCCCTGCTCTGTAGCATGAAGCTTTTTACATAAGTAAGCCCCCTGTTTATCATCCTGGGAACCCCTCCTTGAGTCCTTGTTCCTCAGTCTGCTGCTCAGAGTCCTCCCCAGGTGCCCCTTTCTGTCCACACCTACATCTTAGCTGGCCACAGAATGACACGGGGTCCTTTGGGGAGACTCAGCCCCCTCATTCTCCACTACCAGGACCCTGTGCCCTGACCTCCTGTTTGGGGAGCCAGGACAGTGTTTCAGGAGTGAGTGAAGACTGAGGGGGAGACTAGGGAGGGAATGGCCGTATCCTGAGGAGCAGAGAGCGTAGGGCTCCAGACCCTTGCTTTTGAGTCAGCAGCCAGATGGAGATACAGCTCACATACTGGTGACCTATGTAAAGTATGTAATTCACTGGGTTTTAGTATACTAACATCATTAAATTTTAAAAGCTGTACTGAAATAGCTAAAACATAAGATTTGCCATTCTAACCATTTTTACGGACACAGGCCCATGACACCAGCTGCGTGCACACCGGGACGCAGCCATCCCCGCAGTTTGCTCCTGCGGCTCATCTTGTGCTGCACTGACACTCTACCCCTGAACAGCGCTCCCCACCCTCTGCCCTCACCCCTGGTAGCTCCCTTCTAGTCTCTCTCTCTCTTTGTGAATCCGCCTCTTCTAGGTGCCCCGTGGAAGGAACCACACGACATTCGTCCTCCAGCGTCTGGCTTCTTTCACTTAGCATAACGTTCTCAGGGTTCGCCCATGCTGTGGCATGTGTTGGAATTTTGTCCCTTTTTAAGACGACCACTGTCCATTGTTTGGACATGCCACATCGTGTTTCCCGTTCGTCAGCTGCTGGGCACTGGGCTGTGTCTGTCTTGGGCTGGTGCACGTACTGCTGCTCGGAACACGGGCTCCAAGTGTCTGCTGGGGTCCCTGCTCTCAGATCCCTCTCCTGGTGATACTCCCAGGGGTGGAATTGACCAGTTCTGTGGTGATTGTATGTCTAGTTCTTTGAGGAACTGCCAGAAACTGTTTCCCACAGCACCACGGTCCTTGCGCTTTAACCAGAAACATGCGGATGTGCAGCATTTTGTCTTCCAATGTTGTAGGACGACATAAAGTTCTCCTAGTGTATTTTGGCTTACAATTTTAGCTCTGTATTTGTGTTCCTAAGTCTATATAAATCATTAATAACTTAGTTTTTGTAATGATTATTTTTTTCTTAAAAAAGTAACTTCTGTGTTTTTCGTCCTCTAACTATAATGGTGTCAGCCTCTGTGGTTGTGACACCCTCGGGTGTCACTGCCCTAAAGACCTGCCCCCGCCCTGTGCCACCGGCAGCGGGGAGGGGGTGTGGCGTCCTGAGCAGGGGAGCGCAGGTGCCTGGCTCCCCGTGGCTAACGGCGCCTGCCCCTCCCCCCACACACCCCTGCAGGTGATCCGCAGGCACACACTGGAGGAGAAGCTGCTCTGCCTGGTGCGGCACCGGGCAGGCCACCATTGCCAGAACGCCGTGATTGTCATCCTCATCCTGGCCTGGGAGGGCATCCCCCGCAGCCTCGGAGACACCCTGTACCAGGAGCTCACCGACACCCTCCGGAAGTACGGGAACCCTACCAGCCGGAGATGTGGCCTCAATGACGAGTACGTGGGCAGGGACTCCGGGCGACTCTGGGGAGAGCACTTGTCCCATCCAGGGCCCTGTTTGCCTGGGGTGAAAGGATGCTTCCCGTGGGCCCCGGCCTGGGCTCTGGTCCTGGCTGGGGAGGGTCTGTCGACGGGGCTCAGCTTTACTCTTGTGCCCAATCAAATCCGAGACTCTCATGGTGGTAACAAGTGTGAAAAAGTGTGTAAGTGCCCCACTAATACAGGGCATCAATGATATCCACAAAACCTGCCCTGAGGGGTTTTTCTCTTTATTCCATATTTTAAATTAAGGTATTTTTACTTACAGTAAAATTTATCCTTTGAGGGACACAGTTGGCAGAGTTTTGACAAATGTTTACAGTCATGTAGCCACGACCATCACAATCAAGACCTAGAACAGTTTCGTCATCCAAAAAACTCCCTCATGCCCCTTTGTAGACAGCCTCCCCCAGCCCCAGCAGCCATCAGTCTCGTTTCCTGTCCCCATGGGTTTGCCTTCTCAAGGCTGTTGCCTGAATGGACCCACACAGTGTAGCCTCTGGAGACTGTCTTCTGTCCCTGAGCACAGTGTTCCCAAACTTTGCCTGTGGGTGTGCATCAGCCACTGGCCCTTTTCAGCGCTGAGTAGTACTCCACCACAGGGATGGTCACTGTTTGTCCATTGCCCCCGCTGAGGAGCCCTCAGGTGGTTTCTGGATTTTATTAAGGGTTGAATTATAGCATCAATGTTTGTTTAAAGCCTGTCGACACCCAGGAGTGTTTGAACCCTGTGGTGCATGTGCTTCCGCTGTCCATGTGGTCTGCGTTAGAGCCGGTCAGGTTATTAGAGTTCAGGCAAAGCATGAACTTTTTTTTTTTTTTTAATTTTATTTTTAATCATTGTTCAAGTACAGTTTTCTCCCCCCTACTCCCATTCCAGCCCACCCACCCAACCCTCCCCTCTTCTCCCCCATTACCCCCTATCCCTAGTTTTTGTCCATGTGTCCTCCAGATTTGCTCCTGTAAACCCTACCCATTCCCCCCTGAAATTCCCTCTTCTCTCCCCTCTGGCCACTGTCAGACTATCCCCTATTTCAGTGTCTTTGGTTATATTTTGCTAGTTTTTTTCGTTTTGTTGTTTAGATTCCTGTTAAAGGTGATATCATGTGGTATTTGTCTTTCACTGCCTGGCTTGTTTTGCTTAGCATAATGCTTTCCAGCTCCATCCATGCTGTTGCAAAGGGTATGAGCTCCTTCTTTCTTTCTGCTGCATAGAATTCCATTGTGTAAATGTACCATAGTTTTTTGATCCATTCATTTACTGATGGGCATCTAGGTTGCTTCCAGCACCTAGCTATTGTAAATTGTGCTGCTATGAACATCGGGGTGCAAAGGTTCTTTTGTATTGGTGTTTTAGTGTTCTTAGGATAGAGTCCCAGCAATGGAATTGCCAGGTCAAAAGGCAGATCCATTTTTAGTTGTCTGAGGATGTTCCAAACTGTTTTCCATAGTGGTTGTACCAGTCTGCAGTCCCACCAACAGTGCACTAGGGACCCCCTTTCTCCACAGCCTCTCCAACACTTGTTGTTTGTTGCTTTGTTTATGATGGCCATTCTGTCTGGTGTGAAGTGGTATCTCATTGTGGTTTTAATTTGCATCTCTCTGATAGCTAGCGATATTGAACATCATTTCATGTGTCTTTGGATTTTCTGTATGTCCTCCTTGGAGAAGTGTCTGTTCAAGTCCTTTGCCCATTTTTTAATTGGGTTATTTGTCTTCTTAGAGTGGAGTCGTGTAAGTTCTTTATATATTTTGGAGATTAAACCCTTGTCTGAGGTATCATTGGCAAATATGTTTTCCCATACAGTTGGTTCTCTTTTTATTATGATACTGTTTTCTTTAGCTGTGCAAAAGCTTTTAATTTTGATGAGGTCCCATTTGTTTATTCTTTCCTTTATGTCCCTTGCTCTAGGAGACAAGTCGGTAAAAAAGTTTCTGCGTGAAATATCAGAGATTTTCCTACCTACGTTCTCTTCTAGGACTTTAATGGTGTCGCGCTTTATATTTAAGTCTTTTATCCACCTTGAATCTATTTTTGTATAAGGTGTAAGTTGGTGCTCGAGTTTCATTTTTTTGCACGTAGCTGTCCAGTTCTCCCAACACCATTTGTTGAAGAGGCTATTTTTATTCCATTTTATGTTGCTGCTTCCTTTGTCAAATATTAATTGACCGTAGAGGCTTGGGTTTATTTCTGGGCTCTCTGTTCTGTTCCATTGGTCCATGTGCCTGTTTTTATGCCAGTACCAGACAGTTTTGATTACAGTGGCCTTGTAGTATAGTTTAGTGTCAGGTATTGTGATCCCTCCTACTTTACTTTTCTTTCTCAAAATTGCAGCAGCTATTCGGGGTTGTTTATGGTTCCATATAAATTGTTGAAGTGTTTGTTCTATGTCTGTGAAATATGCCATTGGTACTTTAATAGGTATTGCATTGAATGTGTAAATTGCTTTTGGTAGTATGGACATTTTGATGATATTAATTCTTCCAATCCATGAACACGGTATATGTTTCCATTTGTTTGTGTCTTCCTTGATTTCTCTCCTCAGTGTTATGTAGTTTTCTGAATACAGGTCTTTTACCTCTTTGGTTAGGTTTATTCCTAGGTATTTTATTTTTCTTTTTGCTATTTCAAATGGGATTTTTTTCTTGATTTCTGCTTCTGCTGTTTCATTGTTGGTGTACAGAAATGCCTTTGATTTCTGGATATTGACTTTGTATCCTGCTGTTTTACCAAATTCCTTTATTAGGTCAAGCAGATTTTTGGTGGAGTCTATAGGATTTTCTATGTACACTATCATGTCATCTGCAAACAGTGACAGTTTTGTTTCCTCCTTTCTGATTTGGATGCCTTTTATTTCTTTTTCTTGTCTGATTGCTGTGGCTAGAACCTCCAGTACTATATTGAATAGAAGTGGTGAAAGTGGACATCCTTGTCTTGTTCCTGTTCTTAGTGGAAAAGATTTAAATTTTTTCCCATTGAGTATAATGTTGGCTGTAGGTTTCTCATATATGGCCTTTATTATGTTGAGGAATGCTCCCTCTATTCCCACTTTACTGAGTGTTTTTATCATAAATGGGTGCTGTACCTTATCAAATGCTTTTTCTGCATCTATTGATATGATCATGTGGTTTTTGTCTTTGCTTTTGTTTATGTGATGTATTACAGTTACTGATTTGCGAATATTGTACCATCCTTGCATCCCTGGAATGAATCCCACTTGGTCATGGTGTATGATCTTCTTAATGTACTGTTGGATGCGGTTTGCCAGTATCTTGTTGAGGATTTTAGCATCAATGTTCATCAGCGATATTGGCCTGTAGTTTTCTTTCTTTGTTGTGTCTTTATCTGGTTTTGGAATTAAGATGATGTTGGCCTCATAAAAAGAATTTGGGAGTCTTCCATCTTTTTGGATTTTTTGAAATAGTCTGTGAAGGATAGGTGTTAGTTCTTCCTTAAATGCTTTGTAGAATTCTCCTGTGAAACCATCTGGTCCAGGGCTTTTGTGTGTTGGGAGTTTTTTGATTACTGCTTCAATTTCTTTTGCTGTTATTGGTTTGTTCAGGCTTTCTGCTTCCATTTTATTGAGTTTTGGAAGATTATATTTTTCTAGAAATTTGTCCATTTCATCTAGGTTGCAAAGCATGAACTTTACTGGGTTTTTTACTGGGTCTTCCCCACCTGTCTCAAACAACCCGTGTGCTTCTCCCAACAACAGACTCTCAGACCTCTGGGCTCAGGAGTGGGGACAGAACAGGTTGCAGAGAGCTGCCCCTTTACCCAGGGAAATTTGAGAAAGGAGTTGCGGGTGGGGAAGGATGTGGTCCCAGTCACTGGGAGTCCAGTGGATGCCAGGCCTCCGCAGGGCCTGCCTCTGAGGGAGGACGGAGATTCTAGAACAAAAAAAATGTACCTATGCCTAACACGTGGTGTGTGTTGCAGCCGGACCTGTGCTTGCCAAGGCAAAGACCCCAACACCTGTGGTGCCTCCTTCTCCTTTGGCTGTTCCTGGAGCATGTACTTCAACGGCTGCAAATACGCTCGGAGCAAGACACCTCGCAAGTTCCGCCTCGCAGGGGACAACCCTAAAGAGGTGAGGGGCTCCCAGGGAGCTGCGGGTCTTTCCCACTCACCCTGTCACGCCTCATGTCTCTAATTGTCTTGTGGGGTTAACACACCACAACTCAGATGTACAGAAAATGGAGCTTGCTTTATTTTTGTTAACCTCATCTCGCTGTGAAATAAGGGTATGTGAGAAATGCATGGAGAGGTGCAATGAGTGAAAAATTAGGGTTCCCAATTACAAGTGCTTTAGACTCCTCCAGTTTAAAACCATCTCTTTAAAGTAAATATTCAAACTTCTCATTGGAATTTGATCCTTTTAAAGGGTAATTTCTTTCCTTCGTTCTTCTCTTTTTGGGTCTGGCAGGTGTCAGGAGGAGGGCCCCTGGTCCTTGATCCATCCTCTGGGCCAGTGCCCGACTTCCCAAGATGTCCCCTATCCTGTCTGGTAGCCGGGAAGATACCTCTGTGTAGCTGTCCCGTCTTCTCCTTTCAGGGGCCTGGGCCACTCCCTGGGCACTGGGCTGGCATCCACAAGGTGCAGCCTCTAGGTCTAAGGCCTCCTCTCTGCAGTCTCCTCATTGGAGGCCAGGCCCCTGGGTCTGCACTGCTGGCCACGCTCAAGCTGCGGCAACCAGGAGCACCAGGTCCGGCCACCTCCCACTCTGCCACTTCCCATTGGGTTGCCAGTGAGACGAAGGCCACCCTAGAGGTGGTCTCCACTCGGAGTTCCAAATGCAAAGCAGGCAGAGGCCTGTGTCGGCTTTCTGCCATTTCTATCCAGCCTCCCTACCTCTCCCCGGCCTGAGCTCCTGCAGGGTGGCCGTCCGGGTCCCTCTGCTAGGTTCCAGGCAACATCTTGACCCCAGCTGCTGTGTCTCAGCTCTCTCCAAGCTCCTCGAACCAGAGGGGCTTCCCATTTTCCACCTGCAGGGACTTCCCTGAGGCATATTTTTCTGCACCACAAATAAACTTCTATGCTTGGACATCCAGATTTGCTTGTCAGAAGTAAAAGGGAGCATTTTCTAATTTGAAGCCCTTTTCTCCCTCAAAGCCTGGCTATTAGACTGTTGTGTGAGCTAGTCTGATAGCCTGGTTGGACACTGGAGTTTTATTTAGGACAGCATCTGCTCTCCCTGAAAGCAGCAAATGCTGTTGCTTCGATGCATGCAAGAGCCTCCCGGCCACCGAGAGGTAGGGGTCACCAGGAATGAAAATGCATTGGTTAATTTCTCACAAATACTTCCCTTGTTCCATCAGCTACTGTTTCCTGGACACTTACTAAGTGTGGGGTGCTCTGCCCAGCACCTCACAGGCATCTCAGTTAATTTCACGATGCCCTCATGACCTGTCCTAGGCGCATCACTCCTTACTTTCCAGGTGAGGATGTTGCTTGCCCAAGGCCATATGGCAGCAATGGTGAGGCCATGGTTTAAGGAAGCCTGTTTCTCCCCAGAGCTCATGCGCCTTGCCTTGTGCTGTGCTGGCTTCGGGCCCATAGTGCTTGTGGCCGCATTGGAGCGGCAGCCAGGAAGGTGCAATTGTGGATGGCAGCCATTGCTAATCCTATGAACTTGCTTCTTTTTTTCTTCCCTGTTTCTCCTTTCTTCCATGAAAACTCTTCATGCCTTCTCTGGAAACTCTTTTGAGGCCCACTAGGAGGGCCTACAACCCTACTTGCTGCCCTTGGAGGGCCAGAGGTTGGCTGTGGACACCTGAAATGTAGCTGGAGGGCTGCCGCCTCGCTCAGGGCAGCCTTGTCCATTGGAGCATTCTGCGATGATGGAAATGTTGTTCCCTGCTGTCTAGTACAGCAGCCACAGGAGCCACATGTAGCTCATGTGCATTTGAAATGCGGCTGGTGCAGCGGAGGAAGTGAATTTTAATTTTATTTAATTTTCATTAGAATTCACGTTTATTTCAGTAGGCACATGTGGCTTGTGACTAACACATACAGTGGTGCCAGGTAGAGAGGATGGAGCTCTGAAATCTGTGTACCTGGCTCAGGACAGGCTCTGGGCCTGGATAGCTACAGAACGTCTAGTGTGGACCTTGACTGCACCTCTCAGCCAGTGCTTACCTGTCTCTGACACAGGAAGGAGTGTTCACACTCATTGCTCACGCCTGGACGTGCTGCTGTGCCACCCTCCCGGCCGGGGTGTGGAGCATGCGCAAGCAGGAGCTGTTCTGAGGTGGTCTGGGTGGCACTGGGCTGGAAGAACAGCAGCTTAGCAGTCAGGGATGACTACCAGTGGCTTTTCCTGGTACGCTTGTGTCTCCAACTTTAAAACAGGCGTAGCACTCCATACCCCGCACAGAAGGACGCTGTAATGACATCTGGTGGCACCTTGCCTCCTGTCTCCCCGGTGGAAGCCCAGAGGTGGTTCCGGAGTGGTGACTGGTTTCCAGCGGGTAGAGTTGGCCAATCGGGCTGCTCTGGACGTGCGACTGCTCTTGTCTCCACAGGAAGAAGTGCTCCGGAAGAGTTTCCAGGACCTGGCCACCGAAGTCGCTCCCTTGTACAAGCGGCTGGCCCCGCAGGCCTACCAGAACCAGGTACTGAGTCCTGGGCCTTCCTCTGCCCACATATCATCACTGCCTCTGCCCAGGCTCCCCAAGGTAGGGAATGGGGGTGAGCTCCTCCTCTGTGCTCCTTACAGGAAAGGCCCAGCCAGAGGTGGAGCAGTGATGTGGTTCTTTTATAAGACCCCTTTTTCACACCACACCAACTGCATCCCAGTCCATCTCTCCTGCATCCCAGTCCGTCTCTCCTGCATCCCTGGTCTTCAGCCCCCTCCACCACCACTCATCTGGTTTTCACTGGTGAGGCTTGAGTTTCCCTCCCTAGGCACATGTACCTACGCACCTCTAACGTAGGGTGTGGAACACTCCAAGTGAGAACCATTTTTATATGTCTGAGTGGTGCATCAGGTTCCCCTTCAGAGGAGGTAAGGGAGGTTGAGGTAACCCAGGAAGAAGTGATTCCTGCTGGGGTGTCAGCCAGAAAACCTCCATCCTGAAGCCCAAAGGCGAGGCAACTGTGATCCTTAACTTCCCTTCCCCAAGACCTGGCCTACCCAGGCACACAATCAGGGCCGCTTACCTCAGGTCACGTGAGCAGCTCTCCTTGGTCATCCACACAGGTGACCAATGAGGAAATAGCGATCGACTGCCGTCTGGGGCTAAAGGAAGGGAGGCCCTTCTCGGGGGTCACAGCCTGCATGGACTTCTGTGCCCACGCCCACAAGGACCAGCATAACCTCTACAATGGCTGCACAGTGGTAAGGAAGCCTGTGTCCTGTTACACCTCACCCATGGGACCGCCCTGGGACGGGCTGACTAGTCTGTGTGGACAGATGGGCTCGAGTAGGGAGGGACCTAGAGACAGATTCTCAGACACTGGGACTGCCCTTCCAAACTGCCTGTTCCTGCCCACCTTTCTAAGAAAACCCTCACCTGCCCTGGCTGTGGCTCAATGGATAGAGTGCTGGCCTGTGAATCAAAAGGTTGCTGGTTCGATTCCCAGTCAGGGCACATGCCTGGGTTGTGGTCCAGTTCCCCGATAGAGCGTGCGTGAGAGGCAGCCACACATTGATGTTTCTCTTTCTCCCTCCCTTCCCCTCTCTAAAAGATAAATAAATAAAATCTTTAAAACAAGAAAAAAGAAAAAAAACCCTCACCAGATCCATGCACGGGTTTGCCTTGTTTTCCGTGATTAAGCGAATGCTGCGGAAAGCAGCCCCTTGGGCACGGAGGCCGCAGTTATCTGAAGTGTGGTTCCAGGCCTCTGTGAACACTTGACTTAAATTCAAACACCCTCTCATTTCATTCATTGAGCAAACATTTAGTGTGCCCAGGTACAGCTTTGGGTGCCAGGGCATAGAATGCACAGAGTCCTTTCCGGGTATGTGGTCTGATCTGCCGTCTGATAGAGATGAAGGCTGAGAAGAAAATATAAAGGCAGGCAGGGGGTGAAGTGATAGGAGATGTTTTACAGGCAGCGAGGCCTCTGTGTGGAGGGGCAGGCAGGGGCAGGGTGCAGGGAGCCCAGGAGGCCAGGCGGGGCCGGGGGTTGTGCTCTAAGTGTGATGGGAAGTCCCTGGAGCTTCCCATCTTCATCTGCAAGGAGTAAGATCTCATTTATAAAGTTAAACATGTTATCTTGCTCCTGCAGGTGGAGAATAAAGTGTGTGGGGTTGGGGGAGGGGAGAGCGGGAGGTTGGGACAGTAGTCCAGGCCAGAGGTGACAGGGCGTGGGCAGGAATGAGGTTGGGAGTGGCAGTAAGTAGACAGGTCTTGGATGATTTTGAAGATAGGGCTGAGAGGATTTGCTGATGGACTGGATACAGGGTGAGAAAGCAGACTGGAGGACCACTCCAAGGTTTGTAGCATAGGCAACTGAGGGATTATTGGTGTTAAATACTGAGATGCAGAATAATAGAGGAATACCAGTTTGGGGGTGACAAAATAAAGAATTCTGTTTGAGATGCTTGCTAGATGTCCGGGTGGAGATGCGGAATAGGCAGGGAAGAGGAAGAATCTGGAGACGTGAACTTGGGACTGGAGAGCGTGTAGTTAGTTCATGGTTAGAGCCCCAAGGCTAGATGCAGTCAACAGGAGAGCTAATGGAGAGGGAGGGTTTGGGCTTGGAGGGACACCCTCAAAGGGATGAGGCCAGCTCTCTCCTCTGCATTTTAACTAGGTCCTGGGCAGACAGGACTCCTGAGGAGCTGGGGAAGAGGCGGGGGCACCGGCACATTCATCTAAAAGGGGTCCCCAGATCTGGGGCAGCCTGTGGCCCCGTGGAGATTGGTGGCCCAGCCCTAGGATTTCATTTCTCCACCTTGTTGTCTTCTCTATGTCCAAGGCCAAGAAGCAGGATGGGGCAGGCTCCTGTCTACACTCTGTTGTGGGGTTGCCAGCTGAAATAGAAAGGAATGGTCCTCCAGGATTAGGAGCGGGCTGGAGGGAGGACAGGGCACCAGCAGAAAGGAGCACAGGGAGATTATTGGGATCTCAGCTTCTAGAGTTTGGAGTGAAAAAAAGGAAACTTTTTCCAAAATGAATAGTATATTTTACTAATTGAACAACTATTCATTGTAAAAACATTTAAATAACACAAGAAAGTATAAATAAAGTAAAAGCTGCCTGAAGTCCCATAGAAATAACCCATGTTAGCATTTTAATGACCATCCATCCATTCAGACACCTGAGTGTGTGTGCACATACAGCTATCTAAATTTCACACAGACGGGCCTCCTCACCTTCTCCCTCCCTTCGCATCTAAGTATAGATCAATCAATCAATAATTAAATAAATATAAAAAAACATATTGTGTATAAATTGAGCCATGGCTAGTGTGGCTCAATTGATTGGAGCAAACTGTGAAAGGTCGCAGGTTTGATTCCCAGTCAGGGCACATGCCTAGGTTGCAGGTTCAATCCCCAGTCAGGGCACAAATGAGAGGCAACCAATCAATGTTGAAAGAATTTTGTGCAAATTGAAATGTCTGTGTACTTACCCTCAAAACAACCAATAAAATCTTAATTATGAAAGAAAAAAAAGTAGAGAGTAAATTTGAGGGGGGGGAATCAAACTTTGTTAGTAATCAGAGCAATACAAACCAATGAGATACATTTTGATAATGCACAAAATATTTTCAAGAAATTATTGGCAAAATTATTAAGAAGTGTAGGAATATTGAAAACACATTCTGCCAATATGGGTTAAATGCTGATGATAATTATTTTGGGCAGTTTAGCAACATGTGGCAGTTCTGCTCCACAGTGTTTAGTCTAAGGAATTAAGTATCTTAAAAATTTTAGCCAAAGGATAAGGTATTATTTATGATATGGAAAAATTGGAAGCAAGTTTAAATGGTGATGAAGGACTAAATACATGAATGTGTTGATACAGTAGAATCAGCTCTTAAATCATCCCGAAGGAGAATATTTACTATATTTTCACATGAAGTTATAGAACCACATGCATAATATGAAAGTGTTTACAGTGGTTATATCCGAGTGGTGGGATTAGAGAAATAACTTTTATTTCCTTTTTACTGGCCTAAGTTTTCTGCAACCAGCACAAGCAGTTTTTAATAAAAAGGAAATTATTTTAAGAGCTAAAGGAGGCCGAGTGTTCAAGGCACAGAAGGCAATGAGGGGAGGTCTGAGACCAGGAAGTAAGTTCTGCACGGACAGGGCAGGGGGCGGGGGCGCATTGTGCTGGCCCGGAGAGAGGGTGGAACATGTCTCCCAGCCCTGAGCTGGCTCCTTGCCAGCCGTGTGACCCTGGGCCAGTCATCTCATCCCCTCTCAGCCTTACTAAGATCACATGAAACAGTGTGAATGGACATGCTTTGAAAGCTGTAGAATAGACTAAATGGTGGTGGTACTGTTACTCTGAGAACCAAGAAAGAGGTGCTTTGTAGACACTCCAGGAGGTAACAGGGAGCATTAGGGCCGAGTGGATGGCTGGTGCTGGGGCTGCTGTTGGGGACTGTGTCACCATTGGTGGATGCTCAGCCCCTTCTCCCAGCGCCGGGCTCCCCCAACTCCATGCCCCTCCCTCTCTGCCGGGCCAGGTCTGCACCCTGACCAAGGAAGACAATCGCTGCGTGGGCAAGATCCCTGAGGACGAGCAGTTGCACGTGCTGCCCCTGTACAAGATGGCCACCACGGATGAGTTTGGCAGTGAGGAGAACCAGAACGCCAAGGTGGGCAGCGGGGCCATCCAGGTGCTCACTGCCTTCCCCCGCGAGGTCCGGCGCCTGCCGGAACCCGCCAAGTCCTGCCGCCAGCGGCAGCTGGAAGCCAGGAGGGCAGCGGCTGAGAAGAAGAAGATTCAAAAGGAGAAGCTAAGCACCCCAGAGAAGATCAAGCAGGAGGCCCTGGAGCTCGCTGGCATCTCCACTGACTCAGGTGTGTGGGGAGCAGGCATCCATCCGGGGTGGCATTGGTGCTGTTGGGTGGTGGGCTGGACAGCTCCCTCACCGCCCCCTTCCTGCCAGAGGACCACATTCCAACAGTACAGTCCTGGGCGCCTCTCAGCCACCTGGGCCATCCCATTTTCTTAACTTTGTCAGATGGGGTGTCAGCCACAGCGGTCCGAGGACACCAGACCTGGTGGGAGATGTCTGGGGAGCCAGTGCCAGGAGGTTGGCTTATCTTCCCAAAGAGGAGCTGGGTTTCCCCTCCAGCTTGCCTGCTCCCTCCCTGAGAGACTGTGGAGGGTCCCATGGCTTCAGGCACGTGGGCTGCAGTGGGGCAGCAGAGTGGCCAGCAGGAGGGTAGGTGCTTCAGTGAAGACTTGTGCATCCAAGGGTGAGGGGGCAGGGGGAGTGATGCAGAGGGCACTGTGGGCTCTGGGAACCACTTTTTCCAGGACTTCAGCAGGTCTGGAAGGGGCCGTGATGAGTAGCACCCAGAGCAAGTGCAGCCTCACCTGCAGAGGGAACCTCTGTGGAAGAGGGGAGGTTCCATCACTAGTCCTCCTACCCAGGGCCTTGGCCAGCTGTGGTTCTATCTGCTTCTTCTCTGCCTTGCCTCCTGTTCTCCCCAGGCCTGTCTCTGAAGGGTGGATTGTCCCAGCAGAGCCTGAAGCCCTCTCTCAAGGTGGAGCCACAGAACCACTTCAGCTCCTTCAAGTACAGCAGCAACACGGTGGTGGAGAGCTACTCGGTGCTGGGCAGCTGCCGGCCTTCCGACCCGTACAGCATGAACAGCGTGTACTCCTACCACTCCTACTATGCACAGCCCAGCCTGGCCTCCGTCAATGGCTTCCACTCCAAGTACGCTCTTCCGTCATTCAGCTACTACAGCTTTCCATCCAGCAACCCCGTCTTCCCCTCTCAGTTCCTGGGGCCTGGCACCTGGGGGCACAGTGGCAGCAGCTGCAGTTTTGAGAAGAAACCAGACCTCCATGCTCTGCACAACAGCCTGAGCCCGGCCTACGGTGGTGCTGAGTTTGCCGAGCTGCCTGGCCAGGCTGTTCCCACGGACACCCACCACCCCACTCCTCACCACCAGCAGCCTGCTTACCCAGGCCCCAAGGAGTATCTGCTTCCCAAGGTCCCCCAGATCCACCCAGCATCCAGGGACCCCTCTCCCTTTGCACAGAGCTCCAACTGCTACAACAGATCCATCAAACAAGAGCCAGTAGACCCACTGGCCCAGGCTGAATCTATAACGAGAGACCCTGGTAAGATGGGCAAAACACCTTTGCCCGAGGCATCTCAGAATGGGGGACACAATCATCTATGGGGACAGTACTCAGGTGGCCCAAGCATGTCCCCCAAGAGGACTAACAGTGTGGGTGGCAGCTGGGGTGTGTTCCCTCCAGGGGAGAGCCCTGCCATCGTCCCCGATAAGATCGGTTCTTTTGGAGCTGGCTGCCTGACTCCTTCCCCCTTCCCCGATGGCCAGTGGGGGCTGTTCCCCGGTGAGGGGCAGCAGCCGGCTTCCCAGCCTGGAGGACGGCTTCGAAGCAAACCGTGGAGCCCCTGCAAGTTTGGGAACAGCACGTCAGCCTTGGCCGGGCCCAGCCTGGCTGAGAAGCCATGGGGGGTGGGGGCGGGGGATTTCAACTCTGCCCTGAAAGGTGGTCCTGGGTTCCAAGACAAGCTGTGGAGCCCCCTCAAAGGGGAGGAGGGACGGATTTCAACCCCGGGGGCCAGCCAGCTGGACAAAGCCTGGCAGTCCTTTGGCATACCCCTGGGCTCCAGTGAGAAGCTGTTCGGGGCCCTGAAGTCCGAGGAGAAGCTGTGGGATCCCTTCAGCCTGGAGGAGGGGACAGCCGAGGAGCCCCCCAACAAGGGGCTGGTGAAGGAGGAAAAGGGTGGCGTGGAGGAGGAAGAGGAGGAGCTGTGGTCCGACAGTGAACACAACTTCCTAGACGAGAACATCGGTGGCGTGGCTGTGGCCCCTGCCCACGGCTCCATCCTCATCGAGTGTGCCCGACGGGAGCTGCACGCCACCACCCCCCTCAAGAAGCCCAACCGCTGCCACCCCACCCGCATCTCGCTGGTCTTCTACCAGCACAAGAACCTCAACCAGCCCAACCACGGGCTGGCCCTCTGGGAGGCCAAGATGAAACAGCTGGCAGAGAGGGCGCGGCAGCGGCAGGAGGAGGCTGCCCGGCTGGGCCTGGGCCAGCAGGAGGCCAAGCTCTATGGGAAGAAGCGCAAGTGGGGGGGTGCCGTGGTCACCGAGCCCCAGCATAAGGAGAAGGGGCTTGTCCCTACCCGGCAGGCCCTGGCTGTGCCCACAGACTCAGCGGTCACCGTGTCCTCCTACGCCTACACGAAGGTCACTGGTCCCTACAGCCGCTGGATCTAGGTGCCAGGGTGCCAGCGTACCTCAGCATCGGGCCCGGCCCGAGCTGCCTCTGTGGTGCTTTTGCCCTCACACCTGGGGGCGGGTTGGGGGTGCAGAAGTCTTTTTATCTATATATACATATATAGATACGCATATATATGTATTTATGGTCCAAACCTCAGAACTGACCCGCCCCTCCCTTCCCCCACTTCCCCAGCACTTTGAAGAAGAAGCTACGGCTGTCGGGTGATTTTTTTCGGGAATTTAATATTTATATCTCCACATTGGCTTTTTCCCCCCTTGTTAGGGGGGACTTTTATTTTCTCTTGTTTTTAAAACTCTATCCTTGTATATCACAATAATGGAAAGAAAGTTTATAGTGTCCTTTCACAAAGGAGTAGTTTTAAATTCCATTTAAAAATGTGTATTTATTGGATTTTTTAAAAGCGACAATAGTAATGGTAAAGGATGGTCAGGATAGGCCGGAAGTGCTCATTCCTGCCCAGTCTGGCTGGGCCCGGCGAGCCTGGCCCTCTTGGGAGCTGACGAGGTTCTCTCAGCCACCTGCCCCTCATGAGCCAAGTGCAGATTGTAGCTACCCAGTCCATCCCTCTGGACAGATATGCCCTCCCTTCAGGGGAGGGAGCCCTCAGGACGGCTTCTGTCCTCTCCAGTAGGATGGAAGAATCTGTAGAAAAACATCTGGGGTCCCTTTTCCAGGCACCGGCTTGGTGTTGTGGGGAGGGGGCAGGTGCACCCCAGGCCAGGCACCTGAGAGGCTGACGTAGATTTCCCCAGAAACCAGGTTGGAAGTAGACAGCTTCAAGCTTGCTAGTCTCCACACTGAATCCTCTCTGTCTGTTATTTATCAAGTCATGTGATGTCACGGTTTCCTAGGCAGCACCTTGTGATGGAGCTGGAGTTGAGAGGCTCTTAGGAGCCTTTTTCCACCAAGTCAACAAGCCAATGAGTAATACTGGGCTGAAGGAATTTGTCTTATTGGCAGTTTTTTAAAAATGCCCCAAAGTCCATGCTGATACTGAAAAAAGGGCTACTGTATCTTTAAAAACAAGAAGCTGAACCCAAGCTGTGAAAAGCCAGCACTGCCTGTGTGTGCAGCGCTGTGCAGAGCCTGGTGCTGTAGTATTGTGCTGGGATTTCCTTGGCTTAAGGGCAGGGCTCATCCTGCAGGAGCTCAGCACACCAGTGTAACAGCAGTTAACGCATCTCTCCTTATTCCTGGATTTTCCCATTGGATAATGGTGCATGCCTCACCCCCGAACCCACCCCCTCCATGCTATCACTTGGGGGACAGACCTACACTTAACAATTTTAAAATGCAAGAGGCAAACGTTTTCAGCTGGTAGCTATGATTTTCCTCCCTAATTGGTGCCATTTCTCTATTCGGTCATTTTCTCCTTCCTCCCCTCTTCACCCACTTCAACACACGCGTTCAAAAATTCTGGTGCATTCGTTCAGTTCTTTGAAATAAGAATGTGGTGCTTAATTTTCACAACATTGTTGAGAGAGCTTGGGCCTGACAGGTGGAAGCAGCATTCATGGACAGCAAGTCACACTTCTTGGCGTGTTTGTTTTTCCTGTGGCGTTAGCAGCAATGATGTCAGTGTGGGTGCGTGGTGAGTGGGAGGCTTCATCAGGACACACGGAGGGGGACGTGGCCACTCAGTGAATGACCGCTGAGCCCTGAGATAAACGTCAGAGATTTATGGAGCAGTTTTATTCAGATGTGGGTCTTCCTGAAACGAGTTTAACAATCAGATGACGATGCTGAAGGCAAGTTCCTGAGCTTCCAGGTGCCTTGTGTAGGAGCTGAGAGCCGCCCGCCGGGTGTTTACTGCAGCGGCCCAGAAGCACTGGCAGAGGGTCGCTGTGAGAGTCCTGAGCATGTGTGTGGTCTGGTTTTAACTGTAAATAGGGAAAGATTTTTTTAAGCACTTTTGCCTAGATTTAAACAGCAACTTGAAAAAAATAAAGTATGTTTTAACATGTAATTGTGGGAGAAATTGTAAATAGTAGCTGAATATTTAACGTGCTTTGTCTATCCTTCACTTTTACCATATTCTGTAAAGTTGCATTTATTTTACAGGACAAAAATGAAATATTATTGCTTTTGAAATAAATACCCAAGAGCTTATCAGGATTTAGAATTATTCAGAACTCAGAATTATAGGAAAACCTCTGACCTTCAGTGTGACAAGCTAAAGGAAGCAGAGCCTTTAATGAGCATGCTAATTTTCTAGTTTTGAGGAGAAGTTGGGTCCTTTAAATGCTATTTTGCTTATCGCATCAGTACTTTTATGCAGGTCTCATTTGACTCCGTGCTTAGGTAGATACGGGGGTGCCTTGAAAACTTCATTTTAAATGATTTTAAGCAAGAGATACAATATTTTACGAAACATTTGGAGAATGTGACCGTCTGTATGGCGCGGGAAAGCCCCAGGTTGGCTGTTGGTTTGGAAGGTCCCGAGTGTAACCCAGGCGATTCTGATACTTGGCATGTGTGAGTCTTCCTGATGTATGGTAGCTATGCTCTTTCCCTCGTCGCCCTCTGGTAGCAAAGCCATTAGATGAAAAGAGAATCCAATACAAGCTCAAAGCATGTGGTATCTCCCCTCCCCCCCCGACCCCACGCTCAAACAGCCTTTGGTGCATAAATTTCTTTCTAGATTAGCAAACAGGCTGCTGAGAGGTGAGTCAGAGGCAGTCTCCATGGGTCCCCAGCCCCTCAGAATGGTGTTCCAGAAATGAGGTGGTGCTGTTGCCACGCTCAAGCCCATGCTGATTTGTACACACTACACGTATAACCTACCTCAAATCTCAGTCATTAAAATTAGCATGCTTTAGACATATATTTGAAAAGTAACTATGCACAGCTCTTTATTCCCCTCCTTGCTGCTGAAGGTTTCTTAAAGAGAAAAAATCAAATTTTTATTTTTTACTGGCACTATCATTTTTTAAGTCCTAAAGATGATTAAGACATTTTTATCATGAGAAGAAAAATAAAGCCATTGCAACTAAAGAACCTAACAGCATGACCAAGTTTTAAGAGTAGTATTATAGCAACCGAAACAACTCGGAGTCTTCGAGTCATCTCCCCATGCGCCCATCCGCAGACACCATCCACATGCAGCGCTGACGATTGGTTCCTCTCGTTTTCTTTTGTTTCCACTGCCTTTTGCTTGCAAGGGAAGTGCTTGCAAAGTTCTGTGCTAAGAGATTTTTAAAATAAAAAGTGCTTCTTGGCAGGTTCTCACAAAATAACTGGTGCTAGCTTAAGAAACCATTATCTAACCATTGGAAATCTTGACTAAAGGTGTTTCATGGATTTTTGAGGTGTTTTGTTTCCTTTGTCGTCCGGTCTGTTTTGGCAGGGCCTCAGTTTCCCTCTCACCGGCTCCGTGGGCACCGCTTTGCCTTCTCACCGAGATGACACTGGCGTGCGTGCGTGAAAGGCGGTCAAACCCTGTCCCTCCATGGTCCTTCCACCAGCCTCTTTTGGGTACCATACTGTGCAGAGCAAGGGGTTTTCAGAGTGCTAGAGCAAGGAAAGGAGTAGCAGGGCTTCACCATTTCGTACTTAGCCATGGGAGGTGTGTGAGGATGGACGCCTGACGGTGGGTCGCTGGTAACCTGACTTCACAGAGAGCCATCCAGCCAGGCTTTGGGCCGGTTAGCCACCGCCAGGTCTCACACCCAGGCAAAGCTGGTGGGCAATTAAAACATCCCTGACGTGCCTCGACCAACCTCTTTCCTTTTGTTCCTGAAGTGTGTTTCATGGACTAGGAAGCATTTTCATGAATTGAAGCAGTCTAAATCAAATGGTGCTATGGTGTTTTAATGTGACTGTCCTTGATCCTGTTCCTGCTGAGGTGCTATTGAGGTTCTGAAACCACAACCAACCAAAAACAAGGTGGGCTCCAGTCTCTCTCGGCTTTTTCTCCCCTCCCTATTTTGGTGCTGTCTCCTTAGACCCCTGTTTACCATGCTGTCACCTGCTCTGAGCAGTATTTCTGTTTTATTGTTCCTGCCTTGGTGGCCAAACGCAGAAAGGCGAGCCACAGAGGCAGCTGGCTCCCTGAGTGCGAACGGGGGTGGGCTGCCCAGCTTGGCTGGTGCTCTAGTTTCCTATCTGTCTTCTCAGGCCTAACGAGAAAGGAGGGGTGAAGGGCTTGCTTTTTTTTTTTTTTCTTTCTTTTTTCAAAGGAAGGGGAGTCAGGTTCTCCTGCCTTTTCTAACATGGCAGGCATTCTCATAGCCAAGGGCACACGTTCTCTTGCAGCCCAGGGTGCCAAGTAGACCTCTCTGAGGGTCCCAAAGGTGCTCTGCACACCAAGGTGGACTACAGGATCTGCCTCCTCACCCCACACTGGCCAGAGCCATGGTGACGGTCTCCTTCCTTGGCTCCTCACAGCCTTTGCCCCAGTGTTGCTTCCACCCCTCATTGGTAACCCCTCATGTTCAAACTAAAGGAAGGAGCTTTCTTTGCTCCCTCAATGCCACTGAGGCTGCTTTTTAGTTGGTGCTATTCTAAATTTCTTCTTGGGTCCACAAAAGTTGATGTTTTAAGAACTCAACAGGAAGCTCCATTTTGTGTCATCCACTGTCACAATAATTTTTTTAAATACCTCAAAAACAGGACATCACGATAACTTCAGTAAAGTAGATTCTGTGAGGGTCTGATACCTGCAGCTTGCCCATTTGATGATGTAGTTGACCTTGAGGAATCTGAGGTCACTTTATTTTCCATTCTTCAGCAAATGGCAGACCATCTTAAGGAAGGAGCATGGTTGACTTTATTTCATTTTCTTCTTAAGTTTTGCTCTTCAAGAAAATGTGAATTTCCTGTGCCCATCTCATTGAGCTTTTGCAGTCATTGTTGCTGTCATTTGAAATGACTCCCACAAAACCTAGTTTGATTAGCCAGCGGCATCTACAGTAGGACGTGGCTAATTTCAACATACCCTGGACCAAAATGAACACTTCTTGAGGTGCGTACTCCCAGCATAGGTTATACAGTCCCACATTCACACCTGCAAAGTTGTTTCCTGCGTGTGAGGCCGGCTTGGCACGCCCAGCCCCTCTTCCCGCAGAGCTGCCCGCTAGAGCAAAGCAATAGGCTTCTCCCCTGAGCAGAGACTGCAGCACAGCAATGCAAGTTCTAACGTTGCTTTTTGCCTAAGAATCAGTGAGTGATTTGGCCTACTTCCTCGCTTGCTTCTATTCTGATATCAGGGATGCTTTTTGTAGCGGTATTATTTGCTCTCTTTTCTCATTTTGACTGCCCGTCATTCAGGGATAACTTGTCACTGTTCGCGTGGGGATTTAAAAAAATGCCATTTGACTCATTTGAACATCTAAATTTTCTTGGTTCCAAAAGTTTTTTTTTTCTTTTGAGGGGAAAAAGGAGGAGAAAAACAGGAGTGGTGTTGTTTCTTTTTCATGTACTCCAATTTAAAAAGAAACAAGGGCAGGCCATATTATGGCAAATAATGCATCAGATTTAATCTCAAACCCCTGTAGCTTTTTGATGTGTTTTTTTTTCTTCTATCTTTGAATTCCTGTTTGGTTACTTGGCTTCCAATGGAGGTGAACTTAACAACCATACTTGAATATTCCGTCTTGACTTTGTAACTGTGGCTACTTGAAATGAAGTTTATCTGGGGTTGATGGATGAATGGTAGATTTTTGCAATGTCTCAAGGCAATAGGATGTGTATTATTAAACTGTAGATATTCTTAGTACAGTAAATTTATGCTGATAATTTTATTTTGTATAATTTTTACCTTTTTGTTAATATTTTTCTTCCCACTTTATTGGTTTGCCTCCTGAGCTACGCCTCCTTACCCTCCCTTCTCCCCCAGTGTTTCAGTAAATTTAATTTAGGGTGCCTAGAAATTGCAAGTATGTATCCTTTTTTTTGATTTGTATTTTATTATAATTTACACAAACAACTGGGTTTGTGAACTGTATTACTCCTGGTATCTTTAAAATATTGTGGGTGTTTTAATAAATTTTATATTTATTTTTTGCACTCAAATTCAGTGTGGGTCCTTCTTTCTGCGCCTCCCCCCTCGAAGCAGGCCCTGACTAGGGTGTTGAAGCCTCACTAAGCCTGTTCTCACACTGTAGATTGTATAGATGCACAGACGAAGCCTTCACAAGTAATAGCAGTGATTAAGCCTGTCCTTGTCCTGTTCTGCCACCTGCAAAAAGTAATGTTCAGAGGTTATCAGCTGTTAAAACGGGCCATAAAGGGGGAAATGCAGGTGGCCTTTTTCTCAAGTTTCTCCTTTTGCTTCCTTTCCCTTTTATCTTTGTTCCCTTTTTTCATTCAATTTGGAGACCAGTCCCCCCTCCCCCCATTAAGGTTGTTCACTTCTGTTATGTTTGCTGAAAGATCACTAATCCTGTTCCAAGCTGATGGCCTGAACCCGTGTCTGGTAGGGAGGGCCAAATATGGGGACTAGCGTCTGCTGTCCGTGGGGCAGGGAGCTTTCCTACAAGGTCCCATGCTTGGGACTGTCAAAAGGACCAGGTATTCAGAACGTGGCAGCTAATAGATGCTCTTGGTTCAGATTGCCAAGTGCAGTGGCTGCTCTTGAAAAGGGACTGTAAATCAAGGAAAGCAAGAGAGAGGATACTGGGGAGGGAAAACCACCCCCTCCTGCTTGAAATATGGAGCTGAAACGGATTCAGCATCCCAGAGACAAGCAACCCAGCCATCCATGGAGACCTCAGCATTCTTTCTAGTTGATGCCAACATCCTGTTAGGTCACTAGACAGGAGAGCACCTTTCTGAAGGCATCGGAGTGAAAACCCCACAATCCTAACGTGGCGCCAAACCACAGGCTCCAAGGCTTCCATCTGCATTCCGTTTCCCTGGCAATGGAACCCCTGGAAATGCCTGGGCACGCATGGCTATCCCGGATCCTCATACATGTGTGCATGTTTTACAGAAGTGGGATCACACTGTGTTTGGTAAACTCTCCACTCTATACCTTTGGGCTGAAAGAGCCCCAGGCCTGTCCCTATTCCCAGGGCCTGAGGTGAGGACCAGGAGATTCCTGCTTCCTCAGGTGCAGACTCACTACTGGGTAACTATAAACATGCTTTTTTCTCTTACAGAAACTCCATGTTAAATATAGAAAAACTAGAAGACTGCAGTTTTAAACTTTCTGAATTTCCACTACAAGAGAACCACATGTTGCTTGCAAACATTTTCTGAATGTGTAAATATACCCATATGTATACATACATCTTAAAATGGGATAACACTTTGTTGTAACCTTTTCTCATTTAATATATCTTTAAAAACCAGTGATGTAGAACTACATCATTTTAAAGAGTTGCCTAGTATTTCATTGTATGGATATGGAAGCATTTAGTCATTTATAATATTACTGAACTCTGAAGTCCCAACTTGCTGCAATTTTAAATTGAAACAATCTAAATCTGCCTCCATCAAAGTCCCACCCACTGAATTTCTTCCTACCCTAAAAAGCACACCAATCAATCCCTCAGCCACATGATCACATTCTGAACTCCCCGAACCTTCTGGTGACATAGCTCCAGACCCTATGCAACCCCGCCCCGTTCCCCTATCTTTAACACCTAGAACACCTTATATTGGGATTTCTAGAAATGAACACTTTGTTCCAGGTGGGACCTGGCAGGCCCAAGCCAAGCACAGAGACACCAAGGAATCCCACAGCCTGGTCATGCCATTTTTATAAACACACCAAGTTTTTACTTTTTAAGCAGCCAAGTCGTGCTGATGGCTGATGGGCTCGGTGGGAAGGACGTGGCTCTCTTGCTCCCCAAGTGTGTGATGTGAGGTGAGCCATTTCATCTACAATGTCGTGTCTGTGTTTACAGAGCAGTCTAATGAAACCACAAGAGATGGATATAACGATCAAAAAGAAAAAAAAAAACACCTTGCAGTGAACATACCAGGTATTCAGAGCATGGCAGGTAATAGATGCTGTCATTATTACTCATGACAGACAAAACTTTAGGGCACCGAAGTGTCCAAGACTAGTCATCAACTGCATAGTGACCTCTTAGGTGAACTACTGCCAAGGCAGGCCCTCCAGCCCCAGCCTTTGTGCACTTCATCTTGTTTTTAATTCTACACACAGCACTTGAAGTCAGCCATCTTAAACGACTAAACGGCTAAACGGCTTAAACAGACTGACTCATCCCCTCTCCTGTTTTGAATCTTAATTGTGTCATCTTTAGTTTTCCCTACCCAGCTCAACAGCCTTATCCCAGGGTCTTTTGCTGATGCTCTCATAGGCTTAACCTCACAGGGCTGTTAGTCATCTTTATGTCTCCCATGAACTCAAAAACTAATCTTACACTCATCATCCTGTGAGAGGAAATGCATCCTTTCATACCCCAGGGCATGGTGGTTCTAGTGAAAATAAGTTCAACACCTACAACCCAGGGCACATTTGTCAGAGCCAGGAGCACCATAGAAGACACGGGGACCACACACACAGAACACCATCAAAGCCCATCAAAATCTTGGTCCTTCCAACCCCATCCCCATGCCTACCTCTGGAAGCTTTGGCAGATACTGCTCTGCTCCGCCCCGCCAAGAAGCCCTGAGTTGCCCTGTTTCCTTTCCCTACACTTCAACCATATCTTCTTCGTTTTCCTTCACACACACTGATCCTTACTCCTCCAGGCTAACTGCCTCCCACCCCCATGTTTTCTCTTGGTTTATACCCTCTGCTTCTCCTTTGGAATGGGTTTCATCCACAGTCCACTTTCTGTGCCCCGCCCCCCACCACTGCACTCTCGGGTCCCCAGGGCCCAATCCTGCTATAAGGCCCTCATGCTCACCCCTTTCCCACCCCTTCCTTTTGCGACCACATTCTGCAGGTGTGGACGACCTCCTGGCTTCCACTTCCCCACCACTCACTCACCTGCACCCTGTTTCTGGAGAGAAAGGGCTGTCTTCTAGGTCAAGGATCCTGTTCTCACTGACCTCCCTCCCCAGAAGCCTTAACTCTGTGGACCCCTAAACCCTCCACCCCTGGGCTGTACTACCAGTAGCACTGCATTGTCCCAAGGCCCTAAAGCCCTCTGCCCCTCTCATGGCCCCTTTGTACATTTTCGTCCTTTAAATACAGATGCCCCCAAGAGAATCAGCTGCATCTTCGCCATGGCCTATAGGCTTCCTCGTTCAGGCATGAGGCCTCAACTATGACCACAGTGCTGATGATTTCCAAAACCGTGTCTAGCCCTGACCTCCTGCATGTGTTCTGGCTGCTAGACAGCTCTGGGTGGCTGTTTGACAGGCTACAGTCTTAACACCTCAAATGACTCCTTAACTCTCTGCCAGATTTCCTTCTGGCCTCTGACGGCCTCATCATTCTCCTGGTCACATCCTGACACCTGCCGAGTCTGGATTCTATCCCCTCCACGTCTTCAATTCCTCCTTCCTGCTGCTATTGTTAGCAATCCACACTGCATTTTCACAGGCTGTGTGCACTGTGCAGGGTTGGACAGGCGCCACTCATGCAGACCACTGTGCAGGTTTCCATCATTGGCATCGACTCCTCCCCCATGAGCAGGGCAAGCTGGAAGAAAACTGTAGTAGGGCCCCCTAAAGCTGGGGGCCTCTCATATTGACCTAAAAATGAGACTTTTCAGAAAAATTAAGTGAGTTGTCCAAGACTATTCAGCTAAGACGTGGCAGAACCTATACTCAGACCTGGCTGTGCCTGACGCTGAAGCCCATGCCCTGTCCAAACATACCCGCTTTTTCTGCATCTTAGTGCCATGTCCCTGAGGGACGCACATTGTCCTCACTAGCAGGAATCTACCCACAAGCAGAGGATAGGGCATGGCCAGCGGCCTGGAGGTCTGCAGACACAAGAGGCACCGGTTACAACAGGGTGGGCGGGCAGGGAGACCTGCGCTCTTTGGAGGTTTTTTCAACAGCCATTGGTATTTGAAGTCTGCATTTTAGTCCCCATTTGACCTCCCTGCCCATCTCTCCAAAGCCTGTCTCTCCTTGTCCAGACAGTCTTCCTACAGACCAGACAGGATGATACTATGTCACTGTACCAGCCCTCAGTTGCTCCCCATTTGGGTACAGCTCTCAGGACCATTTTAACTTTGTCACAGGGCCCTGCAGGACCTGGCCCCAGCTTGCACCTCTAGTACCACTACAGGCTGCTTGATGTCTTTCTCTGATCATCTTAATGTCCCACCCCGCCCAAGTGGCTCCTCAAATACAAAGTGGCTTTCCAGCTAATGGTAGTGCAAGTAATACCACCAAGAGCTCACTCCTTTTATTTTTTTTATTTTTTAAAGATTTTATTTGTTCTTAGAGAGAGAGGAAGGGAGGGAAATAGAGAGGGAGAGAAACATTGATGAGTTGCCTCTCACACACCCCCAACCTGGGACCTGGTCTGCAACCCAGACATGTGCCCTGACTGGGATTCAAACCTGTGGCCTTTCACTTTGCGGGACCACATCCAACCCACTGAGCCATGCAGCTAAGGGCAAGAACTCCTTTTAACATCCATTAAAATATTTACATAAACTATAAAGCAACTCCAAATAAACTCCAACTCTTATTATCAATAAGAATGGAAAAAATCAACAAGATTTTACTCAAAGAAGTGTGAATAGGAAGCTAAGGTGTCTGACACCAAAAAGAACCTTTTACTGCATAATGAACAACAAACATTTAGAATCCAAAGACTAGCAATGAGTCCTTTGCAAAAAGAAGTTAGACATCAATTGCAATCTATTTTCAAAAAGATTAGAGAGAACATCTCACCTACTCAACAAAAGTGGGACTACTAGATGGCAGACTAAGTGGTATCTATGCCAAAAGCACAATTAATGTGCAGGGAAGAGAATAACCAGAGAAGAGCAGGAAATAGCTATTTAACATGAAAGAACATATAGGGAACTGCACGAGGCCACAAAAGACCACGAGACTGGAGCACTGAAATGCCTCTTGAGAATACTGGGGATTCCCAGTAAAGGACATGAATAAATTGTTCTGAATTAGTAATAAAAGTCTATGGGGGAAAAATGTTCGGACTGAGGTCAGATGAGAACTAATACTTCCCAGACACTGCAGGCTGTGGTCCATTCCATCAAGAATAAAGAGTCCTGGAAATTATCTGTCTCCTAATGGGCTGGGGAAGCATTTCTGCAAATACATCTGGATTCTTCAGCCACATTCTCATTTGGAACCCTGAGCGAAAGCTCAGCCCTGTAGCCTGCAGCTCTCAGACCCACTCACTCCACGACCAGCACTAAGTGCCCTGCTCTCAGCAGATACTGCTCCAGGCACAGGGACCAGGCCCAGGCATCACACAGTTCAGAGCAGAGGGCCACACTAAAAGTCAGATTATTATTATTATTATTATCCCTATTCACTGGCAATTCTAAACAACATCATTGCTAAAGGAATACATGAATAAATACATACATACATACATACATACATACTATGGTGCAAAAAAGAAATTATGAATTGACACACTTTTTGTTTTTAAAGTAATAAACTTTATTTTAGAACAGTTTTATTTTAGAACAGTTTTTCTTTATTTATAGAAAAACTGAAGAGTAAATAGAGTGGTCCTACATACCCACTTCATCCTCCCTAATTTCCCCTATTATTAACATCCTGTATTAGTGTGCTACATTTGTTATGATTGAAGAGCCAATATTGATACAAAATTATAAACTAAAGTCTATACTTTACATTGGGATCACTCTTCGTATTGTACATCCTATGGGTTTTAACAAATATATAATGACCAGTATCCACCATTAAAGTATCACATAGAGTAGTTTCACTGCCCAAAAACCATCTGTGCTCCAACTATTCATCTCTTCTTCCCCTCCAACCCATGGAAACCACTGATCCTTTTACACAGTCTCCATAGTTTTGCCTTTTCCAGAATGTCACAGTTAAAATCACACAGTATGTAGCTTTTCAGATTGGCTTTCTTCAATTAATAATGTGCATTTAAGTTACCTCCATGTATTTTCATGGATTGATAGCTCATTTCTTTTTATCACTAGAATTAACACTTAAATTTCATTAACACGTGTTTGTAAAAGGAAGGAAGAGAGGAGTTTCTGTGGGTGCCCAGGACGCAGTGTGTCCTGTGGACAGAGCTGTCAGCACCAAGCCTGAGAAGCTGGTCCTGGCACAGGTGAGGAGTGGGGAAATGGCCGGCTGGGTGGGAGCAAAGGGGAGGTGAGGAGAAGATGGGGCAGGGAGGGTAATGGAAGGGGAAGAGGAGGGACCGGATGGGATCTGTGTTTTGACAGCGTCACTCTGGCTGCTGGGTCAGCAGTGCAAAGCGCTGCCCAGGAACAGGAAATGTTAAGCCGGAGGGCAGTGAGGAGCCGGAAGCCCGGGTCTCTGTTTTTCTCAGGATGCCTACGGACAGACTGCCTCCTTGGGCAGGCAAACTTGTTTCAGGCTAAATTCTAACAATTGCTTCAGTTACCATTTAACAATATATGTGTCCTTCAGAGTAGCACATTTTTAAATGACTTCCTCTTTAATAAACATTATATTCTGTAGGCAAACTAATTCCAAGTCACCCACTGACACGTGGACTCAGCCACATGCTTTTTAAAAAAGTTATTACTGTTGTTTGGTTTAAAGTCGGGTTTTCCCTTACCTTTGTTTACTTAGCAATTTAAAAAAAAATTTATTATAAAATGTACATCACATAAAACTTACTATTTTAACTATTCACTAGTTTACAATTCAGTGATACCAAGTACATTCACATGGTGCAATCACAGCCATCTACCTCCAGAACAGTTTTTCATCATCCCCAACAAAAATTCCATACCCTAAACACCAACTCCCCATTCTCTTCCCTTCCAGCCACCCACAACCATCTTCCTTCCTTCTGTCTCTATGCATTTGATTACTTCTGTACTTCATATAAGTGAAATCGTACTGTAATAGGCAGTTAGAGAGACGTGAACAGAGCAGGAACGATGGGCCAGGTACAGAAGGCACCTGGGGCTGAGAGCAAGGGACAAAACTGGGAAAACAAGGACCTTGCCCCCAGGGTAACCTTTCCTTCCCTAGTACAACACTGGTCAAGTGGTCTGGACCCCCTGACCTTTCCTCTCTAGGGATAACATCTAGGCCTCAGCTGTGTTTTAGCTCCAGGCCCAGAAAGGCAGCAAAATCAGATAAGCAACACAGAGGCTAACCTCAGGACCAGTGCATTGACTAATGACCCCCTGCCCCAGCACTGACTGACTGATCACAATGCATCCATTGTTGTTCAAAGTACTGACAGCTCCTTTCTTTTTGTTTCTGTACCCTATTCTGTCCTGTGGCCAGAACGATTTGTTTATTCCTCTCCCAGTTCATGGACTTTTGGATTGCTTCCAGTAGACTGCACTTTACTTTTATATCTTAACAATATAAATCAGAAGCAATTCTTCATCAGTTTATGGAGTTCTTTCTTATTCTCTTCCCTACACTATTTTTTTCATTGTGGATTTTTATTTTATTTTACATTTTTTATTGTATATTTTTATTACCATTTGTCTTCCTTACACCAACCCTGCAAGCACTACACTGTTGTCCATGTCCATGAGTCTTTTTTTCTTTTTTCCCACCACTTTTAGCAACTTTTTCAAATAATAGCTTTTGGGGGATATAATTCATAAAGCATAAAGTTCACCATTTTAAAGTATACAATTCGATAATTTGTAGTATATTCATAAAATTATGCATGAATCAACACTTTATAATTCCAAAATATTCTCCTCACCCCCAAAAGAAACTCCATACCCATTAGCAGTCATGCACATCCCGAACCTTAGCTACTTCCTTTGGCTGAGGATTCGCATGTTTTGGACATTTCCTGTAAATGGGATAATATAATATGTTGCCTTAATTGTCTGGCTTCTTTCACTGGGCATGATATTTTCAAGATTTATCCACATTGTAGCATGTACCAGTGCTTCATTCCCATTTATAGCCTTATGCATTTTATTGTATAAATATACTACATTTTAGTGGGCTCTGTGGCACAATGGATAGTGCATTGGACTTCTAGTGAATATACCACATTTTGTTTGCCCACCCAGCAGCTGGTGGACTTTTGGATCTTTTCCACTTTTAGCTACTATGAACAAAGCTATGAATATTCATGCACAAATTTTTGTGTAGACACATGTTTGCCCTTCTTTTGGGTAGATACCTAAGAGTGAAATTGCTGGGTCCTGTGGTAACTCCATGTTTAACCTTTCAAGAAACTCAGACTTTTCCAAAGCAGCTGCCCCACTAGCATATGTGAGAGTTCCAGTTTCTCCACATACTCTTCAGACTTGTTACTGTTCACATTTTGATTCTGGCAATACTACCGGTTGTGAAGTGCTACCTCATTGTGGTTTTGCTACTCATTTTCTTAATGGCTAATTGTTGAGAAGATTTTTAGATTTTCATGTGCATCTTTTGGCCCTTTGCATATTTCTTTGGTGAAATATGTAGTCGAATATTTTTAAGATTTTATTTATTTTTACAGAGGGGGAAGGGAAGAAGAAAGAGAGGGAGAGAAACAGCAATGTGTAGTTGCATGTCACACGCCCTGCGGTGGGGGACCTGGCCTGCAACCCGGGCATGTGCCTGGACTAGGAATCGAACTTATGAGCCTTTGGTTCACAGTCCGGCGCTCAATCCACTGAGCCACATCAGCCAGGGCCATAGTCAAATATTTTACCTAGAAGCCTTAGCAGCGGCAGCCCGAGTTGTAGCTGGCAGCGGAGGGGGGCGGGGGGCCTACAGGGAGAGCAGCGCTATGGGCAGGGGCCAGACATCACCACCGGACCCCAGGTGAAGCTCAAGACCACAATCTTGACCTACCAGAGCCACAAGAATTTAATTTCTCTTTAACCTTTAATTCAGTTCCAAGGGCTCTAAGGGCTTGTCAAAATTCCCAAAAACAATCCCGTCAATGCAGTGCACACATCTAATTTCTATTTGTCAAATGTGGGTAAAGACAACGGTCAGGGCGGCTCTGACTGCATCCAGCTAAGGTTCTCCAGCTCTGGAGCGCCCCCGCCCGACCGCCTGGGTTTTATACAGGATGAAGGCACGCAGTGTGCCGCAGACGACTGGCGTGGGACGGCCGGAGGAAGGGTGACCCGGGCGGAGGAGGAAGCCCGAAACCGAAGCACAAAGGTTATCAAACCCGGAGGACCCTGTGTGAGGGGAGGATGCAAATTCGGACGCACCTGGGGCTGTTTCAGACGCGGTGCCTGAGGGGAAGGGGTGACCCCCGCGACCCCCGCGAACGCTGGCAGCAGCGCCACACAGGGACGGGGCGATTCACGGACCGGCACGGAAGTCCTACCAGAAACCTGGGCTGCCGGAAAACGGTGTCCATCACACAGACAGGGACTGCCTCAGAGCGACTCGCCGCAGGTGGCCAGTCTGAACCCTGAGGACCTCCCATAAACCGTAAAGGGCTAGGAGAGATTGGTCTGGGTGCAAACTGACAGGGGGTCGTCAGCGCCGGTGCTCTCAGGAAAACTAAACGCACCTCGGGGCTGCCCGCACCGGCCATTCAGAATCTCCTGTAGAGACGCTGCATCTTCTCCTCAGAAACAGCTTTTAGATTCGGATTTCACTGACCCTTTAATGAGTAAAATAGCCCGAGCCCTGGCCAGGTGGCTCAGTTTGTTGGAGCGTCATCCCGTACAGCAGAAGACTGCAAGTTTGATTCCTGATCGGGGCGGGATGGGGCGGGGAGCGAACCGAAGACAAATGCTGCGTGTTTCTCATTTCTGTGTCCCCCCCGCCCCCCCGCCACTCATCATCGTCATCATGTCTGTCCTCAGGTTTGGGTTAAAAAAAAAACAAACCTTCAATATCTTACCTGACAGAGCGCCGCCAACATTAAGTCATGTCAATCCCAGCGGTGAAAACTCTGCCGCGGTCTCCAGCTGCCCCCGCAGCTGCTGCCCGCCCCACCGCTGCGCCACTGCCTTCAACCCACCTGCCCAGCTCCGGTCTCCTTAGACTGTACCTTCTCACTCCAGTTCCCCTAGCACTTCGGAAGGCCAGGGGACTCAAGGGTGTGTGTGTGTGTGTGTGTGTGTGTGTGTGTGCGCGCGCGCGCATTTAATTCATTTATTTCTAGAGAGAAGGGAGGGAGAAAGAGAGAGAGAAATATCAAGGTGTGGTTGCCTCTCACGCGGCCCTACTGGGGACCTGACCTGCAACCCAGACATGTGCCGTGACTGGGAATTGAACCAGTGACCCCCTGGTTCATAGGCTGTGCTCAATCTGCTGGGACACACCAGCCAGGGCAAGACATACCTGTTTTTGTCAAAACAGTAGTATCTGTGAGGACCAGCAAGACAAATATACCTCTGGGACTTCTCTGGAAACCTTAGGCTCTGTTTCAGTCCTAAGCCTATGGGAGAAGAGAAAACCATTCAGTGTCTCACCAAAAGTCTAAAAAGAAGTGTGAAAAACATGAGGAAAGGGACCAAATAAAGAAATATGACACAGAGATGATTGAGGAAGAGGAAGAGGACCTTAAAAGAGTTGAGGGAACTGCCAAGCTGAGCAACTCCAGCCTGAATTCCAGGGAAGGAGTCAGGGAGGGTTACACTGCCTCCACGGTGCCCTCTTCAATAATTGCATTCCCAGAGCGTTTGATAAAATATATTCTCTCCTCTCCTATGAGCAACACCAGAATTACAAGGATGACTTCAATGTGGAGTATGATGAGTACAGGGTTTTGCACACCAGAATGGAGACGGTAGCTAGATTTATCAAACCACATGCACAATGAAAGTGACTTTCTCCAGGCTCAAAGAGTATCAGGACGTTCATGAAGTCTTACAAGAGTATCAGAAGATCAGGCAGCCTCAATCCTACTTGCCATGAAGTTATTGCCTATATGAAATGTATATTCAAAGATTTTTTTTCTTCATCCTGGATGCCAGGAATATAAAAAAAGAGAAGATATATTTAACCATAACATACTGTGATTCATCAAACAGCACAAACTTGCATTTTATGGGGTTTATCTATTGACATTGATTTAAACTATCACTTGTTTTATTGTGTGGGAGCATAAGCTATGTCAAAAATATAAGGATTTGGGGGGGGCAGTGGTGAGGGGAACTCAAAGAGAGAGAGAAGTAGGGAGAGAGCAGGAGAGAAACATCAGTGGGTTGCCTCTCATACACACCTGCACGAAGGGAGCAGGACCAAACCAAAACCCACCCAAGTGCCCTGACCAGAATCAAAGAGCAAGCATTTTCGAGTACAGGATGTTGCTCCAACCAACTGAGCCACACTGGCCAGGGCACAAAAGGTTTGTTTGTTTGTTTGTTACTTGTTGTTGTTCTACTCAACCTATGAACCAAGGAAGAAAGTTCCTTCTAGAAAATTGTACTGAAAAACCTTCCTGAATTTAGGTTACTTTTAATATATACACCTGTGAACATGAGCCCTTGTTTCATATGGCAAATGTATTCCACAGAAGGAATCTACACCTGCCACTTCTGACACTGTCTACACCGTATGTTACAACTCTAAAATTTTGGTTAAAGTTTTAAACATAAAATTTTATTATTGAGGTTAATTATCCAATGATGGTATTCCATTTCGTGTTTAGCTTTGGCTTAACATATTTTGTAATATCGTCCACTTCTAGAAAGAGGGCAAGGAGGTTGGGCGGGTGAGTCTAGTTTAGGGGTGGCCCAGAGAGAAAGGAATAGGAGGCAGAGGGAGGTCAGGCTCGAAGTGCCAGGAGAAGAAGATGCCTGGCAGTGGCCCCGGAGTTACCACAAGCCCTCTGGAACAGTCCCTGGGCCGCTTCCTTTCTCACAGGAGAGGGCCTCTAGTACCTCCAGGTTCCCCCCTAGGGTGCTCCAAGCCCAGGGCGCTGCATCCCAGGACTGGCTGGGCTTCTTTCCCCGGTTGTTCCATCCCTGGGCCCGGGGTCCCGGCTCCTTCCCGGGACGGTCTATTCCCGGGCATGGCGGGCGACCTCTCGGTGGCGGCTCAGTGCCGAGTGCTGGGTCCCGGGCCCGGGTCGCGAGGTGCCAGGGTGTTGGCAGCCAACATCCACACTCCGACTGTCTCCCTCCCGGGCCTGTGCGCGCATACGCGCGCGTGTTTGCTTCTGGAGTTTGGGCGAATATCCTGGTCATTTACAAATTAAAGCTCCCAGGGCTCGGAGTGCTGGTTCCTCCGGCCGTTTTGCAGAAGAGCGACAGGGAAGGGGGACCGCTGATGAGACTCCGGCGGAGGCCGCGAGGAGTGCGGCAGGCGGAGGGATGGGCCGAGGAGCGGACCGCTGGAGCCGCGGCCGCAGTGGGCGCCCTTCCCGCCCTCTGCACTCATACTGGCCCATTGAGCTCCGGAGTCAGTTTGACTTCGGAAAACACACACAGTGGGACATTGGTATTCTTGAGAAATACATCACATCGTCAGTCACGGAAAGCACCGAGAGTGAACTGTGCTATGCAAGGCAACTCTCAAAGACACACCAACCTAATAGAAACTCGGAGGAATACACCGTGTAAAGTTTTCTTAACTCCCTGGGCGCGAAATGAGCGACCACACTGGGCAACATGATGTCATCTTTGAGAACGTGACCTCACAGATCGCTGTGGAGCTAGCGGCCTCTGATCAGGGCCTGAGCAGGAGTGGACATCATCCTTTCATGGGGCTCAAGAAACCACCCATGGACACTTGCGGGAAGCACCTTAAATCAAGTAAAAGAAGGCTTGAGAGGGATTACAAAAAGCCCAACAAAACACAACAGTATTTTCAGGAAACGTTGCTGGTATGAATGTTTTTAAAAGTAGGTGTCAGAAAGGCATACCAACAAGCTCAAAAACGTCTCCTTTGGCAGAGGACAGCAAAGGGGATTACTCCTCAGTTCTTCAAGACACTCCACCATGAGCTGCATAAATATTACCACCTTCATATTTCCAACATCTTTCAGAAAATGTAAGATATGGAGGGAAGGAGAATAGTGAGACCTGGAGAATCAGTGGACACGCGTAGGGGTTGATCAACAGTCAGTGGCAATCAATGGGAAGTGGTTGAATGGAATAGTAAAGGCAGCTGAACCAATAATCAGAAAAATGTCGCGGCTGATAATAGAAACTTTGGAGTCACAATTTGAGCCTTCTTGGAGACATCTGAGGATGACACGCAGCCAGTCCAATAACCTTTCAAATTCCAGAGAAGGCAAACCAGAGGTCAAAACTGGTAGTAAATCCAAAGCAAAGCTATATTGCATAAAAATAAATGCCTCCCAAATTGAAATGGAAATCCTTTGTTTCAATGAGTCCATGATCTCCAAACCCCAAATTCACTGCCTCAAAAGACCAAAGTATAGGGGTGCCACACCGGAGGACTGCAGCAATCTTCCACCTCAACAAAGAAGGAAGAAGCTATAAAAGAAAGCCAATGAATTAAATAATTTTCTTCAGCTGGTTTAACTCTAATCAAGTTTCTTTTGCTAAGATGGAGTTTTACATTGAAAGCTGAAACAGTTTACATTGTAACTGTGTCATTTGACATCTGATAAACAATTCTTTTGGCAGCATTATAAATAACCAAAAATGTTGGGTTATTTATAAACATTATTTCTGAATCAAAAATATAGCATAATGGAGGTACAGAAGACTGGCAGTTCTCTTATGTATATATGTCTGCCATACATTGAAATAGGTTGGAATGTTACATTTGTAACTTAATAAATTGAACTATGCCAGTTTGTTAAATTTTACCATTATTTATTTAAAGGAAATCATAAAAATAAAATCTCACCCCTCTTGAGTAAAGAAGTATATAAGAAAATACACTAAATATTTGTATTTCTCCTTAAATGTGGTTAAGATCATGTGTACTTTATCATGATTAGCCTATCATATCTATTTAATACCACACAACCAATTGAAAGCTGGAAAATTTGGTCAATTAACCTGTTGATTTTTATATATGATACCAATTGATTTTTCCACCAAACTGACACAGTATATCAAATGTTCTAATGCTGTACAAATGCACAGCATTAGAACAGTGCATGTCTACTTCTCAATCATCTTGGTTCTGTATTAGCTGGAGGTATTGTGGCAAGAGAAATTGTGTTCGGCTCACACTTCTCTATGCTGAGCTATAACTAGAATGCAGTAAAATAGTAACTACCATAACAGAGACACAAAACCCTTCATATTACTTTCAAAGGGTAGATTTTTTAATTGTTGGCATCTTTAACACCTAAACTTTGAGCTTGCTGGACTTTTTAAAAAATTTATTTATTTTAGAGAGGGGAAGGAAGGGAGAGAGAGAGGGAGAGAAACATCAATGTGCAGTTGCCTCTCATGCACCCCTTGTTGGGGACCTGGCCTGCAACTCAGACATGTGCCCTGACTGGGAATCAAACCCATGACCCTTTGGTTTGCAGGCTGGTGTTCAATCCACTGAGCCACACCAGCCAGGGCTGGACATTTTTAAATGCAGTAAATGTAAAGGTTCACTTCAAAAAGTAATATGATTAATTTTGGCCAGAATAAAATAAAATATTCTCACCATCTTTAAAGAAATCTGGCCACATGAACAGACAGCTACCAGTGTTTAATCTTGCCCAGTAATGAGATCTACCCAGAGATCATAGAGAACCTGCTGTAAGTGGGTCAGAAGGAGGGCTTCAGGTTGAGACTTTCCTTTTTAAAAAAAAAAAATTTACTTTGGAAAAAAAAAACCTGTGTTTATATCCTTCCTACTTTTAGAAAGGAAAATTACATTTTGGCTTCTACATGTAGGCTCATTTCATAAGCTGAGATCAGAGAATCACATGTGGCAGGAGGGATTCATGCTTGCCACTCTGGATGGTGGTGAATCAAGGTTCCAGCAGTGAGTTAATTCATACTTACTAGGGTTATGACAGTGAATTGTAGCAGACTTTACTTAATGACATCCTGACTTACAACTGTAATTTTTTAAATGTTGAAATTAAAACTTCTTTTTATTAAAATTATTATGCCCTCACTGACATGATACTGATAAATCTGCTTATCTTGATCCAGACCTCTTCAGCTTGGGGTGGGGGAGTCAGTCCTCATCTCTACGCATTGTAACAAGAAAATCAGCCCTGGCTGGTGTGGCTCAGTGAATTGAACACCAGCCTGTGAACCAAAGGGTCGCAGGTTGAATTCCCAGTCAGGGCACATGCCTAGCCTAGGTTGTTGGCCAGGTCCCCAGTAAGGGGTGCACAAGAGGCAACCATACATTGATGTTTCTCTCTCTCTTTCTCCCTTCCCTTCTCTCTAAAAGTAAATAAAATCTTTTTTTTAAAAAAGAAAAAATCAGCTGACCCTTAAACTGAGGGGATTTTTTAGAGACCCATACATTCTTCCTACCCCTCACTTTCAGCACTAGTAAATTACCTGCTTTAGGCATTTAACCAAATGAACGGGAGAATGAAAATATTAAAATCTGACCTTTCTATCCCTGACCAGTGTGATTCAGTTGGTTGGGCATTGTCCTGCAAAGCAAAAGGTCAATGGTTTGATTCCTGGTCAGGGGAAATGCCTGGGTCCAGTCCCTGGTTGATGCATGTACTAGAGGCAACCAATCGATGTTTCATGTTGACATTTCTCTCCCTTTCCCTCTCTCTAAAAAGAAATAAATAAAATATTTTTAAAAATAAAATAAAATCTGACCTTCCCATGTCAGATGATGAACTAATTTCCAAACTGAACTGTCAGAGGAAAGCAAACTAAACCCCCCAAAAGCCTAGAACAGAGCAAGTCAACAGTAGTTTCTGTAAACCTGCCTTGAAAAACATCCTGCTCTCTGAAGTTCTTTCTTCAGAAGCACAAATTTGATTGAGAAAGTAGCTCAGTTGGTTTGTTTCTGAGCAAGGAGTGTGCATGGGGCAGGGTTGTGTGCACAAATTTATAATTATTATTTTAAGTTATAAGTCTCAGTATGGAGAACAGATGAAGATGGTGGAACATTGACTAAACAGCTTAAGACATTTTGTAATTTTAGTTCTTCTAGTCAATGTCTGAAGTACTAGAAAAAGCACTGAAGCAATTTCCAAAGCATCAGGAATTTCCATTTCCACCCAAAGTATTTGTTTTCTTCCAACATTTCTCTGTTAAATAAAAGAAGGAAAATTTCCACTTGTGTATGAAGTTTTTTCCCTTTATTTTACAGGTTGATAGTAACACTTTATGGGTCAAAAACACATGTGTAGAAGCCTTTCCTTCCTAACCTTGTTTATAAATCTACTGAAGCTCTCCAGCCAATGCCCTCCTTGACACTCATCCTGTTGGGGTGAAACTGCTGTTTCATGGTGTCCATAACCCAGGCAGTTGTTTGATTTTTTAATAATGCCAATGCACTTCTTTGGTGTTGTGTCTAAGATGTGATTATTTAAAGTTTACCAAAATGTTTTAGAATAGCGTAACTTTCCATTGGCTGACTGGATTGTGACTTCTTCTGTGGTCCTGATTTTTTAAAAAATGCTTTCCGTCAAACACATCCATTGAGAGTATATTTGTATGTCCTGCTGCTTAACAACTAAAGAGTCATCCAAAACAAGGACATCCTGAGAAACTGTCATGGCCAAGAGGAGCTTAAAGAACCATGACAACCAATGTAATGTGGTATTGTAGAGGAGAGACCTGGCAAAAGACATTAGGGAAAAACTAAGGAAGTCAGAATAAACAAAACAATGGGCTTTAATTTGCAATACTGTGTCAGTGCTCACTCATTAATTGTTAACAAAAGTACCAACAAAAGTAGTGTAAGCCTGCCTTTATTTATTTAGCTATTTATTCATAAGAGAGAGAGGAAGGGAGAAAGAGAAGGAGAGAAACATCCACCCATGGCTCCCCCTGTCCTGAACAGGGACCAAAAGTACAACCCAGGCATGTTCCCTTATGGAGAATCAAACCGGGGACTTTTCACTTTGCCTGCCAGACAGCACCCAACCAACTGAGCCACACTGGCCAGGGAAGTAAAATAAGCCTTTAACAGGGGAAACTGGGTGTTGGGTGTAGAGGAATTCTATACCATCTTCTCAATTTTCTGTCAATCTAAAACTCTTCCAAAAAGTTACAGAAAGTTATATAAACTGTTCTAAAAATAGTTTATAAGATAAAAAACTAACGTTATTACTTGAACTTCAGTTGTTTAAACTTTTTACTCTTTCATCCATTTGTTTAGTTGCTTTTTCCACTCCCTAACAACCTTTTGTTTTCATGACTGCTGGGGAGTCTTGCTGGGTGGCACGCTTGACCGGGTCTAGACACTTGGGTTCTGAATCCATGCGTTTGGGTGAAGGTCTTGCGTTTGTCTCTTTCTATTCTTATTCTAAAAGAGTATGTCTGATACCCTAGCCAGCTTGGCTTAGTTGATTGGGCAATGTCCAGTGAACCCAAAGGTCTCCAGTTCAATTCCAGGTCAGGGCACATGCCTGGGTTGCTGGTTTAGTCCCAGTCTGGGTGCTTATGGAAGGCAACCGATCTATGTATTTCTCAGAGGCTGTTTCTCTCCCTCTCTCCCTCCCTTCTCCATGTACCCCCTCTAAAAAAAAAAAAAGAAAATGTGTCTGGCATCTTTTAACTGTACCTTTTCATCTGATTCTCCAGAAAACATTATATCTGTCTCAAAAAAATTAAAGTACATAAATGTTATTTTAAATTTATAGTAACATGGTATCTTAACACAACCTGTAAGGTCAATATCCTGAAATGCGGTGTCTGACTATAATTAATCCTACCAGCTTTATTAGAGCAAATGCAAACATAAAAGGTGTCAAAAGGCCAGTTCATGCAGCAAGTTGAGCCACCCTCCAGCGGGTCCCAGAGGAAGTATTGTGCAAGGGTGCGGTGTGGCTTAGGGTTCTTTAGGACACATGCAGGTAAGAAAGCCAGCTCTGCTGCCTCAGGCCAAGGGGTTTGGATATGCGCTGACTGTCTTACTGAGTCTTCTGGAAAAAGCTCTGGGGAGAAATGTGGTGGGCAGAGGGGGGAACCGGGCCTGCTCTGCTTCAGATGCTCCCAGGGAGCCGGTCAAAGTGGGTGTTACAGATCGGCAGGCCTGATCCTGCCCAGGTGAGGCCAGGGACTCAGCTGGCAGTGGTGCACTCCCACCCTTTACCCTGTGGAATCAAGGGCATCTGGGCAGGTCCCCCAGACAGGTGGTAGGTGGAGGTGAGCAGGCAAACCGCCACATATGCACTGCAGCTCCCTGGAAGGACAAGCATGTGCACTGGGTAGACCTCATCAGAGTACCCCTCATGACATCTCGCAGGCAGCCCTTTGCTTCTCTTTACCTGTCAATTCCCTCCATTTTCCTGATTTGAATGTCCACTTTGTTTGCCCTGAGCTCTCACTAGCCCTCAGAAGGTCTGTGGCCTGGCTGTCCCTGGGTCACCCTTTCCAGTTTGGATTCCCAAGAAAGGGAATTGGATCTATCGACTCCTTGCCACCAGATGTATCTGGTGGGGCTTTGCGGTCCCAGGTCTTCTCCCAGCTTGCAGGCCAGCTCACCCCATGACTGCTGGCTGGGTGGTCTAGTCAGGGGTGAGAGTGGCCTGCAGGAACCCATGGAGGAAGCGGGCCTGAGGGAGTGCTGTGGCCAGGGCAGTTCCCCTTAGACTGACTTGCCTAGTCAGCAAGCACCTACCCTCAGGACTCTGAATTTTCCATTGGAAAACTGTACACTGTTTTTAAAGACACTGAGCTCAGAAAATGGATCATCTTTCATAGTTCAGCAGTTTCCACAGAGCACTTAATCAAAAAGCTAGGAGTTGGCTGTATCAGATGCAATGTTATACTCTGGCCACTAAGATGAACAATTTCTTTTTTAATTGACTAAAAAGAAACCCTGTGATTCCTCTTCCAACTTTCCTTTTAATTTTGGGGGAAGAACAACTTGGGTGGGGGGGCCACTTTAAAATTATCTTGTTGCCAGATTTGGGTGCAGACATGCAGAACTGATAGGATTGCCACATTTCAATGGGCCTGACGACTCCCCTGGGGTGGGGGTGGGGGCAAAGCAGAGGGGAGAGTACAAGTTTCTCAGGCAGCCCCAGACTCCTAGGAGGCTTGCTAGGCCACATCATGTTTTCCTGCAGTTGAGAACACCTGTTGCTTTGTTCCAGCCTCTTCTTTGGAGAACAGAAGCTCTACTTCGTTTGGCAACTGCCCCTCTCTTCACTTCAGTGGAGCGAGGCTATAGTTACTGCACATCTCTTGGATGCCAGCTGATTAGTCCAGAGTGGCTCCTGATGAGAAACGGGTGGATCAAAGGCCTTTACCAGTATTCTTTGAACTGGAACTTAGAAGGAAAGTATCCCTGTCTCATGGCCTGGACATTAAGATACGAAAATTAATGTATGGTGTCAGGTGTGTACTGGAAATATCAGAGGGCACTTTGTAAAGTATATGATTGTCTAACCACTATAGTGTACACCTGAAACTAATACAAAATAATGCTGAATGTAAACTGTAATTGAAAAATAAAATTTAAAATATATACAAAAACTAAGAGCTACTGACAATATAATCACGGCTATATGGTGGAAGTCAGTGAGAATGAGAGGTAATAATGCTGAGCTACAGAGAGCAGCAGACTGGAGACGCAGAGGCCTGGTGGTGTCACTGTTCCTGACATTTAGCTGTATCCGTCCTTTCTGCATGCAGCTTGGCCCTTCAGCCCTTACTTCAGTATGCGAAACGCCCCAGTGCTCCCAGTGATGCATGAGTGTGTCAGTTTTCTATCACTGCCAGAATCAATGCACCATTGCCTGTGTGTCTTGGTGTCACTTCTCCCAGTTCTAAGTCCAGGGCAGATCTGTCTGATTGGCTGAGACTAGATCATCTCTGCCTGTGCCTTACTTTCAAGAGAGCTAAGAAAGCAAGACTTTTCAGCTTCTGTTGGGGGGAGGTGGCCCCACCTCCCACCAAGGTGCAAAGGGTAGGGGATCTTCAAATACAGAAGAAAGACCATGATCCAGGCAGCCCCACATCCTCAGACCACTCCAGGGAGTAAGAAACCAAGGGTGCAACACCATTCTTGTAAGAAGCGTGGAGAGAAAAGGCAGTGGTAAACCATGGGAACAGAAAAACCAAAGGATCCTTTCTTTTCTTTTTGGTAAGATTAAGAGGCCTGAGCAGTTTTGTAGATGAGAAACAAGGAAGTCTCATGACAAGACAAAAGTAGCTGGCACTCCATTCCACCTGTACAGCAGCAAAACGGAACTGTCCGAGGATGAGACCACTTTGGACAAAAGGACACCGCTTCCGAAATAAAGGAACTAGAAGCATTACTAATGACTCTTCAAAAGACTCAGATATCTGTTGTCTTTAATTAACATCTAAATAGATACCATATTCTTCTGTAATTATAATATGGAAATGTCTATGAACATAATAAATTTTTTGGCAAATGCCTAGGAAAGATTGGTCAAGTTCATCCAAGGTTGTCAGCAGCAGTATCTCTGCAGCCGAGGTATGGTCAGCGTTTGGGGACAGAGGTAAATATCCGCAATCCATGCATTCCTTTGATTTCTTCTTTCAGAGCCTAAATAAGTAAAAGAGCACCATCATTTCTTTTGTATTTGACACTGATTATAACAAGTCCCTCTGAGAGTATCTTTATATAGCTCTATATTTGTAGAAGACTTTGCACACACGTTTTGTTTAAGTAGTTTTTCCTTTTTTGGAAAACAATATATTAAAAAAAAATTTTGAATCAGCATCTAACCTGGTTCAAAAATAAAAAAGACACAAAAAGTCACAGTGACATCTCCCCCTCACACCTGTCCTCCACCCCCAGTCTCCACCTCCATCCCCAAACAAAGAACTGCTGCTAGTTTCTGTGTCTTTGCAAGGACACATATTCAAGCTCATATGAATGTATATTCCACCTCACACTACCTTTTTAAAGTAAAAATGGCAGCACTCCAAATATAGTGTTCCACACTTTGCTCCCTGCCAACCATGGAGATCTTTCCGTATCAGCCATAAAGAACACCATCTTGTTTGTGTCCGCACAGTGTTCCACTGTATGGATGTACCAAACTTTTCAGTCCATCCCCTAATGATGAACTCTGAGGCTTTTTTTTGTGCTTTGCTATTTTGAACAACAAACAGTTATTCTTTAAATCCACACTATCTAGCCCAAATGACCCAATTTTACTTTAAAAAATAAAGTTGGAAAATAATTATAAGACTTGTTTAAGGCTACAAACAGTGTCAGGGCACAAACCTGAATGAGCGCCACAGTCAGACGGACATCATTTCTCTGCCGTGCCAAGAGAGGAGCTACAGGACCCGAGGGAGGCACGGACCACTGGAGTTTGTAATCAGTGCAGAGGGAGACTCAAAGTTCTTTATATTAGATCCAGATCTGATCATCACAGTGGGGTGGGCATTTTTCTTCCATTCTGTCAAGCAATCTCTTTTCTCCTGGGGAATGTTCCTTTAACTGTGTACTGCTGGTGGGACTACCAACTGGCCTGGTATTGAGGGCGCCTGCAGTCTTGGCCCAGCCTGATTGGTTCAGGTGTGGTACATGATCCAAAATGGGCCAATCACAATCTCCCCTGGGATTTTTTAGAATAGTGCCTTCTCTCATCCATTTTGGACAGTTGGCCCAAAATGGGAGTGATATATTGGAATAATGTCAATTGGAGGCAGCTGGGGGCCACGTTGCCCACCAAGAAGCAAAAGCCTATCTCCAGTAGGAGAAAATGAGGCTGACACACAGAAGGCGAAAGTATATAGAGGACAGGAAAAAGTGCAAGCACTTTTGAACTTAATGAACTTAAGACTCTGAATCTAGATATGCTAGAAACCAGATAACAAAGGCGCCAATTCATTCCCTTTGTTTGCTTCTGTTAGTTTTAACTTGCTCTCTGTCACTTATAAGTAAAAGAATCCAAATACATGTGGTCAGGTTTATCAAGTAAGGAGAGATAACCTAGTCCTCTCCCCTTCTTAGCTAAAAAAGAAATAGTTTACCCCTTGTCCAAAGTCATCAAGTGACTAACAGATAAGACCTGAACCTGGATATCCTGATGTCCTGGCCACTTGTCTCCTTTGGGTTCCCGTCCAGCCCTGATGCCCCACCATCTCCACACTCACATCCAAGCCTCCTCAGCTCTACAGACAAGCAGCAATGCCCCCTGGGCCACATGTTCTCTGCTTTCTGCAGGCACAGAATGCTTCCTAGAGGCTATCCCTGTGTCTATGTCAAGGCTACAATCCCTAAAGCCTGCATGGCTAGACGGGGGTGCAGTCACACCTTCACACAAAAGCCTTGACCTTGTGCCCTAAGTGATGCCTTCTCCCAGCTCTCTGGCAGCCCTCTGAGGGCTCCCCAGCACAATCCACAGATCTTACAGCTACAGAGGGCTCCTGGGTCAGCTTACAGTTAAGGAAACTGAGGCCCTGGAGGGAAAATGAATTGTCCAAAGTTTATTGGCCACAGTTTATAAGATAGAGCTTGGGTAAACATTTTTCAGCATCTGCTATGCCCAGTGCATTATTCTGGGAGCTGGGGGCACAGATAAAAAGTCTTGGGAAAATGATGAGAAAGGTAAGGGAAGTAATACACGTGCACCAGAAATGGTGGTGATGGGCGCTGCCAGGCCCCCAGCCAGCTCAGGACTGTGGTGGCTGTTCCCAAGAGGGAGTGTCTGCTATTGCACTGGCCATCTGCAGATGAGGCAGCCCAGGAGCTGACAGCTGGGAGTGGAATGAACAGACAGGGACAGGGCATCAGGCCCAGGAGTGCAAGGTGAGAAAAGGATGGGAACACACTGCAATTCACCAGGAAAAGCCTGGCTTCAAGTCAGGTGCATGAGGGGGCAGACTAAGACAGGCCGCACAGGGGATTGGGAATCCCAGGCCAGGAGAGTGGGAGCAGACTCTGTGGGCAACCAGCGCACATACTGAAGAAGTCTGTCTCCGTCTGAGACAGACGGGGGCACCCTTGGTGGTGGGAGGGAGGTGATGAGCACCAGACTGGAGGCCAAGAAGGGGAGAGGGCAACTGCTATTTACCAAGTGCCTTCCACATGCCAGCTGTCTGGGGGACCTGCCCAGACGCCCTTGATTCCACAGGGTAAAGGGTGGGAGTGCACCACTGCCAGCTGAGTCCCCGACCTCACCTGGGCAGTCAATACCTCATATGCTCTTTGCTAAAGAGGAGACCAAGGCTCAGGTCCCGCTGGGGAGCAGAGGGCCTAGTCGGTGCTCACTCCTCTCCCTACAGCTGTTCCCTAGGGCGGGAATAGGATGGGTGGGGGAGAAACACTGGTCATCCTGGCATCCCTGGGGCCTGGCCCAAAGCAAATGCCAGTGACTATTTCAGAAGAGAAGGCTGATGAACCATGGGAGCTGGGAGAGGCTGGGACACAAGTCAGAGGGGTCACAGAGGGACAGTGAACTCACTACTGAGGGTGGCAGGGCCGGCCCCCTGCCCCCTACTCTCCACAGGCCATCAAGCAGGGACCGGTCTGGAGGAGTGAAGTGGCTGCTGTTCCACCCCAGACCACCCTGACTACGGGCACACCTTCAGGCTGTCGGTGCCCACAGGCAAAGTGGAGGGTTGGGCTCTGCAGCCATCCAAATAGAGATTCAGAAGGGGTCATCCAACACAGGGCTGACAGGGCTAAGGGACAGAAGTGTCCAGGATCCGAGGCAAAAAATGCTGGAGTCAGAGGGTGGAAGGCATTTATGCCTGCCGGGCAGGTAGAGAGGCGGCATTTAAGCTGGGCAGAGAAGGAAGGGCACCCTGCAGGAGGTCTGATCTGGGCAAAGATCCAGATGCACAGAGACCAACAGACAGGGGCTCAGGGAGGATGCATGCCAAGGCAGGCGGGGAAGGACTCAACAGCAATCTGGTACATCTGAACTTGATGCATAAGGGGCCACAGAGGGAATCTCATGACCAAAACTGTGCTTTACAAAAGTTAAACTAGTTCACAATGTTCAAAACCTTCCAGAACGATGTCAAGACTGCTATTAATTCCAAGTAAAATAAGCATAGATAATAAATAAACTTGGCCTTGTGTGGTTAAATCTGCTATTTCCAACCCCTACTGTCTGTCATTGGATCTGGGACAGCTGGAATAATTCTCAACCATGCTGTGCCTCAATTTACCCATCTGTAAAGCAGTCCTAAAGAGAGGCTAAAAAAATACTCAAATCTACAAAAATATATCTTTTAGTACTTTTACACTTGTTTTCAATTTTGAATAAAAGTCATGTCATATTCGCTCACAATCAGATTCCAGGTAACGTTTTTCTTGGGTCCTAAGTCCGGTCTGCATGGCTGCAGCACTGCATTATTCCTTCCCAGGACTGCAAGTAAAATGCCATTGCCACTCGGCAGGCCCTTTTGGACGGAGGAGGCAGAGGAGCATTTTTGCCTCTACTGACCTGGTTTACCATCTGGTGCTGCTGGACAGTCCTCTTCTCCTTAAATTCTTCTGACTCAATTTGAATTTCATACATTGCCCCACAGCCTCCTGAAATAAATGCAATTTGAAAGCATTTCAGTTATTAAGTTAGGGCAGCCACAGGCCCACACGTCCCTGAAGTCCCGTACCACCTCAAGAAGCTCTAAATACTACCGATCAGCAGAAAGTTGCTAAGACTGTTGGGAAAAGGTCATGGCTTACAATCTGGCCACCCACTCCCCCTGGCAGGCTGCCTTCATCCAGAGCGTGTTCCCCCTCGTGCAAGAGAGTTGCACCTCCAAGGATTATTACTTATGAGATAGGAAAGATAAGGCACAAAGTATGGAAAACCCAGGAAATGTAGATTTTCCTAGTATTTCCTTTCATTAAGCCAACAAATGCCATGGAGGAGGGTGGGAGGGCCTGAATTTCAGTGTTCCACCTTCACAAAATACTAGCAATCTTTTAAAGTACAAAAATATACAAGCTATGGCTGGTGTGGCTCAATGGATTGAATGCCAGCCTGCGAACCAAAGCATCGCCAGTTCAACTCCCAGTCAGAGCAAATGCCTAGATTGTGGGCCAGGTCCCTGGTAAGGGATGCACGAGATACAACCACACATTGATGTTTCTCTCCCTCTCTTTCTCCCTCCCTTTCCCTCTCTAAAAATAAATAAGTGAAATCTTTTTAAAAAATACACGAAAATTCAGTCTGAAAATTGTATAATACTATCAGAAAGCAAAGAAAGGAACAAGGAAGTGTGAGAGACACAGGGACATGGCGTTACAATAAAAAGCACAGACACGTGGGTCCTGGAGCTGCTGGGCTCTCCCAGCACCTCCTGCTCTATAAGCAGTACTGTGTGCTTCATCCAGGGCTTCTGCAGGGAGACAGAGGTTGGGGTGGACTCATCCGCGCCCTGACCAAGCTTTGTCTCCACACAGTGGGAGAACTGGTGCAGATGGCTGATAAGAAATCATGCTGCTCTAGCATGAAACGACCTGGGCAAGAAAGAATATCCTCTGTGCTGCTAATCCCAGGCCACTGTTATGTTATGTTCCTCTTATGAGCTCTAGAGGGCCAAGCTTTGGTTAAACCAAGTCCCCAGCCTCAATTCCCTTTCTGTACTCAGTCCACTGAGAAGAGTCAGACAGAAGGCCAAGCTCCAGCTCTACCCAACTTGACTCTGTCAAGGCCTCAGCATTGTTCTGAGCGCTCACCCCACCTACCGTTCCAAAGGATCTTTAGATTGACTAATTTCATCTAGTTTTCAGAATAAAAACTTTCTTCTTTTTTTCTTTAATCCTCATCCAAGGGCATTTCTTTATTGCTTTTTATTTTAAAATATATTTTATTGATTATGCTTTTACAGTTGTCCCAATTTTCCCCCTTTTGCCCCCCTCCACCACCTACCCCCATTCCCTCCAACAATCCCCACACCTCTTAGTTCACGCCCATGAGTCATGCATATACGTTTTTTGGCTTCTCCATTTCCTATACTGTTCTTAACCTTTCCCTGTCTGTTTTGTACCTACCGTTTATGCTTCTTAATCCCTGCACCTTTTCCCCTATTCTCTTCCTTCCCCTTCCCAACTGATAACCCTCGGAAAGATCTCCATGTCTATGATTCTGTTCCTGTTCTGTTTGTTTGCATAGTTTGTTATTTGGATTCAATTATTGATAGTTGTGAATTCATTGCCATTTTAATGTTCATAGTTTTGATCTTTTTCTTCTGTAATGTCCTTTAGCATTCCATATAATAAGGGTTTGGTTAGCTGGGAAGCACTTTATCTGCCCTTCCATTCTAAATGACAGCTTTGCTAGATAAAGTAATATAGGTTGTAAGGTCCTTGCTTTTCATCACTTTGAATACTTCTTGCCAGTCCCTTCTTGATTGCAGTTTCTTTTGAGAAATCATTGACCGTCTTATAGGCACTCCTTCATAGGTAACTCTCTGCTTTTCTCTTGCTGCTTTTAAGATTCTCTCTTTATTTTTAATGTTAGGCATTTTAATTATAATGAGTCTTGGAGTGGTCCTGTTTGGGTCCATCTTGTTTAGGACTCTCTGTGCTTCCTGAACTTGTATATCTATTTCCTTCACCAAATTAGGAAAGTTTTCTTTCATTATTTTTTCAAATAAGTTTTCAATTTCTTGCTCTTTCTCTTCTCCTTCTGGCACTCCTATGATTTGAATGATGGTATATGTAAAGTTGTCCCAGAGGCTCCTTAGCCTATGCTTTTTTAAAATTCTTTTTTCTTTTTGCTGTTCTGATTAAATGCTTTTTTCTTATGTTCCAGATCACTGATTTGATTCTCAGCTTCATCCCCTCCACTTTTGGTTCCCTGTAGATGTTTCTTCATTTCACTTACTGTAACCTTCATTTCTGCCTGTGTCTTTTTTATGCTGTTGAAGTATCCAGTGAGTTCCTGGAGCATCCTGATATCAGTGTTTTGAACTCTGCATCTGATAGGTTGATTATCTCCATTTCATTTATACTTGTTTTTCTGGAGTTTTGTTCTATTCTTTCATTTTAGGCCATATTTCTTTGTTTCTTCATTTTGGCAGTCTCCCTGTGTTTGTTTCTATGGATTAAGTAGATCTGCTTTTTAAAATATATATATATATTATTGATTATGCTATTATAGTTGTCCCATTTTTCCCCCTTTATTCCCCTCCACCCTACACAGCCCCTCCTATCTACATTCCCCGCCCCCCTTTAGTTCATTTCCATAGGTCTTACATATAAGTTCTTTGGCTTCCACATTTCCTATACTATTCTTAACCTCCCCCTGTCTATTTTCTCCCTACCATTTATGCTAATTATTCTCTGTACCTTTCCCCCCCCTCCCCCCACTGATAACCCTCCATGTGATCTCCATTTCTGTGACTCTGTTCCTGTTCTAGTTGTTTGCTTAGTTTGCTTTTGTTTCTGTTTTAGGTTAAGTTGTTAATAACTGTGAGTTTGTAGTCATTTTAGTGTTCATATTTTTAATCTTCTTTTTCTTAGATAAGTCCCTTTAACATTTCATATAATAAAGGCTTGGTGGTGATGAACTCCTTTAGCTTGACTTTATCTGGGAAGTACCTTATCTGCCCTTCCAACCTAAATGAAAGCTTTGCTGAATACAGTAATCTTGGATTTATGTCCTTGACTTTTACAACTTTAAATACTTCTTTCCAGCCCCTTCTTGCCTGCAAGGTTTCTTTTGAGAAATCAGCTGATAGTCTTATGGGAGCTCCTTTGTAGGTAGCTGTCTCCTTTTCTCTTGTTGCTTTTAAGGTTCTCTCCTTATCTTTCATCTTGGCTAATGTAATTATGATGTGCCTTGGTGTGTTCCTCCTTGGGTCCAACTCCTTTGGGACTCTCTGAGCTTGCTGGACTTCCTGGAAGTCTATTTCCTTTGCCAGAATGGGGAAGTTCTACTTTATTATTTGTTCAAATAACTTTTCCACTTGTTGCACTTCCTCTTCTCCTTCTGGTACCCCTATAATTCAGATGCTGGAACATTTAAAGATGTCCTGGAAGTTCCTAAGCCTTTCCTCACTTTTTGAATTCTTGTTTCTTCATTCTGTTCTGGTCAAATGTTCCTTTCTTCCTTCTGATCCATTCAATTGATTTGAGCCCCAGTTTCCTTCCTGTTACTGTTGGTTCCCTGTGCATTTTCCTTTATTTCACTTAGCATAGTCTTCACTTTTTTCATCTAATTGTGACCATATTCAACCAATTCTGTGAGCATACCGATTACCAGTGTTTTGAACTGTGCATCTGATACGTTGGCTATCTCTTTGTCACTTAGTTGTATTTTTTTTGAGTTTTGATCTGTTCTTTCATTTGGGCCAAATTTTTTTTTTTTTTGTCTTTGAGTGCCTGCTATGTAGTAAGGGGCGGAGCCTTAGGTGTTCACCAGGGCGGGGTAATCACGTCACTGCGTTTCATGCTGTATGTGCAGCTGGGGTCTGAGAGGGAACAATGCTGCTTGCTTTGATCTCTGCAGTTTTCAGTCACTTCCCCCACTACCCACAATCAAATTGGGCCCTTCTGGTGCTAATTCCCAGGTGGGTGGGTTTGTGTACATTCTAGGACCCTGTGGGTCTCTCCAATGAACTCTCCTGTGAGGCTGGGAGTTTCTCCCGCTGCCTCAACTCCCACAGGTGTTTTCAACCAGAGGTTTGAGGCTTTATTTCCCTGCGCTGGGACCTTGGGTTGTTCAGTCTGTCTTGCTCCCCAGCTGATCCTCCCAGTTTATCTGCACACAAATGTGGGGCTGCCTGGTCCACCAGCCACCACCTTGCCTGCCAGCTGCCGCCTTGCCAGCCCCAGTCCTTGAGTCACTGCCTTGACGTGAGTCCTCTCCACTTGGCTGCCCATCTCCGCCCCTCCTACTGGTCTGGATGAATGTTTCTTCTTTAACTCCCTTGTCGTCAGACTTCCATACAGTTTGATTTCCTGTCAGTTCTGGTTGTTTTTTGCTTTTAAATTTGTTGTCGTCCTTCTTTTGGTTGTGCGAGGAGGCACAGTGTGTCTACCTACACCTCCGTCTTGGCTGGAAGTCAGTAGATCTGCTTTGATTGTCTGTCTTAGTAATGTAGCCTATTATAGAAAAGCGCACCTGTAAGTTGTATGGGGCAGAGCCTTAGGTGATCACTAGGGCAAGCCAACCTGTGTCACCACTCTGTTGCCATTCAGGGGAGGGTTCACAAGGGGATGACTCTTGCTGCCAGACCTCTGGAGCTTTGCCCAGGAAGAAGCTGTCTCCCGGCACTTGCCCTTTTGCCAGTCACTTTGCTTTCTCCCCTTATGCCACTGGTGCCCTTCCAGCTGTTGCCCTGGTGCTGAACCCCAGAGAGGGTAGGTCTGCAAGAGTCCTAAGTCCATTGAGGGCCCTTTAAGAGTCTCTTGAGAACCCTGCAGTTTCTTCCACTGTGCAAATCCCACTGGTTTTTACAGCCAGTAGTTATGGGGTCTTATCTTCCTGGTGCTGGAACCCTTGCCTGGGTGGCCTGGTCTGGAACTGGGATCCCTCGCTCCTGATGTATCCCTCCTAATTTTTATCCACCACACGTGGATGTGGGACCGCCTGACTATGTCTGCATCTCTCTGCACCACTCCATGCATCTGTGCCTCCCCATCTCACCCCACCTCTCTGCACATCTCCATCTCCACCTCTCCTACCCATCTGGATGAATGTGGCTTCTTTAAATCCTTAGTTGTTGGACTTCCATACAGCTCAATTTTCTGACAATTCTCAGTGATATTTGTTTTGTAGTCTAGTTGTAATTTCTGCTATAGTTGTGCAAGAAGGCAAGATGTATTTACCTATGCCTCCATCTTGACTGGTTCTGGAAAGCTTTTTTAAAACGTGAAGGACAAAGAACAAAAAGGTAGTGGTGCTGGAGGGTGACACCAAAGCAGTCCTACTTCATTACTTTTTAGAGAGAGGAAAGGAGAGAGGGAGAGAGAGAAACATCGATTCAAGAGAGGAGCATTGAAAGTTACCTCCCACATGCACCCAAACCGGGGACAGAATTCTGCAACCCAGGTTGTGCCTTGACAGGGAATTGAATCTGCAACCTTTTGGTTATGGAATGACACTCCAACCAACTAAGCCACACCAACAAGGGTATCCTTTTTTATTATTATTGATTTTTAAGAGAGGAAGAGAGGAAGTGTGTGTGTGTGGGGGGGAAGCATCAATTTGTTGTTCCACTTATTTACGAGTTCATTGGTTGATTCTTGTTATGTGCCCTGACCAGGGACTGAACCCACAACATTGGCATATCAGGACAACACTTAACTGAGCTACCCGGCCAGGGCAAAAAACTACTTTCTCGCAATCCTTATGAATGTTATGTCCTCAGAAAAACCTGTGAGCCAGCATTGTGGCAAAGCAGAGTGGCAAAGCCAAGTCTGGGTGTGGGCAGTCAAGGGCATACCCACTGCCAGGCCGCCCATGGGTGTGTCTGGAAAAAGGCTCTATCTTCCCTATCCAGTGGGTGCAGAAGGTGACTGGCACACAGCCAGCCTGAGCTGCAAGGTGCCAGTGGCCATCTGAGAAAGGCAGGGTCTGGCTGGGGCAGGAAACTGGGCTCAGACCAGAATCTGCCCTGGGTCCTGGTTCTGGCTCCAGTTCCGTTGCCTCCTCCTTGTGAGGGGCTGCGTAGGTTCCTCAGCCTCCCTGGGCTCATCTTGTGGAAAAAGTGAGGCAGTTACTTTCCTCAAAGGGACAAACTCCTCCTGGGGTCCACTCTAGCTCTGACATTCAAGGGTATCAGAAGAATGTGGGATAATTTCTGCAAAGCCCATGTCGCATTCAAATGAAAGACTTGTGGACCAGAGCCCAGGGTGACTGAGAGGGACCTCGTCCCCACAGTTTCCCTCAATGTTTCTGTATCCCCACAGATGTATCCACATCTGCCCAAAAGCCACACATACTAAGAAGTGATCAAATTCCCTCTGCTAAGCCTCCCCACCACCCTGTCCTCTGTCCCTCTAGAGGATAAAATCCTACCACACTCTGAGATGAAAGAAAAGCTTACCTGAAATGTCAGTGACTTTGATAGTTGTAGCTTGAGGAAAGTTTTTTTTGAGAATTTGGGTTACTTTGAGCTCCCCTTCAGTCTGTGAGGCAAACATCCGCTGGGCACAGTGAAGAAGAGGAATCTGTCCCAGAAGAGAGGAGTCATGGTTGAGCAAGATGACACTGCCCCCAGTGTCATTTTGCCCCCAGCTGGGCCACTGTGAGGGACCCACCTGCCATTTTCCTTCCAGGCTGGGCTAGCCCATGGCCACGGGATATGTCAGAGGAGTTGTGTGGTGTCAGATGCCCATTTAAGCTCCACAGGATACAGAATAAACTTTCTTGGGGTGGAGGTAGGAGTGATTGTAAATAACTCACTGTGACTCTAGAGACAAGGCTCCAAACCCAATTCAATAGATGTTTAACTTGTCATGTTAATACCGTGAGATACTATCATGATGCCAGTTTTATAGGTGAGGAAACTGGCATTAATATGCCCAAGGCTGGATCCATTAGGAAACACGGAGCAGGGAGAGGCCAGGCAGCTGTGCCCTGCTAACCCTAGGTGTAACCAACCAAGAACTCACCGATAGGGCCAAGTACCCCCACCCTTTAGGCCCAATTAACATTCCAGTCTCTGCAGTGGGATATGACCTTGTGACCTACTGCTCAATAAGCCAGCAACCCTTTGTTACATGAACAAATTCTCACAGAGGAGAAGCAGGAGAATTCTATTAAACAACATGAAGGAGAAACATTTTTAGATTGTTTACCATTGGCAACCACTCTGCCCCACCAACGCCCCTAATGGCTACCACAGGGAGTCAGTGTTCCTGAGGGGTACATATCTCAACCCTTAGCGGGTGAAGAGCAGAAAATCAGGTCAGCAGACCCTTGGCTGGGTTGGTACTTTTCTGAAAAGGGAGACTGAAAAGAGTATGGCAGGCCCTGAATGTCAGGCTAAAGATTTTGGATGTAGGCATCTTGGTGCCAAAGTAACCTGAACCAAAGTGCCTTCTGAAGCTAGTCAGGAAAGATGCCCTAATGGGAGTAGCACCAGCTTGGGTCCCTAACTGGAGGAGGATGGCAGGTAGGAAAACACCAGCACATTCTCAAGGGCTGGTGCTAAAGGTACCTCCCCTCCATCAGTCCAGCTCATCGTCAAGCCTTTCCTGATGGTTCTGTGTTACAGAACCTCAGAGCACCTTCTTTAAAATGACCTGGGCTCTTTCACCAACATCCCTCAAAGGCCAAAACTGAGGCTGTCCTGTTGCTGCTGCCTTCCAGAACTGCGCCCAGGGCAGGCCCTCAGGCAGAGGTGGGTGACGGACGGATGGACAGACCGACCGACGGATGGATGGATGGATGGATGAGCAGGGGAAGAACCACACAATTCAGGTCATGCCTACTCAGCAGCAGCAAATAAGCATGGGAGGCAGCTGATTTGGACTTAGACTGTGTGAAGAGAAACAAACTTGATGTTGTAGACCTGGTTAAAACTAGGGTGTGGGGTGGGGTGGAGCCTCTTCTGAGGAAAGAGGCTTGGGAGGCAGAGGAAGGGAATAATCAGGTGGCAGGCAGAAGGGTAATCACTAAGGAGTTAGGGGGTAGTTAGTATTGCAGATTTTTTGGGAGAAGCCTTTCCTTCATCTCAGCAGATCTGTGGGCAGCGGCCTTTAATCAGGCAATCCCCAGACGTCACGGGTCCACTCTAAAAGCCACCTGCAGAACTTCTTCCAGGAGACAGGTCTAAGACCAGCAGAGAATAAGAGAAGAAAGGAAAAGAAGTGGATGAAGTGAGGCAAGGGTGAATCAGAGAGGGGGAGAGAAAACTAGGAAAGCACGTAGTGAGTGCCCTCTGCTGGGCTTCGACTCCGGCTGCGTGGGATTTTAGGCGGGCCAAGGTCAACGAGGCCGGAGGACATTCCCACAGTCCAGACCCCATCACATTACCCGGCACCCACGCTGTGACCCTAGGATGACTAGGATTCCTTTGTCTTCGGCTCGAAAGATCAATACTGCCTGCCCGTGCCGGCTGCATTACGGCTGTTTAGGCGTCTGTTTCCCTCGGCCGACCTCCACCCAGCTTGGGAGGACCCCCAGAGCACCAGGGCCCGACACGTCTCCGAATCCCGTTGCCGGGGCCCACTGAATGAAGGAACCAACTAAGGAATGAATGACAGAAAGGACTCGGAGCCCGCTGCCCCGGCCCCACGGGACCTCCGCAGCCCCCGCCCGGGGCGTGCTCACCCCGCAGATCCGGCGGAGCAAAAGCGCTGCCGTGGAAGGGCTCCACGCCGCCATGCCCGGCCGACGCGACCCGCAGCCCGAGGTCGCTGGGTCTCCGGAAAGGCGCGGAGCCCGGGACCGAAAGCCGCCCCGGTGGGCAAGGCCGCCCCCTGCCGCCCGGAGGCCGCGGGCCTCCTGTCCCCCAACGCTGGGCCAGGTCAGTGCCCCAGGGACACGCCACTCGGAACACCGCTCACTCACAGCCCTGCTCCCCTGACCCCGCACGGCGCTTCGACACCCTCCCCCCAGCCTCGTTCCACCAGCAGGTCCCTACCCCTCAGCCTAGAAACACTACTCAGGTACCCTCAGTTCGGACTTACCTTCATCCCAGTGCCACTCGTGCCCTAGGCAGAACTTCACTACCCACCCCCTAAACCCTCTCCCGCCCCACAACCTGGCTTCTCAATTGAGGAACTTGGTTTCCTTCCTCCAGAAAAGCGGAGCCGCAGGAGGACTTTTAAGCAGGGATGTTGTTTTCAGGTTTGCGTTTTAGCAAGGTCACAGTGGCTCCTGCGAGGGGCAGAAATTGGAGCTGAGGACGGAGGTTCTCAGTCCAGGTGAGTGAGACTTGAGGGTGAACTAGAGTAGCGACAGCAGGGATGGAAGGAGTGAATTGAAATATTTGAGAGGTGAACTGTATGCAGTGACTGGGTTGGGGGTAAGGAAGGCATCTGGCATGACTCCCAAAAGTCTGGCTTGAACAACAAAATGGGTGGAGGGACAGGTTGGGCATGAAGTGGGGTGACAAACTCGGCTTTGGATTTGCCTGGGTTTACAGTGCCTAGGCAACACAGCCCACCATAGGCGTAGGCTCCACAGGCCGTGGACTCCCACGAATGTAGTGGAAGCTGATGCCAGGTGTGATTGTCAGCAAAAACTGCCCGGCCTCAGGAGTACATCAGATAGACATCAAGGCGAAAATTCTACCAAGCCCTTTCTCTCTCTAGCTGTATTTGTTTGCAACATGTGGTCTGTTATATCCTGTAGACTTTACCAAATCTTTTTAGTATTTAATTCTGCCTATCCAAGCAATAAACTTCAGTGTTTCAAATGGATGGGTTGGTCAGACCTACAGTTGTTGTGTTTGTGGGGGGGTTCTTTTAAATTTTATTTTTAGAGGGAGGAAGGGAGGGACCCAAAGAGAGGGAAAGACCCAAACATCGATGTGTGGGAGAAACATTGGATGGGTTGCTTCTTGCGTGCCCCAAACTGAGGACTGACCCACAACTCAGGCATGAGCCCTGACCCAGAATCAACTGGCAAAACCTTTGGGTTTGCGGGAGGACCCCCAACCCACTCAGCCACACCTGGGCACTGGCTCAGTCAGAGCTACAGTTCTTTGAAGTGCTTAGCTAAATATGCCCATTCATTCCAGTATTGTGACTCCTACCTTGTGGCTCTCACTGAATTCTTCTTTGAATTACTGCAATAGCCTCTCACACTTTTTGTTGACTGCTTAAAAATTATGCTCAATTGAAGGATGAAAGAGGGGTTTTTTTCCACTGATGTTAATAATTAAAACTGCCAAAAATATTTTATCTATTAGTGTAGTGGTGAACCACCCCTTTGCTACTCAAACCATGTGGTTCAGATGAGACGTGATCACTAGACCCAGGTCCTGCCAGTAAGACACAGGAACTAGTTTAGGGTTGGTTCCAATGAGATGGTCCAGGGAATTTTATAGAACTAAAAAAAAGATTGTTTCCAACTGGATTGCTAAACTGGTAGAAAGCCTACTGCTGGCAGCAGCCTTTACAATCCCTTGGGCAGAGCCACTTTGGAAATGAAGCAGACAGAAGAAAGCAGAGATGAGAGGAGACAAATTTGACATTGCTTGTGTGACTGGAAGCCAGCAGTGCCAGATATGAACACTAGTCATTTTAGTAGGTTATCTTAAAAATAAAAAGACCTTTCAAAGTGAGAGGCAAACAAGTGTTTATTTGAGATTAGTAAGAATGGGTATTTGGGAACCATTAATTCGGGCAGAAGCCCACAAAAATGTTCTGATTAGGCAACAAAGGCAGTGGGCATGAGAAAGGAAAAGAACAATTACATCATTAGAAGGAAAGCATTTCTATTGGTGCAGATATCATAGTGATGTGACTTTTAAAGTGTTTTTAATCTTCAGTCCAGTAGTCATAATAACTTTTTGTTATCTTTGCAAACAGTTGGGAACACAGTTGCTTAGACCCAATCCAAAAGCTATACTCCAAGGTGTGTTTTAAGCCATGCAAGGCAGTTCCGGCTCCATTTTGAAGTGTCTCTGTTTATATTATTGTTTACATTTGTCACTTGCAACTGAGAGACCCATGTTGAATTCGATTTGTATTTGCAGAATTCCTCCTTCTTTATTGAAAATCAGCACTTTTACTTATCTCTGAAGTTATTCCCTATAATTTAACAATTTCTCCATTATTAATTTCCCCATTTAACATTATCTGCTATTTTGGATTACTGATAGTCTGCCCTAGCACCCTCCCCTGCTCTGTTTCCACACTGCCAGCAGAGCCATTTGAGATGAAAATCTGTTCATTATTTGCTTAAAATCCTTCAGACTCCCCATCACCTACAGACAAAAACCCTACTTCTTTTATACGACTTATCTCCTATCTACCTTTCAAACTGAAATCCATCCTTCACTAGTAATGACGGCTTGTACTTCCTCGTACAAGCTATGCTGCAAGTTTGGTTATCACTTACCCATCTTTTAAGCCAGTCCAAGCCTTCTCTTCTGCAGGAAGCCACCTCTGACTGCCCCCCAGTAAACGAAGGGCCCACAACTTGTGTATAACTTTTATTACATGAGGCCCTTGTTTATTACGTGTGTTCCTCCCACTGGCCCATAAGCTCCATGACAGGATCTTGTTTTATCATCTACTGTACGATCAATGGCCCAGGATGGTGTGAGACGGAAAGCATGCACACTGTAATTATTGAACAACTGATAGTGATTTAACAGTTCTAGTTCCACCGTGAATCTGAACCTTTTCAGAAAAGAATCTGTAGAACAATCTCACTAATCTTGGCCTTCCAGATTAATCCCAATTTAACAGAGTTCAAGTATGATTTTATGACAGAAGTCAGTAGAAAGCCACTTTTACCCTAAGTATAATGCTGTTAGTCCCAGGTCTGTCTCTTCTGGATTTTACTTTTTTCGCCTTGAACTTGAGATCCTCTTATCTTTACTTGTGTGGGTCCATGACCTCTCCCAGATTTCATAGCTACATTTACACCTGAGCTAGCTGCAGAAAACTCCTTAGGTGGGATCTATTTGAATATGTCTTTCATACGTTCTCAGTAAAAAATTAACTGCAGCACTTTTATAGAACCTCCTAGCATTCTTAAACACACAGAATTTTTAAAAATGCAACTTCGAGGAACAGACCTACCTCACTATGAACTATTTGAAGTCTGAGCTTTCATTACCCTGAAAAAGTCCTAACATACATCTCAATTGCCAACCTCTTCCCCAGGTTGCTGTATTAAATGAGCCTATGAAAGAACTCCCTAAAACAGGTAAGTTGCTTTAAGGAAGGGATATTCAAAGTGCTAGTCAGCCATGAAATAAGGAGCTTGACATCAGAATCGGAATCAATAATCTACTTCCTTCATTTAGCAAACATGCTACAAAAAAATGTCAGTAAAACTGAACAGTGTGCTTGGATACTTACATTCTGGTGAAAACCCCTTATCTTTTCACAGAACAGTAACAAAAAGCTCACAGAGCAGCAGTAGTCCAAGCTTTTGGACCATCCAGATCTTTTAAACAATTTTGCTGTAAACTCTGAACCCTTAAGTAAAACCCAGAAACTTTTCCCCGGTCTCTCTTGTAGCCAGGACTAAAGTATGTGATCTAGGAACTGTCAATCAAAGGCATCTGTGTCAGTTTTTGATTAGGAAGACACACAAAAAGAAGATACTAGGTAAAATCCTTCATTCCGGTCAGGACTCACACATGTAGCTTTTGGGAGATGCCACAGACTGACATCTAGTGGTCAGCCGTAGGGGATGCAGGCTGTAGTGTCCATACTAAGCCAGACAGCAACCTGTTAGAGGAGGCCCAAGACATGGTTTAGGACATCATTTCTGGTTGTGAAGCTTTGAAGCCTGACTCTGGCCCTTCCAAAGATTATTTGGGTTACTCTACTACTCATTTATAAAGTTTGAAATAATGTTCAAATTTAGCCATTAGACACCCATACAAACTTAATTTTTTGTGGTTAATTTTAGGACTAATAAAAAAGAACTATCCCCCAAAATCCAACTGACTGTAGCTTACATTCAGTTGTAAGATTGCCTTTAAGATGTAACATTCGTCTTAAGGGCAATGAGTGTTAACCCCTATTATTTAGCCACACTAAGTTTTTAATTTTAACTTCACTCAATAAAGGTCAAAACAATTCTAGCACTGCTATTTTGAATAGACCTAAAATCAGTTCTAATATTTCTCCAATAATGAAAACTGACTCTCTGGGGAGAGGGGGGTTGTCTTTCAGATGATGTTGAGTACTAAGTTCCAACGTCAGAAAATCAAGGAGTCCGGTCTCTCCTCTTCCCTTTTCTCAATCTCACAGCCAGGAAAGTACAAGGGGTCAAGAGCTTGGAGACCAATTTTTTCAAGAGCTTGGGTTTTAGCCACTGTACCCTTTCTTCTAAAATTAAGAAAACATTTTAACTACTAAATGATAAGACAACCTTGTACAGAAGCTGCAAAATTATCAAGTTTCACAAATAACATATTCAGACACATACTTTAGTCATTTCTTTCAATATATTTTATTCTGATGAAGTTACAAAAGTAGATACAAAATACCTTTTTGTAAAGTACAGTTAACTGACTTAGAAAAATAGATAAAGCCCCTAAAGGTTTAAAAATACAATATAAATTTTCATGTAAAGAACATTTAAAAATATTTTAGATGGTAACCAAGACTAACTTATGCAAGCTATTTTTCTATGTGGACCAAACACAGAATGTTCTATAATCTATAGCACACCGGCAATCCATTTGGATTTACAGAATACTTGTTTGGAACAGAATCTGATGAGAGAAAACCCAAGTGAATTTCAATGCAGTTGCTTCAATAAAATTACTGCTATCATATATAATATCCCCCCAAAGTCTTTTGCAGTCTGAAATAGCAAAATAATGCAAAAACATAGGAGACTGAGGGACTTACTATTTTCCCAGAATTCTACAATACTAAATCCACTTAACAAGCAGGCGTCAGGAGGAAGTAATGTCCCTGTGGAAGGCGCTCAGTGTGATGGCCCAGCCAGCATTTTTTAGCTGCAGACAAGAGGCAGCCTCCTCTAACCAGGCAGGCATAACACCAGTGCCATGACTGGGGCTGCTTGGAAACAAATTTCTAGGACTTACATTCTTTGGGCCTGGTTTATTTATGTTTCTGAGGTAATAATGTTAAGTTTAGAGGCTCCACTTCTAGCATAACCTCACCGCTCAGAGAAAAGGCCAACAGTATAATCAGGAAACTGCAGCAATAATTGCAAAGGTTAAAATCTCCACCGGACTGCTCCTCTGGCCTCACAATACTAGGCAGTTTCCTTTTGTTGTTATCAGAGTCATGTGACTACTGATTTGCATTTCTTGAGCAAGGAGCAACGTGAGCTAGAGCTCTCCAAGTCTATGAAAGAAAATACTGTGTTAGCTTGTGGCCCTCCAAAATCACTTTATCACTCTGGAAAAGAATAAAGGATACATTTGGCTGTCATTACAAAAACTAGTATGCACATCACTGTCCAAAAGTCTTTTTAAAGGCCTGGAAATAGAAGCACCAAAGGATTAACTGCATAATTTACAAAGCACTCTCCACCCCACTGTTATCAGGCAGGAGGAGCAGAGCAGACACTGAGAGATGACTAGCGATGAGGAGGGTCAGGGGAGGGCACGTGGTCAAACAGGCAAACCTCAGGCACAGGGAGATACATCAAGAGAGGAGTCAAAGACAAGCTGATTTCTTCCAACTCTCATCAGAAGCTGGCCCTCAAGTCAGGAAGGGGCCAGCCTCGCCCCATTCCTCCAGCTCTCCTGCCTTCGCCTCTGTGGCCTTGGATGTAAACAAATAATGCTAACACTGAAGTTCAGATGCATTGTTGGTTAAGCCAGATTAGCATGGGAACCTGGCAATGTTTTTATTTTTTAAAAAAGGACATTCTGAGTCTCAAATTACAAATAATTTTGTGTCATTAGTAAGCTCCCTTTATACTATTCTAACGTGACCTATCTTTGGTTCATTTGGGGCTGGGTCATAAAGAGAGGGAGGATTTCTATCACTGAAAATAAATGGAGAAAAGTGAGAACCCTTTTGTTTGAGAATATTAGAGATGATAATGAAAGCACAACCCTGGTTGAGAAATCTAATTTCATTCTTTGCAGGCTTAATTAAAGCCAACGAGAGAGGAAGTAACATTCTCGGTAGCATCTAGAAACCCTGCTTTCTTGTTCATAAATGATCAACATAAACATACAGACCACCTGACAGGGACCTTTGAATAAAATTAAAACATGGATTGTGAAATGTCTTATAGAGGGCTTTTCTCTTTTTTTTGTAAGTGATTATCCCACTTTTTAATTCCTGAAATGAGGTATGATTTCAGCCTAATAAGATGAAATGTTTTGTTTCCTTTAAAATTCTGTATATATTTGATAATTTACTGAAACTGAGTTATTACAAAAGTGGCATTTCTAAGGAACTCTCTCCTTCATACTCTAGTCTGGAATAATAAAAATAAACAACAAAAACTCTATCAAAACTAACTTTTGCCGAATCTATCAAGACACTGGTGACTACTTTGCAAAAGTTACAACTCTGAAACAGGATGATGCCAGTCCGGCAAGTCTTTAGTGTGCCTGTGCCTCAATCTATTCAAACAGTCAGTGTTTGCTAAGTCCTATAAACCTGATAAAAATCAGACCTGTTCCTCGTTAACAGGGAAGATTCTTTATATCTGATTAGAAATAGAATAATTTCAAGTTTTGATAAAAAAAAAATTAACACAGGATAAAACCCCTATGGGGGCTCAATTCATCCTTTGATATTAACAGAATTAATTTTTTTTACTTATTCCTCCCATGTTGTCTCATTAAACATGTGCGTGCACACACACACACACACACACACACACGAACAGGAAACACACTAAACCTTAAGCTGTGTTATAATATGTGTATACATTTCAAGGGTTTTTAATTGTAGTTTTCCTTAAGTTTAATCCTTATTGGGATAAAGTTGGTACATTTCTATAGTACTCTTCACTAAGTCTCAAGCCACAATAAAAACATACAGAAGTAATTATTTCAAAAAGGAAACTCCAAACAAAGCAATGGAGTACTTTTTTCCACTCTCCTAGCCAGATTTCCAATGCCTCTAAAAGACAACGTGAAAGAAATTAGTGGTTTGAGACTTAAATTTGTCATAATTTTTTGGAAGTTTTTATTCAGCCAAAAGGCACACATTCAAATTAATCTGAATGTTTTTTAAAAAAATCTACAAGACCACTCTTAGATGCTTTAAAAAAATTATTTCTGATACATACTCCTAAACATTTAGATAGGTTCATGTGAACAAAATCCCCAACACAGATTAAAATATAGTCATTTTAGAAATAACTGTGGTTACTCCCATACATGTCATAACAATTTAAATCACAATCATGGACTTTGAAAAAATATACGTATTTGCATTATCTATAAAAACACCAGTATACAACTTCAAACTACAATGTTATCCAAAGGGACACAAATGTTCTAAATCTTAAGGAAACTTGAAAATACCTCTTCTATTTGTAAAATAAAAGCAGAATAAAACTGATCTGAGTTTTGAGGAAGTTTTTTGTGGAAACTTGCTAATAAATTATTGGTGGAAATTCTTAGTATCCATTATGCTGTAACCTGAAACAGACTAAATCATTTTCTTTAGTAAAATAATAATAAGTAAACAGATAAACTACAGATTAATCATCACATATTAACACCAAGTGTGACTCAGTGACAGTAACAAGAGTGGTTACACAGTGCCTCAGATTTGGCTGTGTCCTGAATTTCTCACTCTGAACATATTAGGCCAACCTACCTTTGGGACAATTTTATCAGTAGACACAGACAACAGGTCTTTTAATCATGTTTTCGTCAAGTCTGTATCACTAGTCTCTAATAGATAGCAATGAGATAGCTCTAGCAGGAGATGAAGCAAGAGGGTAACTGTGCTCTAGAAGAAACATTTATCTGTCTTTTGATCCAAGCTTTTCAATTAATTCCTGAAGAGGTGCCAACTCACGCCTATCAATCAGATTAAACTCCTAAAAAGAGAAGAAAAATACAATTTTAAAATAGATCTAAAAGTAAAACTATGTAAATGTTATCATTCAAAGAAGATATTCCCAACCCTAAGTTTTTTGAAATCCAAAAGAATGATGAAATGGTCTCTGTGAACATTTTAAAATGAAATCATTTCTTACTCCCTTTTAAAATATAGGGGACTTACAAAATAAGCAACTGTACAAACAGCATGATGTTCACTGTGTAAAACATTAAAATCAAAACTGAGTATGCCTGCATTTACACAGAAATTATCTGAAAACTGTACACCGACCCTCTGGCAGTAGCTACCTCTGGGGCAACAGAACTTTCCTTTTCACGAATCTGCAGCTATAGCTGCACTGTAGGTATGTGCCAGCAACACTCTCAGAAGGAAAACAGACAAGAGTGCACAGGACAACCTCCTCCGTGTAACTGACAGAACTGTAATACTCAGTATCTACTGTAAAGGTGATGGTTTTTCCACAAAAAAGAATATATAGACATATTTATAGTTTGCATATACTGGGTTAGCCAAAAAATCCATTATGTTTTTCTGTATAATGGCTCTAGTAGCCCTCAGTTGTCTTTAACTTCATTTGGAACAGTTGTTAGATTGTATTGTGACAGGTTGTATTATATCAGGGTACATTAAAAAACAAAATTGGTGAATTTTTATGTAGCCATTTAAATATCGAAGATGGAAGAAGATACACATTTTCAGTATATCATCCTTTATTTTTTCAAGAAAGGTAAAAATGCAACTGAAACGCAAGAAAAGATTTGTGCAGTGTATGGAAAAGGTGCTGTGACTGATCCAACACGTCAAAAGAGTAGTTTGCGAAGTTTCTTGGTACTGTTGACATTTTGGCCAAATAATTCTTTGCTGTGGGCTGTCTTATGCACTGGAATATTAGTTTAGCAGCACCCCTGGCCTCTACCCACTAGTAGCCAACAGCAAAAGATAGCCAACATACTAAAAATATCCCAGTCAATAGTTATTGGTGAAAATGAAAAATATGTCTTTTATTTTACAGAATAAGCATAACAGACTTTTTGGCCAACCCAACAGAATTATATATCTATAAAATGAGGCTAAAGAAGCACCAATTCTTGATATCCTTTTCAAACAATGTGAATTCTAGTGATATTTAAAAAGTTTCAATTCCAACTAAGAGCCCATAAGGAAATGAGCTACATCTCTGAAGGCAGTAGGCTTTTTTAAAGTTTCTAGCGGCTGACTTCATAAAATTTGGCCTTAGGGGGAACTTTTGAAAACTGAATCCAAGACAACAGGTAAACAAGTTCTTCCAAAAGTTTCTTTTCCAGGCATGAATATCTCATGAAACAATCCAACCTCAGATACTTTTCATAGTGTCCCTTCACTCAGCAGTGGCGGAACAGAAGGGTATGGACAAGCTCATCTGAATTTCTGGTGCTCTGGCATATCCTAGAGCCAGAGACCTGGGCAGTCAGAGGCAGAAAGCCCAAAATGGAGGTAATGCTTTCTATGCTACTATGTACATCAGTGACATAAACAATGTGGCAAAGAGAAAAGAGAACACTGCTTAAACTTAGCTTTACATCTATAAATAAGACTCTATAAATTGCTCTTTATTAAAGTTACCAAGCCAAGTATGTCCAAGTCAAAGAACACAGAAATCAACATGGTTTAACTTACCTGAACAAAGAAAATAAAGTGCTTAAAAGAGGTGTTGAGGTGGGCCTCCTCTTGCAGCTGCATCACGGAATCAAAGTGCTGGTGATAAATGTGGGCATACACCCTGAACAGACGCTTCAGAATGGTCTTTGCCACAGACATAAAGTTTTTGGGAAATGGGACACCTGTAACATAAATATATAATGGCAAATATACGTATATATTCATTAGTCTTCATCTAATTGAACAGCGGAAAGTTTAGATAAAGCCATGAGCAACTCCAACAAAACCACACATTCACAAATACAAGTCTATTGCCACGTATTTTTTAAAAGACAAGGGAAAAAAGAATCCCAAACCTGTATATAAGAGATATATTCACATACCACACTTTTTCTGACTGCCTTAGAATAGCAGGCACAGGTATCAGAAGTTATATATATAAGATGCTACTGAATCAAGGTTAAAGTACAACTAATTTTAGTTGTTTAATATTGAAGAGTTTCTTCCTAAGATTAAATGCAAGAATAAGCATTTTGACAATAAACAGAAAATTTTTACTTTGTGTAATCTGTAACTCTAAAAAAAAATATTTTACACACTCAACTAGGACTGGAAACTCTCCTAACCAAAAGAAAAAAAAGCATTCTTCACTTCGAATCATTGTAATCTACTGTTTATAAATTTTTTTATCTTCTGAATTACTCTGAAAAGACAGTTTTCTTAAACAAGAAGTTACAAACTTTTTATTTTTTAAAGTGCTATTTTCATTTTTCTGTAGTTTAAGAAGGGGACAGACTTCTTAAAAAAGGGAGGAAGAGCATCTCCCTCTTTTTCAAAGAAAATAAACACCTTCTGAGAAAGAAGTGGGTCTGGTAATGTCTCTCCGAGCACTGCAGGTAGGGATGCAACTGGCTACTTCCTGAGAACTTTGGTTGACAAGACCAAAGTCTCTTAGAAGGTAGGGAAAGGAGAAAAACAATACAACTGGCACTAAGTACGGTAAATAAACACATAAGAATGTATCTGCTTCCAAAATAACCTACATTAGTGCCCTTAAAGGTTTGTTCTAGAACATTACTCTTAAAACATTTTCTTTCTTTAATCTTTCAGAGGACAAAAGCTAAAACACTTTCTCTTTTCCTACATTTTACTTCTCAGTCCTTCATAGCTTGAAATTTAGTATATTTTGCTTTCATAAACTGAAACTGGTATTTGTGGGGCATCCCCTCCTCCCCAGTCCTGGTTAACAATTTGCTCTTTTAAAAAATTATTCTGGAGCTCATGGGCATGTTTTTGTGAAATGAGGCTTTTATTTGTGTAGTGAAAAGATGGATTGTTATTTCAAACTCCTTTTCTCTCAGAATTTACAAATTGGCATCTTGCTAATAAAAGGAAGAATAATAACTTGGATATCTAGTTTAAAAATGAACAATACATTTCATCTAATTGGCATAAGTAAGATGTAGATAACAGCTTAATGAGAGCAGAAAGAATTCTAGAACATCAGAATAAAGCACTGACGAATGGGAAACTGAGAAAAGAGAATTAAGTCAAAAGTATTCTGTATCTTTCATAAGAGAAAAAACTTCAATGAATAAAGAAATATAACTTGTTTTAACCTAAGGACCTTCCCAGCTGAATTTAACAGAAAATTCAATCATGGTAAATATACAACAAAACTATGAAAAAGGAAATAAAATGCTTAATAATAGAATGAAAAAACTGACCAACAGCAAACAGACCAAGTGTAACATGATACAATTTTTTCCCCTGAAAAATAAATCTTTAATTAGACTTCAAAAAAGAAATCTGCTATGGTCTGAATATTTATATTAGCAACTCGAGTGTCCCCCCCCCCCCTCCTCGCCACCCCGCCAAATCCATAGGTTGATGTCCTAAGCCCCTGTATGGTGTCATTAGTGGGTGGAGCTTTTCGGAGGTGACTAGGTCACCAGGCAGACCACTCATGAATGGGATTAATGCTTTTATAAAAAGAGGTCTCAGAGGGCTACCTTTCCATTATGTGAGGACTAGGTAAGAGGCTGGCCAGCAGCCCAGCAGTGAACCTTCCTCAGAACCCAAACATGCTGGCACCCGGATCACAGATTTGCACCCTTTAGAACCTTGAGAAATTATGTTCTCATGTTTATATGCCATCCATTCTGGTATTTTTGTTACAGCAGCCCAAACAGACAAGACAGAATCCAACAATATGTTGTTCATAAGACACCCTTACACTAAAACTGGCAAGGATCAATCCCATCAATAAATACCAATTCCAAAATCTTATTCAAAATATCAGCAAATAAAAAATACTCTTCCAGGAGAACAGAAAAAAAATGGAGAAAACCTTATGGCTATCAACAACACATACTGGAAAAGCATCTGATAAAACTCTACAACCATACACCTGACAAAAAACTTGACACACCTCTAACCAAATGCAAGATTCCTTCTTAATGCTAAATACTAAAGCACTCATAAAAGGAAAACGAGAGAAGGATGTCTGCCATTATCACCATTAGTCAGCACTGTTCTGGAAGTATTAGTTGGTAAGTACAATTAGGTAAGAGTTACACAAGAAGTACATTAGCAGAAAGACGCAAAATTACTGTTATCTTAATGTAATAGAAATGCATATTTTAGCCCTGGCTGGCGTAGCTCAGTGGATTGAGTGCTGGCTGCGAACCAAAGCATCGCAGGTTCGATTCCCAGTCAGGGCACATGCCTGGGTTGCAGGCCACAGCCCCCAGCAACTGCACACTGATGTTTCTCTCTCTTTCTCTCTCCCTTCCCGCTCTAAAAAATAAAAATAAAAATAAAAATTTAAAAAAATCTTAAAAAAATTTTTTAAAAACCTATAAAAAATGCGTATTTTAAAAATGCAAGAAAACCAACCAAAAACAAGAGAAACATTCAAAATCTGATGGTCAATCATAAAATTTATATAAAAACCAGCAGCTTTTCTATATATTAAACACTAACCAGTTGGAAACCAAGTATCCACAAAAAAAACATTAAATGCATAGGAATAAACTTAAGAAACTTGAAGGATTAGCAAGAAGTATAGAGTTTTACAAGAGGAAATAACAAGAGACGTGAAAAAATGAAGAAATATACTTTGATTTTGCATAGGCAAATTCATAATTGTCGAGAGAACAAGAATCCCTATATTAATCAACAAACTGAATGAAACTGTAATAAAAATCTCACAAAGATTTGGGTTTTCTTTTTTAACCTTGAACAAATAATTCTAAGTTCTTTGGAAGAACAAATATCCCAAAATAGTCATGAATATTCTGAAAAAGAAGAGCAAGGAAGAGAGCCCTACAAGATGCTCACAGATATGTGGCCATGGTTCATTAACACAGTGTGGAATTCTGGTGGGCACAGATAGAGATTAAAAGACTCCAAAATATGTGGCAAACTTGATAATCAGGGGAGAAAACACACACACATTTGATAAATAGCACTGGACACACTGACTAGCATTTATAATTGGGAAAAAAGAAAAGGAAATAGTGAGAAAAAAATTCCAGACACAACAAAGATTTAAATGTGAAAACAAAAACACAAAACTACTCATTGAAAACACAAATATTTTAATAACAGTGAAGTAGGGAAAACCTTTCCAATTGATTAAAATCCACATGTAAAGCCCTGGCTGGTGTAGCTCACTGGACCGAGCACAGGCCTGAGAACCAAAGGCTCACCAGTTCAGTTCCCAGTCAGGGCACATGCCTGGGTTGCAGGCCAGGTCCCCAGTAGGGGGCATGCAAGAGACAACCACACATTTATGTTTCTCTCCTTCTCTTTCTCTTTCCCTTATTCTCTCTAAAATCCAGATATCATTAAAGAAAAATTAATAAGACAAAATAAGAAAGTTATACATATAACAGCAAAAACACTTCATGAATACAGTAAGACAAAAGGCAACCTGGGGAAAAATACATACATTTATGGTAACAAGTTAATATCCTTAACATACAAAGGAATGAGGAAAGGATAGAAAAAGAAATTACACAATGATCAGTAAAACAATAAAATGCTCAATTACATCAATATCTTAAAAATGTAGCTTAAAACAACTTACCCAAATTATAAAAATTTAAAAATGATTAACTATCAATATTAGTAAAGAAACACGGGCAGACACAAACATGTCTGGAAGGAGTATACATTTATAATTCTTTTAGAGAGAAATGTGGTAGTCCCTTTTACATTTTTTTTAAAGTAATGGAGTGTTAAAAAGCACACATTTATCATTTAAAAAGAAAAATAGTTCTACAACATTAACTCACCAATCTTAGAAGGAAAAAGAGTTTCATCATCAAGTTGATCTTGAACCCAAGTCATCAAGTAGTCAATGTATTTTGGTGCAGAACATTTGATTGGCTTTTTAATATTAGTACCATCTGCCCAATGATATTCATATCTGAAGAAAAAAAGGTATTACTGATAAAGTTTTCACATTAACAAATGTGTAAATTATAATCAAAGTAGGTTTACACTTTGTCAAGAAATTATAGATATCTTAAAAAAAAAAAAAAAAAAAAAGATTTATTTATTTATTTATTTTTAGAGAGAGGGGAAGGAAGAGAGGGAAACATTAATGTGTGGTTGTCTCTCCGGTGACCCCTGCTGGGGACCTGGCCCTCCACTCAGGCATGTGCCCTGACTGGGAATCAAACTGGCCACACTTTCATTTGCAGGACAGCACTCATCTACCGAGCCATATACCAGCTAAGGCAGAAGTTATATATATCTTTAGTAAGTCACCTAAATTTATACTGAAGATTACTGAGAGTTTACTATAGAATTATTCTGAAATGTGATGGCTATGACTGAAAGAAAAGGAGTAGATAATATGGCAGCTGGCAGTGCCACAATATAGAACAGCCCTGGGAAAAATAAAAGAATTTCATTCCTGTCTGTTAGGCAGAGGGCACTGAGGACTGGGGAAGGAGCTGATGAATCACCACATTCTGAGATCCTTGGCCACAGGTTATCACCAACAGGTCAAGATTATAAAACCCTGTTTCTTGGAGAGTGTGTTAAAGAAGCATCCTTGAGCATGCATTTTTTTGCACCCTCACCTTTGCAGAGCTAGAATGATTAACAAGGCTTACACAAAATTTCACTGTGTCAAGCATTTAAGCCATAAATTTAATTTTCCTATTTATTTAAATTTATTTTAAGGAAGCTTGAGAACTAAAATTTAAAACAACACAAAATCAAAACATTCCTCCTAAAATACTGTAATAAAAATATGACTGCACTCATGGGGGACCTGTTTATCCTTTATACCTGTAGCAAATTTAGAAAAGATAATTTTTTCCGAAGAGATAAATAAATATCTTGATACCATCTATCACCACATAAAATCAGTTACTATAGTGAAAAGACTGGAAGGAAACACCTAAATCATACACCATCGCACCTTGAAACATTATGAGTAACAAAGAGTTCCATCTCTTTCTCAATATTTCTTGCAATTTATTATAAGTTTTTAAAATCTAGCATCTTTAAGCCAGATAACTAAAGCAGCACAATTTGGAAGTAATTAACACCAAATAAGCACAAGAAAAAAGAATCAAATATGAAAGAGTCAACTAAAAACTTGATTTTGCCTTGGCTGGTGTTGCTTAGTGGACTGAGCATCAGCCTGCGAACCAAAGAGTTGAAGGTTCAATTCCCAGTCAGAGCACATGCCTGGGCTACGGGCCAGGTCCCCAGTAGGGGGCACACGAGAGGCAACCACACATTGATGTTTCTCTTCCTTCTCCCTCCCTTCTTCTCTCTTGAAAAATAAATAAAATCTAAACAAACAAACAAACTTGATTTCAATAAATTAATTTAAAAACCAGAAACAGAACCATGTTAATAAAATTCTAATCTTTTCTTATTATTCCTCTAATTCAACATTCACCTTACTATAATGCAATTATAAAATCAAACACTAAGTACCAAATAGCAAAATATTTAATAATAACTAAAAGCTTATAGGTATTTAAGAACTCATAAAAATGAACTGCTTTAACACAAGCAGACAAGAAAAACAAAAAAGTATTATTTAATTTCTATCAATTAATGATTAGCTTTATTTAGTAATCCACACACCTATATAAAAAGGGGTAATATGTACCTTGGACCTGCAGACATGACTGGACAGCTTGCTTCAGTGCAGAATTCTGTGATAGTTCCATATAACATGTTGATTTGGTTGAAGAAATCCACAGCTGGCAAGATAATAGCAGATTTGTGTTAAAAAATATATGTAAACACAACAAAATATCAGACCTCTCAGTTGAAAAAAGTAGACAATGTGCTCCAATTCTTGGGAAATTCAACAATCCAGGACATTGTAAATTCTCTTTATAAGTTGTCACATCCAAGTAAACTTTAATATACATTCATTTTTGATGTACTGAGCTTTTAACCAGCATATGACAGAAAAAAAAAATCAGGCACAATTCCAACTTAATGGTGACTGTTAATTAGGTCATTAGCATACACAATTTGATTACATCCAAGGGAATAAAAAAAGTCATAGCTTCTATTCATGTGGACCAGACAATATCATTTATTAGAAAAGTGTTGTAGAGCATACTGTGAGGCAGAAGGTACATTAGCTGTTATTAACTAGCATTAAAAAAATCTAGTTTATCATTAAAAAAATTGAGGCTATGCATATTGAGGAAAAAGACATGGGAATGTCTCTTGACCTGGATTCTCCAGCTAACAGAAAGGTGAAATTACAAGAAATGAATAATACAACATATAAGAAGGTAGTTATACAAAGGCCAACACCTAAGTGCAAGAGTTCAGAGCAAGAGCAACATATTAAACAGGTGAGCTTGTCAGGGAGTACTTTCTAAAGAAGCTTCAGCTAGATCTGCAAAATAATGGAAGAGGAACAGGGTGAGCGCAACAACTTAACTGACTGAAAAATACTCTGTACAAGAACCCCACAGGCCTTAAAACCACACAAGTTTTTAAAAATGTTTTAGTTCCCTGTCTAAAGGAGTACCTAAAAAATCCACTAGGGCTTTTCCAAGTTTCTTGAAAAACATATTAAAGGAACTTTGTACAAAACTCCCTTACTGACAAACCTTCCTCTTAATTAGTCATGTTTCTAAGAAAGCAATACGTAGGCACTCAGTATTCTTTCAAAACAAAGAGTAGGCCCAGATGGTATGCTAGTTTATTGGTCTAAAACAGTGACCTTCAGCCAGTGTGTGCCACAAGAATTTTTAAAACGTGCAATACTTGACTATTTAGTCGAGGCACTGACCTCTTTTCCCTTAGATTATCAAATTAAAAAATGACAACAGCCAACACAACAATAGCCATCTGGTGTGAACCAATCAAAATTATACCAATTCTTTATTTTGTCAGGGAGGCAAAAAATAAATGTTTTTGGTGTGCTGCAGAATTTTAGTAATTAGTTTGTATGCCATGGGATGAAAAGGGTTAAAAAAATCACTGATCTAAAGCAAGCACTCTCCAAACATGCTCCAGGGATTCCCTGTTTCAGGGGGTTCTGTGAGGCTGGAACCACTTAAACTGCCCTTTTCCCTTTCACTCTCTCGGGAAGTGCCCTGGAGTTACCCAGTGGCTCCATGATGTGTGACATTGCCACAGCCTGAAGGCAGAAGCAGACATGAGAATCCAGCTGTCTCCTATTATGCTGGACATTAAATAACATTTGCAAAGATGCAAAAACAATGCCACACTTCTCACTAAAATTTATTTTGAGAAATAGTCACTTTTTATTAAAATATATATTAACATGCAATGGATTTATTACTGTTATTTTTAGATGAATCTAAAAATGAACAATATTTAAAATTTCTAACACTGTAAGTATCACTAGCTATAATCTAAAAAATGAAAAGCTTTTTAGGGTTCTCAATAATTTTTAAAAGATTTTATTTATTTTTAGAGAGATGGGAAGGGAGGAAGAAAGGGAGAGAAACATCAACCAGCTCCTTCTTGCACACCCGCAACCAAGAACTGGAGGCAACAACACAGGTGTGTGAACCAACCCAGTGACCCCTGGGTTCGCAGGCTGGTGCTCAACACACTGAGCAACACCAGCCAGGGCTTGGGTTCTCAATAATTTCTGAAGAATAAGGGGGTCCTGAAACCAAATGGACTGAAAACAGCTCGTCTAGAACACTAAGTCACAGAAAAATCTAAGGCTGAAGAAGGTCAACAAATGCCTTTAAAAGATGATAATGTGAATAAGTTTTTAAAAAGGGGGGATCTTTTCTAATATGTAATATTTCACATGGCTCACATATCAAGAAGAAATATACAGTGAAAAATATCTAAACTCCAACCACTACAAATCCCCCCTCCACAGGTTACTGTATTAATTTTTTTCTGCACCCAGCCCCCTAAGTTTATTTGTCCTGTCTTACACAAAAAGTAATATATTATGCACTTCTGCACTTTTTTTTTCTTAGTGACATGAATAATGGCTTTTTAATGAGTTGAGAAAATAAAATTTTCTTAGTGTGGCTATTGGAAAATTTTAAATTACACTTGTACCTTACTTTTTAAAAAAGATTTTAAAAGATTTTATGTATTTACTTTTAGAGAGAGGTGAAGGAAGGGAGAAGGAGAGGGAGAGAAGCATCTGAGTGCAAGAGATATGTTGATCTGTTGCCTCTTGAATGCCCCCAACTGAGGACCTAAACCACAACCCTAGCAGGTGCTCTGACTGGGAATCGAACCAGCAACCTTTTAGTATATAAGCTGGCGCTCAATCCACTGAGCCATACCAGCTAGGGCTTCTTTTTTTTTAAGATTAAAAAAAAATTTTTTTTATTGGTTTTAGAGAAGGCAGAAGGAAAGGGTGAGAGGAGGGAGTAAGATGAGGAGGGGGACCAAAGCGGGGGGGGGGGGGGGGGGGGAGAAAAACATCAATTTGTTTGTTGTTCCACTTATTTATGCATTCATTGGTTGCTTCTTGTATGTGCCTTGACCTGAGACTGAACCCACAACTTTAGCGTGTATCTGATGATGACAACACTCTAAACAACTGAGCTATTAGGCCAGGGCCAGAAATGTTACATTCTGAACATTCAAATCTCTAGCCTCAGCATATTCTTCTATGCCTTGCCCTCCTCACTTTCTTGAACTCAAGAGTGACTTTCAGCTCATGGTTCCCACCATTTTCTCACAACCTCTCAATTTCCGATGACAACTCTTAAATCACAACAAATAAGTGACTGAAGGTATGACCTGTAGTGGACTTTTCTTTATACGTGGTAGGCAGATTGAGAGTTTCTGGAAGTGGAAGCACAACTATACAGATAGATTCCCTAACAAAGTCATGTTCCATCACAGGTAGATTTTTTGCATTTATCAATCTTTTATTTGACTTTACTCAGCTCCATTTCTCCCCAGAAATTACCCCAAAACACTCATCATTTCTCCTTAGGTCTCTCTGTTCAACCACAAAAGCTATAACCAAGAGCTTAGTGTTTCTTTATAGATAATCTATTATATTACAACCTTTACATACCTGCAAAATAAAATTCATTGTGAGATTTTAGCAAAACCTTCCTATAAACCAGAAAAGTTGAATGTTATTAAAAACTTACTGTTAACGGCAATCCATTCATTGAGATCCTCTCCCTCTGGCAACATAACAGCTTGTCTCAGATTTCCACTTCCTAGAGTTGCTTCTGCATGTTTTAAGAGTTCATACTGATGAGACCCTTCAGGTATATTCTTCTTTGGTTTGAATGTTTTAGAAGAGCGGCTGCTGCTGTTAGAAGAAAAACATAACAATTTTAGGACTAGAAGCAGAATGGCATAATTAATGGCATTAATATAAACTGTTCTGTAAAATAAAATATATTCCCTGAAAAGTGCCAGGATTTTGGGGAGAGGGGGTAATGATCACAATAAAAAGAATGCTTTAAATTTCTTTCCTCACGTAGAAACAGGATTAGCAGCACAATTTCACACATAAGACAATTTAACTATGCCCCATGAAGCAGTCTGGTATAATAAAAGGGTTCTTGAACCAAAAGAAAAACAACAACAACAAACCCCCCCCCCCTAGATTTTAGTCCCTGACCTACCACTATCTCTGTGATCGCTTGAGAAACCTAACCTTCTGGCCTCGATTTCCACCTACACAAAATGGTGCTGGGAGGACAGCAGCCCTTAGGTTCCAATAGCTCAAAAAAAACCCAGCATCTGTATCAAAACATCTAGGATGTCATCAAAGCAAACCACAGCAGAAGTGACACATTTTTTTGAGGTTTTTAGAATGAAAAATAAATGAAAGAGATAACTGGTTATTGGCAAAAAAAAAAAAAAACCCCAAAACTTTATTCCTATCTTTATACGCCATCCATAAGGAAGGTCTTCTTAACATGTCACAAAACCCAGAAACCTTAAATAGATGGACTTCAACCCATAACAATTAAAACTTCAGTAACAGCCCTCACTGGTGTGGCTCAGCGGATTAACTACCAGAACCCCAGTTGGAGGTGCAACAGGCACCCAATTGATGTACCTCTTGCGCATTGATGTTTCTCTCCCTCTTTCTCCTTCCCTTCCTCTCTAAAAGTAAAATAAATCTTAAAAAAGAAAAGAAACCTTCAGTAACAGAGCAAAAAGACATGTAATGAGAAAAGTACTTGCAACACATATTACAAAGGATAAACTGGATAATAACAAGCTTCGAAAATCTGTTAAGAAAAAAGGGCTAAGGAGATAAATAGGCAATACAGAAGGAAAATACAATGATTAATGAAAATCTGAAAAGCTGTTTAAAGTAAGGTTTATTCTTCCTTAAACTGAGTGTCAAAAGTTAAAACAATTAACATTAAGTGTGGTGAAAATGAAAAGTGTTTCTGGGAGGGCAATATGGCGGTATACATTAACACCGAAATGCTCCTCCATCTACCCCTTCTGAGTATCTCTCTTAGATACAGGTAAGGATGTGTTTTCCAAATTTTTTAAAAACTCTTTATTTAGGAGGACAGTTTTATTTTTATGACTTCAGTATCATTACTAACATGGTTTACCTTACAAAGTATTATCTCTTCTTTTTTTAATGGGAATGCATTTCTGTCATAACATTCTGAATTTTTTATTTTTTTTTCAAATTTTAATTGTTGTTATAGTTTTCTGCCTTTAACTCCCATCCCAGCCCACCCCCCATCCAAGATTATTTTTAATAATGAAAAATCTAGAAACGATCCTAAGGCTTATTAAAAGAATGATTAAATAAACTATGATATATCCACAAACCATGGAGTATTGTAGTTAAGATGAACAAGGTACAAGAACAGATAGAGCCACATGTGTTTACATGAAAAGATCTCAAGACATGTTAAAACAAAACCAAATGGACAGCAGGAGCTCATTTTTGTTTTTTTCTGTTTAACTGTATTTTGTTTATGCTATTACAGTTATAATTTTTCCCCCTTTACCCCACTCCACCCAGTTCCCCCTCCCTCAGGCAATCCCCACACCCCTTGTCCCTGTCTATGGGTCATGCATATATGTTCTTTGGCTACTCTGTTCCCTATGCTTTACATCCCCATGATTATTCTGTAACTACAATTGTACTTCTTAATCCCTTCACCTTTAGGAGCCCATTTTGTAAATACACAAAATATCAGAAAGGATACACATCAAACTGATGCTCGTGATTACTTCTAAGAAGGGGAAAAGAATAAACTGTGGGCTTTTACTTTACCTCAGATATTTGAATTTTAAATAAGACTGATTAAAAAGTAAAATCAAATATGGACAGTTTTCGACATGGTAAATACCTCTATTTAAATGAGAAGTACTAAATAACAAAGAATGGCCTTTTACAGATAGAAAAGTGTGAATGACAGGAAGTTAAATATGGAAAAGATGAAATGATGACTCAATATTCAAATGTGATCTTTGTCTAAATTAAGACTTGGGTTCAAATAACACCATCAAGACAGTGAAAACATTCCACAAAATGGGAGAAAATATTTGTAAATCATAGATGTCACAGTGACTTGTATCAGGGATAAAGAATTATTACAACTCAAAAACATAAAGAGAAATAATCCAAATTAAAAATGGCCAAAGGTTGTCAACTATAATTGAAAATGAAATGTTTTAAATGGTCAGAAGATTGAAATAGACATTACTCCAAAAAATACATATATACAAATGGCCAATAAGTATGAGAAAGGATGCTCCACCTTCTTAGTTATTAGGGAAATGCAAATTGACATCACAATGAAAAACTACCATTTTACATCTACTTAGGATGGTTATAATCCAAAAGACAATAAGAGCTAGTGAGAGTGTGGGGAAAATGAAATTCATTCAATGCTGGTGGGAAAGCAAAATGGTCCAGTGCTTTGAAAAAGTGTGGCAGTTCCCTCAAAAGATGAAATATAGTTACCATGTCTTAACTGAGCAATTCCACTCCTAGGTATAATACCCAAGAGGAATGAACACATACATCTAACACAAAAAATCTGTAGTACATACAAGTTCATAGCAGCATTATTCATAAAACCAAAAAGTGGAAACTCAAATATCCACCAACAAAACAAAGTTCAGAAGAAATACACAGCCTCTCACATTTACGTTCAAAGACCAACTAAACAACTTGCATACACAAACCACTAAATAAACATTAACTCATAAAAAAGACTTGAAGCACGGGGAGATTGTTCTAGTAAAATAGACATTTCCAATTAAAACATAAATCATACAGATTTTTTGACATGGTAATCATACTTTGGAGCCTACACCCTAAAAAAAAAAAAATCAAAAGGAGCGGAAAAGCGATATGGACAAAGATATTCTCAGTAGCACTAATTTACAAGTAGCGAAAGAATTTAGATTTCTCACAATAAGGAACCAGGTAGATTAACTCTAGTTATGAAACACTGTAATTTTAAAGTGTAATAAAAATGTCAAGTGTGTGGATAATGTCCGTAACTAAAAATGGATATTTATTTAATCACACAACATAGATTTAAGCAGTATACTACGTAGACAGCGCTACCTGAGAATAATAAGGTGCTAGAGCAATGTTTCTCAAACTGCAGCACTCCACGTTTTCCTGCGGCGGCATTTTTCCGCGGGGCTAACAATACTGAGGATAATTAAAACTAGACAAACGGTGGAGTAAAAAGCTAAGTCAGCAGGAATCGCTACAAGGCGGCTCCAGACTGCAGAGAAACTAGGAGCCCCTGGCCTCGCCCCCAGATCGTCCCTGCGCCCTCAGGGGCGTTGGGGCGGAAAGTTTGGACGCGCTACAGGCCTCGGGGCCTTTTCACCCCGTTTCCTTTACATTGACTTCTCGTTCCATTTCCTTTGAATCGACTTTTCACCTCCGTCTACCTCGGCCCACGTCCCATCCTCCCCCGTAGCCGCAAACAGGGGCAAGACAAAAGCCAGCCAATTCAACCCCGGGCCGAGCCTAGCCTCAGCCGTCGGCTCGCCCTTCCCCGCCCTCAGCGAAGAGCCCTGCACCCCTCGGCCCCGTCCGCACTCACAAGAGGAAGCTCATCTTCTATCCTTAGACAGGAGGAAAGGGGCCGCTGGCCCCTGCCACGGTCAGGTTTCGGAGCCCACACGGGATATCCCCTGTGAGGTAGCAAACAGTCCTCAATCCGCCAACAGCGAAAGTACTTGCTGCCGTTGCTCCGAGCTGGGATCAAGCGGCTATAACCCGACTCAAGTAACTGAGCCCACCTGGTCCTCCTCCCCCCCGACCTAGCAGAACCGAAATGCGGAAACAGCAAAATCTCGCGAGAGAAGGCTACGCTTAGCCCTACCCAGCCCCCAGCCTAAGGGTATTCAGCTTGCCCCTTTTCGCCCCACCCTCTTTTACAACTCATCCAATCATCATTGCCCAGGCCAGTACTTCCTTCTCTAGGAGGCAGGGTGGGATTGAGGTTCTAGGCCCCGAGGAGTGTCTGGGCAAGTGTTTTGTCCCAGCGTGTTGCCATAGGTGTACGTTTCCTGGATGTTATCAGACCTCTGTGAAAGCTGCAATTTTAAAAAATTTAATTTGATTTGTAAATTGAGTTATAATTCATATAGCATGAAAGTCACCCTTTTAAAATGTACGCTCCAATGGTGTTTTTCGTATATTCTCAGAACTGTGCAGCTGCCACAACTATTCAATTTTAGAGTATTTTTGTCACCGCAAAAAGAAATCGGTACCCTTTAGCAGTCCTCCCTCTTTTCAACAGCTGGCAGCAACTAGTCTACCTTCTTTTTATATGTATTTGCCTAATCTGGGCATTTGATATAAATGGAATTACATGTAATGTTTCCAAGATTCATTTGTTGTAGCTTATGTCAGCACTTAATCCCTCTTTATAAATGAATATTTCATTGTATGAATATACCTTACTTCGTTTATCCATCCATCTACTTTTGGACATTTCCTTTTCTACTTTTTAACTATGCTGAATAATGTTACTAGGAACATTCCCATTCAGGTTTTTATGTGAACAAATGTGTTCATTTCTCTTGAGTATACTTGTATGTCTAAGAGTGGTTGGTTCATGTGGGGAAGCAGAGATTGCCACCGCAAAATATTCCTTTTGGGTTATTGATTTTTTTTAGCTGGTTATTTTCAAGAAACAAAAGGCTCAGAAAGAGCCTTTAACCTTCAACCTAATTGTCCCTAAAAGAATTTAGATAGAGGACCTGCTGCAGAAAGGGAGCTACTACTGAAACTGTAACCGGAAAAGACACCGGCATTCAGGCTGCCTGTCACTACCAAATCCAATAAGCAATGACAGCAATTGAATCTTTTATGGGCTCTTTATTCAGATGGCCAGTGATCTGAGAAGATGGCGGGTTCATACCCTAGCAAACCATCTTGCCTTCTCTTTCCTGGCCAGATCTTTTATAAGGAGGGTGAGAGAGGACAAGCAAGGTGCGGTGAGGGCTTTGAAATTTAGGGAGGATTAGGTGAGGAAGCTGCAGCCTTCCTGTTCTCCGCAGTTACCTGTCAAAAGGGAGGGGGGGTGGTCACATGAAAGGCCCAGATGCCTCCAACATGTCCCCAGGCGGTAATCTCTAGCCAGTGCCCCAGGAGGTCAGCTGCTTTTCCTGAGCCCGGATGGGCTTTATCTGTAGTTTCGGAAACAAAAGCTTAACATACACATTACTTGCTAGATTTATAGCTTTTTACCTTAAGCTAAAATTTTCCAAGCTTTGAGTCCCCTATCAAAACCAGAAAAAAAAATCCAGCATTCCTGCTGCCTGTCATACCAAACCCAATAAGCAGAGACAGGGATTGAATCTTTACAGGCACTTTATTCAGATGGCTGGCAATCTGAGAAGATAGTGATTTCATACCCTAATGGGCCAGCTTAAGTTCCATTTGAAAATGGCCCTTTTTATAAGGAGAACAAAGTGTAGGTAAGGGGTTTGGAATTCAGGGAAAAGTTAATCAGATAAAAAAAACCCTGCAGTATTCTCACCCTGGGTGGTGGTCATCTCACTCTGGAGTACAATGGCTCAAATACCATCATGAATTGCTTGCAGTCCTCCTGAAGCACAAAGGTGGAACTGCTTATGGTCTTCTGGGGTCAAAGTGGATCATATTTTCAGTTCCTGGAACAACAGCTTTAACATATGCATTACCTACTAGGCTTATAACTAGTTACCTTAAACTAAAATTTTCTAACTCTTGAGTCCCCTATCATTACTACACATAACTAATGTTTAATATGAATTAAGTACGACAGACAGGGAGGAACCTAGTAAGACCCTCTGATTAAATTCCTCTGTGTCCCATTGTTACATTTATTTACCACACGTTTGCTTTTTCATCACACTCCCCTTTGTCCTTAGCTCAAGAGGGCATATAAACCTTAACTGTCAATCTATCTACCAGTCCTATATTCTTTTTTTTAAGACTTTATTTATTCATTATCAGACAGAGGGGAAGGGAGGGAGAAGAGAGGGAGAGAAACATTAATGTGTGGTTGCCTTTTGTGCGCCTTCAACCGGGCACCCGGCCTGCAACCCAGGCATGTACCCTGACTGGGAACCAGTGACCCTTTGCTTCACAGTCCGGTACTCCACTGAGCCACACCAGCCAGGGCCCAGTCCTATATTCTTAAGTAACCCCCATATGTGCATACATAGTAAATTTGATCATTTTCTCCTGTTACTGTGTCTCATGTTAATTAGATTATTAGTCCTGTGAGAGAAGAATTTAGAAAGGTAGAAATAAAATAGTTTCCCTCACCACACTTACATTGTAACTATGTTTAACTTTTTGAGGAACTGTCAGACTGTTTTCCAAATCAGCTGTACCATTTTATATTCCCACTGGCAAATGTCTGAGGATTTTAGTGTTTTCACATTGTCAATAACATTTGCTAGTATCTATCTGTTTGATTATAGCTATCCTAGTGGGTATGAAGTAGTATCTCATTGTGATTTCAATTTGCATTTCCTTGTTGGCTGATGCTGGTAATCTTTTCATGTGTTTATTGGCCATTTGAAACTAATTTATTTTTATCATACTTTCAAGTTAGCTGAGGACTGCAAAAGAACCATCCAACAACTCAAAAGGGCTTCTGGTCCAATAACAGGTTTTATTCAGTCTGCATAACATCACCATCCCTTTGTTCTTCAACACCCATTAAGTCCAGATTCTGCGCCCTGCTCACCCTCCCACAAAACCTTTTCTTACCAGCTCTCTAGTGTCTTAGTTTATAAATCCCATGAGCATTGTTTAGTTGTTATCTTACTTACCACTTAGTTCTTTCTGGCCCATCCTACCAGATTCCCCATTTGATCACAGTGATTTCATTTTTTCAAGAGCTTCTTTGTTATTCCCTGTCATCTGGCTTCTATATGGTGGCAGTGGGGTACAGAGAAGAGGAGACCATGGCTGAATCTGTGGTAATAGTCTAGCTAGATATTTTTGGTGGCAAATGACAGAAATCTACACTGTTCATATTTCCATCAGACATATCTTACATGTTCTTTCCCACAAGACTGTAAATTTCTTTGTAGGGCAGAGATATAGATTGTTCATTTGTCATGCCCAGTGCTCAGCTGCCAGGGTCCATCCTCTGCAGGGTCTCAGGGTCCCTGAAGGATGCACGGCTAAGGCGAAGCGAATAAAGTGAGACACCTGGTGGGGTGCCGGAGGACAGCCAGGCCTTTTGGGCCCGACTGACTCGCCGAGAAAAATCAATCTTTATAGGGGAGGTTATACAACACTCAATGCATAGTGTGATTATTAAAACAAGCAGTTACCATAGAAATAATTTCTAAAAACACAGGTTTTACAAATTAATCATGTTAATCAAAGAAATAACTGAAAGTACAGGAGGTCCCACAGATCAACCATATTAAACAAAGGTTATTTTGACCAAGAGGGTCATTAATCAGATAGCCACCGAAGCTATACGGGCAAACTTTCAGGTGCCAATTAGTAACTAGGTGTCTATTAAGATTCTAGGGATTGGTCTAAATTAAAAGGGTGCAAGGGGTGACTTATAGATATATAGAAATCAACTATTATCCATTGAGGTTAAACTTATCTCGGTTAGGTAACTGGTTTTTTGCCTAGGTTTTTTGATTTATACATCTTGGGGGGGGGCATGTTTTGTATTCATTTCCATGTATTGAGATTATTATTTCCAACTAGAACTCTTTGATTCTGTACACTCCTGTCCGGGTATGGGAGGGGTAGTGGCTCTAATAAATCTTAAGCTTTTGAGTGGTGACTGAAAGGTTTTCTTAGGCTCCTCCGAGGAAATAAATGCTAATCAGCCACAAAATTAGGCAGTATAGAGCTTTATTGGAGTTTGGGTTCCCAGGCGAGATTTCCTGGTCCACATGGTGGGGCTGAGAAAGTTGCGCTGAGCAGGGAAAATGGCAGGGTTTTATTTTGGGTTGGCTTTTCTTGGGAGCTGGGGATTGGTCCCTTGTGAACAAAATAGCAACATATCATTGGTAGTTCCCCTCACGCCCTGGTTTGACGTCATCCATCTATTCCGGGTTATAGTTCAGCCGCCATGATTAATTGTAGTCCAGCTGCCATTTTGATTGTAGTCCAGCTGCCCCCATCCTGACAGTGACTCCTTAAGAAACATCCCTAGCGACAGTTTCCTTCAGCGTTCTGGCAGTTGGTCTGCCCATAGTTAAATTTTGTCCTTAACTTCCCAGGTGGGGGAAGTAGGCAGCATTAGGGTTGCTAGGGGTCTCTATTCTGTGGTCAGCAAATCATTTCGCACAGAATCAGAGGCATCATGCAGATTTTTTATTATATCACACAGGTATCCAAAAATCCCACCACCTATTGCTAGCAGAGACAGGCATACAGGAAGAGATAGACAGGAGATCTGGCCACAGTCACCTCTGCTGTGCAGATGCATCTCATCTGACCTGACTGTGTCAAAGGTCAGCTGTTGGTCGGCTCCCGACACTCGGCATAGTGCCTGGTGCACAGAAACTACTCAATAAATGCTCTTTGTATGAACGGGGGTATAGACTAGAGATCTGAGTCTAGTAGATGAGGTTGGTACAGAAATAAGTGGTAATTAGCACAGTATTACCAGTACTGATAAGATAAAAGGTGGAGCAATTCTTGACTTTTTATGACTTGATCTTCAGTTTTCTGGATTTCTAGCTTTGTTGCTGGAGGCAGTATTCTGGACAAACGATGCCGTGCTGTTTCCCCTGGACCTTCCTGGGTCCACACTCCTGTTCTTGCAACTCTTTCTGCCTGGAATGCTTCAACCTCCACATCACATTCTGTCCAAGATCCAGCCAGAAATCCTCTTTCCTTCCTCTGACCTCTTGTAGCCCATTTTCTATATCCTTTTACAAATATCCTTTATATGGCAGTGAAATGACCAGATACAGCAGTTCAAATTTTTTTAAAGCAGTACTTATATATTAAACAGCTATTGTGTTAGGAGATAGGAATTTGAGGGTTTATGTTCTCCTCTACATTTCTAAATATTCCAGTTTTTCTCTAGTAAGCAAATACTCATATTATTTTCAAACACTTTTTTTTTAAGAGAAGCAAGATAGTATAGTGACTAAAAAGCTTATATTTTAGAGGTTACGGTCTGGACTGAACCCTGCTAGTGCTATTCAATAACCATATGACCTTGATGATTTTCATAACCTTTTGCTTCAGTTTTCTCCTCTGTAAAGTGGGGGTGGGCAATCTCATAGGGTTGTGAGGATTAAGTGAAAGGTAAAGAACTCACTTAGTTCTTAGAACATAGAAACACTCAACATTTGCTATTTAAAAAGGAAGACATTTTGACATGTGTTACCACCTCTAGTAGGTGGCCGATGTTCTGAAAGAAACCCCTGACTGTTTATCTCTGTGTTTTACATGTGTCTGCTATGCTGTCTTATATCAGAGTAGATATTCAGCAAATATTTGCTAAATGATTGCAGTTGGATATTTGGCTAAATATCATTTTACATCAATTTTTTTAACTGATGCAGTCTCTTGATTTCAGAACTTTCGTGTAGTTTGGGAAGTAGTTGCATCTGTTTCCCCAGAGAGTACGTTCGTTCTCTCTCTCTCTCTCTCTCTCTGCACCCCCCCTTTCTCTCTTTCTCTCTCTCCCTCCCCCCTCCCCCTCCCCCACCTCTGCCCTTTGGGTTTCTCCAGGTGAGAACAATCTTTCATTATATGGCAGTGAAATGACCGGATACAGCAGTACATATTTTCTGGGAGGGATGGAAGTGCCTGGATACTTCTGAAAGACTTTTACAAGGAAGCCATGTGGGAAAACCATGTGGGAAATATAGAAATATTAAGTCACTAGGATACTGGAGTGAGAGCTACAGGGAAAGTCCTATGTTGGTTTGGTACCCTTGGCTTATAAGAAAGGATGCAATCATCAAGTGCTAGAGCAGTGGTTTATGCTAGAAACCAAATCTATGTGTCTTGGATGCCTAAGTGTCTTCTATGAGAAATTTTTATTTGGTGTTTTCAGTTCATAATACATAATTGCTCTCACATACAATTATTTCAGACTGTGTGGTCTAATAGAAATATAATGTATAATTTAAATTTTTCTAGTACATATGTTTTTTAAAGCAAAAATAAACAAAACCAAAAATCCTCAGTGAAGTTAATCTTGATAATATATTTTATTTAGTCTAATACTGTATGTCCAAAATAATGTGATTTTAAACAAAGAGTCAGGTTAAATTTTTTAAGTGAGATATTTTACTTTTTTCATTCTAAGTCATCAAAATATGATGTGAATTAAATCTACAGCTCAATTTGGACTAGTTACATTTCAAATATTCAGTAGCCACATGTGGCTAGTGGCTGCCCTATTGGACAGTGCAGCTCTGGATCATCTGTATGATCTTCTTATAAACACAATTTCAGTATTGTGGGTGCATTAACACATGCTCTAGTTGGTACCAAAGTTCCAACTGGTTGCTACCCAGTGAAACATTAACAGAAGCATACAATGTGAAAATGATGTAGTAGCACCAAGTGGCAGTCACTTGACTGTGCTGGACTAAAGGAACCAAGGGAAAGGAAAACTGTGGGAGAATCAAGTCACAGGTCAGCAAATGGTGATACAGGATGCCCAGCACAAAAGAAAATCATGTTGCAAGTGATTTTTATTTCATCCAAAAATCACCTGTCTTATTAAATCATGACCTTATTTTGATTTTAACCATTGTAGTTTTGATGGTGTTTAATTTATAACTATGTGTGATTTGATAGTGGTGTAAAAACTATAAACAAGGATATTAATAGATTTGTACTTTTATAATAATTTATATTACTTAAATAATGTAATTATCATAAAAATATTCCCAGAGAGCAGCAGGGAGAAAGGAACTTATGAAAGTCCCCTCCCCTCTCAATGGCATTGCTCTTCAAGTTGGAGAGTCACCGAGGATACGAAAGTTGGGCTGTGTGTCAGAAAAACCTTTCAGGATAGCTACATTTGGGGGCCTCATGGATTTGGGAAAATCCTAGGTCAATATTTGAACAAGGTATTAATTAAGATAAGATGAGACAGACAGAGAGAGAAAAAGAGAACACTCATGCTAACTGCTGCAGAGAAATTTGAACCCTCCCAGACATGGCCTATAGTTTACAAAGGTTGGGAAGGTTTTACTTTCTCCTTGGATCAGCTAATCAGAGAGCTGTCTACACACCATCTGGTCACAGCACATACTTAAAAGCAGAAGCTAAGCAGCAAATTATAAAGTCACCAGTACTGACTTCCCTGAACCACTGTCATCCTCCACCCGGTTCCCCCCACACCCACTCATCACACAGTTCCTCTTTCCAGCTTCCTGAGCAGCATTTGCAACCTTGCATTTTCATCTGTGTAAGTGACTGATCTCATCATTTGCAAAGCCCCAACTCTGCCCTAATAACCATGCCCAGGCAGGGCCTCTTCCCACTGTGGTCACAGTAAGGTCTCTGCCCATCCCAGCTAGTTAGTTGGTGCTCTTTGGAGCAGCTTGTGTTTTCACTTTATCACAAGTGGGTGAAAAAAAGATAGTAAAGTTGCTAAACTGTTCTTTCTGTTATCTCAGGACTCAGGTCAAAGATTATGAAGGAGAAATACCAATTTATCAGACATTGAAAACTCACTCAGCAAAGAAACCATATGAAAGTTTCCACTTCGGTCTTAAGTCTAAGGTCAGACCTCTTGTCAGTCATATACGTTGGTGAATAAAATACATGGCCCTCCTGGAGCTTACATTCAGTTGGAGAAGATAGATATTAATCAATTACGCCTAAGTGCTAGGAGAAAAAGCACAGAATGCATTAAGAATATTTAGAGAGTGTAACAGGCAGGAGAGACCCGAGAGCCTGGGGAGTCTTAGGAGATGTTATTCAGGCCAAGACCCCAGAAGATGAGTTAACTGAACTGAAGAAAGAGGGAAGATGTTCTGCTCAAAGTCAACACCATATGCAAAGGTTTTGAAGCAGGTAAGAGCTTACTATGATCAAGGAAATGAAAGAAGCCAATGTGATGAGAATGTGATAGGCCAGGGGAAAGGGAAGGGGGCTGAAACTGGCCACCGAGAATCTTGGCTCTTATTTGAAGCAAGGTGGCCAGCCATCGAAAGGTTTTCAGGAGAAGGACAATGCTGTCAACACTTTAAAACACTGAATCAGTTAAGATGCAACTACATCTATTGTAGTTATTTGGTCAGGAGAAGAAGTTTGATCTGGACTAGATCAGTGGGAAGAAATAGATGGAGTTGACATCTATTCTGGAAAAAGAATATACAGGTCTCAGTGATGAGCTGGATGTGAGCCAAGGCTGAATCCTGTGTTTTTGGAGCAATCATGTAACCGGGAGCCAGTTGTTTCCAATGACTGAGATGGAAAAGCAGCTTTGGGGGTAGATCAGTTCTGCTTTCAATGCATTAACTTGGAGATGTCGATAATACAGATATATACAGACTTGGAGCTCAGAGAAGAGACAAGGACAGAGACAAATTTTAGAGCTGTCGGCATACAGGTCTGTTCAGGCACGGCAGTGGATGAAATAGCTGAGGTGAGGGAAGAAAGTAAGAGGTGCCAGGGAAGAGCCTTGATGATCTCTGGTATTTAAAGGCCACATAGAGGAGAATATTCTGGCAAAAGAGGTTGAGAAAGAACAGTCAGAGAAGTAGGAGGGGATGTGATAAAAGCAAGAGCAGAGTGTTAAAGAATAAAAGAGGTCAACTCTGTGGAATGAGTTCCAGCAAGATGAGGCCTGAAGGGAAATTTCCAAAAGTGGTGACGATGGGGAAATCCTCCCACAGCTTTCTCATCTTCATGCTCCACTGCAGTGATTCAGAGAGAGAAGCCTTGTAAATGCCATGGGTGTGGGGGGAGGGGTTCAGGCAGGAACAAGATGTACTGATGAAAACCTTTGTCACCCAAGCATGTCCTGCGGCCTCTCTGAAATTGTCTTCTTGAGTGAGAAACAGTGATAAAAGTTTAGGTTATATTGCCTTCAGCCATGGTGTGATCCCAACAACCCCAGAGTTTTTAATGCCTTTTTCTTCTCCTTCTCCTTCTCGTCCTCCTTTCTTCTTCTTCTCCTTCTTCTTCTTCTTCGGCTATTTTCCTTTGCTATCTTAACTCTGTGTACTTACTAACTGTGCATCTAGAACAAGTTATTTAAACTCTTTGTGCCTTAATCTCCTCATCTGTAAAACAAGGATACTAATAGAACAGATCAGAGGATTGAATAATACATGTAAAATATTCAAAACAGTGCCTAGTATATTTGGCTATTATTAAAGACTCCGAAAATAAAGTTTGTGCTATTGACTTCTTTACTCTTAAAGTTCAAGAACTATTGTGTGTGTGTGTGTGTGTCTGAAAAAAAGCAGGGTGGGGAGTGGGCCAGGGAGAATGGGTTTGAAAATTAGACCTGCCATTTGCCAGCTGTTTGATCTTAAGAAAGTTACTAACCTCTCAAGGCTGCAGTTTCCTCATCTATAAAATGGGGATAGTAGTATACTACTTTAAAGGGTTGCTATGAGGTTGAAAGGAATTATTACACATAAGCATTTAGAACAGTGACTGACACACGGTAAGTGCTACCTGTCAGTTGTATTTTTCTCTGCAGCAAATCAGTAATTTCCTTCAACATTATTATCATCTTTAATCTGGAATGTATTGATAATAAAATCAAGTCAAATAGAGAGTGTATAGAAACATTTTCATGATAAAACACTTTATCATTTTTTAAAATTACTTATAAGGACATAGGCAAAAAACCCCACAATAAATTGGCATCTAAGTCCTAAAGCTTGGAAGACAAGCAATATTACCAATAACAGTTTTTAATGCTGTGTACGTTACGTATCTTTTTTGGATTGATTTTTTTCCCTAGTTTTTTTTAACCATTTGATAAAACATCATCTCTATTTTTTTTAATTTATCCATTTTTAGAGAAAGGGGAAGAGAGGAAGTAAGAGAGGAAGAGAAACATCAACATGTGGTTGGCGCTCACGCACCCCCACTGGGGACGTGGTCCGAAACCCAGGCATGGGCCTTGACTGGGAATTGAACTCTCAACCCTTTGGTTCACAGGTTGGCACCCAATCCACTGAGCCACACCAGCCAGGGCTAATCTCTATTCTTTTAAAAAATCATACAAAATTTTGTAAATGGTTAAAATTTAATGAGTTTCTTTTAGCAGTCCAAAATTTTAAAAAAAGGAGGAAGAGGAAAAAGAAGAAAGAAGAAGGGAGAAAAGAAGGAAGATAGGAAGAACAAAGCAAGGAAAGGAGGGAAAGAAAGGAAACTTCATCAGAGTATAATCTTCAGGAAGAATCATTTTCTTAAATGTTCTGTAATCTTGCCGGGGTTATGTGCCCTGCGTTCTGGCCGCTGCATTCTGCCAAAGTACTGTCTTCAGTCTGAAGTAACACAACAGCGGTAGGCATGTTTTGCGGTAGAGCATGGGTTTGGATGAAGAAAAACTGATGTTTAGTCCTGGCACTACCAATACTAGCTGGTGACCATGGGCAAAGTACTTTAACCTTGTGAATTTGTCTCTTATTCTATAATGCAGAGATAATAATATAATGACCTCAGAGGAATGCTACAATTAGATGAGTAAATGTAGGGAAGTGTCTCGCACAGTTGCTAGCATATGGTTAATGGTCTATAAATTTAGTTCCCTTCTTCCTGACAACTTTCTCTCCCCTTTCCTATCTTGTTAAATAAGTAAGGTTCCCTTATTTCTTGAAATTAGAAGAAAACTAATTTTCATCTCTTCTATAACTACTGCCTCCCACCCCAGATTCAGAGGAGTCCCTTCTGTTTTCTCTGATGAGAGAAAAATTAAAGAAAGCATCTAAATCCTGAAAATTCTGAGGCTGGTATTCTCCAACCACAGCATCCTTAACCAGTTGCCCCTTCCTGCCCCACCAATGTTTCATAAAGGAGATATGCAAAGGGTCCCTGTAAATCACTGAAGGTTTTTGTGCAATCTTATCCACAAAGTTACTAGTTTTTTATGAAGTGGGGTGCACTGTGTGAACCTCTAGGTTCCCTTTTCCTTGTCTGCCTTAAGACTCTACCAAAAAGACTGAGCATACTCCTCAGCCTTCTTTCCCAGTCTACACTTTCACTATGGCCATAAAGGTGATCCAGTTTAAGGAGAGGACTTTGCCATGAATTGGTGGCCCTTCCTATAAGCTCCCAGAACCCTCTGGGCATACCTCTGTCACGTATCCACTGAAGCAGTAACACAGTTTGTCTTCCATCCCACTAGGCTACAAACCTGGTTAGGACAAGTTTGCATCTTATTTAACTTTTTAATCTCCTTTCTTCCAAGTACAATGCCATTGATTTAACCCTGGGTGTTAGATCAATGGCATTGTTAGTCTTTTTTGTAATTTCCAATGTGTGTGTGTGTGTGTGTGCGTGTGTGTGTGTGTTAAAGCACACGAATTGCTTTTAGAGTAAGAAAAAGAGGCGTGGCCCTCTCTGGTTGGATGTTTTGAAGACTGGGCTGTCCTGCCCTAGCACTGTCTGCTTTAGTGGTATTGAAATAGAAGGCAAGTTGGCCAAGAATTAGAATGTTCTTGTAACAGGGTGCAGCCAAGAGGGGAGCTCCAAATAGGGATTTATAATAGGGTCCAGAAGAGCTTGGAGATAATTGGCTCCACACCACAGGACACACCTGCCCAGAATGCTGGCAGCTGTAGCTAATTGTGGGAGGAGCCGGAAATGGAACTGCAGAAGAAGATTGGCGCTGGGATTTAAACCCAGCGAGGCAGCCATTTTGGGTCTCTCTTTTGGGACTGCGTCTCCTTTTTTGGGACCACACGTCTGTTTAGGACCACACAACTTTGGTGTCTTGGTTGGGACCATGCGGCTTGGGTGAGAGGACCACGAGACTTTGGAAGTGTTCCCTTTTGCCACGTGGAGGGTGCTGGGAGGACTGTGTGCATTTGTGGGAAACTTTAGTTTGTGTTATTTCAAATGAATAATAAATTCCTTTCCTTTTCACTGAATCTCGGGCATTGAGAGATATCTTTCCTTTGGCGGCAGACATAACAAATCTGGGGGGTTCCTTCAGGGAATAATATATTGCCCTTTGAGCACCCCCCCCTTGTTGCTCTGTAACATTCTGAGATGAGAGAAGTTCAGGGAATATGGAATGATGGGTATGCCTCAGGCTGGCCTCGGGTGAAAGCAGTGCCATAGTCCAGGTGTCAATATTAATTTCCCTAGTGAGGGATCCTAGGGTCTGATGATGGGGCCTTGGGAGTATAAGTTTTATCAATTGGAAAAGAAATACTTAAATATTTTCACAACTATATTGGCTATCATGTTGCATGAAGACTAATTATAAGCTCCAGATTATGAAGGGTGAAACTTCAGTGCCAGGTATAATCGTTCCTTCGAAAGTGCTCTGAGATAATACATGTTCCTAGATTTCTTCAGGTTAGTCAGTTAAAATGGAAGTTTGACCAGTGGTGGAATGAGGTAGAGTTCATAAACTCTGTGGTTCCTCCCAGACATGGAACACTGTCGTAGCTGAACAGCCAACCCTGTGGGTCCCACCACCATTGCCTCTGCTATCCAACTACTATCTCTCACCCATTCGTGGGGTTTTAGGTGATGTTGCCTATGCGTGGTCTGGTTTCCTCCCCATCACTATAAAATAGGCAGGCCCACATCAAGTGGAGGGCTAGAGGCAAGACTTTCAATTCCCACTACCTGGGGGTGGAGCCGGCCTCATCTTGTTGAGTGAGTGAGTTCAGGCACTTGGCCTACTCTCTCTGAGCCTAAGTTCTTTCAACTCAAGTGGGGAACATGGTACCTACCTCACATGGTTGGTGGGATTAAAGAAGACAGTGTTGAACCAAGTGCCTGGAACAGAGTAAGTGCTCAATAAATGGTAACTAATATTAAAAGCATGGGCTCTGGAGCCAGCCTGTCTGGGTTTAATCCCTGCCTCTTCCCTTACTAGCTTGGTGACTTCTGACACATTTCTTAAACAGCTTGCGCCTCATTTTCCCCATTTATAAGATGGATATAATAATAGCATTTACTTCATGAACTTATTGTGAGAACTAAATAGTATTATATATGTATAGTGCTTAAAACAATGACACATTGTAAGTGTTCAATAAAGCTTAACTATCATTAAAAAGATAATAAACAGAAGTTGGGTCACTCACATGTTTAGTGCTTGCATGATTAAAGAGTTATGCAACATGAATTATGTTGGTTTAATAAGCCCACATCATATTGGGAGAGATAAACAGGTGCACAAATAATAAGATATATTTCTGAGGGCTGAAATAGGAGTGTTCCTACATGCTATGACAGCCCAGAGGAGAGGGCAATTCATTCTGCCTATTCATATAGTTTTAGAACAAAAATACCATTTTGCCAGTGTGTGGTCCTGACATTCCTTTATGTGTCAGTGAAACATCGGGGCCAGTTAATATGGAGGTCTAGAGGCAAAACTTTTAAGTCAGAAAATCGGCAGGTGCAGCCTTAAGGGATGAGTAGCAGTGACTCTGGAGAAAAGAGAGAGGTGGGCGACCAAGCACAGGGCAGAAGTACAGGACATGCTCAGTGGAGGCAGAGTGAAGGGAGAGTGGGTCGCAGGCTAGTTGGCCCTGGGCATCTTCACCCTATAGAATTTGTGCTAAAAATTGCACCACAAAGTATTGTTAAACGAATGATTTTTCAGTATAATACTGTGAGAGCATAGAAGCAAATCCTTTTGTTAAGCACGTTAAAAATATATAAAGCAATGTTCTCATGGTTTCATTCTTGAGAGTTCACATTTTGTAAAAACAGAATTTTCAAAATTTTGTGAAGTGGTAAGAGGGTTAGGCATCTTAAAATCTGATCCTGTCTGGTTTCTCTCCCTCTGAAGGATGTGCTCTGACCCTATCCAGCCTTTCTATGTGCTTCTTGAGGGTTCCTTTTTCTTAGTTTATTTTCTTGTTCTCTATATGTCTACCTTATTCCCAAGCACCATGAAAGCAGAAATATTACTGATCTGGTTTTTAAATTTTTTATATAATTTCAGACATACAGAAAAATTGCAGGGAAAGTTCAGAGAACGCTTGTATATTCTTCATTCAATTACCCAGTTGTTAATGTGTTACATTTGCCATATGCTTCATCAGTTTCTCTTTATGTATATACACTGTTATGGATTAAATTGTGTCCCCAATTCATATGTTGAAGCTATTCCCTAGTACCTTAGAATGTGTCTGTATTTGGAAATACAGCCTATAAAGTTAAAATAAGGTCTTAAGAGTGGGTCCTAATCCAATCTGACTGTCGTCCTTATAAAAGAGAAGATTAAGACATTCAGAGAAGGACACCACAGGTGTGCTGTCACAGAGAAAAGGCCACCAAGAGCGCAACCATACAAAAGCCAAGGAGAGAGGCCTCCAGAGAAACCAAACCTGCCAATCCTTGGTCTTGGGCTTCTAGCCTCCAGAACTTGGAGAAAATAAATTTTTGTCGTGTAAGCCAGAGAGCATGTACTATTTTGTTATGGCAGCCTTAACAAAGTAGTAATTATTTATATTATATTATAATGTTAATTATAATTTTGGAGACATTTGAGAGTAAGTTGCAGATATGATTCTCATTCATTGCTAAAAGCAAGTACATTTGCTTCTATAAAAGTTGAATAGTTAAATCAGGAAATTAACACTGATATCTTTCTATTAGCTGATCTACAGACCTCATTAATATTCTGCTAATTGTTCTATAATGTCCTTTATAGCAAAATAGAGAGGGAAGAATAAAAGAAAAAAATTTTTGTTCAGAAACCATGCATTACATTTAGTCATCATGTCTAGACTCCTTTAACCTAGAACAGTTCCTCATTCTTTGTTTTTCAAAAGGACAGTTTGATATTTTCAAAAAGTACAGGCTACTTGTCTTGCAGAATGTCTTAGTTTGCGCTTGTCTGATATTTTCTTGTGATTAGATTAAGGTCTACTAGTATATTACCAAATTTCAGAATTCAGGGTTTTTCCTGGACTGTTTTATTATTTCAGGTCTATCATCTCTCCTCTCACATTATAAATGAAAGATCAGTAACATTTTTTAAGGGACTCGATGGATGAATTAGGAAAATCATTTCATTCAAGAGTTATGAAGTGATGTTTCCTCCTCAATGAATCTTATCTGGGGGTATACAACATGTCTGTCCTCATTACTGGTGGTGTTAACTTTGATCACTTGTTTAAGGTGAAAACTGTAGGTTTCTCTACTATAAGTTTACCCTTGCTATTAAAAAGGATTTTATGGAAGAGTTAGTTTGAGACTACACAAATAAGGCAGTCAGATAAAATACAGGAAGCCCAATTTAATTTAACTTTCAGGTAACTAACAAATACTTTTTTAGTGTAAGTATGACCCTCCTCCCAAATTACTTATCTAAAATTCAAAGTTAATTGGGCATCTTGTATTTTTTGAGCAAAGAAGTTATACTTTATTTTTTATTTTTATTTTTTTAATTTTATTTTTCAGTTACAGTTTACATTCAATATTAGTTTCAAGAGCATCTTGTATTTTTATTTGCAGGATCTGGGAACCCTTTATATGAATAGCTTGTTCCAAATACAACTTCACTCATTTTCACATCCTTTGACGATTCTGAATCAATGGCTTGCTAAAATAGTTATTTTCTAACCCGATCATTCTACATTTACTAGTTGGCATTTTCTCTCTCTTTTCATCCACTCTTTACAGCAGGAGTGTCAAACTCATTTTCACCGGGGTCCACGTCAGCCCCGCGGTTGCCTCCAAAGGGCCAAATGTACGGGATTTGTACATTACTCTTTTGTACTTACATTAGTTATTTGTACTTACATTTGGCCCTTTGAATGTACGGGATTTGTACATTACTCTTTTGTACTTAGTTATTTGTACTTACATTTGGCCCTTTGAAGGCAACCGCAGGGCTGACGCGGACCCCGGTGAAAATGAGTTTGACACCCCTACTTTACAGTGACTAGCGCACAGTTAAGTGCTAAAACGAAAAAACGCTAGCGTTGGCGGGGCTTTAGGGACCGTCTGGCAAGGGTTGGCCTTCCTCAGCCAATCACCACTTGGTCCCGCGGCTCCCGAGCCTTCTAGGGTCTCGCCCGGGTCTCCTGCTCCAATCACAAGCAAGGCTTTGCTGGACAGGGACCAATGGGTGCCAACGGGAGGCGGTACCTGACACGCGCCGGCGGTATAATCACTCGGCCCGCGCGCGCGCTTCTCTTCGGGCGCAGTCGCCGGTGCGGGCTATGGCTGCCTCATCCCTCGTGTGTATGTTTGCCACTCGGCTGTTCCGGCCCACACAGAACTGTCGCTTCCGCCAACGTCTGCTCCACTTCTCGGCAGTTCGGTGAGAGAGTCGGGAACTCGGGCAGTGTCAAAAGTCGAGGGGAACTGAGCGCGGGGGAACCGCCTCGGCTCCAGAGGGACTCCAAAGGAGTTCCTGAGCATCTCCGCCCCGGGCTGTGGTGGCCACCAAGAGGGGTGTGGCGGGGCGACGTGGCAGCAGAACTCTACCTCAACCAGCGACCTGGGTGCTAGGCGGGGTGGGCTGTTACCGGGTGCCCACCTTTTGGAGGATCCCGGTCTCCCACAGGCTCAGGGCATCGCCCTTTCACGGCACTGGTGGACTGGCGGGACGGGGCCCCAGTGGGGAGCAAAGGTACTGGCGGGTTATGGGGAGCCTCGATTTACGGGAACATAATTTACAGGCCAAAACCTGCCGGCTGCCCTTGGTAGTGATGAGAGATCTGTCTTGGGGAAAGCGGCAAAGACGTTTGGCGAGCGTGGGGAAGGATTCTGAAGGAGCAGTCTTAAGCGACCGTCATTTCTCGGCACCCTAGTGGCGCAGGGGGTTGGTGCAGTCTGATGAAATCCTTTAGCCGCCTTGCTTCCAGGGTACCCGCACTTCCCCCCTCTTCCAGGAGGTGGGTATGGCTCTTGCCACCCCTTTCCCTTCCAGGAGAATGAGTAAATGTGCTGCGGTCACCAGGGCTTTAACTGCCGCCCAGCCAGAGCAGGTCAGTGCCAGGCAGAGTCAAATGAGGTGATAAATACCAGGGAAGAGAAAAGAAGCTCTGTTTGCGTTTCCATGGAGAGGTAATAGGTTTTTCCTAATTTTTCTGGGCATCTAACTCATTTTTAAATCTAGGTTGAAGAGTTTTGGGGAGGGCAGTCCTGTGATTTCTCTCCCCAAATCTGTGACCTCTTCCTCTTCCTTTTATCCTTAAAGCCTTTGCATTGCCAGAGACCTAAGCCTTGTAACATCAGCCCTTTCTTTCATACAGGCACTGTGCAGTGCTAGGCTGTGGCGAATTCAGAGGTGATAATGACTGTTATTTCTATAGCGGAACTCACCTGTCTAGGGGCAGAACACACGTGTGTAATTTCCTCTTGATGTAAAATGTTATTAGAGACAGTGCCAAGGTGCTGTAGAACACTTGGGAGGAGACACTCAAAGCCTTTCTTGGTCCGGCCCTGACCTGTCTGTCCAGCCTCATCTCTCATTACTGTCTATTCTCCTTCCACTTCCTCCCTGAGTCATGGCCACATGGGTCTGTGGCTTTTGTGACTGAAGAGAAATTTACTATAAAGGTCCTCTCATTACCTGAAGAACTGGAACAGTTTGCTTGCTCTCCAATAACATGCTTTCCTTTCACTTGTTTTTCTGAATGACTTGCAAGTCAACCCGCCTACCTCTGGAGACAATATTCTGCTTGGTATTTATGGTTCCATTGTGCTGCTTTGATTACTGTTGGCTGGCAAAACTATTTTTTTAAAGATTTTATTTATTTATTTTTAGAGAGGGTGGAGGGAGGAAGAAAGAGAGGGAGAGAAGTATTAATGTGTGGTTGCCTCTTGCATGTTCCCCATTGGGGACCTGGCCTACAACCCAGGCATGTGCCCTGACTGGAAATCAAACCAACGATCCTTTGGTTCGCAGGCCCACACTCAATCCACTGAGTTACACCAGCCAGGGCAGGTAAAACAATTTTTTTTTTAAATGTATGAGTCTAAATGTATTCCTTTTTGGGGGATTGGGAAGTTGGTGTGAGGGTTTCAGGAGCATAAACCCCTGGTTAGAGAGAGATTACATCAGTTCTCCTGAACTATAGTTCAGGGGACGGTGAGATACACGGAAGAATGGACTTTGGGTGCAGAGGTTTGCATTTGTATCTTGTTTCTACAGGCCTCAGTTTCCCCTTCTGCATAATAAGGTTATTATATTGACTCACAGGTAACTGAATAATACATGCAAAACTCTTAGCAAAGTATCTAGTGTATAATAGATATTAATTCCATCCCACTTTGTGTATTTCTTCACTCATTTATGGTTCCATTAATTAGTGGATACTAATTTCTAAATTAATATCCATGAAACTTCTTTCTAAAATAAGCTGATCATGAATTGTAAAATTTCATGGAAAATTACAGTACTGTAAGCTGTTGAATTAGGAGGAAAGTGAAGATGCTACCAACTTGGATCTTAGTGTGTTCTTTTGTTTTTTTTGTTTTTAGAAATCTAGACACTAACATTCTTTTTTTAAAAAATTTATTTATTTTCAGAGAGGGAAGGGAGGGAGGGAGGGAGAGGAAGAGAGAGGGAGGGAGACGGAGAGCGGCCGTGGCCTGCAACCCAGGCATGTGCCCTGACTGGGAATCGAACCTGCGATGCCTTGGTTTGCAGCCTGCGCTCAATCCACTGAGCTACACCAGCCAGGGCTGGATCTTAGTTTTGAATTTTATTTGAATAATCCTCGTGACCTCTTTCTAGTTCATAATTTTAATGGGAATTTTTCTAAACACATCTGTGAAAACACTTAATTGTGAAATAAGTAATATTAGCTAATGTAGTAAATACATTTTGAATTTCCTGTAGAACTGAGCTCAGTTTCTATTTCTGTTTATTTGGGCATAGCAGTTACTTTGTGTGCCCTTTGGCAAAAAAAAAATAATGGGAAGTTAGGTAACTTGTAGACTTCCTTGCAGGGCAGTGTTTCACATTTTGCAGAGTGGTGGTATGCAGAGCAGTGGTATGCAGAGCAGGGCTGAAACAGTTACATTATGAGAAATAGGTGCACTGCATTGTGGCTTTTTTTGTTGTGGTACTTATTCTTTGCCAGGTGTTTGTTTTTGTTTGTTTGTTTAAGCAAGTTGGCATAATATCCAGAACCTGCCTTTAGAACTTGGAACTCTAGGTTCTAGAACCCTGTGTCCCTAACTTTAGTGTATCATTTTAAGCCCGAGTGTGCTGTTACCATTTTCTCTAAGTTTATTGCTTTGAAAAGGAACTTTTTTTTAAAAGATTTTATTTATTTATTTTTAGAGAGGGAAGGGAGGGAGATAGAGAGAGAGAAACATCAATGTGTGGTTGCTGGGGGTCATGGCCTGCAACCCAGGCATGTACCCTGACTGGGAATCGAACCAGCGACACTTTGGTTCGCAGCCCGTGCTCAATCCACTGAGCTACACCAGCCAGGGTTGAAAAGGAACGTTTTAATGAAGTGAAAGCTAAGCCCTTCTCACTGGATTTTATGTATATATATATCTCTATATAACTATATATATGTGGAGGATACCGGCCAACAGTATCCATCTCGGCTGCGGATGTCAACACTCGAAAAAAACATACACAGAGACAACCGGGTCCTGTGGGGGAATAGGAACAGCAGGGCCACTCCTCACGTGGGGAGCGCACCGCTTGGCCACCCTCCCTGGTGGGGAGAGTGCCCCGCTCCCCCTCAAGAGAGGCTTTTTATTGGTTTCGTTTGAATAAGAATTCAGGTGAAAGCTCATTACTCATTGCTAGGAAGTAAGGATCAAACAATAGATAACAAGGAAGTCTGAGGGCCTATTTTGAGTCAAGATCAAAGAGCTGTAAAACTTTGAGGAACAAATTTATTTCTTCCTTGGACCCTTATCATTCAGCTGAGAGCATTCTAAACAAAGCAGGTTTCACAGGATTTTACATATTCTTTCTTAGGCCTGATCGCCTGGGGAACCCGCCCTTTTCAGCAGCGCAGAGCGGCACCACCCTGTCATTGTTTCAGGCTTAGGTGGAGCGAGGGAACTAAGGTAACCTAGAGATAAGGAGATTTTCTCCCAGACAATGAGGACTCAGGCTATATCAAAGCCGTGGAGCGAGGGTCCATCACCCCCTTTTGCTGTAGCCCCCAAAGTCCTTCCTTGGGGGCCTCCCATGTGATCATGCCTGTCTTAGATCGTTCCCCCCTTGGGGAATCTTACCCATCATTGGCTAACTGACCAAGCTTTGGGGTTCAGTTATGAATGAAGCAGCAGAAGCAGCACTCCTGCCAGGGAGATAAGCTTTTGTCTCCTTGCTGGCTTACGGTCCAAGGCCACTCCCTCAGCCTTAGCCTTGCGGGGGGGGGGGGGGGGGGGGGGGGGGGGTACAGTTTCTGATACCAGGCAGGGCAGTTCCCAACATACATATATATATATATATCCTTAGGATTATATAAATAGGTAAATATATCTATTGCATAGTAACTATTCATATATATCTATTACATGTTAAGGATACATATGTATGTGTGTGTGAATATAACTCTAACCAATAGAAGAGAATAAAGTTGATTTTTATTGAATATATATTCCTGGAAGTTTATATATGTTATTTCATTCGATCTAAATGAGTGTCCGAAACCCTGTGTAACTAGTCTTTCTCTCTATATGTCCTAAGGTTGCGAAAGCATTTGTGGGCTGGGGTTGGTATTTCTGGTACTAATATAGATCAGGCATACTGCTGGGTATTTGTATCAGCAAAGCCCTTTCAGTGAAGTTTCCTTCAACTCCAGTTCTGAAATGGATTTGTGAATATTGACATGTTTTCAATTCCTTAATGTACCATGGGTATATGTGAAATGCTATCATTATTTTGTGCTATGATGTGAAATCTGGGTAAAAGTATTTGGTTTGCTACAAAATTATATCTTCCTAACATCCCACAAGATGCAAATACAGATTAGTACAGTGATCCCTCACCTGTTGCAGGAGTTACTTTCCAGAGACCCCCATGATAGGTGAAAATCTGCAAAATAACAGCGTTATATTTTTTATTATTTATATATATTTTAAGGCTTTATAAACCCCACACTCCTATAAACCTTTCCCACTCTTATTAACTTTTCCCACACTCTTATAAGCACTTCATATGCTCTTAAACACTTTCTACACTCTTAAACCTAAGTAATTTTAACAACACAGAAAATTCTATATGGTTACTCACCAGTGAAGTATACTATAACTTGAATGATGAAGATCATGAATTATGTAGCTGTGCGGTACTGATGGTGATGAAGGTGAAGACAATGAGATGAATGTACTGCACAGCCAAAAAGAGCATTACAGCTCTTCTGAAGGCACCACTTCATCGGGTGCTTCATCAGGTGGTGCAGTATCTTCACCCTGGGCAGTAACTTCTATTTCCGCTAAAGGCATAGGCGTAACTGATCTCTTTGTCCAAGTGATGAACATAGTTATGGGGAGTTGCTGGCGCTGCTTTTTATCCACAGAGGCAGCTTCTCCATGCAGAGAAACACTCACGAGTCCAAAGCGTCTCTGAAATTTGTTAACCCAGCCCTTGTTGGCACTGAATGGGGTTGGTCTGGTGGGAGAAGCACTCGATGGTCCTGCTTCTGTATCCTCCTTGTCTTCATCATCATGAACGTCCGTGCTTTACTCAAAACTATCAAAGTTTCTTGGCCTTCATCCGGACAGTGTTAGTATCCAGCAAGATATTCTTCTTCCTGCAGTCATTTATCCACAGGGCCAATGCAGAGTCCATCCTCACAATGGCCTTATTGCAGGAAGTGACCACCCTCTTTGCAGTCTTGTTAAAAGTCATTGTTGTCATAGACCTAATATTCTTCTCATCTTTATGTAGTGAATAGTAGATTAGTTGATCCCATAATGGCGGCCTACAGCTGCGTAGCTTTTGCCTTCCTTTAACATGTTGAGAAGTTCCACCTTTTTGGTGGTAAGCATATTCCTCTGACACTTGGGTTCACTGCCAGAAGCCTTAGAAGGCGCAGAACGTTGGGTGGCATCCTAGGGCTTGAAATAAATTCAGACTTTTACGAAAATTTCACAAAAACACAACACCGCAGAGCAATGCTATGCTCAGCGATCAGATGTTGCTGTGAAGTAGACAAGGGGAGATGCTGAACGTATGGGTACAGTGTGGGAGAGCAAACAGATCGATGCTATGGTCACTGAGCCAATCAGCACTCAGGATACAGAACACAGTGCTGTGGTTGGTTGCCTTCCATTCCATCAGCCAATAGTGTGCGGTGTACAATCCCACATTGGCAAACTTGCATAAGCAGTAGTGGCATACTGCATTTCCATTGTGTATAGTACGGTATTCATCCGCTGATGAAATACATACTATATTTTATTTTGATTTAATATTCTTTTAATATGTTTGAATTAACATTTTTTATATTTTAAATTTTTTAGGCAAAAATAATTAGAATAATAAATATATAAATACCTATAATACCGCAAAATCCCACAATATAGTGAAAACTCCACGATACAGAATTAGATATATATTTTTTAAAAAACCCACAATACAGTGAAGCTGCAATAAGTGAACCACAATACAGTGCAGGACAACTATATAAGGTTTTACTTTCTTAAGATTTTATTTATTTTTAGAGAGGGAAAGGGAGGGAGAAAGAGGGAGAGAAACGTCAATATGTGGTTGCCTCTCATGCACCCCCTACTGGGTACCTAGCCCACAAAGTCCAGGCATGTGCCCTGACTGGGAATGGAACCAGTGACCCTTTGCTTCACAGGCCAGCACTCAATCCACTGAGCCCCGCCAGGACTAATAATGTAAAGTTTGGGTATAAAATTACCGCATTGTACCTAGACATTGAAATCTAAAGTAACAATGCAAATAAAGTAAAATAATGCAAATAAAAGGTAGGCATTGAAGGCTTAAAGACTGTTAAAACTTCAAAATTCTATTTTAATTAGCAGGCCTTCAGCATTAATCATAATCTGACTGTACAAGACATCAAGACATTTATTTATATATATATAAATTGCCTATCAGTTTGTGAATGATCAGGGGGCAGGATGCTGTGGCATTAAGAATCTAGACTCTAGACTCAGAGCTGGATATGAGGCCCAGCTTCGCCAAGTACTGGCTGCCAGTTACTTAAACTCTAGAGCTTCAAATTAATGCTAGTAACTGTTTTGATCAATTTTATTTTGTCATATTTTTTATTTTTAAAGTATATATTATTGACTATGCTATTATAGTTGTCCCAATTTTTTTATCCCCTTTATCCCCCTCTGTGCTACACTCCCCCACCCTGCTGCGTTCTCCCCATCTTAGTTCTTGTCCATGGGTCATACATATAAGTTCTTTGGATTCTCCATTTCCTATACTATTCTTAACCTCCCCCTGTCTATTTTGTGCCTCCCAATGATGCTTCTTATTCCCTGGACCTTTTCCCCTGATTCTCCCCCTTCCTCTCCGCATGGATAACTCTCTATGTGATCTCCATTTCTGTGATTATGTTCCTGTTCTGGTTGTTTGCTTAGTTTTTATTTTTTAGGTTCAGTTGTTGATAGTTGTGAGTTTGTTGTCATTTTACTGTTCATATTTTTTATCATCTTCCTTTACTTAGATAAGTCCCTTTAACATTTCATATAATAAGGGCTTGGTGATAATGAACTCCTTTAACTTGACCTTATCTGGGTGTAGAGGAGCTCTGCCCACAGGCCCCCCTTGCACTGCCCCCCCCTCCCCCTGCCACGGATGAGAATAAGTGTACCAAGACATGATTGATCTGCTTGGGGAGGAAAGGTGGCTGATATCTCAAAGGAGAAGGGCCAGGAGCCTGTTCCTCAATGGGCTTTTATTGGGTTCAATTTGCACAGGAATACAGGTAAAGCTCATCAATCATTGTCAGGCAATAAGGATCAAACAATAGATAACATACAAAGAACTATGAAGACTTATTCTGAGTCAGGGTCAGATAGCTAAAGGGCCATAAAACGGGGGAAACAAACTGATTCTATGCTTGAACCCTTATCATTTAAATTGAGGGTATTAGCAAAGTAGGTTTCATGGGATTGTATGCATTTTTTCTTAGGCCTGATCACCCCAGGGAACCTGCCCTTTCTAGTACAGGGCTACACCCACCTCCAGCATTGTTTCAGGCTTAAGTCAGACAGGTGAAGTAAGGCAGCCAAGAGACTAGGAGACTCCTCATAGACAGAATGAGGACTCAGGCTATGTCAAAGCTGAAGGGAGAGGGTCCATCACTTGTTTCTATAGCCCCCCCACCCAAATCCTTCCCTGAGGGCACCTTTGCATCTGTACCTGTCTTAGGCCGTCCCTCCCTAGAGGAATCTTACCTGCCGTTGGCTAACCGGTCATTCGCTCAGGGCTAAGCAGCATGAAATAAAAGGGGCCAGAGGCAGTGCCTCTGCCAGGGAGATAAGCTTTGTCTCCTTAGTGGCTTAGGGTCCCGAGGTCTCTCACTCAGCCTTAGCCATGGGGGGTTACAGCTTCTGAAACCAGGCAGGGCGGTTCCCAACATCTGGGAAGCACTTCATCTGCCCTTCTGTTCTAAATGATAGCTTTGCTGGATGGAGTAATCTTGGATGTAGGTCCTTGCCTTTCATGACTTGGAATACTTCTTTGCAGCCCCTTCTTGCCTGTAAGGTTTCTTGTGAGAAATCTGCCGATAGTCTTATGGCACTCCTTTGTAGGTAACTGTCTCCTTTTCTCTTGCTGCTTTTAAGATTCTCTCCTTATTTTAATCTTTGGCATTTTAATTATGATGTGCCTTGGTGTGTTCCTCCTTGGGCTCAACTTCTTTGGGACTCTCTATGCTATGCTTCCTGGACTTGAATGTCTATTTCCTTCACCAAATTAGGGAAGTCCTCTCTCATTTTTTCAAGTAAATTTTCCATTTCTTTCTCTTCTTCTCCTTCTGGCACCCCTATAATTCAGATGTTGAAACATTTCAGGTTGTCGCAGGAGTTCCTCAGCCTCTTCTCATTTTTTTTGAATTCGTGTTTCTTCATTCTGTTCCAGTTAGATGTTTATTTCTTTTGCTCTAAATCTTTGATTTGAGTCCCTGTTTCCTTCCATTCACTGTTGGTTCCCTGTATATTTTCCTTTATTTCACTTTGTATATCCTTCATTTCTTCCTTTATTTTGTGACCGAACTCAATTATTTCTGTGAGCATCCTGATTACCAGTGTTCTGAATTTTGCATCTGATAGGTTGTCTATCTCCTGGTCGCTTAGTTCTTTTTCTGGGGTTTTGATCTGTTCTTTCATTTGGACCATATTTCTTTGTCTTGGTGTACCTCAATCAGTGTTACTGTGCTAGACATGTAGCTGGATACAGATTTCCTACTTTGAACTTGTTCTTCAGATTTCACTTGTTCCTCAGATTAGGCACCATGTATTTTAATCTAAACTTTTAAGTTTTGGGTATTTTTTCCCAGTGCTATTATGAAATAATTGACATATGCCACTGAATAAGTTTAAGGGTACAGCATGATGGTTTGATTTCCCTATATTGTGCAATGATTAATGCAGTAGGTTTTGTTAACATCCATCATGCCATACAGATACAATGAAAGAAAAACATTTTCTCCTGGTGATGAGATGAGGACCAGGAGAAAATGGTCCTCTTAAGATCTACTCTCTTAATAATTTTCTTGTATGTCCTACAGCATTGTTAACTATAATCATCATGTTGTGCATTATGTTCCTGGTACTTATTTATCATATAACTGGAAATTTGTGCCTTTTGTCCGCTTTCCTCCAATTCCTCCCCCTCCCAGCCCTGGAAAGTTTGGGTATGTAATAACACTTTTTTTGTAGTCTTATCTTTACTTTTTACAAAAATTCAAGCTAGTATTTGGTTTTGTGGCTTTGTTGCCTTCTGCAGGAATGAAGCTGTTGTCATTTCTGGAAGGAAACTTGCCCAGCAGATCAAGCAGGAAGTGCGGCAGGAGGTGGAAGAGTGGGTGGCATCAGGCAACAAACGGCCATACCTGAGCGTGGTTCTGGTTGGTGAGAATCCTGCAAGTCACTCCTATGTCCTCAACAAAACCAAGGCCGCTGCAGATGTGGGTATGTGTCATTTTCAGATCCCGACCGCTTTTAAACTGAGGGTTCCCTGGGGCAAACTCTGCTGTAATTTTTCTTTTTTTCTGACTAGAAACTCAAGCAGAGGAGGCTCATATGATTGAACTACGGCCAAAACTCTGTTAAAAAGAGATCAGGGTGTATCTGTTGGGGAGGCACATAGACTTGGACAGAAGGACTATGGTTTATCTTATCTTTGCCTGTTTCTTAGTTTTAACTTTGGACACGTGGCCTTGGACACAGTTTACGCCTACTTTCCTTGAACAATGATGAGAGCGTTGAGGTGGTTAAGCACTTGCAGACTAAGGCAACTGAGTGTTAGGGGAAGATTGAGGAGACCTCAGTGTTATAGCCTTGGACTTAGTACAGAGTTGAAGAAAATAACTCGGACTTCTGGGAAGTAGCTTTTGATTTCTTCACCAGTTGGTGAAGCCAATTAAATCCTGCAGTTTAGAAGTGATAGGAATTTTGAATGCAAAAGGCATGGGTCTGGGTGATGGGCGATTTGTGTTCTAGGTCTCGCTATACCACAGACTTTGTGTGTGGGTGGACTCATCCGTGGGTCAGTAGCCTGAGCAGGTATCCTGTCCTTCTGAAAGCACTGGTGTGGCTGGGCAGGTTTACTGGACGGTGAGCCCTTGGTGTACTCTCATCTATTTTTCTTTTCCAATTGATGTACTCTATTCTGTATTACTGAAGATTGAGACCTCCTGCACTTTTCACTGGAAAACCTTCAAAGCCTCTAGAAAATAGCAAGCCATGGCTTCCTAGGACATTGGGAGGTGCCATGCTGCAGCGGGAAAACAGGGGCTTCAGGACAGGAGGATCGGCTGTGTCACTAGCTAGCTCGTTTCAGTTCCACTGTGCCTCAGTCTCCTGTCTGTAAAGCGAGGTTACTGAGGATTACATAGAATAATATATAGAAAATGTCAAGCCAGAATTTCCTAGTGTATATATTTGTGAAATTACTGTTTTAGGTTCCTTCTGAGCTGATTCAAGCTTTCAGCTACCAGGGTGAGCATGATAATAAAAAACCTCAGTGGTGGAAGACTGTCAACATAGTGTTGCTCTTCAAATGCCTCAATATTTTTTAACTTTGAAACTTTCTTAGGAATTAACAGTGAGACCATTGTGAAACCAGCTTCAATTTCAGAGGAAGAACTATTGAATTTAATCAACAAACTAAATAATGATGATAATGTAGATGGCCTCCTTGTTCAGCTGCCCCTTCCAGGTGAGTTTTAGACTCTACCATTTAAAATGATTTCTGAATGGAGAGGCTTGGTTACTTTATACAGGTGGCTGTTTATGTGAATTTGACTCAAAGGAGAGGTAAACTTGAGTGAATGTTTTATTAGACCATGGAGCAGGCCTACTCCGTGACGGGAAGCAGCATTTGCCACCCTAAAATGTGCTTTTTGGGGTATTGATTACTTTAAGCTGGTTATTTTCAAGAAACAAAAGACCCAGGGAGAAGCTTTGACCTTTTCCCTAACTGCCTAAAAGAATTTAGATAGAGGACCTCCTCCAGGAAGGGAGATAGCATCACAGATAACTATAGTTGAATGTAAACAAGGTGTGCTAGACGGGGAGGAATCTAGCAAGGCCTGTTTGATCAAAGTCTTCTCTGTGTCCTGTTGGTAACGATGGCCCAGCAAACATTTATTTACCAAACATTTGTTGTTGTTATTGTTGTTTTTCATTTATCTCTGTCTGCATTGCCTTCCTGCTCTTTGCAGTCCCCAGCCACAACCCCCCTTCTCCTTAGCTCAAGAAGGCATATAAGCCTTAATTGCCCAATCTGTCCTGGGTTTCATGGAACCCCCATTCTTATACATATATACATACGTAATAAATTTGGACATTGTCTCTTGTTAATCTATCTCATGTTAATTTGATGATTCGTGCAGCTAGAAGACTTTACTTTAGAAAGTTAGGAGGAAAAATAATTTTGAGCTGGTAAATCAAGAATACCAATTACTCCTTGATTTGGCATTCAGATCTTGATACAAAAAACAGTGCAGGGAAGCAGTTGTACAAGAGGTTATTGACATTTGGCTTTGCTTGATGTATCCCTTCTGTGCAGATGGAAGAAATAAATCATGGAGTCAAGTAGAAGCAAGTTGTAGAAGGGGAACAGATTTGTGCGTCAAACCAGATAAGCTGGAGTCAAGCAGTACTAACTATGCAACGGTGACTGAAGGCCACTCACTGCTCTGCTTGCTTTTTCAGACCACATAGATGAGAGAAGGATCTGCAATGCTGTTTCTCCAGACAAGGATGTGGATGGCTTTCATGTAATTAACGTGGGGCGCATGTGTCTGGACCAGTACTCCATGTTACCGGCTACCCCATGGGGTGTGTGGGAAATAATTAAGCGAACTGGTAGGTATATCCCACAGTTAGTTGTATGTCTGTGTTAATACTATCAAAGCAGTACTTGCAAATGGTAAAAGAGTGAGGACTCCCGCCCATGACTCATCCTGGTCCCCAGAGCCTTTCTCTTTTAGCGATTGCCTATGATTGTTTTTGCTATTTAATCCAGAAGCCTCAGTGAAGGAAACTTAAACTTTAATAGTGGTACTAGGGCACATTCGTGCAACAGTTTGTAGCTCACAAAAAGTTTTCTTTAAACTTCACTATGTGTAGAAGTGATAGCACCAGTTGATTGATGAGGCAATAGGCTTAGCTTTCCTTCTTTATCACAATTAGATTCACATCCTAGGCCATCTGCCTTCTTTTCCTTTGGTGCCCTAAGACAGCCTGGCATTGCTTTTAATACACACACGTGTGTATATGTGTGTATATATACATATGTATGTATGTATGTAAATTTTTTTAATAGGCATTCCAACCCTTGGGAAGAATGTGGTTGTAGCTGGAAGGTCAAAAAATGTTGGAATGCCCATCGCAATGTTACTGCACACAGATGGGGCGCACGAACGTCCTGGAGGTAAGCAAACTGCTTTCAGAGGAGAGTCTTCTTCTCCCTCATGTGAGAACGTTCAGAGGCTGTCTTGTCCATGTTTGGAAGTGTTAACTTTGTTAAACTTCCAAGGAAACATTGTATTTGTGTTTGCATTTGTTGTAATTTTATTAACAGATAATTTGGGGTGTAATCTTTGTAGGAGAAGCTGTACTCAGTGTCACCTGGGAATTTATTTATACTCATTTATTATGGAACTAGTTCAGAAATTGATGTGCCTCAGAAATGAATTTGAATTTTGAGTATAAGTATGGTTATAGGCAATTAGAGATTTTTAGTTATGGCTTTGATAGTTGGAGCTAAGAAACAATTCTTACTCAAAGTTCGTATTGTGTTCTATGTCATTTGATGGAAAGAATCTTAGATCATTGCAAAGGATTAAATTAATATGACTAATGTGTCATGTCAAATTTTGTTAATTTGCTTGAGAAAAAGCATCAAAGCAGAGTTATGTGATTATCATATTATGATACTACATGATTATATCAGAACTAATGTTAAAACAAAATACTTCCAAATATCTCTTAGCACAGTTAAACACAAAAAAACAGCCCTGGCTCAGTGGATTGAGTGTGGGCTGCAAACCAAAGGGTCCCTGGTTCAATTCCTGGTCAGGGCACATGCCTGGGTTCCAGGCCAGGTCCCCAGTGGGGGCCACGTGAGAGGCAACCGCACATTGATGTTTGTTTCCCTTTCTCTCTCCTTTTTCCTCTCTCTAAAAATAAATAAATAAATAAATAGATAGATAGATAGATAGATAGATAGATATCTTTAAAAACAAAACAAACCTGGAGTGATTCTAGTGGTATTTTATTTAGAAAGTTAAAATCCTTGAAAAACAGGATAAAGAAGAAATCTAATTATATATGATTCCAAAGAGTAGAGCTAGGACTAACAGGTAAAAGTTAACAAGAAACCGAGTACTAATTTTTAAGAAAGTGATAATTGGCTGTCCAGAAAATATGGCACATGAATTATGTGTTATTTTTTTCAGAGATGTTGAATTTCTACAGTGATTTGCTTGATATCTAGTCCCATCCTAGCTTTGATTTAGAAATCAAGACATTTAATTTTTAACTCACAGGTGATGCCACTGTTACAATATCTCATCGATACACTCCCAAAGAGCAGCTGAAGAAACATACAGTTCTTGCAGACATTGTCATCTCTGCTGCAGGTAAGAACACCAGGGAGGGGAGGGAGAGACAGACCTCTCCTCTTAGAGTTTGCCCGCCTTGCTGCCATCCCATTCCTTATTGCCCAGGACAGCGATTTTCCACCAAGGGGTTGCAGGAAGTGTTAAAACATGCAAGACCTGACTATTTATTTAGCCAGGGGCACTGACCTCTTTTCCCTTAGTTTGTCAAATTAAAAAATGACAATAGCCAATATAACAGTAGGCATCCAGCATGAATGAATCAAAATTATACCTGTTTTTTGTCAGATCAGCAAAAAATGTATTTTTCAGTGTGCCACAGAATTCCACTAGTTAGTTTATGTGTGCCTCGAGATGACAGAGGTTGAAAGTCGCTGCCCTAGGCTCTGTGAGTCGCCCACAAAGAAGAGGAAAGCATTGTGGGTGGAGTAGCAGTTTTGGTCATTTCATTATGGACTTCATGGGTGAAGTTTATTTCTGTAGCCTCAAAAGATTTCTGTTTACTATATGAAGTTTAAATGTTTCCTTGGTTAATGGTTCTTGTAAGTTTTTTATAAAACAAACTAACTAGTTCTTCTGGGTCTCTTGAAATTGAAATTACATAAGAATCTGATAGGTAGGCCTGGCTGGCGTAGCTCAGTGGATTGAGCTCGGGCTCTGAACCAAAGTGTCGCTGGTTCGATTCCCAGTCAGGGTACATGCCTGGGTTGCAGGCTATGACCCCCAGCAACCGCACATTGATGTTTTTCTCACTCTCTTGCTCTATCTCCCTTCCCCCTCTAAAAATAAAAAATAAAATCTTAAAAAAAAAAAAAAAAGAATCTGATAGGTAAAACCTTTTCGGTCCTAAAGTGGTCATTCCTGTCCCCATTTCCAGGCATTCCAAATTTGATCACAGCAGACATGATCAAGGAAGGGGCGGCTGTCATTGATGTGGGAATAAATAGGGTTCTGGACCCTGTCACTGCCAAACCCAGGCTGGTTGGAGATGTGGACTTTGAAGGTAAAGAGTATACTTTTTAAGAAATATAAAATCAATAAATACTACCTTTAATGGACATTTAGGACTAGTCATTTACTTTTTCTTTTAACTATTGAACTTGTGTTACCCTGGGAATACCATTTAAAATGCTTTACTTAGGGGGTGGAGGGATTGAGCAAAAAGGACAAAGGACTCATGGACATGGACAACAGTGAGGTGATTGCTGGGATGAGGAGGGTCTAAGGGGACTAACTGGTAATAGAAAAAATATAATGAAGATTATATATTTTTAAAAAATGCTTTCCATTTTTCCATTTACTTGGGGTGGTGAAGACACAATACAATATACAGGTGATGTACTACAGAAGGATACACCTGAGACCTATGTAATTATATTAACCAATGTCACCCCAATAAATTCAATAAAAAAATAAAGTGATAATAATAACAAAAAATACACAGCACTTTCAGAGGTCCTCCCCCAGGCAGTGGGGTGAAGATTCAGGGGCTGGCGCTGAGAGGAAACCCTGGAGCGCGCCCTGGCCCTGGGGCCGTGCCAGCAGAGGCTGCCACTCAGTGGCACAGAGAAAAATAAACAAATGCTTTTAAAAATACTGTAAAGAATCATTGTGTAAGCATGTGCCTAAAAAGATATTCTGGTCTTTGGTTGTAAAGATTAATTTTCTGTGAGGAGAAATGCTTTCCATAAGAATTAAAAGAAATCTTTTTTTAAAAAATATAGATACTCGAATTATTTTAGGTGTTTATATCATAAAATAATGGAGAGAGAATATAAACTTTTCAGGGAATTGGTTTTTTTTAGGTTTATTTCATAATTAAAACAACTTTAAGACTTTTGAACAAGTCCGAAAATTTAATAAAATGATTTTCCTAAACCATTGAGTCTCCTAAAAAGTGCTACAGATTTCTCAGAATCACATTGAGAGGGGAGATCCCAGACCTGGAATGTTAAAACAGTCCAGGAAAAAACCATATTCTTGAAAATTTGGAATTTACTAGTAGATACCTCCTTTTAGTTCTTAAGGTATTATGTTTATATAAATTTTATGCTGATAATCCTGTTCCTAGCTTTCTCTTTCTATTGAAGCCATCAGAACCAAGCCTAGGTATCTACATATTTTTTCTTTAAAATTGGGTTAAAAAAAATCTTGCTTTCTACTTTCCAGAAAATTACTTTTCTTGATACTTTGGGCAAATAGTATAAATACATGTAGTATATAAATAGAGTAAAATTAAGATAATGTTGTAAGTAGGTATTAATTGAAGTAATGCTTATTATTGTTATTATTATTATAGGTATACCTTTCATACAGTTAACATGCTGAGATGTTTCTTTTTTGATATGGAGAAAAGTGTGGCTGTTAGATTACAGGTTATTTAGATGTATAAACATTCATCAAACAACTCTGCTTATATCTACGTTCAAAAGCCTTTACTCTTGAGTAATTTAATGTGTTGTTTTTAATGAGTTTGAGGCTTATAAAAGTGCTTAGGAATATTTTTGCTTTTTTTGTTTGAATGCTCCTTCCATGATATGTTAAAATACATGCATTCCCTTTGTCATAATTAAAGTGGCCTGCCTCTTGTTTCTCTACATAGGAGTCCGGAAGAAAGCTGGTTATATCACTCCAGTCCCTGGAGGTGTTGGCCCCATGACAGTGGCGATGCTGATGAAAAATACCATTATTGCTGCAAAAAAGGTGCTGAGGCTTGAAGAGCAGGAAGCACTGAAGCCTACAGAGCGTGGAGTGGCAACTAATTAGATATCATGTCTTCTGTGTCATGAACAGCGTACTCTAAGCCAGTTCAAGAGGCAAAACAGGCCGATAGAAATGCAGCATTTTTTATTTATTTTACTGACATGGTTTTATACGATGCTTTGTATTTATTGAAAGCTTAAATTAAATGGTGGGTGTTTGCACACAGAGGTCTTCAGTACCTTACCAGGGAGCACCCACCATCATGCTGGGTCTGTGATCTAGCCACAAGAGGAGCCATTAACCTAGTGATCACCGCGGGGACATTGTCACTTTGACAATGGCTGCCTAATGTGGTCAGATCACTTCAGTTACAATTTGCCTTTTCTAGGATTGCATTTCCCAAGTGCTATTCCAATAAAAGTTGGTACTCACTTCAGGTTCCAAACCTTTTGAGTTCAACTGGTGAAACCAAAGGAAAAATATTGCTAGAGAAAATTAGGGGAAAGGTAAGAAGGAAGAAATGATAGTACTTGAGTAGAAAAAAATTTACCCTAATTTTGTACATGTTGATTGATAACCAGAATAAAAGCTACATGTTAATAGAATTCTGTCATTTTATAGCTTAGTCAGTCATCCAGAAAATGTCTGCTCCGTGTGCTATTATTAGCCCTTGTTTTATGTGTGTTACCATTGATGAGCTCTCCCCATTTTAGTTTTTGGGGATCAAAAGGCTTATTTTATAAATAACTCATATGTATCATCCTATTTGATTTTTCCTGTGTTCTTAAACTTCATTGTTAAGTTTTTGTACTGTTGGGGTTGTCTGTGTAGATCTTTTTGGTAGATCTTGAAACCTGCTCTTGAAAAATAAGACTTGGGCTTGATGATCATTAGGGCAGCTGGTACAAGGACGCAACTCACTTTTCCACCAAAGAATTGATTGTCAGCAGCTGCCTGCTTTTCTCCGATGCACCTATTTATTGGTTTTCCCCAATAAGTTTTTGAGACCTTGAGTTAGTATTGAATTTAATCAGACTTTCTGTTTAAAGATTTTTGTTTGTTTTAATAAAACCTGACTGGTATGAAATGAGTTTCTGAAATACTGCATCTTCCTGCTATTGTATCATCTTAGTTGTGACCTAACCATAGTTTATTTTTCTCATTGGATGTAATCAATGTAGCTGTTTGTATATTTGGTAATACCCACACCAATGCCTTAAAACAAGTTGGTTTAAAGGGCTGTGGAGGAATCACCCTAGTCCATTTAGTCTTCTTATATCACAAGATACAATGGACTGTCTCTCACTATTTCTCTCTCCTTCCCTTCCCCCTCCCCCTGCTGTGTGTGTGTGTTTGTGTGTATAACAGTTCTTAAATGTGTGTGTTTGAGGTGATGGATTGGAAGGTATTGGCTGTGCACATTTGGAGGCTAGGATAGGTCCCTCTGTGCTCCCCACCAGGACTGGGTATTTGCCTTTCATGCAGGCAGGAGCAGCTCCTGTTCCATGCAACCTGCAACCTTGCGTAGACAGAAAGGAGCAGGATGAGGAGCTGACCTGTTCCCCGCGGTGCCTCTGCCAGCTGACTTTATTCTTTCGATAATTTTCTGGAGATGAAGAAGATGATAGTTTGCTGGAGATGTTTCTGTAAGTGAGATGTAGCTGGTGTCTGTAAGCCAAGCCTTCTGACTTACCTAAATTATTAACATGGAGCAAGATGAGCAGGCAGCATTATATTTTATTGAATTGTAGTTACAAGTGGGAAAAAGTACGGACCTACTGCACAGAGAAGTAATATGTCAACCTGTTCAAAGCTATCAAAATTAAAATGCTCATGTATATACAAAGTACAAATGACATATAAGGTGAAAGTTGTAGTGATTAATTTACAACAAAAAAATTAACTTTGTAGTTTTTCAGCTTGTTTGATTAATCAAGTGCATTTATTCCTGAATCCATAACATTTCTACAGTTTGATTTGGACAAAGTACTAACTGAAAATCAGCCAAGTTTTAAAAGTAAAATGTTAAGGGTAGATTGTTAGCTCTCCCACATTGGTACAGATGAAGATAAAGAATTTATGCTTAAACTCAGGTGATGGTTCTGGATTAGCAAGCAGCTAAGCAGTTCTGCGCTGTCAGAAGCGGTAGAAGTTTAGGGCTGTACCTCTTGGCAGTATCCCTTGGAAGGGAGCTCTGAGATTTAATTTAATAAACAACTAAGCTTTCTATGGACCAGGACTAAGCCCTGGGAATTACAGAAACATTTAACTGTTCTGGTACTCAAGGTGTTAATGATCTAGTGTCATTTGTCTTTTTTTAAAAAATAGGAAGAAATAAAGAAAAAGCACCTGCATTTGTCATCTTGAGTACATGTGGTAAGTCTAACCTAGTGATTAACTCAGGATTCAGATCCTTGGTTTTACATCAGATGCATTGTGGCTGTGAGGCACATAGGTGCTAAATAAACATGGTTGATGTTAAACGTGGGTTGAAGATAAAGACCAATCTTGTTTTATGAGGAAAGGGCTTGCTTCACTAATAACAGGTTTTAATCTATCCAATTTGCTTTCGATCATTCCCTTAAAGTGCTAGTCTAATATTACAAAGTTATAATTGTCCTAAATTTGACCTCAGCTCTGCCTAACATGCAATCAATGTTCATGTGAATGGGAGTTCGGCTTGGGGAATCAGAACACTGAAAACTTGCAGGAAGGACCTACCCACAGGCCCGGAAATTTGATTCTGTGCATGAAAAACCAGTGATGTTAATGCAAAGGATCATTTTGTTGGTTTAACGTGGTTTCAGATTTTACTCTAATAAGAATCATTTGAAAAACATTTACTCAAATGTGTTGGTTGTTTCTTTAACACACTTTGGAACTGGCTTTTCAATCTGGTCATGCCCCAGCCACATGTCAGTGCCCCGGGCAAGGCCCTCATGCAGGCAGTTCAAACTGTTCCCACGATCCATAACAACTGGGCTGAGATGGAGAGAAAAGACAGGACCTTCAAGCATTTCTTAACACACAGATTTGCAAGATGGATTTTTCAACCTTTCTGTATTGAAGTATGAGTATTTTAATTCTTTCAAAATCACCTAGACACTTTAAAATCTAAACACATTCTCAACTGATAATTTATTTGAATAAAAATGGACTATTGCCCCTTTACCTTAACTATGGTTCTGGGAGGTGAGCTTTTTTTTTTTTTTTCATTTCAAAAGAAAGGTTATAATTTCTATGCTGGACTGTGTTTTAAAATAAGGCATAACACTTTCCTCAACTTATTTCTTAACTATGAAAGGAAGGAGAGTTTTGCACCTAAGTAGCACTTTACATCCACAGAGCTGCAGTTTTCTATCAAGAAGAATAATGACAGTTTGGTAAATTCAGAGATGGGCTCAGGCAAGTTCAGTGTCATGGCCCAGGCCCTCACAGTGAAGACTAAACCATGCCCCCCACCCCGTGCCCCAAATGCAGGTGCCGTGACCTAGAGGGTGGTCTCGCCATTGGCTTCTCTTCCATCCATGTCCATGTCTGTGAAGTCACAGTCCGACTCCATCTCTATCTTCACCTGTGGCACCATGAACACGGGGCTCTGTGAATAGTTGAAAGCAGGGGAAGCTGGACAGGAAATTTTGAAGTGTAAGGTGATGCTGAATGAGAAAAAGGAGGGAAGCATGATTTATCTAGTGTTTGGTGTTTTTTCATGCTACCCCCCAGAGCAGGGCTCTAAATGCAGGTAGGTCTGTCTTTGCCTATGAAATCTTAACACATTGCAGGAACTAGCAGTATCTGCTTGGTCTTTGGCTGCAGTCATTACTGCTCTTGCCCCGTTTCACCCTGTTCTTCACATCGCTGCCAAAGTGAGCTTTCTGGATCACAAATCTGTCTATGGTTCCCCTGCTTAAGTTTTCCCATGGTTTCCCACTGTTCAAAACATAGTATCCAAGCTCCTTAGCGTGGTGAGTTCCCATGCTCATGCTGCTGTTTAGTGGCAGTGTGACCACTCCATCCACCCCTGCGTTCTTTGCCCTGAGTGTGTGTGTGTTTTCAAGTGGTATTTCCAGCCTGTTCTCATGGCCCAAAATACCCATTTCTCTCCACCCTCTCCATTCCTAGGTGTTCCAGATAAGCCAAATTGTCCCTTAGATGGCTGTTGTCTCTCTTACGTGTGCTCCATTGTTCTGGTCACAAGGAGCTGGGTGTCCTTGTTCACGTGCCTGTCTTTCTGTATCCCCAGGGATTAGCAAGGCATTCTACCTGAGAGATCAGGACGCTTAACCTTTGTTAACCTTTCTTAAATTAGATCACGTCCCTTTCCTGAAATGGAATCCTGCTACTTGGTGGTCTCTGCGTCCATCTGCTTTCGCAGCTTCGGTCACACACCAGCGTAGTTGGGAGATGCCACTGCTGGTTACCAAATCTGCTACTGTTCTGACCTTGTCCCACGCTTTGTATCATTTAACAGTGTTTTCAAGTGTCTTGTCTTGGTCTAAATTTTCTCTCCAGTGACTGAAATTGGTGTAATTAGAGATTCAATTTAGTGCAGGCTATTTCAAAATGAAAATAAATCAGGGTAGACAGACTTCTTTTTCTCTTAACACATTTATATATAAAGGCCGGTGACCTTAAGGGTGCAAGAGCCTTGTCTGGGGTGATGGGGTGAGGAGGCAGGCAGAGGCGGAACGGGACGTGTGACACCCCTGGGCTGGAGCAGCCCAGGCATGGCCTGCTGCCTCGGGGGCTTGTACTGGTGATAAGTGTCTTCTCATCCCAGCCTGTGATAACAGCTCTGACTTATACCTCACAAGATCCCATACACGTTTCCTAAAATATCCCGAGGGAGTGCCACGTAAGTGGAGGTTTATCTGCCTCTAGACTTTGGGTAGCTGCGCTGTTACTGTTGGCCCAGGCCTGTGATTTCCGCCCAGTGCAGGGCCGGCGGCACAGGAGGACAGCCTGCTCCTTCCGCCTTCCCTTGCAGGGACTGAGGCTGGCTTTCTTGCCTCTGCATTGCTTTTCCATTTCTGAGCCCTGCTTCTCTTCAACCATCAAGCAGCCCCGCTGTCTTCATGGGTGGCTTCCCGTGTAGAACAGGCGGGAATGGCACTGTTGGCAGGGAATCCTGGGATCTAGGTCTGGAATCCTTTCTGGACTGTTCTTATCTCCACCTAATCTTTGACATTTAGTTTGCTTTCCTTGACATCTGTTCTGGTGTTTGCTAATTACCCATGCTGTTATTTTATTCCACAGAGCATGAGATTACCTGACGTTTAGACCCAAACTGTCCCTTTATCCTGGCTTTCAACGATATACATTTTAGTCATATCTAGCTTTCCTCTTTGTTGCTTTCTATTTCTCAGTATTTACTTTTACTTTTCATTTTACCTAATGCTTCATAATAATTTCCTTTTCTAAGGTTGAATACCTCTTCGCATTGTAATTATGTTTTGTTTTGTCAATAAGACGACAGATTTGTTACTGGACACTGATCAATCAGGTCTGTCAGCCTGTCTCTCCGCGGTGGACCACAGAGGCCTTTTGCTGAGACCCTGGCTAGTCTGGGAGGTCACAGTCCCTCAACCTTCCCACCCTTGTTCAGTTTCTTAACCAACACCTGAGGAGCATACTTCACTGTTACCTGTGATCAGGTTCTGAGTCACTGAAGGAAGAATCAGAATGAGTAACTCCAACTGGAAGATCTTTTTCCTGGCAGGAAAATTAAAATGTCAGATGTGGAGCAGGTTTGAGGATGACACTGGAGGATGCCCTCCTTTTCCAGCTTCCCTCACCCATTTCTTCTCCTTCCTGTCCTCTAGCCCCATGGCCGTCACTGCACAAGAGGAACACAGGGCCCTCGCAGGGACGGGTGATTTAGTCACTGCTTCACGGAGAAGACTCAGCCAGGTTAGGGGAGTGGGAGGTGTGGGGAGGGCCAGGGAAGAGTGAGAAAGGGTGAGAGGATTATATAAATAGGAAGGAGGGAAGGAGAATGAGAAGCTCCAAGAGATATCTGATGGAGAGGGATGGGAAGCCCTTGAAGGGCCCTGGAAGGTGCTGGCAGGATCCCTAGTCTGGGTCTTTCAGGAAAGTGACAAGCTCCATCTCAGGGGCGATGGGGTCTGGACTCAGGTTGGGAACTCCAGCTGTGTTGTCTCAGTGACAGACTGTCTACCCAGAGGGAACTGAGGCTGCGAGGGGGTAAAGGCAGCAGCAGAATCCCCCAGGATCTTCATAAGCAACACTGCATCCATCCCAGGCAGCCTCCCTTTCAGCAGGTGAAAGATGCTTGTGATTTGTACAGAATCACAGCCCAACTGTTGGGACCTTCTAACTTATAGTCCAGATGTGATCTACCTGTTTCTCTAAAGGACAACTCAGCTTGGGTTTGAGCTCTCAATCATCTCAACAGTCACTAGGAAACATGGGGGGCTCAGTGGGTCATGTGCAGATCAGTGTGATCTGAGACAACGCAAGAGAGGGCCGGGCAGTGCCACAGGCATCTGGGGGCACCAGGGGGAAAGCTGGAATGACAGGCTTGGCCTACAGTGGAGACTGGTCCCTGGGTCGGCAGGGTTGGTTGGAGGCTGGGCTCCATCCGGCTGGAGTCCCAATCCTCGTGGCACAGCTCTGTCTGGGCTCTGCCTAGCACAGCGGTCCTCTAGCATCTAAAACCGTTCAATTTCCTGAATTAAAGATGGAAGTTCCCTGAAGAAGAGGTGAAGGGTTAGTAGTAAGGAAGGGAGAGACACCATGTGTTTTACTTACTGGCAATGCAGTGGATACCATTTTGGGGGTCTGTTTGGACACTTTCCATGGGAATCTTTATAACTGAGGGAGGAGGGAACTGGGGCTGGAGAGAAACAGTGGGAAAAGCTGATAAACACCACCAATGAAATAGCTTTAGTTTTCTTGCCAAGACGGAAAATACATACATCCACAGGGTGCAAACTACCATCTTCATGTCCAGACTAAACAGTGAGTGGGTGCTGTGAACACTCCTGGGCCCACTGAGGAGCAGCGCACGGCTAGCCCGCCGTCCCAGACAGGATGTGACTCTCCAGGAGCATTACTCAGAACAGTCTCAACTGTCGTGGTGACCAGTCACTTGGGAGTGACCTCACATTATAGCTGTGTAAGGACATGTGTAAAATGAACTTGTGTAAATTAAATCCTGTTTTCCCATTGATATTTAGTTAGCTTTCCATTGAATATATCATACAATCCAGAGATATTTTTTCCCAACCCTGGAATAGTTCCGGGCACATGGTAGCCACTCAAAAATTTATTGAATGAATCAATGAAAGAATAAGTATTTGTCTTTAAAAGGCACTTAGACTCTTGGTTTTTTTGTTCTCAGAACTTTTCTTTGCAAATCATCTAACCATCAATGAAAAACGTGAATGAATGACTGGCCCTTCCCTTTCTGGAAGAGGGTAGTAATAAGGACCCAGGGAGTTTGGGCTTCTCACTATCATCAGAAGATTGGTTTAATCACCACCAATCAGTCAGCAAGGATTTGCCTAAGAACAGTTTTGATCTGCAAAAGGCAGCATCACTAGGAGAACAATTCAAGGATGATTCGGGGATGTGGCTTTAAGTCAAATTGGGAGGAAGGGAGCCAGGCATGGTGTTGGGAGGGGTCAAGGGCAGCTTAGTATACTGGGAATGATCAGATTCAGAGTTAGGAATGGTTTTCTTAATTCCCTCTAAGTCATTTAGCTATATGTCCATCTTGGATGAATCACTTCCTTTTGGAGGACAGTTTCATCATCTGTAATGAGTACTTGAACTAGACAATCTTTTTGCCTGACATTTTGTGATTTACTATAAGTCCTGGACTGGATTCTTGTCTATTGACTCCCTGAGTGTTTGGAGGGGGGCGGGGGTTGGGGTGGAGAGGAAATGTAGGAGAGGGGAGGGGTAGCCAGGGTCACTGAGTGTTTTCGGGCATCTGGAGAATGTAGCCACACCCCTTTCACTGAGGACCCGTCCTCTTCCCCCACCTCCCTCCCTGGCACCCTAGGGGCAGGACCAAGCAAACCATGTCCCCAGACCTTCGATCTGTTCAGGAGCTCGGTGTCCCCGGAGCCTGCTGCACTCTTTGGAGGTCGGTCCTTATAACCTCCATGGTGGAGCCAGGCTCAGCCTGTTCCCTCAAGGGACTGCACTGCTGTTCATAACGGCCCCAAGAGCCCATAGGAACAGGAAAGAGTGGGCTTGGCCAACCAACATTTCCCTGCATGGGGGTCTTTCACTCTGGCCCAACCTGAGCTCACATAAACAGATGAGCTCTCAGCGCCCCAGACTGGGTTGCTGGCTGCCTGCGGAGCCACCCCATCCCCGGCCCCAGCAGAAGTGGAGGGACGGTCTCTTGATCTCTCCCCTAGGCCCAGGCCTCACATCCTCCCCACCTCCTCGTCACTGTCCTCGTGGGCCCCCTTCCTTCTCTTTTTCTTCTTATCCATCTCCTTTTTCTCCTTTTCTGGGAGGATGTTGTCAATCCAGGCCAGGTCATGCTGGGAAAAGACGAGGTCCAGCAGCCTTCGGACGAGGATGAGGCCCAGGATCTGCAGTGAGAGTTCAGAGAGAATTGCAGGCTCAAGTTCCCAACCTTGGGCACAGTTTTTTCTCCCCAGTCAGCCATGTTCAAGGACTTTCTCTGGTCAGTGCCTTTGGAGGCATCTCAAGGCTCCCACAAACCATTATTCACCTCCTGCCCACCTTGGATCCTGTTGGATTTTCCTTAGTCAGGTGCCAAGGCCTACCAGTGACCCACAGGCTCAGAGCCTGCAGAGGCCGAGGTGGGGAGCTGGGTGGAGACCATGGGCTGGAGAACTACAGTTATTCTTTAAATCGGTGCTCCTCAAACTTCAGCTTGCATCATCACCTGGCAGGCTGTCAATACCAGACACACACTGCTGGGTGCTGAGGACCCCAGTGAGAAGCCCGGGTCAAAATCACTCACACAGTGCCTCCCAGGAGGGCACAGTTCAAATCCTACCTCTGTGTCCACGTTTTGGCCCCAACTCCAGCCCTGCAGGTTTGGGGGCCCCTCGGGGCTTTCCCTGAGTGCTAGTTCACTGGCTCCAGTTCTCCAGCCAGGGCCTGAGGCTGCTTCCCTTTGGCTGGTTATTCAGGAGCCAGAGGCAATATGTTTCAGGCTTTTTTGTCCTTTTTACTTTTTATTTTGGAATACTTTCAAACTTACATAATAAAAAGTGTTAGAATAGCCACAGAACTCTTATGTACTTTCCTCAAATGTCAGGTAAATGACATGGGGCTTCAGAGTTCTTGATCTCAGATTCTAGTTCTTCCCAGCCTCCACCCCCCATTTATCTTTTCCAGTTCACTTAGTTTGAATGGTGAAAGGATTTATACGGTGAATTTCAGCAGTGGGGACCTTAGTTTCCTTGTTGTGTTTGCCTAGCTTCTCCACCCTGCCCTAGAGCTGGGGAGGTTGGGTGGCTCTTGCAGTCTTGCTGGGCATTGCCACCTGGGCTGGGTGGAGGTGGGAGTGTGCACAGTCACAGCCGGGTCACAGGCCTCCTTCCCCTGCCCTCTTCTCCACGTCCCCCATCCCCCCATCCCTTTGGGCCTGGACTTACAACCCCAATCTTGTTCGGTGCGTCTGAGGAGAGTCAGGCCATCTGGGTGGAGAAAGCAAGGGGGGACCTCCCCCTGGACACCCGCCCAGGCCGAACCCATGCAACAGGAGGGGGACGCCGGCCCCGCCGTACCATGACCGGGAAGACGATGGCAGCCACCGTGGACTTGAGGATCCAGAGCACCGCCAGGCAGAGCACCTGCACCAGGGTGAAGAGGTGGATCCGGCGCAGGGGCACGTGCCGCAGGAAGGCATGGTCCGGCTGGTGCTTGGCGGGCATCAGGAAGAGCTTGCAGCGTTCCCAGAACTGGTGAGGACAGCAGGAGGCTCAGCCGGCAGTGGGGACCCCGGTAGTCCTGCCTGGGGTTCCGGGCTGTGGGGGAAGGGTTGGTGCAGTGGGGCCTCATAGAGAGGGGGCCCTGGGCAGGCGCTAAGGACGCACAGAAAGAGACCTGGAGGCGCAGGAGGACACGCAGCAGCAGATCTCTGGGGAGGGAGCTTGGGCCCTGGCTGAGGGCTGCGGTCCTGGAGCTGGCCACAAATGAGCCTTGTCCACAGTTTAAAAAAAAAACCCCAAACACCTTAATTATAATATCAATAATTCAAAACATCCTGGTGTTTCGTGGTAAATAAAGAACGACACAAAATGTTTTCTTCTGCCCGAGGGGCCTTAGAGAAGTCCATGGTGGAGTGAAATGCTCGTTGGAGTCAGCCCGATTTGGGTTTGGGATTCGGGGCCTCAGTTTCCTCATCTATAAAATTGGTGTCAGAGGACGTACTTATACAGATTTAATTATATAGCACCTATAAAGTGTCTGGTATAGTTATTTTACTTGGCAAATGGTCAATGGTAGTCTTCTTATTACTATTATTGTTTCATTGAACTGGGAAAGTGAGCCCTTGGGGTCTTGGTGACTTGGGTCCGGTTTGGGAGGGCCGACCGGAAGGGGCGGGCCTTACCTGGATGCCATTCAGGGAGGCCACGCCCATGTAGAGGAAGACTCCGTACAGCACTGGCATGGGGATGCACTGAAATGAGAGGGGGAAGCAGAGCTTTGGAGTGAGCCTCTGCCTGTGGCAAGCCCCGTTCTGTGTAAGAGTATCTGCCAAGTTACACCGGCCGCCCTGCCCGCCTGGGCTCTCCCGCGGCGGTGGAGGAGCTGGATGTTTGGAGGGGCTGATCAGATCTGCAGCCGTTGGGGAAGGAGACGGTCTCGGGGCCCCTCTGCCGCCTTCTCTACCTGGGGCGGCCAGGCCAGTGTGCAGGCGCTCGCCCAGCCTGGTCCCCCGCTGCAGGCCCTGCAGAAGCCGCGTGGTCTGAAGACATAGCTTCTGGAACATGAGAAAGCTCCATAGAAAGCCCCATAGAAAGCCCCCTGCTTATTCCTGTCTGTCCCTCCCCACTTCCAGCCCCAGCTGAGGGGTCCCCAAAGCTGTGTTTCTCAGCTTGTGCGGAGGGTACTTTTCATGAGCTGACCTATAATACATCAGCAGGGAGTACCTGCTGATTAACAACACTCACACATCACACAGGATCATATAAAAATAAAGAAGAAACCACGTGGTTTGGACCCACATGCTGTGAACACCAGTCTAAGACATTTGAGCTGGAGGAGAGGACAAGTGGGGCGTGGCACTGCTCATTTTTACACGGCTTCTGAGGGTTTTGCTTGATTAGGAAACACAGTGAAAATCTAAGTGTACAGCACGGTCCTGATCATCCTCAAAGTGGGAGCAATTGGGAGAGAAATAAAATCTTAAATAAATGACAGGTACAGTCTGTAATAGCACAAATTTAAGACTGCTTACAACTTCCCTTTGCTCTCATGAGGGTGGAAACTGCGTCAGACGGAAGTGAGCCAGGTCTTCGATAATTTCTAGTGACCAGTGACTGATCATCCAGCCTAGGGGATGATTTCTAGTCCCGCTATTTCCAGGCTGGAGCAACCTTCCCAGCAAATCCCAAAGGCCCAGGACCTCACATTCCCTCCAGGGATGGGGCTATGATCCAGAATTCCAGACGAATCTGCACAAATCTTCCTTAGAACCCTGGGGAAAGGCCCTGTTCTGATGCTAATGACACAGTGCAGTGGCAAAACGGTGCTTCTAAGTGCCAAATTTACACCACCTGTTAAAGCGCTCGCTCGACAAGGACCACAGTTCCACACAAACAAGGACATCACGGCATCCTATAGAATTGGAGCTGAGATCAGAGAACAACATGGAGTTGGGGGAGGGGGATTTCAGACACCGTCGGGAGTTCCTCTAAGGCAGCATGTAGAAATTCACAGTCCCCGAGAGCTGTGGCAAAGTGCAAGCAAAAAGCAAAGCAAAACTTCAGGGTTTGGGATGGCCTGGGAAGCTGTCTGTGTAAGGCATCTATGCCGCCCACCAGACGCATGCGTGCCTCACCCGCCACTGCCCTCATTTGGCAAGACAACTGAAGATTTGAAAATTGGCGATAGAAGGACTGAAGATTACCACTGGTCCTCTAATAATAAACAGTATTGCAACCATCCTCTGAGAGGGAGGGGGAGAGAGAGAATTTCATTCCTTGCTGCTCAGTGTGTGATCTCTGGTCCAGCATCACTGGCATCATCTGTGAGCTTGTTGAAAACACAAAACTTTGGGTTCCATCCAGACATACTGAATCAGTATCTTCCGTTAACAAGATTCCAGGTGATTTTTTTTAGACATTAAAATTTGAGAAGCCCTAGAACAGAACTCTACTGAGGAACTGATACAAAGACAGGTATAGCTAATAACTGATACAGAAACATTAAAAGAAACACTAGTAACTGGGTCCAGTTGGCACTCTCCGAAATTTGTAGCATCAGGAGGCCTCTCCTCTGCTGGCTACATATGCCAGAAGTAAAGGTTTCAACTGAAGGTGGGTCTTGTGCAGACAGCTCCCAGACTAAGTTCTTGGTGATTCTCGCACTCAGCGGTTCCTCGGCTGTTCCTCGGCTGTACTCAGCTGGGCAAACTTACAGTTGCAAAAGTTAAATAAGCTCTTTTTTTAAACTTAAAAAAAGATTTTACTTATTTGTTTTCAGAGGGAGGAGAAGGGAGGGGGAAAGAGAGGAAGAGAAACATCAATGTGAGAGAGAAACATGGATCGGTTGCCTCTCGCACATCCCCAACTAGGGCCATGGCCCACAACCCAGGTAAGTGCCCTGACTGACACTCACTCATAGGCCATCCCTCAATCCACTGAGCCACACCAGCCAGGTGTAAACAAGCTTTACAGAAATATTTCTTGTCTGGAAATAAGTATGGGCATTAAATCTAAGATGTCAGATCTGGATTAAGTTACTGTATACTTTTCTTGAACTGGCTATATAAATAATTCTTCTTTGACCAGAAATGAATCTAGTATTTAATACTGGTGTAAGCTAATGATAATGCTTTAATCATTAAACTAACAGTTTTGAAGACTTTTTTTAAAAAAAATTAGAAATTGTTTTATTTTGCTTGGTTAAGATAAAAGAAACTTGAACAGGATAGTTGTTGGGTTGTGATGGGAAAGTTTTGCCTCAAAGATACTCTTGATATCTCATTCCCAAGAGCAGTCTTGGGTATGAGACTTCATTCTTAGAAGAAGCAGGTGTAAAGTTGTTCACTTCTCCTGAAAACCTGTCTTTATAAAAAGGTATATACCTTCATATAATCAAATCAGAATTCTGAATCTTACCATCAAGGAAAATCTAGATGGGTTTGCACTGCTATAAAATTTATCAAATAGATTGAGGAAAGAATGAAGATAGGGAATACATAAAATGCAATCATTTAACCAAGCTGCTAAATTTATTAACATTATGAAGGTTGAGGCATGAGGAAAGACTCCATTCTTGTTCTAACTAGCCTTGAAACTTAATTTTTTTTAACTTTCCATTTCTGTGGCAATGCCTGTATATATATCTGAACCTGCAGGTAACCCTCTGATTACCTCCTGAAGGACCCAGGTATCCAGGCAACCTGATACCCCCCTGAACAATATATGTTCAACTGACATCCATTATCCAGATTACTCAGTGTGACCAGATCACCTGACATCTGTCTCCTGGACCCCCTGGCATCCATCAGCCTGACTGCCTGATCGTCTGTCTGATTACCATCCTGGAACAATCCTAGGACTAAGAATGCAGGACTGGCCCTGGCTGGTGTGGCTCAGAGGGTTGGGTGTCGTTCTGCAAACTGTACCATCACCGGTTCCCATTCAAGTTCCAGTCAGAGCACATGCCTGGATTATGTGGGCCAGGACCCCAGTTGGGGCGCATGCATGAGGCAACCAATTAATGTTTCTCTTACACGTTGATGTTTCTCTCCTCTCTTTCTCCCTGCCTTCCCTCTCTCTAAAACAAAACAAGACAAAACAAAAACCTTTAGAAAAAAAGAATGCAGGACTGATAAATGCACTGTTTACTATAAGAACTTCTAACCTTCCTTTCTTCTTTGGAACACCTCTGAATTTTTGCCTAGCTGTGTTCTGATTGCACCAAGACCTTGAATAATTAACATTTATTTCCAGCAAAGCCTCCAGATTCTCTTTGAGTTTGTTCAACAGATTATTTGGTGGTTAAACAAAATATTATATTTTCCACTCTTATTGTGAAAGAACATGGGCAGGATTTCTCAAATCCTGTTGTCATTAAATGCAAAGACATTATCAGAACATTTGGAGCTATGGGATCCAAGGGAACTTTTCTAAGATGGCCAGAGTATTGACGAACATCTCCCCATATCTGGCATCTCACCCTCTTATTAGAGCCCATTCATTTTTATCAGGTGCTTAAATTAATACAGAAATACAGTGTGCTGCTTGAAAAACTTACATTTGAGCCAAGAACTGCCCTGGAAAAGAATTTGCATTACTGCTTAAGTTAGAAAACTATTACATATCACCCACGAATAAGCAGTCTGACAGCACATCATTAAGGATGACCACGAAAGGCTTTGGCAATGTCAGATCCTAGACACAGAACCAATTTCATTTCAATTACTTTAAGTACAAGGTCTGTCCAGAAAAAGCCAAGCTATTGTTAATATAGCAAGAACGGTTTGCATGACAGGGGTGTAACCTGGCAGTTAAGGACAGTGGACTAGAATGTGCATGTGTGAACAACAATGACTTCACTGTACTAGTCAGAGTGGGTGGTAGACTCCATTGAGTGAGCATGTGTACTGTGTGGCCATTGCATTCAAAATGACTGAGAGAGAAGAGGAATGAATCCTCATTAAGCTTGAACATTTCTCCTTGGAAATTATTTGGATGATTCAGAAGGCTTTTAGGGACAATGCAGTGAGTACAGTGCAAATAAAAGTGTGGCACAAATGCTTCAAAGATGGTTGAGAATCTCTTGAAAGTGATCCACATGCTGGAAGGCCTGCAACAAGCAGAACACCTGAGAATGCTGGACGTGTAACGGGCTGCAATCAGCAAAGATCAGCTACTGACAGTGCAAAAACTGGAAGCTGATCTGGGAACTCCAGAAGGTACTGGGCCTGAGATTTTGACATGGGATCTTGGCATGAAATGTGTTGTGGCTAAATTTATTCTGCGGCTTCTGCTAACAGAGCAGAAAGAACATTGTGCTGCAGTTGCTAATGACTAGATTGAAACCACTACCAATGAATCAGATTTCCATAAGAGGGTCATAACCAGAGATGAATTCTGGGTCTATGGCTATGCATATGATCCAGATATGAAGGCCCAGTTGTCCCAGTGAAAGTCTCCTGGTTCTCCATACCCAAAGAAAGCACAGCAAAGTCGCAGCAAGATCAAGGTTATGTTAACTGTGTTTTTAATTGGGAAAGTGTTGTCCATCACGAGTATCCCCTCTAGACCAAACAATTAATAAATACCACCTCAATGTTCTTTATTGGTTGAGAGATGCAATATGATGAAAATGGCCACAGCTATGGGCAACTAGTGATTGGGAGCTTCATCACAACAATACGCCAACTCACACATCACATTTCATGCAGAGTTTTTTTGCAAAACATGAATCACCCAGGTGATTCAGCTCCCTTACAGCCCAGATTTGGCACCCTGCTGCTTCTGGCTTTTCCCAAAACTAAGATCACCTTGGAAAGGGAAGAGATTTCAGACTGTCGATGAGATTCAGGAAAATCCTGAATCCTGCAGGGCAGCTAATGAGGATTCCAACAAAGGATTTTGCAGAGTGTTTTGAATAGTGGAAGAGATGCTGGGAGAACTGTGTGAGGTCCCAAAGCACCTACTCTGAAGGGGACTGAGGCATCATTGTTCTATGTACATTGTTTCTGGTATCTTGTATGTTCTTCAATAAATATCTCTTCTTTTTCATGTTACATGGCTGGATACCTTCTGGACAGCCCCCATATGCTTTTTGGACATGCTATTTATATTCAGAAGATAGGTGACATTAGTGCCAAAACAAAAATGCACTAAAATCAGATGTGTCAAGCACATGAGTACAAAAGCCCAGAAAATTCATACTCATAACAAGTGTATAACAAGATAATTGAGTACATTATAAATGAAACAAAGGAGGGAAATTCTAGTGGAACTTTGTAACTGCTTTGTGTTTCTTTCAAATACCAATCAGGGCTGGTGATAAAAGACTAAGTCACTGAACATGCCCTGCAGCTGGGATGGCATGCCATGGATTGCTGAGCTCTCTCTCTCAGGGATATAGATGCTGCTATCCACAAAGGGTTTGCAGGAACTCTTGGCCCCTAAAGTAGGTTTGTTCTTAGATTTGAGCTCTTTTATGCAAATTATTTTCTGTTAAACAGTGTCAGGATCAACAGGCACAATGGTTATTTAGAGCCCTCTCCACAAGATTAAATATTCCCTGGCCACTTACAATACACTTTTAAATAAACAAAATGCCTGCCCACCTGCATGCAATCTGTTTTCTGCACAAACCAGCTGTTTGGGTTGCCCAGCCCCAGCTCTCAGGCTAGAAATATTTTCCATTGTAAATGAATCAATTGATATCATGGTTCTTCAATTTTTGTACTTTACAAAGTCATCCCTGAATGAGTTGTTCTGAGATAGTCAAAGGGGGGAAATACCTGTAAAAGACTGGGGCAGCTACAATTAAGATTAATTCAAGAGAGTCTGGTCAAGATGGAGGCATAGGTAGATATGCTTCACTTCCTCGCACAACCAAAAGGAGGGTAACAAACAATTTAAAAACATAAAACCACCAGAACTGCCAGAAAATCAAACTGCATGGAAGTTTGATGACCAAGGAGTTAAAGAAGAAATACTCATCCAGACTTGTGTACCAAGGCAAAGAAATATGGTCCAAATGAAAGAAGAGATCAAAACTCCAGAAAAAGAACTAATGATGAGGAAATAGACAACTGATCAGATGCAGAGTTCAGAACACTGGTAATCAGGATATTCACAGAAATAGTTGAGTACAGTCTCAAAATAGAGGACGAAGTGAAGGCTACATACAAAGTGAAATACAGAGAAAATATACAGGGAACAAACAGTGATGGGAAGGAAACCAGGACTCAGATCAATGATTTGGAGCAGAAGGAAGAAATAAACATTCAACTGGAAGAGAATGAAGAAATAAGAATTTAAAAAAACAAAAAACAAAAAACAAAAACGAAGAGAGGCTGAGGAACCTCTGGGTCAACTTTAAATGTTCCAACATCTGAATCATAGGGGTGCCAGAAGGAGAAGAAGAAGAGCCAGAAATGGAAAATTTATTTGAAAACACAATGAAGGAGAACTTCCCTAACCTGGCAAAGAAAATAGACTTTCAGGATGTCCAGGAAGCTCAGAGTCCCAAAGAAGTTAGACCCAAGGAAGCACACACCAAGGTACATCATAATTATGTTACCCAAGATTAAAGAAAGATAAGGAGAGAATCTTAAAAGCAGCAAGAGAAAAGGAGACAGTTACCTACAAAGGAGTTCCCATAAGACTCTCGGCTGATTTCTCCAAAGAAACCTTACAGACAAGAAGGGGCTGGAAAGAAGTATTCCAAGTCATGAAAGGCAAGGACCTACATTCAAGATTACTTGATCCAGGAAAGGTATCATTTAGAATGGGAGGGTATATAAAGTGCTTCCCAGATAAGGTCAAGTTAAAGGAGTTCATTATCACCAAGCCCTTATTATATGAAATGTTAAAAGGACTTATCTAAGAAAAAGAAAATGATCAAAAATATGAACAGTAAAACAACTGAACCTAAAGAACAAAAACAAAAACTAAGCAAAGAAGTAGAACAGGAACAGAATCACAGAAATGGAGATCACATGAAGAGTTATCAGCGGGGAGGGGGAGAATGGGGAAAAGGTACAAGGAATAAGAAGCATAAATGTTAGGTACAAAATAGACAAAGGGGGGTTAAAAATAGTATAGGAAATGGAGAAGCCAAAGAACTTCTTTGTATGACCCATGGACATGAACTAAGGTGGGGGGAATGCTGGAGGAAGGGTGCAGGGCATAGGGGAATAAAGGGGAGAAAAAATGGGACAACTGAAAATATCATAATCAATAAAATATACTTAAAGAGATTAATTCAAGAAAGGAACATGTTTGTAGACATTCTTTATGTGGAAGGGCCATTGATAGGTGCTATGGGCTGAACTATGTGCCCCCAGATTTATGTGTTGAAGTCCTCACGCTCAGTGCTTCAGTGTGAGGACATGCACTCCAAAGGTACTCCAATTTGATTTCATCTCTCTCTTGCAGATGGTCAGAGAGACACGAATAAGAGGAACTTCAGACTGTGTGGGGAAAAGTCACTTATATGCCCAAGACACGAAAGACACAAAAGCAGAAAATAGACCCCAAGTACACTTACAGAAGGCTTCCCCTGAATGTTTGAAACTTCAGAAATCAAAGAGCAAGGAGGCCTCGAGCCAGCCACAAACACAACAGTGGGGAAACACCACCTGCTCTTGAAGCTCCTAGTCTAAGCAAGGATGGAACTTGGTAGAACTTTCTGAGGAAAGAGTGTTTCACAGAAAGGTGAGGGTGGACCCTGGGAAAGGTGGGTAGAGCAGTGAAGACTGCTAGCTGCTGATAATAAATGATACAATATTCTAGAAAACAATGATGATGGTGAAGTATCTCTTTGGCCTAATAGAATCCTGCCTTTTCAGAGACCACGTGAGAACCTTCCCTCAACCTCCGAGGCACCAGGCCAGTGGTTTCCCAGGCAGACAGACCCCTGGGGAGGGTGAAGAGCCTCACCTTCAGGACAGGAGCCAGGAAGACGGAGATCCCAGTCAGGATGAAGACAATGGTGCCAGTGACCCTCTGTTCCCTGGTGGAGAAGAGCACAGTCAGGTAGACTGGGAAACGCTCCATGATCATTACAGCGCTCCAGCCCTCCGTGGGCACATCAAGGTTATGTCCAAGGCCCTGGCCTCTGCCTTATTCCCCCATTCCAAAGAGTAGGCCCACTGCCCGAGGCCCAGCTGACAGGCAGATGAGAAGACAGGGAGCCCCCGAAAAGGCGAGGGCATTTTGAAGGGGTGTTTGGGAGGTTGTCCAGCATAGTGACTAATACTGGGGGAGCTTGAGCCAGACTGACTTAGGTGGCTTGGCCACTTACTAGTTGTGTGGCATCACCTAAGTAGGAGAGAGGTGGGTTGCTGTGAGGATGAAATGGGACATAAAGTGCTTATTGTCCCTGCCCTTTGACCGTAATAAGATCCCACGTTTGCAGGCCACGACTAAGGAGGATTCGGGGGAAAAGTGCCCGGCTGCTGTGAGAGCAGGTATGAGGGGTGGGAGAGCAGGTGGGTTTTGCCGTGTGCCCAGGTCCAGACACGATGCAGGTGGGAGCTGGAGGTGCTGGGGCAGATTGCTCAGGCCCAGCTCTCTGGAGGTCAGGGGTCTGGGAGGGGACCCTGCCCTGACCAGAGAAGTCTTGCTTGGGGCAGGCTGGGCAAGTCAGGTCTCCTGAGGCCTCGGGGAGAAGCACTGAGGATGGACAGTCACTTCTGAGAATGCCAGTGTCTGGTGTGGGCTCACCGTGGAGGCCCTAAGAGGTGGGAGATGTGCTTCTTTGTCTGAAACGGATCAAGGACCTGACACGGGGCATGAGAGGAACAGTGGTGACAGGCCACGGGCCACAGCCCAGGCGTGGGAACGTCCTGGAAGGCTTTCTGGAGGAATGAAGATGGAGCAGGACCCAAACCCACAGGAGGGCTTTGAGGGACAGTGGGGACAGGGAATCTTAAAGAGGAGACAACGGGGCAGGTCAGAAGTGGACTGTGGGGCTCTTAAGTGGCCTCTACATTATGATGAGAGCTGAGAGTGTGTATATGGGCCTTGGCGGTGTGTTGCTTGGAATCTATTAAGAAAAAAAGCACCACTTAGAAATGAATTATCGCCTCCCTCCCCCTTCCTCCCTCCCTTCAGGAATATCACTCCTATCCATGTCGCTCCTGGGCTGTCCCAGCAGGGGCCCCTGTCGCTCAAATACTTTGATGGTAAGAAAAACCTGCTTCTCCTCCCCCAAACTGACCACTGCTGCCCAGGTGGTCCCCAGGCCTGGAGCCCCACCTACCTCACCCCCAGGAATTGGGGCTGCTCCCCTGGGGCACTGGTCTCCGTTTCCATCTTGAGGCTGTCGATGTGGGCGATGGAGATGACCGTGGCCGCCACGTACCAGGGGAGCCCCATGAAGGAGCACAGGGCCATAAGGATGCCCACCCAGAACAGGTCCAGATGGTAGCCAGCGGCCTTCTGCAGGGACAGCAGGAGAGGGGAAGCTGTCTAGGAGCCTGTTGCTGACCATCTGTTGGGGTAGGGTGGGTTAGACAGAAGTCTTCCCAAAATGGCCATTTGGTGGAACATGGTTCAGGGGCTCCCCTTGACCTTCTAGAGGGAACCCTGAGGGGGTTGCCATCTTGAAGTGCTCAAGTCTTACCAACCCCAGGGTTTGGTGAGCCAAGGAAGGGACACACATGAGTGAGGAGAGAGGTTCAGACTTAGAATGGGCCTGGGCGTGGGTCCCCAGGAAGAAGGGCTCCTAACAGTGGCACAGCATCTCTGCAGTTCCAGAACAGGGGCCCGGGCTGCGACAGGCCCTAGACCAGCAATCTGCAACCTTTTTCATCTCATGGTACATATAACTAATGACTAAAATTCTGTGGCACACCAAAAAATATATTATATTTTTTGCCAATCTGACCAAAAAATAGGTATAATTTCGATTCATTCCTACTGGATAGCTATTGATGTATGGGCTATTGTCCTTTTTTAATTTGATACTTTAAGGGAAAAGAGGTCAGTGCCCCTGACTAAATAGTCAGGTATTGCATGTTTTAAAAATTCTTGCAGAACACCTATTGAAAATCGCTGCCCTAAATCTGACCCAGGGTGGTCCAGAATGGGATGGGGGAGAGGGTAGCCCAAATCTCTTCAGACACAGAGGTAGGGTGGGGGAGTTGCAGGGACAAAGAGAGCTAAGGATGTTCCTCTTCCTCATGGTTCTGGGTCAAAATGCCTGTGTTGGGATCTGTGCAGACTTCCAAATTCACTGTCAGGAGGTACAGAGCTGGAGGGGCTCTTTGGAAGAAGCAAGGTGCCCAGTGGCCCACCCTGGACTTGGTCCTGGTCTTTGGATCAGGTCACCTTGGCCCTGGTGGCCTTGTTGCATCTGGAGGTCACATTCCTCCCCAAATACCAGAACTCCTGTCTTCTGGCCTCATATTTCGCTTCTCAAGTGGCCTAGAATTTTGATAGACACACTGTCTGCCTGCTTCATTCCTTCTGACTTTGTGGGAAGAAAGAAGTCATGCCCCTGCTCCTAGCACCAGCCTTACCCTCAGCTTATTTTCCTTCCGGTTGACGATGACAGCCGTGATCTGCTGGTCCATGAATATCAGGATGGTCACGAGCAGGGCAGGCAGGATGCTCGCTGGGTACACCCACCACGGGTTCTTCCCAAAGGGGGCCACGAACCAGCCTCGGTCTGGCCGTGTGGGCTGAGTGGAGCAGACAGAGAGGCCCTTTCCTCTCTCCTTCGTCCCAGTGCACTCGCCACCCAGGGCCCCCTCTCCCCACCTTCCTGCCGATCTTCTATCTGGAGTCCTTTTCAAGTGCAATTTTTTCCCTTACAGACACTGGCACCTACAACTTGAGAACAAAGAGACCCCAAAAGGGACAGATTTGGGAAGGACCCCATGTCTGCAGAGCAAAGGGAGTCATTTGTGGTAGCTGCCTGGGACTGGTTAGGAAACAGGAGGAGCACAGAGGGCATGGGGAAGGAGCTTGCAGTCACCTCGTAATTGCAAACTAAAAAGGAGCAGAAATAAGGCTCAACAGGCAAGAAGACAGAATCTGATGGGCACAGTGCCTGATGCTGCTGCGTCTCCTTGGAGTCACCTGTCTGGGGAGCCTTACAGAACTGTCTGTGAAAACACTGAACATCAATTCAGACTCACATATTGAGACATAAGGGATTATCTGTGCAGGAGCTGGGCTGAAGTTTTTCTTTTGTTTTATTTAAGAGGTACTTTAATTTTCTAGGCCAACACCAGTTTCATGAGATATGATTAATCTCCTTGAGAACCCTGAAGTAATATTGTGAAGGTCAAGGCCTCAAAGGCAGGAAGGGCCAGTTCTAGAGCCTGTGCCTCCCAGCCTGGTATAGATGGGGAGTGGGTGCTCCTCGTGAGGCAGCAGGACTAGGGCCACACTTTGAGATTCACTGTCCTAAGGGATCATTTTCACCAGAACCCAGGTGGCCCAGCTCACAGAAGTCAGGGAATTGTAGACCTTCAAATGGAAATCAAGAGGCTTCAGCTAGATTCCAGCACCTTGCCCACCCTCTGGCTGCACAGTGGGGTTTCATTGTGAATATGGCCCCAATCCAATGTCTCGAAAGAACGCCCCCTGGGAAGCTGTTCCACACAGGAAGGGTGGAGCATGCACAGAGAACCCACACAGTCTCAGAGCTGAGAGCACAAGGCAGTTTGATCAATGAAGAGTGGGGAAGGACCTGCAGCTGGTGGGCAGCAGAGCTAACGCCCAGAGCAAACCTTGATGACACTGGGCACGTGCAGCTTGGGGGTTTCCAGACCGAAACAGGCATCGATTCCACAGAACAACAGGATGGAGAAGACAATGGAGAAGTCAGCCACTAGGGCCCGGACCTGCAGAAAGATGAGCAAGTGAGTGAACTCCCCACCCATCCGCAGGCAGACCCAGTCCTCAGGCAGCAAAGAGAATGATTAAGAGCACCTTCCGTGGGTTTCCTTTGCACTTTGAAGATATGTAATCAAACCTCTCTTTCCACTAACTTTTGCCAGTGTCTCCCCTCCCCCACCATAGGGGGCCGGGCTTGCTGCCGCACCCTCTCCGCCATCTTCCTCCTGCCCCACCCCTTCTATCCTGTGACGGTTCCCTTTCATCTGTACAGTGTCAAAGCTGAGAACATTCATATTCTCTTCTGTAAACATGTGTCCTTTGTGTTTTATCTATAAGTTGATTCTAAAAGTTGAAAATCAATAAGAGCTTTGTATTATTATGATCTTATAGAACATTGTCATACAGAACCAAGCAGTGTGCTAGGTTTCACTTGCTTTCCTACAATATTCTAAGCATCCAGATCAAAAAGTTAAGTTAGACCATTTGAATTTGCCATTTTTTTGTAGGTCAAAACAGTAAATATACAGCAGGTCCTCAAATAACATCATTTAGTTCAACATTGTTTTGTTATAATGTTGATGAGGGGGAAAAAATCTATTGCTGGCCACGGTCTGTGTGGAGTTGGCCCAGTCTCCCCGTGTCTCCAGGGGCTTCCTCCAGGGACTCTGATCTCCTCCACACCCCAAAGACGTGCACGTGAGGTGTGTGGGTGTGTCCACACTGTCCCAGTCTGAGTGTGCGGGTGTGTGATGCACCCTGAGATGGAAGGGCATCCTGTCCAGGGTGGGTCCTGCCTGCACCCTGAGCTGCTGGGATCAGCTCCAGCCACCCACAACCCTGAACTGGAATAAGCTGGTTGGAAAAGAATTTATTTGTTTTTATTAATCTTTCTTTAATGTATATATAGTGTGCATTTATTTCAACGCTTAATGTTATATGGGCTTTGAGTCTCTGTTTAGAAGTTTGGTGATGTTTTTGTGACCAGAAACAAGCTATAGGAACTTAACTCTTGTTAATAACAATTAGGCTACAGTAAAATTAGTTTTCTTATATTTCATTTTGTTTAAAGCCACAGCTTCCAAGAACCTATCAATGAATGACACTGAGGACTTACTGTAGGCAAATTACGTGGTCCAGCCTAATATCAGATGGACATAATAAACAGGGGTAAACTCCCTTCCACTTTAAGAAATATTAGTGTACCTGCTCAGTCAGCGCCTCTTCTGCCATGCAGTGGCGTCCCTGTCCCTGCTCTCCAGAGAGGCCCACTGGTCTGGATTTGCAGTTATTACTCCTGTGAATGTCTTCATGCTTTTACTAAATATGTATATAATGCTAAACTAAATATGGCATTGTTTTTCATGTTTTAGAATTTTATATAAATGGTATCATATTACTTGTAATCTGCAATTTACCATATTTTGCCATGTGTAATGCACTCCTGTGTATAATGTGCACCCATGTTTTTGGCCCAAACTTTCAGGAAAAATATCTTTCATTTTAATTTTTTAACTCAATGATTTATTTATTTATATTTAGAAACAAAGCCAATTATTGTTTTCTAGGGTATTATTTTGCATATGGATAGTGTTACTGCTTTCTAGAGTTATACTTTTAACACATCAGAATAAATAAAAGAATGAAAAACATTTATAGAGATACAAAATTAGTACTACCCATGCATAATGTGCATTCTTATTTTTCCCTCAAAAATTTGGGCAAAAAGGTACGCATTATACATGGCAAAATACAGACACTTTATTTGCACAACACCGTGTTTGTGATATTTCTTCCTGTGGATAGATGTAGTCTATGTGAGGCCACTGCACCTTAATGTTTGTGTGATTGTTTTCCTTTGTTTCTTATTCTCCTGTCAATAGATACATTTAGATTGTTTTCATTGTTTTCCTCCCAGAATCAGTGCTTCTACGAACATTCTTGTGCACAAGTGAGCTTCTCTGGGGTGTGGACCTGGAGAAGGGCCAGGTTGGAGATCGTATCTGTCTTCATCTCCATCAGAGAGTGCCCGCAGTTCTCCACACTGAATGGACCTGTTTACTCTCCCACCCGTCGCTTTTCATCTCCAACACTGGGAATCCCAAGCCTTTAACATTTTTACCAATCTGATGGGTGTAAAATGGCGTCATTCTTCTTTGCAACACTGAATTCCAGGAGGCAACAGAGCAATTTGCCAGTAATTTGAGGGTAAGGGGGGATGGTGGGAGAATTTCATGCCACATGAATTATATTTCATCCTTTAGGAAAAAGGCATTATCAGATGCAGTCACTGCTCTACAATTTTTATGTAAGAGGTGATTTAGGGATATAACCTGAATGGAAGTAGGAAAGAAGGAAGAGAATGTGTCTTGAAGACGCCTTTGCGGTGTAAGCACACTATTTTTCTACTCAGTTTATATAGTCTGAATCTTCCTAAAGAGCCTTTTATTATTTAACCTTTACAAAATATTGGGAAAAGTCCAATTATTCATACCAAAGATGATGATGATGATTAGGAGTAGTCGCAGTAATATCTATCTAATGGCTTTAGATAGAGAGTGCTCATGAAGTTTATGGTGGAAGAGAGTTACTAAAATATTTCTGAGTGCCCCTCCCCATGGCACAGCTATTGCTCATGTATACAAGTGTTGTTTTGATTAATTATGTTTTATTCTGGTCACAGAACATAAAATAAAGTTAAAACTAGCAGTTAGCATTTCAAAAGTATTAAAAAAAATCAAGTATCAAAAAAAAAAAAAAAAAGCCCTGGCTGGTGTAGCTCAGTGGATTGAGCGCGGGCTGCGAACCAAAGCATTGCAGGTTCGATTCCCAGTTAGGGCACATGCCTGGGTTGCAGGCCATGGCCCCTAGCAACTGCACATTGATGTTTCTCTTTCTCTCTCTTTCTCCCTCCCTTCCCTCTCTAAAAATAAATAAGTAAAATCTAAAAAAAAATCAAGTATCTAGGGATACAATACATCTAGGGATACACAATAAAAAATGTGCAAGACCTGAAGACCAAAACTTGTAAAACATCATGGAAAGACAGAAGACCTTAATAAATAGTGAGGTATACCATGTTCATGAATCAGAAGACTCAGAACTTGAAAGGTGTCAGTTTTTCCCAAATTGACATGTAGAGTCAATAAAATCTTTTAAGATTTTCAACAACTTTTTATTTTGGTGAAATTTAACGTGATTGCCAAACTTATGTGAAAATGCAAAAGGCCAAGGCATTATTGAAAAAGAAGGACAAAGAGGGAGAGGTTGGTATAAGATATACAGACTTAATATAAGCCACAGACATGAAGTTGTGATATTGACATATCAATAAACTGATGAAACAGAATAAAGAACCTAGAAATAGACCCTCATCATTTGTGAAATTTAATATATGGCAAAGCATTTTATAGCAGTGGGAGAAAGAATGGTCTTTTTTAAGAAAAAAAGTTCTGGCCTGCTGGTGTGGCTCAGTGGATTGAGTGTGGGCCTTCAAACCAAAGGGTCACCGGTTTGACTCCCAGTCAAGTCAGGGCACATGCCTGAGTTGCGGGCCAGGTCCCCAGTGGGGGGGTGCGTGAGAGGCAACCACACACTGATGTTTTTCTCCCTCCCCTCTCTTTAAAAATAAGTAAATAAAATATTTTTTAAGAAAAGTTCTGGGACAATTGACTATCTATACAAAAACAAAGAAATACCATCTCATATTACATGCCAAAAGCAATTCTGATAGACTTTATATAACATGAAAAGAAAACAATGAAACTTTTAAAAGATAATATAAGAGAATATCTTCTGTCCAATATTTTCTTTGAGGAAAATTTCAATATATTAGATTACAGTAAAACTAAGAATTCTATTAATAAGAAGATACCATTAAGAAAGTTAAAAAGAGTGGGAAAAGATATTTATATCATATCAAGAAAATGAAAATTTAAAAAACACAAGGATTTACTACTACACAAAAAGGGTAAAAATAAAAGTATGACAGTAGCACTAAATGTTGTCATGGGTACTGACAACAAAAGGACCCAGTTCCTTCTGACTCCAAGTCCGTGCTGTTAATGTGAAAAACCTCAGTGAGCCAGTGCTAATGTGTCTGTCCAGATTGTGAGTGGGTCAGAATTCTCTCAGGGAGATCTTGCAAATGGCCGACTATAGGTCCCCTCCTAACTGCAAAGTGAGCTTACCTTGGTAGGGAAATAGCGGCTGAATTTGAACTTTTTCAGGGTCAGGGTCATGGAGTATGTCCCGAAGAAAAGGATGAAGGACATGAGTGCCAGGTCTGGGATGAACTGGCAGGAATTCCCGAGCAGGCGCCCACCGTAGTTCAGACATTCCTTCTTGCTCAGCAGGGACCAGTCCAGTGCTGTGAGGTTAAGGGGGTTGTACTTGAAGACCAAGCACAGGAGAGAAAGGGTCAGGCCTGGTGGGTCAGCTGTGGTCTCCCCTGCAGTACTCAGGCAGCCCACATGCCCCTGCTGCTCTCTGAGGGGCCCCAGCCCTCCTGCCCCATGGAGCCCAGCAACAGAACGATGCTCCTGGGGACAGGTTGCACTAAGGAATGACCGACAGGAGGCTCCCGTGGAAGATTAGAAGCTGGGATGTGTTTTTTCATTGTGTTCTAGGATGCACTGCTGTGCTAGCATGGAGGAAAAGCACAGAGGGTGGGATGCCCTCTCCCTCAGAAGGCCTTGCCCCAGCTCAGTTAACTAACCATGGTCCTGTCAGCACCTCCTTCCTGGAGTGTCTCACTCTTACTCTTTCCTTCCCTATTCCTCACACATCCTTTCACATACTGGGGCACACCCCCCACCCCATCAGACCCTTCTTGGGTCAGTTGCTTTAGTCACTTCCCCTTTTGGTGTCCCAGAAGCCTAAAATCCAGGACACACACAATTTTACACACACACACACACACACACACAGGAATATACTCATGTATTATAAATATTCTTTTGTATATTTCTGTATGCATATATTCATATATACAGGGTCCAGCACAAATAACACCTCTTTTTTATTACAAAATCATAAGCATGTAATTCTGTAACATAATACTATCACACTGAAGCACACCATATGACATTTTGGATGAAATGTTCAAATTAAAACTATAAATTATTGCACACATATTATTGCCCTACCAACCACACTCAAGCAGGCATTACTTCTACCAGACCCTGTATAGACATATTCCTAAGTGCATATTCATTTATGTTTATTTATATATCTTCTTATGTTTCTAAGTATAATAAAAGGAGAGTAATTTATCATAAAATTTAATATATATTAAAAATGTAATATGTAAACATTCAGAAACTTACATAGTGAAATAAACAGATACTTGCAACCATAGCGGATGTTTGGATTAGCATCCATTATGGTAGTGTGGTAGAAGTGTGGTAGTTTGACATAATGACAGTCCCCAATGAATCACACCTCCCTGTGTCCACACGCCTTTGCAATGTGACACCGACAGTTCTCCCATCAAAAGGTGAAGTCTATTTCTCCAGCCCTCTGAGTCTGGGCTCCCATGGGCCAACTGAGACCAACAAACAGGGGCCGAAGTGGCTTTGAGCAGGTTCTGAGCTGAGGCCTCGAGGAGCCTTGCAGCGTCTGCTCTCACCCTCCTGGAACCCTGAAGCCGCTGTGCTGTGAGAAAGCTCTGGGTCAGAGAAAACTACAGGAGAGAGGCCCAGCCATCTGCTGAAAGTCAAGGTGCCCCTCAGTCAGCATAGTGATAAAAAATGCCCCCTGCAGAGTAGCATGCCTCTACTGGGTCCCTGGTCTGGCCCAACAGGTCTCTGCCAGCTTCTCTTGTGGTTTCCCTGCACACTCCCCACCCTCACATGTCTCAGCCCAATCTCCGTTCACTGCCCTGAAACAGCTTTGTGTTTTTCCTCTGTGCCCTTCTGTCTGTGCTTATCCCTCAGTCTGGAATGTACTTCTCCACAGAACCAACTTTCCCAGTCTTTAAGACCAGACTGCATTCCAGTTTCTCCATGAGGCTTTCCTCTCCAGCTTGGAGTTACACATTTGGCCTGATGACACATGGCATGCTCGGCTCATGCTGCCCATTACTTTCCAGGTTCATCTCCACAGGCTTATCATTATGCCAGCAAGTCTGAGAGCAGAGCTATTACAATTGTCCCACTTGTCTCCTTTTGCCCCATCCACCCAGCACCCCCATTCCCTCTAACAATCCCCCCCTTAGTTCATGTCTACGGGTCATGTATATAAGTTCTTTGGCTTCTCTATTTCCTATGCTGTTCTTAACATCCCCCTGTCTATTTTGAACTTACCAATTTGTACTTCTTAATCCCTGCACCTTTTGTCCATTCTCTCCCTTCCCCCTTCCAGCTGATAACTCTCCAAATGATCTCCATGTCTATGATTCTGTTTCTGTTCTGCTTGTTTGCTTAGTTTGTTTTAAAGATTCAATTGTTGATAGTTGCGAATTTATCACCATTTTAATGTTCATAGTTTTGATCTTCTTTTTCTTAAATAAGTACCTTTAACATTTCATATAATGATGATGAACTCCTTTAGCTTTACCTTATCTGGGAAGCACTTTAGCTGCCCTTTGATTCTAAATGTTAGCTTTGCTGGATAGAGCAATCTTGGATGTAGGTCCTTGCTTTTCATTACTTTGAATATTTCTTGCCAGTCCCTTCTTGCCTGCAAGGTTTCTTTCGAGAAATCAGCTGATAGTCTTATGGGAACTCCTTTGCAAGTAACTCTCTGCTGTCCTCTTGATGTTCTTAAGAGTCTCTCTTTATCTATAACCTTTGGCATTCTAATTATGATGAGTCTTGGAGTGGTCCTGTTTGTGTCCATCTTGTTTGGGACTCTGTGTGCTTCCTGGACTTGTATGTCTATTTCCTTCACCAAATTATAGAAGTTTTCTTTCATTATTTTTTCAAATAAGTTTTCAATTTCTTGCTTTTTCTCTTCTCCTGCCAGCACCGATGTGATCTGAATGATGGTACGTTTGAAGTTATCCCAGAGGCTCCTTACCCTAGCCTTGTTTTTTTGGATTCTTTTTTCTTCTTGTTATTCTGATTGAATGTTCCAAATGATTGATTTGACTCTTGGCTTCATCCATTCCACTGCTGGTTCCCTGTAAATTTTTCTTTATTTCACTTGGTGTAAACTTCATTTCTACCTGGCTCTTTTTTTATGCTGCTAAAGTACCCAATGAGTTCCTTGAACATCCTAATAACAAGTGCTTTGAACTCTGCATCTGATAAATTGCTTATCTCCATTTTATTTAGTTCTTTTTCTAGAGTTTTGTTCTGTTCTTTTATTTGCGCCATATTTCTTTGTCTCCTCATTTTGGCATCCTCCCTGTGTTGTTTCTATGGATTAGGTAGAACTGTTTTGACTCCCTGTCTTAGTAGCATGTCCTAATGTAGAAAAGTGCACTGGTAAGTTGGATAGAACAGAGCTTTAGGTAATCACTAGGGCGAGGCTATCCATGTGAACCAGGTTGATGAAGATTCCAATATGGTGTTACTGCTTTGTGGCTCTGCGTAGGGGAGGGCTCAGAAAGGGGACAATGCTGCTGCGTGGCCTCTGGAGTTTTGTCTGTGAGGAAGCTGTCCACTGGCACTCGCCCTGATGCCAGACACTTCAATTTCTACCCATATGCCACTGATGCCCTTCCAGCTGCTGCCCCAGTGTGGAAGCCCAGAGGGAGTGAATCTACCTAAGTCCTAAATCTGTTACAGGCCATTTAAGGGCAGACACCTGAGAATCCCGAACTTTCTTCCACTGTCCCAACCTCCACTGGTTTTCCCAGCCAGAACTTATGGGGACTTAACTTCCCGGCACTGGAATCCTGGTCTGGTGTGGTGTTGGGATCCCTCACTCCTGAGGTATCCCTTCCAATTTTTATCCATTTGTTCAGTGTCTCCACATCTGAATCTCTTCTACCCATCTGGATGGATGTAACTTGTTTAATTCATTGGTTGTCAGACTTCCATACAGCTCAATTTTCTGATGATTCTGGGTGATAGTTGTTTTGTATTTTAGTTGTAATTTTTGCTATAGTTGAGCAAGGAGGAGAGCTGTATTTACCTTGGTCTCCAATTTAACTGGAAGTCCCCCAAGTCTGTTTTTTGAAGGTCATTGTAGCTCTCACAGCACACACAGCACTTGCACATAACTATTCAGATATAGGCATTGACTGATTCCATTCTTCTTCTCTCAAAATCAGATACTAGAAAAAAAACCTTAGGTTAAATCGTCAACTGAACAGCCAGCTACCTGTGTGCGGGTAACTAAAGAAACCACCTCGGGGACATGAGAGGGTTAAGAATCTCCCCCAGGGCCAACCAGGTGCTACCCTTCACCTGGTTTTCGACTTCCCACCATTGGAGTCTGAACTTTCACAGTTTTTTTTAAATATATTTTATTGATTATGCTATTACAGTTGTCCCATTTCCCTCCTTCTCTCCCCTCCACCCTGTACACCCTCTCCCACCCACGTCCCCCAACTTTAGTTCATGTCCATGTGTCATACTTATGAGTTATTTAGCTTCTACATTTCCCGTACTATTCTTGCCCTCCCCCTATTTTCAACCTACATTCTATGCTACTTATTCTCTATACCTTTTCCCCCTCTTTCCTCCTCCCACCCCCCTGCTGCTAGCCCTCCACGTGCCCTCCATTTCTGTGGTTCTGTTCCTGTTCTAGTTGTTTACTTAGTTTCTTTTGGTTTTGCTTTAGGTGTGGTTGTTAATAATTGTGAGTTTGCTGTCCTTTTACTATACATGTCTTTTCTTTATCTTCTTTTCTTAGATAAGTCCCTTTAGCATTTCATAAAATAAGGGCTTGGTGATGATGAACTCCTTTAACTTGACCTTATCTGAAAAGCACTTTATCTTCCCTTCCATTCTAAATGAGAGCTTTGCTGGTTAGAGCAATCTGGAATGTAGGTCCTTGTCTTTCATGACTTAGGATATTTCTTTCCAGCCCCTTCTTGCCTGTAAGGTCTCTTTGGAGAAATCAGCTGACAGTCTGACGGGAACTCCTTTGTAGGTTACTGTCCCCTTATCTCTTGCTGCTTCTAGGATTCTCTCCTTCGTTTTTACCTTGGCTAATGTAATTATGATGTGCCTTGGTGTGTTTCTTCTTGGGTCCAACTTCTTTGGGGCTCTCTGAGCTTCTTGGATTTCTTGGAAGACTGTTCCCTTTGCCAGATTGGGGAAGTTCTCCTTTATTATTTGTTCAAACACGTGCTCAATTTGTTGCTTTTCCCCTTCCCATTCTGGTACCCCTATAATTCGGATGTTGGAACGTTTAAAGGTGTCCTCGATGGTCTTAAGCTTTTCCTCGTTTTTTTGAATTCTTATTTCATCATGCTTTTCTACTTGGTTGATTCTATCTTTCTTCTGGTCCACTGTATTGTTTTGAGACTCAGATTCCTTCCTTTCATTATTGGCGCTCCTCCGTATATCTTCCTGCATCTCTTTTATGGTAACCTGCATCCTTTCATCTAATTTGCGCCCAAAATCAACCAATTCCGTGAGCTTTCTGATCACCAGTGTTTTGAACTGTGCATCTGATAGATTGGCTATTTCTTGGTCACTCAAAAGGATGAGTCCTGGGGGACTGATCTGTTCTACTGGAAACATGTCTTATGTCTTTCCCTGTGTCTCCTATTATTTGTTTTTTTTTCTTTTCCGGTCTGGTTGCTCTTGTTACTGTGTGGGGGTGGAGCCTTAGGTGTTCACCAGGGCTGGGCACTGCAGTCGCTAGATTGTGACGTTATATGTGGGGGCGGGGGCAGGAGTGGGGACGGGAGCGGGGACAGGAGGGAACAATGGCGGTGGTTCCGTTCTCCTGGGCTCAGACCCTTCTCTGGGATCCTGGGCTGTGAGCTCTGCCCTGGTCCACAATCGCTGCCTCACTGGGTCCGCCAGCTGCAGCTTGCATACTCAGGGACCACCACTGCGTTCTTGCGCCCCGGATGGCTGTTGTGTTGATTTCGCACCAAATTTTCCCTGGCCTCCGCGCTGCCGACCTGCGCCAACCCCACGCCCGCCTGGCTCATCTTCTCCTACCAGTCCGGATGAATGCGTCTACTTCAACTTCTTGGCTGTCCAACTTCCATTCAGATAAATCCTCTGTCAGTTCTGAGTGTTATTCTGTCTGTAAATTATTGTTGTTCTATTCTTGGTTGTGCGAGGAGGTATGGTGCGTCCACCTATTCCTCCATCTTGCCGGAAGTCCAACTTTCACAGTTTTTAAAAAAGTTTTTAAATACATGTTAAATTTTATTATAAATTATTCTCCTTTTATTCCTCTTAGTAATGAGGGCCCCTGCTCATTATTTTTAGGGAAAGCAGACCAAGTTCAGGGAGCGGGGAACATGAATCAACTTTCTGGGGCTGAGGGGTGGCATTGCTGGGTGGGAACTGGGGATCCTGGGTAGAAAGGCAAGGAGGGAGGTAGAGAGATGGATGGGAAACTTTGTTCACAGAGTTGTTTGTGCAGCCCTACTTATTACTCCTTAAATCTGCCTCTCTTTTGTGTGTGCACATGCATGTGTGATATTTATGCACATGAATCCAATGGAATGAGGCAGGTTATAAAATGGGATTTTGACAGTAGATACGTAAAATAAAAATGTGCATTGACAAGGCTGCACAGGTGACCATGACGGGCAGCTGGGGCTGTACTTGCAAGTTTGGGTTACCATAAGATGGCCTCAGTTTCCCAATTTTTCTCACTCTCCCCACAGACAAAAGCTACCCAGTGTCAGACATAAGAGGGAAGGACTTACCAGAGAAGTGTTGGTGTTTGGTGGCAGGAGGGCTGAAGCATTGAACCCGGTTGTATTTGCTGTGGGTGAGCACAGGACATAGGGAGAGTCAGCAGCCACTGGGCGGGCAGGCTACGACCACTCACTCTGGGCCCCCACCCTTTCCCATCTTCCGCTAGGCCCTTAGAGTCAGTGATTGGCTCCAATGTGAGGGCAGCATGTTGAACCCCCACCACACTTCACTGTCCTTGCTTTGTTCAGGGAAGACAGGGTGGTGGGGGAGCCCAGCCACAGCTCCAATAGACCAGTTGGGCCAGGTTAAGACAGCTCCCATCTGATGCTGAAGGACTGGCTTTAAAGGGATCCACTGCCAGGACACAAATCAATGCCTGGTGTGCCCTATGAATCCCTACCAGCCCCTGGACCATGTCCGTGCTCTTAGACTTAAACATTTTCAAAGTACTTACTTGATGCCAGGCACCACACAAAACCCTTACACACAGCATCTGGCTAAGTCCCTACATCTGAAAGAAGTACCCCCATTTTAAAGATGAGGTAACTGAGGCCCAGAGAAGTTAAGAACACGCCAATAGCCCAAGGTCACACAGCTTGCACTTGGAAGAGCCGTGATCCATCCCAGGCAGCCTGGCCCACAGCCTACGGATCCCCAGGTCCACACAGCGAGCGTCCTTCCCTGCCCCGCTCCTCTCTGCACACGCTTCCTTTCTCTCCTGCCCCATCCACATGTGATGTATATGTATATATATATGTGTATATGTGTGTGTGTGTGTGTGTGTGTGTGTGTATTTTAGGTCAGTGGGGCCTGTAAGAACTCTTTGGCTCTTTGGCTTTGATATTGTCTTCTCTAATCTGCCCCTTGAGTGGAAGCTGAGGAAAATTAAACCCTGGTCCCAGTCTGAGGATCCCTAAATCTAAGTGGAGTGTATGACTGTTCCCATCAGGGGTCATGAGAAAGGTCGAGAGGAACCGCAACCCTCTCTTGGGGGTATGTGACCATTCATTATAAAGGCAGGTCTTGGCGGGCCACCAGCCTCCTTTTCTGTTGCTCCTGCAAGGCATGGGGGGAGGAGAAGGGCCAAGCCCTCCTCGCCTTCCTGCTCCAGGGAAGGCTGCCTGAGCAGCACCTCTGCAGCAGGTTTGGGGAGGGAGGAGGCCACAGGCCAGTCTGCTGGCGACAAATCTGAAAAGCGCTGCAGGCCCCATTCGGCTCCTGCTGGCTATGGTTGGGACCAGGAGGGAAGAAGAGGCTGTTCTTGGAGCTTCCTTCTGCCCCCAACAAGCTGCCATGGGGTGGATGTGACCACAGGGCCCCTCTAAGCTGCTCACTACTGGGGAAATTGGGGCTGGAAGTGACAAAAGGATTCAGCTTTGACCCAGGTCACAGCGCACACAGAGGCTCTACAACCCAGAGGTTTGTTCCGATTATTCTGAGGAAAGCTTCAGTTCATAGAAATCAGGGACATGTGCTGCCTTCCCTCATACCATGGACGAGGAGAAAGTGAAGTACAATTAACAAGGGGTAGAAAGGTGGCAGGAAGGCTGATGACCCACGCAAATGCTAGAGGGCCCCCAGCTGATGCCCGAGCCTGGAAGCTGACTCCTGCCCGCTGCCAAGGCCCTCACGCCGAACATTCCTTTGATGTCTGTTGCTTAGGCTTGTCCATTCTTTTACAGCAAGAAGTTTGTAGGAGCTACCTGAAAGCCACTATGAGATGAAGGAAGAAATATAACATGGAAAATTCCAGAGAGTATCAAAGTATCACATATTTTAAAATTCTAGAGTTTGTACATGATACTCACTTGGGATTGAAAGCAGCCAAGTCAGTGTGGGCAGCATCCATAAACAGAATACAAATCAGTTACAATGGAAACAAGATTAAATTAAAAAAGAGTGTCCCCAGAGTGCCAGTGAGTGACAGTGGGCCAGAGGCTGGCTGGGTTTGCAGTAAAACGAGGAATGTGGAATGATTAGTAAGGAAGTAGTCCATGGACTGGGAAAGAAACCCTCCTCTGTTAGTAGCCCCCACCCCCTGCCCAGTCTCCTAAATGTCTAGAACTTTCTTTTTCATACTCTCCTAATCAAAACCAACTAGTCCTGGATCTAGTTCCTTCATTCTCTGTGAAGAGAATCCAATTTTCAGTTCATAGAAATCCAATTTTACTAGAGTTAGTGGTTAACAATGCCTCAGTTATTAATTAATAGGTTAATGGAGCAATAGTTCTCAAACTTAAACATTCATCAGAATCACCCAAAAGTCTTATTCATATGCAGCTGACCCTACCCCAGATTTTCTGATTCAGTACGTCTGGGAGGCAAGGCCCAGGAATCTGCATTTCTAACGAGTCCTAGACAGTGCTGATGCTGCTGGTTGGGGGGGCTGCACTTGAGAACCATGACAATAGCATGATCCAAAAGGGTGAGGCCACAGAGGTGCCTGGGCAAGGCCTGAGGGTGGGGGGCACTGTTTGAAGGCAGAAGAATCTCATTAAGCCTACTGTGCACACTCCTGTTTCTAGGGCATCCTGAGATTTGTTTTTTTTTCTGTGGACACATGATGCTCAGAATGGCTGAAGTTTCACATATGACCCCAGAATTGGGAAGGCTTCTCAAAGAGAGTGAGGACGTGTACTTCCAAAAGCTTTGTTTATGGGAATATTTCTGTTCAGTGTGATGAATCCACAATCCAGGGGGGATGGGAGTGCCCCCATGGGGCCCAGGCACCGCAGCGGGGTTCTCTGGAGGGCAGGAGGGAAAGAGCCTGCAGGCAGGGTCTCCTCGATTCCCTGGGCAAGAAGTATGTCCCAGCTCAGGACAAAGGACAGCTTTACCTGTCTTTGGATTTTAATAGAATGTTAAAATTAATGATAGGAAGCCCTGGCTGGTGCAGCTCAGTGGACTGAGTACCAGCCTGTGAACCCAAAGGTCACCAGTTCGATTCCCAGCCAGGGCATGTGCCTGGGTTGTGGGCCAGGTCCCCAGTTAGTAACATGCCAGAGGCAACCAATTGATGTATCTTTCACAAACATAGATGTTTCTCTCTCTTTCTCCCTCTTAGCCCCTCTCTCTAAAAATAAATTTGAAATATAAAAACATTAATGATAGGAAAAAATGGAAAGTCTAGGCTTTGCTACAAAATCAGTGCAGGGATGTAGGGAAAGAGGACACAACCACAACTACACTCTCAGAGATTAGGACATCTTTATCTCCACAGGCCTGAAGTAGGGAGCATAGTTATAGCACAATAAATGTTTTGACTGACTTATGATGAGTGTTTTTTATTGATAGTGTTATTAGGTTTTTTATTGATTAGTGTAAGAGGCTGAACAACACACTGCCTGCTTGTTTCCTCCGCCCCCACTGGGAAGCTGCACAAGAGTCCCATGAGACTGGCCAGGGCAGCACTGGTGTCTCACTCACAGCCAGGAAAACTGAGGTTTGGTGTGACCTTGGTGGTCTCTGGACCTTAGCTGCTCTCTGTGTTTACAGCCTGGTGGTGCCCAGAAATTTACAGGTGGACCTCCAGCCCCTGCTCTGTAGCATTCTGGGTACTCGGAGCACATCCCACGGAAGGCTCTTGGGACATGATTATGACTGTGAAGGGGTCAGACTATGGGAAGCCCTACCTTTCCGGGTGACAGTTTTTTGGTCAGAAAGGAACCATAAGAATGGCACTGAGCATTAGCAGGTTGACCTGTTGGTTGATTCGGCTTCCTGTCCAATGCAGGGGCTTCCTGTCCAGTGCAGGGATCCTTTTTTATAACATCTTTGACAGATGGACATCTAAGTAGTGCCCAAGTAGCTTGAGACACCCCAAGGGGCCGACACCTCTCAGGGTGGAGGCTCCACCACTGTAAGTTCTCCCCTGAATTCGGCCAGCATGTGCATCTGGCCTCCCTGAGACTGGGCAGCCCTTCCCTCACACCTCTCCAACGTGCTGAATAACCCCAGGTCCCCAGCCATTCTTCAGATGACATGGTTGCCAGACCCTCTCGCACCCCGGCTGCCCCTGCACCTGGGAAGTACCCTGATCTGTAGGCATGTTCATCCCTCTGGTGCCGTCTCACCTTATGTACTAGGGGGAGTTCACAGTGTCATGCTCTCAAGAAGCTGGGAAGCATCCCCCACAGGTACGGACTTCCCATCCCTCCCACACTGAGGCAAAGCAGGCCTGCCTCCCTGCCTGGGGCATCCTTGCTCATCCTTGATCACAGCCCTGGGCTCTGCTATCCTGACCCTAATTAGGGCTATTGTACTTTCCCCTTGTTTTTCTTCCAAGCACTGATTTCAAAACTCTGCATTTGCTCCCTTGGGGCAGTAGGTGCCCTTCAAAGCAAGCTTACCCTCCTGCACTTGAGTAGAGACATATGATGGAGGGAAGTGGTGGGTGGGTGGAGGGTGGGTAGTGGGCACCACTGGGGTTACCGGTCACCTGTGTCCGGAGCAACACACTCGCATTTGTAGGTGGTGATGGAGTCAGGCTTGAAGTCCATGTTGATGGGGTAGTACTTGAAGGCACTGATCATCTTCTTGATGGCATCGTAGATGAAGATGAAGCTGATGAGGGTGGAGAAGCCCTCCTCAGTGAAGCGGGTGATATACTTGATAATGAAGCTGGCATCTGTGGCCACCAAGATAAGGCACTGGACAGCCGAGTGTAGGCCAATCCAGAGGCGGAACTCCATGTAGTCCAGGCCATTGCCTCTGGAAGGCAAAGAAAAGTGGGGGGCCTCCACCCCAGTGCTCTGGCCTGTGCTTGGCTCCCCAAACACCCTGAATGGCTTATCTGCCCCTGCTGTGGCACAGCTGCCCCCTCCCCCCAGAATTGCGAGAGGACTGGAGAGAGAGATGATCCCTGGGTGGGGTTGTCTGATCTTTGAGAATTCTGAAAATGAATCTCATGAGGATGGCAGGAAGGTGCTAAGACATCTCATTTCTCACAATTTGGTAACAAACACCCAGAGTGAGTGAAAAATCAAGGAATTTCAGACAGAAAGAGCCGGGACAGGCCTTAGGAACAGCCTCATGGTACAGAAGAGGCCGCTGAGCCTGAAGTGCGGATGGGGGCTGCCCGGGTCAGGGGTAGCCTTCTGACCTCCAGCCCAAGACTCTTCACACACTGTACTGGCTCTAAGTCCTGGCTGCTCGGAAGCAGAGTGGTGTGAATTCTCTCCTCTCGTCTTGCCTGGGTGTCTCCCTATCAGCTAAGCTCCTATGCACTAAGATGGCTTAAAGGCAGGGAGCCAGAGGGACCCCCAGGCAGTCCTCCACATAGGTCTGGGCAGCTGTGGTGCCCCCTCACCCCTGCCTCCCCGTTGGGGTCATTCCCCTGCCCGGGTCTCAGCAGACTACCCCTACTGTGAGGGGGCTACCTACTTGCTGAAGTCGAAGAGGAGCTTCTCGAAGATGAGGATGGGCCCTGTGCTACTCAGGATGATGAGAGGCTGTCCCGAGAAGAGGCAGAACAGGGAGCCGGCCATGGCAGTGCCCAGGAAGCTCTCCATCACCCCCTGGGGGCACAAGGGGTGTGAAGCTCCAAGGAAGCAGGAAAAGGGGTCTCGGCACAAAATAGAACGCAGCTATCTCACCGGGGGCCCGGGCCACAGAGCTCATCCTTTGTTCCAGGCTCTCTGCTTCCCATCTCCTACGCCACAACCTCCCACAATCGCCAGCATCACCCTCTCTAATTCCACTTGGGTGAAGGTCTCATGTGACTCCCTTTTGGCACCCTAAGATCTAGAAAACAGAGCTGCCAATGTCTCTACTTGTCCCTGTGCCCAATCTACTCCCAGAGGACAGCCCATTGATTGATCCATTCACTTAGTCATTGAAGCATCTATTAGGTGCTTTTGGAGGTTAGACCATTCATTCACTCAAAATTCATTAAGTGCCTACTATGTATCAGGCATTGTGCTAGATATCGGGGACCCATGTGTAGACGAGATAAAGCATTTTCAGTCCAGTGGGAGACACAGACAAGTAACCAGGCAATGTCCACACAGCAGAGTTTCTTAACCTCAGCACTATTGACATTTCAAGCCAGATAATTCTTTGTTGTGAGGAGGCTGTGTCGTGCATTACAGGATGGTTAGCGGTATCCTTGGCCTCTACTCACTAGATGCCAGTAGCCACCCCTTGCAGTTGTGACAACCCAAACTGTCTCTAGACATTGCCCCATGTCTCCAGGTGGGGGAGAGGTGTCCAAAAGCATTCCTTGTTGAGAATCCCTGCTAAGGAGTGTGATACGTTGGGATAAGGTCAGGAAGCACACAGTAGGAAAGAAGCGGTGATCAGGAAGGCCTCTCCAGAGGTAGCTATGTGGAAGCTGATACACCCACACTGAGCAGGGAACTGACTAGGAAAAGAGGGCACATGTAGTGATGAGAAAGAGTGTCCCAGGAAGAGGGAACGGTGTTTACCAAGGCTGCACATGCAGGGAGCATGGCCTGAAGAACTGAAAGGTGATCAGGACTGGTGGAAAACAGAATGCAGAATGAGTGAGGAGGACAGGAATCTGAGAGAGGGAGCCCTGGGAGGTGCGGTGAGAGCGGCAAGTAGGACCATGTCCTGAGAGCCTCTCCGGGCGGCTGGATTTATGAGTCGACATGTGGACAGCTGGGTGAACCAGTCACTCGCTGTGCTGGTGGAACAGCAAGTCTGGAGGGAAGACGATGAAGTGCAAAGTAGGCCCTGTGATTTGGGGGGTCCTGAGGGGCAGCTGTATGGGCGTGTGTAGGGGCAGCTGGGCATTGGACCTACAGCTCAGGAAAGTGGTGCGGGCTGGAGACAGGCATTCATCTCAGTTTACCTGGGAAAAGGGGTCTTCACCTTAATGTTCTGAGATTTCTAATGGTTCTCTCTTGAGCGCCCCCTTCAGAGAAGACCCTTGCTTGGAGCTCAAGCTAGAGTCTGCTGAACGGGTGCTTTCCCAGGAGGCTTGTGCCATTGTCATGGTAAGAGTTCACCAACTTTCTGAAAATGTCTTAACTCCAAGCTAAGAATTTAAGGTTGTTTAAAAAAAATAGTGTGGGGAGGTCACAATTAGCAACTCATTAATTGTGCTGACTAAATTCATTCAACCATCAGTGGGGAAAGTGTCAAACAGAGCAGATGATTCCCCTTAAATTTCGCTCCATTTACATCATCCTTAAAATTTGTCTTTAGTAACATGATTTAGTCTTATATTTTTTAACAAAGTTGGCTTCTTACTAATTTTTGAAGGGTAAAGGATTATGAAGAATGATAGTCTGAACCTGGATGGTAAATGAGAGCCAAGACTTGCCGCAGGGATTCCGGACAAAGCTCCTTACCGCCACCCGGTGGAAGCAGGTTTTACTGAGGTTTGCACTCTGGGCCCGTGTTGCCAGCACCCACACACCTGGTAATTGTCAGTGGCATCCCCCAGAAGCCCGCCAAAGGTGATCGCGTTGGTGATGCAGCCCAGGTAGATGAAGAGGATGGCAGAGATGGACTGGATGTGGAAGCCATCGTAGAAGTCACTGAGGAACCAGGGCAGCTTCCTCTTGACATCCAGACACAGGCCACCGAAGAACCTGCTCAAGACAGGGCGGAGTGCAGCTTTCTCACACGAACCCCAGTGCAGGCGCAGGGCTATTACCGGAGTCTCGGAGTCGGCCGAGGAAGGAGACTCAGGAGTGGATGGGGGCAGGGGCCTTTCCATCAGAACATTTAAGACTGGGGAAGAATTCTCTCAGGACTGAGTCTGTGGTTGCGCCATCTCCACCGGGAAGGGTGGTTGTAGACAGCCCGGACGGGGGCCTGATGGGAATGTGCCCTGGGGTAGACCTAACATGCCCGGGGATGGAAATCCTGGGGTCCACCGACAGCCATCCACCTGGCGTCTCTGATCATCTGCAGGCACCTGTGCTCGGTAAACACCTGTGCTCTGTCTCCAACTAGGAGACAGAGATGTCCCAGGTTATAACACAGATTCACTGTGTCCTCCCAAAACACATACTGAGATCTTAACCTGTGAGTGTGGCCTTATTTGGAAATAGGACCTTTGTAGATGGAGTGAAATTAAGATGAGGACATTAGGGCGGGCCCGAATTCAATATGACTGGTGTCCTCATAAGAAGAGAAAGATGCCACTTGTAGATGGAAGCACAGGGCGACAGAGCAGAGACTGGAGTGGCGCAGCTGCCCCTGAGGGATGCCAAGGCCTCACCGCACCCACAGAAGCCAGGGAGACGCAAGGAAGGGCTCCACCTAGAGGCTCAGAGGGAGCACAACCCTGCTGACATTTGGATTTGGAACCTCTAGCCTTCAGAACTGCGAGAGAATACATTTCTGCTGTTTAAACCACCTAGTGTGTGATACTTGATTATCTCAGCCCCAGAAAACTAATAGAGGTAACAAAGGGTGTCTAGAGAAAAGTATGGGCCTCTCCATTCCTGTGCTGGGTCCTGCTTCCCTTCTCCTACGGGAATTCTTTCCCTGGATGCAGGAGGGGCTTTGAGGGTATGGGAAGGAAAAGAGTGCATTGGGCAGATACCGTGGCCAGACCCAGTGTTGCAGGGTGGGTGCTGCAGGGAGAGGTGGGGGAGGTCCCTATGGGTGGGTGGGAGGGAGACACAACTAAAGGCTCCTGGCACCACTGTCAGGCCTGGGGTGGGCACCTTCCTGTCCAGATAAGCTCTTCCCCGATTTCATGCGTGGCCGGCATCTCTCTGTCATCACCGCTGCTCCCTCCGGCGACCCCACCACCACCATTGCCACCTCCAGAGCCACCTCCTGCAGCTGCGCCACCTCCTGCCACAGAGCCATTCATCTGGCCCAACTCGGCCAGGGAGAACACGGATTTCCTGGAAGAAGAGGGACGTGGGACAGTGTGGTGCCCAATCCTAGGCAGGGCTCAGCCCTCTGGGACTGTCCCCAGAATACCTTTTATTTCTCCAACAAAAATCATAAAATAATCTTAAAATATAGAGAAAAATGCGGGAAATGATGGAACAATACCCACACACAAATCGTCCAGATATTACAGATGTTCAAATGCAGCGTATTTGTTTCTGATATTTTTTAGAGAGAAATAGAATGAAACTAGAGGGGAAAAAGTCTAAGCCCATGTATGCTGACATCTTGCTTTTAAATCCCCCTCCCAAAAAGAAAAGAAATGGCCAGACTTGAAGTTTCCTTTGTATCACTGCCCCCATTGCTGCCCCTCCACTACACACTCACCTCTTGTCCGCAGAGGGCACCTTCTTGGGGGGCTCGATTCGGATATTTGGGTCCCATTCTCCAGGGGGAAGGACGATGACCTCATCCAGAAACTCATCGATCCCAGCGATCAGATCGTCCCGATTTCGGGCTTTGTAGGCCACGTCGCTGAAGAGCTGGCAGCGAGGGGGAAGAGAAAGGTCAGCCCAGGTCGAGGTCCCCTTGTTACCCTCCTCCTGAGAGCACACCACACATTGTTTCAAGGAAAACCACTCTGAACCACTGCTCTTGCTGCCAATTTGCTGTCAGTTTTGGAGAGGAGAACAGTAGCTCAGCAGGTGAAACATGGCCCAATAGAAACAGCAGTCTTGGGGGCAGGTGGCCCCTCTTGGATCTAAAGGCCAGGTTTCCACTGTTGGACTTTGGCCGAGTGACTTCACCTTTCTGTTTTCAGCTTTACAGAGCTGCTCATCAGAAAACCTGTGCAGAGCCCAGTCCGAGCAGCTCAGCTATTTCAAGTCTGTAGAGAACTTCCTAGCCCTTTGTCATTCCACACTATCTTTAGAGTGTTCTTTCTGACTTACACATCCGATTTGATCATGCCTGTGTTTAAAATCCGCTGAGCTCCCCAACCGTCTGGGAACAGAGCATGAACTCTCCGCTCCACCCACAGGCTCTGCATGGTCTCTGACTCACCTCTTGTGCCACGCCCCCCCTCCCCTGCCACTGCTCTTGATGCTCTAAACCTGAGCCTACATTAAACCACTTCCATCCAGCTTCTCCATCTCTGAACCTTGGCCCCTATTCCCTTTGTCTGCAATGCCTGCCTCCTAGGCTCATGGTGGGTCTACCTACCTCCTGCTCATCCATAGCTTTAAAGCCCCTCGTGTGTGAAGCCTCCCCTGGCTTCCTGGATTATAGGTCTGTCTCCCCTACTCAGTTGATACTCCTAAAAGGCAGTGACTAATCCCTCATTCTCACAATCCTCAGCACCCTACACACAGCCTGGCCTGCAGTAGGTATTCACATGTGTGGAAGAATGAATGAGTGAAGGTACAGTGCCTGATTCAGGAGCCGCGGCATTCGGGAGTGCATGTTTCTCGTCACCACTCACATCATCTACCATGAGCGTGGCAATGGCACGGCCGATTTCATTGTAGGACTTCGCTCTCCCACAAGGTCCCAGCAGTATGAACAGAAATCTGCCAAGTTGGAGGAGGAGGAGGAGGAGGGAGGTGAGAAGGAAAAACGGAAGCAGGTGAAGAGAAGGGTTCTCTGGCTCCAAACAATGTCCATTCTTAATTTATTAACTGGCTACAAGTGTGTCCCTTCCCTCTTTTGACTCCCATATTTGCTTTGGAGACATGGTCCCTCTCCACTCCCACCCGCTGCCCCTTGAGCATCCTCACCAACAGCCCACCCAACGGCAACTCTCCCACAGCTGGCTCCTGCTTTAAGAGTGATTATTACACATACACTCTCTAAAACTCTTGCCTACTCAACATTTCCCTCCCCAGCCAAGGACCTAACTGTTTTAGGCTTTAGGGCTGTCTCTACCAGCACTGTGTGCTGACTGAGTGGACAGCTAGTCCCTGAGTGCAGGTGTGGTGGCAGATTTCAGTGGCCCTCACCTGGTGGGGACGGGCACCTCGGTCACTCCTCCCAGCATGGCCGACTGGATGAGACGCACGAAGGCGATGAAGGGCTGGTCCAGGAAGTCCACCTCCCCCACGAGCACATTGGAGGCTTCTGAGTCCTTGGGGATCTTCTTCATGAATTTGTTTTTCCGCTGATCAAGGAGTGAAAATGAGGTTCCCATAGATACTCACAGGCAGGGGTTTCAGCTCTCACTCCCTCACCTGCCTTCGGATTGCTGCAGAGACCTAACTTTGAAAGCTTCTCCAAGCCTTTCTCAAGAGACTCAAAGAAATAATCACTCTCCCCCATTCTGCAGAGGAGGACATTCCCAGGGACCAACTACACCTCTGTAGATGGGCAGGAACAGGCAATGACTTGATCCCTAAGATGTTCTTTGACGGGTAAAAAATTTGCCCAAATCCAGTGTGAGCCAAGGGGTCAGAGGAGAGAGCTCCAGGCTCATCCCCCAGCCTCTGTGGCTCCAGCAGACGGAGTCTTGGCTCTTAGACGCAGCCCCCACCCCTCCCTCTAGGCCTTCACCTTGTGTGCCTGTGGAAGGAATGTGTCCCCATCTGATGGCCAGAGCAGATGCACTATTTTTCCCCTTTGCCACCTGCTTCCTCACTGACAGGAACCCCTGGACCACACCTCTAAGTCTGTGGGAGACTCCCAGACCCCCAAGTCACCAGCAGGGAACTTCCCAGGAAACTCATAGCTTCTGAGACTTTACAGCTGAGACTGTCCAGGTGCCCTCTTGCCTGACCGTTCAGGGCAGGAAGGTCGAATGGGCAGAGCAAGTGGCATCTGACGGGGGAGGTGCTGGAGACAAGCCCTCTTCCCATGAGTGGGAAGCTTATTTCCGCTGTCTGCGTTTATGATCCGGTTCCTAGGGCGAGACACTGACTCCTCCTGAGTCCTCCTTCACGATGGAGATGCCCCGGGGTGGTCGCACACAAGCTCAGAGCTTAGGATGTACTTGTTTTGCAGACTGCTTTCCCCCAGGGCAGCACAGGGATGCACACCACAGGACTGAGATAGCTTTGCAGTGAGTTGGCAGAGAGGAAGTGTGGGGGAGGGCAGGGCAGGTGGCAGTCCACAGTGGCTAATGAAGGTGGGAAGGGCCTGGAAGGTGGAGGTGAGAGCTCCAGAGAGACCCTGTGGACGCCGAGTCCACCACCCACTCCCCCGTGGGCTCTCCTGTGGGCACAGAAATGTCTGTTTCTCGTGAGCTCAGAGAAGACACAGGCTCTCTGTGTCACTCTCTGCACCAAGGGGGTCAGCTGTGGGCATGAGCATGGCCAGCGGGCCCAGAGCCATTCTCAGGTTCCCTCACAGTGGGCGAGCTATACACTGGGCTGGGTGGCCTCCCAGCATGAGAAAAGGCACATGAGCGAGGGCTGCACCCTTATAATCTTTTAAATCCAATCAAAAATTAAAACTCTCTACAACCACCCAGGCAGCAGCCTCAAGGACTCGAACACAGTGAGAACAGGCAAGGGCAGGGGTTAACAGGAAGGCCAGAGCCCCCACAACTCAAAAAGTCCCTTTGTCCCAGCGCAGTCAGCTGATTCATTGGCAGTGGTCTTCAGGATGGAGGTTTGGTGGGTGGGGGCAGCCGAGGACCTCGCTTGCACTGTGCCCACAGCATCAGGTGGGGAGCAGGTCCAGGGGACAAGAGGTGGGGGCGGTAGGAGTGCCTTGGAGAGCAGGGCTTTGCAGCACGCAAGGCTTTGGGGCCGCCCAACATGCACGCTCATAACCCAGGAGGGAGAAGACCTAAGACGGGGCCGTGGTCCTCCCTTGCCAGTGGTGACATGTTTGTTTAGGAGCCAGGTCTGGGTGGTGACATCCCAGAAATGGGCCATGCTGCTGTTCTGGCTGCCCTGGCTTGACCACAGTCTGGACCATGTCCCTGTTGACCCCACTTCTGGAACCCATGGGGAGTCTGCTCCAGCTTTGCCAAGTGCCTGCACACGGCTCTGCTGCCTGAATCCGCCCGCTGCTCCCTGGGAACCTGCCCAGGGCGGTTGTGGGGCTGTGGCAAGTCTGCAGAGCAACTGCCTCCGGCCTTGAACCTGAAGAATGCCCACTGGCAGACAAGCTGCTGCTCCCACAAGCCACTGCTGCTGCAAATACTGAGAAGCAGCATGACCTGGCCAGTTATAAGAGCAGGACTTTGGATGCAGGACTCTGATCTCTGAATCAAGGCAGCATTGCCTGAGAAAGCAACAGCTAGCATTCTTCTTACCTCTTAGACGTTTATTAAAATAGGTCGTGAATGACCTTGACTAGGCAGTGCCTCCTTATCATGGTTCCACTGCCTGTGTGCTTGACTGAACCCAAGTGGGGATCTTCTCTAAATAACATCCCAGAATACTTGTTCCTCGGTCACTTCCAAATTAAGAGCTCTGGAGGCAGACTGTCTGGGTCACACTGTGGTTCTGCCATGCTTCAGCCACATGAACTTGGGCATGTTATTCACCTGCTTCAAGCCTCGTGTTCTCAGTAGACTGGAGATGATGGTAGTGCCTGCACAACTCACAGAAAACGCTTGGCCTGGTGTGGTGCATGCAGTGTGTGGGTTTCAAATGTTAGTTGATGCAATTACTGTTGTTAGTTTGTTATTTTGGCCACCAAAGGGCTCTTGGGACCCTGACATGAGGGACTGGTTTTGTTTTGCCTGCCACCAAACTTGGGGTGCCTTGGAGGCTAGGCCCTCACCCAAGTACCTGAGAAGTCCTCACCAAATTTCCGGTTTCTTTCATTGCCTTCTTCCTTCTTCTGGGGCCAAAGCGAGGGGCCCATGATGGCCTCTGCAGGGGCTAGAATTGAGGGAAGCTCCTCTGGGCTTCCCCCAGTGGCACAGTCACAGGGTCCTGGGTTGTGGGCCTTAGAACATGGACTCAGCCTGTTTGTAGGATTCTGATCTCACCAAGAGATTGCAGCCAAGCTGGTGGGGGATTGGAACTGCTTCTTCCTGGCCCAGCCAAGGAGGAGACTCGCTGCCAGTTAGTCCAACTGACTTGCTATCACCACTGTCCCTACAGCGAGGCCCCTCTGCCGATCTCTACCAGCCCAGATCCCCACTCCGTCTTTCAAGGTGCTCCGTGTCACACAGGAGGTGAAACTCAGTGTCTGGTCTTCTCTCTCCAACAGATCCCGAGCTCAGAGACAGCTGGCACTTACCTGACCATGCTTCTCTGCCCCTCATGCCTCCCAGGGCCCAGCACAGAGCCAGTACTTGGGGCTCAGTCAATACCCAAGGGATGGCGTGGGCAGCATCACCAAGGCAGCCCAGAGCCCCTCCCCCGACCCTGCGCCCTTCCTGGAGACTTCCGCCCCTTCCTGAGAGTGGAGTCCTGCCCACAGGGGCTCCCTGCCCGGGAAACCAAAGGTTTCATCCTCCCAGGCCCTTCGCTGCAGCCCAGTGCAGGGGCTTTACTACCTGGTCAGTGTTCGGGGTTCGAGAAATATCGTTCATGCTTCTGCTCTGGGCATGACCTAGGAGAGAAGGGAAGAAGGTCCGTCAGGGGAAGCTGAGCTCTCATAGGTCTTCCCCCCTTGATGCTTACACGGGCCTCTCTCGTCTTCATAACCACGAAAAGAACCACCCCCCAACCCTGCAGCCCCTTGAATGAGCCTCTGCTCTCTTTTCCTCTTTTCAGTGGCAGCTTTCTTTATTTTTTTATGTGACTTCTTTTAAAACTCTTTTTTTAATCGTCACCGAAGGATATATTTTATTGATTTTTCAGAGAGAGAGAGAGACCAATGTGAGAGAGAAACATCTATTGGTTTTCTCTGTACATGACCCGACTGGGGATCAAACCCATAACTTAGGTATGTGCCCTGACTAGGGATCGAACCTGCATCTTTTGGTGTACAGGACGATGCTCCAACTGATCGAGCCACCTGGCCAGGGCAATGGCAGCTTTCTTAAAAGAGTTGCCAGACCCCAGGTTCTACTTCTTCCCTCTCACTCCTCAGTCTGCTGCGTTCTCGTCTGAACCCTCCACCCCCATCCCTCCGTTCTGGGCAGAGAACACCTTTCTGAGCAGAGGCCAAGATGTCTGCTCTGTGCCAGGCCCTGGGGCTGGGGGGTGGGGACACAGACACATTATCAGGTGAGGTCCCAGGTGTCACTGAGCTTGGACTCTGTTGGAGAGAGATGAGTTTCACCTCTGTCCTCCATGACCCATGCGAGTCTTTAAAGATGGCTAGGGACTGGGGTGGCAGAGGGAGGAAAGGTGGGTTTCCCACAGGGAGAACAGTGGCGGCAGCTTATTTGAGCTGCCCAATAGCTCCCCACTTTGGTTAAGGCAGGAGATGGTCACCCAGGTCCAGGGGACGCTCTCAGGCCTGTGGCGTCTTGGTTTTCTGAGGCTCCCCTCCTCTTATTTCCATCCAGTATCCCCTCCTGCTGGGCTCTCCTGAGGGTCTTGTTTTGCCCCCACTACCTCCAAAGGCTTTAACTCCCTCCACCCTTGGTCAGTCACACTGCCCCTCGCACTTCCACGCCCCCACCTCGGCGGAGGATGCCCAAGTGGGGTCTCCAGTCCAGATCTCTCTCCTGAGCTCCAGACTCCTCTGGCACCTCACCTGGGAAACAACTCATCGTCTCCCACCAAATGACTCCCCCACAGACTCCACCCAGTGCCCCTCCCTCCCATCCAGGGGCAATCAGAGCAGAGATGGACTCCCCTTTTTCTCACCTTCTCCCCCCAGTCATCAGCTCCCACCTTGACCTTCCCTCCGTTCTTGCTCTCATAGCCCCGAGGCTCAGGCAAGTGACGCCTCCTCACTGAGCTTTTCCAGGTGCCCCCTCAGTATGGGGCAGCTGCATACAATGCTGTAGTCCCTTATTCATGCTTTTTATCTGAGTCCCCACCCCTGCAGCACAGCAGGGGCGACCTTACACACTGAATAAATAGCGGAAGGCTGTCTGTTCTAAAGACAATTGCTGCCCGCTGACTGCTGTCCCCTGGCATCCCTACGTGGAATAACCAAGTCCAGGGGGTTGAACTGAGAGGACCCCGGATCACTGAGAGCAGGGAAAAAAGCCTGTGGCAAACTGCAGCTGAGGCTCAGGCACGGGCCACATCTCCTCCCAAGTCATCCCCCCGGCCTAGGAGGGGCACAGCCCTGGGTTGTGCTTGTTCATGTCTTGGCATTTCAGTAAAAGTATTTAAGGGAAAATAGGATTGCTATTTTTACACCGCCTCTCCTTTTCATTTTCCAAGTTCCTTCTTCTCCTTGCCTCACAGCTCACCTGTCCTGTTCATCCCCGATGGACTGCCTGAAAATGCCCCGTCTGCAGCCAGGCACCTCACAAGGCCCCTCCAGATTCCCGGCACTCAGGGGGCTGTGGTGGCCAGTGTTTTATTGTCTTGATGGCAAGAGACTATCCCCCAGTGACAGGAGCATTCTCTGTCCAGGGGGAAACTAACTCACCTGCTTTTAATTCTGTTTCTAGGAGGGCTTCTTACCAAAACCAGGGCTAACAATCAACTTGATGAAAACAAAGGTAGGACCCTGGCTGGTGTGGCTCAGTGAACTGAGTGCCAGCCTGCAGGCTGAAAGGTTGCCAGTTTGATTCCCAGTCAGCGCACATGCCTGGGTTGTGGGCCAGGTCCCCACCCAGTTGGAGGCGCACGAGAGTCGACCAATCGATGTTTTTCTTACACACAGATGTTTCTCTCCCTCTTTCTTTTTACCCCCTCCCTAAAAATAAATAAAATATTAAAAAAAAATAAAGGCAGGGAGACTAGGATTCTATTGCCTAACACATAGGATGTGGTATTACGTCAGGACTTGATTTAGTGTTGCATTTTTCAGAAGAATGATACAGAAAACTGTAGTAGATTAGGCCGTGAGAGCAGACCAGGCCAGATATTAAGGGAAAGTTACAGCTTTCCTGTTGTCGTCCCTGTCAGGGTGGGCGGGGTAGGACAAAATGACGGCTGGACTACAACCCGGAAGGGACGGCTGACGTCAAACCAGGGCGCGAGGGGAACCGCCAATGGTATGTTGCCGCTCTGTTCACAAGGGACCAATCCCCAGCCCCCAAAGAAAGCCAACCCAGAATGAAACCCCGCCATTGTCCCTGCTTGAGACTTCTCTGGCCCCCTTTCCCTAGACCAGAGAACCTCACCCGGAAGTGCATACGCCATTAAAAGGCTTTATACTGCCTAACTTTGTGGCTGATTAGCATTTATTCCGCAGAGCCTGAGAAAACCTTTCAGTCCTGAGAATTCTAGATGGATCCGGCTTTATCTCCTCTGCCTTTGAAAGTACGTGAAAGATGACACCCCTCAGCTGCCACAGCCCCAATGAGGCTGTCACGAAGAAGCTGTGGCACCGCGGCGGAGGATGCACTCACACAGGCGGCCGTAGTTCGTGCTTTGCCGCACCCTCAGGTCCTCGGTGGAGCGGCGTAGGCTGGGGCCAGCAGGCGGGCTCCGGGCCGGGCTTCGATCTGGGAGGAAGAACAGAGGCGGTTTGCTTCGGCAGCCTGTCTGGACTGCACTGCCTCTCCCGTTAATGTGGTTCACAATTTATGGTCATTTCACCTAAATAAAGTCGGGTTACAAGACCTGTCTCTTCTCCTTCCAGTAGAAAGTCTGGTTTTGGTTGTTTTGTCCTTGTTTTGGGGGCTTTTTTTGGAGCAAGTTAATAGTCTGAACAAGATTAGAGAAAATATCTATACTGCTGAAAGTGAGGTAGACAAACAATTGCTTAAATAGATACAGGTGTTGCAGGTAGCCTGGCTTCATCCATTTACTGGCTATGTGACCTCAAGGAAGTCACTTAACCTCTCTGTGCCCCAAGCTCCTCATTTGTAAAATGGGGATGATGGGAACGGTACCTAGTCACAGGGTCATTGTGAGGATGAAGTGAGTTAAACATGCTTCAGTGCTGGGACGTAGTAAGAGCTGAGTATGTATCTGCTGTTACAATACTCTAAACACTCCCCCATTTCAAACGGTTCATCTAAAGAGATCCCTCAAGGCTCCTTATGGAGCAACTTAATCATCCTTGTTCTGCTCACTGCATTTTATCTGACAAGTCCAGCAAGGCTAGTGTCTGGCCTTCACGACTCTGGGGTGTCCAGAGGAGGGCTACAGGTCTGAGACGTGTGAAGGGAACAAGCCACTCTCCCTAGTGGCCCCCAGCTCTGCCAGTCAGCATGATGGCAGCTGCCAGACTTGCTCATCCTGGCACCTGGACATGACCCAGCCCCTTCTACCATCCTGATGTGCTTCACTTTCTGCTGAGGCTCCTGGCTCCTCTTGGGGGGTCCAGTGGGAAAAACCCAGCCCTTCCCACAAGTGCCCCATCTCCACAGTATTTTGCCACCCAGATTGCACGTGAGAATCTCCTGCGGATCTTTCTTAACTCCGGGATCCCAGGCCACACCCCAGGCCAGTGGCATACAACTCTCCAGGGTGGGGCCTAGACATTAGGACACATTTCATATCCCCAGGTGATTGAGAATCAACTCTTCCTATAAATGGTTCTGCTCTGCTCGTGGGGACCACGTTGGGGTGTGGCTGGGGTCCCTGAAGGCCTGATAGAGAAGGAGGCTAAGGAACACCCAGAACCTCAGAATTTCTCCAGGATTGTGAAGTCCGGGAAGCTTCCAAGTTGCCAAGACTCTCCGGTCACTGGTGTGTGCTCACCCAAGCACCAGGGCCCGAGAGCAGCCCCCCGCAGGCCCAAGGCCCAGCAGCCTGTGGCCGGACTCACTGGTGGTGGAGGAGACCGACTTCCCGATGTCGACCAAGGAGCGGTGGATGGGCTTTTTGGTTTGGTGACGGTGTTTCCTCAAGAGGACGTAGCTGACCCTCTCCCGGAGCTCCGGCCGCAGAAGGCCATCCTCAATTTGCTTCTCAATGACGTCATCTAAGTGGGAAGCAAACATGCCTCATCTGTCCTTCCGCGTGGGACACAGTGACCAGGGGTGTGGGGGTTTTCAGTTTCGTCTGTTATTTGTGGGATTAAAAGTGAGCCAAAGGAGGCGGGGGATGTGGAAATAGTCCCGGCTTTGCCACAAACTATTGAAACTTGGGCAAATCACGAACCCCCGGGCTCCTCAGATGTAAAAGGCTGTATGCATGCACGTGTTTGCGTACTTATGTGGGCGTGTGTTTTCGTGTGGAGAATTCTCTGCTCTATCAATTCTATTGTCAAATACACATGAAAGTACCCCAGAAGCACAAAATACTGTGTCAATTGGTTTTAGTCTTAACATGAATTCTCTTTAGGCAAATATCTTGGGCAAAACAATTCTGGCAAAATTGAATGTGTTAGAGAGCAAAATCACAAAAAGTCCTAGGAATAAGGCAAGCCAGCCCCTCCCTTTGCCACTCCACTAAATGAGGGCTAATTTCCTAAAGATGAAGGATCATTCATGCACCCTGACCAGAAACGGGTTGCCATGGCAACGGGTATCTCCCACCGCACTAAGAAGCCCCTCCTCCCTTTTGCTGCAGTGCCAGAAGGTATTTCCTACCGAGGCTGATCTTTTCTTCCTTTGGAACTGTACATGGGCCTGAAACTTAGAGCGACTGATTTGCGTTGTGAGCATCCGACCCAAAGCCTGGTCTCTGCAGAATCAGGTGGGTGTCCGAGGTGAGAATGTCGCCTAGACTGAGGGTGGACCGGAGGCAGGAAGGGGAAGACCTGCCCTGGTTTTCTGGGGCCTCGACAGCCCCAGCCCCTGCCTCACCTATGATCTGTGGCAAGCAGCCACTGTCCAAATCCAGCAGCACCGTTCCCGTCTGCAGGCAGGACCGCAGCTCGAAGAGGCTGTGTAGGGACAGTGTGGCCACGTGGGGCTTGCTCCAGCGCTCGCCTCCTTCCTCCACCTTTTCTTCAAACTTTATCCACCTAGAAGGGGTAAGGATGGGCTCAGCAAGGCCAATGTCCTCAGGAGGGGCCCCTAGGTGGGTCTCCTCAGGAGAGGGGTGTTGACTTGCAAGTTATTCAATGCAGGATGTTGGGGCATTGGTTCTAGGCTCACAGGTAGAGGATCTCTCAGGGACCCCCTCACTCTGTCCCCCACTCCTCCTGACGCTGTCAGGCTCCGGGCAAAGTGGCATCCCGAGAATGACCGTAAATGGGCATGAGGAATCTTTTGGGTGGAGGTGAGAATGTTCTAAATTTGGATTCGGTTAGGGTTTCACAACTTTGCACTAAAAGTCATTTAACTCTACACTTAAAACGAGGGAACTTTGTGCTCTTTTATAACAACAAAGCTGTTAAAAAAAGTTCCAGCTGGAACCTGGCAACCTGGGGTTGGTCATGCGTGTGTTCAGCGTCTCCTTTACCGGGTGTGGAGCAGGGAAAGTATGTCCTGACAAAAATATTTCCCCCCGGGCTCTACCGAAGGGCCTGAGGTTTCTAAGCATCTGCGCTGGATTTTGGCTCTGAAAATTCTGGTTAAAATGCAAGGAATAGAAGAAATTAAGCGGAGGGTGTGCAGAAGTTGCCCTTTTTTCATAGGCTGGCTGGAGGGGGCCCAGTGCAGAGGTAGCACTGGTCTGTCTTTCCCTGCAGAGGGCAGCACTGGACAGCCCAGAGCGGTCAGCTAGCTCAGCTTTGTAAGACGTCAGCCCCAAATTAGTGGGAAGCTTCAAGCTAGTCCAATAAAAATTCCCAGGGAGGATTTTTTGGACCATGACTATTAATTCCAAAGTTTCTCTGAAAAAGATAATATCTGAGAATTGTGGGGAAAATCTAAAAAAAGGAGAAGAATGGAGATGAGATATGCTTCTAGTAGATTAAAAAAAAAACTTGCTTAAAAGCTTCAGTCATTAAATCAATGTAGTTCTGGACCAGATACAGACAAAGGGATCATGGGACGACAGTCCAGAAACAGACCTGGACCCCATGGAAATGTGGGTGTTGATGGAGGAGCTGTTTAAAAGATGACCAACCTAAAAATTAAAAAGTGACTTCTCACCAAATACAATATTAAATTGCATGTGGATGAAAACCTAAATGTAAAAATAAATCTATAATGGAATGTTACTGCTTTAAAAAGGAGCTTTAAAAAAGAAGGAAATTCTGACATAGGCCATAGATGGAACTTCAAGATATTGTGCTAGCTGAAATAAGCCAGTCATAAAAGACAAATAATGGACGATTCCATTTATGTGAGGGACCTAGAGCAGTCAAGTTCATAGAGCAGAAGTAGAATGGGGCGAGGGAAGGGGAGGGGCAGTTGCTGTGTAAGGGCCGCAAAGTTTCAGTTCTGCGAGATGGAAGATTCCGGAGATTGGCGGCCTTGGAAGCCACACAACACTGAGAACACACTCATTGCCACTGACCGTGTGCATAAAGACGGCTGTAGTGTTGGAGGGTATACCGGTTATGTATTTTGTACCTCACTAAAAATAAATAAACAGTTCAAAGTCTACAAATGAAAATGCAAATATACTGGAAGAGAATACAGGAGAGTTTTCGTGTATTCTTGACTGTGGAGAAAGACTTCCCATGCAGCATATAAAACCATAAAGAAAAAAGTGAAAGATGTTATATAAAAATAAACTAAACTAAAACTTCTATGTAACAAAATAAGACAAAGTTCAAAGAAATATAACATACTTGGAAAATATGGGCAACAAGTAGGGCATCAAAGGACTGATGTTTATAATATAACAAAGCTCCTTCACATCAGTAAGAAAAATTCAAATTATGCAAGTGAAAGTGAACAATTCTGAAAAGAAACAAAAACGGCCAATAAACATGAAAAGATGCTCAAGCTTACTAGTAATTAAAGACATTTAAATTACTGCAAATTAAATGCCATTTTTACCTCTCATATTGGCAAAAAGTAAAAAGACTAACAACCTTCTGTGTGCTGAAAATGGGGGGATGAGCACTCAGTTACTGGGTGTGTGTGTGTAGTATGTGCATATACAGTATATGTGTGTATGCCTATACTGTATGTATGTACACACTATATGTAGGGTGTTTAAATTTTTTATTGATTTTAGAGGTAGAGAAAGAAAAAGATAAAGGAACATCAATTTGTTTTTTCACTTACTTATGCTTTCATTGGTTGATTTTTGTGTGTTCCCTGACTAGGGATCAAACCCACAACCTTGGTGTATCAGGATGATGCTCTAACCCACTGAGCTACTCTATGAGGGCCACTATACACACGCAGTATGTTTACACTATACTAGCTGCGCAGCCTTCTTGGTGTGGGGAATTGGGCAGCCTCTTTCAACGTCAGCGTGCACGTTTGTTGACCCAGTGGTTCCATTTCTGGGAGATGATCACAGGCCTATCGGCACACATCTGCACCCAGTAATATGTGGACCAGGGTGTTCACTAGAGCTTTGCCCGCGGTGAAGAACTGGACACCACCAGTTTTCAGTAGAGTCACGGTCACATCCACGCTCTATGTGCATGCTGCCAGATCCCCCTCAGAGGTAGAGTCTGAGGACGAACTGCATGCTGACAGGATAGACAATGCCATCGCATCATGAAGCATACACACCTGTGTGTGTGCGCACATGTGTCTGAAAATGCTCAGCAGAAAGTTTGGAAGGATACTTGTCAAATGGTTAACAATGGTTACTGCTGAGGATAGGATGGAGACCACGGGAGGGGGGACTTAAGAGACTTGTACTCTGTTCAGATAATTAGAGCGCAGCCTGTGCAGTTAGGTGGCCAGGTTTCAAACCCCAGCTCCATCATCCACTAGCTGTGGACCACGAGCAAGTTACTTCATCTCTCCTCACCTTCGTTTTCTTCAATAGATGGCAATGAGAGCGTGCCTGGCACACAACGTACATGCTGTTAGTGTTAAGTGTTGAGCATAAAAACGACAAATATTGCTTGTGTGATTTTATAAACAATAAAAAGATAAGAAGATAAAGGCATTCGGGGCTCTACCAACCAGAAAACCAGAAAAAGGCATTTCGATGACCATCACTGTAAATCTCTGTGTGCGTGAACACACAGACACACACAGGCACACACATAGATGCACACACATGTGTGCATGCACAATTAACGTTACTGACACCATAAGGCATGACAACTAATGGCCATCCTTTCATATTTATTAAATTCATATCATTTTTAAGGCTCTTTGGTATTCTATTGTAGGAATGGACCATAATTGATGTGAATAATCCTCACTTGGTGGATATTTATTTAGGTTATTTCTAATTGTTCTTTATTATAAACAAGGCTGGTTTGAATATCCTTGGCCCCTGCCCAATAGTTTCCTTAGGATAAACTCTTGGAGGTGAAATTGCTACATCTGCACATTTCTTAGTATATGACATGTATTTCCAGACTGTTCTCCAGAAACTGTGCCAATTCACACTTCCACCAACACCCAGGAGACCTTACTCTTCTCTGAAGTCTCTTAGAGTCTAGTATTGCCATTCCTTTTCACCTTTGCTTAGTTGCTGATTGAAAAATCATATTGTATTTGTGTTTTTTTTGTTACTAGTGGGACTGAACATCATTTCAAGATTCCCTCTTTACACTGTTGTGTGAGTGAGTACTTTGTATTATCAACATTTAACATCCTAATTCAGTACTTTTATTCGAGACCGGTTAACCAGGTGCCTGGCAGGGACTTCAGGGCTTGAATGGACCCAGGAGGGGAGATCTGATTATAGGAGATTGGGGAGATGACCTGAAACAGGGGGGCTGGAGTGGGGAGAACACAGACACTTGCCTTGGAGACCCCCCAAGGTTTGCTGACTGTTTTAAATGGGCAGATCTATTTAGGGGAACTAATTAGATCATTTAAATCTATTTAGATCATTTTTAAAAAAATTTTAGATTTTATTTATTTATTTTTAGAGAGGGAAGGGAGGGAGAAAGAGAGAGAGAGAGAGAGAGAGAAACATCGGTGTGCAGTTGCCGGGGGTCATGGCCTGCAACCCAGGCATGTACCCTGACTGGGAATTGAACCTGCAACACTTTATTTAGATCATTTAAATTATGGTAGATCCAAGTGTGGATGACACCAATACAAAGTTTTTCTAAAAGTTGTACTAGCATAACTAGAAAGAGCATAACTTCCTTCCTAACATGCAAGGAAGAGTTGAGAGGACAAGCTCAAATATTTCTGTCAAGAGGATGCTCACCTTTTCCCTGAGAGCCTTTCTTCTATTCAGCAATCACATTGCCCTTTCCACCCACCCCTCAAAATACACACAACAAATTATCCTGTTGGCTTGTGACCAAAGACCCTGTTGCTCCTCCACAGCCTTACTCCCTGTCCCCAACCCACAGGTGATGTGTCCCAGTGCAGGAGCCACTTGAGTGGATTTCTCTCTACGCTGTCTCCTAAACATCCTGGGGGACTGCCTCGGGCAGCTCTCTCCACGACATCCCATTCTTCAGCGTTCTGCCTGCAGAAATGCACCTCTACCCGGAAGGAGCAGGGGAGAGCACACCTTCTTCTTCAAATATCCTTTATTAACTCCAGCAAGCAAGGACAGTCGGTCCTCTCTGTCTCCCGGGACTTCACTGTTTGTGCTGTGTGAGGCCCATGCAGAAACTAGCTCTGTACACAAATAGACGAGGGCACCAATGCACCCAAGCTGTCTGCAGAAAAACAAAGCTATCTATTCCTAGGTTCAGGGTAATGCTAGAACTAGATTTCTGCTACTGGCATCCCTAACTTGATTTCCAAAAATTCACTCGACAACTTCCAAAATACTTGATGACCTCACTAGGTACACCTCTCCAATCCTCCTTGCAACTATTTGGGGAATCAGGATGTTGAAACGGGGAGCCTGAGACCTGGAGCTCAATTTTGTGTTTTTAGTGGTTACAGCTAGAAGCAGAGCTCACTCTCACCTCGAGTGGAACTTGGAAACATGGGGAACCCAAGACCCGCAACCATGGTTTTCAACTTTGGCTGCCTATTAGAATTTCCTGAAAAGATTTAAAAATTACTGATGCCTGGATGGTCACCCCATCAGGAGGGTGGCTTGCCCATGGGAGCTCCTAGGTTATGAGACTGCGCCCTGAGGATCGGAGCCCTTGCTCTGTAACCACACAGCACTGTGTGACTAGAGATAGCCTGGCCTGTCTGGGATCCCTGCGCAGGCAAGCTGCTCTGTGCACATGGAACCCATTCTCCTTACACGAGAGGGGCATGGCCTCTTTCCCTTGGAATGGCTCTGAGAACACCAGCAAGAGAGTGGAACCGGAAATCCTGAGCCTCTTTCCTAGCATGGTTGTGCTCTGCTTTCATTTCTTAACCCACATACAAATACCTGTGCGTCTTGTTCAAGTACGTAATCTGGTTGAGCAGGCCCAGGATGGGGTCCAAGATGCTGCATTTCTGACAAGCACCTGAGTGTGCTGACGCTGCTGGCCAGCAGGCCACCTTTGAGGATCTTAGGGCTATACATTAGAATGTCCTCTCTCTTCTTTGTTTTTCAGATCTGATCCCTTCTTTCTCCATTGCCTAGCAAGAGTGCCACTTCCTCTAACAGCCTCTCCCAGTTAACCTGCTTATTTCTCCAATAACAAACACCTGAGGCAGGGTTTTCACCTGTAAGCATGCATCAGCATCACCTGAAAGACTGAGAATACCCATGACTAGACCCCACCCCAGAGTTTCTGATTTCATGGGTCTGCATGGATGGGAGGACATTTCTAACAAGTATTTGTTAGAAATACTAACAAGTATTTGGACATTTCTAACAATTTCCCAGGTGATGCTGCTGCTGCTGCTGCCGCCCCAGGGACCACACTTTAAGGACCACTGCCCTGGGGCCCCGGCCAGTGTGGCTGAGTTGGTTGGTGTGTCACCCTGTAACCGAAGGGCTGCAGGTTCGATTCCCTGTCAGGACGCATGCATAGGCTGTGGGTTGGAGCCCTGCACTGGGCATGCACCAGAGGCAACCAACCAATCGATGCTTCTCTTGCATCAGTGTTATTCTTGCTCCCTTCCTCTCTCTCTAAAAGCAATGAAAAAATGTCCTCAGGCGAGGGGAAAAAATGCTATCCTGGGACGATGATTCTTAAACTTGTTTGCTCATAAAAATACCTAAAATACTTTTAAAATCTGTAAGTCTAGGTTTCACAGACCAATCTACATGAGAATATCTGAATGGGAACCAGGCGACTCTGCTACAGGCTATTGTAGGTGACACTCCTGACCTCTGGGGTTCGGAGGCTAAAATAACAATTATTTGCAGTCAACTTGTTTCCCCATTGTTTGGTATACACAGATGGTTCCTGACTTCCATGCTTCGACTTTCAACTTTTTGACTTTACAATGGTGTGAAGGTGACAGGCATTCACTAGAAACCGAACTTCGAATTTGTAACTTTGATCGGTTCCCAGACCAGCGACACTGCCCGGTAACCCACTCTCATGCTGCAGGGTGGAAGCAGCGAGCCTCGGCTCCCAGGGGGCCGTGCCCTCACCGAGGGAAATGACCAGTTCACTGTGCACCATGTGGCCAGCATTTTTTGATATCATGTTCTGTGTTTTCACATCCCATCATGCCCATAAAATGCCCACCGGTGCCTCCTGCTTCTGGTGAAAGAAGAGGGAGGCTCTTCCTCTTGAGATGGTGGCCCGGCTCCAGGTCTGGGCAACATTTACAGTGGGCTGGGCTCAGCCCGAACGTTCTATAGGTTAGGTGTGTTAAATGCACTTTAGACTTACAGTATTTTCAACTTATGCATGGAACATAGTCCCATGGTAAGTTGAGGAGCATCTATACCTGCCTCTCCAAATAGACATCAGGTTTCTCGAGAACAGGGACTCTTTCTTCTCTGGTCCTTTGTGGTCCCCGGCCCATAACAGACCTCATGAAATGCTTGTGCCCTCCTGCTTGAGGGTAACATGGCTGCACTGATTTTTTGGGGGGAAGTCTGGCTATGAGGACATGACTAAAAAAAGACAGCTCAACAATTGTGGGGTTCAAGTGTGTTTGAAACACTCAGTACAATCTAAGTGTAGTCATCATAGTCTAGTCATGCGGCAGACAGACACGTGAAGGGCAGCTGGGTAGCAGCTGCCTCCTGAGGGAAGCAGACACCACCACGGACGAAACAGGCTTGTGAAAATGTCAGGCAGGAGCCAGAGGGGCCTGGACCCAACTAGCACTTCAGAGGGAGTACGGGGTCAGGGGCATCTGTTGAATGTGACCACAGGGACACAATGAATGAGATTCGGAGTATGGAGAACCACTTGGGACAAATGATGCCATTTCTTTAGCAATAACAACTGTAGGGGAAATGAAGGAGGAGGGACAGGTAGGTTAAAGGTAACTTAGATGTGTCTCCCAAATGCAATGTGTGGAGCAGTCACATTTTTGTAAAAAATGAGATAATCTGGGAAAGATGGATACTGCCTGGATAATTCAATAAAAATCAAAAATACTGTCATTTTTTAAAAAAGACCTGACAGTGCTATTGTGATTGTGATAAAAAGAGGCCTTTACCCAAAAGAATTGAAAACAGGGTCTTGAAGGAGTATGTGTACGTCCATGTTCAAAGCAGCATTATTCATAATAGCTAAAATATGGAAGCAGCCCAAGTGTCCCCCAGTGGACAAACAGATAAGCAGCATGTGGTACACATGTTCAGTGGAACCTTATTGCGTTGTAAAAAGACAGGAAATTATGATATATGCTACAGCGTGTGGGAACCTTGGGGACATTGTGTAAAGTAAAACAAGCCAGCCATGAAAGACAAATAGTGTATGATTCCACTTGCACGAGGCATTCAGAACTGCCCAAATCATAGAGACAGAAAGGTTTCCAGGGGCTGGAGGGAGGCGTGATCGGGGAGTTAGAGTTTGACAGGTGCTGAGGGGAGCTGTGGAGACGGATGGCAGCGATGGCTGCACAACATTTAATGCCACTAAAGTACATTTAATGCCACTAAAATATACACTTTAAAATCATCAAGATGGTCATTTGTGTGTTAAGTATATTTTACTGCAGTAAAAACAACTGGTAAAGAAAGAAGCCTTCCTTTGGAGACACACACTAAAACGTTTGCAGCTGGAATGAAACGGGGCCAGGTCTGCGTCGGCACCAGCACTGGCACCGTCGGCGTGGGGTCTGGGGTGTGGGTGGGGACACACGCAGCCTGCCCACGAGTGAGCCAGCACCACTGACGCTGGGTGATGGGCGCGTGGGGGTTCATTCTACCGCATACTACATTTGTATAAATTTGAACTTTCCATTAAAAAGTGTTCAACCCCTTTACAGAATCAATAAAGGAATGGGCTCTTTAAGAAGCCACTGATCCAAGCCAGGTTTAAACTCTTAGAAGCCTGAATAAATGGTTCATGTCTAATCCCAAGCGCCTCACTGCAAAGTGACCTTTATGTCACGGTTGACTTCAAAAAGTGGGGAATTAGATTGGAGAACCAGGTCAAGTGGAAAGAAAACCTCTGGGCTGGAAAAGGACTCTCAGGGATTTGGTCTGGGCTGGGCGGGCATCAGCCGCTTCTCTCCCAGCTGAGATGGAGCTAAACAGAACCTCCAAGAGTCACATGTCCCAGAAAGCAGTTCTCTGTCACGCAAGGGGGTCCAGAACTCAGGCCTTTCCTGTGACCAGTAGTAACTCGGTCACAGGAACGATTAGAGGAAGCTGCTGTTCAGTTAATACCAAGAGTGAAGAGAGTGTGTGGGGCAAACCAGCAGGTACAGCCAAGGCTTCCCAATGCTCAGACCACGGGTGTGGGAACAAGAGGGCAGTTCTGCTTAAAGGAGGATCTAGAAAGGGCCGCACACGAGAGAGCTGAGAGCTAGGTCCTCCCTCAGAGGGAGACTTAAATCACGACCCACACTAACCCTGCCCTGACTGGCTTATGCAGCAGCAGCTTGCAACCTTCACTGTGTGAGGATCATCTGGGAACTTTTAACACATTCCAACAACCAGGCTGACCCCCAGACCAATGACACCAGAATTTCAGGGGCCTGAGAATGAGACTTCAGTGCTTTTTAAAAAGAAGAGCCAGGTCTTTGGGAAGGCAAACAAGGCATGAGCCATTGCGTGAGGTTAGATAAGAGTAAAATCTGAGGAATATAGAAAAATATTGGGATTGGAGAGAAGGACCTTTCTTTCTGTACTTATTGTGCATGCGATTACCCTTCAATTGTGCCATGGTTAACTTTGTGCTCAAAAATTCCCCTTAGAGCATCCTAATTTTAAAGCTTTTTTTAAAAAAAATGTAATTGCCTATAGAATACAACCTTTCACCTTAGGGTTATGTTGCCGCTAAACTTTTAAGACTTATATCTGTGCAAATTTGTTTCTTAGAGAACTTAAGGTCACCCACCTACCAGCTGTGAGGTGCACAATCACACTGTGGTCATTCTCTACCTACACGGCCTCCCTGACATCATTCGGTCCCGTCCCATCCCCACGCCACCACCCATCACCTAAGAGTTGACATCCATGTATTAGTTACAAAGCATTAAGACTTGGTGTTTTCACTTTCTGTGTGGTAGTAATAAATTTTGTGACTCTAACAGATATATTTCTTAAAAGTAATAGGAATGTGAGTTTTTTTCCGCATTATCTAGCAAAGCCATTAGCTTCACATTGAGTCATATCAGGGACCTGGCTTTTTCAGCAGAAACCAAAGGTAAGTGTGAATTCTCTTACAGGCCAATGAAGAATTTTCCTAGAGATGTCTGAGCAACCATCAGATACTTGCAGTTTCAGTCTTTAATAGAGGCACCACATGGTAATTTACAGAAGGAAAGCTTTTCAAAAGGGAACCTCCTAAGCAAATTCTTGCTCATCTCTATAATTTATTTGCCAAATTCTTACTACATAATGCAAGCCCATGCATTAAAATATGTATGTGAAAGAATGCAAAAAGTTGTTTCTTCAACTGATTAAAACAACGCATATGGTGTGCATGCTCACAAATCAAACCTGACAGCGAATTGGGAAGACGGTAAAGAATAAGAGACTGAGTGGGCAAGCACAGCTCAAGGGCCAGCAGGCACATACAGAAGTTGGAAGGTCCCAGGAGGGGCAAAGCCCTGGCAGGCCACCTGGGCTGTTGCCCCAGACCAGACTCAGAAATCTGCCTTTCTATTGTCCCAGAGGTTATTAGGCCCCAGGCTGTTGTCTAACGCATACCAGGTTCACACCGGCTGATGTAGAAACCCAGAAGCCAATTTACTCAGTTTACAATGAGGTTTACAACAGTTATAGGAGTTAACAATTCACATCTTCTAGCCTTTACATTCTCTCTTTCTCTCTACAGGGAAAGTCAAATTATCATCGCAAAGATATAGAATCAGAATGAGGCACATTAACTAACGAATTAAAATGTTTAAGACATTCAGAATAAGCTGTCTGGAATCCTGCAACTCCACAGATGAGATTTGCCGGAGACTGGGACCAGAGGGGTGGGAGCTGGGTCCTGGACAATTTGGAAGTAAACCCACAGCCTTCCATGGCTGACTAACAACCTGTGCTCGAAAGTATTTCCTGCTGCTGGCTCCTCTAAGGGCCTTTGGCTATGCGGTGCAATTGGGTGCTAATGCAGAGCCACTTCTCCCCAAGAAGTGCACCTCGTGGTTGTGGTCGGCCGCAGGTATGTGGCAGAGGTGTGGCATTCCGTGAGCTGTGGTGAAGGGAATTCAGGGAGGCAGCACCCTGCAAGTTCATGCTTTTGGTGAGGGTCTGTCCTGCTGCACATCGTGTCTTCATTCAGGGCTGGGGTGGGGAAGGCCAACAACTATATGAGTGCCACCAGACAAAGCTGCTGGCAAATTCTGAACTGGCTTCTTCAGGGGAAGGTTTCTGGAGCCAAACTGCTCTGAAGGCTGCTGTTCTGTGTCCAGCCGGTATTTGTAATTAGCCCCACGGGACTGTCATTTACAGACTTGTCCACCCCCCCCCCCCCCCCCCCCGGAGTCTGCTGGCACCTTCTCCTCACTGCCCCTCAAGAGAGGCGCTCTCTTCCACCTCTGCTATTCAGGGCCTACTTCAAAGGCCACCTCCCACATGACAGAGTCTCCCCAGGGGCCCAGCTTGAAGAGACAGCTCCTTTCTCTGGCTCCACTGCACTTTGTGTCCTTTGTCACATAGCACAGTAACACCAACAATAGCTAAAGCTTACTGAGCACTTTCTGCGTGCCAGGTGCTCTGCTAAGACTTTTTGTGTAGTATCTCATTTAATCCTCAAATTGCTCCCACAGGTGGGTCTGTGACTATATTCATTATACAGGTGAGGGGACCGAAATTCTTAGAGGATAAGGAACCTACTCAAGATCACACAGCTTATAAGAGATGGGGTTTGAGGACAAGCCCTTTGATTCTAGAGCTGTGTTCTCTCCACTTCACACACCCTGCCCTGAGGTTTGGTTGTCTGTGTACATGAGCACACACCTGCCTTTGACTCCAGATCAGGAGTTAGAAAGCCATACCTTATGGACTAAAAGCACCTTACAGCCTGTTTTTGTACGAATGGTTTTTACATTTTTTTAAAAAGATTTTATTTATTTATTTCCAGAGAGGGAAGGGAGGGAAAAAGAGAGAGAGAGAAACATCAATGTGTGGTTGTTGGGGGCCGTGGCCTGCAACCCAGGCATGTGCCTTGACTGGGAATCGAACCTGTGATGCTTTGGTTCGCAGCCCATGCTCAATCCACTGAGCTACACCAGCCAGGGTGGTTTTTACATTTTTAAAGGAGTGTAAAAAAGGAGAAGAAAAAGAGGAAGGAATCATATATGGGCAAAAAGCTTAAAATATTTATTATCTGTCCCTTAGGAAATGTTTGTTGACATCTGTGCTAGATCATATGTATTTTGGGAACAGATTCATATCTTACTTGTTAAATTCTCCCATGGGACCTAAAACATAACATCCTCTGAAATGTTTTTAAAATAAAAAAATGATGGTGTGAAGAAGACACTTTCCACAGGTCTCCCAGAGCCACAGATTGGAGCTTCCCCTTCTCCCCAGCCCTGGGGACTGAGACAGCACTGCAGGACATCCGTGAATGTCCACATGCCAAGACAGGGCGCGATCTTCAAGGTGCTTGTCCAAGACAGGGATGGGTTTGTGAAATTCTGTCATCTATACTTTCATGGACAACTTGAAGAATTCTGAAAGTTTGGGTTGGCATAACAGCTGTAACTTCAGCCAAAGAACAGATTGTATAAAAGTGCATATCTTATTACTACATATACATGAAAGACATAATTGGGGGTGTCCACTCTGTTGCCATCCATGGGGCTAGGTTCTCTAAGCCCCATGGCCAGCTCTCCCCACCCCCACCCCCCATAACTCTGATCTGGGTCACAGTGATGAGACAACCAAAGTCGGGCAAATCAGATTCTCTGTGAAGAATTGTGAATTGGGATTGAGGAGCAGCCAGGAGCTCTGGGTTGGTCCCTTGAGTAGAGTAGGTGTAAACATGGAGGCTGAGGAACAGCCAAGGGCCAGAGACAAGCAGAAAAAGCTCACCTGGTTTCCCAGGTCCAGCACTTGAGAGATCTGACAGTCCCTGGGCACCAGGAGATCCTCTGTGTTCTGTGTTCTGCCGGTCCTTCCTCCTTTTGCATAAGTTAACTTGAGTGTCTTTCTGTTAACATGCAGCCTAAAATGTCCTGACAATGACAGTGGCCTTTCACTCTACTGGGCATCATATTCAGGGCCACACAGCTCACTCAAGCTTAGGCTGGGGCTGTTGAAGATGGACATATCAGATGGTGGCCCTTTTTTAGCATAAAGGGCTCCTGCCAGATGGTTTTCAGTGGGGGCCTTTCCATTGGCACCTCTAGAATCTGACAGTTCTGATCCTAACAAGACAGGTAGGAAAACTACCAAAATCAATGTTTAGATCTTGTTTTGATTCTAAGTTGTACACAGCAATAGTAAAAAGGTGTTTTTAAGATAGTAAGGAAAATTTGAATCAATATTGGATGTCTCATTGCATTAAGACAATTCCATTCCATTAAGGAACGGTTCTCAGTTATGTTAGGGGATATAATGGCATTGCAGTTGTGTTTACAAAAGAAGTCTAATGTCATAAAGTTGTGTACAAAAATGTTTACAGCAGCTGAGACTTTCTTTAAAGTATTCTGGCAAAAATAAAACAAAATCCATAAGCGCGAACAAAAAATAGTGGTGGAGATACATAAATATTAATCATTGATGAAAGAGGGTAATGGATACATGGGGGTTTATTACATTATTCTCTCTACTTTTGTGTTTAAAATTTTCCACAATAAAAGTTTTAAATACACATTTAGAAATGTAAATTATTATATAATTTATACTATGTTATACATATGGATAAATCAAGTGGGATCTGGGCTTGTAAGGTGGTCTGATGGTGGGGTTGTCCCCCTGCAGTTGTGGGAGCTGTCCGAGGATGTCCTCCATTCCAGGGAGGGGTCTCTCCTGACAACCAGCCTACAGGGCTCTGAGGAGCTGCCAGCAAGTCGTGCGTGGGAGAGCCCCTTTCTTCTCACCTCACTTACCTATCCTTCCTATCATACTCATGACCAGCTAGTTCAATCTTACCATCCTGGGTCCACTGTTTGATGGCCTTGCATCATTGTGTGACTGTCTCCTCGGCTGTAGACTGCCACTTCCCCATCCTAACTGCAGGCCTTTTGAAGCTGCCCCCCCCCGCCATGGGTTAGGCCTCATGCAGCCCCATCCTGAGCTGTGCTGACTGTAAGTGATCACTAAGTCTGGGGGAATGAATGCCCTAACACAGCCCCCATTCTGTGCTCACGCAGCTCAAAGATGAGATAGTGGCTGGAGCCAGGGCCTCCAAGACCTGGGGAAACCTTCCTCACATCTACCTGGAACTTGATCCAGGTTCTGATTCATATAAAGTGACTTTTCCCTTCTTGCCCAGCATAGCATCAAGTAGGTATTAGTGTCTGACTGGTGGAGGGAGAGGGGAGGACCATGTTAAATATGGGGTATGAAAGTAGTTTGATGATGACAAATTGTATGACTGCTCAGACCAGTAGGTAAGCATCTGGTCAAACAACCTTACAACCTTCCTCTGACCATAAATCTCCATGCGCTCTTCCTGTCAAGATTGAGGCATAGGTAAACGCAGCTTGCCTCTTTGCACAACCACATCAAAATTACAACTACAATATAGAAAAACCATCACTCAGAACTGTCAGAAATCAAGTTCAATCAAAGTCCAACAACTACTGAATTAAAGAAACCACATCCATCCACAATGGTAGGAGGGACATGTATGTGGAACAGGCTGGTCCCACACCCATTTGTGATGGCTACAAATTTGGGATGTATATCTTGGGAGCAAGGAGTCTTAGCCCCACGCCAGGCCCCCTAAGAGCAGGGTTCTAGTACCAGGAAGATAAGTCCCTGTAACTTCTGGCTACAAAAAACAGTGGGGATTGAGTAAGTGGAAGAAACTTCTGGATTCCCAAGCAGTTCCTCTTAAAGAACCCACACATGGACTTACTCAGACTTACTCCCTCTGAGCCAGCACCAGGTAGCAGCTTGAAGGGCACCAGTGGCATACAGGGAGGAATTGAAGTGTCTGGCATCAAGGCAAGAGCTGGGGGATAGCTTTCTCCCAGACAGAAAGGTGGGCAGAGGCCATTGTCCCTTTTCTGAAACTTCCCCCAACAGAACAATAGAGCCCACAGGCAGGTGCCATAACTGAGACTCCATCAACCTGGCCAACCTGGCTAACACTGTTTGTCCCACCCTGGAGATCCCCTGAGACTCTGTCCTGCCCCCCTTACAGGCCACCCAAGCAGTTAACAATGGCTTTTCCATAGGAATGGATGGTCTTGGGTAATGCTTCACAACTTTCTGGATCTTCTCAAAGAAGCAACAGCTGGCCTCAGTGAGCCCACAGCTCCCTATATTTGCTAAGTGGCCACAGGCCTGGCACTAGCAACAGCCAAATTTGGATCATAGTTTGGCTTTATCTGGAAACCTCCAAGCCCTGCACAAGTAGCAGTCATCTGCAGATTGCTGTATAGCACATGCAGGATGGCCCCAGGCAGAACACAGGTAGGGGCTGACCTTGGCCTGTACCACCCAGGAAACCTCAAATCCAGCACACCCAGTAGACAGCTACAGACCACACTGGAGCACCACCACCCTACCCCCACACAGCTGATTCTCCACAGAGCGTGGAGACTGGTGGTCAGTGATCATAGCCAGGCCTTGCAGCTAACTGGCCTGGGCAAATCCCTCCCATTGACCTGACAAGAGCCACCAAGGCTCAACTGCAAGGGGAGGGTATACTCAGCCCACACAAAGGGTTCACCTCAAGTACTGAACTTGGGTGATAGGTGAGGCTGTGCCACTGAACCCTTCAGGACACCTACTACATTAGGCCACACCACCAAGACACGGAGTCAAAGCAGCTCTGCCTAATACATAGAAACAAACACAGGGAGACTGCCAAAACAAGGAGACAAAGAAACATGGCTCAAATGAAAGAACAGATCAAAACTCCAAAAAAAGACTAAGTGAAATAGAAATAAGCAATCTATCAAACGCAGAGTTCAAAACACTGTTAATAAGGATGCTCAGGGAACTTAGTGAGGACCTCAACAGCATAAAAAAGATCCAGTCAGAAATGAAGGATACACTAATTGAAATAAAGAACAATTCACAGGGAAATAACAGTATACTGGATGAAGCTGAGAATCAAATAAATGATTTGGAATGCAAGGAAGCAAAAAAAAAAAAAGCAATCAGAACAACAAGAAGGAAAAAGAATCCAAAAAAGTGAGAGTAGTGCAAGGATCCTCTGGGACAACTTCAAGCATTCCAACATTCCTATCATAGGGATGCCAAAGGGAGAAGAGAAAGAGCTAGAAATTGGAAATCTATTTGAAAAAATAATGGAAGAAAACTTCCCTAACTTGGTGAAGGAAGTAGACATGCAAGTTGAGGAAGAACAGAGAGTCCCAAATAAAATGGATGCAAAGAGGCCTACTCCAAGACACATCATAATTAAAAGGCCAAAGTTAAAGATAGAGAATCTTAAAAGCATCATGAGAAAAGCAGTTAGTTACCCACAGGGGAGTTCCCTTAAGACTGTCAGGTGACTTCGCAAAAGAAATTTTGCAGGCTAGAAGGGATTGGCAAGAAATATTCTAAGTCATGAAAAGCAGGGACCTACAGCCAAGACTGCTCTACCAGCAGAGCTATCATTTAGAATCAAAGGGCAGATAAAGAGCTTCCCAGACAAGAAAAACTAAAGGAGTTCACCATCATCACCAAACCATTATTATATGAAATGTTAAAGGGACTTATTTAAGAAGTAGAATAAGAAGATCAAAATTATGAACAATAAAATAACAAAAAATACAAATCTATCAACAATTGAATCTATAAAACAAACTAAGCCAATAGGAAGAACAGAGACAGAATCATGGATATGGAGAGCGTTTTTGAAGGTTTCCAGATGGGAGGGGTGTGTCAGGGAATGGGTGAAGAGGTGAGGGGATTAAGAAGTACAAATAAGTGGTTACAGAATAGCCATGGGGATGTAAAGTACAGTATAGGAAATGGAGCAGCCGAAAAACTTATAGGCATGATCCAAGTACATGAACAATGGTGGGGGGACTGCCTGAGGGAGTGGGGGGTGTTGGGTGGAGTGGGGGCAAAGGGGAAAAATCAGTACAACTCTAATAGCATAATCAAGAAAATATAATTAAAAATAAGTAAATAAAACATAATTTAAATAAAATCTCCATGTGTGGCTCCACCAAAATAAATGAGGATTGCCTCAGGCCCTGTCCTGCTCACCTGCCTCAGGACTGCATGGCAATCTGCAACTCCTCCATCAGCTCTCCAGTCTCCTCTCTCCAACAAAAGACCAGTCTGGAAGCCCAGAACTCTCTCAACTCTGTTAGGAGCTCCCAACCCTCGCTGTAGGTGCCCTACCCTCTTCACCTTCGGTCCTGGCATCAGGGAGAGATGTGGGCCTTCTTGGCCGAAGGAGCCTCACAACCTGCACCCAGGGCCCTGAGCCCACCATCCAGCAGCCCCACTCTGCTTCTTGCATCTCTAAATGACTCTCTTTCATGTGGCCCCTTTCTGCTAGCCTTCAATCTGCTCACATCTCTTTCATCCCCAAAAACAAGAAGTAGAAGCCTCCTGTGGCCCCATATTCCCCTTGAAAGACATCCCAAACTTCTGCCCTCCACAAAGAAGCATCTTGGAACAACAGTTCAACTGAACCCACCTCCATCCTTCTTTACCCTCTGTCCCCATCCCTCCCTGGAGACTTCCTGGAGACTGTCTCTCCATCCTATGGATACTCATCAGTTCTTCCCCCTGATGGAACTCCTCATCAACCTACCTCCTCAAGACAAAACGAAGCATCATTCCCAACACAACAAAACCTACTACTGCTCTTGCGCTTCCTAAATTGCTACCCACTTGCTCAGCATGGAAAGCTGGGCATCTCCCTGACTGCCCTTCTCTTCCACCTGCCATGAGGCCCGAAATCCTGAGAGCTCTACCTTTTAAGACACCTCTCAGATTCAGTGAAGCAAGGTCAGGGATTAGGGAGGAGAGAGGAATAAGTAGGCAGAGCACAGGCGATTTTCAGGGCAGTGAAACCGCTCTATATGATACTATAGTGGCAGATACATGTCATTGTCTGCCCAAACCCTTAGGAGGCACAGCACCAAGAGTAACCCTTATGGAGGCAAGGACTCCAGGTGATAGTGATGTGTCAGTGGAGGTTGACCGGTGGTAGCACATGTGCCCCTCTTGTGGGGGTGTTGATAATGCGGGGGGGCTATACACGTGTGGGGTGGGAGGCATACGGGAACTTTGTACCTCCTGCACAATTTTGCTGCTAAAACTGCTCTAAAAAATAAAGTATATTTAAAAGGATATATGTCTATTATTATATTATATGCTTAAAAAATATGTTTACAAGTCTTTATTCCCACCGCTGACCTATGGTTCAGGGGCTTGTCACCTCTCACCTGGACCAGCCCCCCAAGTGCTCTCTTTCAAACAGACAAACCTGCCCCTTCCTACCACATCCCCTCGGTGGCGCTCTGAAGCCTCAGCACCCAGTTCAGCCCCCACAGCATGGCCTGCACAGGGCCTGCCACTGCCACTCCCAGCCCCGTGCTCTGCAAGCCAGCCACAGGGCCTTCCATGCCTTCCTTTGCATGTCTGCTTCCCCTGGTGCAGTGCCCCTTCCCCTCCCATTCCCTCTCCTGGCTAACCTTGACCCATCCTTCAGGTCTCAGTGTGAACACCTCTTCCTCCTGGACATCTCTGACGCCTCCTGTCTAATTAGGCGCCACTATGCGGTGGTTTCAGGGCACCCCGTCACCAAAGCCCGGCTGTCCACCTCTGTGCCTCATCAGACTGAGAGCAGGGGTGGCGTCTGCTGTTTGTTTTTGTCTCCCCAGCGCCTGGCTCAGGGCCTACAGGTAGCAAACCCTTAGTAAATATTGGCTGAATAAATGGATAAGGTTTGTTGACTTCTGTACTTAGAGCTCTCAGCTTCCTAGTCTGTTTCGTGCATGGAGTGGTCGGCGCTGGTCTCAAAAGGGTGACCCCAGGTGAGCGGCGAGAGCAGAGGGCTGGGGTGCATTCTGTCCTGGACCGACAGCAGAAATGCTGCTAGCAGGGTAACCCACAAGAGCTTGAGCAGGAGCAGTTTTAGGGTTGAGACAAAGTTCGGGCTCCAATCCCCGCGTCCCCCCCATGTGCAGGGTGAGGAAGCATCCCCACCTGCGCCGAGACCCATTCGGGGCTTTTGAAAATGTCTTGGTCTGGTTTGACCCCACTAAGCTGACCCACTTCTCCTGCCCTCTTTCCGTCCTTTCCTGGTCGTTGCAAGAAGGTTCTCAGGGCATGTGTGTCTCATAAGAACTTTCTGGCAAGTTCATGATTTTGGTCTTGTCTGAGATCAGAGGCAGCTTGGATTTGAAATGTGATTTCAGAGCTCTTGAAAGGCTCTAAGCTCTGGGTATTTTTGAGTAACCCTGAAGGGCCCTCCACCTTTGGGCGGGTTCCAGCTCAGGCCATTCTCCTTCCCTTCTGGACCTCGCCCCCAGGCGGGCAGGGGCTCGAGAGAGGACGGAATTCTGGGTGAACTGTTTGCTGGCAGTGAGGGGCTCGCCTGCCCCCACCCCATCCTACCCAGCCTTCCCTTCAGGCAAGGTCAGTATCAGCAGCCAGCTGCACTTCGCTCCCGGGAAAGCCAGAGACAGAGTTAGTAAAAATCTATCTCGTGAACAGCCCGACCTATCAGCATTGATCCCATTAGACATGATGCTCACACACACAGTCCCCATTATGTGCAGAGGGGCAAGACTCAGAGGAGCTCAAAAAGCCGTTTAATTCTGACCCGGGGTGACTGCTTCCCCCAGGGCCCGAAACATCCCCCAAACTAATAACCCCAGACAAAGCACTGCCGGGAAAATTCCTTGAGGATTTGAGATTTTCACTCCGTTAATCTCCTAACTCAATAAAGTCAACACTCCTGCAGCAAGTTAAATACTTTTATTAAAGGATCCCCTCCCCCATTCTCTTTGATGTGATGTAGACCGGTCTACCCTCCCAGGGCCTGAGTGTGTCTGTAAGGGGTCGGCCTCTGCCCACCATTTTCTCCTGCTCCAAGGAGGCCCAGAACACACTAGAATTTGCTAATTTTGGATTCTGAAAACTTCTGAGAGCTCTGACTTCCCCGAGGAGGTCCTACAGCCTGTCAGCTGAAGGAAATGCGTCCCATTCCTTTGTGAGGGGAAACAGGTCTCCTCCAACAGGCCTGGCCCCAAGCACCTCTACTGTCCGGTTTGCCTGAGGGAGTCGCCAGCACAACTGTCCAGGCTGAGATGGACTTGCGGGCCAGGGGCCCACCCTTCCCCTGACCTCTCTAGAAGCCAGCTGGCTATACCTTCAACAGTCAGCTGGAAGCCGGGTGGGGAGAGCAGGCAAGGAGGTTGAAGGAGGCTGGGGTGGAAAAAGGAGACGGGCGGTAAAGAAGGCTGGAGCCCCTCTCCTCCCACTGCTTCATGCCCCAGGGTGTCCCTCGAGCTGCTCCTCTCAGCTCTGCCTGGAATCAGGTCCAACCATTCTAACTCACAGTCACCACTTTCCTCTCTCTGTCGGTTTGAGGCTGTGGTGAGGCCCTGCCCGGGTCGCCTTGGATGCTGTCCCCAGAGAGCCCGCCTGGTGGGAGAACCCGCCAGCTTGCCGATGGGAACCGTCAGGCATCTTTATGTTTCAGGAGGAGCCTCCTTCTAGAAACATCATCATCTACAGTTTACCCATTTCATTGAGGGGTTTGTAGTGCGGACGCTGTGGATGCTAGAAAGTGGGTATTTCATCTATGGGGACAGACAATCAGGTCTCAGAGAGGCCAGAACACAGGTATTTTATCTATGGGGATGGACACTGTGGTCCCTGACGGCCCTGAGGCCTCCCCAGCAAGGGCCCCGGGCGTGTCCCACAGGCTCCCCGGTGGGTCTGGCTCTGGGAGCTATTGCCAGAGGTCTGCATGCCGACCTTGCCACGGGGAGGGAGCGGGGGAAGGCAAGCTCTCCCTACTGGGCCTCTGAGAAAGCTCTTCTCAACTTTCCTAACTTTCCTTCTGTTCATCCCCTCGACAAGAAAGGCACCTGCTCAGGGAGGCACTAGCCCCTCACAGCCATTAAGCCACTATAGCTTAGACTGGGCCTTGGTCATTTGAAATGTCCTGCCTTCCCTTGTCAGCCCTGGACAGATGTCCCAGGCTCTGTGGCTGTCCCCATTTATCGCCCACCCCAGTGAGATTGCCTCCAGATTGGAAACCAAGGCAGAGTCCCTGGAAGCCGGAGGAAGGAGAGGGAGATGACTGACCCCATGAGGAAGGTGGGGCCACGTGCCTCAGGCCTCGGGCTGGGGAGGCAGACGGGCCTGGGCTGGAGCCCAGACTCAGCTGCCGGCACCCTCTGACCCTTGCAAGCTATTTGCCCCTCTGAACCTCAGTATCTCCATCTGAAAAATGGGAATAATAACAGTTCCCTCCTTCTCAGTGTCGCTGTGTAGCTTGAAGTAGATGAGCCTGTGAATTGTTTAGCACACAGTAAGGGCTCACTGAATGGGCTGATGAGAAGAGGCTCAGTGGCTTCCAGACTGGGATTGGGCCCAGCCATGAGCCCAGAAATTCCTTCCTTCCCTGAGGCCTGCAAGGATTTGCTAGTTAGTCCTCCCGATGGCCTTGCTTCCCAGAGAGGCTGGGGCTTGGGGATGTGAAGACCTGCTCCTCTTGGCTCTGCAGAGCAACTATGTAGGTGATTGAGGTTGGCAGGGGAGGGAAGCACCCAGGTCATGGTTGCAGCAGCTGCCAGGCTCTGGGCATACGGTGGCCCCCAGGCAGAGTCAGTGCTGGGCACAGGTGGTCTGTGCACTCTCAGTCGGGGTGCTATCAGCCCCAACAAGGCAAAAGTTGGTTCTTAGAGGAGCAAAAATAGGTTTAGATATTACAATGGTTTGTGGCACTCCAAAGCTCAACCCTACCTGACAAAATCTGATTTTTTGTAGTATTTATTTATATTTATGTTTATGTTTATATTTATATTTTATTTTTTCAATTTATTGGAGGAACATTGGTTAATAAGATTGGTTAATAGGTTTCAGGGGTACGATACTATAATTCATCTTTTTTTAATCCTCACCTCAGGTTTATTGATTTTAGAGAGAGAGGAAGGGAGAAAGAGAAACACTGATGTGAGAATCATCTTAGTAGTATTTAATTTCTCTCATTAGAAGTGAAGTAAATTCTAATTTAATGAAGTTAGCTTAAATTAAAATTTCCGTCGGGTGGGGGATGCTGATCAAAGAAGGCTGGGAAACACTGGTATGGTCCGTCTTCCAGACTCTCAACTTTCTGCCCAGGGTCGCCCTCCTCTCACAGCCCTTCCTGCCACCTCCGACCATACCCTTCTTCCCCTTGGGCTCTTGGCAGCACTTTGCACTGCTGACCACTCCAGTTCAGAGGTCACTCTGTCCCAGGGTATGGCATACATTACTTCTTACTCCAATCCTCCCTTGGTTCCCATGACTTCACCACACAGCTCCTCCCTCCAGCCTCTGGCTCTTCTCTTCCTTTGCCCCATGGACACAGCTCTCTGCTCCCCTCACCTGCTTCCATAGCTCCACTCTGCTTGCCCCGCGCCAAGCCCCAGCAGCCTACTGGAGCACACCGTCTTGATTCTCTCCCTCCCTGTCCACCCCAGCTGGCTTGATGCTCCCCCTTCTCCTGTAGTATTTACTTTGGACCATTTGATGCAAAAGAATGTATGCCCTCGTATTATTCTCTCATGGTTGCATGGGTATCTGGTCTATCTTCCAACTTGGATTTTAATTTCTTAGAGGATAAGAAAAAATTGTAAGTTTCTGTTTGCTCCTTAGTGTGCAACCCAGTTCAGGATACCAACGAAGGCAGGTGGGAAGGTCTTTAGAGGCCACAAAGTGGCCTGCAGAACTCCAGTTGCAAGGTGCCACTGCTCGATGGCCTTCCCAACAGCAGAGCCAGCGCAGCCTGGGCCCTGGGCAGAGCGCAATGGGAAGGCCCCCTCTGCCTCCCACCTGGGGCTCTGCCTCACCTGGCTGACTCCTTCCACTCCATCTGGTCTCCGTCGTGCTGCAGTGTGTCCATCTCTGTGAAGAGGGTGGGGTTGGGAGCCTCATCTTCCTCCCCCAGGATGTCCTGGAGCTGCTCAGCAGCTGGAGCCCCTGCAAAGAGAGGACAGCAGGATCTGCTGAGTGCCCTGGGGGAGACAGAGGCCTGAGAGGCCAATTGAAATGGAACAGGGGACAAGAGCAAAGGAAAGGTATTTCCTAATTCAGTAAAACTAAGTCCACCTTCTGGGTGAAGCTGGATTCAAGTCTCTGTGGGTTGGATGAGGATGAGATAGTCTTTGGGATAACAGAGATAAAAGGGTTTAGTCTGCATTCAAAATCTAGGGTCGTGTAGCAGACAATGAAGAAGGATGTAAAATGGCCAATGCTGGGGCAGCAGCAAGGACAGGGGACACAAAAGTGAAGTGAGAAAAATTCTGACCCAACTTCAGCATAAAAATCCCAGAGGGATCCCTTTCCCACTGGGCCCCAAGCCAGTCAACTGCCAACGTTGGTCTTGGAGGGGCGGTCAGCTGTGTGAGAGGACGGGCTTGTACCAGGGAGCCACGTGGCTGACTCTCTACACGGGCAAGAAGACAGCCTGTGCCTGAGCTCCTGGTCTGCTTTCTAACTGCCACGGGGTGTCCCCTCCCACATGTGTCTCCAGGATCTCAAAAGTTAGCATCTGGACACTGAACATGCACCCTTCCCCAGACATGCTTCTCCTCTTTTCCTTATTCCCTTTCTTCTTTTCTTCCATCCTTCCTTCCTCCCTCCCTTCCTTTCTCTCAATATTTAATAAACGCCTACTACGTGCTGGGCGTCATTGTAGGTGTTAGAAAACAAAGCTGTGAAGAAGGCCCATATGTCCTTGCTTCCTTAAACATCTGTTCTAGTGGCAGAGACAGGCGATACACTAACAAATCCATAAATGATTATTTCAGGTAGTGATAAGTGCTCTGAAAAAGAGAAAAGAAAAAGACTTTTCTTCTTCAGGGAGCTACATTAGAGAACACGGTCAAGAAAGACCTCTCCAAGGAGGGTGTGCTTCAGTTGTGATGGGAAAGGTGGGCAGAGTCACTGTGTGTATCCGGAAGAAGGGTGCTCCCGTGTTTCAAAGACTCTGAGGTGGGAATGTGCTGGTCAGTGTGTCTAGGGCATGGTGTGCAAAGAGTGTGACGAGATGTGGAATGTCTCCGTTAAAGGCACAACTGTCCACCCAACTGCATAGGCCAGACACCCTGGAGTCATCCTCACCTCTTTCTCTCACCTCCACTCCCATATTGAAAGTTTTCAAAAACACATTCCCTCCGCACTGATCCCGCCATCACTGCCCTGGTTCATTCACTCACCGACTATCTCCTGGGCTTCCCCAAGTCTTCCCTTCCTCTGAACCTCCTCCATCCCCTCAGATCATCCTCCCCTTTAACCTGCACTTATTGCTTCATGGGCTCCCAATGGTCAGTAATTTCAACTATGCTTTCACCATAGCTTCCACTCTTACTCCTTAACTTCCCAATAAAAGCAGCCAGCCAATTCCCAGACCAGAATTCACTGGCCCATGATTCTTCCCTGCAGGTGTGCCCTGGGGTGCAGGGAGAGGCAGTGGGGTACAGTGGTACAGTGGAAGCAGTGTGCTTTCAATCCAACTAGCCACAGGTAGGAATCTCAGAGTTGCCACTTACTCATGAGTGAAATCTGAGTGAGCGGAGGTGTTGAGAGGAATAAATCAGACAGGGAGAGACGCATGACGTGGGGCCTGGAATGTAACAGGTGCTAATCCCCTTCACCACCAACTCCACAGCCAGCCTCCTGAGCCCTGCTGGAGAAAACCACCCAACTGTGCAAATGGAGGGTTTCCTCTCTAGTAGGTTCCGGAAGTGCAGCCACCTTCCACTCATCCTTGTCAGCACCCTTTCCAGCATCCCCCAATGCCATCCCTAATCTTTGCTCCTCATTTCAAGCCTCTTGGACCATCTCCTACTCCATTTCATCGATAAAATACAGGCCTCCAGGTATGAAATCCACAAACTTCTTCCCCTCTGGTCCTTCTTTTCATTACCACTGTTACACTCCACCTTTGAACAAAGGAGCCCTACCTCCAACTTGATCTCTGGCCCCATCCATTCCATTCTGCTGGATCCTTATTTCATCAACTAGCTTTTCCTTGCCTAGGTCTTCAACTTGCCTTTCTCCACCTCTTTCTCTAGCCTGTAAAATAGCTCTACCTTAGAATATCCTCCCTTAATCCTGATGGCCTTCCAAACTCTCTTGATTTCCTTTTCCCCTGCTTTCCCCCAACTTCTTGAAGAAGTGGTTTACATTTGTGGTCTGCACTTCCTCCTTACCCAGTCACTCCCCAACCTGCTACAACTGGTTCAATCTCACCACATTAAGGACATTGACTAAGGCAGAGATTTCAAAATGGCAGCTCAAAGAGGTGTTTAACTCAGACCTCGTGGAGTATAAACATTTTTGAAATTGTTGCTAACATAAAAAAAACTGTGAGATCTCATTTAAAATCCATTTCCTGACTTTTGTTGAAAATGTAGATGCTCTGAAAGCTGTGCTGGCACTCCTGTTTGGCAACAATCAATTAGAGCTGAGTAATGGCTGCCTTTTTTAGCCGGGCATATGTATTTTAGTTTGCCACAGTCCCCAGTACTCCCTACTACCCTGCCAATCTCATTTATGTTATGTACCAGAGTTTACAACACCACCCTCAGATCTCCCTTGTGATTTTATCCTCGAACCGGTATGTTAAAAAAAAATCAATCAAACCAACAGTGCTGCTAAGCTATGGACTGGCTTATCTCTCTGGGGCATCTTTGCTCCCTCTGAACTGAAATGCTACTCTTGGCTCCACAACACAGCACTTTCTTGATATTCTTCCCTATCTCTTTGAGGGCTCCTCAACATCCTTCTGTGGTCCCTCTTGCCATCTCACTTAAATCCTGATTTTCCCCAGGCCACCCATGTCTCTAGGCCCTGCCTGCATTGAGCACTTCTGACTGCCAACTGGACCTCTCCATCTGGGAGTTGGGCAGCCTTCCCAAGTCAGCCTCAACATATTCAAAACACTTCTGCATCCCTTCTTCCAACGCCCCAGCCCTGCCCTCCTCTGTTTTGATCAATAGCGCTCCTAGCTACCCAGTCATCTGGCCAAGAAATGTTGGACTCACTCTAGAAGCCTCCTTCTCCTTCACCAGCCAGGTCCAAGCAGACACTGACTTCTTTCATTTTCTCCCTAAATATTTCTTTAAAAACATTTTTATTTGTTTGTTTATTTCTTTCTTTATTTTTAGAGGAAGGTGAATGGAGGGAGAAAAGGGAGAGGGAGAGAAATATCAGTGTGTGGTTGCCTCTGACATTCCCCTCACCAGGCACCTGGCCCACAACCCCAGCATGTGCCCTGACTGGGAATCGAACTGGTGACCCTTTGGTTTGCAGGCCAGCACTCAGTCCACTGAGCCAACCAGCCAGGGCTGCTTCCTAAATATTTCTTACCTCTCTCCTTTCCCCCCACCCACCGCCGCCTTCTTGGTTCAGGTTCTCATGGTCTCCTGTTCCTGTTACTGCAACAGGCACCTAGTGCTCCCCCAGCTTCCGGTTGCCCCATCCATTCCCATCCCATATGAGACAGCAGAGTTGGCTTTCATAACATTTCAAACACGTTTGCAAGGCAGACTCCTGGGAGTCACTAAAAAATATTTTGTGCATGAGTTAGAAATATTTTTACTAGCAAAAAATGCTATTAATTTACCTGCACATGGCTCAATGGAGCTCATTTAATTTAAACAGATTTTATTTCTTAACTTTTTATTACTTTTAACTTACATCTTTTTCATTAGCTTATTGATAGCTGACACTTGGTAGCAGACACCAAAGACTTAAAGAAACTTTATAGGAGAAAAACCAACAATTGAACAAATAGCATTACTTTTTCTCTAAATTGGGAGACGACTGACTGTTTGATTCCAAGAGGGCACACTGATTCTCCATGTGATGGGAGTTCAAGAACTATTGTTCCAAAGTGTAGCTTTGATCATCTTACTCTCTAGATGGTGAACCTTCAGTGGCTCTCGATTACCTAAAGCCAGGGGTCTGTGACATGGCTTACAACATCCCTTGTGATTTGGACCTAACTTGCCTTTTTCTAGGTTCTGTCATGTTCCCCAATCAAATGCCCTGGACTCCAGCCACCATGCACCCCAGCTACCCTCAACTCCAGCCACCCTTGACCCCAGCCATCCTTGACCCCACACGCCCTGGACCCCAGCCACATCAGACCACACACAGTTCTCTGAAAAGGAGGACACCTCACTCCATGGACCTTCGTGCCTACCATTCCCTGAGTCTGGAGTCCCCTTAACACTTCAAGGCCAGATAAGAAGGCAAATAAATGGAGAGATGAGGCAGAGCGGAGAGCAGGATCCCCGAGTGAGCCTTGCCTGGTGCATTACCTGCTCCCCGGAATAGCTGAGGGCTGGGGTCTCCAGCTGTGGGCACTGCCTCTGGCCCCAGCCTGTTTCTGCTGCTGCCACCCGGCCACCGGCCACCGGCCACTGCCTCCACACGTCTGCTTCCCGGCCTGGCACAACAAACTCACTTTTGTTTCCAGTCGAGCACCAGGGGAGGTGTGGATGAGGCAGGTGGGGTGAGGGCGGTGAGGAGAGAGAGAGAGATAGAGAAAGAAATGTAGAATGACTGGGAAGAGGGAGAGTGATGACTCTATGTGAGAGAGAAAAGAGATGGAGTAAGTGTGAGAGAGAAAAACTGCGTTGAAAGGGAAGTAAAGCTACTACAAGTATGAGAGGGTGTGTGTGTGTGTGTGTGTGTGTGTGTGTGTGTGTGAGGGGGGAGGGAGAGAGAGAGGGAGGGAGGGAGAGAGAGAGAGAGATTCTCAGGTGCACTGGAAGAGGAGGGCTCAGTGGCTGCAGCAGAACTTCAAGCAGGCAGCCGGGTCCCCACAGCCGCAGGCCATTGAGGCGACTGGCAGAGCTGCCCCCTCCCCGCCCCCACTGGCCCTTCCCACAGAGCCAGGGGGCTCCCAAAGTGCCCAGGCACCTCTCCTCTGGCCCCTTTATAAAGGCAGAGGTAGGATTTGCCTTGAGACTCCCCGGGGCCTCCTTAAGAGCCTTGGCTGGCAGGTGAGCTGGCTGGAGTGGCCTGGCAGGGCAGGCCTCTCAGCCACAGGGCGCTGGTGTGGAGGTGGGGTTGTTGGGGGAAAGGTCGCTGTGGGGTTTCACATTTCAAGGCAACCACACCTCAAGCTGGTTTGTCTCCCCCACAACTTCAAACTGGAACTCCTGATTCTTTCCCTCTTTATCTACTTCTAAGTACAGTCCCAGATGTCATCACCCAGTGGGTGCTTTCGGAGCGTCTGTGGACAGTGGGAACTGGCCACTTCAGGGTGTGTAGTGAACCCCACTAGGAGATTATTTGCTCTGCCGAGAAAAACTTCTAGTCTCCTGGGTTCGGTTCAACAAGTGCTTACTGAGTACTTAGAATGTGCCAAGGTTGATTAGAGGTCGCTGAGTGGCTGCTGCTCCAAGGAGCTCTGAATCCTGAATTCACTAAGGCTTAGAGCTGGAAGGCAGCTTAGCAATCATCCGGTCAAACCCTTCATTTCATGGATTAGAAAACCGAGACCCAGTTTATACCACAGAGGCCCCAACAGACCCCAGTCAGGGGCGCCTGGAGTACAATCCACGCCAACACCACCAGCAAGGAGTTCCCGGCTCCATGGGCTCCTTGGCAGGCAGGATGATGAGGGGGATGGGCCCCTCTGAGGGTCCCAGGCTCTACAGCGCACACTGCATAGCACGTCCTGAACGCCACTGGGCAGCCACTGCACACCACGCTGAGTCAGGCAGGGGCTGTGTGTGACCTTGACCCCCAGAGAAATACCAGGGAGGTCACCAAAGAGGCCAAAGGATCCTGTCTCTGTGTGGTACTGTCACCAGCCAGACTGGGTTCAACTCGTGACTCTGCCAGTTACTGGGATTAGGATCCTGGCAAGGCATTGGGCTCTCTGAGCCTCAGTTTCCCCTTCCATAAAGTGGGAACTTTCACACTCATCTCACTGGATCACAGTGGCCATTGAAATAATATATGTGATGTGGTTGGCACAGTGCTTGGCATACACCTGTCACCCAATAAATTATATCACTGCATTTGTTGTTGCCAACAAGTGACTCCTTCTCCCTTATGACCATGACCTGCCTGGCTTTTCTAACACTCCAAGGGCTCAAACCGTTTCAGCTTCTAAATCTCCATTCTACTCCCATGCTGCTCCTCTGCCCCACCACCCTGAGGTCTCTCTCCTCTCCTGCTCCTCCCTGCTGCCCAGGGAAGGTTTAGCACACCACATGCTGGGCTACTGGATCGGGTGGCTGTAATGCATGGCGGGCCCCTCCTGCATGCAGCATGTCAAAAGTTAATCCACAGAATGAGACATGCCACAGGCAACAGCCCCGCTGGCCCATAGCTCACGGTGAGTCACATAGCAATGCCCAAATGTAGCAATAAATTCAATCAGCAGTTAGTTGCTGGAAGAAATACAACCTTGGTGGGAACAAGCTCCAGGAAGCACACTAAAAGAAGCAACCAGAATTGGGCTTTTACTAGATGGGAACTGTCCAGTCATCAGAGGAGCAAAGCACTAAATAATCTAGTGGACTGTAAATAGGCAAGCCTTCAGTTCCCATTAAAGACCCATGAGGGCCCTATCCAGGTGGTTCAGCTGTTTGGAGCATTGTCCTGTACACCAAAAGGTTGTGAGTTCAATTCCTGGTCAGGGCACGTATGGGAGACAACCAATAGATGCTTCTCTTGCACATCAATGTTTCTCTCTCTCCCTCTCTCTCTCTCTCTCTCTCTCTCTCTCTCTCTCTCTCCCCTTTCCCTCTTCCTCTGTAAAATCAATAAACATATCCTTGGGTGTGAATTTTTAAAAAGGCCCAGGAGGTATTTAGGATTTTAAGGGAGTCAGCATGAGGACGTGGTCCTAGAGTTCCCGTCTCTGGACCAGTCCCATCAGAGGCCCCCTCTCTCGTATGCTCTGCACCAACTGCCAGACAGCCAGCGTGGTGAGGCCGGAGTCCATTTATGCTCATACTACGCTGCTGGCCCTCAACACAGGGCTCACACAGCATGGGCACTCAGTAAATATTAGCTGGGTGAATGAACTTCACTGACACTTGCAAGCATATCAGCTGGGATTAGGCTCAGCAAGAAAAGAGGCAAGAACAAGGAAATGGAGCTGTGGGTGGAGCTGGCCGAGGACTTTGGGTAGCTCAAGGCCACTGAGTACTGGGGAAGGGGGGACAAACCTGAGGGCAAAGTCATGCTTGCAGTTGGGTGAAGTTGGTCTAGAGAGGGGACTTGAAGGCCCCCAGTTCTAGTTTCATGAATAGTAAATGTCTTTTTCGAGAAAGCTGCCCTTAAACTCCAAATGTGCTCCCTGAGAGAGGAAGAGCAGGGACCCTGCCTGCTGTGGTGTTTACCGGAATCCCTCCTGCTGCATGTAGGTAGCTTTGAGGATGTCAGCCCAGTCCATACCTCTCCTGCAAAAGGATGGCCCTTCGGCAGCCGTGTTCACGGGATGCATGACCTGTGCCCCTTGGCCACAGTTCATGGCACCAGGGACAGTTAGCTGACTACCCGACCCAAGCCAGAAAATTTTGAATTGGGTCTCTGAGGCAGCCATGCCTTTCCCGATGGTTTGGGGAAGAGAGAGCAGGTAAACAGGAAGATGAGGGCACAGGGAGCAGGAAATGCTGGGGCAGGGGCAGGGTGGAAATGAAGCAGACTCCCAGGAAAAGTGTGGAGAAGAAGCCAGTGCGGTCCCTGACAGGTGACGGAGAGGGTGCAGTGCCCACCCACTGAGCCCAGCTGGTTGTTCTGCTCTGGGACTGTGAGAAACTCCTTTGCTGTTACAATCTAATAGCTCTCTCTTTTTCTCTTTCTCCCTCTCTCTCTCTCACACACACACACATTCCCTCCTTGCCAAGCCAACCCAAATAGGTTTCTGATACTTTTGATAAAATTGCCTTCTTAATCATGAGTACCCCTTGTATGAAATTCTAGGGTAAAGATTTTCTTCTGCACACCTTCTTCAAAACTGAAAGGTTAAGACTTAAAAAGAATGTTGAGTTACTATAGTAAGAACAGTTAGAATAAAAAGGAAGAGGGAATTGGTGAAAGAGAGGGCAGAGCAAAGGCAGAGCAGGCTGAAAGGAAGAAGGGAAGAAGGGAAGGAAGGAAGGAGGGAAGGAAGGAAGGAAGGAAGGAAGGAAGGAAGGAAGGAAGGAAGGAAGGAAGGAAGGAAGGAAGGAAGGGAAGAAGGGAGGGAAGAAACCCTGGCCCTGGCCCGAGGAGGAAGCTGTGTTGAGGGGTGGCAGAGCCTCACAAGTGCATTGCTAGCTCCCCAAAAGTGCTCTCAGCGGGAACCAAGGCTGGAAGATCTCTGTGTTGGGTGAGTGGAGACTCAGCCAAGGCTGGTTGAGAAATTCAAATAAGAGACCCCCTAACCTTCCCCCGCTGAGCCTCCCCCCACTCTGCTCCTCCAGGAGCTTCCTGGGAAGGGCATCCAGCTCAGGGTGAAGTCAGCGAGGCCACAGGGAAAAGCCCATGATGACACTGTTCTCACTGGAGCCCCAGAGGAAAAGATTCTGACATTCCTGGAGAACCAAAACAGTAAAAGGCAACTCTTTGTACTGCATCCATTATTTCTAATCTGTGAGGTATAAAATGTCACTGATAGTATTCACTTAGCATGTAGTGTTGGGAATAAGGAAATTAAGAACTAAATTTAACCTTAGTAAACAAGAACCACATTGTAGCTAAAAAGAAATGATAAAAGAGACAAAGTGCAGTTAAGCAAACATCCTGTGTCTAGCAGATGCTCTCCCCTGGGTAGGCTATATAAACAATGCTTTGTAGTTTTAAGGAGAAAATAAGAACCTAGCTAGCTAGAGCCAGGAGATTACTAGGTTAATGAACAAACATCCTGCCTTCCCGCCTTATGCAAAAATGCTTGGTTTGAAATTCCCGAGCTCGGTCTTTGTAAGCGAATTGCTAACTGCCACGTCTGCTTCTGTATAACGCTTGCTTGCCCGCCCCTATATAAGAACGTAGTTGTAAGCACTCGGCGCGTCTCTCGTTTGCAGCTCCTTGTGGGCACTGTGTCGCTGGACACTTTGAGAGTTCGCCCCTGCGCAGGTTAAACCTGGCCAATAAAGTAACATCTTTGATACCCTGAAAGTCTCCAATATTTGTTCTCGCATTTGCTGGATGCTACAGTAGTCCTTATTGTTTTGCTTTAGTGAATATAAATGCAATAAAGTGAATAAATGGTTATTTAAAATCAAAACAGAGAGTTGTTGCTTTTCTTGTCCAAGCCAAAATGGGCGTGGGGGCCGAACTCCTGTGACTGAATCTCATTCTGCCTTCTTCCTCTGGCAGAGGTTGGTGGCTGGGGTGGGGGGTGGGGGGATGTCAAGGCCTCTTCCAGGCCCTCTGGTCTGCTGAAGGGCTAGACTTCGGGGAGAGGGTCTTCGTGTCTTTAGTTGTGCAAAAATGAGTCCTAAGCCAGGCAAGGGGCAAAGGGAAACACATGTGACTGAAAAGTGAGAGGAGTAAGTGGGGGGGGGGGGGGCAGGGAGGGCTCAAAACCTGAGCTGCAAGGAGGTGTGAGGGGCTCCGGAGGAGGACTCAGGGTGAGGCAGGTAGGAGGCTGGCACCACACAGGAAATTTCCAGGGGCCAGAGGTTTTTAAGAATAAGGTTATCTAGTATCTCATCTTAAAAATTGTGTTTCTCTGCAATGTTAAACTGCTCCATGGTTTTGGGCCGTCGAAAAGCCTGTTACTCACACATGTGCTGTGCGTGACCAGCTGGGGGGAACCAGAGGGGGCCTGAAGTCCGGGCCGGAGCTGGCCCAGAGGTAGAGCAGGAGGTGATGCACAGGGAGACTGCGAGCCCGTCAGGGAGGGTCTTGGAGCCAGAGTGACCTGAGGCTGAAAGCCCCTGGGAATTCACAGAAATTTAGGCCACGGCACAGACCTTCCCCGGGACGGGGGCTAGGAGGCTGCTAGCTCTCAAGGAACCAGGTCCATCTGGCTAATGGACGATTCATCAAGACAACGTGTGGGGGAGCGTTTGTTGGTTCACTTGTAAACTCAGGCTTCCAACCCTACTTTTCCCTTAAGGTCTTAAGGTCACTAACTCAGGATTCTGTCCAACTAGGGTTTTTTTTGTTTGTTGGTGTTTTGTTTGTTTGTTTTCAGAATAGCCCTTGGAGCTAAAGAGGGGGCACCTTGACATTCCCAGGAGACCCAGGTTCACGGAGCAGAGGACGGGACAGACGAGCGCAGACAGGCTTCCTGCCCACAGGGTCTAGAACGACCCCCATTGTTTCCCCTTCTCCTCCCCTTCCCCCCCTTTTCTCCTCTTGTATCCTTCCCAGATACGAATGAGTAACATAGACAAAAGTGAGGAAGCCACACCTTTTTAAATTAAAAAAAATTTTTAAATGCTAAATGGAACCCAGCTGTCCTTGCTCCTACATTGGCAACGCAGCTTGTCTCTGGTCTCTGTCTCAGGGGCTCCTCCAGCCCGAGGGTGGGTGGGGTGGCATGCGGCCCAGGATGGCTATGAATGCAGCCCAGCATGAAGATGCCAAAAGGTTGGAAACCCCTGCTTCAGAGATTGAGGAAAGAGTGAAGACAGGGCGTGTATAAAATGCAGTCACTTTAACCAAGCTATTAAAATCATTAATGTTATGGCCCCAGCCAGTGTGGCTACATTGGTTGGAGCATCATCCCATCCACCAAAAAGCTGGGGGTTTGATTCCCAGTTGGGGCATATGCCTAGGTATGGGAGGAAACCAATCATCAATGTTTTCTTCTCTCTCTCTAACATCAATAAACATATTTTTTAAATGTTTTAATAAAAACAAAATAAAAATAAATCATTAACATTATGAAGGTTGAGGCATGAGAAGACTCTATTCTTGTTCTAACTAGACTGAGAACTTACCCAGGTCCCCAGATAGCCCCCTGATCACCGTCTGAAGGACTCACATATCTAGGCCACCTGACATCCATTATCCAGGCCACGGGACATGATCAGACAGCTGGGCATCTATCCTCTAGCTCACTTGGCGTCCATTGTCCAGACTGCCCGACAGCTGACATAACTGTGTTGGACCAAGCCTAGGGTTAAGAATGCGGGACTGATAATTCTCCAGAATGCACTTTTTACTGTAAGAAATCGTTTCTGTCTCCTTTGGAACACTTCTGGGTTTTTGCCTAGCTTTGTTTAAAGATTACAGACTCTAAGACCTTCGAATAAATTTTCATCTTCTTTCTCTAGCAAAGTCCTCCGGACTCTTTTTGAGTTCATTCAACAGGATAAATGTCTGTCCCAACTTCTGTCCCAACTTTTGCTCCTTCCTCATCAGAAATGGGGAAAGAAAGACCACGTGAAACATACCCTTGGTCCTAAGGCCTTAGAACCATATCAGGCTCAAATGTCTGGCCAGAAAACCACCTTTCTCTCCTTTACTGATCATCTTGTGGTGGCTTTGACCTTTAGTGACCCCAGAGTTGTTCAATAGCTGGCAAGTAGAAGGACTTAATAATTTCACACCCCTGCCACAAGAAGTCTCTCATAAGCCCTTGGTACTAATTGGCCAAGCCAAACCAATACCCAGTTGTAGAGGAAAAAGATCTGAGTTCCTTCTTGCTCTTAGATTAGGTTAATATATAAGGTCTGTCCAGAAGGTATCTGGCCATGTCATATGAAAAACAGACATTTATTGAAGAAGATGCAAGAAATATTATACACAGAACAATGACACCTCAGTCCCCTTTGAAGCAGGTACCTTGGGACCTCACACAGTTCTTCTAGTCACCATCAGCTACCCCATCACATTTTCCTGAATCTCATCCATGGTCTGAAATCTCTTCCCTTTCAAAGGTGATTTTAGTTTTGGGAAAAGGCAGAAGTTGAAGGGCACCAAATATGGGCTATAATGGGGGTGAGCCACCTAGATGATTTGATGTTTTGCCAAAAATCTCTGCATGAGACGTGATGCATGAGTGAGCACATTGTCGTGATGAAGCTGCAAATCACCAGTTGTCTGTAGCTGTGGCCTTCTGAATCATCCCAATAGCTTCTGTGGAGGAATGTTCAAGCCTAATGCAAAATTTGATGCAGATTTGTTGCTCCACTTGAATGTGATGGCCACATAATACACATGCTCACTCAACAGCATCTACCGCCCCTCTGACTAGTACAGTGAAGCTATTGTTGTTCACACATGCGCATTCCAGTCCACTCTCCTTGGCTGCCAGGTTACATCAGTGTTGAGCAAAACATTCTCACAACGGCTGGACTTTTTCTGGACAGACCTCATATACCAATTGACCTAATATAGGGTCTGGCAGAAAAAATGACTGCTCGGGTGTGGTTGGTAGGGCACTAATATGTGTGTAATAAATTTGAACATTTCACCTAAAATGCCATACAGTGTGCTTGAGTGTGATATTGTTATGTTACAGAATTACATGCTTATGATTTTGTAATAAGTGTTTGTAATAAAAAGGGGCATTATTTGTGCTATACCCTGTATATCCTAAGTACCTACCATGCGTCGTGAACCATGTGAAGTATTTTATATCTGTTTATATACACTTAGCAACTCACAACAACTTAGTATGGCCAACAATCCTTATTTGCTTGTGAGTGACCTGGTTTTGGCATCGGAAGTCCCACATCCCTTGTCCTGCGAAACCCTTTGGTCCTGGGCAAACTGAAGCAGGTGGTCATCCTGCAGCCACCTCTCCCTCTGCAGGTGAAGATTCCAAGACTCCAGGGACTGCACGGTCAGGTCGGGCTTGGCTGACCTTGTGTTTTGGGGCCTTGGCTCCAGTTCTTATTACCAGCCTAGAGAAGTAGAAGTGCAACCATATTTCTAAAGATGCTTCTGTGCACTCACTTCTAATTGCCTCTCAGGAGGTTCTCAGAGCCAGAAAATGCATTCTCTCCAGGACAGGAAGCATGGCTCTTACTGATCCTCACCACAGCCTGGTGACCGTATTCCTCAAACATGCTCTGCTTCTGCTGAAATTGATTGTGACTGAGTATTGACTTCCTAAAATTATATTCACATTGTAGGGAGGGGTGGTATGGAGAGAGAGAACAGACAAACCAACTGTTATGGCATTTTATTCCCTACCTACTTCCTCCTTTCACCATAAGGCAATTTGGCTGCTTGGAAGGATGTAGTTCTCAGCCTGTACTGAAAGTGGGGACTTACCAATGGCCTCTTACAAAGGACAGCACACACAGGCTTTGAAGTCCACAGACCTGTATCCAAATCCCAGCTTCACTGATTACAGCTGCATCATACTACATCCCTTTGAACTTCATCTGAAGATGGGCATAGTAATATCTCCCTTTTGTTAACACTACATTTAGCTAATACAATGATAATGAACTACCATTCATAGGCACAAAGCTCCTTCACGTACATAGTCTTGCTGGACCCTGGCCATTCCTCAGTGAGGCAGGAACTAAAGTGTCTCCTGGCAATCTTTCATCTGCACAGCCTGCTTTATGCTCAGGCCCTACCACATTTAGCCACCCTTGCCCGGCCCAGTTGCCCCCAACTCTGCACAATACCCTTCCTGCATAGTAGGAGTTCCCACTGGGGCTATGTGGCCAGGCCAGCTGGACCTCTTGCCTGGGCTGTCTGGGTGGATTCACAGAAGAGACAGGACACTCACAGAGGAAAACCACATTCGGTCAGGATCCAAGGAGAAGTGAGAGATTCAGGCAATTATTGTACGTAGATGATGCAAGTAGAAACGATTTAGGGACTGCTGGGTCCTCTCTTCCACAGGTCATTGTCACTGACACTACAATTGAGCAGAGTTTGTATCTACCTCACAGAGACACTGTCCCATTGGCTTAGAAGAAGTCAATGACTAGGGGTCATTCTATCGCCTCCCTGACCCCATGGAGAACAGCAGGAACAAGCTCAGCCCAGCTGCAGGAAAATTGCTGTGCCTGTTGACTTTCTAGTAGGTTTTGTGGCTCATTTCAATCAGCTCACCTACAACTGGGTCTGGAATGTATTCTTAGGGTTAAGTAGGTTCTATGGGAATTTTTAAATTTTGTGTTTCTTTTATCAGATATAAGGGGAAAACTTTTCTGCTGTTATAATTAAAAGCTGCAACACATTTTTATGAACTAAAACCTTAGTTAATTAAGATAGTTTCTCAAGCTGAGATCTGGTGCCCCCGGGTGGCTCTACAAATGTACAAATGCATTTTCATGCATCTACAAGAAGCTATCTTCTTCTTAAAAGGGGTCCCTACTTTACTCTGGTTTGAAAGACACAGCCTACAATTTCTGGTCCTCCTAGGCTGTCTCATTCTCTCCCCTGTTTCACAGCCATGCCAGGAATAAGCCAGTAATATGTGCACATGTTACGGGAATAGCAGGTTGGGAAAGGGATAAACCAAATGCACGAATGCACCAAAGGAGTCTTCATTCTCTCCCCCACACTGGTTTCCAGGCAAAACCAGTGTCCCCTTAACTGAACCAGAAACTGCCGAACAACCCACTGTACACACCATGCGATATGCTATGTCACATCAATAAATACTACTTGTTGGGCCTCCTCCAAACCCTTTGAGCGGAGAGCACCAACTCTAAACCATCACCTCTTCCTTGGCTCAGGAAGGACCCAGCAGACTCAACTTGCAAAGGGTGACTGCATCCCTGGATGTGGAGGCAGCAATGGGGCCACAGGGGGATACCCCAGAAAGTGAGCCTGAGGCATCCCGTGCCAACAACATGCAGAGTGGGAGGCTCCCCACCAGGCTTGCCCTCCGCTGGCCTCTGCTGCCCCTGCCCCAGTGGGCGTGTGCACACGCACATGCATACATGTTTGTGTGTACAGCATGTTTTAATCAGCACATATCTCTTACCCTGGGCACACCCAAAGGACTCCCCATTACCCCATCTCCCGCATAGATGAGACAGGATAGTGAGAAGCTAGGAAAAGTCCTTCGCAAATGGAACAGGGAAACTGAGACAGGCAGCTGAACACAGTGGCTGAGCAATTTACCACCAGGGACCGATGGTCACCAGGGCGAAGACCAGGCAGGTGTAGACTGGGAAAACAAGGACCTCACCCTCAGGGTCACCCTTCCTCCCCTGGCCTGTCCTCTCTGGAGGTAACACCTAGGTCTCAGTCGTGTTTCACCTCCAGGCCTAGAGATGCAGCAAAACCAGGTGGGCAACGCCAGAACCAATTGCAATGACTAAAGACCCCCTGCCCTGGCGCTGACCAGTCAGTGGAGACCTTGACCCTGAAATGACACACACACCTGGAGGACTGATGAATATTCTACTAAAACCCTCCCCTGAGACCTCCCCTACGCTTGCTCAGCCTTCTAGAAAGACATAAAAGCCTCAAGACAGAGGTCCCAGCACAGAGGCACGTGCTCTCCCTTTGGGGAGCAGCCAGGGCCGTTTCCTTTCCTTTCTTCTCTCCCCTCCCCCACCACCTCTTTCTTAACTCTCCTAAACTCCAAGGCAATGGGAGGCTGGCAGCTTGTCACAGGTTGATCCCCAGAGCCCCATCTTCTCTGACTTCCCAGTGAGATAAGGCAGCCCAGCCAGAGCTCTCCTGCTGCTTCCTCCATGCTAAGCCCCTCCGTGTTTCACTCTCCCTGGCTTTCATAAATGGATCCTCATAGTCACCCGAACCTGTGCTATGAAACCTTTCCTACACGAAGTCAAGAACTGACACACTACCTCTGGCCCTGGGCAGACCTGCTCAGGGCCAGGCCCCTGTCCGGTCACACAGACGCATATGCCCTGGAGAGGCCACAGGCCCTAGTGGACCGCGTCCCTGAACAGCGGTTCGGGCAGCTGCGGAGCTGGGGGAGGCCCCGGGGGCCTTCGGCAGCACGTGTGTCTGATCTTCTCCCACTGGGACACTAAACCCCGCTATTGCCTCTGACCTTCCTGGGAAGGTTTAGATGGTGAAATCGCTAATTTTGTCTTGCTCAAGACAGTAAAAATATGTAATAGAAACCAATTAAATACCATTTATTAGGCAGAATTGGGGTAGGGTATGACGGCGGTAAAATGATGTCCCTAGAAACAGACAGAAAATAATAAAATGTCACAGTCGTGCTCTGAGAACACCAGCCTTTTGACTCCTCTTAAGATTGATGTCTTTCTTTCTAGGGAAAGAACAAAAGGCTGATTTTTAATCAGCCCTGAACTGGTTTCTGTGCAGGAGAGAAGCCCTTTCGGCCAGGGTCCCAGACAATTCTGCACCATTCAAGTCCGAGTGAGGGTGGGGGGAGGCACTGGAACAGGGAATTCTGTTTTTTGAGCACAACGCCTCATGCCCGGCAGTCATGTCTGCACTGGTTTCTGGGGCAACAGCCATGTGGCCCCCAGGAACGTAGAAATGAGGGAAAGAGTTTCTGAGCATTAAACCATGAAATCCTCAAGGAATGGGTCAGAGCAGAGGACGCTGGGTCAGAGCAGAGGACGCAGAGTCACCACAGAGAGATGGGGCTCAGCCTGGCTGAAGGTGTCCCTGAGCAGCAAGGCCATCTGCAGCGGGGCCGCAGAGCAGAGGGGGCTGAGAGGCCCGAGCCACGGGCTCCACAGAGTCCCTGCTGCCCTGCCATTGCCCGTCTGCTCCCACAAGTGGGTGGACCCCCAGAATGCACCCCGAAGAACTCACGGGTCCTGCTGGCATGATCCACACTGCTGTCCCCGCTGCTTCCCCTGCTCCCCAAGCAGGTCAGCTCCTGTGGCGGCCTGTCTGGCCTCAGGCCCCAGCAGCCCTTTTGCCAGCCTAAGGGATGTCCCTTCTGGTCTCTCTTCCTTTGATGGTAACTGGGGACTGAAAGCCCAATGTGGATGGAACGGCAGTCTGTGGGCACACAAGAAAGGGGAAGCAAGAGTTAATAAAAGTTGACATTTCTCCTTAATATCCTACAATTACAAAGAACTAAGGCCAAAAGCAAAACAGAAGGCATAGGATTCCTGGACAGGGCCACTGCCCCGAGACTAGGGGTTGGCAAAATTCCATTTCTGAGCAACTCAACAGTTGCTGGGAAAGACACTCTTGGTGCTATGTTAGAGCTCTGTCAGCACGAGCAGAACTCCCATCTCCCCGCTCCTGCTTGTCCAGGCAGCAATGACCACAAGGCCCTCATTGGGTCACGGATTTAGTCCAAAATGAAGAGCCTCTGTTTGGTTGTTGTAGAGAAGCTTCATGCACCTCCATCGTGGGCCATTTTTAGTAACAACCAAGGGCTACTTATCTACTGAACTACTTATCAGAAGAGCAAGTTATTACATTAAAACTGCATTAAGATATCATCTCATACCTGTCAGAATGGCTATCATTAATAAATCAATAAACAAGTGCTGATGAGAATGTGGAGAAAGGGGAACCCTAGTGCACCGTTAGTGGGAATGCAGACTGGTGCAGCCACTGTGGAAAGCAGCATGGAGATACCTCAAAAAATTAAAAGTGGATCTGCCTTTCATCCCGGCATCCACTACTGGGAACATATCCAAAGGAACCCAAAACACTAATTCAAAAGAACATAAGCACCCTTATGTTCACTGCAGTGTTATTTACAGTCATCAAAATATGGAAGCAGCCCAAGGGTCCATCAGTAGATGAGTCGACAAAACAACTATGGGACATTTACACAATGGAATACTACTCAGCCTTAAAAAAAAGAAGAAGAAAATTTTACCATCTGTGACAGCATGGATGGACCTGGAGAACATTATGCTAAGTGAAAAAAGCCAGTCAGAGAAAGACAAATACCTATGATTTCACTCATATGTGGAATTTAATGAACAATCTGAATGAACAAGGAAATTGGGGATGGACTCACAGATGGAGAGCAGGATGACAGCTGGGGTGGGGCGGTGATGAGGGGGTGGAGGGATTGAGCAAAAAGGAGAAAGGACTAATGGACATGGACAACAGCATGGTGATTGCTTGGGGGAGGGTGACATAAGAGGGCTAAATGGGAATGGAAAAGAATACAATAAAGATCAAATAAAGCAAAGAAAAATAATAATAACAAAGCTAAAAAAGAAAGAAAAAGAAAAGCAAATTATTAAGGATTTCTCAAAGCTGGTTACGTAAACTAGACTTTTCGAGAACTGCAGCTGCCGACAACCTTCAGTGCAGACCCCACCAGGAAGCCTGACTGCCGTGCTGGCCCCTCTAGGTCTGCGCCACAGAGGCAGCTGAAATTCCCTTAGCCCTCGGGAAGGACATTCGGCTACCAGCTTCTCACCAGTGGTGTCTTGTGTGGGTCAATGATTTTTTGAAACAATTAATAGGCCCTGGCCAGGTAGCTTATTTTGGTTAGAGCATCATCTTGATACACTAAGGTTGTTGGTTCAATCCCCAGTCAGGGCACATACAAGAATCAACCAATGAATGCATCAATAAGGGGAACAACAAATCTCTCTCTTACTCTCTCTCTCTCTCTAAAAAATCAATAAACTTTAAAAATTAAAATAAGTAATTAATAGATTGCTTAGTGCAGTTTTAAGTGTGCAGAACAATCAAACAGACAGTCCATAGACTTCCATGCATTTCCCCCACACACCCCACCTCCGCAAAATTTCCTCTATTTTTATTGAGGTATAATTGACATATAACATTGTATGTATTTCCAGTTTACAACAAAATTATTTGATTTAAGTATATACTGTGAAATGATTACTACAGTAAGTTCAGTTAAATCCATCACCACACCGTTACATTTTGTGTGTGTTGAGAACTTTTAAGACCAACTCTTCCAGCAACTTTCAAATACAACTTTCACAATACAGATTGTAAACTAGAGTCACCATGCTGTACACTAGGTCGCCAGAACTTAATTACCTTATAACTGGGAACTTGCACCTTTGACAGTCCTTACCTATTTTGTCTGTTCCCTACCACCCACCTTTGGCAAACACTAATCTGTTCTCTGTTCCTACGAATTTGGGTTTTTTAGATTCCATGTGTGAATGAAATCATGCAGTATTTGTCTTTCTCTGTATGACTTATTTCACTTAGTGTAATGCCTTCAAGATCCATCCATACTGCTGTAAATGGCGGGATTTCCTTCCTTCTCATGGCTGATATATATTGAATGTACCACATTTTCTTTATCCACTAATCCACTGTTGAACATTGTGGTTGCTTCCACACCCTGGCTATTCTAAACAATGCTGCAATAAACATGAGGCTGCAGACATGTCGCCAAGACAGTGATTTTGTTTCCTTCAGATAGATAGCCAGAAGTGGGATTGCTGGATCATATGGCAGTTGTATTTTTAACTGTTTGAGTTGATACACTAAGGTTGTGGGTTCAATCCCCAGTCAGGGCACATACAAGAATCAACCAATGAATGCATCAATAAGGGGAACAACAAATCTCTCTCTTACTCTCTCTCTCTCTCTAAAAAATCAATAAAATTCCTGGAGGTTTGAGGAACCTCCATAGTGTTTTCCATTATGTCTATACCAACTTACATTCCAGCCAAAAGTGTACAAGGGTCTCCTTTTCTCCACATCCTTAACAACATTTATCTATTGTCTTTTTGATAATACCCATTCTAACAGGTGTGAGGTGATATTTCATTGTGATTTTGATTTGCATTTCCCTGATAATTAGTGATTTTTATTGCCTTTCCTGTATCCATTAGCTACTGGATATCTTCTTTGGAAAAATATCTATTTAGTTCCTCAGCCCATGTTTTAATTGGATTTTGTTTTGTTTTGCTATTAAGTTGCATGAGTTCTTTATATATTTTGGATACTAACCCCTTATCAGACATGTAATTTGCAAATATTTTCTCTCATTCTGTAGGTTGCCTTTTCATTTTGTTAATGGTTTCCTTTGCTGTACAGAAGCTGTTGGGTTTGATCGAATCTCATTTGTTTGCTTCTGTTTCTGTTGCCTTTGCGTTGGGTGTCGAATCCATAAATAAATAAATAAATAAATCATTGCCAAGACCATGTCAAGGAACTTACCCCTAGTGCTTCATTCCAGGAGTTATATGATTTCAGGTCTTATGTGCAAGTCCTTTATCCATTTTGAGTTGATTTGTGTGTTTTGCATGAGACAGTGGCCTACTTTATTCTTTTGCTTGTGGCCATCCAGTTTTCACATCACCATTGATTGAAGACCCTGTCCTTTCCCCATTGAATGTTCTTGGCTACTTTGTTATAAATTGAGTGTATATTTGTGTGTTTATTTCTGGACTCTCTGTTCTGGTCCACTGATATACATGTTTGTTTTTATACAGATACCATACAGCCCTGATTATTATAACTTGGTAATATAGTTTGACATCAGGACACGGGACGCCTCCAGTTTTGTTCTTCTTTCTCAAGATTACTTTGGCAATATGGGGGCTTTTGTGTTTCCGTACAAATTTTAGGGGTTTTTTTTATTCCTGTGAAAAATGCCATTGGAATTTTGATACGGATTGCATTGAATCTGTAGAGTGCTTCAGATAGTACAGACATTTAACAATATTAATTCTTCCAAATCATGAGAATGAGATACCTATTTATTTGTGTCTTCTTCAGTTTCTTTCATCAATATCTTATAGTTTTCAGTGTACAAGTCTTTCACCTCCTTGGTTAAATTTATCTGTTCTTAAGCACTTTAGTTTTTTTTTATTTTTTTAAAGATTTTATTTATTTATTTTTAGAGAGGGAAGGGAGGGAGAAAGAGAGAGAGAGAGAGAAACATCAATGTGTGGTTGCTGGGGGTCATGGCCTGCAACCCAGGCATGTACCCTGACTGGGAATTGAACCTGCGACACTTTGGTTTGCAGCCCGAGCTCAATCCACTGAGCTACACCAGCCAGGGCTTAGCATTTTAGTTTTTGTTGCAGTTATAAACAGGATTGTGTCCTTTCTTATAGTTTGTTATTAATGCATAGAAATGCAACTGACTTTTGGTATATTGTATCCTCCAACTTCACTGAGTTTATTTATTAGTTCTAACAGGTTTTTGGTGGAGTCTTTAGGGTTTCTGTATATGAGATCATGTCATCTGCAAATAGAAACAGTTTCACTTATTTGAATGCTTTCTAGTTTTTATTTTTACTTTTTGTTCACTTACTTATTTATTCTGCCGAATTGCTCTGCCTAGGACTTGCAGTGCTATGTTAATACAAGTGGTAAGAGTGGGCATCTTTATCCTGTTCCCGATCTTAGAGGAAGAGCTTTCAGCTTTTCAAGATCTACATTAACTTGATTTTCTTTTCTTGAAAGGAAGACTGCCTCTTGGTTTAAACTCCTGAAATGCACATGCTAGATGCCCGGGGACTTCCTGACTTCAGATATCATACAGAAGTCACATCCAGCTAAACCTTGAAGAGTCCGCTGCCCTGCATGCTACGGTCATGGACATCTCCCTCTCTGGGACTCAGTGCCCTCATCTGTCACGAAGAAATAAAAAATCCTTCCGCTACTGGCTGGACAGGTTTTTGAGAAGGTAGACTGGGATGGTTCGTGAGAACGTGATTACGAAAATTGTAAGTGGCTATATACGTGAAGTGTATGCTTACTAAAGGAACCAGGAGAGATGGCTGTCAGGGAAGTACTTCACTTTCTGTCCTGGATCTGCTTTGTCCCCCCTCCCACTTTTTTTTTGTGGCTCCGATCATCAGAGTGAGGCCAATTAATTTAGCTGGTAAACTGGGGAAGGGCTAACCCTCTTTCTTTGCTCTGTGGGACCTCTCCTCCCACAGTGAACGTCTTGCAGTTTGCTCAGGACAATGCCAAGTTCTCCTAAGCACTCCTCACTCCTTTCGTACTGACAGAGTGGCTCTACACATTCTGCAGCTCAGCAAGCACCCAGCTGGGCCGGGAGATTAGTGTTTCCCTCCAAGCAGTGCAGGGGCAGTGGTGGGGCACCGGCCTGTCTGGCTGCCTCTTCCTGAGAACCGTGGCTGCTTCTCAGAGTGCAGGATCCCTCGGGCCTCTGAGTCAGCAATTCTGAAGCAACAGGAATACCTGCACTCAGCACCCTCTTGCACTGGTTTTAGCTGTACTACCATTCTTAGAATCTATAAAATGTTGATATTTGGCATTAAGTATGGTTTTAGATCTTGTAAAATTAGGTGAGTTTAATTTTGAGCCCTAACCCATGCAAGCAAAGTGCTAGTGTCCTATCTCCAGCCGGACCACGTGGTCCCTTCAGGACACATGAAGGGAAGGCTGGTCCCACAGGATCTAGAGGAGACACTTGGGTGGGTCAGGAAGTGGACTGGCTCTCTAGCTTCCTCAGCTGGAAGAGGTTTTATAAGGATGGATATTCAAGGAATTCTCAGACCCTCCTGGGACCTGCCTCCTGTCTCAGAGTGCCCTTACCTTCCTGATTCTGACGTCGCCTCCTGTAGGTAGCAGGGTCCAGCTTCCCCACCCCAGCCTTCTCCTCCTCCATCTGCAGCACTGTAAAGTGAAAGATGGACACAGCTTCAAAATGTGTACAGCACAAAGAAGTAGAATTTCCAGGAGAAATGGTTACATCCATATTCATAGCTGGAGACCTTAATGCAGATGAAAAACTTAAGGCAAAGGAATGTATAAACTGAGGAAACTCAACTATCCACCTGCAACAAATAGAGAACACACCTTTTTTTTTTTCAATTACAAATGGAACATTTACAAAGAGGGCACATTTACCAGGTCACAGAGAGGCCTTAGTAAATTTTGAAGAATTTGTATCGTATGTCCATAGTAAATACACACATTTAGATACTAAAAATAATTTCTAATTATGGGTTTAATAGGAAATCACAATGAAAATTATTAAATATTTAGAACTCAATAATTACAACTATTACACATTGAAATGTGCAGAGTAAAACATACTTAGAGGGAAGAAGGAAGGAAGAAAATAAATGTGATAAGCATTCAATGAAAGAACCTAGAAAAAGAACAGGAGAGAAAACCCAGAGGACGTAGAATGTAAATATAAAAGATAAAGGAAAAATAATGAAATAGAAAACAATCGAGCGTAGAGGTGGTTAATAACTCTAAAGGCAATTATTTGAAAAGATTATTAAAATAAGCAAACCATGCAAAACTAACCAAGAAGCAAAAAGAATATTCATAAATAAACATTAAGAAAAAAGGGACATCCTAAAAATATAATAGGAAAAATTTTAATTATAAATGAATGCCATGAAAATACATTTTCATGCAATGCCAATATTTTTTTTGTTTTTTGCTCCATCCTTCCACCCTCCTGTGCCGATACATTTTAACTTAGATAATATATGATAGCCACTTTGCAGCGTGCCAAACCCTATCACAAATGCTCTGCATGTATGACTTCATTGAATCTTCTCAACAACCCTATGAGATAAGGATTATTATTATTTTCATCTTACAGATGAGGCAACTGAGGCACAGAATGGAGGAACAGGGATTCGAACCCAGATAGCTCTGTTTCTGGAACTATAGCGCTGAGTCACAAAGCTACTGAATGAATACTTTGTTAGAAAAATAGCAGCCCTGGCTGGTGTAGCTCAGTGGATTGAGCACGGGCTGCGAACCAAAGTGTCGCAGGTTCGATTCCCAGTCAGGACACATGCCTGGATTGTAGGCCATGACCCCCAGCAACTGCACATTGATGTTTCTCTCTCTCTCTTTCTCCCTCCCTTCCATCTCTAAAATAAATAAATAAATAAAATATTAAAAAAAAAAAAGAAAAATAGCGTATGTGATCAAAATTGAGTTGAGAAAAATTAGAAAACCTGAATTAACCAATATCCCCTAAGTGAAATGGTCATGAGAAAGGCAGCCCAACTAGCCACATATATTGATAATTGTTGAAGCTGGATTATAGATACAGAAGGGTCTGCCCTGTCCCATTTTTGGCTCCCATCATATTATTTTGTTATTTTTGTTACGTTTGAAATCTTTCTATATGTAATTAAAAGAAAAATAAACACCAGAAGTAGTTTAAAAAATGTTTTTTCCAGACCTTCAAGGATTAGACAGTCTCTAACTTACACAGAAATGGTTCTCAAAAGTAGGAAAGGAAGAACTGGAGGCAGCAGGTACGTCTGAAGACCAGGACTCAGGGTGGGACTGAGAACAGGAGAGTCGCTGGAACTCTTCCAATCAGCCAAACCCTCAGCTCTCCCTCCCAGGCTCCAGTCTTCCAGCTGCTCCACCACCACGCAGAAAATGGAGGGGTTACACCAGGAGGCCCCGGGTAGCTGCGGGCAGGGAGGAGTCATTTCCCTGGGGGCAGGGGAGAAGGATCTAAGTGAAGGCAGTTGGGTGTGCAGCCCACTGCCTGACCGGCTCCTGGGACACCAGCAAAGCATGCACGCTCCAGGCAGGAGACTGGAGGGGACACACGACAAAACGGCGAGGGCCGCACCCACTCGTCCCCCAGGGGTTCCTCCAGGGCAGCTGTGCCATAGAAAGAGCTAAAAGTGAGGGTTCAGAAGGAGCCACTCCCCTCAAAATAAAATAAAATACAAGAGATTTGATACACTCCTTGAGAACTTGGAAGAACTTAAGGGAGTGACAGAGAACAAAACATGCAAAGAAAAAGAAAGGCAGTCAGAAACACCAGTGAAAAACTGAAAGTACAAGAAATAAAAGGTGATCATAGTGCATAACCACGAGAATGAACACGGCCTTTTGAGTTAACTAAAAACAGTGGTGATGTACCTACACTGAGAGGGTAAAGGAGGAGATGGGCATGCTGTAAGATAGGTAAATATTCGTATGTTAGGTGGCTAATTTCTCTAACTTTGATGAATAGTGGAATATACACAGGTTTTATTAGGAGGGTGTAAGTGATCAACAGAAGAAGCTAAAAGCCTTATTCCAGCAGGTTGTCTTTGGGAAGCAGAACTGTGGGATGTGTGGAAAGGCCAGCTAGGGTGGAGTTCTGTCGATTTTTATCACACATCCTCACATGTGTTGACTGGTTTTCACGTTACAGTTATATATTATTTTTATTTTAAGGCAAATAATCCAAGATGACACATGTGGCTCCACTGTATGCTTCAATCTATTTGTTGACAGTGAGTCATGTTTAAAATACTCAGAACTACAAAACGAAGAGCCCTGTGAGACAGCGGTTCTCAAACCTGAGTCTGTCTCAGCGGCGGCGTCAGAGTTGCCTGGAGGGCGGGTTAGCCCCCAGCGCCGGCCTCAGCGGGTCTGAGGTGCAGCCCGAAGGGTGGCAAGGCAGCAGTTCTCATTGGCGCTGCTGCTACTGACTCAGGGACCATACTTTGAGAACCACTGGCTTAAGGAAATAGCTTTTAATTTATATGTTCTATTAAATTGAATCTCCATATGCTGAGCTTCACCTACATAACAATATCACGTCTTTTCATTCAAACTGGGCACTGGGAACAGGTAAACTTAGTGAGAACGCACAGGTAGCATCAGAGAGATTGGTGTCTTTTTTGAGGGTTGATATCTTTCTCCGTCCTGGCATGGCAGGAGGAGTAAAGAGAACTACCTCCTAATTGTGTAGGCTGACTCTGCCTCTCCCCAACCTCACACTGTAAAGGCCAAGTGACTCAGCCTGGCCAATCAAATGCTCCTGGGTCCCCAGCCACAGACACTGGGGTGATCCAAGCCCAAAGCCGGGCCAGTCAGAACTCTTCCCAGGACACTTCTGCTTGAGCCATCCGGAAACACTGCCTCCACTCTGCTCCAGCCTGGGAGGCTGATGAGCCCGGGGGCTGCTTGCTATCTGGCGGGCCCGGTGGAGGGAGGTGCCCAAGGAACGGAGCACTGCCGACTCTGTAACTCCTGAGTCAGTTCATTCTGGACTGGCCTTCTCAGTTGTGTTGAGCAGATAAATGCCCTTTATTTTTTCTTCACGTTTGAGTCCAGTTTCTGACACTTGCAGTCAACAGTTCCTGACTAATCCAAATAAAATCGTTTTCCAGGGTGGTTTAAAAATGTGTTCTTTCATGTTTGAAATCCTATAGATTTCAGATTGGAAACCAAATAAAAGTGAATACAAAATGAGAATACAGATGCAAATGGGGATGAAAACTCTACAGAACTGTAGAAGCCTGGAGACACAATGTAGCTCCCATCCAGTTGGAGGCACTTCCGGGCCCTGCACTAGTTGAGACCACTGCTTCCTGCCTCATCACAACAGAAGAAAAGCTCCCGTCCAGGAGTCTGCAGAAGTAGCAGGAGAATGGGGGCTGCCCCAGATCAGCTTCAAAGGAAGCCGTCCGTCCGTTTGAAGCCAGGTGTTGGCTGTATGGAAGGTGTTTAGATTAATTATTGCTCTGATCTACAGCTGCAGGGCCCATTATAAAAATTCCCAGTCATGCCTTGGCTGGTGTGGTTCCGTGGATTGATTGCCAGCCTGAGAACCCAAGGGTCGTCAGTTTGATCCCCAGTCAGGACACACGCCTGGACTGCAGACCAGGTCCCCTGTAGGGGGTACAAGAGAGGCAACCACAGGCTGATGTTTCTCTCCCTCACTTTCTCCCTCCCCTCCCCTCTCTCTAAAAATAAATAAATAAATAAATAAATAAATAAATAAATAAAATCTTTAAAAAACATTTCTAATCATGACCAAACCCATGAAACAAAATTTCTATCTCCAGTATTTCATATAATGCATATTATATTGAATGCCAGATATCTTGCTTTCATATCTCATTTAATCCTCACCAAATTTCATGAAGTGCATAATTTTCACCCCCATTTTTCAGAGATTTAAGTAATTTTTCCCGTGTCACAGAGCCAGCCCTGGTGGAGCCAACATTCAAGTTGGAATCTCTCTGATTCCTGGGCCCAAGGAAGGCAGGGAGGAAGAAGAGGAAAGAAAGAAGTGAAGACAAGGAGATGTGGAGGGTGGGTTCCAGGCCCTTCCTGAGGTCTGGCTGAATCCCGATCACTCTTAATGGTTTTATAATACCTGCCCCCCAACCCCGACTTTTTGACTTTTCTCTTACGCTGGCTTCAGCTGATTGTATCCAAAGAGCATCAGCCTCTACCACCACCCACTACAATATGTTGCCACAGGAACTATGCTAGCAACACACCAGGTCCTGTCATGTAGCGAATGAGAAACTTGCAACAGCAGTTTTTCCCACACCAGCCCCTCTGCTGCCCAACCAGCACCAGTTAAGTTCCATCCACCTTTAGATCACAGACGGTCTTGGTGGGAAATAGGGCATTCCGGTGAGGGGTCAGACCACATTCTCTTCTGTTCGGAGTCACTTAAGGCCCCATTCGGCTTCACTGCCCCAGCTACCAGTCTGGAATCGTATCTGGGATCCCTGGTCCACACCCTACTGACGAAATCAATACCCTAAGCCTGCAAGGCTAAGGCCCAGAGTGCCACGCCATTGAACACACATGCAGGGCGGCTCCCCGAGCAGCCTCCGTGTCTGCGGAAGCGAGGAGGTGGTAACAGAGCCAACCTGACGCGAGGATGGCACATTCTACTGTCAGAAACCTGGTGACTGGGTCACCTGTCATTTGCCCACTTTTCTGGGCCATAGGATGCACCTAGCTGTTAAAGAAGGAAAATGGGGGGGAATATTTGAAGCAAAAAATGTGGTAAAATATTTAATAACATAAATAACATAGTATTTCACCAATGTACATGTAAACAAAATTCAACAGCAGCATTAACAAGCACTATTCCTCCCAAATTTGGGGGGTGCGTCTTATGGTCCGGGAAAAAAAAATGTGGTTAGCTCTCCCCCCATGCACAAGGGCACACGGGTTCAGGCCAGCTAACCGCTGTGTTCCAGATGTTTGCAGCAGGCACCAGAGACAGAGTGATGGTTCAGTTACTAGGGGGAAGGGGGGAATTGGGTCCTTATTGAGACAACAAGTCCTCAAGATTAGACACCGTGCCTCTGGAGGAAAACTAACCAGAAAAAAGTTGCTCCATGTTCATCGGGGTTAGCCCTTGAGAGCATTTCCTCCCACCCTATCTTTTGAGTCTCTTGAGCTTATTACACCTAAGAACATAGGACCAGAGGGGTATCCAGTGAACCCCTCTGAGAGCCCAAAGGAGTTCAGCAAAGGGCTCATCTGGGATGATTCTGTGAACTGAACTGACAAGAATGACACAGGGGCATCTGAGCTTTAAAAAGCCAAACTAGAAGCTAGAGAAAGGCCACCCTCCCGACAGATGGCTTATCTACTGCCTCTGCACTGCCCCCCGCCATGGATGCCCCGGGAGAGGAAAGACAAAACAAGCAACAAAATACCCCTAAGCAAACCACCGGAACAAAACCAGCGCTGCATCCCAAACCTGACACCAGAGGCCTGTGACGGAGGAGACCAGCCTTCATTCAGTTTCTCTCTCGTGACCCTGTGCTAACAGATGTCATTTATTTTCTGGAAAAGGGGCAAATCTCAGGGCTTTTTTCTTTTACTTTATAAATATTTCAGCCAGTCTCATAAGCTTGGCAAAGACAATAAAAATTTACACATCTAGAGGAAAAGATTCTCAGCTCCATCACAGGAGAACCAAAAAAACTAACTCACCACCGTGTCCCAGAGGATGCGTCTCCTGCCATTTCTGTTCACATGGTGCGAGGTTTTGAGCCCCAAGCCAGGGACCTCGAGGCACCGGGGTGACTAATACAGTATAATCTTTTTTAAGGAAAGGCAAATATCCAAAGTTCACTTGGAGGATTTACCCAGCTTTCACGGTGTTTCCCTTCTCCGTGTGTGGAGCTCACTCCTCAGCGCCCTGTGCTGCACTGCGAAGCGCACTTCCCCTCGTCTATGGCGCTGTCCGCACCCTGCACCGCCCTGAACCGCCAAGGTGCAGACTTACCTTCGCAGTCAGCACCAGGAACCACGACCCAAGTCCCAGGAAGGCCCGAGTCACTCGCTCTGTTGCTGTTGGACGGCGAGGAGGACGCCCTGTGACTTCTAGGCTGAACAGTATTTGGGGCATTGTTGATTGACTTGTGGGGCTCAGTGGTGGCCAGCCATGTGACCAGGGTGGGGGAAGGGACACCCTGCAGGGCGAGCCTGTTGGCTGACAGAGCAGGGCAGTGCAGGGTCTTAACAGAGCTGGCAGTGATCGTAGGAGGGTGTCTTTGGTCTAAATTTCTTCTCACATTTTAACTTAGTGATCTTTTTATGGCAGTGGTATGTTTCAGCCTGGATTTTGAAATGTTGGTTTATCTCCCTGCAGAGTTTCTACTTTTCAAATTCTGTCCTGGAAGCACGTTAGAGGTGGAGGTCTGAGAGCCCTTGGGAATGTCCCAGAGCCACCCCAGGGGCACCCACTTTGTAGACAGGTGGTGGCCCACCCAGGAGCCTGCAGAAGCCTGGGTCTGGTATTAAACACTGAGGTGACCCTGGATGGCTGGCACCCAAAATCACAACTTCCTGAATATCTTTAACCTATAGGTCATTAAGTCTGAGGACTGCTGAGGTGCCAGTGTAGATCTTACCACACTGCAGGCACCTGAGCTGCACCTAACAGATTAGGACACGGCTTAGAAGTTGTGGTAGTTTGTACTTGCAGTCAGTGAGTTTGTATGAACATGTGTACCTGTGTTTATTATTTTATCACAATCTTCATTAAAAACTCTAAGATAATCTTTCTGGAGGGATCATGGGGCATCAAGAGCTGGAGAGGCCCTGGACCTCAAAGACTTTGAAGACTTCTCGAGACCAGAGCATGTGAGTAACCTTCTTGTTCACTTCTGCCTATCCTCCCAATGGTCTGTGCTGGCTTGCCTGCTCACGAAAAGGGAAGTGGTGGTCATGATGGTGGATATGGCAGGGGTGGAAATAGTGGGTGGACTTGTAGGTGTAGCAATCTGGTAATTGGGCATAAATGGAGGTGGTAAGGTGGAGGGGGTGGAAGGGTAGGTGGAGGTGGTGGAGGTGGTGGAAGTGTGGATGGAGGTATGATTGGAAATGGTGAAGACGATGGTGGTGATGGAGGAAGGGATGACATGGCCTCCTAAATGATGGAGTAAGAGATTCATGTTACTGACAGTGATGCTGATGACCCTGCAAGAACCTGACCTGCTGTGAATACAAACATAAGATGGTAAAGCCTTGACATTGAAAGTCTAGAGAACCTTATTCAGTCCCCAGAACTGTGTGACCTTGGAGCACTGTGTACACTAAATAAATAGTGGCTTGTTATGGGGATCTCATCTCTCTCCAAGCACTTTACCCATCCTTACTAAATAGAAGTTTCTGTCCTTTCCGAAGTCTTGAGAAAAATACCTCTACTCACCTCTACCTCCTCATCCACTCCTGCCCAGTGGAGGATGAGTGGCTCGTGTGTTTGGCGTATCTGGGAGAATAAAGTGGTCACGTACCGTGGCTCGTCTTTCTGAGAGCTACCTGCCCCCAAGACGGCCCAGGCTGCCCTCCTCCCCAGCTCTCTTCACAGTAAGCTTTCCAGCACAGTTTCTTGCCCAGGTGGGGAGCCTTCCAGTGCTGAGCAGATATGTTTGATTCTAGGGGAAATTAAGAAGCCTGATTGTTATACACCCTACACCTAATTCTCCAATTAGCTTTACATGTTACAAAGCTATCTTGATTTCTAACTCTCTGGCTTCTGTACCTTATTTCATACTTGGTTTCAAGCATAAAGGAAAGATTGTGAACAAATATCACCATCAAATTCCAGTGCTGGTGAACTAATAAAAGAGCCTGCATGGAGCTGATGGGGCTAAACGGTCTCTAGGTCTCCTCCAAGCCATAAGACCCTGGGGTTGTTGGAGTCTGTGTCTCTAGAGCACAACAAACTAGTACTCACAGAGCAGGGATGAAGGTTCAGGCTCTTAGTGGACAGCTTCCTAATCTCTGCCTCTCTTCCTTCCTGTTTTTGAAGCCAGTGAAGACCCTGAGTCTTCATACATCTTCTGCTTCCCTCTCCCTGAGTCCCTCACAGCTTCATTTACTGCCTCTGGCTGGACCCCATGATGGACCTCTTCAGCTCCCCTCCCTGATACCCATAAACTCGTGTTCCTGCCCTGAAAATCTCTCAGTCTAAATCAGCCCACCATTAACCGTCTCGACTTGCACTAAGCTCTTCCATCTCTGGAGAAAGCCTGTCTTCACAGGGAGAAAACAGAGCCAATACACAGAGTGGCAGAGGTGTGTGTGTGTGTGTGTGTGTGTGTGTGTGAGATGGAAGGGGGAGGGAGAGCCAGACTTAGTCCCATGAGGCCTATGACCAACTCCATCCCTGTCCTTCCCCGTGGCTTGGTTTTGTGAATGAAAAACTATAGACGATCCATCTATCCCTTTTCTCTTCTCCCCTTTCCCCCTGGCCTCTTTCCACATGACTGCCAAGGAGGCTAGTTTACCAGCTGGCTCTAATTACTAGGGTAAATGCCTGGGGCTTTCAGTCCTTCCTCACCACCAGAGTGGTACAGCTGAGACCCAGGTATTGGCTTAAGGGAAAGGGGAAAGATTGGGCCCAATGGTCCCAGTCGGAGGCATTTTACATTGGGTGGTATCTGGAGACATTTTTGGTTGTCAGACTGAGAGAGTACTACTTGCCTCTAGTAGGCGGAAGCCAGGGGTGCTGCTAACACCCTACACTGCACAAGACACCCCGCACAGCAAAGAATTGGCTGGACCCCACCTGGAAATAGTGCTGAGGCAGAGAAATCCTGGTTGGACTGCTCAGCCTCCTCTGGTTCCAGGCTCTAGGTTCTGTGTAACTCAGGTTGGAAGAGCGCTCCACACGGGCCCTCCTCAGCCATGGGCTCTTCAAAGAGGAAGGAGAAGCAGAGTCTTACTAATCTGCAGCTTTTGACCTCTGTACCTCCATGTCCTTTAGAGATTGGTGGACAGAGGTCCCTACTTGTAGGGACAGATCCTCTTCATCTCCGGGCCGAATGCCATCTGAACCCCACCTGGGTTTAACACATAGCAGGGTTTAGGCAGCATTGACATGGGGTGGTGCATGTGGTGGGGGCACATTTCCACGAAGAGAGAACAAGCCTCCTACCCTGGAGAGGCCTGCAAGTCTCAGGCCTTGGTGTTGGTGGGAACATAGATCCAACTGGCGGCCCCAACGGGCTTGTCTGGGACTTTACCCACAAGAAAATCCCTAAGAGCAGGGTGAGACTCACTCCAGGGTGTGTGGTTTTTGGCTCTCAGATTATTTGTGCCAAGCTTTGGCAGGTGGTGCAAGACTGGCTGTCCCAGATTCTTGTCGACTTTAGCTGCTTTTGAACTGCACCCAAGGTTGAGGAGGGAACATACTGTGATGGTGTCAAGACTATATGGGGGGAGGGGAAGATGAGAGGTATGTTATAGGAAAGCCGAGACACCCAAAGAGGCCAGGCTCAGATTATGTAGTGGATGGGTCCCCTCTCTTCCCCATCTCCACCACCCCCGATCACCGCTGGGGCCTGAGGCCAGCCCACTCTGCCCCAGCCACACCGCACATCCTGCTGCTGCTGCTGAAACACCTCAGGCTCATTTCTGCCTCAGGACCTTTGCACTTACTGTTTCCCTGACCCTCAGCATGTACTCAACCCTCTGATCAAATGCCATCTACCCGAAAAGGCCCTCCCTGGCCAACCCTTCTAAAATGCCCCTCTCAAGGGCTTAACCTTACCCTCTTTGTCTAGATGGCATTTCTATTCGAAACCATATAACATGTTTATTTGTTAACCCATTTATTGTCTGTTCCTCCAATGTGGCAGGGACTTTGTTTTGTTCACTGATGTATCCCTGGTACCTAGAATAGGGGCTCAAAATTGTTGGGTTCAAATCCTGGCTCTAACTGTGGGATCTTGGGCAAGTTCCTTTTCTCCCACCCTCTTTTCTCTCTCTCCTCCAGTTTCCATCACTGAGAAATGGGAATACTAATCATATCTACCTTGAACTGTTATGAAAACGGATTTGAATCAATATAAATATAAAATCTTAAGTCAGTGTCTGTCCCACAGGAAACAATTAGTATTCACTAGCTGTATTACTACAATTATTACACTCCCTAGAAGCCCACGACAGGTCTATTGTGAGGTGGTGGGGTGGTGTTCCTCGCAGTGTGCAGGGGCGGAGCAGCCAACTGTAACTTTTCTGGGAACCAAGATCCCGCCGCACATCCCGACCCAGGCAGGCCCCTTTCCTTCCTCCGCGCCTGCTCTCTGCTGCCCTCTGGAGGCCCGGGGTGGAGGACAGCAAAAGCTGACTTTCTTAGGGACTCAACAGGTGAAGAATGAGGCTTTACTGGATGGAGTCAGTCTCTTGATTTAAGCGGCCGGACTCCCACGGCCACAAGCTTGGCCATTGACAAAGCTGCCACTGCAGCCCTCGTTTGGCAGACGTGACTTGGAATCACTGAGGCCACAGAGGACCTGCAGGTACCTGGGAACTCATCCCTCAGACAGGCCCTGGGAGGGACCCAGAGCAAGCCCACCTCTCCCCATCCCAGGCTACACTTCCCAGGCCAGAAGAGAGTACTCTGGCCATCTCCACCTTCCTGAGCCACCCTGAAAAGCCACCCCTCACCCTGTACCTCATTTTCTGTCAGAGTGTATGTGATCTCCACACTGTCAGCCTAAAATAAGAGGGCTATGGAGCCATCTTGGGGGTGGCTCGTGAATGAACTACCAACACTGCCTGGTTAAAAGATATATTGGGGGGAAAGTTGTGAAAATAGACACGGGGATGCTAGGGAATATAACCAATAATGTTGTAATACAGATGTATGGTGTCAGGTGGGCACTAGACTTATCAGGGTGACCACTTTGTAAGTTACATAAATGTCTAATCACTATGTTGTACACCTGAAACTAATATAATACTTCATGTCAACTGTAATTGGAAAAAGTCTTTTTAGATAAAAGATATAGTGTGAAAAAAGGCTTTATTTTCAACAGTGACAAACTCCTAGAACATCTAAGAGTAAACTTATCTGGAAATGTATGTCTTATATGAAGATACATGATAAAATCTTGCTGAGAAACATAAAATAGGGTGCCATATTCCTGGATGGGAAACCTGAATAGGGCAAATTATGTTAAATATTCAGAAATTTATATACATTTCAAATACAATTTCAATGACATTTTAGATGCAAATGACAAAAAAATCATGATTCAAATATAGCTTAGAATTTATGGAGCTTTTACTACATCTCTTATAGGTTTATGGCCAGGACTAAATGAGCTAATATACAGGAAACATTTAGAATAGTGCTTGGCAAGCCTAAGCACTTAACTGATAGGAGCCACTGTTTTCCTCATTTACAGATGAGGAAACTGAAAATCTGAGAGGGTAAGTAACTCACCCAAGTTCATGTAGCTTGTAAATGGCTGAAATGGTCTGGGCAGGGTGGGTCGGGTGGGGAGACTTTCCTAAAAGATATAGACAACTATAAAATCATATTAATTAAAGCAGGAAGCACTCCTCCTATCAGACATGTGTATGCTTTGCAAAATAATGTTTTGAAAGATTAGCCAATGCCTCCTGCTGCCTCTTTACCTCCTTTCCTTCCCCCATGCAAATAGCCAGACCACTCCGTGCTTTGCCTCAGGGATGGTGCATGAAGGCCGGAAGAACGGAAGAAGAGGTAAAGGAGCCTCTTCCCTTAGGGGGATAGAAGACTCCTGGCCTAACCCCCTGCTGAGGCGTGGGAGAGGATGATCAAGAGGAAGACCAAAGCTGCCCCCGCCCTTCAGCCAATGTGGCATGAACACGCAGAGAGAGACTGAGCTCCCCAGCAACCGCCAGGCACCAGCCAGAAGGGCTAGATGGGACAAGGACGGAAGGCATCAAGCATAGGAGACTTTTTAGGTGTTTAAGAGTCTAGGACCCCACTCTGCACCCCATTCCAACCCTAAAATATGAACTGGGAACCAACAGGGATTTAAGTGTCAGCACCTTTTTAAAAATGGGGTCTCAGAATATAGATGGAGAGTTAAAAAAATAATAAACTAATGTTTCTTACACACCTGAGTTTGGGGGCTGAAACTAGTATTCCAAGAGATAGATTTTTAAAAAGAAGACAGTATTGGGAAGATGTGCTTTTTTTAAAAGATCTATTTTAGAGGAGAAGGCTGGGCAGTGGACAACAGTAATAACTGAATCATTTGTTGGCCTCAGCATGTTTATCTTTGCCTTGAAAATTCAGTGTGATTGTTCCTTAGGACTGGGGTTCAACTAGCACCCCAGTTTGTCCTGGATGGTCACCACCTGCCCTGCTGTCTTGGATTCATTATTAGCAGTGTCCCTTTTATTCCCAAAAGCATTCTGGTTTGGACAGTAAGATACGTGGTTATCCTGCTTAAGATTTAAAAATGAGATTGATCCCAGCCTGACCCGGGTGGCTCCGTTGGTGGGGTATCTGTTGGGGTGACCACACAGCGAAAGGTCACTGGTTCAACTCCCGGTCAGGGCATATGCCTGGGTTGCGAGTTCAGTCCCAGGATGGGGAATGCACAAGAAGCAACCGATTGATGATGTCTCTCTCTCACATTGATGTCTCTCTCCTTCTCTTTCTCCCTCCTTTCCTGCTCTCTAAAAATAAATATATAAATCTTTTTGAAACGAGTTGTGTCCTATGAGCCAGCCCTGAGTTAGATGCTGTGACACGGATAATAAGGATATGTAGGCAGGTGTGGCTGGAGGCCAGTGGGGCAACCAAGTGAAGCCTCTGGGGAGCCATGAATCTCACCTGTGTGGGAAAGGAAGGGGCAGGTGCTGCATCCCGAGAGGACTCATGCTGAGGTTGAAGGTCAGGTGCTGTGTGGAGTTGAGAGGACAGTGGAGGGGTCGGAGTGGGATGTTTGGACTTGATATCTCAGACATGGAGCAGCTCAGGGCAACGGCTGGCCCTGGTCATGACCATGGAAGCAGGGGGAGAAAAGGAATTCATTGCATTTTGTGACAGGAACTGGGCAGCTACTGAGACACTGGGAGGGGGGCGGGAACCTGGCTACTTTATACCCTTTTACTCCTATTGAATTTTGAATCTTTGTGACTGTATTAATTATTCATAAAATAAAAATGTAAAGGAATCCAGGCTACTTTGCCCATAGATTCTTCTAGATCAATAGTGGAATCATTTTATCAAGTTTTTAAAACCACATTAATAAAACAAGTGGTCCTCAAACATTTGAAAAGATGTACCTCATTCATGAAGGAGAGGATTAGAGCCCCAGGAAAATACTATTTTTCACTTTTCAGATTGGCAAACATCAAAAAGCTTCACAACCTCAACAACAGAAGGCAAGAGGCCCTCCACGCACTGCCTGGTGAGGCTGCAGGTGGACAAGCACAGACTCTGGGGCCACTTTGGTAACACACGTCTTTGAGTAGCAGCAAATCTTGGTTTAGAAAGTCATGTTACAGACAGACTCCCACCTGTGGGCACAGAAGCGAGGAGTTTGTGCAGTTACTCACCACCCTGCATTGTGCCAGAGGGTTGTCATGGAAGTTAAATGACATAACACGTGGAAGAGATGTGAAAGAGGGCTGGCACATGGCAAGTGCTCGGTAAAAGCTGGCTGGTATTATTAGAACATGGTGGCAGCAAACCGTCAGGAACAACCTAAATGCCCATCAATAGGGGACTGATAAAAAAAGTTCTGTGTGTACGTTGGAAAACCAGGAAGCTTTTAGACAGAATGAGGATACTCTTTACACAGCACTCTCAAATGATATCTTAGAAATATAGTTGGATAGGGAAAAAAAGTTTAGAAGAATGCTTATGACTTGCCAGCATTTGCGTGGGGGCTGTGCCTTTGGGCACACAGTCTCTCCAAGAAAGAAGTCACAAGAAATTGGCAATGGTGGTGATTCCTGGATGGAAACTGGGAGGCAGGGGCTCAGAGTTCATTGTGTAGCCTCCTGTACGTTTTATATTGTCCACCACAGGGGGCTACTCTCTATTCAAAAACAAATTCCACTTCCGGGTGTATATCCAAACGAAGGGGAAGCCGGGACTCAGCCAGATACTTGTACACCAGTGTCCACAGCAGCATTCCTCTCAGTAGCCAAGGGCGGAGACCACCCCCGTGCCCATCGGCAGATGAATGGATAGACAAAACATGCCTGTACACCCAGTGGGTTGCTGTTCAGCCTTAAACAGGAGGGGAATTCTGACATGTGCTGGAACACAGACGAAACCTAGGCCGTTATGCCCAGTAAGATAAGCCAGTCACAAAAAGACTCTGTATAATTCCAAATTCATAGAGCCACACAACAGAGTAGTGGTTATCAGGGGCTAGACAGAAGGAGGAAGGGGGAGTTAGCTGTAATGAGTACAGAGTCTCAGGTCAGGGGATGACAAAGTTCTGGAGGTGGATGGGGGTGAAGGTTATAAGGACAATGTAAACACAATGCCACTGAACTGTACACTCAAAAATGGTTAAAATGGTAAATTTTATGTTACCCATATTTTATCACAAAAGACAATGAAATAATTTTAATAATAAAAATAGTCTTAGGGGACTAAATGGTAATGGGGAAAAATACAATAAAATTTTTAAATAAATTAGCTGTTGATTAAAAATTTTTAAAGCCCCAGCTGGTATGGCTCAATGGATTGAGCACTGGACTAAGAATCAAAGGGTCACCAGCTCGATTCCCAGTCAGGGCACATGCCTGGGTTGTGGGCCAGGCTCCCAGCATGGGGTGCATGAAAGGCAACCACACATTGATGCTTTTCTCCCGCTTTCTCCTTCCATTCCCCTCTCTCTAAAAAAATAATTAACTAAATATTTTTAAAAATAGTCCTATCTTACTTTGATTGGAGTTATTTTAAGTGTAGAGATTAATTACAAGGAGCTGTACTGTATGACCCACAACAAAGAACTGCCCTACCTAAAAGAGGACTCGGGGTCTCCAAATCCTGGTATTTTTCATGCCAGGTGAACCTGTTTGCTGGCTGGCTTTTGAGGAGTTCATGGTATAGAGCAGAGGTGAAAGGCTAAGCCAGGGTCAGGGAAGAAGGCAGCTTCATCCAAGGAAGGGAAGGGAAGAGGTGATGGGAGGAGGCAGAAGCAGAGGAAGTTCCCACCTGACCACACAGACTGAGAGGTGAGAGTGTAGGGTGGTAGTGTCCACTGAGGAGCTGGTGATCACAAATGTGCAGAGAGAATTTTCCTACTCCTCCCACCTCTTCTCCCTTCCCAGGCAGCAACCTTTGGGAGTTAAATAAGTGAGGAAGAGTAGGAACAGGGACTTCCAAACCGACAGGCTTCTCTTTCTCAGCAGCACCACGCTAGGATGGCAAGAGGCCTCAACTGTATGAGATTGAAGTTTGGATTATTGTTGGATGAACACGATAATTACTGAGATGAGACTGAGACCACGTGTGACCAGGACAATCATGTGACTTGTCTAAATTTCATCCAGGGGCAGAGCAAAACCTAGCCCTATAAAATAAATTTTAAAGAGCAGTAATAGGCAAAGGTCAAGTTGCTTTCTGTGTTTGCCTATTGCTGCTCTTTAAATTGCTTCAAGTTGCTTCCATGAGACATGCTTGTTCAATGGAATAGCTTCAACTGTTAATTAACATGCATGTATCTTGCATTTCCCACTAGACTGTAAACTCTCTGAGGTCAAGGCCCATGTGCTATTTGCCCTCATATTGCCCCCACCGCCTAGCAAGGTGGCTAACAAGTACCCAGTAGGCTCTGAAATGACTGTGGCTGAATTGCTGGCCGAGAGGCACCACCGCATACAAGGCAGCTCCGGGCCATGACTGTGCTTACACTGTGCCTGGCACAGAGCAGGGAAGTAACCACACCTGACTGAGTTGAACTGATGCTTCCAAAAGAGAGAGCCTCTGTTTTAGGAAGTCTGATATAAAACAATGTTGCAGCCCTGGCTGGTGTGGCTCAGTGCATTGGGGGCCAGCCTGTGACCCAAAGGGTTGCTGGTTCAATTCCTAGTCAGGGCACATGCCTGGGTTGTGGACCAGGTCTGCACTTGAGGGTGTGTGAGAGGCAACCACACAGATATTCCTCTCTTTCTCTTTTTGCCTCCCTTCCTCTCTCTGTAAAAATAAATAAATAAAATCTTTTTTTAAAAAATGGTGTTGCAGGTTGCCCAGACTAGGATGCAAGGGGCAGAGATAAAAGTGGTGTGGGTGGTCATTTTCTGTCCCTCCATCAGGGCTGCTCTTGTCCTGGATTAAGGAGAGGAGGGTGTGATCAGACCCAGCTTCTGAGCTGTGATACCAGAAGTGAGCACTGCGGTGCCTTATTAGGCCTCAAACCAAGCTGAGTCCAATTTTGAGTAAGAAAATCTTGAAGGGCTCCTGTCCTCAAAGATTATATGCCATCGCCCCAGTTACGTACTTCTGAGATAATACATTAGCAGAAGCACAGAGCCCAACTCTGGACAGAGCCCAACTCTGTGGACATAGATCTCAGAAGCTCAAAAAGACCAAGAGAAGGAAACTGGGACCAGTAGGTCCCGGTCTGGGCAACGGGAACGCGGGAGAACTCACTGCCACCCATTTCTTGTGCCAACATCAACCGTGCTGACGCATCTCCTTTGTTGGCATGGCCACCATCCCAGTTCAAAGAGCAGGGAAGTGAAAGAGATGTTTGAGTATCTCGTTACTAAGTCTGAGTACTTCACTACTGCCTCTCTGGGAAGATGAACTTGACTGGAAGGAGAGCGGGCAGGCATTTGGTCAAGCAACAAGCCACTTACGAGTTCCTGCAATGGCTGGGGGAAGAGGGGTCTCCTTGGACTGGCCCATCCAGAGAAAGTTGGGGGTGAGGGGGAGAAAGAGCCGAGTTGGTGGATCTCCAGGGTGACTCGAAGATCATGAGCTCAAGGCTCGGTTCCAAATCCTGCGATGCCCGCTTAGCGGGAGGGTAGTGCACCCTGCCCCAGGGACAGAAGCCCACAGAACTAAGGGCTCTGGATTCTCAGCCAGAATTCTGTTAAGGGCTGGATAGCCCTTCTGTAGGAAAGCTAACCGATATCCAGAGTTGCTGATTGCACAGCCTGTTACATCTGGGGAGAGAGAGGTGGGCTAGTTCCCTGACTTCCCACGCTCCCCTCCCTCTTATTCTCTGAAGGGCCCGAGAAGCAGTAAGAGAACACTTCCTTGGGTCAGAAAACTTAGCTGAATTGGGATTTTCATACAAGTCCGCGTCTCCTGGTCTCTTAGGGGTCTCTAGGAAGATGCCCTAAATGACTTTTATTGAATTGGATGAAGGGTGAAGCAGGCACAGGACAAACACTGTGAAAAGCACGGACTGAAGAGGGGCAGTCGGACCTCCGTGCAGAGAACGTAACCAGGCGCCGGCCTCAGCCCCTCACTGTGGGTCTGACGTTGCACAGACATGCAGGTGCGACACACTCCCCTCTCCGAGGGTGGGGACAGGGGAGCCTGGAAAGCAACACTACTACAGGACAAGCCGGCCATTGTGGTCATTGTCTTACTTGTCCATTACTTATTGGAATGGTTACAGGTTCATTTAAGCTGGTTGTGCCTTATCTTCGCTCTCTAAGTCTAGGGACTTAAGTCTAGAGACTTTTAGCCTTTGGCAAAAAGAGATCAAGTTCTCACCTGAGCCTCGGTGGGCTGGGGATCCCTGCCTGGACTACTCAGTTCGTTCACCCACATGCCACACCAGCACCTACAACAATGCTGCAACTCCGTCATTAAAGCCCACTCTACTCACCCCCAGTGCAGAACCTGCTTCTCCTGGGCCCTTGAATCCAGTCCCTTTGGGCTGGGCCTTGCCGTTGAACCCACCCACCTCTCCTTTTCCCTGCTTCTGCAAGTTAACATAGCCCCTCCTCTATTGCCTCACCAACCAACTATGTTAGAACCAAAAAGTCTTTGTCTATTCATGGACACTGTAAAAGTAACATTCATTTTATGTCTTTTAATCTAATGCCTGTGTCTTTCACAGTTCTCATGGGCTATCTAATCAGCATGTCCGAGGGAGGTTTATCACCGGCCCCTTTAGCTTGTCCGAGCACAGTGGAGCCAGTGGAGGCAACTCCCTGGGCAGAACAAGCTTCTCTAAAATAGACAGTTCTCAAGAAAGATGTCAGAACTTTTGCTTCTTTTCTCCATGGGCCTGAACCTTCCACATCCCACCTTCACTCCAGCCTGCCAGCCCCCAATCCTGATTCTTTAGAAAAGGATATAGACAAGGAGAACAAAGAAGTCATTTTAGCCCTGGCTGAGTGGCTCAGCTGGTTGGAACATTGTTTCAAACACCAGAGGTTGTGGGTTCGATTCCCAGTCAGGGCACATACCGAGGTTGTGCATTTGGTCCCCAGTGGGGGCACATACAGGAGACAGCCAATGGATGGTTCTCTCTCACATCAATGTTTCTCTCCCTCTCTCTCTAAAATCAATAAACATATCCTTGGGTGAAGATTTTTTAAAAAAGAAGTATTTGAACAAACCAGATCCTATAAAAAAATGTTACATACTTTGTGGTTTTTCTAAGTTTTATGCTGATTTTGGCCTCATTTTTATTTATTCCTTCTCTGTAAGTAGGGAAGATTTAATGAAGGAGGAAGCAGTGGAAAACAGTAAATTTGGAGGGAGGCAAGAAGGGACAGACAGTGAGAGTGGGTGTAGATGGGGGGTGAGCTCATCGGTTGGGGGAGGTGAAGAGGAGCATGCTGGGAAGTCTCCAGCAGTGAGGCAAAGCAGGTACCAGGATCTGGGCGTGGTACTACACACACCTTCCCTCATTTAACCCTCTCAACTGTCCTGTGAAGAGATTGAAAAGAGATTTTTATCCCCAAACTTACAGATATGGAAAAGGAGGCTCAGATAATACAATACTTGCCTGTGGACTCATAGACATAGGAGGAAGAACAGGGGTTGGGAGCTTCTTTAGAAAATGAACTCTAATGCCTTCTTCCACAGGCCTTTCTATGGATTCTCTAAGTGTCTTCAGACCCATATTTCATGTTTGACTTTCCCTTTCAGAAAGCAAATTTATCTTCTGGTTTAAAGTCCTCACTTTATTCCTAGAAGACATGAAGTTTACCCTTGGTGACAAAGCCACACCCTTGGACCTCGGCCTCCTATAGAAAACGTGTGGAAAGGTGTTCCGGAGGCCATGGCTGGGGCACCCCATTAACCCTGCACCCTAGTTTCCCTCAACAGTCCATGGAATCCAAGACTGGCAAGACTAGGGTGAGAAGCTCATCCTGTTTGCCCGAGACTATCCTTTGCTCTTTTGTTTTTTACAAAGTAGTATCAAGGTGGGTTTAAAGTGATTCATCTTACATTTTGTTCAGTAGGGCACTGGAAAACAAAGTTTGATTTCACAACTTGATAAGCAAGCTGTGTTTCCTCCACAAGCTGACGCAAGTTCAGCTCCACTTGTTGGTCCTTGCTCAGCTGCTTGAGGTCTGGGGCTGACGCTTTCCACTAAAGACAGAGTCTCTCTTCTTGCAAAACAGGCCTGGCTTTCACTCTCTGTGAAAACCTGACAAGCTGTGAGTCCCACTGAAGAGCCCTTTCTAAGGACCTCTGCCAAGAACCTTTCTAAACCAGGAGCCCTTGGCTGCCAAGCATGTGGGTGGCCTAAAATTCCAGGGGAGGGTCTGCCTCATCTCATCTACCTCGTCTCATAGAGAGTGTCAAGATTTGATGGTCTGAAGCACTGAGAGAGTGAAAACTTGTCCCTTCACTTCCCTGAGAAAGGCAGGGACCATTGGACCGTTAGTAATCATATGATTTTCAAAGTACATTAAATCAGTTAAGTTAACTGTTTAAACATAGGTCCACCACTCCAATTGTTCTGAGGTACCTGCATGCCATCCCATCAGGAGACCAGCTGCTATCTCGCCCAATATTTCACCCCTACTCTCCCCAGCTGTTCTGACCTTTCTACTTCAATGGATGGCTACAAGAATGGGATGCTAGGCCTCACCAAGATGGTGACCTTGATGGCCAGCCCTGCTGGGATGGGTAGGAATTACACCTCCTGCAAGTTCCTGGGTGATGCTACTGCTGTTGACCAGGGGACTACACTTCAAGAATCACCACAGGCAGAGGAACCTATTAATGCCACGAGGATCCATTAGAACAAACATCCAGACTCTGAGAATAGACAAGATCACTTGACAAGTAAATTATAAGGGAAACAAGCAAGCAAAACTGAGAGATTAAAAAAGACTTCACAGGCACAGGTGCACGGCCAAGACTACAGTGCAGTCGGAGTGCAAGCCTCATTCCCCACGAGAAACAGGACTCCTGCATCCACTGGACTCTGCCACAGGCCTCCAGCAGTGGCCACAGGCTGGAATTTGGGCCACTCTGCTCAGACTGGTCATGGCCACATCACTGTAAATGGGAAGATTGCCTCTGTCAACTTGAGCATAAAATATCAAGTGAGCTCTTTGCTCAGGCACCAGTAGAACAATATTCGGGCATTGCTGAGGAGACAGTGACAGATTCTAGCTTCTGTTTTGCAATCTGGTTCCATAACGACAGTGGGCATAGCGCTTTCATGGGTATTCCTTTCAAAGGTCAGGACAACGCCTTTGACTTCAACATCCTTTTGCAAAATCATTTCAAGCGAGATGTCCAAAGGATCTGACATCAAATATGGCTATGGAGAACCACTCTCTCAACTTCCTGTAGTTCAGGATACACAAATTGTATGTATGTAGCTATATTGTGTTCAAGTATTGTTGCACTTAGCTTAAAATAAAGACTGCTATTGTGTTTAAAAGAATTAATGTTCCTACTTGTGAAAAATGAACACTTTGTGTGCACTTATAAACACTACCTGTAAATCAGCACCTAAGAAAATTGTACTTTCTTGACTTATTAATACCAGGAATTAAGCATGAAAAAGTAAGTATTTTAAAAAATGACCCTAGGGGCACAAGTCTTTGAGAGGTTGGAAACCCCTTCCCTCAGCATTTATGAGTCCCGAATTTTGACAGGGATAGGGACAGAGAACGTCATCTTTTCTGGTCACTGTTCTATGTCCTTCTCCACATCCAGTGCTGAGCACAGCTCCATCACCCTCTCGTGCATGCACATGACTCTTCCTATGAAAAGAGGGTTGTATCAGTGGCTCCTCCAGTATTGCCTGTTGGTTGAAAGGTGAAACATCTTTGGATGAGTTGGAGAGTTATATTGGGTTGGCCAAAAACTCCCTTTGGTTTTTTAAGTTAAGATGGCTCTAGTAACACTTAGTTGTCTTTAACTTCACTTGAAACAATTTTGTTAGATTGTTTTGTGACAGCCGTCCTATCAGCATGCATTTTTTAAAAAGACTTTATTTATTTATTTATTTATTTATTTAGACAGGGTAAGTGAGGGAGAAAGAGCAGGAGAGAAGCATCAATACGTGGTTGCCTCTCACGCGCCTCCTACTGAGGACCTGGCCTGCAACTCAGGCATGTGCCATGGCTGGGAATCAAACTGGCGACACTTTGGTTCACAGGCTGGCACTCAATCCACTGAGCTACACTAACCAGGGCTCAGTGTGCATTTTTTTTTTAATTATCAAAATTGGTGAATTTTTGTGTAGCCATTTTAATATTGAAGATGGAAGAAAATATGTAACATTTTTGGCATATTATGCTTTATTATTTCAAGAAAGGTAAAAACACAACTGAAATGCAAAAAAAAAAAAAAAAAAAGATTTGGCCCTGGCTGACATAGCTCAGTGGGTTGAGTATGGGCTGCAAACCAAAAGGTCACCAGTTCAATTCCCAGTCAGGGCACATGCCTGGGTTGCAGGCCAGGTCCCCAGTGGGGGCCACATGAGAGGCAATCATACACTGTTGTTTCTCTCCCTCTCTTCCTCCCTCCCTTCCCTTCTCTAAAAATAAATAAATAAAATCTTTAAAAAAAGATTTAGCAGCCCTGGTTGGCGTAGCTCAGTGGATTGAGCATGGGCTGCGAACCAAAGTGTCGCAGGTTCGATTCCGAGTCAGGCCACATGCCTGGGTTGCAGGCCACGGCCCCCAGCAACCGCACATTGATCTCTCTCTCTCTCTCTGTTTCTCTCTCTCTCTGAGGACCTGGCTTTGCAAAACCAAATCTCTCTCTTTCTCTCTCTCTTCCCTTTCTAAAAAATAAATAAATAAAATCTTTAAAAAAAGATTTAAAAAAGATTGGGCAGTATATGGAAAAGGTGCGGAGACTGATCGTACGTGTTAAAGTGGCTTGTGAAGTTTTGTGCTAGATTTCTCACTGGACGATGCTCTGTGGTTGGGTAGACCAGTTGAAGTTGATAGCGGTCAAACTGAGACACTCAACTTTTTGACCAATCCAATAGCTTCAGCTATTTGACACATTTCCCAAAGCAAAGGCTGTGATACCCATCACCTAGAGCATCTCAAACGCAAGTTGCTCTCCATTGCTTTTCTTTCCCACTGCCCTGCATTTCCATATACAACCTTTCTCAGCTGCATGGGCACCATCTAGTTCATTTATGGATAATGTGAGGCACAAATAAGGGGATAAAATTTGTTTCCAAAGCACCTATTTGGATGCTGTTATGTACCAAATGTTAGTGTCCCTTAAAATTTGTATGTTGAAATCTAATCCCCAGTGTGATGGTACTTGAAGGGGGAACTGTGGGAGGTGATTAGGTCTGAGCATGAGGACCTCATGAATGGGGGTGCCCTCGTGAGAGGCCGGAGTACTTACTCCTTCTGCCATGTGAGGGTGTGAGGAGTCGGCTGCCTGTAAAAGCACCCTCTCCATGTTGAACCCTGACCTCAGAATTCCAGCCTCCAGAACTGTGAGAACTAAATTTTTGTTGATTAGCCACACAGCTTATGGTATTTTTATTATAACAGCCCAAGCTAAGACAGATTCTTACATGCTGAGTGAAGGAAATCCCTGTAGTTTCAAAATAGATTCTCTCTCCCTGACTTCCACCTTGTATATCTTAACTTTGGTCCATTTTATTTTTTAATTGTGTTCCCTCTCCAGCAGCTCTATTCTTGCCAAGCCATGGCAGGGCATCTCTGAATTAATGTTTCTAATAGAAAACACCTACAGGAAAATCTCTACTATCACTAGTGACTAAATACCGGGACGCCCTCTCCTCAGTCCTCCTCCACGTTGTGTTCTTTGTGTCCTCAGTATGATGATGTGCTTTTGAACTGCTGACACACTGAAAATATATGCATCTAGAGCTTAGTCTTTCTTTTGAACTTCAGCCAAATACACATACTGTCTAACAAGACATTTATTTGACAATCAGATAAACCTGAACACTGGGTATTTAATGAATTCTTTTTTTAGGTGTGATAATAGTATCATAGTTTTCTTTTTCTTTTCTTTTTTTTTTTTTTAAAGAATGCTGTTAGCGCCCTGGCTGGTGTGGCTCAGTGGACTGAGTGCTGGCCTGAGAACCAGAGGGTTGCCCGCTCAATTCCCAGTCAGGCACATGCCTGGGTTGCAGGCCAGGTCCCCAGCTGGGGGCGTATGAGAGGCAACCATACATGGATTTTTCTCTCCTTTCCTCCCTTCCCTTCTCTCTAAAAATAAATAAATAAAACCTTTAAGAAATGCTTTCAGCACTAAAAGACTTTAGAATAAAATGATATTTGAGATTTGCTTCAAAATAATCTTGGAGGGGAGACTGAAGGGGTGTCATAGATGAAAAAAGACCAGTCTGGCAAGGATAAGCATGGGCACATGAAGATTCATTACACTCTTTCTTCATTTGTAAAGTTTCCGATAATAAGTAAGAAAACACAGGGTGACAGACATATTTACCCTGACTCCAGGTCTCACCCAAGCTCCCCAGCCTTCTGGAGAGGAAGAGGCCAACCTCCCAGGGACCCCTCTGAGCCCTTCAGCACAAGTGGCTGTCTGTCCCTGGGAGCCGCGCTGCCTGCTTCAGCTGGCATGCGTGGCAGGGACAGAGGAAGGCTGGGTGCATCAACATGCTTCTTGACATCCACAGAGGAGAGGGCAACAGAGAGCATAACACCCACAGGGAGGCAGGAGGGGCTGCTTGCTCTCAGATCCCATGTTCTCTGGGGGTCCTGGGCCTGCTCAGCAGGGGTCACGGTACTCTGTACTGTGAAGTTTCCTTAGGTGGAATACACGTGCTGCTGGTTCAGTTTCAGCCCCACGGCTACTGGGTAGGACGGAGTTGGCTGGGCCTGCCACACGTCCTAGGATTAGCTGGCAGACTCAGGTCTCTATTGCTCCCACTCCAGCTCCCCAGGGTGGGGTAGCACAGAAAGTGGTAACCAAGCAGGTCAATTCAAGTTGGATGTGGGCAGGGAAGTGCCATACACTACTGACTCTCCCTCAGCCCTGGCCTACCAATTGTCAAAGGAAACAGAACCAGAATGGTAGAGAATAAGACGGTAGCAACTCATGGAAACCAGCCAAAAGCTGGGGCACCACTGACTGCCTGTCTTTGGGGACCCAAAATATGGTCGTGTCATAGTGTGTATCTTGGGAACATGGCTGCTTGTTATTTCTTTTTTTGTTCAGTATCAGCCTCTCCCACGTGTCTTTTTATTAGTACCTGTGTCAAGCTTACTGTCACATTTAATCTTCCCCTGACAGTTACCCAAGGAAGGAACACCACCTGAGGAAGTGTTATTAGCCTCACATTACAGACCCAGAAACTGAGGCCCAGAGGTTAAGCAACTTGACCAAATTCACAGCTTGAAGGTGAAGAAGAGCCTTATTCTTATTTCACAAAGCTGCCTTCCTCAATGTTGCCCTGGAGACAGCCCATTCCCTGCCCCTGCCAACTCGTCACAACTGGCAGCTCTGGGTTTGGGTGGATGAAAGGAGGCTGTCCCCATGTTCCATCCTCAGTGCACAGAAAGACTACCAGGCCCCTCTCCCCGTCATCACATCTGCTCCCAGCAATCTCTTGGCCCCGTGAATAGCTCCTGTTACCACCTATGGGCAATGATGCTTGTGTCCCTGTCTGCCGTCCCCTGGCTCCCAGCTTCCCCAACCCAACCCTGGGACATAGGAATGCCCATGTGCTGCTCTCTCCCCTCCTCTCCACCATGACCCCGTTTCTGCTCTCCGGATCCAACAAGACCGCTCTGGTTGCCCCTCAGGTTCTCAGATGCCACTTCCCAGAAATCAGTTCACTTGATCTCTTAGCAGAAGGAGGCTGTTGACTACCTCTCCTTCTTGGCCCTGTAATGCTTCTTCTGAGGGACCCTGCCCTAGAAGATGTGGGCTTTTTTAATTGATTTTTGAGAGAGAGAGAGAGAGAGAGAGAGAGGGAGGGAGAGAGGGAGAGAGGGAGAGACACTGGTTTGTTGTTCCACCTATTTATGCATTCACTGGTTGATTCTGGTATGTGTTCTGACTGGAGATCAAACCCACAACCTTGGCGTATCTGGAGAGACCCTCCAACCAACTACTCGGCCAGGGCCTGGATGTGGCTCTTCAATGCTCAGGGCTGCACAGGGCTCTGCCCTCCCCCTGCCTGTACACTCTCCTCAGGTGACGTGTGGCCTCCCCTGCCTCCCTCGCCTCTGGCAGCTTGCTCTTGCCTTGACCAGGGCCTGTAGGTCAGTGCCCTTCTGCTTGAGGCACCAGTTTAAGGTTCAGAGACATGCCATGCCGCAAGGCAGGGGACTTTCCCAGTGGCCAAGTAATGCTATACAATCCCAGCAAGTGAGGGGGACTGGACGTGCCACAGGGCAAACTGGGAGCAACGAAGGACAGGAGGCAGGAGGTACAGCAGGTGAACTTGTTCTCCATCTCCTCCCCGACCACAGCGTGAGGATCCAGCCAGCCCTGAAGTTTCCATACGGCCTATCCAGAAACATCACACAGGCAAGGGGCCCCCTGTGTCTTTGTGAAGCAGTGGCCATCTCACTAAACAAACTTTGTTTTCTTCTCCTTCCCACCTAGCTCCCCTCTCTCACTGCTCTGAGACTGCATCTGCCAATAAACCACTAGTACTTCAGCTTTGCCTCAGGTTTGGTTTTCTAAGGAACCTGAGCTGAGACAGTACCCCACTGCCTCCAACCACCTCTGACATCCCCAACTCACTCCCAAACTTCATCTCTAGTCCGGACTTCCCTACTGAGCTTGGACCCAGTGGACATCTCCTTGGACATTCTCACAGGCACCGCAAACTCACGTCCACGATGAAACTATGTCCTTCTGTTTTGGAAGACACCCTAAAGGAGCCATCAGTCCGTAAAGTGGAAGAAGATGGCTTAACAATGAGAAGAAAAGCTTACTGGTGCCAAGCAGCGGCACAGGAGCCCGTACTGAGCAGGGGAGCCAGCCACGGAACCGGGGGTGCCGTCAGCACAACGGCCCTGTAAGGCCCCATTACCCCCACCATCCTGCAGCTGAGAAAGCAGTCGGGAGATCAGAAACCTTGCCGAGGTTGCAGAACAACTAAATCCAAACACGCCAGGAAAGAACATTCGTAGTCTTTGCTGCCTTCAGGAGAGGAGCACCAACAAGCCACAGGGACTGGAGATTTCCTGGTTGCAACGCCACAGCTGTCTTTACAGATGAACAGACTGTCAGCTGAGTAATCGGGTGGGGTGGGGTGGGGGCAGGGAGGTGGAGCGAAGGAGCTGGTGGGCATCGTGGGCTGTGAGGAGGCCTGAAAGAGCATAGGGTGGGTGGTGAAGAAACTGCAGGGGGTTAAGACATCCAGGCAACAGAGCACATGCAGACAGGCAGCCCCATGGGAGGCCGCGCAGGTGGGCAGGACCCACATCATGGATGGCTTCGTGCGCCGCTCCAGTGAACCTAACTTTTCATTTCTCGTCGGAAGAGCCATTTCAGGATTTAAAGCAGGGACTGGCAGGGCCCAGTTCACATTTTGGAAGGGTGCTTCTGGCATCAATGAGAACTAACAGAGAGGCAAGGGAGGTAAGGGGACCAGTTTATGGACTGCTAAGTACCCAGAGCAAGAAACTACACAGAAGTAGCAGTGGAGGGATTGGAAAAAAGTGGTATCAGAGATAGTAACGAAGGAAACACTGAACAGGACTGAGTAAATAAATTAGCCGAGAAGTAAATTAGCTCATGAGAGTGAAGAAAGTGTCAGTAGTCCAGGTTTGTGGCTCATCACATCCAGGACCTGGACGGCGACTTCTGTCTTAGACACACGGACATTGAGACAGATACCAACAGGCAAAGGGACGGATGAGCCTGGCATTCTGGGGAGCTGAGGCAGAGACGACCACCAAAGGAAAAGGATGCAACAAGCCTGTCCTCTTCTCAACGAGCCTCAGGAGTCGCCCAGTCTTGACCCGCAGTACCTAAAGCTCCCGTCGGAAGGCAGGTCAGCGGCTTGGGTAAAAGGGCAGGCACACAATCCAATCCCAGGGAAAGGGCAGTGTGGCCTGCGATTTCCTTGGGGAGAAGAGAGGCGAATGGCATCAAGACGGCAACCTTCTCCGTCAGTCCTGTGAGCATTAAGCCCTAACAACACAAGGTGTCCCTTTGTGGAACGAATGATACCCTGTGTGTCTAGAGCAGCATTAGCCGTGGTCACCCGTGAGAGCACCGAGGAAAGTCCACACAGCGTCTCTTCTGGAACTCCAGTGGAGAAAGGCCAAGGTCCAGAGCAGATATCGGACAGCAGAGGGTGTCCGCCCTCCCCAGAGGGGCTCCACCGGGAGTGAGCCCTCACCAACCGTGCACGTTGGGCTCCTGGCACGGAACGTCCTCGTCCCATCTCCCCTCCCCTGCCAGAAGAAGACACAGTGGACAGCCTGACCTAGCTGGAGGTACTTCCAAGTGCTGAGCATCTCTTCTTCCAACTGGATCAGAGATCTCTGGGAGCCTGGGCAGGACTTCCCCAAGGGGGGAACAAAAGAGAAGATCAATGTGCCCACCAACTAGACTAAACTGGCGCCAGACTCTAAAATGCCAGGGTGCTGCTTACAGGCCAACCTGTAACTGTGTTAAAGAAGCTCCCCAGGTACTGATCAGTAGAGGGACTTTGCAACTTCTGTCCTTCCTTACCAGTCTGTTACCTCAGTCTTCCCTTACTGAGCACATGTTCCCTTGGAGGAGCCCCAGGCCTCACAGGAGGATTGTGATCAGTGCGTCTGAGGTTAGCTAGGGTGGTGGCCACATCATCAGCCCAGCTCCAAGCACTGCCTGAAGAGCAGCAGAAGACCCAGGAAGCAGAGGCAGGGCCTGGCAGAGGCTACCTACCCTCAGCCCCCATCTCCATAAATAAAGGCAAGCACCAGGCCCTGGGTCCAGCTAGCCCTCTCCTCCCCTGCTCCCAGTGAACAGCACTTGAATCTAAGGGACACAGCATCCCTTCTCCTCCTCTCTTGCTCCGAGCTGAATGGCCCAGGACCCACTCCCAACACCACACAGAAAGCACTGAAGCATATGTTGCTTTAATCAAGGGGTGAAGTCCTCAATCTGGGGGACGTCACTCAACCTTTGGTGAGAGGGTCTCAGCCTATCCCCCACATGCCCTGAAGGCCCTCAGGAAGGAGGGAGCAGCTGGACAGCAAATTCTGGCGGAGGCCAGGGACTGGAAATGGGGGAGCCCAGGTCGAGGGGCAGGGGCAAGGCCTTGACAGGTGGAGTGAAGCTAAATGGGGGCCGGAACAGCCTGACACACACGCTTCTACCCGGGGGCCGACTGAGGGGGCTGTGCATCGGGCAGAGTGGCACCAGGGGGCTGAGGGCAGAGGGGACAGTGGGAAAGGAGAATTCAGATGAGGCGACGGTGCAGCTGGTGCAGCTGCTCCTGGGTCAGCACCAGCCGGTGTCGCTGTCCAAGGCCAGCCGCACACGAGAAGGTCACTTTGCCCATGTAGACAGTGTCGTCCTGCTGCTCCTCCTTGGCCTGGGAGTGGGTGAGGAGAAGAGACCCCCACGTCAGGGGCTCACTTGAACTGTGTGCCACTGACTGTCCCTGAGCCTGGAGACCAAGGCAGCCCCTAAGAGACAAGTTCTGGGGCTCCTGGGCTACAGTGATCACATTTTCCAAATCAAATTTGGGGGACACAGTCTGACAAGGGAGTTTCGAACCCCTCCTGGTGTCAAAAGTCATATAAGAAGTTAAACTGTTAAAATAGTGAAATTTCTGGAAGCAGGACAATAACTCCTGACTTGAGCACTGGCCGGGTAGCTCGGGATGTGCAGCTGCTGGACCTGAGACCCCAGAGGCCTTTTCAAATTCTGGGAGCCAGGGGAGGGCCCACCTGTGCCTCCATACTGCCCATCCCGCTCCCCATGCTGCCTCTTACCCTGAGGAAAGCTGAGGAAGGGAAGGTGGCGAAGTCAGTGGGGACTGTGGCTCCGCGGCACTGCGATACCGTCTCCTTGAGGACCTCATCCTGATGGCAGGGGGGAATGAGGGTTCACTTAGGGAACCCCCACAGGCTAGTCCATTACCCCCCCAGTTTCCCCGGGACAGGAACCCCAGGGGGCCAGTCTTCTCTAGCACCAAACTTATCTATCGCCTCTGACCCCATCTCCACCCCAACATCCTTATTTTAAAGATACTTACCCCCTGAGACCCAACTCAGATTCTATAGGCTCAGGGAAGCCACCCCCAACCATTCTACCCTGTGGCGATCTCAGCTCTGACAGAAGCTGCACCTGAACCACACATGCTAAAGCTGATCCTGCTCCACACATTCTGTTGACGAGAATCTGCCTTCTGTTTGCACCAAGACAGTGAGCACCCAAGGCAGGAGTCCTGCCTCCCCTTCTACTTCCCCCGCAACATGCCGTGTAGCCCAGGGCTGGGCCCAGAGGCACTCCAGGAATGCCTGTGGAAATGAATGCGCTAAGGCTCCACCAGAAAATGCTCTAGGGAAAACTCTAGGGTGAGGAAGGGCAGGGTCAGAGCTGACCTTGAGCTTCTCGATGGTGTCGCTTAGGGACTTGAGTTGAGCCACTTGCTCCAGGAGCTGGGCCGACGGGCTCTTGGCAGCTGTGGGGAGGAAAGGCTGGTGAGGCCCACCAAGGCCCAGGCAGGTGGCTGTCCTGGAATAAGGGTCGGTGGTGCAGGTACTGGACCTTCTTTTGGAATAGGCACATAAGAGTGGATGAATCAGGCAAACTGGAAACTGAGGCCAAAGAGCAGTGTGGGAATTGCCTGGGCAGGGGCTACACCTCTGGGACAAGGGGAGGGGCCAAGTCACTCATTCCGGGGTTGGCGGGTCCATACCAGGGTTGGTGCGAGTGATGTCTACTACATGAGTGTGTGTGCTCAGCTGATTCAACGTTTCCAGCAGCTGGCTGGTCTTACGATACAGCGCTCCAGTTGCTAATTCTCTGCCAGGGCCCTCATGGGGCGGGGTGGAGAGCTTTGCCACATGCAGAGGGGGCAGGGCTGCTAAGGAGGCCTTCATCTGTGCGCCCTGTTGGTGGGGGTAGATGGTGGTGGTAAGAGGCGACAGAAGGCCCTGCCACCCATCATCGATGGGACAAGTGTGCTCCACCTCCATCCCAGTCCCCCCTGTGACCTCCTTACCTTGAGGATGCTGTTCTCATGCTGGAGCTGGGAGATGTGCAGCCTCATGGCAGAGATCTGCTGAAGCAGCAGTGGCGAGTCCTTCACCAGCCCCGGACCTGGCACAGACCCCAGCACCTGCCCAGGGGCGCCTCCTAGAGTCCCACAACAAAAGTCGTCCATCTCAGGTGGAGAGGGTAGGAGGTGGGCTCCATCTCTGCTCACCACCTTTCCTTATCTCCTCCCAGCCCTAGTCCTGGCTGCTCCCAAGGGGAAGTCTCACCCTGCTCCCCCAGCCCCGATTCCCACCAGCCCTGGCAAACCCCAGCCAGGGCGGCTCTCTACCTCGCTGCTGTTCTTCTGTGCTCAGGAGAGCCCATGGGGAGCAGGAAAAGAGGAGAGAGCAGTTAGGTCATTTGGGGGTTAGGGGAACACACCAGAACAGTCCTGGACACAAATGCTGCAAGAAAACCCTTTTCCTGAACACCATATCTTCTCTGACAAGACTCTACTTCTGCCCTCCACCTTTGAGGGAAGAGCAAACATGTGGAAGACAGGAGCCGAGAGGGGAGTGAGGCCACGAGACAACACGTGATGTGCGAGCAAGTGCCAGTGGGAGGGTGCGCTGGGAGAAGCACCGGGGCCTAAAGCTGGTCCTGTCTCCCTGCCTCATATTCCGTCTCCCAGAGGGGCAGAGGGGGCACTCCCGAGACCCTGATGCGTCAGCACCCACACTTCCCCCCAGCAGCACAGCTGAGGCTGAGGGTGCAGATGCATTACCATGCTCCTCAGGTTCCCCACTGCTAAGGCCAAAGATGCCCATTTTTGGTGGGGAGGTCTATAAACTCACAACCAGTATTTGTTTAAATAGTCTATGTTGAGACAATACAATGTGGTAACTCTGGAGATCCCTCTCTCAAGGAACGGGAGCCATCTGTATCACGGAGTGGACAGTGAAGAAGGTACTTGGTCACTTCCCAAGTTCCAGACACATCAGTGACAGGGGCTTTGAGGAGGACAAGACCCTAGGTGAGATCAGCCGACAAGACAGGTACAGCAGGGGAGATCTAGAGACCCTGAGGGCTTAATTCCACAGTTTGTCTTCTGGAGGTAAGAAGGGTAAGAAAGGAACTGCAGAGAGAACAGCGAACAAACTCTAGAGCAGATGAGAACTGAGATGGCACTGACCACCTGCTTGGTCGAGACACAGGGGAGACTGAGCTTGGAAGCCAGGAAAACTCGACATAAGGAGCCCAGGCCACATCACCAGACCAGGCAAAGGTCAGAACACAAGCCCCGATGACACAGGGAGAACTCAGCCACGAAAGACACAGCCACGCCACAGGGAGCCACAACGAGCTCTGCAGGAAAAACACGCCCGAGCAAAAGAGCAACCAAGAGCAGCCTCAGGCTCGCTGGCTGCCACAGCGGGGTCAGCTCAGCCTGCTGCGGCTGCTGGCCCTCTGGGATGCCAGGCTGGGCCAGAGAGGCCAGACCGCAGGCCCAGAGGGACATCTAGTGGAGTCCCACTGTCTTTGTAACTCTGAGCTACACCAACAATTTGGTAACGTCCCACCTTGTTCAGAGGAGCTCTCCACGTATCTTTGGGAGAAGTGAGGCCCTGGTGAGAGCTGCCAGCGTGAAGCTGGGCTGAACACTGCGGGGTGAGTAGGGGGCCGACGTCAAACTGAGGCCAAGGGAGGAGGGAGGCCATTCGCTCTCCAGTGGGCTGGCACTACCTGTCCCCCTGCACTCACCACCAGCAATGCCAGAGACCAGTGTAGCAATACCCGAAGGAGGGGGCCCCCGCAGCCCCTCGATTGTGCGCTTGGACTGACTGTTCAGCCGGTGCTTCAGCTCTGTCTTCTCTGCCTCCAGCTGGTCGATGTCAGCCTGGAGGGTATCCATTGTCTCCTCAAAATCCCTGTGAAAGAGAATCTGGCTCAGCTGCGTCCCTTCCCTACGACCCCACACCACTTCTCAGTCCTGACAGGTCCTTGGAGTAACCTGGCTGGTGAGGACCAGGGGCAATACAGACTCAGACTGGGGCGATATAACAGGCTGGCAAGGGGCAAAGGAAATGCCGTATGTTCCCCCAGGGAATCTCACGATGAGAGGGTCTGAGCAGGGGCTAGGTTAGGAGGCAGAGAGCTGCTGGCAGGAGGGGGGACTGAACTAAGCAGGGCCCGGGGAAGTGCCTGACTTCTCCTTCTTCCGCAGCAGTGCCTGGGTCTCCTCCAGCCGGTTCTGGACTTTCTCGATGCGCTCATCTGCGTCCTTGGCGGCACTGTCCAGCTTCTTCTCCAGGAGGCTCAGCCGCACGTTAGCCTCACTCAGCTCCTCCCCCTGGACAAAGAAAGGAGCTTCTAATCGCTTTACACCCTCCCACAACCCCCGGGGACAGACCACAAGATAGAAAGCTCCTTAAGGGCCCACAAGAGTCCCCACTGATCATAGGTGCCACTTCTTCCCTTAGTCCCAACCCTTCTCAGTCCTGATCCCCAACACTCACTGCTGCCCTGCACCCCATGATACTTCCTGGGCCCCAGGTGCTGAGCCTACCCTACCCTCACCTTGATCTTGAGTGACTTCTTCAGCTCCTTGATAACTGTCTCCCGATCTTCAAGCTTCAAACCCAGGCCTTCAGCATCCGTGATCTCTGCACGAAGGGCTGCAGCCCGCAGCTCAACGGGGGGAGGCTAGGGGCCAAAGTGGGGACAGCGGGTAGGGGTGGGAATAGGATATCACCAATGTGCTGCTTTCAGAGAGATCCAGTTTCTTGCCTTGTAAGCACAATGGTGCCCTCGATTCCTTCCTCCACCCCTCAGCCCTCCCACAACTAGCAGCAGCTCTGCTAGCCCTGCTCCTCCAGGCCTCAGCAGCCCCTCCAAGGAGCTCCCACCCACCTTGCTGGGGGGCCGCTCGGCATCATACTCTCCCTCCTGCATGGCTGTGGCTAACTTGTTCATGGTACTGATGAGGATGGTGCAGGACTGACGCAGACACTCGTAGGGGCTGCTGGAGGGGCTCCCATAGATCTGCGGGAGCCAAGGGCAGCAGTGGTGAAAACCTCACACTGGCCACCTGACTCCCTGCCGCCTCCTCCCCAGCCATCCAGGCCCACCTGCTCGCTTGCTTTGAAAGCCAGCTCCTCTAGGGCAGCCACAGGCAGGCCTTCATTTTCCGCCAGGGGGGCGATGAGCTGGGCAGCGGCAGCTGCCACCTCCTGCAGCACAGCCACCACCCATGTCAAGTGTTTCCTGCAGTCAAGGAGTGTGTCGGATACCTGTGCAACAGGCCAGAGTCAGGAGCCCACCCTGGGTCCAGCACCACACTCCCAGCTACCTGGAAGCCATTCTTGCCCCATCCAGATCCAGACTGGACGTACTAGGCCCCTCCTGATCTACTTGGCCCCCTATCCTTCCTCCCTCACAGCCCTGAACCTGTGGTCCAAAGGCCAGTGCAGCTGGGATCCCAGGAGCATCTGTCCCTGGCATTCGCCTTCGGATCTTCTTGCAAAACTGGCGGATGTCACTGCAAGATGTTTCCAAGTCCCGGAGCAGGAGGGCAATATCTGAAGCCTCCTGCCCACCCTGCTCAGGGTACAAGAAATGGATGGGGCACAAAGTCAGCATTAGCACTGGAGGTGAGGATGGGGCAGCTAAGAAGGCAGAAGCGCTCAAACAGCTCTCACCTGCAAGAAAGCACGCAGTCGCCCCACCTCCACGCCCATGCAGTCCAGGGCACTCTGGGTGAACTGTGAGGACAGAAGTATGTGCTTGTCAACACCCGACAGGACTCCTTCTGTCCCCTCAGCATCTCTAAGAAGTCCCCGCTTTCTGCCGACCCCCATACATAAGCAGGTTCTCTGTCTCCTCTGATCTGGCCTTAGTGACCCTGTTCCGGTCACCCTCAGGGCCAGACCTCTGGACCTGATGACCTCCATTCTGACCTCTACATGGGGCTCAACCACCAGCCCAGACATTTCACCTTTATGTGGTCTGCCAGCTGCATGGTACTGTCCTCAGGCTGTTCGGCAAGGTGGATGCTGTACAGATGCTGAGAGATGATAAAGAAACAGACAGCCTTTAGGTCTTGGAAGGACGGGGAATTCCTCCCCAATTGCAGTTTGAGCCCCAGTCATCACAGGACCCTAGAGGTACGTGAGAACCTGAAACCCCCAAGGGCTGCATCCTGAGGCGAGTTCATCTACAGCAAGCTAAGCCTCAGACACACAACCCGGGCTACACCAGCCATGGCCCCAGAAAAAAAAAAACCTTGCCTCCCTCCTGCACCAAGCCAGAATCCTCGCCCCAGACCTGGTAGTACTTGATGGCTTTAGTGAGAGGTTCAACATTGACAGTCTCATCCAGCTGGTCCTTGTGCAACAGCTCAATGAGGAAGTCCAAGGAGCGCTCATGGGCACTCATCTCAGGGTAGAGGCTGCCCACCTTCTTATACACATCCACGCTGCACTGGGAGAGGGCACTGGGAACCAGAGAGGGGCCTGTGAGGCCAGGGTCTGCCGGGCAATCTCCGTTCTGGCCACTCTGGGGCCTGTGGCCTTGAACAGGGGCTGGGGCTCACTTACTGCTCATAGCGGTGCAGCGTGGCCTGCAGCAGAGTCAGCGAGTACACCAGCCCGGCGGCAAAGCTGAGCTGCTCCCCCGCAGCTCCTCGAAGACCAGGCCGCTCTGTACAGTTCTCACTCAGTTCAAACTTCTCCTGGGCCTGCTTTCGAATCAGCTCTGCCTGTGGGAAGAAGTGCCAGGAGCCTGGGGCTCAGAGCAGAGGACGAAGAACACAGACTCAGGAATACAGAACACAGAGCTGAGCAACTATGGGATGGGGGAGAGGCAGGTAAAACAGAAACAGCTCTTAGATGGGCAGGAAGCCTCCCATGGGGACAGGGAAGCGATGCGGAGACCCAGGGCTGGAAGGGTTTGAGATGTGGGGGTGAAAGGAGAGCGGGACCTGCAGCACCCAGCTCTTTCCTGCAAGCCTGAAGCTGCTGCTCCAGCCACCCTTCCACTAGAATGCCATCCTGACAATTTTCTCCTCACTAATTCCTGGCCATCTTCTGGATCTCATCCCAAATGTTATTCCTTCAGTAATGCCCTCCATCTAAATCAGCTCCCCAACTGTTCACTCTCAAAGAAGCTACCCCGCCTTTGTAACGGGCCATCTGTAACACAAATCCATCTGCAACTCTGCTGACTCCATCCCTCCACTACATCATAAACTCTCCGTGCACAGGGATGCTGACTGCTGGACTCACTGGCTCCCTAGAGGCCTGGTTCCCAGCAAGTTCCAGAGGTTCCTGCTGAACGTATGACTGGCTGTACCTTGCAAATGAGACGAGGCATGAGCAGCAGCACCAGGACGCAGTCATGGTCCCCACCAGGCCGAAGAAAACTGTCTGGCATGAAGGTTGTGAGCAGGGACATGTGCCGGTTGGCCTGGGCCACCTCCATCTGCCTCAGTTCCATCTCAATTGCCTATGAGATGGACAGGAGGGCAGGCACTCAGCCGGGCTGGGGAGAGTCCCAGGCCCTCTGTGACTCGTTCTACCAGGCCCCTTGCTTCTAGGACAAACGCACACCAGGAATCTTCCAAACCATCACACAAACACCCCCTGCCAGGGACCCACCCACCCGGTCAGTCCACAGCCACACTTAAGCTGGGCTCCCAAACACTCTCCTCTCTCCAGTCCACTCGCTTTCCTGACCTTGGCATGAGCCTTCGTCTCAGCAAACTTATTTGAAGTCAAAAGTTTTCCGGGGGTGGCTGCTGCTGCCGCTCCACAGATGCTTCCTGCTGGTTTGTTAGTTCCCGATTCACATCCTGGGAGCAGAGACAGACAGTAAGACACAGCTGGGTCACAAGCAAGCCCTGGGGTGACCATGGGTGGAGCATGGGGGGTGAAAAGGCACCTGCAGGTGGGCAGTCAGCTGGCGGTATTTCTTGATGGTTTGCTGATAGTCTGCAACTGTCTCCTGAGCTGCCTCCACACGCTTCTGGGCCTCCCGGACCCGGGCGCCTGCCATGTCCAGCTGCTCCCGCAGCTCCAGTTCTGTCTCTCGTGCATTCTCCTGCAGCTCATCGTTCATCTCATTCATCGCTTCCTGGGAGACCACGCGGGAGTTGGGGCAAAGGAAAGGCAGGGTCAGCGTAGCAGGCCAGGGGTCACATGTCAGTCCCTCTCTCAGCAAGTCCCTTTGAACACCCTCCGTCCCGGTCAGAAGTCAGAGTCTACTCTCCTCTTACCAAGTCCCCCACGGTCTCTCTCAATTCCCGCACTTTCTCTTCCAGATTCAGGTTCCGGTCTGTCAGCATCTCCACCATCTCCTCAGCACCCAGGGCAGCATCCACCTGTGTTACATGGCAGGAATGGGGAGAAGGGCTACTAAAAGGTGCTGAGAGAGAGGCATCTATGGGAGAGTCTGGGGCGGGGGGGCTGCTGGGGTCTATGGGAGAGGGGCTGGGCTCCCCAGACCTGTTCCTTGAGCTCATCAATGGTGCTCTCTGCCTGGCTCAGCTCCTCCTGCAGCCGCTCCCGCTGTTGCCTAACAACTTCCAGCTCTTGGTTCTTCTTTTCCATGAGTTTCTGGAGTTTCACATGCTCCTGCTTCTCTGAGGAAGAGAGATCCCGCATCCTGTGGGGAAGTGAGAAGAGGGAGCGAATGTCAGAGTCACTGGGTAACGGGCGCTTGAATGCGTCTGGACAGGGGAGCGGGCTCCGGAGCCAGGCAGTGAAGGGACCCTACCTCACCAGGGCATCCTTCAGGCGGGCATTCTGCTCCTCGAGTTGCTTGAGTTGGTAACTGGATGCAGCCCCATCTGAGCCTGAGGAAAACCATGAGCACTTTCAGACACGATTCTAACCCTGCCCTGTGTTTCCCAGCAGCTCCTGGCCCCTTACCCTTCTCTTCAATCTCAGCCTTGAGAATCTCCAAGTCAGTGGTGAGCTCATCCACACGCTCCTTCAGCGCCTCCACCTCCTGCTGCAGGGACTCGGCCCGCTCCTCAGCCATCTCCTTGTCCAGAGTGGCCATCTCAATGGCATCGGCAGTGTCGGCCATCTCTTCCATGTAGCGCTCCTTTGCCTCCAGTGCCTCCTTGGCTTCCTGAGGGGTGGAGGTTGGTGGGACACAAGCAGAGAGACGCCTCATGTGCTCTACCTCACAGAACGTTGCAGGTTCCAGCTCCAGCTGAGTTCCAGTCCACTGTTTCGGAACCCACGCCTCCCCAGCCACCCCTTTCCTCCCAAGTCACACCTTCCGCGCCTCTTTGAGGCGCCGCTGCAGGTCGGCCTGCTGTTCCTGCATTTTGCTCTTCCATTCTTGCACCTGCTCCAGCTGGATCTTGTGTTTCTCCAACTCTTTTAGCTTTGCCTTGTCTTCTGCCCGTTTCAGTCGTAGGGTCTCCAGCTTCTCCTCCAGGTCCCGCACCTGGGCCCTCAGCCCCTCCTCTTCCTGAAAAGGAGGGACCCCTCATTCTGTGCACAGCCTCCACTGCTCCCCCCCTTGCCCTCCTCGCCAAGGCTAAGCTGGAGCAGAAAGGACAGGAATGTGTGCAAACTTCACTCCAGCCCCAGGGTCAAAAGCAAATGACATAAACATCTGAGAAGAGAACAAAACATATGGGGAAGCTGTGGAAAAAGGGCCCAGGGGGAAGAATAGCTTAGTCAATGATAGGATACCCAAATGCTCCGCCCCCACCCTTCTGATCCAAATTCTGGAATTCTCCAACCCTGGGAAATCTCCAAGATCTGCCAGGGGTCACAAGCCCCCGTGCATCTCAGTTCATCCTCACTCCAACCCCGGTCCTTACCTTGGAGGGGGAAGGAAGTGGGGGTGCTGCTCCAGGAGAGGTGAGGGCTGGTGTGGGGATGATGGGCGCTGCCAGCGGAGTCTGAGCCGGGGTGCTGGGCTCACTGCTACTCAGCTCACCCGCTGATGCCGAGCCAGAGGGGCCCAGGGAGCTACTGGCTCCCGCAACCCCAGTACTACTGGCCGGGCGGGTTGGCTGTTCACAGAGGGTTGGGGCAGACCAGAAAGAAAGTAGAGGACAACCGTGGTGAAAGAGTGCAAGACAGAATATGAGAATATGGTGAGGGAAGGAGACAGAAAAAAGACAGAGTATCAGAGAACAATGAGAACAGTGATACAAAGCAAAGGGGAGAAGGAAAATGCCACAGAGTCAGAGATAGTGACAAGGACGGGGAGGAGGGAGGGAGATAGAGGGGAGGGGGAGGAAGGGATGGAAGAAGACATAAGATTATAAGGCTCTTCCTTGGCCCCGACCCCACATTCCTCCCCGCCCTGACACTGCCCCCTTAGAGCAGGGTCCCTTCCTCACTCACCAGAACTCTCCTCTGCGACCCACTTGTGTTCACTCTAGCAGTTTAACACTCCCAATCCTATCATGGCTCGGGGCCTACACCCTCCTTCCCCAGCGATAAGAGGTGCCTCCAGGTGGAATGTACTTGGTTCTTTTTCATGTTTCTAGAGAAGGCCAGGCTACATGTGGGGCACCAGGCCCTATATCCCTGCTAGGCCCCCCTGCTCTTTGGGAGTCAAGCTGACTTTCCCTTGCTTGGTCTATTTCAAGGGACCCTGCAGGTAAAAGGGTCAAGGTTAAAGTTGTGTTCACAGACTCCCCCTTGAAACAAGGTCAGCACAGCCAACCCTCTGTCATCTCCCATCCCGAAGACAGAGGCTCTGGCCGGGCGCCGCTACCCAGGCCTGTGCAGGGTGGGGTGGAGAAGCTGCCCCGAAGCCCTGGGTCCTGAAGCACCCAGACCCGTGCAGCGCTCTCCCAGGCAATGCTGAGCTCTCCCGGAGGGCTGGCGGACACTCAGAGACCACACGTATCAACAGGCACGTTTGCCTCCTTGTCTCCTGACATTTGGAAGGCCAAGTTCTTCACCTCTCTTTCAGCCCCTGTCCCCATCAAAGCTAGTCAAAACGCCCTTCTTCATGCAAGCCTGCCTTAACAAACCACAACTACTCTTATTTCTTTTTGCACTCAAGCTACTGGCTCAGGTATCCTCCCAAAAGTCAGATATCATTTTCCTAGGAGTGACCTGTCACTACCTTCAGTCCCCTCACTCCCATGAAAAAAGCACCCAGGATGCACTGTGACCAACTTTTACTTGGCCATACACGTGCCCACATACATGCACACGCCTGAAATGTGTGTGCACTCCGCAATGGCTTGCACAGAGGCCTGGTTTTTCTCACCTTGGGCCGCCGAGCTGTGGTCTGGACAGGCAACAGGAGCCAGAGGAGAAGTAGTCAGGAAAGAAAGGGTGATGGCACAAAGACAGACAGCAAAAGGGACAGCAGTGAGAGCAGAAGAAGTAACAGGAATGGGGCTCCGATTAGCCACGCCCTCTCCCTACCCCATCCCCCACCCCCCTCCAGTGAATCACTTTGTTGCCACTCCAGGAACTCAAACTCTGGTTCCCCATTGGTTCCTTCCCCCACTTACGCCCAACCCTTGCACACCTCACCCCTTCAAACACTGGAAATCCCAGAACCTTGGTCTCCTAGGCTGAGCCACGGGAGACCAAAGGCAGCAGCTGGTAGAGAAGGTCTCCAGAGGCCAGGCCTTCTGCAAACAGCCAGAGGCCCTGCCCACCCCACCCCTCCCAGGGGCTTTCCCAGGTCAGCCCCCTTCCAGCAAGTGCCAGAATCCACAGAGGATCCCCTAGAAATACCATGTAGACAAGACTGATGATGACACGGGCCCAGAGAGGACTGATGCAAACCCAACAGAGGGAGCTCAGCCCCCCAAACAGAACAACACTGCTGTCTTCCCTCCCCTCCCCCCCACACCCCCTCCCCCCACCGAGGAACAGATCCCACAGCAGTCTCCATCCCCAGGGCAGAGGGCTCAGGTGTCAAGACCATCAATACTGCATTAGCCAGAAGTTCAGAGCTCAAAGTAACCCCACCCCGCTGCCAGAAAGGAGGTGGGGGTGGCAGCAGCACACTTAAACTACTGCCCTAGACCAAGCCCAGAGTCCCCTCAGATTACTGCAGAGCTGTAAATGGATGGTTAGCTCCCACTCCCAGGTAGTGTTCTTGATACCTAGTGTCTCACAGCTCCAGCAAAGACAAGATTTGGCTTGGGACTTGTTCCTAGGAGACATTGAGCCCAAGGAGACCAACCCCCACCCCTCTTATCCTGAGCTAAGCCTCCACAGCTGTAGATCAAAAACTATTCTAGGGTCCTCATCTTACCCTGGGAAAAAGTCCCTTGACATAAACCTTGGTGGGGGAAGGGTGCTGGGAGTACAACCAATAGTCATTCTAGAAAAGGTCAAGGGAAGGAGGCCTGCTAGAGGCGCAGAGATATCTGGACCTGCTTCCCCCGATTCTCTTACAGGAAACTCTCCCAGAGCTGCTTTGCAGCAGAAGCTGCCTGAACCCCAAGCCTCTAAGGCGACTGGGTACAAGGCCCAGAACACAGGTTCAGTCAGAGCCAAAAGCAGGCAGGGCAGGGAGCAAAATGCTCAGGGAGTGGGGCATGGGAGTGACACAGACCTCTCGCTGCCCCCACCGTCATCTCCACCCTCCTCCCCCAACCAGGTAGACAGACGAAGTCAATCAGCCTCCACCCCCACCCCAGCAGCCTGCTGCCACCATCGCCCTGGCAACCCAGCAGCAGGACCAGAACAAGCAAGAGTACCTTTCGGGCTGTCGGTGCCTGTCTCATCATTGCAGAAAACCAAAGAAAGCCAGGACAGGAAAGAGGAAGGACAGAGGAGGATGGACACACAGAGGAAGGACAGATGGAGGGAGGGAGGGAGGGAAAGAGACCGAACAGAGGGAAAGGCGGCGGAGACAGGAGATTAGTGCATCAAATCCCAACAAAGCAGCCTCAGCTTCCTGACCAGCAGCTCCCCAGCCTGCAATGGCTGCGGCACAGATGCAGAAGCCCCACAGATTCGCAGAGGGACAGCCAGCCTCCAGCAGGCACCAGAGAGGCACCCGGCCCAGTTTTCCAGCTTAGGCTTATGGCAGCCTCAGTGGCCGCAGCACCAGCTCCACCTGACGTCATGCACCCACCCTCCTCTGCTTCTTGGGGGTGGAGCCACTGCTCCTCAGTCACCTAGCAACCACCTGACTCTGATGACTCCTCCTCCTCCTCCTCGTGACTGGACAAAGTCCTGTGCAGAGCCCGCCCTGCTTCTTCCTCCAAAGAACAAGGTCTGGCTCCTCCCTCTCCCTTCTCTACCATCCCCACCCCCCCCAAGTGTTTGTTCCAAGAAACTGGGCTAGGGACCATTTCTGAAATGGTACCCTCTGGGGCCAGGGCACCACTGGGCAGGGATGCAGGGTCTCACTGCTCCATCAGCCTCATTCATACTCATACTCTCCCCAGTCCTCAATGCCATCAACTCCCCTTGTGTCTCTTCTCATGACACACACACACCCAAAGCAGCCCTCTTGCATCAGCATCAGGCAGCAGCTCTGAGGGGCACACAGTGAGACTGAGAAACCTTGGGGACCTTCAACAACGGCTCTAATGACAGTGTTTGGCTCCTCTCCCAAACCCTCCCCTGGCTGTAGGCAAGTTAAAGCCTGTCTCCAAAGCGCTTCCAGAAAGGACTGAGGACCTTGCAGAGACATCTGGGTTCTTTTCTGCCCTCCCTCTCAAGTACATTCTTTCGTTCTAGAGTTAGCTCCCCTTCCCCCGGGGGTGGGGGTGGGGGGGTGAGAGCAGGGTCCCTGGGTGAAGAGATCTGTGCAAGAACACTGGAGACAGGGATGGGGGGGACTTTACTTGACTGACACTGCACCACGAGCAAAAGGCACTATATCCCAGCTCGGGCAGCCCAGTCAGGGCTCTGCTACAATTCTCCAGGCAGCTGCCAAAACCCCAGGATTTGGGCCTGGCTCAGGCCCCGCCAGCATCGGATCAGGCTGTTGGCCAGAACTCCACAGATATCGGAATGCAGGTCCATACTCTTCTCTATCCGGGGGTCTGATGTGAGAGGAACCCCAACCAGGAGACAATAATCAAGGGAAGAGACCAAGACTCTATGACCTGGAATGGGCCCAACATCCTGTAGACTAGACTAGCATTCTTCTCCTTCTTACACCCCCATTCCCACCCGAGCCAGGACCCCTAAGCAAGTACCAGCATGTGGTCTGTTCCATGGCAAGACTTCAAAAGTGTGGACCCATCACCAACCAGGAGTTGAAAGGAAGACGCTTTCCTCTCCCCTCCCACTGCCCCCACCCAACAGCTCTCCATGCAAGGTCAGAAAGGCCTAAGACAGACTGGCGACAAGGAAGCCACAGAGTCGTACACAGCACAGTACAGGTCAGACAGGCACATGCAGGTCAGAGACAGCCTGGGCACAGGCCCGAGGCAGGGGGTGGTGTGAGGAAGCGGTCATGGGAGCACCCGAAGAAGTCAGCCCCACTCCAACAGTGGTTGACAGAAGGCTGCAAGGGGTAGGAGGGGGGCCCTGGGCACAACACCGGGAGAGGAGGGAAGTCTAGTGGAACAAAGTGAAGGTGGGCATCGTGGCAGTGCCCACCCAGAGGCAGGCACAGACCCTCAAACTTTCCAACTTGGGGCTGTTCTTACTGGGATCCTGACCTCCTGCCTCCTTGCCCAACCACCTCACTTGGTGCTGGCACACCCCCAACCCTCCAGTCTCTCCTCTCACTGCCCCAAGCTTGGGCTAGAAAGAACCCATCGTAGCCCAGTAAAGGCTCTACTCCATGCTGCTGCTATTTACAGTCAAACACCAGCAGTCTCTGACTAGAAGTCCTGAGGCAAGGAAGTGTAGGGACTTTCTTAGTGAATGCTACTTGGGCCTGGACACTGTGCCTGATACCCTTGCAGCCCTTCAAAGGAACTCTGAAAGCCAAGGCCGCCATTTCCTCTGGCCATCCCAGCCCAAGGTCACACATACATGCATGCAGCAGCCCAAGACATGCAGGACAGCTGGGGAGGGGGCTCAGAGCCCTCACCCACCCAGGCACAAATAGTAAACACACCACCTTCTTAGGCTTCAGTCCCCGCTGCATGAGGAGTAGGAAAGGGAAGAGTTAGAGAACAGACATCACCACTGTGCTAGCTGGCCAGACATCCTGGGTGTAAGTATTTAATACCAACTTAGGCATACTCCGGCAAAGGGCGAGTCAAATCACTGTTACTCTTTGGGTAAGTGAGGTGAGGTGGTCCCTCAACGATCAGCTTCTAGGATGTCCACAACCTGGTCCAGAAAAGCTGGAGAGTCTGAACCCCACCTCACACACCGTGTGCAGAGCAGCAAAAGAGAGCTAGGATGGGCCCTCTCACACCGCCTCAAACAGGTGGCAGAGGGCCCACAGGTGAATGGCTCCTTACCATTCACCTGTGGACAGGAAAGCTCCTTCTGCCTCTAGCTCCTACCTTACCCTTTCCCTCAGCCCTTTTAGATCTTGGCAGCCTTGGGTACCAAAAGGCAGGAAGCTGACAATAACATACTAGGGTCAGACCTAACCTTCGTATCATGCCATTTGACCTGGGACTCCTGGGCCCTAATAGCTGTTCCCTGCTACCACCTTTACTCATCCATAAAACAGCAACTCATACCCAGAAGGCTTCCTTCTCAGGGAGGACGGAGACTGGAAGGCTATCTCAGTTTACTTACCTACCGCTTCTACCTGCCTGGCACCGAGTCTCCCTCCTTTCTATCTCCTTCCCCTCCTTTTCTCTAATACTTCCCACTCCCACCCCCAATCACTCACCAGTTTGCTGGTCTTTGTAGCTGAGTCAGTTCCCTCTATAGAAAACAAGAGAACATAATGGTGAATAAGAGAGTTGTAACAAGAGAAGATGGTGGTGACAGAAACATCTCAGGATCTACTGCGGCCCCATGTACTGAGGGAAGTCCTGGGGATTCTTGGATGTGGAGGGGCAACTTAAGTGGGGGGTTGTTACCTCTTCTGAGGGCCTTTGAGGCAGAAGAATCAGGTGTCTCTGGGGAAGTAGTATCTGCACCATCTTCAAACACCTGGATCTGAGGCCACAGAACAGATTCGATACAGCCAGATGAAGACTGCCACGCTGTCACGTGGCCCCTCCCCAGGCCCCAGACAAGCCTGGGGTACAGGGCAACACCCTAGGGATATATCTCCCATCTTCCCTCCCCCACTGCCTCCCATCTGCCCAACCAGAGACTTACGCTCATGCCCAGGGAAAGGGGGCACCAACACACCAGCTGCGCACGCAACACAGCACGTGAACATGTGTGTGTTTGCATGTGCATGCAGTGCATGCCCACACAGACACAGGAAGGTAGGGCGTGAGTACCTGGGACTGGCGCACAAAGATGCCGTGCCCTTCCTCACACGTGAAGTACTTCCTGCCTTGGACAGTCCCATCGTTCTTGCCCTTTGCTTCATCCAGGATCACGCCGACCCATTTGCCAGTGGCAAAGAGTGTGGCTCCGACGTAAGCCACAGTGCCTCGGTGCCCTTTTCCAATCACCTCCACACGAGAGCCCACTCGCAGAGGCCGGGCACTCGCCTCTGCGCTCATCCTGCTGCCGCTGGGTGCTGAAAGACACATGCAAACACACGGGTATAGGCTCAGAGCAAGGGTGTCGCCCCAATGCATACGAAGGCCCCAGTCAGGATCCTGGACCCAGGAAGAACCAGGAGTCACCTTCCTGAACCCCATTTACAGGGTGAAGTGGACCCCCAAATTCCCTTCTGAAAAATGTCAGTGACGTATTCTTCTAAGACTTCTCTAAACTCCTCTGGAAACTGCCAGAATTTTTAAGAGTTAATATTTAAATTTTGTAACAAATCAGAATTCATCAATAGATCTGTGAATGTCACCACATGGCTGCTTTCTCAGGAGCAGTGCCCCCCTGCCCCCCACCAAGAAGGGAATGAAGCTCAAGCAAATAACTCAGTTTAGACCAGGCTCCCCGCAACCCAATGCTCTGACTCAGGAACCTGAGCTGGAAAGACAGGTGATTCAGTAGGCGACCCCGCCAAATCCTGTTCCCCTCCCCACTGCTGCCTGTCTTCCCTGGGTTCAGATGGCTTTTAGGCCTCTCCCTTCCACAAGCACACAACTGCACCTCCTCCCAGCCCTCAGGTCACCACCACTCCTTCGTGACCTGACTCCCTGACACCCATCCACACGCCCACCATGACACTCCAGGCTGCTTCCCTGCAGCCCATTCCGACCATTTAATTCCCTTCTTCCTGACCTGGGTACTGTTCTATCAACTCTCTACTCCTCCAGCTCTAGAGATCCTTCCCCCACGTTATGCTGCTACAAAAAGTAAAACAAAGACCAGGTAAATCAAGTACCTCAGATCTGCCCCACACTCTGCCCCCAACATTCTGCCCACTGGTCCAAACGGAATGCTTATCACCCCGAGGATGGACAAGGTAAAAGAAGAGACTAAACACTGTCCTTGGGAAGCTCTTGGCTTCTGACACACCAGTGATGACAGGACACAGCATGAAATTAGGTCCCAAATAGGCCATGGTTTAGAAGAAAATCACACCTGAGCCATTTTCAGCAATAGCAGCTCCATGAACCAGGGGCCTTGCAGCAAACAAATGAATGAGGTGTGAAGAAGTGACACCATGGTCTCAACGACTCCACAGGGCTCCCTTCCCATGCCCCCACCTGGCTTCAGAAGGGAGCTGTGCCAGAGCCTGTCACTCCCCAACCCGTTTCCCCAAAGAGCTCATCCAGGGGGCTGAGGAAGGTTAGGAGCTCCCAGGGGCTCCAGGACCCCAAATCGTACCTGTGAGACGCAGGGTGTCTCTTGTGGACCTATCAATAAAAGGAGCTGACAGTGGCATCAAGGCTGCCCCAAACTTAAGAGACTCTCCCCAACCTCCCAGCCCTAATCAGCCTCTCAGCACCAGGTGGACACAACAGTGGGGACAGATTCAATCATGGCCAGGAGAGAAAGCAAGGGACAAACAACAAAGCGGCTCTAAAGAAAGGCTTCACTGTAAAGCCATTCCAATCCACCGACTCCTTTCAGAGTCCCAAAGACAGTCTAGTCCCCCTTTCAGGAGCCCCTACCCTGGGGTCCAGTTAAAGTCAAAGGTCAGGCCTCAATAGTCCCCACTGAGGGCTCAACTCTGGGAGGGGAAGCCAGTCCAACCTAACACTATCAGGGCTGCGAGTGGCCCCATCCCAGCTCCAGCCTGTCTCCCCAGCCCCCACAGCAATGTCCACAGGCCCCCAAGCCTTTCAGCGGCCCTCCTAGGGCCATCCCAGATCAGGGCCACTTACCCGGCTATACACGTGCCTCTTGCTCTGGGCCATGTTGCTCAAGGCCTCTACCCCCTCCCCAGCTGGCCGAAGACAGAGAGCAAAGGCAGAAGCCTAGGCAGGAGGGTCAGGGCTGCCGGCCCTCTCGGACAGACACTGGAGCTATCAGACGTGGCCCTCCCCAGTCCATGGGCCTGCCGGGATAGAGGTGGGGACAGAGATGGGGACTGGGGAGCACGTCCCCTCTGCTGCCAGAGGATTCCTGAACCCAGAGACACGGAGAATCCTTCTTGCCAGCTGATGAGTCTCACTCTGCGCTAGTGCTGCTCTAGACTTGTCAGGAACCGTGCTAGCCTCTGGGTCCTAGTGCCCCCATTCTTCACCTGGGCCAGACAACAAGGGCAGGGACTAGGGGGCTAGGCCCAGCCACAGACCCTCAGCACTCATCTCCAGAGTACGCTGTCCTAGGACCAGGACTATCACCCTAACCACACTGGCCTTCCCCCAGGATGTGAGGCCTGAGCAGGCCCAAAAGCATCAAGTGACACTTCAGAACCATCAGGTGCCAGGGGCCTCCAGAGAGCCAAAATAAGGGTCTTTCACCCCCCTTTCCAGTGCTTTCTCCCTCCTCTCACCAAACTCTGCATTGGGGGTCCAAACCCGTTACATTAGGGTCTGGATTTCAATCTTACATAGGCCCTCCCCAACATCCAGCAAAGGAAGGGCAGTGCCAGAGACAACTTCACGCACACAGCAAAGCAAGTCAATACCGCAGTCCCCCATGCTGGCAAAGGCTGCCAGTCACTCTTCTCCCTTCTGTATGTTATACAGGGTCAGGCTCTGAACCTCAAGATTATCAGGTTCAACTGGATTCCATAAGGGTCAGAAGCACAAGGCCCAGTTTACCTGACACCGGACCCTTGTACTCCTGGCCTTGCCTCCTAGGCATCTCCTTAACAGAAATGGCAAGATGGTTTATTTTCCATATTTCTGTAGTGCACAAAATTTCTTTAACCATGCGTTACTTTTATAATGAAAAATGTTTAATTTAGTAAGACTGTGCATTCTAGAGAAAGGTCTCCAGAAGGCTATGTAACAATACCATATCATTCATTCGCCCATCTAACATGGGCTAGGCACCAAAAGATCAGGGTTCCTGCCACTAAGTAGCCAACAAGGTTGGCCTGGGGTCTGACTTATGGCTCCACTGGGTGTGGTACCCACTGCCGGGCCTAGAGATACCTCACTTGTCTGAACTGGGCTTCCCTGGGTCTTCCTACACTCCACCCTCTTGCTAAGGCAAGCCAGATAGCCCTTTAGTAGTAAAATGGTGGCCGAGAGCAGGATCTAAGGTCCCAAAACACCTCTCTACATCTTCAGTCCTGGGCAGATCCCCCAGGAAACCATCTCTCTCCTCCCCTGCAAAATCTCCACGTGGCCTCCTGTCTTCCCGAAACACCATTACACAGAGGGGGCAGAGCCACGCGGGTCCTCACAGCATGGACTTCCCACATGCAGAACACTTCACAGTCTACAGAGACTCTTGGTTTTAGACTCCGGCTGTTTACATCCACTTGGTAGCTACATAAATTTGGTCCACTTAATATCTCTGTGCCTCAATCTTCTCATCTGCCAACTGGGAACAATCAAAGAACATAGAGAGCTGTTGTGAGGACTAGCTGAGATAATCCATATAAAATATTGAAGACATCGCCTGGTATTTAGTAAACATTCAACAAAAGTTAGCTAATAACAATGTTATTATCATCATATTTGGACATCACAGTTAACACCATGGAAAGACAAGCCAGGAACAATGCTGAAAGGAAGCGGCGGCTTAGAGAACTGGGCCACTTCCCTAGAGTTACACAGAAGGTGAGGAGTGGACCCAAAACTGGACCACAGCCTGGACTGAACCCTCTGCACATCCTCACTGCCATCACACATGTCACCAGGCTTCTGAGGCCATGCTCTTCCTCTACATCAAGCTGCCTTCAGAGAGTCAAAAGGACTCAGCTCTAAGAGCAACCTCACAACTCACTGGCCACACAGGTATATGCAGTCACCTAGCTTCTTGGAGGCTGTTTTCTTCTCCTATAACATTGGAATAATTATCTACACTAATGTTATGAGGCTTGAATTAGATAAAGCACATAAAAGTGCTTTGTAAAAAGTCTAGAAGTTGTAGAAGTGTGAAGAACCACCTGTCATAACCAGAGATGGTATATAAGTCTTCAAATAAAATATCTAGACAATAAATATTAGGATCACAGACAGGAGAAAGAGGAGCTAGAAAGAAAAGGGTGCCTGACTCTGCCTCGTACTTGAGGGTTGTTGGGGGGGGGTTTGATATGTGGAAAGACCTACAAACACTTCATGTTATGAACACAGTATGAGCAGAGACGGAAACAGTTTCGCTTCACTCGGGCATATCAAAGAACACTAGCCGGACAGAAGTGAGGAATTCAAGATGAGCTTTCCTATTAAACGACAAGCCTTGCAAAGCAGAGCCCACAACTTTTCCTCCTTACGATCCCATCACCCTTAGCTCATGGAGTCAAATACTCATTGACTAAATAAACACATTAATATTGAGATATATTAGACAGTAAGTGTGGCTAGTGAAGGAGTTTAACATCACATAGAGATAGATGGACTTGACCCAGTAACACCAGGAAGCCAGCCTCTTCCTGAGCAGGAGACTAGCGTAATGGAAACTGCTTTAGGAAGATCAAACCGATGCCAAGCAGGATGGAGTGGAGACCGGAGCAACTTGGTAAAATGGGGATAACATGCCCTGACTGGTGTGGCTCAGCTGGTTGGGCGTACTTCCACAGAGTGAAACGCTGCCTGTTCAATTCCTGGTCATGGCACATGCCTGGGTTGCAGGGCACATGCCTAGGTTTCGGATTCAGTCCCCATTCGGGGCATGCGCGAGAGGCAAATGATCAATGTTTCTCTCCCTCACTTCCTCCCTCCCTCTTCCTTCTAAAACAAGTAAAATCTTTTTTTAAAAATGGGGTAACAGCAAGAGGTCTGCTGAAATAATGAGCAAGGGGTAAAGAGGGCCTGAACCAGGCTCCTAAGAGAGAGAGAGAAAAGGAAAAGGGCCCATTTAGAGGCAGTTCCAGTAAGTCCTGGGAAAGCCCATAGACAGATCAGACATGCGGAGAGAGGCAGCGGGCTTGCACGGGCTCCGGAGACAGACACACCTGGGTTCAGCTTTGGTTCTCCTACTCCTTCACCTGTACGATTCTGGTCAAGATATTTAACTCAGAGCCCAGGTTACCTCATCTGAGAAAAAGGGGAAATAATGCCTGCCCCACAGGGGTGTTGTGAGGATTCAATAAGATTAGAGCAAAGCATTTAGCACAGTGCTTGGCACAGAATATGTGCCCAAGGAACTGTAGCATCATCTTCACTATTATTGAGAGGGTGCATCAATGATGACTTGCACACAGCAGCAACTCAAATGCCGCATGAATAAATGAATGCACAAATAAGTGATGAATGAATAAATGGGAGTTTCAAGCATGAGTAATAGAAGAATATTGATTGAAAACATTAACAGCATTCGGGTAGGGAGTGGAAAATTTCAATTATAAAAATTTTAAAATAAAAGAACTGGGTAGGGGGATGGAAGGGAAACTGACCATGTTAGGAGAAAGTCTTGTTCTTAGGGCATCCTCTGGGGCATAATTTACCTGGGTATACTAACACACGTTTCACTATTTCCTTCCAAACTGTGCCTGTCATGCAGACAAAAGAGATTCCCTTTATCCCAATCCACAGGTTATGGACTTGAGGCTCAGAAGTCAAACAGCTCACTCTGAGTCTCATGGCAGGAGAAATGGCAGGGGCCACTCTGACAGGTACATAATCCTTCCACAGCACCTCTGGGCCCCACCTCATGTCACAGAGGACAGGTCCGAGGTTACTCCTCAGCCAGGGAGAAGGGCAGATACTCCTGGATTTTCTAATCCATTTTCCTCCCCCAATGATATTAGATACTAAAATGTCTAGGAAAATGGAAGAGAGGAAGAAAAAAATCTGTCTGATAAATAGGTTATTATGGTCTTGCAGAACATTTACGAATACAAAAGGAAAACAGGTAGATTTCCTTTCATATTGGGGATTCAGGAGGAAAAGTGAGGTAGGAAAAGCCTCTTGGGCACCCTGCCTGTACCACTGCCTACCTTGCTTTTTTACTGGCACCCCTAGCATCCTTTGAGCCCTTAACCTCTTCTTGTCTCACCTCACCTAACCTTGACCTGAGCTAACCCAACTGTTTGCTTTCCCTGATCCCACTCATAAAGGAGCTGTTTCTGAAATCTAGGCAGTCTGACAGTGGGGTCCACACACTTGAACTGAACTACACATTAGGCACTGGGCATGACTAGTTTGGCTAAAGAGATAAAATGAAATACAATGGTAATTAACAAGAACCAGATCTTCTAAAGACTAAAGTTGTACATCTCTGAAAGGACTAGTAGGAAGGGGTAAGTGTGGATGAAGTCCCTCAGAAAAGCACAGGGTGTGCTCACTGAGTGGGGATGGAGGCTGAGGGGGTGTGGGGCTGGAAAGTTTGGAAGGCCGGATTCCAGACACACACAGGAACCCAGGAAGGAGACACATACAGAGTCTTTTGTTCCTAGGTCCTACTCCTGTTTCTGCTTTACAGATCTCATACAGAGAGGGCCTTGCCCCTAAATGGACTTTCTTTACCTCTCTAGATCATTATCCCCACAAATGTCTGCAGCCCACTCCCAATCTGCATATAGGTCTACCTCCCCACAAAGTATCCCCCCACTCCAGGAATACCCAGTGACTGCCAGGCCAACCTCCAAATGGGTCCAGACCTCCAAGGTCCAGCAAGGAAAGCTACACAACCTGCCACACTCATCCTCAATAAAGAGACCTTTTGCAGGAAGGCAAGAGGCACTGGAGTGCAGGGCTGTACTCAGGAACTGCAACCCTCCCAGTGCTAGCAGGGGTCCCACATAACAACCAGTTTGAAGTTCCTGCTGGTTCCTCCCCATGAATCAACTAGCAAGTAAGCCCTGGCACTAGGACCCTGCAGACAGAGAACCCTGAGCCTGCGCTCTAAAAAGAGAGATGCACCATTTCACAACTTCAGCAAAAGCCAAGCAGCCAACAAAGCCATAGCCACCTGGGCTGTGCTGGGCTCTGCCTTTTAGGCAGCTCCCTGGCCACTCCCCAGAAACAGAGCATTCTGTCCTTTCTCTTTTAAATGCACGTCATCATCTGATCATAATGGAAATCAATCTCAAGTCACCGCGCAAAGGCGTATCCATGGCAACCTCAAGAGGAAGGACAGGGAAATGATTGCTCCAGTGGCTGCAACAGAGAAAGGTAAGTCCATTTCTCCTCTATCCATGCCATCCCACCATTTTCCCCTTTCACTCAAGTCAGGTGTGTGCCTTACCTGCAATTCTAACTACCACACCAGCAGAGAAAACACACAAGGTGTAGTGTTAATAATCTATGCTATTGTGTAAGTTTATAGGTATTTCTAGCCTTATAATGGCAGAAAAAAACTCTTTTTCTGGCCGACAGAGACAAAATCATTTTTCTTATTCACTACCTCAAGTGACAGTCTCAGCCTACAGTACCTTACACTATTAGTCACTGGTCTGTCTAGTCAGGATGCTGAGGCTATCACTCAAGGGCTTCAGAAGCCCCTCCACAGTTGTGAAAAGCCAGCAGCAACACTGACCTCAACCAGCCTGCTGCCTCAGGCCAACGATCACGCCACAGACTGGCGTGGTCAGACCACCTCGTTAGCAGCCCTGGACTCCAGCCCCTTGAGATCCACATATTAGGAGTTGAAATTAAATTTCTGCCTTCTCTGATGCCTCAAGGGAAGCAATGCCATTTCTGCAAAAGAGATTCATCAAACATAAAACTACAACTGAGCCTAAGTTACCCTACATGCCTCAATTTCCTCTTCTGTGAAAACAGAGGAAAATAACAGTGCCTTTTCTAACAGGGCCGTGGGAAAAATCACATTAAGAATGCCTGAAGAGCACGTAGCAGAGTGCCCGCTACGCAGCACTCAATAAACGGCAGCCATTATTATCATCAGGAATAGGGAGGAGAGGACTACAGTGTAGGTCAGAGAGCACCCCAAGTCTGCTGTCTCTCCCTTTCCTCTGGACAGCTGTTTCAAGTTTCCCATACAACTTCCAAATCCCTACTGCAGTCCTGAGCCCATACCCACACTGTCACTCTCACAAGCACATAACCTCGTAGAGAAAGAAACTGAGCTATGAGATAAGAATTCCTTTGCAAATTTAGATCTATCTGCAGTAGTCATTGCCTCTTTCTCCTTACATTCTTTCCTTTCTTCTGTCATTCCTCTTCAAAGGAAATGATGAACCCTTCTTTTCAGGGCCAACCCCTCCACCTTCTCTGAGAACCTGATTTAACATGCACTTCCCTGTGCCTTCAATCACACCCTCCCTAACTGGCTCTTACACACCATCATGTAACCTATACACAAGACTCTTCTACTCTTGCAGAAGAAAACTGCTTCTAGTCTCTGTTACCCTTCTCGGCAAGCTGCCACCATCTCTTTTTCTTCCTCCCCCGCCAAACCATTCAGCAAGTATACCCTCCCTAACCTCACTTCACATGCATCCCTCAGTCTACCCAGCTCCTGGCCCTACCACTCCACTGAAGCCGCTCACACTAAAACAGTAAGAGTCCCTGGCGGCTACAACCTCCTAACTAACTGCCTGACTCTCAAGGTACATTTTCCAAGCTCATCCTAATTGATCTCCCTGTGGCATCTGAGGCTGCTGGTCCTAAGTCCTGGAACTTTTCCTCTCCTAGCTTCCTGGACAACATTCTCTCTCACTTTGTGTACCAATCCTTCTCACCTCCCGTCACCTTCAGCCCCCATAAGCATGGCTGGACTAATTATTCCCACAGCAACCGACCACCACTCACAACCTACTGCCCATAGGCTGACTCCTCTGAACCTCAGATCCACATTTCTGCCTGTCTGCTAAGTGCACAGAGGCCCCCAAGTTCAAACATAACCCAAGAGACACTTGTCCCCCCCCCACCCCCGCCACATTTTCTTTACTACTGGCACCACCATCCACCCAAAACAAGAAAGCGACTCATCCTCAGCAACTCCCTCTCTACTGTTCCCAACAGCCAATTACTCACTATGTCAGGTTAATTCTGTCTCCAGTCCCTCAGATTCACCCCCTCCCTTCCCATCCCCCCTGAGCTATCCTTAGTTTGGCCTTAGACCATGCTAGGCCACAGTTTGCTTCCCAAATACAATCTCATCACCCTCCACTGGTTCCCCTGCCCACAAATTGAATCTTTGAGCACAGACTGCCAGCCATTAAACCTGGCTTTGTTATGAATCTAGTCCATCGATCATCTCTCCTCTAATCCCAAAGTTCTCTTATATTCTAGCCCCTTGGATTCACCATACCCTCCCCCTTATGCCTCTGAACATGTTGCCACTGTCAACAGGGCTATTTTCTCTCCTCAGCTTCAAGGCTCAGCTCAGTTCTCATCTCTTTCCTGGGGATTCCCCCTGACACCTCCATGCAGAGCTAGTCAGTCTCTCCTCTGCCATCACATAGCATTTTGGACATATCTCCTACGATACCACATTTTACTTACAATAGTGTTTCCCTTACTCCATCGTGAATTCCTCCAGAACAGAGATTTCTTACTCACCTCAGACTCCTGAGCACTGGACAAGGAAGGCACTCAATGCTGAATAGAAGCCTGAACCAACACCAGGCTCTAGGGATACATGTTTGCTCTGACAACTTCCCATGGAGTAGCTCCACCCTTGAAGACCACCACTACGGAGGAAGTTACCAGTACACGCTCAGTGTATGCTGGAGTCATGCACACACACACTCCAGCAGAGGTAGCTCTTCCCTCTCCGGATAGGAACATAAAAAACCAACAAGGCAGAGACAGCCCCAGGTCCTACAGAATCAGGCAGTGACACTAACTCTCAATCTCACATGCTTCCAGAGTAAAAGGACCACAGAGAGACCTCTAGGCTCTAAAGAAAGTTCAGGTCTTCTGGGAAAACAACTCTCGTGAGGCTCTGGGTGTGACAAGGGTCCAGTCTCTGCTTCAATGAACGCCCCCCCGCCCCCGGGGGGATATGTAGGACCTTGGGGAAGTCAGACTGGACATCAAATCTGTCCATTGGCCAAGTGCAACTGATACAACCCTAAACTTCAAAATAAAATGACAGAAAGTCAAATTTAGTGTCTGCAAGATGGCAAGCCCTAATACATTTTAACCAGTCAACTACTCAGCGCTTACTTCCCCATGGGACACTAAGGACCCAGTCTCATTTCCCTGGTATGGGGACAGATAACCCAAGTCCCCACAGTACCACCCAGTATCTAGAGAGAGGCTAAGCAGCCTGGGAATCCTTTACTACAGCCTCTCCCAAATCATAACTCCAGGAAGCCACTAGCAATGATAAAGATGGCACAGCAAAACCTATAGTGGCAGTTGTCAATGGTACAGTGATTCTCCCAACTATTTTGACTCCTCCCTAACAACTTCTTCTCCCTTGTACCCCCATGTTGATCAGGCCAAACTTATCAATTGTCCCTTAGTATTGCTTCCTGTGGCCTTCCTTTTTCCTCCATTACTACTGTCATCACTTTGGTCTGCCATTTAATAGCTTTGAGAGTTACAACAAATCATTTTTCGTCTTTGGTGCCTCCTCTTTAACACATGATAACAGCTGCTCTGTCTACCTCCCAGGATTATTAAGTCAAAGGAAATTATACCCGTGAAGATTCTGTAATCTGCAAAATATTATACCTCAATATAAGGCATTACTATTATCAGCAAGCTAATCCTCTATTACTAACACATGAAGCATATTTGGCTCCCTGCCTCTCTCCTTCCCCATTTCCAACCACATTATACACCACAGTAAGGAAACTATACACCCTAAAATATCTGCTTTGCCCATTTATCTCACTTGCCCAAAACCTTTCACTAACAGACCATCTCTTACTTGAGCCAAACAGTCCTGGATCTGACTTATGCACTGTCATCTCCACACTACTGTCAGCTGCCTAGGATGCTTTCTCTAGTCTTGCAAGCCACGATCCATCCTTCAGCATCCAGCTAAAACCCCACTACACTCCAAGTAGGACTAATAGAAAATAAAAGATTGAAACAACATCATGGAGAATTAAAGGCAATTTCATGTGTAGAAAACTTGGTAGGCACAGCTGTCATCTAATGCTTTAGAAGTCACCTTTTTAAGAGAGATAACACTTTTTTTCTACACAATTCTAAGAGATAACCTAGGACCACAGCATGGAGGTTGCAGAGATGTATTTCAGCAACAAAACTTCCTTATTGAACTATCCAAAGATAAAAGGGGATTCCACATATGCAGTAAATTTTCCATTATTAGGAATGTTCAAACGGGCCACTGGGCAAGAATATTTTAGATGGACTTCAACTATCACATGGATAACTGAACTAGAATCACAATGTTTTAGATTGTTCTGGAAAGCAAGAAGCAGAACATCTTTTCTGATTTTCAATCCAGTGATCTATACACTTGCTACTCAAAGTGTGGTCCACGTACCAGCAGCAGCAGCAGCATCACCCCAGAACTTGTTAGAAGTCAATGTACAACCAACCAGAATCAGTATTTTAACAAGACCCCCAGGTTGCATGCACCACTCAAATTCAAAAAACACTGACCTACACGGCCCTTCCCAAGCCTCGAGTTTCTTATTCTGGAACTGCACTTCCGAGGCTCTATCAGATGTAAAACAGGGCAGCACCCAAGGAAAACAGTATTTCTAGCTCAAATCTGGAAAACTCTCCACACTACACTTCCAGTGGGAGACTCCTGGTAATGCCATTACCATATTAATGGCTCTGAAATACTCAGCAGTGGAGAAAACTTTAACCATTAAGTTTCTAAACATATCTGAGCATAAAATGCCTTTTAAAAAATGTATTAACATTCCGATGGCTCAGGCTTCGGCAGTACACCAAGTAAAGAATGTCAGTCTCATGGCTGGACTCTCAGTAACAAGCCCACTAGATTAGTAAATGGTCAATATTGGGCTTGCTGCTCTCCTAACTGCAATAAATGAGTTAAGTTTCTAAATCACTGCTTCTTTAAATACAGCGAGGTTCCTCATCTGTGTAATTTAGCTCTGGTTCTGCCTAAAGACAAAAGGAATGCGCAAGATCACTGCTCAAGGGTCACCCTGCCAGGTAGGGTGGACCCCAGCAGCAGGAAACACGGACACACCAAACCCATATCCATGCCTCCATGCTTGAGTCCTCTACCTTTTCTGTTATTTTTGTTTGACACAAACTTCTCAACCATGTGTCCACAAGGAAACCTGTGGCTCGGAATGGGTTCAGGGGTGCCTCGGACGCGCCCAGGAAAGAAGGGGCGACCTTTGCAGTCCCGGAGAAATTTGGAGGCTCAATCACTGTGATCCCTGGAGAACACCGCCAGGTTGAGCGCTCTTTTGGGTGGGACCAGTCCAGACCCAGACTGACGACCACCCCCGCTGCGGCCCACCCTGACGTTCCCTGTCCAGCACACCGGGCTCCATGCTACCCCCAGACCAGCACCGAGCCCCCAGTGCCCCGCCGGGAACCTCATGAGCATGAGCACGCGCGGGGTGGGGGGCGGGGGCGATGAGACGGCTGCCAGGGTCGCTGCCTCCATACCTGTCCGGTCAGGGACTTCGCGCCCGAGTCTGGCCCCACCGGCCAGCGACGCCCAAGACCTTGCGGGTCCCGCCCCGCCCCGCCCGTATGAGCTGCCCGACGCGCCGCTTCGTCCAACCCTTCTAGGCCCACCCCACACCCTCCCACCCCTAAGCCCCAGAGGCGCTCTGGGTCCAGGGAATACGCTACTTTTCCCCCGAAAACAGGTCTGGTTTTAAAACTGTGCACTGAGCGCGGCCCAGGAGGCATCTATCAGGCATAAAGCTGGACACCTGGAGTGAAATATGCGCGTGCGCGCTGTGCCTGGGAAGCCGATTAGGACCACAGGAGTGAGGCTCTTCGAGGCCAGCGCCCTCTGCCGTTGGGTAGGAGAGCGCGCGGAAAGGTAGAGGTCTCATTTGCAGCAGGCAAGTTGGTTCAGAGTCGCTGAGTTTTTGAGGGGTAAAAGCTCAGTAGTAACAAAATTCGTGATAATCTCGATTACTACGTATCTCCTCAGTCAGCTTGAGGAAAAATTAAATTTTGGTGCTACCCAATGTTGTCAACCATATGGGGATATAGGCATTCTCACGCCCTTAAGATGCAAACGTAAAAGAATACAAATTTACATAATGTCATTTTGGAATTTTTTTATTTAAAAAGAGAAAACATTAAAAAGTACAAACCCTTTCACCCAATGCACCCATTTTCAATAATGTATACAAAGAAAAAAAAGATATGCTAGAGCAAATATTCAAAGATATTTGTATAAGGATATTGGGAGAGCCAGGATTCCACAGACCATAGATTCAACTGCAGTTTCCTGGCTATGTGAGATCTGGGCTGGGTTGGTTGCTTAACCTCTCCGTGACTGTTTTCTCATTTGTTTAATGAAAATGTTAATGATAATATTTATTTTAAGAGGTTGGTAGGAAGATTAAGTGAATCTATGTACAGAACTTGAAATATGACTATTGTAATTTTTTTTAATCTCCGTTAATCCCAGATTAAAAACAACCTGAAAAGTCCATACACTTGATGGCAGGTGGAGGTGGGGGGCAAATGGTAAAGGATGAATTGGGCAAACTTTACACTACTACTGCTTTTTTTTACCATTTCATCTTCTAAATATTTCTAATTATTCTGAATATTTAATGTATTTGCATAATCCATAAAACACAACAATATAAAAAGAATGCACTGGGAAACCTCCTTTTATCTCCTTGTTCCCGTCTACTTTCTCCCCCTTGCCCACTGCAGGTAACCTTTGTTATTAACTTCTTGCTTATCCTCTCAATGGTTTATGCAAATGCAAACAAATATGAATAATATATCATCTTATTCCTCCAATTTCTTATGCAAAATGTAGCATACTATATACACTTGCACCTTAGTTTCTGTACTTAACAATGTATCCTGGAGATCTTTCTAGATCAGCAAATAGAGCTCTTCCTCTTTCCTCTTATCAACTGCATAGTACCCTATTGCATGAATATACTTAATTTATTAACCAGCCTGTTCTAGTGGGATACTTTGTTTTCAGCCTTTTGTTGTGCAAACAGTGCAGCAGTGAATCACCTTGTACATATGACATTCCATGTGTGAGCAAGTATATCTGTAGGATACACTGGGTCAAATAATAATTGCATCTATAATTTTAGTAGAAATGGCCTCCATCACCTTCAATTAAAGAGAAATAGTATGAAAAATAAATTTAAAGGCTGTGAAATGCACTGCATACACATAGTTTTATCGTAGAAAACCATAGATAACATGAATAGTTTACCATTTTAACCATTTTTAAGTGTACAATTCAGTCTCATTAAGCACATTTACATTATCCTGCAACCACTACCCATCTCCAACACTTTATCTTTTCATACTGAAACTCTGTACCATTAAACACTAGCTCACTTTCCTCCCCTTACCCTAGACCTTGGTAATAAGCATTCTGCTTTCTGTCTCTGTGAATTCGACTATTCTAAATACCTGGTGTAAGTAGAATCACAATATTTGTCCTTTTGTGTCGATCTTATGTCTTTAAGTGTCATTCATGTTGTGGCAGGTGTCAGCATTTCCTTCCTTTTTAAGGCTGAATAATATTACATTTAATGTATGTACCACATTTAGTTTTTTTATTCACCCATCAGTGTACATTTGGGTTGTTTCTACCTTTTGGCCATTGTATATATGCACATATTTTTAAACGTAAATACATAGCCCACTCATCCCATCCCCAAGATTACTATCCAAAGCAACTTTTACTTTTTATTGATTTTTTTAGAGAAACATTGATTTGTTGTTCCACTTATTTATGCATTCATTGGTTGCTTCTTGTATGTGCCCCAACTAGAGATTAAACCTGCAACCTTGGCCCATCAGGACAATGCTCTAGCTAATTGACCTAGCTAACCCAGTCAGAGCCTACCTAAAGCAACTTTTAATGCCAGTTTTTTGTTTGTTGTTCCAGGGTCAGTCTCTGAAAACTTAAGCAACTTAGATGCAAACATAGCTTCTATATAAGCTTCCTGCACCTGTTGTTCTGTCCACTGGACAATGTATCTTGGAGGTTATTCATATTAGTACATATTGATCTACCTTGACATTTTTTTAAGTGTATTTTTAAAAAGTTTGAGCTGGAGCCGTTCTTCTGAGTGACTTTTTAATGACCTTAACAGATGTGCTGAGTTTTCATGTGAAGCAGCCAGGCCTCAGGTGGAATGGGGGTGGGAGAACAGGAAAGACCCAAGTGCTTCTCAGCATCATGAATGCGGGTTCCAATGAGTTTAAAGGGCAAGATGTGCTAATAGGGAACACATTGTTTCTTTTACATTGGATCAGCTGGTAGTCTTCAAGGGAAATTAATATTTTCTTTGCCCTATGTGTCTTTTCATAGGTGCCAACCTGAGGCTCCCTCTGATGGGGGAGCCTGAACAGGACTCCAGGACTCCAGTGTGCATGCCTGGAGCCCATCTCCCAAACTGTGATGCGGAACAGAGAGCATCTGCTCGTCTGGATGGAACCCTTCCAGAACGTTGGAAAGAACCAAGAGGAAAAACCTGCCCTGAAAGAGAGGAATGCTGTTTCCCAGAGGAAGGAGGTGGTGCTCAGGCTGAGGGACTTGGAGGGGACTTGGATAAAGGCAAAGAGCAAATCAAAGGTGTCAAAGCCAGGTACGGTGGCGGGGTGGGGAACAGGTGTGGGGGAGAGAAGCATTTAGCTGAGCTATATCAGCACTCTCCAATGGGAATAAAAATGTAAATTTTGAAATTGTCTTTAACTGAGGTGTAGGCTAATACATTTTAAAAACATTTTTGGAGAAAATTATTAAAATTAAATTTTATATAAGCCAGTCATGCTTATAATCTTATTTTTAGCAACCATGTTCTTAAAAATAAGTGATATTAATTTTAACAAGATATCCAAAATATTATTTCAACATATAACAAATATAAAAATATTGACAAGATATTTTACATTCTTTTTGGGGGCAAAGTCTCTGAAATCCAGTGTGTATTTTGCACTTGCAGCACCTCTATATTCAGATGGCAAATTTTCATTAGAAATATTTGGTCTGGGATTGAGCGTGGGCTGGGAACCAAAGTGTCCCAGGTTCAATTCCCAGCCAGGGTACATGCCTGGATTGCGGGCCATGACCCCCCAGCAACCGCACATTGATGTTTCTCTCTCTTCTCCCTCCCTTCCTTCTCTAAAAATAAGTAAATAAAATCTTTAAAAAAAAAAAGAAATATTTGGTCTGGTTTAGATTTAATAAAACTTACAGTTGAAAAATAAGTTCAAGTATGTAATTTGTTTCAAATATATTTAGAAGTTTTCCAATAACTGGATTGATTATACATTTTTAAACTTAATTAAAATTAAGTGAAATTTAAAGTTCAGTTCCTCAGTCACATTAGCTACATTTCAAGTACTCAGTAGCCACATTGGCCAGTGGCTGTTGTATTGAACAGTCTAGAGATAGAATTTCAACCCTTCTTCCCCCTGCTTTGTCCTACTTTTATTAGAGGGTCTGGCTTCAGGAAATAATCTAATGTGTGTTCTTCACTGCCTGACTTTGTCACCACACACTGGGAGAGCGCGGAGAGACGAGGTGACCCAGGGAGCAACAGATGTGCTGTTTCCCATTTCTTTCTGGGGTGGAGGTGGGGACAATGTGAGGATGGCCCCTTGGGGACCCTGAAGATTGTGTAATAAGAGTCCACAATGTGGGTAAGCCAGAATAACCATAAAATGTTATTCTTGCTTTGGGGACTTAAAACCACTTATGTCCTGTTGTGAAAATCATGGGAAAAACCATATTTACATAGAGACATTTTTGTTAAAACAAATACAGGCCCTTGAAAAGAATACAAGTCCTCATTAGATTCTCTAAAATCAGAAATAAAAAGATGTCCAATATCTCTGATTCTAATGAACATTGTATTTTAGGACATAACTGATACAATAAGGTGAGAAAAATATAAAAGGCATAAAGATTAGAAAGGAAAAAATTGAACTGTCCTTTTGCACAGATTATACAATGTCTTATATATAAAGATATCAAAAGAATCCGAAAATTATTAGGATTACTTTTTTAAAATTTAGCAAGCTGGCTAGATATAAAATCAATAAAAAAATCAATTGACTTTCTATAACCAACAATAAAAGTTAGATAATATAATTTTTAAATAAAGCTGATGCACCTAGTAATACACGCAAGAAAGCATGTGCACAATCTAAACTTATAAAATTGTATTTGGAGACATTAACCATAGCCTAAATAAATGGGAGATCTAGCCCTTTCATGAACAAGCAGATTTCAATCATAAAGTAGTTATCCTAAATTAATCTATATATTTGAAATAATTCCCATCAATAGCCTATCAGGATATTCTAGGAGCATAACAACAAATTAATATATTTCTAGAGATGAGCAAAAGGCCAAAAAAAGCCAAGAAACCCCTGAAGAAAAGAGACACAATTGTGAGGGTGGTGGTGCTTACTTTAAAGTCATAGTAACTCAGGCAATGTGGTATTGATGTTGGAATAGGAAAAAAAGACCACTAGAACAGGAAAGAGTATATACCTAAAACACACACATACACATGAAGATTTGCTATATGACAAAATTTATATATTGATCAGTACAGGAAAGATACACTATTCAACAAATGGCCCTGGGACAATTGGTTATCCAAATGCAAAAGGAAGGAAGAAAGAGGAAGGGAGAGAAGGAAGGAGGAAGGAAAAATTGGATGCTTTCATTTTTGGAAATTCAGACAACTAAATATCACAGAAAGTCCGCCTGATATAGTGCAACTACAAATGCTGGATGCGGCGTTTAACGCAGGCACATGCCCGTGCATGTACCTATTTGTGTTCCTCGATTGAACTGGCAGGAAACTGGAGGAATTCCTCAGACATTGGAGATAATGTGACATTATGATTCCTAAGGCACAGATGATCACTGGAGCCTGTGTTTGCTAAACTAACCCCTGGTGGCCTGGAACCTGTGTTTAAAGGGCCATAAGGAGGGACAGAAAACAAAGTCTGGGATTGAGCAGAGAGAGCTGGGTTGAAAAACTATCCCCTACACACTTAAAGGCAGGATAATCAAAGAGCAACACCCCCAGAGAGTAAACTTCAAAAAAGTGCTTCGCCCGGGTTGGTGTGGTTCAGTGGATTGAACACTGGCCTGTGAACCGAAAGGCTGCCTGTTTGGTTCTGGGTCAGGGCACATGCCTGAGTTGCAGGCCAGGTCCCCAGTAGGGGGCATGCAAGAGGCACCCACACATTGATGTTTCTCTCCCTCTCTTTTTCCCTCCCTTCCCCTCTCTCTAAAAATAAATAAATAAAATCTTTAAAAAAACAAATTTTAATATAATGAAGGAACAAACAATTATAAAAACTGACTAGGTAGATTGGAAAAATAACCAATTATAACATATAGTAATAAAAATATAATTATAATATAAAGTCATTCGATGGCCCAAACAAAAGATTAGTTATAGCTATTATCCTAAAATAAAAAGCCTTTCTAATTCTTTTTTATCCTCACCCAAGACATTTTTTCATTGCTTTAGAGAGAGAGAAAGGGAGAGAAAGAAACTTCAAATGGGAGAGAAGAATTGATCGGTTGCCTCCCCTACACGCCCAGACCAGAGATTGTATGCAACCAGACCCAGACTGGGGATGGGAGATGGAACCCACAACCTCAGTATGTGCCCTGACCAAAAACTGAACCCACAAACTTTTGGTTTCGAGAGGATGCTCCAACTAAATGAGCCACACTGGCCAGGGCTAAAATAAAAAGCCTTTCAAAGTGAGAGACAACAAGCATTTATTTGGGAAGCACTGATTCAGGCAGAAGCCCAGATAGTGTTCCAATCAAGAGACAAGGCAAGGAGTATTTATGAGAAAGGGAAGGGGAACAATTAAATCAGTAAAAGGAAGGCATTTCTATTGCTTCAGACAAGCTAACATAGTGATATTAATTCTAAACAGTGTTTTTAATTTTCAATGTGGTAAATAAACATCAGTCCAGTAGTCACAATATCTGCTTTCTTTGCCAACAGTCCTTTGGTACACAATGTTGCTTTAAGCAGAGGTCAAAGGTTATTTTGCCCTGTTTAATATTCCAAAGGTCTGAGGCATGAGATGGGCAAACAGTTCCTCTGGGATTGCAGCTCTGGCTCTCTTTTAAAATGGCTCCATACCCCAGCTGGTGTGGCTCAGTGGATTGAGTGCCAACCTGCAAACCAAAGGGTCATGGGTTTGATTCCCAGTCAGGGCACATGCAGGGGTTGTGGGCCAGGTCCCAGGTGGGGGGCATATGAGAGGCAACCACACATTGATGTTTCTCTCCCTCTTTCTCCCTCCCTTCCCTTTTCTCTGAAAATAAATAAATAAAATCTTTTTTTTTTATTTAAAGAAACTCTTCAGGCTAGAAGGGATTGACAAGAAATATCCAAAGTCATGAAAAACAGGGACCTACAGCCAAGATTACTCTACCAGCAAAAATACCATTTAAAATCAAAGGGCAGATAAAGAGCTTCCCAAACAAGAAAAAACTAAAGGAGTTCATCATCACCAAAGCATTATTATATGAAATGTTAAAGGGACTTATTTAAGAAAAGATCAAAACTATGAACAATAAAATGCCAATAAATATATATGTGAACAATTGAATCTAAAAAACAAACTAAGCAAACAAGAAGAACAGAGACAGAATCATGGATACTGAGAGCATTTTGATGGTTGCCAAGTGGGAGTGTGGTGTGGGGGAATGGATGCAGAGGTGAGGGGATTAAGAAGTGCAGATAGGTAGTTAGAGAACAGCCATGGGGATGTACAGTACAGTATAGGAAATGGTGTAGCAAAGAACCTATGTATGACCCATGGACATGAACAATGGTGGGGGGATTGCCTGAGGGAGTGGGGGGTGCCGGTGAAGGGGGGCAAAGGGGGAAAAATTGGGACAACTCTTAATACCATAATCAATAAAAACAATCAATAAAATATAATTAAAAATGAACAGAAAACATTAAATATATGGGTAAAGCTACATAAATCTTAACTACTTAAAATAATAACAAATATATCTGATTTTTTAGATTAATGAAATACTATAATTAAAATACTGGGTTACAAAAGCATATAAATTCAAAGGAGAACATTATGCTAAGTGAAATAAGCCAGTCAGAGAAAGACAAATACCATATGATTTCACGCATATGTGAAATCTGATGAACAAACTGAACTAATAAGCAAAACAGAGACAGACTCATAGATGGAGAGCAGGCTGACGGCTCTGGGAGGTGGGGGCTGGGGGCTGAGGGGTCGAGCAAAAAAGGTAAAACTCATGGACATGGACAAGGGTGTGGTGATCAGTGGGCGAAGGGAATGAGTGGAAGTGGAAGAGAGTATGGGGGGATAAATGGTGATGGAAACAAAATTAAAATAAGAAGTCTAAGACCTGGGTCACTGAGGATCAGTCCGCCTTGTTTAGGTGTGTTAGTTTGACGGAGGCATTCCAGAGGCTTTGGGCCACATGAGGATCCTGAGCAGCTTTATGGGGAAGAGTTATCACACAGGAGCTGCTAAAATATTTTCCAGAAATGCCATCCAGTTCCTTTGCCAAACTCACATAGAGGATTGGGTTTGCACCTTGTTGAGGATCCTGTGGAAACACGGTGGGGGGTGGGGGAGGTCAGGCCCGGCAGGCTTTAGCCTGCTGGGGACACCCTGAGAAGTGGGGCCCTGCCCCACCCTCTTCAGGCCAAACCAGCTCCTCCCCTCCCCACCTTAATGAAGAAGCTGGAGAGCCAGAAGAGGAAACGGTATGACCAAGGAAACTGGTTCATGATCTTGGTGTATACAACACCTGGGTGCACAGAGTTCACAGTCACACCTGAGAAGGGAAGACAAGCATAATGCCACGTGAAGTGAGAGGATGCTGGGAGGAAAGGATTGAGTGCAATTCTGCAATGCGCAGTGAGAGAAGGGTCCTACCAGGTCTGTTGGTACAGGTAACCAGAGACTTGGGGGTGGCACCAGGGACATCAATGCCCTGTAACCTACATGAGTGGAGGTAGCCAAGCCAGTAAGGAGACACGAGTATTTGAAAGTGTTAACTGTAGGAGCAATATGATGTATGGTGTTAGTACTGGAAAATACTGGGAGAAGAGGGATATTGAGGGTGATAAGAGAGTTGGAAAGGTTGAAAAGGAGACATGAGGACAGGGTTGAGAGGACTATTAGGGGCACAGATGTAAATGGAAGGAATTAACAGTCGGCTTGAGGGGTGTTGGGAGTATTTTATGGCCAGGACATGTTGAGAGGTGTGAAGGGTGGGAGTGGAGGAATAGGGGGTGTCAGAGGCAGTTACCTGTCCCTTGAAGTCTCCTGGCAAGCTCCCCAGTGAATGAGGTCAAAAGCAGTTTGCTGCAGTAATAGTTCTGGTTGAAGGTCAAAGGTCTGCCAGCCCCTGTCAGATGTTCCTCATCAATGTATCCAGATGTGTGCATAAAGGAAGACACATTTACCACCCGGGCTGACCCTGCCCGTTGTAGTGCCCCTGGGAGAGAGAGGACCACGCTCCTTGAGTCCAAGTCCTGGAGTAAACTCCCACGCCCACTCCCAGCCTGCTTCTGCAGGACAGCAGGGACCATCTAGGGTTTTCAGGGGAGGGGGAGGGGGAGGACGCCCTACCCAGGCACCCGAGCTCCACACAGGAGAAGTAAATGGAATGGAGAGTTCATTTTCATTAGCTGCGTCCTAGTGCTCTCCTCCCTCCTTTATTTTAGTATTTGAAGTTTCATCTAGCTTTTCTTCCACTTGCTAGCTGGAGCTAATTTAATTGTTCCTTGTTTGTGTTTGACCTCACTGACAACAAGGGGAGAAAGGAGAGACTGGAAGCACTACCAGAGCCGTCTGTCACATATTCACACGTTCATTCACTTACTCATTTCACACGTGTTCAGCAGGCCCCTGGATTGCAGCAGGCACCAAGATGCGTGGCAGGCACCAAGATGCGTGCTAAGGACGTACGAATGCTAGGTTTGGGGAAAAAAATATGCAGAGATACTTGGGAGTGTTTTTTTTTTAAACTATCTCCCAAAGGAACAAAAATAAAATAATCAATAGGACAAGTTAAATCTTTTTTAAAAAATGAGTACCTAACTATATAAAAAGTTGATTATATAAATTATGAAAAACAGTAGTTGTCACCTGAGGTTACAGTATTGTTTGCAAAATGCACATCGAAATGAAGAATCACAAGTAACACAATTTGAATAGGTGGTATTTAGCCAAAATTTGCTAGAGAGAAAATTATTCCTAAAAAAAAGACAACGGACCCTAAACTTGCCGACACAATGATATAAAAAACCAAAGGGACTCGCAGCCTAGTTGGAGGCTGACAGAGGCTTACGACAGCCCTGTAAATTGGGAGTTGCTGGGGAGCTGGAGCTGCTGTCAGTGTGGGATCTACAGCACAGGCTGTATCTGTGCTGAGTCGTGACAGATGAACTAAAGTTAGCCAGACTAAGCGGATGGGAAAGGATATTCCGGATAAAGGGAATCGCATGTGCAAAAACACAGCCGGGGGCGGGGCGGGGGGCGGGTGGAGTGCGTGAGGGATAGAGTGTGGTCCAAGAGCTACAGATTGTCTCTGGCTGGAAACAAGGGTATGGGTTAAGGAAGAGCAAAAGTTAAGGTTCTCAGTCTTGTAAGTGAAGAGAAGGGGCTTAGAGTTTATCCTATAAAGCAGCGATCCCCAGTGTTTTGGCACCAGGGACCGGTTTTGTGAAAGACAACTTTTTCATGGACTGGCCTAGAGGCTGGGTTTCGGGGTGATTCAAGCACATTACATTCAGGCTCACCTCCTGCTTGTGGGCCCGAGTTCCTAACAGACCCAGACCAGTAACGGTCCACAGCCGGGAGGTGGGGAACCCCCGCTATAAAGGATAGAGTACCTTCAAAGGATTTTAAGCAAGAAATACTTAGGAACACAATTTAGGGTGCTACTGAATATTTGTATCCCAGGCTAGAGCAACTTTTGCTCAAATAAATTCTTTTTATAGAAAAGAAAAAAGAAAAAACACTAATACTGAGCAAGGTGCAAACACGTGATGGTTTTGGGAAGAGGAAAAACACACTCACACTCACAGGTGCAGAGTTTCGCATTGCTCTCTGTTCACTGTCCCGCTGGGACTGACGTAGTCAGCCACGGAAGGGTACAAGAGGCCCTGACAACAGTAGATCCCTCTCAGGTGGGGAATGGATAGCTGACTTTCAGGGAGCAGAGGATAATTTTTTCTCTGTATCCTTTTGTACACTTTCAATTTTGTATTTTAGATATGTATTACCTGACTAAAAAATTGGTTTTCTTTTAAAGGGGCTAATACACAATACAGGAAAATATGTTAGGGAAATTTTGCTGGCTATCCATTTTCCCCCTCCTCCCCAGGAAGAACCCAAACCTCCTTAATCAGAAAGGATTATGACTCAGAAAGTCAAAGGTCTTGGGCCCAAGAAGGGCACAAGGACGTGCCCAAGGCTGTGGTATTTTTAACTACTATCTCTGGTGGTTCCTGAGTGTCTTGGTGTCTCTACTCCTAGTGGCCTAGTGCCAACCTCAGGACACCTTGGTTGAGATGACTGACTCTACTGGGGTCACTGGAACCCAGAGCTATGAGAAGGAGCAGTGGGATCTTATATCCCCTTGCTGGTTGTATTTTGGGCTGATTCCATAACCAGAATCCTAATCCTGACTGTCAGGTGGTTCCCCTGTTATGTGCAGCAAGCAGCTGGGAGCCAAGGGGAAGAAAGTGGCCAAGAAAATGCCAGGGGAATGGAGAAGCAGGACCAGCACAGAAGGTAGGCATGCTTCCTTACCTTGCAGTAGGTTTGTGAGCAGAAAGGGCCCAACATAATTGGTAGCAAAGGTGAGATCAAGGCCCTCTGGGGTTAGTTTCTTGGGGAGTCCTGGGAGGAGATGAAAACACCAGAAGTGGACGATGGAGGGACTGCTCTGAGGGAGAAAAAGTCTGGGGGGATATATTGGGGATCAGTAGAAACGCTATAGGAGCATATATGTGCAAATATGGGGCAGAGACATTTGAGGCTATAACTTGAGGCAGGCTCTTTAGGGTTGTGTATGAATTATCAGTGTTTCAGCAGGATGCATGGGTTAGCCTTTGGGGATGCCTGTTTTGAGGTCTCTGACCTAGAGGCCAGTCTCCTGAAATGTGTTTAGGAGAAGCAAATGAAGGCACATACCACAGACTGCAGCATTGTTAACCAATAGATGTATTTCAGGACATTCCTGCAGGAGCCACTGGGCAAAGCTCCGGATGGAGGCCATGGAGCTCAGGTCCACCTCTCCAAGCAGAAGGCAGGCATCCTTTGAGGCTGCTTGGATCTCAGCCAGGGCCCACTGTCCGCGCTCACGGTTCCGACAGGCAAGGATCACACGGGCCCCACGGCGGGCCAGCTCCTGGGACACAGCCTTCCCTATGCCTGTAGAAGAACAGCCTGCGAGTAGGCTAGTCCGGGAAGTGACTAGAGGGCAATGGGGCAAGGGGCCAGAGGTGCTGACTTGTATGTATTGCTTCTTCCTCTGCCCTCCCTGTTAATGCTGTTGGGGGGCTGAAGCCCCTAGTGAGGTAACAGGGTGGGAGGAGCACTCACCACTGGTGGCCCCAGTCACCACTGCTGTCTTCCCCGTCAGGTCTGTGCAGCAATGCTGGAGGTCCCAAAGATGACACTTATACCAGAGTCTCACACTTAGTCTAAGCAGGAAGACCAGAATGAGGAGGACAGAGCCAGGGCCCCAGACATGGGTGCTGACTAGAGACCACAGCAACATAGCAGATTACTGGCCTGCCACCCAGAGTAGAAGAGAGTGAAGAAGTCAAAGCTGAGTGAGTGCTACCAATCAGGTTGGGGTGGAACCCAAGTCACAAAATGTTTTAAGGAGGCACTCTCACATTTGTTCAAGCAACCCATCTGAGCCCAGGAATGAGTTCCTCCTTACAGTGTGCCCTGGGCACTGGATTGCCTCACCCACCTAGTCAAAAATCAACAAACCCTCAGGACTTCCGCTAAACTCTGCAAGGGCTCAAATCTGTCCCCAAACCAAACTTGGATTTGCACTCTAAAGTGAACTGACAGAGCCCCAGGGACTAGGGAAGCAGGGAATCAAATTCCTGGTGCCTTGAATCACTCTGTATCTCAGCAGGGTCACCCCTTTCTCCGCCACCAAGAGGAGACAAAGTTCTCCCGACCAAGGCAGCCCCACTTGCAGCTCTATACCTGCTCCTTTGCCAGACAGGGCTGGTTCTCCAGAATGCTTCTGCCAGGGAGTGGCCTTAGCCCTGGAGCAGGCTCTCCTTTAGGTGGAAATGGTTTTATTCCCTGAAACCAGTAGCATTCTGTGTTTTTCTAGTCCTGCCAGGAAACCTCTTCCTCCCTGTCAGGATGGGTAGGGTAGGACAAAAAGGCGGCTGGACTACAATTAATCATGGTGCCTGAACTATAACCCGGAAAAGATGGCTGACCTCAAACCAGGGCGAGAGGAGAACCACCAATGATATGTTGCCGCTTTGTTCGGAGGGGACCAATCCCCACCCCCATGAAGAGAGCCAACCAAAATAAAACCCCACCATATTCCCTATTTGCTCGGGGCTTTCTCAGCCCCACCGTGCAAACCTCAAACCCCAATAAAGCTCTACACTGCCTAATTTTGTGGCTGATTAGCATTTATTCCTCGGTGGAGCCTAAGAAAACCTTTCACTCCCCAGTTCAGTGAAAATATGATAGGGACTCAAGACTTGGAAAATTTTAGCTTAAGGTGAAAAGCTGTAAGTCTAGCAAGTAATGTGTTTGTTAAGCTTTTGTTTAGAAACTATAGATAAGGCCCATCCTGGCTCCTGGGAAAAGCAGCCGACCTCCTGGGGCACTGATAGAAGATTACCTCCTGGGGACACCCGAACCTTTGTTCCAGGAAGAGCAGACAACCACCCTTCCCCCTTGGAAACAGCTAACTGCCCAGGACAGGAATGTTGCAGCTTCTGAATCTCAAAGCCCTCACTGCACCTTGTTTGTCCTCCCCAACCCCCTTATAGAAGGTCTGGCCAGGAAAGAGAAGGGAAGATGGTTAGGGTATGAACCCGCCATCTTCTTGGATCACTGGCCATCTGAATAAAGTGCCCATAAAAGATTCAATTGCTGTCATTACTTATTGGATTTGGTAGTGACAGGCAGCCTGAACACCAGTGTGTCTTTGGGTTACAAATACCCATCTTTGGAAGAAACCAATAGAGATATCAGGCCAATTCTAAGGCAACTCAGGTGTTTATTTCTGGCAGGCAGACAGAGGAATGTAGGATTCCCACTGGCTGAGGTTCAGGACTCAGAATGGGGCAGGGGTTTGGAGGGGAGTGGCTGCACTTAGGGGGCTGAGTTCTTCATTAGCTGTGCCATGGTCATCTGGGCTTCTAGGCACCGGTCTGGATGGGGTGCTACTCAGTGGGAGGTGAGGTGCAGCCTTCCTTGTCTTCCTCCTGGGGTGTGCCAGAGCTGAGCAGCTCCTGAGTGGTTGGCTTCCACATGCTTACACCGGGAACCAGCTGCGAGTTTTCTGGCTGCAACAGAGGCTTCCACATCACCTGGGAAGTGGCCTCAAGGATGCGGGGCTCAGAATAAGGCAACCTGTGAGGATCCAGGCCCTGCGGAGGTATACGGCTGCGGCCGGCCCACAGCTCTTCCAGCATTTCGGCCTCCCGCTCCCAGCCCCTGGGCCACTTCGCAGCTGGCCACAGGTTGGGGCTGGTGCAGCAGGGGCGCTCCAGGTGCCTTTCAAGAAATTGGTTCTCGGGTGTGAGCAAGGGCTCCTCTGACTGGCCTAAGCTTAAAGGGAGAATCTGGAGGCCGGGGCCCAAGGCAGGAAAAGAACAGGACGGAGGGAATGGGCAGAAAGCTGCCGCGGAGACTCGGAAACTGGGGCCAGTGGCTGGGCGTCTGGCCAAAGTCTCCGTCTTCTTGACCCGCTGGCGCCTGCGGTAGATTCCCAGGGAGTCCACCTCAGAGCCTGGATCCACAATCTCAACTATTGGGCTTACTGAGCGGCACGGCAGCCGCTCCAGTGCAGGCAGCCGCCCCAGTACAGGCAGCCGCCCCCACGCTGCTGCCTTGCGGCGCGCCCTGTAGGGAGGCACTCTCGGCTGGAAGTCCGTGCGCCAGGGCTGCTGCAGCTGGAAGGACGCGAAGGGGCTGAGCATGGTGGGGCCCGAGGCTGTACGAGGCACCTCCTCCTCCAGTGTTCCCTGGTCCTCAGCAGCATGCGACTCTGGTGTGCAATAGAAGTCCTCTATCGAAAACTGGGAGCTGTGGGGCCGTGCCCTCTCGGCAGATTCCTGGGAGCTGGTTACCTGGGACAGCTCCAAAGAAGGGTTGGGACTGCCAGTGGGAACCATCTCCACCATCTCCACAGACAATGACTGTTGGAGACTTGTGTTCAAGGACCCAGCTGAAGAAAGGTTGCCTTCTCCCTGGCCTTCTAGTTCCTCTAAAGGACCCCCATGCCCTGCCTCCTGAAACAGATCCGGTTTGGGTGGGGAGCCGGGGGTGTCTCTCAGCGATTCCATCTGCTCATCAAAGCCTCTATCCATCCACGATCTTTCTAAAGGAATCTGGTCCATGCTACCTTGGTCCTGGAGAAATGCCCCAGAGGCAGGCAATGAGAAGTCAGAAAAGAAGAAAGGACTTAAGGGTGGAGGAGTCAAGAGGGGCCCTAAGGTAAAAGATGCAATGGGCATAGAGGTGGGGGTTGGAGGGAGCTGGGGACTGGGCTTACTTTGCCTTGGAAGGTCTCCTCCAGCCCCACCCAGGCTGGCACCTGCAGCACCGGCACAGATCCCTGAGCCCAGGCATCCATTGTGCTTGCCGATGGCTCCTCATCCTCGTCCTCCGCCTCGCCCCACGTGGGGTCCTCAGCCACTGCAGACTCTCCTTCCCGGGCCAGGAAGCGCCACTCAATAACCTGCAGCATGGCCTCCCGAGCCTGGCTGATAGTGAATGGAATGCACTGTGGAGGAGGGAGGCAGGAGAAGGTCTCAACGGGGCAGGAAGAGGTTGCAGAGTGGGGAGTGGGAGGACCCAGATCCAGGCCCACCTGCCGGGTCAAGTAGACTTTGAAGGCAGAGTCCATGACTCCTGCCAGCAGATCTGCCAAGATGTCCCCCACCACGTCCTCGCCCTCCTCCTGAGCCGAGAGCGCCATCCACTCAGCCCCAGTGAGCCGCCCAGGAACAATGTCCACTTGCGGCACAGGCACAGTAGGCGGCCGTGCCTTTTCCACCTTGGATCTGGTCACCCCGCGGTCCCGGACCTGCTTCTGTGGGAAAGGAATAGGACAATCAGGGCAGGAAATTGAGGAATGGAAGAGAGAAGCAACTATAGGCAAGGAGGAAGCTTTCTCAAGTTCTCTAGTAGGAAGGAAAAGCCTTTTGAAAGGGACAATTTACTAAAAACCTACTGTGTGGCAGATGCTTTTCAGGTGTTTGACCTAGCTAATTTAATTTTCATAACAGCTCACTAAGCCCACTTCACTGAAACTTGACACAAGTTAACCAGCACTTGCTTGGGATCACACAGTCAACCCAGGCTATACATCCGACTCCACAGTCCTTGCTCTTTGCACTAGTACAAAATGTTCTAAGTTCTTGAGAGGTCAAATAACTTGAAAAAGGTGAATCAATATATGGGTGCTGAAGTAAAAGGTGTTTTGCCCTGACTGGTGTAGTAGATTGGACATTGTCCTGCAAACCAAAAGGTCATGGGTTCGATTCCCAGTCAGGGCACATGCCTGGATTGTGGGCCAGGTACCTGGTTGGGGGTATACAAGAGGTAACCAATTGATCTGTTTCTCTCCCTGTATTTCTCCCTCCCTTCCCCTCTCTCTAAAAATAAATAAAATCTTTAAAAAAAAATAGGTGCTGTTTAAAGTCTCCTCCCCCTCCCTTAAATCAACTTAGATCTTTATGTCACAACATTTATCCAAATAAACTCCAGATGGTCCTGGCAAGGTAGCTCTGTTGGTTAGAAGCTTATCCCAATGCCCCAGGTTTGGGTTCCATTGCCCGCCCCCTCCGCGCCCCCCCACCCCCCGCCTGTCAGGGTCAGAGCACATACAAGAATTAACCAGTGAGTGCATAAATAACTGGAACAACAAAGCTATGTTTCTCTCTCTCTCTCTCCCCCTTCCTCTCCCTCTAAAACCAATAAATGTTTTTTAAAAATTTTAAAGTTAAGTAAATTCTAGATGGATTAAAGGATAAACACATACACAAATAAAACAAAGGTATAAACAAAAAATAAAATGTAGGAAAAATAGATTAATTTCTCATATAATCTCTGGGTAAGAAAAAACTGTAAGAATAATGAAGAGCTCTGACTAGTGCAGGTCAGTTGGTTGATCATCATCCCAAAAAACAAAAGGTTGTTGGTTTAATTCCTGGGCTGGGCAGGGCACATGCCTGGGTTGCCAGCTCTCCCCAGTTGGGGCATATGAGAGACAACCAATCGATGTTTCTCTCCCTCTTATAGTAAAATCTTGAAGAAAGAAGAAGAGTAGCCCTGGCTGGTGTGGCTCAGTGGCTTCAGTGTCGGCCTGCAAACCAAAAGGTCACTGGTTCAATTCCCAGTTGTGTAACATACCTGGGTTGCAGGCCAGGTCCTTTAGTTAGGGGTGTGTGAGAGGCAGACTATGGATGTTTCTGTCACACATTGATGTTTCTCTCCCTCTATTTCTCCCTCCCTTCCCCCCTAAGCAAAATTATTTAAAATATGTAAAAAGAATAATAAAGAAATAGGTAGATAGGTATATATGTACAAGGTCAAATTTTCCTTTATTTATTTTTATAAACACTCCTAATTTACAAGCTGATATTGGTAGTTACTATTTTCTGGTACTGAAAGTATAATAGTCATATACATTGTCTTGACTAGATTCTTCCATTTTTTAGACTTACTATTTTTTTAAATTTTACAGAATTTTCCCAGTATCACACAGCAAGGAAGCAGTGGAGTGATAATTCACATGCAGGTCTGATTCTAGAACTTGACTTTACACCGCTTCCCAAACAAAAAGTAGTGTGGGGCAAAGTGGGTTTACAGTTGTGAATACAGAAAAACCAGAGTTTATTCTTGTATTATTATTTATTATTGTACTATTTTACATACAAACAACTGTAAACCTACTTTGCCCCACCTTTCATTTGTTACAAACATAAATTATCTCCCAATATATTAAAAACTCATGTAAAATAAAAAAATCATAAGATCCCAGGATAGTAATAAGCAAAGGACATAAAGTAGAACTATTAGGGGACTAATAAACATTTGAAAACATGTCTAACCTTCAAAAATACTAATTCTAGTATTATAAATGTACTCAAAAGCCTTTAAAATAAAAATATATTCTCTGACATATTTCCTGGGTGTGATAATAGTAGAATATTCAAAACATGTCTAATAAAAAGAGAATGAATAGCTAATCGTGCACTATCTGTATGATGGAATATTATGCAATGATTAAAGGTAATCCTTAAGAAGAATTTGCAAGAGCATAGAAAAATACTTAGGATGTAATGTTAAATGAGAGAGCAGGATACAAAATTATGTATCATGTATGATCTCAGATAATGTAAGCCTGTATGTGTTGAAGAAAAAAGAAAACACCAAAACTGTAACAGTGGGCATGTTTCTTTCCTATGTTCTTCTCTACTTTGTACGTTCTTTACAATAAGATTGTATCCCTTTATAATCATGAAAACTCTACTTAAAAAGAAAAAAGACTAGTCCCAAAAATTCATTTCAGGGCATAGGAATTCACTAGCAGATTCTTTGGAGCTTCCTCACTTCCCCACAAGAGTCTACGTAAGTCTGGTTCCCTCCAAAATTTAACTCCAAATGTAATCTTCCAAAACCTTTGCCTCTTCACCCCCAAGCTTACTGACTCATACCTGATGTTTCCCCAAATTCATTCTCCCTCAAATCTGGTGTTTTCTAGACTTTACACGGAACTGAGAATCCCTTAAGCCTCCTTTTCCCTCTTCGTTAGTGAGAACAGCCCTGCCGGCAAATCTGGAGAATGGCCCAAAGCAGGCTTGGTCAGAGCAAGGCAGGTAGGACTGGCAAAGGAAAGCCGGTTCGTTAGGCTTCTCCAAGATTCTCCTGTGAGACCCATGATAGTCAGGAAAGCCAAAGGACATAGCTCCACAAAGGTTCTTCCAATGTTTTACTTTAAATTTTCCTGTTTTAAAAACAATTTTGTTTTCAAGTGCAGCCTCAGGGTTGTTGTTGTTTAGTCCAATTCTTCCTCGTGAAACTCTCGAAATGGGTAACAACTCCTCCAAATCCTGACCAAGTATGGTTAATCCATTTAAATGGGTACTTCAGTGTTAAGAGACTTAGCTGTTTCCAAAGTCACTCCTGTTCTTGGCCTTTCCCCTCAGCTTCCCATTGTGTGGTAAAGTGTGTAAATGGGCGTGATGCAAGTGTAGGTTTTTTGCCAAGTACCGTTGTGGATTCCTCGGTCATCTTGAACGGCCGGGAGCTGGGTGGGCACCAGATATCTGGTGTCGGATATCGCGGAGCTGGCCCTCGATTTCCGACACCAACCTTAAACGCCAATCCCGGCTCGAAGAACCCCCAGCTGAACTGAAGCCTACCGAGCTTTCATGCGCCATCACCGCCGCTGTCGCTCCAACCTCGCTGTTTCAACAGCTCTTGATCCTCTGCCGCCGCCGCCGCCGCCGCCGCCGCCGCCGCCGCCGCCGCCGAACAGTCGCCCCAGCAACCTAGCTTTGCGCCGGGAGGCTTGCTCCTCCCACAGTTACCTCGGCAACCGAACCGCGCTGGCTACGCACATTTGTGCTCGCCCCGCCCAACGGCCTGCGTACGTGCGTTGTTTCTATGGTGGCGGCGGATTCGGAGGGACAGAAAGATCCTAGAGTCAGGCAAGCGGCCCTGGGGCTCCGGATGTGACCTCTGACCCGGGCCGGGGCTTCGGGGACCCAAACCGAGGGTGGAAGAGCCTGGGAACTACCTTACTTCAATCCGCCTTGGCTCGAGCACTTTGAGCCACCAGGTCTCGTACCATCCCCCTTCCTTCTCCAGGATCTCCACCATCGCCCCATGACTCAGCCCTGGGGCCCCCCTCTCTTGCTCCACGAGACACTCCCGATGCCAGACCCCCCCCCATCACCGTTCTTGGGAGCTCCATTACAGCATAACAGCATCCTCACCCCCACTCCCAGCACGAATCATTGCTGTCTTCTGTTTATCCTTGAGGTTTTGGTGATTCAGACATCTCTCCCCTAGGATGTTCCGCCGGGAGCGTTCCATCCCTCTTCGAGGCTCGGCTGCCGCCCTTTGCAACAACCTCAGTGTGCTGCAGCTGCCGGTCCATAACCTCACACACTTTGGGGTAGTCCATGGACCCAGCGCCCAGCTTGTCAGCGCTGCTCCTGAGGGTGTACCCTTGGCCCAGCGCCAGCTCCACGCTAAGGAGCGAGCTGGAGTGAGCCTCCCACTTATCACCCAGGTGAGGCATGGAGTTGAGAGTGGTGTTGCTGAACCAAGTCCTAACCGCTGCCCTTCCTCCCTAAACCTCAAGGAATAGGCTTTCCCTAACCCTCTGAATTTCTGTTCCTCCGGGTCCTCAGGTTCCCTGCTGACTGCTTCTCCCTACTCTGATCCATCTTCCTTCCAGGTCCATTGGTGTGTCCTTCCCTTCCGAATATTGCTGGTACTCACTTCACATAGGGGAATACAGGTAAGAGGAGGACCTTCCTGCCCTCCTGCACTAGACTTCTCAACTCCTCTCTAAGTTCCCAAAACCCTTTTGCATTTGCCTCTAACACTCCCAGGTTTTACACATGCTTAGCACACTCTTCCCTTTTTCTCACCTTCATTCCTTCTATCTTTTTAAATTCCCAAGTACCCTCTCCAACATCTGCCCTTTTGCTAGCTGTTAAGACCTTGGGCAATTTAGTTAACTTATCAGAACCTCAGTGTCCTCCTCTGTTAATAGGGAAAAAAGTAGTACCTACCAACCAAAGTTGTTTTGAGAATTTACTGGGCTAAGGCTAACATGAGTATGTGACATACTCAGCACAGAGCACAGCAAAGGATAGCTGGGTTGTACTCCTGCCCTTGCCCTCGTCTTCCAGATGTATGAGTCTGATGGCTCTGTCATGGTCTATTGGCACGCGCTGGACTCCGGAGATGCCTCTCCAGGTACCTGCAGGACTGAGTTGGGTGTGGGTAGGGAGTATTACCTGGAGCTGGAGGAAGTACTATTTCTAATTGTTTTACCCTTTTATACTCAGTACAGGCTGTGTTTGCCCGAGGAATTGCTTCCAGTGGCCACTTCATCTGTGTGGGTGAGGGGGCCAAGGGCAGGACATTGGGAGGTGCTGGAGTATAAAGGTGTGGGCTTTGGCCTGGTGGATGCTAAAGGTCTGAGGAAATTGTGGAGAGTTAGAGGGAAGGGTGGAAATGAAGGGGGCATTAGAGACTCCAAAGAGCCATGGATGGGTTCAGAGAGGCAGGGTGGGATAGAATAAGAGTAATCATGGAGGGCCAGGACTGTTGGAGTGGTGAGAGGTGGGTTTGTTATTAAGGTTTCTGGGATGGAGGGAGTGCTAAGTGTGATGACTGGAGACTCAGGAGGACTAGCACTCGCTGCTTCTGCAGGAACGTGGTCAGGCCGGGTACTGGTATTTGATGTCCCAGCCAAGGGTCCCAACATTGTACTGAGTGAAGAGCTGGCCGGGCACCTGACATCAGTCACAGACATTGCCAGCGAGCATGCCCAGGAACAGGTGAGTGGATTCCCTCTTCTAATTCCAGCAAGCCTAGGAGCCTTCCCCAACTTGGGAGGTAGAAGACCTGGATGCCAGTCTTAGCTCTGCCATTAAGCAGCTGGATGACTTTGGGCAAATTGAAGCACTTTCCTAGGCTTCAGCAACCTCAGGTGCAATAATGAAGCCAGGGATACTTTATATTTACGTGGCTTTTAATAGTTCACTAACACTTCTCAATACTGGTGTGAATTGAGGAGTTGTGACAGATGGTTTCTAAAAGGTTTTCCAGCTCTGATATGTGCAGCTTCTTTCTGTGGACTTGGGCAAGTCCTACACCTCCAGTGCCACCCTCTCCAGGAAGCCTTCCCACGATTCCAGCTCCAATTGATCTCCCTTAGCTAAACCCTGAATTTGTACTGTCCTCAAAGACAGCTCTTCTGTCCCTAATTGGATTGCAAACTTCTTGATAACATGGTTCATATCTTCTAACTCATATCCTCTACTGAATGTGGCCCAGAGTTGGGTCCATGGGCTATGTTGGCTGCCTGGGGTTGGGGGTCAAGAGGCTGAGTCTAGTTATGCCTGGGACTGGCTCACTATAAGACCTCCAGGAGGTCATAATACTGTGGTGCTAGTTTCATCATCCATCCACTGAGTATAATTATATACCCCCTCCTAACACATGGTGTATATGGGAAAAGAGGGTGGGGAGACTGAGAAATGCAAGGAAAGCATTTTATGCTTCCTGAGGGAACCTTGGGTCCAGTTTGTAAGGGCTGCATATCTTTGCTTTCCCTAGAGAGGTAAAAATGCAAATACTACCTCCCTTCCCCTGTATACAGGACCCAGCAGGGGAGAAAGGAAAGGGCTCACTCTGCCTTTCCCCTCAGGACTGCATTGCTGACATGGTGACGGCAGATGATTCAGGCTTGCTGTGTGTCTGGCGGTCAGGTCCTGAATTCAAATTATTGACCCGAATTCCAGGATTTGGGTAGGTGAGGCAAAGGGGCTGAGGCCTTCCTGAAGCAGCTTCAGGGTGGGAAGGGGCCTTGTGTCTGGAGAAATCAAAGTGGGGCATTGCCCTTGCAGGGCCCCATGCACTTCCGTGCAGCTGTGGCAGGGGATCGTAGCAGCAGGCTATGGAAATGGGCAACTGTGTCTGTATGAGGCCAGTACAGGAACTCTGCACGCCCAGATCAATGCCCACGCCCGGGCCATCTGTGCCCTGGACCTGGCTCCGATGGTGGGCAAGGTCAGTCTCCTCCTCCATCCCTACATACCCTCATTCCTGGTGCTGGGTGTTGAGAGGAACCCTACAGGCTTGTCTTTGCCACTTGGGCTACTGCTCCAGCCTCTACCACTCCTGTCAACACGTTCTGACTCCCACTTGTCCTACTGCCTTTTTTTAATAGCTACTCTCTGCGGCCGAGGACACCTTTGTACACATCTGGAAGCTGAACAGAAATCTAAAGAATGGCTGCATTGAGGTGTGTGTGTGGAGAGATGAGTGGGGTGGGGGCCCAAGCATAGGGCAGTAGGCCCTGAGCAGCCCTCTCTTCCCCCAGGTGGAACACTGTCATGGCGAATGTGTGCCCGACACTCAGGTGTGTGGTGCCCGATTCTGTGATCCCTCCGGCAGTTCTTTGGCTGTGACTGGCTACGACCTCGCTGAAATCCTGAGATTCAGCAGTGTGTGAGAGCAGAGAAGCCCTCCTTTCTCCCTGTGGTATTTATAAAGTATTTTCTCCACCTAGCCCTTGTCTAATCACTTGGCATCAGAGTCATCCTTCACAACTGCTGACCTAAGCTCCAGGGAAGAGGGGATGGGGTAGGTCCAGACCAAGAAGAGAGGCAATCTATCATCAAGAACTAGGTAAAGGCTGCTGTTAAATAATTTTAATGGTTGATGCGGGAGTCACAAGGGAGGTGTGTTCCCTCCCAGCGTGCTTCAGTGCCATCCTCAAAGCTGGTTAGTTCAGGAGGTAGGGCAGGGTTGGTTCCAGTTTTCTCCCAGGAAAGGTTTAGGGTTCCCAGCCAGCCCCGGGAATGAGTCCCTCAGCACCATGGCCATCGTAGTTTAAGAGGCTTCTGCTCCTCATCCCCAACCTACCCCCAGTCCAGCTGAGGAAGGGGCCAAGCTGGCCAACCGCTACAGATAGTGCCAGGTCAAGAGCCCAGCTGCGCACAGGTCATCCTCTTCTGGCCAGATCCCACTGCCAGCAACTTTCTCTCACACTGGTGACTGAAGCCAAGTGCGGGGCGGGCCTTTGCTGCAGAGGCCTCTGGATCGTGGGGATCGATGCGGGGGAAGAGGAGCAACTGAGCGGGAAGCCCCAGGGGAATGGTCTGGTGGGGCAGCATCCAGGGAGAATGTTCGGGGACGTCCCCAGGGTAGGGGGTGGGTCCTGGTTGGGGCCACTGAGGCAGGCAAGCAGGGCCTAGGCAGGGCAGGCTGGTCTGTAAACATGGCTAGCCAGGGTGGGGGCGTCTCCAGCCTCATGCCCTCCCGCTGGGCCAGGATGTCTGTCACGGCTGCGATGTCATCCAGAGGCTCAATAGCTGTGGCACCAGGAAGGGGTTGAGGGGAGGGGGCTAGTCAGAGCTGAGGCCCTAGGCCTACCCAGCCCTGACTATCACCTGTCACTGTAATAGGAGGAAAGCAGAGCCTGGATCTCGGCTGAGATTTCGTTATCCTGCAGTAGCAGCCCCTCACCTGGGCCCCCTGGAGCCACAGGCTCTGATAAGACTGTGGGATACAGGGTGCAGGGTGGACAGGGGTGGGGGTGGGCAGAAGTGGGTGAAGAAGTCAAGAAAAGGAGGAAAATGAAAGCAGTGCCAAGCAAGTGAAGGTCAGAGGAAGAGACAGGAATCCACATCCACATGCAGAAAGGGAAACAAAAAAGAAGAAATTAGGAAAGAAATCCATGAAATGAATCTGGTTCTTTGGGGTTTTGTTTTGAACTTTGGTGGAAGTGGTTCTACGAAGAGTTGGAGGAGAGAAAGGAACTCGACAGGACTGGGTGGGACTTGAGTCCCCAGAGCTCTGCCTTAGTCCAAGGTGTACCTCTGGTCTGTTTCCATGATCTGGGTTCCCTTAAAGTTCCAGGCCCACTTCCCATCAGGTTCCCAAAGTATACTTTCACTCACCCATCTCATGGTACAAGGATCCCTGCTTGGCTAGTACTGGGGCTGGTTTCCGGGGAGCAGGGGTTTCAATCTTCATGATTTCATCACAGCACTGCTTCCACTGGCCTGGAGGGAGAGCAGTGATTGGGGATGGACAGGAGGAGGACTGAAAGAGCCAGGCTACCCTCCACTGCTCCTGCTACATTTCCTTCCACTTTTTAGGGTTTTATTTATTTATTTTTTTAGAGAAGGGAAGGGAGGGAGAAAGAGTGGGAGAAGCATCAATGTGTATCTCTTGAACCCCCCTACTGGGAACCTGGCCTGCAACCCGGGCATGTGCCCTGACTGGGAATCAAACTGGTGACCCTTTGGTTCACAGTCTGGCACTCAATCCACTGAGCCACACCAACCAGGGCTTTTTACACATTCTTGTAACAGGCCAGTGTAGCTCAGATTGAGTGCTGGCTGCAAACCAAAGGGTCACCAGTTCGATTCCCAGTCAGGGCACATGCCTGGGCCAGGTCCCCAGTGAGGGGTGCACTAGAGGCAACCACACATTGATGTTTCTCTCCCTCTTTCTCCTTCCCTTCCCTGTCTCTAAGAATAAATAAATAAAATCTCTTTTTAAAAAGTAACAAACCCCAGTTCCTCCCAAAGGTTCAGCGTAGCCCCCTCTTACTCATATCAAAGAAAAGCTGCCACAAAGCCTCCATCCAGCTCTGCAAGGCTCCCCGACTCTCTGTCTGAAGGGTGTGTGTCACCTTGTCCTCCCCATACTGGTTGCTGATGATCAGGGTAAAGGGCCGGCCTGTGGCCTGGTCCAGCTCCCCTGCCTGGACTTGAGTCTCCTGCAAGAGAAAAAAAGGGTGTTTTTCCAACTCCATGTTGGTCATAGAAGTCAGCAGTGACTTCATGTGGGCTTCATCATGCCTGCCTTAGAAAGAGGAGCTTGTGGGGCTTTTACTATGCCCTCTCATTTGCCTCCTACTGAACAGAGTGGGAAGGAATGGCAGGAAGGGACTGAGGATGAGACAGATGATCTTCAGTCAAGGAAAAGAAGCAGACTGAGACTGGGAAAGAAGGTGGGCAGGGGAAGGTGCAGAGACTGGCAGGAATGCTGAGGTCTAATGTCCCTCACCACTTCCATAAAAATCTGCAGTAAAGTCACCAAAAGGGCTAGGAAACAAGTCATTAGACTTGAGTTGGGAGAGGAAATCTGGAAAAGGTAGAGTAGATACAAATTAGAATCTGAGAGGGAAGGTGGAAGGTAGATGAAAAATCCTAAACTGGCTGTAGAACCCTCTCTGAGAATTGGCAGGGACTCAGGCTGGTAAGCAGAAGGGATGGCCCTTTTCCAGTGATGCTGGTCAGGGAGAACATGGTCAGCATTCCCAGACCTGGAGGTGGGCATGGTGCTTTGAGGAGCAGGAGGCTTTGCTCTAAGGTCTGCACTCACCCTCCTGGGGCCTGAGGGAGAGGCCCCAGGCCCCTGCACCCGCTTGCTTGACCACCAGGGACCCATCACCTTATTGATCGCAATAGTAAACAGTGGCTCTTCTCCAGTATCTGCATCTTCAGATTGCCGGTAACAGAAGAGGTTCGTGCCCTTCAGGACTCCATGCACTCGTGCCCAGCCCTGCCGAGCTCCAGCTTGCTGCATAGATGACGCAAGGTTTCCTGGGGGAATCACACTCCCAGCACCCTCTTTCCCATCCATCCATCAAGAGTCTGCTCCTTCCTGGCCCCCTGCATCTGAGCCTCCTCTTGTCTTGTCACTCCCCTCGTCCCTCCCATATCTTGATGTTTTAGTAGTTCTTAAGATTCCCAGGTGAGCCAGCTCTCCTCTGCCTTCTCCCAGTTCCCTTCCACTCCCTCAGGGGCCCTCACCTGCACCCTGAGGGAACCACTCGCAGTAGGCTGGGTCATGCAGAGAGGCTGAGCCACCAGGCGGCAACACACACTGCCATAAAGGGGCAGCCAGGCAGGGTGCTCCTCTGGGGGAGAGCAAGTGCAGGGTGAGGGTGAAGAATGAGGAGGAGACCACCCAACAGCCCCTCTTTCCACCATTTAGCGTCACCCACACTCACCATGGCTGGCAAGGGTCAGGTCATGTGTGCGGAACCCATCTTGCACTGCTGCCAGGGTGAGCGTGGTATGAGCCAAGAGGTGGTAACGAGGACCACTGCAGGGCACACGGAGAAGAAGGCCTTAGCAGGTGAGGAGAGCACGAGGGCCACATTAGGGGGAAGGGGCTACACATAGTGCTGAGCAGATCTGCCCCATTATTAGACGGCCATGTGGAAAACTAGCTTGCCTACCCCACACAGGTTGGGAATAAACATTTACTAAGCTCCTGCTATGTGCCAGCTTCCGTGCTTTTTATATATGTTATCCTACTGTATCCCCATGACAACCCTGGACAGCATTCTTTAGTTAATAGATGAGGCAGCTGGAGGCATATATAGGTTAAGAAATTTGCCCATAATTTATAGCTTGATAGGTAGGTGGTGGAGCTAGAATTTGAACCCACGTCTGTCTCTAAAATCAGCATTCTGTCATTACCCTAGATGTTCTCAAACTGCTCCTTAGAGGCCTGGTGGTCCCACAGGGTGCTTCCAGATTCCTGTAGGCACTTCCACAGAGCCCAGGCTACCCTCCTCCAGCCAGGGTGCTCTGTTCTATCCATGTGAGATGCATTTGCTGCTGCAAGAAAATGAAGACCCCAGAGCCTAGCTCTCCCTGCATTCCTATTGCTTATCTCATTTGGCTTAGGCCCAGCTCTGAGTGCATCCCAGCCACGTGGCCACTGCTCATACATTTCTATCTGTAGGTCCTAGCAGCAGTACAAAGTAGGTTCTGCAAGCTCCCCACTGCTCAGAGGTCACACATGGTCAGGATAGGCATTTCAGGGCAAGGGGGAATGCAGGGCCTTACCCCACAGCCGGGGTGGGGAGCAAGATGGGACTGCTCCCTGAACCCCCAGCACTCTCCAGCGATGCCCTGACACGCCTCCCAGAGGACCGGCCCAGGGAGCTGCTGAGCTTGGTGGCAAGCCTCTTTGGGGCCCCAGCCAGGGCCCCCTCCTCTTCCACGCAGGCCCCATACAGCTCCAGTCGAAGTTCAAAGTCTGGCCCTGCCTCAGTGCTATAGAATTGTGGGAAAAAGAGAAGAGGATGGTCCTGGGGAAGCCCAGGGAGGCATGAAGAATGGGGGTGGGGGATGGATGTGGTACAAGTTCAGGACAGCTCCACAGGGAAGGCCTGACTCCCTTTCCTCCCTTCCCTCCCTTCCCTGTAGCTACCTCATCAGAGCACTGGGGCAGAATGGAAAGAGGAGGGAGCCACACGGATGAGGTACTTACAAGAGCAGGTTGCTCTGAAAGGAGATGTCTGTGAGGGTTCTGTCCACCAGGATCATCTCTGTGTCCTGAATGTCTCCCCCTAGCTGCAGCAGCAGGAACACAGCCCAACGGTGCAGATCTGGGGACAGAAGGCAAAACAGGTAACAAAAAAAAAAGCGCCTGGCAGGAGCTTTCAGCCTCAGGTCACTCCCCTGAATTGGTTCCAGCATGTGTGGAACTCACCTCCTTTGTTCTTGAAATATTCTGTGTCCTTCCACATGAGTGGAATCCGGAGGTCTAGGGGCAGAGGTTAGGAAGAGGCGTTGAGATGGGACAGGAGATCTTGTAGCTGGGCAAGGAGCACCAGGGGCTGGGGTAGTTGTGCTCTTACCAGAGATGCAGACCCGGCCTCGGCAGGGGGAGCACTCAGCAGACAGCCCACTGTCAGAAGGCCTGTGGGCAAATCACAGTGTGCTCGCCTGGCCTCCAAACACTACCCACCCTGGCTCTGGTTTCCAAGGCCTCTAGGACCACCCACCCCATCCCACCTCCAGCCCAGGCAGCCCCAGCCAGGCTGACATTGCTGGGCTGAGGGACTGTTTGAGTTGTCAACTAAACCCAGGAGGTCGCTGCGGATACTAGAGGCATGCTAGCTCACACACAGTACGAGCTCGAGCTCGAGCTCGGCTCCAAGCCACCTGCAAGCACCCTCCCTGACCATCCCCCCAAACCCCTCCCAGGAACTAGTGGGTCTTGAGTGGACAGGGGTCCACAGAGATGCTCTCTTTCTAGGGCTCTCCTCCATTAAACCTCAGGCCTGAAGGAGTTGGCAGGCTTTTTTTTTAACTTCACAATAAGACAGATGCTGGTCATCTCCACCATCTTATTACTTAGATATAAGAGGGTACTGGGTCAGCTGGAAAATCAAGTGGACCAGTTTTTGATGAAAGGAAAAAACTCAAGGAGGAACATTTGTATTCCATTTACCACAAACCATCCTCCTCCCCAGTTCTGATTTCTCCTTTACCTTCCCGGTTAGATAGGCTGCACCTTCCCAGGGCCCCACGTTCCCTAGAGCCCCACAGCAAGTCCCCAGACCCCTGGCCTTACCCGCCTCCCCAGCCCATTGTCAGGACTCATGTGGTATGTCCCTTCCTAAGGGAATGACAGACAGTTTACCCATACTAATTCATAGTGCCAGTGATATAATCAGCAACTTAGGACTTAAGCTAAATGATGTGACACTGATGTCCGTGTGGTTAGCTGTCAAAGACTTAGGTGTACCTCAGGTCACACTGCCTAGGCCCTGTGAACAGGGCAGAAACCGTTGATGGCTGCCTCTCAGGAGACATCAAACTCATAGTAGAAGCTGTCCCCCTGCCTGCCCTCCCTTGCCTTAGCTCTATGGGACAGGCATAGAGTGGGTTTTCTGCCTTCCCTGTGGCTTCACGGGTGAACTCTGGGGGGCTCCTGGCAACCTCTCCTTGTCTCAGCCTTCATGGCTGAGCTGGGGCCTTCTCCTGCTCACCCTTGCAGGTCAAGCAGATTACTTTGCCAGAAGTCAGTCTTATAAATGACCAATTTACCAAAAGTGGCCATTTCTTGGAATGATCAATTTGCCAAATATTTTCTCCCTATTTCAGTTTTAACAGAGCATCACCTCAACCATTTCACTGCAGATTTGTCAGATCAGCAGAGTCTAATGTTAGTGAAGCTTGTGTTTCACATTCAGAAAGAAGCTGAGCCCTCTGGAATGCACAATCTAATTTATGTGAAGGGTAGGCTTTCCCTTATTAAACTATATTTTATTATTTCCTTTCCCAATCTCTGCCTCTGATGGTGAGCCCCAAGAACAATAAAGTATTGTCAGTTTGTGGCAAATTGGCCATTCAGCAAATTGATCATTTGGTGAACTGACTTTGAGAAAACTGGCTTTCTAGAAGCCAGCCAGATAACCTCACCAGATCACAGGCAGGGCTTAGCAAATTAGAGTTTTTGTATCACTTTCCCTCAGACTGCCAGCCTGTCACTGAAATCCTGGCTTTCCTGAGTCTAGCCCTAGCTCCTCACTAGTGCACCTCTGCACAGCACACTGCGGTGGTAAAACATCAAGATGTCTTCCAGGCCTGATAGGAGAAGGTCATCTTTGGGGTAATAATCCACACTCCACATACACACACACTGTACCACTAACCCCCAGAAGACCTTGCCTCCCCCTCGCTCACCGCCGGCCTGTCTTCCCCAGCACCTGCGCCTCCTTGCGCCGCTGCAGCTCGCCCATGTAGCTGAGGATACGGCTGTTGCACACCAGCAGACTCTTGGTGGCCTCCAGGGCTTGCTCGCGCTGGGAACAGGCTGCCAGCAGCTTGCAGGCCCCTTCCCTCATCCGGATCTCATGGTCTAGTTTTCTCTGCAACTCTGTGTCCTAGCCAGAGTGGGGAGAAGGATGAAGAAGATATGTCAGTCAGGGGACAGGCAGAATCACCCTCCAGCCCCCAAGTGGGGGGTGGCCCAGGAGAAACTGACAAGAAACTAATGTTTCAGGTACCTCAAGGGCAAGGGTTGAGTTTCAACCTCAGCTACCCAAGAATAATCAGAGCAGTTTTGTAAAAATATGGATGCCCTCATGCATTTGATGGAGGGAAGTATACATTCCTTCAGCATCTGTTGAGAGCAGTTTGGAAAAAAAAAAATCTATGAAAACTACAAATTCACAAATCCTTTGATCCAGCTACCCAATATCTAGGAGTTTATCCTACGGATATAGTTACACGTGTGGGCAAAGCCATATTCATTGCAGTGTTGTTTTAAAACACCAAGATTAAAAGTCCTTTAACAGAGCATTGGTTAAAGTCAGAGCACGATGGACTTATCAGGGCGGCAGGGAGAGGGGATTACTTCATAGATTGTATAAATGGCTCATCACTATGCTTATACCTAAACTAATATAATAATATTTAATGTTAACTGTAATTCACAAAAAATGGGATAGGTAAAAATAAATAAGTTACAGTACATCTCTGCCATGGAATACTGCAGACATTAAGACTATGCTTATACCTAAACTAATATAATATTTAATGTTAACTGTAATTCACAAAAAATGGGATAGGTAAAAATAAATAAGTTACAGTACATCTCTGCCATGGAATACTGCAGACATTAAGAATGTACAGATATGAAACCATCTTCAAAACATATGAAGTGAGAAAAGTAGAACAGTGTTGTTGCATCTACCATGTGTACACGGCGTGCACACGCTCACTCACACAGACACAGAGACACATGAAAGAGTAGTGGCCGCAGCATGGGGAGCCAGGGATGGGAAACAGATATGGTACTTTATTTACATGTACCCTCCTTACTACTGTACTATTGGAAAGTATGTTACCTTTTAAAAAAATTAAATATTCCCAGTTAAAAAAAAGGTCCAGGCCCTACCTCAGACTTGCAGAATAAGAATCTCCAAGAGTGGAGCATGTGCATTTTTTAAAATTACCGAGTGATTCTGAGGTGCAGCCAGGGCAAGAAATCACCAACTAAAGGGAATGGACACATAATAAAGGCCACCCTGGGTTACCCTAAAGACTCAAGTCATGGGGGAACATCTAGTTGGCAAGGGATCCGTGTAGAAAAAGCACACCACCTACAAAGTTCACCCCATACACACTCCCAATTAGGGGGTCTGGCACCTGCTGGCCCTCTGAGCTGGGAAGGCGAGGACAGAGGCAAGGAATAGAGATGGGAAAGCAGGTGAAGCAGGAGGTCAGGAGTGAGGGGCTGAGCAGGCCAAGCACAGGGCCACAGGAGGGGTACTGGGGAGACACCAGGATTCTCAAGAATTTCTACGCTCAGAAAGGAGCCCTGGAGGTCTAGGCATAGGACAGAGGAGAACACCAGTTTGACATAAGACAAATGTGGGTTTGAGTCACAGCCCTGCCAGTCTTGAGAAGATGGGAAGAACTTACTAGAAAAGCACTGGGCAGTTTACTCATCCTCCCTGAGACTTGGTTTCCCCATCTATAAAATAAGGATGGAAGTAAGTCCCCACATTCTAGGGTTGAAAGGATTCAGTGGGACAGGAAGGTAAAGCACGAGCAGAGTGCTCAGCTCAGGGTACACAGAACGGTGAAGATGACCACTTTAGTAGTGCTACTTTGGCAGCAGTAGCATTTGCCCCAAAGACACTGGAATGTCCCTGTGCTATCCAAGGATCCATTTAAAATGCAGCTGGGAGGTGAGAGATGCAGACATTAATGGCTGCTCCATAAGTGCTATGTCATAGCATAAACATGCTCACAGAAAATACATCCTGTTTGCTTCTGGCTGAGTGATGGGGAAGGCTTCAGAGAGGAGGTAGGCTAACCCCAGGACAATGTACAGATCAGTTCAGGGGGAAGCCAATGGGGGCATCAGGCTGGAGATGGGTGTGAATGTGACCACCCAAAACCCATCTTCTCCCATACCAGATCTCTTCCACGCCCTGTGCCCTTGCTTCTGTCCCTGGTGACTCCAGTCTTCAAGTCTGTAAGACCTGAATCCCCTAAACCCCTGCTTCCAAAAGCCTTGCCCAGCCTCCCTGCAGATTCTTATCACCCCTTACCTCAGCACTATCCATCTATTCCCCTCCCTGACCGTTCAGAAAAAAAAACCTGGTCCCAAAGCCTCCTCCACCAAGAAGCCCTCCCAGACTACACAGCTCCACCCAGCCCCACTAGGTCTGCACCAGGACCCCACCTCTATTAATCTTTCCTGCTTGCCAACCCCTATCCCATTCTGCATCCAGCTTCTTCCACAAACATTCCCAACGGGTGAAGCGGGGCGGGGGAAGGGGGGGGCAAGCATCCTCAAGGCCCCTCCTGGCTGGCCTTCTCCACCCCGGCCCCAGCACTCACGGATCCTTCCCTAGCCCTGGCCATTGCGCGTGCCACGCCGCAGCGTCCGCAGCGCACTGATCCGGGTAGATGCACTGAGTGCCCGCTTAGCCGCTTAGCCGCTTAGCCGCCTAGCCTACAGCGCTCAGGGTACCGGTGACATCAGCTCCCAACTGCCGCGAGAGCTGCCGAGGGGCTCCAGGGCGCACGCGGTCCGACTGAGTGCCTGGTCATGCTAGGCTCCGGGCTCCTGGGCTCCTAGTGGTGGGACCACGGAGGAGACAAGTCGCGGTGCTACGGTACCACCTCCGGGAGTGCCCTGTTGTCCCAGAAAGGGCTCCGGGGCCACAGCATGCGCTGGAGCTGCATGAGGCAGGGAGGGAGGCCCCTGCCCTGTGCGGTTGCCCTCCAAGGTGACCCCTTCCCCCGGAGTGTGGGGGAGAAGGACAGTGTATAAATTGGAGTCATAGGCTGTAGAAATCGCTGGGCACAGCCTAGACGAGCCTGTCTTAAGGCCCAGACACCCCTCCTACCGCCCTTTGATCCTAAAACCCCTCTCCCACGGCCTATAAATCCCGGTCCCGTTCTTCCGGGAGAGCATCTCAGGAATCCTGGCGCAGTTTCTAGACCTCTGTGCTTTTCGCCCATCTCCCCACCCACTCCAAGGATAGCGTCTTGTTACCCCCTCCCCACCCACACACCCTCTCTCCCCAAAGAGGCAGCATTTTCACCAGGCTCTCCAGAGAAAGAGCCCAGAGTTGCATGTCAGCGGGACCTGGGTCAGGACCCAAAGGGCTGAAGAAGGATGAATAATGTGCAGAAACCCCAAAACACTGATGTGGCCCTCCTGGGACATCCTTTCCTGTCCCTCCCACTCTCTTCTGTCCCTGACTTCCTGCTCTGCTTCAACTTCTGTTCCCGTCAAACTATCCACCAGGGCTAAGTTCAAATCCTCACTTAGGAAGTTGACTAGCTATGAGAAGTTAACCTCCAAACCCTCGGTTTGTAAACGAGGGTGATATGCCACCTTGCTCAGAGTATGGTCTGGGGATCATGTGGGGAGTCTGACCTCTCCCTGGGCCCAGGATGTGGTTACAGACAAATTTTCTCTTGCTCCCACCGTCCCTTTACTTGCAGCTTAAGTTGCCTCCTTCAGAAAAATCTTCTTGGATTTATTCTCCTATGACTCTGTCTCTTGCCAAATCCCTAAATATCAATGGTTACCTCTTGGGCAGAGGAGGGTACTGCTGAGCTTCGTGGAGAAAACACAGCACCCTCAGCCCATGACCAAAGGAGAGGTGACAGAAGTGAAATCTAAGCCCCCCCCCACCCAGTCCCAGAACTTGCGCAGACTTGCCATGAAGAAAAATTACATGGCGGGTGGAGGAGAGATGCAGAATTTAAACATTTCAAAACATAGACCAGCTCTGAGAAATAAAACCTTCTGCAATGATGGAGATTTCCATCAATATTCTTCTGGTACCTGAAATGTGGCTAGAGCAACTAAGGAACTAAATTTTTATTTAATTTTGTTTTAAGTATAAATGTAAATAGCTATATTAATTAGTAACATGGACAGTACAGAGGACAAGGAATGGCAAACAGATTTTACATCATGTGCCAACACAGGACACTGAGTAGTGTCAGAATCCCAAAAGGCTCACTGAGCGCCTTTCTGCACATCATTAGAAAAAGGTGACCGTCTCTCCTGGCAAACAAATGAGATAAAGGTGCCCCCTCCCAATGCAGCCCAAAGCCAGGTCAGGATTCCTGACTCTGCCTGTGCCCTTGTGAAGGAAACAACCTGCACAATTTATGCAAAGGCTACTCTGAGAAAGACTCTAAGGCCATGCCTGGGCTTGCTAATAAAGAGTGATGACTGACTAGTAATGTCTGCTCTGATCCAGGGAGTCGGGGTAGGTGCCCAAAGAGGCAACCCATGAATAAAATGCCATTCCTGGTCCTGCTTCTGACCTCCCTCAACAGAAAACCCCTGCCTGGTCCCAGTGCCCATTTCCACAACTTCCTCCGTCTTCCCCATCTCAATCAACTGCCACTCTGCCCAGTTGTTTGGCTACACACCTGGGAATCACCCTGGAAGCCTCTCTTTGCCTTGCCCTTCACATCCAACCCATCAGCAAGCCCTGTCAGACCACCCACCAACACTTGAAATCCACCCCTTCTTGTCTCCACCATGAGCACTGGCATCTGCACCACCAGGTTTGCTCCCTTGAGGCTGTAACAACCTCCTTTCTGGTGGTCTTCTGCTACCTGCCTTCCAACCTTCCTCTCCCACCCCTACCCCACCAAGCCTATTCTCGGCAGCCATCATTTTAAAACATTAGATGAGTCATTTTCCTGTGTAAAGCCCTTCCATGGGCCAACATCACAGTGAGAGTAAAATCTAAGTGTCTTGTCATGGCCTTCAAGGCCCTGCGTAGTTTGGTCCCTGCCCATGAGCTCAACCCCAGCTACTTCCAGCCACCCTGGAACTGAAACTCATCCCCCTTTAAGGGCTTTGGCACTTGCTTTGTCCTCTGGAAAGCTCTTCCTCCCTTCTTCACATACCTTCACATCTTTCTGGTCTCAGCTCAACAATCTCCTCATAGAAGCCTTCCCCATCTAATGGTGCCCTCCCTATACCTCATGATAGTTATATCCCTGTTTTCATCATACTGTCACTATGTGAGATTACTTATGTATTCACATGTGTATTGCCTGTTCCCCAGTAGAATGGGCCTTTCCTGTCTGGTTCACCAAGGAATCCCATGATCTAGCTTGGCATATAGTAGTTGCTCAATAAATGTGTTTAAATAAATGAATAAACAGTTCTCTGCCATCTCCAGGGCCAGCAAAATCTTTATATCCTGCCCCACAGTCCCTTCCCCTTCTCTAGGAAGGTCACATCCTTCCTACAAACTTCTGTCAAATTGAACTCCTCTTTTCTTCCCATACCTGAAAGGACCCTCAGCCCCAGAACGCACAGCTATGCCCACCCACAGAGCTTCCAGACAAAGGTGTGATGTGTGATGACCCTGTTGCCAGCACATGCTCTGATTGGCAATACTGAGCAGGATCCACACACAGCACCCAACGGAGGAAATACAGAACCACCTGTTCCTCTTCCCACTTGGGGCGGGCCCACCCTCCCCCCTCAGCTCCAGCAGGGGTGGGCTAGGCAGAGACTGGGGCTGAGATGCATGCCAAAGAGGTACACTGGGGATGGGGGTTGCGGGGTGGGGGTCATTACCTCCAGGCTGAGTGCCATCTGCCGGATGTAGAGCATATTCAGGTCCTCCAGGATGTGCAATCTGTCCTGCATCTCTGTGTCCCCTAGTGCCCCTTCCCTTGTCAACCCCTCCAGAGGGAAGGGGTGGGCAGGCACCACACTGCTCCACAATTCCTCCTCCCACTGCTCCCCTGGTCTTGAAAGAGGTGGGCAGCTCCTGGACAGAGGGCAGAGGCTGCCCCTGTCCCTCTGTACTTCTGTTAGACCCCTCTGACAGCTGTGACAAACTCTCCTTGCCTACCGATGTTCCAGTGTCCTGGTGGGAGCCAGGCATGAAAGGAAAAGAAAGTGAGGTGAGAATAAGTGGGGTTCCAGGAGAGGAGGCCAGCTGCAGAGGGGACTCTGGGCACAGAGTGTCCAGTCTTGCTGTGGTGGCAGCTGTTCTCCCAGCTGTGGAAGAAAAAGGCCCTTTCATTCCGACTCTGGCCCCTCCCCAGCCTCCGCCCACATCCCTGGCAGGGTGGACGCAGAGTCTGTGTGCCTGTAGGGCCTGAGGGGCAGGCGCAGCTGGAAGGGGGCAGGGAAGGGCCGCCTCACGTAGGTTCTAGAGAGTCCTGGAGTTTTGTCAGGAGGTTGGAGCTTTCTGAGAGGGTTTCTGGCTTAGTCTGAGGAAGAAGAGGAATGGAGGTGAGGACTTGGGAGAGTGAGCCCAGGGAGTGTGACAAAGGTGTAAATGCGGCCCAACCCCCAGGGCCACCTTTTCCAGCGTGCGGGCCCTGTCCAGCCCGCCCCGCCCTGGGCTCACAGTTACCTCTCTTTTCCAGCAGAAGGGAGAAGAGGGAGGGAGAAAGGCAGGGGTGTGCCTGTCTGTTGCTGCCCCCGCTCCCCTCTGCAGGCCCCTTCCCTTCCAGACAGGAAACCAGCACCGACTCCCAGCCAGTGCAGCTCTGCCTAACCCCAACCCCCCACACCCCCCAGCCAACGGGTTTACGGAGTCGCACACCCCTGGGCGGCCGGCCGGGCCCTGCGGCTCCGCCCCGGCTCCTCAGCGCTGGCCCCCGCGGGCCGGGCTTGTCCCGGGGCCGCCCCGGCTCCCAAGGCCCCTCCTCCTGGCCTCGCCCCTCACTCTCCCACGCTGGCCCCGGGCGGGGTCGCTTTTGGGGGACCCGACAAGGGCCTTCTCCACCAAGTTCACTCGCTTCTGAGTCAGAGGAGGCCCGGGACACCACACCGGGACGCGCGTGAATGGGCCTTTGTTCCGCGCAGGCTGGGGGGCTGGGGGCGGGGGTGGTGGTGGAGGGCAGAAGCCAGGCCTGGAATCCCGGCCGGCGGGGAGAGGGTGACGGGAGGAAGGCCCCCTCGCTTAACCCTTCCGGGCCCAGCAGGGAAGCAGAGCTGACCTTGGACAGCTTCCCAGCGGTCGCCTCTCGGCCGCTCGGCCGCTCCGAACCCCGGTCAGGGAGTTGCAGGTGGGGCTCAGACCGCGGCGCCGGAGCGCGCGGGGCCCGGAGGAGACCGCGGAACCAGGGCCTGGGCTGCTCTCAGGACCCGGGAAAGGAGGCTGACAGCCTGGGGTGCAGGACATAGCCCCGGATCCCTGAAAGGGACCCCCGTCCCGCCCCCGGACACACACCCTCGCGGCCCTTCAGCCGACAGGGCAGTGACTGCGGGGGGCTTGCGCGCCCGAGCCCGCGCGGCCGGAGAGCGCAGACGGACGGCGGAGGCGCCCAGACGGCCGCGACGCGCCGAGGGGCCTCGCTGCCCGGGCCCGCCTCGCTGCCCGCCGCCCTGGCCCGGGGATGCCCGGCAGGCGTCAGACACATTTTGGGAACCGAGCCTGGGCCCCTAAGGTTGAGGCCGCCCGAAGTTCGTCCGGCAAAGGCACGCCGTCCGCGCCGGCCGGGGTGTCCGGGGCGGCGCGGGTCCGACCGGCGCGCAGCGCGGGCGCCCGAGCCCGACGGGCAGCGCCAGGCGCGCGGGTGGGGGCGGCGCGGCCGCCGCGGGGGCGAAGGGACGCAGGGCTCTCACCTCGGGCGGGTCGCTGAGGAGGCTGAGTCGGAAGCGGCCGCGTTTGAACTCCATCTCCAGCGCGGAGCCCCTGGCCACCGTGACCCGGCTCCGGTGGTTTCGGGAGAACATGCTGGCGGTTCGGCGCGTTTGCCCGCGCTGTGCTCTGCCCGCGCCGCCCGGCTCTGCCCCGCTTCCTCGGCTTCTGTCCCTCGACGCCCGCCCGCCGGTCCCGCCGGGAAGCTCCCGCGACGGGTTCCCAAACTCCGCCCCCGGAGACGGCACCTGGGCCAGGCAGGGCGCGGCCCCCGCCTCCGCCACCCCCGCCAACGGCCCGTTCGGGGCGGCCAGCCCCGAGGCGCCCTCTCAGCCCCTCCGCGGCGGGCCTGGCTCGGCAGCCTGCCTGCCTGGGCGCCCCAGCCCGGGCGAGCGCGGCGGAGGGAGCGCGGTCCCTTCCGGCGGGGGTCGCGGCCCCCCCCCCCCCCCGCCACACCTGCGCGCAGGGCGGGCCCAGAGAAGCCCCGCCCCGCCCGCCGCCGCACCTGGCAGGGCCGACTACCCGCGCCCGGAAAATCCCGCCGACGCCCGGATCGCCGCGGGGCACGCGGCAGCGCCGGCGGCACCCTGGGGCCGGGCCCTGTCTCACCCCCAAGCAGCTTCCGAAGCGACGCTTTCAACTTCCTACAGTCCCGAATGTTTCTTCTTTGACCCTTTTTCTAGTTAGGCTTCCCTCCCGTCTCTAGTCCCATCCCTAGCGGCCACAATTCAAGGGGCAAGTCCTGGAAACCTGTTCTGTCACTTACTAATTGTGACGCCCTGACTCAGTCACTGAGCTTTCTGAGCTTGTTTTCTTATCTGTTCAATGGAGACACAGTAATGATCTCGACTCTTCAGGTTGCTGTGAGAATTACACATGAGAATGAACGTATAGTGCATAGCATAGCACCTAGCACACGTGCCGGGTAAGTGGAGCCGAGAAGAAAAAGGAGCAGGTGCGGCACCCTGTGCCCTTGGACGGGGCGCCAGCGACCTCGCCCCCGGGCCCAGACCTTAAATGCCTTAAGAGGGCGAGTGTGCGGTGGCGTCGTAACGGTTATCTCCCAACTGTTCCGCTGGGTGGCTGAGACAGGGTTACCACTCCCTGCTTCTGCAGAAAAAGGGGACCCCTCTTTATCCCCAGAGAGCCTAGTGAGAAAGAGACGGCAGAGAATCACGGTAGCTCTCCGCCAACACAGGAGGAGTCTCCCGGGAGAGAGCAGGGCTCCTTCACAGCACATGGGCTGGAGCCAAAGAAACACCGGCTTTTAGCTTTAGAGAGCCCGGGTTAGCCTTGCTCTACCGAGCAAATTAATCAATATTACTTTAGAGAACCTGACTTAAAATTACTTGAGCAAAAGGGAAAATTCATGGGCTTAAGGAACTAAAATGGCTAAAATGGCTTAAAAATTGTGCATCAGCCAGGCTTTGGCTGAGGCTTGACCCAGGCATTCATTCAATGCCAAAGGCATCCTGTCTCTTCCCATCATCTGGCTCTTCTTTCCTCTATGTTGACTTCACTCTCCACAACCTAACAAGATTGTTGACAAAAATTCTGGGTTTAGAGAGGGGATAATTAATGGTGATGGAAGGAAACTTGACTTTGGGTGGTGAACACACAATAAAATAAAATTCTTATTTAAAACACACATAGAGTTTTTAAACATGCCTAATCCTACCTTTTAAAAATAAAAAGTTAGCCCTGGCTGGTGTGGCTCAGAGGATTGAGCGCTGGCCTGCGAACCAAAGAGTCACTGCCTCCATTCCAGTCAGGGCACATGCCTGGGTTTCCAGCCACATCAGGTCCCCATTAGGGGGCGCGCAAGAGGCAACCACACATTGACGTTTATCTCTCCCCCTCCCTTCCCTTCTAAAGTAAATAAATAAAATCTTTAAAAGTAAATAAATAAAAAGCTAAAAATAAATCAACAAAAACATGCTTTCCCTATCATCAGAGAAAAACACCAAAACAATTTGGTGCTTCATCTTAGCTCATAAAAGACAACTGCTGAATTTTCCAGAACTGTGCATTCTCATTGTTAAACACAACTTTAATTAAACATTAAATTATAAAAACTCACAAACAAATACATTTTATTAAAGCAAAGTGATAATTGCTCAACTCTCATCACCTTCTAATTATTTCACTGCATTTTCCCAATACTTCTTGAGGTTGTTTATATCTATAGTAACTATGGTGGAAATACTATGTAATGGTGACCTACTACTCATCTCTCCCCAGCTCTGTCTTGATTTCATATCTGAAATTGATCATGGTGGAAGTATTTATACAATAGAAATAGGTGGACACTTTAAGAGCTCACCCCGAACCTGCCCCAGAGTTTTTGTTAAACATTTACTAGTATGCCAGTGGTTTGGTGTGTAGTATTTCCAACTTTTTCTTTTACTTATGTCTGTATCTCTGTCTTTCCAAATTTGAAGTAGATATTGGGAGGAAGAGGCTGTTGGTCACTCAGTGTTCAAATAATCTTCCTATTTCTTCACAGTCCCCTACTATGGACAATATTGGTAAGTTGGAGTTCTCCCTTTTTTCTGGCAGCTGTAGGACTTGCATCCTCCCTCCCACTCTTCATAGCCCAGGGGTAGGTACTTGGCCTAAGCCATCCAACTGGAATGCTCCCAACTGGACTTTGAATCTTGAATTAGTAAAAACAAGACAAGACCCAGGGGTAGTTCAGCTATAACCACTGTACCTGCACCCCATATGGAGTGGATGGCTATGCCAGCAGGGAAATCCTCATCAGCAGGTTTCCATGGTGTGAATTTGGTGTGGACTTTGTGTAACCTCAGCTATGTATTCCTACTGCCTGGCCTCCCTTGGTTCCCACTCCTTATCTAGGGAAGTACAAAGTAAGTCCGAATCATTTTGTAGTGCAAGGAAATAAAAAAAGTACTCAAAAAATAATGGAGACATATCAAAAGGACATAGAAGCCACCTTAAAGAAATGTCCACTGACAAAACCTGGGACAAACTTGAGCATCAAAATAAATAATGGGTACAACCCAATGACTGAAACAGGAATCCATGATGATACAAATAAATACATATGTAAATGAATGTAAAGAGAAGAGAAAGCTCTTCTTCACAGTAGAATGCTGACTAATACAGAGCCTGACACAAATAACACACCTTTTTTATTACAAAATATTTTATTACAAAATTATAAGTGTATAATTTTGGAACATAACAATATCACATTCAAGCACACCACATGGCATTTTAGATGAAATGTTCAAATTAAAACAATAAACTATTACATCCATATTACTACCCTACCAACCACACTCAAGCAGGTGTTACTTCTGCCTCACCCTGTACATGTAGATGAAACAATGGAAGTAAAAAGATTATACAATTTGGCAATTGTTAAAGTAGTGCTGATTTACACTGTATTCATCGATGAATACTGAGCCTGGTAGGTGAAGGTTTGATGAGGAACAGAATATTCATTTCAGAGTATTTCCCCAGAAAATACTCATTAATTACAAAGGTGAAAATGGTGACTTTACAGAGAAGAAAACTGGCAGACACCAAGTGATCAAGTTTAGTATCATCTACGGTGGGGTAGATTGACATCAGTGCCTCCTGATGTGATACTCTGAAAAAAACACACCATAATCTTTTTTGTGTGTAGTACTCCTACCAAAAATTTAAGAGTCTACACATGGATCCAGGTTGAGGACCATCCTACAGAATCACAGGGTTGTACTCTTTAAACACTTTCAAGGTGCCCTGGCTGGTGTGGCTCAGTGGGTTGAGTGCTGCCCTGCAAACCAAAGGATCACTGGTTCGATTCCCAGTCGAGGAACAGGCCTGGGTTGTGGGCCAGCTCCAGTAGGGAGTACTCAAGAGGCAACCAAACATTGATGTTTCCCTGCCTCTCTTCCCTTCTCTCTAAAAATAAATAAATAAAATCTGTAAAAAACTAAAAATGAAAACAAGGTCACAGAAGATAGGAAAAGAGTGATGAAAGATTCCAGATTAAAGCAGATCAAAGAAACACGATTAGTAAAATAATGCATGATCCTGGATTTGGATCCTGGACTAGAAAGGAAAAGGCAACACTGGGCAGTTGGTGAGATTGGAATGGGGTCTGCACTGTTGTATTGATGTTAATTTCCTGGTTGGGAGGGTGGGGCCAAAAGTTATAGAACAGTGTACTCGTTTTCAGGAAAAACAGTGAAGTACTTAAGGGTGAAATGGTATCAAGTCTGCAATTTGTTATCAGATTAAGCAGAAAAGGAATGATGATGGAGCAGGGGAGAAAATGGTAAATGTTAACTGAATAATCTACCTAAGGAGATAAAGTTCTTTGTAGTCTTTTTTTAAAAATATTTTATTTATTTACTTTTAGAGAGAAGGGAAGGGAGAGAGAATGAGAGGGACAGAAACATCAACATGTGAGAGATACATCAATTAGTTGCCTCCCACAAGCCCTTGACTGGGGACCCGGCCTGAAACCTAGGCATGTGTCCTGGCTAGGAATTGAACTGGTGACCTTTCAGTTTGCAGGCTGGTGCTCAATCCACTGAGCCGTACCAGCCAGGTTTTTTGTATTCTTCTTGAAACTTTTTTGTACATTTGAGATTGTTTCAAAATAAATTATATATATTTTAAAAGATTTTATTTATTTATTTTTAGAGTGAGGGGAAGGGAGGGATGGAAACATCAATGTATGGTTGCCTCCAGTGCACCCCTACTGGGGACCTGGCCCGAAACCCAGGCATATGCCCTGACTGGGAGTCAAACCAATAACCCTTTGGTCCACAGGCCAGTACTCAATCCACTGAGCCACACCAGTCAGGGCTCAAAATAAACTATGTTTTAAAAATAGAGCTTCCGGCCAAAATGGAGGCATAGGTGAATTCACCATACCTCCACGCACAACCGAGATTAGAACAACAACAATTTAGAGGCAGAATAACACCCAGAACTGACAGAGAATTTATCTGAATGGAAGTTGGACAGCCAAGAAGTTGAAGTAGACCCATTCATCCAGACTGGTAGGAGCGGCGGAGAGGAGCAGCCAGGAGCGCAGAGAACAGGGTGAATTGGGCGCATAAGGCAACTGGGAGCGCGTAAGGCATCTGGGGCACGCAAGATTGCATCGGGTGGACCCTGAGTACGCAAGTGGCAGCTGGCAGACCCAGTGATTGTGGACCAGGGCAGAACGCGCAACCCAGGATCCTAGAGAAGGGACTGAGGTCCCAGGAGAATGAGCTACCACCATTGTTCCCTCCCACCCCAGCCCTCACATAAACCTCACAATCTAGCTAGGGGTGCCCAGCCCTGGTAAACACCTAAGGCTCCGCCCCTCATCAGATGCACAGTTCAAAACACTGGCGATCAGGAAGCTCACAGAATTGGTTGATTTTGGGTGCAAATTAGATGAAAAAATGCAGGTTACCATAAAAGAGATGAAGGAAAATACACGGAGAACCAATAGTGATGGGAAGGAAACTGGGACTCAAAACAGTAGAGAGGACCAGAAGGAAGAAAGGAACAACCAAACAGGAAAGAATGGAGAAATAAGAATAAAAAAAAAAAAATGAGGAGAAGCTTAGGAACCTCCAGAGTTGGAACTCTTTAAATGTTCCAACATCCGAATTATAGGGGTACCAGAAGGGGAAGAGGAAAAGCAACAGAATGAACACGTATTTGAACAAATAATAAAGGAGAACTTCCCCATTCTGGCAAAGGAAATAGACTTCCAGGAAATCCAGGAAGCTCAGAGAGTCCCAAAGAAGTCGGACCCAAGAAGAAACACACAAAAGCACATCATAATTACATTACCCAAGGTAAAAATGAAGGAGAGAATCTTAGAAGCAGCAAGAGATAAGGGGACAGTCACCTACAAAGGAGTTCCCATCAGACTGTCAGCTGATTTCTCCAAAGAGACCTTACAGGCAAGAAGGGGCTGGAAAGAAGTATTCCAAGTCATGAAAGACAAGGACCTACATCCCAGATTACTCTATCCAGCAAAGCTTTCATTTAGAATGGAAGGGCAGATAAAGTGCTTCTCAGATAAGGTTAAGTTAAAGGAGTTCATCATCACCAAGCCCTTATTTTATGAAATGTTAAAGGGGCTTATCTAAGAAAAGAAGATTTAAAAAACCATGTGTAGTAAAAGGACAGCAAACTCACAATTATTAACAACCACACCTAAAGCAAAACCAAAAGAAACCAAGCAAACAACTAGAATAGGAACAGAACCACAGAAATGGAAATCACATGGAGGGTTAGCAACAGCAGAGTAGGAGGAGAGAGGGGGAAAAGGTACAGAGAATAAGTAGCATAGATTGTAAGTTGAAAATAGGGGGAGGGTAAGAATAGTATGGGAAATGTAGAAGCTAAAGAACATAACATGGACATGACTAAAGGGGGGGATGTGGGTGGGAGAGGGTGTACAGTGTGGAGGGGAGTGAAGGGGGAAATGGGACAACTGTAATAGCATAATCAATAAAATATATTAAAAATAAGTCTAAGAAGTCTTTCAGAAGGAGTTCTTCCTTTCAGCATGCAAACATGCTCAAATCTCTCTCACTCTAAACAAAGCAAAACTAAAAACAAAATAATGAAGCCAGTGGCTACTTGCTATTGCCACTTCCTCCCTGCTGGGTGTCAGGATGTTGAGGAAATACCACTGGGTCCAGTGTCAGGAAACCTCTGTTTGAGGTTGGTTCTGCCCCTTCTTAACTGTGTGACTTTGGCCAAAGCATTTAACTTCCCTGAGCCTCAGTTTCCTCATGAGAGAATAATAGCATCTCCCTTAGGCAGCTGCCATGGGGATCAAGGGAGAGATAGGATATAAAAGCAGGTTATCAACTCTAACTCTAACTACAGGTGATCCTCTGCTTTAACTCCTGGTGATACAGGACTATTGCCTTCACATCCTGCTACAATGCATCTTATTCTTGGTGCTCAGCCTGCCCTTTGCAGAACTGTACGCATCTGAAGCCTTCATTTGCTGATACTCTCTGCCCTTGGGTTCCTTTCTTGACCTCCTCTTCTCAACTTGACCTTCTGCCTGCCTGTCCAGGATAGGTGCCCACTCAGGTCTGTTCCTGGTCCTTTCATCTTCATCTATTTGTTCATTCTGGAGTATCTTGTATGTTTCCATCCTTTTAGGGATCCCCATTATTATGCTGAGGTCTCCCACCACTCATACCTTCTGCATTGGATTCTCCTCTCTTATTCAGGCATTCTCACATGCATTGCAAATTCACCTTAGGCAACACTAAATAATTCTCTTCTTACTTGCTTCTCTCCCTATGTTCTCTTGATTTAAAACAACTCGTTTCAGAATTTAGCATGAACCATGCCAGTGTTTCCACGAGCACGAGTTACCCTTCCTCAGAGTACTCTGGTTTTGTTTGGTTTGCCACCGGAAGTCACTGTGTTGTTCTTTGCTTTGTACACATAAGCACATCTCTTGCCATTGGACACAGAATCCATGTAATGCTGTACCCCTCAGGGACTTATACTTATTGAAAAGTAAATAAATAAAATGGATTTGTAAATAAGTGAATAAATAAATCATCTTGTTTCCTCTAAATATATGGGCTAGAAATGTAGAAGTCGTTTGCTATTATTGTTGTTGTTTGCTTATTGAACATCTACTATGTGCCAGATACTACCCTAGGTACTTCGCATTCTTGATTTGCTTTACTCCTTGAAAGAGCCCTATAAAGTAGATCCTACTTCATTCCATCTTACAAAGCTGGAATCCGAGGTTCAGAGAACTTAAATAATCCTGAGCCCAAGGTTACCTAGCTAATAAATGACAGAACTGGGATTTGAAAATAGGCTTGTCTTACCTCAAAGTCCATTCTCTTAATATTAATCACTATATTACATTGACTTCTTCCTGACTAAATTGCCATATATTGATTGGCACTGATTCCTTTTAATTTTATCAATGAAATATCTTTTGAATCAATTCTTTCTTTGTTCACTGCTGCTACCTTGTTCAGATATATATCTTATACATATTTAAATATATGTATATAGATGGTGCTTTTTTCTAATTATAAACATGATATATACCTCTTTAAGAAAGGTCATTACAGATCTCAATAGTGAAAGCTCTCCAACCTCAACTTCTAAGGATAACCACCATTAACGGTATAGCATACATTCTTTTTCTATGAATATATATAATACCATATTATGCCTTTTAAAATGGGATGACATAATCTTGAAACTTGATTATTTCATATATCAGTTCAGAGCTACCTTGTTCTGCTTTTTAAAAAATTTTTATTTATTTCTTTTAGGGAGATGGGAAAGGAGAGAGAAAGGAGAGAAACATCAATGTGCAAGAGATACAGCCACTGTATCTCCCATGCCCCCAACGAGAATCTGGCCCTCAAACCAGACATGTACCCTGAGGGGGAATTGAACCTGAGACATTTTAGTTGCAGGACAGGATTCAATCCACAGAGCCACACCAGTTGGGGCTGAGTTTTTGTTTTTTTTTTTTTTCCTTAAAATTAGGTTAAACATACACATTTTTTACAAAGTTCAATAGGCACAGGAGGGTATTTTATGAAAAACAAGTCTCCCTTCACCCTTGTTCTCCAGCCACCAATCAGAATCCAATCAGATGCCACCAGCTTCTTGGGTGGCCTTCTGGGGCCTCATTTCATTTAATAGTAATACAGCTTCCCCTTGTATGGATGTTCCAAATCCATAAACCAAATTAGTTTTGTGTTTCATTAGAGAACACTTAAATTGTTTCCAATGCTATTTATTACCTACTAGGATCTACATTCCATGTCAGTCGTATCAATTACTTATTACTCTTTTGTTAGCAACATGGTGCTCCATATTGGACAGATGCACCATCACTTATTTATTAATTTCTCTACTGATAAGAATATAGGCTTAAACCTACTATTTGCCCTGCTTCTAGTGCACTTGTGCTGTTAAGCACTTCAGCCCTTTTGCTGGCAATATAATTTATGTACTCCTCCACCGAAATGTGAGCTCCTCGACGGAAAAGGAAAGTGTTCACATTCATCCATGTATCCTCGTTGCCTAGCCCCGAATTTGGCCAGGAGTATGCGCTCCCGACGCTTGAGTGTAATAAATAGCCCTCGCTGGACTCGGGAACATAGTGTGGAAGGACAGGGCGGGAAGCTGTGCCCTTTCGAGTTGAACCAGATTGAGCGTCCGGAACTTTTGTTGGAAGTATCGTTGTTTCTCAGGGAGGATTTTAGCTTCAATGTGTGCCCCGCACAAACATGGTTGCTATCGACCGGAAGTGGCGGGTTATTTCGCTGGAATTACTTCTTCCGCAGGGCGGAAAAGGCATGTCTGCTTGCGCCCCAACCGTTTCTAGCCACCTTTCCTAGCAGGAATCCATGAGTAAGCTGTGGCGGCGCGGGAGCACCTCTGGGGCTATGGAGGCCCCTGAGCCGGGTAAGCGAGGGTTGATAAAGCAACTTAGGCGTTTGCAGAAAGGGGGCTCCTTTCTTGCTCTTCAGAGCTTCTAAGGTATTTCGCCACAGGTGGGAGAAAAAAAAAGGCGGGCCTGTTGCTATGGTAACAACGCGTACCCGGGAAGTGTGGGACACCTTAGGGGTATTCCGTTGTTGAGGGCTCTCCACTGCCCGGCTCCTGCCTTACATCGTTGACAGGCTTTCCCTCCACAGGGGAAGCACTAGAGTTGAGTCTGGCGGGTGCCCACGGCCACGGAGTACACAAGAAGAAGCACAAGAAGCACAAAAAGAAACACAAGAAAAAACACCATCAGGAAGAGGAACCTGGGCCCACGCAGCCATCTCCTGCCAAACCCCAGCTCAAACTCAAAATCAAGCTGGGCGGCCAGGTCTTGGGCACCAAGAGGTGAGGCCAGTAGAGCCAAGGTTTTACTTGGGGGACTTTAGCAGCAGGCAGAGATAGGAGAAGCTGACTGGGCTTTTCAGAAGACAGAGAATAGACACTGGGACTTTAGGTCCCAGATTAAGGCAGCAAGAACCCTAGAGGATGTGGGCAAGGTTAGATGTAGCTAGCTACTGAGCAGAAGGAAGACGCTTGCTCAACTTACGGAGTGGTGTTGCTTCTCCACAGTGTTCCCACTTTCACTGTGATCCCTGAGGGAACTCGGTCACCCTCTCCCCTTATGGTTGTGGACAATGAAGAGGAACCTATGGAAGGGGTCCCCCTTGAGCAGTACCGAGCCTGGCTAGGTGAGAAGGATCTGGAGGTGGGGAAACCGGGTTTCTCATTATGCCTGATTAAGGGGAGAAGGTTGCTTCTGACAAGGGTGAGAATTTTGAGTGTCCCAGTATTAACTTCGCCAAATTTGGGTGCCCCACCTGAACAATTTTACTTTTCTCTCTCCAGATGAAGACAGTAATTTGTCCCCCTCCCCACTTCGAGACCTGTCGGGGGACTTAGGGGGTCAGGAGGAAGAGGAGGAACAGAGGTGGCTGGATGCCCTGGAGAAAGGGGAGCTGGATGACAATGGAGATCTCAAGAAGGAGATCAATGAACGGCTGCTCACTGCTCGACAGGTAGGTTGGTTCATTTTTTATTGTTACCAAATATTTAGAGAACCTTCCATGTCCCCAAAACTTTGCTGGGCAATGGCCACTGATGGAGAAAAGACAAACTATATTTCTTTTCTCAGTTGGTATTCATGTGTGGGTTGGGGGGGGGCAGTAAATAAGTACATAATTTTGAAAAGCTGTTATGTGTATAACAAAAATAGGGTGATAAAACAGAAAGTGGTGATAAAGAGATAGCAGTAGACAGGGAGGAAAGACCTCTCTGAAGAGGAAACATTTCCAGGACTAGAGGAGCTTCTCAAAAAAACCCCAGAAATGTGATGCAAAGAGTTTAGTAAGCAGGGCAGGTAGATGACATTACTAATAATTTTCCCTTTGATAGTCAATGATCTAAAGCTGAAAGTCTGAAGACCTGGGAGGAAGCAATATTAAGGACTCCTGGAGAGGGTGCTTATTCCACCCCTTCTCCCAAGGCCTGTGCTCTTTAAGACCTTTGCTTTCTTCATGTCCTCTTCTGCCTCCGCACGGACCTCACCTCTCCATTTTCTGACACCATCCCTCTCTCTCCCCAGCGAGCTCTGCTTCAGAAGGCGCAGAGTCAGCCTTCCCCGATGTTGCCATTGCCCGTGCCTGGGGTCTGTCCTGCCCCTCCCCTCACCGAGGAAATGCTGTTGAAGCGCGAGGAGAGAGCGCGTAAGAGGCGGTTGCAGGCAGCTCGGAGGGCAGAAGAGCACAAGAACCAGACTATAGAGCGCCTCACCAAGACTGCAGCGCCCAGTGGGCGCGGAGGACGGGGAGCTGCAAGGGGGGAGCGGCGAGGAGGGCGGGCTGCGGTCCCAACCCCCATGGTGCGCTACTGCAGCGGGGCACAGGGTTCCACCCTTTCCTTCCCACCTGGCATCCCCACCCCAGTACCAGTGTCTCAGAGGCCACCTCCATCTGGCCCCGCTCTGCGATGCTCAGTACCTGGCTGCCCACACCCGCGCCGCTACGCCTGCTCCCGCACAGGCCAGGCGCTCTGCAGCCTTCAGTGCTACCGCATCAATTTGCAGATGCGGCTGGGGGGACCCGAAGGCCCTGGGTCTCCCCTTTTGGCTACTTAAAACCCTTAACCTGGATTCTGCGCCCTCTCCCCTGCCCAGATTGTCTTCCCCACCCTATTAAATTTCATCCAGTTACTCGACTTGTACAGAATTGGGAGAATGGGGTATGGAAAGCCAATTTCCGGTGCACACATCTCGCCTGCATTGTAGCTTGCGTTGATGCCTAGAAAACCCACCAGACCTTGGGACAGCTAGCCACTCGGGCTCAAGACTGGGGCAGACTTTTGCGACCCCGCCTCTTCCAGCGGGATTACCTGGAGAGGTCCGGCATTGGTCGTAAACCCCGGAAACAGGGCTCAAGCCAATCAGCAGGAATTTTGCTCTTCTAGGCGGCCGTTCGTTGGTTGACAACCCGAAGCCTGTTCTGTTCCTGTTGGCTATTGTTGCTGCCAGTCAGGGCCGTGGGTCGAACCTTACCCCACTCTTTTGTCTGGGAACAGTTCTTGTTGTCTGGGAGAGTGGCAGAGGCATTGCTGTGGATTGGTCACCTGGAGAAACCTCCAGTCCTTTCCTATTGGCCCATTTTCTGAGGCCGATGCTGATTGGTAGGACGGAGCAACCGGGGTCCTAGTTGGCAGAGCTCTCCCCGGATGGGAGCTCCTGCCACCGAGTGATGGTGGCAGCCGCGAAGATGGGCCGGGCAGGGACCATGGCAGTGGCAGCAGAGGTGGCAGGGGCGGGGCAGCTGGTGGTAGAGGAGGCTGTAGTCTTCAGGGGGCGTAGGTGGAGGCATGGCTCAGGACAGCGGCAGGGAACGGCAGCGAGGAGGCCTGGGGGGCACTTCGGATGCCGCAACAGCAGGTATCCTAACAGCTCCAAAAGCGTACCACGACAGCCATCTATATCCCTTTTCTCCTTCATGTCCCTTCCTTTTTGGGGGGCTGGGGGCGGGAGGAACTCACGGAGCCAAAGGTACTGTGAAGTTCCTGAATATGTCCCTTCCACTCTTTGTTTAAACTTTGTAACGTAGATACAGTTGATTTTGCCTGCAGCCTCAGAGACTTATCCCATGGCTGCGGTGGAAGCTTGCAGTGGCTCTCCAGTGAACAGAGGCTTAGTGAGGCCCCAGGGGGCTCCCTCTCTGTCTTGCAACAGTTATTTGTGATTTTTTTTTTTTCTGTGTGCCTATTATCACTGCAGAGTCCAGCAGCGTCTTCTCTTGAGGGAGCAATTTGGAGAAGAGCTGGATCCCAGACTCACGCCCTGGATGCCATCCTTTATCATCCACAGCAATCCCATTTGGTTGGGAGCACTGTTCTGGGTCTCACACTGCCCCTGCTCTACCCTAGGAAGTCTGAGACCCAGGGTTGGAAAGACCCACCTTGGAGATGGGGAGTGGCAGACCATGGGGATGATGAAAGCATTTAAGCTTCAGAAATTACTTTAAACCCTTAACCCATTGTCTGAGACTTTGAGATAGCTCAGTCTGTCTTCTGCCAAAACACTTTGTCGACTGAATATACCTTGGGGGCCAACCCATATGTAGAGCTGAAATCTGCCTCTCTGTACATCTACACCATCATCTTGTTCTCTGGACTGTTTTTGCTATTCCAAACCCTCTTGCATGTTGACTGCCCTTCAGATACTTGAACAGCCCTCTCAGCATCACTCTTCCCCCTCCCTGTAGATCTGCACTAAACTTGGTTTACAGGGTGGGTTTGTGGATGTGCATGCAGGGGCTGAGGGTGGGAGTGGACAGTTCCTTGGGCTAGAATCTCTCTTGGTTCTAAGTGCCTCCTTGCTCCCAGCTTCGAGAGCTTTGTCCAGGAGTGAACAACCAGCCCTACCTCTGTGAGAGTGGCCACTGCTGTGGAGAGACTGGCTGCTGCACCTACTACTATGAGCTCTGGTGTGAGTCTCCAAGAGGGCTGTTCTTGGATCCTTCTGTCCAGCATCCCTTGGACCTCAGAATTTTAGCCTTCAGGGACCCTTCTCTGCATGGGAGGTATCTAAGACTCTCCCTCTTCACCCCCTACAGGGTTCTGGCTTCTCTGGACAGTCCTCATCCTCTTTAGCTGCTGTTGCGCCTTCCGTCATCGACGAGCTAAACTCCGACTGCAGCAGCAGCAGCGGCAGCGTGAGATCAACCTTACTGGCCTACCATGGGGCATGCCATGGGGGCTGGCCCTGTTCCTCTGGTTCACTGCTTGACCTTCGTGAGTGACTTGAGGCTCTGTGCTCACTACCAGTGGCCCCTCCCAAATGAGGACCTGAATCATCCCCTACATTGTTTTCAGATATTTCAAAGCAAAGTTTTCCCTAATAGTAAAGAGACTACAACCTCATCCTGGTTGCATTCAAACCAATCATGCCATTCTTCCTGCAGGCCTCCTCAGCGCCTTCAAACCCCCCAGCTATGAGGATGTGGTTCACCGCCCAGGCACACCACCACCTCCTTACACTACTGCGGGTCCCAGGCTGCCCTTTGACTGCTTCCAGGGACTGTACCTGCTGCTCTTCCACTTCTAGCTGCCCTGCCCACTGTGAGGGAACAAATGTGGAAGGTTGTCCTCCTTCCTCCCACCAGAGTGCCTCCCTCATCAGGAGGGTGGCCTGGTGCAGGGGTGAGCCCTGCCCCACACCCCTGGCATGCCGCTATCGCCGCCTGACTGGTGACTCGGGTATTGAGCTCTGCCCTTGTCCTGACTCCAGTGAGAGTGAGCCAGTCAAGGAGGCTAGGGCTAGTGCCACCCGGCCAGATCGGGGGGACCACTCCCCTTGTACACTGCCCCTAGGTCCCATACCCCAAGTTTCTTCTGTGGGGTCAGCTTCCAGTGAAGGGGACATCCCATAAGCAGTTTTAGGAGGGTGGGTGGATTACTTGCCCACTAGAAAGACCCTTGGTCCCAGCTCCTTGAGTTCTTCTTGGCCTCTCCCTGTCCTCTTGGAATCTGCCTGAAAGGGCTTGAGTTCTGAGGAGAGGGACTATGTTTTGGGGACTGTGCTAGCTCTACCCCCACTGACATACACAGGAGCCTTTGATCTCATTAAAGAGATGTGAACCAGCTGATTGTGGATTTGGGTGGACTAGTGCTCAACTCACTTCATTGCACCTTGACCTGACTGGCCATTTTTCCCACCTTCTCTGAAGACAGCATCCCTAAGACCTGGATGAGCCAGACCTTTTTGGTGAGGCAAGCTAGCAAAACAATAGTTTCTCATGGTTTTCCAATTTATTTAGAAAAATAGACTCTGAATTCACATTCACCCCAGTGCTGTTGGGCTGATAGTAGACACCTGAGATGAGGGTTTGAAGCACTGTAGCTTGAGGGCTGGGGGCAGAAGCTACAGACCTGGTCCATCTAGTCTAGAGTGGCACAAGGGGTCTGGCTCCCCTCCCACACTCTCCCTTCAGTAGTCTTCAGCCATGGCCAGTAAGACAAGGCTGGTCCAACCCTGGAAGGGGCGGCAACCCATGCCCCGCCCATCCCGATCACTGTACTGTTCCCAGAGGAAACCTGTGGCCTGGAACTGCCGCAACACATTGCCCACCACATTGGCACGGAGCTCACTGTGGAGCTTGGCAGCCTGGGCTTGGTGGGGGACCCTCCAGATGCCCTAGTGGTGGAGAGCCCCTAGGGCCAGATAGTTGACATTGAGCCCATACAGCACCTCGCCAGTAGGGAGGATACATGTTCTGATTGGCGCTGGCCATAAACAGGGACTGGAGGCTGCAAGGGAGCGCAAACCAAAGGGGCTCCAGAGATGGCGGCTGTCTGAGAGAACATCCAGCAGTGGCCCAAGGCGGGATGAGTGGGGTCAAGCGCCGCAGCAGCAAGGGAAAAAGACTGACATAGCCCAAGGCATCCACATACTGCAATTGAGGGGGGGGCCGGCCCACCACCCGCACCAGCCCATGAGGGGGCTGAGGCTTCAACTGTACTGCTTTTGTGTGGTTCCCAAAGTCTGCAAAGATTCCTAGCTCCGGGGCCCCGTGTAGCTCATCCAGGATTTTCTCTGCCCCCAGTGAGGCACGCCAGTGGGGCGCAGCTCCGCAGCTGCCTCAGCCTCTCCCAGCTGCTCTGCAAGCTGCGCAAGCACACGGGCACCCAGTGCCACCCAGCATCGCAGGTCCAGGTGCCGTTCAGTGGCTGAAGGGTGTGAAGCACGAGGATAATCATCCAGCCCTGAAGGCAGTGTCTTGGGGTTCAGTAAGGTTGGCAAGGCTGGGTCCCGACCCCGCCAGCGGTAAGATAGTGGCTCTGGCCCTGCCTGGCTCTCATGTAGCCAAGAGAACCAGGCACGCAGGCGAGGGAAGGCTCTGCGGAGAAAGGCTAAGTCAGCAGGATCACCACCCTCTAGCATGTGGGCTACAGGCAAAAGCAGGGTTGGGGGGTTGGCATGGGCTGCTCGTTGCACCAGGAATTCTGGGGGTACTCGGGCTCGGGCCTCATCCCCCAGTACCTGCTCCCGCCCAATCCAGCCATTGGCATTCAGTAGCCCCAGCCAGTGGCCTAGGGCATCCCGGGTGAGGCGGGGATCCCACCGCTGGACCAGTAGCTGGTGAAAGCCCTCGTCCCAAAGGAAGCCTCGTGGGAAGAATGACCTGGAGGGCACTGCTGTGAAAAGAGGGACAGGTGGAAAGAGGGCCGGGGCCACCTTCTGCTCAGATCCCTCATCCATTATGTCTGGCAACACAAGACCCTGTCCATAGAAGTAGCCAATCCCACCAAGGAGGCCACTGAGGGCAGCCTGACCCAAAGATTGCTCCTCAGGGCTCAGGCCCTTCTCCTGCAACCGGAAAGTCTTCTCAAAGCGTGCTCTAAAGGCTTTAGCATGGGTCTCCAGGGCCTGAGTCAGCTGGCTGCCTGACAGCTGCCCCAGGGCTTGGTTTCCTGCCTGGGCACTGCCTGATTCAAACACCAGCTCCACAGAAAAAGGACTCTCAGTGTCCCCTGTGTATCAAGAATTGCCCTTGTCCCTGTCCTTGCCCACTTGGGCCTCTGTCTCCCACTTCAGAGATACTGGCAGGCCAAGGTATCGATCAACGGGGAGGCTCCTGGGGGCCGATGCTGAAACCAGCTATTTAGGCGACTCTTCACCATCTCTGTCAGCAAGGGAAGTCATGGGTTGGAGGACCAGACGACATTTAGCTTGAAGGGAAAAAATAAATAGGAATTATTATTTGAGAGAAATTGGAAGAGATTATAAAGAGAAATATGAGGTGACCCAGAGTCAGGATGGGAAGGTCCCAGCAATATAGAGAACATGGAGCCTGGTGAGAAGGGAAATACTGGTGGGAAGAGGTAGAGTGGAGGAGGAGATAGAAATCAGGTTAAGTCAGCATCCATACCACCCCTACCAACATTCCCACATTCTCCCTCCAATTACCTGCCATACTTGGGAGTAGTATCCCCTGGACTGGTGGGTGCCAGAAGTGTAAAACGGAAGTCCCCAAGTTCACTGGAGTGTCCACTGATGAATTTCAATTGCCCCTTAGCCCCAACCTCTGGCACTAGGACTTCTTTGCCATCTGTCACCACATAGAAGAACAGGGACACCAAAGGGAAGGAAGAGGTACCTGAGGTCTAGATGACCAAGGAGGACAGAAAAACACAGCATTAGATTGACATCCTCTCTTGAGAATCAGACTTAGTGAAAGGGGCACCAGGTAGAAGCAACATGAGAAACAACATATAACTGGCAGTGTTGAGGGTCACTCAGGGTAAGCACACAATGGGATGAAAGATCCTTGCACAGGGTTCTCTGGGAAGTAAGAGTATTCCTGTGCCATGTATTATGCTAAGAACTCTACATATTATTTCCTTTAATTCTTACAATCATGTGAGTTAGGTGCTATTTTTATCTGTATTTTACAGAAAAGGAAAACAAGGCTTAGAGAGAGTAAGTAGAGGTGGTCATATAGGCGAGTATTTGAGGCAGGCAGTCAGATTCAAACCAGGCAGCCAAACTCAGAGCTCCTGCTGTTACTTCAAACTGCATTTGCCGGCAACAAAGGAAGGGTGGAGTGAGTCTGGGCTGGGGGTAGGGTGTCCTGAGGCCCTGACCTGAGGCTCTACAGTCACTCTCCAGGTCCAGTCCCCTCCGTGCAGACCCCCAGGTCTCTTGACGAATTCAGTGGTGAGCCTTAAGGCCCCATCCTGGATGTGTTGCCGCCCGAAGGAGAGACCGTCGTGAAACTCCCAGCCATAGGGACCCACGCCGTCCCCCTGTTCACACGTGTGCCTGAGCCTAGGGGTCCCTGAGGCGGCGCCTTGCTGTGCCCACATTAGTCCTGGGGGTAGAATGGCCACGTAAGTCGAAGATAGAGCAGGGATCCTGTCCCTCTGGGTCTACGAGAACTTCAGGGTCATCCCTCTTCGTAACTCTCCTAATCCACTCCTCCCCACCCCTACTCTGGAGTGAAACTGGGGCGCCCAGATTAAGACTTCGCCTGCCTGCCCGCTCGAGCCCGGTTACCGGTGAGGAGGGGCCGAGGGCTGCGGGTCTTCATGCCGAAGTAGACGTGTGGGCGGTAGGTGCCCCAGAAAAGGTCCGGAGCCACGGCGGGACTTGAAGAGTCCGGAGGCAGCGCTGGGGGCGCGGAGTGCAGCGTGACCGCCCGCCGCGCACGGTGCCACGCCAGCAGCCAGCTTCCTGACAGGGTCAGGGCCAGAGGCAGGACCACGATGGCTAGAACGGCTCCCCCGACAGTGCCACGGGCCACGCCAGCCCGCCTTTCCCGTCGCGTAGGGCCGCCCCGAGCCGCCCCCTCAGCCGTCCGTCCTCCATTTGTCGGCGCTCCGCGGCGCCGCCGCTCGCCCCGAGCCATCCTGGCACGGAGGTCGGCGTCGCGGGAGCTCCGAGAGGCGGTAAAGGAGCCCGGACTCTGCCTTGGCTCCCCAGCTCGAGCGTAGCGTCCCCGCGGCCACTGATCTGTCAGTCGCACAAGCCCGCGAGCGCCTTCTGCTACGCTTCCGCATCTCCCCGGAAGTCCCGCCCCGCCACGTCAGGTTAAGTCGCCTAGGCCGGAACCGGTTTTGACGCTTGGTGCAGGGCTCATCATCCGCGTTGGGCTGTTTGGGTCGCGTTTAGTGTTTATTTGGTGTCCTCGCGGAGTCCACGGGCTAGTCACGCTATTCTAAAATATGTATATTATATATACCTGAGACTCCATACCGAGTGATTACAATTAACACTACCTCCACTGCAGCACAACAGAATTCGTCCACATGGCGGTTAGCGGAGTGTTAAACGCTAAATACCAAGAATTGCAGTGGAGAAACTGGCTTTTTAAAAAGATTTTATTTATTTATTTATTTTAGAGAGAGGAAGGGAAGGGAGAAGGGGAGACAAACATCACTGTGTGGTTGCCTCTTACACCCCCAAGTAGGGACCTGGCCCACAACCCAGGCATGTGCCCTGACTGGAATTGAACCAGTAACCTTTTGGTTCACAGCCTGTGCTCAATCCACTGAGCTACACCAACCAGGGCTGTTGGTCGCTTTATTAAGGGTCCCATCCAGGAGAACTGGGAAGTTATTACTCAAAAGTCGGAACACCCCAATGGCATGCAGGTAGGTACAGATTTACAGAGCAAAATCACAGGACACCGTGGGTTAGGGGTTCTGGATCCTGCTGGGAGCTTATTGGTGAGCTAAGGCTAATGAATCATTTCTTCAGGTCTTGAGGATAGCTCTGGGGTGTGTTTCCGCCTCCCCCGTGTCTGGGTTTCATGGAAAGTAGTTGTGGGGGGGGGGTACCCCCACCTTTGGGCCCAGGAACTGAAACAACTTAGGTCAAGATGCTATCTAGCTTGCCAGAGGTGCGGACCATGGGACCATTAGTCATTTGGGTTACGGTCTTTTGCTACTTGGGGGGGTGGGGGTCACTGATAATGGGGAAATGGTTAAGTCTCTGAGAGGTGTATGTGTGGAGATAGACTGATTTCTAGGGCTATGATTTAAAACTCAATTTAATCATAGTCATAAGGACCCTTGGTTTCACCACCATGGTTCAGTCTGGTGGCTGAAAACTGTGGCTCAGAAAGTTCAAGTAATTTGGCCCTGGTCAGAGACAGAAAGTGGTTAGCTCGGAATCCAGGTTCCTAGTGAAAGGGAGGGTGCTGGAGTGGACCTAAGGGGAAGCCTGAGATCTGTTGCAGCAGTGTCTTTCAGGGACTGTGACTTTAGACGTCTCATCTTCACTCAGGCTAGGATTCCTTTTCTAGATGAACCCTAAAAGAACCATAATGGTTGTGCATGGACTTAGAGAATGCTTATTTATTTATTTTCTTTTCCACAACCCAGGAAGCAAAGGAGCTTAAGGAAAGGATCACTTACATCCTGTTATGGAAGGCTTTAGGAAGGAGCACCTCAATTTGACCTAGAAAAGTCAACATTACTTTTTATGGTTGTTGAGAATGCAACTTAGATTCATTCAGTTATTAATTTGTAACCAACAGCTCAGCATAAAAAGGCTTTAAAATCTGGGGCTGAGAAACTGGAAAAAAAAAAGGCTGACAACTCCATCATTACAGAGTTTATTAAGGGAATTTATATGAGGTGTATCTTGGGTGGCAGCAAGACATGAAATATCCTTTGTGCCACTTGGCAGGCCCTAAGGGGTGTGATCCACCCCAAAGAAGGGGAAAATGCCTTGTCTGGAGCAGGGCAACAGTGCATTCTGTCCCTGGAATTGGCACGTCTGGGGCATAGTGGATAGGTTGATCAGTCCCTGGGAGATTTTTGGTAAGTAATCTGTTTTGACCAGGATCTAGCTGGCCAGGGGGCCATGGTCACTCATGAAGTAGTCTCATTTCCACAAAAGGTATTTCCATAAAGTACAAATCCCTATCATCTTTTTAAAAACCCTATTCCACACCCTTATGCTACTCTAGCTATTACCACACCTCCTATCCAAATCATTATGTATAAAATACTTTATGCTGCATGCCCACTTCCTATTTCTCTATAATCTGACTTCCGGCCCCGCCCTCCAATGTAGATTTTTTGCTCATTCAACAATTACCTTCTAACCAAACCCAACAGTCACCCCTGTCTTTCTTGTTACCATCACACCTGGTCCACATCTCTATTGTAGCACTTATGACGTATCTGCATTTTATTATTCATCTTTGTATCTTGGTACTAATGAAAGAGGTGCAAGGTAGGTGCTAAATATTTGTAAATTCAACAAATGTTTATTGCACAGTTCCAGGCACTATGTAAGGTGCTGGCGACAGAGAAAACAACCTCAAGTTCGCATTTACAGCAATGTTTGCACCATCTCCATTTTACAAATGAGAAGTGGTTAAGTCTGGTGAAAGGTAATAGCCAATTAACTACAGAGCTAGAGAATTCAAATTCTAGGTTGTAACTTGGACTATAGCATAAAGCTTCTTGTGTATTACATGCCATTGAGTTGGCTTAGATTCTTAGCAAGCCATGAAGGAATTTTGTCCCCTATGTCCTATCCTCAACAGCACTGCTCATCTCCTGTAAACTTGTGCCTATGGCTTTTTTCATAGTCAATCCACCTCATATTTTGTCTTCTATTTTCCTGCTGCTTCTATTTTTCTCAGCATTAATGTCTTTTCCAAAGAACCCTGCCATTGTATGGTGTACACAAAGTAGAACAATAAGGCCACTTATATAACATTTCATTCCCAGTAATGCTTTAGGTATTTAACAGATGTCAATTCATTTAATCTTCTCAACAGTCTTACAAGGTAGATTCTGTTGTCCCCATTTTACAAATGAGAAAAGAGGCACTGAGAGACTAATTTTTCCAAAGTTACATCAACCTCAGGCATCCTGGATTTTTACTACACTATACTGCCTCATGGTAGTTTTGGGTTTTTGAAGGGGGAGGGGGAAAACAGCCCTTTTAATATAGCACACTTTTAGGTATAGAAGCAGTATAGTAATGTTGTAGGAGAGTCATGGAAAATGTTTTTGGCAAAGCACCCAGCTGGCAGTGTCTGGAGAGATCTTGATTGTCTGGCAAAAACATTCTAAAGTTCTCTAAACCAGGGCTAGCACCCATCTTTTCTTATAACCCACATTAAAAAAAATCTGTATTGCAACCAAGTACATGCAGATACAACACATGCACATGTATTTTATGTAATATATATGTATACACATATATAGGTTATATACATGTGTACAATTATATTCCAAAAAACAAGTTTCTTAAAATAATACTTCCCATTCCATGTGCCATACACTGATACTTTTTATTATATTTTACTTTGTTTATGAAAGGCTGATTTAACCCCCCTAATTGATTTTATGATCCACTGGTAACTCAGTATGAAAAGAACTTTTGGCACTGTTTCCTGAAACAAGTAGTAGTGAGACGTAACCAGTGATATGCTTTGGAAAGGTAAAATTAAGCAGCAGCAAAAATGGTGAGAAAAAGGAGACAAGGAAGGAAAATGTAACAATACAGGAGAGTAAAAGGGAATGAAGAAAACATTTCAGGAGCTTTAGTTTAAGATAGACTATTCTGAACTTTCCGACTGGATATGAGGGAAAAGGAGAGAGGGCAGAACTAGAGGTAATGTGGTTTCCAGCCAAGGTGGAAGAAGTAGATTAAGTGTCTTTAAAAGGAATGGGGAAGTCAGGAGGAGAAGCAAATATATGTGTATGTGAGATTATCATTATTTTGGATAAAGAATGTTGGTGGGATTTGGAGAAAATCAGGAGTAGGTAACCTGACTATAGCACAGAAGTTGAGATTAGATCCAAACAGAAATGCAGGGTTTAACCTAAGAGGGCAGTTCAAGTTATATCAGAAGATGAGATTGCCCCCAAAACAACGAAAAAGTGTACCTTTATGGTTAAGAGAAGAAAAAGGAGAAAAAGTTCTACAGGCAAGTGGTACTGAGATAGAAGGATGAGGACTGAGAAAACAGCATTGGATTTAGCTAGTAAGTTTAAGAGGTACCTTGATGTGAGTGAGTGGTCGAGAAGTAAAATTCAAACGGTTAAGCAGTGAGTGATGGTTAGAAATCGCAACAAATTAAGTTTGTCCACATCCCGCATCCCGACTTGTTCCTCCCACATCCCGACATGTCCTAGAAGCACTGGTTAGATTTGTGGTCACAGGACTCTTTTTGGGGGGGGGCGGTGATGCGCGGGGGGCGAGGAGGGCTCTCTGTGGCCTTGAAGATGATTTGAGTGATTAAGTTAAGCTTTTCTTGGATAAGTGTCCTAGTAAGTCCCAAGCTAAAATCTGCTTGTTGGTCTCTTACGCGCTGTCAGCGCCCAGCACCAGCTACAGGCTTGTCCCCACTCTCTGCCGCCGCCCTGGCCTGGATGTGGGAGGCAAACGCAGTGAGCATTTCTTGGGCGGTGAGGTGGGCGCCGCGCATGATCAGGCGATGTCCGTCTCCTGGGAAGAAACGAAAGAATCAGGTACAGGGACAACGGTGCCTTGGGGGGTGCGGGCTGTCTGCTGCCCCTCCCGCCTGACAACCCCAAGCATGCCCACCGAAAAGCACGTCCACACAGGGCTCGGAGCCGTCGTGCCTCACATCTGCAGTCACTAAGCAGTTAAGTTGGTGGAGCGGACTTTCTCGCTGCTCACTGCCTGGAGGAAGGTCCTACGGCGGGAAAGTGGCGTTAGCGTCGGGCCGAGGATGGTGGGCTCCGCGGCGGGAGGGAAGCGCATCCCTCTTTGTCCCACTCTCTTCCCCTCGTACCTCGTTGACTCCACGTTCTTCTCGAAAGGACAGAATTGAACCCGAACCTCTTTGACAGCCCGGAGGCCCAGCCGAGCCAAGGCCGCCGCCATGGTAACGCTCGCCCCGGAAGCACTCGCCTAACAGACTTGTAGTCTTTGAAAGTGGCTGTGAGTGGCCGCGATGGCTCAGGTCCCGCCCCCCAGCTTCCGCTGAGTGCGGACTGCAAGCCGGGGACCTCCTGGAATTGCAGGCGTGGGCTCCCAGCGCCAGACCAGGAGACAGGCCCCGGTGGAGAGTTTGTTTCGGCACAGAGTATAGAGTTGCCCAAAGTAAGCGATCAGCAAATACTGCCTATCATTCGTGGTCCTATTGTACCACGTAAAGGCAATAAATACAGTGTAAAAGCTGCCTGCACCTGGCTCCGATAATCACGCGTCCGTCTTCTGCCGCAGAATCCCCCCTTACCTTCCCTGCTGTGCCCGATCTAGGTTAACGCCATGTTATTTGCTGGTCCTTTCCAAGAAGACACCATCACCACCACAGCGATTATGCCCCTACCAGGGGATAAACCCCACTCAGGTAACTGACGATTAAATATGTTGAACTCTTAGTAACCAAAGCTTAAACGTGAAGGTCCCACAGCCCAATATGCTTCAATAGCTGAAAGTAGTAATGGGGAGAAAAGTGCAGGGTAATACAGCCCTTGGGACTGATCTAGCTGTAGAAATTACTGTTTCGCCTCTGGTTCCTGATAAATTAACTTTGTGCTTATCCTGATTCTGGGAACTTAAGAAGTGGCATCTAGGCTCTCTGCTTTCTGCTGCTTTTTCTTCTTTCCCTTTCCTCTGGAGTGCAACCCTATAGCCCTTCCTTCCAGCGTCTAGCCCTGAGATGTCTTTACTGATGGGGAATTAGGCCTGAGCCTCCAGAGATGCTGGCCCTCCAGGTTCCAGGCTGTGGTGTTGCCATTTACTCTGGATCGCAGGTACTGGAGTGATCTTGGATTCTTAGCTTGTAAGTCCAGGGCTCTGTATAGTTTGTGCTTCTTAGGTATGCTTTCTTCCAAGCTTCCAATTGTAGGTTTCTTTAAATGCAATTCTAAATGTCTGGGAAAGCCTAGACAGAAATACAGAACACTGACTTTCTGGCTGCTGATTAGACTCCTTAGGATTCAGGGCTGGTCCCCAGGCAGGAAAGAAAAGGCAAGTGCCAACGTGGGTGGTGCTGGTGCTGCCTCAGGGCAAGCCAGGCCTGCTGATTTCCCACCAGGTAAGCCTGGGGGCTAGGTCCCCCACCCCACAGTGTACTTTGCAGTTGAGCTGTCTGAGCTGGAGGTGCTCCAGTCCGAAGAGGGGGCTCCAAGCTCTCAGGCTGTTGAGGCTGCTGCTGGGTAATTCCGAGGTCTGGACCTCATTACATGCACCTGGTAAGGCAGGAGTGGAAGGCATGTAGCTGTTGGGTGGTGGCTGAAGCCAGATCAATGATGAGCATGGGGATGGGGCACTTAAAGTAGTGAGCTAGGGCAGAAAGAGTCTGGAGTTGAGAAGGGGGAGTGACTCACAGCAACAGGGAGGCCTTCTGTGGACTTGAGTCTTGGGCAGGGGCTGCTGCAACAGACACAGCAGGGCCCCATCCAGCCGCTGGAAGATGTTGAGCATGAGCAGAGTCTGGCGAATTTCAGGTGACAGGCCCCACCGCTCTTCTTCCAGCAACTCCCGGACCACTCCAAAATCTTGTCTGAGCTGCAATGCTCCATGCAAGCTGAAGGCCAAGGTACAATTCGGTTACCTGATCTTGTGGTCTCCTTAAACTACTCTGCCACACCCATCCCTCCCCTTTTCCAGTTCCATTCATCCCCCTGCCACCACCTTCGTTTCTGCCCACCTGAATCGAATCCTGTGGGTGAGGATGTGGTCAAGCCAGGCACCCAGAATGGCTGTCAACACCTGGCCAAGGACAGGGGCCTGGGCTGGTGGTGGCAAACCCTGCAATCCTTGCAACACAGGCTCCAGTACAGTGTGAACCACCAACTGAGAATATTCACTAGGAATGCTGGGGAGTTCTGGAGTGACAGAAGAGAAAGGACAGAATATAAGAATGCTGAGATCCACTGAGCACCTAATGGAGTGATTAGGGTAAGAGAGTAGGATTTCCAGTGGTGGGTCAGGGGGAGGGGCACAGGGAGTGAGGACAAGGATGGAGAGGAGTGCAACTAGGAATTGGAGGGCTCAGGATATTCTTACCCCCCTGGGAACCCTGAGGAGGCTGGAATAAGGAGTTACCAAGACAAAGAGGATGTCGCCAGTACCGACCCCGTGGCATGTGAAGTTCAAAGCCTTGTGTAGCTTGTTTATGACATTCTTGAAAAAGAGACTTAATGACTCTTCAGGCAGGAGCTGTGGGGATAGGGAGAAAGTAAAAGGGGCTTATCTGTTAGGGACTTGTCAAGTTCTGTTGCTCTTCTAAATCTGAGGAGTTTAATCTGGCATCCATAAAACCTAAGGAGAGAACTGTATGCAAAGTTGTTTGGGCTCAGGCATTTTCTGAGGAGAGATGCCATCACTTTTATTGGGTTTTTCAAAAGGTCTGGACCCTGAAAAGATTATGAACAATTGCCCTAGGATTATCCTTCTCTCCCTAACTTGAGTCAGAGAATGAAAGTCCTCCAGGTTAATTTTTTTCTATAGGAACCTTAATAGGAAAAAAGAGATACCTTTACCATGACCAATGTTCAAAAGCAAATGTTAGGGAGAGGCTAAGGAAAGGGGCACCATACAATCTTCTGGTTGTTATCTATGAAAGGAAGGCAGGATCTGCAGTGTGCAGTTCAGGAACAAAGACTATACCTTTCTGAGATTCAGGAACCTTTGAGATGTCCTTCCACTGAGTATTCTGACAGCCCACTTGCATTCCCCCAGAGCAGTATAACCCGTAAAGCAAGAAAAGGCCCATGTGCTAGTTTGGTTTCTTTGGTCTGATAGATTTTGTTTTTTGGAGGAGGGGAAGACAGTGAAAAAGGTGTGTGTCGGGGGGTAACTACAGCCCATCTTGGAAGAGAATAACCCCAAGAAATGAGGTATGTAGTGGCAGGTCTGTAAAGAAAAGGAGCCTAGATGCCAGCAAGCCCGAAGAGAGGAAGGGGCCTGGAGTCCAGACATGGGGTGAGGGTAGAGCCCATGTGGTTTCTGGTACACATCCCAGCAATAGCCTGTCTAAATCAAATGCTTTCTCTCTTTCCTGAAAATCAGAACCCCCTCCTTCCTCTGTCAACGGATATTGGTAAGGAACCTGTGCACTCAAGACTCAGGAAATGCAAGGCCACATGATGAGACAGTCTTTTTCTCTGGGACATCACACTGCTGTATGTGGTGGAATGCCAGAGCAGGCGCCTAACAGCGCAGTCACCAGACAGAGGGGCAGGGCATCAGGGTGCTTTGCACAGTGTTTGGTTCACATGGTGGGCACACTGTCCCTGTACCTTTTGCTCTGTTCTCACCACAACTACCAGAGCTAGATCCTTCTGATGTTATATCTCCTCATCTCCCTTACATCCTGACCACTGTTAACTAGATCAAACTCCATGACTACCTCCCATTGTTCCCCTTCCATTCTTACATGCTTTCCCACCACTTGTGAGAGAAAGCCTCAAATCTGTGGACTAGTGTTCAGTGCCCTTCACCTGCTAACTCCTCTGCAGTCTCCAACCCCCACTGCAGACGTGTGTGTGTGTGTGTGCGTGCATGCACACACATGTGCACACTACACACAAAGGGAGCTTCTGCTTTGGTCCGGCTATTTCCCCACAACTCCCCCAAGAAATTATGAACTTCCCACCTTCGGTAACCCCTGCCATTCCTCTGAGGCTTCTGAGCCACCAGCTTGAGCCATAGGCCTTGTATGGAGCTTTTGTCACCACAGGCCCACTCTGACCTTCCCTCCTCAGAGCTCCTACGACCATCACTACTCATGAGGAGCCTGCTTTGGAGCATGGTGCACTGAAGAAGGCAGCAGTAAATTGAGGTGGAAATGCCCAACAGACAGATCAGATGGTGGATTAGGGCTAAACTGGTGTAGGGGTGGGGCCCACAGCACCAAGGTACTGTGGGTAGTAGGAATGCAGAGAAATAGGAGCAGAGGGACAAGGACTGAATTCTATAGCTATGGCTTATTCAAGGCAAAGAGGAGAAGTTTGGGTAGGAAGAGAGACAGACATCTTCCACAGTAGGAATAGATAATATGCAAAATGGGGAAAAGGTAAAATGGAAGTATACTAGTTTTATTCATAAGTTGAGAAGAAAATAAGAGAGGAGAAACAGCCAAGAGTGGATGAAAGTTACCACTGTGGAACAGGAATCAGAGGTGGGAATGGGGGACAATTAAAGTGCTACTTTTTTTTCATTAGAAGCTTTCTAAAATTCTCTTTCGTTAAAAAAATGTTTTAAATCTTCTCCTGAGGACATTTTGTCATTGCTTTTAGAGAGAGAGAGAAAGGGAGGGAGAAAGAAACATCAGCTGGTTGCCTTCCATATGCGCCCCAACTGGTGATCGAATGTGCCCTGACCCGGAATGGAGCCTGCAGCCTATGAGACACCGCTCCAACCAAGCCATACCAGCCGAGGCTATATTCTATTTCACTTTTAAAACTATGGACATGTATTACTTTAATAAAAATACAAATTACATGTTCAAGAAAAAGGAGAAATGTTGTATTAAAAACTAGTAAATAAAAGGATTCAATTATTATCTTGCTTTTTCTCTGCAAAATAGACCTCAGAGTAACCAAATAATTAATGAGGGCAAGTTTCCCTTTATAGTAGTAATCCAAATAATAAATAAAAAAGGAACAATAGAATTGGAATATCACCACTTTGCACCTCTAATGAAATCATGGACTTGGACAATGGTCATCAATGGCTGTTAACATGACAAAATGAGAGCCTAACATGGGGGAAGGGTGGAATATACAGATGAAACAAAGTTGACCATGAGTTGATCACTGTCAAAGCCTCTATGGTGGGTGTATGGGGATCTATTATACCTTTCTCTCTACTTTTGTACATGTTTGAAAATTTCCAAAATAAAAATTTAAATAGAACAAAACATGAACAAAGCAAAAAAGATAAATTTAGCAGAAAACTCCAAGAAGATTCCAAGTCACTGGGATGTTCTGTGCCTCCTCCCAACTCCAAAGCTGGCCGGCCATTGTCAAGGTCCCTGCTCTTCTCACCTGCATCTGTAAGGTCAGCTTCCGGATTTCCAGGCCCAGCTGCTCCTCCACCTCCAGGGCCACGCTTCCCCTGAGGCCAGGCTGGACAGAGCTTCTGCTTCGTGTAACAGAGGCTTTGGCAGAAACAGGGAGTGAGATCTGAGCCCAGCCTAGGCTTCTCCCCTCCCCAACCCTGGCTACTTACAGGTAAGTCCTTCTGGATCAGAAGCAGGAAGGATTCTGGGGCCCATACTGCTAGATGCTGCTGAACTCTGCCCCAAAACCAGAGCAAGGTTGTCTGCAAGGTGCAGAGCCCCAGGGCAAGGAGTGCAGGACCTGGGGAGGGGAGGGACAAGTACCTGAGGGCTCATGGAGCACCTTTGGGAAGAAGCGGGTTCAGAACAGAGCAAAAGAAAAAGGAGATTTCCTCAATTGTTCTCCTGTTTCCCCAACCTCAGCCATTTGTCTCACCTGGAGGCTGACAGAGGCGCAGCCCTGACCTGGGCTCTCGAAGGGCATCCAAGAGAGGAGAGAAGAGCTGTTGTAGAAGTTCAGTGGTATGACGTGATGAAGAAAGGCTGCTCTGATCACTACCGGAGCCCAAGGCTTGGCAGAAGACTGAGGATGAGGGGGTACGGTTTGATGGGGAAGGGCCAGTTGGGGCTTGTGTCACTCCCAGTGCCCCTTCCAGTGCCCCTTCCTTCTCACCTTGGTCCCAGCTCTGGATAAGAGACTGATGAAATAGGCTGTGACACAAAGAAGTCAGCTCCTTCTCACACTCCTGAGGCAGGGATGCTAGTGGAAGAAATGACTCTGGAGCCTGCAAACAAGGCCTCGGTTTTCTACAACCACTGCTGGCTCAATGATGGGAGAAGAGAGGAGGCATCCCCCAAGACTCAAGAGGGGTGGTAAGCAGGACTTTGCCTTGAAAGGTCAGAAGCTATAGCCTGAACACTGGGGTGGGTGTGGGGCAAGGGTGTTCATTCTAAAGGACCTAGTTTTGTCGGGATGGCAGGTGAGTGAGGTGACTAGGGAGAAGGAAGGGACTCCAGGCTTCCCAAACGCCTGCCCAAGCCCACCACTCACCCTGATCCAGTGCCTGACTCAGTTGTCGTGCCGCTGCCCTGGGGTCCTTCCAGGGTCCTAGACTTAGGTACAGACTCTGCGCACAGGCTGCCCATAGCCGGGTCCAGTACTGGCTCCACAGGGTTCCAGCTCCTCCAATTCCCAGGCCACTACTGGCTGAACCTGCCACGCCCCCCACTAGGCCCAAGAGCCCTGGCAGCAGCTCCTGCTCCTCACACCACCACATGCGGAGCTGGTCCCGCAAGTCTAATCCCCTGAGCGCCTCATTCAGCCGACCTGCCACCAGGCAACCCCGCTCCCCCGCGAGAAGGCAGAGCACACGGTCCGGGGGGAAAGGGCGCGCTGCCCCTGGGATGTGACTTAAGGCTTCTCCCTGCAGCTGATGGTAGGTGGGAAGCGCCAGCAGCAGGTCAGCCAGTTGGGATGACAGGCTGGGGCTGGCGGGCGCTCGGCCCAACGCGCGAAGCTGTATCTCGATGACAGCATCCAGACTCTGGGCAGCTAGTCCAACGGGGCGCGCCAGGAGTAGCAGCTCCGGAGTCTCCCGAAGGCAGGTTCGCAGGACTGCCCTTCGGGAAAGCTGCGGCAGCAGGTCGCGACACAGCTGAGGCAAGAGGCCAGAGGACAGCGCGCCAGTACTCAGCATCTTCAGGAGGCGCACGGCCGCCCGTAGGTGGCGGGCGCAATCTCGGGCTTGGAGGAGCTGCTCCCGTTCGTGGTGCAACCGCAGCAACACCGCCCGGAGATGCTGCAGTGCAGGAGGGATCAGCCCGCCAGTGGCGGGCTTCTGCCTCCGGTCCTCAGCACCAGCCTCATGGTGCTCTCCCGTGTCCGTCGGTGCCGCCCACCACGGCTGCCCTTCTGGAGCTCCGTCGGGCAGTCGGTCCAAGCAGGGGATGCTCCCGGCCACCAGCGGCAGGGGCCAGCCACGAACGTCCCCGCCGAGAGAGCCTGTGGGCCTTCTCTCCCACTGCTCCTCACCAGTGGCCCCGGCAGGCGCCCACACCTGCGGCACCGGAGCCAGCGGAAGCAGGAGGCCACCTGAGCGGGAGGGCTGGGCCATGGGGCAGCTTGTCGGAAGGAGCCTAACGATTCCAACCTCCAACCGGCCTGCACCGCCCAACGCTCGCAGTAGCTGGGACTCCGCCCCACCCTAAGAGCCGTCATTTCTGGCCCAGAAGCCGCTGGGACCGTCTTGAACTCTCTCGCACTCCGTAGTCGGAGGCTTCTGCCCATAACAAAGATGACTACCCACTTTGACTTACCACTCCCTTCAACCCACAAAATACGTGACTGTCTTTCACTTTCGGGTCACTGTGGATGGGAGATGGCGCCGATTCCGAAGACGGTGGGGCAGATCAAGCTAGGTGAGCAGGTGTGACAGACAGGGAGGGAATCCGGGAGGGCTGGGACAGCCTCACTTGGGTGTACCTGTTTTCAGTGGGATTTTGAGGTTCACGCGGTGGTAGAGGGCTCCAGCCAAACCATCCTCCTGACGCACCGTGGCTTTTCTTTCCTGTAGACTGTCCTCTGACGCTCGGCTGCCCGCTGGGGGTCGCTGCTGTCCCCAAACTCTGCAGAGAATTCGGTCCTGAGGACTACGGAGAAGAGGTAAAAGAGACTCCTAACTACCCCTGGCCCTGTTTATGTCTGCCACGCCTCTTTCCACCCTGCTTGCGGATCCCCGCCTGGCGAGGAGCCGAGCTGGGCTCCAGGGGCTCAGGAGGGGTGTTGCCTAGGCCCCACCCTCGAGAGCGTGGTGAGTGTGGGAGGAGGAAGCAGCAGAGACCCGAGAAGACGCTGCCTGGATCAATGCTTGAAGTGGACAGGGTGGGGCAGACCAGGTTCCCTAGGTTGAGCACTGGGGAGTGGGTAGGAGTTCCTTGGGGAAGGTATGACAAGAGGGAGCAGTGTGAGCAAAGACATTAAGGCAAGGAAAAGTTAAAAGAACTTTATTGAAATAAAACATGGGCTGAGGGTTTGGTTAGAACTGTAGGAGATGAGGTGGGAAAGAAGGCAGCAAGTGACTTGAAAGGCCTTGCCCAATACAGGGGTTGGGTGTCCTCAGGTTGATAGTGTTATTGAGGGAGGGACAGGATCAGATTTGGGAACACTGAAAAGCAGTACTTCCTACTGCTTCCAGGTTGGTTTTCTCTAAAACCTCAAACTCATAAGTCCAGAAGTTTATTCATCATCTTTGCAAATTGGTTGCTTTTCCTCTAATATTAGTTTTGGTTGATAACACAAACTTCCATCCAGTTGTTTCATCCAGAATTGTGAAAATCATTCTATATACCCCCCCCCTTTCCTTTACCTCACACATTGAGTCAGTCACTAAAATCTACTTCTGAAATGTCTCTTGAATCAAACCCATCATTTCCGTTCCTGCTCCTGCTGCCACCTCTTTAGTTCAAGAACTCATCCTCTCTGCCCCGAATAGCTGTAATGGTCTTCTAACTAAACGTTCCACCCCTAAACTATTTTATTTGAGTGTTTCACTTCCTATATCAGGTCCACTCTTATCACTGATAGGACAAAGTTCAAACTCACTGGGTCACACAGAGTTCTTCAGATATAGCTCCTGACTGCATCTCAGTTAGAATAGTCTCCTCATCAGTCTGCCTTTGCTATTCAGCACACACTCACTGAGTGCCAGCCATGCACCTAAAACAGGCACGGTTTTTGGCTGGAAAGACATCAAATCAAACAGACAATATTCCTTCTATTAAATGAATTAGAAGTATCTAGTAGGAGCAGCCAATCAATAAATAAACAATATAATATGTCAAATATAAGAAGTACAATGAAAAATAAAGTGAGAAAGAGGATAGGGAGCACTGAGTTGGGTTGAGAAATTTCTTGTTTTAAAAGGAGTAGTCAGAAGGCCTTTCTACAAAGGTTTAAGCAGATGTCTGAAAGGAACAAGAAATTGAGCCATTCACCTGGGAAAGAGCATTCCAGGAAGAGGTAATAAGTACAAAAGACCTGAGATATTAGAAGTGAAGCTTCTCAGGTTACTTGGTGTGTCGTAGATTACACCAGGTAGCTGGTGTAGATCACACCTCATGGCAGCTGGAGGAGGGGCAATGAGAGGGTGGGAGATGATTTATGAAGGTTTTGGGTGCAGCCCAACCGTGTGTGGCATGTAGTGAATTAAGACAGTAGTGTAGAATATGTCTGGGTAGAGGTGGAAGATCAAAGAATTTTTCTTTTTAGTTGGCTGGACTGGGCTGAGGAGAAAGAGAGAGGTTAAAGATATAGGGAAGGATATATTTGAATGTCAGGCACATCCTGAGGAGACTGCCTAAAATGGGTCCAGAGCATGCATTATTTCTGCCCAAGTTCCAGTTTTAGAAGTTGAAATAAAGCCACCAGAAAATTGAGTTTGAGACGAAGACTCGATGAAAGTGCTCAGCAATGTAAATGAAAATGCTATTGAGTCAAGACTGTCTCCTGAGGGGAGCCCGGATCTAACATTGCTCAGAGGCTGACTATGCCTCAGTGACCTGAGTCCTGCCTAAGCATTATTTTACCACCCTGTGGTTTCCACCCAGTCCACACCTAGTCTGGGTCTGCTCTGTTTAGGCCTGATTAGCTCAGAGGGGCATGGTGATTCCTATTCTTCCTAGCTTACAGTAACTGAGAAAACCATTCTTGTCAGAACCACAGAATGTATAGGCCAGGCCTTGAAGGATCTTGCCTCATTTTGTGAATGAAGAAGTTGAGGTCCAGAGAGATTAAACAACTTGTCCAAAATTGAACAGTCAGGCAGTGGCTGAGCTGGGACTAAGAAGCAAGTAGCTCTGCTCCAGCACAGCGCTCTTCCCAGTTTCATGGTGATTCACCAAGCAAGGAACCAGTAAGAAGCAGTGAATAGTAAGGCTCTAAATTGTATTAACAGCTATGTGAGCACAGCTCGGTAGAGATAATTGGAGACGAAAGGGTCTCACAAGTCTCTGAGGGAGAGATAGAATGTGTACTGGACCTTGACAGTGAGGCAAGATGTGGTAAGAAAGAAGCTCAGAGCCAGGAGGGATTCAAGGACCACTGGGGGCAAACGCCAAGGCTGGAAGGAGCCTGGTGGCAGAGGGAGGATGGCAAGGGAAGATTGGGAAGGTCAGCCAGGGAGCTTTTTGGAAGGTTCCAAATCCCAGGGAGCTAGATGCCAGCGTGTGGCCCTGGCAGTGGGGGATTACTGGAAGTTTCTGAGTAAGAGAGTAATTGTTCAGAGCTTGGTTTTGGGGAGAAACATGAAGTACAGGGGAGAGGCCAGCCAGGAATTGCCAGGCGCGGTTAAACGTGAGATAGCTCCAGGTGGGTTTTATGGGGGCTGTTCTACTCTAGGATGTGATAGGGGGCATACCTGGAAGAGGAGGTAAGAGGACTCCCATTTTAGGACTTGATTTCAGTGGCTGACCTAGTGGCAAGTCCAGGGGAGGAGATGCTGCCCAGATAGTAGGGAAGGCTGGGTGAAAGGCACATGCAGTCCTTGGGAAGGCAGGGCAGTAGTGAAGGAAGGTGATAGACCGTGAGAGCTGGGACCAGTGTGTTTTGAGGTGCTGAGTCAGGAGAGGGTGGCAGTAAGGTTCTCCAGGCTGGGTGGCTGCTTTGTAGTTGCTGTGGTGGAGGGGTCAAGCCAGCCAAGCCCCTTGCTCTCTTTCAGAGCTCTCCCCCAACACCAGCCTCCCTCCCGTCCCCTCCCCCTCCCAGGACATAGTGGATTTTCTGCGACGGCTGGTGGAGAATGATCCCCAGGGCCTGCACCGGATCCGTGTGGATGGGAGCAGCGGGCGGCTGCAGCTGTGGCACCATGGTGGGGAGTGAAGGGGTCGGGCCCAGGGATCAAGGCTGGTACCCTGGGGAGGGCTGGCCCTCAGATGCTCCTCTCTCTCATGTTCTTTCTTTCCCTTTTCTTTCTCTCTCCTGACAGATTGTCTCCTGGAACATTTCTGTGATGAAGGGAAAACAACTAGACAGAGTGACAGGGGCAAGGGGGCTGAGGGACTGGATACCTACTGTGGCCTCCAAAAGTCCTTCCTGTACCCTCCCCCAGGGTCTAAGCCCTGCCCTCAAAGACCCTCTGCCTCGGCTTCCTTCCCCGGCGGCGGCGGCTCAGACAGTCTGCTCCAGGTGGCCATGCCCCAGAGGCTCCTGCCAACTGAGGAGGTGAGCCTGTCTGGAAAGGGTTCACCCTCTCCCAGGGTTCTCCCAAGCCCCATATTCCCATATCTGTATTCTCCCCAAATCTGGCCCTTTCACGGTCCTTCCATGCTGCTTGCCTCTCTTTGGCTTTCTCTCTCCTTCCCCTTTTCTCCTGTCACCTGCCCTTCCTCCTCCAGGAAGCCAATCGCCTGGCCGAGGAGCTGGTGGCCGAGGAGGAGCGCGTGAAACAGAAAGCAGAAAAGAAGCGACTCAAGAAGAAGGTAGCAGGAGGATGGGAGGAGTGGGAGCTTAGAGGGATTTGGGGGGCAGAAAGAGGGAAGCTTCATGAGAACAGGAGAGAACTCGGGGTGGTCTGCAGTGGATCCTCTGCCAGGAGGGCCAAAGGGGTGCAGGGACTGGGGGGTCTCCTGGGGGCCATGTGGTGCAGCAGTTCTGGGATCACACTGCACTGCCTGGGCTGAAACCTGCCTCCTGTTGATTGAGACATCTGCCTGGTAACCACTCTCTTGTCTGATTTTTCACCTGTAAAATGAGGGCAACACCTACCTCAAAGAGTTCCAAGGATTAAATGAGATAGCGTATACAAAACTCAGCCCAGCACATACATGACCTATTGTATCTATTCTACACATGAAGAGTTGGTGTCAAGATACTAATTGTGTGTGTATTTAAGAATAGTTTCAAAATACAGCCGCCTCTTCATTATTATTACAGCGTCAAAAGGACCGAAAGCGACAGGAGCGCATGGAGCAGGACAGTGGGGAGCCCAAGGTGAGCGTCTACAGGCAGATTCTAAGAGCACCAAGCACCAGGAAGGTGGGGACTCGGAAGGCGTGTGGCTCCTGGAGATCCCAACTCTGTGCCTATCTACCTTCCTTCCAGGTCGAGGGCACCCCAGATGGGAATGGGAGCCCCCCATCCAGCCCTGGGAACCCAGCTCATGGACAGTGTGGTGAGGAAGAAGTGAGAGCCCCCTTTCTTCCTCTCTGGGTCTCTGCCCACCCCTACTTCCCCCTACTCCATGACATACTTCATCCCCACCCCCTCCCTACCTTTCCTTTCTATTCACAGGATGCACTGGATCTTTCTAGCACTTTCGTGTCTCTGGCTTTGCGCAAGGTTGGGGATTGGCCCCCTAGTGTCCTCAGAGAGAAGGAACTGGGCCAGGAGCACCGAGGCAAGAACCTGGGCCCTCCAGAGAAGATAAATGAGAAGGGAGGGAGGTCTCCAAGAGAAGAGAGCCCCAGGCAGAGTCCTAAGTCAGAGGTGAGGTGGGCCGAAGAACCACAGCTGGAACCAGTGGAAAGGGGGCCAGAGTTCGGGTGGAAGTCACAAGATTTAAGGGTTGAGGACTGTGACCAGTAGAAGGAGTTCTTTGGCCCCAAGATTAAGAAACCTGGTGTCAAGCTCCATCACTGACTCCCTAACCCTGGGTAGTTTTTCTCCACAGGAAGGCAGCGCTGATAGCATCTTGCAGAGCTGTCATGAGAACTGCCTGTGTTGGTTGATGCTAATTGTAATGTTACTTGTTTAAACAAAATAAAAGAATTTGGGGAGGCCGAGGCCCAAGTCCTACTTGACTTTTCTCCTGGTCCCTAGGCATCTCCAGGACTGCTGGCAGCTGCCTTACAGCAGAGCCAGGAGCTAGCAAGTAAGATTCTTTCTCTCTCCCTCCTCCTTCCACCCTCCCTGGGGCATCCCCATCTGAACCTTCCCACCCTCTCTCCTCACCAGAATTGGGTACTGACTTGGCCCAAAACGGTTTCTACCGCGAGGCTGTGGGCCTCTTCACTCAGGCCTTAAAGCTCAACCCTCGGGACCACCGGTAGGTTGGGGTTTGGCCACTGTGCTGGGAGGTCAGGGCAAGGTGAGGTATTGAGGGATTGAGTTTCGGTCACTTTGTCTCCATCAGGTTATTTGGAAATCGCTCTTTCTGCCATGAGCGGCTGGGACAGCCGGTGTGGGCCCTGTTCGATGCCCAGGTGGCCCTTACCCTGCGGCCCGGCTGGCCCCGGGGCCTCTTCCGCCTGGGCAAGGCCTTGATGGGGCTGCAGGTAATGGATCTGACATTGGAAGCAGAGGAGGAATTTGAGTGGAATGGGTTGGGGATTGGGTCTACATTGGCATTTTCTAGGTAAGCTCGAAGTACCACAATGTGACAATGCCAGTGGTACTAGTAACTGGGGCCAGTTCAAGAATGGGGTCACTTTTAAGTTCTTTGACCCCTCTCCCTTGCCTGATACCTAAACTTTCCTCTTTCTAATCACTCTGGGATGAAAGCGCTTTGAGGAGGCAGCTGCTGTGTTCCAGGAGACTCTAAGAGGTGGGTCCCAGCCTGATGCAGCTTGGGAGCTCCACTCTTGTCTTCTGCGGCTTGCTACGGTAAGGGGGCGGCAAGAATTGGATTGCAATGCCAAGTGGTGCTACCTTCTGCCTCGGAGGCAGCAATGGGTGGGATGAGGGGCCGGGGCTGTGCTGCTAGAAAGGAGTATATGAGGTGCCCCTCCCTTTACATTCTCAGCAGGATCAGCGAGGAGGATACCGTGCACCACCTCTGCCAACTGGATTCCCCAAGCCAGCTCCCCACACTGAGCCTGGGGCCACAGACCTCCTATCCCTCAGTTACCCTCGAAGCACTGCCCCTGGCCTTCTGTCTCCACCTTTGCATTATCTGCCACGTCACCTGAGCCTCTCCAACGGGATCCTCCCCCAGACTCAGAGTAGAAGACTTCCTCTCCATTTTCAGGGACTCGGGCACCCAGGGACTCGGACCCCAGCATCTACCTCAAAGGGCTGGGGCACCCAGGGACTCGGGCCCCAGTATCTACCTCAGGCTAGATGAAGGAGGACCTGTCCCTCATAGGACAAGGCCATGTGTGTATCCCACAGAGGTAAGGGACACTGTATGGTGGCTGTTTCCTGCATATTTAGGGACCTTGTACTCTAAAACCATAGTTAGAAACATTCCTGGTAGTCATTCCTCTGGCCGCATAACTTCTCTCATAAGAAGTTATGAGAGAAAGGAGCCCCATATCCATGGAAACAGCCTTTTTCTTTGTTTTTCAAACAGATGGCTTCCTTAGTGTCCTCTGGGGGCAATAAGGAAAAGCAAAATCCAAGACTCGAAAAGGGCACTGGCCCTGCCTGAGTGGTTCAGTTGGTTGGAGCACTGTCCCATATACCAAAAAGTTTCAGGTTCAATCTTGGGTCAGGACACGTACCTTGGTTTTGTGTTCGATACCCAGTCGGGGTGCATACAGGAGGCAGCTGATCAATGATTCTCTTTCCCTCCCTCCCTCTCTCTCTAAAAACAAAACATCCTTGGGTGAGATTTTTTTTTAAAGGGAACTATACAAAAGTTCAGATTTTAAGGCTATAATAGACCCTGCAGGGGGTGTTTGGGGCCCGCTCTGCTCTTGGCCCTGGGGGACTCATTCACTAACCAGAGCTCTGTGCTCAGGAATCGGGTCATGGTGACAAATAAGGCTGAGTCCCACCCTTCACCCCGATGGTTGCTCACCTCTTCCTAATCCCAGTTCTTGCCCTGTTTTCTCTAACCCAGCCCATCATGCCTTCTTTCCCGCCCGTATTTCTGTGCACATTTGGACCTATCCTTTGCCCAGTAGTCTGATGCTTACCTCCTCCAACTGCTAGAAGATTTGCCAAGGGTTTGCATTTGGGAATTTCCTTACCAGCTCCTGCCTGGAGTTGGCAGAGCCCATGCATTTCTACACTTCCCCGCTTCTGGCTCCCCTGCTGATGTGGCTTCAGCAGGCACCCAGGCTGCTGCCACCTTGGCTGTGCTCTTCCTCCACTCCAGCACTAGGCATCGTAACTTGTCTTTACTCAGTTTTTACTCTGTATTTACTCAGTTTTTTCCACCAAGGGTCACTGCCCCCAGCGATGGCTGTAATTTTCTATTTCCTGTGTAAGAATCATGAGTTTCTTTTGGTTTCTTGGGATCCTGGCAGCTGCCTCCGGCTGGTTTTTCCCTAGCCCTTCTTGGGACACAACTCACTTAAAAGCGAATCTTCAGGTGACTCTTAGGCCTCCCAAAGTGCCGTTCCAAAAGGAACCCATTCATCAGGATAAATGATTTCTGCTGCCCTATGGGTCTTGCTCAACACCACTCACACCTGGAGGTAGAGGGTGTTGCAGCTATAGTAGGATGAAGTCTGCCATTACTAGTTGAGTTGCCTTGGGCAGGTCTGTCAACATCTGTGCCTCAGTTCTCTCATCTGTAAAATGGGTGCAATTCCTACCTCACAGGGCTGTTGTGAGGATGTACAGAGAAAGTGAGAAAATACCAAGTGCCTGGTATATAGTGACTGTTAAATAAACCAATTTTTATCTGCAACCGGCGTCCATATTCACAATTCCCACAGTGGGAGTAGTGGGGTATGAGTGAATTGCTGCTTATTTCACACAAGACAGAATTCCTGGGATGATGGTTCTCAAAATGTGGTCCCTGCACCAGAAGTATCACTGTCACCTGGGAACTTGTGACAAATGCAAATTTTTAGGCCCCACCCCAGACCTCCTACATTGGAACTTACAAGGTGGGGGTGGGGGGCAGCAGTGTGTTTCAGTAGTCCTCCAGGTGGTCCTGATATACCCATCCAGAGGCCATTTTGACAGAATGAGTTTGAGTTTTGTTTGCCCAATGTTTGATCACTAGAAATGGCAGTGCTGGGCTCGAATTTAGGAAGCCTCAAGTGAAAAGGGGTTACGGCTCAGAACCAATTATCTTGACTGGCTCCTACCTTCCTAAGTAGAATTATTTGCCCTGGAAGTTCTTTGCTTGTGCCTGGCTGGGGAGTGGGGCTGGGGAGAAGTGGTTGTTTGTTTAAGGGGTGATTAGTTTACTGGCTCCACCAGAAGCCTGACTATCTGGCTTTGTTCTGGGGGAATTCTCTGCTTTGGGAACTTCACTAGGGCTCCTGGCCTCTCAAAGAATAGCTGCCCACTACTACTGGGTGGGATCTTTACTTTCAGGCTAGGCTGACTCCTTGTTCTTCCAGCCTTTCAAAGAAATGTCCCCTCCCTATTCTGGACTGGAATCCTCTCCAAAAGCCACAGGACTCCTGATACTTTGTCCCCAACCTCACACTGCTAACTGGTAGGGTTTACCCAGAAACCTGAGTTCTGAGTCCCCAAGTCTGGAAAGCAGAGTGAGCCATCCTGATCTTCCTGGGACTGGGTTTTCCTGGGGTATGTGACTTCCAGTACTAAAACTGGGAAGGAAAGTCCTGGGTAAGCTGGAATGAGTTGGTCACCCTAATCTAAAGGTTCCAGAGAGACCTTTAGAGGGGGACAAAGGAACTAAGCAAGGGGCCCTGGACATGAACCAGAGGAGGTATGCGTGTGTTCTATATGTGTATTGAAGGAGCAGCATGGACACCAAGAATGCTCATTGTATATAATTGCCGACAGATCCTTAGTTCTATGCTAGTAGTCACTGTCTGTTTCTGTCTGTGATGCCAGTTTTCTTCCAGCTGCCCAGGTTTGCAAAGTTGTCACTGACTCATGCAATTTTTGGTCGCTGGGGGAATCACACTGATTCCTTTTATTTGACAACCTCCCTCTCTCTTGCTCCAAGTCTGGCCCTGAATTCTCTCTGCTCTTACCTTTTGCAGTGTCCAGAAATACACTACTTCCTCAGTCTCCCGTCCACACTGCACATTAACCTGCCCCAAACATTGCTCTCATTACTTCTCTAAAATCTCCAAGGACCAGACTCTCTACACTCAATGCCTGAATTTCTATACTTGGCCATTCTCCCCTCCTCTCTCTGCAATTTCTTTTCTTGCAGTCAGGCCCAGTCACAGTCATAGGGACAGCACCTGTTGTGGCCAAAAGCGTGAGCTTCTGAGTCAGACAAACAGGTGAGTCCCGACCCCACCACTTAGAAGCTTCATGACATGACCAAGTCTCCTTGGGCTTCTGTGATTGTCTTCTCATCCTTGAAATGAAAGCCTCATTATCTTATGGGGTTATCGTGAAGATTAATTGGTGTAAGACACCTGGAAATGTTCAATAAGTGGAAGCTATTGTCTGAAAATGCCTGGTTCCTTCTGCCTTCCAGCCTTGTTCACCCTCCCTGAAATATTCTCTCCTGGGACCTCCACCTGCAATTCAGGCCCTAGCTCTGCATCCTCGAACCCTTGAAAGTGGGACTGTGGCATCTGGGCAGACGTTTGGAAAGATCTGAGGAGACTGGAGGGACTGACCCTGAGAGACAGGAAGCAGGGAAGAGGCCTAAGCACAGTCTCCTGCTGATCAGTTGGGAAGGTGAGGCGTAGGGGAAGGCCTGTAGCTACCGAGTATTCTCCTTCCCTCCCCATCATACTGCTGGAGGCTGGTTAATCTCCAGTGGAATAAATTAATCTCAGAATGTCTGGCAGCAGGAGGTAGGCTGGGTTCTCCACCCCTCAAGGCTGCTACTCTAAGCTCCGCCTCTGCAGGCCTTGCCGGGCCATCCCACCCTCCCGACACTGCCGCTGCCACCGTCCTAGTGGGAGCATTTTCTGCCTGATTGTGGACTGAAGGTCTCGAAAGTATGGGTGTCGTGCGCTTCCCCCCCCCCCCCCTCCGCAAACGCGCACCACTTTGTGACTCAGCTTAGTGTTCTTTTGGCGAGGGCGGGGAGAAGTGTTACCGGCTCCGTTAACAAATGACCTAAGGGCGGGGAAAGAGGAAAGAGGCGGGAGGCCGTCGTCAGTTTGAGGCTGGTCTAGAGGTTAGGAACGGTGTTTCCGAGGCTGCGGGGGATCAAAGGTGCGGTGGAGTCTTACCACCCAGGCAGCAAGTAGGGGAGGTTCGCCGCAGGTACCAAAGGTCCATCCCCTTCCTCAGCCCCGAGTCTGCGTAGCTTTGAATGCTGGCTGGGCGCTTAGGACCAAATCCTGACCTGGGGGCTCTTCCTTTGCAAAATGGCCATAATTATATCACCTACCTTGTAGGGTTGTTAAGAAGTTAAAGAAAACTGCTCCGTACAGTGCCAAGCACGGAATATTCGAAATAACCAGCGGATTTTGCCCTTAGTGTTCCGGGAGTGGGATTGAGTCGTGGTTCGGTAGAGTCTCGACTTTATTCTCAACAACTAGGAAAGGTTGGCGTCTGGACTGTGAAGTGGAATTGGCCAGGATCGACACCGCCCTCCACCCATAACCGGGACAGGGCTCGGAACGCAGAGGCAAGGAGGTAAAGAAGTCCAGGGCTCCAGAGCCGAGGCTGCGGCTTCGCCTTCAATCGTCCACCTGTATCTCCTCGTCTGACAGGTGGGGCCCGGAGTCAGGCCGCACGGGGCCCGGACCCAGGCCGAGGCAGGGGGCGCCCTCCTGCAGCGCCAGCAGGCCCTGCACTTTGGGGGACAGCGCGCGCAGCGAGGCCACATCGGCGCGCATCTCCTCCACGTCGCGCTTGAGCTTGGCACGCCGGTTTTGGAACCACGTGACCACCTGCCCGTTGGCCAGGCCGAGGCTGGCCGCCAGCCCCTCGCGCTCGGACGGCGCCAGGTACTTCTGGAATAGGAAGCGCCGCTCCAGCTCCAGCACCTGCTGCGCGGTGAAGGCCGTGCGTGACTTTCGCCGTCTGCGGCCAGCCGGGCCGGGGCCCAGAGCACTCGGGGCCGCTCGGCCTGCGGGGATAGGGCGGCGGTCAGTCAGTCTCCAGCCTGCAGAAATCGGGCTTCGGCCGGTAGGAAAAGCTGGGGATGGGGTCAGGCCGGGGTGGGAGTGAGGGGACGGGAACTAGACCGTGGTCTCTTGGCGAACTGCGGGAGGGTCAGGCCCAAGAAGGGTGAGGGGACACAAAGTGGAACCAGCCACTGGGGAACGGGAGGAGGCAGGCTGAGGGCATGCTACCAGGGGAGGAGGAGGAGGGCGCAAGGTCTGGCCTCCTGGGGCGGGGCCTTTGAATCCTGCGGGAGCCCCCGATTGAGCCGGCTTGCAGGCTGGTGCCCTGGTGCCGACAACAGAGGTGGGGGCCAACCACGGTCGGAGCAGGGCAGCTGCCCGGGCATGGTGAGGGTAACAGGATCCTAATCGGGCCCTTCGTTAGACTCGTGGGTTGTATTGGGCCCTCGCAGCCTACTCTGGTTTAGTGACTCGCTCCCACCCTCCTCGAGCATGAAAGGCAGGTAGGTAGTGGGAGTACAAAGGGCAAGAAAAGGCCAAGTCCGGAGTCATGGGGCCCTTGCCACTCCAAGGCCCTTCAAGTCTTTGCGCCCTCTCGAGAAGAGAGGGGGTTTGAAGCGGAGCGTGTTTACCGGGAGGGGTCCGAGCCCCGCCTCCCATCGCTTTCTGCTCTGCCCTTGCCCTAACTCACTTGTTTACAGCCTCAGCTCAGGCCTTTTGTCTCCTTCTCTCCGGCCTTTCTCTGTGGCGATTGCCCCGCCTACAGCGAAAGGACCCAAGGGTCGCTCAACTCTGAACAGCCCTGTGCTGCCCCTCAGCGCTGGCGGCCTCCAGGAGCAGCTGCGGAGCCTGGAACTAATGGACAGGGAGGAGCTGGAGGTACAGTCCCGGCACGTGGGCAGCGGGCAGGGAGCAGGGTAGGGTGGTGGCCAGGGCGAACAGAGGTGAAGACCAGGAACTTGGAGGAGAGAGAGACCTGGGGAGAAGGCCAAGTCACAGGGCGCGACCCGGCCGGCGCTGTACCTTCAGAGGGCTGCAGGGCGTGCCCGTCCAGTCCGCGGAAAGCTTTACTAGTCAGCTCCTCCAGCGCGCACAGCGGCGACGTAGGACCTGCGCTGAACTCTGGAAGCGGCGGCGCCGACGGTCCTCGGGGGACCCAGCGCGGGCCTAGGATGTCTGCGATGCTGAAGGGTGTCCGGGCTGCCTGGGGCTCGGGTTCCGAGCCCATGGCCGGCCAGGCTGTGACGGTTCTGCCGCCCGCTGCTCTCGGCTCCAAAGCTGCCTGAGCCCCAGCGGGCGGCTCCCGATCTGGGCTCCCGCCTCGGACCCGCCCCCCACGCTGGGCCCGAGGCCCGTGTGTCCCTCCTCCTGCGCCCCCACTCCCCAACCCCGGGCCGTGGTGGATCTGCAGCAGCGATATTTGTACAGGCTATGGAGGCGCTCAGAGAAGCCGGTGGAAGACCCCTCGGGGTCCGGCCACCTGGCTGCTCCGCGCTGCCCGAAGCGACCCGGGGTCACTCTGGCTGGACCCTTCCTGGGCGGCCCCCAGATGCTGTGTGCCGCAGACTCCCCGCCTAACCGCCGCTCTGGTTCATAAACTCGTCGGCAATAAAATTGCTTCCCTGGCTGCGACTGTGCTAATATCCCCGATCTCACCCTAGCAAGGACCTCAGGATCCTGACCTGGACCCTTCGTCCCTCCCCACCTCTGCTGAAAACTCTTAAAGACGTCCTGGCGGCTGGAAGTTATTAGTGCGGCTGGCGGGGTGGGGGGAGCTGGGGGGACTCAAGAGTTGGAAGGACTTGGTCAGGCTGAGCGACCGCAAGGGGGAATCCAGGGGATGCGCTGCGCAAGCACGCACGCACAGGTGAGTGGACTGCGGCCGGCTCTGCGGCTGGACCCAAGGCTGTCCCAGCGTGGCTCAGAAGCCCTGAGAAAGTCAGAACATCTGATGAGGCGCTGGAGACCTGGCGCTCAGGAGAGAGGACACAGCAAATCCAGAGCTAGTGCAACCGCCCAGGGGGAGTCTTCGCCAGTAAAGACTGGCCTCCGCAGAGGGCCTTCTGGCTACACATCAGTCTATCAGTGTATATCTTTGTCTCCTTATTAAGCTCCCGCCGTCGTCCCAGCAGGGGTTTCCTAGCCTGGGGAGGCCCAGAATCCGGCAGGCAGGAGCCGTGGTGGGAGGGGCCGCTGCCTTATAGATGAGTGACTTGAAGGGCAGGCTTCATCCAGCCAACCTGATTCCAGGACAGAAACCCCTGCCAAGCCAAACTCCAAGGCCTGGGATATTCATTCCCATTGTACCTGCATCCCGTGTGTCATTCTCTCTTCTCTTCCACAGCTAATCTAGTCTGGGGCTCACACGATGGCGGGCACCTCCACAGCCCTCGTTTATAGGAACAGGGCAGTTCTGGGGCAGTGCCACTGCACCAGAGAAGGCCCAACAAGGCAAGGCTTTTGTTCCCACGTCACACCAAGACAGTGAGTGGAGTCAGGGCCTGGAGACAGAGAGGCCCGCCACTCCGGGCAACTCACGCTCGGAACTCTCTGTGATGGGTTTCTTCTAGTTTTTTCAAACAGTGCCATAAAGAAGCCAACTGGTCATCCCTGGACCGTCCGTTCTGTCAGCTAGTCTCTGTAAACATCTGTGCCTCCCACCATTTGTGCAGTGATCTTCTGGGTCCACCTGTCTAGTCCCTGGAGCAAGTAGAGCCAGTATTTGGGGTGCCCCAAACAGAGCTTGGGAGATCTGAGGCACCTGGGCCAAAGAATCCTTGATGAGACAGGAAGACGCTTTGATCATGGTGGTAGGGAACTGCTGGTTGAGGCACTCACCTAGTCCACCCAACAAAGGTGGAGAAACAAAGGGTCTTAGTAGAAGCTCCTTCCACTGACCATCCCATCCCCCATACACACACAGACACTTGCAAAGTGCCCTTGCAACAGTCTGAGCAACTCAGCCCAATGGGTCAGAGAGCACAGTTAGGCCACAGCAGAAAGCCGAGATGCCTCAGGACTTTGTTAATTGGTTGTCAATGGTGGGGGGCAGAGCAGGGCCAGGAGAGCTCCTCCTAGCTGAAGGCCTTAGCCCTTTGAACCACCCTGGTGGTTTCACTTAATCTGAAATTAAAGAGGGTCCCAGGAGGCTGCAGGAACTGGCTAGCTTAGGTCCCAGGCCTGTCACTAGACACTACCACTTCCACTCCTGCACCCTCTATGTGGCATTTGTCATCCCTTCTGCTCTCGATTACCAGTGTGTGTCTGTGGGGAGTGTGGGGCTCTCCCGAGGGCCTTTGCTGTCTCTGCTGCCTACCTTCTTTGCCCTGCAAGTGGGCTCAGGTAATGGGGTTGGACAATGGGGTTCGGCAATCCCCACGTGAGTTTGGGGGAGGAGAGGGTGAGAGAGACTAGTAATGGGAGGAGGCTGCTGACAGCAGAGCCCAACTGAGGTCTTCCCAGCAGCCAGCGATGTGTCCCGAAGAATGTGGGGCCACAGGGGGGCACTTTTTCCCAGCGAAGCATCTGGAATCCGAGCTGGGGAGAAACCAGATCCTAGGAGTGGGTCAGAGGAGGGTGAGTGATTAATGAGGAAGATTAAGAGATTAAGCCTGGGTTTGGGGCTTGCAGGGGAGCTCAGTTGTCTCAGGCTACTCCCACCCCAGTTTGGGAGCCCAGCCCCAAGCCCTTGGGAGACAGGCTCTGGTGCTCCTTGATGTGTACCTCTTCCTCCCCAAACGGTGGTCCAGCCCTCCCTGCCTGGGGTCCTCACCGGAGCAACCCACAGACAGAATCACTCACCACTGCCCTCCAGCGTTTTCCTCTCCCAGCATTCTCGAGCAGTAGTCCCTCGAGCCTCCCTCAGATTCCCCTCCTGGTTCTTTTCAGACACTTCAGGGGTCCTCTGCCCTCTCCCTTTGCAGAGAGCTCCACATTCAGATTTTCACTCCCCTGGGAAGGTGTCTCAATTCCCTTCAATTTTTTAAAAATTATTTATTTTTAGAGAGAAGGGAAGGGAGGAGACAAAAAGGGAGAGAAACATCAATTGGTTGCTTCTTCCACACCCCCTGTTCGTATGTGCCCTGTCTGAGGATAGTGGATTGAACCCACAACTGAGACATGTGCCCGGATGGAGACCTCTTGCTTTTCGGTGTGACGCTCAACCACCTGAGCCACACCAGTCAGGGCTCAGATCCCTTTTAATGATGCTTCCTCACACCTGCCCTCATCACCCCTTTGATTTCTCCTTCCTCATCACCCCCACCTTATCTCTCACTCCCTGACACCACACCTCTCACCCACTCTACCCTTTTCACCCTCTCACCTGGCAAGTTCCTCTACCCAGGCCCACTCCAGATACACTCCTCTTCTTTGGTACGGAGATCTGTTCAATAAACCGCTTTTACTCTTTGGATTTCTCACTCCAGGCATTGCCCTGAATTCTGTGTGCATGTGTGGGGGGGAGGGGGCACGTATGGGGATCCCCAGAATAACCCCCCTGGGGAGGTGCAGAGGACAGTCTCAGAGATGTGCTTGCCACTCCCCGCCCCCTGCCCCTCAAACCTTTAGCCTGCCTGCGAGCTAAGTGGGTGGGGGTTCAGGGAGGAAACTCCAAGCAGAGGAGCTTGGGCGGGGCATCCATCCATCTTGCACACTTCTGGGGTGGTTTTTTCTTTCAGAAAATGTTACTGCAGAGTGAACTGATTTAAACACTGAAATTTTAGATTCGATACTTCTAGGGACTCAAGTTTTTGAGTTCCTTCTGTTCTTTTACACTGTTTCACAAGCTCTGCATAACCGCTGCCAGCTGAGGGTGTGCTGCAGGCTGGGACGGGGGAGCACGGAATACTCAGACACTTCCCGCCCCCACACAAACTTACATACACCCTGAGACTCACTGTCACAGGGAAGTCCATTATCCTCACCCCTGCCTCCCCTCCCCCCAGTCCTGGGAGTGACTGGCTAGGCTGAGAGGGATGGTTTCCTTCAGTGCCAAAGGTGGGGTGGGGGTGCAAATCTTGGTCCCTCCTCCCTCAGGCCTAAGCAGCTAGGTGAGAAAGGACAGCAGAGGCACCCACAGGGATGGCGAGGGTGGCGGGGGGCCCTGCAGGTGAGGACTAACGCCTACACCTGAAAGTACTTCAAGGTCAAAGGCCCTGGGGACAGGGCCAGTGCACGTGTGCTGTGTCGCAGAGCCCAAGAGAACCCGAGGAGTTGATTCACCTGTCCTGGCGCAGGCAGAGAACTGAGTACCCCCAGGAGATGGGGTCTGCGTGGAGTAGACCAGGAATGGGGTTGATGAGAGCCTGTAGACGAGGGAGAGACGGAGAGACACAACACAGCCGCAGCTGGCCTGCATCAGCAACCTGGGAAAATGCCCCACAGCTGCTGCCACCACAGTCGCTGACAGGCGAAAATGAGGCTCCGTTAAGGTGGGATGAGGTGGGGCAGCTGCTCCACCTCAGGTCTAGGCCTGAGTGCCTTTGGCTGCTCCTTGGCCACAAGCCATGTGTATGTCATCAGAAGCCTCATCTCCCGGCTTGGTGTTCAGGACTAGGGGTCTCTGGCAGCCTTATATTCTAGCTGGACATTCTTGACCCAAGACAAACCCCAACCAGACTACTCCCCAATTCCTGCAGCTGTTTGGGCAAAGAAGAGCCCCCAGAGGTGTCTCTATTCTCTTTCCCCCTAGTTCACACCTCTCCTTTCCAAATCACTCTCCCAAAACCCCCTTTCACACATGAACTGCCTTGGGAAGAGCCTGAACGCAGAGTGCTCTGCTGCAGCTTAAATTCCAGAAGAGGGTGGGGAACTCTGGGATAGACAGAATTAATCCAAAATCTTGAGAGGAGGTCTGTCTGGAAAGTATCCAGCCATGTCATTTGAAAAATAGAGACATTTATTGAAGAAGATACAAGAAACATTGTACACAGGGCAATGACACCTCAGTACCCTTCAAAGTAGGCACCTTGGGACCTCACACAGTTCTCCCAATTACCATCAGCTACCCCATCATATTTTCCTGAATCTCATCAAGGATCTGAAATCTCTTCCCTTTCAAAAGTGATTTTAGTGTTGGGAAAAGGCAGGCCCCAGGGCACCAGATCTGGGCTATTGGAGGTTGAGTCACCTGGTGATTTGGTATTTCGCCAAAAAACTCTGCAGGAGACCTGATACATGAGTGGGCGCATTGTGCTGATGAAGCTGTCAATCACCAGTTGCCCATAGCTGCAGCCTTCTGAATCATCAAACTTAATGCAAAACTTGAGGCAGATTTGTTGCTCTACTCCAGGGGTGTATAACCTTTTGGTGTCTCTGGGCCATACTGGAAGAAAAGTTGTCTTGGGCCAAATACTAAATACATTGTGACACGTAATCACAAAAACATCTCAATGTCTTAAGTAAATTTATAATTTTGTGTTGGGCCACATTCATAGCCATCCTGAGCAGCTTGCTGCCCATGGGCTGCAGGTTGGACACCCCTCCTTTCTCAGTCTTTCTGAACGCACCAGCCACACAGTACACAGGCTCACTCAATGGCATCTACCACCCTCACTGACTAGTGAAGCTGTCACTGTTCATGCATGTGCTTTTCAGTCAACTCTCCTTGGCTGCCAGGTTACATCGATGTCATGCAAACCATTTTCATATTAATAATGGTTGGACTTTTTCTGGATAGACCTCATATGCTGGTGTAGAGACAGGCCCAAGGTCTGTGGAAGAAGCACTGATTCTGACTGAGGGAGTGTTTCCTGGAGGAGATGACACATAGGACAGCTGAGTGTGGAGGGGGCTAGGGGTGGGGAGGCATTCCGGGGCATGAGGCCTGAAACATGGGAAGTTTTCAGAATCTTGGAGATCAGACCTCAGCTAGGTGATTTAGGTTTTAAACTTGGGATATGGTAACATTTGTGCTGCCTGCTCCATCCCACTTGTGCCAGCCCATTTGTTAATTAAGCCTTCAGCCTTCCTGTTACTATCCCAGTCAGGCAAGTTTCTGGCTATCCCAATAAGAGGCCTGGAGAACAGGGACACTGACTGGGTTCATTTCCAGAGCCCAGTGCTGATGGCCAGACTCGTGAGGACAAGGAATGTTCGCTGATTTATCTGTAGAGTGCCTTAGAGTTGCCTTTGCTCTCCTGGGCACCAGCTCACTCTCTACAGCCTGGCTTCCCCTAACCCAGCTACCTGAAGGCTCACTGAATCTTGTATACGCAGCCAGGTCTCCAACTCTATCCCTGTGTGTGCCCCATGCCCCTGTTTTTTTAGACTCCTCACAGTCCAAATCTTTGGGTTTTTCTTTAAAATATCACTCTTCAGTTCTGCAGTGGCCACTGTCCAACCCAAGCCCTACACTCACCACTCTTGAATCAGGAACCCTCTACTTAGGCCTGCATCACAGGTTGCAACATCCAAAGACAGTGAAAGCTCCCCTCCAGAAAAACTTCCCTTCACCAAAAACAGCTGATGTGGGTGGCCTGGCCTCACTTAGCTCACTTTCTGAGTTTTACATGTATAGGGTCCTCTACCCCTCTTCTCTGGTCATTCACTGAGGGACATCCTTCTTGATGACACTCAGAGGATTTCTGAGGGAAGCAAGACATAGGACAAAGCATGAGGGTGTGGTAGAAAAGAAGGAAGACAAGTGCTTTATTAAAGTTTTTATTTCAAAAAAATAAAGCCACAATTAATTTCACATAAATATCTGGGGAGGGAAGGGGGGAGGGATGGGATAGGGGCTTGGCCCCTACCTCCTCTTCTCTTTCACACTGTATTGTAAAAGCAAAGGGGATGGCTAAGGGGAGAGCAAGAGGGAGAGTAGTCAGTGGGAGAGTCCTTACCTGAAAGGCCCCCTCAGCCCACCCCTGCCCTGGTACTGCCTTGGACCTGGCTCACCTTGCCGAACCAGCGGGAGAGCCATATCTGCTTCATGGTCATGTGATCAGGGAGTACTTCATTGTCAAAAAGGAGCTGCACCTGGCAGGGAGATAGGGGCAGTTTTACAAACTGTCCTCTCACGCCATCAATAACTAATCTGGTCCATTCTAACCTCTTTCCTTCCCTTTGTGGACCCTCCCCCTCCCAAAAGAACCTACTGTGGGAATACTCACATGCTGGGGATTTAGCATCAACTGATGGCATAGGACCCTCCGGAGATGGCGAACCTCAGCTCTAACAGAACATCGGACATATTTATTCTGGGGGTGGGGAGAGTAAGGAAGAAGACAAGGTGTGTGAGGGAAGGGCCCTGGGGGAGTGAGTTTCCTTAGAGAGGCCCTCCCTTAGCCCCTCTCACCTGCAGAACGCTTTTATTCTTATCTTTGCCAGAACTGGGGGGAAACAGACATAGGTTAGAGAGCCCTATCTTTCCTTTATCCCCATGCAGAGCTGTGATAGACTCTCTTCAAGGGAACAGACACTCCCTTACTGGGAGCCCTCTCCCTGAGCCCCTCCCTGGCCCTGTGTCATTGACAGTGTCACTTCAGACAGCCCAGGACCTGCCCCTCACCTCAGCCGCTCCAGGCATAGGCTTAGCTGCTCATCGTAGCGATAGTAGTGGGCTTTAGAGTGGTCAAAGCTACTGAAGGGGAGGCCGAGGTTGCTCAGGGCTGGCTCTGAGAAAGATAGAGTAGCAGCACAGGTTCCACAGTCCTCTTTCCCCAGAAAGCAAAACTGGGCAGGAAGAATGTTCTGGGGGCTTTACCTTACCCTCCTGATGTCATGCGACATACCTTCCCCGCTGGGCTGGGTGACTCGGTCCAAGCCTCGAGACTGGTAGAATTCTCGAATCCGTTTCTCTTCACCTAGAAGGCAGTGGAGTATGGGCAGTAAAGTATTAGCTCTCCTTCATTCTGTCCTCCTGGCTGTCAACCTCTTTATTTTAAAATATTTTTATTTATTTATTTATTTATTTATTTATTTTTAGAGATAGGAGAAGGGAGAGAGAAAGAGAGGGAGAGAAACACTGATTGGTTGCTTCTTGTACCCACCACAACTGGAGACTGCCTGAAACCCAGGCATGTGCCCTGACCCAAGGGTCGAACTGGCAACCTTTTCCTTTGCAGGTGGATGCCCAACCAACTGAGCCACAGTGGTCAGAGCAACCTCTTTACCTACATGAGTCCCACAAAGCCCTTGTCACCTCAAGCTGTTACCCAGCATCAGTCCTCTAGAAGCCCCTCAGAGTCAGGTTGGTCACTCACTATCTTGCAAGCCAGGCACTAGCTTGTACACGATGTCCTGCATGACCCGGTCCAGTTTGAGGTTAAGCAGTGGCTGTGTCTCGTGGATCTTAATGTTGCACATGGGGCAGTACTTGCTGGTTTGGAGGTACTTCACAATACAACTCTTGCAGACTGCAGGAAAAGAAAAGCAGACTCTCAGGCCCTCTGGGAATCAGGTTCATGGACTGGAGGAGGTGCCTGGGTGGTTGGGGCAGGTAAGTACAGAGGCTGACAGCCAGCTTGGTGGGAACTAGGGCCTGGAAGAACCAGTCAGGGTCCAGAAAACTTACAAGTATGAAGACACTCTGTGATGGTGGTGGCATCCACAAAGTAGCCGGCGCAGAGGCAGCAGACGATGTGCTCATTCAGGTCTTTGATCTTTACTCGGACCTCCTCCTGCAGTAACAACCTCTGTCATGGATCACCCTTCCCAGCCCCAACCCTTGCGCCTTCCCCGCGGCCAAGCCCCGCACCTTGCGCGGTCAGCAGGGGATTAGCTCCCCAGGGCTGACACTACCCCTCTGCTCAGGAGAGGGCTCTGCGCACAGCGGGGACTCCCTTCACGTGGATTCGCCCGACCTTCCTTTCCTAGGGGAGAGTACAAGACGTGGGCGGCACAGTACGCAGGCGTCCTAGCCCGGAGTTTGGCAACTCGACCGCAATCGCGCAGGCGCACTGGAACCCCTGTCCCTGCGCAGGCGCATTGGGCGCCCGGCCAGCCAAGGCCTGTCCTCTAGTCGGCCCCAGTTCGCAACGCTAACCGACCACAGAAGTAACCCTGCCGCCCCTGCACCTCGTTCCGTAGCGGGTCCATCTTGTACACTGACTGGAGCTGGTTCCGAAGCCTCATCGCGATCGCAATCTGGCCCCCCTGAGGAGACGCCATCTTAAAGGCTGATCCCGGCCTGCCACTTCCGGTGCCGCCTGCAGGGCGGGACTTGTCACCCAGCAACGAGGGCTTAGGTCTTTTTGGATTTGCTGACTCTCTGTAAGTCCCCGCCCATGTCCTTTCTCCCCGTGTGCTCACCTGAGCCCCAGTGGCCCCACCCCCTCTTTCCCCCGTAATTAGGAAGGGGGGCGGCGTGGGGAGGAGCCCTTTTTCCCTGACCTTTTGTAGTAATCATCATAATAGACTCTACCGGACCTCGGGACTAACTTTTGGAGCCAGCAAGAGACTGTCCCCTCCTACCCGAAAAGGCCCGATGGTCTCCACCCGCCACCGCTCAGGGTCGTCCAGCTCCTGTGACAACCACCCGGCTAATACCCCTCCCGGTCCCTCTCTTGGGAGTGTCGCCCTCTTCTGCTGACGCCTTGACCTTAAGGAGCTTCATCCCGATGGAGGGCCTTCCCCCAACTCCCGAGCGGGAGTTTTCCCGGGCTTTGCGGAGTCTCGGAGAGGATGTCGGGGAGGAGGGAACCCTAGAGACTTGGTAGTAATCTTACATTACCCCCACCCCCATCCTTCCCCTGCCGCCGGGGACGGGGTGGGGGCAGGCCCTCGTTAATGATGATGATTCAATCACAGGCGCCTGCGGAGGCCTGGGACAGACTAATGCAGAGCAGATGCCCAAGGAGGAGGGGAGGACGACTAGGACACTACCGCACACACACAAGCTGAGACAGCGAGCCCCTGCAGTAGTGTAAGCTCAGCCCAGTATTTGGGGAAAACTTAGGGGGCCCCGGAAGCTTGTACACCGCTGTCCCCAGGAACTTACAGTGGGATTAAAAAATAAGGATAAATTTCTATGAAGTTTTTTAACACTGAATGCATTTGGAGGTTGAAGAAGGGAGAAAGCTTTTTGGGGTCCCAGTGGAGACCCCAAAAGGCTTTCTGAAGGAAGTAGGACTTCGTGTGGGGACAATTTAGAGTTGGGGACGGGGGCGGGGCGGGAAGAAGTGTGGTGGAAACAGAAAAGGAAGGCTGAGTGGAGGGGAGTGATGGGAGAGGGCTAGGAAGCAGGCCAACTTGTGCATTTGAGAGTAGTGGTGGAAGCAGCAGGAACTTACAGAGTTAGGACTTTTAGCTTGTGGGCCGTAGGGTGCTAGCCGACCCTTGGAGAGGGTTACCCAATGAAAGAAACACTTTTGTTCTTTTATCTTCAGAGTGGAGTGGATGAGCAGCAAGAGGTTGTGGCAGTAGTGATTTTTTAATCAACTACTTCTCACTATAGCCACTGCTTACATCCCTGGTCCAAGATGCCATCATCTATCCTCTGGATGAGCAGTGGTATTTTGCCTGCTTTTCTTGCTTCCACTGTTGCCCCCTCTTTAGTCTATTCTCAACAGTGCAGCTCAGAGTAATTCTGATAAAATATGAATAAAAACGGATACAAGGATACTTATCTGGCAGAGGAGATACCATGATCACCAAGGTGGTTTCCCTAGGGTAAGGCTTAAACATTGTACTTCGTGTGCGCTGACCCCTGTGATTTCGCCAAATGTGGGAAAATTGACTGCATAATTTATGGTAGTGGGGGACTGCTTCACCCTCTCCCAGAAAAAAAAAGGAGGGAGGGAGGGGGAGGATACAAGGAAAGTTTCTTTGAGTTGATGAATATGTTTATTATCTTGATTGTGTTGATTGTTTATCTATGTCAAAACTTATTAAATTGTATACTTCAAATATGTGCAGTTTTATTGTATGTCAGGTTTACCTTTAAAAAACTGTTAAAATAAAATAAAAAAATCGGGTGTCTTTTTTGTTTATAATCTTCCAATAGTTTCCTTTTTAAAATCAGAATAAAAGGAAAATCCTTACAATGGTCTATAAAGCTTTGCACAGTTTCTCAGTGATCCAATTTCTGTAGCCACACCAGACCCCTCACTGTCTGCTCCGCAGACGCACCAGGGTGCCCTCCCACTGGGTCTCCAACTCCAAACGCTCAGATGTCCAAATGGCTCCTTTGTCCCTTCCGGTCTGTACTCCACAAGGCCTTCTGTGATCACTGGAGGTAAATCACAGCTCCCCACCTTTCCACTTCTCCCCCTTCCTTGCTTTTTCTTCTTAATATTTATTATTATTTAATATATTGTGTATTTTTCTTGTTTTACACCTGCCTTCTCCACAAAAATGTAAGTTTCTCAGTGGCAGAGACTTTTTTTCCCCTGTTGTGTCTATAGGGCTATATTTCCAGTGCCAGGTGCAGAGTAGGTATTCAGTCAAAATTTTCTGGATGAATGGATGAATGCATGAAAGTAGGTGGTAGTGATGCTGGCCCAGATGAGGCTTTTATCAGTAGAAATGGTAAGGAAGAGCTGTATATGAAATATTTCAAAGAAAAGCACAATAGGAGGAAGTAAGTAAGGAGCTTGGGAGGGGAGCCTGTCTTCCAGCCTGCTGGACTTGAGGTGGCTGCCGCAAAGGCAGGTGGAGTTGGTTAGAAGGCCATAACGGTGGGCTACAACACAAGTGTCAGAAACAGGGATGGAGGTCTTCGAGTTTTCTGGGTGGATGTCATAGATAAAACTACTGAAATAGATGAAACCTGAGCAGATGTAGGGAGAGAGGAAGCTGAAGTCTGAGATCCGAAGAATGCTCAGAGTCTACAGTGGAAGAAGGAAAGTCAGTGGAGGGAAGAACATAAGCTTTCACCATGAAAGTCCAAAGATGTAGGAGACAACACATGGAAGCCAAAATAAGGGACATTTCAACAAAGAGTTGCTGATCAACAAGGTAAAGCATATCAGAGATTCCCGAGTAATGGACACTGGACACTGAAACTCTCTGAGCAAGAGTCTGTGCAGTGAAGGTGGCTTGCTGTGGGGTAAAAGAATAAATAATGAGAAAATGGAGGCAGTGGGTATGAGCACTAAAAGGGAAAATAAAACAGTTTTTCATGAAGAGTCAGGCAAAGACTTTGCCTAGATAATAGTGACCCAGGACAGTTGAGGGTAGGAAGGACTGAGTTCATGAGAGAAATGATGGCACAGGGGTGGGGATGATCTCAAGGGAAGGACACAATACCAGTAACAGAAAGGAGGGGAAGGTGCAGGAGCACGGGCTGGGGACGTGGCCTCTTGTGAAGCTGCAGGCTTGAAATCGGAAAACTTGAAGAGCTGGGGGCCACGTGCATGTGGAGATGGTGAGACGGATCCAAAGCAGTGGGTATGGGAGGTGAGGGGGTGCTGACCCCAGAGCCTCCGTCTTCAACATAAACTAGCAGGAACCCTCCTTTCCAGGGAATTGGCAAGGTGAAGGCAAGCAGAGAAACTCCTAGGGCTGCGGCTGACAGAAATGAAAGCCCTTTGTTCTTAAAGTGGGACACTGAAATATTTTTTAAAATTCCCCAGGAGATTGGTATGTACTTCTAGACATTTTCCTCAAAGGATCAGTTAGGTGCCTCTGGGTGGCAGTGCCATCTGTGCTGGCCTCAAAAGGCAGGGTGTACAGTAAGTGGGTATGCAGGTCTATACCCTGCTGCCTTTTCTCTCCTTCATTGATTCGCTCACATTCATCCCAGGATTTATTTATTCGACTTGGTTGGAGGTACACTAGTGCCTACTCTCTCCTCAGAGGCCCACCTCCTAGAGTGGGGAAAGGGACGGACAAACTCCTGACCTGCAGGCCAGTCCCTTGAAGAAGCTTTTTCACTTTTCTGTCTCCCTAGCATTTCTGTTCACATCCAGGGGGATCCAGCCTAACTATCTCTGAAGGTTTTGCCTGAATAGCAGGTTTCATGCCCCTCTAACAGCCCCATTCCTCTATTGCTGAGAAAGGGTGCTTGGGCTTCTTCGAGGGCTAAGGAAGGTGATAATGTCTATCTTCTCCACCAAGGTAAAAACACCTGCCAAATTTGCAGAAGCTCCCCACCCTCGTCTCAGAAGGGGCTGCTGCTTTAACCAGGTGTGGCTCAGTTGGTCGGGTGTTGTTCCACAAAGTGAAAGATCACCTGCAAAATGAAAGGTCACCAGTTCATGCCTGGGCTTCAGGTTTGGTCCCCAAATGGAGTGCAGGGCCAGTAGGAGAGGCAACTGATCCATGTTTTTCTCCCACATGGATGTTTCCCTCCCTTCCCCTCTCTCTAAAAATAAATAAAATCTTTGAGAAAGAGAAGGGGATGTTAAGAGGTTGAGAAATTAGATGATGGGTGTGGACAAGCTTGGGGAAGGATGTCACATGTTAATGCCCACTGCCTCCCTCCCCCAGACGTCAGACAGAGGCTGCTGAGGACACTGAGGGGCTAGTGGCTTTGGGTGGGGAGAGAGCCCACTGTCTTTTCTTTATCTTCCTGTCCAGATGCCCAAATATCATCCCTCCCTTCCCTGGAGAGAAAAGACCCCTCACCCTGCCCCAGGCACCAGGCTGCCAGCCCATCTGCTGGGGAGAAAGAAGGGGCAGAGCCTTTCCCAGAAGACCCTGGAGAGGCAACTGGAAGATTCCTGCTCCCAGGGAGACCCATCTACTAGACTTAGAAGGCATGTTGGCTCCCACGGGATGACAAGCAGCCTGGTACTGAGCACGGAGTGGGCTGGAGTCGAGGGCCTAGGGTTGGCACAGTGGGGTGGGGCCCTTTGGCCACCACGTGTCCGAGGCAGGCCAAGTTGCTTATTGGTGCCAAACCGCCGTGGCATGATGGGAACACCCCCTCCCTGCGCCCAGTCTCACCGGCTTGGAGGCGCCAGGGCCCCCCCGGGGCCGGGGCAGGCCGGGGAAGGTAATGTAATTCCGACCCAGCTAACCCGATTATGGCGGCCTGCACCGGGCCGGGCGGCGGCAGGGGCGGGTCTAAGGCGAAGGGGCCCGCCCGGCCAGGGGTCCCATCCCCGCGAAGGACGCCGAGTTCACACACTCCCACCTCCTGGGTCCTCCACCAGAGGTCATAAGGTCACCAGGCTGCCTCGGCCTCTCCCCACCTCCCTTCTCCGACACGCTCCGGGCACAGTTTCCTGCGGTTGGGTGGGGTGAAGCGTCTGTGGGAAGCGAGGCGGCTGGGATCCTCCGAAGGCTCCACTGAGGTACCACGTGTCTCCTGTGGCGATTTGGCCCTCCGCCTTTGGTGGTGGTAGTGGTGGGGATGGGGGGGGGGGGGGGCGTGTGAGAACAGGCTTCCTAGGCGCAGAGTGGAGGCGCAGAGTCCCTTATTGGCGGCCTCCGGCCGGGGGCAGAGCGGCAGCCCCGACCTCACACCGGACTGTGTTGGCCGGAGTTGAGCCAAGGGTCCGCGTTACGCCGATTTGAGAAAATCGAAATTCTGAGAAACAGGGCACCGATTCCTGGCGCTCCCGAAAGGAGCTAGGGGTTCCGCGGAAGAGGCCAGGAGGCCCTGGCCGGGAGTGGTGGTTCCGCGCCCTAGCCCACCAGACGCGCCCTGCCGCCGCTTCCCACACCTGTCCTCTTCCTGGGCCTTCAAGTCGCCAGCGCCGTTCCCCGGCAGCTTCCCATCGCATCCAAGAAGCCACAACGAGATCTGGTCTTCGAGGGCACTTAGGCGGGGGGCACAACGAATCCGGGAGTCCGCAGGCAGGACCCATCGGGAGGCTAAAAAATGGGGGGTGTGGGAAGAGGTACCTGCGAGGAAGCCCTAAGGCGGAGGCCGGCGAGGATGGAGTAGCCATGAGCATCTCGGCTGACTCAGCGCGTAGCGTCCCATGCTCTGGCCCCTCCCGGGCTGGGCCTGGTTCCTAACACCCTCGCCACCTCTTTACCCCACCCCCGCCGCCCCGGCCTCCCAGTCTCCCCCTCGCTTGGCGCACACAGGCGTCTCTTCCCCTTTAATGGGCCGGGCCCCGCCCCTACACTCCCCCCAGCCCCCACTGCCCACTCGAGGCAGATCTGTCAGTCACTGCCCCAGCCAGAGGCTGCCAACCCTCTCCACCCCGGACTCCGGCACAGGCCCCGCCGGCCCAGCGTCCATCTGCGCTTCAGAGACAGAAGGGCGCTCCCGGGACGCTGGTCGGTCGCGCTCCCTCGGGATGCGAGTTCCTGCACCGACGCCCAGCAGAGCCCGACATGGGCGCGGCTACTCCCCGTCCCCTGGGATGAAGCTGTCTTGGGGGGCCCGGCGCCTCGCCGCGGCCGGCTCCGCGGGCCCCTGAGGCCGCCGCCCTGTGCGCTCCGCTGCTGCGCCCCCAGAGCTGCCTGGGGCGCCCTCCACAACCGCCGAACCTGCTGCGGTCTTCCCTGACTTGGACCCATGGAACCCGCGGTGCTGGCCTCGCACAACCTCCCGCATCATGAACCAATCAGCTTCGGCATTGATCAGATCCTGAGCTGCCCGGAGCCCCCGGGGAGCGGTCTAGGCCCGGGTCGCACGGGCCAGGGCCACGGGGAGAGCGCGGCGTTCTCAGGTGGATTTCATGGAGCCTCAAGCTACGGCCCCTCAGGCTCCCTGGGCCCGCTACCCGGCAGCTCCGGCGTGGGCCCGGGCGGCGTGATCCGCGTCCCAGCGCACCGCCCGCTGCCCGTGCCGCCGCCCGCGGGAGGCGCGCCTGCGATGCCGGGCCCCTCGGGCTTGGGCGGCGCCGGGGGCCTAGCGGGACTCACCTTCCCGTGGATGGACAGCGGACGCCGCTTTGCCAAGGACCGTCTCACCGGTGAGGTTGCCCAACCCCTCTATCGTCTTGCCACTCACTCGCCGGGTTTCCTCATCTTTGATCCTTCGGATCCAAATCCAGGTCCCCTTTCATACTCCTCCCCCAGATCATTTCAGGGGATCCCCTCCCATCTTGTATCTCTTGGTCCCACTGCTGAGAGGCGACGGGAAGGGAGCTGCCGTCGATGCCCGCGCTCTTCTCTGCAGTCCACTGTCCACACCACGGGGAGAGCAGGGTGAAGTTATGGGGCCAATTCTCTGTCATCCGAGGGGGAGGGCCATTTCTTCCGAGCCCTCTCGTTGTTTGGTCTAGAGGCTTCTGCTGTTGCGGGGCTGCGCTGGGGGCGCCGGCGAGGACCGGGCGCGGGAGCTCTGCGTCCTGGGCAGCCGCACTCTCCTCTCAGGGACACTTCGAACCGCCCCGCAAACCCTGCCCCGCTCTGTCTTCCTCCCCGCAGCCGCGCTCTCCCCCTTCTCCGGGACGCGCCGCATCGGCCACCCTTACCAAAACCGGACCCCCCCGAAGAGGAAGAAGCCGCGCACGTCCTTCTCGCGTTCGCAGGTGCTGGAGCTGGAGCGGCGCTTCCTGCGCCAGAAGTACCTGGCCTCGGCGGAGAGGGCGGCGCTGGCCAAAGCCCTGCGCATGACCGACGCTCAGGTCAAGACGTGGTTCCAGAACCGGCGCACCAAGTGGCGGTGAGGCGCAGGGCGGGAGGGACCGCGGGCCGGGCCAAGCGGCTGTGAGGCGCGGGGCGGGCGAGGGCCGGACCCGGGCCGGCCTCGCTGACTCCCCATCTCCGCCCGTCCAGGCGCCAGACGGCGGAGGAGCGCGAGGCGGAGCGGCACCGCGCGGGCCGACTGCTCCTGCACCTGCAGCAGGACGCGCTACCGCGGCCGCTGCGGCCGCCGCTGCCCCCGGACCCGCTGTGCCTGCACAACTCGTCACTCTTCGCGCTGCAGAACCTGCAGCCCTGGGCCGAGGACAACAAAGTGGCTTCGGTGTCCGGGCTGGCTTCGGTGGTGTGAGATGCGCCTGGCTGGCTGGCGGAGCGCTCTTCCGTCTCGAAGCGCTGCCTGGAGCGCGGCGGCCAGGGCGGAGGGGCGTGCGCCTACCCTTTCCGCGGCCGTAGCTGCGCCACGCAGGAGTAGCAGCCGGCCTCGAGGCTCTCGGCCGCCGCGGGCTTTCGGGGCAGCGTGGCACGCTTGCCTCGCACGCGGAGACGCGGCCTTTCCCACAGGCGTTTTCCACTTCTACCGTCTTACGGCTTTGGGACCTGAGGCGCCGAGAGGCCGGGACCTGCCCATGAGGTGCGGGGAGGGGGCGCTGGCCCGTGCTTTCCCGAGGGACTCCGGATTCTGCCGCTGGTGGGTGGGAACTGCGGTGCGGAGCCAGGACAGGTAAAAGGTGGTGCTGCGATGGGGGCAGCCCTCACTGGCTGAGTCGGTACCAAAGGTGTGATGGAAGGAAGACGCGAACGACAGCGGAGTAATGTAAGAGGTGCTGGAGAACAAGTGTGACTGTGACGGGAACCAGGTGTTAGCCACGTTGGGCATCTCATCCTTCTGTAAAATAATCGCTAAGGATTCCTTCCTTACTCTGAGCCTCGTGTGGTTCGTGCGTGTTCAGACTCCTGACTAGGCCTCCCACTGGAGCCTCACAACGCGCCGGGGCGGCTGGGGAGACGGACACTTCTCTTCCATCTTTCACTTGATGAAAGAGAAAATCTAGGAGCACTCATCCCGCTGAGACAGACAGGAGAGAGGAGGAAGGAGTGGTGGTCGAGGTTAATGGGCCCAGTGGAGTTGGGTGAGCAGAGCTTGGAAAATAATTAGGAAAATAACCTGATAGACCTAAAAAGAATCAAAGATAATTTCAGGGTTGGAAATGCAGGGAATCAGGCAACCAGTGGTATTATGGACGATGAAGGGGAGACTGGGAAGATAGGAGCAAGACGAACTCTGCAGGCAAAACTAAATGCTAAACCCAGAGAGACTAAGTTCTGGCGAAGTGCCTTTGGGGGAAGTATGCTGACATCCACATGGAGGTGGAGATGGATGGAATGATGGGGACAGAAACTCCAAAGAAGGAAACTCTGAAGAGAAAGCAGAGTTCTTTCTCTGGATGAAATATGTTTTTCCACCAAATTCTACAAGCATTTTTACCATGTGCAAGGTGATGGAGGATATCAAAGTTAGTGGTCCATGGGAAGAAAAGGAAAAGGAAAAGCTGCAAAGAAAGGAAAGCATGGTGTCCATGCAGTATTTATTTATTTATTTATTTATTTATTTATATCAATTATGCCATTACAGTTGTCCTGACTTTTTCCCATTTGCCCCCCATTCACCCAGCACACCCCACTCCCTCAGGCAATCCCCTCACTATTGTTCATATCCAGGGTCATGTGTATAAGTTCTTTGGCTGCTCCAGTTCCTACACTGTACTTTACATCCCCATGACTGTTCTGTAATTACCTATTTGTACTTCTTTTTTTTTTTTTTATTTTTAGGGAGGGAAGGAAGGGAAATAGAGAGAGAGAGAGAGAGAGAGAAACATCAATGTGCGGTTGCTGGGGATTATGGCCTGCAACCCAGGAATGTACCCTGGCTGGGAATCGAACCTGGGACACTTTGGTTCCCAGCCCGCGCTCAATCCACTGAGCCACACCAGCCAGGGCCTATTTGTACTTCTTAATCCCCTCACCTCTTCACCCATTTCCTTATACACCCCTCCCATCTGGCAACCATCAAAATGCCCCCTATCCATGATTCTGTCTCTTTTCTTCTTGTTTGCTTAGTTTGTTTTTTAGATTCAATTGTTGATAGATTTGTATTTTTGCCATTTTATTGTTCATAGTTTTGATCTTCTTTTTCTTAAATAAGTTCCTTTAACATTTCATATAATAATGGTTTGGGAACTCCTTTAGGTTTTTCTTGTTTGAAAGAAAATAATGGATGAACTCCTTTAGTTTTTTCTTGTTTGGGAAGCTCTTTATCTGCTCTTTGATTCTAAATGACATCTTTACTGGGTAGAGCAATCTTGGCTGTCAGTCCCTGCTTTTCATGACTTTGAATATTTCTTGCTAATCCCTTCTAGCCTGCAAAGTTTCTTTTGAGAAATCAGTTGACAGTCTTATGGCAACTTCCCTGTAGATAACTAACTTCTTTACCCTTGCTGCTTATAAGATTGATTCTCTATCTTTAACCTTTGGCATTTTAATTATGATGTAACTTAGAGTGGGCCTCTTTGTATCCATCTTGTGTGGCACTCTGTGCTTCCTGGACTTGCATGTCTATTTCCTTCACCAAATCAGGGAAGTTTTCTTTCATTTTTTTCAAATAGGTTTCCAGTTTCTTGCTCTTTCTCTTCACCTTCTGGCACCCCTGTGATGAGAATGTTGGACCTCTTGAAGTTGTTCCAGAGGCTGGTTTTACACTATCTTCATTTTGGGGGGGATTATCTTTTCTTCTTCTTGTTCTATGTGGCTGTATTCTGCTTCCTCATATTCCGAATTGTTGATTTGATTCTCAGCTTTATCAACTCTACTGTTGCTTCCCTGTAATTCTTTATTTCAATGAGTATATCCTTTGTTTCTGACTGGATCTTTTTTATGCTGCTGAGGTCCTCATTAAGTTCCTTAAGCACCCTTATAACCAGTGGTTTGAACTCTGCATCTGATAGATTTTTTATCTCCATTTCATTCAGCTCTTTTTCTTAAGTTTTGATCTGTTCTTTCGTTTGGGCCATGTTTCTCTGTCTCCTCATTTTGGCAGCCTCCCTGTGTTCTTTTCTTGATCTTAGGTAGAGCTGCTATGACTTCCTGTCTTGGTAGCATGGCCCAATGTAGTAGGTGTCCTGTAGAGTCCAGTGGCACAGCCTCCCTTTTCAACCAGGCTGGGTGCTTGAGGTGCACCCTTCATGTGGGCTGAGTACACCCTCCTCTTACGGTTGAGTCTTGGTTGCTATTGGCATATTAATGGGAGGGATTTACCCAGGCCAGTCAGCTGCAAAGATTGACTGTGACCGCTTACCACTAACCTCCACCCTCAGTGGGGGATCAGCTGTTCAGGGGCAGGGTAGTGGTGCTCCAATGTCCACTGGGTGCATGGGCCCTGGGGTTTCTAGGTGGTGCAGGCCAAGGTCAACCCCCCAGCTGTGTTTCACTCAGGGCCACCCTGACTGTCTATAAAACAATCTGAGATGGCTGCTGCTTGTGCTGGGCTTGGAGATTCTGGGGTGAAGCCAAGCTGTGAATCCAGGCTGGCTGCTGCTAGTGCAGGGCTTGGGGCTCACTGAAACCAGCTGTTACTCTTTTGAGAGGATTTAGGAAGTTGTGAAGCATTAGCCAAGACCAGTCATTCAAATGGAAGAGCAGCTTGGGGGACGTGTAAGTTGGTGGAGCAGAGTCTCTGGGGATCTTCAAGTCAGGTCAAACATTGTTGGCCAGGTTGATGGAGTCACAGATACAGCACCAGCTTGCCGGCTCTGTAGCTCTGTAAGGAGAGGGTTTAGAAAAGGGACAATGGCCTCTGCTCACCTTGATGTCAGATGCTTCAGTTTCTCCCAGTATCCCACTGGTGCCTCTGAAGCTGCTACCCCAGTGCTGGAGCTCAGAGAAAGACAGTCTCAGTAGATAAGTCTGTGTGTAGGTTCTTTAGGAGGAACTGCTCGGGGCTCTAGCAGTTTCTTCCATGGACTCAATCCCCACTGGTTTTTGCAGCCAGAAGTTATGGGGACTTATCTTTCTGGAACTGGAACCCTGGGCTGAGGGGCCTGGTGTGAGTCAGGGAGTCCTGGCTCCCAAGATAACCCTTCTGAATTTTTACCCACCACATGTGGGTGTGTGACCAGCCTGTTCTGTGTTTGCAGCCTCCTTCCAGTCTGGATGGATGTGGTTTCTTTAATTCTGTAGTTGTCAGACTTCCATTCAACTTGATTTCTGACAGCTTCAAGTGATTGTTGTTCTATATGTTAGTTGTAATGTTGATATGGTTGAGCGAAGAGGCAAGCCATATCTGCCTTGGCCACCATCCTGACCAGAAGTTCTTGAAGTTTTTAGAAAGATGTTATCTTGTGGGTGAATCAGGGACTGCTGGGAAGTCATCTGATAGAAAGTTGAAAATTTGGGAATGGTCGCGATAGCCTTATGGTTTAAGAAGGAGCAGGACTTAAGTTATATGAAGATGAAAGGGAAGACTTTGTCTGATTCCTACAGCACCCCCATTCTTCCTCCTCTGGAGGCAGGTGCAATGTGACAGAAGGAAGTAAGCTTTAGGCAGGGTCAGAGGCCAGCGGTAGCCAAACTACTCATGCTCTGTGTTAGTGACAGCTAGCTCAGCCATAGCACAGAGTCTTTTTTGAAAAATGATTTTATTTATTTATTTTTAGAGAGAGAGGAAGGGAGGAAGAGAGGGATAGAAATACTGGCATGTGAGAAACATGGGTGTGAGAAACACCAATTGGTTGCCTCTCACACACCCCCACCCAGGGACCTGGCCTGAAACTCAGGCATGTGCCCTGACCAGGAATCAAATGGCAACCTCTTGGTTTGCTGGAGGACACTCAACCCACTGAGCCACATCAGTCAGGGCTATAGCACAAAGCCTTGACCAGAGGTGGGACCTGGCAAGTGGATATTGCTGGAGGAGTTGGTCCTGAGTCTTTGATACTGTGTCATCTCTAACTCGTGAATGTTGTACAGGCTGCTGCAGAACCAAACTCAAATTTGGCACCATAGGAAAAGGACTTTTCTGGCTCAAAGTGGAGCCTGAGGATAGGTTTGGCTTAAGTTAGGGATACAGAAGCATGTCATCCCCCCTCCAGTAAATAAAACAAGGCTAAGGAAAGGATCCGACCCTACGTAGATTGTGGCTTACCAGATTCCTTTCCATCCCAGTCCACCATTTCTTGAGACTCAGGTTCCAAGATTTATATTCAACCCTAAATTTTCGGCTTCTAAATCTGGCTGGTTGCCTTAGGGCTAGACGGAGGGAGGACTGCATGCAATGAGATGAGTTCTGCTCCAGCCCTCAGGCAGGTCACTGCAGGACACAGGCATGTGCAAACTCTTGGGTGGAGGGTGATTCATTCTCTGTTGAAGAATCTGCCATTTCTTCCCTCAGCTTGTTCAGGAAGTCTCTGCTTTCACTGGGGGGCAGGTTACTCAGGAAGTATGGAGGGGCCAACTCCACCAGCCTGAGAGAGAGAGTCATAGTTAGATGATTTCTGAATACTCTCATAAAGCAGATTTTAAAACTTCTCACTGTCCTTTCCACAAACCCTGTCTCTCAAATCATGTTACTACAAACCATTATGATCCCCTCTTCTTAAAAGCTCTCTAGCTCCCCAGCCATAATTTTGGCCCCAGGAAGAGGAATGGGCAGTGTAGGAGGAGTGTCAATAAACTTACATTTGTGGTTGAATCTCAGAAACAATGGAAAGGCAGTTGTCTTTGGAAATGGAGAAATTGTGGTAAAGCACCCATGGTGGAGGCCTGGCTGGAGCCCGGCGGCTTCGGTAGCAGCAGTGTGGGGAGAGCTGGGCCACATGCTTATGGGTTAGGAGCAGGTAATTTCCAGTCCCATCTATGTCTTGGGCCACCTCATTGAAAGGCAAAGAAATTGAAGGAATAAGTTATAAGAGGCAGATAGTAGAAAAAAGTAAAGGGGCCCGAGAAAGAATTAGTAAGGGTGGTGAGAGTATCAAAAGTAAAGCATCACCTCTAGATGTTATAGTCCCTACCATACCATACGACATTTTCAGAGTTCCTTGTACCCCAAAGCCTCAGAGAAAGTTTCTCTTGGTTCTAAAAAAATCCTTTGACTGGCCACCTGGACCTCAGTTTTAGAGGTGGCATACCAATCTTTGGCCTCTCTGCCTTCTGCTTCTTTTATGACCCCAATTCTTCCCTCTAACCTTAAGGAAGTATCCAGACAGCAGTGCTTTCTGAAGGTCTCTGCGATTCTTCTCAGAGCCAAAGGCTGGTTGGGACAAGGGAAGTTCAATTTGTTGCATAAGTTCTAGGAGTTCTCCTCGAAGTTTCTGGGCTTGGCACAGTGCTGCCCAGTTTAGACCCCGGGCCTGGCACCAAGCTTTATCTGCTCCATCTAGGAGAAGAAAGGGACCAGGTACAACTAAAGTCTTTATGAGTCCCCCAAAGAACCTAAACCTTGGCCAAAGGGCCTTGTCTTCCTGAGCATAGAGACCTGTCAGCTGGTTGCATACAACTTCCCCTTTGGAAAATCTGGGATTTTATAAGAGGATGCAGAGTGGGCCACTCACTCTGTATAAAGGCTTCATACACTTGGATCAGAGAACTGTGATCACCATCTGCATGTTCCAGGGCTCGACGTAAGGCAGCTTCTTCTGCACAGAGTGGAGGATGGGTAAACCCAGGGGAAGCTGGAGGCAGAAGACAGGAAAGTTGTTTTGGGGAATGAGAAAGGATAGCAGCACAGGTGGAATGGTGAAAAGGTAGAAATGTCACTTTGGGAACTTAATTCAAAAGACATTGGCCCTGGCTGGTGTGGCCCAGTAGACTGAGCACTGGACTGCAAACCAAAAGGTCATAGGTTCGGTTCCCGGGTAGGGTACATGCCTGGGTTGCAAGCCAGGCCCCCTGTTGGGGGCAGTTGGGGGTTTGTGAGAGGCAACCAATTGATGTTTCTTTCACACGTAGATGTTTCACTCCCTCTCTCCCTCCCTTCCCTGCTAAAAAAATAAATAAAATCTTAAAAAATGTTTCCCTAAACAAAAGACATTGATAACTTCTACGTGCTATGCACTTTATTAGACATTGAAGATAAATGAAAGACAGTCTCTGTCCTCAAGGAGTCTGGTAAAAGAGACTAACAAGTGAGCAAACTTGATGAGCACGATAGGTGGTGGGCCAATATTTGTACTTGAAGTAGGAATTAGCTCAATGGAGAAGGGGTAGAGAGAGGATTCTAGACAGTGGGAAGGGCAAGTTAGTAGCATGGCATGAACTGTAAGCACCTAGTCTGAGTGGCAGAAATGGCTGGCATGGCAGACTCGCAGGAGATAAAGCTGTGGAGGTAGGTATGGGCCAGAGCATGAGAGGCTGGATGTGCCAGGCAGATGGGTTTTACAATCTGTCCAGAATGTAAAGAACAGCTGTTGGAGAAAAGTTTTTAAATAAGAGAGTTCATGACTTTGAAGAAATTCACAGAATCCAACTGAGCAGTGATAGGACCTGACATTAGCACTGATGGTGAGTGTGGAGGAGAGCAGGTTAATTTAAAAACTTTAGGAGGTAAAAATGAAAGAACCTAGAGAAAGACTAATCTAGAATAGCGGTACTGGAGCAGAGATGATGGTGTGATTTTGTGAGAAGGTCGCTTAAGAAAGTGGTCAAGTGTAGTTCTAGGCTGAAGTACTGAGGACTATACTGCTAGAAATGTCCCTCAGGAATTGGCTATATGAATCTAAGATTCAGAAGAATGATACTGACAGGGACATAAAAGGTTTAGAAATTGTAAGTGTGAAGGTGCCCATTAGACCACAGGTGTGGATGACTTGCTTAGACAGTTCAGGGAATGAGAAGATAAAAAGGGGCAAGAATGGAAAACTCTGAGGTCCAATTTACAGTGGATGAACAGAAGATGGAGAGCCCAAGTAAGAGATTAGCAGATTGGGTAGTGTGGTAAGATGCAAATCATGAGGAGAGGTCACAGAAGCTTAGTGGGGGCAGTTTCAAGGTGGAAATGGCCGACATTCTGAAGTGTCAAAAGGTCATGAATAAGAGCTCAAAAGTGTTTACTGGATTAAATCTTTGGGAGGTCACTGGTGAGCTGAAGGCTGTCCCAGTGCTGTGGCGGGCCTGAAGCTGGAATGCAGTGGGTGAAGATTAGATGGAGTAGGGTGGAGATTATACTGTCTAGCTGAAGGGGAGTACAGAGTTGAGAAAGAGGGGTGTGGGTTTTAGTAACAACAGATAGGAGAGTTTGAAGCATGTTGAGAGGAAGAACCAGCAGAAGGAAATGGCTGAAGAGACGAGAGAGGTAAGTGATTAAACCTGGTTCTGTAGGCACTGTGAGAGGTAGGGACTGGAGCACAGGAAAGGGCTGGCCTTCAGAGCACCAAAACACCAAGCAGAAGGACTGATTAGGTGAGGGAGCCAGGGAGAGAGGAGTTGTACCAGTGAGCATGGCAGCGAGGGTGAGCATCTCATCCACACAGTCAAACTCGCAGGAGGCCAGCAGGGCTTTGGCCAACTCAGGGGGCAGGGGGAACTCTGACAGGATGACACCCAGGTCTGACAGGTCCCCGTTATCATCCAGGGCTGCCAGATAGTCCAAGTCTTCCAGGGCCTGCATCAGTGCTTCTGGAGCTGGTGAGGAAACAGGGCTGATAGAGCAGGGAGTCTCGGAGTCTGATGGTCAGAGAGCAGGGTGTCGGCAGGAGGGGGCTCACCAGGACGGTCCAGGAAGTGGCAGTCCCCTGGCTCTGCAATCTGTCTCCTCTTTAGCAGTAATACGAGGGGGCTCAGATTCTCCTCACACACCCTGGGTTGGGTCAGTGGGGGAGCTTCTAGTTCTTGGAAGGACTTAGGATACAGACAGAGGCAGGATCCTGAGGAGGAGAAAGACCTGGGAAAGACTGCCTGTCGGTGACTCTTTCGTGGTTGATCTCAGAAAGGACAAAGCCTCTTACCTGGGGTGGCCCCTCTTGCCCGCAGTTGTCTTGCCTCTGCCTGACACTTGCTGATTGGCCTCAACACTTGGGATTCTGCTCGGATCTGAGGATTGTACACCTGTCACCGCCCCCCAACCAAAGCCAAAACAGATCAGAGCTGGCCATTTATATCTTTAGCCCCCACACCCCCTCACCTCTGTCACTCACACTTCGAAGCTCCAGTCCTGAGTCAATGACATGTCGAATGTAAGGGAGGGAGAAGGAGAAGTCAGCCAGCCAGTGAGTGACCACAACCTTTCGGGCACCCGAGTGTGTGTCCTCGTACACAGCCTGAACAGCTTGACCATGGCCTGGGTGAAGGGGCAGCACCCGTGGTGGAGGCCCTTGGATAGCCAAGGTCCCTACCTCCCTGGACAAGGATTCACAGCACAGGGAAATTTCCTGAGGAGAGGGGTGGGGCGTTAGGATAGTTCTCACCTTTTTGGGTCATAGACCCCTTTGAAAAACTTATGAAAGCTATGGCCCTTAACCCTGAAAAAATGCACATACTTATAAAATTTGGGGTGTTATTATTTCAGGAATTCATTGAACCACAAATCTCTGCATCAGATGGAATCAAAAGAGGGTGGTAGACCTCTTCACCCTGAAATCCTTGTTTTCCTCAGGACCCCAACCAACGAACACTGAAGTTCCAGTGTTTCTAACAAGCAGTGAATGCTCCCGCTCCCCTAGCACAGGAAGGCCGTGTAAGGAGCACCTCCTTTTGCAGCCTGTTTTTTTTTTTACCTCCTCACTGGGCAGGTACACTAGCACGTCTCCTGGAGTTTCCTTTCGACACAATTCAAGCACAGCCTGGCAGGCAACTTCCACTCGATCAGCAGGGACAGTGTCCATGTAGGTGGGAGTAGGACAGCTACCAGGCCCTCTGGGTACGTGTACAATAGGAGGATTGTCCCAGAAGGCTTGGAGCTTAGGCTCAAGGGCTGGGTCAGTAACCACAACTACTCTGGGGTCCTGCGGGAGGTTTCCTAGCTTGGCATCTCGCAGCAACCCCTGGAGCAAATCTGAGGCCACTGACCGCTCCTGAGCCTCATCCAGCACCAGCACATCCCAGTCTCCAGTGCCCCGGGCTGAAGCCAATTCCTGAAGCAGCAGCCTGTCCCAGCAAAACCTGTTGACATTGCCAGTGGACAGGGGAGTCAGTGTGGACACTGACCAGACCCAGAAGTCCAGGGGAGCTTCTCCCCAAGGGCCTTAGATCTTGATAGTTAAGGTCAGAAAAAGAGATCATGACTGAACTCCTGGGCCTGTGGACCCTTAACAGTGACCCACAACCTCACTGACTGATGACATTTTGTTCAGAAGCTGTAGTCCAGCTGGGAAAGTGAGACTTTTGTGATGAGGGTGAGGATGAGTGTTTGAGGTCCAGGCTGAGGTTAAAGAGCCTAATTCAGCATTGCATAAATCATGCATGATACATGCTTTAAAGGGTTAGCTGGGTGCTCACTTTGGCAGCATATAAAATTGAAACAATATGGAGATTAGCATGACTCCTGTGCAAGGACGAGATGCAAATTTGTGGCGTGTTCTATATTTAAAAAAAGGGCAGCGGTGAGCTGGGCTGAGAGTGTATGGTGAGATGTCATAGGACTAGGCTCATTTCTCCTGGGTGAGGGGAATTAGATTTTAATCAGGCCTGCAGAAGGCCTCACCTGAGCAGGGTGTGGGGCCCAGTGCAGTCCTCCTGGGGGATGCTGTAGCCAACCTCATGACCCAGGGTCAGGTCCATCTCATCAGCAACCTGCAGGGCCAGGCTCAGGGCTGCCAGAGGGTAGGGTTGAGTGACAGTTACCCGGCCCTTCTGGAACCCCCTGGCCAGCGCAAATTCTGCACACCACTGAGGGATCTGGGATAGAGGTAGGGAAAGACAACCAGCCATCAAGACATAGGACTTCCATTAGAAGTGCAAGGGGAGATATGGCCAGCTTAATCTCTTCTTATTTGGGGCTGTACCCTGGTCCTTCAGTACCCTAGGGCCAGCTTAACCCAACTCCCTTTGCCTACCTCCCCCATAATTCCTGGCAGCCCAATCCCCCCTTGCTCAGGGAAGGGCCAGTTCCCCAGGCCCTCCCCTTGCCCACTCCCAGAATCCAACCCCCGCCCTCCCACCTGGGTGCTCTTGCCAGAGCCAGGCTCTCCAGACACCAGCACAACTCCACTGGTGCTACTTTCCAACTGCTCCAAGAAGATAAAGCGAGCAGCCCAGATGGGCAAGGCTCGGCGCTGCTCAAGCAGTTCGTAGTAGCGAGAAGAGAAGGGCAGCCCGTCAAAGGGGTTCACTGCCAGCTCAGACTCCCCAGGGCTCAGGCCAGACTCTTCTGCCAGCCCAAGAAGCTGAGAAGCCATGGTGCCTCACTGGTAGGACCTACAGAAGGCAGGGCAGTTATTAAGGCTTCATACCATCTTTCCATCTCGCTCCTGATCCCTAGCCTGTACCCTTAGCTGGGTACAAGGAAGGGGTCCATCCTTCCCAGCACTTCTTGCCTGCTAGGAAAACAGTGGAGACTTGAGTTTCCAAGTAAGGGACTAACACAACTGATTACCCTCTAGTCAGGTAGCAATAATCCTGTGACTGTCACAGGGGCCATCAGGAATTATGAAACCTATGGGAAGAACCCCAAGGGGAAAGGATAAAGAATAAGAGGAGGAGCACGAATCAGGGAGTAGGGCCACAAGGACACTGGATTCAAACCTGCTTGCAGCTCTGAGACGTGTCAGAATGGCAGCCAGTTCCAGAACTACCCAGCCAGTTACCTTGACCAGCATGAAGTACAAAGGTAAGTTCCGGCTCCACCCTGGAGCTCGGCTCAAAGGCAATTCTAAAGACTGCATTTGGGGTGGAGCCATTTGCTCCACCTTGTTTAACTTCGTCTGGAGCCTGCGGAAACAGGCTCCAGCGGCCACACTGGGCATGCACCAACTCTACAGAAACCACGCACGGTGAAAGGCATTCTGGGACTTGTATTTTTGTTTGTTTTAAAAATACTTTTATTTATTTTTAGAGAGGGAGAGAAACGTGTCAATTGCCTTATCGGCACCCCATCTGGGGACCAAACCTGCAACCTGGGCATGTACCCAGACCAGGAATCGAACCAGTGACCCTTCACTTTGTGGGGCAACACCCAACTGAGTCACATGGTGGTCAGGGCCTAGGACTTGCGGTTTGGCAGCTGTTTCTTCACGAACCTGGGCTCAACACCCAAGCTATGTCCAGTTGCTGTTGGATCTTCAGTTTAGTTACACTTTCTTAAAGCCACTCATCTCTTGATGTGAAGGGGTGATTTCCAACAGTTCCATCTGACTGCCCCCCACAAACCTACAAGGAGGACCTCATACCCATTCCCCCAACTGAACAAAAAGGAACCTGCTTAGGGGAATTTTTAGACCCAGAGAGGCAACAGAGACCTTGAATGAAAACCCTGAATTTAATGTGATATTGGGGGGAGCCCCATCTTTCCCTTTCTACCACCCACCCATCGGCCTGTTGTGAGCTGGGTGAGGGCTGCCCCCAGTCTCCGTCCTGCGGCTCTGGGTGCCATCCTGTACTCAGTCAGCCTCCTGGGCCCGTCTCTCTGTGAATCTCCTGTGGGACATAGGGGAAAGACATTGTGTGGGCTTTGCTGTATTATGTACTAGCTCCATAATCAGCTCCTTCCTACCCACTGTCCTCTAAGCCCCTCACCTTCTTGCATATTCATACAGTGCCTGCTTGCGCTCCTGTAGGCTTTCCTGCCGGGCCCAGGAGGACTTGGCAAACGTTATGGCTGTGGGCTGAGGCATCGGGCCAGAGCTGGGGAACTGAGGTGATCACAATGTCAGAGGGCTTGCGAAGTCATCATCATTAAACACGCATCGAATGCCTACTTTGCAAGAGAGGCACCGTGCTAGGGTCTCAGGATCAAAAAAAAGACATCAGGGATAAGGAGTATGTAGACTGCCCTAACCCCCCAAGTCTTAGATCTGACCATTTCCTGGGTCTCACCTTAGGAGCAGAAGCTGTGGGAAGGGACTGGGTCCTCTCGGTGATGTCTTCAGGTATGAAAGCTACAGCTCCCTCAAGTAGATTGGTGATGGTCAAGTCTATGCACCCAGTCTTGGCTGGGGAGAAGGGAAGAGTAGAAAAGGGATCTCTCTCCCTGCTCACAATTTCTCCTCACCACCCACCTTTCCTCTCTGTGCCTGTCTTTCTGTGGGAGGCTACCCTTTTCCATACCCAGATCTCTCTGGATGACATCCAGTGGCACATGCGGTAAAACCTCCTTGACTCTCTGTGCCAGAGTTGCCAGCTGCACATCAGGAGAAGGGCCAGGGGAGGGGAGGAAAGATGACTGGGCTGCAAAAAAGAGATCTGAAATATGGTTAGTAGAGAATGAAGAGAAAGGAGAGGCTGACTAGCACAAGAATAGGGAGAAAATCACAACAGCCTGGGAGAAAAGAAAAAGCTTTGGGTATGGAGACTACACACCTGACTGCAGACGCAATCTGGGGTGTCTCTGTCGTTTCATGTGCTCTGCTTTGTCTGCTGGAGTGAGTCGTGTCCCTGTCTGACCCAATTCTTTGGCCACCAGCTGGGGAGAATTGGAAGGTTGGGAGTGTCAAAGCCTCAAGTTGTCCTCTCCTTCTTCTTAAGGAAAGACCTACCTCCCCCTGCCTGTGTACCCTACCACCTGTTGTACACGGAGGGCAAACTCCTCATTCCCCTCCCCTGGGTGGCGATGAACAGGACGGAGCCACCTGCAAAAAACAAATCAAGGCCATGTTGGGGGCACCAGGAATATAGGCTGTCACCCTACTTTGATGCCTCATTTCATGGGGCAGTGGTGTTAAGGGTGGAGAGAGTAAATACTTGGTGTTGCATCTATGTTGGAATCTTGATATTAAAAGATCTACAAATGGACAGGGCGAAAGCAACCACTCTCCTGACCTTGAGGTGAGCTCTTCCCAGCCACCAAAAAGTAAGGACAATTAATACCTTACTTGATACACCGTGAAAGGGACGAATAGTGACCACAGCAGTTCTGAGACCCAGGAGGCATCTGACACAGTCTAAGGAGGCATGAAAGTGAGATCTAAGTCAGGGCCAGGAGTGGGAAACTTTCTCCCAAGCCCCAAAGATTCCCTGTCCAGTGTGCACTCACCACAGAGACTAGGGGTCTCTGGACCCGAAGAGTAAGAGGCTGTACCACATCCTGGATAGAAAATGGCCAGGAACTAGAAGGAAGAGAGTAGAATGGGATTCCAGCCAGCATAGTCAGCAGCTCATACCTGACTTAAGAGAGGAAACTGTCAAACTGCCCAAGTAGATAAATGGGGAATAAAGGGATTTAGGGAAAAAGAACCAAAAGGAAATGAACTACGAATGGAAGGGTTAAGGGTGAAGAAGATTTTGGAAAGCCGAAGGGTCCCCAAGCCAGGAAACCTAAGCATTTAGAGACTAACACCTGTGCTCACCCACCTGAAGTGCAGGAGCCCCTCCCGGCCATTGGTGGCCTCTTCCTCGGGGAATAGCAGCAGATGGGTGGGGGGAAGCCTCGTGGAAGCACAGAATCTCTTGAGTGACTCCACCAACTCCCCCCGCCCATCCATCTCCATGAAGCCCCGAGACCAGCACACAAAGCTGGGGGGACTATTGAGTAGAGGCTGGGAACAGGGAAGATAGAAAGGAAGAAGAAAAGAATGTTGGGAAGTGATAAAACTGACATGTGGGGTATAGAAGCGGGGTTAGGGGTAAAGCTCAGTATCTCGTGGTCTCCAAGGCAAAACAGGGCAGGCAAGCTGGGTCCCAGGGGACTGCCCATGGCGCAATCGTCCTCGCCCCCCACTCACGGTGCTACAACTGGTGAGCAGGTTGACTATGTTGTGGTCGAAAGGTGTCACATGATTGGAAATGAGGACCCTGACGCGGTGATCCCGGAGTCCGGAGTCTTCCTGCCGGGCCACTAGTCCCAGCACTGCACACATGGTCCGCACCACGAACCTGGGGACGCAGGCAGTAGTGACTGCACCGTCTCGGGCTGGACACATCCCTGACCCTCCCCGGGCGCCCGGGTCGGAACCTGCGAAGAACGCTGTCTGGGAGTGCGCAGCTGACTAGGAAGACGTGGATCCCAAGAAACAGACGCAGGACTAGGAGGCAGAACCCGACGGGCGCGTAGAGCAGCAGCGCGAGGAGCAGGAAGCCGTCACCTGGGAGCCTGGGGGCGAGAGGCGGGGTGATCCGGCACCGAAGGCCGAGTGGACGCGGGAGCCGGTCTCTCCCCGTCTGAGCTCTTACCGGTGCGAATCAAAGAGCCGCTCCGGCCCCGGCGCCGGCGGAGGCTCCATCGCAGCTGCTTTAGGGGTGTCTGGCAGCTGCCAAAGCCGCCATCTTCGCGACCCGCCGCAAGGGCTCCTGGGAAGGCGGAGTCTCGGGGCGTCGACTCACGGTGCGGTGACCAAAATCCTGAGGCGCCCCGGAAGGGCTACAGCCCCAGCATGCCTCGCGGGCCCGTGGGCCACCTCAGACCTTGCGCCCCGTAGGGACCACAATTCCCGGCATTCGCCAGACGGAGGGCGGAGTCGGCTTCCCAGAATCCTGGTTCCAGCGTGCACCTCTGGAGGACTTCAGATACCGGCGTGCTCCGCGTCCCGCCGTCCACCCGCTCAGGTCCAGGGCGCCGCCTCTGTGTAGGGCGGGCGAAGAGGCAGCCGAGGCGGAGCTGATGGCTGCACTGAGGGCGGGGCGGAGTGCAGGCTGGGGCTTTCGGGGATGGCGAGCTTTTGGGGGTTTATTTTGGGGAAAGGCCCCTGTGTTGACCCCTGACCTCCGGGCCCTGCTGACGTCAGGAACTCCCGACCCTCGGGTCGGAGTGTCTTACGGGACTCCCAGTCTCCGGGCCCAGTTCTCTGTGGGGGTCCCTGGACCACGAACATGTCTGACGTCGGGGACTTCGGATTCCCGAGCGCGGCTGACTGCGGAGACCCCAGATCCTCAGACTCGGGAGAACTCAGGGACCCCTGGAACCCGTCCGCGCGTGTGGCTGGCCGTGGCACTGGGCGCTGGGGGGGCAGTGCTGCTGTTGTTGTGGGGCGGGGGACGGGGTCCCCCGGCCGTCCTTGCTTCTGTCCTTAGCTCGCAGCCTGCCTCTCCCCGGAGCCAGTACAACTTCATTGCAGACGTAGTGGAGAAGACTGCACCTGCTGTGGTTTATATCGAGATCCTGGGACGGTAACGGTGGGGTAGACCAGGAGGCACCAAGTTGCGGGCTAGAGGGCGGGCGAGCTGGAGGAGTCCGACCTCCTCACTTTCGTGCTCTCCCTCCATTCCAGCCACCCTTTCTCGGGCCGCGAAGTTCCCATCTCGAATGGCTCAGGATTCGTGGTGGCTGCGGACGGGCTCATTGTTACCAACGCCCATGTGGTGGCTGATAGGCGCCGAGTCCGTGTGAGGCTGCCTAGTGGGGACACGTATGAAGCCATGGTCACAGCTGTGGATCCTGTAGCAGACATTGCCACGCTGAGGATTCAGACTAAGGTGGGAGTCTGGGCAGCCGGGGCTGGTTGGGGCTCTGAATTTGCTCTTGTCTCCAGATGATAGACCCCTGGTACACATTTTCTTTTAGGAACCCCTCCCCACACTGCCCCTGGGGCGCTCAGCTGATGTCAGACAAGGGGAGTTTGTTGTTGCCATGGGAAGTCCCTTTGCACTGCAGAACACGATCACATCCGGCATCGTCAGCTCTGCTCAGCGTCCAGCCAGAGACCTGGGCCTTCCGCAAACCAATGTGGAATACATCCAGACTGATGCAGCTATTGATGTGCGTACTGATATGGGAAAAGTGACAGTCTAGGTTGGGAGAGGGACAGGGGCTGTGTGGTGCAGGCACCAAGTGTGATAGAAGGTGGACGAGCCTATACCATATGGAGGTTGGGCTACAAAAATGTAGAATTTGGAGAAGATGCCTGCAGCCTGGTATGCACTCAGGCATAGAGTCCCTGGATCTCTTCCATATTTTCTCCTTGTCCTGCAGTTTGGAAATTCTGGAGGTCCCCTGGTTAACCTGGTGAGTGGGACATCCTTTCCAAGAATCCCTGTCCCAGGTCAGTGTGGGAAGGGGTGGGCTTTTCCCTGATTCAATGAGGTTTGGTCAAGTTTCTGAACAGTCCCTTGTTAGCTGTCTCCCAGAATCCAGTCAGATCTCCCCAATTCCCCAATGGTCCCTGCTGTTCTTGTTCAGGTACACCCCATCTCCTACTATTTATTCACGTTAGGGAATAGTTGATTCTGTCCCTGCAGGATGGAGAGGTGATCGGAGTGAATACCATGAAGGTCACAGCTGGAATCTCCTTTGCTATCCCTTCTGATCGCCTTCGAGAGTTTCTGCACCGTGGGGAAAAGAAGAGTGAGCCTGGGTTTGGAGGGAGAGGCTCCTTTAAGTGGTGGGGCATTCATTGGGCCTTGTTGGAGAAGGGTCTGTTGGGAGGAGACATGGGAAGGAAGGATGTAACTGGGTAGGGTTCATTTGTCTGTTTATCACAGATTCCTGGTTTGGAACCAGTGGGTCCAAGCGCCGCTACATTGGGGTGATGATGTTGACCCTGACTCCCAGGTATGAGCTTTAGGAATAGTGATCTGTAGGATGCCATTGGTGAGCCAATGGCACTTCTGTTGAGCTTTGTTCTCAGAAAATTCTATCTTTATGTGTGGTGAACTGTGTCACACTTGGAGCTATCAGAAGAGCTGTCCTCTCTCATCCTGTTGACTTTCTCACCCCATTCCATTTTGCACAGCTGTCATCAGATTGATTTTATCTCATTACTGCTTTGATTTAAAACCTTCAGTCTATTAACCTGGTGTTTGGGGTCATTTTCCATTTTTCAGACCTGGCTTTCTACACGACTATATTCTGTTCCAGCCAACCTGATTTCCTATTACAGGTTTTTATTTATATTGTTCTTTTTTATATATAGTTAAACAGCTGGCCCATCCTTTTAGGCTCAGCTGAAGTTCTACTCCTTAAAGCTTCTCTTAGGATTCTACAGTGGATTACTTCTATTGATTTAACATTATGTGTTATGTGGAATTAGGTACCTTTTCTATGCACGTCTACTTCCTAACTACTAGAAGGCAGAAAGTAAGTTTTGGCCTTTGTATCTGGAGTACCTAGTGTATTTCTTGTCCATATAGTCATCAGTGTGTTGATGAAAAATTGAAGGTGAACCCAAATGGGGAGAGCACCTTGGTGTGGTTAACAGGGTGATCTGTGTCCTTTCAGCATCCTTGCTGAACTACAGCTTCGAGAACCAAGCTTTCCTGATGTTCAGCATGGTGTGCTCATCCATAAGGTCATCCTGGACTCCCCGGCACACCGGTGAGGGAGAGACTGCACTGTGAGGTGGTGATGGGTGAGGTGTACATGTGCCCATGAACTGGGCTGTCTACTCCCTCCTTTCTCTCTGTCCATCTTTTGCAACAGGGCTGGTCTGCGGCCAGGTGATGTGATCTTGGCCATTGGGGAGCAGCTGGTACAGAATGCTGAAGATATTTATGAAGCTGTTCGAACCCAGTCCCAGCTGGCAGTGCGGATCCGGCGAGGAACGGAAACACTGACCTTATATGTGACCCCTGAAGTCACAGAGTGAATGGATCAGCAAGAGTATGGGGCTCCTACTCTGATTTCCACTTGCTTTCCTGGCCTAGGCTGTGAGGGCAGCTGGACAGAGGATTAAATGAACCAGTGGGGGGCAGGTCCCTCCAACCACCAGCATCAATCCCTGGGCTCTGAAGAATCACAAAAACACTTTTTATATAAAATAAAATTATACCTAGCAACATGTTATAGTAAAAAATGAGGGAGGGATGCTGATCTTCTCTCTCCCAAAAAGGCTAGAGGTGAAGCTGTATTCCCCCCTCACTGAAGAGGGGGTATACTGGAGCTGACCATCCTGACCTCCCTATTCAAGAAAATGAGCTGCTGCTGTCGGTTGTTCTGGCCAGTTAATTGGGCTGCCCTTTGTGGTGAGCTCAGCTCAGTGCTGGGCCTGGGAGCCAGGGTTCCCCGTGCTTGGTCACAGATGCAGACAGCTGGCCTAGGAAAAAGGGTGGTAACTTCTGCTTGACAGTCCCATGTCTGCAGTGCACACGGATGAGTGTGGTGGGCTTGCTGACGGCAGGGGTTTCTTGGTAAGCTCCTGAGGTAATAGCAGCCTCAGACCCCTGCCATTAGGGGCCAGTGGTGGTCTGAAGAGGTGGGTATTAGCACCTTAAATGACCTGGTTGCTGGTCTGTCCAGGGTAGCGCTCGAACCTCTTATTGGCCTCTTCACTGAAGGCATCACCTATAAAGGGAATGGGCAGTGTGGGCAGGAAAACAGATCCATTGTGGGAAAGGGTGGGTGGAAGTGGAGAGGCTAGGAGATCCAGAGGCGGATGGGAAGACAAACAACTGGGAGAAGAGAATGAAGGCCTTTCCCTCCCATCCCCCAGTCTTCCTGGGCTGCCCTTCCCACCAAATACCAATGTGGCAGTTGTGCACCCAAATGCGATGTCCATCATATTTGCAGTTACATTTCATCGCATTGTTGGTGAAGTCACTCTCTGCTACTTCAAAATTGGGGTTGATGACCACCTGCGAGGGGGAGAAAGGCAACATAATTCAAAGGTGTCGAATAAACACTCCTTCCACTTGGTAGCAGGACATATCAGACCCCAGGCACCTGCAGAATGTAGTTTCCTGGCTTCACATCTGTGATGTCAATCCACTGACAGTCAATATCATGTCTGTACAGATCCCAGCAGCCTACGGTGATGCCCTGCTCTCCAAAGTTGGCACACTCGTATCTCTTGGAGACATCTGAAGGGATTAGCATGACACACATCAGCGTGAGGCAAGGCTGAGGGATGGAGGTACTGTTGTCCATTCTAGGCCCCCACTCACCCTCCTGACACTCGGTGTCTTCTAGACAGAAACTAGCTTTGTGGCCCTCAGCCACCTTGGTGCCGTTGGGGGTCAGGATATCATAGTGAGTGAAGATGTCCATACTGTGGTAATGCCTATGGGGGCAAGAGACAAGGGAGCTTGTTTCCTTCCCTGCTCCCTGCAGCCTCACACTAACCCCAGGGGCCTTGCTCTTCTACTAGACCCACTCACCCATGGCACTCGTGCCACACCCAAGAGTGGCGCCCAGCCTTGGGCCTGAAGTCAGCTCGTCCTAGGTTGTGAATCTGGGAGGAGAATCGGAGTAGACGGCGGTGGCCATAAGGCCAGTTGGCTGAGCGGGCTGAGCGGGCCAGGCAGTTCTCCTCCGCAGCACAGTACAGCATGTGCAGGGGCCGGTCCTCGATGTAGGCGGTCTCCTGCACCAGTGCTGAGTGCAGCAGCAGATCTGATGCGGCTGCACCGGGAAGGCAGGGGAGTGTTAGAAGTCACTGCTGAAGGGCAGGGACAGATGGGGATGCTTTCACCCTGCCCTTCTGTAGAGTGTATAAAGCTGTTTTTTTAATGGGAAGGAGTACCCCTCCAGATTACAGCCTTCTCGTTCGCAGGAGGGGGTGGCCCAGAACCTCGCTTCCCTGGCTGGCTCTCCACTCACTCTCAGAACAGATGACTCCGGCAGTGAAACGGGTGTCTGTCCTCTTGCAGGCAATGTGGGTGCCATGATGAGCACATTGGTCCAGGGACAGCTCGGTCCCTGTGCAGCGCACTCCACTCATTACTACCTCTGTTGTATTCCCTGAGTCCCAATACCAGGTCTCCTGGGGACACATGCAGATGTTTCTGTGAGGCCCCACTATCCAGCCTCCAGGGTCAAAGGACTCATTTCCATAGTCCTCTGCCCCAAACACGGGCTTTGGAGGCAATAACCTTGGCTTCTCTCTCCTTCTCACTCACCTGCAGGCCATGGTTGGCATAGCCCAGTCCAAGTTGCCTACAGACCACCATGGCCTCCAGTGTCCCCCAGTCATCCCCACAGATGAGGCCCCAGCGAAGGGGCCCGGGTCCCCCTATTTGCACCTCAACTCGCCCTTCATGTCGGCTGCGGCCCCCACTGAGTCGGATCTGTAGTGACAGAAGGGAAGAGCTGGGAAAGCTTTTGGGGTGGGGCAGTGGGGGTCTGTAGCAGGCTGTGGTAACGGGTTACTCAGAGGCACGTAAAGGGCACACGGGGTGTCAGGTGGGAGCTGCAGGATTGCAGGGGCCGAGGGCAGTGGTTTGGGAGCCATCATGCTTCAGAACGTGACCAGATAAGATGCGAGATACCTGAGCCAAGGTGGAAAGTATGACTGACCCTGGTCTCTACCCCAGTGTAGGGCATGTTGCATCGAACTCCAGCATCCTGGCCATGGGAGCAGTCCTCAGCTGTGATGTTCTTGTGGGGGCACTTCCAGAGGGAGGGTTCCTGTCCAGAGCATCGAACTTCACTCAGATGGATGGCACCCATGCCTAGGGTCAAAGGCCAAAGATCAGGAGGTTGTAACTGGGCCTTGGTTGTCCATCCAGGGGTCTCCTTCTTCCCAAGGGTTGTATCCCGCAGGAGTGTGTATGTCTTTCTTCCCTGCCCCTCCCACCTTCATCTTGCTCACCCTGCCCCATGCGGGCACCACTCAGAGCCTCCCGAGCACTCCCGAAGCCCAGCTCCCGACACACCACGCTGGCTGCCTGTAGGTCCCATTTGCGGTCACAGACTGTGCCCCATGTGCCAGCCTTCAGGACTTCCACCCGGCCCTCTCCAGGGTGGGCCCCGCCCTTTAGACGCACTCGGGCCTATAGAGAAGAGAGAGTGTGGTGGCAGTGAATGGGAACAGCAGCATGGAGAGGGCAGAGCAGACCTGGAGATCAATGGAAGAAGGGAGGGGGGGGGGGGGCGGTGTGTGTGTCTCAGGTCTGTGGCCCACCCACTGGAGTTTCCTCCCTGTCCTTAAAGGTCAGGGCTGTGCTTAGTCAGGGGCAGACAGGCTAGGGTGGGTCTCCACCAGGGGCAGGGAAGGTCATTGTCACTGTCTCACACACCTCCCCCTGAGGTTTCGACTGCTGTTGCTTCTTCTGGCCATTGGACGTTGCGTAGACAGGACCTGGCACACAACTCACCACCGCTGGGGCACCCCCTGGGCACCTGGTGGTGTCATTGACACGATAGAACTCCAAGGAGCAGCGGGAGAGGTGGGTCTCTGTACCCACACATGTCACCCCATGCAGACCAAAGAAGTGTTGCTGCCGCTGGGCCAGCAGCCTGGGGGGACAGGAGTGGGGAGCAGTAGGGTAAAACAGTGCTCCTGCCTCTGTGCTCGCAACCCGCCTCCCGCTCCATGCTTCTACCATCCCCTAACTTTTCATGACCACTTTATCCCTCTTCTTTCCTCCTTCTCTGCTTCACTGCCCTCCGGAGGGACAAAGGGAATGATGAGTTTCTGGGCTGAAAGAGTCTAGGTTACTCAGACAGCAGGGTCTATGGGGACCTTTTGCAGCAGAAAAACCTTATGCCGTAGGGCCTGTGGGAGGGCAGCCAGTCTTGACTTGCCTGACAGAAACTTTGCTCCACATGGTTTCACACTGTTGACCTTAATAATGGAGGCTGAGGCCTCTCTGCAAAGAGAATGGGAAGCTAGGACCACCCAATGGGAAGAGACGGGTAGGAGGGGGCAGCCAACATGAACAGGAAGCCTGTATAGCCAGAGTACGCAGATTCTTCTGCTGTGCTGAGGATGGAATGACTGAATGAGTCAGGATGTGGATGAGTGAGTAAATCTCTCATCTAAATGGCTCCTGAGAGACCAGAGGGATGCCCAGGCCAGAGTATGACAAGCAGTTATGGGAAGAACAGACTGGTTAGGGGACACACAAAAGATGGGCTGGCAAATGTAGGGATGATGGTATATAAATGCAAGACAGACGAAAGTTAGAGGGATCACATGGCCAGAGAAGGAGAGTGAATACAAACAACAATGGCAAAGACATCCCCAGACCTGAGCCAAGCTGTGAGTCTTTAATGAGGCAGTCTGTGCTTCTGCAATTTAAACGTAACAGAAAGAATGTTCCATAGCCACCGGAGTAGGAAAATGGGACTAAATGAGGGATGTTAAAATTTGGAATCACTGCAGAGAGATGCTTCAGAGAATGAGGGGACTTATTATTGACACAAATGGAGTGAGAGATGGCAGCGAGGCATGTGAAGTACCTTCTTGCTAGGACAGTTGGTTCAAGCCCAGAGGGGAAGGTAACCAGCTAAGGCCTGGTATTGGTGGAGTGGGCTTGTGAGGCTGGTTTGAAAGTGAAATATTACAGCGATGTGCCTCAGAGGAGGGAAGGAACATGACAACTTGAAGACATTGGCTAGGAAGACAGAGAACAACATGTTTATAAACACAGCAGACAAAGGAAGCCTAGAGACTTGACAGAATACCTTTGGAAGCTCAGGATAAGTGGATTCGGAAGCTCAAAGAGATCAGGTACTCTCCCAAAGTCCTGTTTGGCTGAAAATAAAAGTCAAAGAGGCCATCGCAGGAAAAAGACACCTCTCTCCTGGGCTCCCTCCTCCCCTTCCCCCCAGCTTAGAAAGTAAAAACACAGTGTGCACTTTAATGTGGAAGTCAGGGAAGGCCAGAATATGGCCACATTGGGCAAAGATGACCCTCAGCTAAAAGGCACTACAAGAACATCCCCAAATTCCAAGCTTCTCTGAAGCCACCAGAGGGAGGACCTGGAAAATGAGGGGTACCAGGAGACCAGTGGGTGATCTCAGAATGCACTGAGGAGAGGAGGGGACAATGGAGTGGGATGAGTTCTCTGTGTCTGTCACTCCTGAAGAAGTCATCAGGGAGGATGCATGTGCAAATGGCCTTTGGAAGCCCAGTGAGATGTAATCACAGGTGGGAATTTTCCATTCCCTTGTGTTCTCTTTGAAGCAACCCAGGAGGAAAATTATGGAACTGGGAGCCTAATTGTGTCAGTTGGGCCAGAGAGGATCCCATCCCTGGTTAAGTTTCCAGAGGAGACACTGAGTCTTACCTCCAGGCCAGTAGCGCTTGTTTTTAAAAATTAATCAAATAAAGGTAGGATGGAAACACTGACAACTTCTTAGGGGACAGGCAAGCATGGCACTTGGAGGACGAAAGTGCTAGAGTTTCTATTAGAATTCACTGGGGAAGATAAATGAGCATGTGGAACAAGGGCAGTCAGTGGATGAACTCCTATAGAGATTTAAAAAAATCCCATGACAAGCATAATTCCTCAGTGACACAGGGCAAGCCGTACTTCATGGTTCAGTGACTCATCAGGAAGGTGGTCTGTAATAGCTGCTGCTGCTCCCCCACTTTTGGCGGAGGGCTCTCTGGCACCCCTTCCTGACCACAGCCCAATCCTGGGACTCACGGCTAGGTGCTCCCTCTCCTGTCCACCAAACCTGAACTTTATTTACCTCTTGATTGGCCCCCTGCCCACTCGGGGTTTGGATTTGACTTTACGCTTGGTGATTGGTCTGAAAAAAGGAGACAGAAGTTAGTGGAAGTAGTGGTTAGGTACTTGGCCCAGGAAAGGCAGAGAGTGATTTTTTTTTTCCTGTTTCTGGGAAGGACCCCTTATGCAGAGTGTGGGAAGGGATATAATAAAGGCAGCCCAATTTGCTGCAAACACTGGCTGCTGCATACCACCGATGTGTGATTTTGGATCTCATGCTGTTCTCTGGATTCAGCAACAGTGATGAGAAATCTAATTATGTCAGTCCAGGTGGGTGAGGGGAGGAGATAAGAGAGAAGTTAAGGCAGGAGAGAGAATGGGAATGAGGGTGAATTAAGGGAGAAGATGGGGGAAGGGGAGGAAGCATGCAGGTGGCTCAGGCTGCAGTCCAAGCTGTTTGGGGGAAATATAAAGATGAGGAGTCTTCTCCTCAGCCATTCCTTCATTATTCCTCCTAAGATCAAAGCCTGCCTATTCCCACGCCTGCCTCCCCTCCCCATCACCCCCGGAATGGCCATTTTCCAGTCATAGCCTTAATTCATCAGCTTGGGTTTTGGGATGGACATGGATAGGCTGCCTTCCATCCATCCACCTCCTGGGGCCACAGGGGTGTGCAGGAGGTCCCGGGGCTCTTGCCCCATTACCTTCCAAGGGGCTTGGGGCGTCGGGCCGAGGCTTTGGCCGCTCGCTTCCTCAACTTTCTGTGAGGATAAGATAATAGCAGAGTCAGGATCATTCTAGAACCAAGTCGAAAAGGCTGGTGCTCTGGGACCAGGGGCAAGGTTTCTTTTTCTAGAATCAAAGGGTTCGTGGTAGCAAGATGTTATAAAGTCAGACACTCACAAGGCTCTACCCTTCATAGCTGTTTGACCTCATAAGCACATGACCAGGTGTGTGAGCAGCAGTGAAGGGCATGGGCTCAGGACTGACAGAACCCCTACACCAGACCCACAGAATTAAGGCAGATGGAGTTATCCCATCTTCTGGGTCAATGTTAAGGCTGATCTAAACCTTAGGGAAGGGCTAAGGGAAAGGGTATAAGTAGGAGGGTGTTAGGATTGTTAGGCTAGCCAAACTGACCAGGTGAGGAGAGAAAACTGGCCCGGTCACGCCTGGGGAGGCAGACTGTCTTTTTATTCTTGGATGCTCTCTGGCTGCTGGCATTTCCAGGCCTGAGGCTAGTGAATGAGGACCAAGGGCCAGGGTAGGAATATCTAAGGATGTTATCTCGGTTTGACTGGGGGATATGACGCCAGGCTGCTTAGGATGACAGCACCTTTCCTGCCCAAGTTAAAGCCTGTGTGCTTTAGTCATTCACAAACTGAGCTCATCCCCCTAGGGAAATAAGTTCTAAAACCTTATTTATTTGTAATTAGTCTAAACATTTGACCTATTTTATTCTTCAAGATGTTGCCTTAAGTTTAATGACTGGAAACTAGGTCTGTTTTTCCTCTCACTCTCCCTTTGCTTTCAAAGACTTAATTCTGCCCCATTTTTGTCCCATCCAACTGTGTACGAATGAATGTAGGTCCTGCTTGTCTGTTCTTATAAGTTCATGAACATGTTCTTATAAGAACATGTTCTGCTCTTTTATTGTTCCTTTGAACATGTTCTGCTCTGCTGTTTCTCTTGAGGAGTCATATGTGGATACAGTATATGGCATGAAGAGGCACTAAAATTTTAACATATAGACTCTAAACAGGGCTGAAACTGTTGGGTATTTCCTGCCTTGGCTACTTCCTGAGGATGTACTTAGTTGGCATTTTTGCCAAAACATCTAATCTGTCCAACATTCAAGCCAAGAGTCTACAGTAGTTCTCAGGTCCCTTTCCTGAGACATTACTAAGAGTTTAGACTCTGCCAAGACATTACTAAGAGTTTAGTTTTATAATGTAAAACTTTCCCCCAGATATCTTTTTCTCAAACATGTCTAAATAAAATACACTTGGGCCCTGGCTGGTGTGGTTCAGTGGATTGAGCATCAGCCTGAGAACTGGGGGATCACTGGCTCAATTCCCAGTGGGGGCATGTGCCTGGGTTGTGGGCCAGGTCCCTGGTGGGGGGCTTACAGGAGGCAACCACACATTGATGTTTCTCTTCCTCTCTTTCTCCTTCCCTTCCTCTCTCTCTAAATATGAATAAATAAAATCTTAAAAAAAAATACACTCGGGACCTCCTTTTGCCAGTGATCCAGAGAGATCACCTTGGTCTCCAGAGTAGTGCTCAGAAACATGTAGTATTATTTAGAAATCTAGAAGTACAGTAGTCTACCCTTTTCCACAAGAATGCATCCCTGGTATGACTTGACCTCATCCCTGCAACACACACTCCCCTGGATTTTTTCATTTATAATCACTGTTCCTGAAAATGCTGGTCTGGATTTCTGCATAGCTTGTACCCTTACCTCCTTTAAATCTTTTCTTAAAAGATGCCTTCTCAAAGAGGCCTTTGCTGACCACCCTATTTGAAACTGCAATCCCACAGCCATTTCCTAACCCCTCCCCTGCTTAATTTTGAATGGTTCTGCTCTTTGCTGTTCTTACATTCTTATTCTCCAATTCTTCCTTAGTCCGTGAGATCAGGGATTTTTGTCTGTTTTGTTCACTGTTGAACCCCTACAGTCTACAACAGTCCCTGGCACATAGTAGGCACTCAATAAATAAATACTGAATGAACAAATCTCTATGCTTTTGTTTAATGCTACCCTCTTCAATTGAAATGCCTGCTATTTAAGTCATACTCACCTCTCAGACCCTGGTGTTTGGAGTAGGAAAGATAAAGAGCAAACAGAGAAAGATAAAGAGCAAACAGCCCCAAGGAAATAACAGTGGAGGAGTCGAGAACATAGATGTTTTAAAACAGTTGAGTCTCTAAAGCAGATAAAGTGTATTTTGGGGGGCTGAAAGAAATTTCAGATGTGTCTCAGAGCTAAGGCAAGGAAAATCTGAGCACATATGGGAAAGAATGGAGGTTGGATAATATACTGACTTTCAAAAAGAAGAGAAAGGATTCCTCAAACTGTAGATAAGTAATAACCTAGAGTAACTTATGAAATAGAGAGTTTGTGAACACTGAGAGGAAATTATGGTGATCCTTAGAGGCTTAAAATGCTTTCAATAAACATTAACTCAGTCAAACCACCATGATTTCCTTTTTTGAACGATTACTAATCAATCAGAAGCTGGAGAAAGGCTGTGAACATAGTAGACCTGGGTTTTAGCAAAGACTAACAAAGTCTCCTGTGAGATCATCATAGATAAGATGGTGAAATGTTGGCTACATCATTGTAGAATTCAATTTGTTCCCAACTGGTTGAAAAGACATTTCACAACTAATGGTGGAAGCCTTTGTGTAAACCTGGAGGAAAGTTTCACAAGAAGAGTCAGGCTTTGGTTTTAAACATTTCAACAAGTTTAACAGTTACTCTGATGAAGCCAGAAGGCACAGCTACCAGGTCTTTCTATGGAAGGAGGCTGGAAAGGATGACACGTGGAAAATAATGTCAAGATTCAAGGTAATCTCAGGGGATCATCATGGCCTTCAAAATGGCTTTAAAATGATGTAGCGAATTAATAAACTCAACATAGATTTAGGTTCAAATAGGCTGCTCTATCAGTATCAAAGATAAGTGAAGACCTGAACTGGTTTTGGCTGATTACAAGCCCAGGCGGAGCAGTGCGAGGGGGCCTTATCGAACTGCAGCGCGAATGGAGGCGCGGCTTAAGCAAAGCGGAGCATTCCTCTGATCAGACCACGTCAGACCACGTGGGAAGCAGTGTGCCCAGTGGAAGGTCACCTAGATGTCAAGAGGTTTTTCTGCAAAACTGATCTAAGGAAATACTGAAGAAAATAATCATTTTCAAAAGAAAAAATAGAAAACAAAGGAAAAAAAGGATACAAGCATTTTTATCCTGCAAAAGTAGATTATAGAGACTAAAGATTTCCAAATTTTTCAAAATGACCAAATTAGATGCTCCAGGGAAGAGAGACGTAGTAAATACACCGGTCCCCAGTGAGACTCGTTATTCTGTTAGCTGGCTGGGCTCTCCGGCAGGTGGAGGGCCGAAGGATATTCTAGAAAATATTCCTATAAGTTCTTAGAGCTCTCGTGCTCACAGACGCGCCCGCTGGCGTCCTGAACCCAAGGCGGGGCGCCCTCCCTCTCTGGCTCCCGGGAAGAGTCCCAGAGCGAGACACGCTTCCCGGAGGGCGGGCGGCACCGGCCAGTTCCAGTCCTCAGACCCTGGTCGCCCAGGCTTGCGCAGCACGCAACCAGGCTCTGCCTGTGCAGGGGGCGTCCTCACCCTTTCTGAACTCGGACTCGGGATCCGGGCGGTGCCAGGGTGGTGACCTTAACCCACGCTGACCCGCTGCCGCTGCGCGTAGCCTCGAGACTGGCGCGCGCCAGGCGGGGAGGACTCGGCCTGTCAGCCCGCTACCACTTCGGACACCAGAGAGCAGGAGCCTCACTGGTCCCCTTGCAGACCCACCTGGAGGAGCCCCTCATAGTCCCACAATATTTCTCACCTCTCTAGCCTCGTAACGGTGTCCCCCTTTCCCCACTATCCTAGAGGCCCCCCTCAGCCCCGCGCCTGGATCCTCTCAGAGGTCTCTCAATCCCGTTCTTTAAGGAGTGCCCCTCCACCCAAGTGTGCTCCACCAGCGCCCATATCCCTTCACCTGTAGAAAGCCGTGTTGACCCTCTTTTCGCTGGGGAAGCCCAGCATCCCGCAGACCACGTGGCTGTTGTGGGCACTCCAGCCTTTGTCACACACTTTGGACCAGCCATCTGGAAGCCTCACTTCGACCAGTCCCTCAGTCACAGGCAGGGGTCGCCTGCCCCGCCCAACTGCTGGTCGCAGTCGCACCTCCTCCACTTGCAGGTGATGCTCTACCTGAGGAGGGACCACAAGCAGAGGAAGGAATCCGGTAGCACCTTTCACATGTCCTGACACCCTTAGGGAACCCAGATTGCGTGTGCATCCTGTGAACCCAGTGGGGAGCAGAGGCTGAGGCAGGGCTGAGAGAGAGGCGTGCCTCCCCCAGTGGTGTGTTGACTGGAGTGTGGGGTGTCCAGTGGAAGTACTGCTGTGAGGTGCCCTGAGGGCTGCTCAAGGGTGCTAGGAAGGAGCACCTCACTGTCTGGAGCAGGTGGTGCACTTCACAGAGGAAGTGGCACTGGAGGAGGGGAAAGTGAGGAGGGAGATGTTCCAGGGTGCCCTGGGGACCAGGTCCCTGCCAGGTTTGTTAATGCTGAAACAAATATGGATTTTTCAGCATCTAGGAGCCCCAGCATTTGCCCCCACCCACTCAGCCCTCCGCTTCCTATGCACCCAAATTGTCCAGTGAGCACATGGAGTCCCCTACCTTCTAGTATCTCCTCTAACTACCTACAACACCCCACCGCCCTCTCTGGCCATCCTGGCTGGTGTGTGTGTGTGTGTGTGTGCACTGCAGACCTCGATGACATTGGAGTCAGGGAAGCCAGGGAGGCGCTCGTCCTTGCAGATGACTCCAGCATCCTCATCATGGGTACAGTCACTGTTCCCCCAGCCCCTGGAGGCACATTCCGTCACGCTGCGCTCAGTCCCTCTACAGCTCAGATTGTCCAGCCAGATGCGGCCTGTGGAGGGAGAGATGAAGGGACAAAGAGGCTTGGGGAGGTAGGATGGGGGAAATGATAGGGGAGTTGGGGACAGTGAGAATGGAGGCCTCACACTTGGCCATGATGATCCCATTTTTTTGGTAAGATGGGGTGGGGAAGGGACAAGGGACCCTGGAGGGAATAGGAAAGGAGGCATAGGATTGATAGAGGGTTGGTGGTGGTCTGGGGATGGTTAGGAATCTGGTACAGTGAATAAAAAAACAAGAGTCAACATTGAAATTTGGCTCAGTTCTTACCCACTCAATGATAGTACAACAACCAAGAACCTGTTGTGTTAGGCACTCTGCCATGATTGCACATGCATGTCACTGTAAGAACAGAGCTGCCAGAAGATATTACCACCGCTTTACATAAAGAAACAAGGGTTCAGAGAAGTTAAATAACTTGCCTAAGACCACACAGCCAGTGGGAGCTTAGGGGTTTGAGCCATTTGTGAGTCTTGGAAGTCTAAGGTCTGTTACCTCAGTCTCACAGTTTCCCATGTGTCCCCCTGTCTGTGCTTCCACATTGTCCCTTGTCCTTCTCTCTGCCTGGACCTTTGAAATGACTGTCATTGACTTCCTCTCAATTGGGAGGATCCTCAAAGGTCCTCTGTCTCAGCCACTGTGCAGGGACCCCTGATGCATACCTAACCTGACAGGACTTCCCCAGCTTCTGCGGGGATACCTTCCACCTGCCCACAAAGCTATGGGAACCATTACAAAGTCCTTGTGAATCTTTATAACTTCCCCCTACCCGGTCTAATTCAGTCCTTTGATGCCATAAAAAAAGTCCCTTAGCCACATGACTGTCTTCATATTTGAAGATAAACATCATATAATTGCTACCCAAGGTTTTTTCCTTTTCATATAAAAAAAATCCCTGGTTTCTTCAGCTACTCTTCCTTGAAGCTTGGCTTCACACCTTTGACATCTGGGCCCTGTTTGGGTAGCTCAGCTGGTTAGAGCATTGTCCAGATACCCCAAGGTTGCCTGATCCCCTGTCAGGGCACATAAAGAGCCAGCCAATGAGAGCATAACTAATTGGAACAACAAATCGATGTTTCTCTCTCTCTGCTGTCTCTCCCTTCCTGTCTCTCTCTAAAATCAAGCAATAAAAAAAAAAATTAAAAAATCCTTCACATTTGGGCAGCTCTCCTCTGAAAATATTTCCATTTTCTAGCATGTCTCTTACAATGTGGCATTCACAAGTGGTTCAGAAGCAGTCTAGCCAGTTGGAATTGGGGAATCCGCTGCAGACTGCACCAGCATCTGCCTGTCAATCCCATTGTGGGTTCATACAGTGCAAGCACCCCCAGGCCTCAGGTAGAATTGTTCCTAAGCTTCTACTACCCACATTCATACTCGTCCTGGTCAGTGACAGCTTGTTGGTTTTAGCTCTGGCCTATAACGTGACTTTGTCAGCTGCAGTATCTGTGATCTGTCTGTCTTTGGGACATCCAGACATCATCTACCTGCTCTCAACATCTCATCAGAGCACCTGTACTTTAACCAGGGCTCACTTAATCAGGGCTGTGCTCATGCATGGCCTTGGAGAATCATACTTTGTTCAACAGAAAGAAACTTAGATATCATGTAGTCTTTTTGCACATGGGGCATCCGAACCTCAGAGAAGGCATGGACCAGCCTAAGAACACAGAGCTCTGAGAAGTGACTATGCTGGTTGACATTAGCTATTCTTTGTGTCCTGTGTCCCTGTGGCTGTGTTATCCTGATGGTCTTGCTCCCTGAACTTAGGTCACACTTAGGCAACAACTAGGCTATACCTGGAGCAGTGCTCACCTGTTCCAGGGCCATATTTGGCGCTATGGGTCCAGCCTGTGGCCTCTGTGAAGCCCAGCTCCCGGCAGAGGACATGGGCTGCCTCTAGCGTGAAGTCATCATCACAGATGGTGCCCCATTCACCAGCTTGCTGTATCTCCACACGGCCCTCGAAGGGCTTCCTGGGGAAGCCAGCCAGCCGGAACCGCAGCCCTTGGCTCCTGGCCCTCTTCTCTGGGGCCGTGGATGGGGATGGAGATCCCAGGCACGAGCTGCACAGCAGGCACAGCAACAGCCCCCACAGGCTCCACTGCCAGACACTGACAGGCTGCATGGCAGAGAATGCCTGGGTGCCCCAGAGGGAGAGTGTGTGTGACAGAAACTGAGATTGAGCCAGGCCCAGGTCCGAGAAACAGAAATCCTGAGAGGAAAAGAGACAGTAGTAAGACCAGAGACAGAGACAGACAGGGACTAAGACAGTGAGAGAGAAACACACTAAATAAGGGCTGAAACACAGAGTCAAGGAGGCACAGACTTCGAGGTGCAGAGTGAGGAGAGGGAGGGAGGGAAGGAGGGAGAGAGAGAGGCTGAGAGACTCTCCCTCCCTTTTGTAGAGTAAAACTCTCACTATTTGTTGTTAATGTGTCACAATGACCTTCCCTTGTTCTACATTGATCACCTTCATTACCCACCACTCACATCAGGGACCCAGAGATCAAAAGACAACCATTAGACACCAAGAGTAAGAGAATGGTTGAGATATAGAGATAGAGACTGAGCAAGAGACACAAAGAGGAAGACCCAGACAGACAGGATGTGAGAGGAAGGGAAATTGTGGGAATGAAAGGTGGGGGGGAGAGAGAGACAGAGACACAGACAGACAGACAGACAATGTTGATGATGGACAGAGGGTGATCTGGAAAGATCCAGGAACACAGAACTGTGGAATGGCTGAGAGAGGCAGGGAGAAGGTGAGGAGGAGAGGGACTGACAGGAGCCAAGAAGCAGAGGCCAGGGGGACCCATTCAGCCAGTCAGACAGAGGACAGACAGCTACTGACTGTGGAGAGAAGCAGGCAAGGGGGGCTTAGGAGACCCTTGGATCTAGGGTCCTTGAATGGGGGCCAAGCCCAGAGTCCTGTCTGGGCAGATTCTGTGGCAGAGAGGGCAGAGACTAGAGTGTGCCGAGAGCCCACCGCAGGCCCTACCCAGCACACAGGCTCTCACTGCCCTGCAGGGTCAAGGGGCCCAGGAGAGCCAGGCCTCCAGCTGGGTGGGGGGTGGGGGGGTGGGGTTGTCCAAGCGTCCTGCCAACATCGCCGTCAATGTCACCAGGCAACCGCAGGCCGGGGCACCATTCAGTTCCTCAGCCAAGGCCTTCCCTCCGTCAGGGGCTGAGAACAGCTCCTCTACAACGGGAGTGGGGGGCACCCAGAATACTTCCCCAGACTCGGACAAACAACCCAAGAGGACAGCTTTGTTCTGTGGACATTTTGGCTTGGGGAGCCCAGGGGTAGGGCCTCAGAGAGCAGCCCTCCGCCTTAAGGCCCTCCCAGCTGCCCTATTTGAAAAATCCTGCAGCCTCCCCCCCTTCTACTGCCCCACCCATCTCTCCGTATCTGCCTCCTCTTTCCAATCTGCTTGTCTCACTCTTCTTTGACAATAATAAAACCTTCAGCTGGTTGGCTTCCCCTCGACTCCATCCCACATCACCCCTTTGCCCTCCTGGCCCCTCCACCCATCCTCTCCAGCCGCAGCTCCCCTTCCTCAGCAGCGTGACTCCCCTACCTTTGGCTGAGCGGGGGCCCTAGACGCTGGAAGAAGATCCGGGAGACCAGTCCTAGGACTTCCAAAAAAAAGTATTCGGCCTGGGGAGACTGGACCCCTCCCCTCTCTCCCCCCTCTCCTTTTGTCCCTCCCACGTCCCCTAGAGCCCTCCTACATTCTGCCTTCTCTCTGAATTCCTCCTAGACCAGGTCCCTCCTCTAGGTCCTCCCCTCCCCCGTGGAGCTGGCTGGCCGCTGTTGCTCCACCTCCCCCCTCCCCTCCCCTCCCGGCCGGCTCAATGAAGCTTTCTTTTCCCTTGGGTTGGAGGCCGGGCAGCTACGGTCAGGGAACTGGACACGCAAGAGGCCACAGGGTAGCGGACTGGCCCCGGGCGGCGGCCCCTGTGGCGGGCGGCGGGAAGGCCGCGGCTCAGTTTTGGGCTCCTGGAAACCTTCCAGTCCCGAACCCGTAGCCCGTCCTCCGTGTCCCCTGCTCCGTGTAGAGTAAATAGCCAGGATTGGGACGGGTCTGGTCGGGGGAAATGAGGCTAGGAGGACCCCATGGTCCCACCGGGTCCCCAGGATGCCCGTCAGCACTTCCCAGGTGATGTCACAGCCTTCACTACTATGTCACGTTGAGCATATGATGTCACGCGCAGCTCCCCAGCCCAGGCGCCAGAGCGCTCTGGAGGAAACCGCGAGGTTTCTCTTGGTGGAGCCACTTGTGCCAGGGCTGGGGGTAAGGTAGAGGCCGGGAGGGAGTGCGCCGTCCAGCTTACCTGGGGACCCCCCGCCTCCCACCCCGCGCCCCGTTTCATCTTGCTCTTCTCTCTCCTCCCCCTTCGCTGTCCGTGGGGTCTGGGGCCCCGAGCGGGAACGCCTCGGGCGGGCCCGCCCCGCCCCGCCCCCGCCCCGCCTCCGCCCCGCCTCCAGCCTGCGAGGCCAGGAAGCAAAGAAGGAACCGCCGGGGGCCATGGACGGGGCCGTGATGGAGGGGCCGCTCTTCTTGCAGAGTCAGCGTTTCGGTACCAAGGTAGTCTGGGGCAGGGGTGTCGAACCCCATTAGAGCTAGGGGTGGGTGATAGAGCCCAGGAAGCAGGGGGCAGCGGGTAGGAGCGCGGCGCGGGAGCCGAGAGCCCCGCGAAGTTCCCGCGAAGTCTCTTCGCGCACTGCGAGGAGCCGGCTGCCAGCCGGGGGCACGCCCTCTCTGGCCCTGGGAGACTCCGCGGCGTCCTCTTCGGGTAACTTCAGCCCGGTCGCCAAGGCTTGCGCGAGTCCCCCCTTCCCCGTCGTCGGCCCTCGCCCGCTGCCTCCCCAGCGTCTCTCGCGTTTTTTCCGCAGAGGTGGAGGAAGACCTGGGCCGTGCTCTACCCGGCCAGCCCCCACGGCGTAGCGCGCCTCGAGTTCTTCGATCACAAGGGGTCGAGCTCCGGAGGGGGCCGAGTGGCCTCGCGCCGCCTGGACTGCAAGGTGATCCGTCTAGCCGAGTGTGTGAGCGTGGTGCCGGTGGTTCTGGAGAGTCTCCCTGAACCTGGGGCCTCTGCCTTCCGCCTGGACACAGCACAGCGCTCCCATCTGCTGGCCGCCGATGCCCCGTCCAGCGCCGCCTGGGTGCAAACGCTGTGCCTAAACGCCTTTCCGGTGAGGGGGCCAGGATTGCCCGCGAGGGGCTGGGACGAGCCGAATTGGGGCCCTAGAGGTGATTCGGGGTGGGGGTAGTTACAGCGGCGGAGGAACTGGGCTGTCTCAGACCCTCAGAACCGCATTGAGGGAATGACAGGGTCTTAGATACTCTTTTCTCTTTACCCCAGAAAGGCAGCTGGCCTCTGTCGCCTGCCGAGAACCCACCCAAGCTTACTGCCCTGGAGATGCTGGAGAACTCGCTGTATAGCCCCACCTGGGAAGGTAGCCGCCTGAACAGTCGGGCAGGGATGGGGTGGAAAGGTGCCCTGGGAAGGGGCTGATTAGAGGGTCCAGGGACCCATTCGGAAGTAGGAAGTTTCTGAGAGCTGGCTTTCAAGTTGAGTGCTGGGATGATCTGCCCCCCCACTTCCTGGTCAGGTGCCAGGCTAATTGTGTATTCCCTCCAGGATCCCAGTTCTGGGTAACTGTGCAGAGGACTGAAGCTGCTGAGCGCTGTGGCCTGCAAGGCTCCTATGTGCTGAGGGTGGAGGCTGAGAGGCTGACTCTCCTGACTGTGGGAACTCAGAATCAGATACTGGAGCCACTCCTCTCTTGGCCCTACACTCTGTTGCGTCGCTACGGCCGAGACAAGGTGGCTATGCTGTCCTGGAGGGTTGACTTTCTGGGGCCAGGGCTGTGGGCTGTGTTGCGTGGGACAGGGCAGGGCAGGAAGGTGGGAAGCTCTGCCTTCTGATAACCCTTTTTTGCCTAGCCCAGGAGCCCACCTCCCTCCCCAGCTAGTCTTTTCTTTGTAGACCCCCTAACTAGTTTGGCCCTGTGACTCACCATGCCTGATGGCTCTTGGTAATGTGCTTCCCTTCCTCCTCCTTTCAGGTAATGTTCTCATTTGAGGCTGGCCGGCGCTGTCCCTCTGGCCCTGGAACATTCACCTTCCAGACAGCACAGGGAAATGACATCTTTCAGGCTGTTGAGACCGCTATCCAACGGCAGAAGGCCCAGGGCAAGGCTGGTCAGGGACAGGATGTTGTTAGAGCTGATTCCCGAGAAGAACTGGCAGAGCAGAAGCTGGCTTCCCACCCTGGTGCCCAGGAGCTCCCAGGCAGCCCTCCGGTCCTGTATGCTGAACCCTTAGACTCCCTGCGAGTTCCTCCAGGTCCTTCCCAGGATTCCCTCTACTCAGACCCTTTGGACAGCACCCCTGCGCTGGCAGGGGAAAGGGTACAGTTAAAGAAAACTCTCTATTGGAACTTGTATGAGCATGTGCAGCAGCAGTTGATGAAGGCCAAGCTGAAGGACCCCAAAGAGGACCCCATCTATGATGAACCCGAAGGCCTGGCTCCAGCCGCTCTCCGGGGCCTTTACGATTTGCCTCAGGAACCCAAGGATGCATGGTGGTGCCAGGCTCGAGTGAAAGAGGAGGGCTATGAGCTCCCCTACAACCCTGCCACAGATGACTACGCCGTGCCTCCCCCTTCTCGGATCACAAAGCCCCTGCCAGCTCCCAAGCCCCAGGGCCTGGCCTTCCCTGAACCTGGTGCTGCAACTGGCAGTGGCAGCAAAAGCCACAGCTCAGACACTGCCCTGTACAGCCAGGTCCAGAAGAGCAGAGCCTCAGGGAGCTGGGACTGTGAGTTCTCTAGAGCGGAGGCTGACAGGATTGGGGTCAAGTCAGAGGGCTCCACATGAGAAGCTGGGCGAGGCTTGGGGAGCTGGTAGGACCATGGAGAGGTGGCATTGGGGATCAAAGAAACCTTTTAGAACCAGTGGAAACCAGAGGGCTGGAGGGGCCTGTGTGAGACTGGGGGACCAGACATATCAGGGGAGTCAAGGGAAGAATGTTTAATCCCTGGAAGTCCTGGAAGTGGGACAGATGGCAGGGGCCTGGGGGGTGGGGCCTGGGGACACCATCAACCTTAAGCCATCTGCCCAAAAGGAATGGAAAGCTGCTGGACCAGATCTGCAGAAAGGGTCAGTACAGTGGGAGGGGCCTGCATGGAGGCTATAGGGAGATGCTGGACTGTGCCTGGATCCTTTCCTCTGCATTGTTCTTTGCCAGAGATTTATTTTTTAAAAAGTTGTATTCTCATTAAAATCAGTTTGGATTTAAGAGGTCTATGTGTGTGAATGGTCACAGAGAGGACACAGAGGCAGGGTGTGCTGTGGGTGTGGAGGGCACAGCACAGGACAACCAGGAATGTGCTGGGGGCTGTGCAAGGAGGGAAGGGCCCCAGGGCGGCGTGCTGAGCTGACTGCCTGTTCAAAGCTTGGGTGGTCCATCCAGCCCATCTGGGCTTGACTCTATCTCTGTGGCCTTGGGTGAATTTTATAACATCTGCAACCCCCAGTTACCCCTGCTGTCCTTTGTAAACTGAGAACACTTAATAACAGGCTGTACCTCACAGGGTTGTTGGTATGGAAGGGGTTAAGTTTTTCAAGTACTTGGTGCAATTTGGAGCACAGCGCTGATGGGAAGCTAGGCAGGTGAAGAGAGGGGAACAGGAAGGGAATAGGTCTTTTTCATGTCATCCGCTCCCCTGTTCTCAGCCACAGGATCCCCAACCCCACCCATACAACTTTGCTCATAGGTAATGAGCACCAGTCACTTTTCTGTCTGGAGCCTAAACGGAACTGCATACAGCGTGGTAGGGAGAGGGGCACAGGCTTGGATTTCAGTCCTTGTTTTTCATGAGCTCTGAAAATATCCTTGTTTATTGAGGCCCAGTTTCCTGGAGGTTATATGACATCCACCTGCTTACATAGAGCTACAAGGAGAAATTCAGGGCTGGAAATGCTCCTAACAATGGTGTTGGTTTACTGGGTGTTTAATCTTCATCTGTGTTAACAGTATCAAATGACCCAAAAGAAAACTTGCTGCTTGGAGAAGCAAGAGGCTTGGTTCTTGTGCCTCTTCCCAGGCTGAGTGGGGTGGTGGCAGGACTGGGGACAGAGGAGGGGAAGGCTGTTTCTCAGTCACCTAGAGCTCACCGAGGCTCAGGTGGATGGAAGGCAAACCTGGCCTCAGAACACCATCGGGTGAGCCCTATCATGGATGTGGTTGAGCAGGGCGGCCAGGCTCTGGTGCTGGTTACTTAAGGCCCTGAGGGGTACTCCTCCTCCTCTTCCTCCTCCTCAGAAAGCTGGAAGATGGCTTCTGAGGAGGCTTTGCTGGCTGCTGGCACCTTGGGGGCTCTGCCAGGGGCTGAAGTCATAGGTAGAGGGGCCACCGTAGCTCGAACTCGATTTGTTTGCAACTGCCCAGCCTGGAAAGAAAATGAGCAGAGTCACCTCTGAAGATCGGATTTCCTTATCTCCTATCCCATTGCCTTCTGGGTCTGCTGTCCTAACTCCTTCCCTTGTCCCAACCCTAGAGTGACAGCCTCGAGGCTCAGGGCAGTGGAGTCCCCTGGACTCCAGCTTCCCCCGTGCCCATGCCCTGGCTGAGTGTTCCTGCTCTGTTGGCTTGCCTACCAGCTAACTTATGTGGGTTCTGTTCCTCCTGGTCTGGAAACATCTCTTGTAACTTCAGCTAAGGGAAAGTAGTGTTTCTAAAGGCTCTATTGCTGTGAAACTAGAAAAAGTGAATAAGAGCAAAAGGAAGCTCAAACATTATAAAATATGGATTTTATAAAAGTAACTCCATTCAATTACTCTTCTCTTTAGCCCTTGTCACTAGAGCCCTCTCTACAAGCTACTAACCTTGGTCAGCCTCTCTTTGCTTACCTGAAAAATGAGCATAGTGCTTACCTTGCAGGGATGCTGTGAGGAGTAAATGAGAAAATTATATGTGAAAGGGCTTGTCACAGCACCTGGCATAGGACTGGTGCTCAGTAAATGCTAACTTCTCTTCCCTGGGGCATTTCTTTCCCTTCAGCCTTTCCTTTCGATGAAGGGCTATGGTGTAGTTCCAGTGCAGCTGGTTTCCTTAGTGGGACAATGGTCTGTTTTATGACTAAACACTAAATTAAGATACCTGAATGTTATCATATGTCAATGCCCAGGCAGAAGAGCTACCCCGCTGGAGAGGGGCTGTAATTTCCTTTGTCTAGGGCAAAGGGCTGTTCTTTTTCCTCCCTAGAGGCCTGGCTCTCTTCTCCACTAGGGGAATCCAGGGAAAAGGGCTACACCCTGGGGTGAGAGTAGGGTGGGTATTGGGCACAGGACACGGGGGCCCTTGGGTTCTGGACATAGAGGGAAGGAAGGGGAGTAAGGAGGAGATCCATACCTTTCTCAGGGCCCGGCTCTCCCAGCTTGGGTGGTGACGGCCCTGAGGCTTGGCAAAGGTGCTGCTCAGGTGTGAGTACAGGTGACTCCAAACCTGTAAGGGGTTGTAGGTGGGCTCTAGCTCCAGGAGGTCCAGTACGTTCTGAGGAAGAGAAGAGGAGCCTCACGTGGGGAACTTGAGGTCACAGAACACAAGATGTCAGGCACAGCCCTTTGTGTGTAAGAGGCCGGAGGAGGTGTGAAGACCCAGCGTGTCTCTGCAGACTGTGGGATAGATGAGCGTCTCATAGGCCCCAGGTCTGAGTGTTTGTGAGGCAAGTGTCAGGCACAGGTACAAGAAGTTGGAGCAACCCTGAGTGGTTAGGGGCACTGAATGCTCCAGCTCAAGAAGTGTGTCACGGGATTCCAAAGCACTGTGAGAGTTACAAGGGGTCCTGTGTGCAATGCTGTGAGGGAGGGTGTGTCCATGGCCTGGGGGAGCTCACAGTCTTCAAGGCAAGTACACTGAGTTCTCGGCCTGCCTGCCAGGTGAGCATAACCAGAGGACACGCGAGCACAGCATTCCTGAGCAGTCAGGTTTTCCGGCCACAACATCCTGTGCCAGGAACCACTGGCCCTGAAGTGAGACGCTGAGCAAGCCACAGCCACTTGCGCCCACCTCTCTCTGCATCCCCATGGCCGCCAAGCTGAGAGCACAATCCCAGGCTCTGTCTTCTCTGTACAGAAGCCAGGGACCCAGCAGGGAGGTGGCTCCAGTTCTCCCCACTCAGAGTCACTCTCCTGCCCCTAGGCTGGGGAGGCAGGCAGAGGAAGCCCAGAATCTAGATCCAAGGAAGAGGAGCAGGAGCAATGGCCTTCAGAGATATTCTCTCCTGTGCATTGGAGTCTGATTTTAAAGCCCTTTCTATTCTGGGCACCTACATCTCTGCCTTTTTCTCTTTCCCTCAGCACACCGGAATAGATGCACACATGCTCGCCCATAATGCCGAGAGAGAGGCCTGTGGGGACACACCATTACTGCTTACTTCCTCCTCCCTGGCCTCAGTTCCTACCTTTGTTTCTTCTCTGACCCTCTCACCACTCTTGGGACCACTTCTCCCTCAGCTCCCTGTCCTTCCCCTCACTGGCTCCTTCTTCTCCCGCACCACTTTCCCGAATTCCTGTCTCTTCTCTCCTGTCTACCTCTCTCCTGAGATCGGGCTCCACTTGCCTCCACAACCTGAAGGCTGTCATCAGGTGGGTTCTCAGGAAGCAGTGCAAAGGGGCTGGGCAGCATGAGTTCTCTCGTGGCCACCGCCTTCACCAGCAGGGTGGGGGATCGTGAGGGCACGATCACATAGAAGGTGCTGGCAGGCTCTCTCAGGCTGCGTCCTCGGCTCGGGGGCTCCCCTTTGGCCAACAGCAGCCATTCTCTTTTCTGAAAGGAGGACATACATAAACTCTGGTTCATCTTCAGTCTTTGGAACATTTGCAATCCCAGCTGAGGTTTCCCTCGAGTTCCTGGAGGGGGTTGGTGTCAGGGAGGGTTGAGCCACCCCCCACCTCCCCGCCCCGGCTCTGGGAGGGGCTGAATCACCAGTGTCCCTAAGTGCTGGTCCAGGAGGTACACAAAAGGGTTGATGGTACAGAGATGAGTTAAGAGATGCCGTTTAACCTGAAGTAGGTGTTTACCCCTGAGAGGGCTAATGTATTAATGATAAACATAGAGTTTTAAGAATTATAATTCTTTAAAAAAATTATTACTATTGAAGCAATACTTATTTTTATTTACTTATTTTTAGAAAGAGAGAAAGAGAGGGAAACATTGATGTGTGAGAAAAATATTGATCAGCTGCCTCCTGCATGACCCCAACCGGGGACCTAGCCCGCAACCCAGGCATGTGACCTGATTGGTCATCAAACCAGTGACTTTTCAGTCCACTGGGCAATGCCCAAACCACTTAGCCACATCAGTCAGGGCAAGAATTATAATTCTTAAAAACAGAGCCTTGGGACAAAGACCTGCATGGGGTGTTGTGAAAATTCAGGTCTTATCTGGAGGGTGGTAGAGCCTGGCTGTGTTGCATGACTGGGGTGGGATGGGCTGGTAGGGGAACCTCTTGAATACTCAGGGAGGGTGTGAGAAGCTGGTGGTCAAAGTTGCCTGTGCATCGAGAGGAGGAGGGGGGGAACAGGGAGAGGAAACCTTTGGTACAACAAGGTGGGGGTGGGATTGGGGGATGGGGCTTTTGAGATCACTTCAGCCAGTCACAGGACAGAAAAAGGATCAGAATTCCAGGGGCAGTGACTCTGAGCAAAGGGTACTGCAGAACAGAGTGGTGACACTTTGCCATGTACCATGGGGATCAGAGGTTAGTTAGCACGCGGGTAAGGAGACAAAAAGACTTATGAGCAACTTTTCGAAGTGCACCCTTTGAAACCAGACATGGAAATGAGAAAATTTTCTGTTAGTTTTTCAAGGTACACTACAAGACTCCAAGAAATATGAAGTTAGAACTGTTATACTCTGTGAACTGTGTTCTCCTTCTTGAGGTGATCACCAATTATAGTTGGTAGACGCAATAGTCTCCCTACTATGTAAGATGAAAGACAGTACTCTAACTTATTTGAAAAGTTGGAAGAAATAATATAAAAAGGCAAAAAGAAAAAAGAAATTAAGGGACTAGAGGAAGGTCAGTATCTTGTGGAAGACAAGTGGAAAGTGACACAGTGAAGCAGAAAAAACCTACTGTAGCATTAGAGCTGCACCCCTAGGGGATGTGCTGGGGTCAGATGGTGGTGGGGGTTCTAGACACTTTAAATCACTGTCATCATTCTGTGCAGCGCAGAACTCTGGAAGGTGTGTAAGGTTGGGTAGGTGATAGATACCTTCGGCAGTTTATTCTTTTTCAACATTTTGCTTATGTCTGGAGATGTGCTTCTTCCTGAAGAACAGATCTTCACGATGGAAGGTCTACCTGATGCTTCTCAGGTCCATCAGATTGAACATAGATAACATAGAAGTCATGGTGTATGTGTGCATGTTTGCCCCTCCTTGGGGACGGGGCCTCTTTAAACTTGAAAGGGATGTTCTCTGGGAGGGATAAGTAGGAAGTGGCAGGGCATTTCATTTCAGTTGACTCTAGTAACTTCTTTTTTTTCCTTTTTTTAAAAAAATATTTCATTGATTATGCTATTACAATTGTCCCATTTTCTCTCCTTTATTTCCCTCTGCCCTACACACCCCCTCCCACCTGCATTCCCCCCCTTTAGTTCATGTCCATGGCTCATACATATTAGTTCTTTGGCTTCTCCATTTCCTATACTATTCTTAACCTCCCCTTGTGTATTTTCTGCCTATCATTTATGCTTCTGATTCTCTGTACTTTTCCCCCTCTCTCTCCCTCCCACTCCCTCACTGATAACCCTCCATGTGATCACCATTTCTGTGATTCTGTTCCTGTTTTAGTTGTTTGCTTAGGTTTTTTTTTTTTTGGTTCAGTTGTTAATAGCTGTGAGTTTGTTGTCATTTTAGTGTTTGTAGTTTGATCTTCTTTTTCTGGCTCTAGTAACTTCTGATGTGGCTTTTGAGATCAACTCAGGCTTTGGATGATGATGATGATGATTACTTTCTATTTTTATACTGGTTCATGTATTTGTTTGTAAATTAGTTTGTTTATTGAGAACTTATCGAGTGCCTATTGTGTCTGAGCACTAGGGGTGGGTATATAGAAATTCACTAGGCATGTTCATTGTCCTCTTAGAGCTTATACTATACTAAGGGGAAGAACTGCAAACTAATGTTTGTCCACACTTTGTATGGCCAACTGATCTGGTTAGCCCATTTTTAGCACTGAAAGTCCTGTCTCCCAGAAAACCCCTCACTCCTGGGAAAACTGGGTGGTTGATCACCTTTCCAGACTCCATGGAGAATGGAGTATCTTGCCACTGCGGCAAGTCACTGAAGGCTAAATATAGTATCGTAACATTTCTTGCATTTTAGTGTTATGGAAAAAGTTCTCACTTGCTACTTCATGTGATTACTAAGAATCTTTGAATATTGTACAAAAAAGCTATGACCCCAAGAGTTTCAGCTGACTGATTTTGAGATTATAGCTAAGATTCTGTTAGAGAATTGGTATGCAGAAACGAATGAGATCTCTCTAAAGTAACCCCTGATGTGAGGACTATCAGAATAGATTGAGTTGAAAGGATTTTACAAAATGCTTTAAAACTTTTTGCAGAGAGGCTGACAGAAGGTTCTGAAAGGAAGAGAGACAAATGCATCCTTATTAGAATTTGATAAAGATATTAATTTATCTGTAATTTCTAGGAATATTCTGAGAAAGTGAGAGGTAGGGAAGTTGAACTTTAAGGTCCCTGTTTTGGAATCTGAATCTCTAACTTCTTTGGACATTTGAAACCCAGGACCCAAGCTTGAACATGTCACCCAGGCCGTGGGTTGGCCTGTTGGTACAGGCAGCTGTAGCTGTGATGGAAATGGCTAACTGCTACAGCAGGTCTCTGAGGATGAGAAAAAGCACTGGCATGGGGATATCTTCTGGGATGTCCCAGGCCAGCCTTTAGGGTTCTCAAATCAAGCAATATTTAAAGACTATAGATGACTGCTGAATACTTAGAATATGCTTTTGCTAGTTCTAAAGAAAGGAGCATGAGTTAGATGCTGAATTTAACAGAGGGCAGGTGAAAAGGTATCTATGTTGTAGTTAGGGACTTTGCTACAGAGAAGAGGCCAGGGAGCTTGGATTTTTAGAAGGTGGAGACTGATTCTGTTTTGAGCAGGTGTGTCAGGGACAGAATGGAATGGTGTGTCATACTAAAGTCATCCTCCCCAACCCTTGCCCTAACTTTGCATTACTAAGGTTAGGAAGGAAGGTGTGGCAGCTACTGTTGGTTGACTGGTCACTGCTTCCCCTCCCCTTTTCCTTTTCCCTTCTCTCTACCCATTTCCCAGCCTTTCAGTGATTGGTCTAGGGGTGACTTGTAACCTAGATTTAAATAACGAGACATAAGCAGAAGTTGTTGGATGGGGCTTTGAAAAAGTTTTGTAATCTTCTGGCAAGTTTTTTGCCTCTGCACCCTACCCCTTCTTTCTCCTTAGGACAGGACTGAGTCTTAAGTTGCAACAGCCATCTCGTGACCAGGAGGCAATAGGCATAAGAATGAAATATACCTGCTATGGTTGCTGTAGTGGAAAAATGGACAGAGCTTGAGTCTTTGATGGTATCACTGATCAACTGCATCAGCTTGTAATTGTCTGTCCTCATACTTCTTGCTAATGAGAAAAATCAATTTTTAATTACTCAAATTAGAGTTACTTTGGTTTTCTGTTAGTTGCAGCCAAATGGATCCATTACAGATACCAAAGGGAAAGAGGATGTGGTTACTCACTTCCAGTATCTGGGAAAACAGGAGTAGAAGTGACAGTTTTAATGGCATTGGTGTAGGCCTTGCCAAAAGGCCCAGTGGGAATTTACTATATAGCAGGTAAAAGCTCTAGTCTCACCAAACCAGAGTTCCCTTGCTCTGCCCTCAGTATGATGGTCTGGGACCAAATACAGTGATTAAAGAAGTGCTGACCTCCCTGACTGGTGTGGCTCAGTGGGTTGGGCATCACCCACAAACTGAAGAAAGGTCACCTTTTTGATTCTGGGTCAGGGCATATACCTAGATTTCAGGCCAGGTCCCTGGTTGGGTTTCTCTCACACATTGATGTTTCTCTCCCTCTCTTTCTCCCTCCCTTCCCTTCTCACGAAAAATAAATAAATAAAATCATTTTTTTAAAGAAGCACTGACCAGTTCCCAAGAAGGCATGTTTCTGAGGCAGCCACTGAGAGGAGAGACAAGCAAGAACACTCAGTCTGCTTTGCTTGCAGGCAGAGACACATTTCATTGTCCTGACACATCCAGGAAGAGGAGTCACAGCTGGTTATGAGAAAGCCAGGCATGCCTGGGGTTTTTTGGTATGTGGAAGGGCATCAGGAGGAAATTAGGTTAATTCGACATTATTTGCTTATTTTCTCACACCAGAAGGCAGGACTAGGAGGGGGGAGAAAAGAAAGCTACAATATTCACTACTCTGCTACTCTCACACTCACTTTCAAAAAAGAGACAGTAGAATGTGGTTAAAGACATTGCAAACCCCTAAACATCAGGTTATACATTTTTCTCAAGTAAACATGGAACAGTCTCCAGGACAGACCATGTGGTAGGCCATAAGTCAGGGTACAATAGACTTAAAGAGATTAAAATCATCCAAAGTATCTTCTCTGACCAAGTGGAATGCAATTAGAAATCAATAACAAAAAGAAATTTGGGAAATTTATGAGTATGTGAAAATTAAACAGCATACTCCTAAATAATTAATGGTTCAAAGAAGAAATCACTAGAGAAATTAGGAAATAATTTGAGTTGAGTGAAAACAAAAACATAATATACCAGTATTTATTAAAAACAGGTTGAGCAGTATTTAGAGAGAAATTTATAGCTGAAAACTCCTCAATTTTTTAAAAGAGACCTCAAATCAATAATCTAACCTTCCACCTTATGCAACTAGAAAAAGGAAACCAAACTAAAGCAAGCAGAAGGAAGGAAATGAAATAACACTAAAGTAGAAAGAAATGAACTAGAGAATAGAAAAATAATAGAGAAAATCAATGTAAACAAAAGTTTGTTCTTTGAAAAGACCAACAAAATTGACAAACATTTAGCTAGACTGTTCAAGGAAAAAAGAAAAAATATCCAAATTACTAAAATAAAAATAAAAGGGGGACATCACTGCTGACCTTATAGAAACTGAAAGGATAATAAGGAAACATTATAAACAATTATATGCAAAAAAACCAGATAACCCAGATGAAATGGATGTATTCCTAGAAAGACACAAATTACTGAGACTGACTCAAGAAGAAATAGAAAATCTGAATAAATCTGTGTCATGGGTCCCCAGGACCACTCCCAGGTTCAGCAATTCACTAAGAGAACTTACAGGATTTAGCATATAGTCACACTCATAGATATGATTCATTACAGCAAAAGGACACAAAGCAAAATCAGCAAAGGGAAAAGGCTCGTGAAGTCCAGAGGAAGCCAGGCACAAGCTTCCAAGAGTCCTCTACCTATGAAGTCACAAAAGATGTGCTTACTTCCTCCAGCATTGAATTGTGACAACATGTATAAAGTGTCCACCAGGAGAAGTTACAAATTTGTGCTCAAATTTTTATTGGGGACTGGTCACCTAGGTGCCCTGTACCTAGCAGCTGTGAAAATTCTAGAGTCCTAGAAGAAAAGCAGGTGTTTAGCAGAAACCATATATTTTTGCACAGTTTAGGCACAATGTGCCACTTGTATTATTTAGGGAATGGTGGAAACACTTTTCAAACCCATATCCCCAGATGCCAGCCACAGGTAAATCTTTGTTTTTAGTAGTTTTTTTTTATTGTATTTTTTCCTTACCATTTATTCCCCTTAGACCCTCTTCCACTTCCACTCATCCCCTTGAGCCCCACACAAGGGTCAATCTTGCAAGTAGGACTATCTAAGGATAGAAGCCTGAGGTCTGTTATATTAACTTTTTTTTGATAAAGCCTAATACAAGAAAAGATAAAGAACTAGTAATTAGGAAATTTTCCAAAAGAAAAGCTAAGGCCCAGATGGCATCACTGGCCAGTTTAGCAAGGCCTACATCAATGCCATTAAAACTCTCATTGGGGTGTCTCGGCCACCAACCTCTGCCATCCACACTGAGGAAGACCCAGAAACTTTGGGTCATATGAGCCATGGCCATGGCTGCATTGGCAAGGACGGGAAGCACCTGGGAGCCCGAGGTAATACTGGTAGCTTGCATCATCACAGGATCGCCTTCGACAAATATCACCCAGGTCACTTTGGGAAAGTTGGTATGAGGCATGACCACTTAAAGAGGAACCACAGCTCCTGCCCCACTGTCAGCCTTGATAGACTGTGTACCTTGGTCAGTGAGCAGATACAGGTAAATGCTACCAAGAACAAGACTGGAGCTGCTCCCATCATTGATGTGGTGCGATCGGGCTACAACAAAGTTCTGAGGAGGGAGAGCTCCCAAAGCAGCCTGTCACTGTGAAGGGCAAATTCTTCAGCAGGAGAGCTGAGGAGAAGATTGAGAGTGTTGGTGGGGCTTGTGTGCTGGTAGATTGAAGCTACATGGAGGGGAATTCATTAAATGCTTACAAATGCTTTTGTCAAAAAATAAAATAAAATAAAATTGTCACTGGGAATTCTATAAAAGCTTTAAAGAAATAATTTTAATTCTTCATAAATTCTTCCAAAAAAATAGATGAAGAAACACTTTCTAAATTATTCCATGAGACCTGTATTAACCCTGATACTAAAGCCAGAAAAAGATACCACAAGAAAAGAAGATTATAGATCAATATCACCTATGAATATAGATGCAAAAACCCTCAACAACATATCAGCCAACCAAATCCAGTAACATAAAAAAGGATTATGTACCACAACCAAGTGGGATTTATCCTCGGAATGCAAGGTTGGTTTAACACCCCAAAATCAAACAATGCAATACACCATGTTAATAGAACAAAGGCCAAAAACTACATGATCATTTCAACAGATGCAGAAAAAGCATTTGATAAAATTCCAAACCCTTTCATGATAAAAATACTCAACGCACTAGGATTAGACTGGAACTTCCTCAGCCTGACGAAGTCTCTACAAACAGCTAACATCGTAGGGAGTGGTGAAAGACTGGATGCTTTGCCCCCCAGATCAGGAACAAGACAAAGATATCTGCTCTTGCCACTTCTATTCAACAATGTATTAGAAGTGTACTGAAGACCAAAGGGCCATTTCCCATATTTTCTGGACTTTTAGCCCCAAGACTGTGAGGGAAGGGGAGAGACACTCATAAAAATATTAAATGTGGCAACATTCTGGTACTTGGGGGCTAATATAGTCTAAATCTGATTTAGAAAAATATAGCAATGTGACATTTCTCACATCAGAGAGCTAAGGTGGAAATTTATACCACTTATCAGTGATGTGAAGCTCCAGATAGATGTGGCAAAAGGTATGTGGGTGGGAAGGGGCAAAAAGGATCAGTGGGGGCTGGCTGTAGCTGGAATGAAGGAGTACAGGAAAAGCCTTGTAGTGAAGGCGTTTAAGCAAAATCTGGAAAGAAATGAGTAGATATTTGTCAAGTGGACAGATGTAAGGGGAAAGGAGCAACATGAAAAAAGGTGGAGGTCTGAAACAGTTCAGGATACTTGAGGAACATTTAGTAATTTATTAATGTGGCTGGAGTGGACGACCAAGGGGCATGGCGAAAGATGAGCTGAGAGAAACAGACAAGGCTGGGTCACCAGCCCATTGCTGTCCCAGCACTTGTCTGTTTCCCTGCATGCGCTGTACTCTAACCTCATCCTGATTGTTTCTTTTTTCCTTCAGAAAATGGCTCCTGACCTGCCATTACCCCACTCTCAGCTTGGATTCTTGCTCTTGACTGTATGCCTAATATAACCAAGGATTTTCCACTTCCCCACCCATTTACAGCCCAACCAGGTCATCGCCTGTGTACTTAGACTCCTGCTGGACACATTCCGGCTTGAATTCTGTCACTTCTGTGGCCAATTAGGGCAGACATGGCCAGTAAAACTCTGGAATGCATCTCCAGAGACTCTGACATTTTAAATAGGAAACTGAAAGACCTAGGTGGTATTTTCATTTCTTTTTCTAGTTCATACAGACATGACTTTGTAAGAGAAATGAGGATGTGGAAAATGAGTCACTAGCTGCATAACTGAGACTACATAGTAGGATTTGGTAATTGAAATTATGTTTTCCTGGTGATGGATAGATTCATTTCATAAATACTTGGAAAAATTGATTATATATATATGTATTTCCCACTACATTCCACAAAGTAGTTTTGCCAGTTTAGAAAAATACAACAACACAAAGATAAAATAAACCAACAAGGGGATTGTGCAAAGAAAAAATAAGGGTAGAGCAATAATAGAGTCAAGATTAGATAAGTGTCATAGAAATGCACACCACCCACTTTTGCTAGAAGGGAGCCTTACAGCTTTTCCTGATAAAAAGCCTGGGAGAAGCTATTTTGTGCATTCTTACTGAGTAGTGAATGTATTTTAGAGAACTCCTGCAATCAATATAATAATGAACTTCACATGGTTATTGAGTGGTTAAGCATTTGGGTCCTGCAGTCAACCTTTCTGGGTTCAATCCTGCTTTACCATTTACTAGCTGTGTGATCATGGGAAAGTACTTAACCACTCTGGGCCTCACTTTCTCATCTGTAAAATAGAGACAATCATTGCTACCTCCTAGGAGGGTTATGGAGGTAATATAAATTAATATTTTTTGTGAAATGTTTAGAACTGTTTCAGGCTCATAGTAAGCACCATGAAGTGTTAAAAATTTTAAATTAAAAATACATATAATAATTATTAGATTCTGTTTATTAAATTTTGTTACTTTAAAAATAATTTAGCCCTGGCTGTTGTGCAAACCAAGGTCACTGGTTTGATTCCCAGTCAGGGCACATGCCTGGGTTGTGGGCCAGGTCCCCGGTGCAGGGGTGTTCGAGAAACAACCACACATTGATGTTTCTCTCCTTTTCTTTCTCCTCTCCTTCCCCTATGTCTAAAAGTAAATAAATAAAATAATAAAAAATAAATGAAAACAATTTAACAATTTTAGATATAGATCTATAAAGCTGAAGAATGAAGGAAAAACATAGCTCTCTTGTGTCTGGAGTGAAATTCATGGAAATGGTGGATGGCACACATCTTTCAGAAAGGGTTGGAAAATGAGTTTACCAAGAGCCTTGCTTATCTGATGAAGGAATATTTCTCTGAGGAAAAAGAAGTAAAATACTCAAATAAAACAAGTATCCTATGAGGACAGAAAGATACAACATTCAATTGTCAAGTAAAAAACATTAGGGAATGGAATAACACTTAAGGCTGCAGCTGACTAAAGTTTTGGAGTATGTGTAAAGTGTAGTTTGCAAAGTCACACAACTTTTATAGTTGATGAGGCCTGGTGGGCTGGCACTAATGGCCGGAACTAGATTTTATAGCAGCGTGGACTTTGTACAGAAGAACTGCTCTTAAAGAAGGGCTGGATGAACAGACAGCATTGAAGGAACTGAGCTCTGCTTATAATTGTAAGGAAACCTGGGAACCTGGAAATGAGAACATGGTAGAATGCCAACTGATAAGGGTAAACCAGAAAATGTATTATGGGTTGTCTAGCAAGATAAAGGGTGCAAAGGGGGAATCAATGAACATTTAATAAGCATCTAGTTCTGCATCAGAGTACATTGGAATGGTCAGAGGTAGACTGGCCCTCCTGCCTAGAACAGTTAGAAAAGCTGGAAAAAATAGCGAAACCATTTGTTGGAAAACAGTGAGGAAGTGCTGTGACAAAAAAAAAAAAAAAAAAAAATGAGGGCAGCTAAGTGTCTGGAAAGGAAAGAATCCAGAGAGATCAGGGAATTATTGCAACTGCTTTTACCATAAGGGCATATGTCGGTTCTGAGTTGGAGTCAGGGTGGTGGCTGAGAATCTAGGATTGCTCCTGCTGAGGTACTTGCAAGGGAACAGGGAGACCAGCAGATCTTGTAGTAGAGACTTGGCAGTGGTAGGGTGGGTGCTCAAGCCAATTTTTCACTTGGCACATTTGGCAGATACTGGGGCTGCACAGAGCAAGAGACAAAAAACACTTAAGGAGAAAGCCTCTAGAAGTAGAGTGTTGTAGTGGCCAAGGGAAGGGACACACGCAGTCCACTGGTTTCCAGTGGAAAGTCCTGGAGGGCCGGGGGCAAACGAGGAGCAGACGGAGACTTCGAAGGGCTCAGCCCAGCCTTGACTCAGCAGAACTTCAGAGGGGAATGAGATGATCTGTCACCACTCTATCTGCTTAGTGCAGGGCAGGGGGAGCCCTCTCTGAAGGAAGCAAACCAACACCAACTGGAGCCTCTACAATTTATTTAGATGCAATCAACATCTTTCACTGTAGTATTATCAGGTGCACCAAAAGACAAGACCAATGTCTGAAAACCACAAGAGAAAAGAGACAATAGAAAAAAAAGCTGTAGGTGATCTAGGTATTGGGGTTAATAGTTAAGAACCTTAAAATAACTACAATTAGTATGTTCAAGAATACAGGTGAAATTATGGAGAATTTCTCTAGAGAATTAGAATAGAAAAGGAACAAATGGAAATCATAGAACCATTAACCAACCATTATATGTACATTGCATGCCAGACATATGCTGGGTGCTTTACACATACCATTACTTACTCATCTTAAAAACCATATGCAGTATATTTTTATTGTCTCTATCTGCATGTGATAGGAACAAGAGTTAATAATGTGTGCCTGTCACGCACCTTCCCCCTTTATCCCCTTTACCCCCACTTCACTTTTACTCAAAAAAGGAGAAGCATTGTGAATTCTTTTCCTGGATATTTCAGATAGGTAGAGAGAGACAGGACCTGAGAGGGAGGGGACAATTCAGGGAGGCTGTCAATCTATGGAAAATTATATGGCTGAGACAGAGAGAGGAAGAAGATAGAGGAACAAGGATTGGGGGTGTCGACAGTGTTTTTGTGTTTATTTATTTATTCAGTGTGTGTGTGTGTGTGTGTGTGTGTGCACGCGCAGCTGGGGATGGGTCTAGGTTAGATATAATAAAGGAGCAGAGGAAGAAAATTTGAGAAATGTGGTAGGTTATGAACCATTTCCTTTTTGGTGTTCTTTGAAAGCACAAATAAATTAATTTTAAAAATATCTTATGGCCTCTGGGTAGTGTTTCTTTACCATTTATGCAGAGATTGAACCCCATGGGGCCAGGAGACATGTCAGGGTTACAAACAGATGAATACACTGATGCTCAGAGAGGTTAAGTCTGTTGCCTAAATTCACACAGTTGGGAAATAATGAAGCTGTCATTCAGGCCATCTGATTCTAAAGTCCATCTTTTCATGGACAATACAAATTATATTTTACCACCACAGGTTAGAAAACTGCCTTGCCTTGAGTCCCAAAAGAGAGAGGTAACAATTTCTGCTCTGAACCCAAATTTGATTAAGGCCCAGGAATTAGTTGCTACAGTGAAGAAGTGGTAAAAATGCCAGGGAAAGGCACTGATGTTATGCTGGAGTCTGGGTAGTCACATTTATATCCTATACTTTAACCCATGTCTAATAGGATCATATGAATTGAAATATGCTTTTCTCTAAAAAGAGACAGAGCACACAGAGATCTAATGACAAATATGGGAATTCAGAAAGACTTCAGTGCAGAAGGACCCTTTGAGCTGAGTCTTTCAGGTTGGGGTAGGATTTGAACACATGGAGACAAGAGAAGGGATAACATGAACAAAGGTTCAAAGGTGGGGCAATTGAAAGTCTGTCTATTAATTTGGTTGGTGTGTGTGGTACATGAAGGAGAATAGTGTAAGACAAGGCTGGAGTTGGTTAAGTAGAATGAACACTAAGTCACAAAATATCTTTAAGCTGAAGAGGGCAGGATCAGTGCTGTGTTTCAGGAAGATGAATCTGGTGGCAGTATGTAAAATGGACTGGGAAGGGGAAATGCTTATAGGCACTTAGGCAAGTTAAGATAGTATTGCAATACTAAAGGAAAGATGTAAAAAGGGCCTAAATGAGGATGGTGATCTATAGAATGGAGAGGAGAAGACACATGCAATACTGGTAGATGCTCTGAGGATAGAGCAGACAAGGCTGAAGCCCTGCATACTGGCACCATGGAAAAACATGGGGTAGTCAGGAGAATGCTTCGAAAAGATTAACCTGGTTTATTGAGCAGAGCAAATCAGAAGGAGAAGAGACTGGAGGTAGGGAAGCTAGTTAGGAGTTTACTGAAGTAGTCTTGGTGAGAATAAGCAGTGGGAACGGGAAGGGAAGGACAGTTACAATTCATGTTATGAGAAGAAAACTGATATGACTTAGCGATGAAGTGGGTGTAAACACTGAGAGGGCTGGAAGTGACTGAGGTTTCAAGCCTGAGTGAGTAGACAAGGGTGCTGCTGCTATTAACAGAAAGACAGAAGTTAGAATGAGAAGTTAGCTGGAGGGAAACGTCATGATGAGAAACAGGAGGCAAGAGACTTACATAGGGGAGCTGACAACATCAGATTTTAAAAGAACATATGAAAAAAGTTGTAAGAAAGAATACAAAATCAAGGATGAAGTTAAAGAAGTGCTAAAAACTTTTACAAATGGGACCAAGAAGGTTAAAATTCTAAATAAGTCTTATTACATAGTAGGCACTCAAAAAATAGTTGTTATTGAATGAATGAGATGAGGCTTGTGGGAAATTCTCTCTATAACACACTGCCTTTGAGGCTTTTTGTTACTTGGAGAAGATGGCACATAAAAGGCAAGAAGGAAGAGCCATTCAAACACTATTTTGTGTCTCTCTTTTCCAGAAAAGAAGAGTGGTCATTAATCTGGACGAGGTGGAAGAAACCAAGAGTAGAGGGAAAAACAGTAACATGTGATGGGAGAGGAGCTATCACAAGCACCCAGTCCCTTTACTTCATATCCAGTGGAGGACAGAAGCATGGGGTATTCAGTAAGGGAGAATTAGCCTCCGTGTTGTAGTCTATTTGTCTGGCCACATCTGGAGTAGGGAATTTAGCAAGAGGTTAAGAGCATTTGCTTTGTAATCTGAAGAAGTAGATTCAAATTCTGACAGCCACTTTGGCAGCTGTGTGACCTTTGGTAAGTCACTTGATCTCTTCAGACTTCCCAATTTGTAAAAACAAGATGAACAGTTCCTATTCTCATGGAGCTATCGTGAAGGCTAAGTGAGGTAGAGTATGCAGAACACTTGGTTAAGTGACTAGTACTTAGTAAGATGAACATGTTGGTACCTATAGCTTTGCTCTCTTTCTGATTGCTTTCTTGGGCTACATGCCCAGCAATGGAATGAAAGTGTTGAAGGGTATCGCTTTCCAGAACATGTACACTCCCTCCAGCAGTGTATTAAAATGCCATTATATTTGGTTTTGAGCTTCTAGCAGCCAAACAAGAGGAAAACTAGATCAGTTAGAAAATCAAAAGCAAAGCTGTTTTAGTCACAGACCTCCCCATGAACAGGGCCCAGATGTTGCTGGGTGCTGCACCATAAATTTGTTTGAGCTCTTCTACGAATCTGTTACCCAGGACCACGATGTGAACTGTAGTAAGAAGACAATACATACTCTGGAGAGAAGCAAGACATACTTAACTCCTCACCACGTTTGGTGGCTCACAGAGGGTATCCACAGACCAGTGCCCCCTGGCTGATCACCGTCTAGCAGGGAAAACCAACTGTCCTAGAGTCACTCCTGAGAACTCCATACAAAAAAGAAAAGCAGTCATGATACCTAAATGAAGAAGTAGCAGAAAATGAAAAATGAACTTAAAGGACTCACAGCTATTTCGTGGTTGATGATTGCAGGGAATAAGGCAGTGCTGGAGTGTGGCGATGCCATTGGGGATCAGAGGCACTGCAAACATCTGGGGGACTATTTTATTACACGCAGAGAAGCACACATGCAGGGTAAAAGCAAACACACCAACACGTAACAACTCTCAATTCTGGGAGGTAAGAAAACTTTGTACTTTATGCTTATCTGTATTTTTAACTCATTTAAAATGAAAATAGGAGAGATTGCTGCAGGGGATGGTACATTGGTAAAAGGTTCTTGGAGAAGAGGAGGTTTGAGGCAAACTATAAAAAATGGACTTTGGATGCCCTCAGGGGAGAGCTGCCAGGGTCCCAGACTGAGGAGTTTCTGTTTGGAAATAGTCTTGGTTTTTCAGAAGTCAGTTAGCTATATAAAAATAACCTAGGTGAAACACCCAGACTCCAATTCACGGTAATACAGAATTAAAAATTATATCACTCATTGTTAATGAAAAAGAAAGCAAAAATGAATTATTTAGAAATAAATAATTCTGATTTTTCCTGACTTGTCCTAAAAAAAGTTGCCAATGTCTGTTTAAAATATCATGTACTGTAAGAATGTACTGAAGCCACTTGAGAGAAATTCCTCTTGAGTGATGTAGAATCTCCGAGATCCTGAGGAACTGGGTGGAGTGAACAGTAAACTGAGCTGTTGGGCTCTAACAGTCAGAACACATCTGTTGTCTTTGCTCAGCAAAGACAGGAGATGGGTGTTCTTCAGATAGGAAACAGGAACTCAGTGGGTGGACCCAAAAGGCAGTGTGGGCTTTGAAACAGGAAAAAAAGAAGTCTGCTTCTGATAGTGAAAGAGATGCATTGCTATGCCATTCTAATCAGGCATGTCCTGCTAGGTCAAACCTTTATTCTGTATCCACTTAGCAGCTGCATACGTCCTAGATTATATTGGCTGCTGTTTTATATATTTTGCCCTGTAAGTGTTGCATTACTGCTTCGTGTATGTGCTATTTAGTTTTGTCATTTCAGGAAATGGCATACACTTACTTGTTCAAATCAGAAACTGGGCGGTTATTTGATATTTTCCTCTTCCTTGCTCCCCACATCCAACCCTTCACCAAGTTCTGACTCTTTCTTTAAAGCATCTCTTTAATCCTTTTACCTTTTTCACCTTGACTTCCAACACTGGAGTCGAAACCACCATTGTCTCTTGCCTAGATGACTGAAATGCCCTCCTGCCTCATTTTCTTATTTCTATTCTTGCCTCTGTTCATTCTTTTTCAAATTTTGGCTGAAGTAATTTTAAAATAAAACTTAGATGATTCATTTATCATGATTTTTTTCTTCTGTACTTAAAGTCCAAAGTCCTTAATTTGGCTTCCAAAGCTTTGCACCATTTAACCCCTATTCACTTGTCCTTCCCACCTTGTGACTCTCTCCCCTCACTCTCTTTATTTCAGACACAATGGCCTCTTTATTATTTATTTTTAAAAACATTCTAATTTTTATTTTAAAAGTATTTTAGTTATTTGTTTTCAGACAGAGGGAAAGGGAGGGAGGGAGGGAGAAAGAGAAGGAAACGTTAATGTGTGGTTGCCTCTTGTGCCCCCTAATGGGGATCTGGCCTGCAACCCAGTAATGTGCCCTGATTAGGAGTCAAAACAGGATCCTTTGGTTCGCAGGCGAGCACTCAATCCACTGAGCCACACCATCCAGGGCTAAAAATATTTTTAAAAATTGATTTTAGAAGAATGCCTTTCTAGTTGCTAGATGGGTTGCTGCCCAATTCATGAATCTCTTAATAAAGCCAATTAGACATTCAAATTTATAAGGGCTTTTGAATCAAAAGAATATAAAGAAGCAGCCCAAAGACTCCCAGCTACTAGGCCATCATTTGAACTCTAGGAGACTTCCTGCTAAGATGGAGGCATAGGTAGATACACTTTGCCTCCTCATACAACCAAAATAATAACAAAGGATAACAACCTTTGGATAATAATAATAATAATAATAACAACCAAGGATAATAACAACCTAATAATAACAACCAAGGATAATAACAAATTTAAAAACAAAAACCAACCAGAACTGCCAGAAAATCAAACTGTGTGGAGGTCTGACAACCAAGGAGTTAAAGAAGAAATATTCATTCAACCTGTAGGAGGGATAGAGACAGGCACATGAGACAGAGAGGATGCTGGCAAGGCAGGGGCTGGAGGACTGGGCAGGCAAGGCAGCTGCTGGGGGGTCCCTCATTTGCATGTGGGTAAACCAGAAGGAACGACTTGGGAGCAAGACAGACCACACAACCCAAGGTTCCAGTGAGGGAAAAGAAAGCCTCAAAACCTCTGACTGTAAAAATCTATGGGGGTTGTGTGTCGGGAGAAACTCCCAGTTTCGCAGGAGAGTTCTTTGGAGAGACCCACAGGGTCCTAGAATGTTCACAAACCCACCCACCTGGGAATCAGCACCAGAAGGGCCCAATTTGCTCGTGGGTAGCAGAGGAAGTGACTGAAAGTTGGCCAAGAGCTGAACAAGCAGCATTGTTCCCTCCCTGACCCTTCCCCCACATACAGGACCACAATGCAGTGACACGGTTTGCCTTGCCCTGGCAAATGCCTAAGGCTCCGGCCCTTATAATGCAACAGGTATGCCAAGACAAAGAAATATGGCCCAAATGAAAGAACAGATCAAAACTCCAGAAACAGAACTAAGTGATGAAGAGAGAGCCAACCTATCAGATGCACAGTTCAAAACACTGGTAACCAGGATGCTCACAGAAATGATTGACTATGGTTACAAAATAGAGAAAAAAGTGAAGGTTAAGCAAAGTGAAATAAAGAAAAATGCACAGGGAACCAATAGTGAAAGGAAGGATATCGACATTCAAATCAATGATTTAGAGCAGAAGGAAGAAATAAACATTAAACCAGAACAGAACGAAGAAACTAGAATTCAAAATAATGAGAAGAGGCGCAGGAACATCTGTGACAACTATAAATATTCCAACATCCAAATCATAGAGGTGCCAGAAGGAGAAGAGGAAGAGTAAGAAATGCAAAACTCATTGGAAAAAATAATGGAGAACTGGTCCAATTTGGCAAGAGAAATAGACTTCCAAGAAGTCCAGGAAGCTCAGAGAGTCCCAAAGAAGTTGGACCCAAGGAGGAACACACTAAGGCACATCATACTTACATTAGCCAAGGTGAAAGATATGGAGAGAACCTTAAAAGCAGCAAGAGAAAAGGAGATAGCTATCTACAAAGGAGTTCCCATAAGACTATCAGCTGATTTCTCAAAAGAAACTTGCAGGCAAGAAGGGGCTGGAAAGAAGTAATCAAAGTTGTGAAAGGCAAGGACCTACATGCAAGATTACTCTATCCAGCAAAGCTTTCATTTAGAATGGAAGGGCTTATCCCAGATAAAATCAAGTTAAAGAAGTTTGTCATCACCCAGCCCTTATTATATGAAATGTTAAAGGGACTTATCTAAGAAAAAGAAGATAAAAAATATGAACACTAAAATGACAACAAACTCACAGTTATTAACAACTGAACCTAAAACAAAAACAAAAGCAAACTAAGCAAACAACTAGAACAGGAATAGAGCCACAGAAATGAAGATCCCATAGAGGGTTATCAGCAGGGACGGGGAGGGTGGATAACGGGGGAAAAGATACAGAGAATAAGAAGTATAAATGATAGGTACAAAAAAGACAGGGGGAGGGTATAGGAAATGGATAAGCCAAAGAACTTAGTGTATGGCCCGTAGACATAAAGGGCGAGGGGAATGCTGGTGGGAGGGAGGGTACAGGGTGGAGGGCAATAAATGGGAGAAAAAATGGGACACCTGTAATAGCATAATCAATAAAATATACTTAAAATTGATTTTAGAGAGAAGGAGAGAAGAAGGTGGAGGGGAGAGAGAGAAACACTGATTTATTGTTCCACTTATTCATTCATTCATTGGTTGCTTCCTGCATGTGCCCTGACCAGGGATTGAACCAGCAACTTTGGTGTGCTGGGACAATGCTCTAACCAACTGAGCTACCCAGCCATGGCTGGCCCCCTTATTTTTGATTATTTTCTCAGCTCTTTCTAGCCATGGGATCTTTGCACATTCCTTTTCCTGCACCTGGAGTGTTCTTCCTGCCACCCTTCATCTGGCTAATTCCCATTTATCTGGCAGGTCTCAGTTTAAATGTCACTTTCACAGAGATGCTTTCTTATAACAGCTACTTCTTTTTCTTCATAAACTTCACAGTTTGCAACATGCTTAATTCTGTCTGTTCCATTACAGAGTAAGTTTCTTGAGGTAAAAAATAACATCTATTATGTTAACCATTAAATATCTAGGGCTTAGCATGATGTTTGGCACAGACTAGGTACTCTTCATTTAAATGAACCACAATGTCCAGGGCAGTGTTAGGAAGAAAATAAGTTTTAAAATATAGTTACTTACGGAAAATTCCTTGCTGCCATTTATTGTATAAGTGTAAAAACACGGGGCTTTTGAAGTTTAGTATCATATAATTGAATTCAAGAGTTATTCTCTATAACATGAAACAACAAAGGTAAGTCATATTTAATCTACATTTCAAAGTATCTCCTGTTTTTTCCTGTCCTCTTGAGGACTGGGACAGGTTTGGAATCAGGGCACAATTCAGCTAACTGCTTTTCTGTGGTTGGTACTTGAACATCCTTCCTCTTCCTCACGTGGAACAGATACTCACCAGCAGGCTGTGACACAAAGCATGGAAATGCTGCTGATTCGTCTCCAGCTCATCCCAGTCCAGTTGCCAGCAGCTTGTGGGTCTGAGGATGAATGGGAGACCGTATGTCACTGATTCGCAGATCCCACTGGATTTGAGAGCCCTGGGAAGAGACAATGGCAGGGAACGTCTCCTCAATGATATCCAGAACCTTAACCCAAATTCACTAAAATTCAGTTAAATCTATAACCCTATTGTGAAATCCTTTAGGCTAGGGACTGTGAATTATTCATCTTTGTATGGCCAGTACCTAGCAAGGTATCGGGCACACAGCACATTTTGAAAGCCTGTTAATCAATGAATGAAGCAGCCATCATGAAGGCTCAAGGCTCTGATGAAAATTTCTCCTGAGTTCATTCTATGCCAAGTGACATGCCTGGGGACACTCCCATAATACCCCTGCTATATGAACCATATAACACAATAGTATGCTAACCATCTGCATCCTATTCCTGGCTCTTTTGAAGTGATGTGCTGACAGAGGATGCATCTAAGAAGAGGATGCATTTTAGAAGGTTCCTAGCAGCATCCATGGTCAGAAACCCATGGACGAGCTTGTGCAGATACCTGATTTGAGCACTGTGATAGGAACTAGGAAACAGTAAAAATAGCCTTAGCCTTCATGGCTAATTCTACCTTGAACTTGGTTCCCGTAGAAGCAGGGATTCTAGTTTTTAGAGTAGAGATTTTCAACCAGTGTGCTGCAAGAATTTTTAAAACATGCGATACCTGACTATTTAGTTGGGGTCACTGACCTCTTTTCCCTTAGGTTGTCAAATAAAAAAAAAATGATGGTTAATACAACAGTAGCTGTCCAGTGTGAATGAATCAAAATTATACCTATTTTTTGGTCAGATCAGCCAAAAATCTACTTTTTGGTATGCTGCAGAATTTTAGTTTAGTTTATTTTGCAATGAATGAGATAAAAAGGTTGAAAGTCACTGACTTGGAGAAATGGAAGGGCAGGGGAAGACACTATGTACCACTTGCTCCTTGAAGTCCAGATCTCTCTCTTGATGCTTAACCACAATAGATCTCTGCATTCAGAGACTTTCTGGATTTCCAATCCTCATTCAGCCCTCATTGTCCTACTGAGGCACATCTCCATCCTCTGCTCATTTGTCTCCCTGTGCTGAGCAGCCTGACCATGCTCTTTCATGCCCATACCTGTAGGTGCTGCTTTGGAACAGACTCCCGCCTGCCTGACACTTGGGGATGTCCTCTATCCCTGGACTTCCTAGCCTTGGAACCTGTAAGAATCAGTGTTTGCATGGGTTGGGGAGCTTCCCATGGACCCTACTTGATCACTCGGAGCTTGAAATAAGAGGCCGATGACTGGGAGGCCATCTGGTAGAGTGTGCTGAAGTCTCCTTTGGGGTCATCCATTTTCAAGGAGCCATCAGCTGTGCCAGGGAGCAGAGATGGGCTGAGAAGTCGCTCTTGGAGATCACATTTCAGGCACACTACAATAAAAAATGGCATTGGGGGAAGGATGTTTATCACAAGTTACCTCGGGCTATGCGGTTCAGAAACAACATCTGCTACTCATTCCACCTTCACCAGGCAAGTAAGGGTCGGGAGCAGGCAGGAGAGTGGAAAGAGGAAAATATGATGGGTTTACAGAGGCAGAGCAGGTCTGGCACCTACAGTATTGCCCTACACAGCAGGTAACATTTTCTGGGTCTGACATGATTTTTACTTATTTTACTCCTGGGCTGGCTGAGCAGTTGCCCAATAGCGAGACATCTGGCTTGTGATCCAGTCTGAGAGGATCATGTGTCCTCTGTGGAAGAGGCAGCTAATCTTATAACATGTAGAGGCCCTTTGGCAATCACAGAAGGAAATCTTGCCTCTGCTGCTTCCCTGTGGCTAAGCTTTGGCAAGACTACAGGGCAGATGAAAGAAGAGTAGGAAAGCAGAAGTCAGTCAGTCAGCTGACAGCTACTGTTCTGCGGAAGGACTTCCCCTCTGTGGGCTCTTGTAGGGACATTTGGGGGGAGGAGGAATAAGTTCCCAAAACAGTTTACTTTTAAATTCCCCAAAGAAACCAAAGTATAAAACCTTCTGAGCCTTGGAGCATCACGGTGACACCAGACCACATTTCTGAGGGGGGGCTTTGAGTAGGTATGAGTTACTCATCAAGGTGTTATATTCTTGTGTATTATTAAGCTTCTGCTCCAGCAAGTCTATTCACATGCCACAGTGTACAGGGTCCTTTTGCACTAAGCTTGAATCCTAGATATTACAAAGTTTTTCAATAAAATTTGTACCAGGTTCGAATACTGTTAACAAACCTGTGAATAAACCAATGTTGAATCCTTGTGAGAAGGTTAGTAGTTGGTGTTAGTGATTTATGAAATGACTATACTAACCACAACGTGAGGTAAAAACAAAAAGTAGAAATAGTGTAGAAATAAATAGGACTCCAGCACAGATGTTAGGTCCAGCTGGCCCTCCTGGGCTCAGCAATCATACATAGCCATCGATGTCGTGTGAGGTGCCTCTGGTGTGTCCCAGGGCACAGGAGGTCAGTAGGAGGGACTTTGCCTAGAGCTCCAGCTTCCCCTCCTTCCTGTGTGCCTGACTTCATTGTCGGGTTCCTGGTTTTTAGGACTGGATAGCTGTATTCACCTGGCTGAGGTTCTCACTTGGACGGAATTAAAAATTATATAGGAAACTTTTAAAAGACACTAGTATCTGGACCCTGCTTCACACTGATCAAATTGGAATCTCTTGGAATGAAGCCTGGATGCTGGGTTTTAAGAAAAGCTCCTCATGTGACTTTTTTTTTCAACCAGGGCTGAGAACTATGGGCATGGTAGTGCCAGCAGTGCTCCAAGGCTAGGAAAGCTGTTTTAGCAGGCCTTGGGTCTAAAACAAAGTATGCTTCTCACCACCCAGAACCTGGGTGATGAGGTGGCAGACCCCAAACCAAAGAAATGAGAAAGGACACTCATCTGAAGCTGACTGTGTACTTTGTCTATGACAAGGAGGCCTCTGAGGGAGGCATCTATAGATGGGGTGAAGGGCCCTAGGCAGCTACTGAAGCAGGTGATGTGGGGTGGAGAACCTTATAAAGAGAAGTCAAAGTGAACACCTGAGGGGCAGTCCTCAAAGGATGCTGGAGTAGGAGAGCTCAGCGTTTTTGTTTTGTTTTGTTTTACTTTTTTTTTGTAATGAGCCACATTTTTAGAAATCCATGTATCTGGCAATGCATCAGTTTTTTAAACAATGGATAACTACAGGAGGTCAACTTTCCCCAGACCTCATTCCAACTGTGTCCGAGCATCTGGACTGCAGGGAAGTCCTCCCCAGCAGAAGAGCTGATTAGTCTGGATCTAAGTTCTGCCATGCACCGTGAAGACCCATGAACTGCTGGAAAATGGTTGCAGATGAAGATAAACGTTTGGGCTCTGGTTCTGGTGCTGAAAGCCATGGAAAGAGAGGGCAAAGCAGAGAAATTCTCAACAGCACCATGGGCAAATACTGTGCAACAGTGGAAGAAAGACTGATTGCAAGAGTTCCTGGCCTTTGAGGCCCTCTGCTCTCCTAATAAGAGAAGTGAATCTCTAGCGTCTTTGTCTAGAATTACCCAGCATGAGGCAGGCTGCGTAGTAGGTATGGGCCCCAGCTCTGGAGGCAGATAGACCTGGGTTTGGTGAGTGTCCTCTGGGCTAAGAGTAGTCAAATGCAAAAAATACAGACTTCTAATCCTAAGGGTAAGAGTGGGCTCTGGAATTGCCCAGCTTCAAATTCTGGTTCCACTGTTAATTTTCCGTGCATCCCTGGGGAAATGTTTAATTTCTCTAACTCTCAGTTTTCTCATCTGTAAAATAGGGATAATATTGCATTTAATTGATGCCAAGATGCATTTTTTTCACATACTTGCATCTCTATATGTGTCCTATAATTACCACTGGCCAGACACACACCCTTACCCCTTACACATTACTCCAACCTAAAAAAATTCTAAGGATGAGAAAATATTTCTAAGTGATAAGAAAGCACTGTGTCATGTTTAATTGATAGTGTTTTTATTTCTTAGTGGTACAGAAAATAATAGTATATCTTACTATTGATTGCATCTTAGATTTAATGACATACAGTAACATTACCTGCCTCATGATGCTGTGTGAGGATGAAATGGGATAATGCAAGGAAAGAAGTTGACACAGTGTCTGGGGAAAAGCAGATAAGAAGTGAATTCCAGAAAATGGGACAGGAAGCAAATGGCACTGTTACCCTTAGACACAAAGGTTGGAAAGAAGGTCCTGGGAAGATTTTACACTCAAAGGAATGACAGAAAAAAATCCAGGTAAGTTGTCAAAGGCATTCCAGGTCTTAGGTTGGAATAGAGGTAATGGGTAAGGACCCAGTGATTATCCCCAGAAAGAACCAAGGGGTGTCTTTCCCTTTGGGGCCAGGGGTCTGTCCCCATTTTTCTGAGGGAATGCCAACTCCCAAAGACACACCATGGCTCTTTTCCTTTAGCTAGGCCCTGAGGAGTCAGCTTTTCCAAACTCGGTGTGGCTGACTGTACTGATGGGCCCATTTGCAGGCCCTTGCCACCCTGGGTCCTGAGCCAATCTTCAAAGGGGATGGAGACTAGTGGGAAGTGGAATGAATACCACTAGCAGACAGAACAATATCCAGGGCCACGGTGGCATGTCTAAAACACTGGATCAATCTCTTGGTTTTCATAATTGCCAGAACATGCTTTATGGACATGGTCTTGGGTCTCTAAGTGTCCTCTCAGGGGCCTGCCTTGGTAGTTGCTTTACTCCCCCTCATCCCCAATTTGATGTCTCACTATCCAGAAGACCTCTATTTAATTTTGGTTTAGTCTTGCTTCTTTTCCTCTACTCATAGGCCCTGTTGATATTATTGAGGTACCGGCATGCTTCAAATTATAATATCATTAATATCTACTGCATTAAAAATTAAAAATTTGAGAAAAATATATAACTCACTGTGTTCTTTTGTAGTGTAGTTGCTTCCCTAGTATTGAGGTGTCTAAATTTTGCCTCTAAACTAGCTGTCCCTTGCTGTCTGGGATTAATTACGTTCAGTTTTCTAACTGCTCACTCTTTAGAAATTCTTTTCTTACTCCTCCTGCTAACACTGAACAGCTTCATCCAGTCCTCCTCTAATTCTTAAATCTCAAGTGCTCTGTATTCTGGTGACTCACCAATCTGGAGTCTTAATCCTAGACTACGATTATGATAGCCTACATAATATGTTGTTTTAGGAGTGTTACTTGGATTATCTGTGGCTCTGGAAATCTTGTTGAAAGACTGTGAAGGAAGCAGAAGGTGAACGTGTTCTCGGTCTGTTCCACTGTTATGTAGCCAGGCTTTGAAGAGCATCTCCATGCTGACAACATCATTGTCTACAGTCTGAAGGTCAATGTCAGTTCCCAGGAAAGAACTCTCTGCAGAAGAAAGGGAAACAGGAAAGTGTTTAATTCTTTAATTGTAAAATTTGAAAATTATAAAATCTTAGATTTGACCCATTAATGATACCTCCAGATATCTAGCCTACAGACAGTCTTGGATAGTACACAAAGAAACACAGGCAAAGAAGTTCAGTACAGCATTATTGTAATCAAAACCCCAAACAGGAAGCAATTCAAATGCTCACTGATATGGCAATGCTTAAATAAATTATGGCACAATAAAACTGTGGCGTACTATGTAGCTATTAACAAAGTAAATGTACTCACATGGAAAGCTATGAGATAGTAAGTAAATAAAGTTGTAGAACAGATGTGTAGGATGAGCCCATTTATATAAAAATATGTATGTATGTAAATGTATTTCACAAAGGTCTGGAAGGCTATCACCAAACTGTTAGCTGTGGACAGGAGTGGAAATGGGGCAGTTCTGAGATATGTTCCATTTTTACTACTCAAATTTTTATACTGTTTGAATTTTATTGTTATCATGTATTTCTTATACTTAAAAAGCATCCTAGAATACAAAACAGCAGTAAAATAATATAGCCATGCAAGTTAAATACTTAGTTAACAAGGGGAACTTCAGCTTTAAGTTGTTTCACAGTGAAAATGTATTCAATTAGTACTTCTGTTATAAAAAATAAAATACAAAAAGATGAAGAGAAAAATAAAGCTGAACTCCTGGGCTCCATCTTCTGACACAGATTACACAAGATTGTCTTTGGCATGCAGAGGCTCAAAAGTGTGTTTAGCAGCCAAGAACACAGGAATGATACGGTGGAGTGTAATTTGATTCCAAATATGAATGAATGGAGCTGGTGGGTGGGTGAGGAGGCTTTGCTAGTCTACTTCCTGCTTCAGGCAACACTAGCTCAGGACCTGGGGTCTAGGTCTGCAGGTAAAGGTTGTCAGGAAAAGTCAAGTGTAAGGTGGTGAAGGAAGCAGAGAGAGGAAATGAGGCAAGAGCTGGAAAGAACCTGAAGAGGAACCCACTTTTTTTTTTTGCCTGACCATGAGGGCCTCTCTGAAATACTTTTACAAAGGGCCTAAGAAAAGCCAGTTGGTCCAATGAATTAACTTCTGTGTGTGACTCATGGGCCCCAGGGAGAAGGCTGGTTTATTTCTAGAACGACATTCCTGAGGACAAGTATGCAGAGGTGGCAGACTCTCCGCATGGAAACAAAGGGCTTCAGTCCAGCATGTTGGTACCCACACAGAGGAGACTTAGATGACTTCACAGCATACTTAACGACTAACTCTGTGGCTAAAAAGGGGCACCAAATGCATTTCTCTTGTGAAATGTGTGAGAGAAACTCTATCACCTTCTGTGAAGAGTTGTAAGGATTCATTAGCTAATTAGTTATTTTATTCATTTCTTTAAGCAGTAACATTATGTACTACATAGAATCAACAAAATTAAATACCATATAGGGTACAGAGATATGTGATACTTTGCACTCTTTGGGCATTTATAAAGCAATATTATATATATATATATAAATATTTATTACAGTTATAAAGGAACATTATTCTTGACCATGCTTCCTTAAACTCTCACCTGCCCCATTATGTTTTAGGGGACTACAGTGATAAATATGAAGTTATCGTCAAAGAAATGTCCCTTGTAAGTAAAGAGAAAGGTTCTTTTAAATAATGTGGATATTATTTTGTCATAGGCAAAACAAGAAATAATTTCATTTTCTGAGCCTCGACTTCACCTTGAATGACATATGGAAATGATTGAACAGACTCTCTTCAGGGAGGCAAAATAACCCTTAAAGCACACAGAGGCAGTCACAGAGCTACAGGAATGGAACTGGGCAGCAAGGATAGTATCACTCAGAGTTTAAACAACAGAGTGCTGGAGAAGAGAAATAAGCATTTCATTTTTTCTCCCAGGGAAAGGATAGAAGAGTGGAAACTGTTCGAATAGGCCATATAAGGAGACAACACTAAGTTATCTCCCAGCAAAAGTCTGGATGTAAAAATAGGGGCTCCCTCAGATAGTTAAACCATAAAATTAACACTGAGTGGTGAGGCCCATTAAAAACAGTGGCCTTAACAAAGGAGAATGGTTTACTGACCAGAGCAAGATTGGGCTGGAGCCTATGGATGGTACAGGCTTATCCAAAGAATGAATGTGTCCTGCCCTGGCCGGGTGGCTCGGTTGGTTAGAGCATTGTCTTGCACAAAAGGCTGCTAGTTTGATTCCCAGTCACGGCACATACCTAGGTTGAGGGTTTAAGGCCAGGTCGTGGTGCATACTGGAGGCAACCAGTTGATGTTTGATAGTTCTCTCTCACATCAGTGTTTCTCTCTATCTCTCCTTCTTCCTGCTTATTTCTTTAAAATTAATAAAAACATATCCTTGGGTGAGGGTTAAAAAAATAGAATGAATGTGTTCCTTAGAAAGGGAGAGAACTGGCCAGAAATGGAGCACAGAGAAGGGGAGCGACAGGGGCGCACACTGGCAGTGCCCCTCCTAGAGTGGCTCAGTGGAGGGGGCATGCTGGCCCAGTGACATGCCCCAAAGGCAGGATGTGTTTGTCAGGTCTTGGTGATGATGGTGGTAATGATTCTCCCTCTAAAATAGGCTTTTACTTTGGACTTGAGTTTGATAAGGTGAGTCTATCACAGAGAGGGTGTTGACAAAATAACCTTTTGATTCTGCAAAGAACCAAGCCTGAAACATGGCACGCCCATAAGGGACAATGCCAGTCTTCTCTGCAGATACCCGCCCCATCAACACTCCCAAAGTTTTCTCCAAGTTCTCAATCTACAGGTTCCTGGGAGATCCACAGAGCAGAGCTTCTTTCTCTGAAAAAGCTCTCATGTAATTCCCACTGAGACACTGTGCTTCAGGTTCACATCTGCAGTTTTGCAGGCTTGGAAGGGACTCAGCAGCTTCCCAGGAACAGCCACTTTGTCCAAGCTAACAACTAACGTGTAAAGTGGAGCAGGCATCTTTTTCATGTTCTCTGTCAGTGGATCAGGCATTCCTTTCCTTGTGCCTGGATCAGAGCATTAACCGCTTAGCCATCCGTCAAGCCTCCATTCCTTCTCCTCCAGTACTTACGTACTACTACAATCAAATGTTCTAAAACATGGTTTCATCAGATCCCACCTTTGCTTAAGAGCATGTGCTGCCTTCCTGCTGTCACCTTTTCTCCCCTCACTCATCCTATACAACTGGTCATACTGGTTATTTCTCCAATACCCCACTCTTTCCTTTTTCTGTGATGGCTCATCGGACTCCTCCCATCCCCCACAGGTAGTGTGCATGGAGTGGGAGCTCAGCAAAGGTCTGTTGAGTTAAACAATAAATTAAACAATTGCTCCCTTCTCCATGGCTCTCATTACTTTTTCCTGTAACTCTTCTGTTTCAACTAAGTTAGTCTCCTTACCACATGACTTCCTTCCTTCCTTAGTGCTTTTATTACTCTATCAATCTCTAGCCTGCACCTCCCCCAGAATTCAGCTCAGAGCTGACTTTGTTCAGGAAGCTATGCTTAATTATATCCTCCCTTTTTCAGTTTTAATCAGCACCCCCTGGGTATCTGTAGCCTTCATTTGGTCAGAACAAATTATACTTGTTATTTGGTTTCTCCTGAAGAGTTTTATTCTCTTTCTGTGAGTTTTTGAAACATGGTGGGATGTAGTGGAAAGACCGGGGTTTGAATTGTGACTTGGAAATTGTCAGCTGTGTTACTGTGGGCAAAGTGGGGATAGTGCAACCTATTTCAGTTATAGTGAGGCATAAGAAGTGAGATGATTATCTATGAATGACACCAAGTAGTTTCAACAAATGGTATTTTCTTTACTCTCATCAACAAAATTATTTGCTTTTACAGGACAAGAATGTGCTTCCCTTTTTAAAACTCCCCCCCCCCCGTCACTTCCCTTGGAGATTACTTCCTCCCCAGCACCAACATACAGAAGAACCCCAACACTTGGCACTGTGTTCCTCACAAGTATAATACACCTAAATGTGCTAAACCTGGGGGACAGGGAGACTTCTCACTTCTCAGATGTTGAAGAGCATCTCCCACCTTGACTGGCGAGCAGGGCACGGGACACTGAATGATAAAATGTTAGGTCCCACTCAGTCATAAAAATGTTATCAGATTGAGGGTGCAGCTAGCTGGCTGTGTGGTTAAGACAAGCCAGGAAGGCCTGGTTCACTGCAGTCTACACAGCAGCCAGCACTCACATTCAGTTTTTAGACTTAACCTGCCTCCTTGTGGCCACAAGCAGATCATTCATTCACCAAACTCCACCCCCCTCCACCCCACAAGGTGCGTTTGCTCCTCGCCTGGCGAACAACCTCCACCCCACCCCTCCTCGCTACCCTCCCTCCTGCCCACCCCTGACCCCAATTTTGTACTTTCTGGGATATTTCCATAACCTTATCTTTAAACATTTAAACATTTTTAAAAATAATATTTTAAATTTCCATCAGGAAACGAGATTTCTTGTTCTTGGTTTACTATAGCTTCTCTTTAAAAAAATTATTTATTTTTAGAGAGAGGGGAAAATAAGGAGAAAGAGAGGGAGAGAAACATCAATTGATTGACTCTCACACACCCCAACCAGGGGCCAGGCCGGAAACCCAGGCATGTGCCCTGACCTGGAATCAGACCAGCGACATCTGACATCTCGGTTAGGGGATGGCACCCAAACAACTGAGCTGCACCAGTCAGGGCTATAGCTTCCTTTAAAAAAATCTTTTGAAATTAAATTCATTGAGGTGACATTGGTTAATAAAATTATATAGCTTTTAGGTGTACAATTCTATAACACATCATTTGTATGTTGCATTGTGTGTTTACTACCCAAAGCCAAATCTCCTTCTGTCACCATATATTTGACTCCCTTTGCCCTTTTCTACCTTCTCTCCCCCTCCCTCTGGTAACCACCACACTATCGTCTCTGTCTATGAGTTTTTGTTTGTTTGCATTATTTGTTCATTTGTTGCTTTCAGTTTTATATATCACATGAGTGAAATCATACCGTTCTTTACTTTTTCTGTCTGACTTATTTCACAAAGCAAGAGCTCTTTTTGAGCTTTTCTGGAAGGGCTCCACTAAAGAGAAAAACTAAGAAAGCCTAATCATTGAAAATGAGGTAATGAGCCCTGGCTGGCGTAGCTCAGTGGATTGAGCGCGAGATGCGAACCAAAGTGTCGCAGGTTGGATTCCCAGTCAGGGTACATGCCTGGGTTGCAGGCCATGAACCCCAGCAACCGCACATTGATGTTTCTCTCTCTCTCTCTCTTTCTCCTTCCCTTCCCTCTCTAAAAATAAATAAACAAAATCTTAAAAAAAGAAAGAAAGAAAATGAGGTAATGCTTAAGGCAGTCCTTCTCAGAAGTCAGCCTAAAATCAGCGTTACAAAATGGAAATGTGTAAATTTTTAATGGGAGAATTTAATGTTTTAACACATGTATATGCATATATAATGGCTGTATTTCTCTCTTGACATAGAATATCTGAAGAAGAGGTCCAGGAAAATGGGGCTCCTGGCCATCCTGCACACCCTCTACAGCCCCACAGAGGCCCTGGCCTGTTGTATTGGCTAGCCCTGTTTCTTTCCAAATGATCCTTGTATAGCCTGTTTTTTGGGCATCGTGGGTGGGTTTCAGGGGTTCTTAGAACCACCTGAAATGGTATACAATTTCATCTGTATGTGTATAGATATATTTTGGTGGGGTGGTGGAAGGGGATAGGTCCTTAGCTTTTATCAGATTCTCAAAATAGCTCTATAACCTTAGAAACTATGAAATTATGTTATCTTAGCCTCCCTGGGTCAGTTTATAATCAGTGTTGTCTGCTCTTGGAATATAGAAGTAGCTCTATGATGTTAACAACCAGGTTAGGTAATCATAGCAGACAGAACCTCCTCAGGAACAGCTATGCAGAGCCATTCAACCCCAGTCCTTAAATCAACAGTGGCATGAGGATAATTTCCAACAGTTCACAATGTTGGGGGCAGACCAGCTTGCCTTTCGTTTGCCTCATTTGTGGGGGTGATGCTCAGACTCTGGGGAAAAGGAGGTGGCAGGGACAGTGGTGGTTATGGCAGTGTGGACTCCGCCGAGAAGTAAGTGCAGGGCTCCCAAGTGGTGACCATCTTCTGGGGCCCCAGTCTACAAGAGGGGTTAAGACATCGCTACAACAGTATGAAATAGAGAAAATGATTTTCCTAGAACTCAAGGAGAATACTGTTTTCACTCATTCATTTATTCTTTCACTTAATTTATCATTCAAATAATTATTTATGTAGTGCCTTCTATGAGCCAAGCACTGATTGGTGTCAACAATGAAAGCGGCAAATTCTTTGCTTTTGTGGCTTACATTCCAGTGAGAGAACAGACAATAAACAAAAAATAAAACAGAAAATAATTGTAGATAATGATAGATACTATGAAGAAAAATAAAGCAGAATAAGGGCATGTGTGTGTGTATGTATGTTTGTAGGGGATAAGTGGATTTGACATGAAATGGTACTATATTAATTCTAAGTAGGCTGCAAAAATTTAAAAAATATATTTTAATCCCTACTCATGTGAAGTATTGTGATCCTGAGTCTTCAACATTTTATGTGAAGTGGAACTATTTTGACTCTAAGTAGACTGTGAAAAGTTAAGAATATATAACATAATCCTTGGAGAAGCCACTAAAAAATAATGCCAGGAAATATAGCTAAATGATAACAGATAAATTACAATAGAATTCCTAAAATATTACATCACCTGAAAGAAAGAAAGCAGGGAAAATATGAACAAAAACCAGAGAAGACAAACAAAAAATAAAATGGTAGACCTAAATTCAACCATATCAATAGCTATGATAAATGTGAATGGGCTATACACTCCAAAAAAAGAAGAGATTAACAGAATAGATAAAAAGCAGGCTCAATTATATGCTGTCTATGACAGATAAACTTTAAGTATAAAGATCAAATGGGTTGAAAATAAATGAATGAGAAAAGATGAACCATACACACAGTAAGACCTAAAAGAAATAAAAACATATGTCTCCAAAGATTTGTGTGTAAATATTTGTAGCAGCTTTAGTCACAAAAGGCAAAAATTGGAAATAAACAACTGACATGTCCATTAACGGGTGAATGGTTAAATAAGATGTGGCAAATTCATACAATATAATGCTACTCAGCAATAAAAAGACACTAACTACTAATATAAACAACATGGATGGATCTCAAAATCTGAATGGAAAAAATCAGACACAAAGGAAGAATAGACTGTACAATTCCATTTACACAAAATGCAAACTAATCTACAGACAAAAAGCAGATCAGTGGTATACACCGGAGACCAAGGGAGGGATGAAGTGAGTGTAAAGGGCAAAAGGGATTTTTTAAGGGTGATGGAAATATCTTGGTTGTGGTGATGATTTATGGGCACAGTCAACTGTCAAAACTCATTGAATTGTACACTTTGTATGAGTGCAATGCACAGTCTGTAAATTATTTTTTGATAAAGTTGGTTAGGGAAATTTTTAAAAATTCCAATTTTCAGATAATTTTATATTTTCCATTGAGCTCTAAAGAATTCTTTAATTCAATTTGAAAAAGAGAAGAGTTGCTTTTCTCTGAGACCAGTCTTCTCTTAATGAAATAAATGTCTCTCTGTGTTAAAAATCTTTAGGTAATAAATACACCAGTGGTTGTAATTTAGTTCTAATGCCACAGGGAAATGACTTTAATACAGTTATCAAAGACAAACTCAAGATACAGCTGTATTTTCTGGTCTATTTTCTAAGACACTAAAAGGGGAAAAATGCGGAATCTGACAATTGCACTGAAGCATGGAGCATTGAAGAGGGCTACCTCCTTAGGAAGCGACGAATCTCTATCTTCTATGTTTGGGTTGGTAACATTTGGTGTTTCCTGAGAACACATATGGATAAAATACCTTTCCAGAAGAGCTTGACATTGATCCGTGGCAAAGTTTAGGAGAAAATATTAAACAGATGGTTTGTGAGCACTTAGAAAGGGAACCTGATATCCTTGTGTACAAAGCTGAGAGATGTAGGCTGGTTGACAGCATCATTAGGTTGATTTGTAACTGGTTGAAAGACTTACACACCCAACGAGTGCAGACTGCTGTCAACCTGGACGGGTGCCCTCTGGATGCTAAAGTGCATTGATTACAGTGGCCTTTTAAGTTTTGGCATATTTATTACCTGGCTAGTCTTCAGAAGGCTATTATAAAATCTTATTATATGCAAATGAATACATGCGACATATATGTAAGCTATGCGGCACAGCAGCATGTGAACACTCAGGATTCCTTTATTCAACTTAAGATGTAGAGTGTCATCAATACTACCAAGATATCTGTAAGCTTTTCCCTGATCTTCTCCAAGAGAAACCTTGCCACACTCAATTTTTTTATCATTCCTTTGCTTTCAAAAGTAGTTACATTATTTTAAACAAATACTTCATTATTTTAGTTTTGCTTGAGCTTTATTGAAGAGGTACTATATTGTTAATATATATCTTTGGTTATCTGCTTTTTTCTCAATGTTAACTTTCATTCACACTATTGTATGTAGTTGTGGTTCATTCATTTTCATAACTGTATAATATTTCACTTTGTGAATGTACTTTGTAATATTTATTCACACCTCATTTAATGGACATTTGAGTTGTTTCTAATTCTGGCTTTTTGAATAATGTCCATATTCAAGATTTATAAATATACCTGGAGACAAGACTGTGAATATCTTGTATATTGTATATTGTAAAAGTCTTTCTGGTGACAGTCCCCTAGGAATGCAATTATTAGGACTAGGGTATTGTGAATGTTATTACAACAAAATGACAAGTTGCATACCAATTTATACAACTGTGTAAATTCCAATCAGTGTAAAAGAATTTCTGTTGCTTTGCTGTTGTCAATACTATTGTGAGACATTAATTTTTTTGTAATCTAAGGGGCATAAAATGGTATATCATTGTTTTAATTTGTATATCTCTGGTTACTAATGAGGGTGAGAATTTTTCTTATGTTTATTTGCCACTTAGATTTTCTCTTCTGTGAAATGCTTGTTCAGATATTTAGCTCATTTCAAAATTAGATTGTCTTTTTTCAAAAAATTGGATTTCAGGTGCTGTTTATTTTGTATACCAGTTCTTTACTGATCACAGGAGTTGGGACTATAGTTACAATTCACTGTATCACTTTCTTCATGGTGTCTTTTGAGGAACAGAAATTCTTCATTTTAAACTAGTCATACTTATCAATCTTTTATTTTGTGGTTAGCAAACTTTGTGTCTCATTTAGAAAATACTTCATCCTCCTTCCTACCTCTGGTGATAAAATTTTTATTCTTTATTTTCTTATAAAAGTTCTAAAGATTTCCCTGTCACATATAAGCGTTTAACCTATCTAAAACATATTATTATGAATGGTGTGTGGTAGGATCAAATTTCATTTTTCCCACATGTGATACTGATAATTCCAATATGATTCAATGACAAGATCCATCCTTTTCCCACTGCCCTGCAATGCCAGCTTAGCCACATACAACTTTTATAACGTGCTGTCTGTTTTGGGGCTCTCTCATCTGTTCTAGACTGAACAGTTTGTCTATTCTTCTTTCAGTATGACACCATCTTAGTCAGAATAGCCTTACAATTAACCATCTTAATATTTGGTAAGGCAAACCTTTAGCCTTAATATATATCTTAACCATATATATATATATATATATATATATATATAATTTATATCCATTAAACTGCTTCACTAACAATTATGTCTTCCTTAACATGCATCAATTTCCCAATAAATGTTCTATACATCTTTTGTTAAGATTTATTTCTAATTTTTTACTATTGTAAAAGGTATTTCTTTAAAGTTTTTCAGAGTTTGTTTCTAATTATAGAATGCTATTGATTTTTAAATATCGATCTTATATCGAGCTACCTTGTTAAACTCTTACTAGTTGTAATAATTTTTCCATAGGATCTTTTAGTTATTAATGCAGTCAATCAAATAAGTTTCAAATGAGTTAGTTTTGTTCCTTTACAATCTTTATACCTTTTACTATTTAAAAAAAAATCTTACTAGACTAGGACAACTATGTTGAATGACAATGGTGATGAGGCATCCATATCTTATTCCTGATTTTTTAAAAGATGGTTTATTTATTTATTTTTTAGAGTGAGGAGGGGAGAGAGGGAAAGAAGCAGCAATGTGTCATTGCCTCTTGTGCGCCCCCTACTGGGGACCTGTGCCCTGACTGGGAATTGAACCAGCGACCCTTTGATTCACAGGCAGGCACTCAACCACTGAGCCACACCAGCCAGGGCTTATCCCTGATTTTTTGAAGGCAATATTTTTTTATACTTCACCATTAAGAATTGTATTTACTGTAGATTTTTGTAAACACACTTTGCCAAGTTAAGGGAGTTACTTTCTATTCCTAGTTTGCTAAGAGTTTTTCTCTTAAATAGAGGATGAATGTTACTGTATTTTCAATCAATAAGACAACTTGTTTTTTACCTCTTAATCTGTTAATGTTATTAATTATATTTATACATTTCTATTCCTAAATCACTTTGCATTCCTGGGATAAATCCTACTTAGCATTGTATTCTCTTTCTACATATGACTGGATAATTTAAGATTGTTTTATCAATTTTTATGAGTGGATTGGCCTGCAATTTTCTTTTCTTACATTATCCTCACCTGGCTTTCTATTTGGAAAGTGTTTTCTTCTTATTTTTTAATTTCCAAAACAGTTTGTATAAGATTGGAGTGACGTACTTCTTGGAAGTTTAATAGAACTTGACTGTAAAACCATCTAGGTTTGCTATATTATGGAAACAACGCAGATTTTTTATTTCTGAGTCAAATTTCTTATCTTTTAAAGGAATGTACCTATTTTTGTCTAAATGTTTGAATTCCTAATTCCATCTGTACTTATGTTCCCCCTTCCCAACCTGACATAGTTTCTTGTGCCTTCTTTCTTTTTTTCCCTTCATTGCATTTACCAAAGGGTTATCTATTTATCAGTTTTTTTCAAAGAACCGACTTTCAAATTGTTGGTTATCTCTGTTGCTCTTTTCAACTGAAGCAGTGTAGAGTGTATGAGCTTTGAAGCCAGGCAGCTTAAATTTGAATCTCTGTTCTATCTCTTAACTGAGAAACCTTGGGAAATTTAATTTGGACAAGACATTATGCCTTACTTTCTTCACCTAGACACATGAAGAGTAAATAAGAGAATATGTGGAAACTATCTAGAATGGAAAGTATTTGAACAGTAAGTGAGCAATAAAATGTTGTTATTATTATGATCTATACACAGATACTAGAGTATGTTGAGACTGTGTTTTTTATTTCACACATCTTTTCCTTGGGGCTCAGAAACTACTTAAAATGAAACCAATTAGCAGCATTTTTCCCTTGATTGATGGCTCTTCTATGGGGTTAACTTTGGCTGCTGGAATGGGCAACCTCTTCTAGATCCCAGACTTACAATCAGGATCCAGCATTAAGGATTTGCCCTACTGTGTAGGGTTGGCTTATATGTAAAGAGGGCATAGAAAGATAGAGAAGGCATCCAGCTTTTCTTGTGAGAGGTATACATGCGCATATTTTTATGTCTTAGACCAATACTTCCTAGTCCTCATTTAAGTACAAAAAAGAAACAAAATAAATAACAAAAACTATAGAAAATTATGTTATGTTAAATAAAAACAAAAAATTACATACATGAATTATAAGTATGCAACCTAAACATGATTGTGGAGAACTGAGAGACAATGTACAAGAATAAAATCAGTGTAATGGGGTAGTGGGATTATGAATGATTTTTATTAAAAGATTATTTTATGGTCAGATTTTCTTTTCAATAAAAAATTATTACAGCCTGATATTTTCTTGGTAAAAACACATATGTAAAAAGGTACTACTACTACTACTAATATCAACAGATAACATTTACTTACTACTCACATGTCCAAGAACTGTTCTAGGTGCTTTACATGCAAGTTGTATTTAATCCTCATAAAAACCCTACGAAGTGCCCTGGCTGGTGTGGCTCAGTGGACTGAGTACTGGCCTGAGAACTAAGGGATCACTGGTTCAATTCTCAGTTAGGGCACATGCCTGGATTGTGGGCCAGGTCCCAGTAGGGGGTGCAGGAGAGGCAACCACACATTGTTGCTTCTCTCCCTCTCTTTCTCCCTCCCTTCCCCCTCTCTAAAAATAAATAAAATCTTTTAAAAAATCCCTATGAAGTAGCTACTGTTATTCACTCTATTTTATAAATGAGAAAATTGTGGAATAAATAGTTTAAACAACTTGTTCAAGGTTACACTGTTCTTCAGTAAAATGTAAAATCCAACTGGATGGTTAAATAAATGGTGAAGAATTTACACATTGGAATATCTCAAAGCTGTTATAAAGGATGGGTTAGATCTCTATGTGCCAATATGGAAAAAATATTGGATAAACAGTTAAATAAAAACCAAAAATACAGTGCAGTGAGTACTGTATAATTCCATTTTTGTAAAAGTAGGTAATATCAATAACAATAATCATGTTACATGAATGTCCACATCCATGCATATGTAGGGAAAGCAATTCAGGAGAATGTCCTATACTGCTGATGGTGTTTATCTCTGGAGGGTAGAATTTTGGATCATTTCAAACTGTTTACATTATATTCCTGTAATGTTTAAATTTGTATAGCTTGTAATAACAAATTAAACTAACCAGAAAAAAGAGCACTAGGCAGGTTCTTTCAGCTAAATTTTAAAGTAAAGAAAAAATGAACAAGTTAGACCAAGCAGGAACAGACGAAGGTGCTATTTAACATACAGTTAGAAGAAAACATATAACAGGCTATACAGGCTGAAAATTTATAGAAAACCCTAACTGATACAAATGTGATTTAAAGTTAACTTTTTCATTTTAGATCTTATTAAACAACTTTCTAAAATGTGAGTTGACATCCTTAATTTCTAAGTTCACTTTTTCTGTTATAATTCTGGATCTTTTAGAGTCTCCAAGTCATCTTTGTAATGATTAGTTCTCACTGTACAGGGCTGTACTAAAGAAGAGACTTTAGACCTATCAAAGGACATAGTCTCATAGTTACTTTTAAAAAAATTTGATTTGAGAGAGAGAGAGGGGAAGGGAAAGAGAAAAAGAGAAACATAATTTTTGTTGTTCCACTTATTTATGCATTCATTGGTTGCTTTCTGTATGTGCCTGACCAAGGATTGAACCTATAATCTTGGCGTATTGGGATGATGCTTTAACCAATTGACCAAGCTGGCTGGGACCTTATAGTTACATTTTAAACTAATCTGCAATATCAACACTTCCTTGCAACATGTTTCTTTCTTTGAAAAGTGGAGTACAGACAATTTTTATTTAATTGATGATCATGATTATCAGAGTTTTAAAAATTATATGTAAATAAATTCAAGGATATTTGAATCAATTCATGATGTTCATGGACTATGAAGGGAAGCTATGGGTGATTGGGGTATGTCTGAAACTGTCTGAATTGGTGTCAGACAGGTTGACCATGACCTCTCCCAAATATTTTGATTTTTTCCCATTCACTTATTTATTCAAAATTTATTGAGAGTCTATTATGGGCCAGACAGAGTGATATATGCTGGTGATACAAAGATATTTAAGACATAGTCACATCTTCAGGTAGCTCACAGTCCACTTGGGATCTACCCATTACAATTTTTTTCAGAAATATTAAACCATCTATATACAAAACATTTTAAATTATTTTTAAATTTAAAAATACATTTATTGATTTTAGAGAGAGAGGGAGGGAGAGAGAGAAACATAGATATAAGAGAGAAACATTGATTGGTTGCCTCTCATATGTACCCTGACTGAGGATCAAACCCACAACCTAAGTATGGGCCCTGACTGGGAATCGAACCCTCAAACTGCTGATGTACGGCACAATGCTTCAATCACCGGCCAGGGCCAAAAACTTAAAAAAATGTTAATAATAACAACAGCTAACTGTTACTGAGAACTTATTATGTACTAAGTAATTAATGTACATGATCTCATTTAATCTCCACCACAACTGTATGGGGTAGGAATTGATCACTAAGGTTAGACAGGCTAAGTATCTTGCCCAAAGTCATATAGATAGTATGTGATAGAACTGAAATTTAGACTTAGGCAACCTACTTCTGGAGCATGCATCCTTCTGGGAACAAGAGAAGGTAATGTTGCTAGTCTCTTGATAAGGACACCAAGATGAAACAAAAACATAACAGAATAAAGAGATTAAAAAATTGATTTTAGGTAGAGGGAAAGAAACATTGATGTGAGAGAGAAACATTGATCAGTTGCCTCACATATGTGCTCAAACTGGGGATTGAACCTGAAACCTAGGTATGCTCCCTGACTGAAGATGGATCCTACAACCTTTTGGTGTATGGGATGGTGCTCCACCCAAGTGAGCCACCAGGCCAGGGCGCACAACCACCCTCATGGACCTAAAGAAATTAATTATGAGGAAGTATGGGCGAAGTAGAAGATTTCAAGCCATAAATCGTATGTACACTTAACACACAAAGAGGAATTACAAGCAATTTATGGGATGATATATTATTTATATGCAAATAGGAAGTTACTGGAAAACGATCTGCGGTGACACAAAGGTAGAAGGCTGCTTTCCTGCATTTAAAAGCTTTTTCATACAGCCCTAGCCACTAACAATTCTAAATGAAGGCATCGGGCGGCCTTAGAGATATAGCAAGTTCTTTCTGGGAACAGTCACTGAAGGGAGAAAAGGGCAGAGTCCATGCCTGATCTGTTCATGGCCAAAAAGAAAAAGAGCTTCTTGCTCACAGATTCCTTTTGAGAACGCACTGGGAAGGGCTATAAATGGTGGATGAGTCGTGGCCTACTCTGACCAGGAAGGTGGAGGTGTTACTAGGGACTGGGTGCAGGGGATGCTGGGCAGACTGAGAACAGCTTCCACAGGTGTCATTGCCATCAATTCATTCAACAAGTGTCTACTGATAATCTAGTATATGCTATACACTGGGACACAAAAATGAGTAAGACAAATTTCTAATCTCAAGGTACTTACAGTTTTTAAATTGTTTTTTTAAATTGTTGTTCTGTTACAGTTGTTCCAATTTTCCCCCTGCCCCGCCCACACCCCCACTCCCACAGTCGATGCTCACCCTATTGTCCATGTCCATGGGGCATTTATACTTGTTCTTTAACTAGGCCCTTCTCCTTCTTTCCTCCCTTATCTGCCCCCCCACCCCCACACCATTCTCTCCTGGTCCCTGTCAGTCTGTTCCTTGTTTCCAGGCCTCTGGTTCTATTTTGCTCATTTGTTTGTTTTGTTCACTAGTTTCCACTTATGGGTGAGATCACATTTAATGCAGAGAGAACAAATGAAACATATTTTATAATTTTAGGTGAAAAGGCAAAATTATGAAACTATGAAGCAGGGGTAAACAATTCTATATGGTATATAATTAAATGCTAAGTTGTGCAGTGCAGACCACAAGTATGTGGTTGTTCTATGGAAAGAAGAATCAATTTTGCAGTCACAAACCTGAATTAGGCCTCAAAGGATGGGGAGTATTCGGCTGGAAGAAGATACGGGAAGGAACTCAGAGGAAGGAAGAATGAATTCAGAGGAAAAAGCTACTGTGAGTGGAGGAATGTAGAGAAAGAAAGGTAGACAGTGAGGACGCTGACTTGAGAAAAAGAGTGTGTGCAGGAGGGGAAACTCATAAACCACACAGCTAAGGCTGGTTGCCCACCTTTCCTCCCTGACCAGAACAATGGCAGTGGCCTCGTGATGCTGGAAGGACCCACATGTGTCAGAATCTGATGGGAAACTCACCCCTAGTTATCAACCCCTTGACTGATTAGGGACTGAAGGGCAGAATATATTATCCATGTGGGACCAGAAAGAGGTCAATAGTATCAGAACAGTGGGCTCCTGCCTATGTGTATACCTTGGAGAAGGTCAATATAGCCAGGAAGGACTGCTGGAGGGTGAACTGTATGTAACTTGACTATTGGATAAGTTAAAATGAGTTTAAAAACCTCTTAAATTCTATAATTTGGGAATCTCTGCCTGACTTCCTGACCAAAATCTCTTCATGATTTTCCATTGCCTTAGAATGAAGGGCTAAATCTTAGGATGGATTTAGGGCATATTTGGCCCTTCTTCATCTAACCCTTGCCTACCTTAATGGCATCACTTGTCCCTCCACCTGATGCGCCTCCAGCCATAGGGAACCACAGGCATGTCTTTGAAAGTATGATTCATCTTGCTTTTTCATGCCTCTGGGTCCCCTGTTTGAGTGCCCCTTTCCTCTTCTTCTGCTTGGATAATTCTTCTTGTCCTTTAAGACTCAGTAGGAAGATATTTTTTTTCTAGGAAGTATAGGGTTATGGGTAATTTATGTAAGATTTATTGGCAGGGACCTGGATGCTAGTGGTTGCTACGTGCTGAGGGTAGACAGGTTAAATACCAGGACTGGGAAGCTGGTGACTGAGAACGCATTCTGAGGAGGTGGGAGGGATGCAGGAGACAGGGTGTATGTGAACCAAAACTCCAACCCCCTGGCACATGGCTTCATTGTTCCATCAGACTTCACGTACAAAACACAAATTCAAATATCAAAATTATTAAGAATGCCACGACAGCAAACTAAGAGCATTGAGTCCTAAGCACAGAGCTTTTATGAATGCAGGGCCCTGTGTGACTGTGCTGGTCATAAGCCCATGAAGCCAACCCTGCATAAAAGTCTATTCATACAGCATTGGTTAATAGCAAAATGTAAGAAAACAAATTGTTCATTAATAAGTGATTGAACCAATACATTACAGTCCAACCAACCACACAGTAAAAAAGAAAAATCATGTAGCCGGGAAAAAATGAGACAGATCATTATAGATACTCACAGAGAGCTGACTAAAAACTGAGAAGGTTATAGAATATTATATAGGTAATCACATTAAAATATTAAATACCATTGGCCCTCCATATCCGTGGGTTCTGCATCAGTGGATTCAACCAAGTGGATTGAAATCATTTGAAAAAAAAAGTTACATTGTTACTGATGTTTTATGTAGTAAGACCTACAGACCTATGATAGTGTGTCTGTACTAAACACGTATAGACTTTTCTTTTTGATCATTATTCTCTAAACAATACAGTATAGCAACAATTCACATAGCATTTACATTGTGTTGGGTATTATAAGTAATCTAGAGATGATGTAAATTGTGCTGGTAGATAGGTTACATGCAAATACTACACTACTTTATATAAGGGACTTGCACATGTGCAGCTTTTGGTATCTGTGGGGGTTCTGGAGTCAACATCCTGCAGATATTGAGGGACACATATATGTTTGTATGAATGTCTACCTAAAGTAACATTGGGAGGGATGCCTGAATCTTTTAAAAGTGGTTACAGGAGGAAGGGATTTTTACTTTTCATACTTACAATATTTCAGGCTTTTCATTAACATATATTGTTTCTGAAATAAAAGATATGATTAAAAATTCAATGCTAACACCTAGAAACATCTGTCTGGCCCACAGTGAAATCTGTTGACTTCATCTCATTTAAGAACATAAAAGTAGCATGGGAAATAATCTTCCTGACCTGTAAAACACTACTCATTAAAATTCTTACCATTCTTTTTACCTTTACATTTAATTCTTACCATCACTGCTGGACTCTTCAACAGGGGATGCTGAGTCCATACACCCTAGGGTTTCCTTTACGATCTCAACCACCTGAAGTCTCCTGACCTTGACTAGGTCTGTATCTTTCAATCCTTCCTCCAATTGTTTGACCAATTCTCTTCCAGGCTGGGAAGTCAGAATAGAAATCTGGAAATAAATCCAAGAATCAGGGTGTCTGCCTTTCCTTGCATACAGAGTGAGGAACATAGGTTAGTCTAGAGATTAACACCGGAGAAGCCAGTGGTAATGGCTATTGTCCTAAGGGCATGGAAGAGGATTCAATTGTACAATAACTACAAATCAAATTTCATTTGACAGGTTATTTTGGATCATCACAGGACCCTTTCAAACAGGGCAAGCCTACCTCAGGAAGTGACCAGTGAGAAGCCATCCCTGTGTTTTAGTTTTTACAGATTGCTTAAATCACTGGTAGTATCTGTCCTGCTCAAAATGCTTTGATTTTATGAGGGAATAAAGAAAATCAGATCCTTAAATTCCACTCGCTATATGTGTACTGAATAGCAGAGAGCCTATATGTTCCTTTCCACAGTGGTGCTTCCACAGAGATTTCTTTCCTGCTCAGCCTGGATCCAGCCGAGCTGTTTCTTTCAATCTCTCAACTCTAAAATGTACTCACTCTTGACCAATATATCTGATATAAAAGAATATTGAGGTGTTTGTGAAAAATTGAGTATTTTGTTCCACCTGAATGAATACACTCTTATTATCAGCACTTTTGCCTTGAATTTGAAACTCTGGGAGGCAATTCTTTTTTGTACTTAGACATTTTGATTGATGATGAGAGATGCAGATGAAAGCACAATTATTTTTTAAATTGTTTTTAAAACTCAGTTTGATGCCTAGGGTTACCAGAGATGGGAAGTGCTTTAACTCACACTCACATACTCAATGGACTGTACGGCCATGACTCATTATATTTTAAGATTGCCTCAGTCTGGCACCAGAATTGTAGAAATTTTTTCACTTGCATATTTGCTAATCTCAAGAAAAGTTACTCATTTTGATGCCAAGATTTGATTAAAAACAATCACAAGTTTTTTTAATTTGACCTGATATTGAAACAGACTTCATTAGATCTGGTGATTCTTTGTTATTGTTTATTTATTTTTCAGTTACAGTTTACATTCGTTATTATTTTGCATTAGTTTCAGGTGTACAGCATGGTAGTTAGACAATCATACTTTATAAGTGGCCCAAGAACAATAGTAAATTCTCAGAGGTAGCCAGAATATATAAATACAGACACCAATCTAGGCAGTTAAATGATTGCTTTGCAAATTCCAAAAGTCCAAAGGCAGACGGCATATTCAGATTTTATTTTGATTTCAGTTCTCCCTTATAGTTCACTTTCGTTCCAATTTTTAGAGCTCTTCTCTATGCCTGGCTGTGTACTTTGTATTGCTCAGGTGATAGGAAAAAGGGACCATGTTTCCTGCCTGTAGGGGGCTGAAAATCTAATCTTGAACACTGCATTTAAAGGGAGTATAAGGGGACTAAATGGTAATGGAAAAAATACAATAAAGTTGAAATCAAAAAAGACAATTACATTCAATGTATATGAAACATAGAACAATATAAGCGATAAATAATGAAGCATCTAGATGGACTGAAATGGGAAGATGGCTTAGGATCCTAAGGCCAACCTCTTACCTCCAGGGCAGTGCAGGCCAGAGCGGCACCTGTGGTGACATGTCTGCAGTACTGGTTGAACTGCTGGAGCCCATTTTCTACCGCCAGTTGAAGGGAAGTACCTTGTGGTCGGAAACAACCTTCTCTCTGTAACATGCGGAGTTCTGAGATGCAGGCCTGCAGCCTAGCAAAGTTCCCTTTCACTTGCTGCAGAGAAAAATGAATCAAAGAATCAAATCTTTAGCCTGGCTGGCATAGCTCAGTGGATTGAGCATGGGCTGTGAACCAAAGTGTCGCAGGTTCGATTCCCAGTCAGGGCATATGCCTGGGTTGCAGGCCACGGCCCCCAGCAACTGCACATTGATGTTTCTCTCTCTCTCTTTCTCCCTTCCTTCCCTCTCTAAAAATAAATAAATAAAATATTTTTAAAAAGATACAAATCTTTAGTGACCCAAATGCAGATTAATTGGGAGTCTAACTTCATTACCATTTACTCCTCAGGAGTCCCTTCTCTTCCTAAAAATCTGTTTATTTGACCAACATTAACTGAATGCCTGCTATGTTCCAGGCACTGCATTCAAATCTTCCCCATACCAGAAGAAAGAAAATTTGCAGCCCAAGGGCTTTGATTATGTGCAGTTACCAGAAACAGGAAAGGAAGTGTTTTAAATCACTCAGTCACCCAATGGAAGGTCCAATTGTGATTGCTTAGTTTTACTTTAGGGTGGCCTAAAAATTGGAGGATTAGCAGTGTTATTCTTAAACATTATCTTTATTTCTCAGTCTAAGCATTGGGAGCTTCTCTATTCAAGAGTGTTGTTTTCCTAGAAATTGGGATTTTGACGTGGTTGTTCATAACTGATAAGGTCCTACCAATCTGCTCCTCAGGATCACTTCCTGGTAAATATTGGTTTAGTCTGCAGTCTGCTCAAGGAGCCAAGAGGTTCACTTCATGGTTCTCTTCACTCTCCTTTATAAAACCTTGCTATTAGGAAGTAATCTAATATAATCTGATTTTAGATCAATGTTTTATCTCCTAAGGACATATGCATTCTCAATATATGTGGAATTAAAATTTGTGACACTGTTTGAAGTGGGTGGGAAGAAATTATATTTTGGGATAAGGAAACCTTCCTGACCAAAGAGCAGAACTAAGAAATATTTGTAAATGTACATAAAATTCATGAGCATGAGTTCCAGTACTGCCAGGGTACAAAGACCACTTAAGCCAATGCTGCCCCACTCAGTTCCACAACTGCTAACTTTGCTTACATGCTCCTTTCCCTGAACCTTTGCGAAAAACACAAGAAATAGGACATAATTTGTACACAAAGAGAACTTGCAATCTAGATAGAAAGATAAGAAACTTACTTAGAAAATGAGAACAAATGAGATGATAGGTAGAGACTAGCAGACTTTAAGCATTTCTTTTCATGTATACCTAAATGTATCTGAAGAATGATATACTTCTTTACACATTTTAAATTGACATCTAGATTTAAAAATTCAGAATGTAAGTAGCTGCTAAGAATGTAACTTCCAGCATATTTTAAATATCAATATTTAAAAATAAAACTATAGCCCTGATTGGTGTGGCTTGGTTGGGCATTGTCCTGCCAAGCAAAAGGTTGCTGATTGGATTCCCGGTCAGGGCACATGCCTAGGTTGTGGGTTTGATGCCTGGTCTTTGCATCAGAACTATTTACATATTGTAAGATTTTTAAATTTCCTATGACCATAGGCTCTAAGGAGTGACCTAGGTTGAATTATTATTAGAATTATTATTCATATATAAATCAATTAAAATATATATTACTTGTTTTGATATATAATAATTGGCATTAAGCATGAACTTTAATTTAAAATGAATCTCTTAATGGCATGAACATGCTGGGTTCTTTTTTCAAGTAGTTCAGGTATGTATGAATAAATACATTACTTGTTGCTCAGATAATGCAACTTTCAGAATGAATTCTATTCCTATTTCTTATTGTTATAATGCTGAAAACCTTGTCCTCATAAATGGGAGATGCTAATCAAAATGTCAAATTCTTTCTGAGTTGTATGCCAGAAGTCATACAGAGATCTACCAATAAAAATTATTTTAATGACCTATCAGTTGCTATTCAGTTTGTTTTTTCTTCGTGTTTATTAAAACTGGAAACCACCTGTATGCAAAAGACTAAAACTAGCCACAAGTCATTTACTTTCTTACACTAATACCAACATTTTGAATTATTCCTTTGTTTAATGCCCCTGGAAGTTTTAAAACCACATGGCAACTCATCACAGTAAGATTCATAATGGGTGAAAAATATGCAGCTCTCCCCTCTTTCTTTGTACTTGGGATTTTCTTTGTGAAGTGAAAGGGGGTAATTGTGAGAGGGTTGGTGGGAATGGAGAGGCAGCCTGATGACCTCATCATAGGCATAATTAGTCAAAGAAGTTTTAAAAAGAATACTCATGGAAATTGAGAATCTACATATCAGTTCTCTAAAATTACCTATCGCTGTGTACTCTGGGAAGTCTTCTTGTAGTCCTAGGCTATGTGTACCCCGGTTTGAAGAGACCATCATAGACTGTGGATGCTTTCCAGGTGTGTCCCACCCAGGGGGCTACATGTGGCTCAGGATGGCTATGAATGTGGCCCACCACAAAATCGTAAATTTACTTAAAACCTTTTTTTTTGCTAATCAGTTTTCATTAGTGTTTGTGTATGTAATGCGTGGCCCAGGCAGACAACTCTTCTTCTTCTAGTGTGGTCCAGAGACACCAAAAGGTTGGACACCCCTGCTAGAAGTTAAGAAAAAGAAAGGTAAGTGTTGTTGGGAAGGAGGTGAGATTGGGCTGAGAATTGAAAGGGTAACATTTATAAAAATACAGTATTTTATGTGTGTATGTGTGTGTGGGTGGGGTTGGTGGGTAGGGAGGCAGAAAGTTCAATGTAACCAATGGTGTAGGGGTTGAGAGTAAGTATGTGCTAGAGAGAATGAGAAAATGTTCTTGACAAGAATAGAGGATGCTTTTAAGAAGTAGTAGGCATGTTAGTCAAGAAGTAGCTAGGTTTTAGCTAGATCCAGATAGACTTGAGTTCCACACCTGGCTCTCCCTCTAACTGGCTATAAGTACTTAAACCTAAATTTCTTCAACTAGAAATTAGGGACAATGAAATACTTATCTTAAAGAATAAGTCTTAAGTACATTAGTTTATGGCACACAGTACGCACTCAGTGTTAGCTGTGGTTATTATTTTCATCACTATTACACTCTAAAAGCATCTAAGATATTACTGATCAAACACAAGGGGTTTGTACTGACTTAATGGTCCTGTTCTACTACTGACAAAATAACTAAAAAACCTAAAAAAAGGTATTCATGTAAATGACATTGATTCATTCACTCATTCATTAAAAAATTATTATTAGGTGCTTATGATATACGAGGTACCAACAAAAGCCCATAATTTCAACTTTCTATTAACTTTACAACTAAGTGAAATAAATAGCCTCAGAATACAAAGGGATAAGAGCCACAATAGAATGACATTTTTCCAAGTATATTGACCAGTTACTGTCTGTCTATCTCAGTAGAATATAAGCTCTTTATTATAGGAGAAAATCATCTGTTTCTTCATTGCCATGTCTGCAGGGCCTAGAACACTACAATTGATATTAAACAAGTTATCTTTGAATAAATGAATGCATATATAACAAATTTCAGGGGGATGAAAAATGTAATTTAGAAAATTAAAACAGGTATATAGGAATCTCTGTACTATTCTTGCAACATTTTTATGAATCTAAATTTATTCAAAACTTAAGTTTACTGAAAAAAAAAACCTAGAAAAATAACAGGAAGTAAAAAGGGAGATTATTTTGAGGTGGAGAAGGCCTTTGTAAACATGATAAAAAAGGTATAAAACCATAAAGGGAAAAATGGAGAGATCTGACCACATAAAGAATAAATTGTTCTGTAAAGGAAAAGAGAATAACGTTAAGGACAAAAAACAAACTGGGGAAATATTTTCAACATATATGACTATCATGACCTTAATATTGTTACTATGTAAAAAGCACCTACAAATAAATAAAGTTGATATCTAAAACATATTCTCCTGCCACCTAACAATATATATACTAGATAAGGCACAAATATCTTTTAAATGCATAGTTGCATTCATAGGAAATTAAGGGAAATCTTCAGGTACCCAAGTGGGGGACAGCAGGAAACAGGAAACCACAGTGTTAAATAGATATAAAAGTTTTGGCTTTACTTGCTGATCTTGAGAACCTAGGGCCTTGTGTTTCAAGGGAGCAGGAGACAAGACCTTAGCCAACATAAGGAAAAGAGTTGGAACTGCAACATGGTTCAAAATCAAGACTGCTTGAAAGGTTACTTTATCAGTGAAAAGGTGGGCTAGAAAGAATCCATCCAGCGATACAGGGTAATGACAATGATATGTGTTGACTAATGTGAGTTCTGAGTAGAAATGAAGAAGAAATTACTGCTGAGAACTAGAAACAACATGCCTCCCCTCATGTGGGTTTGGGATTTGACTTCACCTGCAGGTCTAAGAAACCCTAAGTTTAAAACATTACTTAAAGTGGTCCTGAATTGATAGCACCCAAGGGACCTGGCTCATATAAACACAAATTCTCTCTAGACGTATACAGCCTAAACTCAGGCTTCACAGAATTTTCACATATTACAATCAAGTAAACATATGCTCATAATACAAAATTACAAAATCAGTGAGAAAATAAACATCATGCGTGAGAATTAGCAGAAACAAACAGCAGAATTAGAACATCAACCATTTCAGATACTGGAATTATCAAATATATTTAAGTACCTTTAAGATGTTTAAGGAAATAAAAGAGGGAATCAAAACCATGAACAAAGGATAAAAAAACTATCAAAAAGGATGAGACATATTTTAAAAATTACCAAATAGAATTTCTAGAAAATAAATTATAATAATTGAAATAAAAAACTCAATGAATGTGTTAATTAATAGATTAAACACCACTGAAGAATTATCAACTTGGAAAATAAAGCTGAAAAAAATACTAGAGAACATGGCATGGAAAGACAGAGGGGGAAAATATGTTAGGAGAAATGGAAGAAAAAGTAAGAAGACCTAATACTGAACTAATTAGAGTCTCAAAGGTGTGGGCTGGAGATAATGAAGAAGAAGCAATATTCAAAGAGGTAATGGATGGGAATTTTTCAGAATTGATGGAAAGGCACGAACCCTTAGATTCATAAAGCACAATAAACACCAAGTAGGAGAAATAAAAAAGAAATCCATATTTAGACACACTAAAGACAAAATAACTCAAAAAGATCTTAAAATCAGTCAGATATTTAAAATATTATTTATCAAGAGACAGAAAGACTGACAGAAGACTTTTTAACAGCAACACTGTTATCTAAGAAGGCAGTAGAATGATATCCTCAAAATGTCAAGGAAAAAAACTTCTCAATTTAGAATGGTTAAACTAATGTTACCTAATTTTATGTGTCAACTTGACTGAACCACAGGATGCCCATATTAAACATTATTTTGGGGAGTGTTGGTGAGGATGTTTCCAGATGAGATTAGCATTTGAATCAGTGGATTCAGTAGATTCTTGTGCCCAGTGTGAGTGGGCATCGCCCTGCTGAAGACCTGAATAGAACAAAAGGCAGAGGAAGGAGGAAAGCCCCTCCCTTTTCTTCTTGCTTGCCTGTTTGAGCTGGGCCTTTGGTCTTCTCCTGCCCTAGGACTGGGATTTGCACCTTTGGTTCCTTTGGTTCTCAGGCTTTCAGACTTGTACTGAAATCACACACTACCAGCTTTCTTGGGTCTCCAACTTGCAGATGGCAGATCATGAGACTTAGACTCCATTATCACAAGAACCAATTCCTAATAATGTTTCATAAATCTTCACATATTTTTACATATATATATATATTTTAAAACTCCATAAAATTTTATAAATTCTCACACACACAAACACACACACACACTCCATCTTGCTGCTTCTGTTTCTCTGGAGAACTCTGACCAAAGCAAATTTTGTCACTGAGAGTGGTTTCCAGAGGAAGAGAATGTTAAGCATGAGTTTTCTGAATCAGTTCTGGGTTTTCTGGAATTGGCTCTCTAATCTGATTAGATTTAAAGATGCTAATAAGTGTATTCCAGTACTAAAGAGAGCAATGATAGTCCATGGCATGATATGGCTATAGAGATATATATAAAACATCTGCACTGGATATTTTACTCCTGATCAACCACTTATAAGAAGCTATTCTTTATAAGGAGCAAGGAGATGGGGGACTTAAGTGTACATGCCCGCCAATTAGCTTTCTCAATTGTAATTAACTGTCTGACATTAAGCTTTTGATTTACGAGTCATTCATTTTGAATAAACACATTTCCAGCTACATAACTAGATAAAAAAGGCTGTTTTACCATGAAGCTCCCCTTTTTAGAACATTTTTGTGGGCCTAGAAAACTAACCATTTGAGTGACCCATAATCATTCCCAGACTTGAGCCAATTTACGAACCCTGAAACCCTTGAATAAAGGGGATGTGGGATCCCCTTGAGGAAGGACCCTAGCACTTTTCCCAAAACGTATACCTTTAATCTTTGTCTAATCCTTCCCCAAAGGGACCTACAGGCTTTTACCAGGGTACCTGTACACTGAGGCAAAGGAAATAATCAGAACTTTTAGGGTCTACTGGACACTGTCACTGAACTGAAACTAATACCAGGAGATCTCAAACATCACTGTGGCCTAGTCAAGGTAGGAACCTATGCATATCGGGTGATCGATGGAGCTTTAGCTCAGGTCTGTCTCACAGTGGGTCCACTGGGTCCCTAAATGCATCCTGCGGCAGTTTTCCTCAGTTTTAGAATGTATGTTTGGAACAGCCATACTTAACAGCTAGCAGAATTTTCCAACAATGGTTTCCTGACCTGTAGAGTAAGGGCTATTATGGGGGGAAAGGCCAAGTAGAAACCATTAGAATTGTCTCTACTTAGGAAAATAGTAAACAATAGCAATTCTGCATTTCTGGAGGCACTGCAGAGATTAGTGCGGCCATCAAGAACTGGAAAGATGCAGGGAGGGAATTCTCACCACGTCCCCATCCAACTTGCCTATTTGGCCTGTGTAGAAGGCAGGTGAGTCTTGAACAATGACAGTGGATTATCATAAGCTTAACCAGGTGATGACTCCAATGGAAGTTGCTGTACCAGATGTGGTTTCATTACTTGAGCAAATTAACATGTCTTCTGGTTCCTGGTATGTAGCTATTGATCTGCCAATGCCTTTTTCTCCATTCCTATTTACAAAGTCCCACAGAAGCAGTTTGCTTTTAGCTGCCAAGGCCAGCAACACACTTTCACTGTCCTACCTCAGGGAGATATCAACTCTCCATCCCCATGTCATAATTTAGTTCACAGGGACCTTGACCACCTTTTCCTTCCACAAGATCTCACTCTGGCCCATTACATTAATGACATCATGCTGATTATAACTAGTGAGCAAGAAGTGGCAACTACTCTAGACTTATTGGTAAGAAATTTGTGTGACAGAAGGTAGGAAAAAAATTGACTAAAATTAAGAGGCCTTCTACCTTGGTGAAATTTCTAGGGATGCATTGGTGTGGGGCATATTGAGATAGCCCTTCCAAAGGGAAGCTTAAATTTGCTGCTTTTGGAGTAGAAGAGAGGATCTAAAGGTTCAATATCTTTTTGCTTTTAGTTAAACCTTCATTCTTTCCTCTAGAAGTACTTGCTCTTGCCAATTCCAAAGCCTTTTGAGGACTTGGTGGTATAATTTGCTTTATTCCTTGGCTTTCCCCTCTACTGTTTTAAGATTTAGCATTCTTAGGACTGCTAACTCAATTATCACTTGTTCACTTGTATATAGCTTTCAAAATTTTGTTGTGACTTTTTTCTCTCATTATTTTTTTCTTGTGGGGTTATACTGTGGTGGCAGAGATTTCTAGTTGTCCTTCAATACTTACCCTTTTCCTCTAGGTACCAAAACTATCAATTTTTACATGGGCCCTCTGACTAGCTGGAATGACTATATTTCCAAGTCTTTTTCATACACCTAGGAGTTTCAGTGTGATTAAGTTCTGGGCAGTGGGATGATGGTAAACCAAGTGATGGGAGCAACTTTTAAAAAATCCTCATCTGAGCATATATTCACTGATTTTTAGAGAGAGAGGAAGGGAGAGACAGAGATAGAGATGAAAGAAAGAAAGAAAGAAAGAAAGAAAGAAAGAAAGAAAGAAAGAAAGAAAGAAAGAAAGAAAGAAAGAAAAGGTAGGAAGGAAGGAAGGAAAGAAGGAAGGAAGGAAAGAAGGACGGAAGGAAGGAAGAAAGGAAGAAAGGAAGAAAGGAAGAAAGAAAGAAAGAAAGAAAGAAAGAAAGAAAGAAAGAAAGAAAGAAAGAAAGAAAGAAGGAAAGAAAGAAAGAAAGATGTGAGAGAGAAACATCACCTGGTTGCCTCCCCTACACTCCCTGACCGGGAAGCTAACCTGCAACCTTTTGTTGCACAGGAGGATGATCCATCCAATTGAGCCACCTACCAGGGCTGATGGGAGCAACTTTTGATGAGTTTTTAAAAAGGATGCAGGAGTTTCATTCTCTCTTTTTCCTTTTCTGCTTGCTGGAATATAGCCCTAAGAGTGGCCAACTTGGACCACAAGATAGCCAAATTAGAGCACTATTAGTCCTAAAATCACATTGTAGATCATATATGATTTAAATAACGTCTCCATTCTCATTAAAAGATAAAAGAATTGGTAAGGTAACTATGTATGTTGCCAGGTGGTACTGGAAATACTGGGGGGAACATTATGCAAAGTATATGATTATCTAACCACTATGCTGTATACCTGAAACTAATAAAAAATAATATTGAATGTAAATTATAATTCAAAAAATTAAAAATTAAAAAAATTGATAAACTCACAATAAGGGAATTGTTCTGAAACTGCTTTGAGAGGAGGTTAATCACTTTGGTCAGATTTATTTATATTAAGGTCACAAGGGATATAAAAGGAATTCTAATATTTTAATTATGATTCCTCTGTCATGATTCCTTATTAAAAGTTCAGGATTATTTGATTATACTCAGAAATTAAATATGAAAGTTATATTGAGGTGTTCATTTTGGGCAATTTTCTTACCTGCTATTTTTCTCCATTTATATTTTGAGCTAAATCTGAAGATAGAAAATGTCAGACACTTATATAGGCCAGAGACAGTGGATGTAAAATAACATTTTCCCTCAAAGATTTGATTATTCTATATGTAAGGTAGTAGCATTGTTCTAGTGATTTTCTTGAGTTTTAATCAGGTTTGAACTTACTGTTCTTTTGGAAAAAAATTATTTTTGGCTTGCAATTTTTCCTGAGATACCAGTCAGAAGCTTTTAGTTTAGAATGGTCTGCCTCTCCTACTAGAGTAATTAAGGGGTCAAGGGATTCATCTGGGGCTAGATGTACTGAGGAGTGCCAGATGCATATAACATAGTCACTTGAAGAGGGGAAAAAATCCTTTTACCTTTCTTTGGAACATGAACTAATTTCTCAAAGAGCCTCTTTATGCTGGCTAGCTTCCATTTGTCCTTCCATATCACTCTCTACTTCTCCCTACCCCTATTGCCTGACAGAAGACAGATATCACAACCAAATGTGGTCATGGGACAGACATGTGCAAGAAAAATGGCACAATAGAGGAATATATCTACCACATGATTATAAGCATCAGTGTCACTTTCACTCTGTCCTCACTATACTCATACAATAGATAATCTGTGAATAATATACAGTGACAGTTATACATTTTGTTTACCCATTCACCAGTTAATAGATACTCTGGTTGTTTCCAGTTTGGGGCTATTATTAATAATGCTGCCATGAATATTCATGTACATTTGTTTGTGTGAATGCATGTTTTCATTTCTGTCAGGTAGATTCTTGGGGGTGGAATTGTTGGGTTATATAGAAAGTATGTATTTAGCTTTTTAAGAAATTGACAAACTATTTCCCAAAGTGGTTGTATCATTTAACCTTCCTATCAGCAATGAATTAGGGTTATAGCTTCTCCTCATTCTCACCAACACTTGGTATTGCCTGTCAGTATTGTCTGTCTTTTTAATTGAAGCCATTCTAGTCAGTGTGTAAAGTCACCTTTATTTTTCTTTAACTTTTTATTTTGAAATAACTATAGATTTAAATAAAACAGCAAAAATTATTCATAGAGAACTTTACCTATCTTTTTCCAGTGGTTACATCTTGTATAACTAGAGCACAATTTCAAAACCTTGGTATAATGTGTGCATAGCCTCATATTATCACATCACTGAGAAGCTCTTCCTCATGCTATGCTATTAGTCCTTACCATCCCCAGCCCTTGGCAACCATTGATCTGTTCTCTATCTTTATAATTTTGTCATTCTGGGAGTGTTATATAAATAGAATTGATGTTCATGACCATATGAGATTGGCTTTTTTCCCCACTCAGCATAATGTTCTTGAGGTTCTACCAAGTGGTATGTGTCAATAGTTCATTTCTTTTTATTGCTGAGTAGTATTCTATGATATTGATATACTAATTTTCTTAATCATTGACCTATTAAGGGACATTTAGGTTGTTTCAAGTTTTTGGCTGTTACAAATAAAGCTGTTGTTAATATTTAACTATGTGTTTTTGTGCGGATGTAAATTTTAATCTCTCTGGGATAAATGTCCCAAAGTGCAATTGCTGTGTCATGTAGTAAGTATATGTTTAGATTTTTAAGAATATTACAAACTGTTTTCCCAAATAGCTGTGCCAGTTCACATTCCCAGCATCAATGTATGAGAGATCCAGTTTCTCTGCATCCTTGCTGGCATTTGGTATTCTTACTATTTTATATTTTAGCTGTTTTATTAGGTGTGTAGTGCTATCTCATCATGCATTTAATTTGCATTTACCTAATGGCCAGTGATGTTGGATACCTCTTATGTGCTCATTTGCCATCTATATATCCTATTCATTGAAATTTCTTTTCATGTGTTTTGTTCACTTTTGAATTGTGTGTGTGTGTGTGTGTGTGTGTGTGTGTGTATGTATCAAATCTGTGGTTTGGAAATATTTTCTTCCAGTCTGGAGCTTGTCATTTTATTCTCTTGACAAGGTCATTTGCATAGCAAAGGTTTTTAATTTTGAAGAAGTTTAATTTGTCAATTTTTTCTTTTATGGATTATGCCTTTGGTGTCATATCTAGGTCCTGAAACTTTTCTCTTATATTTTCTTCTAAAATTTTTAGTTTTACATGGAAAACTATGATCTATTTTGAGCTAATTTTTAAATAAGAGGTTTAGGTTGAGGTTTATTTTTTTCCATGGCTGTCCCACTGCTCCAGCACCATTTATTGAAAAGGCTCTCCTTTTTACAATTGGACTGCTTTTGCATCTTAATAAAAAATGAGTTGGATATATTTCTTTAAAAAAGATTTTATTTTTTCTTAGAGAGAGGGAAAGGGAGGGAGAAAGAGAGGAAAAGAAACATTGATGTGAGAGAGAAACCATCAATCAGTGTCAATAACTGCTTGTTAAAGCATTTATGATAGTTGCTTTAAATTTTTTTTATAACTCTAACATCTGTGTCATTTCAGTACTGGTGTATGCTGTGCTCTCATTCAAGTTGAGATTTTACTGGTTTTTGATAAGATGAGTGATTTTTAAAATTATTTTCTGGACATTTGGGGTGTTATAAAACCCTGCATCTTGTTTAAATCTTCTGCTTTAGCAGCCCTCCTCTGATGCTGTGTCAAATGGGGAAAGTGAGGTTTCCAGAGTGTTATTGCCAGGTGGGGTGTGACCCTACTTGATCTCTCTTTACAACCCAGAATGGAGGGTGCCTTATTACTTCTGGGTAGGGGTGGGAGTTTAGTCTCTCCACATGGCCCCCACTGGCACTCTGGGGATAGGGAAGCTTCGTTATGGTCAGGTGGGCATAAAAGCCCTGCCTTTCTAGTAGGCCTTTATTGACACCACCCTGCCTTAGAAGTAAAAAGGTGCCTCACTAGTGCTCCCCACAAGGCCTTCACTCTGCCTCCTCCTACAGTACCTCAGGGGAAGAGATAACTTGTTAATGTTGGGTAGGAGGGTGGGAGTCCAGGCTCTCACATGAATTCCCTGGATACTAGGGGAAGGAGGTCTTGTTTCCACCAGGTGAAAATGAAAGTCCTGGATCTCCAGTAGGCCTTCTCTGATTATCCCAGCAGCAAGCTGTCTCAGGAAAGAGATGTATGAGAATCTCCGAAGTCTTTCTGGTCCCTGTGATTCTAAACTTTGTATAGGGGATAAAGTGATGATTTGGGTTTGTCTGAGAGGAAGGAGAGTTAGTTGTCAATGTGGGAAGGAGTGTTGTAAAAGCACTGCCCCTGGCCCAGCCTTTGCCTTCTGTGTGAAACTGTAAAGAATGTATTTTCATGTTTCTGCATAGTTAGGGCTATCTGAGCAAAGAAATCTGGAACCTGGGTTAAAGGACAAGTCTTGGCTATTCACTTGAATAGCCAGAGACTTCTGCAGAAATTTAGAGACTCATTTCCCTGTGCTTGCATTTTAAAGGGGTGTGTGCAAAAGGAGTCAGTTGTTTATATTCCAGAGGTCTGCAAATGCCAAGGTTTCTCTCAGGAGGGGGAAATACATAGGCTAACTTCCATATTAATAATTTTGGGGTTTCCCTTATGTGCAGGATGACATCTGGCTGTCACTGTGTTGCTTGTGGGGTATTGGGTATGGGAACAGGAATAATTATTGCTATAAGTAATAATAGCTGTGATATGAGGTTTCTGGAGCAGGATAAAATGAACAAATATAAATATACTTACCACAAATGGAAGGATGCACTCATGCTGATTTTGTACCATGTATAAACTGAAGAGGGACATTCGGCTGGGGCCCATTAAACTGCAGGCTACAGAGAAAAAGTTCTGCAGAGCCTCACAGAGGTTGGAGCAGATGTCAGCCCAGGATGGTAGAGGAATATGCACAATGAGAAGCCTCGGAGGTTGCTGGTAAATCTGCGCTGGAGTCAGGGGCCCTTTACCAGTAATTCGCCCATGATACATGGTAGCCAGACCAGAGGCAGAACTGCAGCCACTACCTGGATATTCTCTACACCTGTGGAGAGGAAAGAGAAATCAATGATGTTTGTAAAACTGAGTTATATGCTCTATTGAAACAGAAAGTCTAGAAAGGAGTCACCAGGTACTCACACAAGCTCCTCACTGCAGGCTATCCCATCTTTTTAAAAAAGTGTATGATTCCATTTATGTTCAATGTCCAGAACAGACAAATCCACCAGACAGAAAGTAAATTAATGGTTGTGAGAGGTTGAGGGAAGAGGGAAATGGAGAATGATTGCTAATGGATGAAGTCTTTCTTTTAGGGGGATGAAAACAATCTGGCATTATAGAATGTAATGGATGCCAATATTTGTGAATGCAAGAAAAACCACTAATTTATACATCTGAAAATGATGAATGTTTTGGAAGTCTATCCCATCTTAATAGCTCTCAAGGGATCTGATATGTACCTGTAATGTAAGACTGAGAATGCTTAGAGATGCTGATAGAACTATCAGAAAAGTTACACAAAACTCAAATTTCAGCCCCAGGGTAAGCTATCTCCTCTCATAAACTTTATTAGCATTTATTATGCTGTATAGTGATTTGTTTCTATGACTGCCTCTCCCACTATATTGTGAGTTTCCCAAAGATGGAGCACCTGTTTTGCCAGCTTTATTAGAGCTTAGCACATTTTTTGGGGTACCTAGTAATTCTTAAAAATGAAAATATGACCATGTTTTCCCCTTCAAGACCTGTTCAAGACCTTTCATGCTTTGGCCTTCAGTTTTATTGGTCAAATTCCTAGAAAAATATATCTATATATCTAATACTAAACCAAAAAGAAGATTTAAAAATCTAAATATTCTATAACCACTGAATAAACAATTGGTAGTCAAATATCTTCCCACAAAGTAAAAGACAGGGTCAGATGATTCCTCTGATGAGTTCCATCAAACTCTCAAAGACCAAGAATTTCAATCTCAACTTCTTTCAGAGAATAGGAGAGGGAACATTGCTCAATTAATTTTACTAGGTTAGCATAACCTTTGATATAAAAATCAGATAAGAGTATTATAAGAAAAAAATTATAGGATAATCTCATCTATGAACTTAAATGTGAAAATCCTAAACAAAATATAAGTTGAAAACAGTGATATATAAAAAGAATTATGAAAGAAATAAAACTCATTGAGATGATATGATTGTGTACATAGAAAATATAAAATAATTTAGTTTTATTTTCCTCAAAAGGTGTCCTCACACTTTATTAAATTTTATTCTTAGAGATTTGCTAATTTTAATATTAATTACATGACATCTTTTTATTTTTATTTTATTTTTAAGTATATTTTATTGATTATACTATTACAGTTGTCCTATTTTTCTCCCTTTATTCCTCCCCCTTGCACCCCCCTTCCTCCAGCATTCCCACCCTTGTTCATGTCCATGGACTATACATATAAGTCCTCTGGCTTATCCATTTCCTATACTATTCTTAACTTACCCCTGTCTCTTTTGTGACTACCAATTATACTTCTTATTCCTTGTACCTTTTCCCCCCATTCTTCCACTCCCACTCCCCATGATAGCCCTACATGTGATCTCCATTTCTGTGATTCGGTTCCTGTTCTAGTTGTTTGCTTAGTTTTTGTTTCTGACGTTCAGTTGTTGATAGTTGTGTTTATTGTCATTTTATTGTTCATAGTTTTTGATCCTCTTCTATTTCTTAGATAAGTCCCTTTAACATTTCAGATAATAAGGGCTTGGTGATGATGAGCTCCTTTAACTTTACCTTATCTGGGAAGCACTTTATCCGCCCTTCCATTCTAAATGAAAGCTTTGCTGGATAGAGTAAACTTGGGTGTAGGTCCTTGCCTTTCATGACTTTAAATACTTCTTTCCAGTCCCTTCTTACCTGTAAGGTTTCTTTGGAGAAATAGCTCATAATATTATGGGAACTCCTTTGTAGGTAACTCTCATTTTTTCTTGCTGCTTTTAAGATTCTCTCCTTATTTTTAATCTTGGGTAATGTAATTATGGTGTGCCTTGGTGTTTGCTTCCTTGTGTCCAACTTCTTTGGGACTCTCTGAGCTTCTTGGACTTCCTAGAAGTCTCTTTCCTTTGTCAGATTGGGGAAGTTCTCCTTCATTATTTTTTCCAATAAGTTTTTAATTTCTTGCTCTTCCTCTTCTCCTTTTGGCACCCCTACTATTCAGATGTTGGAATGTTTAAAGTTGTCCCAGAGGTTCCCGAGCCTTTCCTCATTATTTTGAATTCTTGTTTCTTCATTCTGTTCTGGTTGAATGTTTATTCTTCCTTCTGCTCCAAATCATTGATTTGAGTCCTTGTTTCTGTCCCTTCACTGTTCATTCCCAGTATATTTTCCTTCATTTCACTACGGATAGCTTTCACCTCTTCTTTTATTTTGTATCCATACTCAATCATATCTGTGAGCATCCTGATTACCAGTGTTTTGAACTCTGCATCTGATAGGTTGGTTATCTCTTCATAACTTAGTCCTTTTTCTGGAGTTTTGATCTGTTCTTTCATTTGGGCCATATTTCTTTGTCTCTGTGCACCTGTTATGTTGTAAGAATGGGGCAACCCACATTGCTATGTTGTGGCACTGTATGTGGGGAGGGGTCAGAGAGGGAACAATGCAGCTTGCTAGCTTGTTCAGCTCTTGCCCCACTTTCTGTCACTTCCCTTGCTTCCACAATCGGACTGTACCCTTTCAGGTGCTGATTCCTGTGTGGGTGGGCTTGTGTACATTCTAGGGTCTCATGGGTCTCTCTAAACTCTCCTGAGAGGCTGGGAGTTTCTCCTGCCCCTGCAACTCCCACTGGTTTTCACAGTCAGAGGTTTTGAGGCTCTATTTCCCAGTGCTGGAACCCTGGGTTGCACAGTTTGTCTCATTCCCCAGTTGTTCCTCCTGACTTATCCCCATGCAAATGTGGGACTGTACAGTTTGCCAGCTACCGCCTCGCTGTCCTAGTCTGCCAGTTTCCATCTGGTCATGCAGCCTCTCAGTCTGGAGTTCCTGTCTCTGCTTCTCCTACCAGTCTGGAAGAATGTTTCTTTAACTCTTTAGTTGTCAGACTTCCATACAGTTTGATTTTCTGGCAGTTCTGGTTGGTTTTTGTTTTAAATTGGTTGTTATCTTTTTGGTTGTGCAAAGAAGTGAAGTGCCTATGCCTCCATTTGGCTGGAGTTTCTACATGACATCTTTTTAAATTTCATTTTTAGTTTGTTGCTAATGCCTAGAAATGTAATAGATTTATATACATTGATTTTTTTGAAATATTTATTTATTTATTTATTTATTTTTGGAGAGGGAAGGGAGGGAGAAAGAGAGAGAGAGAGAGAGATAGACATGAATGTGTGGTTGCTGGGGGCCGTGGCCTGCAACCCTGGCATGTGCCCTGGCTGGGAATCGAACCTGTGGTACTTTGGTTCACAGCCCACACTCAATCCACTGAGCTACACCAGCCAGGATATATATATATATATATATATATATATTGTATTTAACAACTTTGCTGCAACTTTTACTAATTACAATAATTTATCTGTAGATCCTTTTGGATATTTTGTGTTCACAATCACATAACCTGTGAATGATAACATGCATAAGGTACATGAACAAAGTCAGATCATAGCAGCGAAAAGACTACTCATAATAGTTTTGTTCACAGTTACCCCAAACTGAAAATAATACACATGCTAATCATCACTACAGTGGTAAATTTTGGTATATTTACACATACAGCAATAAAAATCAGAAAACTACAGTTACATGCAACAACCTGGATGACTCTAAGAAATAATACTGAATAATAGAAGCAAGACACAAAGAATTTATATAGTATGATTCCATCTACACAGATTTTTAAAATAAGGAAAATAACTATATTTTTAGAGATGTGTACATAATGATAAAACTATTTTTAAAAAGCAAGAAAATGCCCTGGCTGGCGTAGCTCAGTGGATTGAGTGCGGACTGCGAACCAAAGTGTCGCAGGTTCGATTCCCAGCCAGCGTACATGCCTGGGTTGCAGGCCATGACCCCCAGCAACTGCACATTGATGTTTCTTTTTCTCTCTCTATCTCCCTCCCTTGCCTCTATAAAAATAAATAAATAATAAAAAATAAAAAGCAAGAAAATTATCACAAAAATTAAGATAGTGATTTTCTCTAGAAAAGAAGGAGGGTATTATGATTAGAACGGACAAAGGGAGAGATTAGGGGGTATTGGTAATATTCAATTTCTTGATCTTTATTGTGGTTACGTGGGTGCTCACTTTATAATTATTAAACAATGTTGATATTTTATGAAATATCCTATACATGCCATATTTACCAATAAAATATTTCAAAAAAAACATTAAGACAAACACAAAATAAATTTCTAATATTAAAAAACATGTCCCCAACTCTAGGAACTAAAATGATTTTATATAATTGTTTTATAGCTGTTTTGTATAATTGTTTTAATGAAGAGAAAATAAAAGCTTTTTAAAAATTTCTCTTGGGTCCAAGAGAAAGGTATTTATGATAATTTTCAGGCACACTTTAGAATTTAGGATCTTTAAAAAGGATCTAAGAGTGCATAAATGTCTTCCTCAAAATAAACTTGTGAAGTTATTCTCTTTCAAACTCTCCTTTTTGGACAGCGGAAGTTAGCATTTGTTCATTCAATAACCTTTTATTAAACTCCAGTTATGTGCTGGGTAAAATGAACAAATAAATGAATGAATATGCTAATCGGTTGAAAGTAATCTTGAACCAGAAATCCAAGTCAATGACTAAAGTATTTACTAAAAAAAGCACATATCATAAATACCTTTTAACTGTACTTTTAAAATTAAGTGCATGAGACAAATGTAATGCTGAATTTGAGGCTGACACATGGACAGGTAGGTTCACATAAGACAAACAGGCACCCAGACAGAGGCCTTATTTAATATAGAATGAGCTGCTATTCCTCCTGCCCATCTTCCCTCACATTTGAAACTCTTGCCATTTTAAAGTACAGGCAGTTCTAACTTTTTATGGTTCCAATATATATACAAATCTCAAATTAAACACAGCTTAGTTAAATAACACCAGTACATATCAACACAGGTAAAATTTTAGTTGCTGTAGAATACTGTGAGTATCCACATAAAGTACAGATCACAGCTAGCTCTTCAGTCCACAAATCATTATGCAAATAACAGATAACATCATGATCAGTGATCAGTTATGTCATTTCTTCAAAGTTTGTCAGTGACTGGTCATTGCAGATCTCTTGGTTTAAGCACAGATAGCAAAGTGTATGGTTCTTTTCCCTCCTTGCCTCCTAGTGATAAACCCACAGGACACTTTACAAAAACAGTTCATTGAAAGACAGAATTGGCCAGCAAAGATAAAAGTGTAGCAAAAAAAAAAAGATAAGTGATATAATAATGAAAGTAAAAGTTGAGTTAAACATAAATGGAGTTATAGAAGAATGAGCTGATTGTGAGAATTTTGACAACATCATTTGATAGACACTAGATCAATAGCCAGAGGAACTTATTGAAGGTGAACTTATCAACCAAAAAAGTGGTTATGAAAAAAAGATCCTAAAGTGCCACTGGCAAAAAAAAGCTTCTTATTAGAGGGATCCTTCCAGATATTTTACAAAATTTAGAGCATGAAGGATAAAATGTTGGAAGCTGGTTCAAATTTAGGAATATAACAATTTCCTAAGGCATAGAAAAGATGCTTGCTTTATCATAAGTTATGCCTTGAGAAGAAGACAAGAACATGCACTATTCAAACTACTATTGAAAATTTTTACAAAGAAGACACTTTAATTCTCAATGTTTCTAATGTTTTAAATTATAGTGTAAAAATAGATACTAGTTTTATTATTTTTCATTTTCCTGTACACTTATAACTGACAATAAGAGAGTTTTAACATTTGACAACAGTTTTGAGAGGTCCTGGAATAAATGTAATTTTCCCCATTGATTATTAAGATTACTTTGAACGGTTTCAGCTTGCACAGTCATTTTTAGATCTCACACTGTGTGCAATTCCAAGACTGTGCTTTAAATGAGGTAAGAGGCAGCTTTCTTCCCTATATCCTCAAACATGATTAATTAATGCATCTGAGGCATCTGGGCATAGTACTAAGCAGCATCTGACTATTTCTGACCCTACACTATACTCCCCACTTTTGTCAAGAACACCCACTTACTGGTATCCCCCTACAAACTGGTTAAACCTGGAACTGGGCCTTGAACCACCACCCAAAGCCATCAAGTTACTCCCTTACTAAAATCCCTTCAATGGTTTCCAATTGCACTTGGGACAAAATCCAAAAATCCTTACTCTGGCTCCGAAATTCTGTACTGTGTCTCCTTTCAACTCTCCATTCTCAAGCCACGCCATCCCTGCTCAACTCCCTTCCACACTGTCTGGTCCCTGAGGCACCGTTCAAGTTCACGGATTGCGGTCCTCTATGGTTCCCACTGTCGTTCTTTTCTGAACATTCCCCTCCTTAGTCCTATTCATTCTTTAGATAACAGAAGGTCTTAATAGGTTGGGGCCACTTTACATGCCCTCATAAAAGCACCTAGACCATGCTTTTATAGCCTTTAGGATAATTTATGTGTGATAAATCATCCAATGGTTCTCTCTCCTGCAACTCTGAATTAAAAATTTCGTGGAGCCCACGCACTTTTGTCTTCCTGGGGCCCGTCCCCGTTGAAAAAATAAAAATCAATTAGTAAGTTTTTGAGTGCCCTAAAAATTTCACTTTTTTCCCGACATAAGAAAAAAATTCAACATATTTTCTTTGATCCTTTCATGGTTTTCTTCTGATACTACAAGAAGTTAGAACATTTTCGGGAGCCCCTCAAAGTGTCGTGGTCAAAGGCAGGGTGCCCACCATGACTGACGCAATGGTGGCCCGGTCCCCAGGCCTGGGAGAGCCCTCCCCGGAAACAGGGCGTTTGCCTGTCCAGCCCTCAGAAACCTGGGGCAGGGCCGCCCCCGACCCGCGGTGGATTTTGGCCTCGGGGCAGCAGTCCTGCCTAGGGACTGAGCTGCCAACACTTGCCTGGAGGCGGACGCGAGCTGGCCAAAGCCCAGCCTTCGAAGTGGCTTCTCCCGTTTCCCTCCAGTTTCCTCCTAGCGGCCCTTTTTAGCCTTCTCCTACCCTGAGGTGTGGAGAAGCGCCCGCGAGGGGAGGCAAAGAACCCAGTATGCTGCCCAGCGGCTCCGCGCGCGCCTGCGCAGCCGAAGGCGCCCCCCTCAGGCCGGCTGCGGCTCCGCGCAGCGGCTCACGGCGCGAGCTGCGTCAGGGTCCACCTCAGTCGCTAAGCCCCGGGTTTTGGGGAGCACAGCTTTTCTGTGCCTTTGGTAGAGTTTTAGATTTTTGTGGAGAATATTATGCTAAACTCGACACTTCTCAGCAACCCTCCACGAAGTATTCTAGTGGCCCCCCTGTCTTGTTCTTGGTTTTAACCTTTGTCTTCTACATCATTCATTCATTCGTTCGGCAGCCTATCTTGTATTCAACAAGTATTTGTCGAGGGCACACTCTGGGCCAGGCGCCGTGCCAGGCCTGGGGCACAGAGGACCCACACCAACGGTCCCCGCTCTCACGGAAATTAGAGGTTAGTCTTCCCTCAGGAAGCTCTGTGAAGCCTTTTCAAATCTCCACAACTCCATGAGAGTCGCCCCTCTATCCTCATGCTCATTTTCATTTACTTGTTGTTGATTCCTATAGTCCTTTGACAAAATCCAGTTGAAATACGAGTGTCCTGGTCCTTCTTCAACGCTGCCTGGTTAAACGGGAATTTTTCTCCTCATTAGTCTACACATAGGAGAGGAAAAGATAATGCTAGTATTAAATCAGAAATGGACAAGCACTTTCTCCCATTTTCATCTTTATTATTGTTTGTTCCCCAACCCCCTCGGTTTATTGCCTGAGAGAGGGGAAGTCAATTTACCAATGAGTAGTTCAGGACAGGGTAGAACAAATAGGAAAAAAATCACCAGCCTATGTTCTAGTCCCTTTCACTCACTTTTGTTCCTCTCAACTGCTCCTTGTTATAAAACCAGAAATATTTAACCCATGTGTCCCAGGTTTAGGAATCGAATGTCCAATACACTTCCTGTGTTTTAATATAAAGGGTAGTTTCTCACTACCCTTCTCACTAGGTCTTCTACATAATCCAAATTAGTCTTCCTGTCTCTAATCTCCACATTATCTTTTACACTGATATTAGAATTATTCTTGTAAAAATATGTTTGGTCATGTCATTCTTTGGCTTAAAAATCGTGTTTCTTTTTGGTTACAAGATCTATTATAACTGATCCCACCTACCTTACCAGGTTCAACTCCAACAATATTTTCACTCAGCTCCAAACAAGAACACCCACTGCTCCCACCTACAATAAATTTCTCCTGTACTCCCTATATGTTGTTTAATCCATCTGGAGTAGGAGTGTCTGAAAAATGTGCTAAGGACTATGCCAGACTTGGGGGACTGTGACATTTCCTGAAGGCCCCACTAAACGCTGAGGGTGATGAACTGTGATTGCTGAGAAAGTACCTTGCATGCTTTCAACTACAAGGAGGATAATTGACCAAGGGCATCAGCTGCTACCTTAGAATCCACTGCCATGTTTGCATGGAGACACACTCTCCACAGGCTGCTCCCAGCCAATGACAATGTGGTGGGGATGCTAAGGCAGACTTGATACTGGGAGACACAGAACTTCTCTCTAATGGACAGCTTTGGGTGGTGATTCCTCTTCAGCCTTACTGGATTCCTACAGTCTAGGATGCTTCCTTCCCTCTCTTCTTCGCTTGGGGTCAGACTTGCATCACATCTGACTGCTCTCAGCACCTCTCCTGACTCCTTCACCATGTTCTCTCATGTGTGATTAGTCTAATAAAATCTTTGTATGTTTAATCTCATTTTGGTGTCTGCTTCTTGGAGGACCCAGACTAACACATGAATATTTTAACAGATAATTCTGGACAATGTAATAGGCACTAATAAAGGTGTTAAACAAACATCCACCAAATATTTACTGACTACTTACTCTATGTGAGGCACTTTGCTAAGCTCTGAGAATATAATCACCCCTGCCTTCCCGGGGCTTAAAGTCTGTGGAGGGTAGACAAGTACGTAGGCAATAGCAATGTGCTGTAGTATATGCTGCAGGAGGGGAAGTGCAAGGTTATGGGAGCACATAGTAAAGCACAGACTTGGAGGATTGCAGCATGCTTCCTAGAGGAAGGTATTATCATTCTGAGCTCAATCAGTAGAGTGAATAAGAGTTAGCCAAACAAGGGGCATGGAGAGCCTTCTATGCAGAAGGAATGCTGGTGGAATGAACAAACTCAACCAGTCCAGAAGATTAGTATGTAGAAGTGGTAGGGCAAGGGGCCAGAACATGTAAAATTTTGTGGACTGTATTAAGGATTTTGGATTGAGCTGGACTGAAATGTTTTAAGCAGAAGAATGATATGATCTGATTAGTGTACTGGAGAGAACATTTTATTTGTCCTAAGGGGAATGGATTGGGGCTGGAGTTAGGGTGGTGGTGGATGGTGATGGAGACAAGACTGAAATATGAAGTAGCCTAGGCAAGAGATGATAGTGGCTTGAATTAGGGTGTTGGTAGGGGGATGAAGAGATGTGGTGGTGATATTTAAGAGTTAAAATTAATAGGGCTTTGTTATTGACTGGGTTGATTAGGAGGATTCCAGAATGATAGAGCCTTGAACATAGTCATTTAATGAATATTTATTGAATAAATGAATGCAAAGTTTCTGGCTTGGACAGCTGGAAAAACAGTGGTACTATATACAGAGACTGAAAACATTGGTTCTGCCATGTACCCATTACCCGAGCTGGTGTGGGGATGAGGTTGACAGTTCAGTTTTGGACATGTTGAAATCAAGGTGCTTGTGGCAGACAGAGTGGAGATGTTCAACAGGCAGTTGAATGCCTGTGTCAGAACCTGAAAAGAGAAATGTGGACTGGAGTTGTAAATTTAGAAAGAGATATTAACTAAATTGGTATAAATTAGACTGCCTAGGGCTGTGATTTTTTTCAAATCGGGGGACTCAATCCATTAATAGCTATTAAAATCAAGTTAGTGGGCTGCAACCGGCATTTTTAAAAAATGAAATATAATAAAATATAATAAAATAGAAAATATCAGGGTTTAGCCTCTGAATTAAAGATAATATAAGTGTGACTTCGTGAAAAGTTTACTAGCAGTCCTCGCGTGACACGTCTAGACCAATTCCGAGCAAGGACTCCCACCTATACCTGGGTCTAGCTCCGCCTCTGCTTGGGTTGGGCATCTCATCTCAATAACCCTGTGATCCCCTCAACCCTGATTGGCTGGAGGAGAAAATCAGCACGGCCATTGGTCCCCTCTTGAAAGGGCGGAGCCGGGTTGCTCCTCGTCTGCCAACAGCAGGTCGAGCCTGGACCGGGAGACACCGGAGAGAGCAAGGCCAGCGGTTCCGCGGCCCTGAGCTGAAGCGGTGGAGTGCGCCCCACCCGGCGGCCAGGCGGAGCCAAAGATGCCAGCCTCTGCCGTGCGGCTCCGCCCGGGCCCCGGGCCGCCTCCCGGGTCGCATTTCCCGCTGCTGCTGTTGGCGGTGCTGAGCGGTCAGGTGTCCAGCCGCGTCCCCCGCTCAGTGCCCAGGACCTCGCTTTCCATCTCCGGTAAGACGCGGGCGCCCTCGCCCTCAGCCCTTCGTGCCGCGCTCAGGCCCCGCCCGCAGGTGCCTACGCCCATCTACCCTCCAGACCAGGGCAGCCGCACCCGGGGCCCCTCCGAGCCGTGCGCGGGCCCCTCCGAGCGGTGCGCGGCGTAGTGCGATGCCCACCCCCGTCCAAATCCAGGCGGGACGCCCACGCGGGGCTGCTCCACCATGTCGTGGGCCAGGGCCTCGCGGCTGGGCTCCCCTGACACACCCTGGCGGCCCCCTTATTAGCAGGACCGCGGGAGCATTAAATCTGTCGTCGTGCAGGCTCGGGCACTGAGGCCAAGGGAGGGGATGGGAGTTGCCAGAGGTCATCCATTTCGAAGTTCGCTCTCCCGTGTTACCCTCTTACCAGACCCGCCTGTGTGGGTCACGCCAGTTAGACGCCCATCTTGCTAAGAAACTCAGAGATCTTTTATTCTACTCCAACCACCCATTCTTCTGATTACCAGCTCAGCATTTTCATCCGCCCACTTCTCAGATTCATTCCCATGCCATCAGCTCTATCCCCCCACCTTCTTTACCCTGCTCACAACCCTAATCTTTTCTAACCCACTTTTCAGTCCTCTCACATCTGACATCAACTCCCATTCTCCCATTACCTGATCCATCATAACCCTAATTTCCTAACGTTACTTGCTCTCTCTACCCATTCCCTATACTGAATGTTGGGGAACCATTCAGTGAGTTGACTTAAAATTCTGTTTACATGATTTTTAAAGTCTTCAAAAAGAAAAAAGAGGGAGGGAGATATGGCCCTTTCAAAAGATGTCAAAGAAGCCAGGAGATGCCGCAAGGTTGGAAGTGGTCATTGTACCATTTTAAAGGCTCTCTGCTGAGGTGGGCAGGACTGTGGCTGTAAATCTTGTTTTCTTCTCAGCGGGATTGAATGTTAGCACTTTGGGAAGACAGATCCAGTGAAGCTGAGAGTACAACCTATTGGCAAAAACCTAAAACTGCGTGCTAGTAATTTAGAGTCCAAACTTTAGACCAGTGACCTATAGGCATGTTTTGAATCCAGGAGACAAAATTGTGGTCAAAGCCTGGGTTTTCAGTGTGCGCTGGAGCAATAGCCACTACATAGAGTTGAGGTTGCCAGGCTGGGTTGATGTCCAGGAATCCAGAGAGGTCTAGATGGTGAGATGAAGCAGAGCTGGGAATACAAAGGGAGGCTGGGGGCTTATTCAAACAGGAGAGACACTGCACAGCTAGGAATATGGGTGTGGGAAGATGGGTGGGGCTCCATACATCAGCAAATCTAGGAATGAAGGCTGTTGGCCATTCTTTCAGTCCTTGATGGTAGCTGAGGAGATGAAGCAGGCAGAAAGGAGCTGTATTGGTGCAGGGATAGGATCCCCAGAGCCAGACATTGAGCTAAGAAGGTGAATTATGCTAACTGATTTGTTATAATCTTTACGTGAATAGGAGTTTTGCATGCTGATATGAAATTTAGATTTGGCCAATACAGAGTTCATACTTAAGAAAGGAACCACATGTAGTGTGTGTCAGATGCTTCCACATATGTTATCCCATTGAATTCTTTCAACAACCCTGGATGGTGTATTTTCAGATGAGGAAACCAGTGCGTAGAGAGGGCAGGTAACTTGCTCGAGATCATGCAGCTGGTAAGTGAAAGAGCCAGATTTAACCTCAGGCTGACTCATTTCCAAAGCATACACTCTTGCCCACTACTCTCTGCCTCTTTGGGTGGAATGGGGATGGAAGGAGGTCAGGGGCTATAGGAGAGAGAGATTAGTCTCCTAATGTGTTAGTGAAAAGAGTGAAGTATTTCCCTTTAAGTGAAAAGAAGTTATTAAGTAGTGATTTTTTAAAGAAGGGAAATTGAGAGAGGAAAGTACATTCTATAGGTATTTTCAAATTGTGTGTCATGTTGCTATGAATGGAAATTACAGACTTAATATTTATGCTGTTATTTTAATAAGGCATTTATTTTTTTTATAGAAAAAGCATCCTTGACTGGATCGTGTACTAAATATTCTGGCCTCATCGGTTATCTATCTTTGGGAAAGTTAGATGGCCTGTCAGGCTCCATTTTTCCCCCCTGATGGCTGCTAAAAAAATGGTACTTGGAAGAAAACAAAAATTAGCCCCTTTAGCGTTGCCCTTATGGACTAACCTTTATGAAGCAATGGCTGATATCATTTTTCCCTCTCTTTCTGCTAGAGGCTGACTCCTATCTCACCCGGTTCACTGTCCCTCTGACCTACAATTACTCTGTTCTCCTTGTGGATCCTGCTACCCATACACTTTATGTTGGCGCCCGGGACACCATCTTTGCTTTATCTCTGCCTCTCTCAGGGGAGAGACCCCGCAGGGTGAGAGATGAGAGTGGGGAAGACCCCAGAGTGTGTGATTAAGTCCATGGTTATATGGGATGTGTGGGGCGGGGCGGGGCAGGGGGGCGTGGTAGGAGGGGAAGTATTGGTGAAAATGATTCCGGGGGTCATCAATTACAGATCTCAGCTGAGGTGATTGGTGGGGGTCATGGTAACTGGGAGGCTATGAGGGAGGCTCATGATAATGGGAGGAGGCCACAGTGACCAAGTGTTAGTTGACAGTGGGCAGAGGAATCATTAGAATCACATTATCCTAGGTTAGTAGCTTTCCAGCTTTTTTGACTACCCCTTAGTAAGAAATATATGGTACATTTTGAGCCAGTACACAAAGTGTGTACTGAGAGAAAACTTTCTTGAACCAATATCTACTCTCCTATATGTGATACATTCTAATATATTTCATTAAAAATAACGTTAGTCATGACTTCACAATTGATTTAATTAGTCAGTAAGTGGAGACCTCCAGTTTTAAAAACACTGCTCTGGGGGTAATGGGCGTGTCTCTAAAGTTTCTAAATTGATGGACATGTCAATCAAACGTGGGACTGTGTTACCTACCCTGACTTGGGAGGAATTGGGAGAGAATCTGGGGGAAACGGTCATTCCTTCTTTCTCAGATTGACTGGACAGTGCCTGAGGCCCACAGACAGAACTGTAGGAAGAAAGGCAAGAAGGAGGTAGGTGTAGATCTGGGGCCTGTCCTGAGTGTCAATTCAGACCTTGGCCCAGCCCTGACTCTGTGTCAGTCCCCTGCAGTGCTGCCATCCCAATGGGCCCAGGCAGGGACACTAACATCATATCATCACCCATCATTTCTGATCGAAGAGCTGCATCTAACTGGCCTGACACTGCCCTACCTTTCCTGGTACCTGCTGCTTCTGATTCTCTCTAACCATCTCTGACCCCCAGGACGAATGTCACAATTTTGTCCAGATTCTCGCCATTGCCAATGCCTCTCACCTCCTCACTTGTGGCACCTTCGCTTTTGATCCGAAGTGCGGGGTTATTGTGAGTGACAGGGGTGGGAGGCTGGGAAGGGTCTACTGTGAGTGACTGTGGTGGGGAGCATGCTTAGGACAACCCTTGTGCATGATAAGCATTGGGGGTGAGGGATGTCCTCACAGGGTGGAGCTTTCGTTTGCTACTGGAGGAGGGTACGGAAGGGTGGGGAGGGAGGTTTCCTGTAGAAGGTAAGTTACACAAAATGTGAAGAGAGATGTAGTGGGGTGATGAGAAGAGTTAAGGATGTCAGCTGGGGTGGGGAGAAGAGAAATTCAGGAGAGACTTCAGAGACCAGAAACTCATGTTTCCCTTGTCCTATGTATGCATTGTCCAGGTAGCCTGGGTCCATTTCTTTCTTTTCTCTGCATCCATTTCTTAATCAGCACAGTTCATGCCTCTTTCTTCCTCCATGGCATGTGACTCTTACCACCTTCTCCCAGCTCCACTGTTAACTTCATTCTGTGTGGCCTGTGACTTGCTGCTCTTATGAGCTTCTGAGGCCACTGCCTACTAATGTAGCACCTGCTGGCACCGTACACAGGATCTTGCCTTCAAGGTGGCCACTGTCAACCATATTTTCTTCTAGGTCCTGTTCATTGCTCACACCCAGGCAGGCTTGGGATATATATATATATATATATATATATATATATATACCCCTAATCACATCTAGGCTAGTCATGGTGACAAAAGTGCCTGGGACTGGTGACATCTCAGAAAAGGTCTGAATGTTTTTGAACTCTCATCTTTTCCCATCACTTATCTAGTAGTCAGGCAGTGGTCCTTTGCCTGCACACATTTGTGACAAGGCCCTGCGATGAGTTGAAAGCCTCACATGTCCTTGGTATCCAGTGGCTTCCCTTCCTGCCCCATACAGCTGTAGGGGGGAGTGCAGCGACTCCTTTTCTTGACCCTGATCTTTAACTGCAGATCTGGATTTGACTGTTTTGTAGTCTCCAGTAATCATTGCCACCTGGATCTAGCCAGTGTGTACCTCTAAACCTGTCTTTGTTGAAGACCATTCTCATATCTCTGGCTTAGAATGCTATGATTGCGTATGGTTGATAGACAGTCGGTCTCTCTGGGCTACCCTTGGTTTAGTTGGGTTTATGCTGTGCCCATTTTATAATGTGGATGATAGACTGCATGCTGGGTGTGGATAACTCCCTCATCTAGTCACCTGGGAAGGCTTCCAGGTCAGGGTGATATTGGAAATCTTAGTATTCTATCAGGTAAAATTGGATATCTAGTTTACCTGTAGTCCTCACAAAGCTCACAAAGTAGCTGTAGAACTGTCGTTGCCACATTTGTCCTGTTGTAGTCTGTGCAGGCGGTGGAGCCTATGGGTGTGAATATCAGAACCATGGCTTATAGATATCCGAGTCACTCCAAGTTAGTCTCCCAGGGCCTTCTGTTCTTCCTTGGCTCTCTGAGGTGGGCCCCTAGTGGTTGTTAGGTAACCAGACAGAAAAGTTCTGGACATACCTGTCAGGATTGGTGTGACTTGGAACATCGGCACCAAGAGCAAAGCCAGGGCTCTGTGTTCTGCATTCCTACAACTTTCAGCAATTTTTCTCAATCCTCCTATCTAGCAGGCTCATGAAATGAAGGACTATCCTTTTGTTAAGGCTTGTTTGTAGCAGAAAGATCAGCTGTGTTAAACCTTCAAGTCACATACTGAGATTGCCCTCTAGACTTTCTGAATGCTCTCTTCTGCCTTTAACTGCCTGTCTTATCCTGCTGTCTGGCAATGCTCACCTGCTTGAGCAAGTTCTTAGTGCTGAAACTCTCCTGTCCCAGACTGATGACTTTGAGACTCTACTTAACTGTTATCTGAGGGCTTTGACTAGCTAGCTGCTCCAGACACAACAACTTGCTCAGAGTTGATTGCGGAGGAATGAAGGTTCTCACAAAAGGAAATTCAAGCACTGGACCTATCAGTTCCAATGATATGGAGTGTTGCCTGTCATAGCTCATCCAATATGAGGAAGTGTTTTAAGTTTTTTTTTAGAGGGAACTCCATCAGCTAAGAGAAAAAAAATTTTAGACTTAGAATGATTAAGACTACACATTCAACTGAGTATCACCTCTGGCCCAGGCTTGGTGCTGGGTACTTTACATTCACGATTGAGTTTAATTCTCATCACCCCTTCTAGATGTTTAGGTATTATTTCTTGTCATTTTACAGGCAATGGGACAAAAGTTTGGAAAAGTTAGGCACCATATCTAATGTTATATAGCTAGCAGAGGCAGAGCCAAGGTTCAAATCCAGTTTTGCTGGCTCTGCTCCACTACCCTGGCCCCGTAGACCAACTTGCAACACAGAAGGCCTCACCTGGCTTGAACTTGTTGGGACATTTGACCTGTTACATGTAACAGGGACCATCTCCCCCTGCTCATCTCCCCAACCACCTGGGAAAGGTCCTTGGCCAAGATGGAAGGATGGATTTCAACCCCACGGTTGAGTGAGAGCCTTCCTACCTTGCTCTGATGTTCAGCTTGAGGGACTTGCCTTCACCACAACCAATAGGCTGATTGACACAGTGATGACACAGTGAAGAATCTCAACATTCAGAGAGAGAATGCAATAGAGCAGTCTTGCCTGTTTTATAACCCTAATAAATGCCACTTTGACTGTACAGTTATAATAACCTTTTTAGTTAATAGGAGGCTCACTCGTTTAAAGTCTATAAACCTAGATAACATAATGATTCTAGCTGAGGAAACTGGATGAGGACTAGTTTTGTCATGATGAGCCTTAAGGGGCTGATAAGCCATCTCTGTGAGGAAGTGCAGCAGTCAAGTATAAACATGGACTGGAGTTGGAGGACCTCAGACTCGTGGGGTTTGGGGAATGATTTACATAGAAGGTCTGGCTGTCACTTGAAGAATAAATGAGGTCTTTTAAGTATATGCATAAAGGACTAAGGATAGATTTTTAGGATTCATAGTTAGGGGCTAGAAAGAAGAGGAACAACCAAAGGAAATAGAGAAGCAACAATTAGATTGGAGGAAGGACTCCAGGAGAGTGAGGTTTCAAGAAAGTCAGGAAATAGAATATTTCAAGGAGAGGAGTGAGTCAAAAGTAGCAAAAGGTAACTAAAGGTTAAAGAGAATAAGAATTGAGAAAAGGCTTATTTGTTCAGTCCTTGGTGAAATGGGAACAGTTTCAGGCATAGAGATGGGGAAACATAATTTGTTTTCTAGGAATAACAGGTGATCCAGGTTTGGTTAGAAGTTCATTTTAAGAAGTATTAGAGAATAAGTTAACTTGGGCTTAAGAGTTTCTACTTCAGGCAATGGTGAGCCATTTTGTCATTCTCTTGCTCAAAAATTATTAAGTCAGTGACTGATAGTCTAGGAATATTATTCTGAGGTGGATACATAGAGTAAACTGGGGACGAGGCTAGGCAGTGTGGCAGAGAAGAGCCATAGCAGTGGGTTTTAACTTTGTCTCCAAAGTGCCCAGACACCTTGGTAATCTCTCACTGAACTGTCACTTTCTCCTCAGGCTAGGATGCTCCCACTGCCACACAAATAAGGTGCTTGGTCCTCCATTCTGGAAAACTCTTTGGCCCAGTATTCCCTTTGGGGGGACCTCAGATCACATCTAGTTTTAACAGGCCTTTTTAAAGACTCCATAAAATAAAACCTTGCTTGCCAATTACCGCCAACAGACAAGCAGTCAGAATGGGCCAGTAGTGTACTCCAGCCCAGAGGACATAGATCTACATTACTAATGCAACCACGATCCAGGTTCTTAGGCTCCAGCAAACACCTTATGTCCACACTAGTTTGTGAGCCAGAGACACCATGCCTGGCACTTCCATGCCATAACTTTGATTCCTAACCGGCCACAGTTAATGCTCCCTGTCAGTCTTAGGTTGAAATCATTCCTGATTTCTACTTTTAGATGTTATCTTGAAGTCTCTCTTAGTGCATGATGCTTAGCTAAGGTAACTTCTGGCTGGCTCTTACACCTTTCACCCCCTCCCAGGTCACTCCTTCTAGAGTCCCTGGATGAGGAAAGCATTTACTTAGCAAATGCTCGAATTCTGACCTGAGCTTCAGGCCCTGACTGACTTTGCAGATTCTCTTGCCCCTTTTCTGAACCCTTGACTCTGGTGCCATCTCTCATCCTTGGGGTAGAAGTAGGGAGAGGATGGATCTTCTCTTTCAACACCTGGGTTCCAGATGGTCCTGTATCAGTTGCTCCTTTTCCTTACCCTTTCTAAGGGTGTCAGACCTCAGGGGGCCTGCTGTCTTCCCTGGTCTTTCTTGTCCTGTAGCATGTTCTACAGCCAGCCGCAAACCCTACCTTTCAGCAGCATTTCAGGGGAAAATCTGCCCTTCAGCCTCTTAGTGTCATCTAGGGCTATCCTAGCTGTCCCTTCATTAGAGCATGGGGACTAGGGGTATTGAAGGAGGAGGGATAAACCGATGAAAAGAGGGATGGCGGAGGTGGGTCATGCAGGAATGGGCAGGGGAGTCAGGAGTAGCAGATTGGGAATATGGGGATGGTAGCAGAGGAATGGGAATTGGGCTCTTCCTTCATCTGATCATCTTTGTAATTTTCATCATGAACCTCCCCATGATCCCTAAACCAATTGCCCCCTTCTGGTCTGTAGGCTGTGTCCAGTTTCCAGCAGGTTGAAAGAATTGAGAGTGGCCGGGGGAAATGTCCTTTTGAGCCAGCTCAGCGGTCAGCAGCTGTAATGGCTGGTGAGTGGGAGAGACAAGAGCCTGTAACTTCTTGCTGTAATTGCTTCCTTCCCCACCCCTGCTGTTGGAATTTCTGTGTCCTTTCTTTCCTAGGAATGTCTATTATTCCCATGTCTCTTTCTAGCCCTTCCTATTCTTCCCAGAGTGCCTGTGTCCTGCTGTTCTCCAGAGTACTGTTTCCCTGGGTTCTCCCTAGAGAATGTATTCTCTGCACCTCTAGTGTGTTTTCTCTGTTAACCTCATTTTCTGTTCTCATTTTTTCCTGTTTATAAGAGGAGTTTGCTACAATGCATATTGTAATACATTTGGAAAAAGTATAAAGAACATATGAAATCTAGAACCGCACTGTTCAGAAGTATTTGGTGCGATGACAAAAATGTTCTGCATCTTGGTTATCTGATATGGTAGCTACCAGCTACATGTAGCTATTGAGCCCTTGAGATATGACTAGTGTGACTGAAGGAAAGACGTTTAAATTGTATTTAATTTCAATTTAAATGTAAGTAGTCATATGTGTATAGTGGCTATTATATTGGCACAGGTTGAGAGTATCCCTAATCAGAAAAGCACTGCTAGTATTTTAGGATATTTCCTTCTACCCTTTGGAGCGTGTGTGTGCACGTACACAGACACTCATGCACATATTTTGCTGGCCAGTCCTTCGCTGCTCAGCAGAGTCAGTAGCGACTATCCAGTAAGTTCCTGCTGTTATTTCCTTTCAACAAGCTATGGACAGTTGCTCAAGTGTTGAATGGTTCTATCACAGCTTATGCCTAAACCTCTTCTGGAGAATGAGTGCTTTGGTAGCCACAAAGTGAATTGTTTGTATGCCACATAGCCTATCATTTAGGTTAGATGATTCCACACCCCCCCCCAAACTCAGAGAGTCCAGCCATTTTCTCACGATAGCATGAAACAAGCAGGTTAGTTGAAATTTATGTGTGTATATTATAAAACTTTTAAATGTTACACTACATGGATATAATTTTGAATTTTGTCATGCAACTTTATATCATAGACATTTCTGTATAATTTAAAAATTCTTTATCAAGAGAATTTTCAATGACATCATGCTGCTGCTCATCCTGTGAGCATATAATAATTTAAACAATTCCAAATAACTTATATAAATTAATTTTATTCAGTTTACTTCTGAGTTTTTGCTACTATCCATTAACATTATAATCAACATTTTTGTGCATAATTTTTTGCTCCCATTTTAGATTGTCTTTTTAAGATTTATGAAACTAGATTACTATATCAAAGGGTGTGAACAGTTTATGGCTCATTATCTTTTGCTAATTAGGTTTTTACAAAGAGTGTACCAATTCACACCCTAAATCAGCAGTAACTGAGAGTGTTTTTTTCCTCACATAAATTTTACCAGAATGTATTGTTGTCATTTTAAAAGATCTTTGAGGCTAAAAATAATACCTTGTTTTAATCTATATTTCTTTGACTATTAGTGAAGTTGGACATTTTTCATGTTATAGTACTATTTTTATTTCTCTTCTGATAAGTCCTTTGCTTATGTTCTTGGGCAAATTATCAGGTAGGATATTAGCGTTCCGATCTACAGCTTTTCCTTTCTAACTATATATTTTAAAGCTAAGTCCTTCTTCAGGTAGAGAGTAGATAAAACTTTTTCCTTAACATTTTTCCCCAGACATTTAACATTTTGATTTATTTAGAACTTATTTTGATGAGTGATAGAGAACTAAATTTCCCAACTAGCTAATCAGTGGACGCAGCATCATTCATCAAACTGTTTTTTTCTTTCTTCACCAACTTCTGCTGTGAACTTTTGTCATAAAATTAATTTTACTTATTCTTCTGGGTAATATTTTATGAAAAACAAAAATTGGGATGTAAGACCTAACAATGAAATCTTTTTCTTGTGTGTGATATGATAGGACAAGTCTTAAAATCTATATGAATTAAATAGCTTTTAGTCAGCTAATTAATGTTTTAGAAGTGAATTTAAGTATCTAGTCAATACAATATTTGGGTTATTTTTATCATTCATCTATAGTTGAAATTGATGAGACCTTGTCTATACTCACACATATTTGAATGACAATTTAATTAATTGTTTATTTTTCTTGCCTTTTTGATCAAGCATGTTTGGCAAAAACTCTGAGCCAGTCATTGGGATCCTTAGGAAAGACAGCAGTTGTGAATGTCTCTTGATTCTACATAATTGTTTATTAGAAAAAATTTTCAGTTGCAGCAATCTAAGATAATCGTTTAACATATTTTCTTTTTTTTTTCAAGCAGCAAACTTTAAGTACATTCAGCCTTCTGCTTGTAATTTCTCAATGTTCCAGTCAGCAAGTGGATTTGCATTAGCATGTGGTTTAAGGGCACAGATTTCATAAATATGATCATTGTATGAGGATGATAATTTTCAAAAAGGAATAACATTTTCAAAAAGGTTTCAAGTCTGTTTGTCTTCCAGCTAATGAAATTGTGTTGGGTTTCATCTATAATTGATAGAAGTGATCAGAAATCACTTTCTAACAGTTTAGAGTGACTGGCTTTAGACAGTTAACACAGAACCTCCTGGCTCCTTTTCAGATCTAAGCCACAGTCAAAGCCAATATTATAAATTTTTCTCTCAAGTTCTTACTTTTTAGGGCTATAATTTAAATTTTTTTTCTTGGTCTGACATAAATGGCAGTATTTAGCTGCAGTTTTCCATGTTGGTCCATTATGTCCTCTGTTTTGAAAACTACAGAATAGAAAATAGTGCCAACGTTAGGGAAGAACTAGAACTGAAATTTCTAGTTAGGAGATATAGAAATGTCCTTAAAGAAATAGAAGTATTTTGAAATAAAAAGATGTTTTAGTAATGAAAGTAGTATTAGAATATAATAAAGTAATGTATTTTAAATGATAAAAATTACAATGTGCATTGTAGAAAATATGGAAATGTTAAAGATGAAAGTAAAAGATTTATATGCAATTCAATCATTGCCAAGTAACTGCTATTGTTATTTTAGAGTATTTTTTCTGTCTGTGTATTTATAATAAATTGGAATTATTACGCATATCTCACTAATAATTTTCTCATCATAGAAATTGTTTAATTATTCAAAACATGATTTTTAATGATTATATACTATTCTATCATATGAATATAGCACAATTTAATTATTCCCATAAAATTATACATTCAGATTTTTAAATTATTGCTTTTATGAATATTGCTATAGTAGAAATATTTTTACATAAATTCTTTACATGAATGTAATTAACTGCTTTTGAGTCAATCCAAAAAGTAGACTTGCTGGGCCAACGGGTGTAAAGATTTTTATGGTGCTTGATGGATTTGTCGGAATTCCCCTCTAGTTAGTCCCACCAGCCCAGATGAGAGGCCCTGTTTCGTTGCATCCTTGTCAGTCCTGAGTAACATATATAATAAACATGCAAACAGTGACCTCCAAAGTCCCATTTGTGTATTTTTTATTTGCATCTTTATTAGTGAGATTGAACAACTTTTTATGTGTTTATTGGTACTTGTATTTATTTTGGGAAAAGCCTCTGAAATCTTGTCTTCAAACATGACATTTATTTGTACTGCACTTAGGTAAAATCGACAAAATGATCCCAGTGTCTCTATTTGCTCCACTCAGATTCAGAAATACTGTCAAGTATTTTGACAATAACATTCACATTAGCCTAAAAACACTGGCAGTTTCTTCCCAGTCTCCTTTGTAGGGTCTTTGTCTTCTGCTCATCTTTATAAATGTTGGAGCCCATTAGACTTCCACCCAAGATCCTCTTCTCTTCTTGTTTTATGTGGGTATGATCTTAATCAGCCTCATGGATTCTGTTTTCACTGCATTCTGATGTCTCCCAAATCAAATGCCTTCCTAATCTTCTAAAACCAGCTCTGTGGGTTCTGTTTCCACTGCATCCTGATGTCTGCTAGACATTATCTGCAGCTACAGGCTACATATCCAGCTGCCTTCCGGATCTCCACTTTGGATGTCCCACAGGAATCTCAAAATCAGCATGTCCCAACTGAGCTCATCATCTTCACTCAGTTCCCCCAAACCTGCTCCTCCACCAGTGTCCCCTCCTCTGAGAGCATACCCACCCAGGTACCTAGGCCACAGACAGCAGTCAGTCATCTGTGGTCCTTCCTATCACTTCCTATAAAAAAATAATGCTTTCACCAAGAAGAGCAGAAGGAAGGAGCTTTTGTTTTTTCGCTTTGGGAATGTGTCCTGTGTTTTTATCATCTCCTTTCGGTCTCATTGCATCCTGTGGTTAGTGCATCTGCCAAGGAGCACTCTGGAGGTGTTCCAGATGCACTGGGTGCTGCCAGCATTTTGGATCCAAGCTTACCCCTTTAAGTCCTGGTGTGTGTGCCTGAAGACTAACACTCACACACTGAAACAAGACTGTTATGTGGCCAACAGAGAAAAAGGTAAACGCTACATCTCTAACTATCTAATTAGGTCCAAACAATAGGCTGTTTTTTAAAAGAAAAGTATCTAGCTGTCCCAATCTTTAGATAAGGAAATGGAGATAAGGGAGTGGCGAAAGGAAAGCCAGGGCATGTTAAAATCACTTCCTAATGCTAATGAATGGTATTTCCCACTGTAAACCTTTAAAAGTGAGCATTTTGATAAGAAAGTGAAAATTCGAAACCCCAGAGTATTGAAGTATTTATTGCTGTGACACTACCCTAGCCTGTCAGTGTTGGGTTCCACCCCGTCTCGGAGGCCTGTGCTCACTGGGAGGCCTGGGCAGGATTGACTTTGCGTTGTGGATCGACTTCCACAAATATTGTGATTTTCCCTCATTTTCAGCTTCCAATCTCTTGAATTTATTTTTGTATTACCAAAATGAAAACATCTTAATTTGAGGGGTTATAAACTTAAAAAATGCCAACTACAAAAACCTTTCAGTGAATACAAAAAGTATACAGGAAAAAATAAAAATTACTTGTAATTTCATTAGTCAGAAGCAAACGTTATTAACACTGTAGAGTTGTAGCTCCTTTAACAGCCTTCCCTGTGTCTGCAGACATGTACACCTGTCTTTAAAAATCAAGTTGACTTGTACTCAGTGTTTTGTTCTAACCAGCTTGTTTGCTGAACTCGACACTGTGGGCATCTTTCTCTTTTGCACATCACCTTTTGCCAGTAGCAGATGTATATTTTGATGTCTACTGACTCAGTCTATTCAGTAGTAATCCAGGAAAAACTCCATGTGCAGGGGTATTTTATTATGTGGGTAGTGCAACAGAATAGTTGGAAGTGAGACTGCCCTGGTGAATCTAGGACATGGTGATCCCGTGGCCTCCTTGGCCGATGGCTAATGTTCCTTCTGTGTAAGCCCCTTGGTACTCAAACACCTGGAACCCTGCTACTTCCTCCCAAAGTGTCTGATCCCTTCTACTGTCCCTCAGTGTCAGTCCCCCTCTGCTGTTCCATCCTGAGTGTGCTCCTTGACAATTCTAGGCTCCAGATTTGCTGAGCACCCCTGTTGATCCCTTAGAAAATTTTGGGACCCTTTAACCATCATCTACCACTGGGTCCTCACATGGTTATTAGAGGTCCTTTACTGTTTGCAGAATTGTTATGATTGTCTTCCCACTCACACACATCAAATCATGCCCCCCAAACATTTATACCTGTTTCCACCACATCTCCCTCCATTCTCAGGGTATCTATGACACAGCTTCCACCAGCGTTGTGGTTTTAGAGTGTTTGTGTACCACACAGGAAACATTTCATTCTAACTTTGGCTTCTTTATCACCCTTTTTCCCCCATTGGAAACAGAAGATGGGCCCATTTGCCGCTCCATTTGCTACCAGGACCTGTACCCCAAACCTGTTTTTTTCCCTCCTGAAACCTCTGCCAGGAAGTGGATGCCTGTTTATAGTCCCCACCTCTGGCAACAATTCGAGCATGGGAGTTGATAAGGAGCTGTAACCACTGTATATAGAATGCCAGCCATGGGCCAGGCCCTACCTGGGGCTCTGTGTTTATCCCACTTAAGCCTCAGTGCTGCTCTGAGGATCTTGAGGCTTAGGAAAGTTCATTTGCTCAAGATCACACTACTAGTAAGTATTCAGGGTTCAAACCCCAGCCTTCCTGGTTCCAACACATTTGGATTCTTATCACAATCTCAAAAGATTAGTAGTGTCGTCTCCATTCCCCACCCTGCAAGGAGGTTTCTAACCCTCCACTTTACCCCCTGAGGACTTGTGCCCCTATTTTGCTCTGCATAACATGTTTTTAAAATAGTGGTTATCACTCTGGCTGGTGTGGCTCAGTGGACTGAGTGCTGGCTTGCAAACCAAAGGGTCACCAGTTTGGTTCCTGGTCAGGGAATATTGCCTGGGTTTTGGGCCTGTCCCTGGTCCAGGGGTGTGCGGGAGGCAATTGCTTGGTGTGTTGCACATCGATGTTTCTCTTTCTCCCTCCCTTTCCCTCTCTCTAAAAATAAATAAATAATTTAAAACAATAGCAGTTGTCCTTCCGGTGCCGAGGCATGCAGCTTTGCTCGAGCATCTGTGACTGCAGCATGACTGTCTTTCCCTTACAGTGGCCCTACTCCATACAGCTTCCCTCCTGGGCATGAGCCTCATGGCCCTTGGCGGGGTTTGCTTCCGGCACCCCAGCCTCTTTGCTTCTCCATCCTCTCTGACTTGATCTGCTGAGTTGCCTTCAGTGGCTTCTCCCATTAAATGGTGGTGTCCTCAGGCTCTTTTGCTTTCCCATTCTTCCTGTCTATTATGTTCTTGTTGTAACTTAAGCAGGACTCCCAAGCTGCTTAACTTGGCCCTGCTACCTAACCCCTTCTGTTTGATTGCCTCCCGGTATCTCTGACCAGATGCCCCCAAGGTGCTTCAATCTTAGCACGTCCAACAACGAAGCTCCCTTCTTCTCCAGCCATCTCCTTTATGGGCCTTGTCCTGTCATTTCCTGGCTTGGCTCAGAGCATCACCATCTGCTATCATCCATCTTCTAAGCTGGAAACCTTAGAGCTGCATTTTACTCCATTCTTTCACATCTCATACTCAATTGATTTTCAAGTCTTATTATTGGGCTCTGCCTCAGAAATACCTTTCTTCATTCCCTCTGCCCCTGCCTTTGTTCATGCCCTCCACTGGCATTATCTTCTTAAAAACAAAACCTGGTTATGTCACCTTGTCTTCAAGAAAATCTCTGCAGTTTTGCTTTCCCCGTAGGATAAAGTCCATGTTCTTGGTCCTGGCAGAGCAGACTCATCACAGTTGGGTACCTGTCTCTGTATTTCCGGCCGTATCTCTGCTTGCCTGGCCGGCAGGCCCTGTACGCCACCAGCACTTCAGCCATGGGGAGTGCCCCTCATCCCTAAACATGGCTTCCCTCTTCCCATCTGTCCATCGTCCTCCCTGAAGTGGTTCTTCCTGGCAGATGCTCATTTTTCAGACCCAGCTCAGATGTTGCCTCCGAAATGCTGCTCCCTCAGTCAGATGTGGCTGGGTCGTCCTCTGGGCTCCTGCACACATCTGTGCATCCATGCCTCCTGGTGTCTGAGTAAATGTTTGTCTTCAGTCTCTGATGAAGGTTCTTGGGGGCAGCCATGTGCTCACATACGAAGCACAGTGCTCTGTATTTAAGTGGTGAAGGAATGCCACTCTGTTCTCTCCAGAACCCCTGTGATACACAAATTCCAGGGGCGTTGTGACCTTCTCCTGCCCGGAATCATTTTCTCCCGCTCACATCCGAGCCCTTGGCAGTGGTGCTCAGCGTGGCTGTAGTGCTTCAGCCCACAGAGCCGAGCCTCCCTTTCTCTCCCAGGAATCTGCCCTTTGGCCAATTCCCTGTGATGCTAGTACACCCTGAAGTTGTGGCTTGTTCCAGAGCAGTGTACACCCACTCATGTTCAGAAAGACACTAGTTCCTTCAGGCATTTACCATAGTGGGTGAATTTATGTAAAACTGGGACATGCTACAAACAGACCCCCTTCCTGGAGAGTCACAGTAGATTAACACATTACAGGGTAGAGAAATCACTAAGATGACGACGATGACGACGACGACAACAACACCACCAAGCAAACCAGCCAAACGGTCTGATTTCCACAAGGGCAGCTTTTAGCCTCCCTTCATGCACATTTTAACATTCGGGCACTTTTCCCTTAATGCTGGTCCCCCTCCCTGGCCTGGAGCACTTTGCATCTATGATGATTTCAAGTGAGGGGATGCCTGTCATGTGCTTAGCAGTGTCCAGCACTTAAGGGGCACTGAGCCCCTGAGAGTTCCTGCCCCTGCTTTATTCCCTGCTCTGCCTGTGACGCCTTCTGCTTTCCTCAGTGGGTCTCTTACAGTTCATCTCCTCCCTGTCTTTCTGCAGGGGGGGTTCTCTATGTCGCCACTGTGAAAAACTACCTGGGGACGGAGCCAATTATCTCCCGGGCTGTGGGTCGTGCTGAGGACTGGATTCGGACAGAGACCTTGCCATCCTGGCTTAACGGTGGGGAGACGGCGAGGGGTGCTCTGGGGACAGAGAGGGCAGGTGGAGGTGGGGTCCCCAGGCTGTGGCTGTGGGATCTGAGGCCTCAGGTCTCCCCAGCTCCAGCCTTTGTCACAGCTGTGGCCTTGAGGCCAGCCGAGTGGGGGGACGAAGACGGAGATGATGAAATCTACTTCTTCTTTACGGAGACTTCCCGAGCATTCGACTCATACGAGCACATTAAGGTTCCTCGGGTGGCCCGTGTGTGCGCGGTGAGACCCTGATCCCAGCTCTTTGTCTGATCCCAAATCCCAGCCGTCCATCTGTCATCTCCTGCTCTGCTTGGCCTCTGTCTTTTCTTCTCTGGATCTCCATTTTTGCAGCTCTCCTCTGTCTCCTTTTTTCCTGTCTTCTTCTTTGGGTGCTTGAGGAGTGTGGGGAAAGGGCTCTAGCCCCCATAAGCCCACAATTGCCCCGTGACACACCGTCCCTGGGAGGTGGACTGGTTAGTGTGGAGGTTGAAGGCAGGAACTGTTGACAGATAGACCTGGGCTGCAGGCCCTGCTCCACTACTTACTGCCTCTGTGACTCGGGGCAGGTTCTTCAGCTTCCTTACAGGTGAAAGTATCAGTGAGGCCTAGCTCTAGGATTGTTTTGAGGACTGATTGAGGTAAGTTATGGAATGCATGTAGTACAGCGCTCCATAAGTGCACAGTGAACTTCGTTACTGTCACTGTGACCCTGTCTGCCCATGCATTACTCTCCTGCACTGTTACTCTGTCTGTATCCCTGTCATTGCATTTCTTTGCATCTCTCTCCCCATCTGCCCTCATCTAGGGAAAACTTGTATCGGTTTCCACATTCTTCCTACAATGTTGGTCTTCTAAAAAGGAATTCCCATGCTCTTGTCACCCCCAGGGGGACCTTGGGGGCCGGAAGACCCTCCAGCAGAGGTGGACAACATTCCTGAAAGCCGACCTGCTGTGTCCAGGGCCTGAGCATGGCCGGGCCTCCAGTGTCCTGCAGGACATGGCCATTCTTCGACCCAAGACTGGAGTGGGGACCCCCATCTTTTATGGCATCTTTTCCTCCCAGTGGTGAGGGGGTCCTGGTGTGGAGGAGAGTCACAGGGTGGGAGGTGCATGGGGGTGGCACAGTGTCAGTGCTGTGTCCTCCAGAGGGCGTGGCCTCTCCCTGGAGCAGGCTGCACTGCTCCCGTGCACATCTTGGGGGTCCTCTCCTTTGAGAGGGAGTGAGTTGTTGTCTCCTAGTTCTCTTCAAATAACCTGGCTCCAACCTGGGATTCTTCCAGGGAGGGGGCCGCCATCTCTGCTGTCTGTGCCTTCCGACCACAAGACGTTCGGTCAGTGCTGAATGGTCCCTTCAGAGAGCTGAAACATGACTGCAACAGGGGACTGCCCGTCATGGACAATGATGTACCCCAGCCCAGACCAGGAGAGGTAAGGGGTTTGGGGCAGCTCTTCCCCAGAGCCACGCCAGCATTGCCTCAGTACAGCAAGAGCCCAACTCAGCATCACTGGGACTTCCTGGCCCCTGGGAAATGTCGTCACCCATCCTGTGTTTCCACTAGTGTGTCACCAACAACATGAAGTTGCAGCAGTTTGACTCGTCTCTCTCCCTGCCTGACCGAGTGCTCACCTTTATCCGGGACCACCCCCTCATGGACAGGCCAGTGTCCCCAGCTGATGGTCACCCCCTGCTTGTCACTACGGACACAGTCTATCTCAGAATTGTGGCCCACAGGGTGGCCAGCCTCTCAGGGAAAGAGTATGATGTGCTCTACCTGGGGACAGGTATGTTTCATAGCCAAGTACATTGTCCACTCCATGCACACATGCTCTCGTTAAAGAGAGAGTCCCATACTTACAGGTTCCAGGGTCTCAGGCATGGATACAGTTGTTTCATTATGTCCTGCTCCTTGCCTGCTTCCTAGAGGATGGACACCTCCACCGAGCTGTGCGGATTGGAGCCAAGCTCAGCGTCCTTGAGGATCTGGCCTTATTCCCAGAGCCACAGCCAGTTGAGAATATGAAATTGTATCAGGTGAGTTGTGGATTTTGGGGAGCCTGATGGGGAGACATCTGAGCCAGTATGTGACCCTAAAGTCTGGGAAATGCAGTATATTCCTCTTTCTCACTCACTTTCTGTAGAGCTGGCTCCTGGTTGGCTCCAGCACTGAGGTGACACAAGTGAACACCTCCGACTGTGGCCGTCTCCAGAGCTGCTCAGAGTGCATCCTGGCCCAAGACCCTGTCTGTGCCTGGAGCTTCCGGCTAGATGCGTGTGTGGCTCATGCCGAAGAGCGTGGAGGGTGAGTATGGCTGTGTCTTGGCCTCTTGCCTGCTGTCACAGGGCTCTGACCATCCGTGTAGCTGTTTGTTTCTCATCAGTTAATGCTGTCCTCTGTGTGTGTTTCTTCTTTTTATTGCTTGTGTGTTTTAATGTCTGTCCCTATTAAGTCCTCTGTTCATCCATCACACTGCCTCAGTCAGTGTCCTTGCCCCTCTGCCCGACCTGCCGGGACCATGTGACTGACTTTCTATTTTGAATCCCAATTAATTTACTCTATCTTTGTACATGTTACTGAACCCCAAACTTACAAATACTTTAGAAGTTAAAGTACTTGTCTTTGGGAATTAATTTTTGGTTAAGAACTCTAACCCGGTATTTCAGTTTCTTTTGGGAGAACTTTAAAACATCTCAGGCAAAAGCAAGTACTTTGTTCTTTCCTTTATTGTTTTAATATTCATTAAAATAATAAATTCATTGTTATTGGGTATCCTGTATACTTGAGCCTTGGGGTTTCCTCAACATATATATGTGGGGACGATGTGGGGTGTGTGTGCATGCCAGCGTACTACTTTGTAATATAAGAAATGACCAAGTTGCTACTGCTCTTCACTCTACCCTGCATAGTCCAATTCATACAAGGGAGAAAACACGGACCATGAAGTGCCTGTGGCTATAATCGCACCCATGGCCTTCCCCATTCCCCTACTTTCAGCTAGATTGAGCAAACTTGGTTTTACCCAGGAGGCTTGAATGTATTCATACCAGTCTCAGAGCTCATTTCAGGGCCTCAGCTCATAGTGGAGGAGTTCACACTCAAATGGAGCCTACTTTGGTTGAGGCTTTTTTGTGTTCAGACCCAGCTCCCACCTGCTCTTCACTGACGGCCCACTAAGGGTCTCACTAGCCTCCCTCTTCTGGGAGTGGTGCCAGGAAGTTCAGAGTAAGCAGTCTGTCTTGCTGTCCTTCTGTCAGACACAGTCCACTGAAATCCTGAAAGTACCAGGATTGTCTTATTTGAAGCAGATCTGTTGCAGGCCAATGGACACTAAAACGGCTGTTGAAGAAAAAGTTCCTGCACAGAGGAGAGGTGCTTTGTATAACAAAGTCATCTCACTGACCCTCACAGAGTTTTGATTAACTTTTGTAGAGAAGAAATTTCTCTTTTTTCTTAACAGAAAACAAAACACCCTGTAGTCTTAATATTTTTTCCCAGAGAACTCTTGTGGCTCTTGACAGATGGCTATTATTTCTTGGAAGGTTCCTACCAAACATCTTTCCAACAGACCTAGTGCAAATTTAATTACCTATGGGCTGCTGGAATATGTGTAGAAGTTGACACGGCAAATGTCATGAAGAGTGTAATAGGTATTGGGGGAAGTTTCAATGATGAGCACGTCGACTGATCATTTCAGGAGTGATTTCTGAGACGATGGGGGATGTAACGAGTGAGTGAACACTTAGTGGTACTGAGGAGGATGGAAGGGAATGTCAACCCTGGATTTACCAATATTCTCTTCTCTGTAGGCTGGTCCAAGACATAGAGTCAGCAGATGTCGCTTCTCTGTGTCCTAAAGAGCCTGGAGGTCTGTCTGGTTTAGGGAAGTGTGGGTGGAGTGGGTGGAAAGGGGCTAGAAAATGATCTATTTTGGACCCACATTAAAACTTGGACCCTGGAAGATGTGGCAGCCGGGGGCCTAGGGCCTTGTCCTCTTCGGGAATCCGCTTTAGCTATGCCCCCATGGCCCCTTCTCCGATCTGATCCCCCCCCACGTTTCTCTCCATTCAGCCTATAGCCTCTCTACCTTCTGTGCCTTTGCTGTTTCTCTCCAGAACACCCAGTTGTGTTTGAAGTTCCTGTGGCTACAGCTGCGCATGTGGTCTTGCCATGTTCCCCAAGCTCAGCCTGGGCATCCTGTGTGTGGCACCAGCCCAGTGGAGTGACTGCTCTTACCCCCCGGCGGGATGGGCTAGAGGTGGTAGTAACCCCAGGGACCATGGGTGCTTATGCTTGTGAATGTCAGGAGGGTGGGGCAGCCCGTGTGGTAGCTGCTTACAGCTTGGTATGGGGCAGCCCTCGGCCCCCTGCAAGCCGGGCCCACACAGTGGGGGCTGGACTGGCTGGCTTCTTCCTGGGGGTTCTTGCAGCATCCCTGACTCTCCTCCTGATTGGTCGACATCAGCAGCGACGGCGACAGAGAGAACTTCTGGCTAGAGACAAGGTGGGCTTAGACCTGGGGGCACCGCCATCTGGGACCACAAGCTACAGCCAGGATCCTCCCTCTCCCTCTCCTGAAGATGAGCGGCTGCCCCTGGCCCTAGGCAAGAGGAGCAGTGGCTTTGGTGGCTTCCCTCCACCCTTCCTGCTTGATCCTTGCCCGAGCCCAGCCCATATTCGGTTAACTGGGGCTCCTCTGGCAACATGTGATGAAACCTCCATTTAGGGCTGGGCGAGTGACCACTAATGCATGAGTGACTAATGCATCAGTGGTCATTCCACTAAGGTGTGGTCATTCTACTAAGGTGTGGAATGACCACTGGGATGCTGGGGTCACCGGGCCTGGAAGACAGTCATGGCCTCTGAGTTCTGTTTGGCCTTTGAGTGATCACTTGACTTCAGTGCCTGCCCTCTCTGGGCCTGGATGGGCTCGGGGCCAGCCCTTTGAGTCCTGATTCCTGGTTCCCATGAGAGATCAGAACTTTTTTCTGCAGTGAATCAGGACGTTTGCCACCCATGCCCTCTGAGCCCTTGTGACCCCCTTCAGCCCTGGCCCACTAATTTGGGCCTGTGAGTTTGGAGAGGGACATAAGACATAGCTATGACTTTGCCTTCTGGTTGGACCCTGGCCAGAAGGAGGAGCTGTGGAGGTGTTGGGGGTGCATGTGCACTGAGTCCTTGGGTGGTTTTGCTGATTCTCCCAGTTAATCTAGTTCTCCGTGGGGAGTGCATGATCCCTGCATCACAACATGAATCTCTGTCCTGAGATCTGCCTCCATCCCAGTTTTCCTTCTTTCATGGAAGAGTACGTGTATATATGAGTGTTCATAGGGCCTGGCCAAATGTGCATGGATGACGAGGCCACTGCTCAGGTGTATTCAGGGGGGGAAGAAAGGGGAAGGCTGGGAGGGGGGCACTGCCTGCAGAGCTTTAGACCCTGTAGCCAGTGACAGAAGGGCTTTCCTTTCTAAAAGAAAATAAAGCACTGCCTGCCCCCCCACGCCCCCATCACTTCTCACCCTTCTCTTGAGTTGAGAATAACTCCCAAAGTGACCTTCTGGGTGGAAGGACAGCGGCACATGTGACCCCACCTTTCTGTTTGTTTTTGCCCCCTGGCTGCCACCAGGGCCGTGCACAGCTGCCCTTTCTCTGTCTGCAGTATAGGCTGGACCCCCTTTCCTTGGCTCTCATTAAAAATGAATTTCACAACCTTCTAAATAGTAGGGAACAACAAAAGGGGAACAGTCCTGGGAAATACAAGCATACAAACAGTTTAAAGATAGGTTTGTATCTGTGACTTGACTCAGGTTGACACCCTTGCCCTAAAGCAGCTCTCCAGTGGGGTCTACGGACTCCCTGAAACCATATGCAAAATGTCGTCTGTATGTGCGTGTCTATGTTTTTCTGGGGGGAGGTTTTATGACTCTCATCAGATTCTCAAGGCCTTAACAAAGTTAAAGGACCACTGCCCCAAGGTCACCACACTGCTGGCCAAGCTGAGATGGGGCCACTCAGCAGCAGCTCCCCCTGCCCCACCCCACCTGCCCTGTGGCCACCCTTGGACTTGCAGCTGCTGGACGAGTCTCATTTCTCCAGTCCCTGGAAGCTGGGCTCTGTGCATATCTGAAGACACTATCAACTCCCACCAAACGTAAAGACTTCTTCCTGCTTCACAACTCACAGATGCTTTAGGCTTCTCTTGCTCAGTTCTGGTCTTGGCCTGTGAATGTGCCTCGGTCATCCCTGGTGAGGGATCCCCTCACCCCACCTTGAGCTCCAGTGAATGACCCAGCCCCTCCCAGCTGAAGTTTTCAGCTCTACTTTCCTTGGCAGCAGCCTGTGAACTACCCAAAAGAGTCCCCTTGGGTTTGGAATTATCAGTGGCTGTCCCCTAATAAGTGCATGATCTTCAGCAAGTAATCTAACCTAGGAACATTGGTTTACTCATCTGTAAAGTGGGGATAATAATACTACCTCAGGGTTGCTGCCAGGACTAAATGAGAGAACGTGTAACAATAAAGCACTGTCTGTACCAGAAGAGGTGGTGGTTGTGTAAAAATTGGATATTAGGCCGTGATGCTATAGCTTATCCAAGTGATAACCATGACACATGCAGTCACTTTAAGCCCCATTGGGTGGAAGGAGGGTCATTGCCTCATGCAGGCATTCTGTCTTGGGCCATCTCTGGCATATCTCAGCTGCCAGTGTCTAAGGCCTATGGGAGACAGGGCCTGTGGGCTTTTTTTTTTAAATAGCCCTCAGATATGTCTGACCTTAGTGACCTTATTAGTAATGACTTATTTCCACATGGGAACATTCCAAAGTAATGACTTTGTCCCACATGGGAACAAAGGAAGGCTGGTGTTCTTGGGTTTATCCTCACTTCCCTCTACTCTCTCAAGGTTATGGGTTAGTTCATTTGTGGGGAGCAAAAGAGATGAGCAGATGTCAAAGGGGGCTGAGGTCTCTGTGAGGAGGGGAGGAGGAGAATTTTGCAAGGAGGAGAGGGATCTGAACATGGTGGATTTGGGCATTTGGTTTTTGAACAGTGGCCGTGGTCGGAGGAAAATGGAATGAGCAATGTAGGAAAAATGAGGAAGGTTGGAAATGGGCATGAAGGGAGGACAACCACCACTTGGTTGGAAAGTTCAAGTCCCGAGAGTGGGTGAGAGCTCAGGAATGTGAAGCCAATTTTTAGAGAAATAGTGTGAGCAACTGATTGCATTATCTTTGGGCTGGGGAGGGCATGTGGGAAGGGAGAGAATCTGTGGGTGAGGGAGCTGAAGGAGCATGCAGGGTTCCTGCAGGGACAGTTGTGAGGATCCTGGCAGCCAGGGGCCTGCCTGGCTCTCCACATTAAAGCAGCAGGGAGAGGGGTGGGGATGGGGCTTGTGCTTGTGTTACCTTTGTCTCCAAAGACTGCTCACTTTGTGGCCCTCCCTCCTAAATTCCCCTCTGCTTTTGGCTCTGGTCTCTGGTTCCCGAACTGTACTCTCAGCTTGTCACTCCCAACCAGTGGTCTACTGCTATCCATGTGACCTTACTGAAAGAGCCAGAAAGTGATGCTCACTGTTGGCCCTCATGAACCAAGCGAGCTCTAGCACAGCACTGGCTCTAACCCAACAGGAGGCTGACTCACATCCTTTCACTGGAGATGCTCAGCTCCCTGGCTTTCTCCAGCAGCCCACGAGTGTGCTGGTGGCCTCAGTGGTGGCAGGAAAGCATCCTTTTGATATCTGCTGGGCCCTGACAACCCAGCTACTCTGCTCCTGTGAGAGGGGGCCAGTCATGGCTACAACAGACTGTACACAGGTCCTGCCTGTCTCAAGTGTGTGGGGGTGGGACTTGCCTTTTTTTGGTTGTAGCAGAGGTGAGGTTGGAATTTTTAAAGACTGTTTTCACCAACTAGAGGAAGAGCTAGCAATGGAAGTACAAGAAATCTGGCCCTGGCTGGTGTAGTTCAACGGATTGAGCACGGGCCTGCGAACCAAAGGGTCACTAGTTCAATTCTCAGTCGGGGCACATGCCTGGGTTTCAGGCCAGGTCCCTGGTAGGGGGTACACGAGAGGCAACCATACATTGATGTTCTTCCCTTCTCCTCTCTCTAAAAATAAAAGAAATAAAATCTTTAAAAAAAAGTACAAGAAATCTTTCTGCAGTTTTTAAGTTCTCCCTGGTGGATCCCAGGATGTGGCATTTTGTGTGACCAGTAGACAGCAGGTATGGTTCCAGAGATGTGGACTGATGTAAAACACCAGGTCCTGGTTAAGGTGGGGAAGGGCAAGTGACAGAGAAGGATCTAGCTTCCTGAGGATGTTAGACGGGGTCAGGGGTGGTTGGAAGAGCCAAGATAAGGGGTCAATTTCAGAGGGCTGCTCCAGACCCTGTGGAGAAATAAGAGCAAGCCAGGAATTCTTTTTTTCCTTGGTTCCCAGTCTGAGGGACTGGGGTTTCCTGCAGATACACTGGGACTGGGGTTTGGGGCTACAGATGAATCGTGGACCTGCCCCCTGCTGGGTGTGGCACTCCTCATTCATGTCAGAGTTGGCACTCTGAGACTTGGCCATGCTGGACCGCAAGCTGAGGGCTTTCATCCCCTATAGCTGCAATGATGGTTGGGGCAGGAGAAGTCAGCAACTGATGCTGGATCCAAAGACCAGCATCTCACCCTCAGGTTCGAGTAAGTCCTTTGAATAGAGGAGGCTGGCAATAAATTCCTTCCAGGGCAGAGGTTCACTGCGAGTACTCTCCAAGGGTTAAGTGTTGAGGAAGCTGGTTTGATTTCTGTGGTCAGAGGCTGAGGCAGAGACCTCTCAGGGAAAGCGCAGGCCTCAGGCCTTCACAGGCATACACGGTATCTGTCAAGTAGGGGGTTCTCATTAGCCTCAGATGGAGTTACGGGAATTATTCCCCGAAAGCCCAAGAATGCAAAGACTCAGCACGTGTTTTCAATACTCTTCTTTCAAGACACACTTAATCACTATGATAGGTAAGTTCCTGTTTCTTCCTCTATAAAAAGTGAGGAGGCAGAAGTGGCCCTTCCCTGAGGTGAGAGTGAGGATGGCTGTTTTGGTCTTCAAGTGACACAGACCTGTGCCCTGCTCCCATGCTGCTTCTCCCAAAGTGACACTAGCTCTGGTGGGATGGAGGGGAGGGAGGGGATGGAGGCTGGCCACAGTCACGGCCTTGAGGATGAGGAGGAGGTGGCCAATACTTTGATGTGGAAGGATAGAGCTGCCTACCCTTTGGCTGTGTGAACGCAGCTAATGAGCTTCTCAGTGCCGGTCAAAGGAACCAGACTCTCTTGCGCTTTGCCGGGAGCCACATAAGTCTCATGAATTCATGTTCAAGTTTAGGGAGAAAGATGCCCCCTTCCAATATGTCTGAGATAAAATATTTTCCTTTTGAAGTGTCTGGGAGCTCTGGAACAGGTGAAATTGATTCACAAAAATAAAGTAATGTATGTTTTTTTTTTGTCCCTGTGAGTTTGTGGAGAAACATTCATGCCCACCTTACCTAATACCAGCATTTCTAAAATCAGCTGAGTCTGGAGTGTCTGCATTATGAGCTGGCCCACAGACTGACAGAGCAGAACTGGCTGCAGGAGGGTAGAGCTGAATGAGCACTAGGTGCCTAAAATGAAGAAGGAGGGCCTTCTTCCAGTCCTTTGCAGAAGCCATTTCCCCTGACATAGGTCTCTCCACTCATATCCACTGTATTAATCTATCAGTCTTGACACCCATCACCTCTCAGATTTACTGGGTTTATACAATTTGTCTGATTTCATCAAAATAATACTGTAGCTTACCATAGATTGTGTGATCACTTGCCAGTCCTAGGTAAATGTCCTCAGAAAGAAGGAAATGTAAACCTCTGGTGCCCTAGTTGACAAACTAAAGTGTCCACGTGCTACCTCTACAAAGGTTTATGACAAAGCTGCCATTAGCAGCTTTGCTCCTAAGTTCTTATCCTTTTGAGTACTTATTGCTGTATCAGTTGGGACAGGTTTTGTTATGATGTGGTAATACACAACCCCATACTCTTACTGGTTTAAAACATGTTTCTTACACACACTGCTTGAAAAGAAGGGAATCCTGACATGCGCTACAACATGAATGAACCTTGAGAACATTATGATAAGTGAAATAAGCCAGGCACAAAAAGACGAATAGCATATGATTCCACCTATGTGAGGCAGTTAGAGCAGTCAAATTCAGAGAGACAGGAGCTGTTACAGAACGGTGGTGGCCAGGGTCTGGGAGTGAGGGGAGGAGGGCCCTGTAGTTTTAGTTTTACAAAGAGGACAGAGTGCTGGAAGTGGCGGTAGTGATGGTTGCGCAACATTATGAATGTATTTAATACCACTGAACTGTGTGCTTAAAAATGGTAAAGATGGTAAATTTGATGTTATATATATATTATTTTACCACAGTAAAAAAAAAAGAATAAAATTCTGTACTGGCTCCCGTGAAGCTCCTGGTTCAGCGGGGAGGCAAATAAGTGAGCCAATAATCACACTTTGAAAAGCATTATTGTCAAGGTATGTGCCGAATCCTGAGGAACCCAGCGACAGTGCATTCTGCTGACATTTCTTTGACCTGGCAACTTGTGAAACAGACTCGAGACACCAGCCAAGGCCTTTGTACCCTCTGACTGGACTCCCCTGACATAGTCTAATGTGGTCTAGTGACAAAGTAGTCTGTTAGGACATACATGCTTCATTTGTTTTCTTTTCTGTATCTAATTTTACATAATAAGAATTTTAAAAACAAAATGTTCTTCTGTTTATGAAACTGGCAAAGATTTTTAAAAAGATGAAATACCCCTGGCTGGGAGGTTCAGTTGGTTGGAGCATTGTCCTGTACACCAAAATTTCTAGGGTTTGATCCCTCATCAGGGCACATGCCTAGGTTGTGGGTTTGATCCCCGGTTGGGGTGTGTATGGGAAGCAAACAGTCAATATTTCTCTTTACTTTCCTTTCTCTCTGAGATCAATAAACATATTTTAAAAACCAAAAAGGTGAATGATCTTTGTGCTGACAAGGGTTTGGGAGGAAATTAGGTAATTTATTGTTGGGAGTGAAATTAGTACAGTCTCTACAGAAGGCATTCTATCTTAATAGCCATTAAAATTTAAAATGTATATATCCTTTGATTCAGTAATTACACTTCTGAACATTTATTTTAAGGAAATAACAGTACAAGTGTACAGAGATATTTCTAAAGGCTTTCATTTTAGTGTTAACTATAAGTCTAAAATATTAGAAAAATATAATTATTCCACAGGAGAAATTTGGTTAAATAACCCCAATAATGACTAAAAATAATGTGTACAATGTTAAGTGAAAAAAAAGAGGAAGCCATAAGGTAGAAGAACAGCCAGACAGCTGGGAGCTGGTGTGGTGTCACACAGAGCCCTTACCCTTCCGCCTCACAGAACACCAGCATCTGCCAAGGCCACGCTGTGAGGTGGCAGACTGAGAAAGAGCAAGACCCCTGCATAATCATATCTGCACACAGACAAAACAGGCACATTGTCCAAACCACACAAGTGACCAAGCCTCCACCTGTCCCAGCTCATCGGAGGGGCTGCTGCTGCTTTATTGATGCCTCACCAGCTCCAGCATCATGACTGTTGACCCTCCTTCTGGACAAGATTTAGTAAGGTGCCCAGTCATAGAATTACCCCACTTCCTGACAATACCGAATGCAAAGCCCTGCTTCCTTAAAGCCTCCTGCAAACCACCTTGCACAAGCCCAGGTGCTGTAAGTTTTTTTCTGACAGCCTCTTGTGAAAGGCCCCACAGTTCCCCATGTGTTTGTAACATATAATCCACTTCATAAAAATGTGTGGATAACACACACAAAGCTGTTCGCAACGGTTTCTCTGATGAAGAATTTTTACTTTTTTTTTTTTACAATATGCATATGGGGGTGGGGGGAAGAAAGAGAGGGAGAGAGAGGAAAAGAAAGGAGAAGAATGAAGAGAGAGCGACGATGACAATGGCAGTGGTGGTGGCTCAAATTAAGTGTTGATAGTGATGTTGGACGATCTTTATTTTTTACAATTAATATGCATTACATTTGAATATGAAAAAAATACAAGTTATTCTTAACTATGAGAAAATAGTGATTTTTCCAGGGGAAATACTCTATAATTGCTTTTAATTTTTATTTTTGCAGTAGTGTTTTGTGCCTGACTAAAATGGTACACGAGTCACGGCAGGTTTGATGTCATCTGATTTTCCAGGTCAATTGCAGTACAGTTAGGGCACAGTAGGTGTCGCTAGCTCTCCGAGAATGGCAATTGCTAATATTGGCTGTAAGCCCTCTGTGAGTTTGCCCAGTTCTAATCAATTATCTCTCTGGAAGATATACCTAATCTCTAACCTTTGAGTATTATGTACTTGTAATTTCCCTTCCTGCCTGTTGTAATTTTAATCCATAACTTCATCTAGATAAGAGGTATTATTAGTACAGTAAAACATACTTCTTATTCCTTTATGTAGGTAGAACTTCCACATAGGCATTCTATATTCCATGTAATCTTTTGCAGTACTTCAGGTGAGTATTATATACTCCATTTTACAGAAGAGGAAAGTGAAGTTAAACAGAAAACTTAAGTCATTAATAGTTTGTTGGTCCAGTTTTCTTTTTCCTTCATTGGTTAGTTTCAGAAACTATCACGTATGTGGCAAAAACAACATTATTTGTGTTTTAAATATATTGGCATATAAATGTATCAACAGTAAAAATGCATTTGGATTAGTTTCTGAGAAATGTCATCTGAGTGATGAGAATTGACCCACACTGCTGGTGCCAGCGTTGCTGTGCAAAAGCTTCTGGTGGATGGACAACAACAAGGAGCCCTCTCAACTCTGGGCAAGGTGGGCAGCCTTCGGAGGGCTGGGGCTCCTTTGCAAACACCTGGCATTCTTAGGGAGCATGCTGAAAAGGACCCATGTTTATGTGCGACTTGGGGTTACATTTTGAATACCAGTTACTATGCTCCGAGGTAAAGCCAGATGCACAGGGATCTGAGATGTCGCACTTTTCCAGGCCTTATGTGTGATCATTCTCAGGCTCTCACCTCCTGATGCTCACTTTCTGTAGCTACTGCTTACCTTCTCTTTAGTTTGCTTTTCCTCAAATACTATGGAGTTAGAAATTGAATAACCAAGCTAGGTAGAATGAATATAAAGTAAAGTTTACCAAAGCAAATCTGTTCGAAGGCATTTGCATTTGTATGTTTCTTCCTGGTTCATAACTGAATTATGCAAACACTGAGACTGACAGGGAGCTGGTTTTGGAGAGATGAGGAATGACTATGCCAATCTTTTTTTTTAAACAGTTTCTTTAATTTTGTTTCTTCAGGTCTTTTTTTTTTTTAAAGATTTTATTTATTTTTAGAGAGGGAAGGGAGGGATAGAGAGAGAGAGAGAGAGAGAGAGAGAGAGAGAGAGATACCAATGTGTAGTTGCTGAGGGCCATGGCCTGCAACCCAGGCATGTGCCCAGACTGGGAATTGAACTTGCCATGCTTTGGTTCGCAGCCCGCGCTCAATCCACTGAACTATGCCAGCCAGGGCTTATACCAATCTTTTTAAAAGCCCCATGGTAATCATGGCCAGCCTTGATCTCAGTCTGAGTCACCTTGGGACTTGGTCACTTACTCCAATGCTATAGGAATTTGGAGGGAATGCTTCAGGTTAGGACAAGGGTGTCCAGGCTTATGGAGCTTGCCTGAGCACTCTCTGACAGAGTGGTGGTTTCTGGACCAAGAAAGACCAGAAAAAGGGCCTCAGGGAGGGGCTACTAGATTATGATTCAAGTTGAAGCAGAGTGATGACAAATCTAGTCCTCTTTCCATCAGGGATTGAGACAAAGTAAGGGCCTTCTCACAACCTCTGGGGTGCAGAATGGGCAATCATTAAGAGGACTGGATGCATCATGTATAACCTATGCCAGGTAATGTTTCTATAATGAGATGGGCAATGGCAGATGCAGGGTTCAACACAAAATTGTGGCCAATAGGAATAAGGTCGCAAAATGAGCTCTTCAGCTGTTTGAGGTACAGGGCTGTGACCCCATGAGGCAGTGCAGATGAGGGATATTTAAGGTCCCCAAGGGACCTGGGATGAGGTTACTGAACCTGGCATGACCTTCAGCCCAGCAGTGGGCAGAGAAGCTTGGCATATGGAGGCTTGAGGCTGCCAGAGTGATTTCCAAATCTACCCACTGGGGAGGCAAAAGCTTCTGCTAGATGACCACAGGGAAGAGCCCTCTTAACTTTGGGTACGGTGGGCAGCCTCAGAGGGCTGGGAGTCTACAAACAGCTAGGATAAAACTAGTACTGGGTGCAGATGCTGATGCCAGAGGCCACGGTCACCTGAGGAATCAGGCCTGGCCTGGGCCTTTCTGGAACCCATAGATCTGAGGCTCCCCTTCCTAGGGTAAGGGGCCAGGCAGAGCAGACCAATCTAGTTTTTTGGGAAGGTGGGAGTGGGTTGGGAAGTGGCCTTAGGTCACAAACACTAAGCACTTTGGGAGAAACACAGCTCATACTAGTGGACTTGAATTTTGCATGCACACCCATGGGCATATGTTTATGGGTGAAAGAGATTTATTGGTTTTTCAATTATATAAATATGCTTAATATAAAGCATTCAGAAAATACTGAAAAGTATCGTAAAATAAGAATCATTTGGAATCCCATAGGCCAGAGTTATAATCTCTAAATAAATTTCAGTAAATTTCCTTCCTGATTTCTCTCTATGTATACATTCAACATAGTATATATAAACCTACTTTTTTCACTGAACAATACAGGGTGGGTCAAAAAATGGGTTTATAGTTATTTGTATGGAAAATAATATAATAATAAATAATAAAATGAGAATAAACTGTGTGTGTGTCATGTACTCACAAGTGTAAACCTACTTTTGCCTCACCCTGCACATCTAGGAATTTGTTCCCTGTCAGTTCATAGGGCATTTCCTCATTCCTCTTCACAGCTACAGAGTGTTCCATTGTGTGGTGTGTCATAGTTTATTCAACTTCTTCCCCAGTGATAACAACCCACTTGGGTTGTTTCCAGTTTTTTGCTGCAGCAAATAGTAAACTCATAAATACATAATTTTTAGATGTGTGGGTATGCTATAGTAGAAATTCTCAGAAATGGGACTGCTGTGCTTATTAGAATGAATTGGGAATTATTTGGCCTTTCAGAAACAGATGACTAGACAGATAAACCCTGACTCTGATAAACAGAGTTTAGATAAGTTGGCAATGATCTTTTCCCGTGTTTGATAGAATGGCCCCAGTAAATGGCCTGGAACGCCTGCCTGTGTGTGTGTGTGCGCCTGAAGAAATGGTTGTTGGATACCTTTCGTGCTTCCTTCTTGATACCCACACTTTCCATAGCTACACACATGCTTCAGCCTCTCAAGGGCGATGCACTTAGAATCCCCAGAACATAATGGAAGCAAGGACAGTGATAATTGTTATCATGTATTGAGCAGCTTCTTAGGGCCAGGCACTGTGCTGGGTGGGTGTATTATTTCTAAGCTTTGTCTCAACCACACCAGGAGCTTTTGTGCTCTGTGTATAGGTGAGGAATGCAGAGCTCAGTTTGCTCAAGACCCCTGCTAGGAAGTGGTAGATGCAGAATTTGAAGTCAAGCACATCTGCTCCACAGCCATGCCCTATTAACCGTGCACATGCCCAGCTTTGCCAGCATTCCTGTTCTGCTGCTAACAATGGCTGACTGATGGGGATTTGTACCGATGGTTTAAAACAGTACCCTCAGCTCCTGGATTATTCTTTTAAATAACAGCTCTCTGCTGCGAGTTCCTTTTTGATGTCAGATCAGGTCGAATTAACAAATGCTTACGGAACATCTGCCACATGGAAGGCACAAGGCTAGTTGCTGTAGGAAGTATAGCAGCTTAAAACAACACTTGGATAAATTGAACCCTAGTCTTGCAGAGCAATGAGTACATTGACTGGTTAACCTAAAAATAACTACTTCCACCAGATAATTTCGTCACAGTGACTTCCCAGAAGTGGGACTAAGTTTCTTATAAAATAAATACAACCAACCAAGACTGGTTTCTGCTCCTTTCTGCCACCACTGTAACACACACCCAAGTAAAAAGCAAGTCTGTAAGCTCTTTAAACATCTAAATCATGTCACGGAAAGACTAGCAACATTAGAGTATTTGTTTCTGTTGCAGAGGGATAACTTTATAAGAATTGAAGCTATAGAGAAAGTGATAAAGAAAAAGATTGACAGATAATGGTAAAAATTTCAAAAAAGAATTTATATAAATACGAATACAGTAAGATTATATGTGTCAATGTCATTGACTATATAAAAAATTATAAAAGACATTTAAAGTTTCACCATGAGCAATCATTAATTTTTTATGCTCTGGCCAGTGTGGCTCAGTTGGTTGGAGTATTGTCCCATAAACCGAAGGGTGTCGTGTTTGATTTGCAGTTGAAGCACATGCCTAGGTTGCAGGTTCGGCTCCCGGGTGGGGTGTGTATGACAGGCAATTGATCGATATTTCTCTCTCACATTGATGTTTCTCTCCCCCTCTCTCTCCCTCCCTTCCCTATTCTCTAAAATCAATAAGCATGTCTTGGCTGAGGATAAAAAATAAGCATTAATTTTTTAAATAAAAATAATGGTTATAGTAATTTAAAACCAAGTTTTAAAAAATTTTATTCAAATCATAAGAAAATAATACGTTGACTCTAAATACTAAAAACAAATAATTTGCCTGATGATGTAGTAAACTGCATGACTAGAGATAGAAAGGGAAAAAAGTAAGAAAGTAATGAAAATGTTCTTCATGTTTATATCCTTTAACCTAGTTATCTCCCCTTGAGAATTTATTCTAAAGAAAATCTTAAGGATAGGGAAGCTAAGTATACAAGGAGCTCCAACACAATATGGAAATGGTTAACTAAACCATAGTGCATCTGTGCAATGCAGTATTATTCAGTCATCCAAATAATTGTTAAAAAGACTTTGAGGTCACAGGCTTAGAAAGTAATGTTAAATGAAAACAGCATAAATTCACCTACACAAATAGTCTGCCTTGGGAAAAGTAAGTTCTCATCATCAGGGCCTGGAAGTAAACATGGAAGAATGAAAATAGCTGTGTTTGGATGAGGGTAATTAGATTTGTTTTTTAATTAAAAATTTTTAAGTTTTTGGACAAAAATGATTTTTAAAGAAAATTGTACTGTTGGGATCGCTGGCTGTCTCAGCTGGTTATACCAACACTGTCTACACCAGCATCGGGCATTTGGCCAGATGGGACAGTGGAATCACCTTCTCCTAGAGCTGAGCTCAGACCCAGCCTTAGAGCTGCTGTCTTACACCCATAGAGCTCCTCCCCTCCTTTAGCCTTTAGCCTGTCTCTAAGCCTCCCCTATAGTGCACAACCCTCAGGACACAGCAGCACCAAAAAGCCCCACGCCAGTGCACTGCCCTCTTGGCTCCTCTTTAAGCCTCAGCCTTGCCCTCGTTGTCTCTTGAGCAGCCCAGCTCATTTCAGTTTTCCTATGCTGTAGTCATGGGTTTTTATCGCATTTCCACTGCCCTTAGCAGAAGTAACCAAATGAAGCAATTAAGCAGAACTGGACTTTGTCATATAGAGAGTGATTACCCAAGAAACAGGATGCTATATGTGCTTTTTATACGACCAAATTGCTTTCTAAAAGGAGTAATCTAAGTTAAAGTACAAATTTAAAAGCGTCTGAAGAGAGCCTAAGAGAGAAGCACAGGAGCATGTACGATTGCCAAATGTAATTCAAGAATGATAAGTAATCTGATATAGATTGTGAGATTCTGGGAATTCTCTGGGAAATTGTGCTGAATATGATCAGTAAACTTGCAATTGTTTGTATAAGCGAAAGACACAGAAGGTAGCAGTGGTATAAAACAGGGCGTGATCCAGGAAAGAGTCTCATTTATGGAAGAGTGGGGCTGGAAGGAACTGAGATCGAATGAGCAACCCTCTCCCGTCTTTCAAATGAGGAAATTCACGGTGGTCAGAGGTCCAAGCGGGGTCACAGTCACCCAGTCAGCACTCTGCCCTTCTGAATTCCTTCTACAGGAGTTTCCCTCTTTATTAATTCACTTTTGGCTAAGTTAAAATATTGACATGATTTAAAAATAAAAATATAAAAGACTGTAATTGCAAAGCCTCCCTCCTATCTCTCTTAATTTCCTTATGTATCCTGCTAATAATGACTCTGTGACAATACAAGCAAATCAAATGTATTAAAATGCATTCTTATTTTCCACTCTTTCTAACACAACGTGTCAAGGAGATCTTCGCACAAAAATGCATAGAAAAGCTTCCTTTTTCCATTTTAGATACTGAGTTATAAGGATGTATTATAGTATATTTCACTAGTTCTATTTGTGAACCCTTGGGTTATTTCTAATCTTTTGTGTTTACAATCTGTGCTGACATAAATAACCTTGTACATCTGTCATCTCGTAGGAAAGTAAGTGTATCTGGGGGATAAATTCCCAGAAGTGGGTTTGTGTGGTCAAAAATTCACCACACGAGTTGTTAGGTGTTGCAAATTGCCTTCTGCTGGGCTGTACCATTTTGCCTCCCTGTGAGCAGAGTAGAGGTGACCTGTTTCCCCACAGAGTCAGTTCTTGCTGCAGATCTGTCTCCCAGATATTCTGCTTGGATTGATATTAAATTTTATTTCACCATTTGAGTAAATACCACTTGGCATCAATTGAGGGGCATTAGTCCTGAGGTGAACATGCTGGGTAATATGGGGACTTAAAAATTTGGCATAAGTAGTGCATGATACACAGTCCAGAGTATCAGTGTCTCTCATCCCAAATTAGCTCTTTCCACACTTCTCCTTGAGACACCACCGCTTGGAATAGCCTTGGATGTTGGGTAGTCAGGTGGTCAAGTTCTAATTTTATCCTCAAAGTGATCCTGTGGGATGAGAGGTAGTTACTATGATTTCCACTTGACAGATAAAGAAACTGAGGCACCGAGGGGTGAGATAGCACTCTCTTACTGCCCCCTCCTCTTCTGGAGTGTAACTCAGATGTAAGATTGAGGTCTTGAGCTGGAGAGCATTTTGAGAGGTCGAGTTTTGAGCTAATGTGGCCTCTGTCTGGGGAGATACAGGGCGTGTAGAGAGAATAATATGTTGAAGGCTGGCTCTAGGATCTGGGCATAAACGAGAAGACAGAGACAATCTTTAGTTCAAGTTCTACCTTAAAACCTGGGTTGCTGCGTTCTTGATGCTCCTTGAGGCCATGGGCTGGGCCTCGTTTACTTTCATACCTGGAACCTCTAGGGTTTGCAGGGCCCAGAGCAAGAGTACAAATGAAGATGCCAGCCCCCAGCCCTCCTTTCTCTTCCTTGCCCTGGTTCCACCCCCCCATCTCCAGGATCCTACACACTGGCCTCAGCCACCCCTCAGGCCTAGGAGTTCACACACAGGCAGTAAGGCCCACCCTCCAGACCTAAGCAAGGGCTTGTCCAGGCCCTAGAAGTAGGCTCATGGCTGTATGGACAGGGAATTCCGGCATCCCAGGTATTTAAGGCTGATAGAGGGAGGATGGAATTCTAGGTGGACACATCTCCTTGGGTCCATAGATTCTTTGCCAGAGCAGAATCCTCTCTAAAATGTAAGGCCATGGGTGATTCTATGGGAGACAATCCAGTCAAATTATTAGTCTGAAGGCATCAGTAGAGCTGGAAAATCCAGGTAGGTAAAAGCGAGTTGGAAATCAGGGAAATCTATTCATGGTACAAAGATTTAAACAGGCAGAGGGCAGGCAGAGGTTATAGGAGTCCAGTAAGCAGAAAGTATAGTGCCAAGTATATGAAGGGACAGGATGGGCCAGAGATGGCCAGGGAGGGAGCTATCTTAGACATGGGGTGTCTTGTCACATGAAGGTGCATGGAGCTGATGCTTAGTGGGAACCATCCTTTTTTCAGACAGTAATTTAAGTCTTATTTTTACCCAGAGATGTAAAAAAGTCAGAGATACTGTAGATTCAGACACAAAAGTCCTCCTTAGCCTGGTCATCAGGCCATTCATGACATTCTACCCCGCTTTAGGGGCTCATGCCTCAAACAAGACAACAGAACTTCAACTAAAGGTTCCTCTGAAATATGGGTAATGCAAAGTCCACACCAACTGAGTGGTTCCATAAAAATATAACTCAGGACAAATACCTCTGAGAAAGCCATGCCATGGGAGCTTGTTCAGTTTCTTTGGTCCTTTCAGCTCTCCTGAGATGTCCATGCTGACTCTAGACTGCAACCAAAGCCCTGTTGATTTGAATCCCAGTTTCCTTCCCATCATTGTTGGTTCCCTGTACATTTTCCTTTATTTCACTTAGCGTAGCCTTCATTTTTTCATCTAATTTGTGACCAAATTCAACCATTTCTGTGAGCATCCTGATTACCAGTGTTTTGAACTCTGCATCTGATATGTTGGCTACCTGTTCTTTGCTTAGTTGTATTTTTTTCTGGAGCTTTGATTTGTTCTTTCATTTGGGCCATTTTTTTTTTTGGTCTTGATACACCTGTTATGTAGTGAGGGGTGGGGCCTTAGGTATTCACTGGGGCGGGGTAACCTGCATCACTAGTTTGTTACAGTGTATTTGGGGAAGTGGTCTGAGAGAGAACAATGGCACTTGCTCTGCTCTCTGCTGGATTTCAGTCACTTCCACCGCTACCCACAAGCAAATTGGGCCCTTCTGGTGCTGATTCCTGAATGGGTTGGCTTGCATGCATTCTAGAACCCTGTGGGTCTCTCCAATGAACTCTACTGTGAGGCTGGGAGTTTCTCCCACTGCCACCTCAACCCACTCAGGTATTTTCAATCAGTGGTTTGTGGGGTTTTTTTTCCCCGAGCTGGAGCCCTGCATCATGCAGTCTGTCCTGCTACCCAGTTTCACCTGGTTTATCTGCTCCCGAATGTGGGACAATTTGGTCTGCCAGCTGCCTTGTGCGCCATGTCCTGTTCCACAATGTGTCAGCTCGTTGGGTCTTCCAGCTGCTGCCTTGCCTTGCCACAAGTCCTCTCTACTCCAACTGCCCGATTCCGCCCCACCTACTGTTCTGGACGAATGTGTCTTCTTTAACTCCTTGGTTGTCGGTCTTCCATACAGTTTGATTTCCTGTCAGTTCTGGTTATATGTTTTAAAATTGTTGTTGTCCTTCTTTTGGTTGTGCGAGGAGGCACAGTGTGTCTACCTATGCTTCCATCTTGGCCTGAAGTTCTGGCTATTGTAAATTGTGCTGCTATGAACATTGGGGTGCATAGGTTCTTATGGATTCTCCAAGGAGGGCATACAGAGGGACCTGAGACATATGAAAAGATGCTTAGCATCACTAACCATCAGAGAGATGCAAATTAAAACCACAGTGAGATACCACTTCACACCAGTGAGAATGGCCATCACAAACAATTCAACAAATAAGTGTTGAAGAGGTTGTGGAGAAAAGGGAACCCTAGTGCACTGTTGGTGGGAATGCAGACTGGTGCAGCCACTGTGGAAAACAGTCTGGAATTTCCTCAGAAAACTGAAAATGGAACTTCCTTTTGACTTGGCAATTCCACTGCTGGGATTATATTTTAAGAACTCTCTCTTTTTAATCCTCACTGAGGACAATTTTTCCTTGCTGAGAGAGAGAGAGAAAAACATCAATTGGTTGCCTCTCATAGGTTCCCCAACTGGAAATCGAACCCACAATCTAGGTGTGTGTCCTGACTTGGAACTGAACCCACAAACTTTCAGTGTACGGACAATTGACCCACACTAGCCAGGGCTTGTTTCATTTTCTTATGCTATACTTAACTACATAAGACTTTTAGTATTATATTAAATAAGAGTGGTGAACACAGACCTCTTTGCCTCATTCCCAATCTTAAAGGTGAAAGTCAGGCTTTTACCCATTAAATACCCATAAAAGTGTTGTTAGCTATAGATTTTGTCATGAATTGATGCTGAACTTTATAAAATGCTTATTCTCCTTCAGTTGATATGATTATGTGATTTTTTCTCCAGCTTTTTAATATGGTGAATTACTTTAATAGTTATTAAATTTTGAACCAATCTTGCATCCCTAAAATGAACCTCACTTTATTATATTATGGTTTATAGTTATTTTGAAATATATTTGTTAATATTATATTAAGATTCTTTTTTAAAATCTATATTCATGAGGGGTATTGGTTTTTAGTTTCCTTTTTTTGTATTCTCTTGGTCTGTTTTTGGCATTAGGGTAATAACTGGCTTCATATGATGAGTTGGTAAGAGTTTCCTTCCTTTATATTTTCTATACAATTGACATATAGTTTAATGTCAATTGTATAGAATTGACATTAATTCTTCTTTAAATATTTGGTACAATTCTCCAATAAAGCCATTCAGGCTTAGAAATTACTTTTTCAGGAGTTTTAAATTTCTTTCATAGTTATAGAGCCATTTAAATTATTTATTTCACATTAGATTTTGGTAGTTGTGCCTTTCAAGAAATTAGTCCATTTCTTCTAAGTATTCAGATTTACATATGTAAACTTGTTCATAGTATTCTGTTGTCATCCTTCAGATGTCTGCTGGGTCTGTAATGATGCTCTTTGTTTCGTTCCTGATGTTGAGTTATATCTTCTTTATTATTTTGTCTATCTTACTAGAGGTTTGCCAATTTTATTGATCATTTCAAAGAATTAGCTTTTTGTTTCATCAAATTTCTGTTTTCAATTTCATTGATTTATGCTCTTTATCATTTCCTACCTTCTGCTTGTTTTTTGGTTTATTTTACTGTTCTTTTTCAAATTTCTTTAGGGAATGCTTATATTACTAATTTGAAGAAAATTTTGCTATTCTAATTTAGTATTATAAAATATCCTTGTCAGCACTGCTTTAGCTGCATCCCACAAATTTTGACATGTTATATTTTAAATTTTATGCAATATATTTCAAAAATACCCCTTGATATTTCTTCTTTGACTCACGAATTACTTAGAAAAGTGTTGTTTAGTGTCCAAGTATTTGGATATTTTCCTGTTATTTTTGTTATTGATTTCTAGTTTGATTCCATTGTGGTCAGAGAACATACTGTGTATAACCTCAATTCTTTGAAAGTTGTTGAACTTTCTTTTATGGCCCAGGATATGGTCTATTTTGATAAGTGTTCTGTGGGTGCTTGAAAAGAATGTGTACTCTCTTGTTGCTGGGTGGACTATTCTATAAATGTCAGTTAGGTCCTATTCATTAATGTTTTTCTGCACCCTTGTTGATTTTCTCTCTAATTGTTCTATGAGCTTTCAAGAGAAGGGCACTGAAGTCTCCAACTATAATTCTGGATTTTTCTATTTCTTCTTCCAGTTTTGTCAGTTTTTGTTTCACATATTTCACAGCTCTGTTGTTTGGTGGTAGATAGCATAGCATTTAGGGTTGCTATGTCTTCTTGTTGGATTGACACTTTTATAATTGTACCTGATATATTCTTTTTTCTGAAGTCTACTTTATTTGATATATTAATACAGACAATTCTGCTTCATTTTGATTGATGTTATTATGGTATATATTTTTCTATCCTTTAACTTTCTATTTATTTTTATTGTTTCTGAAGTTAGTTTCTTGTATAGGATATAGCTGGGTCATTCCCTTCCCCCACCATCAACCTTATTTTTTTTTAATTAGTGTATATAGGCCATTTATATTTAATGTAATTATTGGTATAATTATTTACCAACTTATTGCTTGCTAATTTATTTACTGTTTTATGTTTGTTCCCTCATTTTTCATTTCTCTGTTTTCTTTTACTTATCTCACTGTGGGTTACTTAAATATTTTTTAAGAATCTCATTTTAATTTATCTCTCGTGTTTCTGAGTGTATTTCTTTAAATAAATTTTAAGTGATTGTTCTAGGTGTTTCATTATACATACGTACTTATCACAGTCTACTTATCACAGTCTCATTATACATACATACTTATCACAGTCTGTTATACGTACGTACTTATCACAGTGTACTGGTATCAACATCTACTGGTTCAAATGCATAGAAAACTTAACTTCCTTTATGTCTCTTTACCTTCCCCTGTTTATAATGTAATTATCTTAAATATTTCTTTATATCTATTAACAACCACATCAGACAATGTTATAATTTTTGCTTTGACTGTCAAATATAATTTTGAAAACTTAACAGAAAGTCTATGTATTTATCCATATTTTATTATGTCCATTGTTCTTTCTTCCTTTTGGATGTATTAAGTGTTTCCTCCTCAAGTGACCCTAGAAGGTAGTCACTATTATTACCTTGATGAGGAAACTGAGGCACAGAGAAGGTAAGTCACTTGATAAAGATCATTCAGCTGGTAAAGGAAAGAACAGTTAGGATTAGAATCTTAAGTAGCTGGTTTCAGAGCCCAAGTTCTAAGTTTCTTCAGTAAGAGAGAATGAAGGAAACTTGCCTAGCAAAAAAAAAAAAAGAAGGAAGTTAAAGAAAATGGGAGTCCTAATAGCGTCTGAGTCCCTGGTTCTAGTCCTTGAGGTCTGAGCTTTTCTTCTGTTCCTGCTTTCTTGAAGCTTAATTCTTCAGCTCCGCCTTTGATGTTGTGAGATACCCAGTGTCATTCTAATAAAAAGTGAAATTGGAGAGATTCAGCGGGAGGGGCTGAGTGGTTCCTGGGAAACTGAGGCTTCACTGAGCCCTGATATCTGGGGATCTGTCATGTGGGGTGTATGGCATGGCCACAGGTGATTGAGTAGGATTTCTGCTGCCTTGCTTGTGGGAGGGGATGGGGCTGTGGAGGTTACTGATGCAGAATGAGCATGGGAGTGTGAGCTGCAGTAGTCTCCTTTGTCTTGAACTTGCCTTTCCTGGATCCTAGGTCTCCCCCATGCTTCTTCCCCTGAGATCCTTGTGGGTTCACCCACAGCCTGCCTGAGCTGGGTTGCTCTGAGTACTGGTTCCTTCTGGTGGGCCTGCCTCCCTTCTCTAGCCTGAGGCTTACTAGCAATTGTTTCCGCTACATTCTCATCAACGACCCACTCCTTGCACTCCCTATGCATGTGCCAGACCATCTTCCAACTGCAAAGTGGCTCTACTATTTGTTTTCTCTGCTGGAGGTCAGGTAGAGAAAATTCCATAGCCAGGATGACTGCTCTCAGAATGAATGTATGATTTCTGACCTTAGCTGGGTTCTCAATACTAAAAATAATCTTTTTCTTCCCTTAGGCAGTACTTTTTAGGGACCCCATGCCAACAGCTCTGGGCTCTAGCCAGCTCCTTGAGCCCCATCTCCCCTCAGTCTCTGTAATTTTCTTCTTCATAGCTAGGGCCAGAGATGGGGTGCATACTGGCTGAATTGTTAATGAAGGCAGTACATGGTATGCCCAAAATGTGAAAAGAAAGAATTACAGAGTTCTCAAATCACACTGTGAAATTGGTTTCTGTGCTTCAGGTCTAAGGTGTACAAAGTTACTGAAAAGAGGTAATTTGGATCTCAGGCCTGGATTATTGTTTTAACATATCTGAAAAGAATGCATCCTTTTACAAGTACCTTGGTCAGTCATGAAAGCCCAGGGAAAATGAAGTCGCAAAAGCAATCTCTGAGATTAACCATTTCAGTCATTCAGCAATTGCAATTGATCACATACACTCATTGGATCCCCCAGTGGGACCCCAAAGAGGAGGAAAATATGGCAAATTTGAACTTTGTGGTGCAGCAGCTGCAGCAACACAGGGAACAATGAAACCCGAACACAGCACTCACCAGCTTTTCAATAACATTTCACACAGTCTTTGGGACTGGGGCTCTGATAGCTAAGAAGTAAGTTTGGCAGCTCTGAGGGTGACTGTGTTGACAAGTTCCCAATTTGTATCTTTAGCCCTTTTGCTTGAACTTCAAACTTGTGTATCCAAATGTTTATGCAATTTTTGTTTCTGAGTATTGAACAGATAGCTCAAACTTGAGACAATCCAAACTTAACTCTTCTGTCTAAAATATATTTCATCCACAGTCACCTTCAGCACAGTTAATGTTTATGTTATTGCTTAAATCGTTCTTCAGCATCTAATGAAGACATCTCAGTGATCAGTTTTTTCAGTTGCTTTTCCTACCATAAACTTACCCTCTTTTAGTTCTCTGGCTAGTAGCTTGTTTTCAATCCTTCCTGGGCATTCCAGGATTTGGTCTCTCATCCTGGGGTGGCCAGGACTTGAGTTGGGCTGGCCAGGACTTGAAGATCTTAAGGAAGGAAGCTCAGGGGTCATCCTGGAAGCCTGGATGGCAGGAAAGCAGAGTGGTGACCAACCACGATGGCCTGGGTTCAAGTCCTGGCTTCACTACTTACTTGCTATGAGACCTAGCAAGTTATTTACCATCCACAAGATTCAGATCCTTATCAGTAAAATGGTTCTTTTAACAGTATCAACCCAGGGGAGAGAAGTGTTCACTAAATGAGCACATACATAGTTACTGGCACACGGTGAAAGCTCAAGTAACTACTGGTGGTTACTCTTCCATGAGCCAGAAATAAAAAAGTAAAATTGATTGGAAAGCCTAAAGAAACTCTCCTGAAATTTATAAATAACCATACATAAAATAACCCATTGAAGAGTTAAAGTGGAAAAAATGAAGTAAAATGGTGCTTTACTCCATAGTTTTTTGCATTATTCATCCCTTAATTCATCACATATTTGTTGGATACACTCTGTATGCCTGCCACTGTTCTAAATGCTGGAAAAAACCCCAACCAGGAAACAGACAAAAATCCCTGTCCTTTTGGGACTAACCTTCTAATGGGGGTCAGATATCAAACAAAATATGCAAATAAATTATATTTCAGGTTGGAAGAAAGGGCATCATTCATTTGGGATCTTAAATAGGGTGATAATGGAAGGCACATAATGCTATATTCTGAGTTGGGGAAGATACAAAAATAGGATCTTAAAATATAGTCCCTGTCTTCCAGAAATGTACAATCTGGTTAAGGAGACAAGTGGCATTCACATATCAATCAGTGATGAAACAAACAATGCATTATGTGAATATCTGATGGAGACAAGCAATGTTCTAGAAGATCAGAGAAGTTAGAGAGCAGGGGAGGGTTGCGGCTCTGGGATTTGTTGGCAGGAGTGGTCTGGAAAAGTCTCATGAAGGGAGTGGAATTTAGCTGGAAATAGTGAAGTGAGTTTCCCTGTACACTTCTTCCCCTCTGGTTAGCTGCTGGGAAGCAGCGTCACAATGGGCTAAAATGAAATATTAATCATGACCTTTTCCAGGAAGATGCTGTGATGAGAAGATAGTGTAACAAGGAACAGAAAACCATTATAGTGGCTTTAAAGGGCCCTGCCATAGCCTGTCGGTGGGCTGCAGGGAGAGCACAGCTTTCAGGTCAAGGCAGTAACCTGCCTCCAAATCTTTGCAGCGTGAAAACATGAGTATGAAAATGTGAGTATAGCATGGCCCTGTTAAGCAGCAGGAGGTTCTCCTGGATCTCTTTCCTAACTCTCTGAATTTGCACCTTTTCTCTAGAGATATGGTCAGGTCCCACTTGAGGGTCTGTGTTAGAGGAGCCTCAGGGAGGGTAGCCAGGTGCAAACTGGGGCCTCAGAAAGGTGAATTCCTGGTACCTATTTTAAGTTGAATTGCAAGGAGAGAAAGAGGTCAGGATGTGAGAATCAGTAAACAGATTAGTTCTTTGGGCCTAAATGAGTGTCAAATCTCCAAGGAGTCAAGCACATTATATTCACTACTGCTTAGTGAGGCAGGCTCTGAATTGCTCTAATACAGTAGATGGGAGAGAAAAAAACCAAAAACAAATGAAATGCTGAGATAATTGGGGCCTTAAATGAGCCACCAGAAGACTGAGAGTGGAGGAAGGAAGAATTCTTGGTCTTGTTCCTGTTCTCCAGGGGAATTGCTGTTGGAGTCTTACCTTTCTTTTCTCGTGGCTGTTTGGCCTTCAACTTGAACTAAATATCTAGTGTGAGTCATGTGCTGGGTAAAGACAATGGTCCTTGTAAAATGTTGTGGTTAAAACCTTAGGTTTGAAGAAAGATAGGCCTGGGTTCTCATCCTGGCTCCCTCTATTAGTAGCTCTGTGGACAAGTTGCAACATCACTCTGAGCCTGTGTCCTCATCTGAAAAATGGATACAACAATGTGATAGGGCGTGATGTCTGCAACCCACTCTTCAATGATTCAGCAAAAATGATAATGATCTGTGCATGCATGTGTATCTGTATCTACCTATCTGGAGAAAAATAAAATAAATGAGGCAAAATATTAGCAACTGATGAGTCCAGGTGAAAGGGTGCATAAGCATTCACTGTACTCTTCTCACAACTTTTATGCAAGTTTGAATATTTTTTGAAATACAAAGTTAACAACTTCTCTAGAAGACTTCTGATCTTGCCAACATGGAATAAAGGTCTAGATTTACCCTTCTGCCTGAAACAACAAAATTGAAAGAAACCCCCAAGAAATAACCATGTAAATATATAAAGCAATGGTTTTTAAGACATAGAGATGACACAATGAATCAGTGTTTTCTGAGAAGTGAGAAGCAAGTAAGGTGAGTCCTGCAATTGCTCCAGCTTACTGCCTCAGAATAGTTTCCAGGGCATAGCACTCAGGTGGAGTCTGGCAAAACTTTAGGTTTAAGGAAATAGAGAAGGATGTTCAGGGATACCAAAGCAACTAGAGTGTGCAGGAGAGTCCTGGGGAGGAGAGAGCTGTGCAGAGAAAACTTTGGAGGTCTGCAGAGGGTTCCTGTCAAGAATTGAGCTGAGCTCTGTCCTGGTGGGTCAGTTGGTTGGAGTGTCATCTCATAAACCGAAAGGTCTCGAGTTCAATTCCTGGTCAGGACTCGTGCCTAGGTTGCAGTTTGGTTCACAGTCGGGGAGCGTGCGTGAGGCAACTGAATGATGTTCCTCACATGGCTATTTCTCTACCTCTCTCTTTCCCTCCCTTCCCCTATCTCTAAAATGAATAAGCATGTCTGTGGGTGAGGATGAAAAACAAGGAATTTAGCTGAGTACTGATCAGCATAAGTGTGAGAAACCTGAGAGGTTTAGAAGTAACAGTACAAGGCTGGAACAGTGCCCATTCCCACTGGCCAGACTGAAAAACCTCATGACTCAGGGAGCACTGGGTCATGCACACAGAAAGGCCTTGTTTCAGTAGTGAGGAGTAAGTAGCCGTAGATGGAGCACTTCTCAGGACCCTCCCAAAATATCATAAAAACAAAACCTAAAAGGATCAAACTATTTACAAATAACTTAATTGTATCCCAGAACTAAGCTCAAGAATATTAAAAAAATACAAAAATATCTATACCAACCAAAAATATCTATATCTATAATGTCTAGCATCCAATAAAAATTTACCAGTGTGAAAAAAAAAGAAAATATGACCTATATAAAAAATTGTGGGCTTCCAGCCAAGATGGAGGCATAGGTAGATACACTGGTAGATTCGACCTCTACGAGGAGATTGTGCCTCCTTGCACAACCAAAAGAAGGACAACAACAAATTTAAAGACAAAAAACAACCAGAACTGACAGAAAATCCAATTGTATGGAAGTCTAATAGCCAAGGAGTTAAAGAAGAAATATTCATCTATACCTGTAGGAGGGGCAGAGATGGACAGCAGGCAGAGAGGACTCGCAGCAAGGTGGTGGCTGGGGGACTGGAAAAACTTGTGGGGGTTGAGGCAGCAGTGGGAGAAACTCCCAGCCTCACAGGAAAGCTCATTGGAGAGACCCAGAGGGTCCTAGAACATACACAAACACACCCACCCAGGAATCAGCACCAGAAAGGCCCAATTTGATTGTGGATAGTGGGGGAAGTGACTGAAAGCTGGCAGAGAGCTGAGCAAGGGGCACTGTTCCCTCTTGGACCCCTCCCCGACATGCATCACATCACAATGTAAAAATGTAGGTTGCCCCACCCTGGTACATACCTAAGGCTCCACCCCTCACTACATAATGGGTGCATCAAGACAAAAAAAAATGGCCCAAATGAAAGAACAGTTCAAAGCGCCAGAAAAACTACAATTAAGCAACGAAGAGATAGCCAACCTATCAGATGCACAGTTCAAAACACTGGCTATCAGGATGCTTCAGGAACTCGCTGGGTACTTCAACAGCATAAAAAAGACCCAGGCAGCAATGAAGGTTGCATTATGTGAAATAAAGAAAAATATACAGAGAACTACCTGTGACAGGAAGGAGACCAAGACTCAAATCAATGGTTTGGAGCAGAAGGAAGAAGGAAACATTCAACCAGAAAAGAATAAAGAAACAAGAATTCAAAAAATGAGGAGAGGCTTAGGAACCTCCAGGACAACTTTAAATATTCCAATAGCCAAATCATAGGGGTGCCAGAAGGAGAAGAGGAAGAGCAACAAGTGGAAAAGTTATTTGAACAAATAATGAAGGAGAACTTCCCCAATCTGGCAAAGGAAATAGACTTCCAGGAAGTCTAGGAAGCTCAGAGAGTCCCAAAGAAGCTGGACCCCAGGAGGAACACACCAAGGCACATCATAATTAACTTACCCAAGATTAAACCTAAGGAGAGAATCCTGGAATCAGCAAGAGAAAAGGAGGCAGTTACCTATAAAGGAGTTCCCATCAGACTGTCAGCTGATTTCTCAAAAGAAATATTGCAGGCAAGAAGGGGCTAGAAAGAAGTATTCAAAATCATGAAAGGCAAGTACCTACATCCAAGATGGCTCTATCCAGCAAAGCTATCATTTATAATAGAAGGGCAGATAAAGTGCTTCTCAGATAAGGTCCAGTTAAAGGAGTTCATCATCACCAAGCCCTTATTATATGAAATGTTAAAGGAACTTATCTAAGACAAAGAAGATAAAAAATATGTACAGTAAAATGACAGCAAACTAACAGCTATTAACAACTGAACCTAAAAAACAAAAACAAAAACCCCAAACAAACTAAGCAAACAACTAGAATAGGAATAGAACCACAGAAATGGAGATCACAAGGAGGGTTATCAGTGGGGGATTGGGAGGGGGAAAGGGCAGGGAAGGTAAAGAGAATAAGTAGCATAAATGGTAGGTAGGAAATAGACAGGGGAAGGTTAAGAATAGTATAGGAAAAGTAGAATCGAAAGAACTTACATGTATGATCCACGGACATGAAATAAAGGAGGGGAATGTGGGTGGGAGGGGCTGTGCAGGGCAGAGGGAAATAAAGTGAGGAAAATGGAACAACTGTAATAGCATAATCAATAAAGTGTATTTTAAAAAATTGTGGCCTGCCCTGGCTGAGTGTCTCAGTAGGTTGGAGTGTCGTCCCATACACCAAAAGGTTGCGGGTTCAATATTCCCAGTCAGGACACATATTTAGGTTGCAGGTTCCATCCCTGGTTGGGGTGTGTACTGGAGACAACCAATTGATATTTCTCTTTCACATCAATGTTTCTCTCTCTTTCTCTAAAATCAATAAACACATCCTCAGGTGAGGATTCAAAACAAACAACAACAACAACAATCAACTGTGGCCTCATCCCTGTCAGCAGAGGCCAAGTGAGGAGCGTGGACTTGGTGGCCAGAGCAAGCGTTAGCCATCCCCTGTCAACCTGGCTACCATTTCTGTAGCTTCTGTGTGTTTGAAGAGCAGTGCCTGAGAAATAATACTTCTCCAGTCAACAGTGATCAAAGTGATGGTCACCAAAACTCTCTTGAGGCCAAGTTCCATGCAAAAGAGAAATACAAAGAGGTAATTAAAATTCTTTTAAAATCATCCGACTTTCCCTGGCTGGTGTGGCTCAGTGGATTGAGCACCAGCCTGTGGACTGAAAGATTGTCAGTGCAATTCCCAGTCAGGGCACATGCCTGGGTTGCAGGCCAAGTCCCCTGTAGGGGGTGTGTGAGAGGCAACTAATTAATTTTTCTCTTGCACATGGATGTTTTTCTCACTCTCTTTCTTCTTCCCCAACCTCTCAGAAATAAATAAATAAAATATTAAAAAAATAAAATCATCTGAGTTTGAACCTAAATTAACCTGTATGTTTCAAAACTTGGGTAAATTGTTATCTCAGATGGCTGCAAAGTGCCTTACATTACTCCTGTATTTCCAATGGAAAGAAAATGTTAAATAATTCCCGGGTTGCTTTTTTTCCAAAAATAATCTTTCTGAATCCTCCAAAAATAAAAAAGTAGTATACTACTTCTGGACTCTTACTGTTGTAATAAAAGAAATTTTTAAATATACATGTTCACAAAACCCAGAAAATTTAAAGCAGTTTTTGACTCCCTTTGACACTGTTTTTGAAGTCTTTTATAATTCCTTACTTTCTCAGTATTTTGAAAATCTCTAAGACACTTCCAAAATAATAAGCAGCTTGATATGTTTCCTGGAATTGCTTGAACTTTGTGTACCTTCCAGAATCTACCTGGAGTTACCTTTCACCTGCCAGAGGATTTTATTTTTGAAAACTTCTTGTGTTCTAGACATTATTACCTGGCCTATTCAGGCTTTTGTCAAAATGAAGTTCATTATATTCATTAACAAGTACCTTCTCTGGAAAGTGCATGAAGACCTTTGTCGGGGATCTGTCCCTGTCGTCAAACACCAGATTATCATTTAGATGTGGACCCACTGGCTGTAGCTGATGCTGTTTTGCAAGGTGTGGATTTGGGCTTATTGAGGACATTGTTTGTCCATGGAAAACCTTCCTGCTTTGGAGGTGGTGAAGTTCAGCTTGGATGTGAGCAAAACCCTGGTCCCAATCATGTAACTCTCAGAGCAGCAAGCGTACTTATTATTAAATCCTTAGAAATTAAGTTTTAAAATTGTGCTTCAGCAAAGGAAGTGAAAGTTGCAAGAAGGCACCCCACTCTTTCCCTGTAGGGGTGGTGTTCCCCAGAATGACTCCATGATGTCAGTGAAGGCCATGCGGGAAGCTGGAACTGTCACCCACACCCAGCAATAATGAGGTACTTCTGTACTGGATGTCTGTCTATGGAGACCAAATGGGGAACATGGACTTCCACTCCCTCCTGGCAGTAATGAGTCAGCTACTCCTTTTTTCTGATGGCATGGTGTCAGAAGTAGCTTGCTAAAACAGAAAATTTAAATAAAATCTACATTTTTATAACATAAATTCCAAAATGTTCAGGATATAGTAGAAAATCATTAACCATGTTATGAACCAGGAAAATATCAACTTGAATGAGAAAAAAATAGTCAATAGATGCCAACATTGAGATGATACAGAAATAGACAAAAATTTCAAAGGAGCTATTATAGAAATTCTTCAGTGAGAAGTTATAAACGTGCTTACAACAAATGAAAAGTAGAACATGTCAGTGAAGAAACCAAAGATATAAAAAAGAACTGAATGGAAAATTAAAACTAAAAAATGACCAAAATTTGAGAAACTAGTGACTAAAATTTAACTAAATTTGACAAGAGACATAAACCTAACGACTCAAGAAACCAGTGAATCCCAAACAGTATAATCTGAAGTAATTCACAGCAAGGCACCTTCTGAAAACTGAAACAAAGCAGAAAGAGAAAAAATGGCACATTGCCCCTGGGAAAAACAATTTGAGTGATAGCAACTTTTCTTAAGAAACCAGTGAGGCTTGAAGGAAGTGGCAAAAACATTTTTTAAGTGCTAAAAGCAAAGAACTGTCAGCCTAGGATCCTATGTTAAAGTGAAAACATTATTCAGGAATAAAGGGGGACATCAAGACATTCTTAGATGAAAGAAAACAGCGAGAATTTGTGACTAGCAGACCTACCCTACCATAAAAGAATGGCTGGAGGAAGTTATTGAAACAGAAAGATAAAAGGAATCTTGGGAAAATCAAAAAGGAAGAAAGAACTATGGAAAAAATAAAAACATGACCACAGCTGTTCACTATTTGAAAAGATCATCACAATGCTCATAAAATAATCCAAGAAGTTATTTGAGAGTAACATACTGCCTTTTAAAGAGACTAGTGCCTTTAGATGGAGAGCAGGATGACAGCTAGTGGGTGGGGGGAGGTGAGGGGTGGAAGGATTGAGCGACAAGGAAAAAGGACTCATGGACATAGACTACAGTGTAGTGATTACTGTGGGGAAGGAGGTATAGCGGGACTAAAAGGTAATGGAAAAAATACAACAAAGATTAAATAAAAAAAAAGCAGAATTCCCTGAAAGAAAAACAAATAGACCAGTGCTCATGCTCAATGGTAATGATCTCAGGCAGAAATCCAGGTGAGATCTCCAGGTCGATATACTCATCTAAGATATTAACATTTAACACAAACCACTTTTATGATGCTGTAAGTTTCAATGTTTTATAGATACATATCTTAATCACCATGCATACCATTCCTGCTTCTATTTTTGGTAAACAGAATGACTATTTTCACATGATATGAAAATGCTAGATTGTCAACAGCTTCTGTGGGGCTTCGTGGTTTCCTGTGACCTCTTGGATGATTTCATCATGGCATTAAAGTATCACAAATTACCAAATGTAATTTTCCAGACATTTCTAAGCCATTTTTCTTTCTTTCTGATGTTCAAAATAGAAATGTTATTTTATAAGCAAACTGAATACGAAATAACGGAGTTGCCAATTTGTAAACTGAGCGTATTTTATATGCATAGGTTGCACGCATTAGCATTTCACTGCAACAGTCAATTGCACATATAATCATAGTTTTTGAGTAGTTTGATTCAGTATTTGGCTCTTGAGAAAATTAGTTTTTGTTTGTTTCCATCCAGTATTCTTTTTTAAAAAACAGTTTACTTTAATTTCATAAATTTGAAGTTTTGAACTTGCTTTTTCTTTTCCTATATTGAATTCCTTTTGAGGTTACAAAGCTTTTAGGAGAAGAACCAAACAATTCCTTTATATCTTTGAGCTGTTTAATAATTTTATGAACATTCTATGCTATTCTATAGAGAACTCTTGGTTTTTCATTTGCTCATATTTTCTTTATCCATTTGTGCCTTTGAGTAAATAAAGGACATAAAGTATGAAATGTTTTTATAATACAATAAATTAAATGCACTACTCTTGATTTAACTATGATTAAAATGTCCATAATAAGAAAACAACACCTTCCCTGGCTGGTGTGGTTCAGTGGATTGAGTGATGGCCTGCAAACCAAAGGGTTGCCAGTTTGATTCCCAGTCAGGGCACATGCCTTGGTTTCAGGCCAGGTCCCCAGTTGGGGGTGTGTGAGAGGCAACCAATCGATGTGTCTCTCACACGTTGATGTTTCTCTCCCTCTCTTTCTTTCCCTTTCTCTAAAAGTAAACAAATAAAATCTTAAAAAACCCCAAAATATCCTTTCCCAAAATGGGCCAAATATTTGAACTGCCACTTCATCAAAGAAGACATGTGGATGGCAAGTAAGTATATGCAAAGATGCTCAACATCATTGATCATTAGGGAACTGAATTGCAAATTAAACCACGATAAAAGACTACTGTTTTTCTATTAGAATGGCTAAAGTTGAAAACACTGACCATACCAAGTATTTGAAAAGAGATGAACCATTTGAAACTCCAACACGTGCTGGTGGGAATATAAAATGGTACAGCTATTTGGAAAATAGTTTGAAAATATCTTAAAAATGTAAACATATACCTACTATGTGATCTAATCATTCTATTATAAATATTTACTCAAGAGAAGTGAATTTGTCCATATAAAGAGTTTAGATGAATGTTTTCAGAAGCTTTATTTGTAATACTAAAAAACTTGAAACAACCTGCATATCCATCAATAGGCAAATGAATAAACAAATTGTGGGGTATCTACACAATGGAACACTGCTTAGCAATGAAGAGGAATACAGTATTCATGCATGCAGCAACATGGATGAATCTCAAAATGTTGAGTAAAGAAGCCAGACAAAAAAAGAGTACTACATATTATAATGTTATATATATAAACTATATAAAATCCAAAGTAATCTATAGTGACAGAAATCAGATCAGTGGTTGCCTAGGCATGGAGAAGGGGATTTAGAGAGGAATTACAAGAAAACTTTTGGGAGTGATGGATATATTCATTACCTTGATTGTGGGAATAGTGTCATAGGTGTATCTGCATGTAATGGCTTATGAAATTGTACACTATAAATTATATATTGATTATATCTCAATAAAGTTTTAAAAACTTAAAAACCATCTCTAGGAAGATTATGGGATATATCAGTTACATATTAATTAGTTTTCTATTTTTACGTTTTTAAATTAAAACATTTTAAATAATATTTTATTGATTCTGCTATTAAAGTTGTTCTGATTTTCCCCATTTGCCTCTCTCCACCAAGAACCCCTCACTCCCTCAGGAAATACCTCCACCATTGTTCATGTCCATGGGTCATGTGTATAAGTTCTTTGACCATTCCATTTCTTATATAGTACTGTACATCCCCATGGCTATTCTGTAACTATATATTTGTGCTTCTTAATCCCCTCATCTCTTCATCTCTTCCCCCAAACACCTCCCATCTGCAAATATCAAAACCCTCTCTGTATCCATGATTCTGTCTCTGTTCTTCTTGTTCACTTAGTTTGTTTTTTGGATTCCATTGTTGATATACATGTAGTTATTGCCATTTTATTGTTCATAGTTTTGACCTTTTCCTTAAATGAGTCCCTTTAATATTTCATATAATAATGATTTGGTGATGATGAACTCCTTTAGTTTTGTTTTTTTGTTGTTGTTGTTTTTTTTTTTTTTTTGGTCTGGGAAACTCTTTATCTGTCCTTCAATTCTAAATGATAGATTTATGGGGTAGAGCAATCTTGACTGTCAGTCCCTGATTTTCATGAGTATTTCTTGTCAATCCCTTGTAGCCTACAAAGTTTCTTTTGAGAAATCAGCTGACAGTCTTATGGGAACTCCCTTGTAGGTAACTAACTGCTTTTCTCTTGCTGCTTTTAAGATTCTCTGTCTTTAAACTTTGGCATTTTAATTATGATGTATCTTGGAGTGGGCCTCTTTGCATGCATTTTGTTTGGGACTCTCTGTGCTTCCTAGACTTCCATGTCTATTTCTTTCACCAAATTAGGGAAGTTTTCTTTTATTATTTTTTCAAATAGACTTCTAATTTCTTGCTCTTTCTCTTCTCCTTTTGGCACTGCTATGATGCAAATGTTGGAATGCTTGAAACAGCCAGAAGCTGCTTACACTATCCATGTTTTATTTGACTCTTTTTTTCTTCCTGTTGTTTTGACTGGTTGTTTTTTGCTTCCTTATGTTCCAAACCAATGATTTAGTTCTCAGCTTTATCTGCTCTACTGTTGTTTCCTTGTAAATTGTTCTTTATTTCAATTAGTGCATCCTTCATTTCTGACTGGGCCTTTTTTTTTTTTTAAATAGAGCTTTTTAAAGATTTTTATTTATTTATTTTTAGGGAGAGATGGGAGAGAGAGAGAGAGAGGGAGAGAGAGAGAGAGAGAGAGAAAGAGACATCAATGTGCGGTTGCTGGGGGTTATGGCGTGCAACCCAGGAATGTACCCTGGCTGGGAATCGAACCTGGGACACTTTGGTTCCCAGCCCGTGCTCCATCCACTGAGCTACGCCAGCCAGGGCTTGACTGGGTCTTTTTGTTACTATTGAGGTCCTTACTAAGTTCCTTGAGCATCCTTATAACCAATGTTTTGAACTCTACATCTGATAGATTGCTTATCTCCCTTTTGTTTAGTTCTTTTTCTGGAGCTTTGATCTGTTCTTTCATTTGGGTCATGTTTCGTTGTCTCCTCATTTTGGCAGCCTCCCCATGTTTGTTTCTATGTATTAGGTAGAGCTGCTTTGACTCTTTGTCTTGGTAGTGTGACCTAATGTAGTAGGTGTCTTATAGGGTACAGTGGCACAGCCTCCTCTGTCACCCAATCTGGGTACTCAAGGTACACCCTTTGTGTGGGCTAAGTACACTATTCCCTTGTAGTTGAGCCTTGATTGCTGTTGGCAGATCAATGGGAGGGATTCACCCAGGCCACTCAGCTGCAAGAAATGGCTGTGACCATTGACTACCAATCTCTACTCACTGTGGAGGATCAGCTATGCAGGGGCAGGTTAATGGTGCTCTGATGTGGTATAGCTGTCCACTGGGTGCACAGGTTCTGGGGTTTCCTGGGTGGTGTAGGCCAAGGTCATTCCCCCCCTGTGTTCTGCCTGGGGACACCTGGCATAAGCTATAAAGCAATTTGAGATGGCTGCTACTTGTACTGGGTTCAGAGATACCTAGGAGGAGCCAACCTCTGCTTGCCTTGATGCCAGACACTTGAGTTTCTCTGTGTGTACACTTGGTGTCTTTTAAGCTGCTAACCTGGTGCTGGAGCTCAGTGGGAGTGAGTCTGAGTGAGTGAGTCCATGTGTGGGTTCTTTAAGAAGAACTGCTTGGGGCTCTAGAATTTTCTTCCACTGACTTAATCCCTGCTGGTTTTTGTAGGCAGAAGTTGTGGGAACTTATCTTTCTGGCACAGGAACCCTGGACTGGGGTACCTGAGACTCCTCACTCCCGAGATATCCCTCCTGAATTTTTACCCACTACACATAGATCTGGGACCAGCCCATTCCACATCTCTGCCCCTCCTACCAGTCTGGATGGATGTGGTTTCTTTAATTCTGTAGTTGTTAGACTTCCATTTGACTTGATTTCTGATGGTTCTGAGTGATGGTTGTGTTATATTTTAGTTGTAATTTTGTCTTTTTTAAAAAGATTAATTAATTTATTTTTAGACAGCAGGGAAGAGAGGGAGAGAAACATCAATGTGTGGTTGCCTCTTATGTGCCCCCTACTGGGGACCTGGCCCACAACCCAGGCATGTGCCCTGACTGGAAATTGAACTGGCAACCCTTTGGTTCACAGGCCTGGTGCTCAATCCACTGAGCCACACCAGCCAGGGTTTAGTTGTAACTTTGATGTGGTTGTTTGAGGAATCGAGCCACATTTATCTATGCTACCATCTTGACTGGAAATCAATTAGTTTTCTAAGCTTTCTTCTTCTGTGAGGGTCAGGTAGAAAAAATAAAGGGAAGTAGATTTTAGTTCAATAGAATAAAAATAATTCTAAGAAGAATTAAAAGTGGGATGAATCACTTGCATTTCTCATACTGTGCAAGTTGAAGAGAGATTGTGTAATGGTTCTTTGGAAATGTGGGGTTTATGAGTTGTATTAAGAGTCTAACATTTAGGTCCTCTCATGATCCATAGGACATCCCCTCAGTCTCTTCCTTGCTGCTTGTTCTCCTTTTTGAACTCCTTCCTTGGGAAACTCTGCTCTCTCAACCCTCCTCATTGGTAGGTTCAGGCACCATCTTACAGGTGTTCTTGGTGCCTCAAGCAGCTTTCTCTGAGTGTTTATCTCTGAACCTCCTGGAAGAGATCTGTTTATGCAGATTATTCTGGGACCCATGTCAGACTCAAAGGATCAGAATCTCTGGGGAAGGAGCCCAAATATCTGCATTCTAACAAGCTCTCTGGCTGCTGCCTCTGCATCTGGAGTTGAGAAGCTCTTGCTCTGTGGCCTCTGAAGTTGCTCAGAACCTCCTTTCAGCATCTCCACCTACTTTCCATTCTTCTTGAATCATTGTCACTTTTCCTCAAATGCCAGTGGCATACATAATGGGTTGTCCACTGCCTTTCCACTGCAGGTGTTCAATATGTGATAGCTAGTTTCTAGGGTCTGTCACAGGACCTAATGATTATTTAGAACCACATATGGCAGGAAAACGAGTTTAGAATTCTAAATAATCCTTACAAAGATTAAAAAAAAAGATTTCATTTATTTATTTTTAGTGAGGGGGAAAGGAGGGAGAAAAAGAGGGAGAGAAACATCGATGTGAGAGAGAAACATTGACTGGTTGCAATCCAGGCATGACCCCTGACTGGGAATTGATCCACTCACCTTTTGCTTTGTGGGATGATGCCCAACCAACTGAGCCACACTGGCTAGGGCAAAAAGATTTTGTAAAATGGCTTGAGAATAGAAGCTATGGGTAATCTGGGGCTCCCTGTACAGTTATTGCTTAAATTATTGAAGCTGTTGAGTATTTGGAAATCACATCCCCTAAACAAATTGGCTGTGTCATCGGTCGTAAAAGGATACGGTCCTGTGAGGTCCCATGGGTAGGAACAAACAGGACTATGGAAAGAGAATAGGGAAAGAGAACAGGGATTGCATGAGCCAGTAGGAAACGTTTGGCCTTTGGGGTCAGGAGCATGTGAAGAGCAGCTGCTCCCTGTGAGCTGGGCATTTGGGACTTGCTGGGGACAGACAAGGTCTTGGCTGACTGATTGTCATTGAAACCACTCATAGAGGCCTGAGTACACTCTTCTGGGAAGACAAGCACTCATCTGTCACATGGAAGGCTTTGCTGATCTCTGACACTGGATATTTCCCCTTGCCCTGGTGCTAGGAACTAGGGGAGAGAGCACTCTGGGGCCAGAGTAGGGCTAGAAGTGCCAGACACAGGCAGGGCAGGAGCCAAAGAAGATGACTCTGGTATAAACCCCGGCCACTTGAAATGAAAAATAAATCAAAGAGAAGGAATTAAGACAGTTGTGGTAGGAAACATGTACATACTGACTGCATCTGTTGCTCCACATCAGGCATTTCCCCTGAGCAAGCCAGCAGCAGCTGCCTAGCCACTCCTGGGAGGCAGACTAGCTAGCCAGAGATGAGAGCCTTGTCTCTCAATGCTGGACAGACCAGGGTTCAAGTCCCAGTTCTGCTGCTTTACTTACTAGCTATGTGACAGTGGCAAGTCCCAGCTCTCAGCCTGCCTCCACCAGTAAAAAGAGGATGAGCAGAGTATGGAGGGTTACTGCAAGGCTTGAATGAAATTTTGTGTGTAACATGCTTGGTCTAGTGCCTGCTCATGGTTGGTATTTGATATATGTTAGTTGTGATTGTTATTACTAATCAGGAAAGGAAGATCTTCAATAGGATATTTAGCCAAAATGATCAAATCTATTCTAAATCTCTTTCTCTATAGATTGAGATAGATCTGTTTTCAAGTGTCTAAAGAAATATTATGTTGTTTCCTGATTCTTTTCAGTGAAAAGTATTTTTTTTCCTCATCATTTCTTTTCTTCAGACAAGACACTGAAAGAACTTTTTTTAAAAGATTTATTTATTTATTTATTTATTTTTAGAGAGGGAAGGGAGGGAGAAAGAGAGAGAGAGAAACATCAATGTGCGGTTGCTGGGGGCCGTGGCCTGCAACCCAGGCATGTGCCCTGACTGGGAATAGAACCTGCAATGCTTTGGTTTGTAGCCTGCACTCAATCCACTGAGCTATGCCAGCCACGTGAAAGAACTTTTAAAACAACTGATATGTTAGATACAATCTGGACCTTCACAGAACTCACAGGGAAGAGGAAGAAGTAAGTAATTTCACTACTTGGGGGAGCACCTCATGGTTAGGTGCTAGGACTGTGGTAGGAGCACTGAGCTTAACACAACTGAGGTCTGTAAGATGCAGGCACTGCAACTGCCTGATCTGTTGCCCCTCTCTAACCTCCCCTCCAAATGCAATGCCTGCTAGGTCAGCCTATTAATACGTCATGAAGAAAAGATTTGTTATGAAGAAAAGGTTCTGAGCATAGAGCCTTTCTTTTAGTTTCCTTGACATTTTGAGGTCTGGTTTAGGTAGTTGCCATAACTTAAAAAAATCCAGGCACTGCAGAGTGTTGTAAAATAATATGTGTGCTCATCACATTTAGATAAATTATAAAGGCAGTCATGATGCAGTAAAAAGAATCTTGGTGCAGGGAGGGGAGGAGCCCGCGTGCACCCTGTTCCACCTGCTGTCCTGCACTGGGCAAGCCACGAGGCCACTCTGAGCTTTAGTTTCTCAAAGCAAAACGCAGATGAGGACATCTAGCCCCCAAGGGGATACACACAACTGTGCTCAAGACAACTGTGAAACGGTAAACAAATGGAGGAAATTGTTTATCTCGGAGTCTAAAAATCAGAATCTTCCAAACAACAGAATGCTGAAAATGGCAAAAACTAATCTAATTCAGGTTTAAAAGATTTACATTTGAGTACTTACTGTGTCTAAGTGTAGTAGACATATTTCACTGAATTCTCATAAGTTACCTGTGAGATAGATACTGTAATCATCTTCATTTTGTAGGTGAGAAACCCAAGGCATAGAGAAGTGAAGTACCTTCTCCCAGGCCCTCCACACTAGCACGAGGCAGAGCCTGGACTCACACCTGGGCATTCTGTGCTCAAACACAGCCTCCTATGCTACAGATGCTGGGGTGCATTTTCTCACTTAAAATGCACAATAGGCCCGTGAGGCCTATGAGGACTGTACTATCATTTCCATTCAGTAAGTGAGGACACTAAGGCATAGAGAGGAAATGTGACTTTCTCCAGGCCACAAAGTTAAAAAGTTGGAGTCAGGATTCAAACCTAGGCAGCCTAACCACAGGGCCTGTGCTCTTACCCATCACCCTAATGAAATTATTCTAAAATTACTTTTAACTAATCATTCACTTTCAGAATCATGGGATTGGGATACCTGCAGAACGAGTCAGAGTACAGGGTGGTAGGGTAACCCACTGGGCTGCAGGTGACCCTGATGACAACCACTGGTGTTGTCACAGGGGACACTCTGAGCAATAGAGGCAAGGAGGCGCCGGCTGTGACAGAAATCACAGTGATGTTACGCAGGTGGCACTGGCAACATACCAGCCACAACCTACGTGGATCAATTACATGCTTTGCTGGTGAACATCTGTTTTACATCACTGACTTGTATTTGTGCAAACATGTGTGCATATCATCACTCCTCTTCCAAATCCACAAATGAAAAACCAACCAAAGGGAAACCTCCAGAGGATGTGTGGAGGCTAGGTCAAGTCTTTCTCCAAATTTCTGGGCTCTTTGGAATCAATATATTTAAACGTGAGTGATTCCAGTGGTTCCGATAATCTGAAATACATTCTCCCCTGTCCTGAAATCCCTATTCCAGTTACCGGCCACCCAACTATAGTTGGCTCAATTTCCCCTTTCACTTGCAGGTGGCAGCACAAGCAGCACCTGGGAGTCCGGGGCTGTGACTCCCCCCGAAAAGTAACTCTGAGGTAGAAGATGAGAACCAAGTTACACACAGAAATAAGATCTCATGAATTTTGACTTCGGATAAAACAGGTCATTTGCTGAAACCCCTCCAGTCTATCTGAACTTGGAACTCCTCATGAGAAGGTCTCGTGGGCCCTGGAGACCTGCAGTGCAGGGCAGGCCCCGGTTGAGTGGGCTCACATCCTCCACCCTGGACTTCACTGAAGCCTTTGCCAGGGCTGCAGTGGGCTGGGACCTGAGAGCTATCTCGTGTGGTTGTCAGTCACTTCGAATCCATACTGCAGCTCCAGGCTGGCCTTTTGAGTTTCATAAGCCCTTACATAACTGCATCCACTGTCACAGAGGATTGCACATGGTCAGCTGCCCTCCAAGTGCTCTTCCTCCAGGGGACAGGGGAGGCCCGCTGCCCTGCACTCCCGAGGGGGGGCTGCTGCACACTTCACTGCGCGTTCTGCCCACTTTCCGCAGGATCCTGCAGAAGAAGCAGAGGAATCGAGCCTATCTCTGGACCGGAGGCTTCTCCCTTTAGATCACACATTGTGGAATTTTTCTAAAATTATATTTTAAATAATAATTCACTTTCAGAATCATAGTATTGGGATACCTGCAGAAAGAGTCACTATGGCGCAGAGTATAGGGTGATGGGGTAACTTTCTTCCAGGCACCTGTGCTCCATCCTCTTTCTATGTCTTCTCTCCTTCCCTCAGATGAATGCTAATCACATTCAAACCAAAGATTAGAGACTCAATGTGGTCTTCCTCAGAGTACATATATGTGTAAAAAGACAACTGGATACAACTGCACAATATATAATGATGTCATTTCAGGGATGTGGACATCCCTGCTCTTCTTAGGGGCAGTTTCTGCCTAGAATTCCTTAAATTACATTCCATAATTCACAGCTGGCTCATGCCTTACTTAAGGACACACGTGGCTGAGAAGGGAAGTCCAGCTTCCTTCTCTTAGGTTTTAGCATAGAGATGTGACCTGATTTGTTGGGAACCACCCTGCCTGGTATCAGAAGCTGTAACCCCCAACAAGGCTAAGGCTGAGGGAACGACCTTGGACCATCAGCCACCAAGGAGACAAAAGCTTATCTTCCTGGCAGGAGCACCGCTTCTGCTCCTTTTACTTCACTCTGCCTGGCCCCCAATATTTGGTCAGTTAGCCAATGATGCAATGATGGGTAAGATTCCCCAAGGGGGGGACGACCTAAAACAGGCACAATTACGTGGGAGGCACCCAAGGAAGGACTTTGGGGGCTACAGTAAAAGGGGGTGATGGACCCCTGCCCCTCAGCTTTGACAAAACCTGAGTCCTCATTGTCTGCGAGAAAATCTCCTAATCTCTTGGCTGCCCTACTTCCCTTGCTCCACCTAAGCCTGAAACAATGACAGAGGGTAGTGCAGCTCTGTGCTGGAAAGGGCGTGTTCCTGGGTGGTCAGGCCTAAGAAAGAATATGTAAAATCCTGTGAAACCTGCTTTGTGTAGAATGCTCTCAATGAAATGATAAGGGTCCAAGCAAGAAGTAAGTTTGTTCCTCAAAGTTTTACAGCTCTTTAGCTATCTGACCAGTGACTCAAAATAGGCCCTCAGAGTTCTTTGTTATCTATTGTTTGATCCTTACTTCCTGGCAATGTTTAATGAGCTTTACCTGAAGTCCTGTGTAAATGAACCCAATAGAAGCCTTCCTGAGTGGGAGGACTGGGTGCTCTCCCCTAGGGAGGATGGCTGAGACGCTCCCCACTAGAAAGAGTGGCCGTTTTGTCCCTATTTCCCCACAGGACTCGTTTGTCCGTGTGTATGTTTTTCTCGTGTTTTGACGAGCTATCCTCAGTGTTCCGCAGTCACTGCCGGTCGGTGGCCGCATCACTGATTAATCAGAATAGCAACTTAGAGCCTCAAAATAGAAAAAGAACAAAACTCAGAAATTTCTTTAGTCAAAGCTGAGTCTCTAGGAATTGCAGGTGCTCTTATTCAACTACAGGTTTGGGAGACACCCATTACTCACATGAACTTCTGGCAGGTAAATGTTAACCCGTGGTGTTTATAATGATAATTACTACATGCGGCCAGTGTTGTTGGCGTCCATTGTCATCTACTGCGATTCCAGTACAAAGAATCATTAACTTTGTAGGAGGCACACTCTTATTAGTTTATTCCTCCTGCCTCAGCAGCATATATAATTATTCTGTTGTAAAATTACTCCTCACTCTACTTTCCCTACATAATTTGTCTGCTTTTCAGTGAACTCAACCTTCCAATGAAGGTTTCTCTCTCTGCCCCATTCCTCCTCACCCTCTAATGCCTCCAGACTCCTTCCTAGCTTGACCACCCAGGAAACTGTCTGGACTACATTGTGAAATTTGATTATAGTTGATTAAACACGTTGTTAAACATTGCTCTGACTTATTCTCAATTTTCTTTCTGAAAGTATAATCTTCTGAACTGGGCTGTAAGCATCAAGAGGGCAAGGGCCATATTCATTAATGCTAGGCTTAATAAGGTGTATTAATGTTAGGATTTATATACTTAATCTCATTTTATCCTCACAACAAGAAACGAGGTAGGTATTGCTAGTACTCCCATTTTATGGGTGGGGAAGCAAAGGAAGTGCAGATAGTTTATCTAAAGCCATGGCACTACTAAGCTGGGATCTGACTCTGAAGACTTGCTATTCCCCCTCCACAATGTGTGTGAGAGGAAGTGAGAAATAAGATTGGGAAGGTGTTTGTAGGTCATATTAAATTGGGCATTAAATGTCAGAACTCAATTTGGTGAGTAATTGGGAATCTCTGAAAATTATTGGGAACCTTTGAAGATTGATCAGGTAAGCACCCACCCGATTAAAGTCAACCTTTAGGAAGGTTAATATGATGGTTGGAGGTAAGATGAGTTGGAGGGAACAGAAACAGAGGTGGAAAGACTGAGAAGGAGATGAATGCAAGTGGGGGGTGGTGGTGAAAATTCAAAGTCTGAGTGGAGCAGTGAGGACGGACTATGAGAAATTGTTGTGGGAAGCATTTCAGGAGTAGATTCTATAGAGCTTGGTGGCTGGCAGAGATGGAGGGTGAAGGAGAGAGTGGGCAGTGACTCCAAGGCATCAAGCTGAACCCTGAGGAGATGGCAGCAATACATGTAGGTATGAGGCAGCAGGCAGAGCTGGTTAAAGATACTCCCTTTGCTTGATCAGTAGTGTTGGTGGGACTACACTGGACTCTATTTTGGTGGTCATGTACAATAGAAAGGGGAGTTGCTGGTCTGGAACACTGGGATGAGGTTAGGGTTGAGGTTATAGATTTGGAAATCCTTCTCGGTGAAGCCAAGAGAAAAAGGAGCCCACCCAGGGAAAAAGAGGAAAGAGGGGGGAAAGAAGAGGCTAAGAGGGGCTCTGGAGAGAACCTGGGGGAGGAGGTGGAGGAAGATAAGTCCTATTACTCATCTGTGAAGGAGGAGATGGAGAGGATATCACAGAAGCCAATGATGGAATTTTTCAAAGCAGAAGGATGGTCAATACCATAAAGTACTGTGGAAAGTCAAAGAGGAAGGAAACAGAGTTGCTTTGGCAACTACGGGGTCACAGGATCTAACACTAGCAGATGAAATAAATACATTATGGTGCATGTATATGTGGAATATTCTGCAGATATTAGAAATTAGGTTTTCTGCCCTGGTCAGGTAGCTGGGTTGGTAAGAGCATCATCTCGATATGCTCAGATTGTGGGTTTGATCGCTGGTCAGACTTAAGTTTTCCAAAAATATTAAAATATTCAGCAAAGTGCTCATAATACTAAGCAATAAAGAAGTAAGTACATAGAGTAAGAGCAAGAGATAGGATACAAACAGATAATCCCAAATTTATTTAGTCTGTATACCTTTTTTACATGAACAGAATACTAACATATACCAGGTATTTTCCTATGTTTTCTGCTGGGCTCTCCTGCTCTTGTTTAGCTAAAGAGAGTTATAGGCAGAACTGAAAGTTGGAAGGAGATTCAAAAGACTGGATATTGGAAAGGGCTTGGAGCTACTTGCACGAAGGATCAGGGACAACCAGGAAGAGGGCAGGAAGGGCATCACTTTGAGGTAGTTATATCATCTACAAATATTCTGATAGGTAGCTCTAAAGTAAATGTTCTTTAAATATAAACATAATACCATTATGACACTTAGAACCTACCAATGATTTCTTAGATTACCAAATATTTGGAGTCACAGTTTCCCCAATTGTCTTCTATTTTTACAGTTTACTTAAATTAGGATCCACAGTCCACACATTGCAGCTGGTTACCCTTAGCCATGGATCTTTTTAAAATTACAGGTTCCCCCTTCATCACTTCTATTGTTTCTTGAAAATTTTTCTGAAGAAATCCACAGTATGGATTTTGCTGATGATATCCGATAGTGTTGCCATTTAATGTGTTCTTCCTGTCTCTTGTGTTTTCTTTTTTATATCTCTCCACATTTTTCAAGTTTTCTACTCATAACTCTTTACTTTTATATTCAAAATTTAAGAAGTTAAAACAATGTTCTTTAAGATGGCTTTAGTAAAAATCTTCCTTAAAAAGATGGATTTAGGAGTTAGACATTGGCAAAACTAGTGAAATTCTAATGAAGTCTGTAGTTTGTTAGTAGTATTATATGAATATTAAATGTCTTGGTTTTGATAGATGCACTATAGTTATATAAGGTGTTAACATTTGAGAACACTGGGTGAAGGGTATATAGAAATTTTCTCACAATTTTTGCAATTTTTTTAAATAAGTCTGAATTTAATTCAAAATAACAAAATTAAAAAGTCAAAAGGGGAATTTCACTTGTGTGTTAGAGATTGAAGCTAGATTGTAGGGAGTTAAGAAGTAGAGGGGAGAAAGGAAAGAACTTGTTGGTCACATCTGGTCATTAAAAAATATAAAGAAATTAGGAAGCAGCTCAAAAGAGTAGCAAGATGATAATAATTTTTAAAATTTTGTTTTTCAGGCTGGGGGAGACCTGCTCGTGCAGACTAGAAAGCCAGAGGAATTTGGAGGTTCAAAAAGTAAATAAGATTATTTGTGTTTAAAATTTTCTTTAATAATTTTTTAAAACAAATGAGATAATTGATATTATAATGAGAGACAGGATTCAGAGCAGGGATGGGTTTGCCAGGCCAAGGAAATAAAACATCACCTGTTCCTCTAAGATAGGAGGAACCCAGGAGAGGATGAATGTAGACAAAGAGAAATTCTAAGGTGAAGAGAAACAGAGTTGAGGCATATCTGAAGGATTCTTACTTTACAGAAAAATGAAAACAACATTCTCAGATGAAAGTAGAGGACATGGGGATGGAACTGGAAACTTGTGAGACCTAGGAATTTGTTTGCAAGAGTTGGGAGAGAAGCAACAGGAAGCCAACTCCAGATGGATAACCATGGAAGCAGGGAGGGCCCAAATGTGTTTGGGGAGTGGGAATACTTAGCAGGCCCTGTGGTACAGTTGTGATACTTTCTCTGGCAAAACTTGGCAGTCTCAGAGTGAGTAGATGGCAGGTGGCCTATAGCGAGGTGTTGGGAGCATTGGCAGGTAAATGAGCCAAGGGGACCAAGGATGTTAGCAAGGGCAGCACTGAATGGCTGGAAGCCAAGAGTGCTGTGGTATACTTGCCTGTCCCTGGTCCCAAGGGGTTACATCAATCATCATGCCACTGACCTTGCTATATAGAGTTCTTGGAAATTTTTTGATTAGCCAAGGGGGATAATTATTTCAGCAAAGCCTAAGTCATAAAATGGCAGAGACAGGGTTGAACTTTTTTGTTAGTTGTTCCACCTCTTTCAGCTCTTGTCTCTCTGGATGAGCTACCAGCAGAATGTTAAAGGCTCCACAGAGAAAAGTCATTTTCTTCTTTGGCTTTACCCACAGTCTGAGATTCTTGGCCCTGATTACTTCCTCAGGTGGGGAGAATGGACATTTCTGTCCAAAAATTTCCAATCACTACACTTGGTTCTTTGATTTTTCAAGTGGGTTCTTGGAACAAACTGATCAATGACCCAGAATAGCCATCCCCCACCCATTCCTCAAGTAGAAGAGCATCCAGTGCCTCAGGCTGGAAACACATACCTCACTCTGCAGCCACTGCTTCCAGCCCTCTCTGGAGGGTAGCTTTGGGAAATCATTACTTGTGAGAAAGTGAAGAAGAGGTAACTTGAATCCAGGAATGGGTTTCCATAAATATGGTGTGTTAGTTTGCTCAGGCTTCCATAACCAAGTATCACAGGCCAGGTGGCTTAAAAAATTTATTATCTCACAGTTCTGCAGACTAGAAGCCCAAGATCAAGGTGTCAGCTGGGTTGGGTCCTTCTTAGAGATGTGAGGGAAGGATCTGTTCCAGGTGTCTTTGCTTGGTTTGCAGATGGCCATCTTCTCCCTATTTCTCTTCACATCATTTTTCCCTAGGTGTGTCCATGGCAGTGTCTACATTTCCCCTTCTGAAAAGGATAGTAGTCATATTAGATTAGGGCTCACCCTAGTTAGTTAAGATGTAAATTAATTAATTACATCTGCAATGACCCTATTTCCAAGTAAGGTCATATTCTGAGGTACCAGGGGTTAGGACTTCAACATATGAATTGGGTGGTGGTGGTGGTGATATAATTCAAACCACAACAGATAAATAGACAAAGTCTCCTGTTTCAATCTCTCCCTAGTCATTTCCCTCCTGTAGAACCTAATGATACTCTACTTGGGGTAGTGAAATTTCTTGCCATGAATCTTTGTCTCCTGTCCCTTAACCTCCAGTCCATCTTGCATATGGCTGTCAAATTCATCTTTCTAAAATTCCTACTTTTATCATGATTCCTGATTACAAACCACCCTTGGTTCGTTGCCTAAAGAAGTGGTTCCAAAACTTCCTACTTTGTCAGACTCCTGCAGCAAGTTTAAGGAAATATAGGTTCCTGGGTTCTACTCTCTGATATTCTGATTTATAAAGTCTGGCATTTTAAAAAGCTCTCCAGATGATTTTTATCATCAGATCCACTGATTTAGAGAAGAGACTCAAATTCCCTACAATCTGGCTTAAGTTTACCCTCTAATTTCATCATCCTCTAGAATTCTCTGTCTGCTTCCCAGGCCCTAAAATTGCTCTGACAGTCACACCCAAAAATATCTTCAAATGGGGCTACCTGGGGAGGTGCTCCCTCCCCACCACTCCTCCAAACTGCTTTAGTTATTCTCAAGTTCCACCTTTTCTTTGAATTCTTTCTACCACCCTGTGCCACTGTCACCTTCCTTTTCTTGACCTCCTTTATCTTCCTGTCTGTGTTACTCACTAAGCCAGGAGCTTCTCCTTGTGCTGGTTCACAGATCACAGAAGACCAGGGCTGAGAGGGCTCTAGAAACCACATATGTCTCAAAGACCTTCAGAATTCAGAGGAGGAAACTGAGGTTCCTAGATGATATGCTCAGGACACACAGTGGTGGAACCAGGAAATGGTTCCAGGCATGACTCCAAACAAGGAGACTGAATAAAATCCTGAGACTTCATATCTCTTTTCCTACCCCATGTACCCAGGAGATAATTGTCCACTCTGGCAGGGGACTGGAATAGATATATTCTCTGCAGAGACTGAGATAAAGACGCTTTGGAGTTGAGGACTCAAAGTACAGAAGAGGGCGGAGAAGAGTACCATACTGAAAAGAGTAAAATTAACTTAGAGTCCACATACTGAGTAGACATCCTCTCCCAGGACACTACCATTGGAAATACCTAAAACAGGTTATGGCCAAGATGCAGGCATAAGTAGAAACACTTTGCTTCCTCATACAACCAAAAGAAGGATACAAGTCAATTTAAAAACAATAAAAACCAGAACAGCCAGAAAATCAAACTTCATGGAACTCCAAAAATCAAAGGGTTAAAGAAACATTCATCCAGACTGGTAGGAGGGGTGGAGATGGGCAGCCGAGTGGACTCAGAGGACCCACTGCAAGGCAGTGGACTGTGCAGGAGAGTAGGGACTGGCTGACTGGGAAACTAAAGGTTCAGAACTTCTAGCTGTAAAATACTGTGAGGGTTGTGAAGGCTCCCAGTCTCACAGGAGAGTTTGTTGGAAAGTGGGGTTAAAGCAGAACAAGTGAGTGGCCTTGTTACCTCTTTCACCCCTCCCCCACAGACAGAACCACAACACAGCAAAGAGAGTTGCCCTGCCCTGGTGAATACCTAAGATTCCACCTCTTTATAACATAACATAACAGGTGCACTGAGACAAATGAAAGAACAGATCAAAATCAGAATAAGAACTAAGCATCAAGGAGATAAACAACCTATCTGATGCAGACTTCAAAACATTGATAATCAGGATGCTCACAGAATTAATTGAGCTTGGTCAAAAAATGAAGGAAGAAATGAAGGCTACACAAAGTGAAATAGAGCAAAATATACAAGGAACCAACAGTGAACAGAAGGAAACCAGTACTCAAATCAATGATTTGGAACAAAAGGAAGAAATAAACATCCAACTGGAGTAGAATAAAGAAACATGAATTCAAAAAAATGAGAAGAGGCTGAGGATACTTTAAGACAACCTTAAGCACTCCAACACCTGAATCATCGGGCTGCCACAAGAAGAGGAGAGCAAGAAATTGAAAACTTATCAAGACAAATAATGAAGGAAAACTTCCCCAATTCGGCAGAGGAAATAGACTTCCAGGAGGTTCAGGAAGCCCAGAGAGTCCTAAAGAAATTGGACTCAAGGAGGAACACACCAAGACACATCATCAAGTTACCAAGATTAAAGATAAGGAGAGAACCCAAAAGCAGCAAGAGGAAAGGAGAGAGTTACCTACAAAGGAGTGCCCATAAGACTCTCAGCTGATTTCTCAGAAGAGGCCTTACAGGCAAGAAGGGGCTGGAAAGAAATATTCAAAGTCATGAAAGGCAAGGACCTACATCCAAGACTACTCTATCCAGCAAAGCTTTCATTTAGAATGGAAGGGCAGATAAAGTGCTTCTCAGATGAGGTCAAGTTAAAGGAGTTCATCATCACCAAGCCCTTATTATATGAAATGTTAAAGGGATTTATCTAAGAAATAGAAGAAGATAAAAAACTATGAATAATAAAATGACAACAAACTCATAACTGTCAACAACTGAACCTGAAAAACAAAAACTAAGCAAACAACTAGGACAGGAACAGAATCACAGAAATGGAGATCACACGGAGGGTTATCAGCGGGGAAGTGGAGGGGGAGAATGGGGGGAAGGTACAGGGAATAAGAATCATAACTGGCATAACATAGACAGGGAGAGGTTAAGAATAGTACAGGAAATAGAGAAGCCAAAGAACTTATATGTACAACCCATGGACATGAACTAATGGGGGGGGGTGTGGAATGCTGTAGGAGAGGTGCAGGGCAGCGGGAGGATAAAGGGGAGAAAAAATTGGGACAACCTAATAGCATAATCAACAAAATATACTTAAAAAACAAACAAAAAAAGAAATATCTAAAACAAAACCCTAAATCACTTCTATCTGAAGAAACTGACCAGTCTAAGAGGAAATACAGACAGAAAGGATTTATCAATAAATGGCTAATTTTTAGCACTCTCCACCCATGCACACTGTACTGTCAATCAACCTTTGGTCTCCCACTTACATATATGCATAAGTAGTCACAATCACCAGAGACCAAAGCAAACAAACTAAAAAACACACAAATGAAAAACACAGGAAACAAGGAAAGCCCTAAAGTCCAGAGAGGAGTATACAAAAAAAAAAAAAAAAAAAAGGAAATTTGAAATTAGAAGGCAATGAAACGATACCTTCAATATTCTGAGGAAAACAGTTTTCAACTTAGATTTTCTTACCTAGATAAGCCATCCATGAAGTCTGACAGTAAGCCACTTTAGATATGCAAAATGCTTAGCTCCTCTCATATTTTTTCAGGGAGATACTGCAGGATGTGAACTTCAAAAATGATTAAGCCAAGAAAAAAGAAGTGTGGGATTCAGGAAATAGAGGGTTCAACATAAGAGAAGACTTCCAGGATGATGGAGAAGGGAAGTTCTAGAACACCATTAAGCAACAGACCTCAAGAAGAAACAAGCCTGGAGCAGAAAAGTCAAGGGCTCCAGGAGGAAAGAAAATGAAAGAACTGATGGATCATCTGAAACATTTGACTCCATGGGAAATTGTATTGAAAGGATGTTACAGAATGTGGGAAGACTTAACTACAGAAATTAAGAAACTAAACCAATGAAAACACAAGGTAGGAAAGGATGTAGATAAAAAAAAAGAACTGAACTAATAGATGTGTTTGTATTGAGTGGAGTTTTATAGTTCTATGTGAAAATTTGGGGGATGAGATTTAGACATAGAAAGATAAGCAATTACTAAATCTAGGAAAAACAGAAAGCTGTACAAGAAAGGAAATGTTATTATGGCACATTTCCTGACTCAGCTGTAAATAATATTATACATTAATATTATTTATATTTATTATATTAAAAATAACATAATAAATATAGATTTATCCAAAAATTGAAATATTACCATTTTGTAAAGCTTAGTATATGATAAATGTAGGCATGCATGCATTTGTGTGTATGCACCATTACTACACCTTTGTGTCTTAGCTTCAAACCTACCCCTCACTTTGTTCTGTGATTGTGGGGCAGAAATCTGCAAATCAAATTTCTCTCTTGCCAGATGGCTCCATGTTAGGGTCTGTTAATAGGGGAATTAGGAGGATATTGCAGAGCTAGCAGAGGAAAGAATTTACCTTTTCCTGTCTGCCTGCTTCTATCTCAGTGTTCATTCATTCATTTATTCAATTATTCCACAAAGATTTATTGAATGAGTATTGTTTGCCAATCACCATTCTAGGGGTTTAGGATTCATCAATGACAATATCTCTGCCTCCATAGAGCTTACCTTCTAGTAGAGAAAGAGAGGTATAAACCATGTACATAATAAACAAAGAAATTACGTAGTGTTGTAAGGATAAAGAACAAAGCAGAGTAAGAGTGCTTTGGAATGCATAGGTGAGGAGCATTACAATTTAAATGGGGTGGTCAGAGTTGACTTCTTTGGGAAGAATATATTTGAGCAAAGACTTGGCCTTGACATAAGAGTAGACCTGTTATGTTTGAGGAACAGTGGAGAAACCAGTATGGCTAGACTGAAGGAAGAGAGGGTGAAAAGAATGAGAAAGCCAAATTTTTTTTGCCTTTGGGAGAAGGGAACTGGAGGTGAGGAGGGTTTGGGCACAGACTGCTTTTCTTTGTCATGAGTTGTATATGATCATTTCACTTTTCAAACCATGAACATGTGTAAATTTTACAAAAGTAAAAATTAAATTTTAAAATGATGAATCACAAAATGCAATGTGGTATCTTGAATTGGATCCTGGAATAGAAAAAGGACATTCACTGAAAAGCTGATGAAATTTGAATAAAGTCTTGTTAATCATACTGTACTAATACTATTAGTTTTGACAAATGTACTAGGTAATGTAAGATGTTAACATTAGGGGAAACTGGGTAAGAGATATAGAGTAATTCTCTGTATTATCTTTGCAAGTTTTCTGTAAATCTAAAGTTATTCTAAAATGAAAAGTTAATTTTTTAAAAAAAATCTCTGAAATAAACAGAAAACTGAATCTGGTGGTAAGATGTTGGCCTCTCCCTACCCCTACCCCAACATCCTACTCTTTTTTTGGTTTGAGCAGTTGGCTATTTACCTGGTAGAAGGATGTGATTTACTCATAGACTTGTGCTGATCCCAAGATGAAAAGAAAAGGCCAGCAGGGAAGACTTTGTGGATCACATCCATGCAGCATCCTTCATCCTTGTCATCCATCACAGATCCTTGATGGAGGACATTCAGAAGCTGAGAAGCAGAAACCAAGACAGAGGCATTTATGCAGAAAAAACATGAATGTGCAATTCTCTTAAATTTTTAAGAAAGCACAATGCAAAAAAAATATCTTCATAGGACTTCACTTCTTGCTTAATCTCTGTCTCTAGTGAGCTGTAAAGTTTAAGGCGTGGCTTCAAAGTAGAAATAATTCCAGACCTTTGATTCAGTGACTTTTTCCTTACTCCAAAGCTTTCCAAAACTTTTTGGTGGTGTGCCTGTTTAAGTGATTCTGTTGTTGATGCTAAAATAGTGCCTATGTCAATGCTTTCCATGTGTACTTTATGTTCTTCACTGTAGAAATTAGTAGAAAGTTCTTTTAGATGATTATTTAATTTTAGCAAAGGAAAACTGAATTTTCAGTGCCAGTGCTATGAGACTATCAGCTTCTTACTCTTCTCCCTGGGGAGAATTTTTCTAGAATTAAGGAAACCCTTTTCTGTTCATGCTTTTCCCACATATTCTGCTTCCACACATAATCTCTCTCCTCTCTCTGGTACTTACACTTTTGGGAATAAAAGCTAGGAAAGAAAGTACAATTGATCCCTAAACACCATGGATCTGAAATACATGAGTCCACTTATACATGAATTTTTTCAATAAATATTAAGTTAATCCTCTGTTTCCACAGTTTTGCATTCACAGATTCAACCAATAGTGGATTGAAGACAGTATTTTCGATCCATGGTTGGGAACCCATGGGTGCAGAGGGCTGACTGTGTATGCATTGTTCTATGCCATTTTATATAAAAAACTTGAGTATATGCAGATTTTGGCACTTGAGGGGGATCTTGACACCAATTCCCTCTGGATACCAAAGGATGACTAAATTTTGGGGAAGTCCAAATTTATATTCAGATTTTCAACTGCTCAGAGATGTCTCTAACCCTGCATTGTTCAAAGGTCAACTTTATTTTGCTAGTTTTGTTTTCTGTCCCACTACTTCCCCTGAGGTGGGATAGGCTACCCCTTTCAACCAGTGTGCCACAAGAATTTTAATATGTGCAATACCTGTCTATTCAGTCAGGGCACTGATCTCTTTTCCCTTAGATTGTCAAATAAAAAAATGAAAACAACCACACAATAGCTTGTAGCACACAGGCTACCCCTTAAGTTGGGGTGAAAGGAAAAAGGAAAGAGAATATGAGAGGAAGAGAAAAAATTAGTTCATTTTTCTGGCACCCAGGAGTCTGCATGGTATATTTTCTGGATTGTGAGTAGTGTGGTGATGAGCACTGAGCACTCAGTTCATTTTATTTTATTTTTTTCTTCTTACTTTAAAAAATTATGTAAGAAATACATATTCATTTGGAAAAACTTAAAAAATAAGTGACATGCTAAAATTTATTTTAAATTACTTGTAATCTCAGAAATAATCACTCTAGTCCAGCACCTTTCAACCCTTTTCATCTTATGGAACACATAATTACGAAAATTCTGTGGCACACCAAAAATATATATTTTTGGCTAATCTGACAAAAATAGGTATAATTTTGGTTCATTCACACTAGATAGCTATTGTGTGGTTGTTTTCATTTTTTTATTTGACAATCTAAGGGAAAAGAGATCAGTGCCCCTGACTGAATAGACAGGTATTGCACGTATTAAAATTCTTGTGGCACACTGGTTGAAAATCGCTGCCCTAGTGCAGCATATTACCAACCACTCAATGCAAGAAAGCAAAAACAGAAGTGAGAGAGGAGGCACTGAAGCCTGTGAACTTTCAACCCCAGAAGCTTCTGAGACTCAGTGACTATCCTCCTTGTGGCTTGGTGGTTTCATGTTTTCCCCATGGCTGATTGTCACTGTCACACTAATCTTTTGTATTGGACAGCATCATTTTGGTTGCAAGTGACACAAACCCAACTCACATTTATTTTCATAAAAATAGATAGAAACAGTATGTTTGCTCAGGTTGTATAAGTTTGAATACCAGCTTTGTGTGGCCTATAGCATACAACTACCTTTTATACTTCTGTTTTCTCATGTGGAAAATGGTACCCATCTTCTTGTGAAGCTATTATAGGGATTAAAAGAAATAAGGCACCTACCTGTCACCTGGTACCCACTCCATAAATGGTAGCTAGATTCAGCAGGAATTCAGGGTATCTGGCCTCGTTAGGGGTGGGGAAGGTTGTACTGCTAGCATGCTATTATTCGAGGAAGCTGGAAGGCAGGAAACAAGGGGGAGTGGAGCAGGAACTTTCATTCTCACATGTACAGCCCTGAGAAGTCCACCATGACCCGCTGCAAGGATTGCTGGTGTGGATGGCTGTGCTGCTGACCTCCTCTTCCACCATGAGCTCCCCAGGAAGCACCCTCAGTGTCTTATTTCTTGACTAACAGGCTGGCCCCTGTAGCCAAAGTCCAGGAGAACTCCAAACTTCATCAATGATAAAGAGAGGTTTTGCCACAGGTTATCTGGGGAGCTGAGAGCTCCAGTTTGAGGTGGAGATTTCAGACTCACTGGAACACAGAAAATTGTGTGAGACACTCTGAAAGTTGAGAGCTGCTCCTTCTAGCATGGGTCCACTTAGACATTGGGTTTATGTCCTATGTTCATATTTTTGTCTTTGAGGTCAAATCAAATTCTTTATTTTGGAAGCGGGGAGTAACATTTAGGGTCTAGTTAATAAAATATGTAATGAAAAACAAACAAACAAAGTCTGGTAAAAACTTCCTCAGAAATGATTACCTTGATCTCTAGTTGTAGATCTTCAACTATTTGTACAAACATTGAAAAGCTCTTAATGAGATACTTATCAAAACACACCTGGATGTAATGCACTCTGTTCCACAGAGCCAAGTAAATGTCAACGTCTCCACCAAAATTCGTGATGAACTAACATATACAAATAATCAGATCTGGCTTGAGATGGCCTCCATTGAAAATACAGGCTCAAAATATTTCTTATCAAGTCCCAGGTTCAGGTTGGCGGGGCCAAAGGGGATTTCTCTTTGAAAGAGAAATCCCAGCTTTGTGTGGCCTATAGCATACAACTATTGTGGCCCAGGTAAAGCTGCCACCTCAGGTAAAGTTGCCACCCATGTGAATTGTGGGCTCGTGATCTAAGCGGACAGGTTTTTCCTAAGTATGGATAACTGAGTCACAAACTATAGCACCACACCCCTTTGATTTTTTTCCAATAAAATAAAACTCTCCATTAAAACTCAACAGCAATTAAACAATTTCTAATCTTCACTCTACATACAAGGCAACCTAAAATTTAGAGCAAGATTTAAAGAGATAGACCGCCCCCCCCCCCCCCCCCCCCCCCCGCCCCACTGCAATCTGCTTCCATTGCTGGGAATCTTTGTTTAATCTGTCTGTAGATCTTTCTTTGTGTTTGAGGAAAACACTCACCCTGCACCTTCTGTGGCTTCTCCATGTCCCAGTAGCAATTTTTGGAACCCTGATGAGTGCCATCTAGTTTGTAATCTAAAGCTTTTGGGAGGCTCAGGCTTTCTCTGTGTGAGACAGTTATCCAACTACTCATTCCCCCTTTGTTGCTCTGTGAAATAGAGAAAACAGCTTCCTGCTCCTGATGACTTGGCACAACACTGAATGAGAGAGAGCGAGACACACACACACACACACACACACACACACACACACACACACCATCATATAGCAGGTGTGCACAGCAGGGTCCTGTCCAAACCTCCTCTGTGGTCCTTTTCTAACCCGAGGAGTCACTAGTTTCCCTTTTCTAAGGGGCTGGTCTATTTTGCTTACCAAAGAGCAGAGGTTATAGTTCAATGATTAGTTTTAGGGTCAGAATGCAGGTCTCCCTGTTCTCAAGAAAATTCCCAGAGCACTTATTTATATTATTTATTATCTATTATTTTTTAAAGTATTTTACTGATTATGCTATTACAGTTTTCCTAATTTTCTCCCCTTTATCCCCCCCATCCTACCCCCCAACCCTCCAGCATTCCCCTCTCTTAGTTCATGTTCATGGGTTGTACATATAAGTTCTTTGAGTCCTCTGTTTCCTATACTATTTTTTATCTCTCCCCATCTATTTTGTGCCTACTAATTATGCTTCTTCTTCCCTGTAATGTTTCCCCCCTATTCCTCCCTTCCTCCTTCCCACTGAACTCCCTCTGTTTGATGTCCATTTCTCTAATTCTGTTCCTGTTCTGGTGTTTGCTTAGTTTTTTTTTCTTTTCCTTTAGGTTCATTTGTTGATATTTGTGAGTTTGTTGTCATTTTACTGTTCATATTTTTCATCTTTTTCTTAGATAAGTCCCTTTAACATTTCATATAATAATGGCCTGGTGATGATGAACTCCTTTAACTGGACATTATCTGGGAAGCACTTTATTTGCCCTTCCATTCTAAATGAAAGCTTTGCTGGATAGAGTAATCTTGGATGTAGGTCCTTGCTTTTCATGACTTTGAATACTTATTTCCAGCCCCTTCTTGCCTGCAAGGTTTCTTGTGAGAAATGAGCTGGTAGCCTTATGTATACTCCTTTGTAGGTAACTCTCTCCTTTTCTCTTGCTGCTTTTAGGATTCTCTCTTTATATTTAATCTCAGGTAACTTAACGATGATGTGCCTTGGTGTGTTCCTCTTTGGATCCAACTTCTTTGGGACTCTCTGGGCTTCCTGGACTTCCTAGAAATCTATTTCCTTTGCCAGATTGGGGAAGTTCTTATTCATTATTTGTTCAAATAAATTTTCAATTTCTTGCTCTTCCTATTCTCCTTCTGGTACCCCTGTAATTCAGATATTGGAACGATTCAGGTTGTTCCAGAAATTTGTAAGAGTCTCTTCACTTTTTTGAATTCTTGTTTCTTCATTTTGTTTTGGTTGGATATTTATTTTTTTCCTTTTGTTCCAAATCGTTGCTTTGACTCCTGGTTTCCTTCCTGTCACTGTTGGTTCCCTGAATGTTTTATTTTATTTCATTTTGGGTATCCTTCAGTTGTTTAGTCATTTTTCGACCAGGGTCAATCAGTTCTGTGAGCATTTTGACTACCAGGGCTTTAAATTCTCCATTTGATAGGCTGGCAATCTCCTCATTGCTTAGTTCTGAGGTTTTGTTCTGTTCTTTCGTTTGGGCCATATTTCTTTGTCATGGAGCAGCTGATAGGTTGTAAGGGGTCAGGGCCTTAGGTATTCACCCAGGAAGGGCAACTCTCTTTGCTGTGGGGGAGGGGCCAGAGAGAGGACAGTGCAGCTTGCCTGCTGGTTTCTAGCTCACTTTCCAAGGGACCCTAATGTGAGACTGGGAGTTTCTCCCACCGTGGCAACCCCCGCCATAGTCCACAGTCAGATCTGAGTGACAATTTCCCCTTAAGTCAACCCTGATCAAGCAGCCAGCTCTGCCTGCATGGCCTGCCCTTCACCACAGGTTTTCTGAGTTGGCCTAAGCAATCCGCCTCCTTACTGGTCTGGTTGTTCTGGTTGATTTTTTCTATAATTCCTTGGTTGTTGGGGTTCCATGCAGTTTGATTTTCTGGCAGTTTTGGTTGTTGGTTGTTATCCTCCCTTTTGTTGTGCAATGAAGCGAAAGGTTTCTACCTATGCCTCCATCTTGGCTTGAACACCCCCAGACCACTTCTACTACAGCCATAATAATTTCTTGAAATTAAGTTTTACTTTTATCCAAGAAGCACTTTTAAAATATTTACTTTTATCTATTGATTTTTACTTAGTTAACTTTTATATTGTTTAAAAGTTAAAAATGCCAAAAGTCTTATAAGGAAAGGCAGCTGTCTCCTGTCTAATTTACTCTTCAACTACTTTTGAGTTTTTTTCCTTTACTGTATTTTTTTCTATATTATATGCATATATTGTTTGTTTGAGTTATAAATTTTATTTTATTTCTTTATCCTCATCCAAGGATTTGTTTATGAGAGAGAAACACTGATATGAGAGAGAAACATCAATCAGTTATCTCCCATATGTGCTCTAATCTGGGGTTGAACCTACAATTTAGGTATGTGTCCTGACTGGGGATTGAACCTGTAGCCTTTTGGTGTATGGAATGACACTCCAACCAACCAAGCAACCTGGCCAGGATGAGTCATGAATTTTAGACTTTAACTACTGGCTTTCTCATAGGTTAAGTGGGATAGAGCTCTTCAGCTATCCCTCACCTCCACTTTGCACTCCTCCTTCTGCCCACATAGCTGTATTACAGTTTTTGCTTAAATCTGATTTTAGTATTTCTATTATTATAATTATATAAATACTGTTCATTATAGAGCCAAGGACTGTATTGTACTTGTGCTTTATTTTTTGTAAACTTTTTGATATTCCTAGAGTTAGTAATTGTTTCCTCCCCTATGTGCCTAAATTTCTCAGTTCTGATAGATGGCTTCTTAAATGATCATTCACAAAGTTGAATGTGTCATAACTTACTGGATGACTTTTCTGCCTGCATCATCTTGCTCCAAGCAGACTTGTTGCTCTCTGGGCCAGTGTGCAGACATGGCTCTGGGACTTGCTGTCATCATCCTAAAAATCCCCTTTGGCTTTCACCTGTGTTTGATTCTGTCTCCTGGATTTCATGTCTTTCTCTTTTTTGGTTTATTAATTCCCTCATTTTCATGGATCTCATTCTCAAATAGCTTCCTGAGAAAGAGCACAGGGGAGAAAAGTCTTTTGAGACTTTCAAGCCTGAATACTTCTTTATCCTTGCACTTGATTGATAATTTGGCTGGGTATAGAATTTAATAATGAAAATAGTTTTTACCTTAGAATTTTGGAAGGATTGCTTCATGTGTTCTAGCTTCCTATATTATAGGTGAGAAGTGGCCATTCATATTTCTAGTTATTTTTATGTAACTTTTTTTTCTTCCTTAGGAACTTCTATTCACCCTTGGTGTTCTGAAATGTTATCACAGTATGGATCATATTATTTGTGCTGGCACTTGACAGGCTCTTTTAATCTAGAAACTCAAGTCTTTTAGTATTAAGGTTTTTTCTTAAATTATTTTGTTTGATAAATTTCTTACCTTTTCAAATTTTTATTTTCTCTTCTAGAATTCTAAACTGCCTGAATTGATTCTCTAAATTTCTAGCTTATTCTCCCCTATTGTCTATCTTTTTGTTATTTTGTCCTGTTTTCTTGGAGACTCCCTTGAATTTACCTTCTTCCCCTTCTATTGAATTTCCTAACTTAAAATATTTTTTCAACTTTGACTATTACCTATTTAATTTCAAGTGCTCTTATAGGTTTTCTACTTCTCCTTTTCCTTCTATAACATCTTCTTCTTGGTATTATCTCTACAAAGATTACAGACAATGTTTTCCCTGAAGTTTTTTTTTTATCTTGATCTTTTCTCTAAGCCCCCTTTTACTATCTCTTTGTTCTGGTCTTTGTTTTTCACCTTGGGGGTCTTTTTCAAATATCTGTGGATTCTTAGCTGTTCATGCATGTTTGAGTCTATCACTAAAAAGCTAATGGGAGATCTGTGTTCATGGACAGGGTATGCCTCTGGTGATCTTCACCGTAGACCAGTGATTCTTAATAAAGATAGCTCTTAGGTGCATTTTGGAAAGTTATGAAGATATTTAGTTTTCACAGGTATTGAGGGGCTGTGACATAATAATAAATACATATATTTGTTTTTTTCCCTGGTTCCTGGGCAAGGAGTTTCTAAAACTCCTGTAATTTTCTAAGTAATTGGGGTGCTATTGATTTATTTTCTGGTGATAAAAACATTTTTTTTTCCAACGAGGCATGTCTTAGTAGGCTCCTGGATAGCTTCAAAATGGGAGTCGGTCACCAGAAAGGCCAAGCCATGATTAGAAGCTTAGAACTTTCAGCTCCATTTCCTGTCCTCTGGGGAGGAAAGAAGGGCTGGAGATTCTGTTAATAATCAGTTATGACTACATGTTGAAGCTTCCATAAACATCCATAAACTATAGTGCTTACAACACTTCCAGGTTGGTGAACACATCTAGGTGTTGGAAGGGTGGTACACCCCAAATTCCATGGGAACAGAAGCTCCTGTGCTCCAGATCTTTGCAGACCTCATTCTATTTACCTCTTCATCTTACTGTCCAATTTTATCCTTTATTGTATCTTTTATAATACACTGGTCATAACATAAAGTCAATATTTTCCTGAGTTTTGTGAGCCCTTGTAGCAAATTATCAAACCTGAGGAGGGTATTCTGGGAAGCCTGATTTACAGCCAGGCTTTAGTTGGTCAGAAGTGCATGTGACAACCTGACTTATTGTGATTGGCACCTGCAATAGGGGACAGTGTTGTAGTCTAAGTCCTTAACCCGTGGGGTCTGCACTTGCTCTGGATAGTGTCAAAATGAAGTTGTTGGACATTCAGCTGGTGGTGTCTGAAGAGTTGGAGAATTGGCTGGTGTGTGGAGGAATCCCACACATTTTGTTGAGAGGTGTTGTGAGTGGAGAGGAACCAAGTTTTTCTTTAGGGGCCTACTAGTACCTATAGTGTGGGGGCCAGGGATGCTAGATGACATGTAGGACAGTCCCATACAACAAAGAGTGCCATGTGTCTAGAGTTGCCAGATAAAATATAGGACACCCAGTTAAAATCAAATATCAGATAAACAACAACTTATTTTGCTTTAGTATGTCTCAAATACTGTATTTTGATCTGGCAACTCTGTGTTCTACTCCACTTTCAATGTCCTTCCAGACAGTTACTTGGTGAAAAACTATTTTTATTGATTGATCCAGGATACCAATTCTGCCTTATATACAAGTGAAAATGAGGGTCCCTATGACTGCCATTTAGTTTTAAATCCTAGCTCTAGGAATCATATCTCCGATACCCTCCCTCCCCCTTCCCCTCAGACACCTAGCTATTTTCCCAGGAAGGAGAAGTAGCAACACCTGGAGCAGTAGAAGACAGGCAGTAGCCAGACCTGACTAATGGCCGCATGGTCAGGACCTCCTATAGGCTAAAGATAACATTTTGACCTAAGCTTTGTTTCAGTTCCTGAGCCTTAAGGTAGAATGACTCACTGGCTATTGTCCCATGAGACCAGCCAGAGGGACACCAGAAAAAACCTCAGAACTGTCCTCAAGACCGGAAGAAATAATTTATTACTCTCACATCACCTCTGACCAATCAGTTCCCACCAAGACCCTGTACTACTTAACTCATGGTGTCTTGTGATTTTTGCCCTATAAATCTGTAACCTACATGCCACTGGGGAGTCAGTTTTTAGAGCATAAGGTCCTTATCTTCATATTAGGCAACTTAATATTAAACTTTTTTTTATACTGCAAACTTTTGCTCGTGCATTTCTCTGTGTACACAGGTAGGCAGACTCAAGGAAAAAACAATGGGGTTCTGGTAATTGAAATACAAATAATTTTTGCATGGATTTAATATACCCTGGGATTTCTATAGCTTTGTATTTCTAAGAATACAACTTCCATATAAGCTAAGGGAGACTGGACTTTTTTTTTGTTTAGAATTTAACCAAAGGTTTTCACCATTTAGAAAGACATATCACTGACACCAGCCTGGCTTGTGATCAAACACACTGATGTTAGTCTGCAATTGCGGTTGTCTTACCATGGTGATTCAAATACACTAATTTAGACCTTATTTTAAAATGACAACTATAAGAAGTGCAACAAAATATAATGAAGAAAGTGTCAACAACATTCGGCTGAATGTGGTCTAACTTCTCTTAAATTCAAACTTACGGTAAGATGAAAACATCTATTTTATTACGTCTTCCAGAGTGTTCTGCTACATGCTGACACAGTGAGACACGTGCTATTGTATTATAATTATTTTCCTTTTATTTCTCCCTTTTAAGGACATTATAATGTATTTTGTAAAAATTATGTATAGATTGATTATTAACTATGAATTTTATTTCACACAGTAAAAGGAATATTTCAAAATATTTATTGTAAAAAGAAGATGTTGTTACTTACTGCTTGGTCAAATCTCAGAATAATTATGTTTCATGAAAGAAACCAGGCAAAAGTATACATACTTTGACAATCCTTGAAAATACAAATTAACTTATAATGACAGAAAGATCAGTGATTGCCTGGGAATGGGGGATGGGACAGGAAGTGGCAGGAAGGGGAGATTAAAAAAGGGCACAAGAAACTTTTGAGGGGATGGAAATGTTTGTAATCTTGATTGTGGTGATGGTTTCATGAGTGGATGCGTATGTGAAAACTTTTAAATTGTACACTTTAAATCTGAGCAACCTACTCTATGTCACTTTACCCCAGTAAAATTGTGTTTTTTTTTTTTTTTAAAGGTGCCGAGTCTGATAGAGTTGAGGCCACTGGTATGGGCAGTTGAGCGATGATGGGATTTTTGCACTGAGGTGCTTCCAAGTATTGGTATCTGTAGGATCTGAGGTCTTTCTCCAAATGGGGTTCAAATCTCTAGATCAAGATGCTTCCTGGGGGATGTGAACCTGGTTGTCAGCATTCTTGGAACTAATCAGAGGTAGGGTGAGGTGGTCTTGCCATTCAGCATGTAGACTTTACTTAGTCTCTTGTTTTTAATTCATCTCCTTGTGCCACCTTGTGCTCTGCCTGCTGTCTCCCAGTCAGGTGCCACTCTTGCTTCTATTAATGTTTATAAAATTTATCCAGAATATGCTTTAAATAAATATGCTCAAATATAACATTAAATAAATGATTTTCTGGCAATTATTTATGTAGATAATTCTTGGGTGGCAGAATCAGTTGGTTACTGAGTGAGACCAGAACAGACAATTAGGGTAGGTGGATGACATTTTAACTCTTTGTGCAGGATGGTGATAAGACAACACATTCACCATCAGACAATCCCTTGCTACCACTGCCAGAGACACCACCAGGTGGGATGTAGCAATTCAGATGTTGTCACACTTGAACTTCAGCAACTTCAGTGCAGGGACCTGGAAAGAATTCAGGTTACATGGTGCCTACATTAGTGGTAGAGCTTTGAGGTCTTCATGGAAAGGCTCTGGACAGAGATTATCATGAGGACTCCAAGTGCCTGGGGGTCAGCCTTCCCTGGATGCTCCCAGCAGGAACTCTCCATTCCTCGGGACGGCACTGGTGCTGCTGCCATTTTAACACTGGTGACCCCTCTGTGAGCGCTAACTCTGTGCCAGGCACCATGCTAAGTGCTTTTCATAAATTATTCCAGTGATTTCACAATAATCCTATTGTTTTTATCCCCATTTCACAGATGAGGCTACTGAGAACCAAATTAAGTGAGATAACATGCCCAAAGTCACCTAGATAGGAAGTGACTGAGACAGAACCTCATCTGACAGGCCGGCAGATAGGCTCCAGAGCTGGAGATTCCCTCTGAATCCAAACACTCTTCCCTCAAGAACTCCAGCTGTAAGAATATTAAGTAGAACTGGAGGAGTGAGGGGGAAACTCTTTTGGCATCATTCGTGCCAGGGCTGTGTGAGGAAAGCAAGTGCCCACTTGGCCCCCTTCCTGAAATGTAGGGGGGCAGTATTTTCAACAGATCCTTATGTCTACAGTGTCATGGGCTTGCTCTCAGGAGACCCCAGTTCAAGTTCCCACTCTGTTCCTTCTCACCGGAGGGGTCACTAATCTCACACTGGACACTGTCCTCATCTGGCAAGGGGGAAGATTTGATGAGACAAGTCTAAAGTTCCATTCAGTTTTAACATGCTGGGAATCCATATGTTTATCTCTCTCAGGAGCTTTTGCATCGTGGAATAGAAGGCCTGCTGCTGCTGTCCCAGAGAGGTATTTTGTGGGTCAGAGGGTGCCCTCCAATGCCCTGAACTCAATAATCTTAGCAGCTGTCCACCCAAGGGCAGCCCTCCCGGTGCCAGGCCGTGGAAGCAGAGGGGTTAAGTAGCATGCCCTGCTCTGCTTCCAGGCAGAGGGGCTGTGACGACTTAATCATGCCTCAGCTCTGCAGGCAGCTGTGACTCACTGCTGAACTGTGATTATGTAAGCACCCAGGAACAGGCGGCATTACATACGTGCTGGTAGCCACAGACCTCTGCCATTTGTTCGCTACTATTTTTTTAAATCTTTCTTTTAGATACAAGCTTTGCTTGAGTTCATATTTGGAATGGAAATGGAAGCATTATTGGAAAACAGGCAGAACAGGAGTTGTGGATCGGTCAGAGAGAACCCAGTCCTTGGGAAGCTGGAATCAGGATGTGGAGCCCCTGAACCTTGAGCCGGCATCACCAAGTTCTGACTTACCCCTCTTTGTCCCTCACCCCTCCCTTCTACCTGTGTGCCCCACCTCCTCTCCCCAGATGCCCCAAGGTAGCCCCATTCCCATCAGGAGCCTTAGGCAGAAAAAGTGAGGCCCAGAGAAGGCACTGTCCCTGGTGTCATTCAGTGAGTAAATGTGTGTGCTTTGGGGAAAGGGCGCCACAGGAATAGGATGCCAGGATTCTGCAGCTGGGGCTTCTCAGATTCCTCTAATGTAATTGCACACTTAACCTCAGCTGTTGTTCCAAGGGAAAGCTGTAGCCTAGATTTTATCTTTCTCCCCATCTCCATCACCTGATATCTCCCTTGTCAAAGATTTGTTCTACTTCCAGGTTTATTTCTCCTGTGTTCCTTCACCTGTCTGATGCCCACCTTCCCATTTGTGCTCCTTATCCACTCCCACAAAGTACAAAACAAAACAAGAAAATATGAGGCTCCTCACTCACTTAACCCCTCACTTTGTCTCTGTCCTTCCTTTTGCAAGTCTATACAGTGGGTGAGTCTGTCCTCACTTCTTCTGCTTCATCATCTCCCATTTGTGTCTTCTGACTCTGCAGAGCAATGAACTGACTGGCCTTGCAGTCTCCTGTGACCTTCTCATCGCTCAATCCCATGGCCTTTTTTTAGTCCTCATCCAATTTAACCTCTTGGCAACATGTGACATGCCGACCAGCTGCTCCCTCTTCTCTCTCTCTTCCCTTGGCTTCTGTGACCCATTGCTTTGCTGTTCTATCTACCGCTCAGAAATAATCACCTTCTTCTCAATCTCTCCTGTCATTCCCCCCTGCCTCCCTGGCCTGAATACCACTTATATGTGTATATACACACAAGTATTTGTAGGTAAGCAGGTATTGATTTCCTGTCTCCTTCCAAAAAGTATTTAAATAGCTGACAGAAATATGTGCGATACTAGGATAGTAAAAAATGGAATGAGTGGAAGTGGTCAGAAATTAAGAATAAATTGCAGGCATAATAAATGAAGAATACAAAACTTTATCCAAAAGACACTGTCACATCAATACTCCACCCAACAAATCCAATCATGTGACTCTCCCACCACAAGTCATTGATGACACATCATTGCCCAACTCCCTAGCTTATCCTGTCAGCAGTCAGATCTCAATTGCTCTTCCAGCTCATTTCCTGCTTCTGGGCCTTGGTGCAAGCTAATCCGTCTGCTTTGAATATACTGTGTCCACTCCTCATTCTTTTATTGCCCACTCCACAGACATCTGCTCATTTTTAAAGAGAGTTTCAACATCACTGCTGCTGTGAAGCCTTCCTCACCTCCTTCTGGGATAATTATCCCTCCTTAAGTCTCGGTTTCTGCATCTGGACAACGGGAATAATAATGGAATCTGTTTCATTGTGCCAATCAGTGAGACATGGTACTTAACACAGTGCCTGATATATTATTGTAAACATTTACCAGATGTTGAAAACTAGTTATTTTACCCCCTTATAACTGGAGAGGACAATAACCAGGAAGACTAAGCTATTTTATGAAGTTAATTAGGATCCCAGTGGTGGAGATTAGACTAAGACTCTGATTCCTCTCATCTGGGCCACAGGCTATACTATCTCTGCCTATACACAAGGTGTATTCGGAAAAAGTCCAGCCATTGTTAATATAAGGAGAATGGTTTGTGCGACATCAATGTGACCTGGCAGCCAAGGAGAGTGGACTGGAATGCGCATGTGTGAACAATAATGACGTCACTGTCCTAGTCAGTGGGGTCAGTAGATGCCTTTGTGTGAGCATGTGTATGTGTGGCTGTTGCATTCAAAATGACCAATTGAATAGAGCAATGAATCTGCATCAAATTTTGCATTAAGCTTGAACATTCTTCTGTGGATACTATTTGGATGATTCAGGTGGCCACAGCTATGGGCAATTGGTGATTGACAGCTTCATCATGACAACACATCTGCTCATGCATCACACCTTCTGTGGAGCTTTTTTTTTTTGTGCAAAACTTCAAATCACCCAGGTGACTAGCCCACCTACAACCTAGATTTGGTGCCCTGAGACTTCTGGCTTTTTCCAAAACTAAAATCACCTTTGAGAGGAAGAGATTTCAGACTGTTGATGAGATTCAAGAAAATACAATGGGGCAGCTGATGGCATTGGGAGAAATGTGTGAGGTCCCAAGGTGTCTACTTTGAAGGGGACTGAGGTATCACTGTCCTGTGTAGAATGTTTCTTGAAGTTTGTATCTTCTTCAATAAACATCTCTCTTTTCACATTACATGGCTGGGTACTTTCTAGACAGACCTCGTAGTCTCTCATCAGTCAGGGCTATTCCTCTCTGCAAAGTCCTTTCTACCCTGAATGTTGCCCCCTTGAGTTTAGGTACTAACTAGCTTCTGTAATTTTGTTGGTGCAAGTGTGAGTATAGGTGCTGTTCAGCTCTGATCCTGTCTCCTAGATCTTGCTGAGATCATTGTCTCTATGATTTCCCACTAAAACAAACTAGTTTCAGTGTGCAGTGGATTTCCAAATGGATTTAGAAGTGAGGGAACAGGTGTCTCAGTGGCAGTGGCCAGCTGGATAGAGGCCACAAGCTCCAGCCAAGGCATTTGCTGACCTTTGGTGCCAGGAGAACCAGGGTGACCTGAAGTCCGGCTTTTGTTGCCAGGGATGTGTTCCTGAGGGCCAGCTCCTTAGCAACCCTCTTCCTGTGAACACTCGGCAGTATGCATATCTGTGCATGCCTGTGTGTGTCTGTGTGTGTCATTCACCCTTTGGTAGGTTCAGGGACCTTGTGCCAATTCTTAAGATGTCATTTGTTAGCCAAGTAGCATTCCTGGACCAGAGTCAGGGAGCTGGTGTCACAGTTACTCAGCAATATGCCTTAACTGGGGTCTGGGAAATCTCATAAGAATTATACCAATACTAAGTGGTAGCTTGTATCCATGCATATCCAGAGAGGGAGAAAATAGGAGGCTCCAGGAGGCCAAGTGCCTCACACAAAATCACTTGTTCATAAGTGGTGTTTATACAAGGCCTGCCTGACCCTGAGCCCAGGTTCTTTCTTTCATGTCTTGTATGCCTTCCAGAAAAGTAGAGGAACACACAAAGGCCTTCAATAACCATATAAGGTTCTCTGCAAACGTAAGCTACAGTACCGTCACCTTCTTGAGGATCCAGTGCTGCCCTGAACATGCAGAAGTGCTTCCAATGAATGTGCTGGGATGACACGTATGAGGATGTACCCTGAAGAGAGCACTCACAGGCTCTAGAAAGCAGGAATTACACATTATAGTTGGAACAGTGGGTTTAGTGAGCACATGGGCAGCACTGTGTTGGTGTCAGGAGGTACTAGTTCTGGGATCTCGAGCAGGTTTCTCTCCATTTCTCCATCTTACTCTGAGAGGTTGGTAGAGATGACTTTGAGGTTCCTTCCTTTAATAAGGGGTTTCATGTGGCATTAACCCTCTCCCCTGAGACAAGTATTATTGAAAAATTATAGTGAGACATAGTGTCTTACATGTGTGGAGTTTCCTTAACACTTTCCATTGCATGTTCACATTCAAAGTGCATTTCAGTTTACCTTATTTTTACACAGCACACTACTTTTCATACTACATGGTAATTGAGTAATTAATTTTTTAGGGCACCTTCCCTCTTCTATGCTCCAGGCAGAACCCTCATTGCTCTCATGGCAGACATTTCACCATCTGTGGATCTCAAGGAGAGAAACAAACAGGGTGGTATCTGTCAAGGGGACAGGTGAGGACAGGCCTGCTTAGAGGCGATCAGCAGGCACTGAAGACCCTGGAGGGTGGCAGTCAGAGAGGGCAGCCAGCAGCTGGGTCTGGTTTGGCCCCCACAGTGTTTTAAAGAAATTCAAAATAGTGCCTAAAATTGAAAATCGGGATATTTTACATTGAAAGTCAATACCTTGGGCTTCTGTTGAAAAATAGGAAGGGGTTCCACTGAGCCTAAATTCCCACTTGGCCACCTTTGGCCAGATTCCCCTTCCTAGGAGGCACGCACCATCCAGTCCAGCCCAGGGTGCCCTCCGCCTGCCTCCCTCATGCCTGTCACCTGCATCTGTGGGCACTGTGTCCAGCTACATGGGGACTAAAGGTGTGCTTAACAAACTTACAGGTAATTAAATTTTCCAAATGCGACACTGCAATATAACCAATCTTTTTTTTGGGGGGGTGGACATTGGACTGATTTTATTTTATGTATTTTTTAAAATTTTATTTTAATAATTGTTCAAATACAGTTTTGAACTCCCAATCCAGCCCCCCCCCCAACCCTCCCCACTTCCCTCCCATTACCACCCTCCCCCTAGTTTTTGTCCATGTGTCCTTTAAGTTTGTTCCCGTGAATATAACCAATCTTAATTGGGCCAAAAATGGGCTGCCAAAAGATGTGAGATTTGGACAAATTAGTGTGTTGGGAACTGCCCTGCCTGGTTTCAGAAGCTGTAATCCTCCGTGGCTAAGGCTGAGTAAAAAGACCTTGGGACCATAAGCCCCTTAGGAGACAAAGCTTATCTTCCATGTAGTGGTACTGTCTCTGTCCCCTTTCACCTCACCCTGCTTGGCCCTGGGGGGATGACTGGTTGGCCAATTACGGGTAAGATTCCTCAAAGGAGGGACAACCTAAGACAGGCATGGTCATGAAGGGGCTCTCAGGGGAGGACTTGGGGAGCTATAGAAAAAGGGGGTGATGGACCCTCACCCCTCAGTTTTGACACAGCCTGAGCCCTCATTCTGTCTGCAAGAAGTCTCCTAATCTCTTGGCTACTTTACTTCCCCTGCCTGACTTAAGCCTGAAACAATGCCTTAAGCCTGAAACAATGCTGGAGTTGGGTGCAGCCCTGTTCTAGAAAGGATGGGTTCCCTGGGGCAATCAGTCCTGAGAAAGAATGCATAAAATCCTATGAAACCTACTTTGCCAATACCCTCAACTTAAATGATAAGGGCCCAAGCAGGAAATGAGTTTGTTTCTCAAAGTTTTGTGGTCCTTTAACTATCTGACCCTGACTCAGAATAAGCCCTCAGAGTTCTTTGAATGTTATCTATTATTTAATAATTTCTGCCTGACAATGACTGATGACCTTTATATACACCCTGTATTCCTGTGCAAATTGAACCCAATAAAAGCTTGTCAAGGCAAGAGTTGGGGCACTCTCTCCTTGAGAGAGTGGCCATATCATCCCTTTTTCTCCGCAGGACTTGGTAGTCCATATGAATTTGTCTCGTCTCATCCATAATGTCGCAGCACTGCAGGCCGGTGTCCACATCAGTGGTGGATCTTATTTTCCAGAGTTGGCTATGAAAGCCGTGAACCCTTCTATGCTGGGATCATCTGTTCCATGCCAGGCCCTGTGCTAAGTATTTTAGCTGCCACAGCCAACTCATGCATGAGGTAGCTACTATATCTCCATCTCTAAGGCACAGAAAAATGAAGCAACTTCCTCTGTGTCACACAGCCAGGAAATGGCAGGATTGGGATGAGAACCCAGGCGGCCAGACTCCAGAGAGCATACTCCCAACCACCTGCTATGCCATCTGGCCATGTGAGACTTCTGTGAGCCTGTCTTCTCATTTGTGAGAGGCCCGCCAATCATCCCTGCCTTGCATGGAGCAAATGAGATCATGTGCGTGAAAGCACTTGGTAAATTGCGATGTGCTCTATAAATGTTAGTTGTTTCTAGTAATTACTGTAACCTACAGATCAGGACTCAAGGCCGAATTCAAGCCAGATTTAAGCCACAGGCTGAGGCTGCCCTGCTTGCCAGTGTCTCTCCAGCTGTGGCTGCTGGATGGGGAGGCAGTGTCAGTCACTAGCACTGACTCTTGACATTCCAGCATGGTGTGGGCAAGGAATCAATTAGAGGCTACATCGTGGGGTGGTTGCTGAGGTGTGGGGCCCATTTTAAAAGACACAAAGACTAGTTTATTTCAACACCCTTTCCTCCCACCATGGAGTTAAGCCCACCCACAGTTGCTCCTTGTTGGAAAGTCCAGGCTTGCCTACTGCAAAGGAGAGCAGGAGGGTTCACACATTGTCTGCCTGGCAGTTCCCAGGGCATCCGTGTGCAGGTGTGCTGTTTGTGGACTGCACACAGATCCCTAGCAAGGGAGGAAGTGAGCCTTGGAATCCAGCTCGTGCTGTGCCAGCAAATTGCTTGCTGGTGTGGGCTGCACCTGCAGGAGGAAGCAGAGCCTGTCTCTTCATACAAAGGTGCCATCTGAGTGTCTCTGATGTGTCTACTTGACTGGTATGCCCAGAGGGACACCACTGGGTCAGTGGGGGTCCTGGCTGTGTACCCTAAAGAGACAGATGACAGACTCCTTTTCTTCGCAGGAACTCAACCCCTACCTCCAACTCTGTTTTCCTCAGTCAGATGCAATCCATATTCTGTGTCCAACCCATATTCTCCCATGGCTTTCCCCTTTCCCTCCTTCATCTGATCCAGGAAGGTGATCCAGGGCCTACCTCCAAGATCCAGGGTCAGAACCCCCATTTGCTTCTTCTTCAGTCTCTGTTCCTGGTTCTATTTCTGGTAACCTCCTAGAACCCCTGCCTCCCTGCCTATACCTTCCAGTTCCCTAGCCCAAAGACTAAAGAACTCTCCTAAATTCTGGTATTCAGGTGCTCATTCTCACCTGTGGATAACCTGCTTGACCAGACTTCCAGGTGCTGCTCTGTTGATACTATCTGCACTCTACCCACCTTTGAGTCTAGCTCCTGCTTCGTCCCCCACTATTCACTGTCTGCTTCCCCCAGAGCTGGAGACTGCCCATCATGACCACATCCAGCATCACCTGCCTGGCTGAGCATCCGGGATCAGGTTGGGCCAGAGGATCACTTCCCTCAGTACCTATCCCACCCCAAAGGTGAAGTTGAGCTGGTTCATGCCCTCCCTGCTGGACTATCTTGTGAGTAAATAAACCATCATGCTCAGACAAATCCAGAGTGATGACCCAATGGGGCAGTGGTCCTTAATCTGTGTCTGCCTCAGTACTCTGGGCGTCTACATGTAGTGCCAGAATATGGGAGGTGCTCTGTGGTTACTGAACCTTTTAGGCTGTTGATTCTATAACTATTCTTACTTGGAAGATGATTCAGAATTTCTGTAGGTGGGTGTGGTGGTGATTGGAGAGAATTTAAAAATCATCAGTCTCCTATTAAGAATCACATATCCCTCTCCATCCCCTTAGAGGCATATCCTCTCAGAATCATTGCACTGGAGTTTCTTTGTTGATTTTATCTCTGTTGTGACAAACTCTAGATATGAGAAGGGATAGATTCCTCTATTGCTAACTTGCTGCTTTTGGTATCATCTGCAGGAATAAGCCTTTATTTCCCTGTTTCCCTGACTTGGCCCAGCAGGTGGTTTGGGGGAACCAAGGTGGTTGTACAAGAATCTTGCCACAAGCATGGGCTGTTTCTGAAGTCCCTAAGGCTAAGCTGACCGGGGTTGGCTACTCAGCATCCCTTATGCCCCTCCCTTCAGACCCAAGCTGGCTAGGGGTCCCAAGGCCAGTGGTCCTTGGAAGGGTGCCTCATTCCACCCTATCAGAAGCTCAGGAAAGTTCCCCCTGAGAAGTGATGACCCTACTCTTCAGCCCAGGAGTGCCTGGTGCCAGTAACTGGAACAGAAGATAAAGCTTGGGGATGTCAGCAATGTTGGCTCTAACACCTCCTAGCCCTCTCCTTACCCACAGAGGCAGACAGGAAGGGGACTCAGTATTCCTGTTAATACTCTGGTCCAGGAAGTGACAGGGCACATCAGAGGGCCAACTTAGCAGGGAAGCCAGAAATCTTACTGTCCAAGGAGTGTCCCTCCTCTCCAAGTCTTTAGGGGGGTCTCTCTGGAGCCTATTGAGATAGCAGCTGGGCTTTTTCTGGTGACATCAGCAGTGCAGGGTTGTGCAAGTCTCTCAGGCTCCCACCCACACCCATGACCCACCTAGCTTGGCAGGGCGCTGACTCATACCCACATCATTGGGCAACCAAGGTTTTGAGATTGACCTTGGCAAGAGGAACAGTTAGGCGGACTGAGGCTAAGTGGGAGCAGCACATGCCACATGTTGGTGCTGGGCTCACTGAGACGTGTGTTTGCATGAAATAGGAGACAATGAGCTGTGCTGTCTTTTTCCTCTTACTCCCCTAATTTGTTCCCCTCTTTCTCCACTTCATTCTGGAACCCAGGGCCCATTTGCTTCTGCCCCTCAATTCCCAATGGTCGGAGCTTCTACCCAGGTGTCCTCACCAGGTGAAGATTATATGCCCATTTCTCCTCTCCTTGGCTCACTTACTAGACCCTACTTGTCCATGCGCCCTACCTCCCTGCGAGGCCTCACCCTAAATGAGCCCTTCACCTTCTAGTGCCTCCTCCCCTCTTTGTCCCACCCCTTCAAACAGTCCTCTTTGTGCATTCACCCTCTCTCTCAACCCCTCACTTGGCTTGGCTCACCTCTCCCCTTGCCACTCTTCCGTGTGCCCCCACCCTGCTGCACACGTTTTTTTGTGTCCTGATTTATTTACTTTCGCAGAGCTGTTAGGTTGGAAAGGCACTGACAAACTAGGTCTCTCTACCTGGGGAAGAAAATCATCTGTCGTTTGTTGCTATCTTTCCAGTAGCAGCTGCATTCCCTAACTAAGAAAAATGGAAGAGCTCTACAAAGGTAGGATTTCAGACATTAGCACAGGGAGTTACCCAGATTGCATAGGAGCAGCCCCCTGACCCCTTCACTATGTCCCATCTCTCTGGGCTTCTGAAACGCTGGTGCTGGCAATGCTTGCATTTGAATGGGGTCCTTTTGCAATATTAGCTCATGTGTAAGTTTGAGGTCTGATAAAAATTTTAGTGTGTTTCCCCTGTTTGTTGAAGTCAGTGTATCTCTCACTCTATCTTTTCAGTCAGATGCTCTCAGTCTGACTGTTTAACCTGTTGTAAGTGAGAAAGAGTAGAGGAGGGAGAAACCAACACCTTTCTGTAAGCATGAGAATAACTTACTTTTAACTTGTTTTAACTTGAGGTCGACTGAGAAGGGGCTAGAAAACACCTTACATGAATGCATATACAAATATCCCAGAGAACCTGAACAAATTCTTACAAATGAACTTGGTCTTTACTCTGTGGTCAGCTGTGAGTGCCCACGGCTGCACACACAGAAACTGGGACTGTGACTCTGAAAAGGCCGATACATGCCAAGGATCTGAACACGTGGACCTAACTGCACAGAAATGTTGAAGGGTTACTAATAATGATTTCTACAACTGTTCTGTTTCTGTTTCACTTGGAGGAAAATTGGGGTTTTGCCGAAGGGTGACTCATACCTGAGCTTCCTGAATGAGGTGGGAATGTGGAAATACAGAGGGGCTGCCTGAGGGCAGCAGGAGGCCGGCTCCTGGGTGCAACAGTGCTGAGTCCTCACCTGGGATTTCATCTCAGGCTGAGCAGCAGCCTTTCATTCTGGGTTTTTGTCAGCATGGCATGTGTGATTTGGTGTTTAGAAAAGTCAAAGAATTCCATGATAGTCACACAGGAATCTGGAAGCTACTCAACTTAAACTGTTGGGACTGCCATTGCCTAACTGTAGTACCCAGTGTATTTTCTGGGCCATTTTTGATGTTTGGGCTGGGATGCTAAAGGCAGTTAGCATGTGGCTAAGACTGAAGATTCTGGGCCTTGCTTGGAATCAAATTCTCAGTCCATTGCTCACTAGCTGTGTGACCTTGGGCAAGTTACTTAAACATTCTGATCTAAATTTCCTTACCTGTACAATGAGATAATACTGTTGCTGTGAGAATTAAAGGAATTAATATCACATAGAAGAGTGCTCAGCATATAGTGGGCACTTAACAAGCATTAGCTTTTTATTACTGTTACTATTTAGAGAAGGATTTCAGAAATTGAATTAGACTGCTAGTAAAAGACTATAAATAACCATGTATTAAACAAAATGTGGGCTTTATTTTGTTGTTTTTCTTTTTTATAAAAGAAGTCTAGAGGCATGAAATTCAAAACTGGTGTGAGGGACCCATACCACACGTTCTTTATATCTGCCCTGCCATCAGCAGTGCATGGCTTCCATCTCTAGGTTGCTCATGGTCTAATATAGTTGCTGAAAATCCAGCCATCACATATGTGTTCCAGGCAGGAAGCAGGAGGAAGTGAGGAAGAAGAAAAAGAGAGGACCAATCTCTAGCTGCCTGTCCCCTTTTAGGGAGTATTTTCTGCGCACTGTCTCCCACCCTCACCCTATTCCCAACAGCTTCTGTTCATGTTTTTTTTTTTTTTTTAGCTAAAATAATGTCACATGACCATATGGATTGGGAGGCTCAAAAATATAGTCAGTCCAGATAAAATTGGGGTGGTGTTACTCAAGAAGAAGAGGAGAGCAGTCCTGGTTGGATAGGCAAACAGTAGTTGTTACCTAGTTATACCCAATACAAGAATTGTGCTTTTAGAGGGTCTTGATTGGTTATTTTTATTTGTTGAGGATTTGGAAGATGTTAAGTGAGGTGAAAAGTATCTGTAGATACACAAAGGCCATTGCTGAAGTTGTAATCAGGTGTAGAAATTGATGTACCTCTTCCATACCTTTATGAACTCATTTGATCTAATCTGTTTGGGAAACTTTAAAAAAAAAGCTGAGGGGAATTCTGGACTAACAGCTCTTTGTACAGTGTCTCCCACCTTTTCAATGAAGTATCTATGAAGTCATGGCAGGGAGCAGTGAGGGGGAAGCTTATAACCATCCCCTAAATTGTCTGATGGGCAGGAAAGCCCCAGAACTTCAGAGGATCTGAATCTTTAACACAGACACATGAAGGCTAAGACAAACCTCCTCATCTGGATCATGAAACAGAGCATACTTGAAAAACAGATGACCCTTCAGACTGGTGCACTGTTTACCTCTTGACTCAAAGATCCAGCTGACCCTTGGCTGTAAGGTCCTGTGAGGTAATCTAGGTTGATTCTCCTCCTCCTTCCTTGTTATTTATCTGCATCTTCTTAAAGACAGCAATTCCCCAGGAGTAAACAAGGCAGTAAGTAGTGGGATGGTGTGTGTGTGTGTGTGTTGGGAGACACCAGGGTGGGGAGCTGGCAGTAGTTCCTTCCTCCTGAGAGATATAATCCCTGCAGGTAAAGAGTTATTAGAGTTGGCACTGAAAGACAGAGCTCTGTTGAAACCAGTCAGAAATATACTTTTCAAGTATTCCACTGGCTAGGAGTATCAGGTGCAGGGTTAGATGGGTAAATACCCACCTAGAAACAGAACTGGCCTGGATGTTTGTACGCCAACTTGCCCTTCAGCTGTGGAACTGAGAAGGGAGTTTGACTTCACACACAGAAATGGAGCCAGGGGGCATCTACACAACAGTGCCTATGGTCAAATAGCAAGTTTAAATAGCATTTACCTTTAAAAATCATTTAAAAATGACTGAGAGGCAGTGTCGCATCAACATGCTGGAGCCAGACAGTCTGGGTTCAAATCCTGACTCCACCATTTATCCCTCTGCGACCCTGGCCAAGTTGCCTAACCTTGGTATCTCAGCATTCACATCTATAAAATGAAGTTAGTAATGCTTTTCTTCATTGCTTTTGTGAGGACTACACAAGCTAATAGGTAAGAAATGCTTAGGAGAGTACACAGTAAGCAGTCAATAAGGTGAGCTGTATCATGATGAGGAAGATCGTGATTAAAGAGAAAAACAATTTAATATGGAACATGTAAATAAATTACAAAAACAAGGGAAAGGGAAGAGCAGGCTAAGATTAAGAACCTCAATATATCTTGGGAAACAATGTACTGCAGGCTCCAGAAGAACATTTCAGAAAATTGTTTGGTAGTAAAAGAGTTGTGGACTTTTTGAGAAAGGACATAAATCTACACAGGAATAAGAGAATGAGATAACAAAATGTAAAAAGGCACAATGAGCCATTGTTACAGTTTAAAAAGTGGGGGCCAAGGGCAGCCGAGTCAATATACTATTACCCAAAAGGAACCCCTCAGGTTCGTTATGTCCGCCGCCAAAGGAAAGACATCTCTCAATGCCAGAGATTCATGAAAAGGAAAGGAATTTATTATTTATTTGAAATAACACAAACTGAAGTTCCCTACAAATGTACACAGTCCTCCCAGCACCCTCCACGTGGCAAAAGGGAGCACTTCCAAAGCCTCGTGGTCCTGACTCTTACCCAAGCCTCATGGTCCCAACCAAGACACCGAAGCCACGTGGTCCTAAACAGACGCGTGGTCCCAAAAAGAGAGACGCCCAATGGCTGCTGTGCCTCCATTTAAATCCCAGCGCCAATCTTCCTCTGCAGCTCCATTTCCAGCTCCTCTCACAATTGGCCACAGCTGCCAGCATTCTGGGCAGGTGTGGCCCTGTGGTGTGGAGCCAGTTATCTCCAAGCTCCTCTGGACCCTATTACAAATCCCTATCTGGGGCTCCCCTCTTGGCTGCACCCTGTTACACCACGAAGACTAGAACAAATAACAGAGAGGATGAAAGCAAACTTGAGAAATTCTCCTAGAATGCCAAGGAAAGGGAAAAAAGTCATGTGAGGGAATATAATAGATATAGAGAACAGAACATTGAGACATATAAATAATTGTTTCTGAAGAAGAGAACAGAACAAATGGGAAAGAATGCTTCATTATGGAATTAAGAATATTTTCAGACTGCCAGGGAGAGCATTCTCTGTTGATGCAAATGATTTACTTCTTCCCTACCAATTCAATGAGAAGAGACTCACATTGAGGCACACACAAGCAAAACACGTAAGGCATCTAGTCAGAGGAGGCGTGCTTAAAAGTGAGACTGGCTGTATACATTTGCTTTGTAATACTAAGTGCTAAGAAGACACAGAAGCATGGTCATTTGCTGATGATATTATTTTTATCTACCTGGAAAATGTAACAGAAGCAGCAGAAAAAAATTTCCAGGATCAATAACCAAATTTGGTACCATGACCAGTTTAAAAGTAACACGCCAATGAAACAATTTTTTTATTTCCTAACAATAAACAGTTTATTGGGGTGCTTGCCAATCCTGGAGAGTGTGGCTTGGAGGCTGAGCAACACCTTTATAGCCCAATGGATCTGAGTCACAAGGCTTAGAGTCCAAGGTCACCATGAGGGAAGCCTAGTAAACCCTCCCCTCTTTTGACTGAGACCTCACGAGGATGCCTGCACTGCACGAGTGAGGTTGAACTGGAAGTAAATGGGCCTTTGGAGGGATTGAAACTCAGCATTAATGAAGTCTCTGAAATTGGATTAAGATGATCCCTGGTTACTAGTGCTTCCATGCATGTGACAGAAACAACATAAATTCACTCCTGAAGAAGATGTAATTAATGGTTTAATTGACTAGTAAGATATAACAATACTAAATACACATGCACCTAATGATATTATAAAATATTTTAGATGAATAATAATAAAAGCACTATTATCCATTTATGGGATGCAGATAAAGCTGTGCTTAGAGGAAAATATACTATATATATAATACATAAATACATAAATATATTTAAATAGTATATTCATATAAATTCATATATTTACATAAGTATAATGCTATGATATAAAATTAATTAGTTTAATACATAAAATAATGTTTAAATATATATGTATATAGAAACAAGAAGAATATGGGAGAAATTACTCTAGCTAGCTGTGTCAAGCTTTATCACAAAACTATAGCAATTAAGACTTTGTGACATTGACTCAAGGATGGACACATTTCTCAATGGATTGGAAGAGTAAAACAATTAGATGGACCCTTGATTATGTCAAAGGTGACACTGTAGGGCAGTGGAAAAAAGAAAAGTCCTCTCAGGGAATGTGCTGAGATATTTGGAAACCCATGAGAAAAAGAAGAAAATTAACTTCGGCTTCACAGATATGCGAAAATAAAATTTAGGTAAACTATTCTTTTAAAGGAAAGGCAAAACAATAAAGGTCTTAGAAGAAAGTATAAAAGAATATCTTCACAATCTCAGGATAAGAAAAGACTTCTTAAATAGAATGTAAATAGCAGTAGCCATAAAGGAAAAGATTGATATTTATGAATGCATTAAAATAGAAACTTATGGTCACCAAAAATAACATTAAGAGAGTGAAAAAGAAAGCCATAGAGGGCAATTATATGGACACATGTGACTGACAAAGGGCATATATTGCTTTGACTATATACAGAATATATAAAGAACATATAAAGATCCAGGGTTCATAGGATCTTAGGGTATGTGTATCTTCAACTTGGTAAATAATGACAGCTTTCCAAAATGGGTACCAAATTATACTGTAAAGAGCAATAGCTGGAGCAAAAGTTGCTATGAACAAGTATACATAGCAAAGGCCAAGCTCAGTTAGAAATCCTGAGATCAGTGGAGTGCAGCTAGAGAAGAACTGGAGGACACTGAAAAGGAGAGGACAGTGGCAGAGCACAAGACAGGAACAAGCAAACTTAGTACAATGGAATAGAAGTAAAGATTGAAAAGGGTTAAAGAGAAAATAGTGAATGTAGAAAGCAGTCAAAAGAGATCCAGCATAATTGGTTTTTCTGGAAGAGAAATCAAAACAATTTAAAAGAAAAAAATACTTAATATATAACAAGAAAAACAGGTGATCTCTTACAAAGTTAAATGTACACTTAACACATGACCCTGTGATTCCATCCACTCCTAGGCATTTATGGAGGTAAATTAATACTTACGTCCACATAAACACATATACAAACGCTCATAACAGACATAGAAATTTGACAACATTTCATTCAAAAGAATAGATTTAAAGATTGTCAATAAAATTTGTAGGTGATAATGGAAGAACTTTTGCTATCAGCATTTTATATATTTCAAAACTATACTTTTTAAAAAATATGATATTGTAGACAATTAGAAGAAAGTAGACAGACTGTATATATGTATATGTCTGTATTTTTATACCTAATAAGTATGACATTTAATCAGTGGGAAAAAGTATTAACTATTTAATACACAGAGCTAGAATAAGAGTTGTGTCATTCACCAGGAATTGACAAAATTTTTTCTGTAAAGGTCCAGATAATAAATTTTAGGCATTGTGAGCCATACTGTCTTTGTTACATACAACCAATTAACTGCCATTGCAGTGTGAAAGCAGACATGGAAATACATAAACAAATGAGTGTGGCTGTGTCCCAGTAAAACTTTACTTAAAAAAAGTAGACAGCTGGCTAGATTAAACCTGATGGCTGTAGTTTGTTGACCTGTGCCATATATGAATATAAATTAAACCATCAAACACAATAGAAGAACATTTAGCTGGATGATTCAATTATCTTAGGATGAAGGAGGATACCATAATACAAAGGCAAAAATTCAAAGAAAAAGATTGATAATAGTATCATTTAAGAGCTAAAAGCTTTCTCACTAACAAACAAGTAACAAATGAAAAACTGGAAAAATGTTTGTATAGATAGAAACAGCTTTTATAAATCAATTAGAAAAGGAGCCACTAGTTCAAAAAGAAAATGAATATAAATGTTTTACAAAAGAAAAATATAATTGACCTCAAATTCATTCTAACACAGAAACATCAGAACACAGAATTACATGAAACATTTGGAATGAATACACTAAGAAATGTGGTTGCTTCTTTTATTCAGCTGGAACCTGATAGGGGAACTAAACTGATGAAAAAATCCAAATATATTTTACCTGACAAAGTTAATTAACATGTGAATTTAACTCCTGGAAAACTTAAAAAAAAAAAAAAACCTGTTGGGAATAAGCCAGAAAACCAGAACAATCTTTTTGAATTTTGTTTTTAAAATAATGGTACCTTATCTAAGAAAGCAGAATGCATTCTTTGCTTATAACTTAGGCTCAAATCGCTTTTTTCTTTTATGTAACATTTAATACATATCAAAAAATATATATGCAACATATGGACATGTTATAAAGCATGATAATACGTCTGTGAGGCCACCACCCAATTTGTAACCTAGAACACTATTCATGAAGATCTATGCATGCTGCTTTCATTCTCCTGACTTCCTACCACCAAGAGGGAAATTCTGTCCCACTGTGTGTTTATCATTCCTTTGTTTTTCTCCCCCCTTAAAGTCAGAATAATATTTATTTAGCTAAAAATTGAATCTGATAATTCAGGTTTGTTTCATGATTAGTAACAAGAGTAGAAGAAGAAACATGATTTGACAAATAACTGTATTACATTCTAATTAAAAAAAATTGAAATTGTGTTTCTAAGAAACATAGTTTTTGCTCTCCCATTAGAACTTGGCACTAATAAACTTTGTTTGCATGTCAGTAGGTTTGCTGGTCTGTAATTCTTTACTGCATTGGCAAGAAGAACCAAGTTTCCCATAACATTTGTACTTGGCTGCCTGAAGAACTCTTCTGAGCTGTTCCTCCTTGAAGAATCACAGACAAATGTCTTGTGATGATGTGCATGTCTCAGGGATCCAGATCATAATTTCAGATCTAGAATGTAAGAATATATATACCCCTTTTGGAAGAAGTTGCTCAAGAAGCTACATGCAATAGTTGGAAATTTGATTATCCTCAATTGCAATCTCAAATTTCTAGAAAGAACCAATGAATCTTTCTGCCAAACCTTTTCACACACACTTTGGAGGGGGAAAAGGAAGAGTGGGAGGAAGAGAAAAAGAGGAGCTTTGATATGGGTCAAAGTCAAAGAAATAATTGGGCCATGGTGGTAGAATCAGTAAAAGATTAAAAGGTTTCCTACATTTGTTCCTTTTTCCTGTTGATATTTCTTTAGATTCTTTCTTTAGAAACCTACTGGCACTTGGTCATCTTCATATAGAGCAGCTGGCTTAATGAAGGACTGTGCCCTGTGGTGGGCCTTGTCTGGCTCTGTTCTGGAAGTTAGAGAAAAATGATACAACTTGGGTCAAGACTGAGTTTGAGTCAGGATTAAGCTTGTACCTGGAGTTAGTCTGGACTTTGGGCAAAGGGATCCAAAACTTCATTATGGCTCATGCATGACCTGTCTGAGCTCACAAAATTTAGGAAATCCATGTGGGGATTTGGGGCCAAAGTTTTTTGATGATAAACACTATGTTTGCTTGTTTTATGACCATAAGCATTTGTTGAAAGTTGTTTTTGCTGTTGTTGTCAAAACAGTTAAAAAGGGTTATTTAAGAGAAAAATCAACAAAATGAATCCTTTTGAAGAAATACGAGAGAGGGGCCCTGGTGAGTGTGGCTCAGTTGGTTGGAGTATCACCCTATAACCAAAAGGTCATGGGTTCAATTCTCAGTCAAGACACATACCTGGGTTTAGGCTTTGGTCTCTGGTCTGGGCACATATGATCCTCAGTTGGGGTATGTATGGGAGGCAACTTCTCGATGTTTCTCTCTCACATCAATGATTCTCTCTCTCCCTTCTTTTCTCTCTAAAAGCAATTAAAAATGTCCTTGGGTGAGGATATAAAAAATAAAATAAAATAAAGAACTAAATCCTCTGGAGACAACGCTGTCTTAAAAAAAAGAAAAGAAAAGAAATATGAAGGAGGGAAGCCAATCCTTAGTGACAGCATATGACACAGTTAAATGGACTTTAAGAACACACAAGCAAGTCCAGATAGTAGAAAAATACCCAAAACTATATAAATGGCAACTCATGCTCTGATGTATGATTTTTTGGGGGAAGCTGATTGTCATGACATATAGGATAGAAAATAACCCAACTCTGGAATCTCAGAGAAACTAATGACCACAGACTACAAAGAGATCAATTGGAGAGAGGAAAATTGATTTGCTCTGGTGAAGAAAGGGTATGTGAAAGAGTAAGTTATCAAGCAGTTCCTGTAGTTGTTTTTTATTCTGCAGCAACATCAATTTTTATATCTATATAGCAATTTCACCAATCTCATACAAACATGCCAGTGTGTATCTCTTATCTTAAAAAAATAGCAAATTCCTCTTTCAGTCAGTCTTTATCATTATTTGTACGTTCTGTTTCTTTGAAGCACTTGTTACCTGCAATGTTCTTATGTATGTGTTTGTTTCTTATTTGCCCCCCTACTCTAGGAAATTAGCTCCATGAGGGCAGGGTCTTGTCTTTCTTGTTCCCTGCTATTTTGTCAGGGTCCTAGCATAGTATTTGACAAATAGCTGGGGCTCAATAATGTCTCTTGATTGAATGCAATAAATGGAGTGACATGAAGATACTTTTATAATTACCAAGGTAAAAATAATTTTTTTCAAATGTAACTATAGGTTCTCAGGACCGAGACAGTGGGCTGAACTGTGACACTAGGAATAATATGAAAAGCCAGTCCATAAGCTACTTGGTTATAGACCAAGGATGGCAAACATCATCGCATACATGTTGCCGCTTCCCCATTCTGATTTCAAAACAGGCATCACTCACCTATCTCAGCTCTTTTTCCTATAGAATGTTTACTGCCATTTCTGATATTGAATCCATATTATAAGTGGAAAGATGAAATTTTGCATAGAATGGTAGGTTTGGGAAAAGACCTTATCAATTTAGAAGGTCAAGGTCCTTCCATAAATAATGCTTCCTGACCATCAACTCTAGAGTATGAATAAGGAAAAAAAGAATAGTTGCATAACTTGACTTTTTTTTCTTCCAAATGACACCACAGTTTGATTACTCCACATGCACTGATCAGGAGCATCAGTTGGAGAGCTAAGCATTTAGCCAAGGACAGATACCAAAACCCAACCAAGAAAAGAACCAAAAGCACTGGGTAGAAGTAAGCCCCACTGGCTATGATTGGCAGCTGTAATTCCCCTTCTCAGAAAGCTGCTGGCTCTAGGGAAGTACTTAAGAGAACACTGAGAATTAAAGGAAAGAGCAGGGGACATTAAGAAAAGGGCAACTCTTATCTACTTTCTGAATATTTTTATTTGGGGAAGGATGCAAAGTGGGTGAAGACAGCAGCTGGGATGTTGCCTTCCATTAATACGTGGGTGGATCCAACACTTGAATTGAGAGCTGGGGCTTTCTACAACAAGCAAGAAGAGTCAACAAGCATTTATAAATTCTACAATGGCTTGCATGCAATAAATGTCATGGTTCTGTCTCTTCGCCCCACCACACACCCAGAATACTGTTCTATATTATGCAACTGGCACATGCTCCCAGAATGTGAGATCTCTGTTCATGACAAGTGGGGGACCAGTTTGGCTAACTTCTACTTAACTTAAGTGATAGGAAGGAATGTTGCAGAAATCTTGTCAAGATAGTTAACATGTCAAGCAAGCAAACAAACAAGCAAGACCATACAGAGTAGAAGCAAGCTTTCCATTTGCTTAGACTCCCTGCTCTTGTCCCTGCTCCTGACGTTACGATATAGTGATGGGGCCCTGAGACGACCTGCTGAGAGAGGCTAGGCAAAGGGTGTGGTTACACCTCGCTTAGACACTGCGTTCTCTCTCCAGTGGGTCTTTCTGTGGGTGAATCATCTGAGGCAGGACCACATGAGACCAACAAGTTGGTTTTTATGCCTCTTCTGCACAAAGAGGATGCAAAGTAGAAATAGGGTAAGGTAGCATCAGGGACCTGTTTGCTCAGGGGAATCTTTGTGGGAAATAAATCATTCCTTGGATGTGATTCGTGGATTGAATAGGAATAACACCTTCCAGGTAAGCTTCTTGCCTGCATCATTTCCCCATTTGTCCATCTTTGTCTGCTGGACCTTCTTCTCCCCTTCTCATTCCTCTGTCACTTTAGGACTTCAGGTACCTTTGTTCTTCAAGAAGCCATCCCCTGTTGCCAGGCCCCCTCTATCCATCCATTACATCATCTTTTTCCACACCCAGACTTCTGGGCCACAATGTGTATACTGATCACCTCTTCTTAACATCCAGGTTTCCAGACACTGTACAAAACAATTCATAGAATCACTGCCTTTAGTCCTCCCAACAATCTAACAATACCTCCAGGATCTAGCTACCATTTACCTCATGATAGGAACCCAGACACTTTAAGTAACTTTCTCACAATCCAAACTAGTAAATGATAAGAGCTGGGATTTAGACCTAGGAGTGTCTGCTCTTGACCTCTATTTTAGTGTTTTCCAAAATGTGTAAGTTAGGAGAAAAGTATTCCATGAGATTAAATAAGAAGACTGTAAAGACATTTGAAAATTTTATGCTTCTAAAACAAACATTATACTTGGTCTTGTTACTATGAAAAAAATCTGTCTGTAAACATGGTGTCACATCTTGCACTGCTAGTGTTTACCAAGAGGGGTACTGTTGGCCTATAGTCAGGGTCTGTACAGTGTAGAGTGTTTAGTATCCCTGGTCTCTGACTGCTAAATGCCAGTAGGGTCCTTAGTCAATGTGCAACCAAGAGTGCCTCTGTGTCCATATGTCCCTGGGTGATATGGATGTTACTGCTTCAGGTGAGAATAACTAAGCCTAGACTATAATTACCATGAAGTCAAGGTCTGTGTCTTTTTTACTCGTCACTGCATCCACAGCATCTGGCTCTGAGTAGGCCTTCAGTAAATATCAGGAAGTCACTTACTCCACAAATGTGTGATGGTAAGCAGATGGAAGCATTTAACAATCATACTGGATATTATCGAATCTGATCTCATGGGCATCTGGTCTGTACAATCTCAACATGCCTGTGATGTTATTCAATGCTTAGTGTATACTAGATACCTGAATCAAATATTGATCAATTGAATCATCCAAGTACTTTAACCCAAGCATAAGATTCTCTATCTTATGCTTTCTTGTTGCTGTACCCTCTATATAACTGAAATTATAACTGTGTTTTACACACAATTGTCTATTGACAGCTACCATCCAGCAAAAAGAATCCAGTCTCTCTCCTTCTCTAATGCTTTGATTCCCTTTTATGAACATTTCTGAGACCCTTAATGTCTTTTTGCTCCTGTCTTTATTCCTCACAGTGGTACTTCCCCTACTGGTATCCTCAGACTGTCCTTCTCATGTTGACCTCTTCTTTTCAGACAGTTCTTCTCAAATTCAAAGATACAATATGAATAGAAAAATATGTATGGACCAGTGGTGGACACTATTATGCTTACATGTCTCCAGTGGTTTATTTTTAATTCTCAGTGAAGTCACCATCAGGGTTCCGTGTCAGCTAGCTCCTAGCTGGAGTTTCCTCTGGTCATTTCTTTGTCTGCTTCCCAATAATTGTTCTGTTTGATCTTTTCATTTTCTCACCTTCTCACTGGCTTCAGTGTCTCTGGTAGATACAGGAATAGGCATTATGGAAAAAGAGGTGGGGATGGGTCCATGCTGGCCCTAGAGATACCTGGTAGGGAGGAGCTTTGGAAAGCTGACCGAGGCAGAGATGCTGTAGCAGGGCATCAGTTTTCTAGGCAAACAAGAGTGGCAGCCCTACTGGGACAAAGTCCAGGCTGGCTATGGGCCGAAAGGGAGCCTGAGAGCAGATGAGGCACAGTGATAAAGGAGCTGAGATGGAGGGACTTGGAAACACAGGCATAGAGCAGGCCGTAGAGGCTGCCCTAGGTAGCAAGTCTTGTCGACACAACTGGAGTAACCTGGGAAGGCTTTCGGAAGGAGTTGGGACTGGATGTGGGGTTTGAAGAAGGGTAGAGTTTGTAGAGTTGAAAAGGAGTGTGAGAAGTTGTTATATTTCCTGTGAGGTGAGAATGCACATCACTCAGTGTTTTGCACCTAAACTGGGCTTTTCCATGTCCTGATTGGCTGAAATCACCTGAGGACTAAGAGTCCAGCCATCAGGCCGTGGTGCTGGCTCCCAGGGGCAGCTGAGGTAAACTCTCCCTCTGGAAAGTCCTCTTGTGCAGCAGGTCCTTGCTAACATTGTTTCTTTAGCATCACTTTGTTTGTTATAACGTTGATGAAGTACTGTAGGAATGTAACTCCTGTTTATATCAATTATAAACAATGGTAAAATTGGTTTTGTTATACGGCGTTTTGGGTTTTGTTATATGTCGTTTTACTTAAAGTTGCAGAACTGCAACATTAAATGAAGACTTACTGTACCTGATTTACACTTTACAGGGTGCACAGTTGTTTGTACTTCTTCTGAACAAATGAATCAAGTCCAGTTCAGCAAGGGAAATAACTTCAAGGATGTCTTTAACAAGAGAAACAAGGTTTCTGTTTAAATACAGTTAAAAACATGTGTGCATACAGTACTTACTATATGAAATTTAAGCAAATTGTACTTTGAATGGCTGTTAAAATGAGAGGGGGGCTCTGTCCAGTATGGCTCAGTTGGCTGCAGCATCATCCCACAGACTGAAAGGTCACGGGTCTGATTCCCAGTCAGGGCACATACCCAGGTTGTGGGTTCAATCCTCGGTTGGTGTGTGTCTGAGAAGGCAACCAACCCATGCTTCTCTCTCACTTCAGTGTCTCTCTCTCTGTCTCCCGCTTCCTCTCTCTCTAAAAGCAACGAAAAAATGCCCTTGGGCATGGATAGAAAAGCAACCGGGAGGGAGGGGTCTGTCGGCCCAAGACCACACAAGCTCTTCCCCATGAGAAGCCTGAGATTGGCAGTCACAAACTCAAAAATTTATTGGAAATCTGTAAATAACGAACCAAGACAATTGTGATGCAATAGGAAAGGGCGGAAACTATGCCTACCTGGAGAGCACACACCTCATTCAAAGAGGACGGTTGCTATTTCCCTCCCTGCTTTGTGTGCCTATAAGAATGAGACTCCACTGTGACCAGACTTCCTAATTTTTCAAGAGAAGCCAGAAACGCTATTTTTTTTGTAATAAACTTCTCAATCTAAGGAATATTATATGGGTGCCTTCTGCTGTGGACCTCCAGATTCCAGTCTCTGCCTTAGAGACCATCTACTTTTGGAGGTCATCTATACCTGTTCTCACTAGTCCCAGCAGGAAGAGTAGACATTTGTAGGAAAAAAGCCCAGCCCCCTAGTATGACATGAAAGACCCTCACCTACTTCTTCAGACTTATCTCCCCCTGTGCTCACCTCCTGCTTTCCAGTTTAGCCTTGCTGAGCTAATTGTAGCTTGTCTAATGTTCAAGGACCAGAGGCAACTTTAGCCTTAATCTAAACCCTTAGGAAAATGTAATGTCAGTGTAAGCCTGAGCTGAGACTGTGTAGAAATTCTGAAATACATCCACAACTTTTTTTCTACATTCCTCCCATCAGGTGGTGGGCTTGAAAACTAGTTGGGCTTCTGTGACAAGGGAATAGGTGGGAATGGTGCTACATGACTTCCCAGGTTAGGTCATGAAAGGTGATGCAGCACCCACTTGGCTTTCACCAGGTGAAATTTAGGTGTTTAGGTGAAAGAGGAGAAAAGAGCCATCACATGAGTTACCTTGAACTTGAAAAGCTTTTGATGTCTGGGTTGAGGGGCCTGCTAAGAAGTTCACTGACTCCTGCAACATTTTGACACTGGCTTATTGATTATGTCATTTTGTTACCTGCAGTAGGAACAGGCTGTGTCCTAGGTATGAGGTCTGGAACTTGAAACACATTTTCCCTCATAAAAACAATGTTACAATTCAGTGGTTTTCAAATTAAAAATAAGGCAAACAAACAAAAAAGTCATGACACTCTTTTCAAATGAGATTGCTCCTTGAAGCTCACTTCCTTCTCTGCCTTCTAGACCCCCTAACCCTCCCCCCATCATTAGCAGATCCCAAGTGTGCATGCTGGGGGGACATCTGAAAGCTCAGATTTGAAGCCACAGCCACAAATGAGTGTTGGGCCCTAGCACAACCTAGGAAACCAGTAAGGACCTGAAGTAAAGGCCTAAAGCCACTGTAAGCTACCTGAAGCTTGTTGGGAACATAGCCAGAGGCAGCAAATGACATCTCTAGAAGAGGGAATACTGAAATGAATTTCTATTCACTGAGTGCTCACTTTAGGTACATTCTTTTAATTTTTGCAACAGCTGTGACATGGGGAAAATGACAAAAATCTACCTCGAAGAGTGTTTGTAATAGACATAATGTATGTGATATGCCTGTGGCAACGTGGCCTATAATAAATGTTTGTTGATTGTAATGTTTCTTGTCTTGTCCTCAGTCTGCCGAGAAGTCCCACCAGTCTAGGAGGGTTTGTGCTCCTGGGGTCAGGGCCTCCAGCCTCATGACAGGTGGTAAGGGTTCACATTTATCAGGAAGGTTCCTCTTGTGGGGTTGAACATGCTAACATGAAGTTGAAACTTTTGGGACCAAATCCTGGTGTTTCCAATGACTAGTGTGTGCATCAGTTTCCTCATCTGTTGAAAGAAGGAATGATAATGATGATGATGACTCGGGTACCCATTTCCTCAGGCTGGTGAAGGCTTGGATGAATCGATGCACGTGAGACTAGAGCACCCTGGAACTGCTCACAAATGTTAGCTGTTAGTGTCATGCTTTCCCCTCTTGCTCTTTCCGTACCTAATGACAGCAGCATCAAACACTCCAACAAGAGTGTCCCTCACCCCTTTCTTTCTTTTTCTTAGCATTTAGATTTTTTTGCGTCCCAAATCTGCTGAGTTGGAAAACCTGGGATGGAGATCAGCAATCTGTATTTGAACAAATCTGCCAGAGGGTTCTAGGGCATACTCCAGTTTGAGGCACTCTCAGAGATCAAATGTCTAGAATCACTTGTTTAAGTAACTCTTGCTGTCTATGCTCTCAGAAGCTCTGTGTTTATGTATGTGAAATAGATGCCACAAATCATGACCCCTGGAAGAATTTTCTGCTTGCTACACTAAGACACCATACTAAAAACAGCATTGTTTTAAATGTCTCTGGACCACTTTTACAAAGAACTTTGGATCATATATTTAATTACCTTTTAAATTCTAAAGTGGAAAATACTTTCATATAGTTGACACCAATCATATGTAGTTTGTGTTAGGTAGACTGATTCTGTGCTACTATGGAGTACTCATTCATTTAAGTAATCACACTTCAGCTCTTTGAAGGATTGATTTATCGCCTACCAGTTTGTATTAGTCTTTTATGTATAAGGAAAGAACAGATCTGCTTTTATTTTCAGATCTTATTTTAAAAACAAACAAACATTTTCCATGATATTTAGAAGTTTGTACATGTGAAGAATTTGAATGAGTTTGGAGAAATTTTCTTTAGCACTTAAAAATGTCTGGAATCCCCTTGACCTTCTCTTACATTGATGCCAAGATAAAGGAAGACTGTCCAGGATTTTCCTGCTTTCACTGAGTTCTAGATTCCAGGTATGAAGAAATTACAGCCCACATCCTAGAGGGTTACCAGGGTAGAGGACTGGTCCCAATGATGCCATTTTAGGAAAATGACAGAAGGCCTGGAAGAAGAGAGCTGAATAAAAGTCACTTGGATGCTCAGAGGGAGAAGAACATAATTTGTTTGAATACTGGCTGAGTTTGGCTTCAGTCCCTGACAAGTTCTAGACTAGATTAATAATTAATAATAATAATAATAATACACCTGGTAGAGGAGCTACGGGCCCCAGAGGCATTCTTGAAGTACTGGGTGCACCAGCACGTTTCCTGGTTCTAGCGCTAGTTTGACTGCCACAATAGCATTTCATCATCCAAGGGCCAGCTCTACCAACTAGAATATGCTTTTAAGGCTATTAACCAGGGTGGCCTTACATCTGTAGCTGTCAGGGGGAAAAAATGTGCAGTAACTGCCACACGGAAGAAAGTACCAGACAAGTTACTGGATTCCAGCGCCGTGACTCACTCACTTATTCAAGGTAACTGAAAACATGGGCTGTGTGGCAGCAGGAACGACAGCCGACACAGACCCCAGGTACAGAGGGTGCGCTCATTGGAAATACGAGTATGGCTATGAGATTCCTGTGGACACACTGTGTGAAAATAATTGCTGATATTTCTCAGGTCTATAGGCAGAATGAGGCTGAAATGAGGCCTCTTGGTAGCTGTATGATTTTAATTGGTGCAGATGAAGGACGAGGCCCTCAGGTACACGGGTGTGTTCCTGCAAGTTTCTACTGTGGGTTTAAAGCCACTGCAGCAGGAGTTGAACAACCCAAGTCAACCAGTTTTCTTGGGGGAAAAAAAGTGAAGGAGAAATTTGATTGGACATTTGGACAGTGGAAATTGTGGTTACCTGCCTGTCCACTGTTCTATCAACTAATTTCAAACCTTCAGAAATAGAAGTTGGAGTAGTTATACTTGAAAATCTTAAGTTCAGGATTCTTACAGAAGCAGAGATGGATGCTTACCTGTTGCTCTGGCAGAGAGAGACTAAATATGTAGTTAGTTCATCAAGTCCGTGACACCACTTGCCCGTGTGTTTGGTAAAAACAGACTGACATTATGGGGGCCCCTGGATTGAAAAAGGAACCTCTCCCACTCCTCCTGCTGCTGAAGAGGTTATGATTCTGGATAAATAAACAGTGCTTTTGGGGGGAAAATAATAACAGTAAAGTTTGGGAGACTTTTGGGAAAGCAGCAGTCATTGGAGTTTAGCCTGAGATACTTAAAAACAAAATATGTCAGCCTGACCTTTTTCTTTTCTTAATGTTATTTTTGAGTCATCTGTTAAGGAAACACGAAAGACACAAAGTCTGGAGCATAATAGGGACTCAACCCATATTTGTTGACTGAACAAACAGAGACTTTTGTAAGGTTTTTGATAAGGTCTTTAATGAGCTGGCTGATACAGGGGTAGTACGATGCAGGCTGGATGCAAGGACAATTAGCAGGTTGGAGTAGCCCGGAAAACGGTGTGCACACCAGCCCGGAGGCAGAGTCCTGAGGCTGGGCCAGCACCCCCAGTGACCTCTCCATGACGTGGACCCGACCTGGAGAACAGGCTCCCACAACCAGCTGGGGAGGGCAACGCATATGCTGGGGGGTGGAATCCAGATCAACAGACTTTACGTAGCAACTTTTAACCTCTTTGTTCCTCCTTAAATATAAGCAATGCCTGTTTATTGCAGGCAATTTGAGAAACAGAAAAGGTTAAGGAAGAAAAGAAAAAGAATTCATGAGTTCCTTTCACCCAAATATAACCACTGCTAACATTTTAACATATTTTTAGAGTGTTTGGTTAATGTATACACTTTCACATTCAGAAGAGTTAATTTTATATTTCTCTTCACTTTAACTAAAGTCCTTTGAAGTGTATTTGTAATGACTGTATAACATTCTGTCACATCTGGGTTGGCTCCGCACATGTCTGTTTGCTGAGCCAAAACCAGTAATAGCAAATACGGTAGGAAATATTAACATGGTATTTTACCAAGGCCCAGGTGCTGTTTTAAGCACTTCACATCTATGAACTTTTTAATCCTCAAAATAACTTTATGAGGTACAATTATTCTTATTTTACAGATGAAAAACGGACACATAGAGAGTTTAAATAACTTGCTCCAAATCACCCACGTATTAAGTTGTGGGAGAAGGAGTTTTTCTCTCTTCTAAAGTCAGTTTTGGTAGTTTACACATATTACATGGTATTGGAATAATGAAATAGCCATCTGGGAAAAAATTGGGTTGAGTTTCATATCACACTGTACCTTACTATCAATTCCAGATGAATCAAAGACTTAAATGTAAAAGATGATATATATATTTTTAAAGATTTTATTCATTTTATTTTTAGATAGAGAGGAAGAGATGGAGAAAGAAAGGGAGAGAAACACCAATGTGTGGTGCCTCTCATGTGCCCCCTACTGGGGACCTGGCCTGCAACCCAGGCATGTGCCTTGACTGGGAATCGAGCCCACAACCCTTTGGTTCGCAGGCCAATGCTCAGTCCACTAAACCACACCAGCCAGGGCTAAAAGATGGAATCTTAAATATGCAAAAACAGTGGTTCTCAATGCTGGCTAGCCTTTAGAATCTCCTGGGGAATTTATTTAGGAATTATCTATTTAAGTCAGAACCTCTGTTTGCAATGGAGGCACTGGTATTTTATATAAGCCCCTGTCCCCAGTGATTAGAATGCAGACAGTGCTGAGAAATACTGATCAAAAGAAAAAATATGTAGAATTAAAAAAAATTTAGTAAAAGAGAAAGCTATTCTATATATATTACATAAAACTAAAAAAGTGTAAAGAAAAAGCTGACACATTCAGAAGTGGGGAGCTGCGGTGTCACGGAGTTCTAGTTTGGGAGGGTGTGAGTTCTGGAGCGACGTGGTAGTGACGGTCGCACAGCAGTGTGGACCCCCTGATGCACTGAACTGCACGCTTAACAATGGTTAGCATGGTAAGTTTCCTGTCATATCTATTTTTCCACAATAAAAACCATTACGAAGGCAATCATGGCACAATCAAAATGCAAGCAACAGATTGGAAAACATAAGCAACCTATCATGAAAAGAACTTGTATATAAAGAGCTTCCACAAATCAATAAGAAAAAGAGCAATTCCATGTAAAAATGGGTAAAAGATATAAAAAGACAGTTTATAGAAAATAAAATACAAAAGGTTCTTAAACATATGAAAAAAGACCATCCTCACTAATTATAAGAGAAAATAAAATTAAAACCATACTGAAAAATCATTTTCACTTAGACCGAGCAGGGTAAAAATAGTTGGCTAACAACATGTTGATAAGGGCCTTAGGAAAGAGTTACTCTTTTTTATTGCTGGTGTCAATAGGATATGCTATATATTGGTAATTTTCTATGGTGAGCAACATCAATTAAAGTTCTCAATGTACACACAATTTGATCTTATAATTCCACACCTAGAAATTTATTTTACACAAATATTTATATACAAATGACGTGTATAAGGTAGGTAGTTTTGAAATAGTATGAGATAGATCCAAACATCTGTCATTTGGCAATAGAAGAATTGTCAAATAAATTTTGATATGTCTATTATACTTTGGAGTACGCTAGAGGATGTTACAAAATAAAGCAGGTCAATATATGCTATATGGAATGATCATCACTATGTGAAAACCACAAGTGTAAAACAGAGAAAGGATATCAAATAGCTAGAATTCTATGCATGTAAGAAAATGGTAGGAAAAGTAGCTTCTGGGAAGAGGACTGGGATATGAAAATCACCTTTTTCACTGTGTGCTATCTTAACACTGTTTTTTAAAGAAAACGTGAATCTTCAACCTCTTCAAAATAATTCCTTCTTTTTCTTTAAATAAAGCTTCACTGGTGTGGAAAAGAACACTGTAAAATGGAATCTGGTGGAAAGATGGTCAAGGGTTTGTTTTGTCTGCCTTTGTTTTCAAACAGCTGGGGGAAGACTCCGGTGTGTTTGTGTGATGCAGGGATAACATCAGAAGGAAGGAAAAGCCGGATGAAGTCAGTTATTTGCAGAGTGAAATCAGGATCATGAGGGAAGCCTTAGCTTCGGGCAGGAGCGGACACATCTCCTTTTGAGATAAGGGGAGATTGGTCCCTAGAAAGACAAAACAGGGGCAAGAGGGCCCAAAGAGCTCAGAAGAGATGAACATCCTGGTAGGCAGGCAAAAACTAGACAGGTAGGTATGTATTTCTTGAACCCAGCAGTGGTCGTGTGGACTCTGCTGGTTCATTGGCTCCTGGGTAGTTGAATATCATGTCCACTTTTGCCGCAGCTTCCCTTTACTTCAGCTGCAGCCGCCATCCAGAGCCTTTCCAGGTCTATCTGGGTCTGCTAGCAGGCTGGGGTCGACATCTGCACCAGATCTTCAGAAAGGCCTTTGGGTTGGAGGTGAGTCCCGAGGTGAGCACTGGAAGGAGTTGTACCACGGTTTCAAAGCCTCTGTCAGGTCGGTCCTTCACCTCTGAAAGGTGAAGTTCTAACTGCCCTGGAGCCTGCCTTGGCTAGGGCTTGACTAGGGTGGTGCTTTGTCCAGAGGGAATGAGAAACTGAAGCTCCAGCCTCGTGACCCCTATTTTCCGCAGAAATTATGAGATAAGTTATCTGCTGCTAGGGAGGGAGAAGGTGGTTGGGCCCGTGGATCCGGGAAGGGGTGGGGTGGGAAAGGACAGTGGTTAAAATGGAAAGGAGCTCTTGTGTGAAAGTAAAGCAAGCACTGGGGAGGCTCAGAAGGTAAGAGTTGGAAGCTTTGAGGGCCCATGACCTTCAGTGATGACACTCCGTGTGGCTGAATTTCTTTAGCAGTTTTCAGTCCCCAAGGACACTGAGTAGACAGTAAAGAAGGGAAAGACGCCCTGGCTGGTGTAGCTCAGTGGATTGAGCACGGACTTCAAACCAAAGTGTCGCAGGTTCGATTCCCAGTCAGGGCATATGCCTGGGTTGCAGGCCATGACCCCCAGCAACCACACATTGATGTTTCTCTCTCTCTCTTTCTCTCTCCCTTCCCTCTCTACTAATAAATAAATAAAATAAAATAAAATAAAATAAAATAAAATAAAATGAAGGGAAAGACCTGGGAGATTGGGGGTTCAGAGGGAATGAGGTCTGAGGCCCTGTGGGGAGAGGGGAAGTGGTTCTGTCCTGTGGCTGCCTCTTTGTCTCCCCACTGGATCTGACCCCTTTCACCTCCAGGGCCGGAAGCCTCATCCCATCCCAGGCCCACTTCTGACCATCCCCAGGCAGGAGATGGTGCCTGATCAGGAGACACACCTTGGAATGTTTCCTGAATTACTCAACAACTCTGCCAAAAACAAAAGCCACACAAACAAAACGAATAAACCCAAAGACTTTATCACTTGATTAAAGCTGTAAGGAGTCTTTTATCCCAAACGGCATTATCCAGCTTATTTTCCTAACTTCTTAACCAGACTTGGTTGCTATTTCCAAATATGAAAACCGCCTTTTAAAATAAATTAACTGCATCAATTCTCAAAGAACTGAGCCCCTCAGGGCTAGTGGCTATGCAGTAATGCAGTGCTATTGGCAGAGTACCATGGGACTTCCAAGGAACTAGGTTGCATTTAGTGCCTTTCCTAAGAAACATATTCAGGGATAACCATCTGCTCACAGCAATAAAATGTTCCCTTAACTATGTGAAAACCACTTTCAAAGGAAGAAGATGTTGAAGATCTATGTTTTTAAATATGCTCCAGGCTATGATTATGATGGCAAATAACTTGCAGGACTCCAAGTGTCCCCTCTCCTTTCCTAAAAACTGTTTCATCACTGCTGCTTGAAATTCCACTCCTGGTGATCCACTGCTGCATACCTCTCCCAAAGTGGGTGCGCTTTGGGGGTGGGGCTGTGGGAGGAGGGTTCTGTAGAGGGAGGGGAACATGCCCCTGGGCAGACTTACACTGTGTTACTGACTCTTTAGTACTAGTGACTTGCAGCTCAGAGAGGCCAGCAGACACTTGGTATGTGAGGAGTGCAGAGGGGAGGCTCTTAGAAGCGATTTGGAGATCAATGACTGTCCTCCATAATAGCAGAGGGCCTACCCTTCTTCCCCTCCAGACTCTGCTGCACACCCTGTTCTGGTTTTGTCTCACCTCCATGAGCAAAAGAGCTTATTGTAGAGCCTCTGAGAGTCTCCCATTTGTTCAGCTATTCATCCAAGAGTATTTAAGCACCTGCCAGCTCCTGTGGTAGAAGGCATGTAAAGGTGCCCAAGTTCTGGATCTCTCCCTGGATGGCCTGCAGACATGTGCCCTCAGCTCCAGCTGGCTCACAGTCCCGCATATGTATTTGGATCTTGTTATCTAAGTACCAGGATTAACAACCCACTCCTGAACCCTGAGCCAGTGAGAGACAGCAATGTCCTCTGAGGACCCGGGAAAGTGCACATGCTATGTAGCACGTAGCTGCTAGGGCAGGGATGACGGCGTTGCTATGGAAACGGCCCAGGCAGCCTTTCCAGTCACAACCTCTAGGTGTCTTTCTTTGTGCCATTAGTTCCAAGGGGAAACATGCATTGCTGTCTCTCTTTTTTCTCTTCTCTGAGAGCTGCTGACAAACGGGGTGGGGAGAGGTCGAGTAGAGCCTGGGGAGGAAAACAGCTGGTGGAGGGTGGGGCTCCTAGGCAACTGATGGGACAGTCGCTCACATGCCAGCTCAGCCTCTGCCACTGTGTCTGAAAAAGCCCCTCAGAGCTAGCTGATCACATTAGGCTACAGCCACCGTCCATCCTCTTCCTGTCCCCTCAAGCTGCATGGCATTTAGAAGCAAGGCCAGAAAAAGGATTACTGTAATTATGGCTTGCTCAGTTTCTCAGAAGCCAGGAGCAAGGGTCTAGAGACTTTGAGGCTGCACACCATGGTTGAGAGAGCATTGGGATTGGAGTCAGGAAGCCTGGGTTCTGGCCTGAATCCTGGCACTGTGTGATCTTAGGCAAGTCATTTTCATCTTCCTGGCTCAGTTTGCTCATACAGAAGACAAGAGGACTGGAATACAGCAATGATTCCAGAGTGCTGCATTGGAATCATCTGAGAATCTTTATTAAAAATGCAGATTTCTAGGCCCAACTCTAGGGAGTCCTATTAAATATGTTGGGGTGGTCCCTGGAAATCTGTGTTAAGCTGCATATAAATTTAACTTGGAGAGTCTGTTGATTTACTTGAAGTATTAGAGACGGTCACGCCAGGACTATGAATCACTGATTTCGAGGTAAATGTCAAGTACACTCAGATAATTGCTGAGAATACACTAAGAGTATGTTATCTGATGAATCCCAGGCCTAATGGCAGTAATGTCATTATGTAATGTCTTCTAGTACAAGAAAAAATGACCATCACTGAAACCCTCTTAGGCAAGCATGACTTCAAGGGTGTGCTTTGGCATCAGGGCTGGACAGGCACTCATCCAGGCTCTGCCAGATGACTGTGACCTACCAACCGCCACACCAGTGCCTAAAACAATACTTTCTCCCTTCACTTTGATCACTCCATTTGAAGGAAGAAACTTTTCTTCCTTCACTCTAGTAAGTCCATTTGAAGGGTCTTTCCAGACTCTTCAAATTTTTATTGATTTACTCAACAAACATGATTGCATGCATCTATGCAGCCAGACCCTGTGCTGGGCACTGGGAGACAGTGAAGAATAGGGTTATAGGCCAATGATAATATAATGTCATGAGTGCAGTGAAGGTGTCCTAGGAGTACCTAGGATGGGTTCCAACCCAGGGTGGCCCCAAATATCTTCTTGTCCTTCTCCTGCCTCTAAGTATGGGCATTCCCCGAGTCTCAGTTTTACATGGACATAACATGCCATTTATTGGCAGGAAGATGGAGCAGAATGAAGTTGGCTATGACCAGCAAACTGGATGGATTGAAGAAAAGAAGGTGGCCCTGGGAAGAAGAATCTAACAGTTGGTGATGAGAAGTTTGGACTGGAGGTCAACTGGCATCAAGAAGGTCCAAAGAGCTCAGAAGAGATGAATATCCTGGTAGTCAGGTGAGAACTAGACAGGTAGGTATGCATTTCCTGCAGCAGCAGTGGTCATGTGGGCTCAGCCTCGGGGTTATGGGGGAATGACAATGGTGGTGCCTTGTCCAGAGGAACTCAGAGACCGAACATGACATCCAGGCATGGACACAGACATGGGGCATGATGGGGGTCAAGGGAAGGTCAGTGAGAGGTTCCCTGAGGAGATGATATTTGAGCTGAGATCTGAAGGATAAATAAGAAATTACCTGGACAGGAGAGGAGGAAATTATTCCAAGAAGGGGAACTAAAATGCAAAACCCCTGTAGAGAGGAAGTTATTGATGCCTGCTTCTTGGATAAAATCAATGGGCTGTCCTATGGCGAATGAATAAGAGCTCAGGAACCTCACATAATTGGGAGAAGGGCTAGGCCCTGGGAGACATCAGGAAGCCTGAAAAGGGGGTGGAATTTGGGGAGGAAGTTTCTCCCTAAGCAGAGAGAACATTCACGATCATTGTGCAGTTGATCTGAGGGTTCTGAGGTGGCCAGTTTGAAGGGCCCCTCCCCATCCCTTAGGGCGCAAGGGAAGGAAATAGGAGGTACTTGGATGTAGTTAGATATTTTACTTCCACAAAGGTAAGAATCTCATTATAGATTGTTATTTTTGCTTTAAACAGTCAATTATATTTTAATAATGTAAGAAAAGAAAAAAGATTTAAAAGTATTTTTCCATATATTTAGCATTTTTGGTGATCTTCATTCTTTCCAGCTGATCTGAATTTTCATATGGTATAATTTCCCTATTGCCTGAAGAACTTCCTTGAACATTTCTCCTATGTGGATTTACTGATGATAAATTTAGTTTTTATTCACCTGAAATATCTTGATTCCACCTTCAGTTTCGAAGGATATTGTCACAGGATATAGAATTCTAGTTTGACCATGTTATTCTTTCAGCACTTTATAGATACCATTCTATTGTCTTCCAGCCTCTATCTTTTCTGGAAAGGAAGAAGTCATCATTCTTAATATTGATTCTCTCTGTATGTAATATTTTCTTCCTTTTTGAAGCTTTTAAGATTTTTTTCTTTGTGGTTTTCAGAAATTTAACCGATAGTTTTCTTTGCATTTATCATGCTTAAGGTTTGTTGAGCTTCCTGGGTCTGTAAATTGATATTTTTAATAAAACTTGGAAAAAATTTTGTTCGTATTTCTTCAAACATTCTTTCTGCTCAATTCTCTCTCTCTCATATGTTTCTGGAATTTCAGTTGCCCATGCGTTAGATACCTCGCTGTCTCACAAATCATTGAAGTTTTCTTTTTTAATGTTTCTTTAAATGTGTGCATTAGTTCAGATAATTTTTTAAAAAATATTTATTTTTAGACAGAGGGAAAGGGAAGAAGAGAAGCATCAATGTGTAGTTGCCCCTTGCACACTCCATAGTGGGGACCTGGCCTGCAACCCAGGCATGTGCCCTGACTGGGAATTGAACCGGCAACCTTTTGGTTCACGGGTCAGTGCTCAATCCACTGAGCCACACTAGCCAGTGCAGTTCAGATAATTTTTATTGAGTGATTGTTAAGTTCACCAACCTTTCCCTCTACAATGTCTAATCTACTCTTAATGTTATCCAATGAATTTTTAAAATAATTTCGGATGTTAGAATTTTCAGTTTTATAATCCCCATTTAGCTTTTTAAAATATCATTTTCATTTCTCTCCTTAAACTTCTCATTCTTTCATCTACCATATTCACTCAGAGGTGCTTTAACATATTTATCATTGTTATTTCAGAATCCTGTCTTTTAATTCCAACTTATAGGTTGTTAATATGTCTGGGTTCATTGACTGTTTTCTCTTGACTGTGGGTCACAATTTCCTGCTTCTTCATAAGTCTGATAATTTTTCGTAACTGGGTTGGCCAAAAATTTCATTGAGTTTTTTTCTGTGTGCTGCCCCTTGTAGTACTTAGTAATCTTTAACTTCATTTGAAACAATTTTTTAGATTGTATTGTGACAGATGTCATATCAGCATTCATTTTAAAAATATCAAAATTGGTGAATTTTAAATGCATGACCCATGGATATGAATAATGGTGGGGGGATTGACTGAGGGAGTGGGGGGCAATAGATTTGTAGGAGAAAAGGGGGAACAATTAGGACAACTGTATTAGCATAATCAATAAAATATAATAAAAAATTAAAAATGCAAAAAAGAAAAATTTTAAAAAATGGTGAATTTTTGTGCAGCCATTTTAATTTTGAAGTTGGAAGAAGATATGCAACATTTTTGGCATATTATGCTTTATTACTTCATGAAAAGTAAAAATGCAACTGAAATGCAAAAATAAACACATTTGTGCAGTGTGTGAAGGTGCTGTGACAGATCGAATGTGTCAAAAGTCGTTTACGAAGTTTCTTGGTACTATTGATGTTTTGGCCAAATAATTCTTGCTGTGGGGCCATCTCATGCACTGGAAGATGTTTAGCAGCACCCGTGGCCTCTACCCACTAGAAACCAATAGAGGGAGAGAGCCGACATACTCAAAATATCCAAGTCAAAAAAGTTATTGGTGAAAATGAAAAATGTGCCTTTTATTTTACAGAAAAAAGTTAGCAGGACTTTTTGGCCAACCAATATATTCAGTATTGGACGTTACATTGCAGAGGTGCTGGGTTTAGGTGTCTTACTCCAAAGAGGGTTGAATTTTGTTCTGGATAGTAGTTAAATTACTGGTGGATCACTCAGTTATTACAGAGGCTTCATTTGGTTCTGTAATGGCAGGGCTATTTTTCCCTTAATCCTAGGGGTTAACCCTTAGTCTTGGGATATATTTCTTACCCCTAAGATATGCCACTTATGGAATTTCACTGGAAAACTAAGGGCCTCTTTTAGTTTGAAGTTCAAACTTGATTTAAAACTCAGTCTCCTCAGTGTCAGTCTGCTCTTATAATATCTGCATAGACTTTAGCCTCTCAGTTATTGCTTTCTGCTGGGTTTCTTGGATTCTTTCCCTGAACATGTACAGTTCAAAGTCATACAAGGATCTGAGGGGGGTTTGCACATAGATTTTGGGGTCCCTACTCTGTGACTCTCTTTTTCTGGGATTTACCCCTTCAATGTTCAGCTGCTTTCCTGAACCCTGACCTCTGACTCCTGAGCCCAGTAAGAGGATCCATTCCCAGGCACCACAGCACCCAATGCTTAGGGGGTAGAGGGGGTAAATACGGATCTAATCTAGTATGTTTTCCTTCTTTTAAAGATCAAATCCTCTACAGTTTCTGCCTGCTCATTAATGTTTTCCAGTGCCTTAACATTTTTAAAAACATATTTTGGCTAGGGTTTAAAATGATCAACAGGAGGATTAACCCAATATCCTAATATATCGCTGGGATAGGAATGGATGGAAGGTGAATTCATTCTTTGCATCTGACTTAAAAGGCTGTGAATCCAAAGTAGAAGTGATAAGAATGACTCTAAATGACTCATTTGAACTCAAATGAGCCAAATACGGCCCTTTCATAGGGCCCCAAATCAGAACTGTGATGATGGAGACCAGCTAGGAGACTGAGGTCTTTATGTAGGCATGTGTTGAAGTCTCATTTTGGAGGGGTAACTTCGGGTCTGACTGAATAAGGAGGACAAGAAAGAGAGAAGAGACAGAGAGGACTCCTCCATTTTAATCTCGTATGGTAAAACAATAGCACAGGTCTTGATAAAGGTGAGACAATTGAGAAGAGTTGTTACAGGTAGAGGTGATGACAATATCTGTGAATAGTTCATCTGGAGGAGACAGTGTTGGGGTCAGTTAGGGTAGAGGTAGTGGTCTCTCTGAGGGAGAAGGTGTGGAGAGAGACAAGTGGAGACCCAGGGGCTGGTTCTTGACAAATACCGGCATTTAGAGGATGGGAGGAGAGAGTAGAACCTTCAACAGATCTAGAGAAGGGAAAGGAGAGGTGAAAGGGGATCTCCAGGAGAACCTGTTAAGAAGGGGAGTTTAAGAATAAGGGGGCCTGAAAGCTCAGGAGCCCAAGTTGGGAGGAGGCAAGGAAAGACCATCAGAGGTAAGCAGGTGGTCAGTCATGACTTGGTGAGGGTGATTTCTGGAGAGTGGTGAGAACAGAAGTCATCACAGGAAGTTAAAGAGGAAGTAAACTTAATTATTTAAAAAAATGTTCTTATCCCTCATCCTCCATTCTTCCAATTCCAGGTCATGCCCTTAGTTGCCTCTGGCCTTCCCAGAGACCAGTGGTTTCACTTGTTGCTAAGCGGCTTTTACTGGACAGTTTCAGCCCTCTGGGGATTAACCCCCCAGAAGAGGACTGGGCTCTGAGGGGAGAGGGATGAGCACACTACAGGAGCAGCCTGGCCTTCCCTTGTTTGGAAGGTAAATACATTCCACCTCAGAATTTTAATGTGGGTTTTGTAAACATCTAGCTAAGATGACAGATAACACCTAATTGCCTGTCTGTCTTCCTCTAAGCATTTTGAACAGGATTCTGCAGGATCCAGATTGGCTGAAGATAAAGCAGAAGGAAGAATTTGTTTCTTCAGCACCATCTTTTCCTCTTATACTCTCAGCAGTAGCTTTTGGAGCTAGTCTCAGATGGGGTCAGACTGGACCTCATGTGGACACAGCAGGCTCTGGCCATTGATTACAATGCCCCAAACTGACAGGCTAAGACATGGATTAACTGAGTGTGGAGAGAAGGGTGGATAAACGTAGGGAGGAGGTGAGGCTGCTCTCCGAGGTCCAGTGTGATGATTGAAGAGACCATTAAACAAGATGGAGAATATAGGAGTAATACTGCATTTGGGAAAGGAGGTCATGACCTCAGTTCTGCACTCTTTGGTGAACGGGTAATTTGAGATAGAACCATTCTTTTATTTTGACGTCTGTAAACATTTTTTAATGTGGTATAGGTAACTAGTAATAATAGTAATAAGATTTTTAAAAAGTCTCTTCATAAAAGTCCTTAGTAATGAGCGTGGGCCTCGAACCAAAGGGTTGCTAGTTCCATTTCCAGTCAGGGCACAGGCCTGGGTTTCTGGCCAGGTCCCTGGTGGGGGGTTAGGGGAGTGGGGGGGTGGGGAATTTGAGAGGCAACCATACATTGATGTTTCTTTCCCTCTCTCCTTTCCTTTCCTTCTGTCTTAAAATAAATTAAAAAAATCTTTAAAAAATTGAAAGGCAATTCTAATTTTTAAAAATGTCCTCAGTAAATATTTTAAAAAATCCTTCTTAAAGAAATTCTAGTCTTTTTTCAGATAAAGGAAAGGATCACCTAACTTAATTCTAGTATAATGACAACTTCCATTTTCTAGGACCAATAGGGGTCCTACCCCAATCCCTCTACTCCCTCCAAGCCAAGCACAAGAACGAACACAGAACTTAGGGTGGGTCTGAGAAGATCCTGGGTGCCTCAGAAAGGCAGTTAAAGGGCCCTCTTGGGGAGCTGTGGAAGGCGGCTGAGGCATGGAGGGGTGGGGCAGGTTGGTGTTGCTGCATGGGTAACTAAGCAGTGGGGAGCTTGCGGAAATAACCTCAATGTTTGGCACAACAGGATACACTTAATAAATAATAGTTATTATTACCACTTGCACACTATTATTTTTCAAAGCACTCTGTATACTGAAAATCCCAGACAATATAAATTTTAGTAGATATGAGAATGCAAGTGAGGCCAGGGTAGCAGGGACCGTATCCATGGTGGCAGGGACAGTGGGGATACACTTACCACCATATCTACAAGGCCCAGCTACCTAGCCAGCACATAGCATGTGCTCAATAAATATTTATTGACTAAATAGATGAGTAAGTAAAATCAAATCTGTAGAGATATAGGAAAATGGGCTGGTTAAAAACACACACTCCAAACCAGATGTTGGGGTTCATATCTGATATTAAATAGCTGGGGGACACTGTGCCACTACCCAGATATTCTGTACCTTGGTTTCTGCACCTAAAAAGGAGGGTGATAGTAAGAGTGATTCCCTCAAAGGACTGTTGGGAGGTTTAGATGAGCTAATATCTGTGATGTGTCCAGAACAGTCTCTGGCACACGGTGAGAGCTATATAGCGGTTTGCTATTGTTACTGTGTCTTTGAGAAGCATTTGTACTTTTAAAATAGACTCTAAATGCAAACAAAGCATTTATGACTGGGTACATGCCAAAGAATAAATCATCAATGACTGAATTCCAGTATCTTTCAAAATACACCAAGAAGGCAATCGATGTCACCCACGTCTCAGGTCAGCTGCTATTGTGCTGGGGCTAAGGGAAGATTTAAGAAAATTGCATGAGCAGGGAGGGTGGTTCTTGGTCCCAATCAGCAAAGCAAAAATGCTACCTTCTAGTTGCTAAAAAAAGAAACACTTGGGAGAGGGCCACATCTTAGGAGAGTGGGAGGGAGCAGGTGGTGCAAAGCGATGCTGAGTCCATCCACCTCTAACAGCCCACACCTTCCTGTGGGTCTGAGAGTTGAGAAATTTTCACAGCACTGGATGGAAACTTGCAGAATTAGAAATGCTTCTTCTCCAAGTTGGGATCTAGGAATGAGGACATTTTCATTTAATGAGATCATAATCATATACATCCAATAACAGAAGTTAAGATGAGAGAGGTGTTCTTCACTATCAATCCTACTTGTAATAAAATGTTATGTTACTTGTATTGGTCTGGGTTCATTCAGGGAAGTTGAATCACTCTGAGTATTGTGGAATAAGGAGTTTAGTGGAATTATACCTTGCACAATTGTGGGAGCATCTGGGAGAGCATAGGTCTAAGAAGGGGATTCACAGGATCACAGAAGGGTCACTAGCCAGCATTACTGCTGGTAATTGAGCTGAAACTTGCAAGGAAATGGCAGGGATGGGCACATCTTTGAAGCAGCTGGAGTTACCCTGCACAGGGGAGTGGTGTAGAAGTCTGTGGAAGGTGGAGGGTTTAGTGTGGCTAGTGCCTCTGTAGGTTTGAAGCAACGTACCTGGTATTGGGGCCTGGGATCACTACCAGTTCACAGAGCTGGCAATTGGGAAAGAGCAAGAAGAGGAGCTAGTCGTGAGGAGAACCTGCCTGTACCTCTGCAAGTTTCTCACCTCCTCTGACATATGGAGGCCTGTGGAGCCCAATGGCTGCTGCCTCTGCCCCACATCTCATTCAACTTCCCCTCTGAGGCCCACAATCACACAGTCAAGAGGATTTTGTGAGGCATAGTTCCCAGCATAGAGGGTTTGATGATAGAAGAGTTGAGCACATTTATAATGATGTAATACAATTCATAGTCTTTCTGTTTATATCTTTATTAATTCTCATTTGGCCTCATTTCAAAAAGGATTTCTGAAGCAACCTGGAGAAGCATTTGCAATTGAGTACATTTTTTAAAAGAAAATATTTTATTTGCTTATTTTTAGAGAGAGGTGAAGGAAGGGAGAAAAAGAGGGAAAGAGACATCAATCAGTTGCCTCTCACAGTTTGCAGAATGATGCCCAGTGCATTGAGCCACATCAGTTAGGACTTGAGTGGATTTGTTAAAGGAAATGATGGTGGCAAAGAGAAAAATGTAGGGCAATAAAATAATTCCTGGGTAGTGTCAGTGTTCAAGAAATTCATCTAAGAGCCAGTTCATTTGAAGACAGGGCTATAGATTTGGCTTAAAGCACCTCTGGAGCCCAATCAAATATTTTGTGATAAGGATTGTCACAAAGGATTGGCACAGATTATCTTGGTCTAGAGAACTAAGAGAAATATCTCCTGGGATTCTCAAAAATATCCCTGCAGTAGTGCCTTGGAACTGCCCAATGAAAGCTGTCCTACAGGGGGTTAAAGCAAAGCAGACCTAGCATGAGCCCCATCCAGACTCTCTCTTGGCAGAAAAGGGGCAGGAGACAATTTCTAAACATTATCTCTGGATGAATGGATGATCTGCATATCTTTCAAGGCAGGGTTGACAAACTTTTTCTCTCAAGGGCCAGCGAGTAAATGTTTTGGACGTTAGGGCCATGAGGTCTCTGTTACAACTACTCAGTGCAGTCGTTGTAGGGTAAAGGCAGCCACAGAACATCTGTAAACCAGTGAGTGTGGCTGGGGTCCAACAAAACTTTATTAAGGGACACTAAAATTGGAATATTTTTAACAACTTTTCTATGTCACAAAATGTTATTAGTCTTTTTAAAGAAGATTTTATTTATTTTTAGAGAGAGGGGAAGAGAGGGAGAAAAACATCAGAAACATCTACTGATTGCCTCTCGCATGCCCCCAAACTGGGACCAAACCCACAGCCCAGGCATGTGCCCTGACCAGGAATTGAACCAATGACCTTTCACTTTGCCGGACGATGCCCAACCCACTGAGCCACACCAGTCAGGGCTATGAGTCTGTGTTTCTCCAGCCATTTAAAGGTGTAAACACTGCTCTTAGCTTGTGGACTGTAGCCACACAATAAAAGGCAGCAGGCTGGGTTTGGCCCACATGCCATGGTTTGCTGACCTTTGCTTCAAAGGATCTTCTACAAACAGTGATTTTTATAACTGATGAAGAAAGTGGGAGGTGAAGTGTTTGAGGTTAGGTTGGGTCACATTAACTACTATAACAGACAAACCTCAAAATCTCAGTGGCTTACTGTGAGTGGATTCCTGCTCGTGTAATGTCTAAGCACGGATGTTACTTAATGGGTGGGTGACTCTCCTCCAGAGGGTGACTTAGGACCTGGGCTCCAGCCACCTTGTGGCTCCACCTCTAGTTAGCAGATGGGGGAGGACAAGATAATAGTGGGCCCGCTTTTCAACCTTATCAACCCAGAAGTGACACACACCATCTGCTATGTTTAGTGTGTGTGTGGGTGGGGGGGGGGGGAGGTTGCTGAGAAAGACAGGAGCTGGCCACTGTCTGGTAATGATGCTCCCCTGTGGAAGAGAGTGTTAGTCTGTGTTGGGTTCACTAGCTGTCCCTGCTACAGTGATGTTCTTGGGCAAGAACTTGAGTGTAGATCATGATGCTAATGAAGGGTGGTTCTGGCACCACACTGAGTGTGGAGAGGACATTCTTCTTTGAAAGTTAAAGCTACTAAAAGTATACACAGAAGGCCAAGACTCTGCCCTGAAAACCACTCTGGGTGTGTCCAGTACCAGCTCCAACATGCAGGTGAAAGCTTCAGTGTTCTCCATTCGAAAGCATGACTGTAACATGTTTTGTCTAGAAAAACTTTAAAGAGTTGTGACCAATTTCCTAATATGGCCATTAAAATCATCAACAAAGAATCCAAGAGACTTAAAGTATTAAACAATATAACCTCCACTTGAACCTTCCAAAAATATAGTCATCTTAGAAAAGTATTTCTAGGTGACTCAGGGAGTGTCAGCCTTGGTGCTCTTCATATTGTGGCTCACATAACTTTCTGTCATGGGGCTTTCCTGTGTGTTACAGGATGTTAGTAGCTTCCCCAGACAGTGTCTACACACCAGATGCCTGTAGCACCCTCTGCCCACTCTGCTATCCTCCACTGTGCCAGCTGTAACAACCAAAAATGTTTTTGGACATTGTGAAGTGTCCCCTGGGGGACAAAATTGCTCCAGCTCAAGAAATATTGAATAATTAAATGATAAAACTTACCAAATAAAATTGTTGAAACAAACCAACTAAATATTGCAGGGTTTAAAGCCATTAATGACTATGTTGATTCTAGAGTGGCTGGTCTTGGGTCATGCTTTCTGACAAGCAGAAGTTGGGTTGATTTGTTAGGACTTCTTTTGGTAAAAGATGGTAGCATTCGATCAGCATCATAGACCAGAATAGCTGTCTTGAGTATGTTCCTTTCAGTTCTCAGTAGCAAGAGGCTATTCAGCTACACATCCCAAAGTGTTCCCATGTCAATAGATTTAACGTAAATAAAATAAAGTCTACGATATTGGGTCTAACCTATGCCAGAATTAACTTGCTTGAAGCTAGTGTCCCATGTGCTGGATTGTTCCTACCAACCTTCACCCTGGAGGTGGCTGCAAGTCACAGGTTCTAAATACTGGGTTGGCCAAAAATTTTGTTTGTTTGTTTGTTTTTCTGTAAGATGGCTCTATTTGCACTTTGTTGGGAACCGCCCTGACTGGTATCAGAAGCTGAAACCCCCGCCTAGGCTAAGGCTAAGGGAATGCCCTTGGAACCGTAAGCCAGCAAGGAGACAAAAGCTTATCTCCCTGGCAGGAATGCTGCTCCTGCTGCTGAATCCCAAAAAGCTTGGTCAGTTAGCCAAAGACAGGTAAGATTCCCCACGGGGGGAACGACCTAAGCCAGGCACAATCACTTTGGGAGGCCCCCCAAAAGAAGGACTTGGGGGGCTGCAGCAAAAGAGGGTGACAGACCCTCGCTCCTCAGCTTTGACATAGCCTGAGTTCTCATCGTCTGGGAGAAAATCTCCTTATTGCCTTAGTTCCCGTGCTAAGCCTGAAACAATGACAGGGTGGTGCAGCTCTGTGCTGAAAAGGGGCGGATTCCCTGGGTGATCAAGCCTAAGAAAGAACATGTAAATTACTGTGAAACCTTCTTTGTTTAGAATGCTCTCAGTTGAATGAGAAGGGTCCAAGGAGGAAGTTTGTTCCTCAAAGTCTTACAGCTCTTTGACCCCCACTCAATAGACCAGCAGAGTTCCTTGTTTTCTATAGTTCCTTACTTCCCCCTGATAAGTACTGTACTTTACCTGAATTATTATGCAAAATGAGCCCAATAAAAGCAGGTATGGACGGTAAATCATGGCGCCCCCCACTAGGGGGGGGTGGCCATTTCGTCCCTACTTCCCCACAGAAACTAGTTTGTCTCTGTGCATGTTTGTTTGTTTCTCACGTGTTTTTCGGCGAGCCATCCACAGTGTTCCATGGTCACTGCTGGCCGGTGACCCATGCGCAACAGCACTTAACTGTCCTTAACTTCATTCAAAACAATTTGGTTAGATTGTATTGTGACAGCTGTCATATTAGCGTGCATTTAGAAAAACTTATCAAAATTGGTGAATTTTTGTGGAGCCATTTTAATATTGAAGGTGAAAGAAAATATGCAACATTTTGGCATATTATGCTTTATTATTTCAAGAAAGGTAAAAATGCAACTTAAACATAAGAAAAGATTTGTGCAGTATATGGAGAAGGTGCTGTGATTGATCAAATGTATCAAAAGTGGCTTGCAAAGTTTTGTGCTGCAGATTCCTTGCTGGAAGATGATGCTCCATGGTTGGGTAGACCAGTTGAAGTTGATAGTGATCAAACTGAGACATTAATTGAGAACAATCAACATTATACCACACAGGAACTAGTTGACATACTCAAAATATCCAAGTAAATAAATTTATTGGTGAAAATGAAAAATGTGTGTTTTATTTTATGGAAAAAAACATATAGACATTTTGGCCAACCCAATAAATAAATACTGCTCAGGGCCCCTGACCATTAATATTTTCTATTTCAGTCTCAGAGGCAAAGATATGGTCAAATAAAGGCTGAATGCCGAATCTATTTCTTTTCTTGCTTTTTTTTAAAAAATAAGATTTGTTTCTTTTTCTTTTAAAAGTTTTTATTTTACTTTTTTAGAGAGAGGGTGAGGGAGGGAAAAAGAGAGGGAGAGAAACATCAGTGTGAAAGAGAAACATCGATCAGTTGCTAGGGACCTGGTCCACCACCCAGGCATGTTGCCTTGACTGGGAATCGAATCGATGACCCCTCAGTTCACAGGCCAGCACTCAACCCACTGAACCACACCAGCTAGGGCTGAATCTATTTCTAAGTGTGTGCTCTATAGTGTGATGGAGAATTCACTTAACCAAGTGGCTGAAATGAAATAAATGATAATAGTTCTTTGTCCTTGTTATTGTTATTATTGTTACAATTGTCAATCACAGAGTGGCTTTGATATAAATACGCAAGCTGGTAGTGTAGACTATCCCCCTGCCCCCTAGTTTATGAAAGAGGAAAGTAGAATAGAATAGAATCCAGACTCCTGAACATGGCCTTCAAGACCCTGAGTGATCCAGCCCCTGCCTAAATCTAATGTGATCTTGTCCCATTTTACCCCTGGCTTGCCAAACTCTACCACTCTGGCTTTTTAAAGTTCCTCCACCTCTGGCAATTTGGCTTCAGTGGATTTGAGGTGGGCCCAGGCAGGGGTGCTTTTTCCCACTGGTTCTGATGGGCCAACAGGTCTGCAAATTGTGTTTGGCTCAGACCTAACCTGGTTCCAAAGCCAGACAGTTGCCAAGTGAGGTAAAAAGCAGGTGCTCTATGAAGCCAAGACTTGCTGTCCATGGGTGGGGAAGCGGATGTTTTAGCAGCAGTGTGAGCTTAGCCTGGACTTGCTGAGAGTGAGGGGGAAGATGGGACAAGCCCCAGGAAGGCAGAGCCTAGTAGACAAAGTGAAAAATGCAGTTTCCACTTCAGTATCTTCCTCTCCTAATTGTGAGGGCTGTGGGGTGAGTTCAGGGACTCAGCTCAGAGCTAGACACTCCAGGGAGGAGAGAAGTCTCATAGTGGGGTAGGTGGATTGGGTGGGAGTGGTGTCATCTCTTAAAGTAAAATGTCTCTTTTGTAAAAATCCCTTTCAATGGCCTACATTTGCTCATGAGATCCAAAGTACATGTTGTGCATATGCCACCCTGTTTAGGAGTTCTTTTGCACACTAACATTTAACGTTTAACAGCCACTAAAAAATAGAAAGAACCACTAATAGTGGTAGAATGACCTTGCAAATGTAATGGATGAACGCACCTGAATTGTACAATTAACAATGGTTAAAAATGATAAATTTTATGTTACTCATAGTTCACCCCTCCTCCCAAAAACAACCACTGGGATGGACTAAAGGATGTCATAAAAAGCCAATCTGTGTGTGGACATGAGTCACTTAAATAATTCCCCTTAAACCTCTAAAAGGAGTATGGGTGGGGGATTCCAAAGCATTACTGCTGGACTGATTCCATTGTGGCTTTCTTTTTTAACTTTTTATTATGGAAATGGAAAAACATTTAAAAGGTAGAGAGAATCGAATAATGAATCTCCTTTGAATCCAGAACCCAGATTCAACACCCGTCAATTTTTTCTGTTCTTGTTTATATATATTCCTTTGACTTTTTTGTAGTACTTTTAAGCATATCACAAGGATTTAACAGTTCATCCATAAACACTTTATTTTATTTTTAACATTAAGATTTCATATCTTAAATCTCATTAAGCAATTCATTGGATGTTGTAAAGATTAAACAAAGGAGATTAGGCTAAAAAATTGGGTTGTGTTATAGGTGATCTTGCCTTTAACAAGTTTATGCTTGACCTGGAAAAGCAGACCATTGATAGAAAATAGGACTGTGAAGAATTAAAAGTCACACTCTCCAAACCACATATGCCAAAGGGCAGCCAGCATATTCTAACAGCTGAATCCTGGGTGTGTCTTCTATGCAGGAATCAGGGGGTGAGAGAGAGAGAGAGAGAGAGAGCGTGAGCTGGCTCTCTGAGCCAAGCAAATGGAAGAGGTTAAGATAAGAAAGATGTCAGGAATGTATCAGAAATAGACAATATTGTCTATTCTATTTGTCTTGGCAATGAAAATTTGGTGTCCCTCACAGGATCATTTGTAACTGGCAAGCTTTAGCTTTTGCATTTTAATCCCCTGCCCTGTCTGACCCTCTCTTTGCTCCTATAACCTTTCTATGCCATTGGTCCCCATCACAGACTCTCTCTTCCACTTCTCTCCTTAGTGTGATTTCATCCCACTCCCTGCTTCCCTGCCTCAGAACCTTCGGGACTCAGCTCACACTGGACCCTGGGAAGAAGCTGCTCATCAGCCTTCCTCCAGCCTCCTGGCTCTTTAGTGGGGCTGGGGTGGAGCCCACTGTGGCTGTTTGAGACCAGTGACTATTCCACTTGCTTTTTGGACTTGAACTAGCCATGGACCCAAAGAGCCTGTTGGGAAAATCCAGGTAAGTGATGAAGGCAGGACACCAGTGACTAAAAAGCAGTGGGTAGGGAAAGGTAGGAGGAAAAGAAGGAAGGGAGGGAGAATGAATTAGGAGTGTAGTTCAGGCTGTTAAAGAGGCTGGTGACAGTGGCAAAGAGCCAGTGTTCAGAGAGTCTGGGAGCCAATTCAGCTGGAACTAAAGCAGGCACGAGGACCCGGTCATTACCCTCTGATGCCCTCCCTGCCTGGCCAGGGCATGTCAGGAAAAGCTCAATAAGGGGTCTAAGTGGAGGTCAGGGTGAAACCGATTCTGCAGTGGGAAGATGGAAGGTGATTGGGCTCGAAACAGACCAAGTGCAGGTAGTCTCTGTGCAGTGAGATTTAGAGCCCTGGCTTTCTAGACCGTCCAGCTTCCTGATCTGGACACTTGTTACTTACAGTGCAGCCTTGGGTCTGGCAGCATCTGCACCACGTGGGAGGTTGTTAGTAACGTGGAACCTCAGGCCCTGCTCAGACCCGCTGAATCAGAAACTCCAGGAGTGGGGCTCAGGAATCTGTTTTAACACACCCTCCCATGATTTGGATGCTTGCTCAAGACTGAGTGTTTCTTAAACAGAGCACGAGGTATACAGAAATGTAGGGACATCTCTCAACTTTGTGATTCTTTTTTTTAAAGATTGACTTTTCTTTTTAAAATATTTTATTTATTTATTTTTAGAAAGGGGAAGGGAGGAAGAAAAAGAGGGAGAGAAACATCAATGTGTGGTTGCCTCTCAAGAGCCCCCTACTGGGGACCTGACCCACAACCCAGGCATGTGCCCTGACTGGGAATTGAACTGGCAACACTTTGGTTTGCGGGCTGGCACTCAATCCACTGAGCCACACCAGCCAGGGCTCAACTTTGTGATTCTTAACCAGTTGTCGTAGCTGAATGAAAGAAAAAAAAATAGTTGGGTAATGAATGAGCTATTGAATTAAAATTACTGCATCATTTATTCACTTAGTTAACAAATGTTTATTGGGTCAGTCATTATTTTAGCATTGTGGAGACAACTGTGAACAAAATAGACAAAAACTATTGCCTTCATAGAGCTTACTTAAAAAACTGACAATACCAAATGTTGACAGGAACACAGAATAATGGAAATATCATCCACTGCTTGTGGGAATGCAAAATGATACAACCACTTTGGAAGACAGTTTGGAAGTTTCTTATAAGATTTAAATATACTCTTATCATATGATCTAGCAATTCTACTCCTAAGTATTAAACCAAGAAAAATAAAAACATTTACTGAAAGACCTGTATGTGAATGTTTATAGCAGCTTTATTAACAACATCTCAAAACTGGAGACAATCCAGTGTCTCTCACCTGGTGACTGGATACACAAGCTTTGGCACATCTACACAATGGAATGGTCCTCAGCAGCAAAAAGGAGTGAACTGCTGATACATGCACCAACACAGATGAGTCTCAAAAGCATTATGCTGAGTGAAAGAAACTAGAAACTAAAGGCTAGGTACTGCATGTTCCTTTTATTTATATGGCATTTTTAGAAAGTCAAAGAAAAGGGTATAAAACTGGATGTAAAAAGGACATAAATAGACCGGTGGTTGCCGGGAGCTGGAGTAGGTAAGGGGATTGACGATAAAGGAGTCTGGATGATTTTTTTGTGGGGGGGCTGGTGGTGATAGAGCTGTTCTGTATCATTGTGGTTGTCCTTACATGATTGTACACATTTGTCAAAATTGTTGATAATCATTTTCTTTGGCTCTGACTTCCTTCTCAGCCATTTACCCCCTAAGACACCAAAGCTTCTCCTGCCTCATAGGCTCATCTCTTCTTGGACTTTTGGGAGCCTGCCATTGTTTTCATCGGCTGTTGTAAGACTGAGAGTTGCTTAAATCTACTCTTCACTTCCCCATGTCACACCCCTATTATCATCCACATTCCACAGATAAAAAGTCAGGGTTTTTTTTGCTAAATCACCCAGTGAGTAAGTGAATGGCTTCCAGGCCTCCAGCTCTAGGTTCCTCTGGGCCAGGTGGCCCCATAAAACCCCACTACCTTTTGCCATTCAAGAGTCTCATTCTGAATATTTCCGTTGTGACCACCTCTCAGAGTGAGGGGAAAAATGGGGCAGTGGAGCAAGGCAGACTGGCAATAGGGAACAGAGGTGACCTGGAGAGAGTGACCTGGGGGGCGAGGATTTTGAGCTCCCTGTAGTTTCGGCTTCAGGGTATTTGACAACAGCTGCTGGAAGTGGTAGACAGTGTGATTGCTGTGGCCAGGAGTCCACCTCAGGAAGTGGTCAATAGTGTCGTGGTGACAACACCGAGGCTGTGGTAGGAAAACCTCACTGTATTGGAAGAGCAGAGCCAGCAGCAGAAGCCCAGGATTCTGTTTACTGGAACTTGAACAAGTCCTGAGCCCTCATTCAGCAAACATTTAACTTAAACAAGGCAATGTATGACAAGGTGTTTTGTAAAAGGCTACACAAAAACAAGAAGCTATCACAGAAAATGGGAAACTTTCATTAAGAGGGCAATCCTTGAACATGAGAGAATGTCTTCCCGAGGAAGGGTGCTGCTGGTGTACACTTGCACATTTAAAAGCAGATACCTGAGAGATTTATTTGCATGCTTTGCTCCAAAGTAACTTGCAGGCAACTCAGTCAATTCTTTCTTACCAGGCACACCCAAATGTCGGTGGCAGTTATCTCCAGGTAGCAGATTAGAGTTGATTCTTATTTATTTTTATAGGGTTCTCCATTAAAAAAAATAACCAAGTCATGGACACGTGACATAGAGGGGAGAGTTTGGGAAACCAGAAGAGGTCAGGTGTGGCTGGAAGGTGGGGTACGTGGGGAAGTGGGAGATGGGGCAGGAGCTTGACAAGAGCCATAATGGAGTGTTGCTTGTGGAGTCCTTTCATCAAAGGCCATTAAACCACTCTGCTTGGGTTCAAAGCCTGAGCTCGTGAAGTGTGGTGCTCAGACCAGCAGCACTGATCTCACCTGGGAACTTGTTAGGAATGTAGAATTTTATCCCAGACATACCGCATTAGAAAATTGGAGGGCAGAGCCCAGCTCTAGTTTAATGAGCCCACCAGGTGACTCTGATGCATGTTGAAGCCTGAAAATAACTGATTTAAAGTGTTCCCAAGTTGTCTCTGACCAGTGTGGTCAGTTGGTTGGGTTTCGTCCTGCAAAAGGAAAGGTCATCAGTTTGATTACCAGCTGGGGCACATGCCTGGGTCGCAGGTTTGGGCTTGGTCAGGGTGCATGTGAAGGGGCAATTGATGTTCCTCTCCCTTTCTTCTTCCCTTCCTCTCTCTCTAAAAATAAAAATTAAAATAATAAAAAAGTGCTGTCAGGTTGGGACAATGCTCTCTGCCCACAGTGAGCTGGCAAAAAAGGGCCTCGATTATCTATTAGCCCACGCTCTGGTGTGGGGTTCGCTGGGCTGGTTCTCCAAGCCCGCAAGAAGTCCTCTTCTCCGATATAATGGCAGTGAGGTGAGGACTTGCCTCTCAATGATTAGTTGGAATTTTATTTACAGGCAGAGAAGTGGCTGTGAGGGATAGATATCACAGTGTTGGCTCAAATCTAGTTGCTTCTCTCTGGGTTAAAAAGATCTGGAAATAATCCAGAAGAGATTCTCAGGAGGCACGGGGGTGTCTAGTCCTGGAGTGTTTCAGAGTGTGCCCTGCTGGTTCTTCAGACTCTGTGGCTGTCCCTGTTTGTTCCCATTATCCAAGGACACAGCCTCCCAGCTGGGCATCCCACAGAACAAGGAAGCCAAGGGCGCGTTGAATCAGACTCTCAGATCTCTTACTTAGAAGCCATTCGTGCTTCACCTGCACTTATTCTACACCAGGGGTGTCAAACTCCTTTTCACCAGGGGCCACATCAGCCTCGCGGTCACCTTCAAAGGGCCAAATGTCATTTTAGGACTGTACAAATGTAACTACTCCTTAACTAGGGGCAAGGAGCTTGGCACTGCCATTGGGTAGAAACAAGGCGCGAGGCAGATAAAACAAGGTGGAGGGCCGGATTCGGCCTGAGGGCCTCGTGTTTGCCACCTGTGTCCTACACTCAGACTACCTGGAATTTCAGGCATCCTGTTTGTCGTGTCTCCCTTACAGTTTAAAGTGCTCAGCATATACTACAGAGCTCAATAAATGGTAGTTTTACATTGTTATTATTTTGTGCTAAACAGGGGAGAAGAGGTAAAGGCATCCTAGGTTGAGGAAACAGGAGGGAACAGAATTTGAGGGGCCTGGTGTGAAGTGGAAATGTGAGGCCCGGCTAGGGAGCTAAGAAATCAGTTTCCTCTTTCCACGGGCCCACTGCCCCAACCCATGTCTGACGAGTGATGCCAAGAGATTGCACCCTCTGTGCAGGGACATGGACTGGGGTGGGCGAGAAGCCCCCACTGAGTCACTTGCCAAAGACCATGACCAAGACTGTGCCAGCCCAGGTCAGGGATGACTGCCACCACATCCTATAGGGAGCTTGCCCAACCCCGACCCTCCGCACTCATGCAGGCCCTGGCTGGGGCTGGAGGGCAATGAGGAATGACCCAGTTGTCACTGAGGCAGAGGGCAGCAGCTGTCATGGAGTGGGAAAGGGTTATTGGACTCTCAGATCAGGGAGCAGGTGGCCAAGAACTCAGCCCAGGGAGGTGGTGGGAGTGGGACCACACATGAGCAGAGGCTCCAAGCCCCCAGTGCATGACCCCTTGTCCCACTGGACTTCACTTGCAGATTCAAATACACAATTATTAAAAAATGTCAAGCCCTGGATGCTGTGGCTGAGTGGATTAAGTGCCAGCCTGCAAACGAAAAGGTTGCCGGTTCGATTCCCAGTTGGGGCACATGCCTAGGTTGCGGACCAGGTCCCTAGTTGGGGGCGTGTGAGAGGCAACCAATCAAGGTATTTCTCGCACATCTATGTTTCTCGCCTGCCCTTTCTTCCTCCCCCACTCTCTTTAAGAATAAATAAATAAAGTTTTTTAAAGAAGAGTTTCAAGACAGTGATCACAGAATTTTAAACTCTAAGCACAGGGTCCTCTGAGTGTGAAGCCCTGTGTGACTGCACTGGTCACACACTCATGAGGCCAGGTCTGTGGGACAGACCAGGTAAGGATGTGGGATGTTAGTGGAACTGAGAGATGGTCTGCTGCTAGAGAAGAGTAAGAGTAAGCACGGAGGTGAGGAGGGGTAGGAAGTGAGGTTGGGAAGACAGATAAGAATATAGTAAATAACTGATAGGCAAAAGAAAAGCCACACAACTTTTATGTTAAAATATGGTAACACATAATTTATACAGAAAAATTTGAAACGTGCAGCCATATTAGTTCTAGAGCTGCTGTAACACATAACCACAAACTGGCCTAAAGCAGCAGGAATTTCTTCTCTCGTAGCTCAGGAGGCCAGAAGTCCAAAATGAAGGCGTAGGCAGTGGTTCCTTTTGGAGTCTCTGAGGGAAAAACCATCTGATGCCTCCCTCCTCGCTTCTCCTAGCTTCCCAGCTGCCAGCAGTCCGAGGCGTTTCTCGGCTTGTAGATGCATCACTCCAATCTCTGCACGTCTTCGCACCACCTTCCGCTCTGTGCTGCAGGCTTCTCTTTGTACAGGGATACTGGTCACTGGATTCAGGACCTACCCTAAGTCCAAGATGGCTTCATCTCAAGATCTTTAATTACATCTGCAAAGACCCTTTAACCAAATAAGGTCACATTCTGAGGTTCCGACCAGATATGAATTTTGGAAGGGTACTACTCAACTCACTATAGGACAGTAAAAGGAAGAAGAATAACTCATCCATGCTTCTGCTATCTAGAGCAAACACTGGTTAATACTTTACGGTATCCTTCCAGGGTTTTTTAATGCATAGATTTAGCTTAGGTATTTATTTTATTTAATGGTGACCTTTAGATATACAGTTTCCTGAAAGAAATTTTTACAGGTGTTGGAGCAGTTTGTCCTGGCTCCCACGGGGAGACTACGACCATCTCATCTCAACTTCCTGTTCGGTGACCTTATGTCGGTAGCTTGAAATCAGCCGTGGGGGGAGTGTTCACACTGTAGAAATTGGCACCTGCTACAGATCAGGGCTTATTTGTGTACTTTTACTAGCACGTCAGTGGATTCTAACCTGGCAGAGAAGAAAGAGAAGAGTATTCTAGGCAGAGAATATAAGACACAAGGCAGGTTGACACGAGGGGCCTGGCTTGTTCAGGAAAGGCAGCCCTCGGCTGTCCTAGGGAGGGGCTGACCGGGCAGTGGTAGGCGCTGAGGCTGGAGTGACCGAAGGGCGGCTGCACTGGAGGGGCCCTGTGAGCCCTGCAGAGGCAGCAGGGGTTGTATTTTGGAAATGTAATAACTGATGGCAGAGTAGTTGGTGGCGGGGATGCCGTGGGGCTGACGGCAGGGAGACTGGTTGGGGGCACCTGCAGGGGTAGAGGTGACAGTACTAAGAGTCTCAGCAGAGCATGTCCAAGTCTCAGCCTGTGCTGGTCTCAAGGCAATTCTTACAGCAAGATTTCCTTGGGGCCGGAGCCCAGCTAGTCCCACCAAACTTCAAGTAAATGAACAGTACAGTGCAAACTACTAATTTAAAACTTCAAATGCCTGTTACACTCAGCATTCAAGTCCCATTTCAGCAGATCTCTGGAATCCTGGTTATAGTAAACAAACCTCCTTACAGCCTGAATCTCCTTAAAAACAAATGAGCAAACAAAGAAAATTTGGCTCTCTCGGGAGAGCACTAGGCTGTTTATTCACCAGCTCTCATCTAAGCAGTAGGAGAAGGTTGTCAGAATTCTTCTAGCATCTTGTTGCTCCTCCCCCCAAGTTTTCCCCACCCTCTTCTAAAACCCTTTCCCCTTCGTGGCAGTACCAGCTTGTCTTACAATGAGCTCTGTGGGTCTTCTCCCCAGTCCCTGATGCCCAAGGACCCAGATCATAGTGTTTTTGCCCAGCCCAAGTCCTGTGTTGTCCTGGACAGCTTCGGCCATGAGGCTGCTCCACTCTTTACCTGGATTCAGAGTTTCCTGATCCCATGATTGATTTAATAGATCTGTATTCAATTTTGTGCCCTACAAATAGAGAATACACAATATTTTCCAGCACTCCTGGGATATTTACCAGGAAGCAGACGTCATCACTATTCTCTGAACTCTTTGCTAACACATCACTCCTCCACTGCTTCTTGTTTTTCAGAAGCTGACTCTTTTGAGGACCATGCCATCTGATGATGCTGCTTGGTCTCATCACTGACATCTGTGGTTCAAGGGCATGTGACCTGGGTAGTCACACAGGGGCCCACACTCAGAAGGGCCTAGAACTTGGTTTAATAAGAGAAATCCAATGGGACAAAGGGAGCGTGCCTGTGAACAGAGGAGATACATGCCACAGGTGTGTCCGCCATTCCTTGCTGCCTCATCTGCTCTGTGTTTACGAGGCCCCGTAGCCCAGAGTTCTGGCGGGCTTGTGCCGTATAGAAGCTCAGTGAACCTTAAAGCAGTACAAGGTAAGTGTGGTAAGTCTGTGACTGAATAAGTGATGGCATCTGTAGCCCCACAGGCCACACTTTTCTGTTCAACAACATGTATCAATTGCAGAAGGAATTAAAAAAATAAAAACAATCAAGGAAGCCTCTCCTATTCTTTCTAACTATATCAGCCAACCACTTACTCTGAAAATGACGTGGAAGGAAAGGGAAAGACTGGCCAAGACATAGCTCCTTTTCCTTTCAGTTCTGCCTTACTCGTTGGTAAGCCTGCAGCAGACAGTGTTGGGAGAAACGTGTATGTATAGAGAAGTGAAACAAAAGCCAGGTGAATTTGTTTTATTTTGGTAAGAATGGAACACACACACGTACACATAGCAGTTACAAAATGCAAACTGTGTGATTTCAGGGATTCTGCCTATGAGTGAAATGTTCTTATGTCCATTTATAACTGGCATTGTACAACATTAAACAGTAAAATCCTGGATAGTAATTTAAAATGTTGATTTTTCTGTATGTAGAGCAACATTCCATAGCAAATTAAAAACATCGTAAGTCAAGAGGAAGAAGATAGAAGAAAGAAAAAAAGTTTTGTGAGACTTTCTTCACCATGACCCGCAGACTTGCTCTCCACCCTAAGACCTGGGGTCATGCACTGCAATTGCAACGTTCACTTGATTCACTCACAGTCCAGAGATACATGTTTTAGAAAAGACAATGTATTGTTTTAAGATACAAAGTTATATATATGTGAAATACTCAGAAAAATGATTCTAATTCAGATGAGGATGTTTATTTCAATACATCTTAAAACAGCAAAAACTTGACATAGTACATATGGAATACAATGGAATGCAACATCAACTCTTCTGTGGGTCTGCTGCCTGCTGGCCTGCCCTGCAGGTTACTGACTTGCCGGCCCTTCTGTTGCCTGTGCCGATTTCTTAAAATAAATCCCTCACTTTATACATACACACCCTACTGCTTCTGTTTCCCTGGAGAACCCTAACTAACTAAATACAAGGTCCCTCCTGCTCCATTCTTCACTTGGCTATATCTGTGGTCACATCTGAGCCGTGTCACCAGTCAGAGCCTCGCTGCCTCTGAAATCCGATGCCCTCACAGAACCTCAGAGGCCACTCTCTGACTCTCACACCTACGTCTAAACCCGTGTCTGCAGTCTCAGTGACAGCCCCAGGCCTGCCACTTTCTCACCATCCGTCAGCCCTCTTCTGTCCTTCTCACCCAGAGGAAGCTTCTGCAATCCATTACCTCAGTCACTCTTATGCCCCAAATTTCTACTCCCTTTCCCTTCTCCTTTTGCTTCAACTGTCCTGCCAGTCTCCAACTCCAGATCAGCCTAGCCAGCTTCTGTCTTCGCTTCTGTTTCCTCGTGCCTGAGGGGTAATCGGGGTTCTCCAGAGAGGCAGAATTCTTCCTCCTCAGGGAACATCATTGTTTTTCCTCTTAGGACTTCACTTAATTGATTATGCAGAGTGGTGAGCTTTACTCAAAGTCTGTTGATTTAAGTGTAATATTACTTCTAAAAATAATTTGACCAAATATTTGTGGACCATAGCCTAATCAAATTGACATATAAAATTAAATGTCACGGCTGAGCAGCTGGAGAAACCCAACTTCCCATTTAGGAAATATTTGGTGAACACCGAGTATGACTCTGTGATGAGAGCACAAGGATGGATGCAACCCCCCCTTTTTCCTCCAAGCAGCCCATCTTCAGAGTGAGATGGAACAAAAGCAGATGTTTATGATACAGTGTGATGCCTGCAGTGATGATAAGCAATGTGTTATCTGCCTATAAAATACAAAATTGGATATGAATCTAGTAAATCCACCGTAAGATCAAGGAATCTTGGGTCCGGACTTAGAATGAGTCGACCACATGGTTGAAGTTATGCAGGATGACACACAACTTGGGTTGAACAAGAAAGTAACCATTGAGCTGCATCTTAAAGAACAAGCAGGAATTGGGTAGGTGATAGAGGAAGAAGAGGACAGGACATTTCAGGTTGGGGAGTAGGTTGATGGAGTTGCACATAGCACTAGTTTAGAATCAGAGATGATGTGGTACATCGGGAATGTATCTTATTGAGTGGAAAGGTAGGGGAGACAGAAGGAGTGATTCTTGAGTTCCACAAAGCAACATGTATGCACTGGGAATCTGCTATCGCCAGGTTCTAAGCCTGGGTGTGAGTGTCAGGGGAGAGAGGGTGCAGTGCTGGGTGCAGTGAGGTGTGTTTGTCTTCACAGAGTAAACAGGCTGGGGACACACACACACACACACACACACACATACAAGCTCACACACTGGGGACTGTCCTGTGCAGTTACATGTGTCCTGTGTCTGCAGTGCTGGGGCAGGGGAAGACCAGAGTGAAGGAGGACAGCAGAGAAAAAAGGTGCAGCTATAAAGTAAACAAAGGTTCAGAGAAGGCTCCTGGGGGCCCAGTTTCCAGTTTCATTAGGAAGAGACCAAACTTGCTGGATAGGAGAGTGTGTATCAGGAAGAAGACTAGGATGTGTAAAACAGGGAGAGCAATGAACACAAAGGTGAGTACCTTGGACTTGATCCTGTGGGGGTGAGGCTTAGGTGGTGTGGGTGTAGGAAGAGTGAAATGTAGAGCTTCTGAGGGTCTTGGGGAGATTAGGGGGTGGGGCAATATTGTGACAGGCTTTGAATAATAAACTAAAGACTTGGCATTTATCTTTCAGGCTAGCATTTTTTTTAAGTTTTTTAAAAAATGTATTTTTATTGATTATGCTATTGCAGTTGTCCCATTTCCTCCCTTTTATTCCCCTCCGCTCTGCGCACCCCCTTCCACCCACATTCCCCCCTTTAGTTCATGTCCATGGGTCATACATATAAATTCTTTGGCTTCTACATTTCCCATACTATTCTTAAACTCCCCCTGTCTATTTTCTGCCTACAATTTATGCTGCTTATTCTCTGTACCTTTTCCCCCTCTCTCCCCGTCCCACTCCCCTGTTGCTAACCCTCATGTGATCTCCATCTCTGTGGTTCTGTTCCTGTTCTAGTTGTTTGCTTAGTTTGCTTTTGTTTTTGTTTAGGAGTGGTTGTTAATAACTGTGAGTTTGTTGTCATTTTATTGTTTATAGTTTTTATCTTCTTTTTCTTAGATACATCTCTTTAACATTTCATATAATAAGGGCTGGGTGATGATGAACTCCTTTAACTTGACCTTATCTGAGAAGCACTTTATCTGTCTTTCCATTTTAAATGAAAGCTTTGCTTCAGGCTAGCATTTAAAAAAAAACTATTAAAGCAGTAGAACTCTTCATTCAAAATAATCTTAGCAGAAGTCCAGTATAGCAAATAGATAAAATCAGCCATCAGGTGTGCCTGGCTTAAAAAGCCCCTGTTGAAGGTGTTGGGGATACGAGGAAGTTGTCCACTCCGATGGCTGTGTGGGGTCTGGGTCAGCAGGGGAGAGGGCGGAAGCTGGGAGCAGGGTCGGAAAGAGCTGGTGGGAGTGTGTGGATTATGGAGGAGACAACAGAGATGAGAAAGCAGGTAGATTTGAAGGGTTTTGGAAGGAGAAGCAACAGGGACAGGAGAGAAGAGCTCAACCTCAGTCAGGAGGGAGGAAGGAGCGCTCTCGGTGGTAGTAGTGAGGTGAGGGTTTTGGCTGACATCAGGGAGAGGCACTTGAAAACATCTGGTCTGGTTGTGTGGCCATTGTCAGAGATGGTCGTTGCTGCCTGTCCCCCGAAACTTTGTTCAGTGCTGGGACTTTGCAGAAGAACTTCTATAAGAAGCTTCCAAATTTAGTCTTACAAAAGTTATAATATTACACTCTTATTCATACAATGTGACAATCTGAAGTAAAAGAACTCCATCTGGCTATCAGGGAATTTAGTTTTGTTTGAAAGCTCCAATACAGTTCTTAATAATGCTAACACTGCTCTTGAGTCCTGAGCTAAAATTACCTATAGAAGTTTTTGACTGTCAAGAATAGTGAGGGGTTTGAGCTTTTACCCTACTTGCAGACCAGTAACCCTGCCTCATGGATGCTGGCAGAAGACACAAGATTCCTGTGTCGGAGGGAAAGGACAGCTTTATTACACCAATAGCAGAGTGACGTTACTTTTGTTAGAGTGACATCATTTTTGCATTGGTTTCTCAAACCTCAGTTTCCACGGGGTGACATGAAAAACCAGGTAATGTGCCCTGGCTGGTGTGGCTTCAGTGGGCTGAGTGCCAGCTGGTGAACCAAACAAAGGGTCATCCTTTTGATTTCCAGTCAGGGCTCATGCCTGGGTTGCAGGTCAGGTCCCCAGTGAGGAGTGCACAAGAGGCAACCACACACTGATGTTTCCCTCCCTCTCTTTCTCCTTCCCTTGCCCTCTCTAAAAACAAATAAATAAAATCTTTAAAAAACAAACAAACAAACAAAGATAAAGCCAGGTGATGCATGCACAAGTAGTTGGTTACATTACAAGAGAGGAACCTCAAGTTTAGGGAACTTGAGTCTTTTCTAGTGTTCAGTAAGCCTACTTGAACCTTGGGCTGAAGGGATACACTATCTTTATTATACCAAATAGTAAACAAACTTGCCAGTGCTTTGAAGGGATACACTATCTCTGTCTTCCAAGGTTGTTTGCTATAATGGCATTCTTGAAAAGGTAGTCTGGAATAAAGGCACAGTGGTGTCTGCCTCCAAGATATGCCAAAGAAATGTGCAGAATTGCCTCTTAATGTGACCTCGGTTCTGATGATAAGTTTCCTTTACTCCCTCTTTTCTCCATTGGATCCTTAATGCACAGGTGACTTCTCCAGCTGATAGAACAGGTCAAACCTTCTATTACACTGACTTTTTTTTTTTAAGTGTCTCAAAAATCTGACTGCTAGCTATCTAAAGTGCTAAAGGGAAGTTTGACTTGTGTGTACATGGTTGGTTTAGTGATTCTTCACTGACTGGGTCTTCAAGTTACTTTGATTTGTTTTATCTCAAAGTTCTCAGGTCCCTTACTAGCTTGAAATTTTATAAAACTGGATCAGTCTTATTGAATTGGACCCAAGTGCTGAGCTCATAATTAAGAGATGTATGAGGAATGTTCAGAAACTCTCTTAAAAATTTTTCTCAAGTTTGAAATAAAATGCATATAAGAGCTTGCAGATAAGAGTTATAAAATAGAGTAGCTGACATACTCAGATGAAAGATTTTATGAAGCAGTAAAAGAGAGTAAGCTTCTACATCTCGAAGGTACCTTCTAAGTCGCCAGTCTTGTTACTTTATAATCTCACCAGACTGCAGATTCACACTCTGGCACCTTCAGATGAAGACAAGTTGTAGTAACAGCCCCAAAGATGGGACCAGGCAAAGTCAGTGCTCTAAGGGCGTTGGGGTGTATCCTCAGCCTTTCTGAGCTGAGGGGACTCCAGAGGAGGCTGTACCCTGTTGCACACAGTCTCTGGCCTGTACATTGAGTGAAACTTACTTTGTTTCCATTACAATGACTGACTGAACAGGGGATCATTATCCAGACCAAAGGCAGCTAAGTACAGATAGGACATCATGGAGTTCAACCCATTGAGAGGTGGGTTGGGGAAAAACTTAACTCCTTACAGGGGAGCCATACTGGATGGGACAAACAAGCTCAACCAAATCCTTTCTGCTGAAGAGTGCAAATGTCAGATCCACAGAGAGATGCTGGCATACCCCTAGTCAGCAAAACTGTTGGTGTTTCAGTTCTCCTTGAGCCCAGCATATGTTGGAACCCAGACAAACTGAAGACTTAAGAAGAATAAACAGATCCTGCATGTCTTCACATTCCTTGTTCTGAACCCATCCTGAAATTTAGAGTGTAAGGTTATTATGCCCTGAAACAAATAAAGGGCCTTTGAATCAACACGTGCCTAGACGCAGAATCAGAGGTCGAGAATAAATCAAAGATTTGCACATCCACGAGGGCACGAGAGTGAGGTGTTCTGCTCCAGCCCAGGACTACCACGAACACCAAGCTGGCTGAACATCTGCCGGTAAAGAGCGAAGTTATCTTCGCTGCCTGTTCTTCTAGAGACAGAGGTGTGGTGTGGTCCACGTGTGTGGGAGACTGAAAAAAGTCAAGCACATTCGAGAATAAAGCTTCTTTGTCCACCTCCTCCCCACAACTTGGGTACCTCTCCCTTTCCCAGAACTTTAAATGCAACCTTATGCCGACAACACCAATATTTTATCTTCAGCCAGATCTCTGATACCAATAAAAATTCATAGAACCAGCTGTTTACTTGTCATCTGCACTTAAATTATCACAAACATTTCAATTTAGCATGTTGAAAGTGTGACTCTGGGTCTAACCACGACATCTGTTCTCCCCATATTCCCTTGTCCCAATAAAGGTTACTACCCATTGGCTTAAGCCAGAAACCTGGAGTCATTCTTCCCCTCTCACCCGATCCACCAGCAACTGTGGTCAGCTCTACCTGCAAGCATGTTTTGACTCCATCCATTTTTCTCTCTTTCTGCAGCCACCATCATTTGCCAAGTCACCTTCATTTTTTGCCTGGCTGACTCAGTGGCCTCCTCACTGGTTACCACTTCTTAATCTGCCTTCTTCTAATCCATGCTCCAGACAGTGTCTTAAATGTATGTATACATTGAACGGTGTCACTCACCTGCTTAATATACCTGGATCTTCCCATTGAATTTAGAATGAAAATCTCACCTTCCTCTCATGGCCTTCCACAATTCTCCAGGAATCTGAGCTTCATCTCACACCGCCCACCCCCATCCTTCCTCTACGCTGCCTCTAGTTTGTACTTCTAGCAGTGGCTTCTCCTTGCTAAAATGTTTCCTACTCCTGTGCCTTTGAGCATGCCTGTCCCTTGTCTGGAAGTCTTTGCGGCCCCACTCTGCCTGGCTGGCATCTGGGGGTGCCAGGCCTGCACCGGGGGCTGTGCCTTGAGGTTCCTGACCTCACGGTCTAAAATGAGCTGCTGGCTTCTCACTCTCAGGGCAGATTTTTTCCTTCATAGCATGAAACATATTTGTATTGTATATTTATTTGGATTTATAACTTTTTATCCATTTTTTCCTTAAACCATAAGCTCCATGGAAGTAGGATTGCACATCTGTCATGTTAACCACGGTCTCTCTGGGCTTGATGTGGTGCTTGGCATAATAGGTAGTCCATGAATTCTCATTGAATGAATGAGTGAATGAATGAATGAATGAATAATGAATGTCCAAAAGGGACAGGGTCATACAAGGCTGGGTAAGGAAGAATTAAACAGTAGTACAGCATCAGTATTGAGAAAAATTGAAGCTAGACGTGCCGGGTGTTTCTCTGAAAGTCTCACCTGTCAAAGCTCTTAGAACTGTGTGCTGAGTGTTCTCTAAGTGGGGATAAATATTAACACACTATCATTACCCTGAATGTGAACTCAACCTGCGCTGTACTCATTGAAGGCCTTATCTCTTGATGTGATTACCAGATGTGCAAAATACGGAGAGATTTGTAGTCTCTACTTCAGCCGTGCCAAAATGCTGACTTTCTGTCTTCCCTTATTTTCCTACTCCATACCCTGTTGGTCTTTGCCCTTTTAAGCTGATGTGTTCTGCCTCTGCTCCTCACTTATTTTGGGGGTGCTCCTTTCTCCATGCTAGAAGTCTGCTGTTTCTTTTTGGTCCCAGTGTTCCTGAGGGGTTTCAGGTATTCTGGCCCTTGACTTGGGACATGACTGTGGAATCAACAACCCCTGTGCTTGTGTCCTTCCCCCAGCCTTGCTGACTGTCTTGGCTAGAGACCCCCAACTGCCTGCCAGCCCCCGACCCCAACCTGCACTGGCTCTCACTGATCAGTACGTCATCTTGGAGACCTGATGCCCACTCTCCGGGGCTGCGTGTAGCTCTCTCTCAAGAGAGAGGAAGAGCCATTTCTCATGCTCCTGTGGTTTGAAAAAGCAGGTATTACTTCATCACTAAGTGCCTAGAAAAACCAAGTCCCTGAGTGAAAACAGACCTTCTCTCTATAGTCTCTTTCTACTTCCTTTTTAAAACTTTTCTGTTTTGTTTGTTTGTAGTTAACAGAATTTAGAACCATAACTCAGTGGACATCACATTTCTGCCAGAAAAACTGGTAGCATTTGATAATATTTATTATTGTTATTTAAATTTTTATTCTCCTTCATAATGATGTACATGCTAAAATATTCAATGGGTATAAAAGGTAAACAGGAAACGTTAGGTCTCCCTCCCATGCCCACACTCTCCCCACTTCCCCTCTGTTAGTTTCTTGTGTAACCTTCCTGAGATCTTCTAGGCACTTCCAAACATGCATACATTTTCACTGTCCTTTGCCCCCAGCTTACATTGTTCTGCAGGGATATGTTCTGCATCAATAATCTAAAAGCTTTACAACTTTTTGTAGCCGCACAGTATTGCGTTGTTTGGACACATCACAATTCACATTAATGAAATGATACATGTAATTTCACATATATTTAAATATATTTGTGAGTACATTCTTAGAAGTCAAATGGTATGTTCATTTAAAATTTGAAAAAGATTTTTAACTTGTTTAAATTTATTTTTTATTGTTATGTAATTACAGTTGTTCCCATTTTCCCCATTACTCTCCCATGCACTACCCACCCCCACCTCCCACATTCAGTCCTTCCCCTGCATTATCTTTGTCCGTGGGTCCTTTACACATGTTCCTTGATGACTCTTCCCCTTGATAAAGATTTTTAATTGCCCACTGGAGAAATTTATGAGAGTGCCTGTTTCCATACATTTTTGTCAGTATGTTTTTTAATGTTGTCCATCTGTGAATTGAACAATGTATTGCCATTGTAATTTTAATTTTTCTTATTATATGGTGTTCTGAGTTCTCATATGTTTAGAGCATTTATATTTTCTTCACTATGAACTCTTCACATTCTTGCCCATTTTTTTCCAATTTGGACAATGGTCTTTTTCTTAGTGATTTGTAAAAGTTATATTTTAAGGAAGTTTGCTTATGGTGGGTCTTTCTTGAGGAATTAAACAATCTTAATGTAGCTAAATTAATCTTTCCTTGGAGTCATCTGGGTTTTTGTGTAATGCTTCAAAAAGCTTTAATTGGTGGTCATTACCAAAAGTATCCCATGGCTTCTTCAAATAATTTAAACTCTTTTACACATCATGTTTTGCCTTATTTGGAGTTTATTTTGTTATAAGCAATAAGATAAGGATCCAAATTATTTTTTCTTCCCCAATGGCCACTCTGATGTTCCAACACCATTTATTAATCCATCTTTTCCTCGCTGGTTTGAAAAACTACATTTGGCATATTTAGTATATAAACCCCTATGTGCCTCTGGGTCTGTCTCTGAGCCTGTTACTCTGCCCACTGGTCTGTCTGTCCAGTAAAATCTGGCTGCATGTTTTAAACTCTTTAACTTCTATCATTATGTCAAAGGGGTTACCACAAGATCTTAAGCTAGTGTTAGGGATGCTCTTGATATCTGGCAAAATGACCTGGGCATTATGGAGACTAAATCCTTAATCTTGGCCCATATTAGTCTTCATTCAGCCCTTTGCTAACCACAACCAAAGCGGCTCTGACACTTAACGGAGCAATGGGCCAGAGACGTCTAGACACCATATCCTGCTCTCAGTTAAGCCTCACAACCACCCTACGAGGTAGTAGTTCCTTGGGTTATTTTGGTTGCAAGAAGCAGAGGCTCATTGGGGGAGGTTCGGATAATAAGTGGTGCATTGTTCTCCTGCAGAAATAAGGAGACAAGCATCACAGCCACCTTGTCAAGAGAAGCTACACAAGACCTCATAGGAAGGTTCTGTTTTTCTTCTTTTCAAATTGCACAGCATTTATGTACTTTAAAAACGTAAGCATACAAACCTCACTTTACAAGGGTGAATACCTACCTGCATATATAAGGAGATTTATCAAACATATTAGAGCTCTGGCCTATGACAAGGGCTGGGGAGGAAAAAAGTACAGAAATCAGGGTTGAACGGTTTAAAAAATGAAAATGAAAAGAAATAAACTACAAGTAGAGGGACCTTTCATGGGTGGATGAGTATTTGCTATGCATTAAAGAATAGCAAACCATTTATATCTAAGATCCTTTAAAACAATTAAATGCCAAAATGTAAGAGGCCAGGCAGAACTCACAGTTCACTCGACTCTTTGAGACAGGTCTCTGGGTGTTGGGCAGCTTCCATGGGGATTGGTTAGCACTCAGAGAGGTAGTGGTGGGCTCTTCTCATAAGAACGATAGAAAGCACAAGGCAGCTAGATCTCATGGACACTTAGCTACTGTGATTCAAAGTAAAGCCCATGGATTAGAGGCATGTCCATTAGAAATGCAGAGTCTAGGTCTCACTCCTGACCTGCCTAACCAGTGTCAGTCTTTTAACAAGATTCCCATGTGATTAGAATAAATCATTAAAATTTGAGAACCTCTGCTCTAGGACATATGTAATCTTGGAAGTAGAATGTTGCTTAGGATCTAGTGTAGCTCGGCCACTCAGCCATCTCATTGTCCCTTCACAGTGGTTATCATAGCTTTGACTGTAGAAGGGAAGCGGTTCTGTAGAAGGGAAGGTGACAAGATTTAGGATGTAGCCCGAGAGAGAGTGGCCAGAGTACAAAGAAGGTGAAGGGCACTGGATTTGGAGTGGCTGAGAAGCTGTGAGGCCAGGGTGTTTGTTGGTTATCCACAATGCCACTGAAGCCACCCAGGATTCTTCAGGACTTGAAGAAGAGGGGAAATCTATGATCAGGTGTCCAGGGGGCAGTGAAAGAGAAGGAAGGACCAGATGTCAGTAAAATGAGAAAGGACCTAGGGTGATCCAGCTGGAGGTCACGAGTCTTAAAGGACTCTTACACAAGGACAGAAGCAGTGTTGACCTGAACATACAAATCTCACCTCCCAGCCGTCAGGGTGGAGGTTAGTGGGAGGAGAAACCTCCAGAGGAGAGCCAGGACACAGGTAAGGCCCAGGAATGAAGGACACGTTCTGTGGAGAAGCCGATGGTGCATGGGAATTTCTTGGGCTCAAAACTGGGGCTCTAGAAGGCACGCTGTAGATACTGGGATGTGAAAAGAGAAGTTGGAAATTAGATGGAGGAGAGCAAACTTGGAGCAACATGGGGAGGAGATATGGGAAGAAACAAAAGACTGGAGGGAAGCCAGAGGTTTGAGAATTGTGTCAGTCAGGACAAAATAGGTTATACTGCTATAATAAATGACCCCCAAATCTTAGCTTAAAACTGCAACAAAGGTTATTTCTTGCTTATACTACTTGTCCGTTACAGGTTGATGGAGACTCTGCTCTATGTCACCCTCACTTAGGGATCCAGGCTGCAGAGGCTGTGTCCGTGCTTCCCTGCAGCCAAAGCTCAATGTTTGTACATACTTGCTGGAGTTTTCATTGACCAAAGTGAGTCACATGACCACATCTCAATTCAAAGGGACAGGGTTATACAATCATGCCATGAACTTAGGAGTACCAGAAATATTTGATGGCTAGAACTAATGATTACTACCAGTAGTAACTATAACTTATAAGAATGTGAGCCGTAGGGTGAATTAACCCTACTTTAAATTTGAACACGGAACTCTGGGACAGAGTCCTGTTGGCATGGAAACCAGCTGCCATGCAAGGGAGGTGGGGGGTTGAGTCCTGAGGACACCAAAATCTGTATGTGTTCTGGAAGGTTTTCAAGATATTCCCAGGGGCCTAGTAACCAGAAATCTATGGATACGCAATTCCTAGGATGGCGTGTCGACCCTGCTTTTTGCCATAAAAAGTTGGTTTGTGTAATTAATGGTTTTGTTTTTAGGCCAAAGAGATATTGTGCAAATAGTTATCTCAGCAAAACCAGAGAACAGGGATATATTGTTCTCCTGGATGTTTTAGCTGATACTTTAATCTCCACTCCCTGAACTCCCATGTATCCTTGAGAGACCCACCAATGCTGCAGACGGGAGCAGCCAAACTGCCATTTTCTCTGGTGGCTAAAATCCTACCAGTAGTAATATCACATTTGTCTCTCTATTAAGATTTAGAGAAGCATATTTGTAATGTTCTTGGACTGATCAATGAACAATGTCTTATGGTCATTTTGAGTGCCAGCCTTCTAGTCCTGCAGAAATATAACTATCAAATTAGCATGTTAGCCCCCACTGGGATCTGAGACTATAGATCCATGTAATCAATTGTGGTTGGATTACCAATTTGTAGTTGTCCCATCTGGATTACTCTGCAGGAGGCAGATGCTAGACCCTAGCTCCCATGAAGCGGTAATGTAGGGCACATTGTTGGCTGCCTACCACATCCCTTCTTCTCCCTAAAAAAACCTGATACTTTTTGGGATTCACCAAATGGCCAGAGGAAGGTGACATTGTCCTCAGACCTAGGAGTGAGCTGCGATTAGTCTAAGGCAGGATGTCTCCACCTTGGCACTCTTGACATTTTGGGCTGGATAATTCTTGGTTGTGGAGGTGTCTTGTGTATTATAGGATGTTGTATCACATCTCTGCCAGTAGCACCTCTGACTCCTCTTGAAATAAGCAAAAATGTCTCTAGATATTGTCAAGTGTCTCATGGGAGGCGCAATCACCCCCAGCTGAAAATCACAGTGTAAGCCAACCATGATAATCCTATTCTTCTTTCTAGATAACTGTTGGAATGGGTAAGTGACAATTTGGCACATGAAATCAAGGGAAAAAAAGGCTGCTGGGGAGTTTTAGGAAATGTTTTTTCTGTTTATGGAAGAGAACCAGGAGGAGGTAGTTCCTTTTCCTATCTCTGGGTCTTGTAGTTTGTGGATGAAATCTAGACATGTTTTAGCCATCTCACTATCATCATGAAGATGAAGGCAGCTCAGGAGCAAGGCAGGGCCAGGAGATTCTTAGGAAAGTAGGGCCGGAGCCCTGCCGCACCTAACCTGGAGCCTGGCCCACTACCGGGCAGCTTTTTGTTTGAAACAACAATTATCTTTATTGTTGGAGCCGCAGTGTTCTGTTTCTTGCACCTGAACCCTTCTGAACTGAAGTCCTCAGGCGAGTGTGGCACAGCGAGGTAGGGCCCCCCCTCATCCCTGCTAGGACCAGTGCCTTCTTTATTATAAGTATTGTAATACATTTCCCACCACCAAAGTATTAAAATGACAGCAGGTTAGGAAGGTTAGTTGGGTTTTTGGCAAGGTCAGAAAAAGAAAACCGAGCTCCTGCTGTGGAGAGGGGAGGGAGGAGGCCACTGCAAAAATAAGGACCAGGTGCTGCTGAGCCAGGAACAGATACAAAGATCAGAGAAGTGCAAGGGGAAAGCTGGTAGCAGGAGAAGAGTCAGATTTAGATGTCAAGACCGATACAGGTCAACATACTAATAATGGTTTGTATGCACACTTTTCAATATCTTGCATTTTTGACTTAACTGTATCTTGCAGGTCTTTCCTATTAATACTTAGAGAGCTTTAAAAAACATGCCGCCAAGTTATTTCATTGTACGGATGTGCTTTACCCTACTTAACCAGTCCTCAAATGATAGGATTCAGGTCGGCCCCAGTCTTGCTATGACAATGTCCTAGGGAAAACCTTACACAGCATGTGTAGGTGTACCTGTAAGAAAAATGGGATCTCAGGGTCAATAGGCAAGTGCACTTGTAATTGATGGAGAGCGTCATACTAACCTCATGGGGGCTGTATTCTCCCATCAACAATGAGCTGGGAGAAAGGGTACTTCTTTCCCCCTGGTAAGGTAAGGTGTATTATCATGATTTGATTTTGCCAAGCTCATGAGTGAAAAATGGTGGGTCAGTATATTTTAAATTTTCATTTTCACTGTTATGAGTGATATTAATCATCTTTCCATACACGAAACAGCTATTTGTTCTCTTCCTGTGAACTCTCTGTATCTCTTACTGAAGGGTCCTTGATTTCTTTTGCTTATTAATTTGAAGAAGCTCTTTATCTAGTAGGAAAATGAACCTTTTGTATCTGATATATGTTTTTGTCTAGGTTTACTCTTGACTTTGTTTAATAGAGTCTCCTTTATGGGCCTCTTATGAAATTTATGTTTTCAGTCTTTCTTAGCAAATGAACCAGGTTCTTTCTATGGTTTGCAGAATTTGGGAAGATAGTCTAGTCTTTCCTTTTCCTATTAATGTTAGAATCAGCCTTTTTTAACCCATAATTTTTAGTTGGAGTACATTTAAAACTTACAGGTTTACCTAAGAAGAAATGAAATTCAGTGAAGCACTGTTAAGCCTCCTTACTTGCTCTCGTCATCCAATTCCTTGTACATTTAAGTTCCTAGACATTTTGTCTTTTTGTTCACTATTACAATAGAAGAAAAGATACCATTAACATTTCCTGATTGTTTATATGGCACTAGGATTTGTGAGAGCTCCCAGCTGATTCTAACGTAGTGGATATATAAGGGCAGGAAGGGAGGATGCAGGGAGGACCTCTGGCTGTAGTCCAGGAGGGGCTATTTCATCGCTGGCATTGTTTAGAATTGCCAGCCCATGGTGATAATAAAAAACCAGGCCTACTGAAGGTTTTATTATTGTTTCTAACTTCTCTACAGCAAGACACTCCTTATAGCTTGTACTCAGGGCCAACTGCCTTAACCCTTGGTACACCAATCTTTCAAAGAACAGCCAAGGGCGAGAACCACTGTCATGGAGTCTTTTCTGTCCCCAACTCTCACATTCAATCATTTAACAAGTCCTGTGTGGGCTACCTCTTACTTTCCTCACTTCTTTCACTTTTTTGTTCTTCTTCCATAAGTCTTCACTAGAGGCCTTCAGCATCCATCTCTAGGACTTGGTCTCAGTCCCTACCAGTCTGTCCTCCACATTACATCCAGCCCAGGTGCTGTGCCTGTGAGTGCTAGTGTGATCCTGTCACTTTCTTTATCACTGAGCCTTCCCTGCCTACCTGCCCATCTTCCCTCCTGCCATTCCCTTGAAATCATCTCTCTAGATCAGAGCACTGTAGGCCATTGGGAACAAACCAGTCTCTTCCATGTCCCTGAGACTCTGCATTCGCTGTTCCTGACACCTGGAATTTTCTTTAACCACCGAGTTCTTATTGCATAGAAGACTTCATACCATGAATGAATGAAGTGCTTAGGAAACTAGTATTTAGGGTCTATTATGTACCAGGCTCTGAACTAAAGGTTTTGCGTATTCCATCTCATGATCACCACTTTGCAGAAGAGGAAAACGGGGCTCAGAAAGGCCCAATGCCACACGATGTTCCCATGCCAACCTCAGCATGCCACAATGCTTTTCTCAAGCAAACTATTTGGGGTTATATGGCCCCATGGCCCCCAGAATGACAGAATCAGACAGGATAGCCCTCAGTGTTTGGAATGGCATTGGAGGGGGGCCTTCTGGCAATATTTCACAGTCATGTTTTCCTCATTTACTGTGACACTGACTACATCTGTGGACAGACTCTGGGTTGCAGAATGTGTGTGGAGAGGGTTAATCATCCAGCCCACGTCAAGTCATTGATAGTACGTTTTTCTGGTGTCATTTAGCTTACTGACTACTTTCTCTTTAGTATAGCCCCCAATGAGGGCAGATGTCCTATTTCTAAATCTTTTTGATATATTTTGGAATTTTAGGAAACCAATTTGTCTAAGGGCACTTTAAACTTTCTGATGCAGCATATTCAGTGACTACTGGGTGTGGTAGATGTTTGTCAAGCTCTTGACCTGCCCAGTACCTTTGAACACCCTTCTTACATTTGAGGACTTCTCTAAGTTATGACACCTGGTTGCCTGGGCTTGCTGTCCTCACATCCCTTGCAGCTAGGGCAAAAGAATGTGGCTCAGCCTCTCACAACCAGCTGCAGGATGTCAGGTGGGAAGTAAGTACCATAAAGAAGGAGGTGCTGTGCAGAATTCCTTCTAGCAAGGATGCCAAGAGACAGAATCCAGCTGTTAAAGGCTGTAGCATATCCCAGCTATAAAATCCTGTGCCCGGCATCATGAGTGTGGGCAGAGATGCCTAAGCCCAGTGGCCATAGTGCTAGCATTTCCACTAGTGGAGTTTAATGGTATGATTTAGACATCACTCTTGGATAGTAGCCTCTGAGCCTGATTCTCTGGCTCTCCTGAAGATCCTGAAAAGGACTAAATATTCTTTAGCAAACTCCCTTTCTGCTTAAACTAGCTTGAATGGATTCTATTTGCAAATCTGACTGATAAAATGAGCTTGTTCCTTATCCTGTGGCTTCTGTTTTTCTATTTTAACTGCTTTTCAATGCCTTTCTTTTCTGATCCTTCAAAATTCATACATTATAATAAAACTATGAAGCACAAGAGATTATGCAGATCATTAAGACCCAATATTAAAGACAATATAATGTAAGGAGTCCTAAGTATTTACATTTAGGGTAGGCTCACCCTTAGTCTTCATATTCTCTACATAATTCCACACTTATAAGATGCTGCAGACTTGATAAATCCTAATTAGAAAAAAGAATATTTGGCAAGTGGAGGTCTTTTAGTAAAGAGGCATCTTTCCAGGGCAGCCCCCTGAAGCCTAGTTGCCAGGTGCAGGTCATCCCTACGTGAGGCCGGACCCAGCCTGGTATAAAGGCTAGAATTTTTATTCATCAGACTATCCTTGGCTGACTTTGGCTTGTGGCTCTGTTTTTCCCTCCTGCAAAACTTCATCACATACAGAGAAATACAAGTTTGGTTCTCAATGATAGACTTTTCTATTCTGTGATCATTGTTTTATGTATGGATTTTATTTCTCTGATTAAAGAGTTAATCCCCGAGGGCAAGAACTGCATATTGTGTTTCTTTTGCATTTTTTACAGTACTGAGAAGACTGTCTAAATGTTGTAAGGGTTTGTTCAATAACTATTTGCTGATTTATTTCTCTCCTGGGGCTGTGGACTCTAAATTGCATGGATGTCTCATTAGTCTTCAACAAGAGAGACAGAATGAGAGAGAGGTCTGAGAATCAATAAATAATAAACTCCAGGCATGAAGTTTGGAACCAGGAGTGTTGAGGATACATCTCAGCCTTGTGTGAGTAACCCACCTTAGTTTGTCACGTATAAATTGGGGCTAAAACAATACTGACTCTAACCACCTCACAGGGCTGGGAGGCATAATGTGCACTTAAGTATATTGTGATTATTATCTGGTCCACATGAAATGGGACCAGAGAAGGAAGTGGACAAGAGACTCTAAAATTACTGTGTGGTGAAGGGATCATAGCTGACATGACCTATTTGGTTTGGACCCACCTTCCTGGGTCCAACAGATGTTGTAGCACCGGACTATTGGGTTTCCAAGTATATTAGGGAGCAGGAATCCTCCTCTTCATCAGCCATTCCTGACCAAAGCCATCAATTCTACCTCATACTTTAAAATATCTAAACCCAAAGCCCAATGCCCTATCCCACCCTCCCCTGGGTTCAGGCCCTGGTCCTCTCCTGCATCTTCAGCCTCTGGTCTCTAACCTTCTCCTCCCATCCACATGGAGGCATTTCTTGCTCCAAAAAAGCAAGATCATCTCACTCCTCTGAGCTCTGCTGCATATCTAGATCTATATATTGATGGTGTTTCTATAGCTAAAGGGGGAAGCCCAGTTATGAGGCTGCTGTAGCCAAGTGAGAGATGTTGGGTGTGTGAACTAGGGTAGATGGGGAAACAGGAAAAGACTTGAGAAATAACAGATAAAATGATAAACTAACTCTCTCTGTATTATTAAACAAACTGTGAAACATCGTTATCCCTAAGATTTTTTTCTATTCATTCATCCAACAAGTATATATTGCAAGCCTACCATGTGACAGACACCATTCTAGGCATTGCAGGTGTGAGGGGACAACAAAGAAACAGATCCTGACCTCTTGTAGCTCACAGTCTACTGAGAAGAGAAAGAATATACAGAAAATCAATAGGCAATCAATCAGGGCCATGGGATAGTGACTTGGGGAACTAACTGAGATAAACTGGTCAGGGGAAAGTCCTCTGAGGAGGTGCTACTTAAGCTGAACCTAGGAGAGGAGGGAGAATGAGCTGGAAGCAGAACTGGAAAATAACATTTCAGACAAAAATAAAAATGAAGGGTAAAGGCCCTTGGGTGAGAAAGAGTTTGGTATTTTCAAGAAAAACATGCCAGTGTGAGCGCCAAGCAGAGTGCTGGGAAAGTAGTATGGGATGGGGTAAAGACGGGGCAGGGGCCATTTCTATATAAAGACTTAGTGGTCCTTGTCTGGGGCTTAAGTTTTCTTCTAAGATTGGAAGCCATTAAGTGAATTTGAGTCAGGAAAAGACATAGAATGTTTATATACTAAAAGAGTCACTTTGGCTCCTGTATGCAGGAGAGACTATAGGGGTCAGGGTAGAAGTAGGCATGAATGGATGTAAGGGGCAAGGTAGGACCGTGTGGTATTGGCTCTGGCTGAGCTGTCGGTAGTGTGACTAGGAGGTGTCCAAGGGTATGGAGAAAAGTGGTCAATTGTAAGATCTATTTTATGGGTCAGGTTGACTGCTTGCTGATGCAGTGACTAGATATGAGGGTAAGCGGCAGGGAGGAAGGATGACTTAGAGTGGATGGTGATGCCCTTTGCTGAGACAATTGGGAAAAGAATGAATTTGGGAAAGAAAAATTGAGTTCAACTTTGGACATATTAAGTGTGAAGTGGTAGACACTTCAGTGGAGATGACAAATGGTGGTTGGAGAGATTTGTTTGGAGCACTGGGAGAGGTCCTCACTATAGATACACCTGTGTGAGTCATCAGTGTGTGGATGATGTAACAGTCATGGGGCTGGGAGGACTTACCAGGGAGAGAGTATAACTAGATCAGAGAAGAGGGCAGAGGACAGCCCTCCTTACCAGTAGAAAAAACCTGGGCTGAGTTGCCCGGAGAGTGAGGTTAGAGGGAAAGCAGGAGGGTGGAGCTTCCATGCTCCAACAGAAGAAGGTGCGTCCAGGTGGAGATTGCAGTCAACTGCAACCCTGAGAGGTGGAGGAAGACAATGGCAGAAAAGTGATGAGAACACAGGATTTGGTAGCATGTGGGTCATTATGGTGACTATGACAAAAGTATTTTGGGACCCAGACTGTACTGGAGTACAGAGAAGAAAGGGTGAGAAAATATAGCTGGCAAGGGTACATAGCTTTCAAGAAGTTTTGCTCAGAGGCTGAATCATGGATGCCTTTGCTTTTCCTGTTTTTATATTCTTATTTTCCAACAATGGCCATTTATTACTTCTATCACATGCACATTGCAGATAACACTCCACTTATGAGAAAAGGAGACATTCCTAGTAGGACAAGGCACACCTTCATCTGTCTACTGCAAACTCTCCAACTCCAGGCTCACTCTTCTTCACAAGCACCAATGTCTTGTCTGCTGCAGTTATTTCATTCTTACTGGCGTTCACCATATGCAAACATTTGGAGTGTGGTGCCAGGCAGTAGCTGTGACTGGGGTTCCTGCTACTCTCAGCATCTGTAAGCCACTCCGCCCCACCCCACACGTGTCCAGGATCATTCAGTTACCCATTTACCACTCACCCAGTTTCATTCACGCATCAGTTCCACAGCTACAGACAAAGCTCATTTCATCCTTCCTTCTACTTTCCCAGCTAGTAGAGTGGCAGGATGGGGTAACAGGGAAAAGGTTAGGGCCTCAAAGTCAGATGTATACTGGTTCTTTCCTCCATCTGCTGCTTATTATCAGTGAGACCTTGGGCAAGCCTATCTCTCAACGGTCCAGTGCCTCAGTTTCCTCACCTATAAATGAAGTTAGTAAAACCACTTCCTATCCGTTTTGCGATGCCTGGAATTAAGTAAGCAGTAGCTGCGGCGGCTCCCTTTGCATCAGCGTTGAAAGGATAGTTGAGTCACAATAGGTGAGAACTAATATGCTTCCTCGGTGTGACCCGCCAGTGGGGCCCCTCACATGACCGCAAGATGTCAGACAGTATCTCTCTCCCCGCACAGGGCGTGTGCCGGTCTGGTGACCCGTCTTTCCAGTCGCCCCACACGCCGTGTCTGTAATCACGCGCCCCCCCACCCATACATAGCTGAGCCTGACGCGGCGGCGGCTCAGGCGCCTTTCCTCCCTAGCCTCTCGCCACGGACCTCACGTCTCATCCTAGCCTTGCCGCCCCGCCCCCAGCCCCGGGCGCGCCCCTCTGGCGTGCGGGCTCGGGTGTCGGAGCGGCCGCGCCCACGGGCCGTGGCCACTGATTGGCTGAGCTGAGGTGGCAGGCGGTCCGGGGGCGCACACACCCTCTTCGTGCAGCCAATGGGTGTGCGCGCGTCATTGACTGGGCGGCCCGCGAGCCGGCAGCCCCTCAATAAGCCACATTGTTGCACGAAACTCTAGCGCAGGAGTCCCCGGCCGCCGCTAGCAACCACGAGTCACCCAGAAGATCCGCGGACGAGAGCAGCGTGCCTGTGAGCTGGAGAGGTCCGATCACCCAAGTGGCGCCCGGTTGCGATTGTTCCCAAGTTGAGTCTTAGTGATCCTGTGGCTGAAGTTAGCGCTTGACAGCCGGGCAACCCGACAAGTCGCCAGGAGTAATTTTTGGGAGCCTTCTGGCAGTTGTGACTCCCCAAGCCTGTTTCTAGACACCCGAGACCCTTCGGACGGGCGCAACATCGCCGTTAGACTTCTTTGTGGGTCGCTCGGACTCACTGCTCCCGGTCGCGCCGCCAAACCCGGGTAAAAAGGTGCCTGACCACTCCGCCCTCCTTTCCCGCACGCGCTCCAGCCTTGGTTTCCCAACTTGGTTTCCGCTTCGTCGGTCCCTGGCAAAATGATCGCCTCTCATCTGCTTGCCTACTTCTTCACGGAGCTCAACCATGACCAAGTGCAGAAGGTAAGGAAGCGCGGGCCGGGGTGGCTGGCTTGCCTCTGACAAAGTGGCGTGGTCCCTGACCCTCTCTGTGTGTCTCAGCCGAAACTCTCCTTCCCCCTGCGGGAACACTCTTCTCCCCCACTCCGGGGAGAGGACGGGTGAGAAGTCTGGGCGGCTGGGAAACTCGTGGGTACGAGGCGCCACGTCCGCTAGGCAGGGGCAGGCTTGTGCGCGCGTGCAGGCGCTAGGGCTCCAGCTCCGCACCGCTTTCCCTCCCTGCCTGCCACTCTAGCGCGCTCGCGCTTTTTTTTTTTTTTCTTTTTTTCCTTGAGTCCTTGAGGGGCGGGTCACCTGGTTAGTAGTCTTAGACTGATGGGCCACGCGGGAGTATCCCCTCCTTAGCAGTCCGAGTTCCGGCGAGAGCACGTGGGGAGAATCGTGGCTGGGGGAAGAGGCTCCGCTGCCGCGTGGGCGCGGGGGGTGGGGAGAGGAGGTTCCCGCGCTAAAGGACGGCGTTTCGGGGCAGTGCGTTCCCTTTGGAGCTCCACAGGCCTCGCGGAGGTGGGCTAGCGGAGAGACCAACCTGCGAGGGAGCTGGGAAAGAGACAGAGAAACTCCGCCCGCCGCGCCCCCTCCCCGGAACTGAGGTGCCCGGAACTGAGTCTCCGCGAGGGGCGTACGTCTCCCCCCACCTCGCGGCCTCGGGACCGCCTCCAAGTGGGGGGCGGATTTGGAATATGGTTTCTGGCACTCGGGTTAGTTACTCGGACAGGACCAACTCCCCCCACGCCCGCTCCTCCCTTCTCCCTTGAGATTTTTGTCTTTCCGAAAACGAGCTTTTTACGTCCTTGGCCCTGACCTGTCTGTGACCACCTCGCTCCAGCAGCTACTCCCCCCCCCCGCCCCCGCTCTATCTGCGGCCGGTCATTTACATAAGAAAGAGCCTCTGGCCGGGCCCGCAGCCTAGCCCTGTGCCTCCGGGAATGGGGTGGGGGTGGGGCCCGGCTGGGCCCGAGGCGCTCTCTCTTTGGGGAGCATTTTCTGAAATGCTCGGGATTTCAGGATTGGCGCCGCCACGGGGTGCAGCTAGGATTTGAGAAGAGAGCACGGGCGGGGGTCGGGGATGTCCAGTGTTGTGAGGCAATGTCTGAGCTTTGCTCAATTACATACTTGAAGTTTCTGGGAAACTTTATTTTTTGGCGGAAAATGTCTGGGCTTCGTTTGGAGGGACAACCCGCTCGCACTCCCATTTTGCGGATCCTCAGAGCAAAGGCTAGAATCATGGCATTTGTTACCCAGCCTCAGGGTAGGGAACAGTTGTCTACTCTGTTTATCCACGGCTGTTACTCTCTCACTCCTGGGATGTAGCTCTGCTCTGCACTTTATTTCAGTTTATTTAAGAACATGTCTGTTGAGCTGGCAGCATCTTGGCAACTTCTTTGGGCTTCTCCACCCAAGAAATGAGTTAACACTTGGAAGACTGTCATCCCTTGGCAGGTTCTCAAATTCAAAACTGTAGTATCTTGAATCCAAACTGAGGGTCTTCTCCGTTGGGTGAGTATCGGGTCCAGGACAGTTTATTATTTTACAGATTCACTCTTCCCCAATCCAGAGGAAGGAGGGTAGGTCGGGAATTGTGGAGTTATACCACCCTCCTGTCCTGGAAGGGGGCCATCTCTTTGTTAAGAGAATGAGCCAGGGTATCTGGAAGTGAGTTCTAATCTCTGTTTTGTGGGCCCTTAAAAAAAAAACCCCAAAAACACAAGACCCTGAGCATGTCGCTTTGCCTCTTTGGACTGTCGGTTTCTTTTTGTAGGATGAGGATGACAGTAGCAACCTTGTCCATCTTATGGAGTTGTGATGATTAAGCACAGCAATGAGAAAAGGTGTTCTCATAGGCTTCTTGACCCTTGCAACTTCCTTTCTGTGAAGTGTCTCAGGGACACTTGGGTGTATTTTCTCCAAATTACCAATGGGGGCAGAGTTGAGTCAGTCCTTTAGTTGAACAGGTGTCAGAACCTGGGACTTTGTCTCCTGACTTAGGAGAGCCCAGCTAATTCCAGCTGTAATTACGTAGGAAATAGGAAGAGAATCAGAATATTTTGGAAGCAACTTTTCACGTTGCTGCCAGAAGGAAGAATTAGGAGAGAAGGAAGACACCTGTTTAATTTTAGAGTCTTTTGAAAAGACCTTGATTTGGTTTCTTCAGAAATCCCCCACTTACATCTTCTGGGGTGTAGTCTGAGGCGTGGAAAGCGTAGGTTCCCCTGCCCAGCACTAGCCCCATCAGAGTCACTTGTCTCTTGATGTGCAAGCCCAGTGTTTTGTGCCATTAAAAGAGGAGGAAGGGTTATTTGTTCCTTTTTGCCCATTGACACTTTGAAACTCAAACACATGATAACTACTGTGTACCAGGAACTATTTTAAGCTCTTTACATACGTTAATTCATTAACATTCCCAACAGCTCCTTGAAGTAGATACGATTATAGCAAGTCCTCACTTAATGATAGGCTCTATGACTTTAAGTTAAATGATATATTACATAGTTAAAGAAGTACAATTTGTCTCATGTGTTCAACTTGTATCCTAACACTGTCTCTTCCCTGCTCAGAATGTAACTGTTGGTAGTAGGAATATTTTGTAGCTTTTGCGAACCATTCGATTTGTGTTGTCGAACTTCTATTTCAGACAGCTTGGGAAGCACTTTTTTTTCTTTACCCTGAATGAATAAAATTCCCTCAGAGGCTCCTCAGACAGAGCCAACTTTTTTAAAAAACATTTTTATTTTTCAAAGTGAAACTTCTTCAGCACCCCAAGGAGTTTGAGGGCAGTTAGGGGCCCTTTTCCAGGGGGAATCAAAACAACACAAACCACAACAGTGTTCTCGAAAAATCTGGCAGTCAGAATAAGGAGATATAATGTACTAAGAACTCAAGAACCCCAGAAAACTGGCTTCCTTTGTTCACATACTTCTGGTTTAAAAGACAACTCTTGATAACGGGTTTCTCATTATCATTGTTGAGTTTTGAAGTCAGCAAGTTTGGTTTGTTTTCCAACACTGTGTGTTGTCTGCCTTCGCCTTCCCAAAGCAGTGGGGGTGGGGGGCGGTGGCAAATCAGATCCCTGAGTTCATTGGCTATGTCTTAGCAGCACACCCCATGGCTCACAGGGCATGCTTCCTGCACTACGAGTGGCTGTTTCTGTTAACTTCTAAAGCAGGTCTCTCCACCTCAGCACTATTGCCATTTTGGAATGGGTTAGCCCATGTGAGGGGCCATCCCAGCCTATCTTAAAGACCCAAATTTACAGAGGCAAAAGCTGTTTTGTTTTTGTTTTTACTCTTCCTTTAGAGAATTAGTTTTCAACTCTTAGTGATCCTCCCCTCCCCCCAGTGGACATTCATAATATTTGGAGACATTTTTGGTTATCACAAGGCAGGTGGGTGGTGATGTGTTATTGCATCCAGTAAGTGGAGGCAAGGGATGCAGCCAACATCCTGCATAGCACAGCTATGCATAGCACAGCTCCTCCACAGCAGACTTTTCTGGCCCAAAACATGTATAGGTTGAGAAACTGCATTAGAAGAATATGGCCCATTCCCCTTCAGTTTTACGGGGGTCAGTTAGGACCATAGCTCTCAGTGTGCCACATCATGGGACAGTCATGGTGGCTTTTTACAGAAGATGAATCTAAGGTGAGGTCTACAGATCCACAGCAGTCAGTGGATGTCCATTACCCCTGGTTGAAGGGTGGGTTACCTGGGTTACAGTTTTTCTGTCCTCACCCAGAAGATTGTGAGTGACAGAAGCACTCTAAGAAGCCAGCGGGAGAGAAGTCTTCTCAGCTGTCCCCCGGAGAGTCTCACCCTGCTGTTGCTGGGGTTTCCATGGAGGCCGGGCATCCGCCAGGTTTCTGACGAGGCAGGCATGTGTGCGGATGAACATGAGCTCGGAAGCTCCTGTACCTAGGAGCAGAAAAGAGGGGCCACTGATTCCTAGTGAGGGACAGTCCAGCAGTCACCAGGAGAGGCTGTGTGGGGAGGAGTAAGACCAGGCTCCCTGGGGTGGAATCCTAGTTCACTGCGGAATCAGCTGTGTGCACTTGGGCTGGTTAATGTAACCTCTCTAGGCGTGTTTGTTCCTCTTATAAAATGGAGAGTGTTTGGATAACACCTTACTGGGGTTGGTGTAGGGATGAAAGAGTGCATTAACGTATGTGAAACTCTTAGACTGTGCCTGACACATGATCAGTACTTTGTGTGTTCAGGATTAGTACATAAAGGAAGATACTGAGATACTCTGCTGCGCTATTCATCGGGGCAGAAGCAAAAGAGACCCTGCTTTTTCCCAAGGGCTTTTAGGGCACAGAGGTTGTGACTCATTTTACACTGTTTGATGTCAGATTGGAGTGAGGTTCTGACCCATTTACGCTCTCTGATGCCAGATTGGAGCAGAGGACAGGGAGGGCGGAAGAGTGGAAAGTTCCTAAAGCCCAGGTATTAAGGAAGTGTACTTATTGTCCCTTCAATTTCTGAAACCTTTTTTTGTGGACAGAGGAGATCTGTCTTTGAGCTCTTCCTCCAGCTGCTTTCCTTCTGGTCCTCTGACGAGCTAGCCACCCCTACTGGGAGTCTCTGGGACGCTGTGGTTATTGGTGTGCCTCAGGCTGAAGTGACCTCCATGAGAGACACAGCTCCACTGACGAATTGCAGCATTAGTTCAACCTCTTCTCACTGTAGAAACCTAGTCACCTCCTTAGTACCTGCCCCAGAGGGCAGAAGGACAGAGGCTCCCAGGGCAGTTGCTGAGGCCACTTTTGCTGGAGTTGGCCAACGAGACACTTGGCTCATCCTTCTTCACATCTGCCCCAGAGTTTGGCTTCCCGTGGGAGAGACTGAGCAGCTCAGTGCTGCCACAGGTCCAGGTCGTGGGAGGTTTTGGCCTCACTGACCCCATAGGGTTTCACTGGAGGGAACAGTCATTCTCACATTCTTTTGGCACATTGGGTGGAGGGTCCCTGGCCATTCTGGGCCTCAGCAGAGACATTTTCGCCCCTCATACAGAGGCGCTGGGCTGTCCCTTGTGGCTCCTCCTAACAGGGATACCTGGGGTTCTTGACAAAGCCAAGGGGGCCCTTTGTGTGGAACCCACACCCCACGCCCCTCAGCCCTGTGCAGCCTTGTCTTGTCCAAACCCAGTGGGGAGTCTTGACTTTGTTCCCTGGGGAGCAGGAGCCAGAGAATCCCCGTTCTCCTGGAGCGCTGCCCTCTTTCTGTGGTGGCCATGCTCTCTGCACTTTCACCTGTGGATCTCTAGGCATTTCCTTGACATTGCTTCCTAGACGGCACTTTCAATCAGGACAGAGAACTTGGCCTTGGGAGCCCATGGCACCCACGCACTGACCCACCCAGCCTTCCTGCCCCTCTGCACCCTCTGCTCAGTAGCCCCTCCCTGGAGGCGGTCCCTGTTCTTGAAAGTCATTCCCAACCTCTTCCTTCTGGCATCTGCATATTGTCTGATAGGGAATGAAGCCAGATAAGCCATCTGGCAGCTTTAATTAGGGTTAAGTGAGGGCATCTGAAGCTGCCACTTATTCTTTTTCCCATTTGAGGGACTTTCCCCTCCAGCTACCTGCTTCCTCCCTAGTTTTCCTGAATCAGCCCTTCCCCATGAAGCCTGCAGCCAGCCTTGTCCCAGAAGTTCCTCCCCCGCCCGCTCGCCTGCATTTCCTGAAGGTCTTAAAACTACTTCCTAAGTGCTGGGCCTTGTCCCTGTGCTTTCCTATAACTCAGGCCCTCCTTGAGCAGCCCTCCAGGGCAGACATTATTAGCCTGCTATTCAGATGAAGACACCAAGACCCAGAAAGTGACAGCACCTTACTCAAGGGCAAGTCAGAATTCACACCCAGACCGTCTGACACCAGAGCCCAGGCCCTGAATGGGGCTCCCCGGGACAACCGGAGATGGCCACTTGTGTTTCAGTTTCACAGAATAATGTGTCAGGTGCCAGTTGAGAAGGAAGACCTTAGGGATTATCTAGTCCAAACCCTCCATTTTACAGGTAAGGAAAAGTGTCCCTTAGTGCTGTGTCCTTGGGGACCAGCCGAAGCTTACACAGGACAGCTCCAGAGCAAGAACCCAGTCTCTCGGCCCCCATCCCGTTTCTTTTCAGCACCATTGGCGCAGCATGAGCTCTCCTCATCTGTCACTCAGCTGTGGGCTCCCCGAGAACAGAGGCAGGGTTTGCTTGGTGGCCTGTACCTAGGGTGACCCTGTAATTTTTTGTCCAAACTCAGCCACTTTTGAGAGGGAAAGGGGGCTCTATTAATAGTTATGCTACTATGACAGTGTAAACTGAGATTGTCTTGGGCAAACGGGACCTGTGGTTGCCCTGCCAATGGTGGACATGACCATGGGGTTGATAGAGCAGACTCTGAATGTGATGCAGAAGCACAGACTCAAAGGGATTTGGTTCAGCAGGTGGACAGTGGGCACCAGACAGGAGTGGGGGCTGTCCAGGGGATGCAGAATCTGATCCCTAGGGGACCTGGGATACTGGCCAGGACAGACAGGTAGACAGAGAGGAAACTGTGCTGCTGCCAGGATCATGGACATCAAGGACCCAGCCCTGAAGAACAAGGTCAAGCTCAGAGTCCCTGGGCAGTCTGGAACAGCTGGCGCCTCCGCTTCATTCAAGTTACCCTCCTCCTTTCTTTGGCTCTCCGTGGCCCCTTGTATGTAACCATAACCAATTTGTCTTGAGCACCTACTATATCTCAGTACTGAGATAGCTGCTGGCATCACACGTACAAAGTTGAGAACAGGCAGTCAGTGCCTTTAGTCCTCTGGTACCAGTGAGGGAAGAGACTCAAGGTGTCAAAAGTGCATTGACGTCATGGCTGGGGCACTTGGGAAGGCATTCGGGGAGAGACCATTTGTGCTGGGCCCCGAAAAGGCAAGTGGGAGTTCGTTAGGCCAGAGGAGGAGCACATTCTAGGCATGAGGTCAGCACATACACGTGTTTCTAACCTTTGTAAGACAAACACCCCTCAGAATTGTATTGATGTGTATAATTTTAGTTAATACAAATTAGGATTTTATTACGGTGAAAGAAGCTGCCTGCTCTCTGCCCTTACCCTCAGTTTGGAATGATTTGCTGACATATTTGTCTCCCACCAATAGACTGAGCCCTTTGCAGGCCAATGCCAGGGTCTCCTTGATGCCGATATCCTCAGTGCCTGTCCCTGGCACATTCAATGTAGTTTTCATCCAATATGTGTAGGAAAGTGAATTGTGCCAGGGTCATGCACATCTGGGACATATTAGTTCTTTGCATTGCTGCCCCCCACACAGAACAAAATGTTTGAGGATGGGAGGGTCCTGGAACTCGTGTGCCGAATGCCCATCTTCTGGACCGCGGACAAGGCCTGCTGCCCGAGGTCTGTCTGGCTGTAATTTGATGCAGCCGAGAGCAAGAACTGGAAGAACAGGAAACCCTGTGTGACTCACAACGGTGCAACAGGATCCTGGAGGAGTGCCTGTCAGCCCCACACTTACCTGCCACCCCAGGCTTGTTAGTATACAGTGCTTCAGAGCTGAAATCTCCTTGAGGTGGCCTGGTGGGCCCTAGTCCCCAGTCAGGGTCTGCCTTGTCCCACCTGAAGAAAGTGTTGTGGCAGATCTGTTACCTTTGGTTAGCTGCATTTCAGAAGACAAGAGCCTTAAAGAATCCAGGATCTGCTGTTTTTTCCTCCCCAGCATCTTTTGTTGCTCTTTGTACAACCTTAGTCTTCTCAGGAGTCTGTGAAGGCATTAATATTAATGAAGTCACTGACAGCAGTTACCTGGCTTTCCTGGGATGGGCACACCTGTGCTCCAGGTTAGGGCATTCAGCTGTCTACCGGATGCGTGGGTCCTGCCAGGGACTTGGCTTGTGGTTTGGGGAAGCTTCTCCAAGCCTTGGTTTCCTCATCAAAGATTTGTGGTAAAACACTGGCAAAGGAATAATGCAAAAACTATGAAATTCTTTCAGAACTAAGTTGCAAGCAGCTGTGAGCACCCAGTCACTGGTAGGCATTTAGATTATGGCTCTCCCTTCTGGTTTGACCTCTTTTGAACTCTGGTCTCTTGGCTCTCTGACCGTGCAAGGTGGGCAGAGTGGGGCCTAGTCAGTGCCTTGCCCTTTCTTCTTCCTATATTTTTAAGTTGAAGTATAATATATGCAGGAAACCAAACATACCAGGTAACTACCACCCAGATCCAGTAATAAATCAGCACCAGCAATAACCATCACTTAGTTTAATCACTATGCTGACTTGTACCAGCATAGATCTATTTCTGTACTTAATATAAATGGACTTAAATGTGGTGTGTCTCCATCATGTCTGGCTTTTTCACACAAGTTTATGTTGTGAGATTCACCTAAGTATGTTGTTACAGGTGGTGGTCAGTGATGCCTTCTCATCACTGTGTACCTCCAGGTACTTCCTGTACCTCCAACCCTGTTTTGACGGGTTGAATTAAAGCAGATGAGACTATACCAGAGGGTATGGTGCTTTCTAAAATTATTTTGAGGGAGCTAGGTTGGAGGCTTGGATATATATCTTTAGGACAAGAACACGGGTACTGAGAAAACTGAAATTCAATCAGTTGGTCTGGTTGGGGTCTAGAAGAAGCTAAAAGGTAGGAATTAGCTAGTGTTCATCCAGCACCTCCTGGAGAGTGGCTCTAGTTATTGAATCAGAGATACCCAAAGAGTGGAGAAAGGAAGTTCAGTGGTGCCTCTGTCTCCTTGGCCCTGACGACTATATACTTGTGGAGTTGCTTTCTTATCTGATTTGGCCGTTTTGAACTCAGTACACTTGAGTTCATCCTTCTACCAGGAGGGTGTGTCCTGTAGAAATGAGCGTTTGCTCGGTCAAGTATTTTATGTGTGCTGAGTAAAAGGATTAGGTGATATGATTCAGCTTCTGGTAGAAATAATCCCTAGGACAAGAGTCTTGGAACAGGCAGGGATGATTACCAAACAATTTAAGACAAAGGATAGTTCTTGGGAGTGGGTACCGAGCTCTGAGCTTCCTGACAGCCAAGGCAAAAAGGACAGTGCTCCTGGAGTCAGTAGTCATTTTAATTCCCACAGCAGGAAGCACAGCACGTCCGGGCAGCCAGACTTTCTCCTGGCATTAATCCTGCAGAGAATTGACTGGTGAGCAACAGTGAACAACGTAGCAACTTTAGACAGTGGAGTATCTTTATTATCCTTCCTTCTCTTGATCCCTTGATTAAAAGCGATAGGATTAAATCATGCTCATTTTGAAGGCACTGCATTTAGGAGGTAATGTCATGTAGCAATGGTGAGTAGCTTTCTGGTCATAGAATTCATAATCTTCTTCCAGGATCTTGGGCTTGCCCACACCTCCTGAGCCTTTTCATGTGATCTCTCTAATGTCTCCAGGTTCACATATATTCCCTGACTTGTATATGTACCATAGGTTCTTAGCCCAGAAGCAAGTTCCTCTGAATACTGGTCTCACAGGCCACTTATTCACACCTGTGACACTTCCCATGGGTGCCAGGCATTGAGCTTGCCTTTCTGATCCTACTGAGACCCATCCTTTCCATTTATCTCAGAGACATTTATTGGGTCAATAGTATGAGCTGAGTTCTGTGCTCTTTTTTTTTTTTTAAGAAATATATTCTCTTTTTAAGATTTTATTTATTTATTTTTAGAGAGGGAAGGGAAAGAGAGAGAGAGAGAGAGAGAGAGAGAGAGAGAGAGAGAGAGAGAGAGAGAGGGAGAAAGAAACATCAATGTGCGGTTGCTGGGGGCTGTAGCCTGCAACCCAGGCTTGTGCCCTGACTGGGAATTGAACCTGTGATGCTTTGGTTCACAGCCTGCACTCAATCCACTGAGCTACGCCAGCCAGGGCTTCTGTGCTGTTACAAAGTCCTAGGGAGCAGGAATCTTGATTTCTTTAGTTCTTTTTTTTTTTTTTTGGATGTTTTGTGTGTGTTGTACAACCATCACCACTATCCATTTCCAGAATTGATTTCTTTTAAAATTGTGTTGTAGTTTGTGTTTTGCATAACTGGTTTTCAATAAAGGCTATAAAATGGGAGAAGCTGGGGTCCCAGCAGTGGTCAGAGACTCAGGGATTAAATAGTATGAATAAGATTTGGATGTTGAAATGTACGGGTTCTTCTAACACTTCCCTTTGAAACTGCCTAAGATATTCAAGGTTGAACTTGCAGTGCTTATATAACAAACCGTCTAAGTTGGAATAGTGCTCTCTCTCACACATAAACAGTTTGATCAGGACCATTCTCCTGCTGGGACTCTAGTTTGGCAGTAGCCGCCGGCCATTCAATTGGAAGTTACCAGAAGTTACTGCAAGGTGACACAGGACCTTCCCGACCTGTAGTGGGATTGCCATTTGTTGTTTTTGACAATAGAGTAAGGTGTCTGGGGATCCAAGTTCTAGTCTCACGTGTGTGGCCTTGGCCTACTCCCAGGCCAAGGCTACTCCCTGGCCTCAGTTTCTCTGAGGTCCCTTTCTGGCTCTCTCCTCCAGACCATCCGTTTTGGGGCTTCCCCATACCTGGCTGGGGCTGGGGCTGTCCCACCAGGCCACTGTGCACTTTCAAGTGGCCCCTCTACCAGAGCGACCCTCTGCTCCCTCCATTCCTTGCATTGTTGCTATGGCGTGATTTCCTCTCCTTTTAGTGCTAGTCTGGAGGGAAATGTAGACCCTTAAGGAGATGGGCTTCCCATTTGGGGTGTTACTGTATTTCATAGAAAGTAAGGGGTTAATTTCCCTGTAGACCTCCTCCTGCCTCTACCCATGATTTTGTAGAGGAAGTGGCATGTCTAAGTGGTGTGTTGAGAAAGAAACTGATCAAAATTGCCCAATGAGGAAGTTCTAATCTCAAGATTGCTACATAGGTGTCCTCTGAAACTACTATCTGTTTTTCTTTAATACACACTCTTGTCCATGCAGGCAGATGGCTTCCCCGTACTTCACCCAGGCTTTGCTGCTGGCCTGCGTGTGTTTCCCCAGCCTAGAATGACCCCTCCTTTACCCTTTTAAAGAGAAGTGGCCCAGTGTGATAGGCTACTCCCCCGCTGCAGAAAGAGAAGGGACAATTTGGGGAAACAGCCTCTGTTTTGTTAACCCTGAATGTGACTAAGTAAGTAGGGTTAAGAAGTGTCCTTAATCCCAGGGTGTTGCTTGGCAGAGGGCAGCCTAGGAGAAGAGAAGGGCTGCAAAGAAAAGAAGGGTTATAGAGCTTTATGTTCATTGCCCCATTTATGCCAATGACTCTGTGGTGTTGGGCTATTCATCCCGTTTCATAGGGAGCAAACTGGAGCTCAGACAGAGTGATTCATCCGATGTTATTACACACCCGTGCAAATGCTAGAGCTGGGATTCGACCACTGATTTTTCTGGTGCCACAGCCTGTCCTTTACCATTAGCAGCTGCAGAATGAGGATTGGCCTGAATGATTCTGCTTTGATAATTTCCAATTAAGTACAAGGTTTGTTTTTCCAATTCCCAATACCCAGGATCAACCGAGGATTATTTTACACTTAGCCTAATAGCTTCACTACTGACTTTCAGAAACCCCAGGCAGGAAAGTGGTAAAAATGACTTTAAGAATGTTGATCAGACATTCTCACCATTATCACATTGTTGGCGTGGTAGACACCAGCCCAAGGAGAGGGGAAGATGTTTGATCACCCTGCCCTAAGGTGTCAGCTGGATTAGTCTGGATGGATCTTTGGAATTCTTAATGTTTTCTTAAAAAAATTCCTCATGTCATTCTGATGTGCCTCCAAGTTAGTAACTCTTATCCCGAGTGGCAGAATGGAGACTAGACAGAAGTTACCAGAATAATAGTTTTACCTTAGACTGAAGAAAAGCTTTCTAACAACTAGCACTACCCAACAATAGGAGCTAATCAACTTAGAGAAGTAGTGAGCCTGTCATGCTTAGAAGCATTCAATGAACTGAGGCCTGGTGACTTATTGCGGTGAGAGAGACAAACTTGAATGTTGTCTGTGTTCAGTGGAATTAAGTGTGTTTCCCCAAGGGTCTTCTTTTCTAAGAGTGAATATTTTTAGGCGTGATCCTACTGTCCCGTGTCCTAAATGACTTTCCCCCATGACTCTGGGCCTGGCTCTCCCTCCCTCTCTCTGGTGGCACTGTGGGTAAAATTGGCAGGATTCTGCAAAGTGCATTCACTTCCTTCCCATTCCAGGAAAACTTTCTTTGTATGGAGGCTGCTTCTCGTTTCGGACTTCTGTCTCCCTTGGCCACCCTTCACCCAGCACAGCAGGGCTGGCAAAGGCTTGGTGGGCCCCAGTGGTGTGTTTAGGAATCTGTGACATTAGGTGATTAACCACCCCTTCCTGAATGGCGCTAATAAACTCAAGGCAGAGACACTATTATGCTGTGTAAGAGAGAAAGTTTCGGCCAAGGTGCTATAGTTGCATTTCATATCCTCTCTTAGTTCCATGTGGTGGAGAGGAAACTGAGGCCCTGGGGCCACCCAAGAAACCACAGGACGGAGAAGGTCTGCCCACCTGGGAGGCCAGGCAAGAATGCTGGTCCCAAGGGCCTGGCTTTAGAGCCAGACACACCTCCCTTCTAGCTCCGCCCCTCACCACCAAGTGACCCATTATGAAAGGACAGTGGGGGTGAAGTCAGTAAAGCCACAGGTTGGTGTCTTACAGGTAAAAAATGGTTGACAGAAGGTTCGCTGCTGTAACTATCAGTATCACTTTCATCTGCCATTGAACACTGAAAGATGATTGTAATCTATTGGGTAAAGGGCATCTGACAGAGTGAAGGTCGACTGTTTAACTTGTTAGAGTCTTTCAGGGTTAAAAATGAGAATTGTCAACTGGATTGTTTCCAACAAGCCTTCTCAGCTTAAATATGAAAGTTAAACTGAGAATGGCCACTGCAGAACTGGGGCCACTCCACTCCGCCTTTGCTCTTCCGTGTACGTGACCTCACACTCCAAGAAGTGATGGTACAACCTCCTAAGAAGGCTCTGCTGCCCCATGTGGGTATTCTCCTGCTTTCTTTGCAACACTCAGGGCCATCTGCCCAGTGGGGAGTGGGTGTCAGTGAGGCCCTAGCCCTCTCCTATCTTTGGAAAAGTAGTAATGTGGGAGCTTCAACTCTGCCGTGTATCAAACTCACGATGATGGCCAGAGATATGTCTGCTGCCCCTGCTTCCCTATGCCTTGCCGGGTCAGCTCCATGGGCCGTGCCTGCCGAAGTGTGCCCTTCGTGTCTGCATTGGGGGTTGACAGGAAGAGAAGATGGCCTTTTGATGGGCATGGCTAACCTGAGTGTACCATCATGCCATCTGGCCTATATAGACCCTGTTGTTCAACAGAAGAGGGGACAAGAACATCTAGCAGAGTGGACAGGAACACAGATGGTCCAGGCTGTCCAGTCTAATCCTGGCTTGGTCCTTTGTATCTGTGTGACTTTGGGGCACATTTCCTTTCCCTCTTGGTAGAAGGTGGTTATAACACTGCTCGCCTCACAGGGCTGCTGTGAGAATTTAAATGAGTTAATGGGTGTGAAACTTGAGAACAAGGTCAGTACCACAGAGGGTTTGCTGGTATTACTATTGCCCACAGGGCATCCCAGGCTATTCCTGGATGTAGCCTGGCCTGGTGGTCCTGGACTTTGTACATTCGCATCAAGATGCGTAAGCCACGAGGCAGCCTTCTTGGACCAGCCCAGGTGTCATCGGATCTGAAACAGGCTGCCCCTGCCGTGATTAAAGTTGCCCTGGGCCGGGATCACTGGAGATTTGTCTCCCACTGCACCAGCCAAGAGGGGCCTTGTCTGAAGCTATACTTGTTGACCTTTTGGGGAGCCTCAGACAACATTGTGGGGGAGGCCAGGCCTCCTTGGGAGCACTCTGGCTCCCCCTATGTTGCAGAAAACCCACATCAGTGACCCAACTTGGGCTGGGCTTGGTGTCCCACCACCTGGGAGGCTGAGGCAGACGGTGGGCTCCAGGCAAGTAAGGTGCCAGGAACCTGAAATCAGAAAACAGAATGGACCATTGGATTCTTCCTGCTTCAGACTGGTGGGCTCAGTCTGGGGAAGCTCTTTAATAAACGCTGACAACAAAGAGTTCTGGGAAATCGTCACTTCTGCGAATTGGAAACCCAACATGGCAAGCCTGGTCTCTCTGGCGGGGAGTGGGGGCAGAGGAGCAGTGGCCTAGGGCTTTACCACTTCTCTGCTTCCACTCCCCCTTCCTCACCTGGTGGGTGGATGGTGCGGCCAGCTTTGTTGTGTGGCCACCATGCGGCTGTGGTGGAGGGGGCTGGGCAGATCCACCGGAGTCCATCCTGCTCACAGCTGCTTTCCGCATTTCACTCCAGACTCTGATCTTTCACTTTCTGGGGTTTTATAAGAGTGGTGAAAGATTGAGTGTACTGATCAGGATATTTGAAATGATCTGAAAAGGGCCAATCTCATTATTCTATAAAGGCAGAAACAGGCCCGAAGAGAAGGACACGCCCCAAACCCACAGGGAGTTAGGATACAGCCGGGAAGAGAGTAGATGTGAGGAAGGAGACACAGCGGGAGACACTGGGATTGTCCTCCTGCTGTTTTCTTGGAAATCCTAGGCCACACATTTGGTTAAAAGAGAATCTAACAAGAGTTGACTGAAAGACTGGAAAATATAATAGGCTATATTAATGAGGACATTTGTCTGGGAAAGCTAATAAAAATGTACACTTCTTTGTCAGAATTGGGTAAGGGCAAAGAACACGTGGGCACTGACTTGCGTTACCCTCAGGAACAACCGTGGCTATGGCTATCAGCCGAGCTTTGCCTTTGGAAATCCCGGAGTTCCGAAGCTGGGAGAAGCAGGAGGACCATGGTCTTCACACCTTGAGGGCACAGCAGGGGCCTGGCCCCAAGGCTCCTGACTCTCTCAACCCCCACTCTCCTCGACCAGCAGCCTCCCCTGTCATGGACACTGCCCTGTCACAGACACTGCTGTTGAGAACGGGGAAATCTGTGCCTCTTCAGATGGATTGCTATCTGATCTTTTCTTAGTAGTAGAAAATTGTCAATATTTATGGCCAAGGCAGATGGGTACTTTCCAGAAGGAAACTGCCTTAGAGGGACTCCCGATACTTCTCCTTCTCCTGGTATCATGTTTGGGAGAAGTCCATGTAAGTTTATTTTGGGAACAAGATCACTGACATAACTATGGAAAGCTGCCCCCATCTCTGAAGAGAGGATAGGTTGCATTACTGTTTGTGTAGGTCTCTGTTATGCGTCGGGCACTGTGCTAGGCTCCAGGGATGCGGGGAGCAAATAGACGTGGCTCTTCTTACCCTTGGTGGTTATATTTGGACACTAATAAATGTATATTGCAAAAATGTGGATGGTGTTTTGGAAGGAAAAGCCTGAGTTCTCAGAATAGCGGGAGGACTGACTATTTTATGGGAAGGGCCAGGGGAGGCCTCTGGAGAGAGGCTTGAAGGGTTGGTAAGAGGTCAGATGACAGGTGGTCAGTGGCAGATGAAGAGTGGGGTAAGGAGCTGTGAGGCCCTTGTGAACAGGCTGTGGGGTGGAAGGACGTGTTGGGTGAGTTGGGGACTGAACCAAAGGTAAAGACTGCATAGAAGCGCAGAGGTATGCATTGAGTTTAGGAGGTGGGGAGAGGCCAGACAGTACAGGGCCTTGGAAGGATTTCCAAGGGGTTTGGTTCTAATGGAAAGTCACTGAAAGGTTCTAAGCAGGGAAATAATAGCAGAGTCTGGCTGGGGGTGGAAAATGGTGGAAGACATAAAAGTAGAATTGAGGACTGTGTAAGCCCAGGCAAGAGGTGGCAGCTGCTTGGCCTAGGTTGAGGGGTTAATAGGGTTGACATGACTGGCCTTGTGACATGTGTGTGAGGGATTAAGAGATGAGGGTCAGTAATGAACTCTGGTTCAAGGGGTGTCTTAAAATTAGGCCTCTTTTTCAAAAGTTTTCAGAGGTGTTTTATTTATTTATTTTTGGAGAAGGGAAGGGAGGGAGAAAGAGAGGGAAACATCAATGTGTGTTCTCCTCATGTGTCCCCTACTGGAGACCTGGCCCGCAACCCAGGCATGTGCCCTGACTGGGAATTGAACCCTCTACCCTTCGAAGGCTGGCACTCAATCCACTTAGCTACACCAGCCAGGGCTATTTTTCTAATTTTAATTTTTAGCCTAATTTCTTTTAAACGACAAAGTCTTGTCAAATGGATTCTCGTTGAAGAATGGTCTTACATAACCTATGTATAACAGATTTTGTTCTTTTGAAGGGTTGAGTGGTGTTCTCTGATATAGACACATACCATAATTTATTTAACTTACAGGCCTCCACTCTTGTTTTCCCCTTTTTGCAGGTTGACCAGTATCTCTATCACATGCGTCTTTCTGATGAGACCCTTCTGGAGATATCTAAGCGGTTTCGCAAGGAGATGGAGAAAGGGCTGGGTGCTACCACCCACCCCACTGCCTCAGTGAAGATGCTGCCCACCTTTGTGAGGTCTACTCCAGACGGGACAGGTACTGCACCGTGGGGCAGCGTGGTGGAGGAGATGGCTCTGGCTGCTCCACTGCTGGTGGGAGACTTGGGTGGCTTTGCTCAGGGACCTAAAGAACTGTATATCAGTGAAGGTTCTCTGGTTTGCAGCCTGGCTAATTTAAGCATGAATTAAATTTAATGAAGTCTGTGGGGCAGGTTAGACGGGAAGACTGGCAAAGAGGCTGCGTTGGCAGTCAAGGCAGTCAAGGTAGAAGGTATATCCTTGTCAGGCTAAGCAGGGCCTTGCTGTCAGGTATCTGGTTCCCGTTCCTGTGCTGAGGAAGGCTGCTTGGCTCAGTTTGGGATTTTACGGTTCTGCTGAGATTGCTCTCAGTGATGGTGGTGAACAACAAATGTGCCTCAGATGGTCATGGCCACAGGCCATGGCAGCCTCTGGCCTACCTCACCAGCACATTCCACAGTCTTACTGGAGAAACAGTACGGTACAGATCGTCCTAGGTTGTTCTTGAACTCATTAAAAAAAAAAGAGTATTAAATGTCCAAATAGACTTGGGAGAATGCGAAGAGTCACAGTGCATATTAAGATATTAAAGGCTCTGAAGTTGTACGATAACTTCAAGCTTTGTTTAATCCCGTTATTTGGATTCAGCATTCCTATTTCATGGTGTACCACCAGGCAAGTGATGAATCAAAATGGAGCAAAGGGCATGGTGGAGACTGAAGTTGGAGGGTGGACTGGGGCCAGATCACAGAAGGCCTTGCATGACTGCCTAAAACTTTGAGTCTTTCTTCAGTAACCACTGGCGAATAACCGAAAGCTTTTGAGGGGTGTGAGGATGTTGGGAACTGCCCTGCCTGTTATCAGAAGCTGTAACCCCCGCCAAGGCTAAGGCTGAGGGAATGACCTTGGACCGTAAGCCACCAAAGAGACAAAAGCTTATCTCCCTGGCAGGAGCACCACTTCTGCTCCTTTTACTTCACCCCGCCTGGCCCCCAATGCTTGGTCGGTTAGCCAATGATGGGTAAGATTCCCCAAGGGGGGAATGATCTAAGACAGGCATGATCACGTGAGAGGACCCCAAAGAAGGACTTCGGGGGCTACAGCAAAAGGGGGTGATGGACCCCCGCCCCTCAGCTTTGACAAGCCTGAGTCCTCATTGTCTGCAAGAAATCTCCTAATCTTTTGGCTGCCCTATTTCCCTTGCTCCACCTAAGCCTGAAACAATGACAGGGTGGTGCAGCCCTGTAATGGAAAGGGCGGGTTCCCCTGGTGATCAGACCTAAGAAAGAATATGTAAAATCCTGTGAAACCTGCTTTGTTTAGAATGCTCTCAGTTGAATGATAAAGGTCCAAGCAAGAAGTAAGTTTTTCCTCAAAGTTTTACAGTTCTTTAGCTATCTGACCCTGACTCAAAATAGGCCCTCGGAGGTCCTTTTTATCTATTGTTTGATCCTTACTTCCTGGCAATGTTTAATGAGCTTCACCTGAATTCCTGTGTAAACAAACCCAATAAAAGCCTGCTGGGGTGGGAGAACGGGACGCTCTCCCCTAGGGAGGGTGGCCAAGGCACTCCCCACTAGAGAGAGTGGCCATTCCGTCCCTATTTCTCCACAGGACTCATTTGTCCGTGTGCATGTTTTTCTCGTGTTTCAACGAGCCATCCGCAGCGTTCCGCAGTCACTGCCGGTCAGTGGCCGTGTCATGAGGAGAGCTGTCTCGGTGTAACAGGCATCATCAGCAGTATATGCAGAGTGGAAGAGGCGTGATGCAGCTGGTGGATGAGCACAGGACAGTGACCCGGGTGGTATGTGGTCGGCAGGGCTGAGAGAGAATTCTATGGTGATTCCAGGATGTTAAGCCCAGCTGCTTGGGGGTGGCAATATCCTCAGAGAAGGAAATAGTCTCCCTGGCTGGTGTGGCTCAGTGGATTGAGTCCCAGCCTGTGAACCAAAGTGTCGCTGGATCAGGTCCCAGTCAGGGCACGCACTTGGGTTGCGGGCCAGGTCCTCAGTAGGGTGTGCTTGAGAGACAACCACACGTTGGTGTTTCTCTCCCTTTCTCCATCTCTCCCCTTCTCTCTAAAAAATAAATAAATAAAATCTTAAAAGAGAGAGAGGGGTAAGGAGCCAAGTTGTGTCACATGGCTGGTTTCATTTAACCTTCCCAAACACCTTCCATTTTGGAGATGAGGGAGCTGTGGGGCCATGAAGGGTGAGGGGTGTCGGACAGCCACCCACTTCTAGAGGGTGGGAGAAGGAGCCCAAGAGCCAGGGCAGCTGAAGAACCAGGAAGTCCCAGAACCTGAGGGAGGAGAGACAGCCCCGAGGAGCTGGTCACTAGTGAGGCATCTGCAGAGAAGTCCTGGGGGTTGGGGTGGGGCCTGGGACACCCCGGGCTTGTTCACATGCCACGTGCCTTCAGTATTTCCACCACGCCTGCATCCTTGAGGCTTACCTGCCTGAGAGCTGCTAGGGACCTAGTTTGGCTAACAAGAATTTGTACCTTTCTGTAATTCCTAAAGTAAGTATGTGTTTGCTGAAGACTTGGGACCCAGCCTGGACCCAAGGGCATGCGTGACCTTGTTCAGGATTGTCCTCTGACTGTGTGTGTCTCAGCCCTTCAAAGAGCTCCGTGGGGTGAGGGGCCTCCCCCAGTTCTCCAGTGTCCCTTGTATGTCCTGGAGTTTGGCACCTATTGTACCTGCCACTCCCTCTGACTGGCGGCCACGCTTGTTTCTATTTGACATTTTGATAAATCTACCAGTTCCTTAAGGCCAAGGACCTTGTCTTTATTTCAGGCCCTAGCACTAAGCCAGTACCTGAATATTTACTAAATGTATATCATGGGTAAGGGGTTTTTTGGAGCTCCAACATGCACTCACTCATTTACTTTCACAAAACCCTACAAGGAAGTGGGTACCAATTTTATACATTCATACACACACACACGCACATACATACATACATATACACATATACTTTTTTAGATGAGGAATTTGAATCACTTGCCTAAGGCCACACAGCTAATGAGAGGCCTGGTCAAGATTCAAACTCATCTATGTCAAAGGTCAAGCATTAGGACATCATGTCGTATGAGCATGATCAGAGCACGCCAGCACATCAGGTTGGGTTTGAATGTCTGAACTGTAGTGCAGGCAGGTGAATAAGTTTGCTGGAGAGAACAAGGTATGGGACCCGCTTTTTTTCTCCCTGTCGCTTTCCTAAGATTGGAGGCGCAGAGCCCACCTCTGTCTCTTGAGGTTTGCCCTGGTGGCTGCACTGTGTGGTCATTAGTCTCCTTCCCTGGTCTCAGGGCGGGGTCCCGGGAGCCCATCTGTGCCCACCTCTGCCCAGTGTGGAGCGGCAGGCATGCGTTTGGCCTCTGTGAGCGTGAGTTGCCTGGATCGAGGATGGGAGCCAGAGGCCAACTCCTGTGTCTGTCTGGGGTTGAAGGGTCTGGGGTAGGATTTGTCTGTCTGACCTTTCCATACAGAAACAGTGAGACTTTACACGGTGTTTGTGAAACCCAGAGTGCTTCTTTATAATCGCTAATTCTACAGTGCGAATGGAGATGGTGTGTAAAAAGAATACTGTGCATTGATGTTTTATTCACTTAAGCAGAGCAAGTGCCCCTTAGAGAACTGGAGACCAGATGACAGGAAACCCAGCCCCGTGGGTTTTCACTGGCGGGAGGGCCCAGGGCTGAGCTCTTTATCTCCGCTCCCTGGGACTCAACATTTTCTCCTTTGTACAGTGAGAGGTGGACCCAGCAGACCCAGTCTGCTTGCATGTGTACTAGAACTAGTGTTCGAGTATTTACACACAAAGTTTTTTGCAATGCTGTAAAGAGGGAAAAACCCGAAAGTCCATTAGTTGGGCACTGGTCAATTAATGCAGAAAACAGCCCTCTGCAACTGACCCAAGGCATGGGATAGATTTATCTGCGTTTACATTCTGCGGAGTCACGTGTACGTTTGCGTGTGCACAGGTGTATAATGTTCCAAGCAGATACTAGTATATTGAACTACTGAAACTGGTTATCCTGGGATGTGAGGCTGGCAATAACTAGTTAAGTTGGAAGGTGTGTGTATGACAACTCAGCAATTCCAGCTATAACTTGAATGGACTCCCGTACGAACTCAAGGAGACGTGTCCAAGAATGCTCAGAGCAGTGTTGCTTATGACAGCATTTTGGGAATAGTTTATGGAAGAGTCACGTGGTGGCATGCTATACAGCATGGCACATCTGTGAGCATGTGTAAATCGGGCACGTCTCAAAAACAAGGAGTGATGGATTGTAGAAGGCCATGGACCGCATGGTAGTGGAATGTCGATGAAAAAAAGTCACTCAGAGCAATGCTACGCATTGCTCATGGACATACACGCATCATAGGACTATGTAAACTGGGAAACGCACACCAGGTGCATGAGAGAGGTTGCGTCTTGGGGGAGACAGGGAACTGCAGAGGGGAACGTGAGAGCATGTGACTGAAAGTGGTCGGCATCAAGGCTTCCAGTTTTCTGTTTTGTTCGCTGGGGTGATGAGCTATGAGATGACATCAAGGACCAGAGATGCTTCAATAGATAAAGCCTGTAAAAAATAAAAATTCTGAAAAGCTCTTAAAGAAAGATCAAATAAAGTAGAAGTGCCTCTGGGGCCGTGAGTTGGGCCAGAGAGGGATTTTCCCGGTGCCCTCCATTAATGAAACGTCTTCACTCATATCTGTTTTCTATATTGGGGTCCTGTATTTAAAAATAAAAATTCTCTTTTGTTGGTGGTTCTCCGGTAAAGTGCTGTGAGGAGCACAGTGTGTGGGAACCGTGGACTTTCCCCGGGATGTGGTCACACAGCCCGTGGGCCTTGCTGGTCGCCTGCTTCCTGGCCCAGCCACAGTCTGGGCGCTGCTGCTGTCACTGGAGATTCTCTTCCACGGAAGGCTGGAGAACTTGCTCAGCCGGTGTCGACTCCACGTTGGCCTTTCTCAGAACCTTTCTCAGCGCATTCCTTTTCAGTGTTACTTTTTAAATCTGGGAAATTAAACCTCAGATTTCAATTTCTGATCTTAGAGGGACCTAATCTTCAAATCAGTGGCTCTCTAACTTTTCTGGACTACATACTCACAGTAAGAAACGCGTATGTTTAAACACTGGTATACAACTGATACATATTTCAGGGGCCAATATATATTCTTAAATATGATGCAATCAGATCTATTACCTTCTAGTTTTTAGAAAAGTTGCTAATTATGACCCACTAAATGTTTTTCAGCTTGCAGTTACCCAGTCACTGCCTTCAGTGCGCCCCACCCAGTCTCGTCCTGAATGGGCGCCTGTGACATTGGCTACTTCTTTCCGGGGGTGAGAGGTGGTTTCAGGCCCGTGTGTGCTGCGGGGTGAAGATCAGAATTCTAGGTTTAGGTGGGGTTGAATTCTGGCTGCTTTAGAGCATTTCATTTATGCTCTGATCCTCCATTTTCTTATTTGTGAAAAGGAATCATCAGAGGGTTGGCTAAACTGAGAATTAATGGAGAATCAGGTGACTTTCTTTCACTCACCACAGCAAGACACGCCCCAGCATGGGTTTTATGGAGAGAGGATCGGTGAGCCTCCTGAGGTTCTTTTGGAGGGAGAAGTCTGAGAGTTCATCCCCATCACCAGACGCCCTGCATTTTGGAGTGAGGACCAAGCCCATTACACTGAAGGAAAATGAATCCTGTGTTATGGCTCCAGTCCTGGTGAGAAGGAAGGTCCTAACCATCTCATGGTAATTGAAGTCCTAGTAGAACCTGTGGGAGAGGCGTCAGGAAGTGTCAGGCTGTTCACGTATGTGATGGAGGCTTCCATCACTCTGGAGGAAAATGAACCCCTCGTTATGGGTTGAGTTCTTGGCGAGAAGGAAGGGAGTGTCAGCAGCCACTGAGCCCTGTCAGGGCTGATTTCAAAATACCCATGCTTCACAGATGTGTGGGCCACTCAGTGGGAACAAATGTAGTTGGTACCGATGGAAATGAAATATGCATAGAGGGTCCAAGAATGTCTTACTCAGATGACTGAATTTGGTGTCATCTGGGGTATGTATATAAAATAAAAATACCTATTTTTTCCCACCAAAAAGTTTAAAAATGTTGAAGAACTGTGTGACAAACATCTGTATACAAACTACCTAGATTTTACATTAGTGTTTACTATTTACTAGGCTTGCTTTCTCACGCTCCTGCATCCTTCTAGTCACCTTTCCGTTGTTCCGTCTGAACCATTGCAAAGTAATTGCAGAAGTCAGTTCCGCTCTAGAACTTCAGCATGTGCATTGTTAACTAGAGTTCAGTATTTTCTCTTTTTTTTCTTTTGGTGCAAAATTGCATATGGTGAGATGGCAAATATTAAGTATCTGATGAACTGACAAACACATAGACCTGTTTAATGCCGCCCCCACTAAATAGAAGAGGACATTGCCATCAGCCTGGGAAGTTCCCTCCTGCCCCGTCCCAAGCAACCTCTGTCCCCAGAAGCAAATGCTATTTAAGCTTTCCCACGTGTGTTAGTTTTCCTTGTCCTAGAACACTCTGTAACTATAATCACACAATATTTTGGCTTTATGGAAGGCATCACTTACCTGTTGTAACCTAGGCTTTATCCAGATTGTGTGTTCGTTCCTTTTTTGGGTGCTGATGCCACGGTATGATCGGAATCCTATATGACATGAATATTGACATACAATTTTTGCCTACAGCCGCTGTAAACATTCTTGCATGAGAATGTCCTCTTTGTGAACACAAGTGTTCATTTTCTTGGGTCCACAACTAGGAATGGAATTGCTGGGTCATGGAGTTTAGGGTATATTTAATTTATAATAAACTCCAGATCTTTTCCAAAAGTAGCTGAACCATTTTAGAATCCCACCAATGATGTATGAGAGTTCCACTGGCCCCATATCACCAATATTTGTTTTCTAGCTCCCTCCCACCCCACCCCGCCATCCTTTTGTTTTTGGCAGTTCAGGGCTGAGTCAAGTGTTCCTTTGTACTTGCCAGGAATCCCACCATGCTGACTTCTCTCTAGGCAGCCCTAACCTCAGCTACGGTTGTGCATGGGATTGTCGTGCCAGCCCCAACCACAGTCCTCAGTCCGCAGGGGCCACCACACAGCTCAGGGATCTGGCTCTCAGAGGACAGTTTCATCTTAAGAGGAAATGTAGGCATACTTGACACCATTTAAGGAGCACCCATGATGTCGGTACTAGGCTATTTGCCTAAATAATCTGTTTTGCCCTCCATGTAAGCTACAAGAGAGGCATTTCTCAATTTAACAATGAGGCAGCTATTAAGGGTTGGTGCCAAGGTCATGTGTGGCCAATTAGTGGCAGAGTTGAGATTTAAGCACAGGTAGCTCTGACTCCGTGGCCCTAAGAGTCGTAGTTTACATCGGCTCATGCTGCTGAACAAGAGTTGCTAGAGCAAATCAGATGATCTTTTTCAATAGATCATAAATATGGGTTGGCTTCGTACCATTATAATAAGAAGCTCAAGTAATAAGAACCCAACCAAAAGTACTTGAAGAGTCTAACTTCATGTTCCAACTTAGAAATACATTCTTTTTGTAGTGTCTTTATCACCCTCGTCTTGACACTTAAGGTACAACGATGTCTCATAGGCAGAGTGAGATGAAGACTTTGCTGTATCAATCATTTGACACTTCCCTAGTTCCATCAGTTGTGAATTATTTTCACGGGTGAGTGTATCTCCACCCTCCAGCCGGATTTAGCCCCGCTTAGGGAACAGGGAGAGATGATGGTGATCGTGATGACAGTGGAGAATTGCAGGCTTTTTAAATGCCAGGTACTGTGGTAAGAAATGCATTTGAGCTGTTTCATTAATTCTCACCATGACCCGATACTAGGCAGTTTGAACCCCATTGTATGTAAAGACTAGATTTAGAGGGATTAGGCAACTTGCCCAAAGTCCCAGAGCCAGCAAGTGGAAGTGTTGGGATTTGAACCCAGCTAGCTGTGTGCCAATGCCCGGACTCTTGGGCACACCACTAGTGGTGTATTTTAAGCTTATCTACCCCTCCTCCCACTGCTAACACAAGGCATTACTTTTTCTCTTAGTAATGCAGGCTTGGCTGTTCAGCTTACTTGGTAAAGACCCCCGAGGCTGGTCCTCTGTGTGGCAGCAGTGCGCTGAGCTGTCTTGTGCCTTGCCTTTGAAAAGTGAAAATTATGCTGGGAAGATAAGGCCTACACAGATAGAGTGATTACAGAGTGATATGAGTCACATAACACAAGCACTTGATGGGATACAGAGAGATTAGCCTGGTGATAGATTGTGTGGATGCTGGTAAAACCCTGAAAGGAGCCCTTATCTCGGTCGCTCAGCATTGTATCCACAGCCAGACAGTGGAGATAGATCAGTAGCATGCACACAAATTAATAAGTGGGTATATATGGTGTCTACAATATGAACTGGAGATTGTATTGATAAATGGCCTCCATATAATAGTAGCTAGAGTTTATGAAACATTTACATGCATTGTGCCAAACACCTTATGCTTTCTTTGCCTTGAATCTTGATAAAAAACTCTGTGTGCGTGTGTGTATGTGTGTGTGTGTGTGTGTGTGTGTCTGTGTCCTGGGGAGTGGTGGGGGTGGTGCTGGCTAGACTAGGTTATTACTATCCCCTTTTAGCAGATGATGAAATCTGTGTATTAGATTTCTAATAACTTACCCCAAGCATATGGTTAAAACAGGATTTGAACCCAGTTCTGCCTGGCTGAAAATTTTAACACACTCAGCACCTACACAATATTGAAACATAATCATGTTTTAATACTTTGAAGAGTGGTTTCACATCTGTGGAGCTAATGGAATAAGTACCTCTCTGTGACTGGCACGTATTTTAAGCTTAAGAAACATTTCCCGATATAGAAGTACCAGGAAGGTGCATTCCGATGGTGCCGTGGATGTTTTTGGCAGGGGGTGGGGAGGCATTCATAACGTGTTTATGCACTGCAGGCCCTTTCCTCCAACCAGAGCAGCTCTGTCTCTTTCTCTCTGTTTTGGCATTTGGCATCCTGTTGCTTAGAATAGTTTGGAAACCAGTGACGGGGAAGATCAGATTTCCCTATTCCTTGACTGCGGCAGACGCCAGCATTAACTGACTGTGTGATTTGATACCTTTAATAGCGTGGAGTTACTTTATTTCTGAACGATGGAGTGGAGACTGGCATTATATCATAACAAGTAGCTGGGACCTTGGAGCTTAAGAAGAGGCTGCCAGATGTGGTAGTGACCATGGCGGGTCCAGGTACATGGGAAACATGTGCCTTGGAACCTGTGTCTGGAAAAGTTAGTTTTGCTGAATTACCTACCCAGGACCAGGAGATTTATTTTTTTAGTTCTCCTCTTAATCAGAGTCCATGCTGTGCACTCTCAGAGCAGTCCATAGAGGTGCCCTGGCAGGCACTGGAAATCTAAAGGATAAACAAGGTCTCTCAACCCAGAGCCACCCAGTGGAGGAAGAGTAGAATGTTCACTGTAGCCTCCTGGTGCCCCCCTGAGACATTTGTATTTTGCAGGCTAGGGAGGAGGTCCCTTTGGGGACATTGAGTTTTTATAAAGTCACTTCAGGAACTCAATGTGAACGATGGCTGTGTGTCTTTGACCTACATCAAAGTTCAAGGCTGCATGCCTGGGGCAGTGGGTGCGAACGAAGGAAGGGCTGATGCCCTGCCGGTTGAGTCTGACATGGCTCTCAGGTGACCAGCCATCCAATTTGCCCAGGAGTCTCCTAGTTCAGCACTGAAGTCCCATGTGGATCCGGGGCCCACCAGAGTGGTTGGCCGCCCTACATAGCCCTGGGTGCCTGGTCTTCATCACCGCCTGACCTGACTATATCGCGGCAGCCCCCCTCCAGCCCCTGGCTCTAGAGCCCTCATCTGCAGTGCTACTGGAGTCTGCTTGGAAACACACACCTGACCCTCTGTTCAAAACTGAAGTCCTTGGCATTGGCATTTACTGCGTCCTTGTAGCCATGTCGTAGGAGCTCTGGGTTGTAGCCACTCTAGATGTAGCTACATTCTGTGAGCAAGCCACGAACTCCTGTACATGTCTCCTTTTCTCTCTCCGGTAACTCCACACCCATGCACTAAGGCCTGGCGGTCTCTGTTGCTCTCAGAGCAGCCTTCCTCATCTGAGCAGAAATAGCCATTCCTTCTATGAGGGGGAAACCCCCGCAAACCTCTGGAATTTATTTATAAAAAACCTTGTATTTATTCTTACATATTTAAACTTCAGTCACCTTCAGAGTACTCTCCATTTGATGTAGCACACCTATTGAGACTTTTTTCCCACTGCTCAAACAGTGTTTGAACTCATCGATTCTGATGCCTTTCAGTGCTTCTGCTATTTTTTGTTTCGCCTCTTCCACATGGGTAAAACCTTTCCCTTTGAAGACTTTTTTCATTTTGGAAACAAAAAAAAGTTGCTGGGGTGAGATCAGGTGAATAGGGAGGGTGGGGCATAGGGGTCATGGTGTTTTTTGGTCAAAAACTGCTGAACACTCAGCATGGTGTGAGCAGGTGTGCTGGTAAATCACCCACCATGGAATGGGCAAACGCATTGAAAGAGTCTTCAAAAAAAATTCACTGAAGCTGAACACAGCCTCTCACAACAACACCAGGTGGCACACTGATACAGATGGGTTCCTAGAATACTCACCTAGAGGGGTTAGCCTGTACTACAAGGGGCCTGCCCTCCAGAAGATAATTCTGTTTTTTTTTGGGGGGGGTGCCCTCTCTTATAACACCCCCATTCCTCAACTTGCCACGTGTGTCTAACTGCTCCCTTTCTCCCTGTCCAGTCAGGGACAGGTAACTATCTCCAATGCTCAGTGTCGAAATAACTAATCACAGAATGGGGGAAGTATTTGGCTGGCACATTCTAGAACAGATTCAGTGCTTGACTCTCAAAATAGTGATTTTTAAAACATTTGTAAGTAGTGAACTCCACTCTCAACTTTAAACAGAATGAAATCTTTTATGTTGAATACCATCTGTAAGATAGTTAAGGGCAGGAAAAAGAAATAAGATTGGAAGTGAGGAGGTGGGAGGTGAGGCTGTGCCTTAATTGGCCACCCGTGATCTTCACCAAGGCAGACCTTACCACCTTCAAGGATCCCTAGAACTCTGGGAATGCTGCATAAAAGCCACTTATTTAAAAGGAGCCTCCTGGAGCTTGTGGTTCTGGAGAAGTCAATTTAGTCACCTAAAGAAGTCCTGGGGGGAGAGGCTGGGCTCTGGCCCCAACCTTTGCCAGGCAGAGCACTGCCCCTTCTGGGCACAGCTGCCTTCGCCAGATGGGCCCAGCCCTTGACAAGTACAAAACCAAACCAAACCTGTTCGCATGTCACTCTTGGAGCCGTGGCTGGCACATGGCTCCAAGTGCCCGATGGGAGGGACAGGTGGAGATCTAGTTTAATTAGTGGCAAGTATCTAATGATTGAAAATAGACCCTGTTAGAAAATTCCACTGGCCCTTGCCCCTCACTCTTCAAAACCTGCGCAGACAGTGTCGGGCACCAGCCACCTCTTAGTGATATTGCCGGTGCTGGAGTGTGGCCTGCTCCAATACATGACGGGTGTTGTGTCAACTAAGATGACGGTGATTGTCATGTTCAGGCAGTCAGTCAAATGCCACTTGAGTCCTCCTCAGAGACAGGTGAGTTCCCGGGAGAAATGGAAACCCCTTTATCTTGCTGACCTTATGGGTTTGATAAGAGCCTCACTGAAAGTGGGCAGAGTGGTAGTTCAGGATGGGAAATGAGTCAGCAAAGCAACTATCAACCTGAGTCTGAACTGCTGGGTGGCCTGAGGGCGGGTGGAGGGCCTAGCAACGCTCCTGTTGCCAGTTCCTCCTCACTGTGGGCCAGCATCTCTTCTGAGTCCTGTTTCCTTTTAGTAAAGAGTTGGTACCTTTTTTCTTTTCTCTCTCTTTTTAATAGTTTATTTTTTATTGTACTTTTCCCATTGCCATTTATCCTCCTTACACCCTCTCTTTTCACTATTTTTGGAGGGGGATACTTTTAATTAGAAGGACCTTCAGCTGAGAGGGCTTGGAGACTCCAGTTAGGCAGGAACAGAGGTTTGGCAAAATTGCACGAGTTGACACCTAATTGTCACTATGGTAAAAGTTTGCATCAGTGAGCTTGTGTAGGTCCTGGGTCCATCTCTCTGGGAAGGGCGTGTCACCTCTAATCAGAGAATGTACGTATGCTATCTCCCACTCAAGTCTGAGAGCATTTGGCCACCCAAATGGGCCATGATTGCCAATAAAGATTAGGGTGTCTTTGTTTTCATTTTTACCACTTTATGGCTTATTTGCTTCCATCCTGGATTCTGCGATAGGCCGCCCTCGGCTTCCAGGAACCAAGGCCACGAGAGGTGCGAGTGTGGTGCAGAGAGGCGGGCTCGGGGTTTGGGGTCAGCCAGTAGTTGTGAGCCCTGAATAACCTTCACTAAGTGTCTCAACTGAGTGAACCACAAGTGAACCACAGTGTGACTTCCTCTGACACCCGCGCCAGCTTGGAGACTGCTGGTAACCTCTGGATTCTGTCCTCTTGTTCTTGTGAGCCAAGAATCCCTTATTTAAGGGTTTATGACTTTCACTTAGCAGCTGCCTTGCTCACTGCAGTGGACAACGTCGCTGGAGAGCCAGACCTCGATTTGAATACTGGTTTTCTTACCCATAAAATTGGGATTGTAATGCCCAACAGGGTTGTTGGAGATTAATGAGATAATGTTTATAAACAAAGTGACCGTCACTTAACAAATGTTAGTTTCTCGTCCATTAAAATCTTCTGTGTGTAGGGTCCTAACTAAACCTCCCTCACACCTGCCTGTCTTCATGGTTTAATTATCTCAAGAATCCAGATGCTGTTGAAAGAGTCTGGCTCTGTCCTGAGACAAGGGAGATGAAGACAGCATTCCGAGCTTCAGTTTTTGAAAACAGTCACGTGAAGTAGAAGATGAATTTGATCTTTTAAATAAGCCTAAGGTGAAATTTGCATCCTTTATTTTAGCAGTGGTGGTGGCCACCACATCAGGAGGAATCAGAGAGATTTCGAGGGAGTGTTGAATGAATGTAATTCTTCAGAATTTCTTGAGAGACTACATAAAACCCAGAAATCATAAATATTTTGACAATGTAAAAATTAAACATTTCTACATGGCTGAAATACCACAAACAAGATTAAAATACGCATATCACTGGAAAAATAATTGCAAATATACAACCAACAAAACCATTTTCCTTAATATACAAGGAGCTCTTTTAGGTCATTAAGAAAATAATGACTTTTTTAAAGGCAAAAGTTGTGAATAGAAAATCCACAGAAAAAAGAATTTTAAAAGCTAGTCAATAATTCAAAATGTCTAACCATATAACAAAGAAAATAACCAGCCCTGGCTGGTGTGGCTCAGTGGATTGAACACCTACCTTTGAACCGAAAGCTTGCCAGTTTGATTCCCAGTCAGGGCACATGCCTGGGTTGCCAGCCAGGTCCCCAGTTGGGTCATGTGAGAGGCAACCAACCTATGTGTCTCTTACATGTTGATGTTTTTCTTCCCCTTTTTCTCCTTCCCTTTCCCTCTTTCTCTAAAAATTTTTTTAAATGAGTAAATAAATAAATCTAAAATGAGAAAAGAAAATAAGAAAGTAACCAAGTTTAAAAACAGAGACACCACTTGACCTAGGAGGTTGGCAAAGATGAAGTGCTGTCTAACATTGGATAGTGGTGAGAGTGAGTCCCACCTGCTGGTTTGTGTGGAAATTGATGAGAACTTTCTGGAAGATAATATCTTCCAAATTAAAAACACATCCTTAGAACCAGAGATTCAAACTCTTTTCTTGGAATGTATCAGTTAACAGCCTTCCCTGTCCTGATAAATAAATATACCTAAGGATATCCAATAAACACTAATAGTGGTTACTTTCTGGGTGTTTGTGCCTCATTTTTTCCAGCTTCATACCATTCGGACTTTTTCTTATCAGATGTTTGTATTTTGTTATTTTTTTAAAAGTAAAATTGTTTCCCAAACCCGGCAGCATGCTAATGATAGAAGAAACCTTACTTCTGACCTTAGGGTCTCATATAAACCCCACAATTGGCATTACATTGTGTTTGCCAATGAGCAAATGCAATATGAGATGTTTTCTTAGTACTGTCCTCCAATACTAACTGAAATCACTCAGCAGAATGATCTCTCTGGACCTCCCTGGGTTTTCTGCCATGTGCCTCTGTACTTTCCTAGGAAACTTGCTACAGGCATGTTTCCTGCCCCAGAACCTTGCTCCTCCCGTCCAGGGCGACTGTCCTGGGTCTGTAGATGCGATCTTCCTTCACACACCATCACATTCTCACTGTCTGCTTTGGGCTCCTGGCGTGTCCAGGAAGGGTCGGAGACAGCACTGGAGCCAGGAGTAGGGATGGGAGGACTGGGTAGGGATTGGAGGGTTTGAGAAGAACTAGACAGGGAGCTACATAGTCCTGAAAAGTAATGATGACAATTATGGACAACTTACGATGTACTAATGTATTCACATGTAACATGTTGTGTATCTCACGGGTGCTTCATGACCCCCAGGAGAGGTCAGCATTATGAGCCCCGTCCTCCACGTGCGGTGACAGTGCTCAGAGAGCACACGGCGGGTGAAGCGGCTGAGCGGGCATTCAAACCGAAGGCTGCCTCACAGCCTCTAAGGTGCAGCTCGCAGCTGCAGTTCCACGTGTGCCGCAGTTCCACGTGCGCCGGGGAGGTAAACACGAGGGCAGGGATCTGTCTACCGAACCGAGGAGTCACCTCAAGATTTAATTCCAGGAATCATGGTGCTGAGCCTGCCTCAGAGATCATGGACTTTGGAAAGAAGACAGTTCTTGGCTGTGGTAGTCATGCTCGTGTGTACCAGTGGGGGCCCCACAACCCAGGTTTATTTATAAAAAATTGTGAATTTATTCTTTACATGTTTAAACTTCAGTCACCTTCAAAGTACTTTCCATTTGATGCAATACACCTCTCGAGACATTTTTCCCACTGCTCAAAACAGTTTTTGAACTCTTTGACTTTCATGCCTCTTAGTGCTTCTGCTGTTTTTTGTTTCACCTCTTCCACATTGGCAAAACGTTTCCCTTTGAGGACTTTTTTCATCTGGGAAAACAAACAAAAAGTTGCTGGTGTGAGATCCTGTGAGTAGGGAGGGGCTTGAGGGTCATGCCGTTTTTGGTCAAAAACTGAGCACTCAGCGAAGTGCGGGCAGGTGTGCTCATAAATCACCTTTCATGAAACAGGCAAACGCATTGAAAGAGTCTTCAAAAAAAAAAAAAAAAAAACTCACTGAAGCCAAACACAGCCTCTCACAACAATGCCAGGTGGTACTGTGATGCAGATGAGTTCTAGAACACTCACCCAGTGGGGGAAGCCTGTACTACCAGGGGCCCACCCTCCAGAAGATAATTAGGTTTGGGGGGTTCCTCATGTATTTGTGCAGATGGTGCTGGGGAGGAGGGGTGCAGAGGAATGTCTGTTTGGTGGAGTCTGAAAAAAAAGCAAAGATGACATTCCATACTGGGAACGGAATTATAGGCAGAAGTGTATTATTTGTGGTTTCCCTTCAGACCGTTGGGAAATGCTACTGCAAAACCTTCATTCTTGATGGAGCTGAGCCTCTCCAGTGAACTGAGCAGGGCTGGCCCGGAATTGTGACAAACCAGCAGCAGCCTCAGCCGCCTCAGTCCCTGGTGGCTGCCAATTCAGCGGATTGCATGTGTCCTGGGCTGCAGAGTGCTGATGCAGGCAGTTCATCTTTGATTTTCCTTTTAATCCCTTACGACAACCACCACATAGCTTTTCCTACAATCTGTCTGAGGTTCCAATACCCGGGGAGCATCAGAGCTGGAGTGCCTGGAAAAGTTGCCCAAGACCATGAGGGGAGCAGAGTCACCCTAGGTGGGGTTGAGGTGGTCCCAGCTCTCTAACAACTGTAGCTAGTAAAGCGGGGTGGTGGTGGTGGTGGTTGGGGGGGTGTCTCCAGGTGCCTGGGAGGGAACAGAAAGTTTGTCCCTGTACAGGAATGCTGCAGTCACTGGAGTAGATTCCAGCGGCTTTTCTTGGATGGGTCTCTTCAGTCTCCTCGAGCAATGTTGATTTTTTTAAAAAAGATTTTGTTTATGTTCAGAGAGAGGGGAAAGGAAGGAGAAAGAGAAGGAGAGAAACATTGATTGGTTGCTTCTCACATGTCCCCAGATAGGGACCTGGCCTGTAACCCAGGCACATGTGCCCTCACTGGGAATTGAACCAACAACCTTTCGGTTTGCAAGCTGGCGCTCAATCCACTAAGCCACACCAGCCAGAGCTCGATGTTGGTTTTGCTTTTCAGTCTGAGAGACAGCCCTAACATGGGGCCTGGAAGGCTCAACTGTGGGCATCATGCAGTGTCTGCCGACAGCCTGGATGGAAAGTTTCTTTTACTTATTGAATGTGTCCTAAGTTCTTGGCACTGAGAACTCAGGTACTTGGCTGGGTGCCTGAGGCACGTTTTCTAGTTTTTTCCTCACAACAACCACACAATGTATGGCATTCCCGTTTTAGAGGTGAGGCAGCTGAGGCTCAGAGGCTCAGGAGGTTGCCATGGCCAGAGTTCTGACATAGGTAAAGTGGGCTCCAGTTCTGACATTCTCTGTGTGTCAGGCCACCAGCCCACAGTTGTATGGAGGCAAGTCTCCACGGAAACTTGGGTGGACAACGTTTGCCCCAAGTTGCCCCTGTGGACTAGCGGGTGTGGGGAGTGCCCTCAGGGAGCCAGGCAGACATGGCTTTTCTCAGGGCCTGAGAAGGAGCTGCCGAGGGGACCTGGACTCAGAACGAACCCTGGATGTCACTCACCTAGAGCATTTCCCTGACCCTCTGACACATTTCACCTCACTTCAGTGACCTCACTTCAGTGACAATTTACCATTGGGAGAAGGGCTGTGTTGACAAATATGCCGATCAGTGAATCCCCAAGGAAATAATCCTGTATCCCTCTAGAAGATGTGTAGCAGGGCCGAGGAAGACTGGTGGAGCCATTGCCGCTGGAGGAGGCTGCTGAGGGGACGCGCCCAACTTCTCCCCCAGCCCTGGCTCTGGCCTCTGCGTCTCTTCAGCCCTTGCATGCTGTGCATGCACGGAGCTGTCCCTGCAGCCAGCTGTATTACCATCTGCAGTCTGCGTGTCTTCTGTCTGCACTGCTTTTTCCTGCGGGGAAGGGACTTTGCCTTCCTGGTGGCACCTGAAGATCTCAATCTGCTTGTGTCTGTGGAGAATCTGTCTCTTGCTCTGCCTGAGCTCTGGGCTTGTTTGAGTGGAACAAAGAGACAGGCCTGACTCTTGTCGTACATACTCTTGGGTCAGCATTCTTCCGCATTTGAATAAGCCTAGAAGTTTTTTTTTTGAGGGGCACCTGCGTAGTTTATTTGCTAGGCCCCTTAATTTATAGCCATTTGGATGCTAGTCTGCTCCATCCCATCACTGTCACTATATGCGAATATTAAAAGTGAATTTTATACAGGGGTTACAATGTGGCGGCGGGCCCAGGGGCCTACAGGCCTGTGGCAGCACACTGGGTGTCCTGGGGGCACGAAGAACAAAACAGAGGCGTGGACTCCTGGTGGGGGGCTGGACGGGCCTCATGAGCTTGGCGGGGACTTGGCTGGGAGCACCTGGGAAACAGCTTTGTAAGGGGGTGGGTGCCCCATCATTGGATGTGAAACTGTCTCATTGTTTGTGTGAATTATAAAAGTAATATGAAAGTGCTTAGCATTAGGAAAAAGAACCAGGCAACACATAAATGTGCATAGAAGATATTAAGGCCCACTGGACACCTACTACCAGAGACGACCAGTGTTTTTGGTCTCATGGGTCTTAAGGACTTGCTTATGGCAGGACTCGTGGGTTTTCGGTCCTGGTCGCTGTGAAGCAGTTTGATCCCGTCTTTTTCAAACTAACAGTGGCCCTTCCTGTCCGCAGAACACGGGGAGTTCCTGGCTCTGGACCTCGGAGGGACCAACTTCCGTGTGCTCCGGGTGAGAGTGACCGACAACGGGCTCCAGAAGGTCGAGATGGAGAACCAGATCTACGCCATCCCCGAGGACATCATGCGAGGCAGCGGCACTCAGGTCCGAGCCTTATCCCAGAGTGGCCTCGGGGGTCTGGGCCCTGCAGGTGTAGGCGTCGCTCCTCCTCTGTGATCTGGAGGGAGGGGACCCCGGCAGAAGCTTGCATTTTCTGACCTCTCTCTGTGTGGTGAAACCCCGCCATGCCTGGAAGCTGAGGGCAGGGCCTCCATCGGGAGAGATGCACGTGGGCCAGAGAGCAGGCGCTGGGGTCTGGGCATGTAGCAGCAGGAGGAGTTTTGAGTTGCCCTCTCTTTTGAGGTCTGCTTGCACATGCTGATTATTGAGGGAAGCCCGCTGTCAGGAGGCTGGGCCCACATTCCTGGACACCTGGTTGTTAGTGGTGCTGCTGAATGGCCAGTCAATAGCATCCCTGATTGTGGTTTGACACTGTCACTGGCCACTCTGTAGCCCCTTTGGTTCATAGTTATCATAGCATTGTGTGAAAAGGAGACCTGCCCCATTGCCTTTGTGGTTATTTGTGCTCTGTCTTCTTGACGCTCCAAAACAGAAGGGGTTTTGCACACAGGGACAGGAGCCTGTTAAGAAAACATCAAAATCCAGCTTTGGGGAGTCTGTCCCACCTGGCATCACAGTGGGCACCATGTGCTTCCACATTGACCTCAAATCATTCTTAGTCATCCTCATATCTTGGTGGCTCCTATGGCCATGTTTTGTACTCAGAATCTACACAATAAGATAAGTCAATGGAAGGGTTGTTGGGGTTGTTGGTTCGATTCCCAGTCAGAGCACATGCTTGGGTTGCAGGCCAGGTCCCCAGTAGGGGGGCACACAAGAGGTGCCCCCTCTTGGGGGTTAGAGGGGGTTACCTCTTGGTACACATTGATACTTCTCTCCTTCTCTTTCTGCCTCTCTTCCTTTCTCTCTAAAAATAAATAAATAAAATCTTTTAAAAAATAAAAGAAGTGGTTGGAGAAGAAATGTGAAATCCAAGTAAGAATCTTCTCAGTAATAGTCAGAAAAAAATGAGGAAGGATGGAATTGTCTTCAAGGTGGTTTCCAAACATGTACTGAGCACCTATTGTGCACTGGGCGCTGATCCTTGTTGGGAATTGAAGTCCTGCTTCTTTTGTTCCAGGGCTTAAAGTCTGGTTGGACCAGGGGAGCATCCCCCGTCCCCCCTAGAAAACAGTAATAATGTGTTGAAGGGGATGAGTAACCCTCAGGGGGAGAAGCTGGTATGTGTGTCGGGCTAAGCAAAAGCACTTTTATGGATCTTCTCATTGTATCCTCAGATGAACCCTACGAGGCTGGGTGCGCCTGTTATCTCCACTTTATAGATGTGGGATTGGCTTTGAAAGACTGAATGACCTGGCCTTAGATCACACAAGTGGGAGGGGCTGGAGGCAGGACACAAAGCCAGAGCCATATGACCAGAGCCTGTGTTTGCACAGCTCTGGGGGTGGGGGTGGCGGGTGGCTCCATCTGCTCTATAGGCTGCCTGACATGGTCCACATGAGGGGCGCTCCCTGGAACTAGGCCACACGGTGGTCCTGGGGCTCGGCTACCTGCCCCCTGCGCTTCCAGAGTTGGAGGCGCCCCTGAAGGGGCTGGTTTTCTTGCAGACATGAAATCCTGTGGGGCAGGCCCTTTGGGGGTTCTTCCTCAAGAATTCCCCCAGGAGAGCCCTCTTACAGAGGGGGCACTCACTGCCACCACACCCGAAGTATCTTTCTGGATGGTGGGTGACAGCTACAGGTCCAGCCATTATTCTCTGCACCCGAATGTCGAGGGAAGCTGGTGTCGCTCCCTTTCATCTGCTGTACAGAATTCTTCTTGGGATGTTTTTTCTGCTACTCCAGAGGCTCCCAGTCCATGGGTAGGAAACACTGAAGACATTCCCACACACTGGCATTGCAATAGGGATCACTCTCGGCCTGAGTGGTGGCTCTTCTTGCTGTATTTTGTGCCTGCATGTACTCACTGAAATAGTGAATGGAGGAGGTGAAATCGGGGCTCAGAAGAGGTGGAACCTTCTCACTCCTGGTGCCCAGTTTTACCCACACCAGGCCACCTCCTGGGAAAGGAACTGTGGGCTATAAGTAGAACATGTGGGGAAGATAGTTTTAGACCCTTAATATGTCCTTGGGGGCGACCAGAGGGTAAACTTGTTTTCCTTGTTTTAATGCTGGGGCTGGGGCAGGGGGGCTGAGCTGCCAGGACAGTGAGTGTTTTAGCTACCGAGGTTGTCACTAGGTCCAATGGACATAGATAGACACAATGTTTTAGTCCAAATTAAAAAGAAAATCTGTGAGACCCACCTGGAAAAAACTGTGAAACTATTATGAAGTGAAAAGCGTTTTGCGTAAACAGAAAAATGCTACAAAAAATGAAACATAAAATGAGAGCATCGGTGTTTATTTCACCTGAAGGAAGGGAGACAATGATACGTCTAAAAACTGCAGAAAACAATGTGGTGAAGAGGCTGGAATTACTGGTGCCCTCTCCTCTTCACTGAAGATATCAATCTTTTAACTGGAGGAAAACGAATGGGTTTTAAAAATAAAATTTAGTCAAAATCAAGATGAAATCACCAACCCCAAAACTTGCAAAGGTGTCTGAAGATCTGTGAAGCTGGGCAGTGTGGGTCCCTGGATAAAGCCTGTCTCCAGCGCATGAACTTCCACTTGAGAGCAGTGAATCACAAATCCTAACAGCAGCCACTTTAGACTTGTTAAGTGTATCTCGTGGGAAGGGAAGTGAGCAGATTCTCAGACCAATAAGGACAAGGAAACATCTCATAACTGCATAAAATGATGCCCTTTGAGCTTTTTATGGCAGAAAGGTGTTGGCTCTTTCTCCCAGGATCTTATCTTTAGGTCATCAGCTAACAAAAGAGGAGATAGTCTTTTAATTAAGCAAGCAGATGTTCCCTTCTTCCACTTTCATATATTTTTTTTAATTACATGAGTTTTTCTTTTTCTTTTAAAAATTTTTTTTAATTTTAATCTTTGTTCAAGTACAGTTTTCTCCCTTTTACTCCCATTCCAGCCCACCCACCCAACCCTCCCCACTTCTCTCCCATCACCACCCTCCCCCTAGTTTTTGTCCATGTGTCCTTTAAATTTGTTCCTGTAAACCCTTCCCATTCTCCCCTGAAATTCCCTCTTTCCCCTCTGGTCACTGTCAGTCTGTCCTCTATTTCAGTGACTTTGTTTATATTTTGCTTTTTCTTTGTTTCGTTGTTTAGTTTCCTGTTTAAGGTGAGATCATATGGTATATTCCTTTTGCTGCCTGGCTTATTTCGCCTAGCATAGTGCTTTCCAGCTCCATCCAAGCTGTTGCAAAGGACAGGAGCTCCTTCTTTCTTTTTGCTGCATAGAATTCCATTGTGTAAATGTGCCATAGTTTTTTGATCCATTCATTTACTGAGGGGCATCTAGGTTGCTTTACAATAGCAGCAATTTAGCTATTGTAAATTGTGCTGCTATGAACATTGGGGTGCAAAGGTTCTTTTGTATTGGTGTTTTAGTGTTCTTAGGATATAATCCCAGCAATGGAATTGCTGGGTCAAAAGGCAGATCCATTTTTAGTTTTCCGAGGAAGTTCCATACTGCTTTCCATAGTGGTTGTACCAGTCTGCAGTCCCACCAGCAGTGCACTAGGGACCCCCTTTCTCCACAACCTCTCCAACACTTGTTGTTTGTTGCTTTGTTTATGATGGCCATTCTGACTGGTGTGAAGTGGTATCTCATTGTGGTTTTAATTTGTTTGCATCTCTCTGATAGCTAGCGATATTGAACATTGTTTCATGTGTCTTTGGATCTTCTGTATGTCCTCTTTGGAGAAGTGTCTGTTCAAGTCCTTTGCCCATTTTTTAATTGGGTTGCTTGTCTTGTCTTCTTAGAGTGGAGTCATGTAAGTTCTTTATATATTTTAGAGATTAAACCCTTGTCTGAGGTATCATTGGCAAATATGTTTTCCCATACAGTTGGTTCTCTTTTTATTTTGATACTATTTTCTTTAGCTGTACAGAAGCTTTTTATTTTGATGAGGTCCCATTTGTTTACTCTTTCCTTTATGTCCCTTGCTCTAGGAGACATGTCAGTAAAAAAGTTTCTGCGTGAAATATCTGAGATTTTCCTACCTACGTTCTCTTCTAGGACTTTAATGATGTCACGGTTTATATTTAAGTCTTTTATCCACCTTGAATTTATTTTTGTATAAGGTGAAGTTGGTGCTCAAGTTTCATTTTTTTGCACGTGGCTGTCCAGTTCTCCGAACACCATTTATTGAAGAGGCTATTTTTATTCCATTTTATGTTGCTGCTTCCTTTGTCAAATATTAATTTACTGTATAGACTTGGGTTTATTTCTGGGCTCTCTGTTCTGTTCCATTGGTCCATGTGCCTGTTATGCCAGTACCAGGCTGTTTTAATTACAGTGGCCTTGTAGTATAGTTTAGTGTCAGGTATTGTGATCCCTCCTACTTTACTCTTCTTTCTGAAAATTGCAGCAGCTATTTGGGGTCGTTTATGGTTCCATATAAATTTTTGAAGTGTTTGTTCTATGTCTGTGAAATAAGCCATTGGTACTTTAATAGGTATTGCATTGGATGTGTAAATTGCTTTGGGTAGTATGGACATTTTGATGATATTAATTCTTCCAATCCATGAACATGGTATATGTTTCCATTTGTTTGTGTCTTCCTTGATTTCTTTTCTCAGTGTTATGTAGTTTTCTGAATATAGGTCTTTTACCTCTTTGGTTAGGTTTATTCCTAGGTATTTTATTTTTCTTTTTGCTATTTCAAATGGGATTTTTTTCTTGATTTCTGCTTCTGCTGTTTCATTGTTGGTATACAGAAATGCCTTTGATTTCTGGGTATTGACTTTGTATCCCGCTGTTTTGCCAGATTCATTTATTAGGTCAAGCAGTTTTTTGGTGGAGTCTATAGGATTTTCTATGTACGCTATCATGTCATCTGCAAACAATGACAGTTTTGTTTCCTCCTTTCCAATTTGGATGCCTTTTATTTCTTTTTCTTGTCTGATTGCTGTGGCTAAAACTTCCAGTACTATATTGAATAGAAGTGGTGAACCACTTTCAATTTTTTTTAAAAGACTTTATTTTTAGAGTGAGGAAAAGGGAGGGAGAAAGAGGGAGAGAAACATCAATGTGTGTTTGCCCCTCGCATGCACCCCAACCAGGGACCAGGCCCTCAACCCTGTCACGTGCCCTCACGGGAATTGGCCTGGTGACCTTTCGTGTGCAGAACGATGTCCAACCAACCGAGCCACACCGGGGTTGGGCCTTCCCACTTCCACAGTGGTGTAGGCAGGTTCTCCTAACCCAGCACTGTCCGAGAGAACTTTTCACAGCAGTGGGACTGTTCTTTATCGGCCTGTGCAATACTGTAGCACGAGCCACTTGTGGCACTGAGCACTTGAAATGTAGCTAGCATGACTGAGGAAGTGCATTTTTAATTTTTGGAATTCTAATTACTCTAAATGGCCACAGATGGTCAGTGGCTGCTGTGTCAGGAAGGGCATTACTTGATGCCTAGTCACTGCCTCTTTTCCTTCTGCCTCCCGTTGCTGGCAGGGCAGTTGGAAAGGGAGCAGTAATCAGGCCTGGGTGGGAGGAAGCCGTTTTGCTTTGATTTCTTCTAAAGCTCCCCTCCCCCATCTCTGATGATTGACCTTACCTCTTCCCAGCCTCTGTAACTTTTTTTTTTTTTGGATAAAGACTATTTGCATTAAAGATAATTTTGATTAGAGTACCAGGAAGAAGGTGCTGGGGATTGCTTAACTATATCATAAATTTTGTCTCTGATCCACTTTCCAGCAGGAGAACAGAACTTTCTAAATAGCTGTTAGAAGCCCTATTTACATATTAAAATGCTTGACCTCTGCTCAAAGGAGTTAGCACTTGTGCACAGGTGAATCTTTTGGGGAAGTGGCCCTGACTTTGCCCTTGAGATTGTTTTGGTTTAGAGATTGAGAGTTTCAGAATCAGCCGAAGTGCCTTTTGCTGGTGATCAGACAGAAAGAGGGACGGGACCCATGCAGGAAGCTGGCCCCTTCTAGATGGGGTGGACTTGTCTTCTGGGATTCCTGCCACTGAGATGCCCCAGACACCTGGGGAGCCAGCTGGCCTTTCTCCCTAGCCTGCCACTTCCCCAGCCTCTCAGTTCTTTTAAAAATGCAAATGCTCTTTGTGGTTTAGTGCAGTGGTTTTCTAACCAGGGCTTCAGGACTGGCTGAAGGGCCCTACCCCCACAGTTTCTGATTTGGCAGGTTTGGTTTGGGCCTTAGAATTTGTGTTGGTGGTGGTGATACTGCCAGTTCAGGACCACACTTTGGGACCCCCTGGTTTAGTGGAATCTTCCTCACTTCTGCCTGGAGAGAAAATGAATATGGTTCTGCTTCAGTCCCTGGGCTTTTCATGTTGACATTTGGTCAACCTGGCCCTTGGAATGTGCTTGGTCTCTTTGGTCTCTGCTTACTTTTTGTACCAGAAAGCCCTGGCCTCAGCCCCTCAGCATCTGGAGAGGCCACCGACTTCTTTTTGAGAATGCTTCAGAGAGGAAGGCCGTGGAACCTTGGGCTTTGAGACTGATCACAAGCGTGGGCAAGTGCGAATACAGCTTTTTCTTAGGGTTAGGACTTTTCCTAAGCCTGCGAGTCCCACTTAGCGTAGTCACGGTTGTGAAGCTGCCCATCCATAAAATCCTGTTCATTTTCAGTGCTCTTCATGGACTCACTGGGTGTTCGATTGTGAATTTAGAAAGCAAAGATAACTTCTTTGAATTCCACCCCCTAACACACATACACACAAGCAATTAGTTTTCTAGGATGGAGAAAAAATATAGAAGTGACTTGTTTTTAAGTCCAATCACAGAATGCCAACAGAGACTGTCTCACCCACTCCCCCAGTCCTAGGAGACAGGAGTGTTACAGTGCTGTGTGGCATGAGATGTGCTACCCTTTAGCTGTGCACCAGTGTCGGTGTGGGGATGTGTCAACAAGGCCACCAAAGGAGGTTCTGTTGCTAGGGCACGCAGTGACTTTCTGCTCAGCTCTGGCTATGTTTTGATAGTGGTATGGACACACGGTTTAAGTGGAAGACAGTATGTAATGAGCACCAACTAGTGTTGAGCCTTTATACATATTGACTCGTTTAACTTTTGTTAACTCTGTGAGGTCAGATACGATTAGCATCCCCATTTATAGACTGAGCCCATAAGGACTTCACGGGGAAACACATCTCGAATGCATTCAGCCGGTTCCTTTCGGAGCCCAAAGTCCATGCTCTTAACCGCTCTCCTCTTCTGCCTCCGTGCTCATCTTCCTGCGCTGTGTGCCCTCAGCTGTTTGACCACATCACTGAATGCCTGGCCAACTTCATGGATAAGCTACAAATCAAGGACAAGAAGCTCCCCTTGGGATTTACGTTCTCGTTCCCCTGCATCCAGACGAAACTAGACGAGGTAAGATGAGTTCTTCAGACACTTTGGTTGCTTCATCATTTGGGCTGGGAGGATGAGGAAGAACTCTGAGCTGCCTGCTGCTGTGGGGTCAGAGGTGGCTCTGATGGTTGTGTGAACAAGGTTTAAATGTTGAGAGTTCTGTGCTTTTGTGGGAGTGGGTGTGGGGGGTGGTGAGGAAGTATCAGAGAGGGGGGTCTTTCTCCCCCACCCTTCAAAGGACGACACACAACCCCACATGCATTGCACGTCACCCTTATCCCTCTCAGGGAAGCAGGAGTGGGAATTAGTCAGGAATCCTTTGGTCTAGTGTCGTGACAAAGATCTTTGGAAGAAAGACACCTGAGGAGTTAAGCTGGAGGTTAAAGTATGTGATTTTGGCAGCTCTATAGCCTACCCTTTTCACTTTTGGGGGCAGTTGATCATGAAGAAATCATTCATTTAACTTCCTTTCTGGGACTTTGATGGGGCTTCGACTTCTTCCTGGGCTAGTGAGGAAGCAACATACACATTCGATCATGGCTTTACTTTAGTGCCGTGGCAGCGGGCTCCACTATGGTTGTTTGACAAGCGTGGTCTGAGTTTTATGAGGAATTAATGTTCAGTCCTCGGTCCTTTTCCAGAGTTTCCTGGTCTCATGGACCAAGGGGTTCAAGTGCAGTGGTGTGGAAGGCAAAGATGTGGTTACCCTGATCCGGAAGGCCATCCAGAGGAGAGGGGTGAGTCGGGGTGGCCGGGTGGGGAGGTAGGAGCTTGGGCTCTGGAGGCCCTTTGGGGTCCACTCTGAAGTCTTCCCCAGCCTGTCCTCAACACAGCACGAGGGCCTATTGTTGTTCTTAAAGTGGGGTTTTTTTTCCTTCTTCCCTGCTATGTTTACCCAATAATGTATTTATTCTTTCTAGTTTTATTGAAATGTAATTGACGTATAGTTCTGTATCAGTTTAAGATATACTGCATAATGGATACACATACATTGTAAAATAATTACTATGCCAAGAATTTTATAAATGACTAGATTTTTGGGGTCCCAGATGATCATGATAGATAAATAAATATTCTTAGCCTTGGTTCAAGAAAAACTCTGTAGTTCTTAACCTGAAGACTTGAATATCATTTTCAAGTAAGAAAGTTGGGATGTTGTTGGCATCAGGGTGGAATGGGGTGGAGAGAGGACAAGATAAGGGTCACTGAAGAATACGACCTTTGGGGAGGGAGCGGGGGGGGGGGTGGGTGCGGGGGGAGAAAGATAAAGAAGAAGAAAGAGGAGAAGACGACAATGATGACAAGATGGGCTGCTCTTAGTGCAGTGATGACTGTCAGCTGGAGCCCAGGGCTGCTGCTGGGAAGCTCTCCCCAACAAAGACACGCAGGGTGGGGAGTGAGACGCAGCTGCTAGACTGGCTGTGGACCTGCTTTCCAGCAATAACCTTCCTCGGTTTTCAGTAGGGCTAGTTGGGAGGCAGCCCTGTCACTCTCGAGCTGTGTGTCTTGCTGCTCTTTCTCTCCATCTTCCCATCCGTGACCTTTGTGTGATAGCGAAGGTCAGATCTCTCCTTTTATCCCCGCAGGACTTTGATATCGATATCGTGGCCGTGGTGAATGACACAGTTGGGACCATGATGACCTGTGGTTACGATGACCAGAACTGCGAGATCGGTCTCATTGTGGGTGTGTGAGCACCAGGCGTGAGGGCCGGAGCTGGCCGGCACGTGGGGCGTGGGCTGGACAGGCAGCAGGGTCCCTGGCCCGGGTGTTCCTTTGTACTTCATATTGGAAGGCAGTGGTGTGGTCACTTTGGAGGACCAAGCCAGTACTTGTGGAGTTGGGGGCGTTAGCAGAATGGATACCCCAGGAGTCTGCTCTGAGGAATCCCAGTCACCCCATGCAGTGTTAGGATGGGGGGGCCAGGGGAGAGAACGGTGTGGGTGCATACTGAGCAGCCCTTGTTTCGGCCAGGCACGGGCAGCAACGCCTGCTACATGGAAGAGATGCGCCACATTGACATGGTGGAGGGTGACGAGGGGCGGATGTGCATCAACATGGAGTGGGGGGCCTTCGGGGACGACGGCGTGCTCGATGACATCCGCACTGAATTTGACCAGGAGATCGACATGGGCTCCCTGAACCCCGGGAAGCAACTGTGAGCAGAGGGCTTGGGGCATGGGCTCAGGAGTTGAGTTGGGGCATGACCAGGGCTGGGGGGTGGTTCTCATTTTTGCTTTATAGACTTATGCCCCACAAACGTTGCCAAGGCGCCCGTTGGTTATGGGGATTTGTGCCCATTACACACATTGTGACTGCAAATTTCAGAGCAAGCTCTGAGAAAGATAGAAAAAGCAGACACACCAGGTAATAATTTGGACTGCCCTTCAGAACAATAGTTTCAGAAGGTCATATTCTGAGTGTAAGTATGATCCTGCTCTTTCTTCCCACCTTTAGTTTGTAGGTTGCCCTTAGAAACAGTTTGTGAGCCACATAGAAAATGTGGAGATGGCTGAGATTTGGGTCTCCAAAAGTTCCTTTTGTAGCTCCCACCCATCACTGTCCAGACAATACCGAGGCTGTGACAGACAGCCCCCAGTGACTGGCGGAGGCTCTGGCTCAGCAGTGGCATTGCCTGGGAGCTGGGCTGACCTCATGAATCCCAGTGCCTCTCAGCCCAGCAGTACCCAGACCCAAGGCCGGAGGACAAGTTGGCCAAGGTGCCTCCTTGGCCTCCTTCCCTGAACCTGTGGCCCAGCTGGGGCCCTGGGGGCAGGAGCTGGAGGAACGGCTCCAACATTTGGACCCTGAATGTTATACTCTCCACCCTGGCCAGACTTGGTACGGTACTTAGTTACTTTTGGCTCTTACAAAACATTGGTTCACTCTCACAAACATTTGCTAAATGTCCCTTAAAGATCTTGAAATAGGGATTGCTGCAAGCTTTGAGAGCAATTACAAAATGTTTTGAGCAATTCAGGCCCTCTCTGGTCTTGTTTCTGGGCCTGGGCGGAGAGCTTGCAGTGCTGGTCTCTGCCTGGAGAGGAAAACCCAACCCTACAAACCAGCTCGGCCGGGGCGCCTGTTTCTTTACAGAGGCAGGCCTTGCTTCCTCAAGGGCACATGGTTTATTTAAGGCACAAACTTTCTCACGTGGAAACGGGAGTCCATTAGCTTGTAACTTTTGTAGGAACATACTGGCTGTGTCTGCTATGCTGGTGAGGAATTTCTGAACTGAAAGTCACTCCCTCAGTGCCTGTCTCCGTCAATGAGGCACACCCACGCCATTTCAAGAAGCTGTATGCCCTTTGAGGGGTCAGAAGACAGAATTGCTAGCCCAGCCTTGGCAACCCACCTATCAAATCAAAGGCTGGAGGGACATAAGCCAGTGTCAGCTGTGGTAACCCCAAAGACATTTTGGGGCTTGAGTAGGAACTTTTTTGATTCTTTATATGTTTCTAAATAATTACTTTCCAAATGTTGACAGGAAGAAAGTGTTCTAAAAAACTGTATTAAGACTTTTAAAAACTGCGCACACTTCAGAGCGCCGCTGGACCCCTCTGCTACTTCTATAGGACCACCTATTTCAGAGAAGCCGCTGTAACAGACGCACGAGTTCCTTGCCATTGAAGGGCCTGCCTCCCAGGCAGCTGGCTGTGTGGGCGCTTTCAAATGCACCCTCTGCTCAAGCAGTTCAGCCAGCTCTCCACTTAGCTCTAATTCTGCCATACTTGACCTTGGGTCTTGAGCTAGTCACTTCCTGAGGGCCCAACTTCCCTTCTCACAGGTAGCACCAGGAGAAAACTGAGTCCCTTTTTCACCCCTGCTGTGGGCCTCCTTGAGGAATCCTAGCCTGGTTAGTGTCTGCAGGCCCTGGGGGCCTCGTCTCCCCAGGACCCAGATCCTTTCTGAGATAATCAAGTAAGGATATACCCTTCTCTGCCAAAAAGAATGGTAAAGACTTGGTTTCTCCTGTCACAAACTCGGGGACAGAAAAGACTGTCTTCTAAAGAAAACAGTGCCATCTAGTGTTGAAGAAATAAATTACCTGTGTGCCCTCTCAGCTTGGGGCTGGCCATTCTTAAACATACCTTTATTTTATTACCTGCTGGCTCAGAAACTTCCAGCATATCTCACTCCCATATTCCTGAGAGACTTCGTGACATTTTGAGTCCCTTCTCAGCTGTCCCAACCTGCCTTTCTAATCTTGCCCCATCACCCCTCCTCCACCACCACCTCTGGTGGTTTTCACACTTTTCTTGGGAATCTGCCTGCAAGGGGCCAGGGCCAGTGTACAGTGGCGAGTTGCTGGGCCTGCACCACCATTTATTTGTAACTTTCACTACAAGCTATGAGTAACTTGTAACTTCATTACAAGCCCCCTCCCCATTTAATTAGAGTGACCTTCTCTTGTAAATAAATATTGAGGTTCATTCTACATTAAATTTTATTTTCAAAAATCACTTCCTTGCTACAGGAAAAAAATTTTTGAACGCATTACAAGTAACTTACTTGACCTAAAATTTAGACTATTCCAGGATTTCCCATAGTTCTGGGATGTTTTGTATGCCTGCTAATGGCCCACCCTTCCCTGTAGTTCCAGGGCCACCTGCCTGCAGAGACAGCCCGAGCTCCCCAGCTCCTCCAACCCTGCCCTGAGCTGGCACCTCACACATCTCCTTCCCAGTCAGTGCCACACAAGTTAGTGCTTCGTTGTGCGTCAGCCTCTAACAATCGTTGAAGTGTACGAGTGTGCAAGTTGCCTTCACGGGGACCTTGTGAGTTCACGGACAGCAGGGACTTCATTTGTTTTCTGGTCTGTGTCTTCCTGCAGATTTGAGAAGATGATCAGTGGGATGTACATGGGGGAGCTGGTGAGGCTGATCCTGGTGAAGATGGCCAAGGAGGAGCTGCTTTTCAGGGGGAAGCTCAGCCCCGAACTCCTCGCCAAGGGCCGTTTTGAGACCAAAGACGTTTCGGATATCGAAGGGTAAGCTTTTGGGTTCCTCGAGGTTTACTGAAGAATGGTCAGGAAGTTGGAGAATGACCGTTGGCACTGGCCCTTGATGCCTCAAATGTGGACGGCAAGAGGGTCTTGCCCAACACGGGCCATGCTGGCCTGTGGCTTGATGTCACTTACCAGATAGTTTCCGCTCCTGTCTATTTTGAGCGTGCTGACCTGACGACCAGGGTGACTCATGGTACTGTGACTGACTGACCTCCAAATTCAGAGACGTCACATTCACATTCCTGCTTGGCCTGGGGCGGGGGCGGGGGGCTTGGCTTAATGCTGGAAGCTCCCAGTGGTCCTTACTGACAGCTTTGCTTCTATTTCCTTTCCCTTCTTCTGAAGCTCCATTGGTGATTCTCAGAAAGGGCTCCATTCTGAACCCTGCTTGGTCAGCCCCGAAATATACCCGTCTAGTTCCATTGGGTTGAGCCAAGGCCTGAAATTCATGGAGCAGCAGGGGTGGCCTAATTTTTGTTTTCCAGTTAACGATATCCAGAGCTGGGCTTGTTCCTGTTCTCGAGACTTCCCTAGTGGCTTGAGGAGGCCCTGTTGGTTCAGGGGCAGACGGTGGAGAGGAGTGACTTGGGGTCATGGGAGCAGTGAAACAGTTCAAATGACTGAAATGGAAACTGCTGAAGGAGTTGTGAGATGAAAATACTCAAATTTGTGAGGCACATAGTTCCCCTAGGAAGAGCGCCGCTCTCCTAGCACAGCCCTTCAACATAGTCGCTAGCACGAGCTGAAGCAGCGCCCTCTGCCTCGTGAAATGCAATAGACTGACCGCTTTCTAGAAAGTAGGGTGGGCTCCACAGCTGGTTCACACGGTCAGGGGTGGTGGGCAGCAGGGACACCAGTCCCTCTACCCCACGACACAAGAAAACACACAAACTCCCACATATACAACTCCGTGTATAGAGCCCTGAGAACAGGGACTTACATAGTATGTGCATGAGAAATACTAGTTTTTCTCATGGGGCCTGGAAAGAGAGGTGACAGTAGTGCTGGGTGTGTACATTTGTCTGTCTGGGGGAGGAGCCTTAGTTGGGTTTCCTCCTCTTTGTTCAAACCCGTCTCCCACCCTTACTCTACCCCTCCCCCACTGGGCGGAGCAGCGAAGCGGGTGTCTGCCCTCACTGAGAGATGGTGTTTGCTGAAGATGAGGGGTTTCCTTGTCAGTCCACGCCCCCCTCTCCCACTGTGGCCGCAGTGGATTGGACACATGCCCACATCCTGTCTTTCTGTTTCCTAGGGACAAGGATGGCATCCGGAAGGCCCGTGAGGTCCTGATGCGGCTGGGCGTAGACCCGACACAGGAGGACTGCGTAGCCACTCACCGGATCTGCCAGATCGTGTCCACGCGCTCAGCCAACCTGTGCGCGGCCACCCTGGCCGCTGTGCTCAGGCGCATCAAGGAGAACAAGGGCGAGGAGCGGCTGCGTTCCACTATTGGGGTTGACGGCTCCGTCTACAAGAAACACCCTCAGTGAGTCAGCGTTTGGGACCCATAGTGATGGGGCTCCTGACAGGCTTGAGAGAGGAGACCCTGGTGGCCCTGGGGGCCCAGCTCCGTTCTGCGTTCTGGGTGGTGGAGATGGGCTGTGGAGTTGAGCATCTTTGCAGAATGAAAGTCCCCAGCCAGGAAGTGGGAGCCGGGAGGGTGTTGTTCTTGGCGTGAATGGAGGCGATTTCTGAAGCCCCCTGACCATCAGGGGCGGGGTTTACTCAGAGCTCTCCTGGCCCCTGTGGGCTCTTGTTGCCACCCCTTGTTTAGGAGTTAGTGTTTGCTTGTTTCTTTGATGCTCAGGATTGATGATGGGCCCTTCAGGTGCTGTGTCCTCTGCCAGGGACCCCCTCAGCCCAGTGGGTTGTCAGCCTCTCTGGCTGACCTGGGTGTGGGATGATCCAGCCCTGCCCTTCACGTTCTAATCCCTCAGGTCAGAAGTGCCCAAACATGCCAATTTCAGTTGGGGCCTAGAAGACACCTGTCTCTGTTGTGCTCACTTGTCCCATCCCGTGCGCCTGTTACGGCTGCCTGCTCAGTAGGCCTTTGCTAACCTAACTGGTTGATGCTGAAGGTCTCAGCCCTCCCACTCCCTGGCCTCCTAGTTCAGTGCTTCAGACACTTTAAAGTGCGCACGAATCGCTCGGGCATCTCGCTAAGAGAGAGGCTGGCTCTGATTCACGAGTTCTGGGTTCACCCCAGTGGTGCTGCGGGCCCACAGACCGCAGGGGCGAGGTCCTGGAGACCATGGCTCAGAGCAGCTGCCACCCAAGAATTTCTTGCTGAGTGTACCTGTTCAGGCATCTTAGGCATCGTTGGCATCTTTGGCAGGCATTGGCTAAAGAAAGGCCAAAGTCCAGAAAGACATTTCAATTTTTTCCAGTTTGGGTCTTTCCCAGGCAGCATCTAATGAAATGAGTGATTAGACATGAATAGTAGTTGGTGTCACCATCACCTGATTCCACTGTGCTGCTCCAGTGAAGAGGCCGATATATGGGGCACAGGAGCCATGGCCTGTGGGAAGGGGGGCCCATGTGACTTTCTGCAGGAGACAACGGCTTCCTAGAAGGGTCCTTTCCTTTCAGCAGGCTAGGCAGGACCCAGCCAGGGTGGACACAGTTGAATATGTGAGCTTTTGCACAGTGACCCCTACCTTGGGAAACGGGAGGGGATGTTCAGGGCAGCACCTGCTTCTGCAGGCGCCTCTTGGCGTTTGCGCTGAGGTGGTGAGCGAACGCCCCACCCATTAGCGCCATTGACTCTAGCTGTGGACACTCACTTCTCACTCCATCTCGGTGACTGCAGCTTCGCCAAGCGTCTTCACAAGACTGTGCGGCGCCTGGTGCCTGACTGCGACGTCCGTTTCCTCCGCTCTGAGGATGGCAGTGGCAAGGGGGCAGCCATGGTGACAGCAGTGGCCCACCGGCTGGCTGACCAGTGCCGAGTTCGGCAGAAGATCTTGGAGTCTCTGAAGCTGAGCCGCGAGCAGCTGCTGGAAGTCAAGAAGAGGATGAAGGTAGAGATAGTGCGAGGTCTGAGCAAGGAGACTCATGCCGTTGCCACCGTCAAGATGCTACCCACCTACGTGTGCACCACCCCTGACGGCACAGGTACGTGGCAGAGTTGCCACCTAGCTCACCACTGTGGGCCTTTGTCCTGGTGTTGACTCTCTGGGAGGACTCTAGCCTTAGCATCGAATGTTTGCTCCAGAACATATTTCTTCAGCTATAGTTCAAATGCTCCTCAACTTAATAGGGTTACATCCCAATAAAATATGGGTTCAACTATAGGTTGAAAATGCAGTTAACACACCTAACCTGCTGAATGTCACAGCTTCACCTAGCATACCTTAAATGTGCTCAGAACACATACGTACATCAGCCTACAGCTGGGCAAAATCATCGGACACATTGATTACAGCATGGGGTGCTGGGTGTTGACCCTGGTGGTCACCTGGCTCACTAGGAACTGGGGCTCACCACTGCTTCCCGATGTCACAAGAGTATTGTACCATATGTCACTAGCCCAGGAAAAGATAAAAATTCAAGATATGGATTCTACTGGATGCAAATTGCTTTTACACCTTTGCAAAGTCAAAAAATCATTGTCAGCCCCTGCCCGTGGGCTCTGTGGTTGGAGCATCGTCCTGTAACCGAAAGGTTGCAGGAATGATCCCGGGTTGGGGCACAGGCCTAGGCTGCGAGTTCACCCCCATCCCGGGCACGGGCCTTTGCAGTTCCCCGCCTGGACGCTTCCGATCCCGGTCCGGCGCAGATCCCCAGTCTGCGCGCACACGAAGGCAACCAATCAGTGCTTCGCTCGCATTGACGTTTCTCTCTCTCCCTTCCTCTCTCTAAAACAGCAAATGAAAATGTCCTCAGGTGGGGATTAAGAAAAATCATTAAGTCAAACCATCCTAAATTGGGGACCATGTGTACAGGAAATTCATCAGAGGAAGCTTGATCAAGGCTTCCTCTGATAGAATTTGAACATTGATAATAGTAAATACTTGGCTGAATGCTTACCCAGTGTCAAGCACTTCTTTAAGCATTTAACACATTTCAATGCATGTAATCTCTGCCTGTGAACAGAGGTTAGTTGTCACAGCTGACACAGAACGAAGGCACGGAGATGAAGAAACCTGCCCGGGCTCACCTGGCTGGAGGACAGCAGAACTGGGATTCGATCCCGGGGGTTTTGGTTCCAGGGCCTGTTCTCTTAAGCCCTAGGTCAGGGGTTGGCACGCTAAGGCCCACAGACTGAATCTGGCCCACCATCTGTTTTTGTACATAAATTTTATTTTACACAGCCATGTACGTTTGCCTATGTATTGTTTATGGCTGCTTTGCATTACCATGGCAGAGCTGTGTGGTTGCAGCAGAGATTCGCTTACGAGGCCTGAAATGTTTACCACCCAGCCCTTCACAGAAAAATATTGCGGACCTCTGGGTCTATGCCACACAACCAAAGAAATGGCAGTTTTTTCCCAATTCACAGAAAACAATCGTTGAGCAGGCCAGTGTAAGGCAACTGGTACACGTTCCAGAGGCAGTAGAGTCTGGGACTTGGTCCCAGCGCTGCCCTCTCTGCCTGCGTGGCCCTGCTGGGCAAGTGACTCAGCCTAGCTCGCCCGGGTCTTACTCCCTCGTCAGAGGGGAATGCAGCGCCTCCCCCGCTGGGCTGGCTGACGATTGCGCGAGCGCTGTGTGAGGCACGAAGCACACGGTGATTGCCCAGTGAAGGAGGTGCCGGACTGCCATTCCTTCTCTATTCTAGAACCTCACATAAAGTGGCATTTTATTTATAATAAATGGCAGGTTTAGATGTTTTTGAGTGTGCTGTGTTACCCTGATCTTTGTTCTGCAGAGCTCACTGTGACTTCTGGGTCCTTGCCACGTGAACTCATTTGAGAACCACAAGGAGCCAGCAGGCCTCTCTGGTCCTGGGATCTTATCTTCTTTACTGTTAGGTGGAGCTCACAGCCCATCTCTCCTGAGGTTGTCTAGGGCCTCCCGGGAGATCTCCCCATTAGGGGAAGGTGATTGAGACCCCGTCACGGTCTGATGTGGTCAAGTGGTGATGCCCCAGCCATCATCTCCTTGGGTTTATTTTTCAGAGAAAGGTGATTTCCTGGCTTTGGACCTTGGGGGTACCAATTTTCGGGTCCTGCTGGTGCGCGTGCGGAATGGGAAGCGGCGTGGGGTGGAGATGCACAACAAGATCTACGCCATCCCACAGGAGGCCATGCACGGCACAGGGGATGAGGTGAGGCAGGTGGTGCCCCTGGGAGGGGACCCCAGTAGACACCCACTTTTTGCCTGGGGGAAGAGTGCTTTTTCTGCTCACCATGGTCCTGGGGAGAGCTAGGCAGGCCAGGACCCAGGGCTAGCTTTAGGATTATACCTGATCTTGTATTTCTCCTGAGTGGAGGCCTCACTTGTGCCCAGGCCTTGCTGGGGGAAGCCTGCCCTGGTCAGGGCCCCCTCCCTCAGAGCCCACCTTCTCCCTGCAGCTCTTTGACCATATCGTCCAGTGCATCGCCGACTTCCTCGAGTACATGGGCATGAAGGGCGTGTCCCTGCCCCTGGGCTTCACCTTCTCCTTCCCCTGCCAGCAGAACAGCCTGAATGAGGTAACAGGGCCTTTCTGGAGGGCTCTCGCAGGGGCTTTATTGGCTCTATGGCAGCCGGGGTTTGGAGCTGGTGAGAGAGTTGAGCTGAGAGGAGGAAGAGAAGGGCAAGAGTGACCACTCGTGAGGAGGGGCCTGTCAGTGGGAATGAGTTAGGTCAGAGCTGGTGGAGGTTAAACAGGCTGGCTCAGTGTAATAATCAATCTTTGGGATGACATAGATGATGCTAACCAAAATTTTAATTAATAGCTAACATTTTAATGCAGTTTATGCCAATAACTGTGCCAGGCTTCCTCCATGCGTTATCTCATTTAACCTCACAGCAACATGTAAGGTAGGTTTTGTGTACCCATTTTGCAGAAAGAAAAATAGGCCTTTAGAGATTTGCCAGCTATCAAAACCTGCTGTTTCTTAGGTTGCAAGACCTAGACCAGTTCAGATAGCTCGGGAATGGCTAAGCTGTGATTTGAATTCTAGTTTTCTAATACCTAAGCCCATGCTCTCAGTTAAGCTCAGTTGCTCCTGAGGTCTGTGTTTTAAGTCCAGGGCATTTTCCATTCACCTCCTATCATTGGGATGCCCTCGCTGTCCTTTAGTCTCACCTTTGCTGTTCGTTCCCTGGGATGCACGGAGTGGAGCGAGTGCGGAAGACTAGCGTTCTCAGATGTGCTGGACGTGGGTGTGCTGAGAGGTGTCAGAGCTGAGTAGGTGATTGTCGGGCTTGATCAGGGCCCATACTTGGTACATTAGATGTCACATTACTGACATTTAGCAGTTGTTCTTGTCTTTGTCGTTGTGAAGCTCATGTGCAGAGCACAAGTGGATACTGTGCTGTGGGTGGGTTGCCAGGGCACTGAAGGCACAGTTCCTGCTTTAGGTTCTCACACATACACTGGACTGATGGAGCGAACTCAGAAAAGGCAGAGCTGCTTTGGAATGTGGCACCAGTGGAGTGTGAAAGCCCTGAGGGTGTGTGACGTATTCTGAGCCCCCCATCTGTGGGGGCATGAGGGACCCTTGCATCATCTCAGGCAGAAGAACGAGTCGATAGGGGAGATGGACATACAGGCCCGCAGTGTGGAGAAGGGCGCGGAGTTTGGAATAGCCACAGGTTCAGTGAGCTCAGCCCAGTGGCGAGGAAAGGCCACGTTCTCCACAGGGTCCCCGGAACAGCAGCCCTCGTGTCGCTCAGCCGAGTTCTGTGAATACCTCCCACCGCTCCCCTCTGAGAGTTAGATTCACCATGTGCACTGTGATGGTTAAGGTTTGGGGCCGTCTTGTATTAAGAGCCCTGCCTAATCCAGTTTCCCCCGATACTGTTAACGTCTGTCTGGTGTTAACTACTCCAGTGTTGCTTGTAGCTTTTCCAGTTTCTTTGTCTTTGTGTCAACACATTTGTTTTTTTTGGTGTTAGTGCATTGGATTTTCAGAGCCTTCACATTTGCATTAATTTGGCAAAGGGAAATATCAAACATGTGGATAAATATTTGTGACATTTGATGAAACATTATTTATTATTACAAAGATATGAGAAACAAACCTAATTGTTCCATGGTCAGAAAATAATAAATTATGAGCCATTCACCACCTTGTACTAGTGACTAGTTTTTTGGGAGAAATTTCAATGGTATGGAAAAATACTGGGGGTAAGACTAAAAATATACATTTTAAGAAAATGTTCCCTAGGATCCTTTTAAGAAAAGGCCCCCAGGATCAGAACGCGGTGCGGCCTATTCAGGCTGACTAGCGGTACCAAACTCCCGGGCCGTGAAGTGCCGGCTGACGGGCACCACGGACAAGCGAGCGAGGCTGGAGGAGCCATTCGCACAGCAAGCGCGAGCGCATAGCGAGCACACACCCCATTTGTGATTCGGCCGTTGTGGGAGGGGCCTGTGTGTCCTTCACCCTTGTTTTTTGATGGAACCCTTTCTTTTTGAACACGTCTCTCCTGTTCAAAGCCACCATGTCATCTGTTCCCAGAGGGCCCCGTGACATGGCAAAGGGCCACATTAAAGGTGAGGGGGCTTATGGGGGGCTCCAAGGATAACAGGCTGCTCCCCTCACGGGGATGGTGGTGAAGCGTGGATGTCACCCCAACTCAGGGCAGGACACTTGTTCACTGTACGCTGGAGTCTGAAAGTTAAGAGACACACATGGACGCCTCTGACATAAATACAGGGTGGGGACAGGGCCAACTGCCATTCCCAGTGACAGAAACAAGCATGTAGAGCTTAGTTCCTGGCAGGGGTGGTTGTGTGCTGTGTGCGGCCCATCCAGTGGAGTCGGTGGGCTTGGGCGTGAGTCCTGCTCTGTTTCTCCAAGCTGCAGGCCTTGGGCAGGTTACTCCAGGGCCACAGTTACCTGTAAAATGGGCATGATGATGAGAAACACTTCACAAGGTTGCTGTGAGGATTAAATGAGGTAACACATGAGCCGTGCTTAGCTTACTACCTGGCACACTGTAGGCACTCAGGAAATTCAAGTGGGTGAAGCCAGTTTAGAATCACTGTGGGTGAGATGATTGGTACTGAAGAGAACTTGTAGGGCCTGAATAAGGGAAACACTTTCCTAATATCCTCATCACTGCTCCTGTGTGGTTTAGAGCATCCTCCTCAAGTGGACGAAAGGCTTCAAGGCGTCTGGCTGCGAGGGCGAGGACGTGGTCACCCTGCTGAAGGAGGCCATCCACCGGCGTGAGGTGGGAGAGGCGCGGCCCGGGCCCGCAGTGACCTGCCTGCGCGTTCAGAAAGTGGGGCAATGTTGAGCGGGTTGAGTGGGTTAGGGCGAGCGTGAACTCAGTCCTTCAGCAATTCGTGGGTGTCCTCTGGGTGTCAAGCCCTGCCCTGGGCACCGGGGGTTCGGGGATGTCCACAACACAGTCCTGCACTTGGAACCAAGCCCTGAGCTAATGTCAGCGCTATGGAGCTGTGAAGAACGGTGAAGTTGGGTAAGGACAGACCAGGTGGGGAAAGGGCAGTCTTTTAAATAGTATAACCAGGGGAGGTCTCTGAGGAGGTGACATTTGTGCAGAGACCTGAATGAAAAGAGTGACTGAGCCATGCTGAACAACTTTCATAGACATGTAAACCTCCCTTGCAAGTGCCTGAAGGGAGAATGTTGTGGTTCACTTGTGGCCTGGGGACCTGCTTTTGCCCTCTCAGGAGTTTGACCTGGACGTGGTCGCAGTGGTGAATGACACCGTCGGGACTATGATGACCTGTGGCTATGAAGACCCTCACTGTGAGGTTGGCCTCATTGTTGGTAAGGACCTAGGCTGCCCTTCCCCCTGGGGACACATGGCCTCGAGTGGGTGGCAGGAGACGGTGCTGAGTGAGGCCCCGCTGTTGCTGTGGCTGGCAGGCACGGGCAGCAATGCCTGCTACATGGAGGAGATGCGGAACGTGGAGCTGGTGGATGGGGAAGAGGGGCGGATGTGTGTCAACATGGAGTGGGGGGCCTTCGGCGACAACGGGTGCCTGGATGACTTACGCACGGAGTTCGACGTGGCTGTGGACAAGCTTTCCCTCAACCCTGGCAAACAGAGGTGAGCACCCGGCTGCGTGTGGTCTCCGGTGCACGTATCCCAGAACTGGTGATGACAAGTAATCGGATCCTCTAGAACACCAAAGCCCACGATGCACTTTCTCTTGAGATGTTAATAGAAGAGATTTCCTTGGAAAGGGTTTCTTGTCTAATACATCTGGAAAGTTCTGGGTCAAGTCCTTTTCCCCCCGCTGGCCTGTGATGCTTTCAAACCTCGGTTGGGAAAACAAATGACAACAGTAAGTTGCAAGGAGAATTTCACATGGGGGACTGGTCACACAGGTGTTAGGGGGGTGAAAAGACAAAGGGGGCCACAAGGAGCACAGAGTTCATGCGTGTAGGGAGCAGCTCCCACCGCTAGGACTGTGAGGACAGGCCGAGGAGGGAGTGTTGGGACTGAGGTCTGGGACGGTGGAGAATGCCAGTGGTAGGGAACCTCGGGTGGCACCAGGGTGAGGGAGCAGAAGCACTGCTGGGATGAGGCGGCCAGGAGCAGACCGCTTCCTCTTCCTCCTCCTCCTCCCGCTGTCTGGGATGTAGTACCCTCTGTGGTCGGGACTGGATGGGGGACCTGCCCCAACCCCACAAAGCCCCACTGTGCTGTGGGGGGGTCTGAGCTGAGAGGCAATGGTGTAAGGTCAGCACGCTTCCCACTAGGAGGATATAGTGTTTCTTAACTAATTAATCTGGGACCAGAAAACTGCATAACATACTTTATAAAACATTTGTCTAGAATAGAGGTCACAGGCAGCGTTAATGAGGGACACAGGCTTGGGTAAAGCAAGATGGAGTAGCGATGGGGTCTTGATTGAAACTGGGGACTTCGACTTTTGTAAGGCACTATTGAAGGTGAAAAGGCCCTCAGTTACTGAGCAGTCACATTCAGTTCTGGGACCAGGACTGGGGGCCTGATTAGGTCTAAGAGAAAGCATGCTAAATGCCTAGTGAGGTGAAGGACTAAGAATCCTACCTTCTCCTGGAAGTGTGGGTAGCTTTGGGTATTGTTTCTCGAGGAGTCAGGACTAAGCCTTGGAAATGAGCCCAGAAGGTGGGGTCAGTGCCAGGGAACCCCGTGTGTGGGCCTTGGACACTGTAGCCGGCTTCATCGACCACCAGGGATCCTGCCCAAGTGAATCATAGTAGCTCTTCCTTTCCCACCAAGGGGACTCTGCATGCCCTCTACTTTCAAATGTGCCTGGGTGGGGAGGCGGGGGCTGACTCGACACATCCCAACCACCTTCCCACTTAATCTCCATGGATGTTACTCACACTGCAGGTTTGAGAAAATGATCAGTGGCATGTACTTGGGCGAGATTGTCCGAAATATTCTCATCGATTTCACCAAGCGTGGGCTGCTCTTCCGTGGCCGCATCTCAGAAAGGCTCAAGACGAGGGGCATCTTTGAAACCAAGTTCCTGTCTCAGATCGAGAGGTGAGAATTTAGGTCCCAGACGAGGGTGGGACCATGTCCTCCTCAGCTCAAGTCAGACCAGGGCGTGGCCTACACAAAGGTCAGTTTAGTTGCTGACACATTCATATCTGTGGTGTAAGAGGGGGGACCCACAACACCCCAGAATTAATTTATAAAAAAAGTATATTTATTCTTACGCATTTAAACTTCAGTCACCTTTGAGGTACTCTCCACTTGATGCAACACACCTACTGAGACGTTTCTTTCCAACGCTCAGAACAGTGTTTGAGCCCGTCGGATTGTTTCACCTCTTCCACATATGCAAAATGTGTCCCTTAAGGACTTTTTTCATCTGGGAAAACAAACAAAGTCGCTCAGGGTGAGATCAGGTGAATCAGGAGGGTGGGGCATGAGGATCAGCCTGGTTTTGGTAAAAAACTACTGACCACTCAGCTGCTGTGTGGGCAGGTGTGCTTGTAAGTCACCCATTGTGAAATGGGCAAATGCATTAAAAGAGTCTTCAAAAAAAAATTCACTGAAGCTGAACTCAGCCTCTCATAACAATGCTGTCTGGTCCACTGATACAGACGGGCTCCTAGGATAGTAACCTAGAGGGGGAAATCTGTACTACAATGGGCCCACCCTCCAGAAAAGAATTCCTTTTTTTTTTTTTTGTCCTTTACCGTCTGCATATATTTCAAGTATCTTACAGACAGTTGTCATTTTAAGGGAAAATATATAATAGTCTCATGAAAAATCATGCTAAACTGGCATAAGCCCTTGCAAAGTAATGTTGGGTTTTAGATAAAATATTAAAGTTAGAAAGATAACCTATTAGAGCACTCATCCTTGGCCAGGGGGTTCTTCCTAACTGCTGGCTGTAGCAATAAGGCACCGGGACAGAGCGAAGGCAGCTTGTCAGGCGATGCAGAAGGATGCCGTGAGGCAGCTCATTAAAGCGAAGCCTCCCCTCTCCAGTCTTAAGGCAGAAAAGTCAGCTCCAAATTAGAATGGTGAATTTTAGAGCCCTTTAAAAATTAACGCTGTGTCATTACTCTCAGGCAAACAGAAAAGCAGGAACCGACATGAGTGGGCCCGAGGCTGTCTGCACCAGTGAATAGAAAGGACGTGTTTATGTGTCTGTTTATGTGCAAGGAGGTGATTCCAGGGTTCTCAGTGCCCTTTATAATAGGGTTTGTTTTCTTCCTACAATTTTACTTACATTTGTTTCGTGAGCAGCCCACAAATGGGTTTCGGACCCCCCGGGGTGGGGGAGTAGAAACAGACCGAGTGCTTGTCCTGCTGACCTGTGCCCAGCACTGAGAGAACAGACACGAGAGTTTTGCAGAAGACTACTGCCATGTACGAGTGATATCTCGTCTTTATTATTTCCAAATGAGTGGAATACCTAGACAGTGAATGTCCTTTTGTTTTGTGTATCAGCATTGCCTGACCTCACGTAGGCGGCGTGGAGTAGGAAGCTGTTTCTCTGTGCTCCTGCACACTCAGGGAGAGTCTGTGGTCCAGTGCAATGAGCACCGGCTCCTGAACCGCATTCAGAGCAGGAGCCACCTTGCAGGGCAGTGGCCTTTTACACTCAGCTCCCAGTGGCCGGGCTCCTAGAATAACAGGCCACTGGCCCCTCTTGGTGCATGACTGACCACTTGCTGTCTCCCTCCCACCCCAGTGACTGCCTGGCCCTGCTGCAGGTCCGAGCCATCCTGCACCACTTGGGGCTTGAGAGCACCTGTGATGACAGCATCATCGTCAAGGAGGTGTGCACCGTGGTGGCACGGCGGGCGGCCCAGCTCTGTGGTGCAGGCATGGCCGCTGTGGTGGACAAAATACGAGAAAACCGTGGGCTGGACACTCTGAAAGTGACAGTGGGTGTGGATGGAACCCTCTACAAGCTACATCCTCAGTGAGTAACCTCCATACTCCCTGCACATCTTTCTCCCCCTCTCTCTGCTCTTTCCTTGCTTTCCCTTAGAGCAAACAACCAGCCATTGCAAAGAGTGTATTAATGTGTATAGTATAGATTAAAGATAAATGATCAGAAGTAGCCTGAGTTTGCCCACCCAAGCCCCTGTGAGCCCCTCCCCAGTTGCTCCGTTCCTGTCCAGCCCGGGGCAGTGCTGTGGCGACACAGTCTCTTGCTTCCATTTCCCCGTGTAAGTGTCTGTGTGTGCATCTCCGCTGTCTTAGTTAAGTCTGAACCTGTCGTAGGGGCATCCTACGGCATCTCTTCCTTTGTGACTGACTTTTCCCACAGAGCGTTTCTGGCTTGGCCATCCATCCACACCAAAGTATACCTTTGTAGTTCATTAAATTTCAGAGCTGTATAGTGTACCGTTGCTATTCTACTGCTAGAGGATACTGGGCTATTGACTATCACAAACAGTGCTGCTGTGAACATTCTAGTACATGCGTGCTGAAACCTAGGTTTCTGGAGTATAAGATTTTTCTACAATCTAAAGCAGGGGCTGGCAGACTACAGCCATGACTATTTATAAATAAAGTTTTATTGGAACACAGCCACGCTCACTCATTGGTATTGTTTTTCTGTGGCTGCCTTCAGCTACCAAAGCAGAGTAGTAACAACAGACCTCATGGCCCACAGAGCTGAAAGTATATTTGCTGTCTGACCCTTTATAGAAAGGTTTCCTACTGCACCCTTTCCCAGTATAGAAGCACTGATTTCCCTTTTATTTTTTCTTTTCCCTGTCTTTCTCTATTTCCTGCTTTCTCAACCCTGATCACCATTTCTCTTCTCCCTTCCTCACTTGTTTGCATATGTTTTGAATAAATTATTTCGACATCAGGGAATGTCCTAGCTCTTCTCCCCTGGAAGCCTTTCAGCTAAAAGTTAAAATAATAGAGCAGTGCCCTTGGCCAGGGCAGTAGGTGGGGTGGAGTGAGGATGGAGAGACTTGTCAATTGCATCGCCCCCTGCTTTCACCAGGGTTGCTTCAAGGAGTTGAGGCTTGCCCAGAGTTTACGCAGTTAGTGAAAAGAGTGACCCTTGAGAAGTTCCAAGTCCCTTTTGTTGATGTTCACTGTCACTGTGAAAATAGGTGCCTTAGTCCCGGGTGAGGATCGGGAAGAAGATAGAAGCCCAGCTGCCAGCACTGGGGCTTGGTGTTAGGAGCCTCTGTCCTTGGCTTCACAGATGAGGAATATTGGTGTCTGTAATGTCCCAACAGCAACCCCCAGAGCCTGCTCCTTTTGCCTTTAATGACATTTTAGACTGAGTTGGGTTGATGTCAGTCAGTACCACAGGAAAATGGAGCACGTTGGGGCTTGGTCCTTCCCCCCAGAGTTTGTGACCAGGTTGTGCACTTCTGCAAGGCACACTGTGACTGTTGGACTTCTCTTTTACTGATCAGTTTGAAGAACACAACTTGCCAGCATCTCAGACAGTTGACTCTTAGCTTTCCACTCACCTGCTCTGACATAGAATTTGGGCGTTTTGCTAGTGGCTCCAAGGCTCCGTTTTCTAATAGGTAATACACAGCAAGTGTTTAATACACGGTAGCTGTCATTCTTTTCTTCATCCGATTATTCCCGGGTTTCCGGCATCACTTCATAGGGTCTCTCACCTCTGAGGACACAAATCGATCATGACTAAGTTTTTATTCTGTGTCTTCCCCCCAACATTTCCAGCTTTGCTAAAGTCATGCAAGCGACGGTCAAGGACCTGGCTCCAAAATGTGACGTGACCTTCCTGGAGTCAGAGGACGGCAGCGGGAAGGGGGCGGCTCTCATCACTGCGGTGGCCTGTCGCATCCGTGAGGCTGGACAGCGATAGACCCCCTGAAGTCGGGACGGACTTCCTCCGGTTCCCCTCTTCCCTGCTCTTTTAAATTATAAGACGTCATCCCCTGTGTCAGAGGCAGATCCCTCCACTCTTCCTCTGCAGAGAGGACGCTGCCAGACTGCATTTTGTCTTTGTGTATCCTCGCTGTAGATGTTGGTACCCAAGCTTCGGCCTTCCTGAGATAAATTCGAACTAAGGATTTGTTCACACTCACACGACCATTCCCCCTGGTTCTCTTAAAACTTAAAACAGATTTTAACCTTTAGAAACCCCCCTGGCCAAACTCCATGTCCGTATATAATCCTGCAGGACACTAATGAAAAGATACAGTTGCTTCGCCTTGAACTTGGGCTTCTTCACCTTGGACCTCAGGAGTGACATTTCTAGGTGGAACGCATCCTCCAAGCACGGAGGCTGATGCTGTTTCTCAGAGACCTGAGAGGTCTCTGCTGACTTGAGCCTGATTCTCCCATGTGCAGAACTTGGGGGCGGGGGCGGGGTGTGACGGAGGGAAATCGTGGATAGCCATGTGGCAGCCCCTCTTCAGCCCCATCTACACGCATCACCTGGAGGGTCGCTGTCCTTGGAATTAAAGTGTCCTGGGTCTGGGCGCGCAGCACCAAAGCCACGAGGTGGCACGTCGTGCACGTGGAGTTGTTGCATCTCCTCGTGGGCTCACGAGTCATCGAGAGCGTTGGACCTTTAAGAGAGAGTGGGGGACTTTTTGGTCTGATTTTTAAAATATTTTTCCTGCAGAAGTATAAACACTGTATTTTCATTTTAACTTATGTTTGAAATTTAGCTCATGAAGTACATGTGCTTCTTCATCTGGATACTGTGTGTCATAATCAGTTGTGTGTGTATGTATTTATATGTTAGTTTGTTGTGTATATAGATGCACAGGGGCTTCTCAGACCTGGCCTCATTGGAAAGCTGGGTAAAGGATGGAAGGTGACTGGTTACTAGAAATACCTCATTCGCCTGGCCTGCGGGAAGTGAAGGGACGCTTCTTCATGGTGAGTGAAGGGCCAAGCACACCCTCCCAGGTCCTTCTTCCCCTGCGGACTCTGACAGGCGGAGAGCAGGGGAGAGGGGGAAGGAGGCTGGGCCTGTGGGTGGAGGAAACCACAGCCACTGGCCGTGCTGTGTGGAGGCTTTCCTGGGGCAGTGTGACCTGGGATGTTAACCAAAGGACCTGGACTCATTGCTTAGGAGTCTTCATTCTTAAGGCCGTCAGTATAATTTTAAAACTCTCTAACAAGATAAAAGAAGCCACCAAAAACATTTTTTTAAGAACTGTGTGTGATCATTGATAATGAACCAAAACAACGAAACAAACAAAGGAATGAAGCCTCAGGGACAACATTTTTGGAGATTTGTGTCCTCCCAGCAAAACTGGTTTTATAAGTGTTTTACAAGAAGCTTGTGGAGGGCTCCTCTCGCCTGAGCTGTTTTTATACACGGTATTTATTTTAAACAGCTCGGCGCTGGAGGGCAGGGGAGAAGCAGCACAAAACCTTTCATACCTTACTTTTCAGGAATGAAGTTACTTCTGAATCCTTAAGCCCACCTCACCCCCAGACACTAAAATATAAAGAAGGAATGGTCTTGCAACATGACTGAGTAGGATACGAGTGTCAAAACAAAGATGGGAAGACACGCTTCGGTAGCATCCAATTTTTGCACATTTATCAAACTTGTACTGAGAACGGTGTCTAGATTTGTATATAACTGAAGGAAACCCAAGAAGTAAAGATGAATTTTAACTTTTTTAGATTTGACAATGGGGCCCCAACTATGAAATCACTCATTTTTTTTTTTAAGGGTAGAGCTGTGTGTGTGGCTGTGAATGCTGTGTTGTTGGTTTCTGAAGAAGAACGGGCACACGCTGTGTTCCCACACTGGGTGACAGCTCCGTGCCGGCGCCACTCTGCCTGATGCGAATGCGGGGAATCGCAGTCTTGGGCTGGGGCGTGCCGAATGGCAGATCTCAGAGCCCTGAGCACTCAGTCTAGTGGTGTTGTCATGTACAATAAAGAACTAGTTGAATTAACTATGTGATGTTAACTATTAATAAATTTTAACATTTTTCAAAATAGTCCATGTGTGATTCCTGAGTACTTGGAAGAGTGCAGTCACGGTCTGGGCGCATCCGTACTTTTTGGCCAGTGCGAATAATTTGCAGGTGCCACGGTTTGACTGTGTGCTTTGACGGGTGTGCAAGTGAGTCAGGTGGCTTCACTATATGTAAAGGACAAGTTTTATTCAAGGGCCTTAAGCGAATTGCAATTCAGAAAACACAACCACCCAAAACCCAGAGTGTTCTGAAGAAAAAAAGTTGAGAGTTTTTATAATAAAAAGCATATTTTTTTAGAAGAATCACTTCTTCATTCTTAGCTTCTGGATTGAGCCGAGGTGGTTCTTTTCCAGATACCCAATGTTCTGGTCAATGGAGTATTCTTCCCTAACTTCCTCCGAGGATTATCCAGAGGATTTATTACACCTGGACGTTGATGCGCAGATGAAAAGTTCCGTAGTTTAAGTCCTCAGGTGAAAGTAATGTAAAATTGATTCCTCACGTTTTAGCCCACTCTGATTCGAGTGGTTTTGTGGTTGACTCTAGTGACTCCAATTTGTTTCTTCCCTCTTTCCTCGTAGGCATGTCTCTACCCCAGATTACTTCTCTCGCCAGCTACCCAGTACTGCAACAGGAAGACGACTTTTCCTAGGCCATCTTCTAAGCCCCTGGGTTTCAAATGCCACCGAAGAACCACAGCTGGCCCTGCTGTCTACTGTTCAAGCAGTTTGGTTGAGATGTAGCAGAACCCTCGGGGGTGCTGGCTGGTTTCTGCAGGCACATGTGACTTGCACTGAAGATACAAAGCCCATCTAAAAAGCACTTGCTTCGTGCTTTCCCCACCAGCTTTTCCCCTCTTCTTAATGAGCAAAACACAAACCTGGGAAATTAATTCCTCTCAGGTCCCAACTGATATCCACTGATGTTGGCAGGGCCCTGCGTGAGTGACAATAACAGGGAGGAAGCTGACAGGCTATACATGGGAGGCTAGAGATAGCCGAAATGCTATCGCTCTCACTAGTGGTGAAAGAAGTTAAAATTGGACCTTGTTTTTTCAACACCAATTTGGAGAGAGAGTGGGAGCATTCTCATGCTACTGGGGAGAGGGCAGATTAGTACAGCCATGTAAGAGGGAAAAAGGCAATATGCATCAAAAGCATGTTTTGAATAAATTTCTAGAAATTTATCCAGAAGAAATATACATAATTGGGGCCTAAGATTTAGTTTTAATGGTATTGACTACCGTATGACTTATAATAGCAAAAAAGGGGCACTCTACACAATGGGTCTGCCCACCCTGCATCAGGGTCCACCTAGTTACTTCAGTCACTTCGGAACAGGAGCTTGGTTATACAGGTGATGGGAAAGCTGAGAAGTCAAACACTAGATAAACAAACCAGAGATTAGCAACATCAAAAAAGCCACTTCTATCCCACTGGCTGGACCAAAGTCCAAGGCTGGGGAGGGGATGCAGGGGCTGGAACCACAGAGCAGGAAGGGGGGTGGTTTGAAACACTGGCTTCCCCACCCTCTGGTTTTCTGCAGGGTCTCTACTGGTTGAACCTAGTGGGAAGCCAGCTGGCAAAGGGAACCTGGAAAAGGTAGTGCTTGTGATACAAAGCAGGGGAGGGAGGGGCCTGGGGCTCAGCAGTAAGTAGTTGGCAGGCATCCTATAAAGCCAAGAATAGTATCATAGAAAGAAAACATTGACAGCATGCTGCTTCATGCTGACACTATCTGACAGGACAGTATATTATGATCCTGTTTTTTTTTTAATTAAAATATATGACATATGAGGTATAATGTGTTTCCTTGAATGTCTCCTGCTTTGCTGGACTGTGGGCATGAATAAGGTCTCCACCTTGGGGGTAATGGCCTCAGCCCCATTCCTCAGCAGCTGCCCTTCAGATGTCCCCTCTGGGAGTGGGACACCCTCCATGGGGCTCTGGAGCACCCAGCTCCTGGCCTGCCAGCCTCAGCCAGAGGCTGCCCAGGGCAGCTTTGGTAGCGCCCGCCCAGGTCACTGCCACCACCACTGCAGAGCCTTGGGGAAGAGCTGCTCTGCCATTCTCACGGGGGCTCCCTGGTGGACACAGACCCTGATGTTACAGAACAGAAGAGTTCATCCACCTAGTGCTGGTTCATGCACCAGCAGAGCCAACACTAGACACTGAGAATTGCAGTGGAGAAACACTGGCTATTTTATTATGAATGTGCCATCCAGGAGAATGGGAAGCGAATGCTCAAAAGCCTGGACACCCCCATGGCATGCAGGTTACAGATTATATGGGGCAAAATCATAGCACACTGGGTTACGGGTTGGGCCGTGCCGGGAGCTGGTTGGCTGGAGGTGAAGTAAGGGTAATGAACCATTTCTCAGCTCTTGAGAACAGCTCTGAGGCTTTTTTCAAGCATCTGTCTGGTCTCGTGGGAAAGTGGCCAGGGGGTAGTTCCACCTTACAGCTCAGGTACTGAAACATAACTTGGGTCAAGATGCTATCTTTAACCTGCCAGAGGTGCTTATTAGTCAGTTTGAGCTACTGTCTTCTGCTTTTTCAGGGGTTGGGGGAAGGGGGTGCTGATTACATGGGGGAAAAGGCTAGGTAGGCATCTGAGAAAGAGAGGTGTTCTAGGGCTAAGATTTGAAACTAAATTTCATCAAAGTCATAAAGACCGGACCTTTGGTTTCGCTTAATGCCCCACAGGTTATGCCACTGGACAAGTTGTACACGACACCCTGGAGGGAGGTTTCTCAGTGTACAACTTAAACTGGCTTCTGCACTAGCGATCCTCAAAGCCTCTGGGCCACTTGTGCTCGTGGGTCTCCCTTGGGCCACCACCTCCCTGCCCAGTCCTCACCTCTGTGGGGTCCCTCACCAAAAGGTAGACCCATTTCCTTCAAACGAATGGACAGCCTGCACCCAAGTTGCTTGCATCTTGGAAATAGCTTTTCCAGCTTCTGCATCTTGGAAAAGAAGCTTTTCCAGCTTCTGCCAAGCCCACTCAGCTCTTTTTAGTCTCTCTTTGTTGCTTTGTTTTCTTTAGTTTGGGCTGGGGGTTCAGGAGGCTAAATTACTCATACACCTCCCCAATTTCAGGCATTTTCTACCTTTTGCAAGGATCATTCTTGTCTTTTTACTTTCTTACTGCATTTTGTCCTCATTTCCCATTCCCATTCTCCATTCACAATCTGCAGCCATGGTGCTGGGTTGATGTGTGATTTATGTGTGTCTCTGTGAGGCATATATTGTTTGTTTACATATTGTTTTCTAATTTACAAAATACTATTAGCTAAAGGTCTTGTTATTTTTTCCCCATTAAGCATCATGCTTTGAAAGATTCATAGACATTGCTGTGTGCACATATAACCCATTCCTTGTAGTTACTGCATAATATTCCATTGTGCACATGCTCCCATGGATGGACAGGTGAATTGCCTTAGCTCTGGCTACACAAACATAGCCTCAGGAACATCTTTGCACACAGCCTCTTAATTGTCTTTGATATAATCTTGCTAAGCATGTGCTCAGGGGCAGAAGAGCTGGATCAGGGGTTGGGCATTTGCTTAACTTGACCCCTCTCCCTCCTGCCAGATGAGTCTCCTGAAAGGCTGCCCCAACCCCCACCCCCAGCAGCAGATCTCTGGCCATGCCTGGCATCATCCAGCTTTCTAATTTTGTTAATGTCCTGGGCGTAAAGTGAGATTGTGTGTTTTTTTCTTTTCTTCTTTTTCTTTTTCTCTGTGTATGGTTGTTATAATTTGCATTTCTCTAAGTAACAATGAGTTTGAACATCTCTATACATTTCTGAGCCTTTTAGGTTTTCTTCAGTTAATTGCCTGTTCATACTTTTTGCTGATTTTTCAGTGAATTCTTTTTCCTTGCTGACTTTCCAGAGTCCCTTGCTCTAGGTATCAGCCCCTTGCTAGGATTGTATATTGCATGTATCTTCTCCCAATCTATTAATTTTGTCTGCAACAGCCTGTGTTGACTAGGAAAGTCTTCTTTTCGAGTAATCCAATTCATCAATCCCTTTTGCTTTATGATTTGTACTTTTGACCTTTTTTTACCCACTAACATTGTCTTCTATTAATTTTATGTATAGTTTTACTTTGTATTTTATAGGGCTAATGTAAAACCCTTAAAGAGTCCATCTTTCTATGTAATATCAGGCCGGGTCCAAGTTTTTTTTCATGTTAGAGTTAGTCTGCCCTTGCCCACTGATTCGTGACAGTTTTTCTGAAACACAGTACTGACTGTGCAAGGGTCTGTTTCTGAGTTCTCCTCTGGGCCCATTGGTCTCTGCTTGATTTGGAAACAGTAACAGACTGTTCCTGCTACCAGGGTTTGCTGGTGTGCCTTACATCCAGCAGGCGAGTCCTCCTTTTCTTCTTCAAATTCGACTTTTCTTCTTCTTTATTCCTTTATGTAAGTTGTAGTAGATGTTTGTAGAATCTCTAAAAAAACAGCTTAAATTTTGATTAGAATTGCAATAAATTTTCCAGTTTTGGGAGTGGAATTGGCCTTTCAAGTGTTCACAAGAGCACAGAATGTCTCTCTGTGTTTTCATAAAATCTTTTCTGCCTTTTCTCAGTTTCAGAGTTTTCTCTGCAGAGGGTTTGTGAATTCTTCGCTAAGTCAATCCCCAGGCAGTTTATACGTGCTATGCATGGGCCTTGATTTCTTTATATTGTCTGGTTGGTTATTGAAGGGTTTCTCAGCCTTGGCACTGTTGACATTTGGGGCGGGATACTCCTTTGTTGTGAGGGCTGTCCTGTGCAGTGTAGGATGTTAGCGGTGTCCCTGGCTCACACCCATCACACATCAGTAGCACCTTTTACCCAGTTGTAACAAAAGGTCTTCAGACATTGCCAAGTGATATTTTATCATATACATGTACCACATCTTTTTTATCTATTTGTGTATTAATGGACACTTAGGTTGCTTCTATATCTTGGCCACTATAAATAATGCTGTAATAAACATATGGGTATATATCATATGTCTTTACAAGTTAGTATTTTGGATTTCTTCAGATAAATATCCAGAAGCAGGATTGCTGGTCATATGGTAGTTCCATTTTCAGTTTTTTGAGGAAATTTCACACTGTGTTTGATAGTGGCTTAAGAAATTTGTAGTCCCACAAATAAAGTCCCACCTTTATTTTCTTCTTGGACAGCAGTTGTTTCTGTTTCTGTTTTCAAATGTTCTAGAACATGGCACCCACTGCCTTGGGGTGAGTAAGAGCATCAACATGGACAGAGGGTGACATTTGCCACTGTAGATGCTGTGGGGGACACATCCCCTTTCCTGGCCTGCCAACTGCTCCGTAAAATGAGGGGGTGAAAACTTCAGTGCACCTTGCACATCTATGTTCAGTTATTTATTTGTAAGCCCCATCTGCTGCTGGCATAGGTGCCTGAAAATCCTGACACCACCAGCCACAGTCTGAGCTCAGGTGCCAGCCAGCGTCTCAGGATGCCTCACAAACCTGGCCCTGGAGGGCGTGCATGACCCCACCACCGGGGTTGGAGGGAGGGAGATGAGGTCTTCCTCACTGCATTATCAGGAGATGAGCTGGCCTTTCCCCTGTTTCCATTTAACGACAAACATGTTTTTTATTTCCGTCATGTGGTCTGTTGTCCAGGCTGCAAGCCCATTTCCAGGAAAAGCAGGCATGAATGGCTCCAATCAGAGCGTTGAAACAAACAGGAGTCAGTACCCTTGGCAGGGCTGGGACTTCAGGCCAGCCAAGGGACAGCCATGTGCTCTCTGCTTTATTAAACATTGTTCTTCTTAATAGAGCAGTGGAAAATGCCAGAACCATCTGCAGGAGATGCCAGGAGATGGCGCCCCTGGAGGCGGCACTGGCAGCCGATGTGGCAAGTACCCATCTCTGTGCTGTCCGCAGCCCCGCCTCAGAGCGCCCTCTTACGGCTACATATGGGAATTGTTTGCCATGCAGGATCCCTCGCTGGACACTCTATTTAGGGTGAATCAGCCTTAGGCACTGAATGGGTATTTCTTCCATTCAAGCCTTTAATATATAGTTTTTTTTTGGCATTATAAAAACTGCATGTTTGCTATAGAAAATTGGGAAGATACAGAAATGAAGAAGGTTGTAGCAAAAATAAACGGATCCTGTTTCCTACCACTTAATCTTATTTATATTCCCCCCCCGGAAAGCAGATCAGCTTAAAATTATGTGTGTTTCCCTTGTTTCTTACCTTACAGGCAGTATTTCACAGGAGGAAGGCAAGGTGGAGGGAGAAGCTGCTAAGAACGCTCTGGAGGACGAGCAGGGAGGTAGGGTGAGGGTAGTGAGGTGCAGGGAGACTACGCACAGGGCTTAGGTGGGCGTGGGTGTTCAGGGCACTGTTCACCCCGACCCCACTCCTGCGCCACCCCGGGATCTCTGAGTCCCCACCTTGCAGTTCCCCAACCTGCATAGGAATCCTCAGAAGCATGACTCTACCACCAGAGAGAGCTGATCGTCTCAAAGAGACACCAGATCTGCAAAGGCAAGTGACCCACCCTGTGCTGTCTAAATATAGTAAACGCCACAGTTGTTTCTATAAATCAGTTATCTAGTAAGTCAGTAATCAGGTTTATTGTGAATCAGTAATTTAAATTTACCACCTAAATTTCCTGGTGGGAACAGAGAGCAGGCTGATGGCGAAGCTGCGCACTCTCTTGAAGCGAGCGCCTACGCAGCCGGGGCCATGCTGGGGCGCTTCCAGGGGCCTCGCTGAGCTCTGCTTGGCCTCGAGCAGAACACAGAGGCTGCCGGCCTTCTGACTTTTTTGTGTCTACGGAAACCTAGAGGTGTTTATTTTTCTCCTGCTCACACTGTTTTTTTGTATTTATATTTTTTGTCCCTTCCAGCTCTCTGCAATAAATTGTCCTGCTATGGTTCAATGTGGAATCCTGTATATTAGATGAGGGATAGTTTTGTAGAAGACTAGGTAGGAACATTTTCATCAGAGTGTGTGGGACAGGGGAGAGAAAAATGATATTTCTCATTGGCAACACCTCACCAGTAAGGTCAGGTCAAGGGTCAACACCACTCCCACCAAAGGCTAACGGACTGGTCTCCAGGCCACTCACTGCACAGGCCAGAGGCCCAGAGTGTAACTGACACTGGGCAGAGACCACCCGAACCAGGCCAAGCCGGATCTTCTCTCCATTATGTCCTGCATCTGCCCTGGGAAGAGACAAGGTAAGAAGGTAGTTGGAAGCCAGGTCATGGAGAAGGCCTTACCAACCACTGTGAGTCTTTGGAATTTGCTCCAAATAAAATGAGAAGTCAGTAAAATTGGTTTTGAAAAAAAAATCATGCTTATATCTGAGTTATGTTTTTAAAAAGAGCACTTTAGCTGCCATGTAGAGAATGGGCCGTCACAGAAAAACCAGTTATGATGCTGTGGCAACAAGCCAGGTGAGAGATAATAGGCCAGGCAGGTGGCAGTGCCAGAGGTGAGAAGCTATCAGTCTGGATACGTTTTGAGAATACAGTCAACAGACTTGCTAATAGAATGGACAGAGGCACTGTCCATTCTACGAAGGAACGAGAAGATCAAAGTTGACACCAAAGTTTTTGGCCCAAGTCACTGAAGGATGCAGTTGTCATCCACTGAGACGAGGAAAGCTTGGAGAGTGGCAGGCTTGCAGGAGAAAGTAAGGAGGTCTATTCTGAACTGACCCAGAAGGAACAATCACTCCAGCACCCCGGTGGTGGTCTTAAAATACCATTTCTCAGGGTTGCTGCTCCGAGGTCTGGGGCAGGAAAGGCACCAGAGGGCCCCTGAGCATCTTGAGACACCAGAGAGCAAGGCTGTTATCAAAGACAGCTGGGGTCCTCTCAGAAGGACTAAGCCACATAGGAAAGATGGGACAATGTAAGGATAAAATTGCAATGTATTGAAACATCATTAAAGATGTTCAAATACATGAGTATATGATGATATTAAAATTGGTCTCTTATTTGCTCTCTGTTGGAGAATGGCAGGGAATGAACTCATTATTTTGAAAACTGGTTAATAGAGGGAAAGAATCAAGCATTTATCCTGCCTTTCCTACAGTTATACCTCAAGCTAACCAAATAGTAGTGTTGCAGAAAACCAGGGACGGGAACAACTCAAGTGAGGCAGGGAGTAATGAAGGGAAATTTGTTACACATGCAGGCCCAGAGGAGTAGCCTCCCAAAGTCTGGGCCCCGAGATTCTATTTCATTTCCCTTTTATACATCTGGACAAGCAGGGTGAGCGATGAGGGGCTAATGGCTTTTAGCTTGCTCAGCAGCCCTTTTTGCAGGGTTTGCTGCCCAAGGCTGCTGGGGCAGGTGGATGTCTGCGGTTTGGGTGTGCCAAGAGGGCTTACAGAAGCGGGAGTAGGGGTATTGCATCTGCTTTAAGAAAATGGTGTTTGGCTTTTTTCCCCTACAATAGCTGAGAGGGTATTTCTCTTTACAGAAGTATCCCAGCTAATGAATGAAAAAAAAAAAGTAGATCTGAATGAGGTAATGGGCCTAGGCAGTGAGCCAAAACTGTTCTGAATGCGACAAGACAGAAGCAGACATTCTGTGCTTTGTGAAGGGAGGCCACACCATGATCTCTAGAATCCAAATGCCAATTTGTAGTTAATGCAGAGGAGGCTGAGGTGTGTTGAATTATACCATGGGGTGTATTCAACAAAAACCAAGACGTAAAAAACTCTATAGGACAAGTGGCCTTGTTTCAACAAACAAAGAAAAAAAAGAGAGAAGAATGAAGAACCTACAGATTAAAGGAGACTTAAAAGATATATCAAACAATCACACTACACAGGTCTCATTTGGACCCTGATTTAAACAAACAAGCTTACAAAAAATATGAGACAATTGGAAATTCAAACACTCACTGGCTATTATTAGACAATATTAAGAATTTGTTATTTTCTATGAGTGCAATGATGGTATGATGATCATGTTTAAAAATATACACTGAAATACATAAACATGAAATGATGCAACAGCTACATTTGAAACTGGCTTCAAAGTAAAACAGGGTTGAGGTGATGAGAAATAAGACTGGCCGTGAGTTAGTACCTGGTGGACCTGTGTGATGGGTACATAGGGATTCGTGATACCAGCTTGTCTATCTACTTTTGTGGATGTTTGAAATTCTTCATTAAACTTTAAAAAAGAGAAAAGATAATAAGAAAAAGAAAACAGAAAGGAAGAAAGAAAGAAAGAGAAAGAAAGAGAGGAAGGAGGAAGGAAGACAGGGGAGAAAGGAGAGGTGGGCAGTCAGGAAAGGAAGGATACAAGTTTTGTTTTGGGCTGTCACACCTGAGCTGCTAATCTGATATCCAGACAGAGAGTCTGAGTCGGTAGTTGAGCATGTGGGACTGAAGTTCAGGACAGTGTTAAGGCTAGAGAGAAAAAATAAGGAGACCTAAATTTATAAATGTATTAACATAATGGAACTGGATGAGAGCACCTTAAAATAAGTATAAATAAGAGAAAAGCAATGTTACAGACTGAATGTCAACGTGTCTCCGATCGAGAGTCTGTAAGGTGAGGCAGAAAGGAGCTGCAGGGCTGCATTTGGCAGAGGGGGCCGCTGCTGACGTGGACCTGAGCAGTTTGGGGGAGGGTGGGGCACAACCAGAGGCGATGAGCCTGGCTGAGTCTTTAGAGAAGTTTTGCAAGGAAGCAGCAGAGAAATGAGATGGAGGTGTGAGGGGAGTATGGGACTGACAGATTATTTTTCAAGGAAGGAAGAATTATAGCATGTTTTTAGTTCGATGGGAATTATACAGTAGAGAGAGAGAGAAATAATAATGGGGACATAGGAGAAATTTCTAGTTGGACATCTGGGATAACCCACGTGGTCCTGAAACAGGTTCACGATCAGGTTGGGTATGATGCATTTGGCGTTATGACACATACACTTCTCTGTTGGAGGCCTGGGTATCACTCCTGGTCTTCCCAAGGGTCCCGTGAAAGTGCTGATGTAGCTTTGACCTTGATGTGGCCTTTCTGGAGCTCTGTCCAGTGCAAAGCAATTGATGACTTCCATTTCCATCACTGTGTATCCACAGTCTCCAGTGGCATCCGATCACTCAGGCTCTGTCCACAGTCGACACACAATGACAAGGTACAGCCAGACCACACAGGCTACATGCTGGGGGAGGACATGGGGCCAGCCGGTTGGTCAGCACTGAAACCAGGCTCTACCAGGGCAGGAAATCTAGATACTGCTTCTGGGTCTGAGGAGGAGGCCAGAGATGAGGCGGGGTTCGGAGCTGGAACCTGAGCAGGAGCTGGGGGTGAAGTAGTTCGAGGAGCTGCGGCCCCTAGGTGTTTTTGATGGGCACAGCCTCTTTGCCCATAAACAGTTGCTAGATTAAGTCTCATTTTATTTTCATTATGTGAATAATAAAGAGCCTGGTAGAGCCTTGGGCACCAATGACATATCTATTACTGCTAATTGAATCAGCTTTCCTGGCTGCCTTGTGGCTCCTCTACGCAAAAGCCTCAGTACATGCAACAGAGCTCAGAGTGGCTTCCTCCAGCCACTGTCCACACCTCTGCCCAGGGGAAGGGTTTAATGTGAAGTGCCCCCCGATTTCCTGTACCCTGGTATTAGCTGTGGTCTGAGTAAGTGGTAACTCTTTATTTTTCCAAGCAGTTTTGGACCCTAATATGCCTTTTTGAGATACTTCACGGTATATTGGGAAGAGTGCTGGTTGGAAGGTCTGGAGACCTACAGTTTATTTTAAGCTCTGCACTGGCCGACTCTGGGCCTCCCTTTCTCAGGTTTAACATACTTCATTTCAGGCACTGGAGATGCAGCAGTGACCAAACAAAATTCCTGCCTACACAAAACATATATTCTAGTTGAGGAGAAATATAGTAAACAAATTAAACAGAATATATAATATGCAAGCAGTGACAAGTTATAGAAGAGAAATAAAACAGGCGATGGTGTGGGGATTGTTGCTGCTGGGGTGTGCGTATGTGTGTATGTGTGATTTTAAAGGTGGTCAGGGAAGGTTTCTACGAAGAAGAGATATTTGAGCAGAGATCTGAAAAAGAGAGACACATGGTTACCTGATAAGAACACTCCAGGCGAAAGGAACAGCGGGTGTGAAGGGTAAGGCTTAGTGTGCTTGGTATCCCAGAAACCCCCAGGGTCCGTGAGGCTGGACAGCAGTGGTGGAAGGAGAAGGTGGTAGGGGATTAGGTCAGAGAAGTAACGACAGGGGTATGTAGCCTCATGATCGCTCTAAGACTCTGGCCATTATGCTCACTAGGACAGGAAATGTTGGAGGGTCTGAGGAGAGGAGTGACAGATTTTACAAGAATCACTCGGGTGCTGGGTAAAGAACGAGTTGAGGGGGAAAAAGCAGAAAGTCCAGTAAGGAAGCTATGGTAGTCACCCAGGTGAATGATGTCGGTGCTTCTGTGGAAGCCTTAGAAGAGGTCAGGCTCTGGGTGGTTTTGGAAAGCAAGACAAGGTGTGCTGGCGGATTCTGTGTGCAGTGGGAGGGAAAGAGAGGGGTTGAGGGTGATGTAGTAGTCATTTGTGTGTTCAGAATATTTTGTTGTTGTTTTTTTCTGGGCACATAGTAGGTTTGCATTTCCCTTGCTCCTTTAGGTTAGGTGTGGCCATATGACTTGCTTTGTATAACAAGATGCGATCAGAAGAGAGGCATATGGCATTTGACTGAGTGCAGGACCCTGAAACGTGCCCCTTCTTTGCTCTAACAGGTCATGGAAGTATTTGGTCTCATCTCTAGTGAGCATGGTGAGTAGAGCTCCTCCCGTCTCCGGGTGGGCATGAACAACAACAGACACATTTGTTGCGTTCAGCCCCTGAGGTTTCAGAGTTCTGAACTACTGCAAATAATCTAATCAATCCTGAAAAACACAGATCACAGTATGAGAGGGTTTGTTCTGAACAATCTGCAGACTGGGATTTTCATTTCTTAGGACAGAGAGTGTGGGAGGAGACATTGTGGCGGGGAGGACTAGGAGCTTGTGTTGGACATGCTAAGCCTGAGATGCATCTCAGGCATTCAAGTGCAAATGTTGAGTCAGCAGCTGGATACACGGATCTGAATTTCACGGGAAAAGTCAGCCTGCAAACATGTACACCTGGGAGTTGTCAGCCTGAGCCCAGGTGTGATGGCAAGGAAGTGGGTGCAGGTAGATAAGGGTGGAGACAGTCTCAAGGCACTGAGAGAAGAGACTCAACTGTGCTGAATGCTGCAGACAGGTCACCAAAGATGAGAATTCTCAACTGACTTGTGATTGCAATGTGGAGGGATTCATGAGGGCACCAAGAACAGTTTAGAGCAATCTGGGGGACGTTGTAGGAATGACGCTGATTGAAGTGGGCTCAAGAAAGAATGAGAGCAGAGAGAGTGCATTCTGAGTGTTATTAATTGGTTTCAAGGGTATTGATGTAATAGAATGGTGATGCTGGGGTCAAGGAGGTGTTTTTCGTTTCATCTTTTTTTTTTTTTAGATGAGAGAATTAGAGTACACATGTATTTTTTTGGAGCATTATTCCGTAGACAGATAAAATTGTGAAGAGGGGCCAGTGGGAGGGGGCTAGTGGATGAAGGGGTGCCGCTGGGTAGGCAAAGGATGAGATCCAGCTGAGGCCTGCCCTTGGGAACCTGCAGCCCAGTCCTTCGCAGCCAGGGGGAGGCAGAACTGAGGGCTCAGATACGTGTGGGTTGATGCAGTGCCAGGGGGTGTTCCAGATGTATTTTTTTCAGGTCGACATATTTATCTCCGAAATGAATTTTTCGGTATAATCTCGTCAGCTCTTTCCTGTCCCACATCTTCTTGCAGATCCGGACTGTGTGTCACTCGGCACTGTTGATTTCTCCCACACAGCGGGTTATAGCGCCCTGCCTGGCGGAATCCTAGCGCTGCCCTCATTAAGCTCTTCTCTGCTCAGTCCGCAGCTGAGCTTAGGCCTGGCACCCGGAGGACTCCAGTTTGGGTCTAGCTTGAATCTAGCTGGCACTAGAAGGCTGCCTGTGTTTCCCATTGGTAAAATCGAAATAATTAAAAAATAGTACTTACGCCATAGGCCTATTTAGAGGATTGAAACAGCAGTGCTCGGCCCATGCCTGGCACACATGAGTTTGAGCTGTTAAGTATTCTCATCTGTCCTCACTCCTTTTGTTTCCGGTGAGCTTTCTACAGCGCTGGTCTCTGCTTTAGAAGCTCTGAGGCTCCCAGCTGCCCCCGATCAGGTTCGTACTTCGTCATCCGCCAAACGAAGCCCTTCACGAACTTGCCCCATCGCCTTTTCCAGCCCCCTGTCCTCGCACTCCCGCAATTCTTTATTTCAGACGCAGAAACTAGCCACACTCCAACCCGTATCCTTTCTTTCCCTTCCAGTTTTTACAAAAGACAACTCTCCCGCCTTCCACCCCAGCGCCACCCCCCAAACCCCCAAACCTGGGGAAATCCTGACCATTCTTCAAGATTCCATTTAAGAACGAGTTTTCCTGGAAGATTTCCCTGACCTCTCTCCGGACACCTCGGACCCGGGCTGGCTCCTTCTTAGCTCTGTCCCTCACCTCTAAGTTTGCCTGGCTGTTCTCCCCGCTATAAGTTCCTGGCAAGCAGAAGAGCCGTTTTGCCCCTCTCCCCCAGCCCCGCCTTAGACAGGCCCGGCACTGAAAAACTTCTTGGGGAATGACTGTGTTGGTTACTCTCTCCTTTGTATTCATCTCTTTCCTAGTCCTTCGCGTTGCTCATTGAATTATTTGTTCAGGGTCTGTCTTCTCCATCACGAGATGAATGCCTCGGTAGGTGAGATGATATCTTTATACTTACCCAGTCACCAGAGCCTAACCCACAGTAGTAAGTTTAATAAATGTTCGAAGGGTAAGATAGCAGGAAAGAACCCGCGAAGAGTAAGATAGCAGGAAAGAACCCGCCACCTTCCCAAACTCACGTGGCATCCCTGAAGATCTTGAGGTGGCCTCCAGGTGGCGCCCGCCGCTCGGAGGTGCCGGCGCTGGAGCGTACAGTTCGGACCTGACAGGCCCAGAGCACAGCAGCTCTGGGCTGGATCCCGCGGGAGTGTGTGGCAGGAGCTACACGCTGCCTCCTCCGCGCAGACGCGCAACTTGTCTCAGGAGTGCCTCGCATTTCTGGGCTCCTGCACCTTCTCGCCGATATTTCAGAAATGTTAATTGGGGAGGGAGAAAGTGGCTCTCCCTTTGCATGCTGCTCCAGAGATGTCTAAAACCTCTGATGCTACCAACTGAAGGAGTCACGTCTGCTGGCGCCTGACAGGTGATACACACGCGCGCACGCGCGCGCGCACACACACACACACACACACACACTTATTTATTTCTCATAATAATAACAGCAAGTGCATGGCTTGTCCAGCACACTTACTAGTTCTCAAGTCCTAAGTGCTTCATGTACCTTAACTTAAAGGTATATAATAAGAGGATTAAAAAATAAAATAAAAATTCTCAATTTATAGCGAGGAAACCCAGGTACAGAGATTGAGTAACTGGGCCAAGATTGCTGATGGAGCTAGCAGAGGGAGCGTGAGCGCCCAGGCAGCCCGGTGCAGAGTGTGCAGGCTCTCCACCCTGCGACCCTGAGCTGAGTGCCAGCTGCTGTCCAGCCAGCCCAGCTACATTTATGAAGCCGCTAGTGTGTATCACGTACCTTGCTTTGTGTTCGAACAGGTGAAGGAGAGAAAGTGTTTCCATTTAGGAGCCTCCAGGCTGTGAAGGGAGAGGAAAGTGTGAGGAGAAGGGTGTACATACAAGCAGGTGCCCAGGAGAAGAGCAGCAGGAAAGGAAAAAACCCAGCCTTTTCACTACGCTCCAAGGGAGCCCACCTGGCTTTGCCTGTCCCATTCTTGTTATCGGCCTTCTTTTCTGTCCACTAGTGTTCTAATCTTGGTGCTGGAAACCTGTCAGGGCTCAGTTATCATGGACCCCTCACCCTGCACCCGCTCCAGTCTTGCCCTGGGTCCCCGCATGGTGCTGGGACCCTTGTCCTTACTGACCAACCTCTCCAGTGCTGTGTGTTGCCGACATCTCTGAATATCAAGGACTGTGGCCCACCTGATTAGGCACACTGACTCCATCATCCCCAAACTTTCCCATCGCCATCAACGGCTGCAGCTTGCCTGATCTTCCACTAACTCTGCTTTCCAAGGCTTGGTACAGCCTTACCATCTACCTGTTCCATCCAGGAAGACTTCAAGCCCCAGGGCCTTATCTTTCTGGCTCAGTCACACTCCCGCCTCAACTAACTGTGTCTGTAAGACCTGTATACTCCAGACTCTTCCCTTTTCTGTCCCCTGCTGGCTTTGCTTCCTCCCCAACCCATCCTAGATGCCATTGATCCACTTGAATCACTCTCCCCTCAACCTTTCTGTCTCCTAGTAAACACCTGCTGCGGGAGTCCACCAGGCTGGATCAGCTGAGACCTGCTTTATCTACCCCTTTCGTCCAATGCTCACAGAGGCTACAGGAGTTCACACAGCTGGAAGGTTGGTGCCAGGTAGGACAGGCTATACTATTTGTAGAGCCCATTGCAAAATGCACATGGGAGTTCCTTGTTTAAAATTTTAAGAATTTCAAGATGGCAACAGGAGAGCTTTTAACCAACTTCAGGGCCGTTCTCAGCAAGGGACCCTGTGTGACTGCACGGATCACATACCTGTGAAGCCCTGGAGCCAGATCATAAACATGGCTCTCACCTTCGCAGAGCTTCTGGGGCTCCCTGGTTACCCAGTGTCTCAGACCTGCTGTCTCCCTACCCTCTCCATTGCCAGCCACCACTGCTGCCCTCCACTATGCCCTAACACTCCAGTCCCAGACAACCTCCCTTTAGCTTCACTTGCATTCTGGAGGGCTTCTTGGGTGGAAGAAAAAGACTGGAGTTCCCACCAGTGTGAAAACCATCTGGACCACATGACATGGTGGTCCAAGACAAAAAAAGAGTCTATCATAGTGACCCCACTCAGAGGCTGGTCTCCTCAGCTGCCTGTGTGACTGCATATAGACCTCGAGGAAAACAACAGGATGTGAAAGGAACCAGTGGCTGCTGAGCTGTCTCTCTGGCTAAGCAATGATGAGGCATTTCACATGTGTTCCTGGATCTGTACCTTTAGGGAGCTTTTATTTTCCCCATTTTATAATTTTTGAGATGAGGGAGTGGGCTCAGATAGGCTACGCGGCTTGTTCAAGGTCGCATAGCTAGTAACTGGCAGCGGCAGGCTTTCAGTCCAAGTTGGTGTGAGGGCAAAGTCACACCTCTGCTTCATATCTCGCTCTCCAAAGGGGCAGGATGGGTCTTGACACTTGTTCACTACCCAAATTCAATCCTTCTTCCTGTCCCAGTTTCTCCCTCATCCCCATCATTCTCATTATCTCCTGAAGAAATTCAGTATCATCCACAGAACCTGCTAAGGTGACACTTCTATTCACCTTCGATTGCGATGGGCAATCAAAACTACCCAGCATTCTAGAAGAAAAATTCACTTGGCTGTTGTTCTCTGACAGTCCCTTCCCAGTCAAACGTCCCGTTCCCTCTGACTGGGAAGGAATGGGAAAGGACCTGTCACCTCTTCCTCAGCACTCGCCCGTCTGTGGTAGAAGTATTGAAGTTAGATTTATAAAAGAACCATTTTTAGAGAGATACCCTGAAATATGAATTGATAAAACCAAGTGATATCTTGGATTTCTGCAAAATAATTGGTGGGTGGGGGTGTGGAGAGAAATAAGTGGGAGTTTGGATAGAGCAAGACTGAGCGTGAGCTGAGGATTGCTGAACGTTGGTGCGACATCGTTCTGTTCCATCTCCTTTTGCCTTTGTGTGAACTTCTCCATGAGAGAAAGTTGTAGAATATATATTAGGCATAAAAGTGAAGAACAGTCAATGCAAAAACTGAGTGCAGTTGGTGGTGGGCAGAGCTGTGGAGAGACCTTAAATTGTCAAGTGCAACAAGGTGAAGAAACATCACATTTCTAGTTTTTTTAGAATTAACTTGTAACCAGCTACAGATTCTCCCCTCCCCTATCCCTTACCATAAGCCAAGTCGGGGCAGGGCCCACCGTCTGTCTCTGGGCTCTGGGGAGCCCATCTTCTTCACGCCTCTTACTGGATCTGGAGGCCTCTGCAGGACTGAATGGAGCTCCCTAGGCTTCCAGCAAAGCCAGCAGCACCCTGCCAGCCTGCACGCTGTGGCCGCTCCTGTCCTGTCTCCCAGAAATGATGCTGTTGAGTGCTGGCCCCTTACCTTGACTTCTTTGCTTCTTGCCTTGGCAGAGGGGTGCGTGCCTGGGGCAGGGAGGGGGGGTGCAAACTGCATGGTGACTCCCCTTCTCCTGGGCTCTGCTCTGCCCAGGCAGCCTCTTTTGTTCTCTCAGGTTGCAACCCTGGGCCATGATTTCCGGAGACCTGCTCTGGCTCTGGTGTCCTCTGGACAAGTCTGTGCCAATCAAAGTCAGTTGTCCCTTTAGACCATGCTTGGGGACCTGGAAATCAGAATTCTCTGCCCAAGTGCCCCACCTCTTCCAGGGCTGCTTGAGCATCCCCCCACACACTGTCTGGATGTCTCCCCTTGTCCTCAGGGAGAGCGGAGGGCAGCAGTTGTGGCAGGCCTTCAGGTGGGGTTTACACATGCGGGTTGAGGTGTTTGTTCAATGAGCGAAGCTGGAGGTGGGAAGAGAAGGTGCAGGTGTGGACAGCTGCCTCCATTTGTACAGGGTGGGGCAGAAGGTTTACAGCTGCTTGCATGGAAAATAATACAGTAATTAATAAATAATAATATGAGAATAAACTCTGGGTTTCATGTACATACAGTTGTGAACTTACTTTACCCCATCTCCTACAAATGTTAGGTAGGGGCAGGTATGGGTCTGGGGTCCATTTGGAAAAGGAAAGATACTTTTTCTTCCTACTCAGTCACCCCTTTCTCTACCCTTCTCTCCCTCTGGGGGGTGGATTAAAAGGCTTCTTGTGGAAAAACACACCAACCAACAAATGAACAAAAACAATACTTCAAGTTATACCTACATGCAAATGGGCATAACCCATGAACTCAGCAGGCTACCCCCCAACATGCCTTTGAGGAGATTCTCTTAAGAGGTTTTGGGGAGGGTTGGTCTCTGAAAGGGACAGACGGGGACTGGTACCTGCCTCCGGCTGGGCTGGCGAGGTCTGAGGACATCTCGGAGGAGGGAGTGTGGAAGTGAGCCGTTGGAGGTTTCTCTCTCTAGATTAACTTAAGGGTGTCCCAGCAGTTGCTCCCTGCAGCACCTCCTCCTCAAATGCAGTATGAGAGAGAGATGCTGGGGAGCTCTTCCAGCTGAAACAGGGTTGTGGGACAGGATGACTGTCCTCCTTGGTGACCCCCCCAACCTGCTTCCAAGGAGCAAGTTGAAAACTTGCAGAGGTAGGCAGATGAACTAGATGAGGGACGCGCAGGTCAGGCTGTGCCAGGCTGTTCCAGGCCACGGAGCAGGAGCTCAGGGACAAGGTGGAAGCAAGGGGACCAACGCTGGACGCTGGGACTGTCTCCCATTCTCCTTGGTGCCAGAACACACAGGTAATTGCCCCCATGTTACTGTTATTTGCCTTTAAAGAGGCCAATGTCAGAATCTCTCTATAATTACAAAGAACTAAGTAAACATGGGGTGATGTTCACCAGTAAAAGGGTAGGTGAGTGTTCCTGGTCTGGTGTTTTCTGTCTTCTCATCTATCGTGACGGCCTTGTTCAGACCCTGTGCTGGTTAGGAAGGTGGCGTCCCTCGGACCCACTCTTCTCTACTCTCTGATGTTGGGTCTGGGATGCTGCAAACACAGTTCTCTGAGGCCAGCTGGCTCCCGGATAGGCTCTGCCAACCAGGTGGTTTGCAAGGTTGGAGGAGGCAGCAGGGACTTGCTCCTTCTGCACCGCCTCTGTCCCTGTGAGCACCACCCTGGCAATGACTCTACACCTTGCAGGAACAGTTTCTTCCAATAGCAGTGTGTTCCAGTTTCCAGTTTTTCTGCACTGCCAGCACCGGCCTCAGAGATACCAGGCAATTGCCCTCCTTGGAGTTTAGGATGCCAGTCTGCAGGGCCCCCCTTCCAAGCTTCTAAGTGATCAGCACCCAGTCTCCTCCCTTTGTTCTCCCACTCCAGAAATGGAGCTGCTTTCTGTAGTTACTGCCTCTGTTTATCTTGATATTCCCTTTTTAGCCTCTAACACTGACTTCAGCTATTGCCTAGATTAAATTCTCACTGTTAAAGTAACTGGTGTGGTTTGCTTTCCTTTTGAAACCTGACTGGTGCACGGTTCTCAGAGACATTGCCTGGAAAGCAGGCGAGGCTGCAGCCTTACCTGGCTGGGCTGCTCTGTGGAGCCTGACCTCAGAAATCTTGTCAACAGCCCCGACAAGTCAACCTCTATGGTAAAAGAGCTCTCTTATCACAGGAAAAGTCCTCTAATCTAATGCAACCTTTCTAAACAAACTCACTCCAAGAGGGAGGGTTTAATTTGAGGAAACCAGAAGGGACCCTCAATCTTCTCATCCCAATCAAAGCTGTCAGAGCCAGTTAGCATCAGAGCTAGTCAGGTGGCCCCAAAGCCGCTCTCCACCAGGCAGCCATCCTGTCACCAAGGAAACCAAGCACCAGAGCAGAAAGCCATGAACAGTGTCCCTAGGCACCGGCCTGAAACTCAATTGTCTGACATGCTTGTCATTATCAACTCTGTGAAAGTGCAGCATCTCTTGCAAGAATGATTCTCTCCCACCTCAATCCCCCGTCTTCTCTTTCCCAAATCAGGAACATGCCTACCTCTGAGGAAGACATGTGCTGGCAGGCGTGACAGAACCAAGAGAGTCATTTCCTCAACAACAGATAGGAAAGGCTGCCTGCTGCCTCCACACCAGGACCAGTGCCTTTGGGGTGCCCCACCTCCCTGCCCAGGACCCAGTGACTTCTGGTCATCTGGGTCATCAAGTCTGCCCACCCTCCCCCACAGCAGTACCAGCAGAACATGCTCCTACCTTTCCCTCTATCTGCACTGATGTTTGACATCACCATCCAGAAGGTGATCACAGAAACCTCCATCCTATCAACGACTGGTAACTTCACACGTGACAAGGGGATTTATTCACTTGTCCAGTCATTCTACATATACTCACTGAGCATCTCCTGTATGCCAGACACTAGGCTGTGCATTGAGGTTAATAATAATAATTAATCATTTATTAGTGGTGGATGGAGCCAGTGGACACTTACAATGATCAGGGAGGGCAGTTCTGAGAAGGACACATATCAGCTGTATTCCCAGTATTTATTGCTGTGTCACAAAGCACCCCAAAACTTAGTGGTTTAGAACAATGACAGCAATTATCTTGTTCACGAATCTGCAATTTAGGCAAAGCTTGGTGAGGATGATGTGTCTCTGCTCTACCTAGCACCAGCCAGGGGGAGGGGGGGCACTTGGAGGCTGGGGACTGAACACACCTGAAGACTTCCTCATTTATCCATCTCGTGGTTGGTGCTGGTTGTTGGCAGGGGCCTCAGCTGGGGCTATCAATGGAGATGCCTGCCTGTGGCCTCTTCATGTAGCTGCTTATCTTTGTCACAGCATGTGCTTGGGTTCTAGGGGCAAGCCTCACAACAGAGAGAACCAGGTTGGAAGTTGCATCATCTTTTTTGATCTAGTCTTACATGTTACACACAGTCACTTTTGCCGCATTTTATTCATTAGAAGCAAGTTGCTAAGGCCAGTCTATAATCAAGGGGAGGGGAGAAATTTCAGTCCATCTTTTGTTTTTTAGAGATTTTATTTATTTATTTTTAGAGAGAGGGAAAGGGAGGGAGGAAGAGACAGAGAAAGAAACATCAATCAGTTGCCTCTCACACACGCCTCAACTGGGGGAATGAACCCACAACCCAGGCATGTGCTCTGACTGGGAATTGAACCAGTGACCCTTCACTTTGGGGGACAACATCCAACCAACTGAGCTGCATGAATCAGGGCACAGTCCATCTTTTGACCAGTTGAAGTCAAAGAATTTGTGGATGTGTTTAAAATCACAACAAGCTGTGACCTACAGAAGAAATTCGTGGAAGAGCATTCCAGGAAGAGGTCCTAGTATGTAAAGGCCCTGAAGGTGGAAAAAACCAGGTGTGTTGAAGGCAATGAAAGGCCAGCAAGTCTGGAGCACAGTGGGCAAGGGGGGTGGTATATGAGATGAGGTTAGAGGTGATGGAGTCATGCTGAGCCATCATAGGGGGTTGGGCGTTATTCTGGGTGTGGTAGGAGCCATTGGAAGATTTAAGATTTATATTCACATCTTGAAAGGACACTCCCCTTTTGTTGTTCTGTAGGGAATGGACTGAGGTGATACAGGCATAGGAAAAACTGGTGAGGACACTACTGGAGAGGTCTGGAGGAGAGATGATAGCTGGAACAGAATGATGGCCTTGAAGATGAAAAGAAGTAGATGCACTTGAGAAATGATGGGAAGAATGGAAAGAATTCATTAATGGACTGGATGTGAGAGTGATGGAAAGGAAGGTAGGTAAGAAGAAGGAGTCTCTGGTTTCATGCATCTGTGTGGATAGTGGAGCCATTTCCTGTGATTGGAAGACTAGGGAGGAACTCGTTAATATGAATGAAGGGTACAACTAAGAGTCCATTTTTAGGCACATGAAATTTGAGAATTTTGCCCTGGCCAGGTGGCTTTGTTGGTGGGAACATTGTCCTGTACACCGAGAGGTTGCAGATTGGCTTCCTGGTCACAGCACATATCTAGCTTGTGGGTTTGCTCCTCAGTCGGGGCACCTGTTCGATATTTCTCTCATATCAATGTCTGTCTGCCTGTCTCTCTGTCTTTGCCTTTCTTCCCTGCTGGTGGTGGTTTGTAGAAGCAGGAGTGCAGGCAACATTAGAAGTGATCGCATTGCAGAAATACAGTGATTACAGCCTATAGAATTCAAGAGAACACATGATTTGAAGATGTGTTGTTCTACGTTAGCACCATAAATTCCAAACAGAAAACGTAAGCAGAAAATGGATTATTATTCACATTTTCCTGAATATTCTAAGTAAGACTGGTATTTCTGGTCATCATCACTGGAGCACAGAGCTGACCTAGCACAGTGCTAGGGAGCCTGTATTCGTAGATGCCGCCCACGATGATAGTGCAGCACCATGAGCAATGATGCAAACAGCACTAAAGAAATGGTATTAGAGAACCACAGCACACAAACAAAAATCAAAGAAACAAAAATCCCAAGCCCCAAATCATACTGTCTTAATGCAAACATGTTTCAGAGAGTCTGGACATTGAGAGCAGTAGCAGTGTTGCTACCTTTTTTTTTTTTTTTCACTGTGAGAGATACAATATTAGCCAAAGGAGCACAAAGACATGTTTCCTGGATCTGAACAGAAACAATTGGTGCCTAGACTCTATGAAGAATCTTCATGTGCAGTGGTACAACAGTAAGCAAATATGTAAATGCCTCTTTGCTACTGATAATTCTAATTTTTAATTGATGAATATTAACACCTCTCATGGGCCCATACATTTTGAAATACAATCTTAAACCAAATTGTTTAGATACACAAGAGCCCTGCAAAAAATATTTTTCTAGGACCTTGCGTACCAAGGGTGGCTCTAGTCTTTGGTGATTTGGAAAATGCTGTGTCAGTGGATGGTGCTACTAAATATCTTGTTGGAAAAATGTGAGAGGAAGTGAGAAAAGAAAAATTGGAGGCAATGAATATAGGCAAGTTTTAAAAAGACTTTTGTGCCTTGGTCAGTGTGGCTCAGTTAGTTGGAACATCATCCTGTACACCAAAAAGTCATGGGTTCGATTCCTGGTCAGGGCACATGCCTAGGTTGCAGGTTCAGCTTTCATCGATGTTTCTCTCCCTCTCTTTCTCCCATTCTTCTCTCTCCAGAATCAATAAACATGTTCTTGGGTGTGGATAAAAAATAAAAAGACTTTTGCTGTAAATAAGAGCAAATAAATGAGGCAGAAGCTGGAGGAGTGTGTGGGGTTGTCTTTTTTTTTTTTTTTTTAAAGCTATATACCAATAGGAACGGTCCAGCAGAGGAAGAAGAGTCAGTGCTGTGGAGGGTGGGGAGAGAGAGAGACAGAGCAAGAAGAAATGCCAGAGTGATTTCCTTGAGCAGACAAGAGGGGATGGGGACCCAGTGTAATGGAGAGAGGCACAGGGGGTGGCCTCGGAGACGAGCACCTGTGACGAGCAAGTGCTCGCTGCCCCACGTGCCCAGGAGCCAATCTATGGCAGCAGCTTTTGAGAAAAGAAAGAACTTCTATTTGAGAGTTTGGCCGGCAAGGATATGGGAGGCTCAAATTGTCTCCCAAACTGAAGTTCGGGGCAAGATTTAAGGGGTTTCAGCACGGGATCTTCCTGGACCCTTTGGCTCTGAAAGGGTTCTGGTGTTCAGGCTCCAGTCACATCCCCGTTCTTGGGTTCTGTGGGACAGACCAGTTAAGGGTTCACCAGTGTCACTCACGAGTGATGTTCACAAGTGCTACTCATGTGTGGTGTATCTGAAGTTTAAATTTTGGTTAGAAAAAAGAATTGCTGGTGGATCCCGCCATGGGGACTTCAGTGGCTTCACTGCTCAGTGAGCTAGGCTGTGCCCTCTGGACCTCAGCTCTGGTGGTAGGGAGGGGTGCCCTGCCATGTTCACCCCATCCCTGGGTGCTCCACCCCAGGTTTGGGGTGGGTTTGATCATGAAAGAATGGGAAGAGTTGTTGAAGCAATAACCATTACTTATTTCTTTCCCCTCCTTTATTTTTATTGCTCTTGCTTTACTGTCTTCTTCTCCAGTAGCATATAAACTGTTCAAGTTTCTCCATTCAGAAAAATGAAACAAAGGAGAACCCACATTTGACCCTTTCCTTTAGTTACTGCTCTGTTTACCTTTATAATCAAATTCCTCAAAAGAATATCCTCACCTCACTGCAGTGGGATGGACTCGTGCTCCCAGTTCTTAGTTCCTTCTCTGTAATCGAATGACACAACTCTGCCTGTCATGCGACTTGTCCATCCTTCCTGAAGGGATGCATATACCCTTGCCACATTGATTTGAGTATTGGCCATGACACTTGCTTTTATCCACAGAACATGAATGGAAGTAACAGAGTGGCACTTCGAAGCAAAGATTTATGAGACAAGACATATTTCCACTCATCCTTCTTGAGCCTTTGCCCTCTGCCACGGGAATGGAAGAGCATGCCCCAGATGTGGCTGCTCCTTTGGCCTGGGGCCTAGGATGAGAAGACTCATGGAGCCCAGCTGAGGGCCTGTTCTGTGAACATGACTTCGACCACCACCTGACTCTTTTTCTTGCTATCATCTTAGTCTCTAAAGTAAAATAAAGCAAAAAATTTCCAAGATTTTATTATATTTTCAAAATTTTGGGTCTTATTCATACTTAATCCCTCGTCCCTCAGGAAATGATTTTCATACAGACACAAAGGGGTGCGTTCTCAATAAAGGGACAGCCATGACAGAGGGAAAGGCTGGTCCATCTGAGGACTCCAAGGGTCCTGGTGTCTCAGAGCAGGCCTTCAGGCGTCCTACTTACATAAGTGAAATCGGTAGAGAGGATATTGATTCTGAGGTTGGGCCCAGAACACTAGTGTATTAACAAGGGACCATCAATTGAGTCTACAGACTAGACATCTGAAATGAAGGCACTGGCGTGGTTGGTTGCTCCTAACGGCTCTGAGGAAGGGGCCTACCTGCTCCAGGGCTCTCCTCTTGGTGTCAGTGGCTATCTTCTTGTCCACAGTGTTATCCTTATGTATGTGTCTGTTTCCATGTTTTCCTTTTTATGAGGACACCAGTCAAATTAGATTAGGGCTCACCGAATGACCTCATTTTAATTTAACTATCTCTATAAAGATCCTATATCCAAATAAGGTCATCTACTGGGGTACTGGGGGTTAGGACTTCAGTGTATGAATTTGGTGTACACAATGCAACCCATAACAACTAAGATAAACACTCCTGAGAAATGAGGGGAGAGAGACATTTCCTCCAATATCTGGGGTAGGTGGAGTATTCTGACTATACAGGGAACTCTCTTCAAGGTAGAAATGAGTTGAAGTTCTTCCGGTCCAGATCCTAGGTGAATTTACCCAAAGGTCCCAAGGCAGAGAGGAAAATACAACAAAAACAAAAAAGAGTTATCATTGAAGGAGATATGCCCTGCCAGCTTCAGCAGTGGTAAGAGTAGCGGGTGTACAGGCCACAGTGGCCAAGGTTGTCCTGACCTACTGTTTGCAAAGAGCAGCCAGGCCAGAGCAGTGGTATACTAGGTTCTGCAACCAGAAGGACCCAAGCATCTTCTACTGGTGCAATTGTGATCAATTGTTTTATTCCAAAGGGTAGCTCTGTTTATAGATCAGCTGAGGTTTAGGTTCTAAAGGACAGAGAGAAAATTAGGAGCACATTAGGTAAGTTAATAGGAGGCTGTGCCGTTCCCTTTCTGGTAATGATAATGGACCACCTGAAGAAATGGAGGGGGCAGAAAACCAGGTAAGTGATCACATGTAATTTTCCCAAAAAGTGTTTTCTTAGCTTCTTTGTCACCCAATCACACTGTAATTGTTTAATTAACCAGTTGTCTTTATTGATGTTTGTGTCCCCTCCAAATTCATATGCTGAAGCCATAACCCCCATTGTGACTGCATTTGGGCCTTTATGGAAGTCATTAAGGTTAAATGAGCTCATAAGAGTGGGGTCCTGATCTCATAGCACTAGTGACCTTATAAGACAAGACACCAAAGACCTCACTCTCTCTGCATGTGCACAAAGAAGAGTTCATGTGTACACAGTGAAAAGGTGGCCATCACCCTGGCTGGCGTAGCTCAGTGGATTGAGCGCAGGCTGCGAACCAAAGCATCGCGGTTTCGATCCCCAGTCAGGGCACATGCCTGGGTTGCAGGCCATGGCCCCCAGCAACCGCACATTGATGTTTCTCCCTCTCTCTCTTTCTCCCTCCCTTCCCTCTCTAAAAATAAATAAATAAAATCTTAAAAAAAAAAAAAAAAAAAAAAAAGAAAAGGTGGCCATCTACATGCTGGGAAGAGGGCTCTCACCAGGAACTAAACCTTGGAATTCTCAGCCTCTAGAACTGTGAGAAATAATTTTTTGTTGTTTAGGCTACCCAGTTTATGGTATTTTGTTATAGCAGCACAAGCAGACTAATATAATTAAATTATGTGTTCCCTCTTAGAAGCCATGCATCCTTATTTCCCTAGTATCACCAGTGCCTGGCATGGTGCCTCTCACATAGCAGGTAGACACTCAGTAAATATTTGTTGAATGAATGAATAATTGGAAAATGAATGTGATGGTAGGTATTATTATCCTCCCTTTATAGTGGAGAAAATTGCCAGCTATAAAGAGATGCTTAATATAACCCAGAGACACAAATGGCATTTCATTAACCAAAATTAATTGAAAGTGGACCAGGATGAAATAACGTTTTCAAGCACCAGCTGTATTAGGAGTTGCTTTAGCTGCTTAGTGAAAAGGGTCATACTGGCTCTGGCTTCACTCCAGTGTCCTCTTTCTAATCAAGATCAGAGATTTGTCAATCTACATCTGTTTCTTTTCCTATAGATGAATGCTCTCAGAGTCAGTAGATGGATACAAAGCTTAGAGAGATTTCATCGCCAAAGGCAATGTGGGGATATCAGAGGATGAGTATTTGGCTGTCTCCCAAGAGACCTCACAGGGTGGCACTTTCTCTGCCAAGGGTTTGGTCTCCACCCTGCAGGTTTAGAAACTGGATCTGCCAGCATCCTGAGTGTGGGTCCATCTCTTAGCTATAAGTCTAATTAATTAAGCTTAGAGAGCTGATGCATGACACCAGAATTGACTGACTCACAAGAGGACTGGAATTGCCTGTGTCGGGAATGCTTGTCTCCACATGGCTTGCACATTTTTTTCATTGAAGACAGACCTCCAAAGAAGGCAAACTATCAGAAGGTTGCTTAGTCAGCATGGATTAAAAATGAAAGATGTGAGTTAGATGGTTCATACATTTAATGGTTTAGGCTGGGAAATCTTGATACTACCATTTCTGTTATAGGAATGGCAATGCAAATAGCACCAGAATATTCACAGTTATTGGTTGAGGTGCCACTTGCAGTGAGCTTTTCTTAAATGGGCTCTGCTGATGCTCACTATCATGATGCTCCTTTTCCCATGCTTTCATGGCCAACCAACTCAGCTTTGACCAGCTTTGTGCAGTTGTAGAGCTTAATTCTCAGAGGGTAACCTATTTTCTTAATTTAGTCCTACTTGAGAAAGACCTCACTAAATTCCACAATAGTCAGATAGGTTTCTATTATTCTTGTAGTTCTATCTTTATTAAAAAAATATTTGAGGACACTTGTCAGAGACACTTTGTCCCATCTTTGTACTATGCCAAATTACTAATTTCTTCCATGTGTAGATAATCTTCATCTTAATTACCACTTATTGATTTTTTGAATTAACTCACTAATTCTTGACGCACAAGATTACATAAGGATAGCACAAATGGCAATGATGAGACAGAGCATGATTCTTTCCAGATGGTAAAACTCTGTCAAAGTCACCTTTAAGAATATAGAGTCACCAAAAGTTGTCTTGGTTTAATATCTGGCTGTTTTTCTCAGCAAAAAGTCAAGTTGCTGCTTGATAGTTTTAAGGGGCTTCACACCAAAGTTCCTTTCCACCCTTACCCCTCTTTGGTGATGCTCCAGCTCTGAACATCCTTCTATCTAAATCTTACCTATTGTCCAGATTCTGCTTCTCTATCCTGAAGCTCTCTGACCTCCTCCCTTAGCCACCATCTCACCCTTCTCTGGGTCTGTGTAGTCTTTATAGTCTTTATAATTTGCTCTGTAGAATCTACCAACTTAAGTTATTCTCCAGTTGTCTTCTGTGTGCTACTCCTACCTTGGGAAGCTTGTAAAACCTGCAAAGCCAGGATTATTTTTCCTCTCTTGTATCACCCATGTCACCTGGCTTGGCTGGAGTGAACAGCCAATGTCCTCTCAATGCATCAACTTGACCCTAGAAATGTCCTGAGAGATGCTGAAGTAGGAGTTGCTAAAGACCATGGAGCTACTCTGAGAACATTTGTTCAAAGAAAGAGTTTTAGCCAATGTTTTCTGAAGGCTCAAGAAAGAAGTCTGCTCCCTAGGAAATTAATACTTTTCTCTGGAGCATGTAGGACTATCCATGTTTTGCTAAAATGGTTAGACATGGAAACTGGTCACTCAAGTATTCTTCAAAAGCTCTCAGATGACATAGAAACCATAGAATGTTAGAACTGAGAGAAACTAGAAACAATCTAGTCCCACTCATATTTACTACATAAGCAATAATTTCCTGTTATGTGCTGGGCATCATGCCAGGGCTCAGAGATATAGAGATGAATGATGGAGCCTTTGTTTTTTAGGAGTGTGTGATTTCTTGCAGAGATCACAAACAGGTAGCTCAAGGGCTCCATGGGGCCATTTCAAAATGAGAAGTTTTGGACGACTGGAAGTTCCTGTAACCTGAATTCACAACCCTATGGCTGCTTCATCATTTTTTTTTCCAGCAAACGTTTTTCAGTAAAGTGTAGATAATAAGCATTTTAAGCGTTTTTGGCCTGGGTGGTCTGTCACAAGTACTCAGCTCTGCCTTTATACCATGAAAACAGTCATGGAAAATATATAAACAAATGGGTGTAGTTGTGGTTTTATTTTGTTAATTTAAAAAATAATCTCCCATTAGTTATCCACAAAGCTTACTTCATCACTTTCTTAAAGTGTTAAACTATCACTTTTACAATTTTTAAACACCCTTATTGAGGTATAATTGATATATAGTAATCTGCATATATTTGAAATGTACAATTTGCTAAGTTTTGATGCATGTATACACCTGTGAAGCAATTACCATAATGAACATAGGGAATGTATTCATCATCAAGATTTCATGTGCACCTGTACCACCCCAAGTACTCCCTACCCAGGTAACCACTGATCTGTTTTTTATCTCTATCAATTCATTTGTATTTAATAGAATTTTGTATAAATGGAATAATACAGTATGTATTTTGGGGGGTATGTATTCTTTTACTCAGCATACTTATTTCAAGATTTGTTCATGCCTTAGTGTGTATCAATAGTTCATTGTAGCTGTGTTTTTTATAAAGATTTTATTTTTATAGAGGGGAAGGAAGGGAGAAGTGAAATATCAATATGAGAGAGAAACAGCTGCTTCTTGTATGTGTCCCCACTGGGAACCAAACAAACTGAGCCACACTGGTTAAGGGCCATTGTAGTTGTGTTTTAATAAGACTTTATTTTTTAAAAAAGATATTAGTCTCAATGTGCCTCATGCACCAAAGTTTTCCATCCTCTGATTTGTACCATCAGCTTCACCAAGGAAGGGATATGTGATCCTAATCTCCAGCATAGTGAAAGCAAACCTTACAGATAGAGGTGGCAAGTTTAGCATAGCTGTGGACAGGTGCTGGTAGGAGATGGGGGTTGGGGTGAAGGTTCTAAATCCCTTGAAGGGAGAGAAAAGAGCATCCAGAGGACTCTCAAGTATCTGATTAGGAGACCATATGGATATAGTCTCAGTCTCAATAGAGGAAAAGTTATCAGGTTGAGTTTGAGATCCCTATGAGGCACCCAAGCATCTATGAGGGTAACTGAGTGTTTATTGTACTATTCGTTTAACCTTATTGTATGTTTGAAATTATTATGGTAAAAATATGTAATACTTAACTTATAAATGTAAAATATAAAATTAAAAATTGAATAAAAATTTACTAAAAATTAAAACATCAGAACCTAGGAGATAATTGTCTTTCGGAAAGTTGAGTAATTCCTTAACCCCTCTAGATTTCTGCTTTTTGACCTCAAATGGAGAGTGCAGTGGAGCTTCGTCTAGCGGAGCCCCCTGCCCATCACAGATGAGAATGATTTTACCAAGATGTGATCTGCTTGGAGAGGAAATGTAGCCAATCTCCCAAAGGAGAAGGGCCTTGAGCCTGTTCCTCAATGGGCTTTTATTGGGTTTAATTTGCATAGGAATGCAGGATATTCCAATGCAATGACACCAGTCATTGTCAGGCAGTAACGATCAAACAATAGACAGCATTCAAAGAACTATGAGGGTTTATTCTGAGTCAGGGTCAGATAGCCGAAGGGCCATGAAACTTTGGAAACAAACTCATTTTATGCTTGGTCCCTTATCATTTAAATTGAGGGCATTCTTAGCAAAGCAGGTTTCACAGGATTTTATGCTTTCTTTCTTAGGCCTAATGTCCCAGGGAACCGCCCTTTCCTGCACAGGGCTGCACCCACCTCCAGCATTGTTTTAGGCTTAAGTCAGGGGTGGGATGTGGGCAGCCAAGAGATTAGGAGACTTTTTACAGATAGAATGAGGATTCAGGCTATGACAAAGCTGAGGGGTGAAGGTCCATCACCCCTTTTTCTACAGCCCTCTAAGTTCTTCCCTGATGGCCCCTTTGTGACTGTGCCTGTCTTAGGTCATCCCTCCCTTGTGGAATCTTACCCGTCATTGGCTAACCAGTCATCTGCCTGGGGCCAAGCAGGGTAAAATAAAGTGGACAGAGGCTGTGCCCCTGTTGGAAGGATAAGGATAAGCCTTGTCTCCTTAGTGGCTTATGGTCCCAAGGTCTTTTTACTCAGCCTTAGCCATGGAGTGGGGTGGCGGGGGGGTGGGGGGTGGGTTACAGCTTCTGAAACCAGGCAGGGCAGTTCCCAACAGGAGAAGAGGATTTGACTTAAAGAATAATTGAGTTCTAAATTAATTAATCAAAGACCAACCAACCAGTAAGCATATATTAAGCAACTACTTGGAAATCATTTGTTAGGTGCTGTGGAGAGCTCAAAAGACCTAGAATTTCAACTCTGCATCAAGGAACTTAGTATTTTGGGGAAGACCTAAGTGGTTATACAATCAAAGGACAACCTAGGACCTTGTAGTCCTCTAGGATTTCCAAAAAAAGAAAGAGAATTGACAGTTACTTGTCTAGAAGCTCGTGGAGGAAATAAAGTTAAGAACAAATCATTCCATTTATGAACATCAGTATTTGATTTGAGTGTTTATTCTTAATTATATTTGTTTGATTTCTCTTATCAGAATCTGACTCTCTTCATTTCTGGAGTAATATGGCCGAAGTGCAGTGTTGAGGACCTGGAGCCACAGTGCCTGGGACTAGTAAGGAGGTTGGGGCTGATCTGAGGTCTGAGGTCAGAAAGAGGTGATTTATCTGCAGTCATTTGGGAGAGCTGACCTGGAGTTGTTTGCTTGGCTTGGATTCTATATTGTAAAAAAAATAATATATGTTTGGTCATTTGAAAAATGTAAATAACAGGCGTTCCGGCCAAGATAGAGGCATAGGTAGAAACCTTTCACTCCCCCACATAACCTAAAGGAGGATACCAACCAATCTAAAAACAATAAATGACCAGAAGTGCCAGAAAATCAAACTTCATGGAACTTTGACAACCAAGGAGTTAAAAAATCATTCACCAGATCAATGGCACCACCACGCAGCAAAGAGGGTTGCCTCTTCTAGGTGAACACCTAAGACTCTACCCCTCCTACAACATAACAGGTGCACTGAGACAAATAAATATGGCCCAAATGAAAGAACAGATCAAAACTCCAGAAAAAGCCCTAAGTGATGAGGAGATAGCCAACCTATCTGATGCAGAGTTCAAAACACTGGTAATCAGGATGCTAATAGAACTGATGGAACTCGGTCGCAAAATGAAGGAACAAATGAAAAATATCCAAAGTGAAATAAAGCAAAATGTACAGGAAACTGACAGTGAAGGGAAAGAAACTGAGACTCAAATCAATGATCTGTAACAAAAGGAAGAAATGAACATCCAACCAGAACAGAATGAAGAAACAAGAATTCAAAAAAAATCAGGAGAGGCTTAGGAACCTCTGGGACAACTTTAAATGTTCTAATATTCAACTCATAGGGGTGCCAGAAGGAGAAGAACAAGAGCAAGAAGTTGAAAACTTATTTGAACAAATAATGAAGGAAAACTTCCACAATTTGGCAAAGGAAATAGACTTCCAGGAAGTCCAGGAACCCCAGAGAGTGCCAAAGAGGTTGGACCCAAGGAGGAACACACCAAGGCACATCATCGTTAAGTTACCCAAGATTAAAAATAAAGAGAGAATCTTCAAAGCAGCAAGAGAAAAGGAGACAGTTACCTACAAAGGAGTTCCCATAAGGCTATCAGCTGATTTCTCAAAAGAATTGCAGGCAAGAAGGGTCTGGAAAGAAGTATTCAAAGTCATGAAAGGCAAAGACCTACATTTAAGATTACTTTATCCAGCCAAGCTTTCATTTAGAATGCAAGGGCAGTTCTTCCCAGATAAGGTGAAGTTAAAGGAGTTCAACATCACCCAGCCATTATTATATGATATATTAAAGGTACTTATCTGGGAAATAGAAGATTAAAAACTATGAACAGTAAAGTGACAACAAATTCACAACTATCAACAACTGAATCCAAAAAAATGAAAACAAAAACTAAGTAAACAACTAGAACAGGAACAAAATCGTAGAAATGGACATCACATGGAGGGTGTTCAGTGGGGAGGCGGAGGGGAGGAATGGGGAGGAAGGTACAGGGAATAAGAAGCATAATTGGTAGGAATATAATAGACGGGGAGAAGTTAAGAATGGTATAGGAAACAGAGAAGTCAAAGAACTTATATGTACAATCCATGGACAGGAACTAAGGGGGTGAAAGTCTGGAGAGTTGAGGGGTGCAGGGTGGAGCAGGGATAAAGGGGGAAAATTGGGAAAACTATAACAGCATAATCAGTAAAATATACTTAAAAAAAGAATCTGACTCTTAAAAATGTAGGACCATAGGGGAGATTGGTAAGGGATATGAGATGAGATGGGAAGGAAGTCAGGTAGGGCAAAGGTTTAGTGAGGAGACACAGGTGAAATGGTGGTTGGGAAGGTGCAGGAGCCCTGGCTGAAATATTATAAATGGCTGTTGGGAGTTGCTCTAGGATCTGGGTTCAAGGTTCACTGAAGACTAGTATCTGAGACAAGCATCAAAGTAAATTCCCAGCGAAGCCAAATACTTCTAAAAGGAAACCGTTCCTAGTCTTAAACATCAGGGCTCATTAGGCAACATCTATTATAGTTCCTCTTTATCAGGAGCCATGTCTTCATCACCCTAGCCCCACTCACTGACGACGTCTGTGGTCAATGCCATGAGCTTCTGGCAGCCAGATCTTAATCAGCTCCACCTTCCCTCTTTCCCTCATGAGATATCAGGGCCCTCAGAAGCTCCTCTCTCACCTGAAATTTGGAGTTTGGGTTGGCTGTCTGGACTGAACTTTGACAGTGTCCACAAACTATTTTCATTGAAGTGGTAATTATGATGAAAGAAAAGTGGAGCCATTTTTTGTTAGAATTTTGGCCATCTTGAATAATCCATTCTCCCATTCCCATGGGGAGATACTTTATTTTTCCCTTTTAAACCTCCTATGGATTGTTTATTTTTTACCTTAGCATGTCCTCTGTCATCCCTCTGAATTAACATTTGGCCCTACAAATATGTATGTCTATATATACGGATGTATACCTACATGCACATATATATACACACAAATATATATTATACATATATGTACATATATTAAAGTAACCAAATTAGGCCCAAGATGGAGTTGCTCAAGCTAAGCTTCATGTCAGCAAACCAAAATTAACTAAGTTTCGATGCTCGGCTCTTCCAGAAAAGGAAGGCCTGGGTCAATCAATCAATGCTTGCCAGTTCAGCATAAGTTACCTAACCTGGTTCCAAGACTTCCCTTTGCTCCATGTAAGTAACCCTGCTTTAACCAATCAGCAAATGCCCAGTATAACTTTCTTGTTCCTGTTCACTTTGGTCTATAAAAATCTCTTGCCTTGTACAGCTCTTCAGAGTTGCTTGCTGTCTGCTAGATTGGATGCTCCCTGATTCATAAATCATTAAATAAAACTAATAAGATCTTTAAAATTTACCCAGTTGAATTTTATTCTTTAAAAATAGGACAGCAGGCCCAAAATGGAGTCACTTATGCTAAGTCCCACATCACCAAACTGAGACAGTTTCAGGTCTCCCAGAAATAAAATCTTAGTCAATCAGGAATTGCCTGAACAGCACTAGTTAGGTAATCTGCCTGATAGACTCCTACCATCCCCTCCAGGGGTGTCCAACATTTTGGTGTCGCTGGGCCACACTGGAAGGAGAGTTGTCTTGGGTCACACGTTAAATACATTATGACATGTAATCACGAAATTATTTCATAATGTTTTAAGTAAGTTTATGATTTTGTGTTGGGCCGCATTCATAGCCATGGGCCACAAGAAACCCGTGGGCTTGGGGTTAGACACCCCTGCTAGAGGAAAGTAACCATGCAATAACCAACTGGTTTTTTGGCCTAGCACAACCTTCTTGTTCCTGCTTCCTTTCGCCTATGAAAGTCTTCATTTTGTACAGCTCCTCAGAGCTCCTTTCTATCTGCTAGGTTGGATGCTGCCAATTCATGAGTTGTTAAATAAAGCCAATTAGAACTTTACAATTTATTTAGCTGACTTTTATATTTTAACAACACACAACACATAATAATTATTTTAAAAACAATTTAGAAATGAAATGTTATTGGTTTTCTTTGAGTACACATTTCTTGGATAGAATTTTTACCCCAGGAGGGTAGATGGTAAGTTGTCTTAACCATTAATTTATTACATAAAATGTTCACATGACATCTTTTTTGTATTTTCTTCCTGTAGCCTTTAAAATATAATTTTAGCCTTTTGACCCATATGGATTGATATGCAAACTTGTTTTATGTGTAGCTTTTTTTTTTACCTTTGTCTGTTTCTTCTGCTCTTTTGCCACCAAACTTCAAAGACAGTAAAACATGATACTCTCCTTTAACACAATTTAGTGCCTTTCTTTTTTCTTTTTTTAAATTTCTTTATTTTTAGAGAGGGAAGGGAGGGAGATAGATAGAGAGAGAGACATCCATGTGCGGTTGCTGGGGGTCATGGCCTGCAACCCAGGCATGTACCCTGACTTGGAATCGAACCTGCGACACTTTGGTTCCCAGCCTGTACTCAATCCACTGAGCTACACCAGCCAGGGCTTACAATTTAGTGTCTTTCAATGCTCATAGTCAGAAAGTCCTGCGTGGTCTATATAAACCTGTTTTTATTAGTCACAGTAAAACTAGGCAAAGGACTATGGGGCTGGGCCAAGTGATAAAATATTCATGAGATGAGGAAAAAAATAGGCATTGTGGGGAGAAAAGGGAGGGGAAGAGGAAGAAATGAAAGAAAGGGAGGGAAAAATGAATGGGAGAAAATTGAGAAGAGGGGAAGATTAAAGAGAGAATCCTTCAAAAATCAATTTGACTTAGAACCCCCAGGAAGTCTTAATGAATCCTGTCCACACAGTGGGAAACTTGTATTGTATTAACTTAGAATTTAGGCTGCCATTAGTACTTACCTACTTTGACATAATTGAAATGTTGTTCCATGAAGTGTTCTCCTGAAAGGTGACACAAGAATCTGGTCATGCTTTTATAATTTTGTGTGGAGCTTTCCAAGTACAGAAGTATCCACAAATGTGATCTGAAGATGGACTCAGGACTAAACGGAGGCTGCAGTGAAAATTTCAGTGACTCAGATCCCTTCTGAAGATTGTAATCTCAGCCAAGCCTTTTGTTCGGGAAATTCAGTCAGTAGAGTTTACTACATCTTTGGAATGGAGAGTGATTTCAGATGTTATCTAATGCAATCTCATTTTGGCTTCCCCACATTCCCCTGTGGGTGACATGGACCAAGCATACATGAAATCAGGAGGCTTTGACTAGAAACAAGTGATAAAGATTATTCAAGGGCCTTGGGCAAACTGTAATCACAATTAGGCAATATCCAGAGTGTTTGGAAGAAGAAAGAAAAGCTAAGAGTTCTTATAGTAAAAAGTACAGTGTTGAGAAAAATCAATCCTGCATTCTTAGGGATTGGCCCAAGGTAATAATACTCTAGATGATTGGTAGTATGGATAATAGATTTCAGATGGGTTGGATAATGGATATCAGGAAGTCTGTATACATGAATATTCTATTCTTAGTCCTTCAGGGAGTAGTCGGAAGTAATCTGGGTTTGATGTATATCTGAACATTGCGGCAGAACTGCAGAGTTCAAAATTTTAAGTTCCCAGGCTAGTTAAAACAAGAATAGAATTGTTTTCTCATACCTGAACCTACTTGATTTTAGTAATTTAGTAGATTGATTAGTGACTCCGTTTTATTTTTTCACTCTATTCCTCAGTGAATTAACTCAATTTTCTCAGTTGTAAAACAAGACTAAATATTACCTATTTCAAATAGGGTATTATGAAAATGATGTAGGTCAATATGACTTACATAAATGTAAAGCACTGTGAGCCATGCACATAGTGTTTAAAAATGAGAGCTACTAAAACAGAATTGACTTAGATTAAACCTATTATTTTAAACATCAACTCTTCCTACAGTGTGTTGTGGGGACCAATGGGGGTGTGTGATTATTCTCAGAGACCATTTATAGGGGTCTGTGAAGTCAAAGCTGTTTTCTTAATGTAACCAATCCAGGTAAGTGGGTTGTTGCCTGCTGCACAACTGAAAAATCAAACTTAGAGGCAGATGTCTTTTGCAGAGATATTTTGAGAAAACCACACAAGGAGATCAGAGCCAAGGCTCAAATCAGTCTGCCCCCACCAACAAACTATTAGTGACTTTTATGGTGAAGAGGAAGGGTGGTGGTTCTGCACAGACTAGCCATGGAAACTAGTCTGGTCTTGTTTGACCTGGCTGCCAAAGGGGCGCTGGGAGGGAGGTTGGTGGTTTCTCTAGAAATACACTAAAAGAAACAGCTAAAGTTCGGTCTCCTTAATAATATGAAAAGGTTATTTGCCGTTTCATTCTCATTACCTCAATAAGATGCAGTGGAATTTTTGAGATCTACTTGGAAAACGATAGTGTTAACATAGAGAAGCACAAGAGAATCCAGTTGTCTAAGTCAGGCATAAAGAGACTCTTCTCATTAATTTACAAAAATAAGTTACTTCTCATAAAAATGTTAACATGTAATGTATTAAGTGAATATTTTAAAACTTTGTTTTAATTTCTAGTACAATAAATATCAATATAACCTACAGAAACAAAAGCTCTTTTGGGTCTTCAATAAATTCTAAGAGTGTAAAGGATCCTGCAACAAAAGTTTGAGAGACAAAGTTGTGATGTAAGTCTTGACTGAGTAAATCTATGTGCCTTGTGATCGTCACAACGTCGTTTTCCAGCCTCTATCGCTTTCTTGTGGTTTCCTGTCTAGACTGAACTTCTTCCATTTTTGCCTGCCAAAGTCCTATCCCTCATTCAAGAGCATTTTGTTCTCTTTGAAGCTGGTCCAAATTTCGTGCCCTCCTCCATACCCTCTTCTCTTCACGGTGGGCCATTCGGCGCAGCCTTGGTTATCAATCTGCGTTGACAAAGACTCTTGAGGGTCCAGCCAGTGTTTCTCCAGATCTGGGAGCTCCTCCAGCGACCAGCACGTCCCAGACCACATTCAACAACTAAGCGGCGGTGCCTGGACTCAACTAGACCGGATGGCACCGGTGGGTCACCGAAAACCGAAAAGGAGGCCACTACACTCCAATGACAGAAGGGTGCGGCCGGATTTATGAGGCTGCAACACAACGCGGGGGATTCCAACTTGTCGGGACTTCCACTCAGGATTCCTTGCATAGTCGAGCTGGGTGAGGGGCGGAGCCACGCGCTCACAGAGGGCGTGGCCTCCACAGCGAGCGGGAAAGGGGCTGGCGCCGCAAGCGCATGCACAGTCTGCGGCCGCGCACAGCACGCTTAATGCCCGGATGGCGGCGGCGGCAGCTGCTACTGGAAGCGGGACACCCCGCGAGGAGGAGGGGTCTAGTGGGGAGACAGCGGCCCCGCAGCCACAAGCCCCGACGAGTGGGTCCGGGGCTCGTCTCTCCAGGCTGCCTCTGGCGCGAGTGAAAGCCTTGGTTAAGGCAGACCCCGACGTGACGCTCGCGGGACAAGAAGCCATCTTCATCCTGGCTCGAGCCGCGGTGCGCGGGGAGCACCAGAAGGGGGGCGGAAAGCGTCGTGAGGGGCGGGGCTTGGCGACTGCAGGGGCCGGGAGTTGTGGGGTGGAGCTGGAGGAGGAAGAGGAGGGTCTGGGAGGGGTGTGCTGAAGGCCCGGAAGTGAGGGGTGCTGGGGCGCGACTATGAGATGTGGGTGTAGGAAGGGAAGACAGGACAAGTGCTGTATACAAAAGTACTGTAGTAGTTTGTCAACACACCCGCCTCATCCTGAGGGAGTGGACAGCAACTTTAATTTGCATCTCCAGTGTCTACCACAGAATTTGTAGGAATCTCAAGTGAATGTGAGGGGTGGAGGATTTACAAAGAAGGGAGGAGGGACGGGTCTTGGCCTACTGCGGGAGGGCAGGGAGGAACAGACCTTTAGGAAGTGCAGGACAGCCCTCAGCTTCCCTCAGAACCTCTCTAGGCATCTGAGCCTCCTTTCACCCCTGCCCCACTCACAAATAGGAGCACTCACGAAAGTTGTGCTAGTACCCTTTAGTACAGCGGATCCTCAAATAACTTTGTTTTTGTTCAGTATCGTTTCTACGTAACGATGAGATGCCATGGGAGCTTAACTCTTGTTTATACCACCTAGTCTACGGTAAAATTGGCTTTGTTATATGGTATGTCACTTAAAGTCTCAGGTTGAGTGAGGGCTTACTGTACACTTCTGTTTGCTTCGCAGGAACTGTTTGTGGAGACTATTGCAAAAGATGCCTACTGCTGTGCTCAACAAGGAAAGAGGAAAACCCTCCAGAGGAGAGATTTGGGTAGAGTGTCACTGTGATATTTGGTACCCCGGGCTGACAGGGGAGGCTGGGTGAAGTTTTCCCACGTCCTGGTTAAGAAGGCATCAAAGTAAAATGATGTCTGGTGCCACAGGGTCTCTCTCTCTGATATTTTCTGTTGGACTGTCATGGCAGGAGAAAGCCCTACCTTTAGAGGCTCTATGCTTTGAGTGGATGGAGTTATGTAGGGGCAGAGAACGAAAGGAGTCTAGCTGTTGTCAAATCTGACAAGACCTCTTTATCCTGTGTGCTATGTTGTACCAGGCTTGCCATTTCTGTTTCCTTTAGAAATGGGGGTTTGATTTCTGACTCTTCTTTCTAGGTGGTAACCGTCATGCATGTGTAAGCTTTTGTATATTGTATTCTCACTTTCCCTGCTATATTGCCCAACTTTTCTCATTTGATTCTCAGAGCAAAGAAGTTCCCTTCACTGAACAGTCAGGATTTGCTCAGCTTTTCTTGCTGTTGGAGAGAGAGCGAGAGAGAGGGCGAGCGCGCGCACTAGCTGAGAGTTAAGATTTGATGGTGGAGTGGAAATGGATCTCAAGATAGCAAAGGGGCAAATTTTATAAATTTCCTGGTTTGCACAAAGTCTCTTGCCCCCTTCAGTGTGTGCATTGTACTTTTAGGGGGCTGATGTTCCTTTACCTTGTGTTTCAGATAATGCAATAGAAGCTGTGGATGAATTTGCTTTTCTGGAAGGTAAGTTCTCTACCAATGGGTAATTATTTTCATCTGTCTTTTCCATGCTAATGATCTGACTTCAAAACCTCTCCCTACTTTCTATTGAGATAGGTAAAACTAATTTGCTAAATCTGATAAGATTTAGAAATTCTAATTCCCTTGGGGAATTAGAACTTCTACTTGAGAATTGCTAATAATAAAGAAATGGGAAAGTAAGTAAGATTGCAGTGGAGTTAGGTGGATTCTGATATTTAATTCCTACTTTGCTCTACCCCTAGATATAAATTTTTCCCCTCAAAGTGCTAGAAATCAGAAATAATCACCAACATTTAAAGGGTTACTTCTTGTTTCTTTTTTTAAATAGTCTGTTAAGTGATTATTTTGCTGCAGAGATTCTGTACTTGTATCTATTCTTAGGAATTTTAGATTAACTTGTGTACTAACTAAATCTTGTCATTTAGCAAATACTTGAAATACCTTGCTTTAGCTACCTTCTCTTAGAACTATTCTGCTACTTGATCCCCAAACCTGGTCAGTTTACTCTTTCTTACACATATTCTGAGGTATTCTCATTACATCCTTAAAGCCTCATTACCTTCAGAAATCTTGATTTATTTTATTATATTTATACTTATGTTTTGCATCTTTGTATCAATCTAAGCCCCTGGCCCTTTTGATGCATTGTTTTAAAAGTCTTTAAAGATAAATTCCCATGACCAGCTTCAAGTATTTCTTAATTTGTAGTGTTTTCTTAAGCCATTCTATTTGTCTACTTATTATTCTTAAAAATGACTTGCTAGCTGCCTACCTAAGGCAGGCAACTTCTTGTGCCTGACTTCCTATAAGTTTTCTAGTCAGAAATGTTGGGAGCCTGCTTTACCTACTCATATTTAATTACCAGCTCTTCAGAGTGAGTAATATGATCAGATTTGTATTTTAAAGATATACCACAAGTGTCCTTCAGATAATAAATTGGAGGGTGCCAGGAATAGAAGTGGAGAGATCTTATGCACTTTTCTATCCCAGTCTCTGCCATGGCATAGTACTTAGCTTGGATTTTTAATAAATGCCGTTTATTGAGGGGTAGATGTGTTCACTTTCATGTTCTGATTCAATAATCTTAGTAATTGAATGCTCTGTACTGTATCACATTAACAGATTAGAATTTTGGCCATTTTAGCCCTTGTGGATTTAGTCAGTATTATATTATTTTGTAGCTGGTAAAGCAAATGTTCTTATGTCTTTACAAGTGTATGTTCTAAGTAGAAAATTGTTTTTTTTTTCTTTTTGAATCAAGGTAATATATATCCATGCTTAATAGTCAAATAGTTATCTAATGGCATATAATGAGATAATAACTGTTGCCCTTCACCCTTTTGTTTTTGTTTTTAGTTTTCAGGAGGTTACTTATATTTCTAGGTAGTATGCTTCCTCCTTAATTTACCAGCTACAGTTGTTATCAGTTCCTGCTATGATAAATGAAGATTTGGCTAACCTATACTACCCCATAAGTCCCTTCCCTCTTTCCTGTTTTTTGGTAGTTGTATCATTATTTTTATAGTTTATATAACACAGTAAAATGTGTATTTTTTATTGTACCCAAGTTTTAACATATTTTTTTCTCCCCACTTTGTAAGGTGTGACTATTATTGCACCTGTCTTTTCCTTTCCTGTTTTTAGCTTCCAGCTCTTGTTCTGTGTCATCTATACTTATTCTTTCACATTGTTGAGGCTGGTAACATTTATATCATCTTATCAGAATTGAATCTTCTGTGTTGCATCTGTAAGTTGAGTGTAGAAGTTGAAAAACAGCCCTCCTCTGTGCTTTCTGTCCCTTACTACCTCATACAGGTCCCTCCCTGCAGGCAACTCTTACTAGGCTCTGTAATCTTCTAGATATTTTATGCAAATAAATTAATATATGTATATTCTTTTGTAAGTATTTCCTTGTGAAATACAACATGAACAAATGTAAAGTCAATAAATAATAAAATGAACAGTATTGTAACCAACAACTAGGCCAAGAGGTAGAATGTTGTCAGCCCTCAGAAGTTCTGGATATATTCCCTCTTTATTATATGTGTTCCCATGACCGGTCCTGACATACCTGTATCCTGATTTTTTGGTAATTCTTTGACTTTCTTTATAATTTTACTACATAAGCATGCATCCATCAATAGTTTTTTTTCTTTAGGTTAATTCATTTATGAGAATCATTTTTGTGGTTGTACATATATCTATTTTGTTCATTTCTTTGCTGTATGGCATGCCATTATATAACAATACTATAACCATCTTCATATCACTTTTTGGATATTGTGCTATTATGAACAACTTGCTATGAACATTCTTGTATGTTTTTCTTTGGGGGGTATGTGTGTATGTGTATGTGTAAAATTGCCAGGACATAGGCTATACGTAGCTCCCTTTTGTAGGTACTGCTGAAATTCCTGTAAACCTGATTCACATTAATATTAGTAATATAGGAAAATTCTCATTGCTCCTCATTCTTGCCAACACTTGATATTATGAGAGTTTTTGATTTTTGTCAATCTGGTAGGAATGTAAGTGTAAATTGCATTGTGGTTTTAATTTGCATTCCCTGATTACAAGTGACGTTGAGCATCTTTTCATATGCATGTCCATTTCTTTTTTTGCATGTTTGTCCTGTTTTTCTTTTGGATATTTTGTCTTTTTTATTATCGATTTATAATAATACATAAATATTCCGAATAGAATCTTGTTCAGGATATGAGAGAAAAATGTATTTTCCTGGTTTATGATTTTCCTTTTTACTCCATATAGTTAATGCTATTTGTGATCTGTTTAATAACAAATTTTTCCCTAACCCAAGGTCATGAAGACATTCTCCTGTGTGCTAAAATATTTATAGTTTGTCTTTTATAAAACTAGAGTTGACTTTTTATTTATTGGATTGAGGTGGGGGTCTAATTTCTTTTTTTTCCTTCTCATTTGGATATCCACTTGTCCATATCATTTTTTCACATTTCTATCTTCGTTGTAAATCAGGGTTGTTTCTGGGCTTTTTGTTCTCTCCTGTTGATCTGTTTTTCTACTCCCATGGCAGCACCATACTGTCTCGATTATAGTAGTTTATTCAAGAGAGCAACTCTTCCCACCTTGTTTTTGAAGTGTTTTTGGTTCTTTGCATTTTCATGTGTATTTAGAATCTGCTTGTCAAATTTCACAAAAAGAAATATTGATATGGATGGCATTGAGTCTATAGATTACTTTGGGGGAGAAATGATATTTTTACTATAGTGAATCTTCCAGTTCATGAACATGATATGGTTTTCATTTATTTAGATCTTTAATTTTTTCTAATTAAGTTTTTATACTACATGAAGAAATCTTGACATATACTGTTAAATGTTTTCCTCTAAGTACTTAATGTTTTTAATATTGTGTTAGTGACATCTTTCTAAAAATATCATTTTTAAAATATTGCTAGTATATAGAAATATAACTGGTTTCATATGTTAACTTTGTACCTAGTCTCTTGCTCAGCTTTATTAATTGTAATTTATCTGTTTATTCTTCTTTTGGATTTCCTTAATCACACAGTAATATCTGCCCGTAATGACATTTCTGCAAAGTTCTTTTTAATTCTTATCTTTTAATTTTTTACTTGCCATAATGCACTGGCTAGAATCTCCAGTAGTATTGAGTAGAAGTAGTGATAGCAAATATCTTGACAACAAAGAGAAAGCTTTTAGTGTTTTTCCAGTAATTAGGCTTACTGTAGGTTTTTTTTGCGAGTATAGATTATCAGAATGCAAATACTACATCATGTTTATGAGAGAGATTGATATTACTATATGTGGGCCCCACTCAAATTAGATGGAGAATATACCTCTTTTGTCTATGTTCTCTGGAAAACTTTTTGTAAATTTAGACTGATTTCTTTGACTGTTTGGTGGAATTAACCAAGGAAGCCATCTGGGCCTGGAATTTTCTTTGTGGGAAGATTTTTGATTATTGATCCAATTTTTGGAATGGTTTTAAAACTATTCTATTCCTCTTTATTTTTGTGAGACATCCCTTCCTTCCCCAAGGAGTTTCAGTTTTTCTAAGAATTTTATATTTGTATATGTAAATTTTCAAATTTATTGGCATAAAGTTCTTCATAATGTACTTTTATTATCTTTGTAAAGTCTATAAGGAATTTATTAACATTCCCTTTTTATTCTTTGTGCTATCAGAACTTTTTCTCTTTCTCCCTTGATCACTTTCACTAGAGGTTTATCAATTTTCTTAGTCTTTTCAAAGAACAAACCTTTGGCTTTGTTGATGCTAACACATAATTCTATTTTATATTTTATTAGTTTCTGCTCTTTATTATTTCTTCTCTTTACTTTTTTGGAGTTTAAGTTTGCTGTTTTTTCCCAACTCTCTGAGACAGATTTTTAGTTTGTTAAAGTTTAGGCCTTTTCTCTACCTTATACATTTTAAGGTATAAATTTCCCACTAGTCTTTGCTTTGAATGTATCTCACTTTTTAATAGATATTTTTATTAGTATTTGGTTTGACATTTTTTAATTGTAAAAATTTTATTTATTTTTAGAGAGAGGGGAAAGGAAAGCCAAAGAGAAGGAGAGCAACACTGATCGGTTGCCTCTTGCAGGCTGCCAACCAGGGACCCAGTCTGCAACCCAGGCATGTGCCCTGACTGGGAACTGAACCAACAACCTTTCAGTCTGTAGGCTGGTGCTCAGTCTACTGAGCCACTCCAGCGAGGGCTGAGCTTTTTTCTTTCTCTTTTTGTTTTTAGGGCTGAATGTTTTTAAATTCATTTTTTTGGGCTTGTGTATTATTTAGATGAATATTTTTTAATTTCCAAAAATATGAAAATTTTAGTTAACTTTTTTGTTGTTAATAATAATTGCATTGTTTTAAAAATACGTACTTTATTATTTCTGTCCGTTGGGATATTCAAAACTTGAGTTATGGCCCCAATATATGGGCCACCTTGTGAATGTTCTGTGTGTTCTTAAAGAAAAGGTGTATTCTGTAGTTGTTGGGTGCACTGTCAGGTTTGGTTATTGCAGAGTTCAGATTTTGTGTTTCTATGGAATTCTTGTCTGCTTATTTAATCAGTTTTTGAGAATGGTGTGTTAAAGTTTACTATGATTGTAGACTGTTTCCACTTATATTTCTGGGTCTGTTTTTCTTTGTATATTATGAGACCATAAAATTAGGTATACATACATTTAATGTTGTTATATATTACTAGTATTTGAATGTTATATTTATAAATTGACCATTGTTATTTCTAGCAGTGCTTTTTGCCGTAAAGTCTATTCAGTCTAATGTTATAAAAGTGTACCAGCTTTCTTTTTAATTTTTTAATTTTTGCCTTTATATCTTTGCAAATAGTGTGTAATTGGATTATTTTTAAAAATTCAGACTGGCAGTCTTTAACTGGCACACACACAGGTAACTTATATTTGATGTAATTAGTGATGTGTGTGGGTTTAAATCTCTCATTTTGTGCTGTTTGTCTTGCTGATGTTTTATTTTTTTCTCTTCATCTTTTGCCCCCCCTTTTTTAGTGTAATTTATTATTCCACTTTTTTCCTCTATTATTTTGGAAGTTAGTTGATCTAGTTAGTTCTTTTCTTTTAGTTGTTACTCTGTCAGATACTTTCATGCATCCTTAATATACCAAAGTCTGTTGTTAGTACCTTTTCCCTCAGCAGAATGGGATCTTAGAATATATTAACTCCATTTATAAGTCTCTTCTGCCGCACATGTGTTATTGTCACGTATTTTTGTTTCATCTTTTGTCTTTGTCAGTTCACATAAGTCATTATCATTGCTATATTATACAGTTAATGAAATATAAAATTACCAATATATTTACTACTATCCTTGCTCTTCTTTTCATTCTGTATTCCTAGATCCTTCATTTGTGATCATTTTCTTTCTTCCTGAAGTAAATCCTTTAGAACTTCCTTAAATTTGGGTCTACTGGTAGCTGCCTTGTTTTTTTATTTTAGCACATTGCAGCTATTACCTACTTTCTGCAGTTTCTGTTGTTTCTGTTCAGAAATCACCTGTTAACCTGTTATTCTTTTGGAATTAGTTCATCCTTTTTTTCTGTATGCTTTTGAGATCTTCTCTTTACGTTTGCTATTTCTGTAGTTTCACTTTGATGTATTTAGGTATAGATTTCTTACATAGTCTGCTTAGGGTTAAATATGTGGATCTGTCCTGGAAAATTCTTAGCCAGTAATTGTTGAAATTTTGGCTGTGCTTTGTTTTTTTCTATCTCTTTTCTCTTTGGGATTCCCATTAAACAGGTATTAAAACTCAGCCATAATTTTGCCTCCATGATGTGTTCTGTCTATTTTTTTTGACCTCCCAGTTTGCTCTCTCTTCAGTGGTCTTACCTCCTTTAAACTTTTCTGTTGATTTTTTTAGTTTCAGTTTTGTTTTTATATTTTTCATTTCTGCAAAATGTTTGGTTATTTTTTAAATATATTTTTGTCACTGTATTTTCTGCAGGGATTTTGAGGCTTGTATTTTATTTCTTTAAACATAGTAAGCACTATTGTTTCATGGTCTGTGTCTAGTCTAATACTTAATTAAGCCTTTTGAAGCATTTTTTTTTTTGTCTATGGTTCCTGTTGGTACTGTCTCAAGGTATTTTTTCTCTATATGTCTAGTCATATCAGTACATCATTCATTGAACTTGATACAATTATTTGTTGGATAATTTGAGGCTTATGTTATAAAATCTTCAAAGATTTTCATGTGCTTCTGCAACACACCTAGTAGGCTTTATCAGTGCAGGATCTCCTTAATCCAAATCCAAGATTTGAGGATCCTTGGATCACCATGGTGATATAAACCCTGATTGCAGGACTGTGAGGGGCTAATTTAATTCTGGTTTTGCCTCACTCGAGAGTGTAGTCATTTATTTGGGACTCCAGCTTTTAAAAAAAAGCAGGATTGGGGACAGATTGTTAGACCCTCACACCTGGGGAGACTCTGGGATTCAGTTCCTGGTTCACTGAGCCTGCCAGAATCACGGCTTTTCTCAAATCTGTCTTTTGGATTGACAGATACCTTCAGTGCAAAGGCAGCTTTGAAGGCTGGATTTGCTTTGTGGATTTTGGATCTGATTTTCTTGATGGTTCTTCAATGCCTAAAGGATTAAAAAAAATAGTTTAATCAGCTTTTTCAGTTGGTCGCAGCAGGAATTTAACATTCTCACTTTTTAAAAAATATATTTTATTGATTATGCTATTACAGTTGTCCCATTTCCCCCCTACATTCCCCTCCACCCTGCACACCCTCCCCCACCCACATTCTCCACCTTTAGTTCATGTCGATGTGTCATAAGTTCTTTAGCTTCTACATTTCCCATACTATTCTTGCCCTCCCCCTATTTTCAACCTACAATCTATTTTACTTATTCTCTGAACCTTTTCCCCCTCTCTCTTCCCACTCCCCTGTTGCTAACCCTCTATGAGATCTCCATTTCTGTGGTTCTGTTCCTGTTCTAGTAGTTTGCTTAGTTTGTTTTTGTTTTTGTTTTAGGTGTGGTTGTTAATAATTGTGAGTTTGTTGTCAGTTTACTACACCTGTTTTTTATCTTCTTTTTCTTAGATAAGTCCCTTTGACATTTCATAAAATAAGGGCTTGGTGATGATGAACTCCTTTAACTTGACCTCATTCGGGAAGCACTTTATCTACCCTTCCATTCTAAATGAAAGCTTTGCTGGATAGAGCAATCCTGGATGTTTAACATTCTCACTTTTTTAAAAAAGTAAATTTTTGTCTCTCACTGTATAGGATTTCTTCAAATGCCTGGTAATTTTCATCCTATTTTAAAATGAGGGAGTATGGCCATTGTTGGAAACTGTATGTATATGTGTGTGTTTTGTCTGGTAGTTTTATTTTAGTGTGTGCAGGAGTGGGACTGGATGTTATGGTGGGGTCCCCAAAAGGCCAGAATGCAGAAGGCTTTATGTGGGGAGCTAGCATTTTCAGAAGCTGTTCTCCTTCTCCAGATAATTCCTTTAGTTTTTTAGAAGAGAGCCCTCTGATACTTTCCTGCCAAATTAGGTTTAAATCCTTGTTTCCTGGTAGTGCTGCACTCAGGGAGGGTTGTGGGGAGATGGGGCCAGCTGTTTCTGTCTCTTTCCGTCATTCCCCGCATCTGAGTCTGCAGCCTCTGCACGGGGCTCCTAGGCAGATGGGCTCCCACCTCTGCTGCAGTTCCTTCTTTGTTCATTCTGGGCTCATTTTTCTTCCACACTATTATTAACATACTTAAGTGTTACTTTTTTGAAATCTCTTAATGCTGATGCCTGTCCCCACATTCTTCGTTGTAGATTTACATATTTTTAAGCCATTTTTCCTTTTGAATGGAATCTTGGATGGGAGGGCATGGAAACTTGTGCTCTTGGTATTACATCTTAAACTGGAACTTTCTCAAAAAGTTACAAACTCTTTGCTTAGAGAACTTCTCATGTATTTTTTATCACTCATCCCTTGTGCAGTGTCTACAAATGCTCATTAACCTGACAATTTCTTAGGCCTTTTCCTACGTCTGATTCTAACTCTCCAGACCAGCATGCTTAATTCCCAACTGCCCACCCTCTGTGCTGACATGATTTCCCCAAGGATCTTTTGGATGGATATTCTTCAAAATAAGTGTTTTGGTCTTAGAGAACTGCCAGCACCAAAGCAGCTTTCACTTTAACTTTGCCCAGTTTATTACACTCATCCATTTCTTGAGGCACCTTACCTTATACATTGCTCTTTGTCTTTTTAGGTACTTTGGATTGATTGCTGAGCTGGGGACTTTTGTGAGCCTTTACCTGCATCCTTCAGCTAGCCCTCTGCAGGCCTCAGCTTTGAAGAAGAGTCCTTGGAAAGTCACACACATACTTTTCCTGTTCTCACTTCACCTAAGCCGGAATAAACACAGATCTCATCTGTTAGTTTTTTCTCTGCAAGGTCTTCCACTGCTGTGTCTTCCATTTCTGGCCTCGATGCAGCTACTGCTGCTTGAGGCAGAGAAAAGGGAAATAATTTGTGTAGGTTGCTTAATGAATGGTAGGGACCAGAATAAAGGTGTCTGATCAAGCTCGTGTGTTTTACGGTTTTGCCTTTGTTCTCACCACCCTGACTGGAGAGCTAGCGTGCCTGGTCACAGACCTTCCTGACATTTTCTGCCAGCCATCCTAAGCTCAGTCTTTTATTTGTTCTTCATTTTTCCAGCCTGCCACCAGAATCTGGTTCCAGAGTTTACTCGATACCACATAAGGTCTTCGTAAGTTCAAATAAATGTGATCCTAGATGTAAAACTAATTAAAACTTTTAATAGCTTTGTTGAGATATAATTCATATACCATACAGTTCACCCTTTTAAAGTACATATTTCAATAGTTTTTAGTATATTTACAGAGATACACAACTATCACCACAATTTTAGAACATTGTCATATGAGTGGAATCATCCTATGTGGCATTTTGTGTCTGACTGCTTTCATGTAGATAATGTTTTCAGTGTTTAGGTGATAGTATGTATCAGCATAAATTCCATTATTTTAATTTTTTAATTGTAAAGTATATATAACATAAAATTTACCACTTAAGCCTTTTAATTTAAAGCCTTACCATTTAAGCCATTTTAAATTTATTTATTTATTTATTTATTTATTTAAATCCTCACCCGAGGATGTCTATTGATCTGAGACAGACAGGCAGGTAGACAGACAGACATTGATGTGAGAGAGAAACTAATTGAGTGCTTCCCATATGTGCCCTGACCAGGGATTGAACCTGCCACCTTTTGGTGCACAGGACAATGCTTCTTCAGCCACTGAGCAACCCATCCAGAACCCTTTGAAGTCATTTTTAAGTGTACAGTTTTGTGGCATTAGTACATTCACGGTGTTGTACAACCATCACCATTCATCTCCAGAACACTTACCATCTTCCCAAAGTGAAACTCTGTACCCGGTCAACAATAGCTTCCCACTCTCCCCTTCTCCAGTCTCTGGCCAAATTTTGTTGTTTTGAGAGGAAGGTGTGGGTGACAGCAGGAAGGAGGCAGAATGTGTAGGAAGTAGTGGTTAAGGAAAGTAGCAGGGAGCCTTGGATAGTGGGAATTACATGTATTTGGATCTTGGATTGGAGATAGAAAGTTCATAGATCCCCACAAAAAATGCACAGATACTCAGTCCTGGAATGTTCTGTAAATAAACTTTATTTTAGAATAACACTAGATTTACAACAAAGTTGCAAAGATAGTGCATATTCCTTGTATACCCCTTATCTAGTTCCCTCGTTAACATCTTACGTCACCAAGTACATTTTTTTCTTACTAATTCAAACTTATTTGTTATTTTTGCTTTTCTTAAATATTTTATTGTCTATGCTATTTTTGTCCCAATTTTTACCCCTCTGCCCAGCCCATCGCACAGTTGATCCCCACACAATTGTCCATGCACACAGTTGTCCATGTCCATGCGTCATTTATATATGTTCTTTGACTAATCCCTTTGCTGTCTTTCAGTCAGTTCCTCCCACCCCCTCCCCTCTTCAGCTGTCAGTCTATTCCATGTTTCTATGCCTTTGGTTCTATTTTGCTCATTAGTTTATTTTGTTTACTAGATTCCACTTATGAGATCATATAGTATTTGTCTTTCACTGACTGGCTTATTTCACTTACCGTAATAGATTCCAGTTCCATCTGTGCTGTCACAAAAGTTAAGAATTCCTTTTTTTTTTTTACCACTGCATAGTATTCCATTGTGTAGATGTACCAGTTTTGTTTTTTTTTTTTTAATCTGCCATCTACTGATAGGCACTTAGGCTGTTTCCAAATCCTGGCTACTGTGAAGAAACTGACATTTATATGTTACTATTCACTAAACTCCAGTCTGGCTTTTCCCAATTTTTCTGTTCCCAGATCCAAACCAGAATACTACATTACATGCACTTGTCATGTCTCCCCAGTCTCTGAGCTGTGACAATTTCTCAGTCTTTCCTCATTTGTCATGACCTGCAGTGGTGAGGTATCCTGTAGAATGTCCCCAATGTGGGTTTGTCTGTTTTTCTCATGATTATTTAGTCCCGTAACTTTTCATAAAATTTCAGGGGTTACACAGACCCCTGAGGCCCTTTCATTAGCCTAATATCACAAATGGGAATTTAAAAGGGCATACTGGCCTTTTTAAAAGATATATTAGAGGTTGCAGCCCATTAGTAGGACATGAGTTGATGTAGTGTGTTGCTATTGGCATTTGAAAATAAAAGCACCCGAGTGTGGATTAAGGGCATTTTAATTTTTGCTTCATGTATATGTGTGTATACTAAGTCAGTGTAAGGTGCATGTGGTGGGCAGGATTTTGGCCTCCATGACCTTCACCTGTGCTATCACGCCTGTGAATATGTTATGTTACATATAACAGTGGGGCAAAGGGGATGTTGTGGATGATGTACAGGTGTACCTTATGTACTGTGAGTTCAGTTCCAGATCGCTGCAATAAAGCAAATACTGCCAGTAAAGTGAGTCACATGAAGATTTTGGTTTCCTAGGGCATGTAAAAGTTATGTTTGTTTACACTATGCTGTAGTCTATTATGTGTGCAATAGTATTATATTTAAAAAACAATGTACATACCTGAATTTTAAAATACTGTTAAAAACTGCTAGCATCTGAGTCTTCAGCACTTTCTAATCATTGCTGGTGGAGGGTCTTGCCTCAATGCTGATGGCTGCTGCCTGATCAGGGTGGTGGCTGTCAAAGGGTGGGGTGGCTGTGACAATTTCTTTAAAAAAAGACAAGGAAGCTGGCTGCATCGATGGACTCTAATGTCCATGAATGATTTCTCTGCAGCACATGATGCTTTTTGACAGCATTGTACTCACAATAGGGCTTTCAGAACTGAAGTCAGTCCTCTCAAACCCTGCTGTTGCTTTGCAAACCAAATTTATGTAATTTTCTAAATCCTTTGTTGTCATATTAACAATTTTCACAGCCTCTTCATGAGGAATAGATTCCATCTCAAGCAACCGTTTTTTTGTCCTTCCCTAAGAAGCAGCTTCTCATCCGTTAAAGTGTTTTCATGAGATTTCAGCCAGTCAGTCACAGCTTCAGGCTCCACATCTAATTCTAGTTCTCTTGTGATCTCCACCATACTTGCAGTTACTTTTTCCACTAAGAGCTACCATAACAAATATAATGAGAATGAAAAAGGTTGAAATATTGTGAGAATTACTAAAATGTGACAGAGACATGAAGTGAACAAATGCTGTTGGAAAAATGGAGCCCAGAGGCTTGCTCCACATGATGTTGCCACAAACTTTCAATTTGTAGAAATGTAATATCTGAAATGCAATACAGTGAGCAGTAAAACAAGGTGTTCCTGTAATTAAGGTTACTAATCAGTTGACTTTAAAAAAGTTTACCTTAGATTACCTTGGCAGCCCCAAAGTGACCACACAAGCCCTTAAAAGCAGAGCCTTCTCCTGGGTGAGTGTAGAAGAGATTGCCAGAAAGATTCAAAGCATAACACAGACTTTGTTGCTGGCTTGGAAGATGGAGAGGGCCCTGGAACAAGGGGTGTGGGAAGCCCTTAGAAACTGAGAACAACCTCCAGCTCACAGCTGGCAAAGAAAAGACCTTAGTCCCACAACTGCCTTGAACTGAATTCTGCCAGAAACTTCCATGGTCTTGGAAATGGGTTTTTTTCCCCTCGAACCTCCAGATAGAGCCCAGGTCAGGTGATTCTTTCTTTCACTTTGGCCTTATGAGACCCTGGGCACAGGATCCAGCCACAGACTGGAGCCTGTGACAGACTTTCTGTAGAACTGAGATAATAAAGGAGTGTTGTTTTAGTATGGTGAGTACCAGAGGGAAACGGGGGTGGGGGAAGCAGGAGGGAATAAAGGGGTGGGAGGTAAATGGTGACGGAAAGAGACATGACTTGGGGTGAAGAACACAATACAACACACAGATGATATATCATAGAATTGTACACCTTAAACCCATATAATTTTATTAACAAGTGTAATCCCAATTCAATAAAAATAAATAAACAAATGTGTTGTTAACCTGCAGAATTTGTGACAATGATGTATTTTTTATTGTGCATCAAGGTTACAAAAGTCAAAAAGACTGCTGCAATGTTAAGGATCCTGGATGGGGGTCCAGAGACCCATTCCCACCTAGCCACTCCCCTGCCTTAGGTGACACTGTGTTAATCACCCCATCCAGGGGTGTTTTCTGTTTTGTCAATTGAGTGGGTTATTCTAAAGTTTCTCCCACATGACATATTTTTCTTTTATGAGCTGCTTTATTTTTTTTTTTCAGCAAAATTTACCTCTTTAATGTTCAGTTCTATGAGTTTTGGTAAATGCATAAAATCACCATGTTATTCAAAGTATAGAACAGTTATATCACCAGAAACATTTCTTCTTGCTGCCTCTTCGTTGCGGTCCTCTCCCAAAGCACTGGTGCTCTGGCCCCTGGCAACCACGGATCTGTTCCTCATTGTTTGCCTTCCTAAATGGAATCAGACAGTGTGTAGAGTTTTGAGTCTGACTAAATTTAATTTAGCATAATACATTTGAAATTCACCTATGTTGTATGTACCAATAGTTTCTTTTTATTGCTGAGTAGTATTCCATTGTATAGAATGTATGTACCATTATTTTGTTTATCCATTTCCCAATTGAAGGACATTTGGGTTGTATCCAGTTTTTGGTAATTATGGATAAAGCTTCTAAAACATTTTTGTACAGGTTTTGGTATGAACATAAGTTTTCATTTCTCTTGGGCAAATATGTAGGAATGGGAATGTTGGATCTTATTATAAATGGATGTTTAATTTTTTTTAAACAATGTGCCTGGGTCATTTTGTCCTTGTGCAGGTAAGTATACTTTGTGACAGATTGCTAGAAGTGGGCTGCCAGGCTGAAGGGTAAATGCAATGGTTATTTTGCTTCTATTATTTTTTTCTTTTATTGATTCTAGAGAGAGGGGAAGGAGAGGAGAAAGAAAGGGGGAGAAATATCAATGTGAGAGAGAAACACTGATTGGTTGTCTCCTGTATGCACCCAGACCAGGGACTGAACTCATAACCCAAGCATGTGCACTGGCTGGGAATTGAATCAGCAACATTTTGGTTTGTGGGAAGATGCCTAACAAACTGAGCCACACCAGCTGGGGCTGGATGTTTATTTTTTAAAGAAACTGCCTAATTGTTTTACAAAATGGCTATACATTTTTCATTTACATGAACAATTTTTCAGAATTTTGGTTATTCTGCATCCTTGCTAGCACTTGGTATTTACTTAAAAATTATTTTAAACCATTCTAATAAGTATGTACTGGCATTTCATTGTAGTTTTAATTTGCATTTTCCTAATGACTAGTATGTTAAACACTTTTTCACATGCATATTTGTCACTATATAGTTTCATTGGTGAAGTGTCTGCTCTCATCTTTTTCCTATTTTTTTAAAAACTGATTTGAGAGAGAGAGAAACATCGATTGGTTGCCTGCTGTACTCACCCTGACCAGGGATCAAACCCACAACCTAGGTATATACTCTGACTGGGAATTGAACCTGTAATCTCTTGATATACGGGACACTGGCCCAACTAACTGAGCCACCTGGCCAGGGCTCTTTTTCCTATTTTTAAAATTAGGTTGATTTTTAAAGTAAGTTTTGAGGGTTCTTTATATATTCTGGATATCAGTCCTTTATCAGATCCATGTTATGCAAATATTTTCTCCAAGCCCTATTTGATGTGATGTCTAATCCTATAAATAAGTCTTAACTGCACTCAGTAGTGTTGGTGAAATGACTTAAATGAAGCACCTGTGGCTCCCAGGGGACCCTTGCTCCTTTAAGTTTTTTTTGTATACAGTCTGAGGGGGAGCAGGGCTTCCTTCCTTCTTTGTCTATCAGTCATGCACTAGGGGTTCAGGATAGGAAGCTGCATTTCCAGATTCCTGGTGGCTTCCTTAGATACCTTTGGGGCTGGAGAAAGGCAAATGAGACTGTTACCAGGTATGACGGAGGTTGAAGACCTAAAGCTACTGAAACTTGATGTTAACAGTGTGAAGGCCCAATATTCAAAAAGAATAAGAGCAAATCTTGCCAAAAAAAGCAGAAAAATTAAAAATTTGTTCCTGTTCTTCCTCAATGTTTGAACCAGGGATCTGACATTGCTAATCTGAGTCTAAATCTCTGAGCATCCCGGTGCTTAAAGCATTTTTTATTTCCCCAACTAATGGGGTCAGAATATTCTACCTCATCTTGGATATCATTTTACTTTTTAGGGTTTTATCTTTCTTCTTTCCCATAGGAACCTTATTTCCCCTATCAGATATACAAAATTTAGGTACCTTGGAATCTTAAAAACAAAAAAACAATGAATGCTCAACTGTGAGCATGCATAACTGGTCCAGGGTGGCAGAGTGAATACCCCTCATAGAGTCTCCCTTCTTTAGTACAACCTGATTAGGTAAATGAACAATCACCCTGCCCTCTCCAAGTCCATACAAATTAGCAAAAAATTTTACCGCAATAATCCAACTAGGAATAGGGTACATTGCAGGGCGACAGGCTTCAGAAAGTGGCCGATAAGGAACAACAGAGAGGACCCAGGACTTGAGAGGAAGTGCATCACAGAGAAAGGTTTTGAACCCCATCTTCCAGAAGTCATAACTGTGAGTAGTCACCAAAGTTCTGAGAATTCTTACTTATACCCTCATTCAGAAGAAAAGAAAACCAAGGAGGAATCTCCTTTTCTGACTGGAAAGAAGTGAAACGGTAGCTGGGAGAAGTGGGTGAGGTGGATGCAAGTGAACCCTTTCTTTTTATGTGGGCTCTAGGCTAAGCTAGAGGATGGATGAATCCAAGGCGGGGAACTCTGTCTAAGGAGATCAGCATGGAGCCTCCATGAGGTGGAGTGAATCCTAGGACTGTCAGCCCTCCGAGTTGGCTCCCCTTCTAAGCTGAGCACTCCCTCTCCACTCACTATACCTTCAGGCTTCAGGGAAAGTACACAGAAAGGAAGTAGCCAGCCTGCAACTAGTAGCCAGCCCTGCAACTAGAGTTCCCTGGAGAACAAATGGTGGGAAATACCGTGGTTAAGGAAATGGACGCCGGAGCCAGAATGCCTACTTTCTAATCTGCCTCTGCTACTTACAAGTGACTTGAACAAGTTGCTTAACCTCTTTATGCCTAAAGTTCCTCATTTGTAAAGTGGGGACAGTAGTAATATCTCAGAATTCATGTGAGGATTAAATTGATTAATATAGCACTTATAACTGACTGACATATAGTAAGCGCTGTGTAGCTAAGTGTTGTTATTATATCAGAGCAAATGAAAGGTCCAAGCATGAGCAGAATGAAAATAGCACAACTGTATAAAAAGCAACAGCAAACAAACAAAAACCAGAAACATAGTGTTGAAAACACAAGGAGCTCCATCTAGAAGAAAACATGGCTCAAGGAACAGAAGAAAATTGCTCATTCGTGTTTTGGATTAAGACTAACATAAAACATACATTTAATAAAATATTGAATAAGTTTAAAAGCTAAGTAATACATTAAAGAAATGAAGGGGAGCTTGCAGATCTCACTTTTAATTGCCAGGAATCAATCTATACTATGTAAAATGATAACATTAATAAAGTGATTTTATTATGCTGAAGAAATATTTGATACCAGCATAATTAAAGTTCATTTTTACTTGAGTTTTCACCTCCTGTTAAATTTTAACAAAAGAAGCTTTAGTATTTTATAATTAAAATAGAAGTTGTATTTTATATAAGTATTTGTGTTTACCTATCTACTTATCCTTCTTTCTCCCATGAAAATATGCATAGGGTGATTTTTTACCTAATGTTGTTAATGGTTGTTTCTAGGTGGTGGAAATTTTTTTAAAGCTTTCATCTGCTCTTTCTTTCTTTCTTTCTTTCTTTCTTTCTTTCTTTCTTTCTTTCTTTCTTTCTTCTTTCCTCTTTCTTTCGGCATTGCTTATTATCTGATGCAAGTTGTTTTTATGAGGTGGGGACCAGCACTTGGAGGCAATTGAAAAGTTTTTTTGACATTGCGTCAGGACTAGCCACTAAAATCTCTGACCTGGACTTGAGATGGCTTGCCCCAGTTGCCTATTGATTTCCCAGGAGTGATAAAAATCTCCCAATATCCTGGAAGTCACTTTATATTTCATCTTCTCTGTATTCTCTGGGCACTGAGAAGTGACAGCTACTCTGTGGGCTAAGATCCGTCCCTGCACCAACCAGTACAGGAGCTGGGGTCCCAAAGGCAACAAGACCTACTTGCAGCTACAATTTACTAGGCACTCATGCATGATTATTCCTACTTCACAGAAGAGGAACTAGGCCCAGAGATACTAAGAGAGCTAAAGTTCTCTCAGGTCCTAAGTGCTGAACTGATTCCGTGGTTTCAGCAGCATTCTCCCTAGGATCTCTGCTTCCAGCCACAGGATCTTCTCTTCTCGCTTGTCTATGCAAGGTGCATGGTACCCAGGTGGGTTGGGGTAGGTTGCCCTTTTGTCTTTGTGTTCCTTGTCTCATGTCTGGTGTACTGAAGAAGGCAGCAGGCTGAGGCAGAACAGCATAGAATCTGGGCTCTACGGATAGGAGTTAACTCTCTCACTCCTCTCTTTCCTAGCTGTTCACACTGGGCAGGACGGTCAACCTTCCTAGGCCACCATTCCTCTAAAACGAGGAGGGAGACAAAGTAATGATGGCGGATTCGCTTGGAGCAGCTGTTGTGTACCAGGCCCTGTGCCAAGTGCTTTGCGCACAGATCTCATTGTGTCTCCCACGACCCTGTGCAGTAGACACTATTGTTACCTTCCTTTTACAAATGAGAAACCGTAGGCTCATGGGTCCTTCATATGTGTCAGCTGAGCTGATTCAACAGTGGGCCTGGTTCCTGTAGCTTTTGTCAGCTCCGGTGTCAGCTTTCAGTAGTGCTCACTGAGCACTGTAGCTCTTCCTGTTCTGAATGTGGCTCGCCTACGGCAACAGAGCCCTGAAATCAAGACTCTTTCAAACACACAGAAGAGAAACACTGTAAGTGGAGGCGCACCTGTGCATCAGATATTGAGTTTAGTTCAAAAGAGTTTGCTTTTGAGAGAAAGGTTCATACTTACCTGCCTATAACCCCAATTTTCTTAGCCTGAGACATATTCGCTGAGATTGTTAATGGAGGACCTTTTTGAAGACACTGGAGAGCTTTTGCCTGAGATGAACAATGTGTCCCTTTTCACTCCCCACTCCCCACTAGAGTCTAGTATAGCAAACACAGAAAGACATGATTTTAAAAAGATGTCTATGCCCAACCAGTTCTTGGTGTTTTCTTGACAGACTGATAATGAACACAGCTCTACCTTATTAGAGAAGATAGAAACTGACCAGGGTGCCACAGGGCACCGGTGAGATCTTCTGTCCTCACCTCAAGGATGTCACTTGGAGTATCACGAAGCAGAGATCCATGCTGTCTTTTTAAATTATACTGGTAAAGATAATTCACTAAAGATGTGAAGTGAATTTTGAAGAAATACATCATTTGACAATAAACAACTGTGAAACTGTATTTCAAGACAATAACATTTATTTGTCTTACCCGCTTAAAGAAACTTTGTGCCTTCAGTGCTTCAAAATAGTAAAATACTCACCCGGGTGAGTGCTGGATGAAAATCTGGGGATGGTTTCAGGATTCCTCCTCTTGCCACTGTTACTATATGGTACATGTTAAAAGCAAGAAGTAAAATTGATTTTCTGCTAATTGTCATTCCTAATTATGAGTGATGTAAATCACAGTGATTTCACCAAGCAGTTTGTAAAAATGAAAAGGTCTGTAAGAGTGTGTGTCCTAATAGAGAAAAATGTCAAACATAAAATTGGGAAAGAAAATTCCCAAGAGAGCTTATTGTTATTCGACGCCCTTAAGCTCAGAGCCTGAGAGATAGACAGAGGCCTAAAATGCTTGGGAACAAGCCAAGAGGAAGCCCTAAGCGGGTGTCACTGGGGGATGGGAGGAGGACAGCCAACAAGGTAGCAGGTGCCAGCAAATCTGTAACTGTGCTGACAAGGATGAGTTGAGGCTCTGGTGATGGTGTGCCCCAAAGTTCATGAATGTAGACCTGGGGCCCTGTAAGGCCTAGAGTGGCTGAACAGACCTGCATGAGCAGTATTTCACAAGGGAATTCCTCCATACCAAGTTTCTGGAAAGGGCTGGGTTTTTCCTGGTATGTGATTCTTATTTTTTTTAATTTAAAGATTTTACTTCTTTATTTTTAGAGAGAGGGGAAGGGAGGGAGAAGGGAAGGAGAAAGAGAGGGAGAGAAACATCAATGTGTAGTTGCCTCTTGAGCTCCCCACTACTGGGGACCTGGCCCACAACCCAGGCGTGTGCCCTGACTGGGAATCGAACCAGCAACTCTTTGCTTCTCAGGCTGACACTAAATCTACTGAGCCACACCAGCAGGGCTTTAAAAAAAAAGTTAGTGGTTTAGGAATGATGGCATGTTCGGCTCTGGGGGAAAGTCTACTCAAGTTGGCAGTGAGGGCCAGGTGTCACAAACTAGGACAAATGGATGGATGGATGGTCCTCCTTCAGCTGATGCTAGGAAAACACTGCCCAGTGTTTTCAAAAATAAAAGAAAATCTTGCAGTTGTGAGACACTGAGAATAAGAATACCTTGCTTCACAGCTGGTGTAATCTGGCAGAACAAATGCTGATGAAGGATCATGTTAAAGGTCAAGTCCAATCATCCCTTTTTGCTTAACATCCTTTGTGACTACCTATTGGTCCCTAGGGTAAAAAGTCCAACCTGCTTAACAAGACTTCACAAGGCCTTTGTGGTGAGACCTTGTCCCCTCTCTATTCCTGTTTTCCCTTCCCCATTCCTGTTTCCCCTCCCTCCTTTCCTTGAGCTCCAGCTACTATGGATTTCCTGAGGGAGCCGAGGTCTCTGGGGCTTGGCAGATGCAGTTCCCTCTGCCTGCTGTACTTTTCTGCTCATTCTCCTCTCCCCAGTTCGCCTCCTGGCTTCCACTCATTTTCCTGGCCACGCTCTGGATCGGGCAGGTGCCCTTGCTCTGCGCTCCCCCATGGCCCATCGCTCCCAGCACAGGGCTCTCCACACTGCTGAGTCAGTGCTTGGCTCCCTGTCTCCCATTAGACCTTTCGCATTCTTAAATGTGACTGGGGACCCCAGACGACACTTGTTGGCATATCCATTGATACTTACCATGTTAGAAATTTGAAGAATCTTTAAAATATGTATTACTTCATTTCAAAATAACAATAATAAAACACATTACATGTTAATATAACTAACATTCTTTGTGAAGAAAATATTTTTAAAACAAAAATTGCTAAGAAGAGAGGTATTATTTCTTTGAAGTCTGGTTTAACAGAAGACAGCTGGGTGCTCATGCCTGTTGCAACGTATTGTATTAGGTGAAATATATGAGGAAAATCTAGCTGTGACAAAGACATGTGGTTGGAAAAGCAAAGATCTTACTGATCCCTGAGAGAATCTCAGGGGCCCCAGATGTCCCTCAGCCGCACTTTGAATCCTGCTACTGTGCGTGGTATCTTGCTGCTCAGAGTGGGATCCAGGGACCAGCTGCACCAGCATCATTGGGACTTATTAGGAATTCAGGCTCCCAGGCCCTCTGACTCACAACAGGCAGTTTAATGAGGTCCTCACATGTCCCTGTGCTGAGGAGGGTTTGAGCAGCACTTCTTCAGGGCAATGTGTTTCCTGAGTCTTTCCTGAAAATGTCTTATTTGAGCCTCACGTTGACTTGATGGTTTGGCTGGGTATAGGCTTGATGCTAGGTTGAAAGTCATTTTAATTTTCAATTTCTGTTTTCCCAGAGAATGAATCAATAGTATCTGGTGGAAGAGCAGGGGACATTATTTACCTTGGCAGGCTGGTCAGGCACTCAGGATTTCAGCCTCCCTGTAAATAGACTTCCGACCAAGTGCTGCACTTGTGGCCCCTGGCCCCGTCCCCGCCTTCTCAGACACCGTGCCTCTGGGCTCCGCGGCTTCCCTGGGGTCTGCAGGGGCAGCCCCTCCTCATTCTTACCTTCCTCCACTTGAAAAGGATACCTAGGTTATGGTTTTGTTCCTCCCGTTCTGTTTGGATTTTTGTTTTACACTTTTGTTTATTATTTCACTGTCATCTTATGGTGTTTTGATGGTTGTGTTTGCTCAAAAGTCTCCCAACTGATTTTAATTTCCGGAATACTATGAAATGTTTTGCTGTCTGGTGGGTCTAAAAGAGTTTTCCTAGCCCATTCTTCATTTTTTATATGAACTTATAATTAGCTTGCCTAGTGTCTCCCCTTGTACTCCCCAAAACTCACTGCCATCTTACTGAGATCATATAAAATGTATAGTTCAATTTAGAGAGAACTGACAGCTTTAAATTATTGAGATTTCAAGATATGTTTTTTTCATTTATTCAATTACTTTTTTATATCCCTCAGTAGATTTTTTAAAAATATATTATTTATTTACTTTTAGAGAGAGGGGAAGAGAGGGTGAAAGAGGAAGAGAAACCTCATATGCAAAAGACAGTCAGTCAGTTGCCTCTCACACACCCCCACATGGGGACCTGACCTGTAACCCAGGCATGTGCCCTGTCTGGGAATCAGTCTGGTGACCTTTTGGTTTGCAGGCCGGCACTCAATCCACAGAGCCACACCAGCCAGGGTGTTCCTCAGTAGAATTTTAAAGTTTAGTTCTGACAGATTTTACCCATGTCTTATATTTTATCTCTTTGGTTTCTATTATAAATGAGATCATGTCTTCTAATATACTTTGTAACTGTTTGGTGTTTCTCTTGCTATTGTATCAATGAAGTCTTTTTGATCTCGAAGTATATACATTTCCCTCTTATTTTCTTATATTAAAATTGTTTTTCAATTACTGTTGATGTACACTATTATACTAGCCCTAACATTTTAGAATATATTAACTGGAGTTTTGAGTAGTTCAAAAGGTAATACATGACATTATAAAAATCATTAAAATATAAAAGGGCATACAATGAAAAATAAACTTCCCTTTCATCTGCAGAATTTATCATGTGTATTATTTCTTGTATAATCCTCCCAGAGCTTTCTTTTTTATTTTTTTTGCTTATACATGGAAATATATATATATATGCAATAAGAGGTGGAAATGGTTTTCTTTCTCCTTTTGCGTGAGGCCAAAGGCATGCAACAACGTTGTGGATGCCTTATACTTCCACCAGCTCAACCACCTTTGTAGGTTGTGCTGACTGTGAGAAAGGATTGGATGTGTTAGCAACCCTCCTTCTGGCCGATAGGAGGTGCAGAGGCCGAGAGATTTCTTTGGAGTGTGTTGTCAGGGTGCTTGTCCCGGTGAGCAGCGCTTCAAGACCATCTCCCAGAAAGCTGACCCCTGTTGCCTGGCATCAGGAGAAGGTGAAAAGGCTATTTTAAAACTTTTTACCTGGGGTTGAGTGAGGAGAGTTGGCTACCCTGTATTGAGCTATGTTTTCAGTAGCTGTGGGGCAAAGGTGTGCGTTTCTGGGGGACCAGATATGGATTCTGTCAGGTTTGGGAAGCAGCCTGGGGTTGCCTTGTATCTCACCCAGGAGGATCTCCAGGTGGGACCAGGTGATTCCAACAGAGTGAGTCTGTGGGCCTGAGGGAGAGGTTTTCCACAGCCAGACAACAGACAGCTCCTGCAGCAAAGGTGCATAGCCACCAGTCCCCAGCGGGAGAAACTATAAAATGGCAGGGGGAAAAAATTAAAAGCTGTAACAGCTCTTTGTGAAACCAACATCTGGAAACTCTGCATCTGTTACACCCAGAGAACAAGACTTCACTCCCTTCCGTAAAGAAGACCACCCTCTCTCTACAGGCCCTGTTTTCCTGCACCCCGGTGTGGGGTGGGTGGGTCAGAACACGAAGCCAGCGAGTAATTGAGGGGGTGATTGAGGAGGAGAGGAGGGGCCAACCTGGCCCTGCCGCACCCCTACTCAACAGCACCGACTCCAGACAGCAGGCCTAGCCTGACAGGGAAGGGAGGAGTTTCACCCTGGACTAGTCTGGAGTTTAGCTATTACACTGGATGGACTGTTAAATCACCCATGTGAGGTTTTCTTGTAATTGAATGTGATGGAGGGCTTTTCAATGATCTAGGAATGGCTGAAGGACTATAGGGCCGCCCAGTACTGTTATCTTCAAGTAGGGAAAGAACAAATCCATAGAGTAAGTTTAAACAGAAATGGTGGGGAAAAATGGACTTTTTTCATGTGCCCTATTCCAGCTGATTATGACCCCTGGCCACCACCCCACCCCACCCCACCAGAACTGCCATAAACAAAGCCACGTTATACCTACTATCCTGTACTTTGCTTTTCACTTAGTAACATAGAGATCTTAGAGATAATGTCTCCTTACCAGCACACAAACGTACCTATTTTTAGGTCTGTTATGTAGTATTCCATATGTAGTTATATCGTATGAACAAACCATATTTATTTAGCCATTTCTCTATAGAAAACAACTAGGATTTTCCCAATTCTTGCTTTTACTCACAATGTTGCAGTGAATATCCTTGTTGTTTTTTGGATGCACATGGGAGCGTACCTGTATGAATATATTTGTGTAAAAGAGATGTGGTACATTTGTACAATAGATACTACTGGCTATATGAAAGAAGGAACTCTTACCCTTTGGGACAGCATGGATGGACCTGGAGATTTTTATGCTAAGTAAAATAAGCCAGTCAGAGAAAGACAAGTACCATAAGATCTCACTCATAAGTGGAATTTAATGAACAAAATAAACTGATGAACAAAATTGGATGAGAGTCATGGATACATGGAACAGACTGACAGATCTCAGAGGGGAGGGGGTGAGCAGGACTGGGAAAGATTAGCCAAAGAGCATACGCGCACATATACAAAGCCTACAGACACAGGCAACAATGTAGTGATGGGGGTGGGGTCGGGGCTGGGTGGAGGGGAACAAAGAGTGGGAAAGAAAACAGTTGGAAATGGACTCTTTTTTCTTTATAACTGGTTACACACATTTTATTTTCACAATTCTGTCCTTCCTTGGTTGATGCATCGAAACCATCACAACAGTTGTTATCACTGTCAAAGTTGTCATACTTCAGCCCTCACTGGTGTGGCTCAGTGGATTGAGTGCTGGCCTGTGAACCCGAGGGTTGCTGGTTTGATTCCCAGTCAGGGCACATGCCTGGATTGCTGGCCAGGTCCCCAGCTGGGGGCATGTGAGAGGCAACCAGTGAATGTTTCTCTCCCTGTCTTTCTCCCTCTCTCCCTTCTCTCTAAAACTAAGTAAATAAAATCTTTTAAGAAAAGTTTTACTCTAGACCCTCAAATCAATAAATGCTAAGGGAGAGTTTAATTAGCTGAAACCTAAATCATCATTATTAATTTTCTATTTACTTCACAATACCGTGTAAAACATTTATGCTGCAGTAAATGGAGCACCGGCTTTCCAGTGATCACGTGGCATAGCTAGTTTACTTCCCAACTGAATATTTAATCACTAATCTTCGCATAGCTAAAGGGACTCAGCTAAAATCACATTATGTTACTTGCAACGAAATGCTTAACATCCTTGCTTTGAATATTTTGAAGTCTTATAAAATAAATGATGGAAGGTCAGGCATATGTAAATATTTCTGAAACATTGGTAGGTGGAACTGCTGTAAATTAATTAGGAGACTTTTTAGAAAGGTCAAACATGAAAAGTCGGGAAGGTTTTACATTGAGACTGTGCGTGCTCAGGTGGTGGCAGGGCTTCTGTCTGGGACGGTGAAAAGTTCTGACGAGACGATGAACAGTGCGGTGGCCGCACCCGCTGTCAGCGCACTTAATGCTGCTGATTGTAATCTTAACAGTGGTTAAAACGTAAGTTTTATGTTATGTATATTTAATCACAATGAATATACTATATTCAATTTTAAAAAAGAATACCTTCCTAGAGGTAAGATTGCTAAATCAACCAGTGTATAAATCTTAAAATACATCTCCAATAAATTGCACCAATTTCTATTGCTATCAACATTTTCCTCATAACCATGCAGATACTGTATATTATCTGATGTTTTAATTTTTCCAGTATGTGACGTTAAAAAAATTACCTTGGCAATTCATATATAATAAATGAGATTTGGCATCTTTTCATATATTTGTAAGTCATTTTTATTTATTTTTCTATAAATTTTCCTAGTTATGTCTTTACAGATTGATTTAAAAAAATTTGTGTTGTCAGCTATGTTTTCTTGGGGGAAGTCAGCCAGTAGTGAGTGACCAAAGAATGAGACAGTGAGCTGTACCTCATGCCAGCGACGTGAGAACGTGGGCAGAAAACTCTGGCATGCTCAGATCTTTAATCCGTTTTCTTCTCCTTCCTTCTCTTCTTTGGATTTGTGTCCAGATGTCTGGGTTTGAAACTCTGTAAGGCATAGGTTGCCTTCGTCTTCTCTCCCCACCCTACCCAGTGCATGTTAGCTAGCACCATCCCCGTGAGTGGTGCTCTGCTCCGAAGGCAGGGGCACTGTGCTGGTTACCATCCACCCTCCACCCTCCACTCGGCCCTGTGCTCTGGGAAGCTGACCCGCATGCCCTCCCTTCAGCGGGCTTCCCGTCCCCCAGCTGCTGGTTGTGTTCAATAGCGAGGAGCCCCACAGCAGACGGACAGGGGAGTGAAGGCAGTGTACTTATTTCTCCCTCCCTGAGGGACTGACACAGGTAGCTTTATCCTTTGACTAAAGGTCTCAGCTCTTGGGAGGCCTCCTCTCAGGGTGGCCTCCTCATCTTCCAGCTCCCTTAACCACACTTTCCTCACCCTTTCAGGCCTAGGGGTGAGATGGATGCTGTTTCTGACTTTGGGACCTGCAATATTCCTTGTGAGGTCCCTGCTTCTTGCCTGCACATTTGTAAACAGTCCGTTGAGTAAACTGTCTGTAAATTATCCAAAACAGCATGCACCATCTCAGCTTAGTATGCTGGGGCCTTGGCTGACAGAGGTGCCTTGTGCCTCATTGTATCCAGTAGGTCCTAAATAGGAAGAAAAGTGGTTAAGCAGCAGCCATGACTGGTGTTAGAGCCTTTAGCTATGCCCAAGAGGGCCCCACACTGCCCCTAGAGCAGGCACCCTGAGGGCTGTGCTTTGATAATGTTGGCACTCAGGCCCAGGTGGAGGAAGGCTAAGGCACCCGGGGAGTGAGATGCTCCTGGTGCGCTTTAGCCCCTGGTGACCAACAGAGCTGAGAAGGCTGTGTCAGATGGTGCTCTGGGTCTGTGAGCGTGGCTGTGCTAGAGGAAGAGTTGATGGCCACCAGGGAACACTATGATCCTTCCTGGGGCTTGGGCATGAGGAGGCAAGCACTCTAGGAGGGTCTGGAATGAGGGAGGTGGGATGGATGGTGAGAGGGACTCTGATCAGGATGCTTCAGCTGGGACTGGGCAATGTGGGTCTCGAGTCCAAGGCATCCCCAAGAGGCTGCAGCTCTGCAGTGCAGGCAGTGGAGCCAGGCTTGGTGGGAATCTGAGAAGATGCTGGAGTCAGGGAAGAGGTTAGGGTGGTAGCAGTGGTCCAGCCTCAGTAGCTCGCTCACAGCCTGTTGGCCTCTGAGGGTCCAGCGTGGGAGGGAATGCCCTCCCTTGCTATTCCTGAGAGGCTGGAGGGCATGTTGTGCACCCTCCATATTATTTATTCTACTCCTGTGCAAAGCTGCCCTGCTGGCCAGTGCTTTTCGTTATTATTTCTTTGGGTGACCGCTGTGCTCTGTTACCTCACAGTCCAAGTGTGATCTACTTTTTGTCCTGACAGAACAGCCTGGAGCAGGCTTTAATGGAAGATTTGGCTGGAGCAGGCAGTAATTACAATGCAGAAAACGACAACTGAAACTTTGAGGTGGAGACCATGTCCCCCAGAGGGCCTTCCTGGAGGAGGGGACACCTCCCCACCTCTGTCTTCAGCCCCTCAGCTGGGTCACCCTTTTATTTTTAATTAGCAAATTAATTGATTTTTGTTGTGGTAAAATATACATGATATGAAAAATTTCTACCTTCTTTTGTGTACTATTTAGTGGCATTTAATTTACACTGTTATGCAACCATCACTGCTCTCCACTCCCAGAACTTTTTCTAAATCATCCTAAACATAATTCTATGTTCATTAAAAACACCTGCCCACCCACCTCCCCACAGTCCCTGGTGACCTCTGTTTCTGTGACCGGGTCATTGTTTTGCAGGATTTAGCTAAGAGTTCTTCAACAGCAGAGTCAGGGCCTCTGTCTCCTGTGGGTCTTGAGAGAGGAAAGCATCTTCTTTCTGCTTTCTTCAAGGTTAACATAAAAGGCCAAAAATAAAACAAAAGAGAGACGTGGCTCAGCACATAACCAGTATTTGTAATCTGAATTACTATGCATGACAAATCCGTGCTTTCAGCAGGAACCGAACGTAACTGAACATTTTGTGCATTAATTACCAAAAGCTACTGTTATAAATTGGAGCATCTCCCAAATGGCCTAAACTTGTGCTTTGTTAGTTGATCTTATGTCTATTTTTTTTTTATAGTTTTAATTCTCCTCTCCTAAGTTTTTGCTTCTCATTTGCTTTGGACTAGTAAACCAGACAGTTAAGCCTGCTGCTGTGGGCTGTAAGATAAGATCAATAAATTCTGGATGAGAGATTGAAGCCTAATCCTATAAGTAGGGTGCATTCACTTTAACACCATTATTTTGGTTGAGTGGAAGCTTTGATGCTTATATTTTCTCAGGCTTGCCTTCCAGCTATATTCCGGGTGGGCGAGATTACCAGGTAATCTAATTGTGGATTGGGGATGTGTGCTCTTCCACTTTGAGGAACATGGCAGTGGCAGGACTATAGGATAGCAAAGTCTGAATGCCACTTCTGGCTTTGTTGACTGTATACATTTTATTTTGCTTCATTTTATCATACTCCACGGATGCTGTGTTTTTCACAAATTGAAAGCAAGACTCTGCACCAGCAAAAAGATTCTGACTCACTTCATTGTGACACGACTTGATTGTGGTTGTCTGGAGCTAGACAGCGGTGTCGCTGAGGTATGTCTCTATATCGGGTCCAGGGTGTGACTATTTGTTACAGCGAAAAGACTTAAAAGGAGGCAGTGTGGGCAGATGACCACCTCAGCAGACTGGATGCCATGCAAGTTCTATGGGGGTTCTGGGCTCCTCATTTGGTGCTCTCCTTGGTGCCCAACCACCCATCTCTGTTTTTTCCCCCCATGCTCTATCCTTTGTCCTGGACCTTGGTTTCTTATCTGAGTCTTCTATTTCTGAATCATATATATATCTACCTATATAGATATATAGACATAGAGATACATAAATATATGTAATATATATTTCAGTGTATTTATATACATTTCAATAGCTTCCTGACTCATTCTGACTCCAGCCTTCACAGTAAAGTCAGAAGCAGACCACTACATTGGCTCCAATGTCTTGGTACTTGCTTGGGGGACCACAGACTGCCCAGGCTGTGGTAAAATCATGTGGGTCACCAGCAGGCTTATAAACAGAGCTGTATGACCCACAGGATTGTTGAGTTGTGAAGATGTAGCCAGAAGACTCTAAGAAACATGAGGTATAATTTTTAATAAAAGGTGGACACTATTCTAGCAAGCAGCCGCTCTGGTCTCCAACATAGAGTCCCAATAAGTGAGCAATGGAGCTTTGGTAGCATCCCTCTTCATTCTAAGAGAAGAAAACACAAGTTTCTTGGAGGAAAGATGTATGTCCCGAGGCAGGTGTGAGAACAGGATCTTCCTGGAAATGCTCCTTGGCTCTCTTCTATCCCAACTGGCATTGCCCATTGGCCTTTTAGGTCCTTTAAGGAATGAGTGAGGTTGAGTGGGAGCAGCAATGCAGAGATTCTGAAAATGTTTACTAGGTAGGTTCTCTTTTTTAAATCCTTACCCAAGACTCTCTCATTCTGCTGTTTATTGATTTTTGAGAGAGGAGAAGGGAAGGAGAAAGAGAGGGAGAGAAACATCGATTGGCTGCTTTTCATAGGTGCCCCAACCGGGGACCAAACCCACAACCTAGGTATGTGCTCTGACTTGGAACTGAACCAGCGACCTTTTGGTTTGCAAAGCAATGCCCAACCAACTGAGCCACACCAGCCAGAGCTGCATAAGTTTCTTTTTAACTGCTTATTCCCCTATGAGCAAGTGCTGTCCGATGGGCCAGTTCAGGGACTTCCTGGGGAGTCCTGCAAGCAGGTCTGTTAGCTCCTCCAGGTCAGGACACCACTGCTTTCAGGGCCCAGGTGATGAGGGGACCCCTGTTATCATCCAGTACCTCAATAATATCAAGCATAGTCTAGACAGTGCTGTCCAGTAGAACTTTATATAATGATGAAAAATTTGCCACCAAGTTTTTCATACCCTTATTTGAGTTGGGGACTACAGTGGGTGATTGCTGGTATAGCATCACTTATTTATTTACCTATTTTTAAGCAAACCCCATGTTTCTTGGAATCTTCTGAATCACCTGTGGCTGAGGTCCCTAGCTGGGCCGTTTGAGGACCCCTGTCTTCAACTTCATCTCAAACTTCTGCAGCCAGTGTCACCAGGTTTCCCATCAGAATCTAATGCTAAGGAGTCCAGATAAACATGCTGCCTAGGGGAAAATGTGTCCAGCTATGGGGAGAAAGAAGTGACCTGGACAGTGCATTCTATCTGGTACTCCCTTCTAAGCTTGAGGCCAAGGTTATTGGCCAGTCATCTGCACTTGCTCATGATGGGGCTCGTCAGGCTGTCCCTTTCTATCAGCTGAGATAATGACAATGTGTGGGAGCTTCCTGGCTAGTCAGAGGCATCCAGTGATCCCTGTGTGGGCTTCATAAAAATTATGTTGCTTTGTCCCTCACTTTATACTCAGTGTTTTTTCATAACCAAGATCCTCAAGAAAGAAAAGGGGTATGGGGTGATGTTCTGTGGTTGCAGGTTTCTAGTGGCTGAGGCAACTGAAAACATATAGATCCTAACTAATTCTAGTTTTTCTGACCCCACTTAGGTTTGTATGGTTAAGGCCAAGGCCCACAGCACAGCACTGGGACCATACTATCAAGGAAGATTCCAGGTCTGGCCATCTCTGTCCTGTAGCTTCTTCTCTTGGGAGCTGGTCCCAGTAGAAGTCACTCATCTGGTTTGGGAGTGGGAGCTGCTCAATATCAAGCTTGCTTCCATCTTCCAGAGAGTCTGCCTCAAGGGTACTTGAACCATGGCATTTGGGGAACCATGGCATTTGGACCTGGAAGCCAAGCTCAGGCCAGCCATGTGGGCCATAACTTTTAGCTTCTTGAATTCACTCTTTGTATGCCTGTGTTTATATATGTAATATACATACAGGGTCCAGCACAAATAATGCCCCTTTTTATTACAAAATCATAAGCATGTGATTCTGTAACATAACAATATCACACTCAAGCACACTGTATGGCATTTTAGATGAAATGTTCAAATTAAAACTATAAATTATTACACCCATATTATTACCCTACCAACCATACTCAAGCAGGCATTACTTCTGCCAGACCCTGTATATATGTGATATATTAAATATAATTTATATAGCATATATAGATATAGGATGATGAGGTCATATAGAGTGGGAAAATATAAAGTAGGCTACAGATAGACACTATGTATGTGTTATCATTTCATCTGAAGTCAGGAAATGTAACATTTTGTTATTATTTTATTTATTAGTTCAAACAGTATTTATTAAATGTTTAAAACTGCACAGTACTATTCTAAGAACGAAGCACAGTGTGGAGCACAGAAACACAGAAAATGTAAGTTCCCTGTGTTCTAGGAGCTCAGAATCTGTGGAGGAGAGAGGTATGCAACTCACTACATTCCACATTTGAAAAAAAATCAAGTATCAAAAGAGGTATAAACCAACTGTTGCAGGAGTTTTGATGAGATAAAGATCAATTTCCCCAGTGGGGATTAGGGACTGCGCCCCTGAGGAAGTAACTTCGGAGGTGGCCCCCAGGCATGAATAGACTACCACTTCGCCAGTGATGGAAATACCGTCTGGGCAACGGCGCTCTTCACAATTTACGTTTGTGTGGCAGTTGCCTGCTGACTGGGTAGCCTCCCACGCTCATCAGGTTTAATTGGAATAATGCCTTTGCAAGGTTAAGGGTATATTCTTTTTTAAGGTCATATTTTGCCCTAGAGAACTTTTATGACTTGCCTCATAAAAGGCGACCCCTTATTTAGTCGGGGCAGGGGGAGTATAGATATGGAATCAATGTCTTCTCTCTGTACATATTGTGAGAGCTTCTTCCTCACATGCCTTGCTGTTAACAGGCTATCTAGAGGTACACTCCAGGAGTTTGCCAATTATCGGTCATTTATAGCCTCATTAACTAGCCTCAGTGACCATTGATGGCTCTCAAAGTGTGGACTCCATACCCATGCCATTAATATAGGAACTTGTTAGAAATATAAATTCTCAGCCCCCATTCCATACCTGCTGAATCAGAAACACCAGCAGTGTGTATGTCATACTGCCCTTCAGGTGATTCTGGTGCAGGTTCAAGTGAGAACCATTGACATGTACGATGTAAATAACACAACTTTAAGGATTCTCTCAAATCAAAATAGATGATATGAAACCATGAGAACTGATTCTAACCCCCACTCCCATTAATCCTTACAGTATCAGAAATGAAGGTAAATTGTGTTTTCATTTTTCGTGTCTGAAGATTTTTATCGAGCAAGGTGATGTTGGCATAGGGATGGAATAAGTGGAATACCATAGGGATGGTATTACAATTGTGTACATTTCTTTCTCATTGAGAAAACAGAGATACTTTCAGAACTGGGACTCAGTCTGCAGAAGTCAAGGTCTTCCAGAGTTGAAACGCACGGTCAAACATTGCTTCAGAACACAAAGGGATGGATTTCTGACAAGGGCTACCCACAAAAGAGAGGACCCAACCCTGACAACTTGTGAATCTGCTCTTGAGAACATGTAGTTTTGAAAGAAATTCAGCTGAGAAATGAGAGAGATCCTGGTGTCATGACATTTCATTGTTTTGAATAGTTTGTGAGGAAAAAAAAACAAGACGGATGAGGGTTATCTGTTACCATGACAACTTGGAGAGGCCGGCTGATGATAACTGTTGAGCTGACAAAGCTCAGCATTTGATTCTAGATGAGAGAAAAGTGGGGCTGTGGAGGTCTGGGGATTGCGTGGAAATGAATATTCTTTTATTCCCAGTCTGCCGCATCGCCTGATTTAAAAAAGTAACCCATTGAATTAAACAGCATGCACAGGGACTGCGGCTAATGAACATTTGTTCATGCATTTCCCCTTACCTGGAGGGCACACCCGCTCCCTTGCCTAGTTCCTATCCGAGCCCTTCCGCAGGGAGGGCTTCCTCGTCCACTGGCCCTCAGCAAACCACAGCGCTGAACGGCCTCACTGTTCAGTCCTGCTTGATAGGGGAGAGAAACACAATAAATGTTATTTCGTTTTACCTCCAGGGTCTGGCTAGAAGGCTGCCCGTAGTAATCTTTTTTGTACCCTTTTAGTTGTAAAATAAAAATAGCTTACAGTTATTGAGTGCTTAGTGTGTACCTCCCCAGTGCTATTTAAAGTGTGGTCGAAGACCAACAGCATCAGCATCACCTGGGAACTTGCTTAAACGGCAATCTGGGGTTCTACCCCAGACCTGCTCAGTCATAACCTCTGGGGGGGTCCCAGGAACCCCTTTTTAATAAGCCCCCTGGTAATTCTGATACACACTAAGTTTGAGAATCATTGTACTAGACACATCTAAGTGCTTCATAATCTTTTTCATTTAGTTTTCACAACATTTAACCTAGAGACTAGTATTACTTCCTCCATCCCTCACCCCATTCAGATGGGGGAACTGAGGCACAGAAAGTCTGAGTAAATTGCTCAAGGTCCCTGTGGTGTACTGTTTCCAAAGATGATGGCAACTATTCCTCCAGGTGTTCAATGTGACTTTGTCACTTCTTTCAGGAGGTGAAGTCTGTTTCCCTTCTCCTTAAACAGGAGTGGTCTGTGACTTGCTTTGACCAACAGAATACAATGAGAGTGATACAGGACAACTTCCAGTGGGGCCAGAAGAGGCCTTGCAAAGTCTGTTTCCAGGGATGCTCCTATAGTCCCCTGACTCCCATATGAAGAAGTCCAGGCCATCCTGCTGGGGACACATGGCCATGTGGTACCAGGGACAATAGGGAGAGAGGCCATGTGGCAAAGAACCTCAGTGTGTCAGCCAACAGCCATTGTGATGCCTGGTCCTGGAGGGGGGGGCATCCTGGATCTGTTGGCCCAGCCCGGTCACTGGCTGAATGCAGCCACGTGCTGGGGTCTTGCTAACACCAGACGGAGCAGAGGCTGGCTTGCTGAGTCCTGTCTGAATCCCCAACCCACACAACTGTGTGCGATACAATGGTGACGTTTTAAGCCATGAGTGTTGGGATCACTTGTTATACAGCAGTAGGTAACTGAAATGGTCCTATAATTTGTCAATCATAGATCCTGGAGTCCTACCCAGGCAGCTTAGCTGTAGAGCTGTCTATCATAGTCATTGTTCTTTGCTTCATATTATTAAAAAATTAGAATTGATATTATATTAATATATGGAGTGCTAAACCCAAATTCCAGTGCAGAGTATCTGGTAAATTGTGGTGAACCTTATAGCATATATAATAGCACCCATGTCTTCCCTCTAAGCTTGCTAATAATTATAATTGGTAACATTTACAAGGTTCTCAATGTCATTGATAAGTTCTTAGAAACTGTGAATTTAAGCAAAAGGATGTATAACCTTTACTATAGACTAATAGATATAAAAAAGTCAGGTTCCAACAGTGTATTTCTGGTCACAAAAATATCACCAAACTTGTAAGTAAAGATCCAAACACTTTTTAATATTAAATATTGAAATAAAAGTAAACTATAGATACATTTAAGACAGATGAATAAAAACATGCCAGATAATTCCTTGCCAGTCCGCTGATTCCAGTTCAGCATGGCGGTCGCCAGAGCCTGTCCCGGCAGCTCAGGGTGCAAGGTGGGGTCCCACTCCAGGCTGGACATCCTTTCGTCTCGGGGCCACTTACACGCACACCCACACTCTCTCAGGATGGGACAGGTTCACTCAGACTTCCTGGAGAAAACCCATGCAGGCGTGGGAGGAAGCTGTAAACTCCACACAGACAGTGGCCCGGGCCAGGAATTGATTTTTTCTGATTAATGTTATAACAAAATGACTTTATTCAGGGCCTGCTGTACTTAGTATGTACCAGGCAGTAAGTGCTTTGAATATATTTTAACTTGCTGATTTTTCAAATAACTTGAAATGATATTTTGAAATATATGCTTACTTAATTGATTTTCAGCCTTTTTCCTAATGCAATTATTTAAAGCTCTACATTTTATTTTTTTAAATTAATTTTAATTGTTTTTGCAGTACAATTTTCTATCTTTTACTCCCATCCCAGCCCACTCACCTAGCTCTCCCCTCCTCCCTCCCTGCCATTTCTACCTGCCCCTAGTTTTTGTCCACTTGTTCCTGTAAACCCTTCCCCCTTTCCCCTGAAATTCCCCTGAAATTCCCTCTTCTCTCCCCTCTGAACTCTGTCAGTCTGTTCTTTATTTTAGTGTCTTTGGTTATATAAAGCTCTACATTTTCTAAATATGACTTTAAATACATCATAAAATTTTTCATATGTCATTCTAATTATTATTCCATTCAGATTTCTCCTTTGACCCAGGATTTTTTTTTTTTAAATGTATTGCTTACTTTGGTTTTCCCCTAATTAGAAAATTCTATTAATTATTTCTTCCTAAATTATTCCATTGTGGTTAGAAGATACATTCTGTATAATTTCAAACATTTGAAATTTATTGGGGCTTATTTTTTGGCCTAGTGTATCTTCAATTTTGGTAAATATTCCATGTGTACTTAAAAAATGTGTATTCTACAGTTGATGGCTGACTTACATAAGTTTTTAATAATGTTGTTATGGATGATTATTCCCTTAAGGGTTCCCTCACTGACCTCTTAAAATAGAGAAGGATTATGTAGCTATGGGGTTGGTGATCTGAAGACTCAAGGTTGGGCGGGTGCAGCATAGCCGTACTGTGGACTCAGAAATATATATCTTTACTTTGAGATGAAGCGATTTCCCTGGGAAAACGCACTGGGAAAACACCAACTCCTAGAACAGTACCTGACACACAGGAGGCGCACGCACTCTGTGCTTGCTGAAGGGCTGCGTGGGCTGGTTGACCACATCTGCTGTCGTAGTCACAGGAGACTGTCAAGGCTGCTGTAGGCCTCATTGGTCAGTTGAGGCTGGCACAACCTCCTCGGGATCCTTCCCCAAACATCTGCTGGAAAACCATTATAACACATATGCAGATTATTATATTCCGATACAAATAGGGCTTCCTGGAGCTGTGTAGTATCCAGTGTGCTCAGTTGCAGGTGGGGACCAGAGGACCTAATTTCAGCCTCCAGGCTTAGCTTTCTCTCACTGAGCCAAGCTGGTAGGACAGTTGTATTCAAGCCCACACCTGAACGTGGTCTCTCCTTAGCTCTGCTGGACTGTAAGCTGAGGCCTTGGGTTGCAGTGAGCAGCGGCTTCCGTGGAGCAAGCCTTAGCCAAGGGGTCCTGTGTCACTGTGTTTCCTGTGAGGAAGAGTGAAGGTAGGACCGTGGTGCATCCTCACAGATGCTGAGATTTTTATTTCCAATGGAATAAAATCACTAGCACTGCATTTCTTAAAAAATTGAGTTACTTACAAACATTCCCATAAAGGAAAATTTCATGCCCAAATGGTTTCACTGTGATTTATAGCAAATGTTTAAGGAAGAAACAATAGCAATTATATATAAACTCAGAAATTAAAAGGCAGGGAATATTTTCTAAGTCATTTTATGAGGCCAGCATTACTCCCGATACCAAAACCAGACAGATATTATAAGAAAACCCCACAGATTACTGTCCCTCTGCAGATAGCCACAAACATTCTTGACAATTTGCAAATCAAATCAAACAACATAAAAAAGGATAATGTAGCATAACCAAGTAGGGTTTCATTCTAGGCATGCAAATGTGATTTAATATAAAAAAGTCAATGCAATAGTCATCTTAACAGAATAAAAGAAAAAATAAATGACCATTCTGTAGATGTAGAAAAAGCATTTGACAAAATTCAACACATATTTGTGATTTAAAAACTCTCAGTGAACTAGAAATAGAAGGGAACTTTTTTTTTACTTAGTAAAAAATACCTTTCAAAAAAATGGAATGAAATCCCTTCACTGTTTGGTCACAGATCTAGGGTGATATCAGAATTTAACACCTATTGAATGCTTACTACTGTCAGACCTCAATCCAGATTCCTTATGTCAGGTTGGATAGATAGCAAACCAGGGCAGGGAGGAGGAGGGAGACATGTCTCACCCACTAAACAGGCTGTCCTGAGCCCAAAGTTCCCAAAGTCCCCAAAGTCCCCAAAGATTTGGGTTCTGAATACTTGAGGGGGGAATGTTATGGTAGAATGAGCAGCCAGAGGGGAAACAAAGGCAGGGAGGAGGAGGGATACTCATCCCACCCACTGACTCAGCAGTCCTTGAAATTCTGTGTATCTTTTCTATTCTCTGGGAAAGAAAGCCTTTGATATCCTGCTTTCATTCCATGGCCTCAAAGGCCCAAAAGGGCCCATTGTGCCTGAAGGAATAAGGCCATTAACACATTTGGGTACTCACACCTCCATCCTAGAAAGCTAGCACCACCTTTACCTGTCAATCAATGTGTAACTTCTTTACCTTCCCTGTCCTGCCAACTATGTAAGTCCTCAGAACAAAGGCCTTGGGGGCTTGGTGCTCTTGGCTCTCTGGCCGCCTGGCCAGGCTGCCCAGCCTTAGGCCACTCGGCCTCTGGCCATGTGCTAGCTTGCCATCCCAGCTCTCACCACCCCTGCACTTGTCACCCACGCCTTTGGCTGCCTTTACCTTCACCGCCCTTACACTGCTTCCTCTTGAACCTATGTCTTTCAGCCCCCACCCCACCTTAGCTAGACTTTCTCTTCCATGAGAACAGATCACCAATAAACCCTGCTTGTGTTACTGGAGAAGCTCTGTTCTTGCTGACACAGTAAAGAATTACAGGTCAGCGAGCCTATTAGCGTGCAAGCAAAGTTTATTAGTGAATGGGAGAGTAAAAGCAAGAGTGGCTAGAACAAGGATGGATAAAGGCCCAGGTGGCCAGCACCCAGGTGGCCAGAAGCCAGATGGCAAAAATGTGTGGCCAGGGGCCTGGTAGCCAGAGGCTCCCTGGCCATAGGCCAAGTGGGCAGGGCCCCCCTCCCTGAAACCCTATGGCAAGAGAGTCACAAGCCAAGATAAGAGAGCAATTCTTTTGTTCTGAGGACTTATATAGGTGGCTGGGTGGGCGTGAGGGAATCATATTTTGATTGATGTGTAAAGTTGGTGTGGGGTTGGGGGAGTGCGGAGTGCAGGGAGATGTGACTACTCACCTCCCTACTCATGTGACTAGTATGTGTAGGGGTCTGTTAGCCCAAAATCTTATCTTGCTCCAGACTCCATTTGCTCATTTTGTATATGTGACGGGAGGCAGGCAATTAACCAAAGTTGTTTCATGGGCTTTTTCTCTGGGCATTGTAGTCCTCCTCCTGTAACAGGTGCAGAATTATGTTCAGAACAGATGTAGGCTGAAAAGCCCCAAGACTGCCACTCCTACAAGCCTAGCTGGGAGACTGGGAAAAGCAACAGTGCAGTGATTGAGAGTTAGTCTGCATATCGATAACAGCAGGCTAGCTTCACAGTAATGCTGAATAGTCTGCCTGGGCCAGGGAGATGGGCAAGACTTTGACCCATGATGTAACTGGGAGGTGGCTCCCCCAGTTACAGATCCTGTACGAAAGCTTGGAGTTCGCTCCATGCAATGGGGCCATGTCTGCCCGGACTTACTACAGCAGCCAAGAAATGTGGAAAATATGGGAGTGCTAGCAGGTGTAGCCAATTGTGGGAGGAGTCAGAAATGGGGCTGTGGAGGAGGTTCCAGGCTGGGATTTAAATAAAAAGTCAGGCCTACATGTGCAATGTGACAATGTGGGACTGGATAATGTGGGACTGGGCAATGTGGGACTGGGCAATGTGGGACTGGGCAATGTGGAACCTTGCAGGACCATGTGGGTAAAAAGAGGGCAGAAGGACTCTTGCCAGCTGGCCATGAGGAGGTGTCGGGTAATTTTGGATTAAGAACTGGAGGTTTTGGTGACACAGCTGAGGGTGCTGGGAACCACAGGAGACCTGCCCAGCTGAGCACAGATTACTGGGAGGAACTGGGAGAAGTGAGCTTTGGATTTCTGTTTTTTTTTTTTTTTTTTTCTTCTGGAAGGTGGTACTTCTGACTGGCAGGCTCTGAGACTGACCTGACTGGGCCAAAGGGGGAGGGCAGGACTGTGTGTTTGTGGGTGTATCTTTGTTTCTAAAGAGAGTGAGGTTTAACAGAGAATTCCACCATTATTCTAACCTGTATAACTTTTAATTAAATAATTCCTTTATACCAAGTTCTGGCATTGAGAGCCACAATTCCCACCAGCAGTGGGCAAAAAGAACCGTAGAACAAAAAGACCCCCAGGGGCAGGGGGGTTTTCTGTAACATTCCCCTTCTCGCTTCCTGGCCTTGGAATGAATACACAGCCTCAAGGTTTTCCTTTTCCCAGCTAGTGGAGAGGATACACACAGACTTTCAAGGACTCCCCTCGCCCTCTCTCCCCCTCCCCACCTCACACTATCTTGTTGTTTGGAATGTCTGACAGCCTTGTCCAACCAGGCTCAGGACTACTGAGGCATGGGTGAGACATGTCCTCCTTTGCTTTTAGCCTCCTGTGTTAAGTTCTTTGTTAGATTGCAATGGTGAGGGCCCTGCCTTTATTTCCCTTCTGGTTGCACATTCCTAGCTGCTACCTAAGTGTTAAAAGGTGTTGCTTGGCAACCAGGATGCTAGCCGCTGGCCAGCAACTGCAGCTGAGTCTCAGAGCTCTTCCTGTGCTATCTCCTGCAACACTTGCTGGCAAATAGACTTGCTGATCTTTAATTCTTTACTGCATTGGCCAGAAGAACTGAGTTTCTGGGAATTTCTCCCATAACACATACAGATATCATCTTATTTGAATCTCTTAACCATATGTGATATGTAGTATCACCATCCCATTTTGAAGATGAGAAAATAATGCAAAGAGATGGCAACTAACTTAATATTGCTCAGCCAGTAAGGGTCGGGGCTAAGACAGTTGAACTCCAGAGCCCATGTACTTAACCACTCCATTGCACTTCCATCTTTACATTTGAAGTTTGACTTTGTGGCTCAAGCCAAACAACAAGGGTCTAAGGCAGAGGCTGAACCCTGACCGTACAGGAGAAATGCTTGTGGAGTTTTTGACAGCCACACATGTCTGCAGCGCCATGCCAAATGATTGCCATCAATTGTACACCACTATACATGGTAGACCTGCATTTTAGATCCCCAACCTCTGAGATTCTAATACTTTTACCCAAAGGTTGGGCCTGGGCATCTGCATTTTTAAACAGTTTGACGCTCGGGGGAAGAACCATTAGAGTGAGTGTCCTCTGTGCTTGATCATGGACTGGACACGTTGATTTTTGGAAGCTCTGAGGATACAGGTGACATATGAATATGAAAACATTTCCTACCAGGTGCTTGGTGTAGGGAGTCACCAAATTGTTTCTAGCAGGGAAGTGATTTGATAAGATCAATGTTTGAAAAATCCACTTTGGCAGAGGTGGAAAATGGCCTGGAAATTGATGAGGAAGAAAGATGAGTTATAAAGCTATTTCATTATCGAGGTAAGAGATGTTGAGAGCCCATGCAAGACAGTGGCACAGGGCTGGACAGGGAGGGATGGAGAAGAGACAAAGGCTTTTGCTTGCTATTTAAGTTGCACAAAGCAACCTATTGGGCCCTTTATGGGAGTGTTTGCTTATTGGGATTTTGTATTTCATATTAGTAGTTTTTAATTTTTATTTAAATATTCCATTTTTGCTAATTTTACCATCTTTTAGGCTTGTGTTATAATAGTTTCTCTACCCAAATGATGTGGGTTGGCTGACTTTTTCTATTTGATTATCTTCTTGAGTTCTACAAAGACCTTCTCAGCACCCACCCCTTGATCTTCATGTCAGCTCACAGGAAGGCTTCGGATTGACTTGCACTCATGATTCACAGGAGAGTTGCAGGTCAGAATTCTCCTCTGAAGACAGAGTATGTCCAGCATTTGCATCAGCTCCAGAGAATTGCTGGAAAAATGCCCTTAGCTGCCCATGCTTCTCTAAGAGGAAAGTTATCATCTTAAATCATGCCATCTATTGTGCATACCTGATGATAAGCACTTAGAAATTTGGATTAGGGAGAAAAATATAACCTTTTATGTCAGCTATCCTTAATTTAAAGCTGTTCAAAGTGATTGATGTGACGTCTTTCCTCCAAGTTCCTAGGTGATATGCTCTCTCTGGCTTTCATCTGCAGGTATTTATAGGTGGACACAGATGTAAAAAGGTTGAATTGGGACACATTGGGTGTACATATTAGTTTTTTATTGTTGATATAACAAACTATCACAAAGTTAGTGACTTAAGACAATACCAACTTATTTATCTGGATGTCAAGGTATCAGCAGAACCATATCCCTTCTGGAGGTTCTAGGGGAGAATCCACCTGTTCCTGGCCTTTTCCAGCTTCTAGAGGTTGCCCACATTCCTTGGATTGCAGCCATATCACTCTGACTTCTGCTTCTGTCCCCACATCTTCTCTGCCTTCTTTTTATAAGAATCTTTGTATTTAAATTGGGCCCCTCTAGATAATCCAGGATAATCTCCCCATCTGGAGATCCTTAACTTCACATCTGGAAAGTCCCTTTTGAAATGCAAGATAACATTGAATGGGTCCTAGGGACTAGGGAATGGACGTCTTTGGTGGGGGGGGGGGGCGGGTGGCATTATTCTGTCTACCACACTGAATTTAAACCAGAGGACCTTGTCTGAAACAGGTGGCTTGGCAAACCATCCTGCTGCCATACAAGGAAAGAAGGATGTAATAGATGATGAAAATTACCCTACCTTATAATCTCAATGAAGTTTTGTCTCATAAAAGTCAGCCTTTCATTCATAGAATTTCAGATGATGTATTTAATGGCTGTTTCCTCCCTGTCTCTGTCACTAAATTCTAAGTTCCACGAGGGCATAGACTGTGTCTATCATGTTCATCACAGTGTTGTGTGCCTGGCTGTGGCAAGTTGAGTGCACGGCCCTTCCCCCCTCCCTGGCTACTCTACCTGTTAGTGACTGAATTTCAATTCTGTTCCTAGGGTACTGTGCCTATTTCCAAGGGGTGAACTATAGCTGTCTAAGCCAATAAGATAATCCTGTTCTCCTTTGTCAGCGATTGATCTACAGATGACCATGTGACCCAGTTCTGGTCTTCTGGAAGGATCACCCCTCTTAGTGAAAACAACAATTCTGATCTTTTCCTTTCTCCTTAGGATCTTGTCATATTTCTATTTTTTTTTTTTATCAATGTGCAGTTGCTGGGGGTCATGGCCTGCAACCCAGGCATGTACCCTAACTGGGAATCGAACCTGCGACACTTTGGTTTGTAGCCCAAGCTCAATCCACTGAGCTATGCCAGCCAGGGCTCTTATCATATTTCTTATTCTGCTTGAGTTGCCGTAACAAACATACTACAGACTGGGTGGCTGAAACAAGAGAAATGTATTTCTCATAGTTCTGAAGGCTGGAGAGTCCAAGATCAAGATGCCAGCCAATTCAGTTCCTGGTGAGAACCCTCTTCCTGGTTTGTAGATGGCTGCCTTCTTGCTCTGTCCTCATGGAGGATAGGGTAAGAAGAAGAGAGAGGGAGGGAGGGAGGGAGGGAGGGAGAGAGAGAGACAGAGATTGAGAGAGAGACTCTGTCTCCCTGTCTTTTCTTATAAGGGCACTAATTCTGCTCATGAGGGCTTCACTGTTATGGCCTAATTACTTCACAAAGGCCCTAACTCCTAATACAATTGCATTGTTAATTTAGTTTCAATATATGAATTTTGGAGAGACAAAAAACAGTCAGCCCACAGCATCATATATAGTAGTGATACTTGGGACTGTGGAAGCTGTTTTGAAACCATGAGGGAAAATGTAGCTATTCACTGAAGGTAGCAGAGGAGGGAGATGGGATGATCCCGTGTTCCTGCTGGCATGGTCGAACAGCTGCACCAGTCTAGGTGAAACCGGAAAAGACACCGAAGTTCATCTGCCTGTCACTACCAAACCCAATAAGCAGAGACAAGGATTGAATCTTTATGGACGTTTTGTTCAGATGGCCAGTGATCCGAGAAAATGGCAGGTTCATACCCTAACAAACCATCTTCCCTTTTCTTTCCAGGCCAAGGTTTTTATAATAGGGAATAAACAAGGTATGGTGAGGAATTTTGAAATTCAGGGAAAAGTTAGCTGGATTAGGAAAAAAACACCCAATTTCAGCATTCTTGTCCTGGGTGCTGGTCGTAAGCTGTGCCCCAGGTGGTGGTCTTTAGCTGTGTCCTGGGCAGTGGTCCTCTCACCCTGGAGGACAATGGCTCAGATACAGGACTGAATTGCTTGCAGTCCTCCTGAGGAACAAAGGTGGAACTGCTTATGGTCTCCTGGAGTCAGGGTGGGTCACACCTTCAGTTCCTGGAACAAAAGCTTTTACATGCATTGATTACTAAGCTTATTAGCTATTACTTAAACTAAAATTTTCCAACTCCTAAGTCCCCTGTCATTGGCACTACCTATGTTCAGACTTCTGGTTCTGTGAGATAATTAAAGGTCTTCATCATTTACCATATGTTTGGACTATAAGATGCACCCCCCAAATTTGGGAGGAAATTGGGGGTGCACCTTATAGTCCAAATGTAGCTTTACATTTACATTGGTGAAATATTATGTTATTTGTTATTAAATATTTTACCACATTTTTCACTTCAAAAGTTTTTTTTCCTATTTTCCTCCTATAAAACCTAGGTGCATCTTATAGTTTGAAAAATATGGGAAGGCCCTGTCAGTCAGGGATTTTGTTATTTGCAGCCAAACTCACTTGAACCAAAATACGAGCATAGTATCTGGGACATTGTGGAAACGTCTAATGAATAAATACTTCAGTTGACAAACATGTCTTCCCCACAACCCCAGAATGCCTTAAAGAAAGAAGATCTACCTTACAAACAGCCATGCTAATCTGTTGCATTCCAGAAAGAAGCCCCTGAAGACTGGGAGTAGCTGAGAAAAAGTCTCTGTTGTTTTGACTTTCACCACAAGGAGGGGAGTGATTTCATTATGGATGATTTGGAGCCTGCAAAGCAAATTATCCTATATCCTATTTAAATGTCTACCACTTCTTCCCAGTGGATTAGCTTTCTCTGCCTAATTCCCACTGGAGTGTTTGCCAGCTGGGAACAGTGTGCCATCTGCTGAGTTTCAGGCAGAATGAACCAACAGGCAGATGCTCTATCCTAAAAAAAGAGAACAAGGAAACTTATCTGGGAAATTCCTCAACCCCAAGCTTTTCTCCTATAACTACAGAACTGAGGACTCTGCAGGACACCTAAGCACCACACAACAAACCAAGGAGGCTCAGGGCCCCCCACAGGGCCTCAGAAGATGCAGAATGTCTGTGAGACAGGGTTGTAAGCCAGGAAAAGTGGAATAGGGAAACTGAGACAGATATTAAATGGTCAACCATCCAGTAAACCACAAAATCTTATCTTCCCTGACCAAGGACACTTAAGAATAAATGGTTTACACTTCGCCCCAACCAGAGGGTAAGTAGGTTAAATCACCCTACTCAGAGAGATAGATAATAGAAATCTGATCAGTGCCATTCGTGCCAACCACACCCAAGGTAGGCTGAAGTCAGGGGAATAACTCTACTTTTGGCACATCAGCATAAAGCTGATGAATATTCTATTGAGATCATTCCCTAAGACCTCCCCTAAGGCCTCTCCTAAAATTCCCACCTTTAGAAAACAGATAAGAACCCTCAAGACAAAGACCCAGCAGCGGGTTCTCTCTACAGCACACAGATGCCTTCTCCCCTCCCTGCAGTGCATCTTTACTTTTCTCTCAACTCTAAGGGTCCCCATGAAACTTGCAGTCGGGGGAACAATGGCAGTGGCAGGTGGTCCCCAGCTAACCCCCTAACCCTGTCTCCAAGGCCCCCTTTCTCTGACTTTTAAGTGAGCTAACAGCAGCCCCACTGTGGCCCACTTCTTCCCTATAAAGTTTCTACTGGGCCAAAGGAGAACACCGCCTACACTCTCCGGCTGCCTCTTCTACCCTATCCTTTCCTTGTTTCACAGTCCCCAGCTTTAATAAATGTACTCTCAAAGTCACCTGGACTTGTTTTGTGAAATCTCTCCTGCACAAAATGATGAACCCACACACTACTGGCAAGTCTGAGGCAGACCCACTCTGGGCCCAGGGCCTTTCCAATGACACCTGGAAGGCCTGTTTCAGCCTGGAGTAAGTGGCTCAGAGTGCTGTCCAGCCAGATTCATACCTATAATTACCTTTGTTACCTTGGGTCCCAACAAACGTCTTGCCTCTCTGGCTACTGCATGTGATATTCTTCCTCTGATGTGATCAGGACATTGCCTGAAAGCATGAGGCCAGTGCCATTTGCTATTTTGGTGCTATTTGCCAAGCAGGCCCATGAGCTTGTTAAACATGACTGCCATCTTAGTTTTCTGAGATTCTGTCCTTGGGTTCGGAAATTACTGGAAAGTTAGAACAGAACCTGATTAACCCCAACAGCCTTAGGCAAAAGATAACACTGGAGCAAACTGCAGCTTATGCAAAACCACCCTAAACTCCTGTGGTGCAACACCCCCAACAGCCCAGGGGCCACACAACAGCAACACCCCCATTCTTCTATCATTCAATAAAAACTCAAAGCCCTCACGCCTCAGTGCTGTGCATATCTCTGTACCTAGCCCTTTCCCTTTTTTGGGAAAGTAAAATAAAATCTTTGCTTTCTGCGTTTTCTTCTCTTTGTGAATTCTTTCACAGCCTGTGTCATCAACCACCATAACATTGCCCACTTGGATCTCTCCCTGGCCCAGGCTATCCAAAGGATGGCTGTATTTACTACCAGCCCTACCCTGCCCTTGAACTGCATCTTCCATCATGGTTATACTCCCCTTCTCTTCACATAGGTATGTGACCGTAACCCTGTCTTGGGGGTATAATGGCCTCCTGAAGTGGTCACCTTTTCGTAGTTTTACATCCTGTCTCACTTGGCCTCTTCCACATCAGCTACAGCTGGTGCTCTTTGGCTTCATTTTCCAAAGGTCCCTGGTTTTAAACAGGGCTCCTGGTTTGAATTAGGATTCCTTTCCTGGGCGCCAGAAGAACGCAGCTGCTGTTATTCCCTATATATCTTCAGCCTGAATGTCCTTTCCATTGACATTCCAACTCTGCCATGTCTTTGTGCCCTCAGCACCAGTGTCAACACTACCCCAGCACTACACTCACCTGTCATGCAGACTCCTCACCTTAATCCTCCCTTCTGTAATGGGGTGTTGAGTTAGAGGTCCCTGAAATGGAGATGTTCCCCATGAACCTTGATTTGGGGGATGAGTGAAGCAGGAGACAGCCATTGAGAGGTATTCTGCATATCTATGGCAACTTGGCTAGCTTAATAGTTACACTAAAAAGCTGTGCTGCCCTGGGCCAGGGAGTTGGGTTTGACTTTGACTTGTGATGTGGCCGTATGGGGATGTGGGGGGGTTACAGAGCCTATGTGAAGAAGGAAGGTGTTTCCCCGTTACAGCACCTACGTGAGAGGCAGGAAGGCGGTTCACCCAGGGTCCCTGGGCCATTCCTTCCTGCACTGATAATGGCAGCAGAAAGAGTGTGAACTGTACAAAGAATGGGCAGATGTAACCCATTGTGGGAGTAGTTAGTAATGGAGTTGCACTGGAAGCTGGGGTCAGGATTTCAACTATGCATGGTAGCCATGAGGCTTTCTCTCTCTCTGCCATGCAGTTTGAAAGGGTGTAGAAGGGCCCCACTGGCCTGCCATAAGGCTGGTATGGAAGAAGGTGCCACATGGGTTTGGATTAAGCACCAGAGAACACGGTGACATGGCTGATAGTGCTGCGAATTGCAGGACCTGTCCAGCCAAACAGATTAATGGGAGATGCCTGAATGCTGAACTGTAACTGAGCTGTGTACTTGTGTTTTTCTGAAAGACAGTATCTCTGACTGGCATATTCTGAAGCTTCCCTGGTTTAGCAAAGGGAGGCAGGACTGTGTGTTTGTGGGTGTTTTAAAGGGAGTGGGACTTGACAGCAGAAATTCACCATTATTCTAAATCTGTATAACTTTTAAGTAAAGAATTCCTTTCTATTCACAAACTCTGGCATTGGGAGTCATGCTTCTTGGTGGTGGGCAACCGATCCCTCACAACTGTTTCAGAACTGCATGGGCTGGGGTTCTACAACACTTCCAGACCTACTCATGTTTCTCCTCCTCAATCTTCAGCTCCCTGGTTTCTCCATCTTACCAAGTTACCGGATGTATAACTCTTACTTTCTCTCCATCCCTTCAGACTGAAGAAGACCCAGTTATGAACTGTTTTCCTCCTCAGATCCTTTTTGGAACATAACATTTTAAATTTGTACATTATCTGCATGCTCTTATCATTAATAAAAGTCACTACTATGCCTCGATTTGGTTTGAGTGAATCCATCTTTCTTCTGGCCCTCCCCTAGGGCAGGAGATGAGGCAAAATGGAATTTTAGGACTTTTTGGGAAAATTACAGACTTGTTCCTGCATTCTGGGGATGCCACAAAACTTTCATCAGGTTAGGAGGCTTTGTCCACCTGCTGCTTCTGATATCTCCCTTCCTGTTGATGCTACCCAGAAGAACTGAGCCTGTATTATGAGTAATGAGAGCAGCCATAAAAATCGAGCTCGTGTCCAAAACCATTGTTTACATGATGAACCAGAAAGCCTGCACCTGGGGATGATGAGGATTCAAGATTGGCCCAGAAAAGAAGGCTCTAGTAATAGCAAGATGCAAGAAGGGGGCTGTCTCTGGAGGCCAGGGATTTTAGGGAAAATGCTATCACATGAAAATGAAACTGTATACACACTGCCTTCTCCTTCAGGCCAAGTAGCCTGAGGGTGTTGGACACTCCTGCACTAAAGTCTTTAGATAACTAAGCACTTAAAACTGGAGTGTGACAAACATCTTCTTAAAAACACACTATCCCCGGTGAGGCACTACAGGTGACAATGGACAGTGCCAGAGATGCTTTGGAAGGCAACTTGGCAAAATACATCGTGAACTCTAAAAATATTTATTTTTTGATATAGAAATTCTATTTACAAAAGAAAGTCAGGAGGAAATAATACCAAATAAACACAAAATGTTTATTGTACCCTATTCTTATTATAATAGGGAAATATTGGAACTAACTTAACTACTCAGTGATAGGATATTTAATTAAATCATACTATATTCCCTTGATAAAATATTATGCAGTCATTGAAAATTTTAATTGTGGAGATGATAGCAAGATAGGAACATAATGATGTGAAATTTTATGCACACTCTTGATTGCAATGCCCTAAAAATACATAATCGTGTAATCAGAGAATGGTAGGGAACACATAAAATGTGGAATAGCTGTGTTAATTATTGGTGATTTGAAAAATATTCCACCCAGTGTAATGTTACTATGCTCTTTATAATATATAAAATAAATACATGAAATGCAAATACTCTGAGAATCGTTAAGAAATTGGGTAAAAACTTAGCATTCATCAAAGGACTATTATGTTTCAGCTACTGGGCTAGGTATTATTTTACTTATATATCATGTTATTACAGAACAGACCCAGGGTTGGGGGGGTGAATGATATAGTATTACTGAATGGACCCATCCTTATGCTCCGGGGGTTCCCTCACTCTGTACTAGGTTCACCTTACCTGCTGCCAGGGAAAGACATCTCTCAATGCCAGAGATTGGTAAAAAGGAAAGGGATTATTTATTTAAAAAGTTATACAGACTTAGAGTAATGCTTTAATGTCTTCATTAAAAATACTGTTACAGAACAGACAGGGGGTGGTGGTGCTGCTGAACAGTATAAAAGACCCCTCCTTTTTTCTCTGGGGATTCCTCCCTGGTATTAGGTTTGCTTTGCCTGCCACCAGAGGAAAGACATCTCTCAATGCCAGAGATTGGTGAAAAGGAAAAGAATTATTATTTATTTAAAAGTTATACAGACTAAAGTTCTTTAGCATACCCACAAATGCACACAGTCCTTCCTTTCCCCTCTGCTCAGTCTGGGGTATCCTGTCTCAGGAAAGAAGCAGAAGTCCATGATTCAGGTTCCTGGCACCATCCACATGGCAAAAGGGAGTGTAACCGGAAAAGACACCGGCGTTCGGGCTGCCCGTCACTATCAAATCCAAAAAGCAATGACAGTGATTGAATCTTTTATAGGTGCTTTATTCAGATGGCCGGTGATCTGAGAAGATGGCGGGTTCATACCCTAACAAACCATCTTCCCCTTTCTTTCCCAGCCAGATCTTTTATAAGGGGGTTGGGGGGGGCGGCAAACAAGGTGTCACTGAAAGCCTTTGAAATTCAACAGTTGCCTCCAAGGGGGAAGGGTAGTTGCTTGCTTCTTCCTGGTACAGATGTCTCCAGACTGAGGTAATTTCCAGTTAGTGACCCAGGAGGTCAACTGCTGAATCCTAGGCACCAGGATGGGCCTTATCTGTAGTTACTGAAACAAAAAGTTAACATACACATTACTTGCTAGATTTATGACTATTTACCTTAAGCTAAATTTTCCCAAGTCTTAAACCCCTATCAGAAGCACTGCTAAAGCTACGTGGTCCCTGAAAAGATGCCAAATGGCTGTTGTGCCTGGGTTTAAATCCCAGCGTCAGTCTTCCTCTGCAGCCTCATTTCTGGCCCCTCCCACAATTGGCCACAGCTGCCAGCATTCTGAGCAGGTGTGGCCCTGTGGTGTGGGGCCAATCATCTCCAAGCTCTTCTGGACCCCATTGAAAATCCCTGTTTGGGACCCCCCTCATGACTGCACCCTGTTACAATACTAAAGTCCTTTAGAATACTCACAGACACAAAGTCCTTCCTTCTCCCCTTTGCCTAGTCCTGGGTACCATATTTCAGGAAAAGAAGTAGAAGTCCGTGGTTCAGGCAGCCCCTCAATTCCAGCACCATCAGCTGTGTTGCTGCTGTGATCTCCAGTTAATCCAAAACCATGTGGCACCTTTTTCTGGCCCACCAACAAGGATCCTTTCACCCCTTTTCTTCCAGGCAAAGTCTCTCCTGTTTCCTAAGCCATATGGCAAAAAGGGAGCACCCTAAAACTGCACCGTCCCAACTTTCACCAAAGCTGCATGGTCCGCAAAAGCCCTAGCATGGCTGCCGTGTCTGGGTTTAAATCCCAGCGCCAGTCTTCCTCTGCAGCCCCATTTCCGACTCCCCCCATAATCAGTTACACCTGCCAGCATTCCTGTATTCTTCCAGCTTTACTGGGCTGCCATAGTAAGTCTGGACAGGCATGGCCCCATGGTGTGAAGCCAATCATCTCCAAGCTCTCACACAGGCACTGTAACCAGAGGTAGCTGCCTCCCAGTTACATCTTAGGTAGAAGTCACTTCCATCCCCCTGGCTCAAAGCGTGTCCACAGCTATTTAACATATCTATGACACCAGTTAAAGGTTATAGATATGTTAAGTGACCATGCCTGAGATTAGCTGCAAAGCTGTTGGTGTACAAAACAGCTCTCAATGGCCCTGCTCCATGTGTCCCATCCCCTAGCTCAGACTGGTGGGGGTGAGGACATCATATATATATATATATTTTTTTTTCTAATATTTCCTGGACACCCTGAGTTCTGGACCCCATTACAAATCCCCATTTGGGGTCCTCCCTTGGCTGCACCCTGTTACAACATGATATAATTTTCTTTTGTCTTTTAAGAGGTATTTCTTTTTACCTTTTTACATATGAGAAAATGAAGCTGAGAGATGCTGGTCAAGGATACCAAGAAGATGGGAGGGGGGCAGATGAACATTCGGTGCTATTCATAATTTTCCCAGCAGCTGAAAAATCAAGGAGGGTCAGGGACTAGAAAGCCCAGTTTGTTTACCAGCTACATGAGAGGATGAGGGCTAATGCTCTCCTTGGCTTATTTTGCTGGCTTGTGGACAGCCACCTTCTCACTGTGTCTTCATATGGCCTTGGTGTGAAGCCAATCATCTGCTCCCCTGGCAGAGGAATGAGGGATGAACTATTGGCAGCACCCAGTGGACACTTAGATTGCTGTATGACCCTAAGTATCCTAGGAAGCCTCCTTTCAGAACGGGTGACATCTTCTTGGGCATCATTTCAGTACTTGGGGAGACTGAATGTGGCTAAGAAGTCTGTCTGGGGATTCTCAAATACCTGTTTCTTGGCAATGGGCCAGGAAGTGGTGATATAATAGGAATCTTGAAATGTCTGGACCAAGGGCTTATGGGGTATCACTTGTGAGGTCCAAAACAGGAAGGGAAAAAAAGTTTATGTGTAGGGAGCTGAGGAGGTGATTAAAAAGGTGGTGAAAATCCAGGCAGCCAGAGAGCAGATGTAGTGGGAGTGGCAGCACGGACAGCCTGCAGGACAGGAAGTTATGGCTGGTGTTCAAGTTTCTAGATGATGACATGTTCCAAGTTGTGACCCTAGAAGTGTGTGACTGCCCTTCCCCAAATCCATACATTCAAGCTCTAACCCCCAATGCGACTATATTTGGAGGAAGGGTCTTTATAAAGGTCATAAGGGTGGGGTTTTAATCTAATAGGATCGGAGCCCTTATGAGAAGAGAAAGCAACACCAAAGACCTCTCTCTCTCTACCCTGCACGCAGTGGAAGGCTGTATGAAGACACAGTGAGAAGGTGGCTGTCCACAAGCCAGCTCTCATCAGAAATTGAATTTGCCAGCACCTTGATTGTAGATTTCCAGTCTCCAGAACTAATACAGTGGTTAAATCAAAGTGGGGTGGGGGAGTCTATATAAGTAGCTAAGGTGGTTCACCCATATGGATGATTAAAGAAAATCCCATGAAGATGAGTAGGAAACGAATAATAATGTGAGCTAAACTTACTCGGCACTTACGGGACAGGAAATCTCCTAAGCACTTTACATGCATTAACTCATTTAATTCTCTACCAGTCCCAGGGCATAGGCCCTGCTAGTGCGTCCCCATTATGCGTGTGAAGGCGCTGAGGCACGGAGAGGTGAAGTGGTGTGTCTAGTCGCAGAGCTGGCCACAGAGGTGGTGCTTGAGCCACACACGTGTTCGGCAGAGCTGACAACCCTAACCACTGTTCTGTGCTGGGGTGTGAGGGATGCTATGAGCCAGGGACCAAAGAAGGGATCTACACAGAGAGGTGACAAAAGAATTGGTCACCAGACCAATCTGCCAGATCAGCTGGGGAATCTGGGTGACAAGAAGATGATAGATGGGAGAAGATGGCCTTGTGGCCTGTCATCCGGAGGGAGACAGAACCTTAGCATTGAGTTCAAGGGGTGTAGGATTTTTTAATGAGAATTACTGTGATAAAAGAGTCCCTATAAAAAATAAGGAAACTAGAGCAGAAAAGTTTGCCGGTTTGTCCAGTCTGAGGCTGGTCTGGAGCTTCGGGGTGAGCAATAAGCTAGGCTGTTGAATGCAGGTGTCGAGCAGGCGATCAGCGGGTGGTGGTAAGGCAAGCTGTGGAGTCGGGACACCGACAGGGGAAGAGGCCTTCAGGCCATGTGGGCTGCACGGGGTAGGGGGGTGGTTTGCAGAAGGAGTAGCAGCTCTGTGTGGTTATAGATGTGGAAGTCCTAACTTATTACCAACCGATTTATCAATAACATATCAGGAATTCAGGAGCAGCTTCATTAGATGATTTTGGCTCAGGATCTCTCATGTGGGGAGATCAGTAAGGATGCTGGTAGGGGCTGGGGTCATCTGAAGTGATGAGAAGAGGGAAGGAGAGAAGGGAGGAAAGAAGGAAGGGAAGGAAGGAGGGAGGGAGGAACGGGGGAAGGAGGGAAGGAACAGAGGAAGACAGGCAGCACTCAGTGGTAGACAAAGACCTTGCTGTTCTCCTTAAATATTTGATTTTCCACAAGGCCCCTGGCTCTTCGGATAGTGTCTCTCCCATTTGTTATGGGGTTAGTGGGGGAAACAGAATAGACTCAGAGGGGGCTCTGCTCTGTGAACAAAGGCACAACTATGTAAATTTAAATCAAAGTACACCCAGCTCTGCATCCCCATACTGCTGGATGAGAGAAACTGAACCTCATCAATTCTGGGATTTTTAAGTTTATTTCTTCTTTAACCCAGAAAGGTACACAGGTGCTATGCACTGAGATGGGAAAGAGGAGATGTTCAGTGGTTATAAAAGTTCAGTTTTGCAAGATGGAAACATTCTCAAGATCCATTGCACAAAGATGTGTGTACGCTTAACACTACTGTGCTGTACTGTGCACTTAAAAATTGCTAAGATGGTAAATTTTGTGTTATGCATTTTTTAACTACAATTTTTTTGCAAAAAAAGAGAGAAAATACAAGGATGTGTGTTACTTAGCTGGTCTCAGGGTCTAACAAGCAGAGCTAATTGCTTGGTTTCATAGGGCATTTTCAGAGTCTCTAATAGTCCATACTGGGGAAACAAGGGAAAAGGAATTGTAACCTGGCTCAAACCCCTTCCTGTCTCCCACTGGTCTGTCACACGTGGGCTGTGACTGCAGTATATACTCTAGCTTGTGTCACCCGGCCCCTCCAAGCAGCTTGCTGGTTGGCAGTGGCAGCCCTGTGTCTGCGGCAGGGCAGCGGGGGCAGCATTGACCCGGCTCCGAGATCACAAACTGTCAGTAGGGCCAGAGAGCAAGGCCTGTGGGTGGATCTGAGTGGCGCAGAAACTGAGCCATGCACGGTCTTCCTGTGGCTTCTAAATTTAAGCTGAAATCAGGAAAGGAGTTATATGGGGGCATGGTTGTCACCAGAAATGAGAAGGAAAACCTAAAATTGCAAGTTGGTGTGTGAAGGCTTTAGTTGAGGAAAATATTCATTCAAAAAGCAAACAGGTGATGATTACCTCAATAAAATATTTCTGCAGAGGAAAAGCATTTTGATGGTATCTACTCAGACTTCCACGCAGCACAATAAAGGCCTGTACGATGAGAGACTATTCTACTGTGGCTGGAGTAAGTAGTTCATAAAACTCAACTAACGAATGGAAGGAAACTGCATTTATTAAAAGGTCATGGTATTGGTGGGAACACATTTTAATTTTCAAAATATCACTTCAGAGAGTAAATCCATCAGTGGAAGACAGTTGATTGTAATCGAGATCTTTTCATTCTTCACTTTTGGGAAATTGGCAATAAAAAACAGGGTCAAACCCTTTTATTTATATTACATTTGCATTGAGCTTTGGAAAACAGATTGCCACACTAATTAAGCTGAGCCAGTTCTTAGGAGAACTACTTGCTCCTATTAGCAAGCACTTATTCATACAAAGGCTTTCCCTACATTTTGTCAGTTGTTACAGCTACTCCTGGGTGTAGCAGTTTTTATTTCCCTTCCTATTACTAGGTGAAGAAATAGCTTCAAGTTCATCTAGATTGAACCAGAACTAGAAGAGATAGTGGTTTTTCTTAACTATGGTTTAGGATCTTAAAACACAAAGGAGTCCCTAGGAGAGTTAAGCAATTATTAAGACAATAAAATTGTCATGAAGGTACAAGTTGTCTCCTCTGCCTTTTTACTTTCCTGTCCACCCAAGAGATCTCTGATGTGCCCAGACTTTGAAAAAGGACCTTCTTCCTCCAGCTCCCAGGCAGCTTTGCTGCTCCTGGACAGCACCCATGGCTTAACCTTTGCTCCTTTTCCTTTGTGTTTCCAGAGAGTGCTTCCCAGGTTAAAGTAGGTTATAGTCACATCTAGACTAGAAACAAATCCCTCTTAAAGTTTATGTCTCCTTTGAAGCAAATGAGCCCTTAAGTAACTCTGGTCGCTGTTATAGACCTGGCCGAGACATTTACTGCTGGTTGCAAGGAAGGAAATCCAGCGCCCCATACCTGTTACCAGGATACTCCCTTCACTCTCCACCCACATCATATCCCCTTGCCCTTGTTCCTGAATCTTCTGGTCTGACTTCTGACTGCCAGCACCTGCATTCCTTACCTGAGGGCTTTTCCTGTGTAAGCTTCACAGGCCCTCAACAATTGATAGGAGCTGAGGTGTATATAAACATCCCAGCTCCCTCTCTCCTGGGGTGGGATGTCAGTTGGAGTGCTGGGGAGTCTCCCTCACTGGCCAAGATGTTGACAGCAGGAGGTTCTTACACTCAGTGTGTGGAAAGCTAGAGATATGGATGGATAGGGCCCCTGAAAGATAGTTGTATAGGAAAAAAGTCTTCCCCTCCCTATCCCTGTAAGAACCTCAGGCTTGAGCAGAAAGATGAGATGGTCTTTGAGAAGGGAGTCCATCATTCTCTCAGGTTGCGCAGCACCTGAATGAACCTCTTTCCTTTTGCACCAGCTTCGTGCATTTGGCTTTTGTGGAGGCAGGGAGCTGAACCTCGGTTTCTGTGCAGGTTTGTGCTCTGCACCGGCTCCCAGAATTCCGCAGTAGAGTCAAGCTCCAGTGCCAGAGTAGTAACTTGAAAACGCTCCTTTGATTGGCTTCCTTCCTTCCTCAGCTCACTTCCCTGTTCCATTTGCAGAGTTTCTGGCAATTGTTTCCCAAATAAACCACTTATTTGGGAATTCTGCTTCAGGTTGGCTTTTGGAAGAACCCAAATGGAGACAGTCTCTAAAATCTTAAAACAGACTTGAGCTGAATACAAGGCCAGCCTTTGTTTCCCAAGGAGTCCCGAGTGATGCACATTCACTTTAACGGAGCCGTTGTGCTCGTCCATGATTTTCACTTGCCCAGAGTTGGAGGGAATTGGGGTGTTCCAATTCCCCACACTGTGTTATTTTTCAAAGTTGTCTTCCAGAGTTCTCCATTCTTAACCAAATTAGCTCTTTTTGATATAAAGTTTAATTACTGTATTGCATTCTATGACAGAAGCATGAGCCTGAAATTTAATGAGTTCATCATTCCCCCCCACCCCCTTTCTTTTCTTTAGTAATGGAAGTATTTTAGCATTTGGCTAACTCCCATACATTTTGATATGGGATTCAAAATAAAAATAGGTGAACTAAGAACCTAACTCCCTAAATTTAGAAAAATTGAGAATAAAGTATATTCAAGGAAAGCAGAAGACACAGGGAAAATAAAAGCAGAAACCAATGAATAAGACATACAAAATTATAGAACTGATAAATCAAAAAGAAAACTCTTGTTTAAAAGATTTTATTTGTTTTTAGAGAGGGGGGAAGGGAGGCAGAAAGATAGGGAGAGAAACATCCATCTGTTGCCTCTTGCAGGCCCCCAGCTGGGGACCTGGCCCATAACCCAGGCCTGTGCCCCACCCCCACAACTGGAAATTGAAAATGGTAACCTTTTGGTCTGCGGGACAACACCCAACCTACTGAGCCACATCAGTCAGGATAAAGGATGCCTTTTGTCATAATCATTTTCAACATTTTTTGGAAGTTGTTGTCCAGAGTTACTCTAACTTGAATCCAAGAGCACAGGTTTTATAAGCAGTGGTGACTGTAGAATTTCTATCTGGGAAAGGCCAAAAGGACATATGCCTGTGGGCGGAGGGTATTTGAGACTGGACTGCTGTTGGCCTTGGTTTATTAATGGATGTTTCTGAGTGCTAGTGATGCAAGGTTAAATAAGTTTAACTAGGTTTCTTTACCATGTAACTTTTAACGCTCTCAAGTACAACTTGTGAACCTGTGAGAGGAAGATAAACTACCTAGCATTTTCCAAATTCATGGTATACTGGGTTCTGTGAGCCATGGATTGGGCAACACTGTGCTAGGGCATACCGTGGGGCAAGAACTAAAAAGAAAAACACAAAAAGAGCTATAAGTTTACTTACAAAAATAAATAATTTTCAGATGATGTGTTTATTTCTCTATAAAATTTAAGAAACCAATTGAAAAACTATATGGCCAGCTCCAACATTAATAGTTTTATAATATATCAGCAAAACCAGTTAAGAATAAAATAAGAAAATGTCATATTTCAATACTATTAAAGTATAAAATTCCTAGAAATAAAATTAATACGAAATGTACTTGATCTGCAAAAAGAAAACCAAAGACCTGGTCAGGTGGATTAGTTGGTTGGAGTGTCATCCAAAAGGTTGCAGATTTGATTTATTTTCAGGGCATATACCTAGGTTCCTGGTTCAATCCCCTGTTGTGGGAGCCAACAGGAGGCAACCAATTCATGTTTCTCTCTCACATCGATGTTTCTCTCTCTCCCTCCCTCTCCCTCTCTCTCTCTCCCTCTCTCTACCCCCCCTCCCTCTCCCTTCCTCTCTAAACATATCCTCAGGTGAGGATGAAAAAAAATAAAAAACAAAAACCAAAAAGTATACTTGAGGAACAGAAAAGAACAAGTGAGAAGCATTTTCAAGGTTGTTGGAAGATGTTACTTTTTCAAATTAACCTATAGCATATAACATAAACATAAAAAATTAACAGAAGTTTTAAAAGGAATTTAATACAATAATTATGAAAGTTACCTAAAATTTTTTATTTTCACATTATATTTTTGAAATAAAAACAAATATGTACTACTTTTCCAATGAGAAAAATACAGCTATAAAAATTAAATGAGTAAACAAAGCAAATAAATATTTGGAAAAAAAATTATATGAGAAGGACTTACCTTACTAGATAAGAATATAATATATAAAAAGACTATAATGATATAAAAATTAAAATTTCATGCTACTGATTCAAGGCATGAATAGACTTCCTTACTCTAGAATACAACATAGCTCAAAGTGTAGTAAATAAAACATTACAAATCAATAGGAAAGATGAATTATTCAATAATGAGCTGAGAAGATTGGTTAGTCTCAAAAGTAATATACTTGGAACCTCACTTTAAAGCATATGCAAAGAGGTAAAAAAACTTGAAGAAAACAGATGAATATGTATTTAATCACTGAATAGATAACAAATTTCCAAATAGAAAATAATGGAAGGCATTACTAAAGAAAAAATATAGATTTACTTACATAAAGCTTAGAAATCTTCCACTTTTCAAAACTATGTAAAAAAGAAAATGAATGGGGATTATGATTTTTAATCGTTTAATTGTTTACAAGAGTGATTTAAAAATTTTCAAAGCTTCAATTGAAAAATGAAGAATATGAAGATAGGGAATTTGGAGAGGAGAAATTGTAAATGTCTAAGAAACATATACAAACACATATTAACTTCAGTGTTAATGAAGAATGAGCAATAAAATAATAGTGAATTGCAACTCTTCTTGGAAATTGGGAAGTGTATCCTGTCTGAGACGGAGAGCCTGCTGTCACCTCCCTGTTGAGCAAACAGGGGCTACATATTCCAGTAACCCATAGAGATGGGTGCAGCCATGTGGTGGGGTTCTAGCCAATGGAGCATTAGTGGAGGTGATATATAAGCCTTTTCTGGGCCCGGGGCTATTGTTTTCTGGCAAGAATAGACTCGCCAGAAATATATCATGCAGAAATACATCATGTTTTTGATCTTCTGGCTGGCCAGAATAGTGGCAACCCCCAGAGAGACCTCTGAGAGCCAAAATTTAAAGAAAACAAAGCCTTGGCAAGTCTGCCAATCTATTTACATGCCCACTGCTGTGATGTGATTAAAGAGTAAATTTCTATTGTGTCTGAGTCAGCACACATTTTGAGATCTGTTTGTCACAGCAGTTAGCCTCACTGACCCACCTAGCATCCAGGGGACTTTGGACTTTCCCTCCCGCAAGAGAATGTGTGCTGCCAGCACGTGAGCCTGGGTGAGGCAGGGGCTCTCTGAACTGCTCCACTCCATCACTGTAGAGTGAAAGCAGTCGGTGTGTAAGTGAACATCTGTGACTATGTTCCGATAAAATTGTATTTACAAAACAGGTAGCTGGCATGATTTAGGTTCAGGGGTTGCCAGACAGAGCACTGCTCTATCCTTTGCCCTGCTTTATTTTCCTTTAAGGCATCTACTACTTGCCATATTATAATGGGAGCTCCCAAAGAAGAGAGACATTTTCTGTCCTGTCTACTAGTGCATTTCCAGTGTATACAATAATGACTAGCTCATAATAGGCCCTCGATAAATATTTGTTGAGTAAATGATGGTAGGTTTGGTGAAACTGGTCCATTGTTCGTTGCTGATATAATTGTTAATTTTAGTATCATATTTCTGCAGAACAATGTGGCATAACTTATTAAGAAACTTAAAATATTCATTAATTTTGAGTTTTCTACTTCTAATAAACAGAAATGCTTATTATTACATTATTTATAATAATGAAAATTAGAAAAATAAGCCTAAATAAGGTGATGGTTAAGCCAATTAGAGTATAAACTTCTAGATAAAATATTTTGAAAATACAAAAATTATTACAAAACATTTTTGCAATATTGAATATGCAGTTAATCTTTTTCCCTTTTTATTGAATATTGGGATGACACTGGTTAAACTATTATACAGGTTTCAGGTACTACAAAGAACTTTTAATGACAAAAGAAAAAGGTTGTAACTTAATTTTAATGGGAAAAGATGCTATACTTTTAAAACACATATTTAATGAGAAGAGAAAATGGTGATTGTTTTGTCTATATTTGACTGAGTTCTCTTCATGCTTCCCCTACCACACAAGTAGAGGAAAAAAACTAGCATTTAGTTTTGTCTGGTTTATTAGAGCACTAATTAGGACAATCCTTTCTCCTCTGGACTAAATCTTGGGGGGGGGGTAAAATCATAACACACCTCTCAGTTTTCACCTTTTCTTTCTTCCTTTTCACACAATGCCTTGGGCCCTGTGAGCAGTGGGTGCTGCCTCCTTCCCTTTCTCTTCCTTCAGGAATCTCTATGGTCCACCTAAGTCAAGTCTAGACTTTGATCTGCTCAAGGGAGAGATAAAGGAAAGCAGACTACCTGCTCTTCATTGCCTAACAATGGGCATACAAGGCTTTTGTTTTGCTGTATAATCTTTTTTTTTATGTGTTGAAAATATAAACTCACTTTTCCCTCCTAGCTCTCATCCATACTAAATCTTTGAAAGATTAAGCATGTACTGAGAAGGCAAAGAGACAAATCTACTAAGAATTTTCAGAACATTACTCTTCCAACAAAAGTATATGTGCTAGAAAAAGAACCTAGAAGAAAATACCCATGTAAGTAGGGATTATTGCTAAATAATAACATTATTTTTAGGATAATGAATGCTTCAATTTTTATTTTTTAGGTTTTTTTGTGTTTTTAATTTTTCTATAGTGACTATATATAATTTCATACTAAAAATAAAATTATTTTTAAGGTAAAAATGTGGAATAGAAAAGAATAAACCATTTGATAATTTTATTGAAGTTTTTTAAAATTATTATGGATTTCTTCAGATACTACAAAATTATATATTCTAAGACTTTAAAAAATAAAATTCTATTTCTTAAGTTAGTGATTTCATCCTTTTGAATTTTACAGGCCTCTCCTTTATCTCCCCAAATACTTCAAGAAATGATCTGCAGTGGTCAACAATTTATTTTTTAAGGGTTTACTTAACCCCCAAAACTCCAGAACCCCAAACTAAACTTTTACTTAAAAGTTAATATAAAAATAATAGATATAATCTCAGAATAGAGAAGAGTTTTAAAAATTCAACAAGTTTAACTTCAGGATATACAACTACTTTTTTAAAAACTAGTTTTTATTTCATCTGAGTCAGGGGGCCTTGCTCAGGAATAATTATGGCGTTTGGGACCCCCGAGTGTGACAGCTTGGGGCAGAGGGGTGAGGATGGAAGGGAGTGAGGTTCTGGCACCCAGGGCAGGGGAGTGCCACGTTTCCACAGGGCTGGGGACACCTGGCGCCGCTGGGAAGAGCCGGTTCCTGTTTGCTCTCTTTCCGCTCACTGTTTCTCTTTCTTTAAAACTATTTTTTGCTGGCTTGCCCCTTTCTCTTCGTTCATCCTACCTTGTTGATGTAACCCATGCTCTATACCTGCCACTATACAATAGCCACACTTCTTAGCACTCTGTCTGTGAAAGAACATAGTTATCAAAAATATGACCCTTCTAGGGCATCTTTACTAAACTGAATACCTTGGTATGTAGGAACTTGGCCCTGAAGAGTGATATCGGATATTTATTCTGTAGAACTTCATTTTCTGCAGGGTGATCAGTCTCAGGCAACAATGACAAAATGACACCATTTGAAATAAGCAAAAAAAAGTTGTGTTTTTTTGACAATCATTTTATTGTTTGTATCCCAGGCAGGATGACTCTGCTGTACCAACAGTGCACTCACATGGTATGTGTTTATTTACCTTAGAGATGGTGGAACCTCTTTGGCTTCCTTCACAAGTGTGTAAAAGCATCTGTCTTACACTCAGAGTTTTGACACTTTAGACTCCCAAACACCAGGAACTTCAGTTGTAGAACTCCAGGTTTTTTTTTTTTAATGCTCATCATACCTAAGAAAGGAAAAAGCAATTCCTGCATCCAAATCCTGGCCTGACCCCATTAACTTTGGTGTTGTTAGGAGGTGGCTGGACACTCGCAGCTGAGTCATGATCGCCTGTTGGACATAATCTACAAAACACCAACATCAGACTGGGCTAGTCTGTGAATGGGATGATTAGACAGAACAAGACCATTGAGCCATCCACATAATTTCAAGCACTCCCTGTCTTCACTCATAGAAATGGCTGTTGCTTCCTTTCCTATAGATCAGATATACTGAGATACCCAATCATAGAATTGCCCACACTTTCTGACTGTTTTCTGATACTGAGTGAATCTCTGCTTCCTTCAACTCTCCTCCAAATTGCCAAACTAAAGTCCCAGTTCTATAATAAGTTATTTCTAATACCCTGTTAAAGAGATGCCCATGGTTCACTGTGGTGCATTCTCTCTGTCCCCTGCAATGAGAAATAAATCAATGTGTTCTACTATAGGCATGTTCTTATGGTCTTTGGCTGGAGGGCCGGCCACCCAAAGGAGACCTGCTCAAAGGACACACACCTAAAGGAGATGCGATGCCTTATTAGAAGGGAAGTTGCCAAGCTTAGGCTCTGAGACCCTCTGGAAAATTCTTAAAGCACATCTCAAACTTAATCTATCAATTTCAATCCTTCAAACAACAAGCTGCACAATGCATGGTGATAGATGCACAGGTCACATGATAGGAAATGAGGATAGTTTTCCTCCTTAAGACATATGAAACCTTAAAATAATGCCAGCCATGATGGACTGTCTCCAAGCTGTCCCATGGGATCACTAAGCCCTCCTTGTAGAAGGATTCCAAGCAGTTTGAGGAGAAACCTCACTGACATTGATGATGCAGTTGCATCCAGGTTGGTGTCTCTAGCTTCGGACACCCCACTGATGAAACATGCTTGCCGAAGGGCTAGAGCTGAAACAGGTAGCCCAGCAGTGGCAGGCAGCTCTGTCACTGCTCTCCCTGGTTACAGGTAGAGAGCTCAGTCTTATTATTCTGAAGAAACCTCATTATCTAGCAGGTTTCCTGATTTAGTCAGGGTTCTCCGGAGAAAGAGAACCTTAGTGGTATATGTGTACATGTGTGCATGGGTGTGTATACACATTTAAATATATGTGTACATATGTGTATACATGTATATGTATGTATATATAGAGAGAATTCTATTTCAAGAAATTGGCTTATGTGCTTGTGAGAGCTGGCAAGTCTAAAATCTGTAGGGCCAGCCAGCAGGCTGGAAACCCAGGCAGGAGTTGATGCTGCCTTCAGGTGGAAGGCTGTTCCCCCTCAGGGAAACACTAGTTTTGCTCTTAAGGTCTTCCAACTGGCTGGATGAGGCCCACCATATCATTAAGAGTAATCTCTTTTACTTACTTAAGTAAAACTGATTGTGGAAGTGAACCACAACTTTAAAACACTTTCATAGCAATGCCTAGATTAGTGTTTGAATGAAAAACTGGGTATTATGGCCTAGTTGACACATACAAATGATCATTATGGTGCAGCTTTTCTCCTGGGTAGTCGGTGTAGCCCACCTGACAGGCAAGGAGGCGGGGGGCATGCATAGTGTAAGCAGAGCTCCTTGGTTTCCTGCAGCTGCACAGCCTGGGCCAGGTCTGTTTCCAGGTCCAGCAGGTGTTTTGAGAGATTATAGGTCAAAGTTCATGGGGATGTTGTGGATACTGAGTGAAATAATCTATATAAAACATTAAGTTTTTAAAACATTGATTACTTTGTTATTAATAAAGGTTTTTTTAAAATTTTTTTACCTTTTACCCTTTCCATGTGTAAGAAGAAGCAGCTTCCTATCCCTGTGACCATGACCGTGGAATTCTTTCGAATCTGCTCTGAATAAGAGGGCAGCATGTTCTCTTGACCCTCTTTTACTTATAAAGATGGTTGGTGGGGAAGCTTTACCTGAGATTTTGAACTGATACTGGAGGGAGCAAAATACCCTATGTGCCCTGGAATTTCTAAGCTCCTGCTGGTTCTGTGTGTAGGTAAGGATAACGATCAATGGTGGATGGCACTTTTATCAGGGGGTGAAATAAAAACCACATAAAAGTTGTTATGGAGGGGCTCCTCCTCCCCATTGACAAGATGGGGAGTACTTAGTATGATAAACTTTTCATTGACATTGCTGTGCATAATAAAGTAGCAGGAATATTCAGTGTTCTCTGCTGGGTAGAGAAGACAGAGTAGGACTTTGGGGGGAGAAGGGTGGAGACGGAAGAGAAGAGGTAGTCAAAGCTGGGGGTGGAGCTGGGCCCTGAACATCTGGGTAGCTGGTAGAAGTCCCTCACCAGGGATGGCAGGGGAACTCTAGGACAATGGAGCCCAGTGTTCAGCTTTGGATGACTATTGGTTCTGTGCTCTGAGGTTACCCCCATCATTATACTTTGCCTTTAGTGAAAGGCTGCAAAAGGCGACAGCCTTCTGTTAGTGTTTTGGGGGTGAGGATGTATGTGAGGTGTGGGGTGATGGGTCCTGTGTCCTGGGCTTTGATAAGGAACAAAGTACAGTGATTGAAAACACAGAGATGGAGACCCAGGTTCATGGCTGGGGGATAGGAGAGCCAGGCCTGGCTTGGGCTGACCAAGGGTGGACATAGTAAACTTCTACTTCTTGCAAAGACACAATTCTAGGAAAAAGTGAACAAGATTCTGTCTTTATATGCAATAATGGGCTGATTATTTTATTTGATATTTGATGAGGTGTCTGGGTTACACTTACTCTTCTATACCTGTGCTCATTTGCTTCGCCCTGCCTGTAGTATCTGTGGAAAGCTGATATGGAATAGTACTCAGGAACCAGATTGTCAGGGTCCAGAGACCACCTCCACTACTTAGAGATCTTGAACGATTCTGACTCTTCCAAGTCTTACTGTTCCCATTTGTCGCATGGGAATAGCAAAGAGCTCTTACCCCTTATGGGTTCTCCAAAGTCCTACTCTGTCTTCTCTGTCCCACAGAGAACACTGAATATTCCTGCTACTTTATTATGCATAGGAAGTCAATGAAAAGTTTATGAGACTAAGTACTTCCCTTCTTGTTGATACGGGGAGGGGCCCCTCCATAACAAGTGGTTTTATGGCTGCTGTGGGGGCTAAGTGCAATAATGTTGTGTGTGCTTAGCACAGAGACAGATGCAGAGATGGTGTTCGCTAAATGCCAACCACTATTATTATTATTAGTATCTCCTTTCCTTCTTTTCTACTTACGTGATCATACTCATCCTTTAGGCTCAGCTCAAGTGCCAGCCTCATGGTTGTTTTTTCTTCTTATTCTCACTTTCCTGGTGATCTCATACAGTCCTATGGCTTTAAATACCATCTATATTCTGGCGCTTTTCCAGTTGATGACCTCACTCTGACCTCTCCCTTGAACCCCGTATTCATAGAACTGCCTGTGTGATGTTTCCACTTGGATGACTACTAGGCCTCTCAAATTTGATGTATTTCAAATGGACCTTTTGATTCCCTGACCTGAACATGTTCCTTCTGCCACCTTCCCCATCTCAGAGGATCACAGCTGTATCCTCCAGTTACTCAGGCCCAAATGTTCGAGGTCATTATTGTCTTTTCTCTTCCTCTCACACTGACCTCCAATCCACCGATAAGTTCACTAGGCTCTATCTTCAAGATACATCTGGAAGCAGACCACTTCTCTCCACTCCCACTATTCCCACCCTGGGCCAAGCCCCCTTCACTCTCTGTTTTTTTTTAAAAGATTTTATTTACTTATTTTTAGAGAGAGGGGTAGGGAGGAAGAAAGAGAGGGAGAGAAAAACATTAATCTGTTGCCTCTCATATGCTCCCAATCAGGATTGAACCCAAAACCCGGGCATGTGCCTTGACCCGGAATTGAACTAGTAGCTTTTGCTTTGTGGGAGGATGCACACTCCACTGAGCCCCAATAGTCTGAGCCACTCCCTGGGTTTTTGTGGAAGCCTCGTCACTGGTCTCCCACATTCACCATGGTGTCCTTATTGGCTGTTCTTAACACTGCAGCCAGAATAATCACTCAGTGACCTGTCAGGGTGTCACATCTCTGCTCAAAATATCCTGGCTTTCCATCTTGCTTGCAATAAAAGCTCAAGTTCTTAGGAGGCCTTCTATTCAAGGCCCTACATGTTCTAAAAGCAATCTGCTCCTTTCTCCAAGTAACATGGATAAATCTTATGAATATAATGACTGAAAGAAGGCAAAAACAAGAGAATACAAATTATATGCTTTCCTTTTATAAAGTTGGAAACATTCAGGACTTATCTATGGAGGATGAAGTCAGCATGGTGGTCCCTTTGGGAGGGGGACTGTGAAGTGACTCAGAGGGGCGTGAGGGGAGGTCCCAGGTGCTGGCAGTGCTGTTTCTTGGCTGCATGGCTGTTGCATGGTTGTGTTCACTCTGTGACAATTCATTGAACTCCATCTAGCTTTATAATGTGTGCACTTTTCTGTATGTTGGTTATACTTCAAGAAAAAGGCTTTAAAATTATCCATTGGGTTTTCAGATTTATAGGTAGAAAGATTCTGTTTTTCCTAAATTCTTTACCCAGGGACTTTGTTCTGGTGACTTCTCAATGCGAGGCTGTAGGTCAGGGTTGGCACAGTCATGTCAGGTAGTGGTGGCGCCTGCAGCACTGAGCAGAGAGAGGCCTGGGGTCAGCTTCTGGGCTCAGCAGTGGCAGAGTGCTCTGGCCAGAGAGTCGTGTGTCGTGATTGAGGGAGAGAGAGATGGCTGCACATGTGCCTAATGCTGGTCAGTTCTTCTGATAGTAAAGTCACATACTAGCCAATTTCTGTCTTTTAAAGCAGACCCTGATTTGTGCCAACACAGAACCAACTTGAGATTTTAGAAGCTCCACCAGGGGCCATAGACATTCCCCCAATCTCTGTTTCTCATTTCTTTGATGATCCATCACTATCTAAATCCTGCTCCTGTCCCTCTCAAACAGCACCCTCCATCGTTTCAGTGCTGTGAGGTTCTGGCAGCACCACCCGAATGGCAGGCATTCAGTGATTCATCTTCCCTGTGTCCAGCCAGCCTCCAGCTGCCATGCCTGCAGCCCACAGCAGGCCCCTGACCCCACATCCAGCTGCCACCTCAGCCTGGGCAGTCAGGAAGCCCTGAATGTGCCACCAGATAGTGGTAGATGTCCCCTGTCCCTCACTTGGTGAAACCAAAAGGCACAAATCTGGGTGAAATGGGTGCCTACCATGCCTTTTCCCCCCTGTTCTTTAAACACAAGGAGATTGTTTGCTTCTCAGCATTTTGGTATTGTAGTTGCTGCTTCCTTGGTTTGAAATGTCTTCCCATTTAGCTTTAAGGCTTAAAACTGCTTCCTTTAGAGAGAACTTCTTTCACCACTCTTAGTCGTTCAACTTCTCATTAATTCAACAAACAGTCATTGAGCACTGACACATTGTCAGGTGTTGTTCTCAGTGCGGTGACGCAGCAATGAGCAAACAGGTGAAACCCCTGTTCCCCAGGGAGCACCTGTCTAGTGCAGAAGCATCAAATAATAGGTAAACATAAATATCTGTTGTATGACAAATACTGTATCTATTGTCACCAATATCTATTGGTGACAAATACTATGAAGAAAATTCAACAGGGAAAGGAGAAAGGAAATGAGAGCAGGGAATGGAGGCAGCGCTATCTCAGGTAGCTTGAGTCAGGGGAAGCCTCCTTCGTCAGGTGACAGTAGCATCGGAAAGTGGGAAGAAGTGAGCACAGGGAGTGTCTGGGAAACAACATTCCAGGCAGAGGGGACCAAGAGTGCAGCGGCCCTGGGGAGGGCACATGGCCTCCCCTCTGTCATGCCCACTATCACTTTATCCCATCTATTTCCTTCACAGCCCCTTTTACTCTTCTAAATTATTTATTTACTCATGACTTCTTTCCCATTTGTGTTATGTTAAGGAGGCTCTGTGAGGGCAGGGCCTTCACTGACTGTTGTTGCATTATCACCTCTGCCTAGAATTCAGCCTGGTGGGAAAAACACACACACACACACACACACACACACACACACACAAAATAACAACTGTGCCCAAGAAACAGGATTGACTTGTTAAATTTATGGTCAGTTATTCTCTCTTTGTGCAAGTCACAGCAACTTACAAGGAAAAACAAAGCCAAAGGGGGCTTAATTGGAAGGAGGTGAGCGCTCACAGAATTGTCGGCACAGCTGGAGAACAGGACGAGGCCTTGGAAGGCACAGGACAGCAGCCAGGGCAGCCCTTGTGTTCTGGGGGCAGGACTGAACAGGTGTCCCAATGGAGCTCTGCCCAGGACATGACTGGGCTTCCCTGTTCCTCTCCCTGGTACTTTCCTCGCACGAATCCTGTGGGCAGTGGGGCTGGCTTCACGGGCATGTAACTGCTTTGAAAAGCCCCTCTGCTTGGTTTAACGCTCTGCTGCTGCCATGGTGAAGTCCTTAATAATTGTTGAACAAGAGACCTTGTGTTTTCATTTTATTAAGACTTTAGTATAATTTTTTTAAAAAGGCAGTTTTAGTTTCACAGCAAATTTGCTCTATGTGCAGGTTTTTGTGGGGACATAAGTCTTTAACTCCTTTTAGTAAATACCAAGCAGCATGGTTGCTAAATCGTATGGTGAGAGTATCTTTAGTTTTGTAAAAACTGCCAACCATCTTCTAAACTTTCTGTACCAGTTTTGCATTTCCAGCAGCTATGAATGAGACTTCAGTGTTTTTCTCCTAAGGTTGCCCACTTACTGGGTGAGGTCCACCCAGTTTATGGAGGGTAATCTGCTTTACTGAAACTCTACTGATTTAAGTGTCACTAAATACACTAAATTCATCTAAAAAATACCTTCATAGTAACATCTAGACTGGCATTCGATCAAATATTTAAGTATGATGACCTACTTAAGTTAACATATAAAACATTGTAATAGGCAATTTTTAAAGATTGATCATATCTATTGTTCATAAGAAGTGAGAGAAATGGATACTCTTTTACATTGTTGGTGGAAAATTATATAGAACGGCCTTCTGGGAACACATGAAACAGCGATATGGCAGTTTCTACAGAAATTTAAAATATGTAGAACTTTGCATCCAGCCTGCTGGTTTGCCTCCACCTGGCCTTGTTGTCCCACCAAGGTCAGCTGCCCCTCCAGACCCTTAATCCAAACAGTTATTGGACCCAGAAAGAGAGGGGCCTTGTCATACAACTCTCTCTTTCTGGGTTCAATAACTGATCCCTTCTTTTGTGCCTTGTGGTATAGGGTTGGTACTTGCTCCCTGCCCTGGGGAACTGTACCCTGCCTACAGTTAATGCAAACAGTGCATGCATTAACTCCTCAGGTTCTCCTGATTTGAGTGAGATCTGTTTCCACCTGGAGCCCTGCCTGATACCATCCGGGATTCTCCTCTCACACTCTTTCTCTGCCCACAGTCTATCTATCACCAACACACATCAGTAAAATCCTCTTCACTCTTTCTTGTTTCCAACCACAGAACTAGTATCCTAACTTGGACCATTATCATCTTTTGCCTGGATTTCTGAAAAATATTCCTTTTTTCATTGCCTTAAATCTTGTCTTCCTCCAAGAAATTTTCCACTTTTCCTAAAGGGTTTTTCTAAAATGAAAATTTGATCATACCCTGTTTCTCTGTTTCAATGGTTCACAGGTTTTGATGTCTTTTTCTCAGTTTGTGTTTCAAAATTTTTTCCTGGTGAAATTTGGATAGTAAACGTCATTTCTTATTAAACTTGAAATCATCCCTCCCAAGGAAGTTTAAGAGTCTTAAAGAGGAAGAAGGACATGCGTCTGTGGTCACCCTGTTGCCGGGATGAGAGAGCTGGCATGTCTAGACCCATAACCGCAGGCTCACGACAATACGGATCCCTTTTCAATGAAAGGAGAGGATTGTGGTATGCCTTGCTTATTCCGAATGTACTGTTTTTTTTTAAAAGAGTTTTCTCATCTGTAGACTCTTACGGACAGTTGTAGTCATTTGCTGGAGGCAACAGAGTGCTGTAGTTACTGTGACCCCTATGAACACATGCATGTTTAAGGTCAAGTTAGTTTATAAATAAAATATTTTATTTATAATAATGTGTTTGTATTACAGCGAGAAGCACATAATAGATGCTTATGCACAAAGATACCTGCATCTGGCATGTTTTTGTCCTGGGAGGATGTTTCCATTTTCCTTAACGATCTCTGGTACTCTGGTCAGGGTCCTCCATGGATAAGACCCAATAACTCCATTCTCCTCAAAAGTGTATGAACAGCCACCATATCCAGGAAGATATCTGGCTTGTAGATTTGTTTCAAACTTGTCCTAAGAGGCGAGGTGGTTGTTTTCAAACTCCTTTCACTGATTAGTGAGACACAGGACTCTTAGAATAAACTCAAACTTTGTTTTTGTTTGAGTAATTAAATTGATTACTACTTCCCCTATTTCCAAAGAGTTCTCAGGTAATTAGTAGTAAAAACACATGCAACAAAGCAAATAAAATGGAAATAGAAATTCAGTACAAAGACAAATAAGTGGGAATTACCATACTAATGGTAAGATGGCACCAGCCTGTGTGTGAGACCCAAATTCGACTGCCTGTTTCCTGGAATGCAGGGAAAATAGGCAAGTGATGAACACCGCACTACTCATGATCAGGGGGAAAAAGTGTACCAGTTTCCCAAAAGAATGGAAATTTTCCTGGCTGTAAACTCCAAAAAAAATTCTCGTGCACAGATTACAGGGTATGGTGTGACATTGTGGATAAATAGATTCATAATAGCCCCTTCCTCCTGAGGGATATGTAACAATTACTATATTTTTCAGACCATAAGATGCACCTAGGTTTTAGAAGGGAAAAATAGGAAAAAAATTTTGAAGCAAAAAATGTAGTAAAATATTTAATAACATAAATAACGTAATATTTAACCAATGTAAATGTAAACAGAACGCAACAGCAGCATTAACAACCATTATTCCTCCCAAATTTGGCGGCGGGGGAGGGGAGAGGGTTGATGAGTCTTATAGTCAGAAAAAACATGGTTAATAAAGCTGAACATGCAAAGCCCTTAGAATTGTGAGTGGCACATAGTAAACTCAAATATTAACTATCATCATTATGATTATATAAAATTATATATAAATTACATAATAATCAACATTGATAATATTCACAGTGACTTGTAGCAAATGTACAAGTGGATTTTGTTTAGTTGTTTCTTGAAACAGCTCTAGCCAAGAGCATGACATTAACACAAGCCAGGGAAGGTGGCCAGCAGGAGCCACGGCTGAGGTGGTCTGACTGTGGGCTTGTTTGGTGTCCTTGTTGCATCAAACAACAGAACAGAGGGCACCTAGAGAAAAGGCCAGGCCGTGCACCACCTAGTATTTCTTAGATATGGTTCTTAGTCATTGAGTAAGCTATGAGCAGGGAATGAATATAAAAATCCAAGTTCTTATAGGTAAATGGTGTGTAATTCCATACATTTTTAGTAAGTTGCTTACCAGTAATTATTATGTGAATTATTGAGGGATACTACAATTTGATATTCAAAAACCTCATGTTAACGCTACACTAAATTTCCTAAAGATACTAATTCATCATTCTACCAGTAAGTCTGGCTTCTCCACAGTGCCTATAATGCTGCAAAGACCAGAGAGTGGGATGGCTTGTTATTGGTTTATTATAGCAGTAGCCCAAGCTTATTGGGTTTTCCAATGGCAACCATTCTTGATTTTCAAATATTAAATTACTTTTCTGAAGATTAGTTAACCCTACAGATTGTTATGATTTATATTTGCATCAATAGCATTGCTAAAGTTAATGTCAGTTTGATCCCCTTAAAATGTGCTTGTTCCTGTGTGTTTTTCTCATGGTTCATGGTCCACTGGAGTTGCTTCCTCTGACTAAGTGGCAGCCATAAAGGTCTGAGAGCCACTGCCTTAGATTCTCTTGCCTGAATACCACTCTGTCAGCTGGACCGACCAGAAGTCAGAGGGCTATCACTGCGTGTTGCTCTGGAAGCCTGCAGGGATGGGGCAGGGTTGACTTCATGATGTGTTTGTGGATTTGGTGATGTTTCACATGACTGCAGGTAGCTGATATAATTTTATTCAAGTTGGAAGCCTTTCTTCAGCATTATTCCTCAGATGGAGGTCAGCCCACCTCAAGGAGGTGAGCTATGGAGACACTTTTTAAAAAGCCAGTTTTTTTTTCTCAGAAAGAAATTTGATCTATTCTAACTCCTCAATTCAGTCACCAAAGTTTTACAATATCTAACATGGCAGAGAACATGGTGACTTAGATAATTTTTAGCACTTCAGTAGTACATCTGTGATGGTGGTATGCTGGCCAGTTCACTGGCCTGTACCAACTTGTGATAGCCCATTGTTAATTTTTGAGTAATTTAGTGAGCTGATTGTTAAACTATTGGTAGTTTGGAATTGATCATGGTGGTAGTATTTCATAAAATGCTATAATTTTTTTCCTCAGCCAGTTATCAAACTTTTATTAGCACATCACTATCTGTGGACCATCTAAAGTTAAACTATATTGGTCTCTTGTGTCCCTTAAAAACTCAAAATGAGTTTTACTCATCTTCAAAAAGGGTAACCAATTATTTCTTCTTAATTAGAGTCATTCCCTTGCTAGTGATGTTAACCCCTTTGCCACCCTTACTCCAGGGACACGTTTCAAAATTGAGTCCCCTAATTGGATATTGAGTATGAAGAATGAGTAGATTTTAAAGACAGCTATAATATTATTAACCCCTATTAAACTTCATCCCATCTCCATAGATCATTCACTAATTTATTCAGTAGACACTTACTGAACATGTCTACTTAAAGTGAAACAAGCCTTTCGTGTTGATGCTGTGCTAGCGAATGGGTGTGTTTCCTATGACAGAACTAAGATGGGCTTTCCCAGGGTTTACAATCCAACAAGGGTTACAAACCTGAGAAAAATTATACAAACAACTTGTACTTGCAAACTGCGGTCATGCCGCAAAGGAAAAGAACATGGTGATGTGTGAGAGAATAACAATGCAGATCTATTTTGGGGGTCCATTTTCATGTTGTGGGTAGAGAACAATATATCTGAGGAAGTGGCACCAGATCAGAGATTCGAAAGATAACTGTTAACCAAGCAAAGAGAGAAGGAAAATTCATTAAGATATTGACTGAAGCCAAGTAAGGTCCTTGGTATAGTATACTGATTTGTCTTTAGACTTCAAGTTCATGTACAGAAACGGGGTTATGTGTCAAGATGTATGATATTAGCATAGTTACAATGCTTTTTCAAGACTTGAACCATTGTTCTTCCAAAATTAAAATAGATAAAATTTGTTCTGATCCATCTTGTTTAAAATTTGTAGTTAAGTATTACGTTCAGTTTTTAGGCAAATTGTGTACATACTCATGTAGTGTTACCTTTTGATGAGGGTCATACCTTGGAATTCTCATGGGTAGATTGGGTAATAATTAATTCTGTAACTCATGGTAATTCTGGGAATGGAAGGGATAAACCCAGTGGGGCATGGTTCTAGGGACAAAATGCAATCCTAGTTATTAAAACTAGGGCCTAAGTTCAGAACACAAGACTAATTCAAGTTAATGTTGAGTTGCCTCAGAACCAAATTCAGAGTTATTAAATTTTGCATAAGATCAAGAATGTGCTCCAGAGCCATGTAGCAGTTCAGAACAGTTTCCCCAGAGTGTGCCGCTCTGGCATGAGGGTTATTTTGAACTGAAGACAATTGAGGTCCAATAGACTCAGTAAGAACTTTACTTCCCCGCTAACTGCCTTAAAGAATCTAGAGAGAAGCTTTAGTCCAGGGAGAGAACTATCACCAGAGATAACTGGGAAGAAGCTCGGTATGCTAGAGCCGGGGAAATTTAACAAGGCCTGTTTGTTCAAAGTCCCCTCTGTGTCCCATTGTCTCTGTGTGACATGACAAACTTTTGTTTACCAAACATTTGTTTTTTCATTTTCCTGTAAATTGTTTTTCTTCCCTTGAAGTCCTAGACCACTACTCCCATTTCCTTAGCTCAGACTGGGCTATAGCCTGGGGCCCTCATATTCTCATGAAGCCCTGTACAAACAAATTAAACATGATTTTCTCCTGTTAACCTGTCTCGTGATAATTTAATTCTCAGACTAGTGAGAAGAGCCCAGAAGAGTAGAAGAGAAGCTTTTGCTCTGCCACAGCTGCTTGGTCAAACACCCATCCTTGGGGAGTGGGACCATGTAGGTCCATTGACTCACGTACACCAGGAACATCTTGGAAACATTTACCACATTTTGCTGTGTACAATGTGCTCCTGTGCATAACATGCACCCATGTTTTGTGTGCATTATACATGGATTATATAAACATTATTCTCGTGTATAATGCACACCTTTATTTTTCCCACAAAAATTTGAACAAAAAATGTGCATTATGCATAGCAAGATATGGTATTTCTTTCATTCTTGATGGTGATCTTCACATGGGGATGTGAAAAGGGACATGTCCTGTGTTTCTCAAAGCCTGGTTCGTGAACAACCTATATTAGAATCGACAGTGCTGTTTGTTTAAAAACTAGATTTGAAGGTACTACCCCCAAACAACTGAATCAGGGTTTCTGGAGAACCTGCAATGATAACTTGAAGTCTTTTATGTGCTCTCTCCATCCATTATCTTGCAGCCTCATTCCACAAGCCCCTGCCCCATTAACAGTAGGTGATCCTGTTTTCTGCTTCCCGGAGAAAATTAAAACTATCTCCTAGAGGAATTTCTCTGAGCTACAGCTTCTAAATCTCCTAACCTACCTTCACTCTTTGTCTCTCATCTTCCAACTGTGCTCTTCATATGAATCTCCTGCTTTCCCAGAAATTGTTTGCTATCAATTGTCTCTTCTCTCTCCTACACAATCAACTGCTCCTTCTCAAAAGGATCATTCCTGTAGGCATTGAAGTATGTCCATGTCTCTTCTATTAAACAACAAATACAAATAAAAATACCTTCCTTGGTCCCACATTTCCTTTAGCTAACTACCTTCTCTTTCTTGGCTTTGAAACTAGCCTTTTGGAAGGAATTCTATAGGTTTGGGTCTCTATTTCTTCATCGAACATTCTTTTGTTAGCTTGCTGTGTTCTGCTTCTGTCTCAGGACTCCACTCAGGTAGCTCTTGCTGAGGATCACCATGGATCTTTTCATCACTAAACTTCCTGGGCATTTTCCATGTCCACACATGCTCCTCTTGTTTGCAGCATTCAACATCACAGAATTCTCTCTTTCAAGTATTCTTTTTTGTGGGCTTCCATGACACCACATTCCCTGTTTTTTTCCCCCTTTTATCTCTCTAGGCATAATATGATTCCTCTTATAACCGGCTATTAAACATTGCAGCTGATTACCCAATACTATCACACTTGGCAAGCTTATTTGTGTGCTTGCACACTGCCATCTATAAATGACTTGCAAATTGATGTCCTCCGCCAGACCGCTCCCCGAGCTCTAACTCTGCATCTCCAACCACTTATCTGATACCTCCTTTCATGTTTCAAAGTTATCCCACACTCATAACATTTCTGCCTCTCCCCTTCCCCAAGCTCCATATCCCAATGTTCTCTGTTTTAGTAAGTGGTGTTATTATTGAACCAGTTACATAAGTAAGAAACAGCAAATTCACCCATGAAACCCTCCCTTTCCCCATAACCAGTGCAGTTCATTGCTAAATAAATATTTCTCATATAGTTTCTGAAGGCTTTCAGTTTCATCCACTTGTACTCATGTTCACGCCCAACAATGTAGCCCAAGCCCCCATCTCCTCTTACATGAACCATAGCAACCAGCTGCTAATGGGTTTCCTTGCACCTGGAGAGATCTTTCCGAATAGCAGAATGATCCTGTCACCTCCTAAATCTTTTCATGACTTGCTTTGCTCTAAGAAAAAAGATCAAAATTCTTATCAAGGCCTATAAGCTTCTCGAAAGTCCTCTGCTTCCCTCTTTTTCATCCTCATCTTCCACTACTTTCCCCTCTCTCCCATCCAGGCACATTGGACTTATTTTGCAGTACCTTGCTTGAATATGCCATATTCCTGCTTGTCACAGGCCTTTCTCCTCACCTTTCCCAGTGCTTGGAATGTTCTCCCCTCCTTTTGTGTCACTCCTCCTCAGGGCCCCACTTGTTCAGAGAAGACTTCCATAGTCTCAAGTGCTGGGTCCAGTTCCTTTGTAACAGGTGCCCACAAAAGATCCTTTCTTCCTCTAATCGCCCTTATCTCAATGTTTAATTATACCCTCCTTTGTGGGATTATTTGATCACAAGTCTTTCCATTAGCCTGAAAACTGCTTGCAAGTAGGAAGTGTGCCCCTTTCCCTCTAGTACACCCCTGCTTCCTGGCACAGGGCCTGGTGTATTGTAGGAGATCAGAGTGAATGAATGAAGAGCCAGGCATGCTCAGACCTGAAGGAGGCTTCATATTTCCTGTCACAAGGGCATTGGAGATAATCTGTAGAGTACCAGAGCATCAACATATTCATTGTCTGTGAGGAAACGTTTCTTGGGATTCAGTAGATGCTGGATGAAAGAGTGAGTTTCAGGGCACCTCCCCATCAGCCCTGCTCTGATTACAAGGCCAAGACAGAACATCCAGAGACCCTACACCCCAGCGGTCAACCATGTCCTGGTGCTGACGCGTCATCACACGTCTGAGGGAACATCACCATGTCTGTCATCAAAGAGGAATAAAATTAGAGGTGGTTGTGGTTTATAGTTTCTTTACTTGTTGTAAAAAGAAAATATATCCACCTCCTGCTGCTTTGTCTTAGTTAAAGTGAATATTTCAACCTTTCCCCTCTCTCACTGTGTATATAAAAACACTGCTCCGGCATATGGACTTCCTTTGCTTGGATATGAATCTGAGTTGAACATAAGAGGAAAGTTGTAAATAAATAGAGAAGGCAAAGAATTGGGTTCAGTGTTAAGATTAGATAAAAATAAAGTGCTTTCTCATAAAATGCTCTGGGAATTATTTCAGAATTCGGGAAAAATGATTTCATCCTGAGCTGGACATAGTTCAACAACGGGGCCCCCCAGGAGCTGGCAAGCGATGGCCTAGGACTAGAAACCTGGAAAGTGTAAATTTTGTACTTTAATTCTGATTTTTCAAACTTGAGTGAAGGAAGACTAAAACAGGGGCAGGGGGTGGGTCAGAGGCTCTTAAGCTTCTTCCTGTTGGTTAGTGTTGGGACTCTGGGAGGAGACACTGGAAGTGGGGCCGCCAGCAGGGACAGTGGTGAAGTGGATGGAGTCCTAACCCCCTCTTGCATTTCCCATTGCCCTGCTCCCCTCTCGTGGTGCTGACCCTAGGGCCTTGCTTCCACCCAGCTTTTCAAGTCCAGTTCTTTGAGAGTCTACCTTGACCAAGTGCGGCAAGCTTATGTATAAGAAACCCTCTCCTGCTTATAATTCAGTTTTTCCTTCTGTCAAAACACCTCATTGACTTTCCAACCTGTTTTCTGTCTAGGTTTCACCTAGTCCAGTGGTTTCATAGGCCATCTGCATTGTAACCACTGATTTGCTTGTTAAAATATAAATCTATTTGGTCAGAATCTCTGGAGATGAGGCTAGGAATCCTCGGACAAACCCCCGAAGTGATTTTTATACCCATTAGGGTTTGGAATCATTGACTTGGTTCTTCTAGTTTTCAACTTCTTAGTTCCTTTGTGCGGGTACTGAGCTCACCTGTCTTTCCTGACTCAGCAGCCTTGTGAGCAATGTTCTGGTTCAGCATGGCCCCAGAACACCCTTCCCTTGTGCACTATTTTTATAAGCAGTCCAGCCATCCCCCCCCACCTCTGTAACCCCCTCCCCTCGGCCCAATACTTGCTGCCAATACCTAGGTTAGTCTGGCCTTTTGGACAGGAAATAGATACCTAAGTGTTAGTTGTACATGTAAGGTATTATCCATCTCAATGACGCTTATATTTCTAAAAGAAGTTTTCATCCTCCAGAGAAATGCACATCTAGGGGATTCTATGCATGCAAGGCTAAATATGCAAGATTAATTACAGCTGGAAATCTTTGATGATCCATTCTTCAAATCTTAGTGAAAACCTGACCTCATGTCCTGCATAATTTAGGGATGACCACAGAGAATATGAGGGCAATTTACCCTTTAAAATATTTTTTCTGATGATTTAATGGAGCTGTGAAAATTTGCTGCTCCTGGAGGCAACATCTCTTGAATTAACGTTTGGCAGCATGTCTGGGGTGGTCATTCCAACCTGGGCTGTGGCACCTTTGGGAGGATAGAGGCCTAGGAATAACATGAATAGAGGAGACAGCAGGGTTTTGCCTAAAACCTTGGACTTTGTAACTGGATAGCTCTGAGATTCAGTTCTTGGAATGGGAGGTCAGACAAGTTACTATTATGTCCCACTGTTCTCATTAAATTAAGGACAATAATAATATTGATTTCACATTAAGTGCTTGGCACAAATGATCCAGAGTGTAATGCTTGTCATCACTATTGTTATTGTCTTTATTATTGCATTTGTGGTGGAAAGGGGGAAGAAGGGAAGAAGCACTTCCTCCATTTCCCAAGCCTTCAGACTTTTCTGGGGCACACATTTCTCCTTTCTCTCACGTGCCCCTCTGTCAAGCAAGGCCTCAGGAATATCTTACAGTGTATCCCTTATCCCACCCCATTTTTTACATGGATGAAATTCAGGCAGCACCAATACCCAAGGCCAAAGGGGTCTCAAGATTTTGGGGAACAAATGGGATAAAGCAAGGGTTGTCCACTCCTCTGGCATTGATGATGGCTGAGGTACAACCTCAATGTTGTCTTTGTTTGGAAAGTGAGCTGATAGAACCATTTTTGCTCAGGCCAGGGGATCCTGAAACCAGTGCCATAAGCAAGGCCTCCCAGAACACACACGTGGGTGTTCATTCTCTTTCGCCTACTCCAATCATCCTCTTGAGGATTTATTGCTAATCCATTAGGAGACACAGGGACTTAATTCTGCCCTGAGAATCTACAAAATATCCATGGCAATGACCTAGTAAGGGTAAGAAGCTGCTGGAGAGGCTTGATGCTTCTGAGACACAGGGCACAGTTCCAAATCCAAGGCCAGTGTAGACTGGAACCAAGAGTGACCCCTCTACACCTAAAGTATATGACCCAAATAAATGCCTCCTGCCTCACGGGGGTTGCCCTAAGTGGGCAACTGTGCCAGTCCCACTGCAACCTGGCATCAGTGGCAGCATAAGTAGCAGAGATTCTTGCTATTTCTTAGAGACAGGGCCCTGCTTAGCATCTCTGGGTGAGCTGAGGGGGCCTGTGCCAACCATTCTGCATATCTCCAGGCCGTGGGCAAGGTCTCCACTGTGCTTCACGCTCATTGTGACAACTCTTACCAGAACATTAAGGTCAGCGTAAGGATATCTGGGAGTTGGCAGAAAGTCCATCACAGTTAGGAATGCAATCTTCATATTAGAGAGAGGGAGGGAAAAGGGGATGACAGGTCCACTGTGGAGCCCCATGACCAGCTCCCATGATTGGATTGTGAGTTCTGGTGCGAACAGAAGCAGAAGTGATTATACGCACAATGATGACAAGTCCCTATTTCCAGGCCCTGCAGGTTCTCTTGTGTCTCTTCCTTTCTGTGAAACCATAACCCAAACCATGCCCAGGCAGAGGAATTCTTGGTTATGGCATTGACTTCCTGGGCCACTTCCAAGCAAGCTCCCCACCTGCTGACAATGTGCACAGAGTCTCAATGTTTGGCACTTCATTTGAACCCTCAGCTTGTGCGTGTTTATGAAGAGGGTCCTCCAGAGGGCAGCAGAGAGCAGTCCTATGGCCCGATGGTGGAACCCAGAGGAAGGTGGGAGTAGAGGTGATGGTCACATTTTATTGGGACTGCCGAGGGTCTGGATTTTAATTTGGGAGAATTTAAAATCAACAGTAGACACAATTAAAAAATGTCATCAATAGGGGGATTCATAGTTAAGGAATTTAGAACTTCACAACCCTGAAAAAGCAAAGGTGCCCATCAGATAAGGGAAAATTTAGGAAGTTCTGGAAGTCAGTACGATGGGCAAACATTTTCTGTGAGTGAGTGGGTGTGCATTTCCATGGAGGAAAATGTCGGGCTTAAGACCTCATTGCCTTTAACAACATTAAGGGGGTTGTGACATCAAGAGCCCTTCCTGGCATCTCTGCTTCGACACTCCTCCCTCCCACTGGGCTGTGGAACATCTATCTGTCTGCCCCTCTGGACTGTGTAGTTCGTGAGGTCTAGGACCACATGCTATTGAAATTTATATTTGCAAATCCCCCCAGAGTGCCTGATATATCATGGTGCCAGGCAAATATTCAGCAGATGGAGTTGAATTATCAGCTGCCACATCCTTGTAGGTATAAAATAAACTGAAGAGGTCTGTGTCTCTTCTTGTAGAAATGTTTGGATTATCCCACATTTCTGAGGTTAAAACAGAACATGCTTATAATTGCCCTTAACAGCATCTGTATTTTTAAACTTTATTTTTATTGTTCACCCTGTTACAGATGTCCCGTCCCTCAGCCCCCTTTCCTCAGGCCACCGCCACACTGTCTCCTGTGTCTATGGGTTATGTGGATATGTTCTTTGGCTAATCTCTTCACCTTTTTTCATCCAGTGCCCCCGCCCCCGGCATCTGTTTTTGACTAGCTGGATTAGCCCCCGTGGCTGCCGTCTTTGAGGGGTAGTTATTGCCCCACAAGATACTTCAGCCCAAACAGGTGCTTCTCCAGGTGTAGTTGTACAAGAGGGCAATGAGCATGGATCAGTGAGTGAGCAAATGGCAGGGGATAAATCAGACCCAGAAAATGCCTCACGGGCAGTGAGTGTGCCCCACCTCCCCCACTCTGTCCTATGGCCCCTTCATGCACTAATGCTGTTCTTCAAATCCACATGCTGGCACGGTCAGGAGACAACAGCACTGGAACCTGGCCTCCCTCTGGAGTCTGCTGCTCTCCTGGCTCAGCCTGGAGGCTGGATCTGTTGCTTCAGCTGTTTCTTTTTAAGTGTTGGAGCTAGGTCAGGAGCACTTTTCTGAGAGCCATCTCAGCTTGGGGAGGTAGGTGAGTGGGAGCTGATGATTAGGGGATAAAGCGAAAGTGTGGATGGGCAACGAGGGATTTGGGAAGATGCAAAAAGGGGATTTGCTAGGGATGGTGGCTCCTAACTTTCATACCAAATCCTCTCTTTATGAGTGAGTGCACCAGCAAGGCATCAGAGCAGTGCAGAGAAAACCTAGAGATCCCAGCAGGGACAGTGTTAGGAGAGGCTTCCAAGGATGGGAGCAATGTTGCACTAGAGAGTGGACAGCAACAGGAAACTGGACATAAAAAGAAGAAAGAAGAGAGAAGGACACATGGGCACATGACCTGGCTTAGAATCTGTCTGTATGAACATCTTCGACGCTGGCAGGATATAAATGCTCACATGTCCTCTGAGAGCAATGGGGCCAGGGCAGCTCACCCATCTGGCTCAGGTCAGTGCTGATGTCCCTTCGTCATTTGTTTCTAATGAGCAGCCTTTTCTCTGCTAGCTGCTCTGGTTAAGAGAGAAGCTAGGACCAGTGGTGACAGCCACTGTGTTGAACTTGTAGCTTGTGAGATCTGTGCTCCCATGGCCTCATTCCCCTTCCTTTCCCTTCTCCTGAATGGGCAGAGATGCAGGAGGGCATCTCAGACTTCACCTGTGGGGTTCAGAAAAGCAGTTTCTGCAGTCAGATGCTGCCTTCACCTTTGACGATAAGGGAGAGAAATATTCATGGTGTGCTCCACCTTGCTCGCCTTGGCTTTGGGCCTTGACTGAAATCCCACTCTCAGGTTCCAGAGCTGAGGAGATCACATACACTCCATGAAAGAGATTTGAAGAGCCACAGGATGGGGAGTGGAGGCAGGGTTATTACTGAAGCCAGGGTGGCTCCTAAGGTCAAGTGTCAAGTGTCCCTGGTGTGTAGCCTGTGCCAACACAGAGCATCCTTGCATTTTCAAAGGAATGTCTGCACTCCACAGCTGGAATTATTTTTGACTTATAACTAAGCTTAGTCTTTCCTCAGCTAACAAATACTCATCTTCTCATGGGGAAGAGCATACCTCTTAATCATGAACTTGGTATTTTTACTGACACAAACATCTCTAATGACATTCTACAGCTTTAACTCCTCTGGGAGTCTGTGGTGAATTATGACTTTGTTCCAAAGCTGTTTCCAGCTTCCCGGCAGTCACTCTGGTTCTCCTGGGGCTCATCTCCCTCTCATTGTGCTCTGACGGCCTCCCGGATCCTCACCCCTCTGCTGGAAACGGCTTAGTTTCTCTCCTTCTCTGGAGAGCCAGGGGTGAATGAGTTCTTCAAGAAGACTCAGGGTTTGCACTCTTACTACACACACACACACACACACACACACACAGTTTTACATGTGATTGGTGAGGATCTTGAAGGGGATTTGTGGATTCACTGAAGCTTATCCAGACACCCCAGTTTAAGCTGCATTAATTTAAATAGAAATATCTTTATTATTTGTTTCTAATACAGACTATATTGGGTGGCTGTGTATGTTCTCCTCACAGCTCCCTTTTTCGGTGCCTCCCCAGGCTTTGTCATTGCAAGTCCACTAACAGCCTTAACAGCTGCTCAGGGCTGCTTTGAGGAAGTGGGCTTGAGACGTGAGGTGGGACAAAGGGGCCCCCAGAAGTTGGTGTTGGTTGACAGGACCGACAGAGGTCATCATTAGCATTTCAAATCCTACCAGCAGTTTCCTGACATGGTTTCTGGACACAGGGGCCTTGACCCAAGCCCTGGTGCCAGCTGTGGGGGTGCCGGCTCCGGTGGGAGTGCAGACTGCTAGCTGCTGGCCGCCAGCTGCTGTGCCGTCAGGACCCACCAGGGTGTTCAAACTCGGACCACTCACTCCCCAGACAGCTCCCAGCCAGGGCCCCCATAACAGGGTTACCGGGCCTGGCTATTTCTGCCAATGCGGGCCTCATCTAGGGGCACCTGTTGGCAAACTGAGATTTTCTCAGAGCTTCACTCAGTCTGAGGCTCTGCCTGCCCACTGCTTCCTCCCCTTTCTCCACAGGCATCTGATCTGCCCCAAGGTCCCAGGACTTCCCAGCCTCCTCCAGCTTCCTTCTCTATTTATCTTTCCCATGGACTTCCCCCAATAAATCTCTTGCACTTCTAACTCTGCCTTAGCATCTGCTCTGGGAGGACCTGAACTGACACAGCTCTTCACCTGTGACATTGTGGTCACTTCACACAATCCCACCTTACTTTCCCAGATCCTTCCTTGGAAACAGCCCCCACATTTTGGCAACTCATTTTGCCACGGAGTTAGGACTTTCTTGGGTGTTGGGTTTCATCCTTCTGATTATGCAAGTGGTTAGGATTCAGAGGACCACCCCTTCAGCCTCCTGTAGGGTGCTGAGTTTCCCTGGAGATAAGACAGCAATGTGAGATAGTCAAACACATATTTATTCTCTATGGAAATTCTTTCCAGGATCCCAGGCTGGAAAATGGATATCTCAGGAACGACCCAGCTCACACACAGGATCCTTCCCGAAAGCCAGGTCAACGAGTTCAGCTCCTGAGCCCTCTTTTCCTAGAAGTCCTTTCAATCCTTCCAAGAAAGAAAACATTCCAACATGTCTCAGCATTCTGGTGTTGGGGAGAGGACAAGGACTCTGCCCCTTAGATCTTCCCCTAAAAGGTCCCCTCCCCACCCCTTAGTAACTATGGTCCGACTGTGAGTCCACAATATACATCAGCTCCTCTTTTTTGAAACAATGAGGAAGAGGAGAGGTTGGCACAATACAGAGAACACACTGACGGCAACTGGATCCCATATTTTGGAAGTAACACAACAAAGATTGGCCCCATGATGTCTTGTATTCTATTCCTACTGAACAGTACACCGAAGAAACAGACTTAGGAGAGAAACACAGGAGTGACACATTTCTGTAAGAATGAGCCCCATGCACAGCGCAAATCCTGGTGTTTCTCACATGTGGGAGAGGATGACATTTCTTGTAAGTTAAATGGGTGCTGGAGAATGGGTCAGAGGAAGGCTTGCTGGGCTACTTCACAGGTGCTGTTTTGCCATATTTGAAACAGTGCAGTACCAATTCACACTCTAACAATGTGCAGTGACGATGCTGTCCAACCATGTCTCACTAGGTCCCCTGTTCTGACTGGTGGCCCCCCCTTAGAACTACCTCAGAGAACTCTCACTGCGCAAGTTTCTCTGAAGGTCTCAGCCCTTGGCTTGATTACACATATTGAACGTGGGTCTTTAGAATCCTGGGGAGAATCTGCTTCTCAGCTGCCTCCATGCCTGCTGCATGGCCTCAGCCCACTTGGACTGGTGAGTTAGCAATGGCTCCTCAAGAGTGGAAGACGCTGTCTGTCCCCAGCTCAGGGCCAAGTCCAGAGCAAGTACTTAATGATCCTTGTTGAACTCAACTCTAACCTCTTCCATAGACAGGATGTCCCCAAGTCCTTGAAACTTTCTTCTTAACTTCTTCTCATAACCATGCCGGTTCTTTATAGACTCCTGAAGACAATCATCCATACATAAATGTTCCAATTCTTTATTGGAAGTATAACTAATGTTTTCAGCACTGGCTTTTGTTGTCCCTAAATTATGTCTTCTGCTCATATATCTGCATTGAGCTAGCTTTACTTAATTTATTTGATCCTTCCTATGAGGCTTTGCAGAGTATGGTTCTCAGTTCCTTCCAGCTTATACTATTGCTCTACAACAACCCTCCCCCCACCCCACCCCAGCCCTGCCTGGTGTGGTCTGGTAGGATTAGAGCCAGCAGGGCTGGTGAGGCTGTGAACCCTGTGGACAGTGCTGTTCTCCCTCCACACCATGGACACAACACATGTGCATCCTTCTTCAAACGATGAGGAGGATATTCATGGATATTGCATGAAGTTTCTGCTTTCAGCCACTTCAGGACAAAGCACAGATCTGGGAGACAGAAAAGAACTGCATGCTCACCTGATGGAAATCCCAAAGCTTTACTGGGACATGAAGCATAAGTGCATGGATCTTGGCAGGTGAACTGTTCTGTAGGGTCCGTGTGTTGGCCCACCTTTATAGACAGGAGGCCAGCAAAGCCAGGGCGGCAGGAAGGGGGAGATTTGAGAGTCTAAAGGGAAGATGCAAGGTGTCCTCTTCCCAGAGGTACTGCTGCTGTGTGCAGCCCTTTTGCTCAGTGGGCATCTGAGCACATGCCTGATGCTAGTGTAAAGCTAGTGCCTCTGTCCTAAGACACCCAAAAGGCCAGGCCAGGGAGTCCACAAATTGGTTATCCTGGTGTTATCTCCAGCTGCAGGCTCTGCCTGCTAAAACCTGGTGGAGAGACTCAGGCTTTGACACCAAGTGCTCAGCTCTGTTAAAGACTAAAAACTTCCAGGAGAAAAAAAGCACTCATGTTTTAGGACAAATCAGAGAATGGCTGACATGGGTGTTGACACATGGTCTTAGCAGTTGCTACTTCCCTAGGAGCTTGGTATTAAATCGCTAAACTCTCTTCTATTCTTTCTGAGACCACTGTTTTTTGGTGAGACAAACAAAAACTGATGCAATGATTGAACCATTGAATGTTAAAATTTGAGGGACACTTAGATGATCTAGTTCAGCCCCACAGTTTTATAAATAAGGAAAGGAAGGCTTAGACAGATTAAGTACAGCACAGCTCTCCTGACTCTTGATGACCCATGATGGACATTAGCTGGTATTAGGGGACACATTCTACCTGCATCAGTTGCTTAGGACAGTCGCCGGGGACAGAATGCAGATGAATCTGAGGCTCTCAGTCCCATGATATTTATATGCCCTAAAATATTGAGATGTCGAAAAGAGACGGATTTTGTATTCTTTTTGCAAGTGCTTGGGGTTAAATCTCTCATTCAGCTTTTCTGGGGTTCCTTCTTTGGCTCCTCTGGCTGAAGGACAGTAATTTGAGCTTGACTGAGAATGACTTTGCTAACATAAGACAGAGGCTCCAGGCAAACAAGACAGGTAACTCTGTTGCTACATTGCAGGATTCAACTTGAAATGAGTGCTCACATGCAACCAAAGTTTATTCTAGAACCATGGAATAGATTGTAGAGAACATGGAGTACAACCTTCCCATTTATAGGCTCAGAGAAGTTGGATGATTTGCCTCGGGTCACAGCATGGGGGTGGCAATGACATGGAAGAATCCAGGTTTTTTAACTCCATGATGGAATATTTTTCCTAAACCATTCTAATACTTTTCACAAGCCCCAGTGTTAGGGGTTTCTGATGGTTTTCAGATCAAGGAATTATTCATGCATGAAGTGACGCAGGACAAAGACAATGGTGGCTGCCCCTGCCCCTGCTGAAGGCCCCAGGGTCTAGGAGAGCATGTTGGAGTAGAAGCTGAAGCTCTCTGTCAGGGTCTTGGAGTTGCTGCGAGAGGAGCCATTGGAGGTCAGGTCCAGGGATGAGGGCGTGGCCTTGGGGCCATCCTCGGGCTCCTCCTCCTGGTTTCCCACCACTGTGGAGACGGTGGTCTCCAGGCGGCTGACTTTGTACACACTGCCTTGGGTCTGTAGGTACCGGGTGGATTTCATTTCGAGCCCCTCGTAGTCGCCCGCACTGATGAAGGGGCAGCACCGGAAGGCATGCTTGAAGCCCAGCCGGAACCTGGAGGGAGAGCAGATGGAGCGGTGAGCTGGGGCGCGGCCTGTTTTCAGAGGGTCTTCCCGCCACTGCATCAGCCCTTTAACATGTGGATACACCCAGGCATGGCTCTGTGTTTTTATTTTTAAAATTAATTGAGAACTGGAGACAGTAAGGCCAAAAAGATTTAAAGGTTGGTCATTAAAGTCAAACCCAGTACTAGAACCCAGGTTCAGGTGACACACGTCTTTCCTGAGGGCAGCCACTGAACTATGCTGCCTCCACTGCTGTGGCGTCGGCCAACTTTGGGTCGCTCAGCATCGAAATGAAACATTCACTACGGGCTTACTCGGTGGACAATACTGTGTTAGCAACTATGTGGTAAAAACATGACCATTTAGTCCCTTCCTTCAAGTGGTTCACTGTCTGAAGGATGACTTTCTGCCAATCACCCTCTTCCAGTATGCCTCTCCCAAGCTGCTCTCACAGCAACTCTGTCTCTCTGTGTCCACACACAGCCCCTGTGTGATAAATGCATCGGGCAGAGTGCACCAATGCACAGCCACAGACTGGATCCATCGAGTGGACCTGCTTTCTGCACATCAACCACAGAGGGTCTTTTTTGTTTGTTTTTTGTTTACTTTTTTAAATCTGTACCCCACTCCCATTGACTTAGTTGGCAGTGTTTGAAAGTTACAAGATATCACACAAAAATATGGATTTCTGGTTCTCTTTGGAAAAGAAGAATATGTCCACTTTGGGCTTATATTCCTGTAGTGGTGATCATCAGCAGGGCTTGAGTAATGTGGTGCTTAGTTTGCTGTAGTCCCTACCACTCCCTGTTGTCTCACAGCTAAGTTTGCTCATTTAGTTTGGCTGCTTGGTGGTTATTTAAACAGATGGTCTTGTGGCCCCTGGAATGAGTCTGGGCAATGGGGTTCTCACCTGTCATTGAGGCAGCAGTAGATGATCGGGTTATACATGGTGGAGCTCATGGCCAGCCACATGATGGCCAGGTAGACCTGCTGAATGAACTTTTCCAGGTAGAGCTCTGGGTTGATGTAGGGCAGGAGGAAGAAGATGTGGAAGGGAAGCCAGCAGATGGCGAAAGTGCACACCACGATGATCATCATCTTGACCACCTGGTAGAGGGTGAGACAGGTGAGACCACCAGCACATTCTCCTTTGCTCATCGCTACTTTCGTTCTTCTCCCACCACTCCCTCACTGCACACAGTGCCGTCTGGGTGGGACATGTTCTCAAAACCCCTTTTGAGGAAGAAGAAAGACCTTTATATGTGTTACTAGGGCTTGGGTTATGTCAGTGGTTCTGAGAGTTTGGCCCCAGGACTTGCTCAAGACCTTGTCAGAAATGCTAATTCTTGGACCCCACCCAGACTCACCAAATAAGATGCTCCAAGGGTGGGACCCAGACTTCTGTGTTTGACAAGCCCTTCCAATTCTGATGCACACTGATGTCTGAGAATCCCTGTGTTATATCATCCTCTGGGCAATAAGTGGAGAAGCTAAGGGAGACCACATTAATGAACCAAAGGGAATGGGGGTTCAAGAAGCAAAGACTCAGGAAGCAGGGAAATACCAGAGGGGGAGAGGCAGAGAGCGAGGGCAGCTCTTTGCTTGGAGTCTCAGCAGGGGGGCAGGAGAAGGGACAGGATTTGGACAGCTGCCACAAGCGAGCATCAGATGTTTAAAGGGGATTTATAAAGTTTTATGAACTCTGGGTGATATCACCGCTTCCCTCTTTCCCCAATAATCAGTGAAGAACTACCTAGCCTCCACACAATGAAATAGTATGCAAACATGAACCTAAACAAACAAAAAAAAGAATAAGGAATCTCTCTATATATTGGTTTTTGAAGGTCTTTTGGATATTTTTAAGTACAAAAGGAGTGAAGGGCAGAAAGTGTATATTTACTATTGTGTGAAAAAGGAAAAAAGTAATTTATATTTATTTGGTACATAAATACATTGTAATATTTGGAAGGATTAATAAGAAACAACGGTGCCTACCATAGTGAACGTGCTCATGAACTTGGGAGCTGGGTGGAGGCAGAGCCTAGACAGGAGGGATCCTTTTCATGGTAAGACTCTTCATGTGGTTTTTTAACTTTTCATTTTTAAATGATTTAAGACTCCCAGCAAGTAGCAAAAATAGTGCAGAGAGTTCCCAGCTTTCTCAGGTGACACCACCTTACATAACCGTGTCACGTGATCAAAACCAGGACGCTGGGGTTAGCGCAGCGCTAGAACAGCACTGGGGTCCATGTGTGGGCTGCCTGTGCTCCACAGGCCCATGTGGGGGCGGGGGGGGGGGCAGTTCCATGAGATTTTATCACTTGTATAGATGAGTGAAAGCCCTGCCACAACCAGGCACAGAACTGCTCCAATGTGACCCTCCGAACCTCTGACCTGGTGTCCGCCATCATACTGCTGTTCCTTTGAATACAATATGTTTTACGTTTTCACCAAGTGAATATATTATTTTGCTAAGCTTTAAATAAATAAAAGAGGACTGAATACCTCTTTAATGCTTTCGTAGTTAAATGCTGTGTGTGTGTGGATATGTGTTTTAATGGCTTGACAAGTTGCGGTTACCCGTAAGGCGAGAGCAAGGTCATGCCCCCACAGGCAGACCTAGGTCACCAATACATTAAAGAGGGCCCCGTTCCTTCTCTTCCCCTCCTGTCCCCTCTGCTGTTCCCTAGACCCAGGGGGACTTCGTGCCTGCTGTCTCTGAGCCTTCTGAGCCTCTGGGCCCATATGCTTGCCAGCCTGTTGTCTGTGTTGGGGTGGGTTAGGGCTGCCTGTCCCTTGCTTACCTTGCGCTTGGCAGAGACTTGCTCGTGGTATCGGTCAGAGGAGTCCCCGGGAATCTCGCTGGCCCACAGCGTAATTCCCACTACGGTGTACGCATAGCCGATCACCAGCAGGGGGAGGAAGTAGATCAGAACAGGCACGCAAATGTGGTACCTGCAATAAAGTGGATGGGAGGGGTCAGTCTAAGAAATAATGGCTGATCAAGGCTTGACAGCTACCTTTCTCAGCATTTGCCGTTAATGAGTTTGGATGATAAGACCCACCGCAGGGAGGCTTGCCACCTGCAATGGATAAGTGGGTGATACATTAATGGATAAACTAGAAAAAGCAAATCTCTTCAACTTATACTTTTCTGGTGGACTTTTTCCATAATGAAGATTCCTGTTCAGATTGAAAAGAGAAGAGTAAACATGGATTAAAGAGAATTGAATCCATTGTATACCTATGGCAATTTTAGTTAATGTTGAGTTCAATATTGCTGTCATTCTCTTCCTGCTCCCTCCCTGCTGCACCGCCCCCCCCCCCCCCCCCAACATGCAACCTCAGGCTTCATTATTATAAGTACATGCTCTATAAAGAAGGGAGTGATTGTACCACTCAGTTGATACATTTCATGTTAAACTTAGACACGATTTGGGTGCAGGGATGCAGACCAATGGATACTTTCAGACAAGAGCCAACATGATTGTTCTGAGCCCTAATCCATTCTATCTGACAAATGAAGTCACGGACATAAGAATAATTAGCTTGGAGAAGAGAGATAAGACTTATCCAAGACTAGGGTCAGTAGGAAAAAGCCACAAGGTGTTAGCCACTCCTAACACCTTGGTTCTTAAAAATATATCTCCAGAGGGAAGCTGCCTGGGTCTCCGAGTCACCACTTGGAGTTTAGATAGCAATGGACTTAGTCTGACTGAGACACACCAAGACATAATGCTTTGCAGCGTTGGACTGCTGAGCCTTCGGGGCATCCACAGCAGCAAGCATAGTGCATCCTGCTGTTTCAGACAAGGCTCTTTCTAAGGAGGACATTCAAATGAGTTTTTTGAATTTTTAGACAGAATATTTTTTCTGAAGGGGTCATTGGCAAGTCTGGCTAGTCATAGCCCTTTCCTCTGATGCGAGTTTAATGGCAAGGCTCAGCATTTCTAATAGTAATGATAGTAACAGCTAATACTCTGGGAGGTTTACTCTAGGCCACTGTGCTAATAATGTCAGTGACGGCATTCCCAGCAGAAACTGGGAGGGGATCTCACTGAGTCACCAGCACAATGCCAAGCATTTTGTTAGCATTATCCCATTTAATCCTGAAAATAAGTGATTGGGTAGATACTATCATGATCCTATTTTGTAGAGGAGGAAACTGAATTTTAGAATTTAATTAAATTATCTAAGTTCACAGCTGGTAAAAAGAGGAGCTGGTATTAGAATACAGATACCAGAATTAGATCCTCCTCAATGAAAAAAAGTCACACAATGATATTTTCATCCATTCTGTTTATGCTTATTCTCCACAGTGAATTTTTTCCAATAAGGGAAATGCATTCAATTTCTCTTTTACAGATACTCTGTTTCCAACCATTTCTCTGCAAAGCCCCACAGTTTAATATTCAAAGCCAGGCCCGTGAATATTAAAATTTGCAACCTGAAGACACTTGGAGAGTTTTTAAGTAACAAATCACAGATGTAGCAAAGCAGGGAGCCAAGCATATCCACTCTGTGCAGACAGGCTGCCCCAGTCTCACCAGCTGTTCAAGGTCCCCCTTTATTGTCACTTCCTTTGTGAGCCTCTGGGCTCTCCTGCTGCAGCACAGTGATTGCATACTGTGTTCCCTGCCTGATCTCAGCCCCCTTCCCTATTGCTGCAATCAAAGTAGTGGCTATGAATTCTGAGGACCTCCAGGCTGTACCTACTTTTCCCACCTGTAAGAACAGCCTGTCTTAGGTAAACTGATATTTCTTTGGTGGTAAAACACTTTAGTTGAGCTTTTCAGGGTTACTGCCTCAGAGCAGTGAGCACTCATGTTGGAGTCAGGGACATGATGGCAGATACTATAGACAAGCCGCCCACACTCCTTACCTTAAACCAGTGGTCCTCCAACTTGACACAGCTTTGGAATCACCTGGTGGGCTTATGGTTTAAGGAGTGTCAAACTCATTTTCACCAGGGGCCACATCAGCTTTGTGGTTGCCTTCAAAGGATCGAATGTAATTTTAGGACAGTATAAATGTGACTACTCCTTAACTAGGGGCAAGGAGCTTGGGGTTGTGGCCAGGTAGAAACAAGGCGTGGGCAGGATAAGACAAGGTGGAGCGGGGGATGCAGCCCCTGGGGCCTTGCATTTTCCACCTGAGGCTTATACAAACAGAGAGGGCTGAACCACACCCAGAGTTTCCAGCCTTGCACATGGGCCTGAGAACCTGTGTTTATAACAAGTTCCAGGTGATGCTGCTGTTCATCTGGATTTAGTCTTGGAGAAACACTGTCCTACACAGCCCCTAAAGCACAAAAGAATCACCAGGGGAACTTTTAAAATGATCAGTGTCCACAGATATTCATTTAATTGGCTTGTGTGTGGGAGGAGGATCCCATATTTTGGAGAATTCTCCAAGTTATTCTGGTGTACAGCTAGCATGGAGAACTGCTGTTGCAGACCCACGGTATGCAGGCCTGTGGGGACTCTGAGATTTTATGACTTCACTAAAGTGTGCATTAACCTTATTTTCTAGCTTCTGTATCAGATGCTTTAACAATTCCCCAGGCCACCTATTCCCTAGAGATAACTCCTTCCAGCTTGTCTTTCATATGCAAACTAACCAATCCAAAACCCATAGCAGCACTAGTCACAGAAGCCAAAGTTGGAAACAACCCAGAAGTCTCTCAAGAGATGAACTCTGTGAACAAAATGTGGCATATACATCTAATAGAATATCAATCAACCTTAAAAAAGAAAGATTTTCTGATACATACTACAGCATGGGTGAGCCTTGCAAACATTATGCCAAGTGAGTAAGCCAAACACAAATGGATGAATATTGTATGACTCCACCTGTATGCAATATCTAGAATAGGCAAATTCACAGAGATGGACAGTAGATTAGCTGCTAGTACAGAAATTGTGAGGATGAAAAGGTCTGGAAATGGGTGGTGGTGATGGTCGCACAATATTGGGAATGTCAAATAATAAATTTTGTTATGCATATTTTATCATAATAAAACAAATTTAATTAAAAAAATAACACTTCAGATGAGCTGGGTCTCACAATTTGCAGTGTTTTTCCTCCTCCAGGTACTCCTCAACAAACAGCCCCGAAGGTTTGATTTGAACAGGACCAAAGGTTAAATGCATCCTCTTGGATCTTGCTCAGCTAAAGACATTGCAAATACTCTATCCAAACATCTAAGTTATCAAACATTCAGAATGATTGTAGACCAAATGAATAAAATTCCATCATTAAAAAAACAATATTAAATACAGTTATTCCTCCTGGACACTATTTTTGGAGAATTTTTTTTTACTTTACCATATCCTTGTAGTTAATTGGAAGTAACTCTGTTTTTTTACTTCTCGCCAAAATTATTATTTTAGAGAGCTGGTCAGTGAACCTAGTGTAATCTTGCTTTGTACAGCTCCATGCATTTTTTGGCTCTTGGATGTGATATTCCCTAGGTTCCTGCCAGGCATGATTTTAGCCGTTCTCAGAATTAACATCTGCCTTGGGAGAAGAGATCAGGGGTCAGGAATATATCAGAAATGAGCTAGAGAAAGTGTCAGGAGTAACTGCAAGTAACAGCGACAGAAGGGATGGCTTGGTTCCCACTTGATCAGATGTGCACTGATTTTGATGGATAAATCCTGCCAATGAACTTATCAGTCCGTCCTCTCTGGAGGAAGGTGCATGCAACAACTTCATGTCTTTGTTCTCTCCAGCGTATTCCTCTAAGCAGTGAATTGGACTTGACACATTTTACAGGATAAATTTGCGGAATACAGGTGGCGGAGCCCCAAGTCCTGCAGATATCATCCTGTCCTTAGTGCCTTAATACCTTAATGCTCACTAATCCAGGCTCACTGAGGGCTCGCCAGGCTGGGGTCCTCTTCGTCATCCAAGAGTCAACAGTTCCAGTTTCTGAAATAATCCTTAGCATTTGAAGTGAAGATAGATACACGTATTAAATAGTATCTAGGGTACCCTTGACTGGTGTAGCTCAGTGGATTCAGTGCCTGTGAACCAAAGGGTTTCCGGTTTGATTACCGGTCAGGGCACATGCCTGGGTTGTGGACCAGGTGCCCAGTAGGGGACACTTGAGAGAAAACCATACATTGATGTTTCTCTCCCTCTCCTTCTCCCTCCCTTCTCTGCTCTCTAAAATTAAATAAATAAAATCTTAAAAAGTGGTATGTAGGGTGTCTTCTAATGAACTTCATGGAGAACTTCAGGTGCAGTGGGGTGGTGGAAGGAAGCCAAGAGGGTAGTGCTCTGGGTTCCCCACCCGCCCTCTATGAGACAGCTCAACTTTGCTGGGTTTATATATTGGCTATCTGTGGATAATTTTGTTTGGCGGTGGTGGTGGTGGAAGATTGCAGCTGTTACAGAGAGGCTGAAAAGCATCGATGTAATTCCAGTCCCTATTCAGTGCATAAGTCCTCTCTGCAATATCCATATGTCATCGTAACCTGCTGTCTTTTTTCTTGAATACTCCCTGTGACGTGCTGGTCACTAGCTATAAAGCCAGCTCCATCAGGGATGTCCTATGGCTGCTTAGAGATGCATGCTCTCAGGCCCCACCCAGATGGACCAAATCAGAGTGTGCATTTTAATAAGACTACCTGGTTATTTATGTGCAAGTTTGTAGCACAGAGCTCTCAATCTTGGCTGCACATCACCTGGGGAGTATCAAAAAAATCCCAATGTGTGGATCCCACTATAGAGCTTCTGATTTAAAATTGGTTTGTAGCACATCCTGAAAATCAGAGTTTTAGTAGCTCCCCAGGGGATTCTCCTGTGCAGGCAGGGCTGACTGAGCAGCAGAGTCACTTCTGCTGCTGGCTGTGACTGACACATTGCTCCTTAAACTGAATAAACCTGTGGTTCTGCAGCTTTAACTACGTCATCCTAGCTCATGAGCAACAAGCTGAATCCGCCCCCTGATCCTGCAAACTCAGAGCAGCATGCCCTTCCCCAGAGCCCTGTTTGCATCTCGGACTTCTCAGCCATCCCTCATTTGACAGGCACCGAGCAGCTTCACCTTCCTGCTCTTCCTCCAGCAGCCCTCGGGCTGTCTCTTCTTTAGGCATGATACTATTTACCTGCTTGACATTTTACTTCCTGCAAAATATTGCCTTCTTTGCAGGTAAATGGGGTTTCTTTGTAGTAAAGGAAAACAAAACCCTTATATTTCTTGGGTCACTTTTACTTTCAGACTTGATATCTGCCAAATCCCCAAACCCTGCATTTGGGAGCCAAATCCCCAAACCCTGGCAGTCCTGTTGGAGGTGACCTCCTAATTAATAATCATATCAATGGTCTTGTGCTTGGGGCTGGGGACAAAGAGGTGAGTCCCTCCCTGCCTTTGGTCTTTTTCCAGAAGTTTAGCCTGTAGTGGGGACAGAGAAGTGATTGACAGTAGGCACCTTTTCAGAAGGAGTGGAGACATTGAGGAGGGGTGTTAGGGGCCTTTATGAGTATCTATAAAATATAAAGAAATGGAAATATGTAAAAAATGTAAAAATTACCCTGAATACAATAGGTGTTTTGTTACCAAGTGAATAGGGTAATGAGAATGCAAAAGTGAGACTCTCAATCCAGCTGATCAGAGAAGCTTCCTGGAAGAGGTGCTACTAGGCCAGGCCCTGGTGAATAAGCAGGAAAATAGCAAGAGCAAAGGTACGAGGGGAGATCTTGGCACACCGAGGGTGCGGTGCTGTGGTTCGGACTGAATGGAACAGGGCTGTGTGAGGAAGCGTCAGGAGTCTTGGCCAGGAAGGTGGACAGAAGCCAAGTCCTGAAGGGCTTTCGGCACAGGCTAAAGGGTTTGTAATTCACTCTGAAGGTGATGGGGAATGTGAATTGGTTTTAAACAGGGGGGTGATCTGATCAAATATTTGTACTCTGGCCTTGACGGGGCGTGGGTAGAGGTGGGCAAAGCTAGAGGCTCCAGCCTTCAGGGTGGTATGTGGGGATCCAGGCAGGAGGTGACAGTGACCTGAGCCAGCGCCATGGCAGAATGGATGGGTGGGGCAGAGGGGAAGGGCCTCAAGGGGTGCTGGAACTGAGGAAATGCTGGCTGTTGATGGGGCAATTTGCTTAGACTTCTGGTCTCTGTGAATGAGGGGGCGGGGAGTGAGGCCAAGCGTCGCTAGTATGGGGACCCGGAAGGAGGAACGGATTTGTTGGAGGAGTGGTAGGTTGACCTTGAGGGCAGGCAGTTGGACGTCTGGATCTGTCTGGAGCTAGGACAAAAGTCCTGGGCTGGAGATTAGATTTAGAGTTCTCACGTGTCCCCAAAGCTTGAGAAGAGGGGGGAGCCGCAGCTGAAGGGGGACACCTGTGTGTGTGTGAAAAGGTGGGGAAGGAAGTCCTCTGAGACCTCTCCTGCTCATTACCCGTTCCACCTGGGGTGACAGTGACATGAGTCCATGTCCTTCACTCTGCTCTTCTGAGAAGGGTCAGGATCACTGCGTCCAGCCATAAACTCTGGGCAGAAATGCCCCAGTTGTTCCCTGCCCACCTCCAACCTCTGGCTGAATGGGAGACCAATCAAAACCGATTGCTCAAGTGCATTATTTAATTCATGGAAAAAATGAGCTCACAAAATCCTTCCCCATCCCTGCCCCGGGGGCTGCCTCCTGCTCCCTCAGGTGAACAGGACAGGAAATGAAGCCCATTCTTGTAGTCATTGACAGAATTTTGTGCTCATCTCCATCTCCTTTTTCTATTTATCTGCTTGCTTGGATGATATTGTCCTTCGTGTTTCTCTTTATTCCCTTTCACAAAACTGGCACTGTGGAAATACTTCACAGAAAGACATCGTTTCAGGCTTTGGAGGACAGTAGGGCTCTTGCCTGGTCCCTCCCCAGAGAGCACAGAGCGCACTGTCCCCAGCGATGTGCCGACCTGCCGCTCTGCCACTCCGCCGCTCGCGGTCCCACAGGCACAGAGCCTGGGGTAGAGCATTCTTTAACATCTTCGTATTTTTAGTCATTTCTCACTACAAGTTTTATATCTATTCATTGTGGATTTGAAATTACAGACAAGCAGTAAAAGAAAACCTACAAAATTTCCTATCATCCTATCACTTAGAAACAAATTCTAATAGAATTATTTTTATGCACTCACACTTAACATTGGTACATACACAGGCATGTTTTAGATTGCTTTAAAAACTTAACACTATGTACCAACTTTTTTGGTAAATAAATGTATTTCTATAACAAAATTTCTAATGACTGTAATAATATTCTGTTTTATGGTAGTTATTTAACCAGTCTTCTAGTTCAGACATTTGAGTTATTTGCTGTGTTTTGATAGTTAATTAGTGCTATAATTATAATACTCAAATATATGTCTTTGCTCTCATTCTTATTTGCCAAGAATTAATCAATTGAAATTTAATGCCTTTAAAGGTTTGGTACGTATTGTCACTTTTCAGAAAATGTATGCCGGTTCACACCACAGCAGCCCTTCACGAGGTTTCTCTTTCCTCTGCATGGCTGCTCTGGGCTGTCGAGTGTCCTGTAGTCTTTGGCGCTGTGATAGCTGATGAATGCTTCCCTACTTTACATTTAATATTCTTGATTCATTATACTTAGAAATTTTACAATTGTGTTATTTAGTCATTGTCATCTCTTCTTTTGTGACTTGTTTGCTTGTGTAATTTATTCAATTTACATTGAAGTTGTTCATATTGTCCTTATTAAACATCAGAGTTGTTCATATTGTCCGTATTAAGTTGTAAGAACTCACTCTGGCTGGTGTGGCTCAGTGGATTGGGTGCCAGCCTGCGAACCAAAAGGTCACTAGTTCCAGTTCCCAGTCAGGGCACCCGCCTGGGTTGTGGGCCAGGTGCCCAGTTGAGGGCATATGAGAGGCAACTGATCAATGTATCTCTCACACACTGATGTTACCCTCCCTCTCTCTTTCTCTCTCCCTTCCCCTCTCTCTAAGAGTAAATAAATAAAATATTTAAAAATATTTTTAAGAACTCTTTATGGGTTCTATCATATTATACTTACAATGGCCTCTTCCAAACCCAAATCATGAAAACATGTGCCTGGATTTCTCCTGTTTACTTATTTGATTATTTGCACTTGACTGTTCAGCTTCTCAGGGGTTTATTTTGGTCAATATATGAAAAAAGTCTTCACATATTTTTTCTCTAACAATTTCTAATTTTTCCCGGCCTCACTGCTGGATACACCACCCTTTCCTCGCTGATATGAAGCTGTACTTGTACCTCGTACATTCATGTATATACTTGGTTCTGCTTCTAGGCTTTTGTTCTGTTTCCTTGATCCACCCCTCCTTCCTGGTGCTAGCCCTGCACATCTCAATTATTGTGGCTTTGTAGTATATCTTTTACTTATGGTAGTACAAATGTCATATTGTTTTATTCAGTTCAAAAATAAAAATATCTCCAGAACTGCACGTTTCTTAAAAAGAGGGTCAGGGGACGGATTCAATCATTTGCAGCCAGGCTTGCAGCTTCCTGGAAGATGTCAGGTGGTGAATTTGCTGGCTGTCCCAGCATCAGCCCTCATACTGAAGTTTAACAGTGAATGCTATTGATCTGCCCAGGGCCTTATGTCTTTGTTTCAGATTTTTAAAAAATCCTCACATGAGGATATTTTTTCATTGCTTTTAGGGAGAGAGGGTGGAGGGGAGGGAGGGAGGGAGGGAGGGATGGAGGAGGAGGAGGAAGGGAGAGAGAGATATGAGAGAGAAATATTGATTGGTTGCCTTCCATATGCACCCAGACTGGGATCGAACCCACAATCTTTTGGTGTACTGGATGATACTCCAACCTACTGAGCCACCTTGCCAGGGCCAGATTCTTTCTTGATCAGCATTCTTAGGCAAAGACAATGGTCCTCAGAAGGATGTGTTTCCAGGATAGGTTACAGAGTTTGGAAATGCTCTAACAAGAGGCATTTAAACACTGGACTCCAGCAGATAGACACTCAGCTCCCTCACCCACACCCCTTCTTCCTCGAGTCTGCTAAGGGGCAGGGCAGAGATGGAGGTGGAGGCAGGTGGCTAACACTCCTGCCTGAAAATTTTATTTGGTGGACGTGCTAAAGAAAAAACAAACTCTGTATTATAAAGCTTCTTCAGGCTTTGAATTGCTGAGATGGAAGAACAAATTAGATGGCTGATTGGTTTGGTTGGGGATGTTATTGCATTTTGGGATAAGGCAAGATCGGTTAGAAGCATAATTTTGGGTAGGGTAAAAATGCTAAATTAGTCTCTGTAAGGAAAAAAATGTTAAGAGTACAGGTAATAAGAAAGAGGGAGAGAAAGGAGAGAGAGAGAGAGAGAGAGAGAGGTATTTTGGGTCCCCATGGTTGAACACAGGACTTGTAGAAGAACGCAGCCAACAGGAAATTTCCTGTGGCGAGGACAGCTCCATATACATATACAGACCTGAGAGTAAATCCCAGGACAGTGCGGTCCTATCCTATGCTGTAAGTCTCTGATTTTTCTAGTCACACCGCAAATCTCCTGTAGGATGCACCACAGCCAACAGCTCCAGTGGGTCTTTGAGGACGGGAAGGAAGAGAACTGGTTTCCTGATGGAGCCAAGTGGGCCGGCCAGACAGCAGTGGTGACCACAGATTTTCTGTGTGCTGGGTTACAGTTCTTACCTTGTGGGTTGAGTAGGGAGTGTGGAGAAGAGAGAGACCTTGTCTCAAGAGGCAGGGAGACAGTGAGGGAGTCCCTCAGTCTGCATTCTGCTCCTTAGTCAATCTTTCCAGTCTGTCAGATGACATCAAATCATGTAATCCCCATGGTAGTTCAGGAAGCTCCAACCAGCCACAGGGCCAGATAGTGTAGTCCAACAGACAACCGCCACCAGGTGGCGTTGAACTGCAGCTTGCGCCAGGCCCTATAGGAACGCATTTCATTTAGGTTACTGGCACTTCGGTGTACCAGCAATGAAGCAGCATGCATTTTACGTGCTTGTGTGCATTGCACACTGCACACCCCGCCCCCACTGCCCTACTGTGCCAGGATGTTGTTTTCCAATAGGTACCTTGGTCTAGACTTTACCAATGTAGCTTGAGCTTGGCAAACTTCTTGGATTATTACAACCCATTGAGAACAAGACTGTGTTTTGTCTGTGACATGTTTTCCTGCTTATTAGTAGGCACTGATAAGTGTTTTGCTGATAAAACTCATCCCCCTTAAAATGTACAGATGGTTCTTAACTCTGTTGCATTGGGCTCTGGTTGAGGTTGGGGCAGCTGTCACTGTGGCGGACCACTCCTTGCTGGCTGAGCAGCCATGGACAGGTCTGGGATGAGTCTCTGCCCCGGTTGCTGCAGGCTCTGACGAACGCTGAGCCAAGGGAGCTCAGATACACATTGCAGAACTGATGCTTGTACTTCGTTATTCTTCTGAGCACTTAAAATATCGTTATTTTTGGTACGGCACTGTTTAAAAACTGCTTCTGTCAGAGCTGACTGATATCAGTAAGCATTTTCTAATATAAGTTGAAGCATAAATGTGCATGTTGGTGGTTTCATACTTTTCCTAGTCCCTGGGGTCTGAAAAACACTAAAAATAATCAACTGTAGCCACAATAGCCTGTGACTAATAACCATTGCATCCCCAATGCAGTCCGGATGCAGTGCCCTGGCCCATGGCCCTCGTGCTGAGCAGCCGGCTCCTTGCTGTGCACTGAAGGCATTTCTTCCACACAAGGCACATCTTAGCACAACACCCACTAACAAATGGCCAGATAGTGGCCATTTTTTTCTTTTGATGAAATCTTCTGATGAGATCTGGTATCAAGTGTGGTACAATGTAAACAGCTGTTTGGCTTGTTGAAGGTGTAGAAGCTGCACATTTTCTATGTGCACTGGTTTCATTGTAAAGGTGTTTCTGGAAAGTGGATTTGACTTTATCTCATCACCTCTGGGACTTGGGGTAAAAGACAGAAATGGCTAACCCTGCTTTAAATTGAAAAATTAAGGTACGGGGAAGGTAATTGCCTTGTTGAAGTCACTCAGGGTTGAAATGGGACTAGAAAACAGATCTGTCCTTTTCTCATTTCAACCCTTTGCATTTCTTTGTCTTACTGCTCAGATGAGCTCAGAAGAAGAATGAATAAATGTCACTCAGAGCAGGGAAACCACAGTTTTTCAAGAATGAACACATACATCAAATGCAAAAAAATTATCCGTGGCATTAATAATGGCAGATAATTTCTTGAAAAGTAGCATTGCCTAAACTATCAGACCCAGAGCTCAATTCTGTCTACACGTGTGACTTGGAATGTGGCCAAGTCTTGGATTCCAGTTTGTGTCTGGGTTTATTCTTGTATTTCTACAGCCTTTTCCTGTCTTGAACCCTGAGCCCAAAGAAACCTTCAAGTGGCTGAAATATGTGAGAAAAACAAATACCCCACTTTCTGTTCCTCAGCCAAAAGTTCCTAAGTGTGAAAAATAGACCATTATGCCATGAGCCACACAGGCTGCCAGTCTAGAGTTTCCATTAACAAATTGAGCAATGTAATTTACATCTTACAAGAAAATACCAAGGAAACTCCATTAATCAATTTGAAGTCTCCTGTGAATTATATGCAAGAGAGGGCAAACCTTTTTAACATGGGAGTGTTGACAGATTCTCGTACCTCCCCAAGCTGGTCAAAGAGAATCTAGTAATATCCAAACCATCTTTGATGCAATCTTCTCTTATGAGAAAGGAGTCTTTACTGATGGAAGGAAAGCTAAGCTGCTCTATCCGATGGAGACAGACAGTCCAGGTGGACCAGATGTGGAAAGGAGGTTTTGGCTGGGGAGGGGGGGAAGGGAGCAGCCATGGGTTATGAAAGTAGGAGGCAAGCAGAGGGGAAATTGTGCTGTGGACAATGGTTTTGGGTATTTTTAATGGAGTTTTTTTTAAAGCTTTTATTTATTTATTTTTAGAGAAGGAAGGGAGGGAGAAAGAGAGAGAGAGAGAAACATCAATGTGCGGTTGCTGGGGGCCGTGGCCTGCAACCCAAGCATGTGCCCTGACTGGGAATCGAACCTGCGATGCTTTGGTTTGCAGCCCGCTCTCAGTCCACTGAGCTACACCAGCCAGGGCTAATGGACTTTTTATATATTACTTTTGCCTATTAAACTAGGCTTCCTGAACTTGGCTCTCCTTAGATAATTAATCATGTACAATAGATTTCAGCTTTGTAAGGGCTGCATGTACATTGTTAGCAAAGCCACCTGTTCAGGCTGGAGGCCAGCCCTTTGTTGAGGTAGCACCTCCAGTTATGGATGAGGAGCGTATGAAAGAAAGCCATATAGTTGCCTCCGGGCCCCATTCATTCAGCCACCAAATTGTTCATGAACCCCAACTTTGTGCTGGCATCTGGGGATATAGTGGTGAATAAAAAAGACATGATTCCTGCCCTTGAGAAGCTTAAAGTATGGTGGGGAAGACAGACTATAAAATATACTGGCAAATAAATATAAAGTCATAAATGGGTTATATGCATAAAGCAACTAAATGGAGGTGGTGGTAAGGAATCTGGGCTCACACTCAGAGACTCTCTGTTGAGATGGCCTGAAGGTTGAGGCAGCCACGTGAAGGGTGCGGGGTCTATGCAGGGATAAAAGCCGACACAAGGCCCTGAGGTCCGAATGAGCTGGACACACAGGAGGAGCCAAGGGAAGGTTTCTGTAGGTGTAGGTGGGGGTTAAGGGTCATGAGACGTGGACAGGGACTACAGTGTGTAGGTCCCTATGGGCCATGCTCTCAGGACCTGGGCCTTCACTTGAGGTGCCAGTCTAAGTTACTGAAGGGGATAAGCTTTAATTTGGGAGAGAGATGGAGTCAGACATGCAAAGCTGGGTTCAGGTAAGAGGTTGCACTTTCTTCTGTGCAAGATAGTACAGAGGCTGGGACTAGACGGCTGCCTTGGTCAGGGTTCTCCAGAGAAACAGCACCAACAGGATATTGTGTGTGTGTGTGTGTGTGTAGATAGATTCACTTTAAGGAGTTGACTTGCACAGTTGTAACGGTTGGTGAGTCTAGAACATGTAGGGCAGGAGGCAGACTGGAAACTTGAGTAAGTGTTGATGTAGCAGTCTTGAGGAAGAATTCTTCCTTCTCCAGGAAACCTCAGCTTTTGCTCTTAAGGCCTTCAACTGATTGGGTGAGGCTCACCCACATCACAGAGGGTAATCTGCTTTCCTTAAAGTCAATTCTTTGTAAATGCTAATCACATCTATAAAATACCTTCACAGCCACATCTGAACCAGTGTTTGATCGGTCGCCTAGCAAGGATGACACATAAACTTAATCACTCCTGGGCACAGCTTGGTTGGAGAGAGCTGGGGAAATTGAGGGTATGAATTGGAGACAGAATAGGCAGGACATGCAGATGGGAGTATGTGAAGGTAAGGGGTGCCCCAGCCACAGCCTGGGACCCAGTCTTCCTGCCTTTTCTTTTAGTAAGGACTCCTAGCCCCTTTAGTATTTAGGAAGAGAAGAGGCTAAGTGGAGATAGCATCTTGATTCAAATGGAAATCCAATGTGGTAATAAAACTGGTGTAAGATGTGTACATGTGCCTTTTACGAATTAACTAAATAGCAGTCCTGCTATGGTTATGGTCCCTAAAGGTGTTAAGGAGATACCTACTAACGATAGGCCTCCAAATCATCATCATCACCATCGTCAACATCATCATCATCACCATCACCATATTGACAGGTAACACTGACATAGTGTTTGCTATCTGCCAGGAACCATTCTAAATACTTTATTTACACATATTGACTGATTAATGTCTCTCAACAGTAATCTGTCTTGTGGATAATAAAACTCAGGTACAGAGATCACAAAGTTATTATGCACTATGGTACGCCACACAGCTCTAGGACATCATTCACGGAGACTATTGATTCAATAACACCTCTGGAGCTCTGGCTGGGTGGCTCAGTTGGTTGGAGTGCCATCCCGTACGCCAAAAGGTTGATCCCCAGTCAGGGCACATACCTAGGTTGTGTGGGTTGGATTCCCAGTTGGGGTGCATATGGGAGAACATCGATTGATGATTCTGTCTCCCATTGGTGTTTCTCTCTCTCTATCTTCCTTCCTCTCTCTTTGAAAGCAATCAACATATACTCAGGTGAGGATTAAAAAAAAACAACATCCCTGGAGTTTGCAATGCAATTCACCCTGACAGAGAGTAATTGGCCCAAGATTCCATGTTACAGAGATTAGCATTGTCTTGGGTGGAAAAGACTGCAAAACTATCTGAGAAGGGATGCCATGTGTATAGTATACATATGTTTTTAACTTTGAATATATAAATATTTACTAATATAGAGTTCAAAACATAACCATTTTATCTCAGAATAGTATGAGATTTAAGGAACAGTTGCAAAGATAATGCAGAGAATGCCTCTATGCTTCACAGGCAGTTTCCCTTACTATTAACAACTTATTAGTGTGGTACATTTGTCACAATTAATTAACCAATATCAATATGTTCTTAACTACAATCCATATTTTACTCAGCTTTTCCTAGTGTTTATCTAATGTCCTTTTCCTGTTCCAGGAGCCCAACCACACTTCCTCAGACTTCCCTTGGCAGTCGTGAGGCTCCTGGTCAGGTATTTCACAGCATGTCCCTCAGCTGGGATTTGTCTATAGGTGTAAACGTTCCTGACTGGACTGGGGATGTGGGCTTTTTTCTTATTTTTTGGTGTGAGGGAGACCACAGAGATGAAGTGTCATTCTCATCACATCGTATCAAGGGTGCATGCTATCAGTATGGCTTCTCACTGCTGGGGTTAGCCTTGGTCGCCCAACTGCACTGGCATTTATCAGGTTGATACACTCAAAGCTACTCCTTTCCCCCCGCCCTGCCCCCATTCCATACTGTACTCTTTGGAAGAAAATCACTATGCATAGTCCATACTGAAGGATTAGGGGGTTATGCACCCCTCCTTGAAGGTGGAGTTTCTATGTGAATTACTTGGAATTCTTCTGCACGGGAGATTTGCCTTTCTCTATCCTTTATTTATGCAATCCTTTATGTATATCAATATGGATTCATGTATATTTATTATATACTGTGGGTCATAATAAAATACTACTTCTTAAAAAATGTGCTTTAATTGTTCCAGCTTTAGCCATTGGAAGCTCTTTCAATTGTGTCGGGTATCCATTTGGCACTAACATTGCATGTGTGTGTATTTTGAGCTCTTTCTTCATTTCTAGGCATATAAGGTGTTCCAGGCTTATCTTGCAAATTCATTAGCTCTGTCCTTGAATCAGTCATTTTGCAAGGAGCTGTGGTTTCTTTTACTGGAGAATATTATACGAGATAAAAATCTGGGCTGTGCGTAGTAGAGAGCCTTGTTCACTTTTCCAAATGCAATCCTGTTTATGACGTCATTCCCCAGCCTCCACACAGAGTGAGTACAATCAACCTCACAAAGTAAAATCATTCCTATTCTACGTAAGATGAAACTGTCCACTAAATGTCATGCAGCAGACCTTGAACTAGACCCTAAGTCTCGCAACTCCGAACCTCAAGTTTTTCCCCACCACACTTGTTTTCTGCAGTCTCTACTCCTCCATGCATGCCTCGGGGTAAGTGTCATCAGTTCAAGACTTCCTGCTCATTTAATCCTCACAACAACCAGAGAGGATGGATGCTGCTATCTTCATCTCCACTTTGAAGGTGAGGGAGCTGAGACACAGAGAGGTAAATAGTTTATGCACAGCTGCACATCTGGTGAGTGGGCATGCTACACATGGGCTCAGGTCCCCTGACTCCACAGGCCCCAGACCAGGCCCCCCCTTCAGGGACCACATCTCCTACAGGTTAAGTCAGCTCACCACCTGTTTTTATATGGTTCAGGAGTGAAGAATGGTTTCTGAACTTTTACATGAATGAAAAAATCAAAATAAGAATATTATTTCATGGTATGAGAAGATTATAAGAAATTTAAATTTCAGTTTTCATAAATAAAATTATCTAGAGCAGCCACACCCACTCATTTCAGTATTGTCTGTGGCTGCTTTCCTGCTTCAGTGGCTGAGTGGAGCAGTTGTAATGGAGACTGTTAGGGCTTGCAAACCCTTTTTATTACTCTCTGGCTCTTAAAATTTGCTGACCCTTGCTCCATTGCACAGCAAAGGGAAGGGCTGAGTTACAACCATTATAGAGGAAAGCAGTGCAGGTCAGCGCTGTGCCTTCAGTGGACTTACTTATGCCACTGGGATGCTTTCCTTTCTTCTGGTATCAACCCAACTTTCAGCCTTCTTCAAGGTTCAGCTCCTGCTGCTGGGAGATTCTCTGGACCAGTCTGGTCTTCACAATCCTTCTTGTTCTTCTAATCTTGCAGACCACTTAACATCTACTTAGTTTTTGCTTACTTGGTGCCTTGTACAGTTCTGCATTTGACATGCATTAGCTTTCTCTTTCAAGTCATCAGCAAGCTCCTTGAATGCAGAGACCATGAGTATCTCTCTTCTCTACTCCCCACATGATCAACCACAGATTAAGTTTCACAAAACCCATCTCTGACCACTGATACAAATGCGCTCCCTGTTCAGGGTTCTAATTACCTATCAGATTAAGCACAAACTTTTTAGCATGGCATTTCATGCTCTCTGTTATATAATCCTCACCGTCCATTGTTACTAGTTAACCCAGGGTCCAGATTCATGTTTGGAACATAGTGGCTGCTCAGAAAATGTTCCCTCCTGCTCTCCCCTCTTTGCTTTCTCTTATGCTTTTGCCTGGTTGTTAGAGAATTGAGAACAGGTCATTAGATTTGACAATGATGAGGTCACTCATGACCAATTGCCATGTCAGGATGGGAACAAAAAACAGAAAGCAAGAACAAAAGAGTATGTCAATGAAAAAAATAACTACAGCAAGCTTAGCATAGATGTTTGTGCTGAGAAGAAGGGGTATGTGCATTGTTTAGTGTGGGGAGAGCACTGAACGGATTTGAGGGTGAAAGACAAGGATTCAATGGCATTGTAAGGAGGTGGTTAGCTAAGGAAAACTCAGAAGGAGCAGGGAGAGGGCTCAAGTGCAGAGAGGGCAGAGAAGGAAGTGAGGGAAGAAAGAGACTTCTTCCTGTCTTCTCACTGAGGTTACCAAGAATCATCTTTTGAGTCAAGGATGCAGAGCAGGGTTAGAGGTCTGAGGACACCCCCACAGGATGGCAGCTGATGACATCAGTAATGAGAGACGTGCTGGAAGGTTGCCAAGTAGCATGAACTAGTATGGCCACATCAGCATGGTTTCCTGACTTTTGCTAGCATTCCTGGGAGACCCAGGGGTGAGAGGGGAGAAAATATAGGGGAACACGAGGTGGGAAAGCTGAAGTTGGACACGGGTCATGGAGATCATTGAAAACCTTGGGAACAATGCCTTAGGGAACACATTTATTCAGCACCCTTTGATTTGGCACCTACTGAAGTCTAAAAATTATCATGTATTACCCCTGTTTAATGCCCAAACCAATTCTGTCAAAGTGGGATTTCATTATCTCAATTTTGTAATTAAATTTGACATTCAAAAAAATGCCCCGAGATGTGAGTAGATCTGGATTTTAATACAGATCTTTATTTTTCTTTCCACTCTATCATTCTGACTTTATACTAAGAGATGGTCTCTCAAGAGACCTCTGAGTGCCACAGATTAGAGGTGTGCGTGAAGCCTTGAAGGGTTAAGAGACTGTTTAACACCCTCATTTCCATCAAAGCACATATCCTTCCTCATTGTGACACCATTCAGGTAACCCCTCCTGGTTCACCCAGTCACATGGGTGGTGCTTCTGCTCTGCTGAGTTTGTCTTCAATAAAGCAGAGACCTAAGGGTACTAGTGCCCACCTGATGGAACTTTTGCCAGATGGATGGAGCAGATCACTCTTTGCTTTCCCTTCTGTCCAGTCCCAGAATTTCAGGATAGGAAAGGAACCATCGAGCTTCCAATCTCAAGAGCCCTTTGCTCTTTGCTGTGACTCTCCAGAGAGACCCCTGCTGTGAACTGAATGTTTGTGTCCAAATTCACATGTTAAAGCTCTCCCCCGCCCAGTTGGATGGTTCTAGGACATATGGGGCCTTTGAGGATTAGATCACGAGGGCGGAGCCATCATGATGGGATTGGCGCCCTTGTGGGAAGATGACACCTGACAGACCATCTCTCTCTGACCAGTGAGGACAGAGCAAGAAGGCAGCCATCTGTAAATGAGGAAGAGGCTTCTCACCAGGAACAGAGTCAGCTGGCACCTTAACCTTGGACTTCCCAGCCTCCGGAACTGTGAGAAATAAATGTTCTTGTTTAACCCGCCCAGTGTGTGGTATTTTGTTACACCAGCCTCAGCTGATGAAGACAACCCAGGTTTCCTCCAGACTTTCTCTGAGTTTCTCTGGTGCAAATGTATTTTGTTGCCAACTTGACAAAAACAACAAAAATGTTTTTAACGATAAAAAGAAGGCAGCTTCCTGGGTGTAGGAGGAGACGGACAAGAGATTTCTCTCCCACTACCGGAACACCTCTTTGCTGTCTTCCCTCTCTCTGGCTGCTGTTCTCAAACAGAATGTTTTTTTAAAAGGTCACCGTGAGCATGATGTTTTTCAAAATTAAAGTACAGTTGACATACGATATTATATTATGGTCAGGTGCACAGTACAATGATTCAACGTCTACCTTACGACATGATTGCCACAGTAAGCCCAGCAACCATCTGCCATAGTACAGAGTTATTACGATATTACTGACTAGATTTCCAGGCTGTGCTTTACATCCCTGTGACTTATTTATTTTACAGCTGTACCTCTTATTCCCTTCCACCTTTTCCATCCACGCCCACCCCCTCCCTTCTAACTGTAGGTATGCTTTTAATATCCTAATTCTGGGGCCATACCACAGAGACTCTGAGGGAGGGTCTGTGAATATGAATTTTAACAAGTCCTTCAGTGATTGCAGGGCAGGTGGCCCCTCCTACATGTGAAGAATCGGTGTTCAAAGAGGGAACCCAAATTCACTGGCTTAAAACAGCTCAAGTTTTAATGGCATTTTGTTTAGGGCAGTCTTCCAAATGCCTTGTCGAGACAGATTCGCCAGTGAGTTTTGCTGCAGTTTGAAAGAAAATGGGTATCTGTGAAGCACGAGGTGTCTCTGGGAATAGCTGGCAGTTGGGGACCCTCAAAGGTGGTTTGAGACCCCCAAAGTGCATTTACCTTGGTAAGTTTTCTCCAGTGCAGGGCCTACCCCAGTCCTTGAGTCCCAGAACCTTCACTTGTCCACATGCATGGCCTTGGAGCAGCTAGTACGCTAATTAGCCACCTTCTCAGGAATCTGATTTGTAAATCACTGTAAGGGAGACATGGGACTGCTAAGTGAACTGGATGTCAGTGCTGGTCAAATCAATAGGCTATGGATCCCATATCCAGATTTGGCACCAGGAGGATTGGTTGGCTGAATCCAGGGCCTCCCAACACAAGCTCTGAGAACCTGCAAGGAGCGTGTACCACAGCGAGGAGCTATCTGTCGGAGGATGGACCTGCCTGCCCCTGCCCTCACATGGCGCCAGGCACACAGCTGGTGTCCTGAAAATGGCTTTAGCCTGGTGAGGCCAACCTCAGGCCTCTTTTTCCCAAACCCTCAAGATCTCTGGTTGCCAGACTTCTGCATTTCATGGAAAATTTTGAAACAAAATTTGGGGACTGAGGTAGGTTTTCCTTTTCCCCCTAGTCACATTGGGCCAAATATAGATGTTAAAAACTAACCTAAGCTAAGCTCAATTAAACAAAGCTACTGACTGCCATCATCACCACTACATTCAGTAAAAGCATATTTTAACAAGAGAAAAAAAACAGGGGCAAAATTTTGATCATAAAAGGCAGACCTGTCCATGAAAATCCCTCACCACATGAAAAGAGAAAACTGTACTACTCACAGGCTGGGTGTCTGGGAGCCTCTGAGGACCTGGACCACTGTACAGGGTAATAAATCTGCTTCTTTGCCTGCAGTCACCCTCCAGATGAGCTTCAACCCAATGATTTCATTTCTATCTGCTCACAATTCCAGAGCAGCACCCCCCTTAGATTGCCCTGACTGGGGGCCTCGGGTGTTCCTAAACTTGGCAACGTCACCAGCTCCTGAGGCAAAGGCAACTCCTGCACCCTCCGTGTGGAAGCTCCCAGTGCAAGCCTCAGAGGGCAACTATTTTCAAGAAGAGGAGGAGAATGAGGGGTGAGAGGGGTGCTGATTGGCTGATGCTGGTCACCAGGGCTTGGAGCCTGCATCTCTGGTCTGTACCCAACTCTGAGAAAGTGTGTGTGACAAAGGGGCCAACCCCAATGATGGCTTTGGCCAGTAAAACAGAAAATGGTTTGAGCCCAGTTTTCTAAGTAGGACCAAAGCTGACAAGAGAAACCAGAGGAAATGAAGGATGAAGGTATGGGGGTTGCAGGTGAGGTGCTTTTCCTGTCTGCGGTCAGTGGGCACCCACAGAGGCTGGTCTGGCAGGAGGGTCCAGTTGACCTGGGGAGGTCAGGCTGACACAGGGCTCCTATGTTTGGATACCAGTCATGAGGGATGTAGGCATACCGAGAAAGACATACTCCTGCCACTTTCTGAGACATTCATTCTCTGGCCATTTATGGGAATATAGGTAGATTCCTTGTCCACATCCTCACATAGGAATGGTCACCTCTCACCAAGAGACATATGGCTCAATGAAGCAAATCTCCAAACCACCTGAAGAACCCTTTTTGCTGGACACGGAAAGGCATTCGCAGAATAGGTTCTCCTTGGCTCAGCTTTGAGACACTTTCCTACCTAAGGGCCTGAAATAAATAAAGGCCACCTGCAGCAGCCCCATCCCTGCCATTCTGTGCTCTGCCCAAATCAGTACCAGGTACAGTGCCTGAAATAAGCTACACATGCTAGATTTTATATTACTAATTGGTTATAATGATGACGATGATGATTTTTACCACTTGTGCTATACAATTTACCAAATGGAGGGCAGTATCAAAATATTTTCAGCCCTGGATGCTGTGGCTCAGTGGGTTGAGTTCCAGCCTGAGAACCTAAGGGTCATGGGTTTGACTCCCATTCAGGGCACATGCCTGGGTTGAAGGTCAGGTCCCCAGTTGGGGGCATGCAAGAGGCAACTGCACATTGATGTTTCTCTTCCTCTCTATCTCCTTCCCTTCCCTTCTCTCTAGAAATAAGTAAATAAAATCTTAAAAAATAGAAACCCCTACATTCAAAACAATATTTTCACAACCAGTACAGCTGTACTGGTGGGCTCCTGCTGATGCCAGCCCTGCGCACAGGGAGCACCAAACTTATTTGCAAAGTGAGAAACCACTGACACAAGTGTTGGCTGATGCTGTTCTAACTTGTTGCAAAGGAGAAAAATTGACCACGGGGGTTCCTGTTGTCTTTGTGCCCTGCAACTCCACCTCTAGTAAGAGCTCTATGAAGTCTGCTTTTCCACAGAGTAATCTTTCAGGAGCTCCTGGGTGTACCCTGGCCTGGTGGGGGAGGGGCAGAGCTCAGCTTTCACATCTACATAATGTGGCTCTACAGCATGTGACCGATTCTCCCAGCAGAATGGCCCTAGAGCCAGTATTTTCAGGCAAGACTGTGGCTTTGGATAGCAGCCTATAAAATCCATCTGTGATATAGATGCCAGGTGTGTTATGGGCTGTGCGTGTACGAAGATTAGGTTCCTTGCACAGAATAAAATGTTTAAGGACTAACATGGTTGGGGAGCATCTATGTGTGCAGTATGGATACCAATACCAAACCAAAAGCTCTTGGTTTGCCCAAGATTTTCCTGGTTTTGAAATAAAAATTCTGCATCCAAAAGACCCTTCTGTTCCAGGCAAACCAGAGTGGTTGGACACGCTGGATGTGGGAGTGCTGTGAACCTGTTCTTCTCCCCAGTTGTTCCCTCTATCACTGGTCTGTGATAGGCTAATTGCACAGTATTTAAGATTCATTCCTTCGAGTGAGGACATTGTCCCACGGTGAAATGCAGATATCTGGAAGAGGGGTGAGCCATTAAATCACTGCAGCTGGAAGCAGTGCTGTGCACAGCTGATCGCTTCCTCCTGCTCAGAACAAGGTCTCTTTCCTCAAGGAAATGCAAATTAAGACCACACAAGGTAGTGTTTCACATTTATTTGATAGGCCAAAAAGAAATCTGACAACACCAAGTATTGGCAAGGACACTGAACTCTTATTTACTGCTGGTCATTGTGTAAACTGGAATACCCACTTTAGAAAACAATTATCTTGTAGACATTAACCTATAGAGTTGAATGTGTGCAAACCCAAGTTAACTGCACTTTAAGCTATATGTATTAAAGAAACCCTTATATTTGATCCTCAGGAATTATACATAAGAAAGTTCTTAACAGCAAAAATATTGGAAACCACCCAAGTGATGACAAGGTAGAGAATGGATGCATAAATCATGGAGTACTTAGATGCAAAATAATATGTGGCACTTAAAACCAATAAACCACAGCTGCATGCAATAACGTAATGAATCTCAGCAACAAAGTGTTCAGCAAAAATGTTAAATCATCGTAAAACTACGTGCAGTATGACACTATTTGTATAAAGGTGAAAATCAAGCAAAACTAAACAATCAACTGCTTAGAAATGCATACAGACCACCTATGGGAGGAAAGAAGAGAGTTTCTATGGCTTAATGATGCTCCAATTCACAAGATGGGTGTTTGATTTACATTTCAAATTATTACTATGCCCCATTACTTCCATATATGTTACAGACATTTATTTGTAAAAACACAAATGTATAATAATGCTTTAGGAAAATAAGAAGGTGGAAATAAAATGTCAACGATCACAATACATATAAAGAGACTAAATTCACTGGTTAAAAGGTAGTGAAGGTAAAATGTTTTAAAACAACAATAACAAATCCAGATAAATGCTCATTATAAAAGACACACATAAAACATAACGACTCCGAAAGATTGAAAGTAAAAGGACAGAAGAAGATAGTCCAAGCAAGAGTAACTAAGCTAACATCAAACAAAGGCAAAAATTAGCAATACCTACTATCCTATGTCCAACCCTAAGAATCAAGAGTCTTTATGAAATTATCATAAAGTTATAATATTTGAATCATTATAGTATAGCTTTACTAGGTATCAAGCAAAACTCAACAGAATGCTAGGAGAAATGGATAAATCTGCAAACATGGTGGGTGGGAGATTTTAACCCAGTGAGTGAGTGGTAGCTGTAGGTTTGTGCTTGAACCTGCCCCTGCTACTCTGCCTCTCCTAATTTCCTATGTGACCTTGAGTAGGTCTCTTCCTCTTGTTAGATCTCAGTTTCTCATATCTGAAAGAAGGGACTGGACCAGATGAGTAAGGATTCCATGAAATGCCCCCAATCCATGCCAGGTGGTGTCTGGAAAAAAAACATTGTCACATGATGGATGCTTCTAAGCCCAGTGGCAGCTGGTGCTCTTTACTCAGTACATTCCAGGAGAATCAATCACCTGCTGTTTTCCCTGACAATGCTGCTTCACAAATCGCTCCTTTCCATCCCAGGCAGCTTTACACATACAGGCAGCTTTACACATACAGAGGCTTATAAACCTCTCTGTCATCTGAAGGGCTAACAGAGCAAAAGCATAGTCCAGTAGATCAAACTTCTGGGAATTGCATGTCTGGTTTGCCTTTTGAAGTCAATTAGGAGGTGACAGGGTAAGTCAGTCCAAGCTGACTCTGCAGGGAGGCTGGCATTTATACAGGGCATGCGCCACTGGAAACGAGGAAGGGGCTATCTGTGAAAGCTGGGAGTGGGGGCTTTCTTAAGTGGCAATTCCAAGTGCAGCATAAAGGGGCAAGCTGTGTGGCAATGGGGTGGTACTAGGAGCTGGGTTTGCTGGCCTTGACAATCAATTGCTGGTGCAATGTTGGATTAGCTGCTGCTTGTCTTTGCATCTCTTTCTTAACTATAAAGCAATGGGACTGGTTCTAACCTGTGAGGCCTCCCAGCTCTGGTAGAGGCTAAGAACTCTGAATTTTTACGAGATAATTCTTTGGCCAATTGGTTCTTTTACTCAGTAGGAAGAGGAGAGGGATTTAACATTTACCAGGTGGCTACCTGGCTCTCGATACACTATACAAGTAATTTGATATAATTCTCACCATTATCCTATTATTATTTTATTTTTACTGTTGGGAACTGAGGCTCAGAGAGGGAATAATATTTCACACAGTAGTACTAACAGAATTTGAACTCAGGTCTTTTGACAAAGAGATGGTGTATCATCTACAGGGAGCATACAGTGGCTAGGATATCTCTACTAAGAGGTCATATGGTTCTGCTGTGAATTTTTCTTCCTATAAGGTGGAATGCTCCCAGAAGGGGCTAGAAGGAAAGAGAGATTGTTGGTAAATGTCTGACATAGGCACAAAAAATCCATAAATATTTTATGATTGACAAGGAAACAACACAAATACACAACCATCCTGAGGGCTGTGAAGCATCCTAAGGGATGCTTTGCAGGCTATCCTGAGGCCGAGCTCTGTGGTCAACAGATAAGTGCCTGTAGGTGTTCATCTCTCCCTCCAAATGAGCATTTGATAAGTGCTCATTTATCAAAGAGCATTTACTGTGAGGCAGGCCTGAGATGCTGAGAGGACTGTAATGTGCAACACAGACCCTGTCCCTGCTCTTAGTTCTCCTGCTGAAGTCTCAGTAGCTCAAGTCTACAGGGAATTCAGAGGGTCAGTGGATAATGCGTTCCAACATGTTGTGAAGGTGCTGTGATGGGGGAGGACTGTCATCATGGGAGTGTGGGGCTGGGCCTCGACCCAGACAAGAAGGCTCAAGGAAGGCTTCCAGGAACATAACCCATAAATGATCTTCTCCTCTTGTTTCTCCTTCAGTTCCCTCATTTTACTCAGCCCCAGCTATGTGCTCATCTTGTTCTTCCAATGACCAATCTGGAATCCACTAACTCCAGTTGGAAAGCTCATTCATATCTATTGCATTATCTCTTTTGCAGAATCTGTATTTCTTAAAAATTATTAAAGGCATTTTATTTTATTTTTTATTACATTTATTTTTTAAAATTATATTTTATTGATTATGCTATTACAGTTGTCCCAATTTTTCCCCTTTGACTCCTCACCCAAGTACCCCTCACTTCCTCAGCCAATCCCTCCACTATTATTCATGTCCATGGGTCATGTGTATATGTTCTTCTGCTACGCCATCTCCTATACTGTACTTTACATCCCCATGGCTCTTCTGTAACTACCTATTTGTACTTCTCAATCCCCTCACCCCTTCACCCATTCTCCTCCTCCCCCCTCCAATATGGCAACCTTCCATAACTAACTTCTTTTCTCTTGCTTTCAAGAGTCTCTCTTTATCTTTAAACTTTGGCCTTCTAATAATGATGTGTCTTGGAGTAGGCCTCTTTGCATCTATCATAATTGAAGCTTTCTGCACTTCCTGGACTTGCAAGTCAATTTCATTCACCAAATTAGGGAAGTTTTCTTTCACTATTTCTTCAGATAGATTTCTAATTTCTTGATCTTTCTCTTCTTTTTCTGGCATGCCTATGAGGCAAATGTTGGACATCTTCAAGTTATCCCACAGGCTGTTTATACTACCTTCAGTTTTTGGATTTGTTTTTTGTCCTTCTTGTTCTATATGGTTGTTTCTTGTTTCTTTATGTTCCAAATCATTGATTCGATTCTTGGCTTCATTCACTCCACTGTTGTTTCCCTGTAAACTGTTCTTTATTTTAATTAGTGTATCCTTTGTTTCTTACTGGGTCTTTTTTATGCTGCTAAGGCCCTTACTATGTACCCTGAGCATCCTTATAACCATTGTTTTGAACTTTGCATCTGATAGATTGCTTATCTCTATTTTGTTTAGCTCTTTTTTTTTTTGAGTTTCGGCCTGTTTTTTTATTTGGGCCATGTTTCATTGTCTCCTCCTTTTGGCAGCCTTTATGTGCTTATTTCTCTGTATTAGGTAGAGGTACTTTGATTCCGTGTCTTGGTAATATGGTCTAATGTAGTAGGTGTCCTACAGGGTCCAATGGCACAGCCTCCCCATGACCGAAGCTGGGTACTCGAGGTGTGCCCTTCCTGTGGGCTGAGTACACCCTCCTTTTGTAGTTGAGCCTTGGTTGCTGTTGGCAGTTCAATGGGAGGGATTTTCCAGGACAGTCATCTGGAAGGATTGGCTATGACCACTGACCACTAACCTCTGCCCTCTGTGGAGGATCAGCTGTGCAGGGGCAGGGTGGTGGTACTCCACTGTGGTTTGTAGCTGTCCCCTGGGTGCATTGGCCTTGGGGTTTCCTGGGTGGTATAGGACAAGGTCAGCCCCCACCTGTGTTTTGCCCTGGGCACCCTGCCTGAGCTGTAAAGCGATCTGAGGTGGCTGCTACTTGTGCTGGGCTTGGGGATTCCCAGGTGACTCTAGAGCCAAGCTGTGACTCTAACCTGGCTGCCTCTAGGGCTCACTGACACCAGTTGTTGATTGTTTGATAGGATTTAGGAGTCAAGACCAGCCATTCTTATGGAAAAGCAGCTTGGGTGGGCCCATAAATTGGGTTGGGTACAGCCTCTGTGGATCTCCAAGGCAGGTCACACAGTGTTAGCCAGGTTGGTGGAGTCTTAAATATGGCACCAGCCTACTGGTTCTGTGCAGGGGAGGGCTCAGCAAAGTGTCAATAGCCTCTGCTCTCCCCAATGTCAGACACTTCAGTCTCTCCCTGTATATCACTGGTGTCCTTCAAGCTGCCACCTGGTACTGGAGCTCAGAGGGAGTGAGTTTGAGTAGGCGAGCCCATGTGTGGGTTCCCCAAGAGGAACTGCTTATGGCTGCAGCAGCCTCCTCCACTGACTTAATCTCCACTGGTTCATAGCCAGAAGTTGTGGGGGCTTATCCTCCTGGTACTGGAATCCTGGGCTGGGGGGCCTGGTGTGGGTCTGGAAATCCTTGCTCCCAAGGTACCTCTCCTGAATTTTTATCCACATGGGTGTGGGGCCAGCCAGTTCTGCATCTGTACCCCTCCTACCAGTCTGGATGTGGATGTGGTTTCTTCAATTCCATGGTTCTCAGACTTCCATTCAACTCAATTTCACAGTTGTCAGGCTTCTATTCAACTTGATTTCTGAAGTTCCCGAGTGGTGGTTGTTCTATATTTTAGTTGTAATTTTGATGTGGTTGTGCAAAGAGGTGAACCATGTCTGCCTATGTTGCCATTTTGACAGAGCCAAGAATCTGTATTTTAACCTGGGACTCCTGGCATCAAATGAACAAGTTTTCTACTGGAATGACTGCTATTAGTGAAGCAGGGTGATGTTCAGATGGGAAGGAGGGGGTTCCCTAAGTCACCTGAATAAGGCCTCTGATCAGAGCTGTCAAGTGTGATGATCATGAATACAATCCTCAATAACTGGGTTAGGAGTCCAATGTCCCTTCCTGGATTCCACTGGGTGCTCTGTTATCTCATTTGAGTTGGGAGTAATGGATTTTACATGATTTTGCAAGTTGCATGACCTTGAGTAATTTTTCAAACTCTCTGAATCTCAATTTATGTAGCTGTAAAGTGGAGATTATTTTAGCTGTCCTTACCACAAGTTAGGAGGAGCAAATGGGATTATTCATTTAACATGCCTAGCATAGTACCTGGCTCATGTAAGAACTTCATAAAAATTTAATATTATTCAAAATAATAAGTATTTAATGTCTGTTATTTCGCTTTTACCTCCATTTTATCATACCTCCTTTCCATTAAGATCTTCTCCTAGGCAAAATGTCCTGTGGTATCTTGGTTTGCTTTCCCACGCTTCATGCCATCCTGCTCCAGTCACACTCTTCATGCCACTTTCAACTTCACGGAGCACATGATGCAGCCAGGGTCCCAGTAGGGCTGTGTTCAGGAGAACTAAGAATCTTCTTTGGTCATCAGAAAAGCAATAGTAATTCTAAGTAGTTTTCAAACCAGGAATGTTCTTGGTTTTATTTGTTCATTTTCTGAGAACATGCTGTGTGCAAAGTTTTCGGCATCATGGAGGTTCTGAGTAAAGGAAAGATCTTTACCTCTGTCTACTGCCTCTCCCTACCATCTGTTTATTTAGTCACAAACCGTGAAGATTCTCAGAATTATAAAGGGGAAGATGCGACAATAACTCTGAAGTGTAAAGTGAACAGACATTGAATCATGCAGCCACACGCTCTCTGACAAATGTATCAAAGCATCAAAATCCTGTGTGTGCTTGAGGACCTACCATTGTCAGGGAGCTTGCCACCTTGTAAGGCCACACGTCCTGTTACTTCTCAGTGGCAATTATTCCTGCAGTTGTCTTTACATGGAAGCCACATGACATGCCTTCATGTCACTTTCATATTGGTCCTAATTTTGTTCCCTGGAGTGACCCTGAGGAAGTTGCACACCTCTTCAATGTGACAGCTCTTTCCTCCCTCTGTCAAATGCCTCCCTTTCTGTCTCAGCACATGGCCACTGCCAGAGTGTTGTCCATCACAGTTGAAAGGGTGATTATAATAACTTTCCTCAGCATGTTTCTCTGTGTCCAGTCTCTCCCAATCTATCTTCCCTACTCTTGCTAGATTTCTCTTTCCCAAACTGGGTTACTTTCTACTGGTTTAAGTTCAAATGTTAAATTTGCACTTGACCCAGGGCTGCTGCCTGCACTGCCCCCTGCTCTCTGCCACTGGTCCTAGCGTGCTCAGCCTCTCCTTCTTGCCGCAGCACTCACTGCATCTTTATGCCGGGGTGCCCATCAGATCTGTAGTCCCTGGAATGTTGCCAAGAATACTTTGTGATCTTCTGTTTCCTTGTTTTTACTGTTCCATACTGTTCTTTCTCTGGAACATCCCCCACCTCACCCTCTGTTTCAAATGAGATTCATTTACATTTTTGGGAAAGTTCAGACTGTGCTTATAGACCTACTACTTTTTTTTTGTCTCACTTTGAAGGAAGTAATTTCCATCAATCTTCTGAGAGATTATTCTTTAGGAATATGGTCCAGCTGTAGCAACCTTCTGGAAGGTTGATCCCTTGATGGTCTTTGGGGTTATCTGAAGGGAAGATGGCTGAAAGTGGAGAAACTTTTTTACATTTCCTAACCAGCTGTGTCACCGCCAGCAAGTTACTACATCACCAAGTGCAGAGAGGGTTGTTGGAAGCTGGTTCTGAAGGTAATGAAGCTGATCTGGTCTGCCTACAGATCACAGCACTGGAGGAAGTCATTACTCGCCAATCTTGGAAAAGATTGTTACTTGTCTATTACTTACACTTCAGGATATTAAGATTGGAACAAAAGTAATTCTTACTGAAATTAGAAATCAAAATGCAATTAGAACTTTCTAATTAAGTAGGTATAAATATTTATAAGAGTATAATGCAAATTTCAAATGGCTGCAGCACCAAATGCCTTTTTGAATGTGCTCAGGTACTCCACCCTGGGAAAAGGTTAAATCCCCAAGGGCTGCACACACACAGAGCACATACATCAAAGCACACTCATACACGTGCAACCATCATCTCTTCCCTTGAATACCATTGGTGTGGTCGGAAATAGCTGTTCATTTGGGCTTTTGGATTTCATGCAGTCACTGGTCCACTGAGCCAGTGATAGCTACATTTTACAGTCTTTCTAGCTCAGACCTTTGGAACTATATTGAACTACCCAGCATACTAGAAGGAGCATTATTAGCTGGCTCTGGAAGCTGATAGGGTGTCTCGAGCTGCCACTTGGTTTAGGAAAGAGGACATACATCTAGAGGACAGACACCAGAGCTTCAGTTCTGGCTCTCCTAGTCACCAAGCCTGTGAGTTTGAGGGAGTGTTTTGTCCTCTCATACTTCCAGATGGGGTTAATAGGAGTATTCCCTACCCCTTAGGGTTGCTGTGAGGACATGTAGAAATAACAGATGCAAAAGCATTTAGGAAAGTAAAGAAGAACAATGTACTCAGATATAATTGTTGTGGATGTAATTATTACTTAACCCTATTAGCTGATGGAGTAGCGCATGTACAAGCAATACTTCCTAAGCCCTAATACCTGAATGAGGCAAATTGTGAGGAGGGAAGCCATGGGCAGGGGCCAGATATGAAAATAGGAGAGGTGGCATGACAATGGATGAATTAGTCAGGAGGACTCAGGGAAGGACCATCTTCATAAAGCCAACTGGGAGATTGCCGTAACTCCAAGCCACCTGGCAGATTGCTGGAGAGAACAGTGACATGTCAGTCAGTGTGCCAGCCCCTCAGTCCATCACACCACAGGTGCTACAAGGTATACAACAAAGCCAGGTCTGGCCTGGGTGAGGTAAACTCAGGAAACAGAATAAGACCGTGTAGTAAATGATGTGAAATTGTGCAAAGAGAAAGCACATTAATGCTGCCAACCTAACCCTTACACCCAGGGATGAGGGGGCACTATTCCATGTCCTGGGCTATAAGGGCCCAACTTAGGTCCTCCATGGAATGAAGAGTTCATAATCTTTTTAGGGTTAAGAAGAGACACCCACAGGTCAGCCCTCCACCCTCATCATGCTGTTGTACCTGTGACCCTGAAATTTTCTAGAGCCACTTCTAGGGTGTGTGTGGGCCTCTTCCTCTGGGCTAGTCCCCCTACCCCAGGGTGGACAGTGCTGTCTGTTTGCCTGTGGGGTGGTGAAGGGGCAGCTACTTATGGGGACTGGATGTGGAAAACACTTGGACGTAGAGATCAGGGTGTGACATGTGTGAGAACCCTCTCTGGGTAAGGCGCAGGGGCAGGGGTGGGGGGAAAGTGGGCTCCCGGAGAGCTAGGGGCTGGATTATCCTGCAAGGCCACATGTCCAAAAGAACTCCCAGATGCAAAGGTTCAAACTTGGTCTTCAGGTCAGTATTAAGGTCCATTTTTTCAAGATAAAAGGATAGAGATTTTAACTACTGGTTTATTAGCTTGATTTATAACTTTAAATATTTAGATATGATGTGCAAGCTGCACTCTTGTCTCTGGCCTGCAAATGTGAGCAGCAGGCTAAGTGCAACGGTAATTTGTACAGGGATAGACAGCGTTTCCTAAGCAGCTGCAACAAAGGCACATTGCCCCCCGCCCCCCACCCCCTCACTCCCCTTCCAGAGAAGGTTGTCGGAAGCTGGTTTGGAAGTAATTCAGCTGATCTGCCCACAGAGCAGCACTGAATCCTGTGATCAGCATTGGAGGAAGTCGTTACTCTCTAATCTTGCAAAAGGTTTTTCTATGTTTATTACCTACACTTCAGAATGTTAAGATTGGGAGGAAACCAATTCTTACTGAGATTAACTGCAAGCATTAGGGAGGACTTCCCCTAGGAGGTGGGATATGAATTTTGCCCTGAAGTATCTGTCCAGGTTGGGAAAGAATTCCAAGGCACACAAATGACTGAGCAAAGCCCTGGAGGTGGTGAGGGTAACTTGGCTGGAGTCAGTCATCGTTGATTCCTTCGAGCCCCAACCACTCTCTCCACTCCCCATGTGGCTAAATTCCTGGCCTTTTCTTCACATTTTACAGAAACCCTGCTTCCTCCATGGAGCCTTCTCAGGTTTCTTCAATGCCTAGAATCACCTCTCTTTTCTGATTACCTCTGCAATCCTTATCTATGCCATCAGCAGTTGTGCATGGGCATTCCTAGTTGGCACTCCCCAGTCCAGAATTTACTTGTGAATTAAGTTGTGGAGGGTTCGTTTTGTCTCTCTTAAAACTAAAATCTCCGGGACATCATGAGCAAAGGCCATGACCATGAAACTGGGTCATGACAAGGTCGTTCTGACAGTTCTGTGTTGTTTGGGTTGAGGAGAGAAAAGAGAAGAGGGGGAGCAATTGTTAGTCTTTTCAGACTTTTTGATCAAAGTTGCTTCCTGTAGAAGAGGAACTGGGAACGTGCATCTGTAGGTGATCTGAGGGCATGCCCTCAGCTATGTCTGTCAAGCCTAGACATTTCTGTGAAGCCTCTTGTTTTTATCTTAAAACATATACAGATTTTATATTCTACCCCACGATACATTTTTGTATCTGTTAAAGTTTTAAATTATTTATCTCCGAGTGAACTGACTCTCTTAGAAGGTTTATCATTGATCAGTTTTATAAAGTGTGACTTATCTCAGGGCCGAGCACAGCACTGGCACACAGTGGACACTCGAGGAACATTTGATGAGTGAATAAAGGAATGAACCATGGTGGGGAGTCTCATACCTCCAGCCAGTTGCACTGTGTTCCCAGGGGGAAGCATGCCTGTGTTGGAGTAGCTGCGGATTAGATCAGCATTTCAATGGAAAGGGCCTGGTTAGAGGGCTGGCAGTGTAGGGAGGGACAGATACGAGAGATGCTTCAAAGGAAGAATCAATGAGACTAAAACACTGACTGCAAATGGGGTATGAAAGAAGGAAGACGCTCAGTAATGAAGAAATTTCAAAGGGGAAGAAATGTTTAATTCAGCTTTAGCATGTGAGTTTGTGATAACAATGGCAGATTTAGGTACTCTTGGGTCATCTTTCCCAGGATGACAGGAATGTGTCAATTCAACATGAGACATGCACAGGCCGAGTCTTTGTCAATGTAACACGGAAAATATGAAAACCTTACTCTGAGAGAAACCATCACTGCCTAGGCCCATCCTGGGTAACTTGGTAGCTACTGGCCACATGTGGTCAATGAACCTTGAGTTACAGTTCATTGAAATGGAGCTGTGTTGTCAGTGTAAAACGCACACTGTACTTTGAAGACAGTATGTACATACCCATATGCTCAGACCCCAAGTATAAAATATCTCAATCATTTTTATATTGATTTCATGCTGAAATGATACTACTATGGCTATATTAGGTTCAATAATATATACTAATAAAATTAATTTTACCTGTTTCTTTTACTTTAAAGAAATGTAGCTACTAAAAATTTTTAAATGATATGTGAGTCTTGCATTTGTAATTCATGCTGTGTTTCTATCAGGCCGCACTGGTCTAGACTGACGAATTAAGATGACTTGGTCCTAGATCCAGGAAAAGAGATCCCAGTAGCTTTTCCCTAAGGATTACCAAGCACAGGCCTTTGAAACCTCGCTTTGCCAAAACAATGTTTATCTCTTGGGCATATTTGGAAGATACTATTAATAGAAGGCTGCAAAGCACAGTTATCATTCACCACATATATTTGACAGGTGTACTGTTGAGAAAAGCTGTGGAAGTATAAATTCAAACAGAAACTAATTAAAACCCTTGCCTAAAAAAGCTCCATCAGTCTCAAATAACTTTAAGCAGTGATCTGTGATTAATCTTCCTTTTGTGCAACACTCCCCCAGCCTCATCTATGGGTTGTCCCTGACTCCCCGACCCCTGGCCATTTTAAACAGTAAATAATTGGACTTTTGTTCAGCTCCTTGTCATTCCTAATTGCTTCTTGTCTGCTGAGCCCTGTTCCTTTAAGTAACTTAGTCTGTCCACCTGGAGGGACTGAAACATTTTTGATACTGTTATTAAATATTTGTCACAGTTCTAGCAGGGTCAGGATTCTTATTGACCAGTATTTTCATATAGAAAAGTGCTATATGGAGTTAAAAAGAGAGCTAGCCACTGATAAGGAACTTGACCCCCAGTGGCCGGCATTCATGGATTGTTTTTGGAATCCTGCCAAGGGAAGATCCCCTCTGCGGTGCAATGAACTTCCTTCACCTGCAGTTGCGCTACACCTGGCTCCTCACTTCCCTAGCTGACCTCTGCCTTGTGGTTTGGCCCTGCAGCCTGAAGTTCCCATCTACCCCTTTGCTGGCACATGGTTGGATAAAGATCCAAACTGTCAAGATGGCCAAAAATGCTTTGTTGGCCTGCCCCCGGCCCTGCCCCCAGCCCTACCCCCTTCTGCAGCCACATCTCAGGCTACTCTCTCCTGCACCCTTCTCCAGCCACCCTACTGGCCTTGGTTCTTGTCCCTGACCAGGTCCTACTGTCCAGACTCAGGGCCTCTCCTTGCAGTGCTGTCTGCCTGGAATAAGTCCCCCTTCCCTCCCTCTTTACACACCACCTTGTCCTGAAAGCTGAATTCCTCTGGGCATCTTCTCTGAAAACTCCAGCATTTTTATTTGCCCTCACGGTGGCCTGAGCTTCTCTTCCAAAGTGTTCACCATAGTTGGTGATACACGGTTTATGTCATTGTGTGGAGATTTGATGTCTGTCTTTGCCACCTGATGTTAAGTACCTGGAGGGTGGGGAAAATCTGTGTTTTGTTTACTGTTGTGTTTCCAGGGCTAGAGACTCAGTAAATATTTGCAGGACAGATTCATAAATGTGTTTGTTCTGCTCCTCCCTTACACTGCTCAGAACTGCCCTGGGGGTAGTGCTGAGAGTTCATGTGCAGGGCGAGGGTGGTTAGGTGGTCAGTTATCAGTCAAACCTTGAATTACACTCTTCTCTCCTCATTCTCTTGGCCTGAGCTACTACACTCTTCTGGATTTCAAGCCTTCTTCCTCTTCCCATAGCTCTTCAATTTTCGCTGCTTGTGGATCCTTCCCTTTCTTCCTTGTGCTGTCCTCACCTCCCGCTAGCCTGGCAGTTTCCCATAGAGAACGTCAAGCACTAGGGACATGGGGAGGCACTTTTCCATCTGATTACAGTGGTTTCCAGTTTAACACAACCATGTAAGCCAGCACAGGCTCAATTAGCTACCAGGGAGGCTCATCATCTGCTCCTCTCTTTGGTCTAGAACATAGGGTGGGGGGCCAGGGACAGAGTTTCAGATGGGAACACTGGTTAGAGAGTTCTGCACGCCCCAGAGATCAAATCTGCCACAATTTTATGTAGCAGGTACTTCATGACTTGCTTTTTGCATAAATGCAAGATTTTTCACAAGCAAAATCTTTGAGCTCTCCCATTAAAGACTGATCAAGAATCAGACCATTTCTCACCACCTCCATTGGCAGCACCTTGGCCCAAGTCACTGCCAGTGTTTCCCAGAATTACTGCTGGGTCTCCCTCCTTCTGCCTTTGCTTCCTGAGGGATGGTGTTGAAATGCAATTCAACCATGACACTTCTCTGCTTAAGATCCTACAATGGAAGGGATTCCTGCCATTTGAGACAGCATGGGTGACCCTTGAGGACATTTTGTTGGGTTAAAGGAGTCAGACGGAATAAGATGACTACTGTATGATCTCAGTTATATGTGAAATCTTAACAAACTGAACTTATAGAAACAGCATATAGACTGGTGTGTGCCTGAGGTGGAAGGGTGAGGGGATGGGAAAATGGGTGAAGATAGTCAAAAGGCACAAACTTCTGGTTATAAAATAAATAAATTATGGGAATGTGATGGTGACTATAATTAAAAATACTGTATTGTATATTAAATGTTGCCAGCTAATTTGAAAGTTGCTGAGAGTCAGTCTTAAAAGTTCTTATCACAAGAAAAAAATTTATAACCATATGAGGTGATAGATATTAACTAAACTTAGGTGGTTATCATTTGCAGTATATACATATATCAACTCATTATGTTGAACACCTAAAACTAATACAATGTTATACATCAAGTACATCTCAATCTAATGAGGAGGAAAAAGAATTACTCAGAGTAAAGTTGAAGTCCATGCAGTTGCCATCTCCAACCTCACTTCTTTTTTGTTTAAGTAAGGAGTTTAATTAAAGAATTTGGATATTTTATTAAGAAGAAAGATAAAAGCTATTCAAGTAAGCTAGAAGTAAGTTTTCTTTCCAACTAATTCTTATACAGTAAATCACCAATTTGGTTCTAATATGTTCATTTTTAAAAATTTATTTTGAAATCAGAGTTGGCATACAATATTATGTTAGTTTCAGGTGTACAACGCAGTGAGTAGATGTTTATGTAACTTACAAAGTGATCATCTCAGTTAAGTCTGGTGCCCATCTGACACCACATAGTTATTACTGTATTACTGACTACATTCCTTTTGCTGGACTTTCCATCCCCATGACTGGCTTTATACCTGGCAATTTGTGTTTCTTAATCCCTTCACCTTTTTTCACCCACCTCCCCAAGCCCACTCCCCCCTCCCATCACCCATCTTTCCCTTCGCTCATTCCACTCTGGTGATACTGACTTCCCTCTGGTTTCTTGAATGAGCCAATAACACTCCTGCCTCTGCGCTTTGCATTTGCTGCTTCCTCTACCTGGAATGCCATCCCTTCAGTGTGCACAGTGCTTCATCTCCCTCTTCTGGATCACATCAGTGTGCGAACTCTGCATCTTTGCCCTAACCTTTCATTTGGCTCCCTCTGGCTTTCCTCTTTGAAAACAGCAAGGCATATCAATGAGATTATGGTGAGACTCTGGCTAGTTGAGACCCTCTTTGAAGAATCATCACTCCTGTTTGAGAACATCTGATGACTTAGGAGAGGCCATAGACACTAGGGCAATAGTTTCAAATTTTTAAAATCTAAGTAGAGCCCTTTCGTCAAATGGAATCATGGGCAGAAGACCTTCTTTAGCGAGTTTCAGAGGGACGAAATGTTGACCACTTATTTGAACACATTGCTGAGGGAAGAGGCTATCACTGCCTTAGCTGACAGATTAGAAACATGAGGCCAAGAGAGGTTAAATTCTTAATGTGGAAGCTGGAAGTAGAGAAGAAAAAGTGGGAGTAGAGGCTTGGTTTGGTCATCACCACCACTTCACGTCCTCCTCCACCCCCACAGTCCATTACAAGGGTTTTATGAATATAAAAACAAACAACCCTCACCCCCCCAAAAAAGCAAGTATAGCAAATTACTTGGTATAGAATTACTTGGCTTATTACTATTCATCAAAATCACCATCACCATTCATCTGATTGTCTATATTGCATTATTGTGTCCACAAGAATAGTGTGAGAACTTATAACCTGCATTTGCTAAAACAAATGTACTTCCTGTCACCTTCAGGCCTGCTCAAAGGTCACTTCTCAGTGACATGGCCACCCTACTGCAAAGTGCAACCCAGTCTTTTCCCCTACCTAACTCCTCCGTCATTCCACTCTGCTTGTTCTTTTGTCTTAATTCCTCATACCACTTTTAACATGTGATAAAATTGACTTATTTATTGTTTATTTGTTGTTCATTTTTCGTCCCTCTCTGCTAGAATGGAAGCTCGACATGGGCATTTCCTCTGTCCATTAGCATTCTATTCTCCCTTCAAGTTCCAGTCAAGTCCCAGTTTTCTTTCTTGGCTCTGGTTTGCAGTAATTCTGCCTCTTCCTGCTTGCTCATGGGGTACATTGTTTCATCCCACACACTTCAGAGCTTGATGTAATTCTTTCTGTAAACTTCTATTTCTTATGTGCTCAGTGGAGGAAAAATAATTTCCCACTGGGCTTCCACTTCTAATTCTGCTATAACTCAATGGTGACCTTGAGAAATGACTCAATTACTCTGGACCTCATTTTTTTGTTTCATTTTACAATAAGAAGCTGACTTAGATGGTATTTGAGTTCTCCCCAGATTTCACATTCTAAACGACCATAAGCAGTTTGATAGCAGGGTCCGTGTCCAATAAAAACAACAATTCCCATTCACAATTGTCTGCTAGCCCCTTTAGCTACGTAAGTTCCCACCCCCTTAGTCATCCTGTAAGGGAGGCACTATTGTACCCATTCTACAGAGGAGGAAATAATACTCGAAACTGCACCCAAAAAACTTGCTTAAGGGACTCTTAGTGAGGGTTTGGACTCTATCTTGAGTCTAACTTCAAAGCCTGTGTCCCTTCCCTCCTTCTCAACTGTCTCTTGTCTTACATTTCTTTTAGATCACTCTTGGTCATGAGTGGCAGATCTGAGGTGATCTTCAAATTGTAATCCAAAACTCAAGAGGAATCCAGTTGCATTTCCTTGCTTGGCTGTGAAACCTGACTGCTGTGTGGACTGGGCTGTGCCCTCTGCATGTCTCCTTGATGCTGTCATTCGGGCAGAAGGCAGCCATGTGGGCAAGAAGTCCTTCTTCCACTCACTAATGTGTGACAGTGGGCAGGTCACATATGTTCTACAAGCCTCAGTTTACTAATTATTTTTTCCCATTAGATAAGAACAATAACACCTGCCTCCTAGGTTTGTTAGGAGAAATTTAAATGAGGAAATAAATGTAACATCAGTGTATGGGATTTTAAAATTTTAATTGTGGTAAAGTACATATAACATACTTCTTAGAGTCTTAACCCTCCCTCAGTGGCATTAAATACATTTATTCTGTTATGCAACCATCACCACCATCTACCTCCAGAACCCATTCTGCCTTGCAAAGCTGAAACTACATATATGGTGTGTTTGTCTTTGTTTCAACTCAACTTGGATGCAAAACTCGGCACACCTTCCAGTTCTTGCAAAGGAAAACAAACATGCACACACATTAGTGAGTAGCAAGACCTCCCCAATTATCTCGCAGGGTGATGGCACCAGCTTTAATCTCTAAACTCATGTTTCCAACTCACTATGGTAATCAGAAAACAAAGTCCCTGATGGTTAACAGGATTCACTTTGGGCAGTTCTATTGGGACTGTAAATGACAAAGATTATTTTCCTTGTACATTATCATCATCACCTCCATCGTCGTCACCTATTCCTGGTAACTTAGAAGAATGATGCAGAAACAGAGAGGTGCTGGTAACTGGGAAATAGAAACATTTAAATCCACTTTTCAAAAGAGTGATAGATGGATCATGAGAATCCAGTGCTGGGTGAAGTAGCTCTGGAGCTCAGCCTCTTGTGATCAGAAAAATCAAACCAACTATATCCAGCGACCGAAGCTCATCAGCCACCCCACATTGGTTGGATGTGGACTGGAGACCCCACCACATTCCCTTACCCACACCATCTGACGGCAGTCACTGGAGGGGATCTCCATTGATGGCTTAGAATGGCTGACCTAGAGGAATAGAGCCCTACAGCCTGGGCTGACATGTGGGGGCCTCCACAGCCTGGTATGGGACCAGGCTCACTGATCAACACTGTCGTGGACTGTTTGCCCAAACCTACTGTGTCAGTGTGATTACCTTTGTCTGGAAGCTTCATGCCAAGAATTATGTGGAAATCAAATTTATCTGAAAGGGGAGAGGCTGGAAGCCATCTACAATTGCTGAAAAATGGAGTAATAAAATTAAAGCTATCAACATAAAAACATCCCCGATCAAGAGTCTTCAAATACTTTTTTATCATCTACAGGTAAAGCTATTTTATATGTGGCAAGCTAAATTAATTTCTAATGGCCTAGTGAACAGTAGATCACAGCATCAATGGGAGGCGCCCGACAGAAGGCATAGGCTGTGTACCTGTGCGTGGGGTCCTTCAAGCGTGCAAAGAAGAAAAGATGAGTTTCATTTTTATAATTTACAATAACCTAGGAATGTTAATACTGATTCTATTCCTGTGTGACTTTCCGCAGAGCAGAAAAAAGATCTCCATGAATATTGAAGACTTTAATTTGCCATCTTTGCATAACACCTATGCAGCAAAGATCTCACAGCTCTCAGGAGTAAGAGGCTGGGCAACGAAAAGGACCAGATTTGTCAATGACAGCTGTAAGCTTTGCTCTCTAAGCTAGATTTTCACCATCATTACGCCTGGAGCAGAATGAATCTGATCTTTTAATTCCCCTGTGGACTTCTCAATAAACGAGAGACTGTGCTGGTTAGTGGCACTGAAAAAAAAGGGCTATGGGGTTGGCATCGGAGATCAAAGGCCTTAATATCTATGAAGTATAGGCAGGAGTCTGAAGCCACTTATTTTCTTAGTTTTTCCATCTGTAGTAACTGTCTCTGCCTTGTATTTGGTGGAATGGTAATTCTAAGTCTTTGTGGAGTTATGACTGATACTTTCTGTTTGATTTGTAACATCCCAGCAAGTTACAATATGGGCAATTTGGCAGGTAGTAATTATAAATAAGAGTTAAAAATCAATATTACTTGGCATTTTAATTGGAAACATTTCATGACTCTCCCTTTTCTTAATTGGATTTACCTGTGAAATAAGAAGACAGTGGCTGAGTTTTTGCCTTAGAATTCTAGGACATTAGCAATGATTCAGTTCAAAGCTCTCTGTTTCTGTAGATGATGAACAAACCCACAGAAAGCCAGAGACGTAGGTTGTAGTATATATTGGAGGCAAAGATAGGACTAGAGCCCAGGTCATTTAACTCTGAGCAGTAGTGCTCTCCCCTGACACTATGTTTTAATGGCTATGTCTAAGATACTGCATCCCATATGCAGAAAGCACTGCATGCAAATAGCTCCTTAAAGCATATTTGTAATTGACAATGACATTGCTGTTAGTGTTGATTTAATTATAGGGTGCTAGTTTTCCAAATGGAAAGAATAAAGTTAAAAATAAGAGAGTAAGAACATTGTTCCAGGTTCAAATTAAGTACTATCCCTTATGTACTCTTCAAATGAAAATAAAAAGAAGTAGGCCATGGAATTTATTTGGGTAAAATATTAAGAAAACTGAACCAAAGCTTCCATTTCCTTAATTTTTCTGTTAGATACGAAGCTGCCCATCACCAGGAAGGTATTCACTAACAACCAGTGATCTCCGACATCTCCAAGAGTGGCAGCTGGTTTCTTCAAGCAAACATTTATCAAGTGTCAAGTCTATAGCTGGTGACTATAGAGGGGTACCTTCAGTGGTGGAGGTACCCTGGTCATGCTGGTGCTGCTGGTGGTGGTGGTGATGGTAGTGATGACAGTGGTGGAGGAAGAGGCGGTGGTGGCAGTGGAAGAAGTTGTGGAAGTGGTATTGGTGGCCACAAAGGTGGTGGTGGTGGTGGTGGTGGTGGTGGTAATGAAGAAGGATCGCCATTTGCACTCAGCTTTCAAGGATAGGCAGGGTTTTCAACAGGCAGAGCTGTGCAGGAATGGAAACTCCAAGTTGAGGAGGTAGCTTAGCTGACGTCAGTAAATTTCTCTGACTGGCTGGAATGTGGGGTGACTGGCATGTGGAAAGAGTGTGAAAGACAGCCTCAGTAAGGTACACCTGGGGTCATCTGGTGAAGTGTTGGATACTAGGACAAGAAATTTGAACAAGTCTTTGTCCAGGAGAATGTGATATGACTAGAATCACTTGGACAGAAATGAGGAGGAACTCAGGACAGTTGCCCTTAGGATAGCGATGTGAAGAAAGATATGAGAGTCACGTGTGGATCAACAGAACCCAGAAGCTGACTGGGTGTGGGGCTGAGAGTCATGCTCTGTGCAGCGACCCACTCCGTGAGAGGGCAGAGTAACTGTGTCATGTTACTTGGCTTCTCCATAGGGTCTGGCACTGTGCCTACTATGTGGTAGCTGTTCTGAAAGTGTCTGGGATCTGTTTAACTGCTTTGAGTCACCCTGGCTAAAGGGCTGACCAAGTGGTTGGTTGAATTTGACTCTTTTTCCTGTTCCCTTCATTCTCCATAGAGTGCACATTTAGTCAGTGGCACTCTTACACACAGACCTACTTTCCATGGCTGACCCCAGCCCATAGTTTGGCTAGGCTCCAGGGAATTGATTAGGATGATAGCATTGTATACTCCACCATCCCTCCCATTAGAGGAGGGAATTCACTGAAGGATGGGGAGTCTGAGATAACCTCATGGGAGAGGTTATATTTGACCGGAGTTTTGAGGAAGGATAGAGGTTAGATGAACAGTGAGTGGGGGTGGAGGGTATTTTAGGAGGGAAGAAAGCAGGGGCTGAGGTTTAGACATCGGTATGAGTGGACTGGTTTTGCAGAAGTGAAGGCATGTGAGGGCTGTTGGAGTGACTCTGGTCAGACTAGGGGAGGCTTTGAATTCTCAGGAAAAAGATGCTGGGCTAACTCCTAGGGCAGAGGCTTCTGAGTCAGGACAACTGGTATTCATCTTAAGTTCCTATATCCCTTTCATGTTTCAATCTCCCTTGTGGTCAGTTCAGGTTCCCTCCCCCTGTGAGGGAGCTCTGGCAGACAGGAATGTGAGTGGTGCTGACACATCCCTCTTGGTCAGGGTGCCCTGTGCATGCCCCTCTGCCCCTCTGTGGTGCCCTTGGAAATGCTCCAGGCAGTGCAGGTACAAGGTGGCAGGACCTTTGTACTTAAGGTCTTGAAGGGGAGAACTAATTTCAGGACTTATATGTGAGTAAGACATAACATTTTGTTGTTATAAGGACCTGGGTTTTGGGTTAATTTGTTAGGGCAACTACCCTGACAGTTTCTAAGGCCTGGGGTCAAAGACAGGAATGATGGGAGTTGGGGGGCAGTGGAAAGATATGTACAAGGCCATGTACTCTTCATCTGTGATGCTTCCTCTCTTGTGCAATCAGATGGCACAGTGTTCTTCTGGACACTGGGGAGAACAGTTGATTATAAAATCCATGAAGGCCTCTGTTTTTCACTGGGCACCATCCTTTGCCTGAGCTACTTTTTGAATACCTTGGAGCAGAGGGTTGACAGGAAGAAGTGAGATGCTTGAAATGAAGGGCAGAACTCTAGTGAAGCAGAGGGTTAGGAGGCAAGACCCTTTAGTTTTCCCTAAACATCAGCCATGCAATGGAGGCTCTCAGAATTCCCAACACAACCCAAAATCCAATTTGAAAATACCTTGGTAGCATGAAAAGGTGCAGGATTTGGATTCAGAAGATGTGGAATTCACTCCCAGTTCCACCAGTTACTAATTGTGTGAATATGGGTAAATTTCTTAATCTACCTAGGATGTATTCATTATATGAAATTGGGTACAAAAATTGTGTTTACTACTATACAGGACTATTGTGCAAATAAAGAGAAATAAGATGTATGAGTGATGCTTTATGAACCATGTCAGACTCTGCAAATATGTATGGTTTGTTTATTGTCATGCATGCATACCTGCAAAGCTGTCTCAGCAGGGGCCTCATTGCTCTCTCTTATACAGGCTGTGTTGTGTGTCTCAGAGCCTTCTCACTTCTTTCTGTAGTTGACCTTGCCTCTCCCTTCACTGAGAATGTCAAGAACTTCCAACATGAACATCTCCACTTTTCCCAGTGGCTTTGTACATCCTCTCATTCTTCTTTCCTGTTTCAGAGGAAGATAGTGCTCTTCTCTGCTCCAAGGCCAAACCTTGCATTTGGGTTCACAGTGCCATTCCAACACACCTCCTTCACAGCTTCCCTAACCACCAACCCCTACCTCATGACTTCAGCATTTCTATCTTCAGTCAGATAATGAACCAAGTCTCTTTCATCCTGAAAAAGAAAAGTCCCCCTAGCATATTGTCTCATAAGGTTAAATCTTATCTTTCTCTCTTCTTTACCACATGTATTTCTGAAAGAATTGCCAAGTTCTTTACTTCCACTTCCACACTCATTTGGAGTGGGAAGAATGTAGGGGGTACTTTCTAATCACAATGAAACAGCCAGTTAACTTTTCACGGGTGTGCTGAATGTGGGCAATACAGCAGGCGGGTCTTCAGAGTCTTTTGTTCTGAGCAGGTACACACAGTACCATCCAAACCAAACCAACCAACCAACCAACCAACCAACCAAGCAACCAAGCAACCAAGGAACTAGATGAAATAATTCAGGAACTTTTTTTTATCCTTTCTTACTTTACTTTTCAACAATGCTACTGCTTCATTGATTTAATTTTTTTTAACTGTAGGTGATAAAACTATTTTTGTTCTGTGAAGTGTGTATTTGAAGAGTGGAGCTGAACATTCTCTCATCTAATAAACAGCACACTCAGGTTTGAGCCAACCTGGATTTTTAAAAATAAGTGATGAAGAACATTTTGATGGTCTCCAGAGGGGAGGGGGTTGGGGCAATAGTCAAAAAAAGGTGAAGGGATTAAGAAGTAAAAATTAGTAGTTACTGAATACTCATGGGGTTGTTAAGTACAGCATAAGGAATAGAGCAGCCAAAGAACATATATGCAGGACCCATAGACATGGACAATGGTGTGGGGATTGCCTGAAGGTGTGAGGGGGCTGGGTAGAGGGGGCAATGGTGGAAAAGCTGGGACAACTAATAATTCCATAATTGATTATAATTAAAATAAAACAAAACAAAAAAATGACAAAAATAAGGAAACTCAACGTGAGAAGCAATGACAGTGACAGATCATCACACAGGGGCATTCCTGGTCTGGGATGAGCAGCTGACCACTGTCCATGCCCAGGGGCTGCTCAAAATGGAGGCAGCTATTATTTACACTCTAAATCCAAAAGACAGATTTTGTTTTTTCCTGTTGCTCAGTTGAGACATGAACAAGTTGTTTCTCTGCTCTGTAGGGATCTGCACCAGGGCAAAGACAAATGGGGCACTCAGTCTCAAATCCTTGCCTGCTCCTGGGTGTTTCCAAATTTTCATCAGGATTTTCTGGTGGTGATGCACAGCAGGTGGTATGTTAGCAACACCTGGCTCTCCAAGAAAAATCCCTAATTGGCAGGTAGCACTCTGTGGAATAAATACTTTTGTGATGGCCGATTTCAAGCTACAACATGTCACTGAGCATGGAATTGGGAAGAGACATGCACCATTGGCTCTTCAAGGTGACTCCAGTATATAGCTGAGTATGACACACATTCTGCCAACAATGTAGTATACATACCATAGGGAACTGTAAATTCATAGAAATGCAGGGAAAAATGCAGAGAGAAAAAATACTAGGAACTTCAGTCCCCCAAAAGATAATAAATTAATATATTCCATTTTCAAAACAGAAAGAAAATTCTATGCATAGATTGTTTTTAGTGTCTAGTTTTTGCATAGCTGTCATCATCATATTGTAGTTTTGTTTCCTGACACAACACACAACTTTTCCTATGTTATTACAAATTTATCCTAAACACTTTAGCAGCTGAGTAATATTCTAATGCATGAGCAAAGCAGTCCATCTCAGAGTCTAGTGCACAGTGACATCTCCACTTTTAAACTCCTCAGTTCCAGGGACCTTTCTCTCTCCTCTGCTTCCCTGGTCACACTGGGACCATGTTACACTTTAGAGATGCATTTCAATCATGCCTTCCATAAATGCCATGTCCATCTTCCTGGCTCGCTTGACCAAGTACGCCCACTGTCACAATTCTCTGTCTCAGTGAGAGCTCAAATCAATTGAGCCAGCCACTTACTTCTAACCTCCCAGTCTCTTCAGGTTTTACTTCCCTCTTTGTCCATGGATTTAATCATACCTATGCAGCTACCTCCAATTCTCTAGTTTTTCCACCCTGTATGATATTTACCTGACAGCATCTCAGCCCAAAATGAACTCAACTGCCCACATCCTTGTCTGTGGCTGCCTCAGGTGCTGAGCACTGGGAGACATTCAGAGAGCCAGGCTGACTTGACTTTTGATTCCTAGGTCATTTCTTTCTATGCTTCCAGGAATCCATACCCATGGTTCTCCTCCTACCCCAACTTGCCACTGATTCATAGTCCTCTTGGCTAAGTCTTCCTATCCTACTGACTTCTTTAGGGCTTTGTCTAGTCTCCTCGATAGCTCCCCCACAGATGACTTGTCTGTCACCAAGGTTGTAGATCCATCTATCAGCTCATAAGTCACATTTTTATATCTCTTCCTCAGACCTCACTCATTGGCTGGACTTCTATATCCACTGGGATGCATATCACAGGTGTCTTGTGGTTGATCTCTGGCTGCAGGCTTTTACTCCCCATTGTTGTCTGGGTAAAGTCCAAAATCCTCAACCAGTCTACGGAGCTTCATGATCTTTAGCCTAGTATTTCTTCACTTATTCCTGTCTCATCCACCACCACCACCACACATACACACAATGTCACACACACGTACCACACCACACACACACCATGCTACACACATATACCACAGACATACCCCCACATCATACACATATACACACACATTCCACATCACACCATACTACATACACCACACACATACCACCTCCTACACCACACACACACAACCCCCCATACCTCACCCCCCAACACACACATGCTCTATTAACCACACTGAATTTCTTCAGAGAGGCAGGATAATGCAGTGGCTAATGAGTGAGCACCAAGGTCAGACTTCCTTGATTCCAATTCTGATTATGCCACTTACTAGCTAAAGAATCTTGGACAACTCACCTACCTTATTGAGCTGTTGTGAGGATGAAATGAGATGAGGCATATAAAGTTCTTGGCAGAGTGCCTGAAACATCATAAGTGCTTAATGAATGTCAGTGATTATTGTTTTTAAATTTAGTTTCTTAAGCATAACATAGGATCTCTTTTTCAGAGCATGCTGTTGCCTCGACCTGGAATTCTTTCTTCCACTGAATGCTGCATATGACTATGCTTCCCCCCACACACATGCTGTCTGACTCAGACTTAACCTCCAGGACTTTGCTGATTACTTACTTGGTCTGTTGAACATTTCTTGATGCCAGGTTAAGCACACCCCTTCCTGGCACTCTCCTGGCACTGTGGCACATCCCTCACTGCACTTACATGCCCCTTTACCTCTCTGATTGCCCAGTAGACTCTATGGGTATTGAGCATAGGGCATGTGTTTTTGCCATTCTTGTATCTCCAGCATAGTTCCTGTTATAGGTAAGTGTTCATAAATATTTGCTAAATGAATGAATAAAATGATAAGTCACACAAAGTAACCATAGCTCTCTCCTTTAAAGAAGAATAAGTCAAAAAAGAAAGTTCATGGGAACTATAAAGTAATTTTGTGATTCAGAGAAATGAAATCCCCAATTCACTAAAAATCTTTGGTGATATGTGTTCCCTGAAAGAGATTACTATAAGGAAAAAAAGAATAATGCTGACATGGCTAATTTATGTTCTTGGAAATAATAAGATGCTGTCCCTAAGAAAAAAAGAAAACTACTATTAACTGAGTTCCAACATATAAATTTGGCCAACCATGATAAAAATCATGGCTGCTGGATTAAAAAAAAAATAGATGACATACTGAAAAAGGCAGAAAATTGATTACAGTAGTTCTTCCTTATCCCTGGTTTCACTCTCGAAGGTTTCAGTTACCTTCAGTCAACTACAGCCTGAAAATATTAAATGAAAAATTCCAGAAATAAACCATGTATACATTTAAATTGCACACTGCTATGAACAGCATGGTGAAATTCTGCACCATCCCAGCCCATCAAACCCTGGACATGAATCATCCCTTTTTGCAGTGTGCACATGGTGTGTACACTACCCTCCTGTTAGTCACTTAGTGGTAATAATGTCTCGGTTATGGTATAACAGTGCTTGTGTTCAAATACTCCTTATTTTACTTAATAATGGCCCCAAAGTACAAGAGTAGCAGTGCTGGAAATTTGCATTGCCAAAGAGAAGCCATAACATGTATATATGTATGTATGTATGTATGTATGTATATATAGGAAAAACCACCGTATTTATAGGGTTTGGTGCTCTCTGTGGTTTCAGGCATCCACTAGGGGTCCCAGAACACCCCTAAGAATAGGGGGGCCTACTGTAGTCAGGCAGAGGACAAGTTGATTATTTGCTGAGAATAATTTAGAAAAAAAAAGTAAGTTGAAGATAAGTATAAGAAACATTATAGGAACAGAAATGAGACTGTCAGAGATATTAGCTACTAATAACAAGATTTTTTTTATCACATCTCAATCCCAGGTGAGACTTGTTGATCTAAACCATTTTGTACAGATAGGAACAAAGCCTAGTTTTAAAGATGCCTATAAGAGATATCTTGATTTAAACTATGGGTATGCATTTATTGTAAGATGCTGGAAGCTGGTGATAAAAGTAATTGAAATTAAAGGGCCTGGGGAACAACTTAAGAAAGGAATAAGAGCAAACAGAGCCTGGAAATTATCAGAAGAGGAAATGTAGGGAATTAAAGAAGAGCTAAAGATAAAATTGTGATGACTGCCCTGTCCTTAAACAATTGTGATCAGGTCTCTATTAGTTACAAGTAACAGAAACTCAACTCTAAAAAGCAAAAACATTATTATTATTATTATTATTATTAATTTTTACATAAAGGCGAGAGTACAAGTTGGGATTTGGGCCCTGGCCAGTGTGGCTCAGTTGGTTGGCGCATCGTCCCATAAACAGAAATGTGGTTCCTAGTTGGGGAGCTTGTGAGAGGCAAACCACCAATGTTTCTCTCCCACAATGATGTTTCTCTCCCTCTCTCTCCCTCCCTCCCCCTCTGTCTAATATCAATAAGCATGTCCTTGGCTGAGAATAAAAAAAAACATTTGTGACTTCGGTACAGCTGGATCCAGAAACTCAAAAAATGGTAGAGCTTTGTTCTCTTTACATTCATTTCATTCTCAAGGGAAAAAAAGATTTTTTGAAAGAGATCAGAATGATGAAGATTAGGCAGTAAACAAAGCTGCTGTATCTTTTTTATGTTTTTGCAGCAGTGGTACTGCAAGATCTATCGTATTTGTTATAATAATTAAATAAAACAACTTAAGAACTTGTGAATTCTTCGCTGTCAGCATTTATTAGATAGTAACTATGTACCAGACATTGGGCTAAGAGTTTTATATGCACTATATCATAGAATCCTTACAACTCAACTCATGATGAAGGTGCTATCAGTATCCCCAATTTTCAGATGAGGAAAGTGAGGCTCAGAAGAGAAGAAAAATACCTTTCCCAAAGTCACATTGCTGGTGAATGGTGGCCCTGTGTAGATTACTTTGAGAGTGATCTGTGCTGGGCAAATCATCATCATAATTCTGGAGCTGCTCCTGAGAAATAAATACCAGGCTCTCTTCAGCAGTTGAAAATAAAGCTGGGTTCATATTTTCTGCCATACAGTTTGTTTGACCAATGGCATGTTAGCATATGTGTGGCAAGCAGAGACTTTAAAAGCACTAGTTCATTGAGGCTTGTCCTCTCACTGCTTTTGGAAGCCAGCCACTCTGTGAAGAAACCTGAACACTCCCACTAGATGACAAGAAACACACAGTTCAGTCGTTCCCGACACCCTGGTTGGTAATCCTCCAAGTGCCAGATCTGTGAGTGAGGGTTCCTAGGTTATCAAGCAGCCAGATATCCATTGCTGGCAGAAGACATGAGTGAGTCCACAGAGTTGACATAAACCAGACCAGCCAACCAACTTATAAAATCATGACCTAGATGAATAGTTGTTACTTAAACCACTAAGTTTTGGAGTGGTATGTTACTCAGCAGGAGCTAATTGATACACCCTCCACTTGGGAAAGCAAGCATAAAGAAGCTGCCCCAGTGCAGAAGGCTTCAGGATGATGCTGGAAATGGATGAGGCCTTGAAACTGCTTCCAATTTTGGAATGCGCAGTAGGCACCAGGGTAAGAAATTGTCAGCTCAAGGACCAGTGCCAGCTTCCCATTGGCTTGAAAAGCTGGGGGCATGACCCCTAGTGACTGGAGAAGGGGGTAGGGCTCTGCTGCCCCTCACCCACTACAGTTGGGAGGAAGCTGGGAAGAGGAAAACCATGGCTAACCTATACTTCTTTCTCTTTTTATCTGCCATTGAAGGAGCTGAGGAGGGCTCCTACAACTCGGAATCTATCTTAACTCACCACACTGGGCTACACTTCATAAGGCTGAGTGAAAAGAGAAAGAGATTCCCTATTTGGCAGAACTGACTATAGGAACCGATCTTGGGAAGAAGAAAATGTTTCTTTGGGAAACCTCTTGCTCCAAGGAACAGGTGGAATCTGGAGGTAATTCCTTACTTGTTTCTAAAACAAGATTTGAGAGGCTGTTGCTCCCATGAAAACTGCAGGAAACATTCTTTCAAAGACAGACATGATTACAGAAATAAAAACCAGAAGCAGTGAGGAGCAGATTATTTCTCGATCTTCCAATTTCATCAGAAACACTTGAGATTTCACCCAGAAACCAGAAAAAAATGGAACAAATGACCAAGATTAATAAAGCAGTAAGGAACATGGAGAGCAGACTTGAGGAAAAGATTTTTTTTTACACAGCATTAATTTTGAAAAGGGGAGCAGAACATGGTGCCAGTAATTAAAAAAAATTTAAGAAAGTTTCCTTGAACTAGAGATCTGAATTGAGATGAGAAGATCTCAGCAGTGATGGAAAAACACAAAACAAAACTCTGAATATCCATATATTCTGTTGTGCTTTTTGTAAAATCAAAACAGCCTGCTACTGGCAGAAGAACAGACACATAGACCAATGGAACAGAATAGAGAGCAACTCTATGGCTAATTAATATTTGACAAAGGGGGCAGCAGAATAAAATGGAATAAAAATAGCCTCTTCAACAAATGGTGTTGGAAGAGCTGGACAGCTTCATGCAAAAAAATGAAACTCAATCACCAACTTACACCATACACAAAAATAAGTTCAAGATGGATAAAAGACTTAACTATAAGTCATGACACCATAAAAGTCCTAGAGAAGAACATAGGCAGGAAAATCACAGATATCCCACGCAGCAATATTTTCACCGCTATGTACCCTAGAGCAAGGGACATAAAGGAAGGAATAAACAAATGGGATCTCATCACAATAAAAAGCCTCTGTGTGGCTAAAGAAAACAGCATTAAAATGAAAAGAGAACCAACTATATGGGAAAACATATTCGCCAATGATAGCTCAGACTGGGGTTTGATCTCCAAAATAGATAAAGAACTCACATGACTCCACTCCAGGAAGACAAAATACCCAATTAAAAAATGGGCAAAGGACTTGAACAGACACTTCTCCAAAGAGGACATACAGAGGGCCCAGAAACACATGAAAAGATGCTCAGCATCACTAGCCATCAGAGAGATGCAAATTAAAACCACAGTGAGATGCCACTTCACACTGGTCAGCATGGCCATCATAAACAAATCTACAAACAACAAGTGTTGGAGAGGATGTGGAGAAAAAGGAACCCTAGTGCACTCTTTGTGGGATTGCAGACTGGTGTACCCACTGTGGAAAACAGTCTGGAATTTCCTCAGAAAACTAAAAATGGAACTGCCTTTTGACCCGGCAACTTCACTGCTGGGATTATATCCTAAGAGCCCTGAAACATCAGTCCAAAAGAACCTATACACCCCAATGCTCATAGCAGTACAATTTACAGTAGTCAAGTGTTGGAAGCAACCTAAGTACCAATCAATGAATGAGTGGATCAAAAAACTATGGTACATTTACACGATGGAATACTATGCAGTGGAAAGAAAAAAGGAGCTCTTACCCTTCTCAACAGCATGAATGGAACTGGAGAACATTATGCTAAGTGAAATAAACCAGGCGGTGAAAGACAAATACTATAAGATCTCACATTTAAGTGGAACCTAATCAACAAAGAAGCAAGCAAAATATAACCAGAGGGGAGGTGGGAGGGGATAATGGGGGAAAAGGGGGAAGGGTTTTCAAGGACAACTATAAAGGACACATGGACAAAGCCAAGAGGGGGTGGGATCAGGGGATGGCTGGGATGAGGGAGAGTGGGGGGGCGGAGCAGACAACTGTACTTGAGCAACAATAAAAATACAATAAAAAATAAAGAAAAATGCAGGTAGACAGAAATCACAAGTTATCTAAAATGAAAAAAGTCAGATGGCAGTAAATTTCTTCACAAAAACCAATGCCAGAAGACCACAGAACAATGCATAAATAATTTACAAAGAAAATGATTCTGGTCTAATAACTATAAATTAGCTAAGCTATTTTTTAGGTTTTAAAATATTCATTTTTGCTTCATCTTTTTTCCAGTGAATTTATTTCTCAAAGATAATATTTTTATTCTAGATGTGAATGCCTTAAAAATTTCATGTTATTGAATTTTAAAATGTAGTGCAGGTAATGATTTATATTCAATTTGAAGAATATCAAATTGAAGATAAGCAAAAATAAAAAATTCAAATGACTTGTAATTCTACTTCCAAAAATAGAAACAGTGTATATACTTTACAAAACACACAAATGGTACTAAACTATGCATATTACTTTAAAAATTATTTTTTATTTTTATTTTAAAATATTTAAACTATACATATTACTTTTAAAGCCTATTTTACTTACTAATCAGAATATCATGAACATCTTTTCATAGTAATGAACACGTTTGCCTAATATGGTTTCTAAAACTATGACTGCATAGTCTTTCTTTGTGTGGATAATTCACCATTGATTTAATTAGTCCTGTTCAATTGGGCATTTGTTTTCAGTTCTGCAGTCTTATACTAATGCTGACATCATGTCTTGTGTATACAGGCTTGCCCTTATAACTTTCTAGGAGTATAATTGCTGACCCAAATCGAGTGTATGATTAAAAAACTTGAGAGCTATTATCAAACTGTCTTCCTGAGAACAGTGTCCACCTTCCTCATAGCCGTGTTAATAGCATATTTATTAAGTTTAACCTGGGCTAGTCTAATAAAGAGAAAATTGTATCTGTTGTTGGAATACCATTTTTTGTATTTTTATGAGCTCTTAGCTTTTTGATCCTTCCCTTATTCTTACTGGTTAGAGCTCCTCTGTGTTAATTGTATTAATTATTTCTCTCATACTATGCATTTCTCCCCCTCAATTTGTCATTTGAAGAAATTCCTCATGGAGTTTCCTGATACACAGAATTTAACAAATATATCAATATCTATGTCTGTATTCAAAACCAGCAACATCTTTTAGTTTGGTTTTGCTTTAGGTATTATGCTTCAAAATCTTCTATTTTATCTCAATTTATTTGGAATTTATACTGATTAAAATTGTGAGAAGGGAATACAGCTTCATGATTATCCCAGAGTTCCTTAGAATATGTTTTATGGACATTATTTCTGTGGGGTATTAATGGGGGTTAATTAAAAGAAGGTTTCTATGATAAAATAAGTTTGTGAAACACAAGGTTTAAGAAAAACCATTGGGTTTCTTTACGCAAAATTTACCGCAGTGGGACACATGCTTTGCTGTATAATTTGAAGTAGCTAAATGCTAGGAGCAGTCCAAATATACAGTAATATTGTGCCAGCTAAATAAACTATGTTTCCCATACAAAGTAATACTGTGCAGCTATAAAGAAACAAATGAGAATGCTGGCTCTGTACTGATAGGGAAGAATCTCCAAGATGCATCGTTAATAGAAAAGGCAATAATAGGGTGTATTATATATTTTGTTTTAAGCAGGGAGACAATAAGATTATTTATTTAATTGTTTTTTAGATAAACATGAAGAAGCAATAGTGGTTAGAGGAAGAAAACTTTTCCTAATTACCCTTTTATACTTCCTTGTTTGTATACCATGTGAATATATTACCTATAAAAGCAAGTAAAAACTTTTTTAATAGAAAGCATTTCAGAAGTTTCAATATATTAATATATATTGTGACCCTTCAAATTAGGGTAGTTGTTGGTTATGCAGTTACCTATAAAGCTATTTAGTACAGGATCCTACAGAATTTTGGGTCACTAGGTTTTCAGAAACTTTATGGAATAATCTTTATAGAGTATAGATTTTATGTTATTTGTAGCATATACTAAGTATAAAATATTACAGTCATGTGTATGTGTGTGATTTCTGTTCTGTTTTTTATTGATCAATACTACTTCCAGTACGAAGTATTTCAATATCTGGAAGAGTGAGTCACTTCTTACCATTCTTTTTCATTATTTTGCTGTAATCAAAATTAATTCTTCTTGTTCAACCTTCTCAAGCAATTTTTATCTACTTGTTCTTTCAAATTATTTTCTTTATCAACCAATCAAACATATTTATTGGGCCAATTTAAGAAAAAATGATAGCTTCATGGAATTATGTAAAGATAGAAGGGAGATCACTTTAAACCCTCAGACATTTTCCAGGTTTTGAGTTATATGAAATGTATTTTTCAAATATTCTCTTCTACCATTCAGTAAAGTCTAAATAACATAATGCTTTTTTCATTTTCTTCATATAATTACTATTTCTTATTTATTCTGTTTTTATTTTGCTTCTGTTGTAAAGGACATCCATTACTCATTTGGTTTTCTCAAGGATTACTGCTAATATAAGCTATTTTTTCTCTAATACATGCAACATTTAACAAATTTACCTTTGACATTTACTGAGATGAGTATATGATGTTTCCCTTTGACCAATTAATTTAATAAAATATAATAACATTTCCTGATAACTTTTAATCTTACTTGCCAGTAAAAGTCATGATCAAAAACAAAGCCTTGCTATTTTAATACAATTGTGAATATTTTTGGTGTATCTTTTAATTAGATGTTTGCATCCATATTTGTAAATGAAATTGGCCTGAAAGTTTGTTTTTGGAGCTCTCTTTGTCAGCTTTTTACATTTAGGTCATGTCTAATGTGTATAATAAATTACTGAAGTTCTCCATATGGTGCTGAACCATTTTTTAAATATATTTGATTGATTATGCTATTATAGTTGTCTCATTCTTTTTCTCCCTCTGCCTGCCCCCTGCCCCCTCCATCATTTCCTCCTTTTAGTTCATATCCATGGGTTGTACATATAAGTTCTTTGGCTTCTCCATTTCCTATGCTATTCTTAACCTTCCCCTGTCTATTTTGTACCCACCAATTATGTTTCTTATTCCCTGTACCTTTTTCCCTATTCTCCCCTCTCCTCCTCCCCACTGATAATCCTCCATGCGGTCTCCAATTCCGTCATTCTGTTCCTGTTCTAGTTGTTTGTTTGTTTGTTTGTTTGTTTGTTTTTGGTTCAGTTGTTGATAGTTGTGAGTTTGTTGTCATTTTAGTGTTCATAGTTTTGATCATCTTCTTTTTCTTAAATAAGTCCCTTTAACATTTCAGATAATAAGGGCTTGGTGATGAACTCCTTTCACTTGACCTTCTCTGGGGAAGCATTTTATCTGCCCTTTTTGCTGGATAGAGTAATCTTGGTTGTAGGTTCTTGCTTTTCACAACTTTGAATACTTCTTTCAAGCCCCTTCTTGCATGTAAGGTTTCTTTTGAGAAATCAGCTGATAGTCTTATGGGAACTCCTTTGTAGATAACTCCTTTTCTTTTGTTGCTTTTAAGATTCTCTCCTTATCTTTAATCTTGGGTGATTTAATTATGATGTGTCTTGCTGTGTTCTTCCTTGAGTCCAACTTCTTTGGGACTCTCTGAGCTTCCTGGACTTCCTGGAAGTCTATTTCTTTCACCAGATTGGGGAATTCTCCTTCACATTTGTTCAAATAGTTTTCCATTTCTTGCTCTTCCTCTTCATTTTCTGGCACCCTTACGATTTGGATGTTGGAACATTTAAAGTTGTTCCTGAGGTTTCTAAGCCTTTCCTCATTTTTTTTTTGAATTTTTGTTCCTTCATTCTGTTCTGGTTGAATGTTTATTTCTTCCTTCTGTTCCAAATCATTGATTTGAGTCCCAGTTTCCTTCCGTTTACTGTTGGTTTCCTGTATATTTTTCTTTATTTCATTTTGTATAGCCTTCTCTTCTTCCTTTATTTTGTGTCCATACCCAAACACTTCTGTGAACATCCTGATCACCAGTGTTTTGAACTCTGCATCTGATAGGTTGGCTATCTCCTCATTGCTTAGTTCTTTTTTGTGGAACTCTGATCTATTCTTTCATTTGGACCATATTTCTTTGTCTCAGTGAACCTGTTACATTCTAAGGGGCAGATCCTTAGGTATTCACCAGGGTGGGGCAACCCATTTTGCTGCAATGTGGTGCAGTATGTGGGGTAGGGGTCAGAGAGGGTACAATGGCATTTGCTCAGCTCTTGCCCCTCTTTCAGTCACTTTCTCCACTACCCACAAGCGAATTGGGCCTTTCTGGTGCTGATTCCCCGTTGGGTGGGTTTGTGTATATTCTAGGACCCTGTGGTCCCTTCAATGGACTCTCCTGTGAGATGGGAATCTCCTCCACTGCCACAAAACCCCCACAGATTTTTATAGCCAGAGTTTTTGAGGCTTTATTTCCCTGCACTTGAACCCTGGATTATGAGATCTGTCTTGCTCCCCAATTGTTCCTCTAGGTTTATCCACACAAGAATATGGGTCTGCCTGGTCTGCTAGCTACCACCTTGCCATGCATCCTCTCCACTCTGGCTGCCTGTCTCTGCCCCTCCTACCGGTCTGGATGAATATCTCTTCTTTAACTCCGTGGTTGTCAGACTTCCATACAGTTCAATTTTCCGACAGTTCTGGTTGCTTTCGTTTTTAAATCGGTTGTTGTCCTTCTTTTGGTTGTGCAAGGAAACAAAGCATATCTACCTATGCATCCATCTTGGCCAGAAGTACAATGCTGAACTCTTGAAGAGCTTGTAGTGTATCTGAAAGAATTTTCTGCACAAATTTTAATCCCAGTGCTTTTTATAAATGAAATCCTTAAATAGTATTTTCATGCTTCCCCCTCAAACTTCATCAATGTGATTATATACAGTTAATCACATTGTTAACTGTAACATTTCCAATGTGGAAAACCACCCATTTCATCTTACTGTCAGTTATGCTTTGGTTCAGTTGTGCTTTCTCTTTCTTTAGATCTATGGATAGCTGCCTCCAGAAGTTAATCCTGGCAGCCCAAAGAAATCCCTAACTGGGTGGTCCCATATTTCACAGGCTTATACTTTCACCTCCTAATTAGGGGTTTCTAGCAAGTATTGCCCTTGACAACCTTTGTGGCTGCCTCCTCTTCAGGTCTTTCTATACAGTATTTATCAGAAATAGACTGAAATTTCTGGCATTTGTATGCCTTCTTAGTTTCTGCATTAATATAGGCTCTCATTTCATTTTTCTTCCTCTTCCTTCTCCTTTACCTCCTCTGCCTCCTCCTCCTCCTTCTTTTTTAACTTTTTTTTTTCTAATTTCTTTCTAGGAGCTAGGGCTAAGGGCTTGTTTTATGCTATCATCTTTCTCTGAAGTGTCAACAGCACTTTTCATTCTTGGTTTAACTGTTTTTCATCAACAGTGATGACAATACTAGGGGCCCCGGGCTATATTTATAAATGCAGTGGGTGCCAGGGGAGGAGATTAATTACAACAGCTAGCAAATCAATCCCAGTAACACAAATATGCTGACACGCCCTTGGCTAAGGCCTGAAGCAGCCTGGCAAAGAATCCATACTTCTTTTCTTCTTTCACTTGTGAAATAATCAAGAATGTGGAAAATTTGAGAAGTAATGCTACAGGTACATTTTCTAATATTCGCTTTTCCCCTCTCACCCTGTCCGTTAGTTGATTTTCAATTTTCTTTATTATTATGGAAGTAAAAAATACATTTAAATAGAAAATCTCAGCTAATTTCTGATGATGGGTCATAACATAGAAAAGACAAAATGCAATAGTAGTGACAACGATGTATTTTTTATAGTATTCTGTTATAACTGGTGCATGTTAAGCATTAATTTAGAGTTAATACAACCACATTCATGTACATGTCCACAAAATTTCCAGGGAATCAGAGTCATGAATGATCCTGTTCTCTAACATAGCGTCCTTTCCCCGTGTATAGGTAATATTTGCAGTTTAAAACAAACACATCTTACTTCAGGCTAAAACACCACAATGTTAGGTACAAAAGTTTAATTAACAGAAAATGACATATGACCAATATTAATAAATGATTCAGGGAACCTGAAATTCCCCAGGCTATTTAAGTCTCATTCTTTTAGATGTTTTTCCAATTTTCCATCCTCATTACAAACCTTTTCTTGGTCTTAGTGGTGGGCCCTCTGATAAAGAAATGTTGGCTTGTTCAACTTCCTTGTTCTTGGGGGTGTTGCCCATGAACCTTCTGGGACCACTGTAACCTGATACAACATCATCAAGAGTGGGTTGACTATGAATAACTTTGAAAGCTACTGCACACTCCTCCTAGTTTTTTTAATTTTTATTTTTCAATTACAGTTTATATTAAAAATTACTCTATGTTAGTTTCAGATGTACAGCATAGTGATTAGAAAATCATGTAGCTTACAGAGTGGTCCCCCTGATGTTTCAAGTACCCACATGGCCTCATACATAGTTATTGTGATATTATTGATTATATTCCCTATGCTATAATTACATCTCTGTGACTACTCTGTAACTGTCAACTTGTACTGCCTAATTCCTTCACTTTTTTCACCCAGACCCCCAACACCTTTCCCCTCTGACAACTGTCTGTTCTCTGTACCTATGAATCTATTTCTATTTTGTCTGTTTATTGTTTTCTTTAAATTTATTATACTTAAGTAAAATCATATGGTATTTGTCTTTCTCTGTCTCACTTATTTTGCTTAGCATAATACACTTTAAGTCTATCCATGCTGTCACAAAAGGTAAGGTTTCATTCTTTTTAATGGCTGAGTAGTATTCCATTGAGTATATGTACCACAGCTTTTTTATCCACTCATCTTTGATGGGTACTTGGGTTGCTTGAGAATGCAGACTGGTATAACCACTATGGAAAATAGTGAGGAGGTTTCTCAAAAAGCTGAAAGTGGAATTTTCTATGTCCCAGCAATTTCACCTCTGAGAATGTATCTGAAGAAACTGAAAACACTAATTTGAAAGAATATATGTATTCCTATGTTCATAGCAGCATCATTTACAATAGACAAGATAAGGAAACACTCCTCCTAGTTTTAATAGAATAGAGAGGTTGATGCATTTTGTAAGTCCAAATGTTTTTTCTTTATATTTTAATTTTTCTTTATTGTGCTTTTTTCTCCATAAGGAAAAGTAATTTACTGTATTTTTTTGAACTATAAGATGTCCTCCCCCCATCCAAATTTGGGAGGAATAATGGTTGTTAATGCTGCTGTTGAGTTCTGTTTACATTTATATTAGTGAAGTATAATGTTATTTATGTTATTAAATATTTTACCATATTTTTTGCTTCAAAAATGTTTTCCCTATTTTCCTCCTCTAACACCTAGGTACGTCTAATGGTCTGAAAAATATGGTAATCATCTATGAAATCTTCCTTCCTCACCAGTCAGTCAACTCCACTTTTATAGGACTTCCTGGGTAGTGTCACAGTTTTGCAAGAGCAGCTATGGTTGCTAATTATTGCAGAAATCAATAGCAAAATATGATAATAGGGCATTAATAATGAGTTCAAGGGTACACTTTCATGACTGTTATAATGTTAGCATAATTTTCTGTAACTGTGGACTGTAAATGTAACCAAGGGATGGCAGAGGACACTGAACCAGTCCCCTCAGGTATCTATGGCTGTAGCTAGAAGGAGCCCACTTTGACGTCTGGCGTTTGATCTTACTAGTCAACTAAAAGAAACTGCTGGAATAACCAATTTTCAAATCAGAGGATGAGTTAATGAAATTATTATCTATATACACATACACATATGTGTATATATATTCACATCAAGTTGTAGAAATGTGTTTAATGACATAGGAAATTGTTTATGATATGGTAAATTAAATGAGTAGATTATAATATGTACACACAAATGTTTCTTAAATATGAAAAAATGTTCAAACTCACTCCTAATAAGAGAAATGGAAATTTTAATGATAACAGGTCAATATCTAAAAACTTGACCATATATTCTCAATGTGAGGCTGTAGAGAAATAGGGACTCTCATCCATTGCTGGTAGGAATGTAAATTAGTACAATCCCATATGAAAGAAAAATATTAAAAATAAAGTGGTATATGTTTGACTCAGGAATTCCATTGTAGGGGCGTTTTATGCTACAGATAGCTTTGCAGGATATATGTGGCAATTATTCATGGCAGCACTCTGTGATAGCACAAGGCTGGAGACAAACCAAAGTCCACTCCAAATAACTGCTTTTTGTATGTTTATAACATGAACTACTGTGTAGCTGAAATAAAGAATAAAGAAGCTCTCTACAAACTGATATGGAAAGATCTCTAAGATGTATTAAGTTAAAAAAAAAAGGTCCAGCAATGTCTTGCGTTTCAAAGAGGGAAACAATCTATATTAGTGTTACTCTGTATGCATATGAAACACTTTAAAAGAGACCAAGAAGAATATTTCCTTGGAGATGGACTAAAAATCTGGAAGGGTATTCATCAAAGTGTTAGAATCTTTCATAAAAATGGAAATATGGGTGATTAAAGAAATTATATGAACTTTCACTATATTCTATAATCCGTGGTTTTAAATGCAAAACAATGTTTTAAAATAATTTTACAAGAATATGAACCAAGTTTATCTGTAGCACTTTGTAGCTCAGAGGTGCATGCTGATGAATAGAGTAGGAAGGGAGAAGGCTGTAGAGACTGTCTGGGCCTTATTCTCAAGTTAATGTCTGTCATATCCCTCCAGGGAAAAGCATCTGTCCTATACCACTTAGAGCAGTTGGAAAAATTCCAGGTGGGCTGAAGCACAGGAGTCAGCAAGGCAAAATGCAGAGGTCAAGTAAGCATGAGAATGGGTGGGGCCCATACATGCTTCATCTTATTCAGAGGTAATTACTTATGAATAATGTCATTCCAGGCAAAACCTCACAGAAGAGAATTTCTTATGGAGAAACATTTGGGGTTATCCCAGTGAAGCAGCTTCCAGAGAGCTTGTAAATGCAAAATTCTTTAAATAGGACTTAATTTTTAGGGTTAAATGATATGAAACACTCATTCCAGAAAAAAATGCACAAATCAAATTACCTGGTATAATAAGTAATGTTTAGGCAAACATGCTACTACCACTGAGCTCAAGAAATACAGTGCCATCCCCTCAAACACACTTCTTAGTGTCCCTTTTTGGTCACACTGTTTCCCTCCTACCAGAGACAATCATGGTCCTCACATTCATGGTGATGACTTCGAATTTACAGTTTTACTGCCTGCTTACACACTCTTAAAGACATGCTTTCATTTTGCCTGTTTTGAAACTGTCTACAAGAGCCATCCACATTGCACAGAGCTACATTTTGTTCATTCTATTAACTATATCATATTCCACTACATGCTCGCAGCAACATTTTTTTATATCTACCCTACTGATGATGGACATTTGGAATATTTCCAGTTTGGGACACTAAGAACAATGCTGACAATATGAACAGTAAGCTAGGTATATTTGGGTGCATATATGCATGAGTTTTTCTAGGGTAATTACCCCTGACTGAACCTGGGAGGTTATAGGGTAAAAATAGCTTCTGTTTTACTAGATAGTACAAAGTGTTGTCTAATGTGGTTTTATCAATGTACACTTCTAGCAGTCTGCAAAGGTTTTCAGTTTTCTTTATCTTCACCAAAAGTTCTAAACACTGAGTTTAGTCACGATTCTCAATATTTGCTAGTCTAATAGGTGAGCAGTAAGATTGCATGGTTTTAATTTATATTTCACTGGTGATGAATGAAGTTGTATGCATCCTTGTATAATAATTGGTTGTTTGGATATTTTCTTTTGTGAAGTACACATGCAAAACTTTTGCCTGTTCTTTTATTAGATTGCCTTTCTTTAACAGTGCTTAATTTGATCCACGTATTAATAAGAGTCTAAATGATGAATAGTCAGGGTTGGAGGTTTAACATGCAGCCAGAGAGGGCAAATGCAGCAATTAAAGATTTTTCAGATAACATTTATTTATGTAATTAGCTGGCACAAATGATTCATCAGACAAATAGGACCTAAGCATCTGCCCACCACCCTGTCTAATGCCATTTATCCGCCCATGCACCCAGGTCAATGTATGATGCTAACAACAGTAGTCAACATTTACCACATTTTTACCATGTGCATGGTGCTGGGCTAAGTGTGTGTCTTATTTATTTCTCTGGATACCTCTATTAGGCTCACAGGCTTAAATAACCATTATGACTCAACTAGAGAGTGATGTAGCTGAAAGTTAACTATAGAGCCCATGTTCTTATACTCATTATTATACTGCCTCAAAACAAAGTTTCTTCCTGGTTTCAAATTTGTGATTAACTGTACTGTGGAAATGGCAATCATTTCTAACAGAAGACAGTATAATTAAGTACTTAGTTTAGAGCTGGTAAAATTTAAATTACTTAAAAATATATCATAATAATTATGAAGGGTACTGACATAGAGAAAATATGTTTACCTGTAGAATCCTATGCATCACAGCCCATATGTGATGGCAAATATGGATTCTTTCAACTTACTACTGCACCCATAAATATTTTATACACGAATGAAGTACTTGAATAGATAAAATCAAATGCTCCTATTCAGACTCATTTTTTTAAGGATGAAAATTGTGAAATAAACAATGATGGCAAACTTAAACATGCATGTAGCAGCGACCCTAAGTTCTCAAAGCAGAGAAAGACAGCCCAACAGGCTGAGTTGAGTATTGTAGAGCTTTCTAGTCACTAATAAGCATAAAACAGTAAAATGGTAAAAAATAAAACACTAATTTCTTGGACAAGAGCTCCAGAGATCTGTAGGAAAATTAAACTTTATTTCCAAGTTAAACTTTGAATTTGTTGGAAGATAAAAGAATTGCATGTATTTGAAACCAAAGTTGTAGAAATGTGATCAGATTTTGAAAAGATCGTGACAACTAAGAACTGAACTACACTCCGTGAAGTCAATGGCATTTCTGAAACTGTTCATATAATGAGCTTTAATTCAGAGGGTGTTTACCCACTTTCTGAGGGGACCTTATGGATCAAAGGTGTTGAGTGGTTCTGTGTGGCTTGTAAAGCCGTTATTTCACTTGCTGTGGCCTTGCTAAGTCTTGTAGTTTCATTTGAAAGAATAATTTTCAATGTCTCCTTCTAGGCTGAACATTAATCCCCCTGCTGCTTGATCATTAAATCCCACTGTTTGCATCTGGAAGGCAAAGTCCGAGCTTTAGGTATTGGCTTTGGCAAGCCTCATCCATGCTCCATGGAAGAGAAGTAGCAGGGTAACTGTGTGCAGCAGGCTTTCGGAACCTTTATTGTTGGGGGCCGACAGGGATAGTATCTCATTTTACCATTTGATGAGTTTAAAGGCCTATAATGATTATATGGCAATCTGATGAATTTGGTTCAATAACAGTATCTTACCTTTTCTATAGCATTTTCTTGTGTGTTTTTCACAATTGCTTATGGGAAGCAGGAGTTTATCGTTTGCTAGTTTAACGAGGAGAGACTGTGATTGTTGCCCAGACCCATAGCTAGTAACTGGCAATCTTGTTAACACTGAGATCTTCTGATTCTAACACCAGTCTTTTTTTAAAAACTCATACAGTAAACCCAAGATTAGAGAATTATAAAGGAATTTCAAAAAGACCCACATTACCCAAGTGCTCTGATTCCAGAAAACTCATGGTAATATAAATGCCACGTTGATGCTCACTGAGCAGAGCAAAACAAAGAACAGGCCATTTCAATGTCTCCTCTTGAAGAAAATCATCAGGATGACTTTGGAAAAGCCCTGACTGTCATCAATTAGGCCTCTGGAAGGTAAGCAGGCCTGCCCTGTAGGAACCCTGGAACTTGTAAGATCTCAACATGCTGGCCTTGCCTTCCCATGCATTTTACATGTGTATATCTTATTTCTCCCACTGGAAAATCTTGGACGTAGGCATTTTGATTTGGTTTCCCCAGAGACAGATCCTGAGATTAAAAAGTCAAGCACAAATGACTTTCTTAGGAGGAGAAGGAAACAACAGCAGTGGGGTGGGATGGTGGTTTAGGAAAGGGAGGTGGTCAACAAAGGGTATATCATTGAGTCAGCTGCCACAGGACAACTGGACTTTAATCCCAAGAGTAAACCATGGGCACAAGGTAAAGCACACACCTCAGAGACATCCCACCTGTGGGGTGATTGAGCTGGGGTGTTCATACGCTAAGTTGGATCAGTCTTCATTGAGAGCTGCTGGAAATAGGGGATAATTCCTTCACCCTCCAGCACACTGTGCAAGAGGGAAGAGTGGCATTCCATAGCTTAGGAAGAAGTTCCCAGGCAAAGATATGCAGACGTTACAGGGCAAAGTCATTTACTGGTAAAAGGCATGGCAAATATGGAGGGCACCCAAAGGGTCTCTAGAACAGGATCCAGGTCTCATTTACTTATTTTTTTTAAGCTTTCTTTCAAAGCCCAGAATAACATTCGAGACATAATAGTCCCCCGATAGTTTGGGCACATTGAATCCTGATTGATAGAGAATGTGGAAAGAAAGAGGAAATGAGAAAGAGCAAAGAAGGCACTGGAGATTTATCTCTACTCACACTTTCTCGTACATCTTGTTGGGATGCTCTGGCCAGTCAATCATGCACACCACTCTGTTGGGCATGGTCTCCGTGGTGGAGTAGTAGCCCTGGGGGAAGGCCAGCAGGAGAGCCAGGACCCAGATGACACAGATGACCAGCTTGGTAGCTGTGGCTGACAGCCGGGGCCGGAGGGGATGGATGATGGCCATGTACCTGGAACAAGGAGAAAGGACAAAATTCTGATTTAGTCACCAAAATCAACAGTAGAATTTGTGTTCTTTTTTCCAAGAAAAACTTCCCCAAACCCTTGATTCCTGGTAATTTCTACAACTATTATTTGGTACATTTTTCATATTCTATCCCAAAGCTTTATTATTCTTATTCCATAAAAGACTAAAATCCATAAAATAAGCCATATAAATTCCTCAGGTGCCTCTAGCCAACTCTGCCACCTTTGCTGGAACCCCCAGGGTAAGTGGTTGCAAATAAAAATTTGTGAGTTGGCCCTTTAAATGGCTCTTTGAGTATCCAGCCATCAGTCTCTGGCAGAGAGCAATACTTTTGCTTTTGCCACTGGCTGTTATCTGTGTACCCTTTGGGCTCTGGTGCTCTTCTCTGGGGATCCTAGCTTAGGGTTTAGACTCCATTCTTCTCAGGCAGATCCAACAGGCCGCTTAATTATCCCTCCAGTGCTGCCACCTGTGGGTGCCCAGCCAGCCCTTGAGTCTCCACTGCACTGTCTTTTGACCCGGCAATTCCACTGCTGGGATTATACCCTGAGAATCCTGAAGCATCAGTTGAAAAGAACCTATGCACCCCAATGTTCATATTAGCACAATTTACAATTGCCAAGTGTTGGAAGTAACCTAAGTGCCCATCAGTAAATGAGAAGATCAAAACACTGTAGTACATTATACAATGGAACACTACACAGCAGAAAGAAAGAAGGAGCTCCTATCCTTTGTGACAGCAAGGATGGAACCGGAGAGCATTATGCTAAGTGAAATAACCCAGGTGGTAAAAGACAAATAGCATATGATCTCACCTATAAGTGGAATCTAATCAACAAAACAAATGAGTAGGCAAAATATAACCAGAGCCATTGAAATAGGGAACAGACTGACAGTGGCCAGAGGGGAGGTGGGAAGGGATAGTGGGGGGACAAAGGGGAAGGGTCGCTAAGGAGCATATATGGGGGACACATGGATGGGCTAAGGGCAGGGTAGGATGGAGGGAAGGAGGTGAGGATGGCTGGGGTGGGAGGTGTGGTGGGGGAAAATGGAGACAACTGTACTTGCACAAAATAAAAAAAAAGGAGAGAAAGAAAAAAAAAACAAGTCAGATTTTTTTTATTTCAGAACCCATTGAGCAATACTCCAGAAGAGAAGTTTTCGTCGTAGAAATGCTCATGTTAGGGAAAAGATGTCCAAGTATAGGTCAGTGGCTTACAGTGAAATTAGAAAAGACATGTAAATTTATCCCATACAAAGACTATCTTTATCCTTTTTGGATTAAGGAATAATGATGATAGAAACAGCAGTTTTTAAAGTCCTGGTGTGGCAGTTTAAAAGGCTAGCAATCCTATATTAGCTCATAGAATTTGAAGACAAGTGAAAGTGTATATGTGAGAAAACAATGGCCAAAACTCAGCAAAATACAACAGTTCCTGAAGAAATCCTCATTAATTCCTTGACCCTTTCGAAGTCAGTGTCCAGTAACAACATAGGCTCCATGAGGACAAAGTCTCCACCTGCTGAGACAGACACACTTGAGCCTATGAAAGGTCAGGGTGTAACGTTGGGAAATTGGAACCCACACCACCATTCTTTTGACATTATTTCTGTAAATATGACTCTGACATAATATGTAGCTTGTAGATAAACAACATGTTTGTATGTGAATCTTAGAAACTAACTCCAAAAGATACAGACTCCGACCTTCAGGTATCCCAGCTCCCGGAGATTTGCTGTGGAGCCAGGATGACGTGAGGCTGGGATAATGTGAAGCCAGGATGACTAAGCCAGGATGACGCACACCGGACCATCACTTGCCTTATCGGAATGGACTGTGCTCGTCTGCATGTAGAGAGTTTTTCAACCCTCTATCTTATTTTTTGTTCTGTTCTCCTCTCACTGCTTGTAAAAACCTCTGCCTCCACTGAGATGTGGAGATGGGTTTTGGAAAAAGATTCCCCCATCTTCTCAGGAGATGGGCTTTGAGACAAGAGTCTCTCATTTTCCAGGTTGCTGGCCCCTGAAATAAAACCACTTTCCTTCACATTGGCACCTGCCTCTCGAAAGCACTTGGCTTTAGAGGCAGCGGGTAGCTGCACCTGCATTTGGTTACAAGGGTAGATGAAACCTCCTTGAGAGAGCAGGCAGTGGGAAGCAAAGTGAATGACCACTTAGGGTCTGGAGCTCTTCCTCCATCTCCTCACACAAAGGATCCGCATTTAATAGTATTCTCTGAATGAGTGTGTTCACACATTTGAATTTCTGTGCAGCCTGTGGAATAGAGGAACTTTTAGGATTAATAAATACTGTAATCAGCATTTCATTTCGGTTATAATCAATTCTGACTTCTCCATTTTTTTACACACTTAACATTTTGCCTGCACCTTAAAAGGCATATTTTTTGTGTATTTTTCTTGTAAAGTTTATGGATTCATCCCTTTAAATATGCATGCATTTTTTTCAGAGTCAGAATTATGTATTATACTGCCTTTGGGGTTTAAATACTATCTGACAAATCCTTAGAATCACACATTTGATTCTCTGACATGCAGGTATTCCTGGCTTCCATGGGCCAGAATGGTGAGTGGAGACTTAAGAAATGAGCAGACAGCAGCCCAGCTGCCAGCTGCCTCTACTTAATTCTACCCAATTCTGTCTCAACTCTCTTTAGACTTCTAGGATCTCTAGGCTAGAACTGGGGCCAGGATCACAAGGAGAGCAACCTTATTCAGTATGCACTCCACAGATTCACAGTGGGCACCTGCTGCATGCAGAACACAGCGTTTCCTTTTGGGCTCTGAGCTTCTAATTTTCTGGGGAGAAAAGTCACATAAATAACCAGCCACAACATGACAGTAGGATATTTGGCCTCCAGGGGTAATCTGATAACCTAGAGCCTTAGCAAGGCTCTAGAGGTAACCAAGCCTTGGAATGGTAGGTAGACTATTAGAGGGGGGTAAAGAGGCATACTTAGCTGGGTTTGGGGTGAGCCCACCTGAGTATCTGGCTTGAGGGGCAGGAAGTATTCAGAGCCTCCCTCTCTACTTTGTGTTATGCTTAGATCTGACTTTCTGTCTGGAAAGTCTGATAGCTCAGTTTTTAAGAAAACTTTCCCAAGCTTCCTTTTAGCATCTTAAACTTTAGAATACCTTTCCTATATTTTCTTGCTAGGGACCTAGCCTTTCCTCTCTGGCCTCAGAGAATTCCACTGAAGATGTCTAGTGCATGGAGGCTGGATATCAGAATGCCTCAGGTCCACTTTTACATATAGCACATGTGATGATAACTTCCAGGAAGGAAATCCCAGGATCCTTTCCTTCTGCCTCTTTTGGAAAGTGGGTAGGTGGTCTTGAAGTCAAGAGAGAGTGAAATTAGGAAAACATTTGGAAAATGTATTGTAGTGGGAGTGAGTAGTAATTTATCAATCTCTGGGCAAATTTGCCTGGTTGACTTGGTGGCTGTAGAGGCTATGACTCAACTGTCATCTCCAGAGGATCAGAGGGGCAAAAACAACTCTCATAATACTGTGAATCAAGAATTGTCTGTCTTCTTTAGGTTACTCCAAGGGTCCACAGATACTGCCAAGGGAGGTCCAGTATACTATAGACTTTATGACCTCCTATCGCTGGGGTGGTCACCCGAAAAGAACTCTGACAAGTCTTGATTTCCCTTCTGGATCTGCCTCTTTCTTGCTGTGTGACAGCAATAGAGCACCGACGTCCTCTCCAGTCATGGGTTGTGGTTGGTGAGGGGACGTCAAAATTAGAGCCAACCAGGTGGACTTGTGCAACCAATATCTCAAATTCTTTCCAGTTCAGAAAAGGGTTGGACCTGGATGGTCATGGTCAGAATCTCTGAGTATTTGCATTTAAATTGTAGGCTTGCTTGTTGGATTATTTCCCAGAGGCAAGATATTTCCCCTCCAAAACTGGACACGTGCCCGTGAAGATGCCTTTCCTTTCCCTCACAGCACAGGCTCCTTCTCTCAGTATGGCTGTGCATTCTTGGGCCTCTCAGGGAATTAAAGAGGATGCACAGGGGAGAATGTGGTAATTACATTGCCCTTTTTAATATTGCCTCAAATGCATATCTTAATTTGCTTTTAACTCAGGATAAATGCTCGGTCTTAAATAAATGTACCCTAACACCCATCCCCATGCTCAAGCTGGCAATAGACTGTTCAGAATCTAATGTGACTGGGACTTAAAAGTGATTGCATCAGTATATTGGTACTGTAGCTCCAAATGGGTGGCAGAGAGCCGTATTTTATCTCTACTGCAAAAACTGCAATCTGGGAGCCCATTTCAGCAAACTCTCTGCCATTCCTGGAGTGTAGAAGCCATTTCAGTGACAGATTAAAGTATTACTCATAAAGCTAGAGAGAATAAAAAGACTGGCTTTTAAAAATGTATATATTTTTATTTGTTCAAAATACAACCATTTATAAATCTCCTTCCTTTATTTTTCCTTTTCTCTCTTGCAGTCCTCACTGCTGGGGCTTGTGTGACATAATTCTTTCTTACGTACCCCAAAGCTAGTACTGCTTGGATACTTTGTCCACAGATAGAAGCATTCTTTTCTTTCTTACTGCCCATTCTTAGCTTGGATTCCGTTAACATACATTTATATATTTGTCACCAGCCTGAACAATTCTTGCTTATTAGATTATAAGTTATCACTGGGCAAGTGCTGGAAAGCCCTAGAAAAATACATTCAATAAATATTTATCGACTGCCTTGTGCTCACAAGACTGGAAGGCAGTCAATGAAACGTCTTTCTAGTTTACGCATTAATCATCAGGCTGCCAGACAGGGGTCCGGAGGCTATGTGAGATGTGGATTACAGTCTCTACTTCAGGTCATTGCAGTCCCACACAGGGACAGTGGCTCTGATTTGACTTGTATGTGGCCTCCCAGCTGAGGAACCTGAGGTGTTGTTTTCCTCTTGCATGATTATGCTTTATAAAAAGAGCTCTCCCTATAGTTTCTTCAATAAGGCAAAATATAAAGCTGCAGCTTTTTTTCCTCATTCATATTAACTTTATTATTATGTATTAATTGATTATTTATTTTTATCTTAAAATATATTTTATTGATTATGCTATTACACTTGTCCCATTTTTTCTCCCCTTTATTCCCCTCCACCCTGTACCCCCCTCCCACCAGCATTCCCCCACCTTAGTTCATGTCCATGGTTTGTACATATAAGTTCTTTTGCTTCTCCATTTCTTACACTATTGTTAACCTCCCCCTGTCTATTTTGTATCTACCATTTATGCTTCTTATTCCCTGTACCTTTTTCCCCATCCTCCCCTCCCCTCCTCCTCACTGACGACTCTCCATTTGATCTCCATTTCTGTCATTCTGTTCTTGTTCTAGTTGTCTGCTTAGTTTTTTTTATAGGTTTAGTTGTTGATAGTTGTGAGTTTGTTGTCATTTTACTGTTCATCTTCTGTTCATGTTTTGATCATCTTTTTCTTAGATAACTCCCTTTAACATTTCATATAATAAGGGCTTGGTGATGATGAACTTCTTTAACTTGACCTTATCTGAGAAGCACTTTATCTGCCCTTCTATTATAAATGATAGCTTTGCTGGATAGAGTAATCTTGGATGTTGGTCCTTGCATTTCATGACTTGGAACACTTCTGTCCAGCCCCTTCCTGCCTGCAAGATTTCTTTTGAGAAATCAGCTGACAGTCTTATGGGAATTCCTTTGTAGGTAACTGTCTCCTTTTATCTTGCTGCTTTTAAGATTTTCTCCTTATCTTTAATCTTGGGTAATGTAATTATGATGTGCCTTGGTGTGTTCCTCCTTGAGTCCAACTTCTTTGGGACTCTTTGAGCTTCCTGGACTTCCTGGAAATCTATTTCCTTTGCCAGATTGGGGAAGTTCTCCTTCATTATGTTTTCAAATAAGTTTTCAATTTTTTGGTCTTCCTCTTCTCCTTCTGATACTCCTATGATTTGGATGTTGGAATTTTTAAAGTTGTCCCAGAGGTTCCTAAGCCCCTCCTCATTTTTTTGAATTCATGTTTCTTCATTCTGTTCCAAATCATTGATTTGAGTCCTGGTTCCCCTCCTGTTACTGTTGGTTCCCTATATATTTTTCTTTACTTCACTTTGTATAGCCTTCACTTCTTCCTCTATTTTGTGACCATACTCAACCATTTCTGTGAGCATTCTGATTGCCAGTGTTTTGAACTGTGCATGTGATAGGTTGGCTATCTCTTCATTGCTTGGTTCTATTTTTGGAGCTTTGATCTGCTGTTTCATTTGGGCCATATTTTTTTTTTGTCTTGGTGAACCTGTTACATAGTAAAAGGTGGAGCCTTTGTTATTTGCCAGGGCGAGGCAACCCACATTGCTGCATTGTGGCACAGTGTGTGGGGGAGGGGTCTGAGAGGGAACAATGCTGCTCACTCGGCCCTTAGCTGGCTTTCGGTCACTTCCGCCAATACTCACAAACAAATTGGGCCTTTGTGGTGCTGATTCCTGGGTGAGTGGGTATGTGTACATTCTAGGACCCTGTGGGTCTCTCCAATAAACTCTCCTATGAGGCTGGGAGTTTCTCCAAACACCGCAACCCCCATAGGTTTTATAGTCAGAGGTTTTGAGGCTTTATTTCCCTATGCTGGAACCCTGGGTTGTGAGATCTGTCTTGTTCTCTTGTTGTTCTTCCCGGTTTATCTGCACACAAATGTGGGACCACCCACTCCACCAGCCACCAGCTTGAGGTAAGTCCTCTCTACCCCAGCTGCCCATCTCTACCCCTTACTGATCTGGATGTATGTTTCTTCTTTAACTCCTTGGTTGTTGGACTTCCATACAGTTAAATTTTCTGGCAGTTCTGGTTATTTTTTGTTTTTAAATTTGCCATTGTCCTTCTTTTGGTTGTGCCTCCATCTTGGCCAGAAGTCTGTTTATTTAGGCTGCACAGTTTTCCAAAAAGCAAAGTGAAACAATCTTATTGAGGAAAACAATTCCAGTCTTCTGACAAGCACAGTATCCTAATAACTTCCTCCAATATTAGCCCTATATCTCCTGATCTGTCCTACAATGACCTTCTTCCACAGTCTTTCCCCTCCAGTTCCAGCCCCCATTCTTCCTTATCCCACTCACTTCTTCCTGTGTTGGTACAGATTTCCTTTAAGGGACCATGTCTTCTTGGGTTTAAATAACCAGTAGTGGTGACAGCTGAGAGCATGGCTGCTATAGTCTAATTCAAGGGTTGGCAATTTTTTTTCTATAAAGAGCCAGATAGTAAATATTTCAAGCCTTGGGGCCCATACTTTGTGGCTCAATTCTGCCTTTGTAGTACAAAAGCAGCCATAGACAAGTCAATGATTGGGCATGACCATGTACCAATAAAATTTTATTTTAAAAAACAGGTGGTGGGCTGGACTCAACCCTCTGTATCACAGTTTGTTGACCCTTGGCCAAATGTATGGGGAGTGAAGAACAGGAGGAATTAGAATCATAGAAGGACACAGTGTTCTCTTCAGAAACACACATTACTTTTGCCACATTACTTTTGAGGACCCTAATACCAAGGCTCACAGGGTGGATGAATCTTATAGCCCACAAGTAGTCAGCAAGCCCACAAATGGTCAGCCATCAGTCATAGCCCAGAATCTTGCCTCTTCTCTGAAGACAGTGGTCACTCAGCCCAGGATGTTTTCCCTCCTCTATCTTCTCTTGGCTGGCTCCTACTGGTTTTCATGGATTGACCCAATCATCATGTCCCTGTGGCTGGGTTAGGTGCCCTACTTTTAGAGCTGTGGCCATCTCTAACCTTGTGCTGACCACATTTCAGTTTATTTACATATCCATCAATCTCTTCTTTCTTCATCCTTCCCAGATCCTTTGAGGTTAACATTTGTTGTGATTTATTCATATCAGTATCCTTGGACTCCCTCAGCCTAGGGTGTACTAAATACTCAATAAAAGCTTAATTGAATAAGTAAATATGCACATATCTTGGCAAATAGCAGGGACTCCTTAAATGGTTATTGACTGAAAATAAATGCAGCAGGAGAAATGCATATATATTGTAATTTTATTCCTTCCAGTCTGAACATATGTGAAAATAATTATTGCTCAATGTTTTCTGTTATACAGATATCCAGGGTTATCCTACAGGAGTGACCTATATTGGACCTAAGTTGTCAGAACTTTCTACCTCTTGACATTAAATCCTTAAATAAATTCTCAGTAAGTATTAATTGATTAGATTCTGCACTGGCCAGTGAGTTGGGAACCATGTAGAATTCAGTCATTCTGGTGTCACCCTCTGGCTCTTCCTCTGAACAAGAGGTTGCTCAGTTGTTTCCCCTCCCACTCTGTACTCCCTTCCATCTCAGATTGCCCACAGTCTTTCTACCTGAGATCACTAAAATTCCATCAGGATATTTCTTGAGTTTCCAAAATCTAGGAACCTCATTTGGCCAGATCACTTGACCAGCAACTTTGTTTATTTAGCTAAGCTAAAGCTCACAAAACTATAGCTGAAGAGGCCCTTGAGCAGCCAACAGAGATGACTCAATGTTCACACACTATCAAAGTGTTCTTGGTAATGGCAGAGCCCCTCAAGTCCTTGCTGCCATGTTCTCCACAATTCTAAAAAGCATCAGTTTTGGTTTCTGCATTGTCAGTACACTCATTTCAAAAAGTGCCAGGTGACAGTAAGAGAGCAGTCAACAACACCATAAGAAATGTTACAAAAGCAGATGGAACCAAGAGCCTGTGACAATTTAGAGTAAGCTGAAGGAGGGATGTAGCTGACTGTTGTCCAAGATGTCCTGTCCCACTGGTGATCAAAGAAGAGCCTGTGTGGTTTAAAGCTGATTCAGACATAGTCTCCAGTCGGGAGTGTTCATAGCTGTCTTATTTATAATTTCCAAGATCTGAAAACAATCAAAATGTTCACCAACAGGCAAATGGATAAAAAATATGATATATTCCCACAAGGGCATACCACCAACAGTAAAAAGAATGCACTATTGACACACACCCAAGGATGTGTGTGTCACACACAAAAGAATGCACTATTGACACACACAAGTGTAATGTTCTTTGATATCTGTGCTATCAAAGATATCAAAGAACATTACACTAAGTGGAAAAGCCAGACCAAAAAAATGGTGTCTATTCATGATTCCTCTTATATGAAGTTCTAGAACAGGCAAACCAAATTTATGATCATGGAAATCAGAATGTTCTGTATTTTATAGGGGCATAATTAACTTGGGTGGTATGCCTTCATGAAATCTCATTGAACTTATACTGAAGTACAGTGCATTTCACTGTATGTACATCATACCTAAAAACACCCCGAGTCCCCTGATGACTCAATGGCCTGATGATCCTCTGCATTTTCTGTCAACTTAGGTATATGATAAGAAAAGTCTATGATTCAGTCACTGTGACCATTATCAAGGAAAAGTTTACAGCCATTCTAAACATCATCTTGTAATGGTTAAAATTGGTTCAAGTGAAAAAATTGCCATTAAATAAATCTTAAATATGTGAAGCCCACCTAGCATTGTTAAGCCTGAGTGTTTCTGCCAGCAGAGGTGGACCAGATTTGGATGAGCAGCGGGCTACCATTGGGAAGAAGCAACACCAGGGGTATCAGTTGACTACTCATGGGGAGTCTAGGATTTGTAATAGAAATCCCACTCCTCAGTGATTGGACTGAGGGTGGGGTAGCTGGATAAAGCAGGACAACAGAGTTTGCATCATTTCTAACAGAAAGGAGAAATGACAGCCAGTCCACAGGGTGATGGAAGGTAAGACAAGGAAGACACCTTTTCCTCCCCAACTTGAAGGCTCTTGCCAAAGATTGGCTAAAGCCACTCACTAGTGTGGCACATCACTAACCATTGCTTTCTTTCTGTAAAGGGTCTTCATACTTGCATCTGAGACACCAGTCTTGAGCCTCTGCTGATATATATGGCACAGAAACATGCAATGATAACCATACCTGGGCCACACGATGGTACACTGCACTGGGCCACTGTCAAACTCTAGTCCTCGGTGAGTGACATTCCCACTAGTTCTCAAAGTTCTCAGAGTGGTGACATTCCCACTTTGGCATTTGGAACTAAAACCTAAAGTATAGTGACACATGAGAGACTTGGGTTTATATACATCTGATTTTGGAAGTGCTGAGGGGACCACATTAGCTCCAGTGCTAGAGTCAAAAGCAAAGAGAGAAGAAGGTTTAGAATATAACTTTGAGATTTTAATTACTAACAAGGGGAAATAATTGAATTGAAATTTATGCTTTTAGTGGCAACTTAATAATGAGAGGAAGTTCACATAGGGCATTGTCAACATTGTGCTTTTGGCCTTGCTGCCACTGGATTATTAAATAACCCTCTCTGGTCAGCCAGGTAAGGAAATGTAGTTGGCCATAATCTGAAATGGGATTGAATTTTCATCTTTTCATGCAGTGTGGCCTTGATACTAAGTTCATTCATGTTTTTCTTGTGACCAATTTTAAGGCGTGTTTGAGCAATATCCAAGATGCATCTTTTGTAGGGCTGAAATGTACATTTCATCAGGTGAGTGAGCTAAATAGAGATTGCCATGGTCACACACATGTGTCTAGGTTTCTCTGATTATCTTCCATCCCCTTCCCCAGAGTTACAGGCATGTTTTTAGGTGACCATAAGCTTGACTTTTAATTTCAGTAGCAGAAAATTTAAAGCAAGGGCACCTGAGATGGAAGGGTGGGGTGGGTGGGGGTTTCAGAGAATGGTAGCCTCTCTTCTCTCACAAGTGTCCTTTATTCACCTCATAAAGGTAGGATCTGTAGGCTGGAATCGGAGTGAGGTGAATGAGACACTCACTCAGGGTTGTATAACTACAGTGTTAAATCTTGTTTTTATTGAAAATTTTGATATTTTGATCAACATAGATTTTTTAAAAATTAAATATTTTTTGTTGTGCTATTATAGTTGTACCAATTTTTCCCTCATTGCTCTCCTCCACCCCACCCACCTCCATTCCCACAGTCAATCCCCACCCTGTTGTCCAACTAATTTTGATATTTCAAAATACTGTATTAAAATATTATTTATCTTGATTGCTGATTTTTTTGTGCCCTCTTAAATTTTGTACCACAGTCAACTGCCTCACTTGCTTTACCATAACCCTGGCTGTCTTCCACTCAAGTACCTGAGGGAGACAGAGTCACTGATGAAATGAGGTGTATCCAGATTCAAGCAGTGGTGGAACTATTATTGTTGAATGATGCTGGCCATGTCAACTATCTGATTACCAGTTATTTATGCTGTGTCCTCTGCCTGCAGCTTTGTAATGCTCCAGATCACCACACCTGGTGGGTGTCAGGGATAGCAAGAAGCCTGAAAGTTAATGATGAATGTGTAGCCTACAAAAAGGGATTCTAGACATTTATCTTCTCTGGGGCCCAAGTGTTAAAACTTAACATGTGTAGCCTGGCTAGGTGGCTCAGTTGGTAGAGAGTTGTTCTGTACATGAACAGGTTGTGAGTTTGATCCCAGGTCACAACACATACCTAGGTTGCTAGTTCGAACCCTGGTCAGAGTGTGGGAGGCAGCCAATTGATGTTTGTCTCTCACATTGATGATTCTCCCTCTCCCTCCCTTCTTCTCTCTTTAAAATCAGTGGGCATGTCCTTGTGTGAGTATTAAAAAAATCCCAAAACTTGACATGTGTAAACCAGAAGACACAAATCTGCTGAAGAAGCAGAAACATGCATCCCCAAAAGTTAGTAATTGCTTTAAGTCTGGGCCCAAAGGCTTTGATTCACCATATGCAGTGCAAATTGTGTGTCTGCCCATCACTCTGTGAAGTCTGACTTTTCATTTACATTTAACAACCATTCTAAATTAATTTAATTTTTTTTCAGTTCCACTTTTTCTTGTACTCAGACAAAAGTTCAAATGATAGCTATTAATGTGTTGGCTCAGTTAGCAGAAGAACTTGGCAAATAGCTAAATGATTCTAAATTTATTTCAGTGTCATCAGATTTTTCAAATAAGAAATCAGTTTATTCCAATAATAGTTCAATTCTATTTTTATTTAAATTTATGGATTCAAGTTTTTGGAAGGTGAAACAACTGACATTGTTGTGAATGTTATCATAAGTTTATTTTAAACTTCAATAGTGAAGATAAATTGTTTTATTTTGGTTCTAATATGAATACAATGTGGTAAAATAATATCCATGCTAAATTAAGAAAATTATGAAACAGAAATGTATTTTGAAAAGGTTGTGGCACATATAATTTTTCATTATCCAAACAAGCTGTGATATTTTACCAATTGACATAGAATTGGTAGTTATTGAAATTTATAAAAACTTTTGTAGGTAGAGTAACTGAACTAAAATTTTTTATTATAAAATTGATGATAAATTCAAAAGTATATTTTAATAGGACTTTACAAGTGTTTTACAAGAGAAGTGGAGGGAGGGAAAAAGAGAGTGAGAGGAACATCAGTGGAGAGAGAAGCATTGATTGGTTGCTTCTTGTATATGCCCCAACTGGGGACCAAATGGCAACCCTGGCATGTGCTCTGATCTGGAATCAAGAAGGCGACATTTTGTTTTGCAGGATGACACCCAACCAACTGAGCCACACTGGTCAGGGTCAATTTTGCAGAATCTAAATTTGATAAAACATTAAAAGAAAACATTGGAGACAACCTATTTATCTACTCAGATAACTTAGTTTTGTCTCTTAAATGTATTTCTTTGTGTGTCTTCGTGCTGCATTCTGGATAATTTTTAGAATTAGTCTTCAGTTCACTGATTCTTTCTTCAGCATTTCTAATCTACCACTAGACCTGTTCATTGACTTACTTTCAACTCTTATTCTTCATTTTTATAATTTTTATTTATTTTCAACACGATTAGCCATTATTTATATTTTTAACTTGCTCCTCATATTTTCAAACTTCTTTTAAATTTATTTTTACATGATAAACAGTTTATATTTTGTGTCTCTATTAACTGTAATAGCTGAAGTCTCTGTGGGTCTTCCTCTGCAGGTTCTCATTATGTTTCCTTTTTATCTACTTTTTTCAATTAAAGTTTAAATTCAATATTATTTTGCATTAGTTTCAGGTATATAGCATAGTGATTAGATTATCAGGTTTTCAAAGTGTTTCCCCTGATATTTTGAGCACCCACCTGGCACCATATATTGTGATATAATATTATCATCTGTTTCATCTTGACTTCATCCTCCTTATTTTCCTTGAAACTTCATGTGTGAGAGTTCACTGATACCTGGCTTGAAGGTGGGTTACTTCAGAGAAGATGTGCAATAGTTTCTGCCAAGAACCTGGGAAGACTTTAAGACTAGGATGACTGTGATCAAATTTTAGAGTGAGCTTTTTTTAGACCAACCAACTGATAGGACTCTGGCTTGCATACTCATGTAAGGGCTCCTTTTCCACTGCAAACTTTCAGGAGAGCTTTTTGTTTTAGTGTTGTTTTCTGTTAATTCAGCACTAAGGCTGGAGATAGACAATTTTCCTTGCAGTTGCAGGCAGGGTAGGCATTTATTTCTAGTTCTTTTTTACACTAAAGGTATAGCCCTATGATTCTCAGCTGTAAGAAAAGGTGTCTTGTTAGACAGTCAATACTGGGTAGGTCCTAGGCTTTGTGTCTTGTCCCTGTACCCTGTGAGTCAAAGTCAAATCAAATGCTCTTAAGACAAAAATAAGACTCATTGCTCTGTCCAATACTTTGAAATCTTGCCTTCATTTAAATTTTATACCTGAGTATTCCTCACTTTCTTGCAAGGCAATTCATTTAACAAGTTGTATGTGTATGGTATCTTGTTCAGAAATTTTTAGTTAATTTTAAGAGCATCAGTTAAGATATGTGGTCTGACATTTTTCTGGAAGTAAAAGTTCTGCTGTCTTATTTTTCTTTTTTCTTTTTATTGTCTAATTATTGGGAATAAAAATTCAAACAACACAAGAGGAGATAAAGGGAAATCCTTTCTCCCACCTTTATTCCCTAAGATGGGTGTCAAACTCATTTTCACCAGGGACCACATCAGCCTCGCAGTTGCCTTCAAAAGGATGAAATAATTTTAGGACTGTATAAATGTAACTACTCCTTAACTGTTAAGGAGTTGAAATTATATTTGAGAAATTACATTTCTCTTAGGGCCAAAGAGAAAAATGCAGCTAACGTAGTGAGCATTTGGGAAGTGCCAGGTTCCATTTCGTGTGTTTTCTGTGTTTATTAACTCATTTCCTCTTTCATCAACTCTTCAAGACAGGCAACCACCATAAGCCCCATTTTCCAGATGAGGAAATTGAGGCTCATAGACATTGATTCATCGCCAATTCACTTAAGTGAGTTTACAAAACAATTTGTCAAAGGTGGGAAACACAAAATAAGAAGAGTGGCCTTCTTTTCTTTGTATATACAAGCCTATATATTTATACTTTGTCTGCATTTATTTTTGAATTTACCCATTTAATAAGCATTATTTGATCCCTTTCTATGTATTAGGTCATGTTTTGAAGGAATAGTCTGTTTAGAGGGGGAGGCATGAACTTCCATGATAATAAAGACACACTGTGCTGTGTGCTTCAGCAGAGTTACAGTGTGTAGGAAGCATGGAGCAGACAGGAGGCTGGGTGGCAAGGACAGGAAAGTTTCTCAATGGAGATGGTATTTGAATTTGATCTTGAAGGATGACTTGGCATGTACAGCTATGAAAAGTGGCATGCTACATACTTTCTTTGAGAAGTCAAAACATAAAAGAGCTGGGGATCTGAGAAGAAAGGGTTTGTTTATAATCACATCTAACATTTTATTAGATGCTTATCAGGAATTGCAAGGTCTATTCTTTTGAATTTGCATAGCTCTTGACCAGGCACAACATAACTCTTAGCTATGACCACTAGTTGATTTAATAGCCTCCTCTTAATCAAGCAGATGTTGGCCTCTGAGTTTGCTCCCTCTGCATCTTGTTGGGAAAACAAGGATAAGAAGGTTGAGTGAGGAAGGAAGGACACAGCCTTGTGACCTCTGCTGGTAAATGTGCCCAGAGAGAATGTTAGCCTCCAAGGGAAACATATGAAGCATGCTGGGACCAGGGCTGCCAAATAGAGCAAGAGCCCAAGAGAGGGAAACATACTTCCCAGAAACTAAACACTCCCATGGCTTATGTTTACAGACCACCCTGTTGCCCATCCTTCTTGTGATATAGGGCTGCCTCAGTCTGCATTCCCCAGCACCGGGCCCCTCCTGTCTAAGTTATGATTTTCCTTCTCCCATGGAGCTCTGCCATGGAACATACCTTTTCCCCTTTCCCCTTGTTCTTATTTCCCTTTCAGCTACTTAATCTCTCTTGAAGTGGTTTCTCAGAGTCTCGGTTATCTCTTTGCAAAGAAGGACTATTAACTTGGTGGTGATGGCTTACATATAATGTGGGAAAGGAAACACCTGTGCCATTGGTTGGATTCAGGGCCAGGTGCTCAAAGATGCTCAAACAGCAAAAGGCCAGTGAAGCAGTAGCATCAGCTTAATAGCTGTTGTCAATGGAATAATTCCATAACATAGTATTTTATGAGAAAAAATAAATTGGAGCAGTATTTTTCATCCCCACAGTCCCCATGTGTGAATTCCACAGAAACATTTAAGCATAACAATTGTTAAAACATGATGTCACAGGTTGGTAGAGGGGGGCTAAAATTTAACCAGCTACACATTGGACCTCCTCTAGGCTTGGCTTGAATGAATTGCCTTCATTCTGGGGACCCAAGACCAGCTTCTGTGGAGGAGGAGCCTGGTCTCATCTCTCCTGCTTCTCCCATGACTCCTCCTCCACTTAGCATCCTGTTTCACTGCCTTTTTTTTTCTTTTAATAAATCTGACTTTTGAGAATGGTTGTTAGAGGCCTGCCAGAGAACTGTTGTGACACCAGGAACTAGTGTGGTATTGTAGAGGACCAAGCACAGATGCTGTGCAGGTGGGGAGGCACAGGCAGAGAAAAGCGCCTCCCCAAGCAAGAAGGAAACACGTGAGGAGGACAGGTGCTGGCGGGACATGGGCTGTGTGGAGAAGGTCAGACAGGTTATCTGACAGGGCACAGCCCAGAGTTCTCAAGCTTCCAGAAACCTCTGTGCAGCCCTCTTTCTGGCTTTCTTTCCTACCCTGTGTGATGGTTTATTGCTCGGGAGATGTGGGTCTGAGGGTTTGGCCCTTTCTTCTTCATTCTTATAACAGCCCACAGCAGAGGACATGTGGAGTTTGTGCTTACTGCAGTAGTGCAATGACAAAGACGAAAACTCCACTAACAATGAGGCAGAAGGAACTCAGTTCTAGTCTTTTCTTTTTCTTCCACCAACTTGTGTGAGCTTTTGGTAAATCATCTTCTCTCCAAGTCTTGGCTTTCTCATTGATGAGCAGTTTCTACAGATGTCCTGTAAGATCTGTGTATGACTTTTGCTGTGAGTTCCAGCCCTGAATGTAGAGCTGGGCCACTTCTTCTGGTTCTGCTGAGTCCTGTCCCTACCCTGATCCCTGTTCCATCTTATAGGACCTCTCCGCCAGCATCTCTCAAAATCCCCTTTGTCCCATCAGAAGTGGTCAGATTCATAACAGGCACTTTAATTTTTCCGTCTCATGTGATTATTGTGAAGAGCAAATAAGGCCAAAATTAATGACTTGTAATTGTTACGTGAGGCATTGTTAGGGGTAGTCAGGCTCAGGAAAGACAGAAAGAGAGGCAACTCATAGGGGTGAGTGTGTCCATGTCCCTTGCATGATGATGGCACACAGGACATTAGTGATTAGGGAGGCTGCTTAAAATGAGAAAGAGATTTGGAGTTTTGTCATTTCAGCCCCTTCACTAGATACATGAAGACACCAAGGCCTGGAGTCGTGGCATGAACAATCAAGGTCAAGTTTAAGGTCAAACTGTGCTTAAAGTCTGTGGTGCCTCTGGAATTTTCCTATTGGAAGAGCTAAGGGAAGAATCTGGGTTGAGGGGATGGGGATGCCCTGTCTTTAAGCTGTTTTTGTGTGAAACTTTACATAAGATTGAAAAGGTGTCAACTGTTTATATCAGAAAATAGGAGGGAAGAGCTGATATAGATGGGAGAAAACCAAAGTCACCCTCTGTAACCAACATAGCTTGATGCCCAAGGACTCTGCCTTCTGCTCTTCTCCACTAGATATGGCCATCTGAACATTTTTAGGTGAAGGGGGAAGAGGGCAGGTCTGTTTGTGTCCACAGAGCATTGACCCTACCCTCTGGACTAGGCAGCCCTGGCCTCACATCTGCCAGAGCCACAGGAGAGCCATGGTGAGGAACTGAGTGGGTCCTGCCTTGACGGCAAATGTTCACTACAGAGAGACACCTGTACGTCCACCTCATGCCCAGATGTAGAGGACTGGGAAAGGGACTTCTAGCAATAAACTCATCAATACCAACTGCTATTACCAAAAAGCAGTTTGGAAGGCTGACAGAATTCATTAAGATGGGATTCTACCTATAATAATCACTGCAAACAGAAAAGATTGTAATTTATGCCCAGCTTTACAGCCACCCGGATGGGGGCAGGAGTCCCTCTCCCATTGTGTGTTGAAGGGCTCTGGACATTCCAAGGCCTTTTCTGTGCCTAGGCAACAGATGTCACGAACAGATTACAGACATTTGTTTGAATAGCTTCAATGCTTTTGTTTCTGTTTCATGGCTACCTACTTGGCTTTAAGGCTTCTCTTCCCAACAGTCTCTTTCTTTCTTGTTTCTTTTATTTATTTTTTTTGACTATTTACTCTGAGTGATTGTAAGTCCCATGGGAGACTGGAAAACTGACAAAGATGGCTCTGGGTCACTTTCAGAGCTATTGTCTTAAAATGATCTGGACAGTTCATATTCCAGGTAGCTCCTGGAATCTCACTGCAGCTCCATCATTGAGCCGGGCACCCCACCTGAAATGAAGCAGGATGGTTTGGTTTAATAGAATTGATACGGCTTTTTTTTTTTTTAAAAAAAAAACATGTTGGGGTCAACATGTAGAAATATTTTCTGATATCAAGTAAAGTGCAAAAAATCACTTCTCTGTCTCCAAGCCTTTCCCACTTCATTATCCCTACCTTTCTCAGACTCATCTTTAAGGAAGAGTTGGCGATGATGTGGAAGTTAAAAATGCGATGGGGTCCAAGAAGGGGATAGAGGATCCTATTTAAACAACTGGAATAGTAATGGTTCAATTTCTAGTTAGGACCAAGATATCTTTGCGGTCAAGATCCACCCAGTAACAATTGTTCACACCTGAGTATTCAATAGGTCAGTCACCTCTGGGAAAGCAGTGTCCCTCCCCCTACCCCATATTCTCTGAGCACAGTGTCTTTTATATCAGATGTCCAACTCACCATCCTCTGGGACATTATATCTAATCATTGTTTAGAGCAGAGCCATATGGTAGCTCACCAAGACCTCTATTTTTCCTCTTCCCCTTAGCTACAAAATCCTAATTCAAGTTAGGTAAGTTCTCACCAGAGATGTTAGTGGAAGGTTGTGTAAGAATTCCAAGAGGGAGAGCTCCTTTCTCCCTTCCCTTCTCACTTATTCTTTTTGTTGCCTAGAGTTTGGATGCAATGACTGAAACCTCAGCAGTTAGTTTGGACCATAACGTGACCTGAGAATAGAAGCCACATGTTGGGGAGCAGAAAGACAGAATCCAGGTGCCTGACAGTTTCTTGGTCCTTCTGTGGCCACTGGCTTTCAGGTAAGTCTAGCATTTTCATGTCTCTGGCATTCTTAGAATGTCCACCTGCTTCCTTCTGGAATTGTTTTATATAATAGAATAAACCTTTTTGTGTTGAAGACATAGCAGTCAGGTCTCAGGTATTTTCATCTGATATGAATCCTGATGACAGAATTTAGCTCTTGTAAGTAGCTGCTGTAAGTAACAGAACCAAAAATATGGCATTAGATTATTGGAGAAAGGGAGCGTAGATATTAAGGACTCAGTGATTGCAGGCTGGAAACTTGCTTGGTCTCATTTTGCTTGGTTAATACATGCACATTGGAAGCCAGATCTCGAGCTGCTACAGCCTGAAACATTAGGGTTGATGGTACTTATGGGTTCCTTCATTGCTGTTTTTGTGAAGTTCTGTGAGTGATGAACTCAGATTAAAGCTAGAGAGGCTGCACACAAAAATGGGAGGAAATGCACCTTTGCTATGAGAGGCTTGTAGTTTGGAGCACTGCCAGACTGAAAAATGCCAACTGCTCTCAGACCCAAGTGAAGTACATAATTGTATGTGGTGACTGTACAACTGCACCTTTAGAAGAGGTAAGGTGTTTATTCTATCCTAGTAAGGTGGTGAGCTCAAGTCTTAATGTGGATACCAATCACCAGGGACCACCTTGGTGTTTTGGGGGACTTTGGGTCTCCCTGTGGCCACTGGCTTTCCCAGCATTTGCACATCTCTGACATCCTTAGGATATCAAACAACACTTCCCATGTCTTTACAGAGCTTAATAGTAAGGTCACATTTTCCAGTAGGAAGAGCAGCTTATTCTAGCCCACCCCTACAAGTTATTTAACATCAGTATTTATAAAAGAGTTTCTGTAAACAAAATCCTAGCTATGTAGGTAGGTGGTGGTCACACATGGAGTTACCTCCAACTCCGCTTCTCTTCCAGGTCTAAGAGAAAAACAGTCCTTAGAGATCCAGCTGCCTATGGAGAACTTTGGCCCAAATGAGTCTCCAAAACTTCAGATGTTAGGTTGTCTTTGTCCTTCTTTGCCCATCCACTTGTTCCACATCTCTAAATCTCTAATATGTTTGTTAATGATGGGATCTTTGAGATGAGACACTGCATAATATTGAATATATAATGATAGGTTTCACCAGTGTTGCTCAGGAGATACACACACACACACACATACGCACACACACACGACAATTAAATAGCATCAAATAAAATGGCTTGGATTATGAACACCTGCAGAGAGATGTATTGGGGAAGATGAACATATTTACCATCACATGATCCCTTGACAACATGTGAGAAAACTGGGGCTCACAAAAGTTGAGTAATAAAGGCAGGATCCTTAACCATCAGTTCTCTCTGACTCCCAGACCCACGCCTTGGAAGGGGTATGCAGAGACTTTTCCAGTTCAGAGTTCCTGTGAAAAGACAGGGCTGGGAATGATCTTCCAGTATGTATGTATGTATGTATGTATGTATTTATGTATTTATGTATTTATTTATTTATTTGAACCACCTCCTATGTGCCATGTGCTGTGTGCCTTGAGACAGATCCACCTTGGGCAGAGCAATGAGTGCACTGAAGTCTTTGCTTTCTAGCCATGGTTGAAGCTACCTATCCTGAAGCTTTGCCTATTCCCTGGGAAGGTGGTTGTTACTCAAGTGGAATAGGCTACAGGGCTGGAATGGTTTCTTGTCCATGAAAGAGTGCTCCATTTTGTTGACTCAAAGTTGAGGGGGTGTTGGAATAGGCCCATCCCAGGCAGCTGGGGAGTGCCAACCAGTTGAAGTGCTCATGCTATAAGGAAGCCTGGACTATACCACATAACTATCCACAGTGGCAAACAAACTTCTGGGCTGTAGTCACAGTAAAGGATGGGAAATCTGCCTCTCCTGAACTTCATCTGCATGGGCTCTTCTGTGGTCCAGACCCGTTGCTGGATGGCAGCCTAGAAATCGTTCTTTCATCTGAATACTTACTGATTGCCTGCCAGACCCAGGCACTATGGCAGGGCTGGGATGTAGAAGCAGAGGTTGTAAATAATGCCCTTGATCTCAGGGAACTCTGGTCCTGTGAGGGGTGACCGATGGTAATCAACTAAACCTGTAAATAAAGGTCCAATTATAGCTGTGGTCAGTGCTATGAAGGAAGGCCATATGATTATGTAACAAGGGGATTGGGACAGTCTTGGGGGTCAGAAAAGAGTGTTTGAGGAAGTGACATTTGAGCTGAGACCTAAAGGTGTGTTGGATCTGGGAGGTGAAGAGTGATGGGAGGGTGGGGTGGGAGTGGAGTCATATTAGAGAGGGAGAGTGAATAGCATGTCCAGAGGTCTGTGGTGGGAGAGAGACTGGAGCACAGGGAGCCAGGGAGAATGGGTGAGGTAATGACAGCAGCTAATATCACTGGATGCTTACTCTGTGCCAGGTGCTATTTAAGGGCTTTACACTTGTGAACTCATTTAGTCTTCATAGCTACCTAAAGAGGTAAATGTTGTTACGACTCATATTTCACATATGAGGAAACTGAGCCACAAAGAGATTAAGTACTGCACACATGATCATATGGCTACTAAACAGTTTCAGCCTCCAGGTAGCTTAGCTCTAGAATGGTGTGGGGATGTGTCTACTCAGATGGGAATTGGGAGCCATAGCATGTTCTTGAGGTGAGGAGTTGGGTGGCCTGATTTGCATCCTGAAGAGTTCACTCTGGCTTGGTAAACTCTGCTGGTGCATGGCAGCTTTGGGGTTGCCTCAGACCCTCTGCCTTCAGTATTCATGACCTCTCAGGCACATACTCATGTGGCTGTGGACAGGTAGGAATGATGCTCAGAAAACTGAAGTCCCAGTATCCTATGTCCTCAGGGTCTCAAGAAGAACTAAACAAGGTACTGGTTGCTAAGGATCTGGGCGAAGCCATGCAGACATTAAAAAGTTCAGCTATCACCTCCTTGCCCTGATGATGGGCGGATGAGCAGAAGGAAAGCTGTCTGTGCCACTGGGACAGCCTCTGACTTGGGACCAGGGGCCTTGGAGTCTGTGATAGCTCTATACTCGCTGACCAGCTTCCTTACCTGTGAAGTGTAAGGAGTGGACTACAGCAGGATGGTTATCCGTTATCTCAGGAACTGTTCATAAAAGTTATATACCACTGCTGCTTTCTAGACCCACCAAATCAGAATTTCTGGTATGAGGCCCAGAAATCAGTATTTTTGAAGAGCTCCCAGACTGAAGCAGGTCACTTTTAAAGCTTCTTCTTGTTCCAAAATAATGATTTTTTAAAATCCTCACCAGAGGATGTATCCATTGATTCCAGACAGAGGGAGGGAGATTGAGAGAGAAAAACACTGATGTGAGAGAAATATGAATTGGTTGACGCCCTAATGTGTCCCAGCAGGGGACTGAACCCATCCAACCTAGGCTTGTGCCCCGATTGGATATTGAACCCACGATCTTTCAGTTTATAGGACAATGCTTCAACTAATGGAGCCATGCTGTCCAGGACCAAAATAACATGTTTTCCTTCCATTTATCAATTACAAGGGGAGTAGGAAGAACCAGACACAGTACTAAGACATTTTATATATTGTCTATTGCTTAATGCTCAGTCCAGCCCTTTGAGGCTGCTAATATTATTCTCATCTGACAGATGAGGAGACTTTGGCTCAGAAAGTTTACTTCCTGTTCAATGTCTCAGACTTAATTAAAACTGGAGCCAGGATTGGAATCACTTTCTTTAAAACCCAGCACCTTCTACTAACCTAGGGTTGGGCAAACTTTTTCTTAAAGGGCCACACAGTACGTGCTTTTGACTTTGTGGGCATTAAGGTCTTTATTGCAATACCTCACCTCTGCTGTTGTAGAGGGAAAGCAGCCACAGCTGCTTTCTACGTGTAAAACATATGCGTGGCTGTGTCCCAATGAGACTTCAGTTATAAGAACAGGAGGCTGGACAGATTTGGGCCATTGGCCATAGTTTGCCCACTCCCAAGCTGCACATTTAAAGAATTAATTTAGCCTTCTAAAGAAAAGAGAAACAAGATGAACATTTGTTTAAACAGTTAATACAGGATATTTAACAAATGGGCTTTCCAGGCATCATGCTCTGTTCTTTGTGGCTTTGATTTCCTACAATCTGCTCCCTCACCCAGGTAGTATCAGCCATATTTTGCCCATAAAAAAACTGAGACACAAGGTTGTTAAGTTATCTGTCCAAGGTCACCTTGCTAGTGAGGAATGGGAGCAGGGCAGATGTCTGAATAGGCCTAGTAGGCTTGAGTTAGGGACATGGCAGGATTCTGACTCCAGCATCTGTACTTTTTCTTCTAAAACGAGAACAGTGTCTGTATTTCCCAGGTATAACTATGGGTCTGGTTAGCTTGGTCTGACCCAAGAGCTTTTGTGTACCTCCTCCCTGCTTGGTGAAGCTGCTTAAAGCAGCATCTTTCTACACCTCAGCCACACTGGGTCCCCCATAGAAAACCAGGAACTATTGTCTAAGAAATGGATTATTTCAGAGCTTTCTTTCCCCCATATATAAACAACTAAATCATCAGCATTCAATAGTCTGGTAACAAAGTAATCTCCTTCCTGTTGAGCTGAAGATAAGGGATTTGAGAGGCTCCACTGGGGGAGAAATAAAAACCTGAATTATAAGTTTATTTGAGACACAGCCAAAATACTAACATCTCATTCAGGAGAGGAAAACAGTGAGGCAAAGAGTTAAGCACTAGAAAGATTAGACATCAGGTAATACAACAGCTCCATCAATGACCACCAGCAAAATAGAAATAAAGATGAAGTCCATTAATTCTAGGATGTACAACCAGGTTGTTAATGGGGAGAGAAGACATGTAATTCAGAAATCTGCATTTATTCCTTTTAAATCAACATGTTTCCATTAAAATGGAAATTGAAGTCCCATCACATGGAGCAGTCATTTTCTGGGTACTGTATGATTTTCTCTATCTTTCCTGGGTACGTGGGAAATTAAAGTACTCAATTTCACCCATTAGCCTTTGGAAGTTATAACTTCAGGTTTCTCAGAGTAGCCTACTTTCCTTAGTTGTGTTTAGACACTAATTATTAGGAGTAGGGGGCTGGGTGGGTAGTATGTACATACCTTTCTCCTACTCAGGCTAACTCAGAAAGGCCATGGGAAAATGAAAATGTGGGATGCTATAAGTGAAAAGATTTGTTTATTTTGTTTTGTTTTGTTGTTTTAGAAAAAGAATGAAAGCAGGTAAATGCCCTCCTGGAGAAAAGTCATTATAAGGAAAAGGAAGCCAATTCGGCTGCCAAGTTCACACAGACAGATTATACGAGGCATGTGCTTTAAATGAGCAGTGGGCATAGCTGCTGTAGCCTTCCTGGGTACTTCCCAGCTGGTCTGTTTTGGAAGGTTCTGGCAGGGAGCTCTTGAAAGGGCTGTTCTCCTACCTGTCAAACAAAATCCTGTCATCTCCCCTCTGAGACTCAACTCAGGGTGACCCCATAAGAAGCCCTCCCCAAGGTCTTTCTCTAATCATCTCTGCCACTCCCTACTGAGACCAAAATGCAGCTTGAAAGCACTTGTCTGATGGCTTTATATCTTGTCTGTTCAATGGGATATAGGCTCTTGAGACAAGGACCTGGTTGTGTGTTAATTATGCATTCCTGTGGTGTCCCAAATGGTGCCAGGTTCAGAGGGTACAGGTATGTACTTGAGACTGTTTTCCCTTCAGTGGCCCATATTAATTTGGCTGAAACTCTGTTTTGTAATGTTGGTAAAGTCCAAAGCCCTATCCATGATATGTGGAGATTCTCATGGTCTTTCTTTTCATGCTTCCTACTGTGACTAGTTGCTAAACACACACTTTCTTTTTCCTGTCGTTCACCTGGATACAAAACTCACTCTTTTTAAAAAATATAATTTATTGATTATGTTATTACAGTCATCCCAATTTTTTTCCTTGAGCCCTCCTCTGGGGAAAAGATGCAGGGATTAAGAAGTACAAATTGGTAGGTACAGAAAAAAACCCTCACCCTTTACTGTTTTCTGTTCAAGTTGGTGAGTTTAGCACGAACTGGGGGTTTAGAAATCACAGGATGGTCTCATTGGGCAACTCACAACAGATCGTCGTCTGTCTCTTCCTTTCCCATCTCCCCTTGGACTGCCTCAGAAACCTCAAGTTGTGGTGTCTATAGAATGTGGAACCCCCCAGCTCTTTCAGTCTGCAAATCCACATCCACAGTGTTTCAGCACAACACAGGCAGGTCATGATGAGACCCATCCTCCTCGGAAAACAGCTGGAGCTTTAACTAATAACTTTTCCTTGCTACATTAAACAGAACTTGCTCCGATTGTTGCCTCTTCAACAACCATCTCCTTAATAAAGGTGCTTTGCACCACTCATGATTTGATCTGAGAATAGGAGGCTCAGAGTCATCACTTTGGGG